>NC_138503.1:13010650-15410650 GCF_964252035.2 Podarcis erhardii | reverse complement strand
AGCCTTCTCCCTTCCCTTTTAAGTACCCAATCTTGAATTTGAATTGAATTTATTACGGTCCCAGACTAGACTCACATACCGTACTATACAAATCAGAAACAATAAAATTAAATTTAAATTAAGAATCAATGTAACGATAAACAATACAATTATGGCCACAGTTAGAATATGGTTTAAGTCTTAATCTCTACAATATTATCTATTATTTGCTTCTAAGACCTTAGTCTTTATAATAGCACAGCTTGTTCCCTAAGTTTTATGGCAACTGTGCAAAATTTGGCCACCTTTAACATGATCTCTGGATCCTTGTCCTCTATCAGAGATTTTAAATTCCCACTTGGAATTTTCTGTATAACGGGGGTGATAAAAACCAAGTGTATATCCCTGTAAAAACGGCATCGTAGCAGGACGGTTTCCACCTCTATCGCGCCGCAGGGACAGTACCCAATCTTGCACCAATCTGCCTCCCATCTTTAATCTGCACTCATCAGACAATGAGTGGAGATTAATTTTTTTTTTAAATAATTTTTATTCGGTTTTTGCATTTTATAACAACAGACACACACACAAAGACAAAAACAAACAAATACAATTTCATGCCCTAATTTTCTTTACCCTCTTTCATTGACTTCCCCCCACCCCCTCTTCTTACATCCCAATTCCAATAATTAATTCAGCAAGTTCTTACCTAACCTCTTAAACATATAATATTACTTTTAAAATTTAATTCTTTTTGTTTATCTATATTCAACTTATCCGATTCTCTTATAATCATTAATTTCTTTTTTTTTTAAGGTCGATCTAACTTCCCTTCCACAAATTTTCCCTTTATTATATTGATTATAGGTCACATTAACCAAATAAGCAAATCATAACATTTTATAATTCTATTCTCTCTCCCCTCCCTGCCCCGGTTTCTGTCCCTTCCCAAACAAATGTCCAAAAAACAAACAGAAAATAGTTCTTAGCCCGGATTCCTCACGTCCGAGGCCTTTAATTCTCTGTTAGTCCCTCTCCGCCAATTATATTGGTAGTCCTTTTTGTTGATCCTGAGACCCCGAAGGAGTTCAGTCAGAGTCACATCATATTTTCTTTCATCCAGAATGTTTAAAAGTGGTTGCTGCGAAAGATCATCTACTTTTCCATACTCAAGAGGAAAGTCCCAATCATGTTGCTTTATTCTTTTTAGTTTTAATGTTCCAAGTACTCCAGGGACTTCCCTCTTCTTCTTTCTCATCTTTCGCAGATTTGTAATCCAAAGGTCTTCTTGCTCGTACTCTAACAGTGTAGATTCCTGATTGATATTTTCCACTTGTAGTGTCTGCACTCCTTCTTTCCTCTCTGTCAATTCCAAGAGCATCTCTTCCTGCTCAGCTGCAGGTTTTTTATCAGACATCTCCTTTGTGCATTCAGCAGAGTTGTTTGTTTTAGAATTCAAGGTCGTAAGTGCTTTGCTCATAGCCATACTCTGCTCTTGCAGGATTCCCACGAGAAAGAACATTTTTTCTATCTCCACCAGTAATTTTCCCTCTGCAGCCATTGTAATGTCACTAATTCCCCCTAGGGGGCTTTCAGTTACTTGGTAGTCCTTTTCCAACAGTCTGTTACTTTGTTGTTATCACTACTTTGTTTCCAACCACCTCAGTTCAAATGTATCACCTTTAATTCAGAGAGTTATTAAATAACAAGATTCTTAACTTTGTCCACCCGTTTGACAGCTCCTTTGACAGCTGTCAAACTCCTTTCACTTTTTCCTCCGGCACACAAACAGGACACTCCCGGGTTTGGGGGGGGGGGATTACACACAAAGTTCCAAAGTTCCTCCCTTTCTCTCCAGCACAAAAACTTCTTCTATCAAATTTGTGAAAAACTTTTAAATCATCAAAACAGTAATCATTCCGCCTTAATTCTCCGTTCCTTGCTTTAAATCGTCTGTAAGTAGAGGGGGTGCGGACTTCCCTTTAACACATCCCCCGATCGTGCCGAATTCAAAAGGTAAAATTTTTTAAAGTCCAAATTCCACTACTCACGGGTCCTTTGTTATCCAATCCGAATTTTGGGAAGAAAGTCAGCGCTCTCCGGCCATGGCTCGCGGCTTCGCTCCACTGAAGTAGCGGTCTACTCTCAGCACCACGCCACTCTCCGTACCCTCTCCGTAGCCTTTAAAAAGGCTCTTCATGGGTCGGGGAGGGCGCTTAAGGTGCCCACCGAGTCACCAAGTCCGCAGGCTTCCGCGCCTGCGGTTTCTGAGGGTCCCCGTGTCGCCGGCACGGCAAGACCCGTCTTCAGCGGAGCCGATTCCCTCCGGAGCTCGGAGGGAATCCGCCATTAGCCGTTCGCGCTAACCCGGAAGTCCTAATGAGTGGAGATTAAATCCTGCTCCCTAGGCTGGGCAATCCTGATCTCTATTGGGAGAGAAAACCCCTGTTTTCCCACCCATCAACCAACATCCCCAGTGACATCAGCAGGTGGGCATAGTTTGGGAAACGCCCTTGGCAGGCCAGGATAAGTTTGCATGCTGGAGTTTCTCCATCCCTGGTGTAATCTCTCAAAAGGGCAGAACCAAGAAGTGTTCCTCCAAAACGGATATTGACTGTGGCAGAGGAGGAGACACATTTGGGTAACAGTTCATTTAAACGTACATTATTTCTCCTACAAAAAATTCTGAAAACAAAAACATAACCTTCTTTTCATGTTTCAGTGGATTTTACTTATCCATCTTTGGAAGAACCATCTCCATCTCCAGTACCTGTTGTCCATGTAAAACCTTCTGTGGTGGAAGTTACCGAAAGACCTAATATTGCAAATGATCAAGAGGAGAGAGTGGACACGTTTCAACCACCAGCTCCTTGTGGATCAACTGCTACTCCTGCTAAGTCTGAAAACCTACCTGCCATAGTCCAACCAGTGTCTGCAGTAAAGATTATTCCTCAGGTGACTGATTCTTAGCAAGAAAAAAACTTTCTACTTGGACTGTGACATAACAGGGCCACGTTTTTGCCTTATTTTATAGAATTGCTACAGGGAGGATGAGCCTGCTTTTTCTGAAATGCTAAGAGAGAGAAAAGACCTGCACTGTAATACAATAAATGCAAGGTGAAATAGCTATCCTGTAAATGTTTCCAGCTGCCTTGCTAAGAAATATGAAGGAAAGACCCTGGTAACTGGTTGGGGAAGAAAAGACCTTGTTCTGCATGGACAAAAATCATAAACCTTAGGCCTGTGTAACCTGCTGGGTGATTCTCTTTAACTGGCAGAGCAAACCTACTTGAGTCGCACATCAAAAGCCTTTGGAAGCATTAAAAATTGGCTTCTGTTTGGAAATTTCCAATGCTCTTTTCAGCATTATCGCTTCCAAGGCAGATAACAAGACCATTAAAACAGTAAAACAAATACTCAGAAAAGCAATAATAATAAGCAGCAGAGCCATATGATCATAAAAATCACACCAGTGACAGTTGAAGACAAGTTGTTTGAGTGGAGATTTTTGTCTCAGATTTTATCAGTTCTGGATTGAAATTTATGTGTGGGGGGTTTTCCTACTGTTAAATTGCTTTGGGGAGTTATATGGGAAGTATTTAATAAATTTAATGAATAACATTTAGGGGAGGAGAATTGTTCATCCTAGAAATGCAAATGGTCCGCAACTACAAATACGTGTTCAGTTATTTCTCACCTAACCACCCCTGTAGGTTCTCCCTGGGAAGAGGATGGGGCTTTCTCACTTCTCTTACTACAGCAAGACCTGATTCTGGGAAACTGAGGATTTAATCTCCTAGGATGAGGAGAAAACCCATGTTCAAATAAAAGTGGCTAGGCCATACAAGCATAATTCCTCCCGCCCCAATCGTGTGCAAGTTTGCATTAGGGTTGTAGCATATCTCCCTTATTACTAACTTTTAGGAAGGGTCTAAAAACATTCCTGTTTATCAGTGCATTTTGTGGCTGAAAGATCTGTTGTTGGCAACCCTGAAATTCTTCGCTATGAAAGTAGTTGATCGTGTGGGTTTTTAAAGAAGTTTTAAACTGTTTTTATAAATTGTATATTACCATTGACGTGTTTGCTGCCCTGGGTTACTTCAGGAGAAAAGGCAGGATATGAATAAATAAATACTTTTGCCCAGACTGAAATACCTTTGTAAAACCATAAAAGTGAGTAGTAGAGAATGTTGGCACTAAGTGATCTTTGAGGGAACGTAGCTTGCAAATCTTACCAAAATATGTCTATTTAACTTTTTTGCCCTTTCAGATTGATCGTACAAAAAAGCCTTCAGCAAAAATACCAGACACTGATAACAGGCCAAGAGCTGAAAGCCCAACCATTGGCAAGCAGCTCATTTCAAATGGCAGAGTGGTTCCAGATCGTTCCACAAAGCCTCCCTTGGATGCTAAGGCCAGTCTGAGAGAGGAGCAGAAAGGGCACCTACCAGCGGAAAAGGCTTCCCAGTTGGAAACAAGCAAGCAAGAAGAAGAACTGCAGGAGAAGCAACAGGAAGAACAGAGGGAGAAGCTGAGGCAGGAGAAGCAAGAACAAGAGCAGAGAGCAAGAGAGGAGCAGAGGGAGAAGGAAGGCAGGGAGCACCTCCAGAAAGCAAAAGATAAAGAGAAGGGAGAAAAAGACCAGCCAGCCAGCAAAGGGGCAGCTGAGAAGCAAGAGGTGGAGAATGCGCCCAAGGAGCTCACAGACATGAGAAAAGGAAGCAGAACCGAAAATGAATCCCCTGAAATCAGAAAACCGGACACTGACAAAATTGTTGTGGGTGAAAAAGACAAGGTTACCTGGACACCAGAAATGCAGAGGCGCAGATTTGCAGAGGAGTCCCGGGCGTCCATGAGGGTGGATTCTGGCTCAGGCAAGGTGAGCAATTCATGGGCATAAAAGGCAAGCATCCTGCTTTGTCTAAAGAGTCTTCCCTTTACCCCCTGAAAATGAGTAATTCTATCAAAGCCAGAGAGGCACCTTTACTGTTTCAGCTCCAGCCCTATCAGGAGGCAAGTTCCCAACTGAGGTGAATCGTGGAGGGAGAAAGGCAGACTAGTGAATTTGCACATTCCTAATAGGGAAAGGGACGCGGGTGGCTCTGTGGGTTAAACCACAGAGCCTAGGGCTTGCCAATCAGAAGGTTGGCAGTTTGAATCCCCGTGACGGGGTGAGCTCCCGTTGCTCGGTCCCTGCTCCTGGCAACCTAGCAGTTCGAAAGCATGTCAAAATGTAAGTAGATAAATGGGTACCGCCCTGGTGGGAAGGTAAACGGCATTTCCGTGCACTGCTCTGGTTTGCCAGAAGTGGCTTAGTCATGCTGGCCACATGACCCGGAAGCTGTACGCCGGCTCTCTCAGTCAATAAAGCGAGATGAGCGCCGCAGCCCCAGAGTCGGCCACGACTGGACCTAATGGTCAGGGGTCCCTTTACCTTTGCCTTAATAGGGAAAGGGCTTGAGAGGTTTTAATGAAGCTCCCATAGATTTCTTTATCTCGCACAGGAAACCTTCCTGCGAACCTTTCACACAGCAGGAACATTGGGCTTCCCACACACCCATCCCCACTACTCTGCTGCATGTGGTAGAGGGGTGAGTAAACCTATCATGTCACTCAGGGCTCCTGAGAAGGCACTAAGCCACCCACATTTCCACATTTCCAAGCATCTACATGAGGTTAGAGTAGCACAGAAGTGATTGCTAGGTGTTTAGTAGAGCAGGAGGCAGCAGGTGCTGAAAACACAGCAGAGGGGTTGTTGTTTTTTAAAAAAGGAAGGCAGTGGTGATTCAGAGGGTTTTGTTTTTAAATCCTTGTCACAATAAAACATTGGTGGTCTCTACAGGCCACAAAAACCCTCCTGGAAGCTGTAAGGCCCACTGGCCACAGCTTTACCATCCTTCTTAAACTAAAACATGGGTGAAATACCAATTCATTTACAGGATTTGCTGATTAAGGAGTTTTGCTCTTCCTCCCCACCCCCACAAAAGCAGATACATATAGAAATGGCTTGCCATTGTTGTTGTTGTTTTTACTGATCGCTTTTACTGATCATGACTTGCTGCTTTCTTGGAAGAGAAAAAATCCCTGAGGAACTAAGAGGTGTTTCAGATGAGAAGATCTAAGATTGGCAAGCGCTGGCATGTTCAGGGTTCTCCTTGGACATAATGTTCGTTGGGGGGAAAAACCCCACAAATATCTGACTGAAACATGAACTGCTCACTAGCAGCGATACCAAGCATGTTCAGCAGAATTTTTCAAGGGCTGAGAATCCAGAGGTTTTGGAGCAATTTTCTTACAGGGCAGTTTTGGCTAGTTGCGTGTGAGTCTTAGAAAGTTATATTCCTTATATAGTGGTACCTCGGGTTAAGTACATAATTCGTTCCGTAGGTCTGTACTTAACCTGAAACTGTTCTTAACCTGAAGCACCACTTTAGCTAATGGGGCTTCCTGCTGCTGCCGCACCGCCGGAGCACAATTTCTGTTCTCATACTGAAGCAAAGTTCTTAACCCGAGGTACTATTTCTGGGTTAGCGGAGTCTGTAACCTGAAGTGTATGTAACCCAAGGTACCACTGTATACAATTCACGCAGCTAGCAATTTTCACTTTGAAATACATCTTCAAATTCATCAGTGTTTTGTTTTGGGTGTCTTTGTACTCCGTAGCAATTCATCCAGAGTAAAGTGCTATTTTATGTGATTCTGTTGTGTATTGCAGTCATGTTATACTAACATTGAGGCGTTTTGGAGCTTGATAAATTAATTAATGAAAACTGAAAGTTTCTCTTTCAAAATCTTTTACAGCAGACTGGGGTTACAGGACAACCAGAAAGAGACACCCAAAAGCCAGAAGCCATTAGAGATGATACTGAACAAGACTCTGAAAAAAATAAAGTAAATTCACTGTGAGGTGTCTGTGTCTAGCTGCTGAAACCTAGTGCCGATGTCATAACATGGCCTCAATTTACATTCGTTGTCATGTAACTGTTTGTGTTACATTTCATAAAATGCATTTCAATATTTTATTTTTCATAAATAATAATAATGGGTTGCAGCCAGTGGTAGTCCTTCTCAGAGTAGACCTATAGAAATTAATGGACATGTCTAACCTAGGTTTAGTAATTTCAGTTGGTCAGCTCTGAGTAGGACTTTGTGGAATACAATAGATACAGTGGCTTGTATCTAACGTAGTGTGAAGTAACCATCATGTCTGTGCTTGGATTTTTGAATGTGCAACAGGATGGTGTTTTGCACTAGCCCGAAACGTTGATTGATAACTTGAACTTTTTGAATTTTTAAAACACATAATCTCCTTTATGCAGAAAGCCTGCAAAATGCTGAGGACAGCCAAAGTAGGTATGTATCTTTTAAGACCCACAGTTTTGATCTGTGTTGTTCTTTTCAGTCTCAGCGGGAGCCACTAACAAGGGCACGGAGTGAGGAGATGGGGAGGATAATACCAGGATTGCCACTTGGTTGGGTCAAGGTGAGTAGAATGTCTTCTGATGTTCTGGGTTTTTTCTGCTTGTGAACACTCTTGCGCTGAACCCATTTTTATATTTGCTGTTTGGATGTTGAGAAAAATATGATAATTGCCATATAATTGGACCCAGAAGTTAAACCTGTAAGACTGAGAAGAGTGGCACAAGCCAATAATATGCCAATATTACGTCACTCTAGAGGCCATTATAATACTTTTCCATCTGAGTTATGCTGGGAAACAAATACGAATTTCAAAAGTGACTGTGCAATCTTTGCAGTTGTCATATAACTTGCTCCCTCTTCTCTTTGTGCACATGTCACGTGAAGTTTCTGGAGCCAGTCACGGGGACTTTTCGTTACTACCACACTCCAACAAATACAGTTCACATGTATCCACCAGAAATGACTCAGTCAGCCACTCCACCATCAACCCCGCCAACACATAAACCAAAGACTCAGGCTGTTGATCAGCGGGAAAGGGAACATTCCAAATTGAAGCGCTCTTACTCCTCGCCAGACATAACCCAGGCCATTCAAGAGGAAGAGACAAAGAAAATCACCATCAAGCCTACTATCAACCGTGAGAACAAGTACGTCTGCTTGATTTTCTAGGGTACCTGCTAAAAATGTCTTTTACAGTTACTGAAATATGTGAAGGATTAGAAATGTTTGCCATTTGTGTGATTATGTTCCACCATGTCCGGTGTGGGGGACTTTTGGCTATCTAGATGTTGCTGAACTACAACTCCCATCATCCTTAGCCATGATTGTTGGAGCTGATGGGAGTTTCTCTTTATCTGGTGGGGCAAAGGTTCCCCCACACATGCGCAATGTGGATATTGCAGAGACGTGTTTATTCCCATAAAAGCTTGTTAGAACAAATCTTATGCAAGCCTTTTAAGTGTGTGTATGAACACACACATATACATGCCCACCCACATACGACTGGCTGTTGTTTCAATATATTGTCCAGAATAAGTTTGAAGTCCACATCATGATATCAGTTTCATAATATCTGACATGGCGACACATCGTGAATCACGATGTGTGTGTGTGTGTGTGTGTGTGCGCGCGCTATGTAAAAAATTGTGACATGGGGAAAGCCAGTCATCGCTTCTCTCCTGATTCTTGCCACCCCTGTTGCTCTGTACTATAAAATAACAGTTGTAACAATATGGTAACAGTAAGTAAAAACATATCAGTTTTTGACCCCTAAGTAGTAGCAGTTGCTATGTAGTTACATCGTTATTTCAGACATTGTGATGTATATCAGTATATCGTGATGTTTAGCTGGTGATATCACTCGGTCCTAGCACATACACAAACTATTGGTTCAGCATTTCATTTCCATCCTTCGAAAGCCTGATGTTTCTATTTTAAAACTTATAGCTTGCTAGGGCAAGGATACCTTGTTATCTGAAAGGAGCAAGGTATCACAAAGACTCTCAAGTATCCTTTAGTATTTATAATCTGAATGAGTTTGGGCATGATCAAGACAAAGTTAAGCACTTTAAAGTCTTGTAAGAGAGTCAAGCAGACAGAGAAGGTTAAATCTGTATTAATGTATTAATCTGTATTAATATTCTACTCTACAAAGTAAAATTTTGCAGTAGCATATGTAACAAAAGCACTTAAACCTTTTTTTAAAAAAAGTCGTTGCCACCTCACTAAAATGAAAAAGGCTGCAATTAATATTATATAGCGCATACTTGTCTATTCCCTGTTTTCTGGAAACACACTTTTGTTCCATTGATTCATGAGAGACATGCTAGTGACACCATAGAGACGGATGCGGCTTGGATTTTTTAAAAAAAGCATGAAAATACATTTCACTCTTTAATATTACCTCTTCCCTTACAGACCAGTAAGCTATCCTAAAACTGAAATCTCAAGGCTCTCTGCATCTCAGATTCGTAATCTCAACCCTGTATTTGGTGGAATGGGACCAGCTCTGACCGGCCTCCGTAATTTGGGAAACACTTGCTATATGAACTCTGTGTTACAGTGCCTGTGTAATGCACCGCACCTGGCTGATTATTTCAACAGAAACTTGTATCAAGATGATATCAACCGGTATTTATTTATTTGCTTGTTTGTTTGACTGCTTCCATTAACACACAGCTGAGTGCAAAACTTGTTTCATCTATTTAGATATGCTGCTTTAGTGAAATCGTAGTGTCGTTTATTTTATTTAGCACATTTATCTCGGAACTTAAGGCAGTAGGCATAGTCTTTCCAGGGCATCTCCCATCCAGGAACTGAATAGCCATAGACATGATTTATCTTTAATCTAGGTTTGGTTTATTTACTCTTACATCTACCGCCTTGCTCCTTTTATCTCAAAAGCGGCTAAGGCAAGTACGAAACAAAATATGAAAACAACAAAACATCAAACGGAATACAGCAGATTAAAGTGCATCAGCTCTAAAAAATAAATAACATCAGCCAAATAAGGCAAAGCCCTTTTTTGGACAGTGTGACCAAGTGATAGCTAAGCAGATCTCATGGGGCAGGTAGTTCCACATCTTGGGCCCTGTAGTGGAGAATGGTTTGTTCTGCTTCCGCTGCCTGAGGCAATGTTGTGCGGATGCCTGATGATCGTCTTCCAAAGCAGCTACTCTATTCCAAACTTAAAAATGGAAAGCGTAATGCTGGTGGTCAACAAAAGAGTTTTAAAGACTCTCTCAAGGCAAATCTTTTTAAATGTAGTGTAAACACTGACAACTGGGAAACACTGGCTGCAAGCGCTCCAGTTGGAGAACAGCCATTACCAAAGGTGTCATGGGCTTTGAAGACACTCGAACTTGGGACGCAAGGGAGAAACGTGCTAAGAGGAAGGCACGCTTGGAAAATCTACACCTTGATCAACTCCCGCCCGGAAACCAATGTCCCCACTGTGGAAGGATGTGTGGATCCAGAACTGGCCTCCGCAGTCATTTAAGGACTCATTGTTAAAACTGTGTTTATGGAAGACAATCTTACTTGGCTACGAGTGATCACCAAAGAAGAAGAAGAGTTTCTGGGAGTCACAAGAGAGGAGAGAGCTTTCTGTAGTCATGCGGTTTGATCAGTGTGAGCAGTGTTCGAAATTAGCCAGGCCCCAGGCACATTTTGAACCTGGCTTTCAACTGCTTGCAACCAAGTGAAGATGCCTGGGCACCAGGATGGGACCTGACATCTCCACCATCTGGGGATCATTGGATCTGGACTGTTTTTTGCACCCTAATACCCCATCCTGTAGGGACGCAGGTGGCGCTGTGGGTTAAACCACAGAGCCTAGGACTTGCCGATCAGAAGGTGGTTCGAATCCCTACAACAGGGTGAGCTCCCGTTGCTTGGTCTCTGCTCCTGCCAACCTAGCAGTTTGAAAGCACGTCAAAATGCAAGTAGATAAATAGGTACCACTCCGGCAGGAAGGTAAACAGTGTTTCCGTGTGCTGCTCTGGTTCACCAGAAGTGGCTTAGTCACGCTGGCCACATGACCCGGAAGCTGTAAGCCGGCTGCCTCGGCCAATAAAGCGAGATGAGCGCCGCAACCCCAGAGTCAGCCACAACTGGACCTAATGGTCAGGGGTCCCTTTACCTTTTTACCCCATCCTGTAGAATTCTATCAGTCATATTTTATTTGCACAATCAGAATGAATTTCTGGAACCAAATTGCTTTTTCTGTGCAGCCTGAGCAAGAGCAGACACCGTTAAGAAAAAGAGGTCGCAATAGGCCAATAGATACGTCCCTGGATCAAGTGACTAAGTTCTCAAAGCTTTGAACTAGCTGGATGTTGAACTGAACTGAACTGCTCTTCTTATGTTCTTAATACCCTCTTCCATGTTCCAGCCAGCCTGGCCTCTTTGAAGGCGAGGGGCCATACAGCATTCTCCAAAGTAGGCAAATATATTCACTTAGTCAGTGTTTTACTATTGATGTATATATTGCTCCACTCGGGGAATAAGGATAAACATGCAAGTGACAGCATTCTGTTTGTTTCAGATAATTATGTCTCTAAAAATGGTGTCAGCCATTAAACTCTCTTGTTATTTGCAGGTCAAATTTCTTAGGGCACAAAGGTGAAATTGCTGAGGAGTTTGGCATTATCGTGAAAGCTCTTTGGACTGGACAATACAGATATATCAGTCCAAAAGACTTTAAATTTACTATTGGGAAGATCAATGACCAATTTGCAGGGTACAGCCAGCAAGACTCTCAAGAATTGCTTCTGTTCTTAATGGATGGTCTACATGAAGATTTAAATAAAGTAAGTTTGATTTTTGGTGAAAATTAAGCATTTCGCTTCAGAATTTAACATGCTAACCACCCCACCCCCAACCAAAAGGTTTTGTATTTACTCTTTTCTTTGAACCATGAGGAGAAAGGGGGATTGCACTTCTGCCTTTACAAGCTATTTGAAGTGTTTGGGTTTTGTTTTGCTTTTTAAATAGAATTTAAATTCTTTAGGTTTTTAATTCTGCATGTTTTATTGTTGTAAGTCACTTTGAGACCAATAATAATATTTGTATGCCGCCCATCTGACTGGGTTGCCACAGCCACTCTGGCGGCTCGCAACAGAGTATTAAAAACACAATAAAATATTAAAAACTTCCCTAAACAGGGCTGCCTTCAGATGTGAAGTTGCCTAGGTGGTGAAAAATGGGATATATATTTTTAAAGAGAGTAAGGAAGTACTCGAGCACACCTGGGCAGACTACATGACAAACATCACACTTAGTTTGACCTAAAAACTAAAGTGGGCAGTTGTTACTGCTTTGGCTGTAAATTTTTAAAAAGTATTTCTTCACTCATTGCATAATTATATTTGCCATGGGATTTTTGATGTTTATTAACATAGACCAATGAGCACGTGAGACCTCCAACGAGATGTCAAAGTGTCGAGTACTTTTCTTTAGCATGCCAACCAACCAGCTGCCTTTTAGATTGCTCCATTCTATTCTACAAACACCCATTTTCCATTTTTAATTCCAACAGACACTCAACATTCTGTTGTTGGTTTCCCCCGCCCCCCATGCATTTTCAGTTTTAACAGCGCACCATATACATTTTATCTTACAGTGGTTTTTTTTACAGACTTCCCAACCTAATCTTCAGCGACATTCTAACAAAGTCTTGTTTTGCTGCCTAGCCATAGTTTAACACACTCAAAATTCTGTAGCCACTGAGCATGATCAGTCCTTGTTTGGCTGTTCTGGATTCTGCTTTTGTGTCTTTACCCCTGCTTGGAGGGACAGTTTGCCATATTGACTCCATATAGCTCTTTAGAACCAGGTGCTGTAAAGAAACAATGGAGGATGCTTTGCTTTTGAGCTTCACAGGGTTATCTAGCTGGGATACAGTTGACAGGTGAATATACAAAATCAGATGAGACTTTTTGACCTGAAGCAGCAGAACAATGTCTGTGTTCATTAAGCAGTTTCCTAAAAGCGGAAACCTGGTGCAGAAATCACGAGATCGTTCATATTTTTTATAGAGAATGTAGCCCTACTCAGGCATTCTACTTATGTGTAAAATAAACATGTAAATAGGAAATGGGACTGTGCAGAGTAGCCCCACTCCTCTGTTGCATGTGCCAAGTAGCATGAAGACAAATACTAGGGGTATTTAAGCACCATTCTTTATGTACTGATGAGGACAAATTCTAGGAACTCCTGGTTGAGATGATTACTAGAAAGGTTGCCTTTCTATTTAATCAAACTGATGCTAGCCCTAAGATCCTTAATTACAGCAAAATATTCACTTTTTTCCCCATCGAGTTCATCATTGTTTCTTTCTGCTAAAATGCCTACGTAAAGAATGAGAAACTCTAATGCAGAGGCAGATGTGTGCAGCTTAACTGATCTCTAATCAGAATTACTTTAGGAGAAAGCATCTATAAATATAGCCAAGAAATTTGGTATAAAACTGCTTTGCAGTATCCAGTTTGTAACGATCAAGGAATTGGGCACAGTCTGTCAAGGACAACTATACTAGTTTCCTTTTGAATTTGAAGGATTTATTTTCTTATTAACTAACTTCAGTTTTAAAAGGTTTGTCCATCATGTTATCCTCATCTAGCTTACCTTTCCTGAAATTAGCCATGTAATAACTGGATATATATTTTTTTGCAAGATCTGTTTTTCAGTCTTTTTTTTCCTTCCTATTTTTACAAAAACTATGATGTCCTCTTAGAGAGTAAGTAAACCAAAACTTTATTATCCATCTTCTGTCTAGTACATAGATTTATTGTTTGTTTTGCCATGTCATGAGTGTGATAGGAAAAAAAACCTGTTCTTCATTTCACTCTTGGATGCCACTGCAACTATTCAGTGTTCTGTTCCTAAAACACAAAGTTCTGCAAAAAGGAGGTTATGGTTATAACCTTATTTGAGTGTGTCTCGTTTCTCCAATCCATTGCAACTGCCATTTCTTAGTTAGGTTACACAAACAGCAGAATTAAATTGCAGAATGGACTGTGCTACTTCAGACTGCAGATGGGGGAACACCATTCTGAAACGCTCCCTCACTTAACCCCCCCCCCCAAAAAAAACCACCTTACTTCAAATAGAAAGTTAGTATAATAAGAAATCCCTTTGCCTTTTGGGCTCATATTCTGCTTAAAATGTGTTAAAGGGATCGTTAAGAAACATGATATCCCAGCAGCATTTAAGTGCTACGGTCCATTCTGCCATATTCCACTGTATGTGTAGACTCTATTCAACATTTCACAAGCTTTTGAGTTGAACCTCCCTGCGCAGGTAGACTAGAGAAGACACAAGAGAATGTTGCCAACTGAATTCTCCATCTTCACTTTTCCCCAACTTCAGTTAGGAAGCCTGTAGCTACCCAAGCTTGAGAACTTCCTTTAGATTACAAGCAGGGATGGCATGATTCAGTTGATCTTACACACACACACACACACACACACACACACACACTCGTACCTTCGTTCTTGAACGGAATCCATTCCGGAAGTCCGTTCGACTTCCAAAAACATTTGAAAACCAAGGCGCTTCCTGCACTCAATCAGAAGCAGCATCGGACGTTTGGGTTCCAAAGAACGTTTGCAAACCAGAACACAGGGTTTGCAGTGTTGGGGAGCCAAAATGTTCGAGTCCCAAGGCGTTTGACTACCAAGGTACAACTGTAGATAGATAGTGTACAAACTGGTGTGGAATGTAGCTAAAAAGCTGAGCTACAGATTTGAATCGCCAGTTTGAATCTTTATTTTGCCATGTTCTCTCCAGATGGCCTTTACCCCCAACCCCAATTGCTCAGCCCTAGCTTTCCATGCCATCTTCAGTATGGGGTTTGGTGGTACTCACCTGCTTTAAAAGCTCGCTGTAAGCCTTGGAGGCTTGTTGTAGCGGGCAGGGCAGTCGGAGGTAGAGGAGGAAGGCAAAGGGGGCAAGAACCAAACAAGTGACGAGAGAGAAAGTTAGGAGTATTTGCAAGTTATTTGTTCAGATCTCTATCAAGAGCAATCTTGTCACTTGCCTGGCAGCTGCTCCCTTAGGGGTGGAGGGAGGAGAAAGAGGGGAAGCAGGGTCCTATTCACTGCTGGTATGTGGCCCTTAAAGAAACGTGACTCTTTTTTAAAAAGATGCATTTGCTGGGGTTTTTTGTTTACATACACATTAGGTAAAGCGTATATTTGTAACGATAAAACAACAGTAGCAAAATAAGCCAAACACATGAGAGAAAAGGAGAATAGTGGTAAGAAAAGCAAACGAAAGGATTCAAAGAAAACTATCCATCTGTTCTCGCATGTACAAATAATTGCTTTCAGTCTGTGACTCTTGGCAGAAGGTTTCCATTCTTCTGGCCAAGAAAAAAAGCAATAGCACAACGTAGCCAGGGTGCTCAAAGAATCTGTTTCAATGTTTGCATGTTTAGCATTATCACCTTCCTTCTGTCTTTCCATAGCTCCACCTGATGATGTTCCTGTCTGTAAAACTTACCTTCATATGTTTCAGGTATGCTTTAAGCATTTTTTTTTTACTTCCCAACTTTCCAGGCTGACAACAGAAAACGTTACAAAGAAGAAAATAATGATAATCTGGATGACTTCAAAGCGGCAGAACTTGCCTGGCACAAACACAAACTGCTCAATGAATCGATTATCGTTGCTCTCTTCCAAGGCCAGTTCAAATCCACAGTTCAGTGTCTTACGTGTCACAAAAAGTCTCGGACCTTTGAGGCTTTTATGCATTTGTCCTTGCCACTTGCATCTACCAGTAAATGCACCCTACAGGTTAGTCAAATGAGTGACTTTAGGTCACTAGTTAACAATATTTAACTTTCCCAGTTTTTCTTTCAACAAAACTGTTCCTATAAATCCTCACCTCTGCTATAAACCTTTGAATTCAGGTTGTGTTTTATTTTTGCTTTCCCTCCCCTCCCCCCAGGAATGCCTTAGATTATTCTCCAAAGAAGAAAAACTGACGGATAACAATAGATTTCATTGTAGTCATTGCAAAACCCGAAGAGATTCTTTGAAAAAATTAGAAATCTGGAAGCTGCCTCCTGTTTTGTTAGTGCACTTGAAGCGGTAAGACTCAAAAGTAACTGTACAGATTATTTAGCCTTCCTAAAAGCTCTAAGGTGATTTTTTTGTTTAATATAACATAGGAAGCTGTTTCATATTGTCCATTTGGTTCAGTTGCAGCTCTCTGGAATGTCAGAGACATTTCAGGCCCTACCTGGTGGTGCTTCTGTTTCATGTTCAGAAATGTAGTCTCTGAAATATATATTTGCATGGGGTAGTGTTGGAGGATACATAACATACGTATTTTGATGTGAGAAATGTAATGCGTTCAGAGTCTCTTATGGGCTTATTTTACATTTTGGTGGATAACTCTGGTTCGCAGGCCAGTCTTGTCTGCCAGGGGGTCAAATTCAACCCAGAATGCCATTTCTCAAAGCCCACACCTAGTCAGCTGACATCCCTCCTATGGTGATGGCAACTAATGGGTGGGGTTGAATTCTGTCTTGGCTGCTCTCCTGGGAACAGGCACATGCAGCCAAAGCACAGTGCAGGGCTATTTGAAAGCCCTTTTGCAAACAGTTTTGCATTGCTCTTTAAAACTCCCACAGGGCTTCTTGCAAAAAGACTTTCAGCTAGTCTACATTTTAAAGTCCTGACAACTGGAGCTTCAATGCACAGAATCATAGTGGTGTTGGGTGATTGACTGGTGGGCAGCTCCACCCACTTGTCAAATTTCGCCCAGCACTGGTGGGGAGATAAATATTTGGCCTGCCAGCCAGAAAACATTCCTTGCCCCTGCTTTGCATGTTACATTGGCAATATGACCTGGTTTCCTGCTGACCAAATTAATTAAACCAAGGAGTAGGTTTAATTATACCCAGGGAACTCCTTAAACAAAAGCAAGAGATTTTCAGGATGTGAGATTCATCCTAAGCCATCCTGCTATTTGGTCACATAAGCAACTAATTGGTCTGTGAGGTGACACTTTGGGAAATTTTACTTTATTTTAATTTTATTTATAAGATTTATATACTGCCCGTCATCAGATCTCAGAGCGGTTCACGAGATTAAAACACAAAACAGAAGCAACAAAACAGTATGGTGGCATAACATGTGCAGTGTGGAAATCCTTGCTTTAGTTTTTTCCGTAATATCTTTTCAGCTTTTAATGTAATTCTTCATGCTTTTCATGCCTAGGTTTTCTTACGATGGACGGTGGAAGCAAAAGCTTCAGTCATCAGTGGACTTCCCATTGGAAAACCTTGACTTATCGCAATATGTTATTGGCCCAAAGAGTAACTTGAAGAGATATAGCCTGTTTGCAGTATCTGTAAGTAATTTTGTGTAGCTATGAATCTTACCTGCCAGTTAATCTGTATATAACATCACCAGTTAAGCAACCATGTGCAATGTAGTGTTGTTTATTAACATTTCCCCCATGAAGGCTTTATTCTTTTCAGTAGCACTTGGGAGTAGTTTATGCCTTGATTTTTGAGTACTGGGAAGTATTCGGGCCAAATGACATTTTGCGGTCCCCTAATTTCATTCCTGTTCTGTCTAGAATCATTACGGAGGGCTGGATGGAGGACATTACACAGCCTACTGCAAAAATGCTGCCAAACAGCGATGGTTTAAGTTTGATGATCATGAAGTCTCGGACATCTCTGCATCCTCTGTGAAATCCTCAGCTGCTTATATCCTCCTTTACACTTCTTTTGAACAGCGAACCGCCGATATAGCCACATAAAGAAACATTTGAAGAATATTGGTGTCTTTTTTGTAAATGCATCCTATAATGAGCTGAGCTGTGATGAGTAAAAGTTCCGTTGCTGAGGAAGAAGATGTTTGCAGCGGTTTCTCAGCTGAGGTGTCTGTTAGTGCTATTGCTTAGTCCAAAAATTGTTAACTCTGCCGTTTAATAATATGGAACAATTAGTTTTGAAAGCACTTATTTTTAGTAATGCTCCAAAATGATAAATCTAGCTTAGCCCTTTTTAAAAGTCATTAATATATGGGTTTAAAATGCCCCTGAACCCAACAATATCTTTTTTTGTCTCCCACATTTATGCCTTTTCACACTAACCTTAAGCTTGATTCTACTGTGAATAACTTAGAATGATGTAAACAGGTAGGAATGTATGTGTACATATTGATTGCACACTTGCACATGCGAAGTATGTATATAATAAAGGTATGTGGCCCTTTGAGAACCACTAGAACAGAAAAGGGTTTGCTTTTGTTTTGTCTAGAATATCTTCATTCTTACAGATAAGAGCACAGCTGTATTTTTTTGTTTGAGCTATGGCATTGATATCTGCACACTCTAAAATGTATATATTACAGAATTGATATTTTCCTTTTTAATAACTTATTGAAGCAATTATTTGAAAATACAATGGCCTGTTAAAGAACTTCTTTGCCTGTTTTGGACATTTGACAAGTTTGGATTTTCGGCTTTCCCTTACTCCTTGTGAAAATAATCCCATCTAGATCCCAAAGAGTGGTATTATGATGGGAGGGCAGGCAATGTTGCCCTGCGTGAGCCTTACTGGGTACAACTTGAGTGGATGAAGGCGGTCACTGCCTGCTGTCATTAGTTCTCCTCTTGACAGGGCCATAATTGGTCCAGCTTATTAATAACTTATCTTGGGTGTCTGTTCCCCCTTTTAAGGCTTGTGGATCTGTGTCCCAGGGTCTCAAAGGTCTGCTACATATATGCATATGTATATAACCCATTTAAAATTATATTTCATCTTGGATTCTGTAATAATAATAAAAAACAACACTCCTTTAGACTCTGGCTGCCCAGGAAGACTTTATTTATCTAGCGGTTTGTTGCTTTCTCCGAAAGCTTACTGAAAATGAGTTCATGTCTGGCACCTGTCTTTTCGCTGAAGGGAGAAGCTGTTCACAATCCCATTTTTAAATACCACGTTACAGCCTGAACGCAGGCATTAGGAAATGTGGTTCCTCTTCCTTAAGGATGACTCGAAACCTGGCCGGCCTGGGTCAGGAAACGTTTGCTAACAGTACCACTGCATCCTATGTACGTGATGGTTTTCAGTGCGTTTCCTAGCCATTTTGGTTTTTTACCGGCACAGAGAAAGTTTGACTGCTGTAAAACAGCAGATAAGCTGCAGACGTTTGCACAGAAGGGTCTGGGATCTCGGTGATCTGAGAGTCGTCAAAGTTGTACCAGCTTTGGGTGGGAGGGTGTTTGCAGTACGCAGTGTAGTGGCCACCATCCAGATCTCCAAAATGGTTCTGCAACAATAATGGCAATAAATCAAAAGGTAACCAAAAGAGCATTTTGTTCATTTGTTCCAAGGAGCTAAGCCTGGTAGGCATGGTTTCATGACTACCACCCCTTTCCCCCTGCAACCAGCACATTAAGAAATTGTAATCTGACTATGGTCACTTAGCCAGCAGGCCGGTGGCAATTTCGACCTGTCTCCCTGATCATAGGCTAGAGAGATGTGTTTTGAAGAGCCCAAAGTACCCCCATTTCCCAAGACAGTGTCATCACCTTCTGCCTTCTAGGATGGGTCATAAGGAAAGGGTTAAATAGGTGTGATGTGATTGGCCAGTGAGAATGCAAGGGGGGAATAAAAGTTAGAGTGGGAGGTTTTGAAAGTTAGTTGAGTTGAGAGTTGAGGTTTGGGAGTTGAAGGAAGAGGGAGGTTTAGGTGTGGGTTGGTAGAGTTGTATTGTGAGAGAGTGAGAGGAATTGTTAGGTGGAGTCAGATAGATAGTTGGAATAATCAGTTTGGAGTTGTTAGGAACTAAGAATAAGAAACTGTCAAGAAAAACTAACAGAAACCATAAGCTTGTTCCTGCATTTAAAAATAAACTTGATTATTTGTTAATGTTAACTACTGACTGGACTCCGTGTGTCCCCGTGAGATACGGGGTGGTGGCAGCAGAAAAAGCAATCGAAGTGGCGGCACAGGATCAATAGACCATCAAACATCTGGGGGCCCTGTGTGTGATCGCCATACCTTCCTATCCCTCTCACCTTTTCTTACCATATCACTCTCCAGCTTTGATGTGATTCAGGAGTGTGTTGCACCAACAGACTTATATGCACTAGAATAGAGCCTTCTATGTCACTTACCACCACAGCAAATAAGCTGTATTTTGGGTTTTTCCGAAAGAGTGGATATATGTAAGAGGACAAATCCAGGTTATTTAACGGATAGTAGATGTCGGTTTTCAGTTTCTTTTTGTAACTGCCTTGACAGTCAAACCTGAAAATAAATGATCATAATCAGAAATCACTTTCAAATAGTTTACCCAATCTACTTGGCAAATTCTTCCCCCTTTCCCATCTTCAGCAACCGTTTCTTTGTGACCTGCACCACAGCCACTTGGAGAGCACATGAGATGCTGTAAATAAGAAGAACGGTACCTCTTTAGATGGAAGATAACTATTTTGGGCGCCTTCGCTATGCTGGCTTTCACAGCGGCATCTGTCTTTATCCCACAGCAGGAGCAGTTAATTTGGTTGTTCCAAGTCAAGATGTCTTGCTGAAAGAAGCATTCGAGGCATTCCTGGGCCCCCAAAAAGTGGGGATTTTTTTTGGGGGGGGGAGAGGTGGAATTATTAGTCAACATGTCAAACCACTATAACTAACTTACCTGCAGACTGTGCTCTGTAATTGCAGAAAAGCAGAACTCCTCCATCGGCTCTGCTGAAAGACTAGCTCCATTAGGCTCTGTCACATGGCAATAGCCATTCCATCAAGCTGCTTCAATAGGAGAGGTGGGAAGCTGGGTTCCTTCCACCAACTTGCATCACAAGCCAAGCTCGATCAGGCACCTCCTTGCCCTGAGCTGTTCCTATGCCACCTGGTCATTATGAGATCTACCATTTAAGATTTGGTACCTGAGTTTGCTTCTTCCCCACCGTACCCTCCCTGTCCCTTTCCGCTTGTGCATCATGTTTTTCAGATTGCCGATCAGGAGGCAGGGACTGTCTTGTGTTAACGGATTGATTGTGAGTCACTCTTGCTGAAGAGAGGCATACAAATTATCTAACTTGTGAAGGTTAGCTACCCAAAAATTTGTCTTTGTGTAGCTGCAGAGCTGGTTAACACTACAACCAGTGGCGTAGCGTGGGTTGTCAGCACCCGGGGCAAGGCAAGTAATTTGCGCCCCCTAACCCGTGGATTTGCGCCCCCTAACCCTAACCCCCAGATGTTGCGGCCGGTGCGGCCGGCCCCCCCTGCACCCCCCACGCTACACCACTGCCACAAAGTAGTGCGAGGCTTAATCACATGGCGGGGAAGAAGGCAGCAACTGGGTCCCGGGGGCGTCTCTGATGTGACTTTACGGGCACCATTTGCAAGCGGGGAGCGGCACCCCATCCGCGCGAGCGCGCCCCCAGACGCAGGAGCCGCGCAGGCAGGGCTGGGGGCTGAGGCGCCAATGGAGGGGAGATGAAGGGCCTGCGAAGCCCTCGAGCACCAGAGAGCTGCTCCTGGTTTCGCGGGGGGGGGGGGGCTCGGCCGGGGGCGGCAGCCCTTTTGTCCGCAGGATGGCAGCGGCGCCACCGGCCAGCCCCATTACCGGCCCGGCCAGCCTCCCGGGGCGCCAGGGCTCCGCCGCAACTAACACCTTCCCTCCAAAACTGGGCTGGTCGGATGTAGTTCTCTCCTGCGCTCAGCTCTGCGCTGGGCGGCCGCTGCATTTTCCCTCCCCCAGATAGTCCCTCCCTCGCTCTCTCTCCGCTCCGCAATGCACGCCTGGCACCCTCCCCCTCCACAGTGGGCGGCGACCCGGCAGCTCGGATCAGATTCGCACAGCCAGCACTGTGTGAGAGAGAGTGAGCCAGGACCAGGTAGGGGCAGAGAGCTCCGAGTGCGCCCCCAAAAATGTTGCGCCCGGTGCGGCTGGCACCCCTTGCACCCCCCACGCTACGCCACTGACTACAACCCACCACTGCAGTGAGAGAGACCTTCTACCTGCGATCAACATCTCAGGACAAGCATGACCCATAGTCATGTTCCCGTTTACCATGTAAGAACGCATAGGAAGAACACATAGGAACATAGCTGTCAAATGTCCCTTATTTGAAGGGACAGTCCCTTATTCCAGGGCCATGTCCCGCTGCTGTCCCTTATTGATGGATGTCCCTTAAATTTCAAAGGAAGCAGCTCCTCTCCCTCCCTGCCTGCCGGCCAGGGAGGAGGCAGGCTCCAACTGTGTTGCTTGGCTGTGTTGCTCACCCAATAAGAAGTCTAAGAACGACTGGGGGGTGGAGCTTGAATGCCTTGTGTGTGGCTAGTTAATGCAAGCTGAGGGATTTTTTGAATGCTGGACGCCATTTTGTTGCACGTGCTGCTGAAAACTTTGCAGTGCAAAGCCAGGCCGGGGAGCCATCTTAAGTTGAGGCTGCATAGGCCTTGTGGTGCATGTGATTCGGATTCTATTCAGTTGAACCTCTGGTTACAAAGTTGGTTGGACAGTGTTCTCAAAGCTACCAGCATGAGTTTGACCAGACTGCAGGAGGACAGGAAGATTGGAGTGCCTGGAACAGGTGAGGCTGCAGGTCCCTTATTTTGGCTGCTGGTCCCTTATTTTCAAATCTGCAAGTTGACAGCTATGCATAGGAAACTGCCTTATACAGTCATACCTCGGGTTACAGACGCTTCAGCTTGTGTGTTTTTTTTGGGGTTACGGACACAACAAAACCCTGAAGTACCAGAATGGGTTACTTCCAAGTTTTGGTGGTCACACATGCGCACAAGCACTAAATCGCACTTTGCGCAGAAGCATCGAATCGCAACCCGTGCGTGTGCAGATGCGGCGCGGCGGGTTGCGAACGTGCCTCCTGCACGGATCACGTTCGCAACCCAAACGTCTACTGTACTGAGTCAGACCATTGGTACATTGTCTACCCCAAAGTTTCCCAAGCTTGGGTCTCCAACTGTTTGTTGTTGTTTTTTTGACTACAATTCCCATCATTCCTGACCACTGGTCATGCTAGCTAGGGATGATAGGAGTTGTAGTCCCCAAACAGCTGAAGACCCAAGTCTGGGAAACCCTGGTCTACACTAACCAACAGCATCTCTCCAGGATTTCAACCCTACCTGCAGATGCCTAGGATTAAATCTGGGACCTTCTGCTTGCAAGGCAGATAGATTCTCTACACTATGGACCGATGGGCTTGAATTCTGACAAGTGGAGGTTGGCTGTTTCCAGCCCTGCAGGCAAGTTGCCTAAAGAGGGTTAAAATCAACATTGCAGCAACAATTTAAGCTGGGCTTAAGCTCGGGCAGCTTTGCTCAGCAAGAGAGAAACTATTACCTCTAGCGAGCATTCAGTTTCGTAAGGGATGGGAAGAGATAATACGGTGAAGATCTCGTTTTTGTATGTCGTCGTTTGGCATTCCAAACACATGATGTCATAACTGAGATGTCCTTCAAAAAGCCGGGTGATTATGGAGGACTCGCCGACGCAGCCCCTGGATTCCCAAGCAGACGATGAGGTCCCCTGGTTTCTTCTCCTACTTGTCTGCAAGAGAAGAGATGTGCCGTGTCACAGACGATATTTCCACCCTCCCGCTTGCTATTGTAACTAAAAGTCTTCTTCAAAATCATCCTCAGTCACAGCAAGAAATTGCTGTTAAAAGCATAACAATCCCGTTTGGATTCCGTATCAGAGTCTCAGGGCTAGGCCTCGATTCCTTTATTTCGGGGGGTTTTAATGATGGCTCAGATTTTTAAATTACATTTATTCCCATATGCATTAAAAACAAGTGCTTGGCTGCAGGAAATTACTCCCTCCAGTCTCCTCTACCGTTTCCTATATGCATAAAGTCTCCACTATAAATTTGCTCATTGAAGTCTCAGCTGGAACTGAATGATTTATTGCTAAGCTTCTGGCTGCATCACAAAATAATGTTGAGTATAGATTCTTGTATTGTTTTTCCTCTTTAAGGGAAGGAAATTATTTGGCATTACATAAGGAGGCCATAGGAGCCTGGGCTATGGGGTGGTCCCTCCCAACATTTAATTCCTGGCTCTTGACAGATTATGACTTTCTACTCTTTTTAATTGATTATAATTTATTCATTTATTTTGCAATTGTTGAGAGTGAAGAGCCAATGTGGCATAAATAAAATAAACTATTGACTATTGCTTTATTGAATAGCAGGTGCTCATTTTAAATCTTTTTTTTATTATGACTTATATTGTATCAGATTGTTATAAGATGTGTGATCTTCGTTGTATTTCTGTTGTTTCTTCAGCATGTGTGTATAGGCAGTACGGGTTAACTCGCAAGTTACATGCATTCAACTTGTGTGCATTCAGCTTTATGCACTTGGCAAAAAAAATATTAAAAATGGGGTGGAAAAAAAAGACTTTGGCAATCCCACCCACCACTGAACCTAATGTGTTTTGACTATACACAATTTTGGCTTTACACACTACCCCCAAAATGCAACCCAACCGTAAGCCGAGAGTCACCCATATACAAATTAAAAGTGCAATGCAATGAAAAATTGTTATGTCCACAAACCAGGCTTGCAAGCCAAAGATTGAATGTGGATTTATAATCATATTCATCTAGTTCAGAGGAAACAGGCAAACTCTGGGTTGCAAAAAAACCCCAAAATCCCAACCCACTCAGGAAGTAAATATGGGAATTGTGGTGCATGAGGGGGAAAGCTCAGGGCTCCTCAAACCTAATCCAAAGCATCCCAGATCATAGTTTACCCAGTGAAACATTCACACACTCTTATGTAACACTTGACTGAGAGCATTTAGCGTCTCATAGCTGTTACACTGAAAAGGATAGTATTGAGGGGGTGGTTTGCAGACAAGCACACACAGAGCAGCATTTGTGAACCAGCTCTAAATGAAGTACAAGACAAACTGCTGAAATCAAAAATACTATTCCCACCGTCTTAATCTGACTGTGGAACTCATTGCCACAAGGTGTTGCAAAAGATGAGAATTCAGTGGACGGCTAGAGTGGCAAGTTATAAAGACAGAGAGGAATTCAATGTAGCACTCTGGCAATCATTCTGTCGGTGCAAGCTTTTCACATTGCCAGGTGAAACGATCTCCTTTCCCCCAGGTGATGTTCTGGGGATTTTCCTGACCCGCCAGAGCCGATTTTAAGGGGTGCAGGTGGAGGGAAAGGGGGAAAGCCCTAGTCTGCTTGTGGAAGTCCTTGCACAGGCTTCGGTGCTAGTGGGGCTGGTTAATTGAATTTGACTCCATGACTCACCTTCTTGAGAGCTTCATGCAGCTCATTCAAGACATAAATCAGAAACTCCTGGGCATCCTGCTGGGTCTTCTTGATGAAAGCTGGGTATCGCTCACCAATGACCAATCGGAACACCTCTGGGGACACGCAGTCAAAGTCCCCCAGCCACATATCATTCATCAAATAAGCAAAAGCAGTCGCTATCTCTCCATCCTCCCTTAAGAGATTAACAGGGCAGTGCAGGATCATTTTAAACAAGAGAATCATCCATCATGGTTAACACTGGAAAAAGTACAATCCCCCATGACTCCTAGAATTCAGTAGGCAACCCAACGGCTCAAAGCATCTTAGCAAAACGTGTACCTCTCACTTGATACACTGAGTAAAGCTTGAAGTCTATGCAGCCTTTGCCTTTGGGTAGTAGCTCCCCATGATCAGCCTCCGTCTATTGTTTGCTAGATTGGGAAAATGTCTTTTTCGTTATTGCTTTTAAGCTGTGCAAAGCCTTCTTTTGCTCTGCCCCTTCCCTTTTTGACCTATTGAAGCCCAAGCTTAAAAGTAAACATAACCTACAATGAGAGATTTGCAGGGAGAAAACCAGCAAGGATACAGTCTCCAGTGCAGAATGTCATGGGTACAACTATCTGCCTGCTGGACAAAAGTTGTGGGTATGTGGTTGGAGCTTTTCCTGAGAGAAGCGGCGGGGCAAATGGAAGTATCGATGAGCCTTCAGAGAGGTATCAAAGACATTTGGAGGAGACACACCATGCATACGAACGTGAGCAGAGGAGGGCAACCAAGATGATCAAGGGTCTGGAAACCAAGCCTTTTGAGGAATGGTTGAAGGAATTTGGTATGTTTAGCCTGGGAAAGTGGAGGCTGAGAGGAGATAGGATAGCTATCTTCAAATTGTGGGATGTGAGAATCAGGTGCAGTCAAACACAACATTGCTAGAGTAGACATGAAGGTTGTCTCAGTCCCCCAGCCAGAACTTCCTGCTTTCCAGGACTGAGACAAAACTTCCTATGTGTAACTTGAGATGGGCATGGCCTCTCCTGAAGTAGAAAGAACCAGAACCACAGGCTGGAGACCATCTTGTCTCTCTTGCCTCTATTGATGCTATCTTAACAATAGCACTACTTAAAAACAAGGGGGCACCCTTGGCTCCAGGCCAAGAAAAGAAAAGGGTTGCTTTCTCCCACAAGGAGATAGTCACCACATTTAAACTATGTTCTAACCTTTTAAGGCTGCCTTCTGGGAACCTTTGTGTGAACAGATGATTACTTGTGAATCAACATTTTATACTTTACAGAAGACTGTGTAGCGTCTTATTTTAGGAGGGATTAAACAGGGGAAATACCAGGAAATATTGACAGAGACTCTAACGAGTCTGAGCAAGCTATCTGCTGTGTATGTTTTAAAAAAAGGGGAATGTTAACTCTGCTGATTTTGTTGAACTTGTAAAGACAAGTTGGGATAGGATATCTTAGACAATATATCCTCCCCTGCATCCCTAAGCATTCCCCCACAAATATCTCAAGGGCTGTCACATGGAAGAGGGAACAAGCTTGTTTTCTCCTGCTATGGAGGGTGGGACTCGAACCAATGGATTCAAGTTACAAGAAAGCAGATTCAGGAAGAGCTGTTTGAAAGTGGAAGTCTCCCTTGGAGGTTTATAAGCAGAGGTTGGATGGCTGTCTGTCATAGATGCTTTAGCTGAGATTCCTGCATTGCCTGGGTGTTGGGACTTGGTGAGCCTTGGGGTCCCTTCAAACTCTACAGTTTTATCTTATACAGTGGTACCTCGCAAGACGAATGCCTCGTAAGACGAAAAACTCGCAAAACGAAAGAGTTTTTCGTTTTTTGAGTTGCTTCGCAAGACGGATTTCCCTATGGGCTTGCTTCGGAAGACGAAAACGTCTTGCAAGTTTGTATCCTTTGTCTTGCAAGTTTGTTTCCTTTTTCTTAAAACCGTGCATTCACTTTGAGGAGCAACTCATAGCACGCGGTGTGGTAGCCTTTTTTGAGGTTTTTGAAGACTTTGGTGATTTTTGAAGCTTTTCCAAAGTCCATGCTTCGCAAGACGAAAAAAACGGAAGACGAAAAAACTCGCGGAACGAATTAATTTCGTCTTGCGAGGTACCACTGTACCAACGGTAGAAGCTTCTGAGCCAAAACAGGTGAGCTGGGGTGCTTGTTCTTAGGAGAGGGTAGGTCTAGAATGCATAACAGAAACCTGGTGAAATGGGAGGAGTCATTGGGGCACGGTTACTTTCGCACATAAACTCTATAGGACAGGTAAGGGTGGTGTCACTCTGTATATCAGTGAGGACTTAGGACATGGGTAGGCAAACTAGGCCTGGAGGCCGGATCCAGCCCAATCACCTTCTAAATCTGGTCCACATATGGTCTGGGAATCAGCGTCTTTTTACATGAGTAGAATGTGTGCTTTTATTTAAAATGCATCTCTGGGTTATTTGTGGGGCATAGGAATTTGTTCATATTCCCCCCCCCAAATATAGTTCGGCCCACCACAAGGTCTGAGGGACAGTGGACCGGCCCCCTGCTGAAAAGGTTTGCTGACCCCTGACTTAGGATTCTAACAAGATAGAAATCCTCCAAGGGCAAGGCTCCTCCACAGAACAGCCCCCAATAATGCTTCCGTACTGGGGACATACTCTTGTCCTCCCTGACTAAAACGCCCATGCCAATACTGAGATAAAGTAAGGAATCAATGAGGCATCTCTAGGAGGAAGTGCTGTAGCCATGGGCTTCCCCCTAATTCCCAGAGTGGAAGTGGGTCAGAAAGGAGGGTGCTCTCCAGAGACACCTTGCCAACAAGCCCTTCAGTCCCAGAGCCAGTCCAGGCTCTGATCTTCGGACAACCAAAATTAAGCAGAGCAAGGCCATTAACTTACTTGTTTAGCGATGCTGTATACCTTCCAGAGAGGAAATATTCCACCAGCGGGGAAACGCTGCAGAGGCACTGTATGACAGCATTCATGTAGCAGGTGTTGCCCAAGTTCCGCAGACCAGTTAGTCCTTGGTACTGGGGGTTTGTCTCGTCGTCGGATCTGTCCATTGCCTCGTCCGAACTCTCCAAGGGAAGGGCACCCTTGCTGTATTCCCAAAGCCAAACTATAGTCAAACAAGCCTCGTTCACATTGTGACAAAAGCAAAGACTTTACATTTATCAAGTGCATTCAGACATTGCTTTCCATATATACCCGACTATGTCTCTGTGCTGTACATTGTCTCCCTGTTAATTTAACTTATACAGTGGTACCTCAGGTTAAGTACTTAATTCGTTCCAGAGGTTCGTTCTTAACCTGAAACTGTTCTTAACCTGAAGCACCACTTTAGCTAATGGGGCCTCCTGCTGCTGCTGCGCCGCCGGAGCACGATTTCTGTTCTTATCCTGAAGCAAAGTTCTTAACCTGAAGCACTATTTCTGGATTAGCAGAGTCTGTAACCTGAAGCGTATGTAACCTGAAGCGTATGTAACCCGAGGTACCACTGTATGCAGAATTCATCATGCGAAAGGCTGGAGGGTAAAATGTAGTCTGAAGCTCAACATCAAAAAAACTAAGATCATGGCCACTGGTCCCATCACCTCCTGGCAAATAGAAGGGGAAGAAATGGAGGCAGTGAAAGATTTTACTTTCTTGGGCTCCATGATCACTGCAGACGGTGAAAGCAGTCACGAAATTAAAAGATGCCTGCTTCTTGGGAGAAAAGCAATGACAAACCTAGACAGCATCTTAAAAAGCAGAGACATCACCTTGCCAACAAAGGCCCGTATAGTTAAAGCTATGGTTTTCCCAGTAGTGATGTATAGAAGTGAGAGCTGGACCATAAAGAAGGCTGATCGCCAAAGAATTGATGCTTTTGAATTATGGTGCTGGAGGAGACTCTTGAGAGTCCCATGGACTGCAAGAAGATCAAACCTACCCATTCTTAAGGAAATCAGCCCTGAGTGCTCACTGGAAGGACAGATCCTGAAGCTGAGGCTCCAATACTTTGGCCACCTCATGAGAAGAGAAGACTCCCTGGAAAAGACCCTGATGTTGGGAGAGATGGAGGGCACAAGGAGAAGGGGACAAGAGAGGACGAGATGGTTGGACAGTGTTCTCAAAGCTACCAGCATGAGTTTGACCAAACTGTGGGAGGCAGTAGAAGACAGGAGTGCCTGGCGTGCTCTGGTCCATGCGGTCACGAAGAGTCGGACATGATTAAACGACTAAACAACAACAACAACTGTTTGGTCAGATTGTACACCCTCTGGAATGGTGTCAGTTGTCAGGACATCCCTGAGTATATGCCCAGCAAAACACAAGAACATGATCTTCACAGATGATGCTCATTTTTGACGGACTGTTCAAGCAGTAAAGCACTGGGTGGGGAAATAAGTTGGAAATAGGCTTGGTCCACATCCCAAAGATCAATGTTAGAGTCTTTCCAGCACCATGAGTAAATGTTTAATGTCCAAGCAAACTTTCTAGATAAAAAACAGGGAAACCATTTCCCTGTCCTGATGCTTATTTGCTGGTCGCAACATTCAGTTCTCCAAGGAACGGAGAAAATGCAGGGATTTCTCCCCAGTCGTTAGATGGTAATTAATTAGCAATTGGTTTGTATAAAACAGAAACTCACAGTAGATGGTATATATTGAAGTTGTCAGGCATCTTTGTTGACCTAGAAGCCATTTGCAGGCTTGCAAGAAGACTAAGTGGTGCTCTCAATGGAGTTGGGTTGGCGGCCCGTTCACCACCCCTTTTTCATTTTGACACTTGGATGGTCTGTTTCCTTGTGCAATCACGTTGCTTCATCTTACGCCTGTTCAGAGGACCCAAAATACATGGGCTTTTCCTGATGACTCTTTGCACTGCTCCCCAGTGTTCCAAAACGGATTCTTCCAGCATCATAAATGCACGCTCCCTTGTTGCTAGGGGATGGTGTTTGGGACTTTCCTAACAAGATAGAAGGGCCAAGCGGTTCTAGAACCATAAACTTCTTCAGAGAGGACTCTAGTCAGTTGCCTTCCAAGGGTGAGTCAGCTCCTGCAGGATGCCTGGGCAACAGATTTTATTAATGAAGTTGTTTGGGGTTGTGAGATCCTTCTAATTCCTCATGATGCTCAGGTTTGACAGCACAGGACCATAGCCAAGTTGGGTTTAGCTCAGGGTGGATAAATAAAAATTTAAATCGTTTTTTAAAATTTAAATTGGATTTTTAAAAATAAAATGCTTTTGGAGGAAGAATCTTTCTAAAGATAGTTTTCTATTTAAGTTACATTATAGTCCAAAGGCTATCCAACAAGAAATAAGGATTTGTTTTAAGTTTTTCATGTGTGCTAAAACTCAGTATAAGTTAAGAAAAAAGAAAAATTATTGTTTTTCTACTTCTAATAAAGTACAGCAGAAACGTTGTCCAAATATAAACAGTTAACTTATTAAACCTCACAATAATTTCATAATTATTTATGTATTTCTAATAGTATAACCAAATCAGTAATTTTTAATATATCTGTAAAAACTACTCTGAAAATTTATTATTCTAAAAATGAAATCTGCATCTGGTTGTAAATATTAAGATTATACCAGCAAGAATGAGTCTTTCTGTTAAAAAATTGATTCAAATCAAGTCTTACTTACTAGTGATTTAAACTGATTTGATTGAAATTACCGTATTTTTTGCTCTATAAGACTCACTTTTTCCCTCCTAAAAAGTAAGGGGAAATGTGTGTGCGTCTTATGGAACGAATGCAGGCTGCGCAGCTATCCCAGAAGCGAGAACAGCAAGAGGGATCACTGCTTTCGCTGCACAGCGATCCCTCTTGCTGTTCTGGCTTCTGAGATTCAGAATATTTTTTTCTTGTTTTCCTCCTCCAAAAACTAGGTGCGTCTTGTGGTCTGATGCGTCTTATAGAGCGAAAAATACGGTATATCCACCCTGGTCTAGATTCCTGGCTTGGTGTAAGCTCTCTTCCTAGACAGTTATTTTCTTCCTTGAATACCTGCAAGTACTCTCCCAAGTTCCTTGATGAGCAGAAACAAGTTTTTCCAACTGACCAGACAATTAACAGGCTACCTGTACCTGTGCCTTTAAGAGCAGATTGATCAACAATTATCAGGCGCAGTTAAGAGATCAGCAGGAGCAAATCTGAAGGCTGTTAAAGGCAGAGGAGCAGGTTAAAAACAGGCAAACAAAAACTATAGACCCTTGAACTCATTATTCCCACCCTACAAAGAGATCCAATGGGTAATATTTGCAGATGTTCAAGGAAGACACAAGGACAAGAACCAGTTTAAAGTTGAAAACTCTAAATCGGCTGGTGAAATTTGTCACACCCAAGCTCAGTCTGTCTGCTTAGCACTTTTTACAGCTTGTTTTGGAAGCCTTGACTTACTTAATGCAAGGATGCTCTTTCAGAATGTTGCTTGACTGAATACTACAAGTCACTCCTGGCCATTGGCTATGTTGGCAGATGTTGATGGAAGTTGGGAGTCCAAAATCGGGGTGAGGAGCTCCAAACCAGGACCCCTCACTGGTTTAAACAGTTTACCTCTTTATTATAGGCTGGAAGAGAAACTAATCTGGAATGGAAAACAAACAATAGAGCAGACTTCCTCAACCTCAGCCCTCCAGATGTTTTTGGCCTACAACTCCCATGATCCCTAGCTAGCAGGACCAGTGGTCAGGGGTGATGGGAATTGTAGTCTCAAAACATCTGGAGGGCTGAGGTTGAAGAAGCCTGCAATAGAGAAACGGAAGTATTACAGTTGAGGAGACCCAGCGTTTTGATGCTCAAAAGGGAGGAGTCTCTTTAAAAATTGAAACGGGGATGAAAACCAAGAAAAAAATAAGCTGAGATAACATTTATGGGAATGTGGAACTGGTGTCTTTCCATCAAAATTACAATAAAACAAAATGACATCTACGCCATATCCTTTCTATCTTTTTGTAGGCATAGTCTTCTTTGGCTAAACTATAGTAGTTGTGAATGGAATTGAAACCATATGCTCATTTAGGATTAAGCTCCACTGCAGGTCAAGTTGGCTAAACCCAAGAACACAGCAGATGACAAAAATATAGGCAGAAAGATATTCTGTCTTTGAAAAGAAGTCCATGAAAGAAAGTTAAAAGCATCACAAGAATAAATGATCGAGAAAAAGAACAGCGCCAATATCTGGCAAGTTTGCCTCCCAGGTCATAAATTCCAGAGTGCACTGAAGGTGCTTCGAAGAGAAAATTATTTTGGTAGAGTATTGGTTACATCATCATAGAATCATAGTTTGAAGGGACCCCGAGGCTCACCAAGTCCCAACACTCCTGCAATGCAGGAATCTGAGTTAAAGCATCCATGACAGACAGCCATCCAACCTCTGCTTATAAACCTCCAAAGAAGGAGAGTCCACAACCTTCCGAGGGAGACCTTTCCACTTTCAAACAGCTCTTACTGTCAGAACGTTCTTCCTGATGTTTCGTCAGAATCTCCTTTCTTGTAACTTGAATCCATTGGTTTGCGCCCTTCCCTCCAAAGCAGGAGAAAACAAGCTTGTTCCCTCTTCCATGTGACAGCCCTTGAGATATCTGAAGATAGCTAGCCTATCTCCTCTCAGTCGCCTCTTTCCCAGGCTAAACATACCAAATTCCTTCAACAATTCGTCATTCAGCTTGGTTTCCAGATCCTTGATCATCATGGTTGCCCTCCTCTGCACACATTCCAGCTTGTCAGTAGTTCAATGCTTCTGCAAGGCTAACCCAAGTCATTTTGCTGTCTAACAAAAGCTACACAGTAGTATTAAGACTTAGTGACTCACTGACCTCCACCTGATTCTCAAAGTAGCCCCAGCTGGCTAGTCACACTACTTGCACATTACTTACTAAAATATACTTCTATTGGTGGGCCATTCTTGCAGTCCAAATTATTCTCAAATCAACAGATTAGTTTTTACCCGTTCCTTTCCTCCCTCTGACCCTCCCTCCCCGGATCAATCAAATCAAATAAAGGTAGAAGCTCACCAGTCTAAACAAGAATAAATTTATTTGGGATTGTTTAAAGATTTATTGATATACAAAATGTATACAGTTTTTTATCTTTAATACACTATACCTTTCCTCCCCCAGCAACATAAACCACCATTTAAACAGCTATTGTGTTCGTGCCTTAATGTCTGTATCTATAAGATACACTACAGAATTTTTAAAAAGAATAATTACTGGGCGTTATGATGCCGTTCAATTAAAATTTACAATTAGTACCTATGTAACAAACAAACAAAAGTTGCAGCATGAAAATTCAGTTGGACAACAGGTTCTTCTTGTTGAATATTCAACAAATTTGGGACAGGAAAATGACATTTTATTGGCATAAAGTTTGCATTGCAATCTCCCACACATTACATAATGTAAATTCATCCTAGTTCCTTTTCTTTTAAATAAGTACCATATATAATATTACATTAAAAGGTGTCTTCACACAATATTAAATACAACTAAGGGGCTGCTCCTTACGTCCCTGCGGTGGTGTGGAGCCCACAACAGGCCTGGTCCTTACAGCACCGCAAAAGCTGAGGTTGGAAAGCACTGGTCCCAGGGGACAAGTCCACTCTGCAGCTCACTTCTACGCCTGCGTTGCTCCCGCCAGAAACCGAGGCAGCGCTGGCAAGACGAGCAGTCCCAACCAGGACTCTTGCCCCATGGCCCAGGGCTTCCAAAGTTACCCAAATGGCGTGAGAAGGTACCAGACTGCAGCAGCTCCAACACTGCTGTGATAAGATCAGAAGAGGCCCCCAAAGGTTGACGCATACATTCAGCTTTCTTTTACTGGTTTTAGGAGATCTTTGGAAGGCAACACTTCTGAAGCGGCCATTATATGTAACAAGTAATAGCAACTTCCCTAACGCACCTGCTCATTTTACAAGGCAGCGTCTTACCCAAGACCAGCTGTTTTGTTCTGTTATACAAATGTGATCAGACTTGTCTTGCGATTTTACTGCTATTGGACAGTGATTAGATAAAACTGAAATGTATCGTTTTTTAAAAAAAAAACAACAACAACGACATAGGAGGGGGAGGGATTTCACTATGCGCAATCCATCCCATCCATCCCGAGAACTGGCTCCACACTTGAGGATGAATCCTGATGCAGGAGACAAGCCATCACTTCTTGTTTGGAACCAGGCGTTCCCACTCCCTGCAGCTCAGCTTACTGGCGTTAACTAAATATGGACAGATCCTTAGGAGCAGCCTCGTTCCATTGAGCCACATAAAACATACATGGCACTGAGCAGAGAGAGCAATTATCTGAGACACCCTGAGAAGTGTCAAAGGAATCCTTCGGTGTCTGTGGGAAGGTGGTGGGGGGGTGCTCCCTCCCGTTTCTCTAGCCAGATGACAGAAACCAGCTGCCACAAAGCCCCCAAACCACCTGCCTTAAAAACCATCAGCACAAAAAGAAAAACATCATTTGGTCAAGGGCATATTGCACTACAGGATGAAGGGGAGGAAAGGCCCCCTCTCATGGACCAAGGTAAAATGTTAAGTTATCCTTCTGCTAAAACGCCTCTTTAAAAAGCTATTTCATAAATACTTAATTTCATTCAACCTTTTTTTTTTATAAAAAAAAAACAGCAGCTGCCAGCTACTCCTTCAGAGGTGATTCCCACATTATGCTAGGCCACTCAACGGTGGACAGTTAACTGTACCAGCGCCATCAAAACAGTTTGGTCCTTTTTCATGCGGCCTTTGTTTTGATGAAGGGCAAACGAACCCTGTGACTTCTGCGAGGGTTTGGTTAGAGCCAGAGAGCTGTGCGTATCTTTACAGCATGAGGTGACTGGAACTGGCAGAGTCCGATTCTTTGGTGCAGCTCCCAGGCCGAATGGTCAGTTCTGGAGAATCATCTTGAGGCAATAGGATTTTATCGGGTGTGTAGTCGTTTCTCTTCAAGTCTACGGGGAAACAACAACCACCCGAAATCCCACAGATACAGTTGGGTTGAAGAGGGGGAGAGGAAGATGGAGAGGGAGAGAGAATATACAAATTAGCAGCCTTACTTCTGATTCAAATTAGAGCTCCTCTCTAAAATAAGGAGAGAAGGCGAATTAATGTCCTGCCAGAGTTATGCAGGCAAGGTAGGCCTTCAGGTTCTTCCCAGTGCAAAACTCTGAGCTTTGAAGACTGGCCCACAGTTGTCCAGTGGGCATTATTGGGTGGTAGAGGCAAGGTGTCTGATATCAAAGGATGTGCGGGTAGGTTGTCCCACAGACTTGCCCTTATGATGCTGGCCATCTTGTGCCTGGCTGGGCCACAGTCAGATTTCCCAACAGGCAGAATCATAGAACTGTAAAGTTGGAAGGGACATTTTTGTTTTGTTATATTCATCATCTAGTCCATCCCTCTGCAATGCAGGAATTTGCAGCTGTCCCATACAGGGATCAAACCTGCAACTTTGGCATTATCAACACCATCTCTGACCAGCTGAGGTATCCAGGCTGTAGAGAAGGTCAAGTGTCTACAGCAGCTTTCCCAATCTGGTGTTCTCCAAATTTTTTGCACTCCAGCTCCCATCAGTCCTGGCCAACACAGATATGCTGGTTGGGACTGATGAGAGCTGCAGCCCAGTGTAACAGAAGGGCACCAGGTTGGGGAAATGTTGCTCTAGCAGAGTGTATAGGCTTCAGCATTGTTGAAAGAAAAAGGGGAGAACAACGGTCCCTTTGTAAACACACTTCCAAGGCAATTCCTCTTAATAAATATGTATAACAACAACAACAACAACAACAACAGCAATAATAATAATAATAATAATAATAATAATAATAATAATAATATAGTGGCAGGAAAGAAGCCCTTGCTGGTGTGTGGTTTGTTCCTCTCTTCCTTCAAAAGACCTGTATTAGTCACTTTGCCAAGTACCAAAACTTTTTCAAGAAAATAAATATTTGAATTATAAATTGCTCAGCTCTGGTTCAGCCTGCACTATGGCCTCTGGGTGTGGCACAACTTGCATATGATATCAATCTATCAAGTGACTTTAGGCCTAGGTTGGTAATTTCAGGACAATTTGTGCCTGACTACCTACCACAATCTTTTAGGGCTCGTCAGGTCCATGGAAAGGAAATTGGGTTCTTGGAGTTGATCGTTCACAGAATTAATAAAAGCCACTGAGATGCATACAAAGGCTTCTAGCTGACAGGGCAGAAGGCGTCCCCCCCCCCCCAAAAAAAGGGTCAATAAAGCCATTTTTTCTCTTCCTTGCAACAATATATTTAGGGCATTTGTTATAGGTTTTTAGTTCAGGCCCACTGAAAAGGTGAAAGAATTAGTTTTCGGGGCAGATTTTCTTTTGGGAGAGAAAAATAAGTGTTTCCTCATGAGGTTTCAAGAGCAATCCAATGAGGTCCAACTGATCAATGAAGTTCAGCTTGGTTCCAGCAATTCATCCATTTTATGTGGAAAGAATGCCTTACCCCCATATCAATGTAAAATTCAATTTATCATAGGTAGAAGCTACAAGAGAGAAGTTATCTTTCATAAATCGGGGGCTGCTATTTACCTGGAAGCTTAAGTTTCCTGCAGCATGAGTTGCAGTGGTGCTTAGCTCTGAAATTTTTGATGGCATCTTCTCCCAGATTTGCAGGACCAAATACCATATCGTTTGACCTTTAAAAGAAAGCACACATTAAAAAAATACCTACAGCCAAACATGATTTTTTTTTGTGTGTGGTCATCACCCCCTGGCTAGATATGGGGGAGGTTTTGGGTTGTATCCATTGTTGGTCCTACTCAAAGTATATCCACTGACATTGGTGAACATTGGAAAACCTTAGGTTCATTCATTTCAATGGTTCTATTCTGAATAGGACTAGCACTGAATACAATCCTAATTATGCAGGTAAGATAGGAATGCTCTCCATAATATCACACTGGCAATTCCCAGCAGAAAATTTGCTGCTGATGGTGTCCTTAAAAATCACAGCAGTAAGCTAACTTAAAGTTTCATCATAAATCTGTCCTTGGTATCTGTTAATTGGTACACCTAAAGCAGAAGGGCAGCCCTCCACGCTTGCCACATGTGGCCATAGGAAAAAGGAATTTTGCACTGCTTACCTTTTTTCTTCAGCTTTTATCACAGAAGGATCTGTCAAATTTTCTCCAACACCTTCACAAGAAGCAAAGGAAGTTATTATCCTGTTAGCCAAGTAGCACAAGAGTAATTTTAACATAAAAAGAGAAATTATAGCAGATGAACAATTTGAACAGCTGAAATACAGGTGCCCCCTCCTTACGCGGGGGTTACATTTTGTGCCCTGCGCCCCGTGCATATGTAAAAATTGTGTAAGTGGGGGGCACCCTCTAAAAAGCTATTTGTTCCTGTTGTGCAGCTCTCTCTCCAGCCAACTCTCTTCAACTAGAGTTGAAGTTCTGTGGACAACTGGAGGATGTGCAGAAACGCAGCTGCTGCTGTGCGACTGCACGCATCAGCTGTTAGGCGGGGAGGCTGAGAAGCCTAAACAAAGCATCACTGAACCTCTAGTCTCTTTGGGGCTTTCTCCTCCCTCACTGAAGTCCTCCTCAGGCTCCGTGAAGGGTCTCCTCATGAGCCACAAGGACTTGCCACCTCTCTCCCAACATTTCCTGGTCTGAATCTATCAGTCTATCTATCTATCTATTTCCAAACGCTGCATGTATACACAGTCACATGCAAATTGATTGTGCATTAAGTGGGGGGATGCCTGTATCTGAAAGACTGCATCCATCCCGACAGTCCCTCTTGCATCTTAAGAACAGCACAGGTGACCATCTCGGGGGGGGGGGGGATGATCCAGGAGATGGCATTCTCTGTGGCAGTCCCTAAGTCCCTCCCTAAAGAGCTATGTCTGTACCTTCAATGTACAGTTTTTGGTTAATACTGAAGACCTACCTCTTTACCCTAGCCTTTTACTTCTGAGATGTGTAGTTTTAGTACTCACCCTACTTCTGTGATTATAATTTGCTTTAATCTGCTTTTAATGATGTATTTTAAAGTGCTGTAACCTATCCTGGGGCCTTAGGGTGAAAGGTGAGTGAGTAAGTAAATGAATAATACATCATCATCATCATCATACTGTTTGCAGAATGCCCCCCCCCCCCAAAGAAGAACAAGGTATTCTAAATACAGGAGAGAAAATGGTAAGTGGAGTTGGTTACAGAAGATTGAATAGAGACATGCAAGTACAGTGGTGCCCCGCAAGACAAATGCCTCGCAAGACGGAAAACCCGCTAGACGAAAGGGTTTTCCATTTTGGAGGCGCTTCGCAAAACGAATTTCCCTATGGGCTTGCTTCGCAAGACGAAAATGTCTTGTGAGTTCCTGCGTTTTTTTCCCCTTCCCCCCTTTTTCTAAGCTGCTAAGCCGCTTATCAGCTGATCCGATAAGCCGATAAGCCGCTAAAAGCCGCTAAAAGCCGCTAATAGCGCTAATCCGTCAATGGGCTTGCTTCGCAAGACGAAAAAACCGCTAGACGAAGAGAATCGCGGAACGGATTCTTTTCGTCTTGCGAGGCACCACTGTATGAGTATGGATGGAGAGAAATTGCAATTGAGTAGATTGAAAGTCTAACACATGGGTGGGGTGAGGGGTGAGGGGTAGTGGTGGGAAAAGGAAGTATCTGTGGGACTGAGTGTGGGTATGTATGAATATTTTTAAGGATTGTATGAAATGTATGTTTGTTTGTATATTCGTAATATGTATTAATGCTGTATTTTTTTAATAATAAAAATTAATTTTTTAAAAATGAGTCTTTTCTTGTGGCAACAATGAAATTTGATGACAATCCATATTGTGCAAGTCACAAGCTTCTGGTGCCATTACTACAGCACACACCTCTGTGTCACATCCACACACACACCCATTTACCTTGCAGATCAAGGACCAACAACTCTCCTCGAGTATATTCGTATGTCCAGTGGCTGAAGGCTAACATGACCTCCTCTAGCATGTTGGTTGGAATTATTTCATCTCCATTGTTGTTATTGTACTTTCTGAATTCTCCTGTCATGCACTCCTCAACTGCAAACCACTGGCCAGCTGAGTGACAATATAAGAGGAATGCTTCCAAGAACCTTGTAAGAAAACACATAGGAACGAGAACACTGTGTGAACAACTGATTCATTAGCCTCGCACTCTGGTGTGGAAATTCCTTTTTGTTCCATTATTTCACGTTACATTTGAAGATGTAATAATGCCTACCTTGGAGAATAGGGAATAGATTTTGGCTTCATCTGATTGAATGCAAACGTGAGTTTCTGAGCAGCCCTCTGTTGCTGAATTTCCTATGGATTTTAAAAAAACACACACCAAAGACTTTACTCAAGATAAACCTCTAGCATGGAGAAGAAACACAAGGAACTGTATTACAATTTTTTTCTTCTAATTTTCGTATTTTTCTGTCTATAATTGGAGGGACTCCAATTTAAGAAAATATTGTGTATTTTACTATCCATGTATAAGACACCCACCCCCTCAAATTTTTGACATGATTTTTAAGGGGAAAAACCTAGTCTTATATACGGAAAAATACGGTACATTTTTGTGTTGTTATATTCATACAAAGTAGTTAAGACAATAGGCAGAATCATAGAATCATAGAATCATAGAGTTGGAAGAGACCACAAGGGCCATCGAGTCCAACCCCCTGCCAAGTAGGAAACACCATCAGAGCACTCCTATAGAATCATAGAATCATAGAGTTGGAAGAGACCAACTCTCTAATTTTCAAAGGTTGGAAAATTCCTACCTTTGTGGTCCATTATTGCTTTATACAGTACGATGAAAGTACACAGTGCTTTTCAAAGAATGAGAGCACAGGTCCCTTACAATTTAGAAATCAACACAAAGGAGAAAGAGGGAGGCAAACGGAAGCAGGAAAAACAGTGAAGCAAATGTAATTTTTGCAGTTATTCATAGTTAGGCTTAGTGACATTGGGATATAGAGACTAGGGACAGTGTCAAAGACGTAACAGAAAAATGTGAATTTGGAGGAGGGTTTTGAAAGAAGTAAGAGAGGTAGTATCATGGAAGTATTCTGGTATGCAGCCCCATGTATAAGGGATAAAGGACAAAGCTGTTGGAGTGAGCAGAAAATCTTTGGACAGCAACCTTTGGACAGTGAAGGCCGTATGCAGGGATGTGTTGGAATATAAAAGCAAGAGATGGGGTGACAAGGCTATGGATGAGCGTAAGGATTTATGGAAGGGTGCCATATGGTTAGGAGTGATAAAAAGATGGGTGGTTTTGGCAGCAGAGTGCTGGGAAGAAGTGAGGTGATGAAGGTGTGAATGGAAAACTAGAGAGCAGAATGTTGTAGCAGTCAAAGTGACAGATGACCAGAAGTTTTGCTGATGTGACCAATGTATTTTTCTAAATTTTTAAAGGGAGAAGCAACATAACTGGCAATGAACTGAATATGCAGAGTAAGAGAGATGGAGTGAGCAGTAAAAAAGAAAGCCAATGACCAAAAGTTGGGCAAGAGGGTAGATGGTAGTGTTGTCAATGGAGGACAGTGAAGGAAAGAAGGCATATATCTTGTTTGTCCCAACAGTATCCAACTGCTAAACATGTTTAAGCATCTGGTGGATATGTACTAGATGAGCAAGAACAACAACTTACTCTTAAACAGAGATGTAACACTGTGTCTTCTTTGTAAATGCTTGACCAAGTATTGACAACTTCCGGAAGAAAAGATTTGATGATATAAAGGTGGCCTGATTTCAGAAGATCATACTCGGACCAGGTGCAGGCCACCTTGAGGGCTCGTCGCAAGCCTCCTCCCATCTCCTCCTTGCTTAGGAATTCTATTTTGGCACAGAGACCCAACTGAGACCAGGAAGACATGCTGTTGTTCAAGATGTTGGGAGAGCTTTCTTCAAGACGATACACAGTAACTGGTTCGCCTGTAACGTCACAGCACAAAGAAGTGAAATGCAGTTAAGCCTGGGGTAACGTTGACTTAATGTCTATTTATACTGTACTGGTGAACAGCTTTTTCGGACAATGGAGAGAAGATATAGCCAGACTTTTGCATAATCAATTATCTAACCAATTATTAAGCTTTTGATACAATAGAATCCTCTGTGTTGACTTGGAGACCTTTCTCCATTTACTGCTAAAAACTAGCAACAAAGGCTTGGGACTCTAGCTTTTTAAGAGTCGGCTTCAGTATACATTTCCCCAATCTATCCCCAGAATTTTGATGGTGAACTATTGCCTATTTTCTTGTGCTGTGAAAAACAGATCTATCACTATTAAGCTTGACGATTAAGGAATAATATTATTAAAATCTGAAAATCATTCCAGAGGCTACAATAAGTTTTCCTACCTCTTGGAGGCACAGGAGTGAATGGTATGCTTTGCGATAACCTCATCAAATTATTTCTTTCAACAGCTGAAAAGACAGAGAAATTCATTGAAGAAGATGATGCTTCTACTTTTTATTATTTTGCAACCTAGTCTGGGACACTTACCTGAATAGTAGTAGGTGGTATCCATGATGGGTTTAAAAGGAGAGGCAATTCCTTTGGAAAAAAGGAAGGGAGTGTTATATTTTTACATAAAACTCGTGATTTAATGCATCCTGGTTTTTTTAAAAAGGGTAATGACAAAGAACAAAAAGCACTCTAGGCTCACAGGCAAGACCTTGATCATTTATGGTGATTCTTCCCACCGTGATTCTTCCCATCATTTATGGTGATACTCCACCGTGGGGTATTTTAGATGAGGAAAATGATGATGAGATGCTCTAAGATTGGAGAAGAGCACAAGCACCAAGGGGGTTTTCCCTAAATGAGTCATGTAATGATTACAACCATAAATAAGGGCCGTTGGCACTAAAATGCATAACAAACCTCCATCAACATCATCTTTGGCAACCATACATTAGTTTCCCACAACATGTTAAATTTATGGCAACACCGAAGTTATCAGCAGCTTACCATTCAGTGCATCTTCCTCAGAAGACCTGCAAGAGACAGAAATTGCACTCAACCCAAATTCTGTATGTACTTCTTGGTTTTTTTACTACTCAACTTCATTGCTCTGGTCACTTTGCTCTGCTTGTAATAGGTAAAGGTAAAGGGACCCCTGACCATTAGGTCCAGTCGTGGCCGACTCTGGGGTTGCAGCGCTCATCTCGCTTTATTGGCCGAGGGAGCCGGTGTACAACTTCCAGGTCATGTGGCCAGCATGACTAAGCCGCTTCTGGTGAACCAGAGCAGCACACAGAAACCGCGTTTACCTTCCTGCTGGAGCGGTACCTACCATATTTTTCGCACCATAGGGCGCACCGGACCATAGGGCACACATAGTTTTGGGAGACGGAAAACAAGAAAAAAATATTCTGAACCCCAGAAGCCAGAACAGCAAGAGGGATCTGGCTTCCGGGATACCGTGTGGCTGTTCTGGCTTCTGGGGTAACCGTGCCAAGCCTCTTCAGGGCAGCAGGATGAAGGCTCCCCCTGCCCAAAGAGGCTGCGCAGGGCTAAAGCAGAAGCCAGGGCAGACGCGTTGCTCAAGGGGCGCTGCGCCTTCTCTCTCTCTGCGCAGCGCCCCTCCTTCACAGGAGAAGGGGGAGAAGGGGTAGCACCCTTCAGGGAAGCTGGAGAAGGAACAGAAGGAGACCCTTCTGTTCCTCCTCGGGCTTCGCTGGACAGGCGCGTTGCTCAAGGGGCGCTGCGCCTTCTCTCTCTCTCTGCGCAGCGCCTCTCCTTCACAGGAGAGGCGCTGGCAGAGAGGGAGAAGGGGGAGCGCCCTTCAGCGAAGCTGGAGAAGGAACAGAAGGAGACCCTTCTGTTCCTCCTCGGGCTTCCAGGACAGGCGTGTCGCTGCGAAGCGGGAGAAGGAACAGGAGACCCTTCTGTTCCTCCTCCGGCTTCGCTTGATAGGCGCGTTGCTCAAGGGGCGCTGCACCTTCTCTCTCTCTCTGCGCAGCGCCTCTCCTTCACAGGAGAGGCGCTGCGCAGAGAGGGAGAAGGGGCAGCGCCCTTCAGCGAAGCTGGAGAAGGAACAGACCCTTCTGTTCCTTCTCCAGCTTCACTGAAGGGCGCTGCCCCTTCTCCGCTTCCAGGACAGGCGCGTCGGGACGAAGCCAAGGATCCTGCATTCGCTCCATAGGACACACACACATTTCCCCTTCATTTTTGGAGGGGGAAAAGTGCATCCTATAGAGCAAAAAATACAGTATTTAGCTACTTGCACTTTTGTGCTTTCGAACTGCTAGGTTGGCAGGAGCAGGGACTGAGCAACGGGAGCTCACCCCGTGGCGGGGATTCGAACTGCCAACCTTCTGATTGGCAAGTCCTAGGCTCTGTGGTTTAACCCACAGCGCCACCTGCTGTCCCTGCTTGTAATACCCTAAGCCCAATCACCCATCAGACCCAATACTGCAACCTCTATGCCTTCAAAACAAATGAACAGCAAACAGAGCAGGGGAGGGGAGAGAAAACAACTCTGAAGACTTAAAATTACTGTGAAGGCGACGGGTGCTGCAGCAGTGCTCTTTAATGAGGCTACGAGCCAGGTGTTTCAAACTGGCTACATCAGTCAAAACAAAACAAATTCCTTCCAGTAGCACCTTAAAGACCAACTAAGTCTTTAAGTCACGGCTACCTATCTGTAACTGGCTACATCAGGTTCAATTATCCCCCTTCAAGAACAACCACAACAAGATAAATGCCCAGGTCATCAGGGTTGCTTAGGAACGGGTGGGCAGATAGATTAGATGACTCCTCCCGTGGTCTAACTGCCCAGCAACAATCAGACAGGCTTAAAAGTGAATGTGCAGTGTGCTGGCACACAGGGAGAAAACTGCAGCTCACTCAATGCCTCCCCAACTCCTGGGGAGTTTGGGGATACCTGGACAGTTCTGAGTATTGCCATTTAGAACTAACTTACATTTGATTGCTATACGACGGTCGACCTTGTAACCAATCCTGCAAGAAAAAGAGAGAGAGATGCACCTATTTCGTACATAACTTAATTGATGGCTTTAGAAGCAATATATCAGACTTTTGTAAGAGCACTACAAGGCTCCCTCAAAAAAATTAATGGTGAAGATGTTTTCAGCCTCAATATGCTTCTGAAGCATTGCTAAGTCTGCTGGTCAAAAGAAATTGTACAATCTGTTCAGCAGAAGTGCCTGGATGAAGAGACTAGGATTGCAACTATGTAGCAAATGCAGCCATAGCCTGACAGGTTACCTGCCTTACCTTGAGCTATTTTGGTGATGTAAATTGCTTACTTGAGCAGGCTCTATTAGCTGTGCAGGCAGAAATGGCATGAACATTCTGCCAGCACTCAAAAAGGTGGTGTGAAGGTGCAATCAAATGCCATATGGACACAGTCCATTCTTTTCTCCTTGAAGACCTATTACAATTCGCTCTTGTCGACCTCCAACCCCTACTCTTAAGCATGAGAGCTAGAGAGGACAAATTTGCCCAGCACATTTCAAGAGAAGAAAAAAGTGCCAATTTGGAGGCTACAGGCAACTCTCAACTTACGTGGAGATTATGGGGTGTAAAGTCAAAATCGTGTATAGTCAAAACACATTGGGTTCAGTGGCCGGTGGGGTTTCCAAAGACTCCTTTTCCTGAATGCCTGTCCCCTTTTGCTTCTATTTTTTTTTAGCTGCCAAGTATAGAAAGCTGAATGTGCACAAGTTAAATGCACGTAAATTGTGAGTTACCTGTAGCAGGTCACACTAAATTGTGATGGACAGTGAACTGTGTTGCCTTGTACTGCTTTCTATCAATTGCTACTATGATTCAATTTTTGTATTTCCTGGGTTCTTTTCATAGACACCCAGGGGAAACATTGTATGCATTGTTATTATGTTTTACTCACTGTGAGTAAGGCCGCCTTGGAATCTGCCTGATGAGGCTCCTCAACCGATGGTCTTCTGCTCTTGTGCACTGGAAAATGATTTTGCAATTAGAACGGCCACCTTTTGACATGCCAACAAATACTACCAATTCTTCAACATATGTGTCCAAGATCCTGCAGGGAAAGCAAGATACACTTGCTTTCATACACATACATGGGCTTGGATACAGAGAATCACAAGACTATGCTTCAGACGCACATATTGGGCACACGGCAAAACTCATTTGAAACTAAGGTAAAGGGACCCCTGACTATTAGGTCCAGTCGTGACTGACTCTGGGGTTGTGGTGCTCATCTCGCTTTATTGGCCGAGGGAGCCGGTGTACAGCTTCCGGGTGATGTGGCCAGAATGACTAAGCCGCTTCTGGCAAACCAGAGCAGTGCACGGAAATGCCGTTTACCTTCCCACCTATTTATCTACTTGCACTTTGACGTGCTTTCGAACTGCTAGGTGGGCAGGAGCAGGGACCGAGCAACAGAAGCTCACCCCATCGCGGGGATTCGAACTGCCGACCTTCTGATCGGCAAGTCCTAGGCTCTGTGGTTTAACCCACAGCACCACCCAAGCAAGTTAAAGGACCTTCAAAGGTTTGTTTGGGGCACAGAATCGTAAGTTTATGTGTTGCGCAATTTTTTTTAAAAAAATCTGCCATGGACATTAGAACCTTTAACATGCTCAAAGAAGCTGTCTGGATATCAGTCAAAAGCTACTGTTAGAAGGAAGACAAGTTTTTTAAATAGCAAAGATGGGTGCCACTCTCACCTCTCAGTATTGCCAGTTCACATTGCTCCCCAATCAATCAAAGTTTAATTGACTGATGATGGAGCAACTATGCATTTATGTAATTCCACATTTTTAGGGATGGCTTGTTTACAGAATCCAATCACTGAGGCTGCAATCTGAAGTAGGCGCTGACGGCTGGGTAATAAGGCCTCAACCACTCACGCCCCTGTTCTTTTCCCCACCAAAACTCACTCCCACCAAGCTGCACTCGCAGGAAAAGACAAGAGCAGCAGCAGCTTTTAGCCAGAAGGGATAAAGTCAGTAGGAGGACAATTTTCAGTAGGGAAAGAAATGAGAAAGAAAGAACCAAGAAGCCCCTCTCTCTCTCCAATGCCAGTTCCCTCAGTCAAATTTTAGCCACAATGGCTGTGTTTTGTAAAATAAAGCAGTTTTGAAAATACAGGAAATGGCACAAAGGAAAAAATGCTGTATGCTAGTATTAGTTCAGAAAATTCAGAGATCAGAAACTAATGTGTTTACTTACTTTGCTCTGATAGTGCTGCTAATGAGCTTCTATGGTAGTCAGTAAAACCACCACATGAACTGACAGGCCTCAGGTTGCCTTCTGCATTACTACCACCCTGTGTATTCAACAAATAACAATGTTATAATTCACAACTCTACTCAAATAATCTTATTTGTGTCACCACTTGAAAGTTACTATACAGTACTTAAGAAGTGACACACTTGCTTTTTGAAGGAATATTCAAATGTTACTGGCTATTTAATGCAACAATGAAGAGATGGAATACAAATGGCAAAGTTATACCTGTTGCTTTGTTGTCTCGATGCCTTCCAAAATTGCTTTTTTGAAATCTTCCTGTTGCTCCTGTAGAAGGTATCAATAAATTACTTTTTAAACTTAGGTTAGTAGTGAAGTGGCTTTAATAAGTCTCAAACTTTTCATAAACTCTGGGCCAGAAACAAGAAATTAGGGTTTGGGGAGACCGTTTTCCTACAAGTGTTATTTTAGAGCTCTTACTTCAAAGCTGAAACACTTCAGGCCTGGCATCTGCAGGTTTTAGTCCTGGTCTAAAATTTCATATTTGTGTTCTGATGTCCATGCATGCTCACACGAGTCAAAGTTTCCTTCACACTGCCATGTTTGTTTGAGTTAACTTACATGCCACTTTCCCACAATGATCTGTGCCCAAAGCAGCTTACAGAAAACATCCAAGCTCTTTGTGCTTTAAGACTGCACAAAAGAATCCTTCAGAGAACAGGGGAGGACATTAGGAGTTCTGGGTACACACTGTGATTGCACCATGCTGTCTGGGACAGATCTATCATGAAGTTAAAATTGAGTACAGTACAGATGCTCTCCAAAATGCTGTGCTTCCTACCAACTTGAAGCATAGGAAGCTGCCTTTTCCCAGAGCTAAGCCATCCCTGACTACTCAGGGATATCCATTTAACCCAGCTCTGACTACTCAGGCTGGGATGCAGGTGGCGCTGTGGGTTAAACCACAGAGCCTAGGACTTGCCGATCAGAAGGTCGGCAGTTCGAATCCCCGCGACGGGGTGAGCTCCCATTGCTTGGTCCCTGCTCCTGCCTACCTAGCAGTTCGAAATCACATCAAAGTGCAAGTAGATAAATAGGTACCGCTCTGGCGGGAAGGTAAATGGTGTTTCCTTGCGCTGCTCTGGTTCACCAGAAGCGGCTTAGTCATGCTGCCACATGACCCGGAAGCTGTACGCCAATAAAGCGAGATGAGCGCCGCAACCCCAGATTCAGTCACGACTGGACCTAATGGTTAGGGGTCCCTTTACCTTTACCTACTCAGGCAGTCTTGATTTCTTTAACTGGTGGTGACAGGATCAGACCCTGAGGCCTTCTCTGTACAGGATATATACACTACCTCTGAGATATAATACCCCCACCACCTAAGTCTTTGAACCTGGGACTACTCAGCTAGGAGCTCAAACTAATAATGACAAAGTAGAACAGGCGCCTGCTTAGTTAACACCACTGAAAACCATCCTGTAACATGAGTGAATGCACGTGTATTTGAGATTTGAGTTTAAGTGAACTCCCTGTATCAGCTTAGGACTAGGACCTCAGGACACCGCCCAGATCATTCTCCCCTCCTCCCAAGCCACACAGCTCACTTAGCCCTGCTCTGTGCCTCCCTCTAGTTATTTCATCTGGCTGGAATGTGCCCTTGGGGTATGATAAGTACCTCTCGCTTGCTTGGATGCTGTGTGTGTGTCTAGCTAGACACACTTTTGCCACACCGACCACTGACATGTGGCCCTGATAAGGCTGCCTGTGAGGAAATGAGGCCCTTGGCTGAAAAAGGGTTTCTCACCCTGGCTTGGGCTACTGCTCAACTTCCGCAGCAATCTCCCTCTTACCTCAATATCATCACTTTTTTCTTTGCTCTTAGCCACAGTCTCTTTAAATCGTTGCAATTCCATGCTGTCCCTGTGACCTTTGGCGACACCATTAAACGAATAGAAATAAAATGGCAGATTTTAGAGGGGAAGCACCAAACAGATGCAAATTTGATTAAAGATACTGCTCAGATCAGAAAAGTACATAGAAGGACAGTTGACATTTTTAATGGTAGGTTGAGGAACTATTGCTTTTCCTACATATAAGTGATGACATAAGAAACAATTTCAGAGGAAATATTTCATACCACTACCCTGGTTTCAAAGCCGTGAGTGTGTTATTTGCTTTCAGAACCATGCAGTGTGGATATCAGTATTTTTACAAAATGTAGCTATTAGTAGAAAAAGCACAGTTCAACACAATAGATTTTAAAAATATAAACTTCACCCTCAAAACGTAAGAAAACAACAATGACATGGCCTATGGTGTTCTCTTTCTCACCCTTTCTCACACCCATTCAAAATAATTTACCTATGCCAACATTCAGAATGCCTGTGTAGTGAGCAGAGCTTTCCTTGCCTGCCATTTTTACACTAGATTATATTTGCATAGAAACATACATACGTGGGGGCCAAAGCATATAGGCTTGAATCATGGAATCTGTAAATTACATGGAACTGAGGTGCACAAATCATGATTTCAGGTTTATGCACATTGTCATTTCACATGTAAAACATTATGCAAAGGTGAAACCAATGAGTGCGTGGCAGGTAGAGCCAGGACGGAGCTTGGGGATCACAGAGATCATCCACTGCACACATATGCTGAATGTCTTCACAGGGCTATCACTCCTCTGTCTCCAAAATTCTACAGGACTGAACATTAAGGATGAAGATTATATTATGAATGAGAAGGCACCCAGGCACCAAACCTTTTGCCACAGTAAAAAAAAAAAAGTGTCATTATTCAGCTGTGTGGTTAGTCAAGTAAATATAAACAGCCTGATCTTGAGCCTTTGTATCTAACTTCTCCCCACTCCCATTTTTTAATTAAAAGCATACATTTACAATTATTACAGCCATTTTCAAAACATGTGAATGGGGAATCAACTATTAAACACACAAATCTGGTAGCTTAAAAGCACTAGCAAAAGTTAGATAAAAATATTACAAGTAAAGTCCATTCAGAATAGATCTGGGCCTCAGGCAGATGTTACTCAAACTTGTAGTAAAAGATTGTAATCACATGCATATCACATCCTCAGATCTTCCTGAAGCCTCTATTCGTATTTGAATAGAGGCTTACATGCTTATTGCAATGGGGCATATCAGGAGTCTACATGCTTAAGGTCCTATTTAAGGGCTTCCACTGCACAGACATCACGGGTCCCAGAAATAAACCAGGATGGCGTGAACACAATCTACCAAATTTAATTGGCTTTACATGGCTAAAGGCACTTTTGGAGTAGTCTGAAATGAATTTTCTGGTAACATTGACAAGTTTAAATTAAATGTAATCTTTAAAAAGTTATCATAACAAATCATGTTGCAAGATAAAAAAAAATTCATGCTCACTTTGAGCCACTGAGGCAAAAAAACTCTTACCTTAGAAATGGTCTAGATCAAGGGTGCACAACTTGCAGCCCTCCAGATGTTGTTGGACTACACCTCCCATCATCCCTGATCACTGGCTATGTTGGCTGGGGCTGATGGGAGTTGTAGTCCAGAAATATCTGGAGGGCTGCAGGTTGTGCATGCCTGGTCCAGAATAAACTGAACTCAAAGTATTTTGTTAGCACACCTCTCCTTCCATTGTCTTGACAAACAGAAAATCTGCCACCATTTTGCAAAAAAATTTCCAGTTAAAACACCACTTGAATAAACAACAGAATCTACACCAAAATGGTTAAGTGCTGATTTACAAAGTAAAGAAACATTTTGATAGTTTGCGGAAGTGAAGAGGTTAAAAGCAAAGTGCACCACCTGCAACCAAATTCCGCTACAGTTCCCATACAATTTTTGATAAATCAAACCTTGAGATTCAGATTTGATCCATAGTTTCTGAAGACGTACAGTGGTGTCGGAACTTAAATCATGACCCTTTTGTGCTGTTTCTGGAATGCTTCCAGGAGGTTCTTCAGTATCCAGTTTCCCATTCAGATCATTACTGGGGTCACTTCTGACCTCATCAGCAGATGTCAACTGTAATTTATTTTTGCCGTCGTTCTTCTTCAGCTTCAAAGAGGACTGAGGATTCCATTTGTCTGTGTAGCTCTCAGCACTAGTATAACTTTCCTCATAAATAAATCCATGATTAACACATCCTCCAGGTTCAATACAAGGCTGGGAGGTGGTAGCAAGGCTAACAGAGCAAGAAGCAGGAGAGTCATGGCAACCAATAGCAACTTTTGGAAGTACAGATTTTGGTGTGTTATACTTACCCACAAATGCACCAAATTCAACAGCATTCTCTCCATCAGCAGCCTTAAGGACTATAACCTGGTCGTCCTTTGTGGTACTTTCTAACTGGCTTTTACAGCTGGGCTGAGAAGGAGTGCTAACGAAAAATTTAGCTGTCGAAGATGTTAGATGTGGCATGCTGTTTAGCGAAGTGCCCGTCTTTTTATTCTTTTCAACGCATTTCGATGAGTCTGTACCCTGTATTCTTTGACGAAGTTCTGGGGGGGATAGAGCTCTTGGAATTAAGGCACTGCCCGAGGAACCTGCCTCTGGAAAGTTGAATTCATCCCTCTTGGGGGGCCCAGTCATCTTATGTCCAGAATCTCTTTCATCTTGCATAGAAATGTTGCACAGTAAAGCATTATTACTCTCAAGGCCTCCTTGAGGAAAAGAAGAACCAAATACATTGCCAATGCTGTGCTTTCTCCACATGGAAGATCTTAAAGGACCGTCATCAGTGGGGTTTTGTGCCAAATGCTTTGAGATACTCAGTTCTCGTGTAATTTCATTATGAACCTTGCTAGCTTCTGAAGCCTTCTGGGCAGTTAATGTTTTCAAAGTATCCACCGTAAGAGCAGAGAGGTCTTGCAAGTGGCCAATCTGTGTATCGAGAGAGTGCAAGGAACGCTTGATATAGTTGACTCTGTCACTAACCTCCTTGATTTGGATGCACATTTGCTCAACGCTGGAAGGGGAAGGGAGAAGATACCATTGGGAGAGAAAAAAGAGAATCAGACTTTTCACTGAATGCAAGGACTTCTCAAAACACACGAAGATCACAAGTAGGCCATGTGAAATAATTACAGGTCTGTTAGCATAAAACAAGGGGTTGGACTAGATGACCCTCAGGGTCCCTTCTAACTCTGCAATTCTATGATTCTTTGGTAACAACCCACCTATACAGAAGGTTGTGTACTGTGTTTCTGCCTTACTGGTCTGGTCTTCTGCTCTGGTCTTAAAGTAAAGGTAAAGGGACCCCTGACCATTAGGTCCAGTCATGGCTGACTCTGGGGTTGCGGCGCTCATCTCGCTTTACTGGCCGAGGGAGCCGGCGTACAGCTTCCGGGTCATGTGGCCAGAATGACTAAGCCACTTCTGGCGAACCAGAGCAGTACACAGAAATGCTGTTTACCTTCCCGCTGGAGCGATACCTATTTATCTACTTGCACTTTGATGTGCTTTCGAACTGCTAGGTTGGCAGGAGCAGGGACCGAGGAACGGGAGCTCACCCCATCGCAGGGATTCGAACTGCCGACCTTCTGATCGGCAAGTCCTAGGCTCTGTGATTTAACCCACAGTGCCACCCGCGTCCCATCCTTACATCCTTCCAAATCAACTCCCACCAAGAAATTGTGTTGTGTCCCTGCATCAGGCATGATCAGATCACTGAATCAGTCTTGAAGACAATTTGTATAATCAGCAAGGTTTGCCCAGTAGTTTGCCCAGAATAGTTAAACGACAAGCCCACGTCCCGACAACATACTAAGCCAGACTATGGGTTGGCTCAGCAGCAGAATGACCAGGGAAGAGCGAAGTGATTTCCTCTCCCTGAGCTCATGCATTCTGTACCAACCCATGGTTTGGCTTAGAGCGACCTGTGAACCAGACCAGGGAGATTACTGTAAGTATGCAACAGAGATCTGCTAAATGAGGATAATGCTTCATGTGCCTGATGATGTATGCTCTAGTCCATGAAAGCTTGTGTTCAAATGTGGCCTCTGTGTTGCTTTTGAGGCAAACAGACTAAAATGGCTACTGGTCTGCAATTAGAAAATTTTATAATTGACCCTGCCAATCAAAGCTCCACATGTTAAAACAGGCTGCTGTTGGTCAACATCTGCTATGATAAATGTAAATCGGAGTTTGATTTTAAAGTAACTGAAAATGTGCTATTCAATTAGCTGTTCCAATCATTCCTGGAAAAACTGAAAAGAACAAGGTTGAAACGGTCATTCCTTATTATTTCATACCGTTCAGAAGTAACTCTAATTCTCTCTTCACTTCCAGAATGGAATTTATCATCTTTTTCATTGAAATACATCTCAACACACAACTCTTCAAAATCATGAAGCTTCTTTTGATCTTCTTCTGTTAGAAACAGTTCTAGAGAATGAAAGAAACAATCCATTTCAGAAGCTTGCTAATGAACCACTGCAGAAAAGAAGTAAAAACATTGAAAAATCAAGGAAATGAGTATTCCCTTAGCCAAGGACCTCACATCATGAGTGTTGGATTTAAGTATACAGTGGTACCTCTGGTTAAGAACATAACTTGTTCTGCTGCAGAGTATGGAGAAAATAAAAGATAAAGTGTGAGATTGGTTACATTATGCTCAGATTAAAGAAGTTTTTAAGTTGGATAAAAAGAAAGGATTCCAGGTGGAAAAATCAAAGTTAGAAATAGAACTGTTAGTATCCAGCTCTAAGACACTTTCAAGAATGTATAACTTGCTGCTAAAATGGAATACACAGGATGAAACGGTTAAAACAGCTATGATAAAATGGGCACAGGACATAGGGCATAACATTATGTTTGCTGACTGGGAAAAGTTATGGACCACCGGTATGAAGTTTACGGCATGTAATGCCTTGAAAGAAAATATTATGAAAATGATATACAGGTGGTACATGACCCCAGTCAAGCTTGCAAAGATATACCATTTGTCTGATAACAAATGTTGGAAGTGTAAAGAAGCTGAAGGAACATTCTTTCACCTCTGGTGGTCCTGTCCTAGAGTGAAGACCTTCTGGGAAATGATATATAATGAGCTGAAAAAGGTATTTAAGTATACCTTCCCTAAGAAACCAGAGGCCTTCCTTTTGGGCATTGTCGGCCAGAGTGTGCAAAAGAAGGACCGAACTTTTTTTATGTATGCCACAACAGCAGCAAGGATACTCATCGCTAAAGGCTGGAAAACCCAAGATTTGCCCACACTGGAAGAATGGCAGATGCAACTGATGGACTATATGGAACTGGCAGAAATGACGGGCAGAATCCGAGACCTCGGAGAGGAACTGGTGGAGGAGGAGTGGAAGAAATTTAAGGACTATTTACAAAAATATTGTAAATTGTACGAATGTTAAGAAAGATGTAAGATTCGTAACAATATGGCTCCAATAAATTAGTAACAAGGAGTATAAATTTAAATGTAATTGAAAGATAAGACAAATTTTGGATAAAAAATATCCTAGAATTAACTTTTAAAGAATAAGAGTTATTTAAACTCTAAAATTTGAGATTCAATATTGGACAATTATATAATATAAATTGAACTAAGTAAATAATTTGCTAGAAAAATTTATGTGTTTAGAGTGCAGGAACCAGAGATGTGAGGAAGTCCAAAGATGAGAATGAAATGTGGTTAATGAAAAAGAACATGTTTTTATGTATGTTGTTGTTTATTGTTTAAAAATTTAATAAAAATTATTATTAAAAAAAAAAAAGAACATAATTCGTTCTGGAGGTCTGTTCTTAACCTGAGGTACCACTTTAGTTAATGGGGCCTCCCGCTGCCACTGTGCCGCAATTTCCGTTCTCATCCTGAGGTAAAGTTCTCAACCTGAGGTACTACTTCCAGGTTAGCGGCGTCTGTAACCTGAAGTGTCTGTAACCCAAGGTGTCTGTAACCCAAGGTACCACTGTATCTGGGGTTTTTTCCCTTTCCCCAAATTAGGTACACTAGAATATAATGCACCTCCAAAAATGGTTGTTTGTTGGGTTACTAACACATCTATTCATATACTTTTAAAGTACAGTGGTACCTCGGTTTTTGAACAGCTTAGTTAATGAACAACTTGGAAATCGAACGCCGCAAACCCGGAAGTAGGTGTTCCGGTTTGTGAACTTTTTTCAGAATCCAAACTGTTCCGTTTTGAGTGTTACACTTCCTTTTTCAGGGCCACACTTCCGTTTTGAGTGTCCCTGCTCCTGCTTGCATGGGAGTAGGAGCTGAATTGAGGCAGCTCAGCTGGGCAGCGTGAAGCCTCCCTTCCCAGCACAAACCCCTCAATGGTGCAAGCAGGAGTGGGTATCTCTCATGGCGGCTCAGCTGGGGAGCGTGAAGCCTCCCTTCCCAGCTGAGAGATCCCTGCCCCCGTTCCTGCTTGCACGGGAGTAGGAGCTGGATCGGGCTGCTCAGCTGGGGAGGTGCAGGCTCTGTCACACTTTCCATTGAGGGGTTCGTGGCTGGAGCCCCCACCTCAGCATCAGAGCCCCTGCACCACCCGAAGGCAGCCAGGCAGAATAGTTGCTGGGAGGGCTGTCTCCGCATTGCCACACGATGCTCCTTTAAACTTCTCTATTCGAGGTGAACGCAGGCACGCACCCCTCAATGGAAAAGTGTGACGGAGCCTGAACCTCTCCAGCTGAGCAGCCAGCAAACTTGAAAAACTCATGAAAAGGCAGCAACACAACAAATTGAAAAAAGCAAACCGCCCGCAAATGAATCAAAATCACAAGAAAACATAAAACAACACTGACCTTAACCCTAATTCTAATCCTTACCCTAACACTAACCCAATCCTAAAATGAACCCTAACCCAGAAATGGTCTTGTTAGATAGTAAAATTCATGTTAAATTGCTGTTTTAAGGGTTCTTTTTAAAAGTCTGGAACGGATTAATCCATTTTGCATTACTTTCTATTGGAAAGTGCACCTTGGTTTTAGAACGCTTTGGTTTTAGAATGGACTTCCAGAACAGATTTAGTTTGGAAACCAAGGTACGACTTTCAAACCCCCTTCCCCACATATCTATTACTTGCTCACAAAAGAAGCTCTTAATCAGGCTTGGGATCCTCTGCCCACAGGTGGTCTGGCCCAAGTCCCGATGTGATATCAGGTGTCTGACAAGTGGGAAAGCAGCTACCAGGAAACAATGGGGAATCTTTAAATTGTTCCTGATAGTTCTTGGCAAGGGAGCTTTGATGTTGGTGCTAATAAGCAGACTGGTGCTGTCAGCAACTCTGCGGAAATCTGCTGCACTACAGAGTTGCCCATCAGGAACTTGCACAGTGCTGGGATCTGCACTTACAGCAAACCCACAAGAAGGTCTTGCCATAAGTGCAAGTGTCCCTTCGCAATGCTGGCTTGGATTGAAAGTTGAAATGCAAAAGATCTTCCTCTGTAGGGGCAGCTGGTTTTGTTTTGGTATTGTCAGGCGATTGATATGGATGCGCAAGGTCCTTCCCAACTATCAAAGAGGTCCGCAGTGATGGTGAGAACAAGTCCTTGTTCAGCTTTTTAAGAATTCCACTTACAGTGGTACCTCGGGTTAAGTACTTAATTCGTTCTGAAGGTCTGTTCTTAACCTGAAACTGTTCTTAACCTGAAGCACCACTTTAGCTCATGGGGCCTCCTGCTGCCGCTGCGCCGCCGGAGCACAATTTCTGTTCTCATCCTGAAGCAAAGTTCTTAACCTGAAGCACTATTTCTGGGTTAGCGGAGTCTGTAACCTGAAGTGTATGTAACCTGAAGCGTCTGTAACCCGAGGTACCACTGTATAATGAAAGCATTTTTGTAGCAGTGGTTGGGCAGAGATAAAAAAATGTGCTGTCACCCTAAATTCTCTTAAGCAGCATCCTGTTCGCCCCAATCCTGAAAACAAGGCAAAATGTTCTGTCCACACACCCACAGCCAAATTGTTGAGCCTCCACTCCCACTTTGCCATCCACTAATGGGACAGTAAACTGAGGGGTGGGGGTTTTGCATAAGCCCTACACATAAACCAGGCTCCTATCAATCCCTGGATTTCACATAATGCAAAGAACAACCCAATGTTGCATATTTTTGTTTGTTCTTACTTGGCCCATCAGAAGTTTTGTCTGTCTTTCTCTGCTTGCATACACAGCAGAATAGGGAAGCCATATGACTAAGAATAATAAGAGGAGGGGGCAGGATCGGCTTCTCGTGATATGCCATAACAAAATGATAACGCTGGTATTTCCATACAATGTTGGAAATTGCTTTCACCTGTAAATATACATTGCTAAACAAAAAGAGAAGAGAATAAAGAAGGCAAACATTTTAGTTTGATCATCTTAGAAACTAGCAACAATGATCTTACATTCTGCTCTGTACAAATATTAAAAGAGAGTACAAACAAAACAAACAGCATAACTTCTATCACATTTATTTTATTTATTAAAAAATACACCACTATGTCATAAAATAAGCAGTTTACTATAATATATATATATATTTAATAAAAACATGGATTCTTAAAAAAATCAGAGACCATCAACTAACTAGTACGGGAGTATGTTTTCTTTATTTCCTGCATAAGACTTTCAGCAGAGAAAAAAATTTCAACAGGCATTTAAAGGTTCAAAAAAGAGGCACCTGCTAAATTTCTGCTGGCAGAACAATACATATTCTTCTGACACTCTTGCAAATGATCTCAGCTATTGTCCCTATGGTACCGTAGACCAAAGTTGTTCAGGGCTTTGTAAATTAATACAAGGACCTTCAACAAGGCTTAATCATAGAAGGGCAGCTGGTGTGTATGTTTTAATGATGGTGTCACATGTTATTGGTCATGTGCCCCCAGCCACAAAGAGCATATTGCTGTAATCCAACCTTGAGGTTACCAATGTATGTACTATGGTAGTCAGTTATCGCTGTACAGGAATGGCCATAGCTGGCAAACTGGACAAAGCTGGTAAAAGGTACTCCTAGCTACAGAGCCTATTTGGTCCTCTGGTGATGAAGATGCATGCAGTGAGTACCCCATGGCCGTATAATCACCAAGCTACTTTTTAAAGCACTGATTTAATATCAACTTAAAATGTGAAAAACATACTTGAAAAAGGCGATGAGAAGATTGACCATAATAATGTACTGCACGAAAAGGTAGACGGCCTGAAGGAAGGGTGTCAGCCATGCTCCAGTAACACATGGTATGTTTGTTTGGGAATCATTTGCACATACTTTGCAGATTAAGAAAAGAAAAAGAAATTTTTGACAAGATTTAGCAGTTTACTTGTTACTTAGAAGCAAAGCTCTTTATAGCGCATCAACAAAATATTATCACCTATACTTTTTCAACACACAAGTAGCAGAAGCCGCTGCACAGCTTAGCCCTAAACAGAAAATTTATGAATAAAACAGGTCTGTGGGTGTTAAATACCCAAACTTCCAACCTCAGCAACTGGAAAGTTTATTTAAATCAGTTAAGAACTGTCTTTCAGTTCATGCCCTTCAAAATGAAAAAGAAATAAAGCTTTTCAATAAAATAAAATTCCTCCATATTTATTAAATGTATATCCCACTTTTCCATAATATAATCATGTTTACCAAAATAATTTTGTTTTCATATTCTGAACAAATACATGCATCACTGTAGATGAAAAATTAAATTTTAAAAATCAAAAGAGATTTTAAATTTGTTTAAACATGTTTTTTATTTTAGGTTTTTTTTTCCCTGGTTTAAAATAATACCTTAATATTACATACATTAGAATAATCCTTTCATTTTTATTTATTTAGAAAGGTTTATGAAACACTTCATCACACTCTGTGGGGCATACAATACAACAATCTAGATAAAACACAGCTGAACTCCAAAAACTTTAAAAAATATATCAATAAAGCAATACAATCATTATGAATGAAATATAGATTGTAGATTAGCCCTCCCATCTCTGTGCTCTTTAGACACAAGAAAAATTTCCCCTCACCTGCTAATAAATAGAAGGAATAAAAATATCTTACCATCAATTTCATAGGCATAAACTTCACCAAAGATCATCCAATAGGGCCGAAAGACAATATCTCTTGCTAAAACCCAGGATGGTTTTTCATTAGGATAAAGTATTGCCTTTCTAGGGACTCCAAAACTAAGCAGCACAAGTGCCATAATTACTACAATGTAAAACATGTTGGCCACCTGTTTAAAACAGAGTTAAGAGACAGTTAAAACAGTGGAGAGCCCTCACTTAAGCCCTCCAAACTACAGCCCAACCCCTTCTTTGTTGTTGACATTCATATTCAACACATTTAGAAGCACTCTGGACATGTTTTTGTCCATCTCCACTGGTCAATCACCTTTGGACAGTAAGTAAGTAAATTTTTATTTATACCCTGCCCTCCCAGGCCAATAACAGGCTCAGGGTGGCCTAACATCAAATATCAAAAACATTAAAGCACTATCAAACAACTGATTAAAATACAGCTTAAAAATTAGAATCAGGATAAAATTAAATGACTGCCCATGAATTACAACCATAGGGGTTGGGAACCTCAAGTATTTTTCAGCACAGCCAATCACAATAATCTCTACATTCCACCCATCCCAAGGGGTAACTTTTAAATTAAATTAAATAATATAATATAATATAATATAATATAATATAATATAATATAATATAATATAATATAATATAATATAATATAATTCCAAGAAGAGTGGCTTAGGGAGGACAAGTGGCCACTCTGAACTTCCATTTTGACTTTATTTCCCTTCTGATTTCCTCAGAAATGCACTGTAACTTCCATAAGAATTAGGGCAAGACTGTGAAGAGCATTCCACCCCAATCAGATGCATGCATTTCAATCTGAGCCAATCGGATGCATGCATCTGCAATATCCCTGCTCTTCTCTGAGGCACAGCTAATTTCCCCCTTTTAACAAGCACCTAGGGACAGGCCAGTCTTTGAAACAGCAGCATGTATCTGTGACTTCAGTGTTCAACTGCTAAGTTCCCAATAAACTTAGAGAAACTTTTGTGTAAATGTCTGAGTGCCTACAGCAGTGGAGTACTGGGGAACTTGTGGAACTTCCTGCTACAATATTTCAAACTGATCATATGGTGTGAAATACTCCACATGCCAACATTGTGGCTTCTTGTTTTTCTCCACTTGTCCTCCTTCTACACATACAGCAAACCAATACACAGCTGTCCATCTTCATTGGTAGAATACCTGTTTCACATGACTGTAAAATACAACACTTCTGAAATGTTTGCAAATAAAATATATCTCAAGGACCACCTCTTCCCATATGAACCTACCTGGACCCTGAGATCATCTTGTGAGGCCCTTCTTTGTGTGCCTCCTCCTCGAGAGGTCTGGAGGGTGGCAACATGAGAACAGGGCCTTATCTGCAGTGGCTCCCCATCTATGGAATGCTTTCCCCAGGGAAGTTCGCCTAGCACCTTCATTATATACCTTTAGGTGCTAGGCAAAAACATTCCTTTTTAAGCAGGCCTTTGGTTGAACTAATTGATATCCTATGCCCTTTTAAAATGTGGGTTTTTGGGGGAGAGGGGGTTTATTGGGTTGTTGTTTTTATTCTGATTATGTATTTTGTGGTTTTATATTTTGATTTTATTCTGTGAGCCACCCTGAGACCTCTGAGTATTGGGTGGAATATAAATAATAATCATCATCATCATCATCATCCCACACACCACAATTTTAATTTTGGTAGGAAAAAAGCTTACCATTTTCCCAATCATCATGACGTAAGGTCCAGCATGTTGGTTTACAGCCAAAAAATCCAGTAATCTCACATACCAAAAGATTATATTCAGGCAGTAAGTTAGCCTTCCAGCAACGAAAACGTAATTTGAATTGTAAGTATCTTCACTGAAGTTTCCCTGTGCTCCAAATCTTAGTCCAAAACCAATGAAGAATGTGATAATGGCTACAGTATCACTGACATTGAAGTAATCATTAAACCACACTTTAGTCTTTTGACTGATCTTGCCCGCCTCTGACATAAAGATCTGTTGTAAAAATAATGAGAAATTGGGCACAGTTCATTTTGTCTTACATCAAAAGGCACTAAAAGGCAGGTAGCAGTTATGTACATACATCGATACAAAACAAGTTTAATGTAAATCAAAGACTGGAGCCATGGTAGGAAGTGGTTCCATGAACTACAGGAGGCATAGGCAAACTCCAGCCCTCCAGATGTTTGGGACTACAATTCCCATCATTCCTAGCTAACAGGACCCAGTGGTCAGGGATGATGGGAATTGTAGTCCCAAACATCTGACAGGCCAGAGTTTGCCTATGCCTGAACTACAGTAATGAGGGACTCTGGCTTGCATTCATCATGCTAAAAGCTAATAAACAAGAGAAAGGAATTTGAATCCAACAAAATGGAAGAGGAAAGAGCGTGTGGCAAGCCCCCAATTTACAACATATGACTTGCAGAAAACGAGTACTGCATCAATACCCTACCACAGGCTTCCTCAACATCAGCCCTCCAGATGTTTTGAGACTACAATTCCCATCATCCCTGACCACTGGTCCTGCTAGCTAGGGATCCTGGGAGTTGTAGGCCAAGAACATCTGGAGGGCAACAAGTTTTGCACAGCGTATTTATGCTGACTCTTGAAAGTATATTTAAATCCTCTTCTGCATTAAAGAGCACATTACAAATGCAAATATACCTCACGAATCTTCTCAACAGCCAACGTGAAAATATATGCAATGACAATCCATTCTTGAATTGAGGGCAGCTCTTCCATTTTCACAAGAATCACAAAGGTATAAAGCATCAGAAATCCTAAGTAGGCCAACTATAAAAAGTAAAATGTTGAAAATAAATATTAAGAAAAGTAGGTGGTTTTTTTTATAAAAAAAAAAGAGTTCTTTTTCCAAAACAAAACATAGAAACAAAAAACTCACCGTGTTAAACCAGAATTTCACTATTGGTGCATGATAGAAGGCATAAAACTTTCGCGTAATGGGAAGCCTCTTGGGTTTTACTGTTGCCTCCATGTCATGCTTTCCTTCTGTACTGTCCAAGACCCTTACTTCTTTAAACACTTCCTAACATTAAAATAACACATTTTAAAATCATGTATGAGAGTAAAGTTAGTCTTCGTTGTTAAAAACGTGTTAGTGTTTGTGTGTAGAATTACCATTGGTATCTCTTCCGCTATGTTTTGAAAGTTGTTTTCACTGTCTTCCATAGTCATTTGATGTGCATCTTGAGACTGTGGAATATGGGACATTTCTGCCTTGGTTTTGTATTCTAGCATTAGTATGGTAGGGGGAAGTAAGATGCTCAATATTACCTGTAAGATGTGAACATCAAGTTATTAAGACAAAATACTTCCCGTTTTTCTCATAATAAAAAAACCAGAACTATCCAGCACACTGAAGTCCCCTCTTCCCCCCTCTCCCACATTTCAGCAAAATCTGTCAGGTAGCAAGTAAAAGATGTAGAAGAATGATTAGGTTTTTTAAAAAATTAACTACTACAGATACACATAGAACATTCCATAATATTCTTGAGGGGAAAATATCTGCAATTTCTAAAAAGTTGTTAGACAAAATGTGCTCAAATAGATTTCTACCCCTCATCCTAATGCTTTTATCAGTATTAGACTATGTAGAGGCTGCAGAAGGCATATCTCCCTGATGCCATTGAAGAATCATAGATTCTGAAGCACACCCACCCACCCACCCACCCACCTTCATAAAATGAGTGTTACTCTTAGTTGACTAGCAAAGCAAGTTAGAGATGACAACTTGGAACACAAGACAGACAACAGCACATCATACTTTAAAATGATGCTTGAGGATGGTCTGTATCAACACTGTACTTTTACATAATCATTTTCTTATTATATTCTAACGTAGTGGGGCAAATTTTCAGTGCAGTATACAAAGAGAAACACACCTCTTATTGTTAATTCAGACTATATGGCTTACTTGACATATGCCATTCTGAAAACTTACACCCACTCACATCCTGCTGATTTGTCTGAATTCTGTTAAGCCTTCTCACTTGCTCAGCTTCAGCTGCTAAAATATAAATATGAAGTTTCTACATCAAATTTTACTTTACTACCCGTAGAAAGCATAATGACATTTCAATTTTACAAGGGGGTTTCAGTCTGTTAATGTTTCACCACTACATTTTTAGTAGTAGATTAGTTCTCATGATGATCTAAGTATCCACCTCTGGTTAAGGGCTACTTGCCTGGTTTCTGCCTTCTACATTTCTGTACCTTTTTTAAAAAGATAATAAAGCATCAAAAAAAAGTTATTGTTCATTCCAGTATCACCTCTCACTTTGATTATGTTAAAAAGCTGTTTTGCTTAGCCTACATAAAGATTACAGTGAAGAAAACTTTGCATGACTATGCTTTCAACATATCCCTTTCACTTAAGTATTACTAAAATAACAGCAAAAATGGATTCCAAGGAAGGTATTATCTATAGTTACCTTGTACCATGAATTCTTCCTCATGTTCAGCCTTCCCATCCACATATCAGACAACAACATTTGTGTACAAGTATGAGCTACGAAAGGGCGAAGCCGTGAAGACACTGCTAGTTTAAGGCAGGTGGCATTACTCCAGTTTTTTAGCTCGTAAGTTAGCAACTTCATAGCCATAGTTTCATCTTGTCGGAATGACTGTTCTAATAGCTCAACTGCCAGCTGCCCAAACTCACTGTGGGGGGCAAAAATCACAAGACATACAAGGTTAAAGATGCACAAACATATTAAAGATGCCAATTCTTTCACCCATACTGGACTTCAAACACTGAACTTCCTGAACTGAATGGAAGCACCTGCTTAGTATTGTTGTAAGAGAGACACCCGTGGATACAACTCTGTATGGCCAAAAAGAAAATTGGTTTCATCTCAGCACTTCCCTGTTACTCTGAGTGAGCTAAAAGGTGTACCTGATGCAACCTTCTGCATCTATACCCAAGATTTCCCTGGACCAGTTATCTATTGCTGGATTTCAGGAAGTGACATCTAACCAGAACAAAAATAATTCAGGCTTTTAAAAAGGATTTGCAATTTTAGAAAAGCTAGTACGAGATTGTAATTAACCAGCCAGAACAGACAAAAAGGGCAAGTGGATAACAGCTATGGGGAATGAACAGGAAAAAATGCATATGGCACTGTGGTTAAACTCCATCATCTACAAAAGCCCAACCTGACATTCTTTGATTTCTGCATCTTCAGCATTAGCTTCTAGCAACTACTATGAAACAAGAAGCTGAAATTTGTCTTAAGGATTTTAACAAAGTAGAATGTTTACTTTGAATACTGTTTCAGTTCTTCCGAGGTATCGTCAACAAGGTCACTTTGTTTTGATTCATGGGCCATTGAACGATATAGCTTGCAGGCCACTAAGGCTTTCGCCATGGATTCTTCACCATGTTGCCAGAAAAAAAGAGCCATTTTTTGCCTCTTCATTAGTACTGCCCACAGTAACAACTCATTCAGAGGGTAAGGAAAGCGTCTCGTTTCTGGATCATCAATATCTACTATGTCATCTTTGGTTTGCTTCTTTTTTCCTTCTTCTGAAGTATTATCGGCCTTTAAAAAAAAGGTAGTAATTTAAAGGTTTTACAAGGGTAGCTAGAATTATAAGGTTTAAAGAGAAAATACAACAGTGAAATGTGGTACTCAGACATCAGATATTTCTTAAAAACTCACCAGTAAGATATTATTTCAGGTGAGAATTGTTCAAAGAAAGGCACCAAAATAACCGAAGTAAATTAGCAGCTCCACCCACAAATAAGATAATTTTAGCCTGTGATAGAACCTTGCTACAAAGAAATGCTATGTGAGCATCTCCGAAGCAAAAGAGGAAAATACAAGCAAGGTTCCACGGCCACAAAATCAGAGATAAGGAACTTTCATTTAGCTTTCGAAATTTCTCAGATCATTTGCATGTGTCAGAAAAGGAATTGCTACAATTATAGTGATTATCTGTATCACTTCTGCAACTCCAATTTCAATTATGGCATGTGTGCTTTAAAGGCTGTTACAAGAAGTACAGTACAATGCACTATTTATATACACCTCCGTACATGCCAAGATCACATCACAAAAACAAGATCCCTGTTCCAACTTCATCTCCTTCAAGGGCAGCTGTGTGCCTCATACCTTTGGTTTGTAAGGCTGGGCAGTTTTGATGAAGTGATTATGCCGCATTTTCTCTTTCTTATCCACCCTGTTACCAAAAGGTTCGTGGCTTTTACGCAATTGAGGGGTGCTGCCTGAAGCATTTCGCCCAGACCGCTGGTGGTGGGGAAACAGAAAAACATGATTATAATGTAGTACAGTGCCTGAATTATGTGAAATCATTTAGATACACAGTAACTCATTATCTGAAGGACAAAACCATAAATATTTGTATATAGCCAAGACAAAGTAGCTTATTTTTGCATAGTGGTGAGAATACAAGCTGTGAAGAGTCTCAGTTTGACTCTCATGTCGATTACAAGCTTCCTAGAAGCCTCTAGGGCAGTTCAAGGTCTCTCAGACTCAGTCCCCATCTACAATGTTGGAATAATAGTGGCACAGCTTGCAATATTATTTTAATATTTGTTGAGATAATAATGCAAAATGCTTTGGGCACAATCCAGCAAAAATCGAAGCACTTAAGTGCAGCTGGATCATGTCCAGTATATTACTATTGATACTGTCACAGAGAAAGCAGACCAGTAAATTGCACAGTTCAAAGTCAGAGCTAACTCTTTATTAGAAAAAAAACATTATCTCCACAGACTTGGCTGAGTGACAGACCTAAGAGGCAGAGCAGCTCATTCCCTGTAGGTCATATTCCATGAAATCAGTTACCAAGACTAAAGGTCCCTACCGCCCCACAGCCATCTATGTCTCCTTCTCTCCAGGGCTCCTCCCATTTCATGTCTCTCCTGGTTCTAGGAGTCATGGGGGGAGGGGAGCTTGTCGCAGCAGGAGAAGAAACCCAAGACTCTTAGCAAGCGTGACTCATCTCTGCCTCTTGACCTCCCTTCTTCCACTCATCTGCTTCAGCTTCTGCCTCTGATTCCTGACTTCTCTGTTTCACAGACTCTCCTAGTGCACTAAGCCCTGTTACATCTTCAGCTTCCGACACCTTCTCTTCACTGTCTTCTCTCTCTGACCACTCATCGTCGTCCCACCCCACTCCCTATATTCTGAGCCTTCTTCCCTTGGTGGTTCTCAAGCTGGTTCCTACCATCATTCCTGTGTCTAACCAATCCATGACAACTACTATGCATTTTAGTACACCTGCAGGCCCAGGCAGTGCACTCCATGTCTCGAGACAGACAGATGCAAACATGCATACATAGGTACAGTTCCAAGTACACAAAACACTCTAGAGATCTTAGGAGAAACACCTGTCTAAGAAATGAGCTGCTGTTATTTTACATTAACTGAATTGTTTAAAAAGGTTAAATACAGTGGTACCTCGGGTTAAGTACTTAATTTGTTCCGGAGGTCCGTTCTTAACCTGAAACTGTTCTTAACCTGAAGCACCACTTTAGCTAATGGGGCCTCCCGCTGCAGCCATGCTGCCGGAGCACGATTTCTGTTCTCATCCTGAAACAAAGTTCTTAACCCGTGGTACTATTTCTGGGTTAGCTTAGTCTGTAACCTGAAGCGTATGTAACCTGAGGTACCACTGTACTACCTTTTATGCATTATTTCAAAAAGAAAAAAGAAACCACATACCCGATTGCTGCCACTGAGACTGTTGTATATCACTCTGAAGCGTTTTCGTGTGTAGGTGCATCTGTAGGTTCCTCCCATCAAATATTCCACAACAAGCCCCACATCAATCAAAGTGAGTTTATATCCGGGAGGAAGGTTTCCCTGGGGACAAGACAGTATTAACTTAGCATTAATACATGCTGCAATCTCTGTATCACATGATGTCATTCTGCAAAAAGAGTGAGGGATGTTTTGCATGAAAGTGGTTCTGTGTACAGTCCCAAGCACCCCCCAGGAAAAGACACCTGGGCATCTAATGCAGGCTCACTGCTAGGTGGGCAACATGGACTAACAAAGTGACTCCACATCTCAATTTAGATGCAACACCAAACTATGGTTGGAGTATCTGGAGCAGCTCAGATGCATGCCATTCCTCCTTCTGTGTATGAGGTCCTTGGTTTCCTTCAAACACAGAAAGGACATGAAGCAATATGTAGCTATGGACAAGCATCCATTTGAACATGAAGCAAAGTGCATTTTTTTGCAAATGACGTTCTAAAATTCTTATATTACCTGAAAGCAAGTTCTCCACTATACACACCACAGTAAGTGCTTAAAATGTTATTAGTAAAATGACTATATGAGAAGGGGAATTAAAATGTAGTTTCTTGTTTGTGTATTTTAGCAAGAGCCCTACCTGTTTGACATCTCGAACAAGATGAAGCAGTGCTGGATTTGTTGGGCCTTGTTTCTTGATGTAGAAGAGAAGAATGCAGACTTTTAGATACACTGAGGCATGTGACAAAACAAAGTAGTAGAATGACAGATTGCAAAATTGTGTTGTTGTTTTTTCAATTATCCAGGTTCTACATAACTCAGTATTTTTTAAAATTATAACAGAAGCACTATCTTCTGCATGACTAAATAATTTGACTGCTGTTTTAAAAAAACACCAGGAGAAGCACTATAACAATTTAATTTGCTATACTTCTAGAACAGCTCTACCTAACCAAAGCTTTCACCAGGCATAAAGTCTATGCTTCCCTGCAAACATGAAAATAAAAACTGATCTTTTGATAATTAACAGCTTTTTTGTATTTTCACTTAGAAGAATCCTGTGAGTCAGTAAGAGATGTCCATCCTTCCCTAAGGGTTTAATCCGTAACCCAAAATAAGGCAGTAACTGGCAGAGGAAAGCTTTAGCAGCAGCTGTAATTTCCCTCCTAGCCTTTCTCCTCAATAATTTTGGGGCTAATCATCTAAAGTGTGAGGAGGGTTTGCAAGTACTGGCCCCTTCCTTAATTTGTCTAGCATCCCTTGAATCTAATTTCTCAGTCCTCTGCTGTTTCAAAACACACTCATTTCTCTTGAGCTAGATTTTATCACTTATTAGCCTTGTGAAAGAAATGTCAACTATCTGGCCCTTCCAAAAGATGCAATCAATAAATCTTTATTGTGGTCAAAGACCAGACAGCAAAATTAGCAACAGCAGCATACGCTTCAACAGCATCAAGAGGCGGATGTAATTAAAAATTCCCTATAAACTTATTTATATCCAAAAGATGCAATCGGCATTTCAATTTCCACAGGTAAATTCAATGCCATCATCATAAGCTGGTTGAGATCAGCTCTTGAATGCAGGATAATAATATTATTTTCTTCAATGCGTGCTCCAAAAGCTTGCACAATCAGAATGAAGGCTCATGTTTTACACCTAAAAGTCTGTACCGTTACTGATATAAAAATGACAACCTTCCATTAAACACCTCCCTCAATTGTTACCCAAATCAATCTCAAACAGTATTTCACTTTGAATGCATGTTTTTATATGAAAATTATAAATGAAATAGAAATACAACTTGGGAATCTTAAAGAGAATTGTTGTTGCTATATTTATTCTACATATGAACCGACTTGAACCCTGTGATCATCATCTTTGTGTGCCCTCTCCATGGAGATCTGGAGGGTGGCAACATGAAAACAGGTGGCTGCCTGCTTGCGGAATGTTCTTCCCAGAAAGGCTCATCTGGTGCCATCATTAAATATCTTTAGGTGCCAGGCAAAACCAATTCCTTTTTAACTGGGCACTTGGCTTTTAATTATCTATTACCTTTTCATGTAGGTGGGATATTTCATTGTAGTTTTTAAAAAATGTTGGTTTTAATGTGTGTATATGGGGTTTCTTGCTTTTAAAATACTGCAAATCACTCTGTTGACATGGCAAAAAAGTAACTAATGGGTGTAATTAATAACAATAATAAGAATAAGAATTAACATCCACTTACAGTGTTGTAAAGTTCTTCCAGTCTGGGAATTGTAAGGAATTTGTGCATGCTCACTCCATTTTCAATAAGAAGTTTCACAAAGGCAACTCTATCCATCACAAGGGCATCTAACATAGCTTGTTCCAAAGACCCAACCTGAAGAAATAAAGACAATCCTTAAATTGAAATAATATGAGAAATGAGAAAACTAGTATGCCAAAGTCTACTATATATTTTGGAAAGTTGTTTTGTGCCTTATGCGTCTGGACACCTCTTAAGAGATTGAAGTCAAATTCTGCAGCAAGGAACTTTATTTTGTGCCAACTGAAGTCTGAAAGTTGCATCTGCAGTGAAATGCTCATGATCCCCACTTAGTTTAAATGGATACCACTACTAATCATAACAAACAGCACAGAGAAATCCAGAAGAGCTAACAGGGTTGCACTTCCTTGTTCTTCTCCCCAACGAAAGCAGTGTTAGTGCCAAATCCAGATCAGAAACCAGATTGAAATGGGCCTAAATTACTAGTGAGATCCAAGAGTGTCTGAAGTTGCACGGCAACCACACCTGCTCAATCACCTTGCAACGGGATTGTTGAGCACCTTGCTGGTTCACATTATGCTCTTAGTACTCATCTTCGCACTAAGTACAGTTGTCTGCAAAATATAATTTGCTCCAAACAGGGAAAGGGGGCAATTTGCACAGGAGAGGGAAAGGCAAAGAGTGTCTGAGACTGTATGATTAGGTGATCAGGAAGCTTTCTGTCTACACCAGAGCATTATGGTTTTGACAGACGATTCCTTAACAATAATTCAACATCTTATTAATAACAACCATGAACAACCATGTCTACATACCAACCACTGCTGTCCATAAACAAAAACATGATTTTTGGCAATGTCAACTCTGTCCCACGCAAGTGTTAGGACAAGCTGGTCAAACGCAGAAGCATTTGTGCCTAGAAAACAAACACAGAAAACAGATTCAAACCCGTTCACCATAAAATTCTTTTTTTCAGCTGATTTCATGCCTTACCTTATGCTAGGGAAATAATGCATAGCCGATACAATTCATGGTAAAATAGAACATATCTGCTGGAAAAAAGATATGCCCTCTTTTAGAGTGCTACAGATTGTGGCTTATTACTAAAGCAGAGCTGAAATGGGCAGAATTTGTGAAAGCTTATGTCAATTGTTAGTAGGTAGCTCCCTAGACTGGATGGAGGGGGGATTGCCTGTTCTTGAAGGAGTTACACTCCCTCTTAAGAAGGAGGAAGTAACACTCAGTGGTGTGGAGTGCCTTCTGTCAACTTTGGCTGGTGGCCAGAGATGCCTCTATCTGAACAGGAATAGTCTAACTTCTGTGGCCAAATCCACTAGGTTGGATTACTGCAATGAGTAAATACATGGGGCTGCCACTGAAGACAGTTTGGAAACTTCAGCTGGTGCAAAATTCCGTGGCCAGACTGCTCACCAGAACAAGATGTTTTGGGCATATAACACTGATCCTGGCCCAACTGCACTGGCTGCCAGTCAGTTTCTGGGCCCAATTCAAAGTGCTGGTGTTGACCCATAAAGCCTTAAATCGCTCAGGACCTCAATACTTTAAGAACCACCTCTCACCATGCTACCTGACCTGGACTCTGCTTGTCAACCAAGGCCTTTCTCTATGTCCTCCTCTTCCCGAGAGATTCAGAAGGTGGCAACACAAGAACAGGCCTTTTCTGTGGTGGCTTCCCAACTGTGGAATACTCTCCCCAGAGAGGCTCACCGGCAGCCATCATTACATGACTTTAGGTGCTAGGCAAAAACATTCCTTGATCTATTAAATAAACTACGGCCTGTTAAATGTGTGTGTGAGGCAGGACTGTTATTATGATTATTTTATTATCATGCTGTCTATTATTATGGTTTGTATTGTCTTTTTATTATTATGCTTCATTAAAATATGTTCTTAATGTTGCACACCGCCCTGAGATCTTCAGATAAATGGTGGTATATAAATCAAATAAATAATAATAATAATAAATAACCACAACAATGTCCCCAGTAATATTTTGGATGGTACTGTGAAAAGGGGAGAAAGTGTTTGCCTGTTCAGATCCAGAAAGCAATGCACTCACTTTGGAAGAGTTTTATGAAGTTATCACAAAGCTATACTGAAATGGCTATGTAGGATGAGATGACACTATGCAAACCAGTGGTAGCCAACCTGGTGCTCCAAGGATGCTGAGTGATTACAACTCCCATCAGTCCAATCAGAAAGCCAATCGTCCCCACCCCAAAAACAATCAGTGCATGCTTAATTATGATATGCTTTTAAGGTCAAAAACTCACCTTTTAGCAGCGCTGTAAGGATTGCAACATCAATATCTTGATGCTCATCAGATCCAATATGGAACACAGTGATCTGTTTTGAAAATTATATTGGGAGGGGGGCAGTTTTCAATCTCATAATAGTTCCTTTACATACGGTTGATTTGTAACAGTTCATTTGTCTAGCCATAAACCATAACAAAACTGAAGAAAATGCATTAAAATAATCTGCTGTTGTATATACAGAATTCCAAAACCATATAAGGAAACTGCAGAATAATTAACTGCAGTTAATAACCAGCAGTACTATTTTACAGTTAACAACTGCAGAATAGTACTACTAATATAGTACTATTACACATGTAATTCAAAGACCACCATTTAAAGCTTAGCAAATTCCAATTAAAAGAAAAGTTAATGCATGTGCCTCACAACACATCAATATAATTAAAATTTACACACATTGACAAGCATTTAAGGTAAAAGACCCCTGCATGGTTAAGTCCAGTCAAAGACATCTATGAGTTGCGGCACTCATCTTGCAGTGGAGTGGTTCAAATATAACCAAAGCTTTATATGCATGAGCCTGCAGTTAGGTCTGAATTTTTATATAACAATTCCCTCCATCCTTTCTTTGTTTGAAACAAGAAAACACGATACTTTGCTGTTTCAAATGAATCACAGGACATGGTTTGTGTTTGCCTTGCAAGCCAGTGTTAGAAATCAGCATCACAGAATCAAATAGCAATTGCACAGCAAGCACAAATTTTAATTTGCTAATTCAGATGTATCAGCAAATGACAGCTTTTCATAAACCAAGAAGAGAGGGAATTGTAACACATAAGACAAATAGGGAGTCTGAAAGCCGAAACCTACTCCAGGGTTCACAATATGCTATCATCACAAAATGGATTGGCATTATGTTTGGTTTTTGAAAACCTTCATTGGTTTTGATAATACACTTATTCAAGATCTGCAGGTACAACACAGATCTTTGGATCTTGACTGAAAGAAAAAAATAAATATCAACCCAATGGAAAAAAGGAAAGCGTAAACATATTTTTTAGAAAGAAACGAGGCTCAGCTCAGACATGGCATCAACATGTGGGGTTGCATCCAACTAAGTTATTGTCATTGCTGCTTTGGAACCTTGGAGCTTGGCCCTAGGATGGCAGACTCTGGAGGAAGGTGTGGAGGAATGGGGAAGGCTGGTCTATTTTAATTTTTCATAGCTGGTGTGATTAATCAAACATTTATTCAGAAAAGTCCAATACTAAAGAGTGTTACTACACAACCCTATCGTCATGGTATAGTATGCAGAGATTTACTCACAAGTTCTCTTTTTTTCATGCACTCCAGCAAGGTCTGGAACAAATGAACTGCCTCACTCTGACCAAAATTAAATGTCTTTTTGATGGTTGAAATGACTTCAGGTTCTGCTCCATCAGGGATATTCCTGAGACGAAACAAGAATCAACTGAAACAGGCAACCATGTGAAATATTCTTCCCATCAAGGGGAGGGGGTGTAACTCAGGAGTTAGAGGGCAAGGTTTCAGGTTTAATCCCCAGCAACTCCAGTTGAAAAGATCTCAAGTAGCAAGAGGGGGGCAGGGAAAACAACCTTGGACAGATGCTATTTTGAGAAGACAATACTGGGCTACATGGACCAATGTTCTGACTCAGCAGAAGGCAGCTTCCTATACTTACCCTCCCTCTTCTGTTTGTTTATATACATAAGCTAGGATGTCTGCAGCTCTGCCAGTTCCCTCACAAACCACCACTGGCACAGGTGGGTTTTCCTGAAGGTATTCCAAAACTGTGAGGATAACATTGGGGCCACCTTCAAATATGAGTGCAACCACAGGGACACCCTGGCCAATTCCTAGACAAAAGAGGTAAAAAAAATGCAGTTCTTTTTTCATTATGTCTTTTTCAGAATAAGCACAGCACAGTTCATTAAAACTCAACTCAGAAAAAATGACTTATACTCAAAGAATGTTTATAAAGAACTGGAGCTACTCACAGGGCTTTGTATATCTAGAACAAAAGTGTTATTCTTTAAAAATGCTAAGCTAAGCCCTGCAACGAAAAGCTCAATTATGCAGCCTGTATAAATTAAGCAGAATTGCAGGATTTGTTATTTTATACAATTTATTTCATGGTTTTGACTGTTTTGCACAGTTTTTCTACTCGTCTAAGTCATGGGAAGGGGATATGGACTATACAAAGCACTGAAGCTCCTCACTCTGTTCACGTGAAAATCTTATTCAGCAACTCTCCATGAGTCCAAGAACTCATCAAACATTTGACCACACTTTATCAAACATTTGTTCAGCATCTGCCTAGGGTGATGGTTTGAAGGCACACACAGTCACACTGCAGGAACTAAATGCTTCAGGTCTGACAGCCCTACCAAAGTAAAGGAATTGGAAAGGTCTTTTGGGGAACTAAAAATGTGAATACAAAATATACAAAAAAGTCATTCTCTGCAGTTCAAGGGCAATACATTTTAACTATGCATACAAATCTTCACCAAAAACTAATCTTCCTCGGCAGCGGTAAGCATAAATACTGCTCATAATATTAAAAAGGTAAAGGGACCCCTGACCATTAGGTCCAGTTGTGACCAACTCTGGGGTTGCGGCACTCATCTCGCTTTATTGGCCGAGGGAGCCGGTGTACAGCTTCAGGGTCATGTGGCCAGCATGACTAAGCCGCTTCCGGCAAACTAGAGCAGCGCACGGAAACGCCGTTTACCTTCCCGCCAGAGTGGTACCTATTTATCTACTTGCACTTTGACGTGCTTTCGAACTGCTAGGTTGGCAGGAGCAGGGACTGAGCAACGGGAGCTCACCCCGTTGCGGGGATTCGAACTGCCAACCTTCTGATCGGCAAGTCCTAGGCTCTGTGGTTTAACCCACAGCGCCACCCACGTCCCTCTAACATAATATTAGACTCACCTTATTCCTTCTATTGCACAAACAAGTTAAGAGGCTGAGTAGCACACATTTTAATACTGTTAATCATACACAAGGGCTAAAGTGTGGTTTACACATTTCAAAGGCCTAATTAAACTGCAGCCAACTGTGTCAGCATAAACACAAATGGAAGAGAAGCTGTAAACACATAATAACTGTACACAGTAAAAATGTAGCCCATAGTTACAACAAATACAGAATACGGAAGCACTATAAAGCTTCTCTTTACCAACTCCTAGTCAAAACAGGATCACTTGTTTTAAAAACATTTTGGGAGTAGATGTACTATATTCCCCAGATGCCAGCTTGTACAAATGATGCTTAACAGCTAAGCTGTGACTGACGCAACACAGATTAGTACAAAAAGGTCAGGGTTTCCTTATGTTATTCACACACAGATCTAAGCGTTTCATGCTCACAATAACTTTTGCCCCCAGAGAGAGAAGAATTTCTGTTGTTATAGAGTGCAAGTAAGACTCATTCACACTTATTATTTGCTGTGCACCTTTATTATGTCTGAAACCGATTAGAGGATTCAATCTCAAAAGGAATGAAATACAGTTTAAGCAGAGATATTGGTGTGTGATGCATTGGATGGGGGCGGGTATTCCTGACAAGACTGCATCCTAAAGGATCAGACTCACAGCCTGCAGGTGTTGTTACATCTGGCCCCGAATCTTGATGTTGATGGCATCTGTGGCATGAAGCCTCTTTCAATAGTTAAGGCTGGTCAACCAGCTGTGACTCCTCTTGGGCAAAGACAGCCTGGGCCACAGATTGAGAACCTGCGGCTCTCCAGATGCTGCTGGACTAAACTGCCATCAGTCTTGACCATTGGCCTTGCTGGCTGGGGCTGATGGGATCTGGAAGGTCACATATTTCCCTACCCCTAGGCCTAAGCAATTATATATTTCCAAGTCATATGCAACTTAAGACTACTGCAACATATTCTTCAGGGGCCTGCCTCTGAGAATTTCTGGAAGAAGAAAAAACTGGCCAAAAATACCACTGATAGACCATTGACCAGAACAAGCCAGAGGGAACATATCTTATCTTAAGACTCAGATTTCTAAAATATCACCTACTCCCCTTCAATGTCTACCTCCAATTCCTGAATTCTTCTCAGGAGTCCCATCTGGTGCTATTATGCCTTTTTCGGCACTAGGCAAGTATATATTTTTATTTACCCAAGTCTACATTGGTTGAAATTATTTTCTTACTACTATATGCTTACACTATTCTACTGTTTTTAACTGCTTTTCAAGCATTGGTTATATTGGGATTACTCTAGATTTCATTAAACTACCATGATAGTGGCAATAATAAAAAAGGCATCCAGGAGAATCAAATGAAGTAGTAAAGCTTTTCCTGGAAGGTACTACTTCTAGTGGCAGGGTGGAGAGTGCCTCTTCCAATTATCCTTAATAATCCAAGCCCCGGTAACGAGAAAATCAGCACTCCCTGACTTGCTATTTTTCTAGCGGCAGTTAATTTTCTATATGGGGAAGCTGTGAAACCTGCAATCCCAGCTCCCTTCCTAAATAACGCAAGTCAAGGCAACTTTTTACCAGCTTAAGTTCCAACCCCCACACTGCATATAGAACAAAAAGGGCCAACACCACATAATTAGTTAATCATGGTCCACACATACGTGCATGGATCCTTTGCAGGTTAATTGTTTTTTCCAGTTCTCTTCGTAGTTTCACTTCTGCTCCATATTTTCCAACTGTTCCATCATCCACCAGTATGAAATGGGAATGAAGATTATTCAAGACGTTAAGTTTGCTCAAAGGATTCAGCAGGGTTTGATATGGAGCAACAACCTAAACATAAAACAAAACAAAAAGACCTTCGCATGGATATAAACCTGATTCCCTCCCTCCAAAATGTGGCAGGCTTCAAAATTCCCTTTTCATTTGCCAATTGCCAACGATCTGTTTATCCATCAGCTGCAGATTTCTGCTTCATTCCCATATGAAACAAGTTGTAATACCAGGAAGTATCAACACATTAATCTTATTCATAATTGGGATTCTTTATTCTTTAAAATCACAATGAGGTAAGCGCACGGCAAGAAAAAAAGCAACCAAAGATCATTGCTAGGATGGTTTTTACTCTAATATATCTCATTGGAAGACTGAGGTTTTCAAAGTTTCCAGACAGGGTTGTTTTTAAGTAGATTGGATTGATTCTGGCATGCCTATGTACGCAGGTCCCATTTTGCAAACACAATCTGCTCTCCAGAATTGGTTCATTAGGTGAGCATTCACATAGCAAACCACTGATTTCAATTGTTCCTAAAAGAAAAACCCCAGTGTTTTCCTGACCAAGAAGAAATGACAAAAAAATCCATGGCTCATAACCGCCCCCTCACCTCTGAGAGAATTACTTTCCTTAATGATCTCAGCAAAAATAAAATACAGTAACAGCTTTAAAGAAAGTCATTTAGTCATTTTCTTGTTTTTTTGCTGGTTGTATAGTCATTCTGGCTCCTTTCCTCAGCCCAGCATCTTCCCCACCCCGCCCCCCAGCCCTCCCCTTCTCCTTCCTTCCTTCCTTCCTTCCTTCCTTCCTTCCTTCCTTCCTCTTTCTTTTTGCCTCACAGTGTGTAGGACCAGATCCTCCCCTTAACTTGTCTGCATATAAGCTGCTCATGAAGCAGCAGCACAGTAAGAACTACACTAGGGTAGGAAGGAAAAGAGCCAGGGAACATGGCACACTAAATGGCTGTCCTCAACCAGCAAAAAACAAACAAGAGGACTAAATGAGTTTCTTTAAAGCTGTTATTTTAATTTCACTGAGATTATTTCAGAACACACCCAACTGTTTGTATACGTTTGTACAGTTATATAGCTAGGTTTGGGCACAATTTCCTCATGTTTAGGTAGTTGAGTTTTCACATAATGTGTTCACAAGAGGACTAAATGAGTTTCTTTAAAGCTGTTATTTTAATTTCACTGAGATTATTTCAGAACACACCCAACTGTTTGTATACGTTTGTACAGTTATATAGCTAGGTTTGGGCACAATTTCCTCATGTTTAGGTAGTTGAGTTTTCACATAATGTGTTCACAAAGCGGGACCTGTGTGTACATGGTTCTGGGATGGCGATGTGACATCCATTTCACAAAAAGAGTTTCCTATTTGCATCACAACCTTACTTCATGAATTGAATAACTCTGATCAAAGCCTTAATGTACAGTGGTGCCCCACAAGATGAATGCCTCGCAAGACGAAAAACCCGCTAGACGAAAGGGTTTTCCGTTTTTTGAGGCGCTTCGCAAGACGAATTTCGTCTTGCGAGTCTTGCGAGTTTTTTTTCTCCCCCCCTTTTCTAAGCCGCTAAGCCACTAACAGCGCTAATCTGCTAAGCCGCTAATAGGGGTGCTTCGCAAGACGAAAAAACCGCAAGACGAAGAGACTCGCGGAACGAATTATTTTCGTCTTGCGAGGCACCACTGTACTTACGAATTTTCTTCTTTTCATAAACAGTTGAAAGCACAACAATAATAAATGGGCAAACTTACATCTCTCCCAACGAGGTCATTTCTGTTTTCAATTACTCCCCATGGAGCTATTCCAATAGTGCAAATCTTTCGAGATGATCGAGAGGCATGTTCCTTGAGGGCATCACCAACATGCTTTGCAACTCCTGTTCAGGATCAAAGAATATTGTAGTGTTACTAAATGTATGTTCTACCGGTAGCAAATATCTACTGAACCCAATGGCTCAGTTCACATCATGCTTTAGCAAAAAAGCAAAAACCACTTTGCTCAACTTAGAAGGCAACTAGCACTGAAATACATTTAAGACTGATGTTTACTGTATTATAGAAAGACTTGTAAAAATGTGTAAACATTAAGGTTAAGTTTTGAGCCTTCCTAATTACAAACAAATCCTAATGACATGAATTAGCCAAAAGAATCAGCCAAAAGAAACTGAGCCTATAATGTGTATCTGTGATGTCAATGTGTGCAAGTGCTTCTATAACCCACACTCTTAAAGTAAGCATTTTACACCCTCAACAATGCCCGAGTTCAAAAGCTTGCAGGATTGAAACAAGGCATTTCTTATGAAACAGTTCCAATGTGTCACATCATAGCTTGCTTATCCAAAATTCAATTATCAATCAGATCATCATTTTCAACTCCTACATTTTTGAGCTGGAGCACAAGTTTCCAAGCCAATTATGGGTACCACCTTCAGTAGCTTTATTCTCTGTGAATCTGTAGCATAAGCAGCTCTACTTTAGTTGGCAGAAAATATGGGGTAGTTTCTGGCAATGTGGATGTATGTCATTTCCAACATGACACCTGATGATTCCAAACCTGCTGTCCCCATGGCCATGCAGACTGCAATCATACTGATGCCAATTTGACATCAAAATAGTCATATGGAGATGATATCCAGGTGTCTCAAGTGCATGTGAAGTGGAAAGTATATTTAGAGTCAAGACTTCACCTGTATTCACTCCTCCAGTTATAATCCAGGCTCCTGTTGTCACTGCAGCTTTAATAAGGCCTTTACCAAGCAATTGTTTGATGCGTGGATGAAGCTCAAATTTTTGCATCCCTCCATGAACAGAAACAACAAGCTTGGGCAGTTCCATCTGCCATTCTTTAAGCATAAGCTGTAGGATGGCTTCAGGTCTGGTGTCATATGACAACCGCACATACTAACAAAAAAGAGTTGGGAAGGGTTAAACTTTTTAAATAATGCAATCAGGAAATTATAACCATACTTATGCAAGGGTAAATAGGCATTTCACAGGTCATTCCAAATGCATGAAAATTTCTAATAGGAATTAGAGAACTGCCAGAGGATTCTGAATATGTCACAATAATGATATTTAAAAACCTAATCACTACACGATTTATTTTATTTGTAAACACTGCAAAAGCATTGAACATTTTGTCAAAAGGGTGATTCCATAGTGAACACTGTAACATAGACACTTTGTTAATATTTTGTGTCTTAGTCAATATTATTTAACTCCAATTTACATTAAGTTATTTGTGTGTTAATTGGTTTGATCTTACCATAAAAAATAATCAAGCAGTATAGCACAGGTAGCTCAAATGTTCTCTTTTTATTGTGTTTTAAAAGATGTGACTGATATAACAACTTTGCAACCTCAATAATCTATCTGTAACTTGTTTTCTGTAACTTATTAATTTAAAAATTATGTTATGTATTTTTGTGTTTGGATGAAAGGTGGTGTGAAAATTGTAATAATAATATTAATAATAACAATAACAATAATAGAATGTACTAATTACTTCAATTTGGGGTGGGGGACATAAACATGAATTTAAAATGTAAAGTGCAAATAAGTCATTTGGAACCTTGACTTCACTCATCTCTTTACATGCTACTACCTTCATGTTTAAATATATGTTTTCATAGTCACTTGTAAATTCATTTCAATATTATTCCACTCTACCATTAAGCAATATATGGAACGTTTGATACTGACCTTAGCTCGATACGAATGAGAGCCTCCTTGAAAGTTTATGATACCATAAGCATCTGTGGAACTTTGCTCAGTATGTTTTTCTACAGACCACTCTTCTACCTCCTGATTAAAATTTTCACCCAGTTTCACATCTGAATATTTCATGGCAAGGCTGGCAGTAAAGCAAGCATGTTGGCGGACCAAGCGACCACAACAGCACCTGCAGATAATCATCACAATTTGCGGAATTGGGGAAACACACAAGAGGTAATTGCATAAGCTTTTGTCTATTCTCACAGTACTGGATATGCATCAATTTAGGATGAAAATACCTATTAATAGTTTTGTGCACTTTGTGGTGTTTTTTTAAAGTAATTATCCAGGCTGATTTGCACGATTCTGGCAAAATTTCTGAACCAGTTGTCTTTAAATCCTTTAAATATTGCCAGAGCATAGAAAAATAGAAGATCAACTCAATTTACTTTACAAGGAACTCATCATTTTTCACACATTTTCACACAATGAAACAGCAACAGAACGTATGGACAAATGTCTTATCTGAAAAACTGACAAAAAGTGTGCATGCCTTGAACAGCACATTTGATGTGGACAATTTTATCAAAATATGGTATTCAAAAGAAGACTCTGATTACTGGCACCCACTGACTTTGCACATAGGCTTGTGGCAATTCTTATACATTAATCTTCTGTTTCAAGGGGAGAGGGGCAGAACAGGGGAAACTTAAAGTTTGGTCATATTTCTGTGTGTGTTTCTTAGTTGCTAGAAGGCTTTGACATTATCTGATAAGCAGTACACATAAGAAAAGTCAGAGCAAAGGTATATAGGATGACTTATAATAGTAATGTAGAAAATATAAAACACCCAGGAACTAGAAAGCCATGGCTAAGGGTCAACATACCTTTCACTACCAGCACTGGTGAAAGGTCTACTTATATCCAGTTTCCCTTTTCTACCCACATCCTTCCATGTTTTAATTAAATCTTCTTTACATTTTTACTTGTCTTTTGCTTCCAGTCATTTCTAAACAAATTACAGAACCATCAGCTTTCTGGTGTTTTACTTATGTCAAATAATTAAAACAGTATTTTCAAAAGAGATACATAATTGCTTCATCTTACATAATCATACCTGACAAGTTGCTGACAAATCTGACATCCTGGAAGGCATCTATGATTAAGAATACAATAAAGTAAGTTAGAATTTTTCCTGTACTTTTTATTAAATCCAATTTATGACTAAATATGACCGAGATTATTCTTAATATATTTGTTATTACTTTCTGTAATTCACACCACAAATTATTTACTGTCCTGTCATGTATTCTGGGATATGCCTCTTAAGAAGAAAGCACTGTAACTGTTTATGAGGGCGATTTTGTTTGCACGAAAGTGGTCTAGAGAATAATAGAAAAATGACTGCTCATAGTTGTACGCAAGATATATCATTGTAATGTTACACAGAACAGAATACAGATATGATGCACATATGATAAAAGTGCAAGATTTTACTGTCTACAGAAATTCGCTGTTGGGACAAATCCCTCAATACTTGGAGATCTTTTGACAGCTATGAAAAAATTAAAAATAATTTCTAAAATATGTTTAATACTTTTTTTAAGTTATAATTATTCATTATTTTTAATTTATAACCTGCCCTTCTTCCCCAAAGGGAGCTCAGGGCAGCTCACAATAATATAAGTGAATAAACCACAATTTAAAGCAGCACAATAACTTATTGCAGAAAAGAGTTGAGAACAACAGCATAAAATCTTCATAAAACTATTAGCCAAAAGCCTGTTTTGTTTTGTTTTGAAAAAAAGTATTTATGCATTTCCAAAATGCAGGTAAAGAGAGGGACAGCCTGATTTCCCTTGGAAGGGACTGCTGCCACTAAGAATGCCCAGAGATAATTATAAACCCTGGGAAAAGAATAACTAGATTCCAGTTGTTTGAAGCTGCAATCCAGCGCTCAGTGTTAAAAATATCAATGGCACTTTCAGAAGATACATCAAATTGCACTGTGTCGAAATGCATTTTTGAAAAATTTATGTTTAACCCCAGGTCTGCTTAACACAGAGATCAGCCGCAGCAGTAAAATATATGTAAGGCAGCAGACAACTGAGCATAGTCATGCCATATATTCCAACATATTTCACAAACAAAAACAAATGTTAGTTATCTCCTGTTCAATTATAACAAAACTTTAAAAGCTAAATTTTACTTTTACTCAGAATTTGTACTGAATTCAGAACAAACTGAAGGTCAACTCCTCCAGTCCTCTTTCCACTGCAGTCCACTGCACCTCCCAAAAATCACCTGCAGATTCCTCTGCTCAAGTTTTCCCCAATTCCTCAGGGGAAGCTTGAGGCAGGTGCAGGGGGCTGCACTGGAGAGAAGAGAGTAGAACATTCATTTTCTGAGCACGATCCTTATGGTCCCAGCACATAATTTATACTTGAAAGTTAAACCTTCCGCTTCCATCGTTTTTAGTTTACCTGTGAGGATCCTTTGAACTTGGTATAATGTAGACACATTCCCGTTTGTTGAAAGTATTTTCTATCCAAGATTTCTGGGACTGTAAAACAAGGTATTTTCAGGATCATGCAAAAACATTGTCAGATATTATACAGTCTGCAGAGAGCTATTTCTCATGGGATCTACCACCCATGTTTAACAGTAAACAACGCCTCCCTGACCCCCCCCCATGTATGTTTTCAAACATACATAGATTCTATCCATTATACAGGCCTGTCTTTGCGATTAAGAGAAATAAAAGCTTCATCAAACCACCTTTTCATGTTTGTTATGGCAATACCTGTACAGTCAAAATGTTAATTAATTCATTGCTCTCTTATAGAGTTATATTGCTATAAGGTTTTGAAGCCGGGTTTATTCATAAGAAGTGTGAGAGAAGAGCTCTGCTTACTTTGATTACAGAACTCACCAACTTTACAACTACAGCTGTGAGATATAAGGGACTCCTCCGTGAAAAATACGATAAAAGGACAATCTCATTGTAGAGGAGAGGCAAAGAACTGAGATATGAGTTTATCAAAGATTCTCCCAGCCTAGTGATAAAGTAATTGAACCTCCAGGTGTGAGTGCTTTCATGAGGAAGCTGGCATGATTTCTTTATTTTGGAAGAAGTCTACTGAATTGTTTGGGACACTGCCCGCAAGCAAAGGATTTATAATATACATAAATGGCTAAGCTTTACTTCAGAAAGAAAAGGTGTAATTGCACAGCTTTCCAATAAATATTTAGTAAGTATTCTTGAAAATATTATTCATTTTGAATTTTCAGACAAAATCTTTTCAGTGATAATACATAATATGAATATTAGGACAACAAACATAAAAGGGCAGTACACATCCCACTGGTATACTGTGAAGAACCTAGTACTAAAGTTGCTAAGGGCAACACTTCAAAATTATTCCACATTTATACATTTGTCTAAAGAAAGAAAGAACTTATTTGCTTTCAAATCCTCTATGAAATGCATGTTCCATTAATCTCTTTCAATATCCTATGTGAGTGAGTACAGGATTACAGCATTAACTCTAGACAACACCCCCATAAAATGTATAAACAAATAGTTTTGATTAAGCTGTTTATGTGTTGGAATAAACAAAAGGACAACAAACACATACTATTTAGTGCTATGACCCTGCGAAAAAATAGTTTTTGGAATATCTATCAAAGAATAAGGTCCATAAATATCTATTTTAGAGTTGCCACCAATCCTTGAACAGAGAAACATGTGGTTGCCAACCCACTTATAAAATCTCCTGAGCTTACTCAAAGTTTAGAACTGCAATTTAAAATGAAAAATAATAATAATCTGCATCATTGAATTTATCAACTTTACCTCTGGGTAGATAAAAGCTGCCCTGAAAGTCTTGCGCTGTGGAGTGTATAATGAACAGCTGTACGACCAAATGAATTCTAAGAGTTTGTCCAATATTATAATAAGCAAGCTCTAGAACAGTTCTCATTATTCTGCTTCTATAAGCTCTTGCACATGTAAAAGAAAATCTGTGGATTTAGTTTCATGCCCCTCAATACTCCAACACAAGATGTAAAACAAGTCTTCCATGAGATGTTTTTGGACCCAAGTAATGCTACAACTGGTTTCAAGCCAGTAACACTGCAGTTTTGTTCAAGAACCTTATTCTTCATATCTATGCTTTTCATTTTGATCTATGCTTTGGATAGGTTCCTTTCTCTTCTGCCAAACTTTCAAAGCAAGGTATTGTTAATTAGGTAATACAAGACAAGTAATAAGTATATACCATAGTGTTAATGGTAAGAAAGACTTTTCAAACTATCTTTATAGATACATGCCTGCTGACTTCAAGCTTTTGAAGGTGGCAAACAAAAGTATAAGCATTAAATGGACTTCAGTGCCTTCAATTCATTTAAAGTAAGAGGTAATGTAATACAATAGTAGAGAACATTTGGTAGATCAGCAATTTAGTCCTTAAAACAATTACAGTAGTTAATTTTCCTCAAGAAAATGATTTAGAATAGTAGATTTAAATACTGAGCATAATTTCTGATATTTCAAACTAAGCTAACAAAGGTCTATAAAACTGTAAAACTGCATCCCTTATTATTGTAAAGGCACCTTATTTGTTTAAACTGTATTAAGCTTAAATGTTAAAATTTTAAAAACCAGTTAGCGATTTTTTAAAAAAGTACCTGCTCAAGATACAAGGTCCATCTTATTTTTTCTTTGCAGAAATTCATGGTGAACAACTACTAGCAGTCTCCTTTGAGAAGCAATCTTATACCGCTCAGTTCACTTTAATTTAAGGTTTTGCAGATGACAGGTTATATGCTGCTAAAGTGCCGGATGAGATCAGCCCTTAAAATAATTCAACATAGCATTACAGGTACCATCCTATTATCACATTTGAATAAAGTGAATGTTTTCAGGTGTTTTCCCTCTAAGCAAGTACTCTATTCTCCTCCAAAACTTTTAAAAATTTAAAAGCCTTCTGTAAGAGAAAATGGGATTCTTCAGAATCCATCAAAATTAATATGCACATTCTGCCATATTTAACCAAAGTATTATGTTCTGGTGATCCATGTTTGAATATTTAATATACAGTGGTACCGCGGGTTACATACGCTTCAGGTTACATACGCTTCAGGTTACAGACTCTGCTAACCCAGAAATAGTGCTTCAGGTTAAGAACTTTGCTTCAGGATGAGAACAGAAATCGTGCTCCGTCGGCATGGCAGCAGCAGGAGGTCCCATGAGCTAAAGTGGTGCTTCAGGTTAAGAACAGTTTCAGGTTAAGTATGGACCTCCGGAATGAATTAAGTACTTAACCCGAGGTACAACTGTACAACCATTCCAAAATATTCACTATTCATGAATCATGGTAGACACTTAATGAGTCTGTAAAGTGGCTGCCAAGAACAGCAACTGAAGATTTGTCATGGCTGGCTAGCCAGCTAGAGCCCACCCATGCTGTAGGACAATACTTCAATCGTGCAATCTGAGTAGATGTTTGATCCAGAAGCATTTAGGTGAAGCTATTCCCATAAGTCTACTGCCCTTTCCACTTTCTGTAACAAAGTCCACCTAATTTGAGTGGCACATATTAAGCACTGTTGTGTGATGGCACAATGCTTTTGTGTGTTAGAAGAGCAGCAATGACTACAGTGGTACCTCGGGTTAAGTACTTAATTCGTTCCAGAGGTCTGTTCTTAATCTGAAACTGTTCTTAACCTGAAGCACCACTTTAGCTAATGGGGCCTCCTGCTGCTGCTGTCGTGCCGCCGGAGCACGATTTCTGTTCTCATCCTGAAGCAAAGTTCTTAACCGGAGGTACTATTTCTGGGCTAGCGGAGTATGAAACCTGAAGCGTATGTAACCTGAAGCATATGTAACCCGAGGTACCACATGTAGCGAAACAGTGGGCAATTCAGTAACAGAAGCAGAAGTAACTGCAAGAGGTTTCCAGCAGCCAGATTATGCTTAAGAGAAAGAACCAAAAGGGCATCACTGGGCAAAGTAGTTTCTCTCTCCTCCTGCAGTCAGTGAAATCCTATTATGTTTATGCAGAAATAAATCCCACTGGGTAAGTAAATCTTTGATGTACTTCCTTGGTAAGTGCCACTGAAGACTGTGGCCAGCATTACTGATCCCCATACTACCCTTAATCAAGCGCAAAAGAGAACTTATTACTCCCATGAACCCATGAAGAGAAGCTGTGATTGCCCAAAGGGCCCAAAGTATTACAAAAGAAACAAAACACTATCTGGACTTCCTTTTCTCACCACGGATTCAAAGCAGGGGTGAGGCACTAATTTCCATCCACACAGAGCCCCACCCAAACCTCTACACATGACAAGACAGGATCAGGCCTCAAGCTTCCCAATTCTTCTCCTCCCAATGGGGAGGAGACTGTGAGTTCACTGAGGGAATGTCATGTTTATGTGAATTTAGGTTTCCTTGACCCTGCAATCCAGAATCTACAAGGCACTGTAGTACAACATCTGTATTCACCAGTTCCTCTGAATGCAACAGCTCCTTCCAATTTCTCCTCACACACCCCTGGTTTCTGGTGCCAATTAACAGGATTGTGACCTCAGAGGTCGTTGTTCAGAAACCCAGATGGGAAAGGGTTTAGGGGTGCATTGTGGGATTAAAATTGGGCTTGCACAGACTGAGCAGGCACTTTGCAGCTGAGTCTCAATCATATACTGTATTTCAGACACACAACAGTAAATTACTCCAGTGCCACACCAACCTGCACCTTAAAAAGTAAGATGTGAATGTACAGATCCTAAACATGCTAGAAAATATTCCCAGTATATTAAAGCTATTTACTCATTTATTAGGGGGAATGCACACACATAACTATGATATACACATAAAAATTATGTTTTAACTTTGTTTCCTATGTGTACTATAGGGAAAAAACATATATCCCAAACCCAACCAGTAAGTACATCTAAAACAGAAATTTAAAATACAAAACACTGCAACGCAAGTGTGGCACAATCTTTTGTTAATTTTCTTAATTTAAAGCTTACTATGGCATGACAATATGTAACAGCTCTGCCTGCAGTGTTTTAAAACAAACTACAAAAGTTATCGTGATACACAGATCTCTACAACAGACTGTTACTAAGCATTTACTATAAATCCACAAATTTCCACTATTTATAATAAATTGCTCACTTGAAAGAAATACTTTTATTAACCAAGCACATGGTGATCATGGGACTAAGCTGTGACCCATGCCTAGTTGACTGTAACACCTCACAGTACAAGAGCAATAGCTGGAAGGCCAAAATTCCAAGCATAGCTCTCCTTATCTTCCTATCATCACTTCCAGCCAATGAATCTCATTTTAGAAATTGTGCACCTGGGGTAGACATTATAGCACACCAAGTTCACACATACAAATTAGTCCGCCAGCTGCCTTTCTTTCTTTCTTTCTTTCTTTCTTTCCTGTCCATACATAAATTTACAACACTGATTGCAAGTTACTTTTGTTCTCAACTAGATCTGAATAATATATAAAAAGGCACACCTAAAACACCTATGAGGATGCCTCAAGAATGCATTATGTTTATCAGGCATATTTCTCCCGGTGTGTTGTGCTCCTGATTCAAAGTGCACCTTTCTCCAGAAAGCTATTCTTCTGAAAATAGAATGTATGTATCATATATCAGTGTAAAAACTACTGTAGCAACTGAGTTGGTTATATCAGGGCACATGAACTGCTTTTATCCAGAGTTCTGGAACAAGCTTTGTGGTTAATAGGGAACTCCAGTCCACATTAAGCCTAGCTAACCATAAAGCTAAGGTTTGGCTTAGAATTATATGTGAACTAAGCTTATGCCTTATTGGCTTGGGTCCCAATGGTCATGAGAAGAGTTCTGCTCACAGAATGGAGTTTTTCTACCTCATTGTGCATCCTCCCCAAAAAGCAACATAGAGAGGTTTGGGGCTGGGACCATATAGAACAGCATAACATGTGGTGGTGGCTGCTACAGCAAGGATTAGGAATTGGCAAACTTTTGAGATACCAGTCTTGGTGCAAGTGGATATTTCCTTCATTTATGCACCTCCATTTCTGAATTCAAATCACTACCTCTAAACTCCTATTCTGCAATGGCAAAAGGAATGAATGAATGAATGAATGAATGCTGCTTCATAGTTCAAATTCAACTGCAAAAGAACTCTCTAATATAAAATCTAAGATACCCCTTAATACAGGAGATCTTATCTGAGAGGTTATCTTATGAAAGGCTGCATGTACAAGCTTCCCATGAATAACTTACGTTTTGAGGAGTATGTTTCCTAAGAAAATCCCAGTTTTATTTAAAAACTAAAATGGACACCTTTAGAAGGAGTATTGAAGATTGGTCCTGTTTTTAAAACAGCTTTACTTCATTTTGTAATACAAAAAATGATGGAAGGATAAAGGTACGTTATATTTTTTCCTAGAATTGTTTAAACATTTAGACTTCAACAAACCCCAACAGACGTCTCACTCCCTTGCTCATTGCAATTTTAGAGTTACCTATTTCTATAATTACTAAGTCTTAAACAGGACAAAAAAGGACTAGCTAGCCAGCTCATGCAGCATGCTATATTTAAAGCTCTTCTCCAAACAGTAAGATCTGAGACGTTGCGAAGCACAATAAGAGGCAGGGGGAATGTCAGTTAAACTTGTTTTCACAAAATTGACAATAAGAAGTCAGCTTATTTTTATAACTATACCCCCCCTTGAAAATTTTCATTGGCCTGTCCCATTATTTCCTGTGGTTAGCTGAAACAGCAGGTCTGGCAAGTTTACCCCAGAACCATTACCCATAAACAGCTAGCTAAAAGTACACAATGAGTTAATAATCCAAAACTGATACAGTATCAATTAAGTATTCCATCCTGACAGTAAGCTTTTTATTTACACACAAGGACCTGTTTGAGTGATTCTTCTCACCCCTCACATCTATGTCTGGCCAGATTGGAAATGGGTGCACTCCTCCCTCACTGTTCAAACAAGGGAAGTCCTATTTTATTAGTATGTTTGTCAGGCATGGGCAAACTCGGCCCTCCAGATGTTTTGAGACTACAATTCCCATCACCCCTGACCACTGGTCCTGTTAGCTAGGGATGATGGGAGTTGTAGTCCCGAAACATCTGGAGGGCCGAGTTTGCCTATGCCTGATGTATGTTCTCCCTTACCCTACCATAAAGAACCAACAATGGGGGAAGAGGGAAAGAATCCTCTTAACCACAACTCCTCTGTGCAGGACTTTATATTCTTTTCATTTTATGAATGGAAAATGGAGGATGAGAAAAATATGACACAACATATAAGCAAAACATATTACTATGAGTCCATAACAAAGTTGGACTTTGAGCTTAAATATGTCAGGCTCAAGGACATTCCTAGGGCTACTATACTGTACTTGTTTTCACTGAATAAAAAAATCAGAGTTAATAACTATGCTTCTTTAGTTACTTGAATTGCTGTCAGACACATGAGAATAAATACTAATTGAATTACTAGACACAATGTCTCCACTGTTAACTTGCGCTTCTTTTTTCTACCAGCTGCACAAAATAATTTATGTATTAGGCTTTATAATGCATCCTTTCATTTATAAACAAACTGCCGATTAATATATAGTATACTATATTAGTATAGTATTCTTAATTCCTAAAGAGTCCCATATCTTTATTAACCCTGCTTGCATCTGATGCCTTATCACATTTTTCTGATTTTTTAAATTTAATTTTATTTTTATTATTTCCATGAAATAAAACATGAACTAGCTCCACACCAAGTACTAACAGAAATGGTGAAAAGTTATCTTGGTTTTCTGTGTAGAATTCATTTTATTTGGCTGTAACATTTGATAGAATAAAGATAATTCAACACTTTGTTGCATTATTCTGCATCACATTGTCTTTCTAATGATAAGTAATTATATTGTTTTTTATGGTCTTATTCTTAAAAAGGCTGATGTTATGAGCCATCAAACCTCAGAAATACAACTTTTCCTAAAGATTTTCACAATCTTTTTGGCCGCTAGTGAATCAGCACCCCTTCATTCAATCAGTCTGGTAAATAAAATATGGGTCTTGCTTACTTTCTACCACAGACCTTATGTACAGTGGTGCCTCGCAAGACGAAATTAATTCGTTCCGCGAGTCTCTTCGTCTTGCGGTTTTTTCGTCTTGCGAAACACAGCTATTAGCGGCTTAGCGGATTAGCGCTATTAGCGGCTTAGCGGCTATTAGCGGCTTAGAAAAAGGGGGGGAGGGGAAAAACTTGCAAGAACTCGCAAGACGTTTTCGTCTTGCGAAGCAAGCCCATAGGGAAATTCGTCTTGCGAAGCACCTCAAAAACGGAAAACTCTTTCATCTAGCGAGTTTTTCGTCTTGCGAGGCATTCGTCTTGCGGGGCACCACTGTATTATGAAGAGCAGTGAAGGGCAAAAGCGCCTCACCTCCCACACCCTCAATCAAGTCCACCTGAACCACGGCCTCTCCCAGACCATGACTTTAAGAACAGCAGAAGTAGCTGGGAAGAGAGAAAGAGTTCACAGATTTATTTATTTAACAATTTTATAAGTTGTGTGTCTTTGTTTCTCAATTTGAACCTTTTACATGTTTTTGTATGCACTGTGGAATTTTATGCATTGTGACCTGATGTTATTTTTATTGATAATAGTTTAGTAATTATTTGTTTGTTAAGAGTCCATTTCTGTTTAATAATTTGAGCTATATTTGGGTCTAATTTTATTGTGTACTATTATATTCTAATGGATATATTATATTTGATATAAGTTGTTTATTTTAAAGTTATGTTTTTATTACAACTTTTTTGTATTGGATCCCATGGTTCTAAGGTGTGTGATCTTGGCTATATCTTTTGTTCTTTCTTCAACTTGTAAAGCACCTTGTGTATTGTAATATAGAAAGGCGGTGTACAAATTAAAAATGGAAAAAAGGAAACGTCTACACATTTAAACAATAGTATCTGAGATATAGCAATTAAAAACTCTAACTTCCCAAAACCCAAGAGCCAAAAATCAACTTTGCAAACTGCTGGAAACCTGAAAACTCTTACCATTCAAGAACTATTTTGATTAACATTACAGCAAAAACTTCTGAGACATTTTGGTTGGCCTAACAAAAGTAATGGGTGCGATCCAATTGTGGTAGACCTCTAGTACAATAGGCATTCCTTTGATGGGAACCACATTTTTAACACAAAGAAGCAGTCAAATCCATTGGGCAGCTTTGGGCAGCAGAACATACTGTTTAGTGCTGTTCAGATTGTACTAACTGCCTGTGCAGCAAAAATATCCTGCACAACAATGACAACATTAAACTGAATCTCAACATTGTCCTACTATAAATTTTGGAACTTTTCATATGGGCCAGCATGGCTATCTTTACTTCTTTAGCATAAAAAGGTCATCGACATTAATCCTTCACTGTTTATTTAATTCGAGACTTGACCAGCTGTAATTTACTCTCAAGTAAAATAATCCTCATTAGTGTCAGTTTTAGAAATACTACTACTCCTGCTTACTCTTGCTCACTGCTATGGCAACTGTAAAAATTCCTATGCCAAGTAGTGAATTCCCATCTCAAAGAATACAAATCCTCTTTCAAAGGCCTAAAGGGGTTTTAAAATCTTCCTGATTCACTGAATGAGCCATGACCAGCTTTAAAAGCCTGAGTCATACCTTTGCTTCCTACTCACCTCTGAATCATTTTGTCTGACACAGGAATTAAAATGAATATGCAACCAACGAAAAGCATGCATTTTTAAAGTAGGATATTCATTTTATTGAACTCTTGTTTATCTGAAACAAATCAGCTTCACACAAAGCTATATGTTCATTTGCTGAAGACACAAGGCAGCTGAAGTAACTCTGTTTGGACAAATACCTTTTTAACTATCATTCTATATCACCTGTACCAAGACAGACTTATCATCCAGCTAAATGGACAGCAAAAGAAACTTCAAATATTTCTGCACATTTCCCAGATTACCATACCCTACCATACCACACCATATATCTTGGCAGGTGTCAAATTTGAAAGCAAGGGTCACTACATTTCTTTCCCATCTCCAGACAGCTTCAACTGTTGTCTGCTAAGCTCTTACATACAACAAACAGGAGAGTGGCTAAGGTGAAATCTAGACACATAAAAAAAAGTTGTGAAAATGCTTTTTTAAAAAACGTTTTGGAATATATATTGAATTTGCCATCACAATCTAGTATCACATTTGTAAAATGCACTTTTCAACACAACATTAGTCCTACTCAGAGAAGATCCACTAAAATTGATGAACATGACTAACTTCGGTTTATTCCAATAAGCTTACTCTCTATAGTACTTAGCTGGATGCAACCCATTGCTAGTGGGGAGCCCAAAAGGCTTGAGCCCCAAGAGCCCAGATCTCCTGCCCTTTATTAAGAAACATCTTAATTTTCCCAGCAGCACCATCTGCTCTGTATGTGAAGTGGGGGGGCCCTCTCAGCCCATACTTGTTAAGCCATGGGGGGGTGAGGAAGTTGAGTGACTGTAGAGATGGGGAGGGCAGCACAGTGATGATGGGGAAGCTTACTGTGGGACCATGAAACTTAGTGAGCTATCATGGGTCAGGTAGTTTCACCCCTTGGGTTTTAACAAAGTTGTCAAAATGAGCACGGGGGAGGGGGACATGAACACTACCCTGAACTCATTTGAGTAATGGGCCAGATAAAAGAGCATCCAGCTGCCCTATATGGGAAATTTACATGTGTGATATAAAGATAATAGCATTCCCCTGATGTTTGTCACCACCATATGGAATTCAAAAAGTGAGGTGTGGATTTTTTAATTTTTACATTACTCATCTCTCAGGCTTAAGTGTTATGTTCCCATCTCCGAAATGGTAGGATTTTTCTGGGAAGCTTTTTGCATGCTTGATTGCTCAGTTATATAATATGCATGTGTAACTTGTCTAACTTGCTTGAATTATCAACTCTGCACATAGGGCATTTTCCTGCTTTCCAGTTTTGTTGATCTGTAGTTGCTGCATATCAAGTGTGGATAACAGAGGACTTGAAGTACACACAATGGATAGCTTGGTTGAGAAAGGACTATGTCAGAAATAGTTAGAGTTACTTTTAATATGTACTTAAGCATCACTTCTTGCGAACAGATGGGGGGGCTACAATCCACATACAGCACACCGAGTCCAGAAAATCCTGCTGGTACCATACCTCAAAACTCTCAGAAAAACTCTGTTTTCTCCCTCTGAAAGTTTGCCTAAATTTGAATCCAGGCCCACAAATTAGCATATTCAAATAGACGCAAATTTGGGTGATGGGCCTGTGCCCTGAGGTTTTTTATTCCTGGCAATGCCTCATTTAGAAAATATCATGGATAGGGAACTGACAGCCTATGGGCCTGATATGGCCCATGGGGTCTCCCATTCAAGCCTAAAGTCTCTCATCCTTGTCCCTTGCCCCTGAGCTGTAATTAGCTTTGGAAAAGCTGCATATGGGCTTTTCCAAGCCTGATAGCAATGAGCGAGCGGTTACAGTGAGAGACTGTGTGTGTCTACATTAGAGACAGAACGAAACAGTTGGTGCAAATGAATGTGTATGTTTTTAAATTCAGTTTTTGTGGGACATGCCTGGGAAGAGGAGAACTGGGGAGAGCGGTTGGGAGGTGGGCAAACACAGTGGTTCAGGGTAGGGGGAGGTGTGAGGTGGAGCAGGCCAAGTAAGGGGCACATGTCACAGGCAGTTGGTGACTGTGCTGTGTGTCAACCCCCCCTCCAACCTGGGGAACTGAGGTTGGCCTATCAGCCAGCTCCCCTGTTTGTGGATGCTGCTGCTGCTGAATGCCCAGTTTGCTCGGAGTAAGACCTCGCTCATCCATGACTTGATTGTGGATGAGGAGGCAGATCTGACCTGTATTACTAAGACCTGACAATGACTTTCTCAAATTGAGTGTAATTCACGTATATATTCATAGATAGATAGATAGATAGATAGAGAGAGAGAGAGAGAGAGAGATATCCTGTTCTGCTGCCACAACCAATACAAAATGTATATGATATTTTTATTCTGGCTTTGTTTTTATTGTTAGCTGCACAGTGCCAGAATAAAAACAGGCAATGAGGATGATAAAATACCATGAAACTCTACCCTTAGGCTACAAGGTAGGTGAAAAGTATGTGATATTTTTCCTAGTAAATTACCAGCCAGACTAAAATAGCTTGACTAACTGCATTGGCTGTTTTGAAAGTCCTCCAGAGTGTTTTTAAAAGCTGTTTTCACATTAGCACACATTTGTAATTATTGTCTCTCTGTGGTCACACCCACCCACCCACATATATATCATGTATATATATATCACATATATATCATATAGTATTGTATAATATACAGTGTGCATATTATATAATTTTCAGCCTTATTCTTTGCATATTTACTCAGAAGAAAGTTTCATGCAATTCAACAGGACTTACTCCCAGATAAACATACTTAGGATTACGGTCTAGTAGTACAATATGAAGCATGTTTACTTTGAAGTCAATTACTACAAAACTGCACATTTCCCAATATAAACATGTTAGATAAGAAAAGTACTCTCTTGGTTGGAATAGTACAAAATGTGAACTAAACATGAATTCAGCCACCTACTGGACAATCATCATGTGTCAGTTTCTTGAAGTAGAAAAGCACAGCTGACTTTCCAAGAGGATACGTGAAGACTTTATGGACTGCTATTTAGATTCCACACCCCCCCCCAAACTTTGGAAGATGTCATTACAAAAAAAAGTGGGGTAAACACAGGTGATTAAAGCTAAAAGGGGTGAAGTAACTAGGCAAGAATAAACTTTTGAGCAGCAATATGATGAGATTAGCATAGGACAATAGAGACAACAGACAACAGACCTTTAACTTTAGGCGCTGGTGGGAATATTTGGAATGTTGAGGGTCTGTCATGGGTTCCACCCGGGCTTCCCACACCACTGTGTAAACCAGGATAGTAGACCGTCAGCCTGATCTAGCAGGGCTCTTCAAAAACCCCAATGATTTCAACTGAGATGTCATTAGTTTGCATTTGAGGAAATGCAAATTGCGAGCTCACTAGAAAGATTCACTAGGAAAAGAAAATTGGGAAATTCCAGAACTGATGTGAAATGAAAAATCAATCCCAGCAGATGCTTTTTAGAAATGAGAGGGAAGAGTGCTGCATACAATGAAGCAACAGCAAAGGCTACAATACTCAAATATGAAATTTTCCATGTTAGGACAGGAGTTTAGTAATACAGTGGTACCTCGGGTTACATACGCTTCAGGTTACATACACTTCAGGTTACAGACTCCGCTAACCCAGAAATAGTGCTTCAGGTTAAGAACTTTGCTTCAGGATAAGAACAGAACTGTGCGGCGGCAGCGGGAGGCCCCATTAGCTAAAGTGGTGCTTCAGGTTAAGAACTGTTTCAGGTTAAGTACGGACCTCCGGAACGAATTAAGTACTTAACCTGAGGTACCACTGTAGTCACTTTAAGGAAATACATGAGATTACACCAAAGACTGGTTTCACAAGGCAACCAGTGAACACAAAGTCATGACCAATTTAAAGGGACCATATAATATTAATGTTTGCTTGGGGGTGGAGTGGGCAGGAGCATTCAATTGTGAATTGGGAGGACATACAGAATAATTAAATGCAGAAGAACATGACCTATTCAATATAGGCCTAAGTAGAGATACTAAAGTTGTGACAGAAACAGAGGCATCCACACTCAAACTCTGGGCTATAGGTTACTTACAAAGTGTAGGATTAGATAAATCAAGTATAAGCCAAACTCTATTCTGTAGTTTTTCACAACTACTAGCCCCTAATGTTAAAGCCAGGAAGGGATGCACAAACCTTCCTGACACAATATAGCGCCATGTACCTCAGGTTACATATGCTTCAGGTTACCCAGAAATAGTACCTCGGGTCAAGAAATTTGCTTCAGGATGAGAAGAGATATCGTGCTCCGGTGGCGTGGAGGCCCCATTAGCTAAAGTGGTGCTTCAGGTTAAGAACAGTTTCAGGTTATGAATGGACCTCCGGAACGAATTAAGTACTTAACCCGAGGTACCACTTTAAGACTTAGAAGGGCTTTGTTCCAGGCTAAAATCAGATTATTAACTAAATTATTTTATTAACAACAGAAATATAGCATAGGATTAGATGCCAAAGGCAAACACCAAAAACAAATGCAAAGTAAACTAAATAGTTCACAAAAGCACTTTTTAAAGCCAAAGTACAAAGCTTGAATAAAGGAGTATGCATGATCACTTCAAATAGGACTCCTCAGCAAAAGTCAACTGGCCTGCAAAACTGCTATCAGGCACTTGGCCTGTTGGCAGACTAACTCTGTCTTACAAAGATGTCTGCAAACGTAGCAGTAAAACCAGACACCTTCATCTGACCCACCTGCAATTAAATATATCTCCCATATCAGTCTCTACAGCCACAGCAGGTGCTGTAACTGTCCAACAGTTTGCCTTTACCCCCAAAGGTGAACTTTTCCATTGTCTCCTGTGACAGACAGATGCCAGCATCAACAATTACTGTATTTTTCCGTGCACAAGACGCCCCTTATTTTTTTTAACCCAAAATTAAGAAATTAAGTTGTTTAGCTTGGGGGACAGAGGTCACTTCTGCCAATCACTCACCTGCCTGCTTGCTACTGCCAATCACATGCCACAGCCACTGCCGATCACACACCTCGACGCAGCTGCCAATTGTCTGCCCGCTCACCACCACCAACAGCCCACCCGCCCACTTGCCACAGCCCGCCTCATCACAGCCACCAATTGCCAGCAGGCCTTGCTGCAGCCACCAATCACCTGCCCAATCACTGCTGCCAATTAATCGCACGTCCCCCCTCTGCATTCACTATTCGTGTATAAGTCGACACCCAATTTTTGCCTAACTTTTTTTAGCAAAAAGCATCGTCTTATACATAGAAAAATACGGTAGTCAATGGCAAATCAGTCCAATCAAGTCAATGACATGAACCAGCCTCCCCCCCTCATATTGTTATGACAACAAATGCAAGGGGAGTGAAAGGCGACATTTCCAAGCAATCCCAGAAGATAGATATCAAGTCATCAGAGTTGAAGTAAGATTCCACTGCCAGTTGAGTTGGCTTTTGTATGTGGAATGAGGAAGGGGCGCCAATTTTATGCTTCTAGTAGCAGAATGTCTTGAGTCAAGACCGGGCCTTGTCCTGACACAAGGTATGCATGGGTATACATGAACTCAGGAAAAAAGTCCAGAAGCTCCCTATGACAGGATAATGCTAGTGTGACCGGATGGACTGTTTGTTTTGTACAATATATCAACATATAAAAGAGGTAAAACAGTAATCACCATTAAAATGATATCCTAGGTAAAGGTACCCGTGCCCGTACGGGCCTGTCGTGTCCGACTCTAGGGTTGTGCGCTCATCTCACTTAAGAGGCCAGGAGCCAGCGCTGTCCGAAGACACTTCCGGGTCACATGGCAGCGTGACAAAGCTGCTCTGGCGAGCCGGCACCAGCGCAGCACATGGAAACGCCGTTTACCTTCCCGCTATAAAGCGGTACCTATTTATCTACTTGCGCTTAAGGGTGCTTTCGAACTGCTAGGTGGGCAGGAGCTGGGACCGAAAGACGGGAGCTCACCCCGCCGTGGGGATTCGAACCGCCGACCATACGATCAGCAAGTCCTAGGCACTGAGGTTTTACCCACAGCGCCACCCGCGTCCCTAAATAATATCCTATTCATTCATAAATCAACTAATTTACCATGAAGTTAAATATTATTAGAGTTACCTACAACAGGTATGTAGATCATCGTGAAAAAAGGAAAGCATGAACAAAGCAAGATAGATCAGCACATCCGGCATAACTGATACCGGCATGTCTTCATGACGGAGCTCACCCACATCCTCTAGAATTTGCATACATTCTAGGCACAACACATTATTCCTTAAAAGAGAGCAATTTGTGTGACTCAAAGAAAAGAAACACATACTTATTTTAGTCAAAATTTTATACTTGAAGAAATAAGTTAGAAACTGCTATCATGGGGCACTTTTAAGTGAAAAGCTAATGAGACAAAGCACTGACAGACACTAATAGAGTAGGTAACAGTCCAGTAATATTTCTGTTATAAATTGCCCAATTGCATGGAAGAGGGAATGCAGCCAAAAATATGTATGATTTTTGTATTATTTATGAAAAGTATTTATGAATTATGATAAAACGAAACCTAATATTAAACTTTGGGTTAAAAATTACTCTGGGTGAAACTTTTGTTAGGTATGAAAGTTGTTGCAGGAAGTGCCTAGGTCAAATTCTTTGGGTATAACCTTACCTAGTTAAGGTGTGGTGCTGAGTGAATTACAGAAACCTTCCGAATGAGTTCTGAGAAACAGTGGAGTGAACTTGATAACCCAGCTTGAGAAGAAAGGAAGAAATAATTAGTTCATCTCCTTTTAAGGGCAGGTTCAAAGACTTCTGACAATCTTGGAAAAGATTTTTTTAAAAAAATAACTTTCTGAAGAATTTGGTCATTTGTGCAATTATAAATAGGTAACACAGCTGAAGCAGTTTATGTGGGAAACATAGTGTGAACTTCCACTAGTGCAGACACATCCTGGCACAGGGGGGATTTAGGGAGGGTGGAAGGCGGGGTTGGCTTCCTAAAGCATGCTTATAGAAGAGAAGACTCCCTGGAAAAGACCCTGATGTTGGGAAAGATTGAGGGCACAAGGAGAAGGGGACCACAGAGGACAAGATGGTTGGACAGTGTTCTCGAAGCTACCAACATGAGTCTGACCAAACTGCGGGAGGCAGTGGAAGACAGGAGTGCCTGACGTGCTCTGGTCCATGGGTTCACAAAGAGTCGGACACGACTAAACGACTAAACAACAACAACAAGTCTATGAAAAAATAAACTAGAAATGCTGCACTTCTTGCCCTCAACACTGTGATATACAAGTATGGGGAAGGAGGGAGAAGACAGTGCACAGTAGCTCAGCAACTGTAAAGGAAGGAGGAGAGCAACAATTATTAGTTTCAAAACATTTTGCTGGGGCCAATGCTTTTTCCTGGAATACAGCTATCCATGAGCACGTAGTGTTCTTTGTTTTGTAATGCAGAGCATTTCAACATTCAGTACCCCACCCAATGCACAACACACTAGTAAGTAATACAATTCAGGAACCGTTTGCCATTTCTACATTTGAATCTGTTTGGTTATTCTAAAGTGGATTGTTACGCTCTGCAGTTAAGCTCTTAGTGAGTTTACTAAGGTGACATAGCTCAATTTTTATAGCTAGATTCCCTACACCCCACAAAGAGGGCTAAGTAAAAGGACTTTAGGAAACCTGCAGAGACTTGTTTTCAGAATAAGAAAGCAGTTTCAAATCCAAACAGTGACTGACAAAACTGTTCAAATGCAATACTAAAGTTAATTGTTCTAGACTAGAAACATGCAACAGCTTTCTTAAAATGTACTACCCACAACTTTACTTCTCACCTAACATCTACTCCTTAGCTCAAGCCTCTTTCAAGAAGAAGTTGTTAAGTGATGACTGTTACTTAATCTGCAATGAGTCAATTTCACTGCCTGCTTTCATTATTAAATGTCTTCATCAGGCCAAATATTAGTTCCATTAAGCCAAAGCAAAATGCATATGCTACAGCCAAAGTAGTTAGAAATGACTCCCCCCTCCCTCCCAAAAAAACAAGCAGATATAGTTTGATAGATCAAATACAGACAGCAAGTATGATCTAATGGACAGAATAACACATGCAGACCAGGAGGTAGCTTCTAATCTCTGCTGAATCAAAACCACTGAAGGGTGACTGTGAACATAGCACCATCTCACTGCCCCTATCTGAGGGACAAAGGAAATACAGTGGTGCCCCGCAAGACGAATGCCTCGCAAGATGAAAAACCCGCTAGATGAAAGGGTTTTCCATTTTTCGAGGCGCTTCGCAAGACGAATTTCCCTATGGTCTTGCTTCGCAAGACGAAAACGTCTTGCGAGTCTTGCGATTGTTTCCACTTTTTTCTCCCTTTTTCTAAGCCGCTAATAGCCGCTTAGCCGCTAATAGCGCTAATCCGCTAAGCTGCTAATAGGGTTGCTTCGCAAGACAAAAAAACCGCTAGACGAAGAGAATCGCGGAACGGATTCTTTTCGTCTTGCGAGGCACCACTGTACCGTAATACTGCCCTACCCACAGAACTGTTGTTTGGAAGGAAAAGTTTGCAAAACACTCAGCACTTCACACTAGGCAATCAATACTACTCACTCTCAGTTTCACATAAACAAAATATTTAAACTTCCTTCTCTCTTGCCACTGCATACAACTGCTCTTGAAAAAGAATTCTGATTAACATTCAACATCTCCCTGATGTAAAGAAGGTATCTACAGTGGTCCATGGAGGGGGGGGGGATCAAAGGGAGTGAAAAATACCAGTTTTATTAAGATCAAACAAAGTTTGCAGTGTTATAAAGGAGAATTTGAGTTGGAAGGGGCCCTAAAGACCATCTGGTGGTCAATAAAGGATCTACAATGCAGTACAGCATCCCTAAGAGACAGTGTTCAAAATTCCTCAGGCACCAGGAGCATTTTGCAACTGGCATGGGTCCAATTTCAACCACGTGGAAAACTCTGGATGCCAGGTTGGCAAGCGATATCTCCATCTGGATGGCTCCTCCAGCTTTCTTAAGCAGGTAAGCAAGAGAGCTCATTTACTGCTTTGATGCCCCATCTTTTTCTCCAAAGAGTACATGGTTGTCCCCCCTCTTCAAGTAATTCCTAAAACAACCATGTGAGGTAAGTTAAGAAGCTGTGACTGGCCCAAAGTCACCCAGTGAGCAGTGATAGAAACTGGGACAGAAAAGCTAGGAGCCAAATGGCTTCTGGGACCTGGGTTGTGGGCACCAAAACAGAACGTCTAGTTGCCTCTGGGGAGGATCAGCAACACTTATTTATTTATTATTTTGAGAAGCATGAATTAGTAGGCAATTCACATGAGTGACACATTTTTAGCAGAAATTGTTAATACATGTTTAATTTGGTGTTTACAATAAAAATATATTAATGTATTACAAACTACTTTTGAGATTTTTTTCTGTAAAATTTAAAGTGGTATAGAAATGAAACCAACAATAACAACAACAAATCATCACTGGGGGTGTGTGGCACCTAGATATTCTGTTATGGCAACTGTAACCTAGGTTTAAGGTGCCATTTGGCTATTAGCTCATACAGTACAGTGGTACCTTGGGGTACATGCGCTTCAGGTTACATATGCTTCAGGTTACAGACTCCGCTAACCCAGAAATAGTACCTCGGATTAAGAACTTTGCTTCAGCATGAGAACAGAAATCGTGCTCCGGCGGTGCGGCAGCAGCAGGAGGCCCCATTAGCTTAATAATAATATTTTTTTATACCCCGCCCTCCCCAGCCAAGGCCGGGCTCAGAGCGGCTTACAAGCAATAATAAAAACAAGATGAATGATTACAACTTAAAAACAAAAATAAAATACATTAAAATAATGGAACATTAAAATATTAAAATGTAGCCTCATCGCAGGAGGAGAAGGAAAAGAAAAAAAAAAAAGAGAGGGAGGGAATCCAATTGGCTCCAAGCCAAAGGCCAGGCGGAACAACTCTGTCTTACAGGCCCTGCAGAAAGAAATCAGATCCTGCAGGGCCCTGGTCTCATGAGGCAGAGCGTTCCACCAGGCTGGAGCCAGAGTTGAAAAGGCCCTGGCTCTGGTTGAAGCCAATCTAACTTCCTTAGGGCCAGAGACCACTAGGGTGTTGTTATTTATGGACCTTGAGGCTCTCCGTGGGGCATACCAGGAGAGGCGGTCCCGTAGGTACGAGGGTCCTAGGCCGTGAAGGGCTTTAAAGGTCAAAAGCAGCACATTAAATCTGACCCTGTACTCCACCGGGAGCCAGTGCAGCTTGAAAAGCACTGGGTGAATATGCTCCCATGGCAGAGACCCCGTGAGGAGCCTCGCTGCAGCATTCTGTACCCGCTGGAGTTTCTGGGACAGCTTCAAGGGCAGCCCCGCGTAGAGCAAATTACAGTAGTCAAGCCTGGAGATGACCGTCGCATGGATCACTGTGGCCAAGTCGGGGCGGGAAAGGTAAGGGACCAACTGCTTGATGCGGCGAAGATGGAAAAATGTCGCCTTAGCTGTTGCTGTAACCTGCGCCTTCATGGAAAGGGAGGCGTCAAGGATTACACCCAAACTCTTAAGTGGTGCTTCAGGTTAAGAACAGTTTCAGGTTAAGAACGTATCTCCGGAACGAATTAAGTACTTAACTCGAGGTACCACTGTATATCTGAATTCCTAACACTGATGAAAGATGGCCATTCAACCTCTGCTACTGCCTTCCAAAAAAGGAGAACCCACCACCTCCCAAGCCAGAAATATCCACTGCCAAATAGCTCTTCTTATCATTTGGAAGCTTCCATGTTTAACTGAAATCTTCCTTGTAATCTCAACCTACTAGTTCTAGTCCTGACCTATAGAACAGAGTTCTTCAACCTTAGGTCCCTATTTGCTGTTCGACTACAACTCCCATTATCCACAACCAACTTAGACAAATATAAGGGATAATGAGAGTTGGTCCAACAATACACGGGACCCAATAATTAAGAAGGCTGCTTGAGCAACACAGACCAAGCCAGCTTCAACTTCTGAATGGCAACCCTTCAGACAACCCTCTCTCCTCCAGGCTAAGCATACCCAACTCTTTCAACAGTTGCTCATAGGACTTGGTTTCCAGACCCTTCAGTATCCAGGTCATCCTTCTCTTGACACATTCTGATTTGCCAATGTTATTCTTAAAAGATGGCTCCCAGAAGCAGACATAGACTTCAGATGCAGCTTGACCAGCACATAAAATGGTAAAAGTTAAAAATATTACTTCTTGTGATCTGGACACAATGCTTCTAATAATGTAACCTAAACCACAGAGCCTAGGGCTTGCCGATCAGAAGGTCGGCGGTTCGAATCCCCGCGACAGGGTGAGCTCCCGTTGCTCGGTCCCAGCTCCTGCCAACCTAGCAGTTCGAAAGCACATCAAAGTGCAAGTAGATAAATAGGTACCGTTCTGGCGGGAAGGTAAACGCGTTTCCGTGCGCTGCTCTGGAGAAGCGGCTTAGTCATGCTGCCCACATGCCCCGGAAGCTGTCTGCAGACAAACGCCGGCTCCCTCGGCCAGTAAAGCAAGATGAGCGCTGCAACCCCAGAGTCATTCACAACTGGACTTAACAGTCAGGGGTCCCTTTACCCTTTACCTTTAAGACTGCATTAGCTCTTTTTGCAGTCATATCACTCTACTGGCTAATGGTTAGTTTGTGATCAGCTAAGAGACGTATATCCTATTCACATGTACTGTTATGAAGCAAGCCTCTCTCATCCTGTACTTTTCCCTTTAATTAACTTATTGATTGATTTGGTACCCAAATGCAATATTTAACATTTATTCCTGTTGAATTTCATTATGTCGGTTTTTGGCCCAGTGTTTCAGTATGTCAAAATAGTTTTTCATCTAGATTCTGTTTTCAATAGTGTTAGCCTTCGCTCCCAAAGTCACGTCACTGAAAATTTGATAAGAAACATTTGAACTGCAAAAAACTCTTCTTCAGGTTGTATCTATTGTCATGGGAAAAAGAAAGCACACCCTCTTTGAATTCTATAGTTTTACATATGAGGGCATAATAGAAATTTGTTCCCTAGCAGGTCTTAAAAGGTAAAGGTAAAGGGACCCCTAACCAATTAGGTCCAGTCGTGGCCGACTCTGGGATTGTGGTGCTCATCCCGCTTTATTGGCCAAGGGAGCCGGCATACAGCTTCCGGGTCATGTGGCCAGCCTGACTAAGCCGCTTCTGGCAAACCAGAGCAGCGCACGGAAACACCTATACGACCTCAGATGAACAACAATGAATGACATATTACACTGTGTCATGATTTATTTAACAAAAAATAAAACCAAAATGGGGAAGCCATGGGTGAAAAACTAAGTACCCCATTACTGCTTCCATAAGAATTAAGTGACTAAGTAGCTGACAGGTACAGCTAATCAAATGCCCTTGCTTAATTGATCATCAGCAAGTGTGCCCACCTCTATAAAAGCTGAAATTTCAGCAGTTTGCTGGTCTGGAGCTTTCAGGTGTTTTTTAACACAATGCCAAGGAGGAAAGACAGCAGCAATGCTCTTAGATAAGCAAGTGTTGCTACCCATGAAACCATGGAAAGGGTTATAAGGTCATCTCCAACCAATTTAAAGTTCATCATTCTACAGTGAGGAAGATTATTCAAAATGGAAAGCATTCAAGATAGTTGCCAATCTTCCCAGGAGTGGACATCCCAGCAAATTCACCCCAAGGTCAGACCGTGCAATGTTCAGAGAAATTGCAATAAACCCAAGAGTTACATCTCGGTTAGGATGTGGAATGTTAAAGATCATGACAGTACAATTAGAAAAAGATGGAACAAGTGTAGTTTGTTTGGAAGGGTTGCCAGGAGAAAGCCTTTTCTCTTTAAAAAGAACATGGCAGCATGACTTAGGTTTGCAAAACTGCATCTGAAATGCATCTGAAACCACAATACTTCTGGAACAATGTCCTTTGAACAGACAAGACCAAAGTGGAGATGCTGGCCATAATGAACATCATCATGTTTGGTGAAAACCAAACACAGCTTATCGGCACAAACACCTCATACCAACTGTTAAGCATGATGGTGATTATTTGGGCTTGTTTTGCAGCCACAGGACCTAGGAACCTTTCAGTCATTGGGTCGACCATTAACTCTTCCATATACCAAAGTATTCTGGGGGCAAATATGGGGCCATCCACCTGACAGCTAAAGCTTGGCTGAAATTGGATTATGCAACAGGACAATGATCCCAAGCACACCAGCAAATCTATGACAGAGTTGCTAAAAAAGGAAATAATCAAGGTATTGCAATGGCCGAGTCAAAGTCCAAACCTCGACCCAATTGAAATGCTGTAGCGGGACCTTAAGAGAGCTGTGCATAAACAGCCAGCAAACTTCAACAAACTGAAGCAACTCTATAAAGAAGAGTGGGTCACAATTCCTCCACAACTATGTGAGAGACTGAAAATCATACAGAAAATGATCACTTCAGGTTATTGCTGCTAAAGGTGGTTCTACAAGCTACTGAATCACAAGGTGTAGTTGCTTTTTCACACATGCCTTCTCCATTTCAGCTTTATTTCTGTTAAATAAATCATGACACGGTGTCATATGTCAGGTTGTATTTACCTAATTTTAAGACCTGCTAAGGAACAGGTGATTGTTATTATGTTCTCATATGTAAAATCACAGAATTCAAAGAATTTCTTTTTCCCATGACTGTATTTAGGGGGGAGGGGGCCCGTCAGGTGCTGTCTCTCTCTCTCTTTTGCATTGTCCCCAATACTATTAAGGAAACAGGGGAACATGTTATTTGCCAAGTATAGCAACTTATAAACAAACTGCAAAAAAAGAAGTGGCTTCAGTCCAATTCCCACTTACAAGTTAAACACTTGTAATCACACTGAAGAAATGTGCATGCTCTTAATGTAGTCATGGACTGCTTCCTATGGGTTTTGCAGCTCCCTGGATTGGCATCTACTCAGTGCAAACACAACCCATTCATGCAATACAAACTTAATAGAAGCATAGATATTTTATGCAAACTGCAATCATCAAGTCTGCTGATGCCTTTTAAAACAAACAAAGAAACTACAGTATCAGCTTAGATATAACTTAAAAGTGTAACTACTCCAAGGAACACCATTTGGTTTGTTTTAAACCAAAAGACCATTCATGTTTGTTTTAGGAATCTGCACTTTTCCCATAAATTATTTCTTTCCACAACATGAAATAGGCCTAGCAGAGTGCAGTACATCTGATGTAAACTAGGAAGAACTGAAATGAGTTACAGTTAAAGCTGTCTGCTGCGCAGTCTTTTATCAGACTGTACCAGAAGCAACTGTCTACACAGAGCACAAACAGGTTATTTTTTAAATTGTTTCCAATAACATGAGAACAGAGAACAAGAAATCAACTACAGGCAGTGACTGATTTGCACGGGGGTTACGTTCCAGACCCCCATGTATCTCGGGGGGGACCCCCATAAGGCCACCCCGCCCCGTTTTGGGGTCACTTCCAGATTTGGCGCAATGTGTGTGCGTGCAGTTGCGCACATATTGAATGCACTTAAAACAGCTGCTGCCTATACTAGAGACTGTAAAACTCTAAAAATAGAACAGTAACTTTGTAACTGTTTTGAGAATCAGAACAAGATACACATCAAAAACTTAAAGAAGCATTATGTAACAGTTGTACTGACTTTGACAGATAGTTGACACAATACAAGTAACTAATCTTAGTATCTGCACAGTAAAAACCAAGATTCATTTTTCTGAAATTCTTAAAGAAACACACCCAAGAAATTCAATTTCCACAGATAAATAAATAAATGTAAATAAAATGTAACATTTTAAAGTCACCTCAAACAATATTTTCAATTTGCCAGTTTTATTGCTGAAGTACCTAATTAAAATTAAACAATCCACTACCTACTAACTGCAGCAGACATCTATAAGAATATGATTTCTAGTTCTAGGATTGTTGTTTTCTTGAGCTACTGGCAATAGAAAGATATAATTAATATTTACATAGCTTAAAGGTACATTTTGTATCACATGTCTTAGCATACATTTAAATAAACTCACCTAAATAGAATGAAAACAAACCGTTTTCAAAATGCTTCTTGATTATCATAGAATCATAGAATTGTTGAAAGGGATCACAGGGATCATCTAGTCCAACCACCTGTAATGCAGGAATCTTTTTGTCCAACATGGGGCTCAATCCCATGACCCTGAGATTAAGAGTCTCATTCTTTACCAACCGAGCTATCCAAGTTAACACATGATCATTTAACATAACCAGAAATCTGAATTAAGGAGAGTAATAATTTGCAACTCCTATTTGCATGGTCACCTAATCTGGAGCCACCTCCCCTACTTAAAATTATTCATTTATTCCAGGCTGCAGTGCAATCGCCATGATTTGGGAGTAAGGCCTATTGAATTAAGTTTCCCATAAACATGTATAAACATTTACACTCAAGGGGTAGATCAGAGACTGAAGAGAGTAAACCACCCCATCAAGGACTCTTCAAGGGTTAGTGATCACGAAAGCAACAGACAGATTGTTTTTTTCTAGTGGGGGAGTGATAGCTTCAGAGAGAAGCACAATGACCTATGAATGACCTGACAGAAAGGTTACACGGCTGAAATGCCCTTTCTGCTGACAATCCTGAGGCAGTCCAACTACCTCTGAACCTTAACTGTGTAAACAAGTCCTAGGAGAGCATAAAAAGAGGCCTGAACTTACCAAGGAGTGAACGAAACCTCCAAATTTCCTTTCAAGCTCAACTGAGAATAGGTATTTACAAAATATTGCTAGTAATTGCTTAAATGTTTTGCTTAAAGCATGAAGCATTATATTCACAGCCAATCTGCTTGGACAGAAACACCACTTCAGCATAAGCTCGGAGCTGTTGTCACAGATATCCAATCCAAATTTTTATTATGGTCATAGACCAGCATAAGATAAAAGCACCTCCATACATAAACAAAACATGCTAGATAGGCAATAGGGCAACACGTACTCATACTCTCAGTTACAGTAGACCAGCATAAGATAAAAACATGTGAAACATGTAAAGCAAACCTTCAGTTTTAGACCTGCTATCTGACATATGTCAATCATAGCAGCACAATATCTGGCAACTGAATGTTATATCAGGATTTATATCTTGGGAGCAGTAAGGAGATATGGAATTGTCCTATGTGTCCTGGAAATTTGTGTATTATAGGCAGGATAAACCTAGCATGTATGTTTGTGTAATACTGGATAAAAACATGTTCAATTGTTTCTATGTGCTCAGAGCTGCAGGGGCATTTTCTCACCTCATAAGGCGTCTTCCTAAAATGGCCTTCCTGGATGGCTGAAGAGAGAGCCTGGCAATGAGCCAGACTGAACGCTCTTCACTGTTTTGGTATTTCAAATTAGTTAAATATGCCACTGAGGTGGTTAGATACCTACTGGTATCACTAATGATGAAATCTGGGCATCTGGCTAGATCTGACTGATGTTCAATCTCAACCACACACTGTTTAATGGGGTTTTCTGGCCTGTTCAAAGCCCATGCCTAGTAAAAGCTGTGGGGTAAGACCTAGAGTTAGCATTTTGTCTACCACTGCTTGTTTCCATGTTGTTTGAAAGCCATCCTTTAAAGTTAGGGAAGCAAGGCCACATGAGTAAAAGGATAGTCTAAGCCAGTTGTGTGGCCATTCACACCCTAGCCTCTGCTCTTACAAAACTTGTTTCAAGACATAGCGTAGCATTTAAAACATATTTTGGCACTTGAAGAGCTGATCTTAGGACCTTAAGATTGTACTAGTTCCAGTGAAGGGATGATAAGTGAAGGGGCCTAGTTAGGCACCCTACAAAAGCTGGGTGATCAATTTTTATGAATCTCCAAGAGCTGTCCAGTATCCACAGATGCTATTCAAGACTATTCCAAATGCGCAATTTTGTGGTGCATTAAGATTCGCAAGAAATCCCAGTTTGAGCTGTGATGTATAACTAGGTGTGTGTTCAAATCTGGATGGCCTTGTTTTTAAAAATGTGCCTATCCCCCCCCCCCAACTGTTGTGGATATAGCCATCACAGGTGCCAGGAAAAGGGGATGCCAAAGAATCCACCCAACTCCCACACTCCCACTTTATACACACCTGCTGAAGCCTAGCTGCAGATATGTGAAAGGGAGCGGAAGTGGCAGAAGAGATGTTTTTAATGAATCTCTGTACATGGTAGGAAGTTGTGGAGGTAAGAGGATCAGTATGTCACTGCTGTCTTGAGTAACATGGAAGCCAGGGAGATAGAGAACACTTCGTTGAGGAAATAATGGGTATCGTGTCTACAGGTTTGTCTTCTGCAGAACTAAGAGTGTGTCTATGGGCAGCTGTAAGATGCTGCTTATCATTCTCCCCATCCCTTATGTCAGGGGTGGGGAACCTTCAGATTTTGGCAATGCTGGCTATTGTTAATGGGTGTTGGGTTCCAACAATACCTCATTCCACACCCCTACTTTATATGGTACCTTAAATTGTTATCTTGATATATCAAAGAGCATTACATGCAAACAGCAAAGGTGGTCTATTGTCTGCGAGGGGGGAGGGGGCTGCAGTACACAATATTTAAGAATTCCTGCCCAGTGGCCTCCTTTCCCCCTCCCCATATCAAATTAGCTACCTTACATGCTAGAGGCATCTGAATGGGTAGACTGTGGGATTGGCAGGCATAGTGATGGTGAAGTGAGATAAAGCTTATCCGCTTTGCATATTTTTGTGATAGTATCTATGGGGATTACAAAAAAGGCTGCATGCTAGCCTCTTTCTGATTTATTACAACACCATAGGAGTCACATCCTATGGAAATACTGTAGTAAGGTGTCACTTCCAGGAACTGCTTAACTAAAAAAACAAACGAAAACCCCAGGAGTAACAATAGCCTGGATGTTGCAAGGATTTATGTTAGGGGGGTGGGACATCCACCTGTCAACACCCTCTGTCTAGCTCTGTCTAGCATATTCAGAATGAAATGTCTGAAAAACAGCTGTTTTAAATTACTTTCTTTTGACCCTAAGTGCTCAGAAAAATCTGTTAAAATCTTTCTACAATTTCTACTTTTAGTCAAATATTTTTATTTATCTACTTGAGGCGGGACAGCGGCCCCTCCTGCCCATGCCCATGGCTCAATATGCTATGCAGATCTTCTTCATGTGGGATGCGTTCGGTTTGAAAATCAAATGTTTTTTTAAGAGGGGAGGGACTTGTTAACATAAGAGACTCTCTGTCAGGTCAGACCAAAGGTCCTTCTTGTCCAGCATCTCATTCCAAGCGACAAGCCAAAGAAGTCTAACTCTCCTGCCCTTGCCTCTCAGTAACCAACTTTTTTTTAACACAATGTTTTTCTTCTTCCTCCTCCTCCCCATTTTAACTTCACAACAACCCTGTGAGGTAGGTTTGGCTGAGAGTGGTCAGTAAATGGCATTTAATGGCATTCTCCCTCTGAACCCAACCAAGGCTTTCATGCCTAATGGGCACAATAGACCAACCTATCCTTTTCCACTATGGGGGGGGGGGGAGGAGGAAGAAAGAGGAATCCCCAGCCTTGTTACCTTCTATTATGCCCCTTTACTACTGTTTTCTGAAGCCTTGGGGTGCACGATTTGTCTGAGAGTGTGGTAGCATCGGGGAGGCACTTATGGATTTCCTTAAGGGCCCTAAGTGCCTTCCATTCACACCCTTTGGCACCATCCAGCCAACGAAAATAATATTCTAAAACAGTTCCCATCATTGTGGTAGGATCAGGGAGGCGTTTGTGGATTTCCTTAAGGGCCCCAAGTGCCTTCCATTCACACCCTTTGGCACCATCCAGCCAACGAAAATAATATTCTAAACTACAGTTCCCATCATTGTGGTAGGATCAGGGAGGCGTTTGTGGATTTCCTTAAGGGCCCCAAGTGCCTTCCATTCACACCCTTTGGCACCATCCAGCCAACGAAAATAATATTCTAAACTACAGTTCCCATCATTGTGGTAGGATCAGGGAGGCGTTTGTGGATTTCCTTAAGGGCCCCAAGTGCCTTCCATTCACACCCTTTGGCACCATCCAGCCAACGAAAATAATATTCTAAACTACAGTTCCCATCATTGTGGTAGGATCAGGGAGGCGTTTGTGGATTTCCTTAAGGGCCCTAAGTGCCTTCCATTCACACCCTTTGGCACCATCCAGCCAACGAAAATAATACTCTAAACTACAATTCCCACCATCACCTCGACCATGGAGCCAGGTGTCCAAGAACATATGGAGAGCACCACGTTGGGGCTGCTACCCCTGCTTTCTTTTGTATGCTCCTCGGGGCAGGAACCCATAATTTCTTCTCTCTCTCTCTCTGCTACCGTTACTCATGTTAAAAGTGCCGTGAGCGCCACGGATCTCCATAAAAGATCGCCCGCTTTCTAACAGGAGGAACGTGGCGCAGGGGCCCAGAAGCCTTTTGCCCCCCGCCCCCCTCAAAGCCACCTGCTTGCGCGGCGACCCCCATCTCGCTCCTTCCAAGGGCTCCCGGCGGATTTATTGGAGCCACGAAGGGGCAGGTTCCGGGGCTTAAGCCCGACTTCCAGCCACGAGCCGCCTCGCATGGCTGGGAAGGACGGCTATGGCGCCCTCCTCGGGGGAAACTCTCCTCAGCTCCAGGCAAGAGAGAGAGAGAGAGAGAGAGAGAGAGAGAGAGAGAGAGAGAGAGAGAGAGAGAGACCCAGCCCCCCCCCCCGCGGCCCCCATTTCGCTTCCCTTTCTTCTCCCCCACCCTCACCATTCTCCTCAGGGTCGGGCAACGGGGTCTCGGCGCCGGCGGCTCTGGCTCTCCTCACGCCGGGCGGCGTCGGCTCCTGCTCCTGCTCGTGGTTCGGCTTCGGCGGTGGCGGGGCCTGTCTCCATCTATCGGCGCTGAGCTCGGCGGCGACTGCTGCGCGGGGCCGGGCGGGAAGAAGAAGAAGAAGAAGGAGGAGGAGGAGGAGAAGAAGAGAAGGCCGCCGCGCGAGGTGGTCGCTCCGGACTGGGCCCGCGGGGAGTCGCGCCTGAGGGGGCGGCCGGAGCAGCGGCGAAGGCTCGGGGTAGGAGGCTCCGGCTGGGGATCCAGAGCGGAGGGCGGCGGCAGCGGCAGCGGCTAAGGCAGCAACAGCGGCGGCGGCGGCGGCAGCGGCGGCAGGAGCGGCCTGGCGGCTCTTTCTCATAATTGTGCGACTGGCCCGGCTCGAGCGCAGCGGCGTGGCCGCGTCAGCTCGCGCAGCCCCGCCCGGCCTTTCTCCCGCCTTTTCCTGGCTCGGCCTGCGTTTCCCTCACGAGCTGCGCGTCGGTCGCGCTCGCCTCAGAGGGAGCAGGAGGGGTCGGGCGCTGAGGGGAATATTTTTGGCGGGGGGGGGGGTTGTCAAAAGCGAAGCTAGAAGGGCCCTCCGTAGTAGTAGTAGTGATGATGATGATGATGATGATGATGATAGATAAATAAACAAACTGAGGGGATTTGGGGGGTGGGGTGGCAGGAGCGATGCTAGAAGGGCCCTTTGTAGTAGTAGTAGTAGTAGTAGTAGTAGTACAGTAGTAGGAAGAAGAAGAAGAAGAAATAAACGTGATTTTTGGGGTGGAATGGCAGAAGCGAAGCTAGAAGGGCCCTTCATCTATAATAATAATAATAATAATAATAATAATGTTAATAATAATAACGGGATTTTTGGGGGTGGCAGGAGCGAAGCTAGAAGGGCCCTTCGTAAAAATAATATTAAATATAATAACAGGGGATTTTGGGGGGACTGGGGGTGGCAGGAGCAAAGCTAGAAAGGCCCTTCATCAATAATAATAATGTTAATAATAATGGGATTTTTGGGGGTGGCAGGAGCGAAGCTAGAAGGGCCATTCATAAATAATAATGATAACTGAGGTAATTTTTTGGGACGGGGTGGCAGGAGTGAAGCTAGAAGTAAGTAGTAGTAGTAGTAATTTTCTTTACAATATATTATTATTATTATTATTATCACTCTTCTTACATTTCAACTTAGTATGCTCCCATTCACCCTAAGGTCCCAGGAACTTAATTAACAGTCAATGTAACAAATAATAATAATAGTAATAATGGGGAAAGTATATAATTTACCTAAAAAACTACTTTAAACAACTAAATTCATTAGCAGGGGTGATGTAAAACTTGTAGCAAAAAAAAATGAAATAAGGGTTAGTAAAAATTGGAATGTTAAAAGAGATGCAGGGGGAATAATTATAACACAAGGATCCACAAAAGGGGAAGGAGGGAAGCCAAAGGGATATGTGTTTTATTTTTTTCTTACTTGACACTTCTAAACTTTGAAAAAATCAGTTTTTTAAAATATGATGGTGATGGTGATAATTATACCCCACCCCTTTGGTGGGTCTCCCCAGCTACTCTGGGCAGCTTCCAACACATATGAAAACATAATAAAACATCAAACATTTAAAACTTCCCGATGCAAGGCTGCCTTCAGATGTCTTCTAAAAGTTGTGTAGAATAATACCTTTATTAAAACACAGTGTTAAACAAAACAGTTCAAAGCAATTTCACAGTCACATTTTAAAAATGCATTGTTCGGAATACGTTGTTTGAAATGGTACACGCTCGTTCATAGACATGCCAGGAAAAGTTTCACCTGCTAAATGCCTGCCTGTTAGGCAGAGGATAAAGTTACAGAAGTCTCTGGTGTTTAACAACATGTACAGAGCAACACCCCGCCCCGCCCCCTTAGAGCCTTTAAAATGTGATGCTTCACTTTCTCCTGTTGTTTGTCCCGGTACAAAGCAGTCCTGTTTAGCCTGCTTCATGCATTATACACTAAAAATGCTTGATTGTAATGAAACCTCACAGTGTTTTACAAAAAGAATGAAACAGTAAAATTATCAGTAAAGAAACTTAAAACCAACTATTTAAAACCTAAGTAAAATCAATTGTAAGCTAAAAACCAGATTAAAACATGTTCCACACAAACATGTTTTTAGCAGGTGCCGAAAAAGTATAGTGAAGGCACCTGCCTGGTGTCAGTAGGTAGGGAGTGCCAATGCGTGGGTACAGCCACATTAAAAAATCAATTTCTTAGAAATGTGGAACAGGAATTAAGTGACACCTGCAACAGGGCCAGTTCCACAGATCAAAGCAGTTGAGTGGGAATAAATTGGGTAAGGTAATATCACAAGCAAGCTGGTCCCAAGCTGTTATGGGCTTCAAATACTAATAGTAACACCTTGAACTTGGCTCTGTAGCACATCTGCCACCAGTTCAGGTCCCTAAGCAGAGGTGTTCTATGTTAACTCCTGTCAGCAATTGTGCTGCAGCATGCTACACTACCTGCAGCCTCCACACCTAGTACAATGAAAGCTCCACACAGCACATTGTAGTAATCCAGTCTTGAACATTATTAAGTTTACTTTAATTTTTAATTAGGCACAAATTCCTCCTTTTCTTTTTATTAAAATTTTGCTACTTGGTATGCTCAGCGAGCAATGTAAATATAAGTCAGCATGAAATAGCAGATTATTATTATTATTATTATTATTATTATTACTCTTATAATTACTATTTTATTTTGGGCCTGATGTCTTGATGAGAATTTTTAACCGTAGGCTTTAATGTCCTCTTCAATGCTGAGTTTGTACAATGTTTATGGATTTATTGTATGCTTCTACATTTTGTTATGGTGTTTGGTTTTTGCAAACCACCTTGTCAATATTTTTGAGAAAAGGCAGCTTCTGAAAATAGAAGATTGGTATGATGCTAGCATTGATTAATAGTTTCCAAAATTTGTTTGAAACACTACACTTAAAAAGAACTAAAGTTAATATGTCCCTGGACTCCAAAGTAAATTTGAAACTCAAAATAAATAGGATACCCTATATCATATGTATCTATGATATATCATATCGTATCATATACAGTTGTGCCTTGGTACTCGTACGTTTTGGCTCCCAAATGCCGAAAACCCAGAAGTGTTCTGGTTCTTGAACATTTTTTGGAAGCCGAACATCCGAAGCTCCTGCAGCCAATTGGAAGCTGCACCTTGGTTTTCAAACAGTTTTGGGAGTCAAACGGACTTCCAGAACGGATTATGTTCGAGAACCAAGGTACAACTGTATAAGATATGATACGAAGTATTAGTGCAAGTAGATAAATAGGTACCACTGCAGCGGGAACGTAAATGATGTTTCCATGTGCTCTGGCATTTGTCACAGTGTCCCGTTGCACCAGAAGCGGTTTAGTCATGCTGGCCACATGACCCGGAAAGTTGTCTGTGGACAAACTCCGGCTTCCTCAGCCTGAAAGTGAGATGAATGCCGCACCCCATAGACCCCAGTCATTTACCATTTATCTGTGATGAGGGGACTCCCCCTTCAATCCTAACAATAAATGTTATTCAATCAAAATTGCCGTGCTTCAAATGAATGATGACATTTTAACATTGCAACAAAATAAGGAAATAGGTGTCCCTCAAATGGGAGTGTATGCCATTTGGCTCGTAGACGTAAGAAACAATAAAGTCCGCAAGGTTTTTACCACTAATTTTCTTTTTTACACTGCCAGTAGAGAGATCAGATTTCAGATTCCATGTCCATGGACAAAAATAAATTAAGAGTACTATAAAAGTCACACACTCGGCCCTTATGCCATTTCAAAATAAGATTTTGATACTAGATATCAAGAGGATGTCAACAATTGCCAGCTAATTATGCGAAATTAGCCTCCCTTTGGTGTCTGGTTCCAGACTGGCTCCATATTCTCATTGGTAGATCTCAGTAATTTTCAGCCCTGGGGATAAAACGTTTTAAGAAATCCTGACTGACAGTCTGTTGCTGCTTTTTGCTTTTTATTTGTTTCTACCTTTCAGTGAACTTACATACTTGATATTCTGTTTTATTTGTAGTCTGTGTGGGCTGTGTTTGAAAACTATATTTGATCCAACTGCACTATAGCATGCACTCCAGTGGAGGCTGATTGGAAGCAGGCAAGACCAGGATTTTAATTTATTTATTTCTCACAGCATGTTCGCAGCTAGCAAACAGCTTGGGGATGACTAGTTTAATAAGCAGAATATTTCCATTTTAATATCCTTGAATAACGCAGACTATATACACTTGAGATAATGCAATATGTGGGGGATAGGGGGATCCACACATTTCAGCCACTCCTCTTAAAAACAAATTTAATGGTTGTCCTCTAGTCTGCCAGCATAGCAGGGAATCTACCTGCATATCAATGATACCAAAAGCGTCATTGACTTTTACCCAGCCCATATAATTTGTGCCTTTGAAAATAAATTATGCATCATTATACATCATTATGCATACCTACTAAATTGTGTTGTATCAGTTCCTGGTGATTAATACTTCCAAACCAACAGACATTTCCCTTCCATAATAATTAGATACAGTGTAAGTATGGGAACGTAAAAGTGGAGGTGGCTGTGAGAGGAAAGGGAATCACATGCCCAATACAGCACAAACACCTTTCCTGGAATTTTCCCAGGAGATAAGCCATCAGGTACACTGTAACTGATCTGCTGATTTGAGGAAATTTAAGGCTGTGTGCACATTGCCAGCTTAAAACGCAACTAGGTCATTCTGTTTCTCAATTTGAATACGAATTGTGGCTGTCGCATGCAAAAAAAAAAAAAAAGGTAAAGGACCCCTGGATGGTTAAGCCCAGTCAAAGGCAACTATGGGCTTATGGTGCTCATCTCACTTTTAGGCCAAGGGAGCCGGTGTTTGTCCACAGACACCTTTCCGGGTCATGTAACCAGCAGGACTAAACCACTTCTGGCGCAATGGGACACTGTGATGGAAGCCAGGGCACACGGGATAGAGCAATGGGGACTCACTCCGTTGCAGGAATTTGAACCGCCAACCTTCCAATTGGCAAGCCCAAGAAGCTCAGTGGAAGGGCACTGGGTGTGGAGTAAATGGGAGTATGTACACAGCCTCTGTCTACAAAGCACAGTTAGTAAAATAGTAATGTTCCCCCTCCCTCAGCAGCAAGTTGTGCTAATAAATGATAGTACTGCTGTGACTAATCCCCATGATGGAGACAATGGATTGTGTTAGAATTAGAATTAAATTATTTTTGCTAGGTTAGGAACTAAGAGAACTAACCATACCTGGAGCAGATCCTGCTTCCTGTCCATGGAGCCACTTTAGAAATTACATGCCAGCATACCACGTTATGCTGCATTAATTATCAGACACTTTAAAGAACAGTTGTGAATATAGCAAAAGTGTATGCTTGGCTCTGTTTTGCAGAAGTCGAGTCACCTGCTACTGATGCCACTGGATTAGACTGAGGCATTCCCCACCGCACATACACAATTTACAGCTTCAGATAAAACACCATATGATAAAGTAAAGCCACAGGGATTTGTGGTACATCAATTGCTGTTTGCATGCTTGAAACCAGGCTGAGACATAGCTGGTAAGGTTGGGGCCCTAACGAAGCAAAACAAGGGTCCGGTGGGGAGGGGTTGAATTCCATATGCACATAGCTTCAAACCTGTCATGTTTTAAGCATCTGGTAGCAATCCAACAGGAAGGAGCTTGAAAGGAAACAGAATAGTTGAATTATGAACACTACATCATTTATTTGCAGCTAATGTGTTTAAAAATTAGCTGTCCTTCACAACAAAACAAGAATTCTATATAAACCTGCAGCCCTCTGGATGTTGTTAGACTCTAACTCTCATCAGCTCTAGCCAGTATGGCCAACAGTCAAGGATGATGGGAGTTGTAGCCCTACAATATCTCAAGGGCCATAGGTTCCCCACAGGGTTGGCCCACCCACAAGGCAAGGTGAGGCACCTGCCTTGGGTAGCAGGATCCATAAGGGCAGCAGATCCCAATGTAGATCTTTATTCCCCATCTTCATTCTTCCCTGGTGGGGAGGTGTGTGCCATTTTGCGGTTTGCTGCAGGGGCCCAAATGTCTCAGGCTGGGCCTGGTTCCCCACCCCACATCACCTAAACTAATGGTGTGCAGTTTCTGTGTCCCTCATAGAGGTTACCTCCCTGTTTCAAACAGAATCGTACTCAGGCACTGAAGTGCAATCAGGGTCGGCCTGTCCATGAGGTGGACTGAGGCAGCTGCCTCTGGTGGGGAAATCCAAGGTGTGGCACGTGCTCAGAACCCCATGAGCTCACTCCCGCTGCCACTAGAGAAGTGAGAAGTGGCAACAACTTCCGGGTTCTAGTGAGATCTCACAAGAGCTCCACAAGATCTCACAGGGCTAATGCAAGACCAGAAGCCACTGCTGCCACCAGGATTCCTCACTTCTCCAGTGCCGCCACAAGCAATACACCACCACTGGGTATCTTACTGGAAACCAACACCGCTTTTTCTCACTTCTACAGCACTGCCTTGGGCTCACCCATCCCAACAGAAGCGAGGAGAAGCAGCTTTGGCTTCTGGCAAGATCTCACAGGACTCTTGTGAGATTTTACTGGAAGCCACCATGGCCGGCACAACCTCTTCTCACTTCTCCCATGGTTGTGGTGGTGGGCACCCTTCTTGCCCCCAACGCTGCCAGAGAAATGAGAAGAAGCAGCGGCAGTGGCTTCCACATCCCAGTGAGATCCCACCAGAAGCCACCACCACAGTCACGCAATCGCAGACAGGCTTCAAGTGCGGGGTGTGTGTAGAAGCAACAGGGGAGCAACACCTTCCCATTTTGCCTCAGGCAGCAAAACAGGACGGGCTGCCCCTGGGTGCAATAGGCAAAGCGTTGTGTGGCTGTAAGAACTTGGTAACAAGTCTTCCCTTCATCTACAAAATTCCCTGAATAACCTTAGGGCAATCTAATGTCCTTTGCAGGTTGCTCTAAGGATAACACTAGACAACGTGGTATAGATTTCCATTACTGGACTTAAATTCATACTTGACAGGGAATCTCACGTAGAGGCATTCGACAAACCATTATCACTCAACCCACTTTAATTCACAAGTCTTGTTATGAGACTAGTTCTGCTTCTTGGAGTTTATGACAAATGATGGCAATACTAATAGTAGTTTAGTCTTAACACGCTGCTGCAGTTTTATCTCAGAAACCAATGTGTAATTTGCAGTACCCTTCTAACAGCTGAAATAGGTTTTCTCAGCAGCTTGTTGAGGCTTTTTTTAATGGAAAGAATATTAATGACAGACAAACTTCCCTGAAAGACACTTTGCTGACCATGATCACCAATCTTCCCATGTTCCATGAAATCATTGGATTTGTTTTAGAGCAGTAGTCTTCCACCTTTTCAGACCCAGACTTAGCTTGAACCCAAGCATGCATTTGGACCCATATCGTATATATTTGTGGTGGTGCTGCTGCAGCTATCAGGCTGTGACCTGGTAGTGGTTTCTGACCCATCTGTTGAAAACCAGTGTTGAGATCCCATGCTCAGTTGAAATGGGGCAGCCGTGAGCTTAGAGAGGCCTGGCCAGTGACATATGGATGCCACGTATTTTCTACCTGCACTGTTGGAACTCCCAGTTCCTGAAAATCACATAAGAGGAGAGTGTTTTGTCACTCAGGTTTGAAAACCACTTTTATCCAGAGATTTCCCACCCTCTTCTTCATACATACATACATACATACATACATACATAGCTTTATTTGTATGCTACCCTTCCATAGTTAAAAGAAATGTAGTCATATACAATAAATAAAACATAAAAAACACACAACCAAATTGAACAATTTCAACATATATCACAGTAAGATCTAAAATAAAGATACAAAAAAACAATATCAATAATGGCAACACCCCCCCCCAAAAAAACCCTAAGCAATACCCCAGTGCAAGAGTATATTCAGGTGATCTGCAAGAAATGTCAATGTGACCTCTTTAACATATAATAACCCAAACCAGTATTATCCTTGCACTCATAAATGTCATAATTACTGTCAACTTGGCATAGTGCTTTTGTAAATACATTTGTCATAAAGTGTCACCATTCCAGCTCCTCCTCCCTTTTTTACGCTGTGTGTCTGAAGATTAACATTTGCAATCGCCAAACCATTCAGCAAGATGTGATTATAACAAAAACAGGGTCGAACTGTCCTTTACACACTGTAACCTGGGAATAGTTTGTTTTCCCTCTGAACTTCTGTTATTGATTTGTGTGCAGTTTGCTCTTCAGAGGGTCCATATGCTCCTGAGGCTGAAATTCCTGCACGTCTATGAGTTAGACCCATTGAACCCACTGGAACATATGAATAAAAACATGTACAAGCAAGTACAGAGAATCATAAGAAGCTGCCTTATACCGAGTCAGACTAATGTCCATTGAGCTCAATATTGTCTACACTGACTGGCAGCAGGTCTCCGGGGTTTCCCAGCCCTACCCGGAGATGCCAGGGTTTGAACCTAGGACCTTCTGCATTCAAAAGCAGATGCTCTACCATAGATCTGCAGCCCTTGCCCCAAAGCCTCAAGTGCTCTAAAAACACATTTGCACTCTTCTTTTCCTTAAGTTCTTAAAAAGACGCCTGCTTCTTCAGCATTACGGAAAGCAGTTGTTTTGTACAGAGATGCGATGCTTGAAATCAAAGTTCTCGGTTTGCAATAACTGGATCCAATCACTCACAACAACAACAAGTTTCCAGCATTGTCGTCCCCCCCCCCACCTTTTGTAGTTATACCAGCAGAGATAATTCAGGTGCTGAATTAGTTCAGAACTCCCTTATAGGTCTCTGTTACATATTTTCCTGCTATTGTTTGTGTTAATGGCAGCCTAGCTCTAGACATCTGTCTTGTTTCCAGATGTGGCCTATGTCAGCTGTGAATGAAGGAAACAAATTTTATTTTAGATAGCTCAGCTGTATGGACAACCTGAAGGAGTATATTATTAGCATGTAACCTTAAAGTTTGGCGGTTTGAATCCCTGTGACGGGGTGAGCTCCCATTGCTCGGTCCCTGTTCCTGCCAACTTAGCAGTTCGAAAGCACGTCAAAGTGCAAGTAGATAAATAGGTACCGCTTCAGCGGGAAGGTAAACGGCGTTTCCGTGTGCTGCTCTGGTTCACCAGAAGCGGCTTAGTCATGCTGGCCACTTGACCCGGAAGCTGTACACCGGCTCCCTCAGCCAATAAAGCGAGATGAGTGCCGCAACCCCAGAGTCGGCCACAAGTGGACCTAATGGTCAGGGGTCCCTTTACCTTTACCTTTAACCTTAAAGTTACATGAGTTTGGACTAAATGGTTTTTTGGAGTCCTTCTACCACCATGCCCAACCCTAACATTCTGGGGCTATGGACACATTACTGTTTATTCTGCTGTTTGATGCGTTTCCCCTCAAAGCAGCTTCCATCCACTTTCAAAACATAAGCCACAATTAAGCCAGTGTGTGTGCATTTGAGACAGCCATTGTGCATGCACAGATAACAGCTTCATTAATAGGAGTTTGGGGAGCGAGGTTGCAGATATAACGTTAATGCACAGCGGGCAAAGACATCCTCACTCTGCTATCTGGTGTGTACAGCAATGTGCAAATGCAACTTGATATACAGTGGTAAAAAAACAATTTCGCCACATTGTAGGCTGCTAATGTGTACATGGCCTCTTTGTAAAAAGAGTTGACTAAAGAGCTCAAAGCAAGGGAACAAACCTGACTAGGCAGGATGGAAGAATCCAGTGCTTTTTTCTGGGAGGGACACAGGGGTATGCAAACCCCTAAACCAGGGGTCAGCAAACTTTTTCAGCAGGGGCCGGTCCACTATCCCTTAGACCTTGTGGGGGGCTGGACTATATTTTGGGGAGGGGGAATGAACGAAATTCCTATGCCCCACAAATAACCCAGAGATGCATTTTAAATAAAAGCACACATTCTACTCCTGTAAAAACACGCTGATTCCCGGACTGTCCGCGGGCCAGATTGAGAAGGTGATTGGGCCGCATCCGACTCCTGGGCCTTAGTTTGGCAACCTATGCCCTAAACATTTTGTGAATCTAAGTTTGGCCTCATTGAGGAGCAGTATTTCAATCTGAGTAGGAAAATGAGAGTACCCCTAAACATTTTTTTTTGGGGGGGGAAGCACTGGAAGACTCCATTTAGTGCATCCATTGCACTAAATATTAATATGAATTGTATTTTATTCCTTCTTTAATTTATTACATTGCGTTTTATTGTATTGGAAATTTAATTCTATAGAATTCTGATTGCTGTAACGTGCAGAAAAGCAATTGTGGTCTGCAATATTCCAGTGTAGCACCCTGCTTGTGGTTAACGCTTAGCTGGAATGAAATATTCAACGCAGCAATAGAGAAATTAAAATAGTAATTTATTTGTCAGACAAATAAATAAGAGGCACAGTGGTACATGGTTACCAAGCTCTGGCCTGGCCTCCTGCCATTCTGGCCAGCACTTATATTCCCTTAATCCAGCCCCCTTTGCTCCTCCTGTGGCTGCCTCTGTCCAATCAGCCTGGTTGAAATTCCTATTGGCTGTTTGCTAGAGCCAATCACAAAAGATACACCCACAAAAGATACACCCACTTCCTTGCCCTTATATGGGAGACAAAGAGCTATATATAAATGACAAATAAGTAATAATATATCTTACATGGAATCTTAATTACCAGCTCACCTCTTGCCCTTCTTGCCCTATTGCCTTCTAAAACAAATGGTTTAATCTTACATTTTATGTTCAACAGATGTCAAGGATCTTGAGTTTCACATCAACATTGAAAGATTTCCTTCATTTAATGTTTCTAAACAAAATGCCTGACAACTATATATCAAGACTGCCCGGATGGCGTCTTCTGTCTGGCAAGGGGGGGGGCTGGTGGCTGACTTAATTTCAGGATAAATACAACTCTTACAACCATATGAAATAAGAATCTAGCATTCCTTAAATCCTTTGCATAATTACATTTAAGCCAATATATTTAAGCTAATATATTTCATACATTTATCATAGGTAGCCTCTTAAAAGAATAAAGCTTCTCAAAGTGAAAAGGAAGGAACTCAATAAAACACAGCTTTTAAAAGAAGCCTCTTAAGTTTGCACCTCCCCCTTTCCCCCTCCTCTCCAGCCTCAAAATAAAATAGGAAGAAGCTGCTTCTTCTGCCAAGCCAGTTGCCTTTCCAACATTTAACACATTTTAACCTTTTTTTAACTCTCTCAGTTTAAGAAACAGCTTTAGAAGAGACTTCCCCAAAAATGTTCTCTTTCCAGCTAAATGTTTCTCCCCATTGCTCCTGGCCTTTTAACCTTAGAAAGAAGATCTGGCTCATTTTACTGGGAGGCACTTTAGTATTATCTTTCCCCATTCCTAATGGTGTTTTCTCAGCCTTGGGGCAGCATATGTAATTCTCCCTTTTTTATGACTTTGAGAATTGTTTTTCTACTATAAATCAATGGGGCCCTTCTTGTCTTAGGAGGAAAAACATCTTGCCAAGGTTCTTTTAGGCAGCTGGTCTTTTGCCTGGCATGAAACATTTGAAAATCCTTTTTTAAAGCTCATTTTTAAATACAAGCCTTGATTGAAATATATAGAAGCTTTGATAAACATGCAGGCTTATGATTAGATGCCTCATTCCCCCCTTTCAAGCTCAAGGACCTTCATCCCAAGTGTCCTTGATAGCTTGACCTTCATCATATTCCTGAGGTAAAGCTCTGTATAGGGCCATGATATGAGGTAGAGTTTCATTTGAAACCATCTTGCTAATTGTACTTCTAAAACATGAAATGATACATGGCATCATACATAAAACCAATACTACTACTGTCAAGAAAAACAAGCAAGACAATAGTATCCCTTTGAGTCCTGTGACATTAGGTAACCAATTGGTGAGCCATCCCATATCCCATCCTTCCCATGTTTGTACTGGGACATGTGCTATATTCTCCATCTTTGTGGCCAACACACGGATTGCCTCACCATTATCAGAAATGTTAAAGCAACAGGCATTCCCTGTCAAATTCAAGACTCCACATAGGCCTCCCTGCCTGGCAAGTACATAATCCATTCCCATTTTCAGCTGCAAAATGGCGGCTCTACTTTCATCCAACTGTTGTGCAATAAGTCTCAAACTCTGGGCCGTTGCATTGGTTACAAGTTCCACTACTGCTTGCAATCGAATTATTCTGTTTAGATTATAAATAGGATCCCGTGCCCCTTGTATGAGCTCACCAGGATTCCAGGAGGCAGGATCATAATAGGCTATAATGCGCTCTGGCGGCCAATCATCAGTACCGCTCCAACTTTGGGTACTTCCTCCTGCTATATGAGAAATATCAGCATTCCTTCGTGTTCGCCTGGCCGAACTAGTGGGCATAATCCACATTGGTGGTAATACCCAACCCAAGAAACAAGTCCCACTCCATTTGGAAGGGAGTTTCTTGTATGCCCATTCTCCACATATCCACCACAACCATCGGGTCTGAGGTTTTTGGTACGGGGAATACAGAAGGCGAAATACCAAAAGGGGTAGAGAGTTCACAGTGCAGTATGTTAGATTGCCTTCTTCTGTCACAGTTATGTTCCACACCACTTTCCATGCATGAATAAAAGGAGGTGCACAGGGCAAGGCATTCCGAGTTCGATAGGTAGTACCGTGTGCCCAGGTATGACTATTCTTCTTATAATCCCAAGTATAGTGACAATGAGAAGAGCCTATCATGGGAGAATCAGCTGCATCTGATGATTTATGTACACAGAATTCCCCTTGTACAGGTATAACTCGTAATGGTTTAGTTGAGTTCCATCCGGGGAAATTCTGTATTTCAGTTTGGTGTGGCATTTCGCTTACCATACCAATAGCATCTAATGGTATCGGTAATAAGGGCATACCTCCCTCTGAATCATCTGGCCCAAGAGAGCAAACAAGGCAATTGGTCCTATTTGCAACATTAGCTACCATTTCAGCTAAACCTACCCACATATTGTGGTCATGGCTGAATCCATATTTAGCCAATTTGGTCAGATTCAAGGACCCTTCCCCTTCCCAAGGGATCAGGATTAATAAAATCATGTTGATGTCTAGTATATGCATTCCTTCCACAAAAGATTACCTTATTGTGATAGCAAATAATTATTAGCCCCAATATAATTCCCCCAGTGACAGAAATGGGGAACCACCAAGACCAAAACATATATCCCGAGGATCCCCAATGAGTAATATCTCTGATAATTGTTCCACAAGGGGGGGGCAGTCAATCAATTGTATTAGAGAATCTTTCCGTTCACAGTCGCTGGTTCAGACGCTCCTCAAGCTTCAGGCGTGCGCAGGTCAGCCAGCTTCCAGGTTGTGGCTGCAGCAGGCCGGTCGTCAAATGTTGCCCGTGACCTAGCCCGTTCCCGGTAGGGCTAGATACAGGGGTTTTTGGAGAGAGTTAGTTTTAAAGGATTAGAGGGGTCACCTTTGCACGTCCAACTGCCTTCAGACTTCTTCAAACGAGAGTGATGAATCCAGGGGGTCACCTCAGCTACCTTCACCGCTGTTGGAGTAGAGAGCAAGACGGTGTAAGGTCCACGCCACTTAGGTGCAAGTGGATCACGTTTCCACTCTTTCACCCATACGCTATCGCCAGCCTGGAACTGATGAATCGGCTCGGCAATGCTGCACGGCGTGCGCTCGAGGGCCCACCTGTTAAGAGAAACAAAAACACGGGAGAGAGATTGCACTTGTTCCTGTGTCACATGATCTCCTATTTGTTTAAGGTCAGCTGGAATATCCTGAACAAAGGAGGGCGGTCTCCCATACAGGAGCTCAAAAGGTGACAACTTAAGTCTTTTTGTGGGTGCACACCGAACACGAAACAGTGTTATGGGTAACACATCTACCCATCCCAATCCCGTTTCCTGGGTTAATTTTGCCAATTGGGTTTTCAGAGTCCGATTCATTCTTTCAGTTTTCCCTGAACTCTGAGGCCTATATGCTGTATGCAGTCTCCATTTTACTTGTAGGACTCGACATACATCTTGTACTACTTGATCAATGAACGCTGGCCCATTATCACTTCCAATGCATCTAGGTAATCCAAACCTTGGGATCAATTCAGTGAGGAGTCTTTTAGTTACCTCTCGTGCCTTTTCAGTTCGGGTGGGAAAAGCTTCAACCCATCCGGTAAGAGTATCTACAAACACAAGGAGATACTTGAATCCCTTAGAAGGGACCAGCTCTGTGAAGTCCACAATTAGGCTTTCCATGGGGACGTATCCCACATGCTGAATTCCAGGAGGTTGTACCGGTCCCTGCCTGGGATTGTTTTTAGCACAAAGAACACATTTCTGTGAAATGCAAGTTGCTAATTGTGATAGATTAATAATATACAACTTCCGACTGAGACTCTCTCTAGTTGCAGTACCGCCAAGGTGAGTAGATTCATGATAATTTCTTACAATTGTGCCTGCTAGATGATGAGGTACATAAATCCTATTGTCCGGCAGGATCATCCAACCGTCCTTCACAACTGCTCCTTCCTGTTCAGCCCACTTCCTCTCTTCTGGGGTATAGTGAGGTTTAACTTCTTCTGGAACTACCTCTGGTATGAGGGCTGCTATAAATCCTCCCACAGGCTTTTGGGCTGCCTCTCGGGCTGCTTTGTCAGCAGCATGATTTCCTCTGGTTATTGGATCCCTTCCTCGTCCATGACCTTTGCAGTGCATTACAGCAATCTGTTCTGGAGCCCATACTGCTTCTAACAGGATTTCTACTTCAGGTCCATATTTCAAAGCCTTCCCGTGGGCTCCGATTAGACCTCTTTCTTTCCATAGAGCTCCATGTGCATGCAGGGTTAAGAAGGCATATTTTGAATCAGTATAGATGTTTGCCTTACATCCGGCTGCCAATTGCAGAGCTCTAGTTAAACCTATAAGTTCAGCCTTTTGTGCTGAGGTGCCAGCAGGCAAAGCTTCAGCTTCCACAACTTCCTCATTGGTGACCACAGCATATCCTGCTCGTCTGGCACCTTCATGCAGGTAACTGCTACCATCAGTATAATATACAACATCTGGATTTTTTAATGGTTCATCTTTCAGATCAGGTCTACTGGAATAAACTTCATCCATTATTTGGAGACAATCATGTGATTCCTCATCATCTACCTCTGGTAGGGGCAGCAAAGTCGCTGGATTGAGCATATTCACTACTCGTAGATGAATCCTGGGATTTTCACACAATAGGCCTTGGTATCTAGCCATCCTTGGGTTCGTTAGCCAATAACTACCCTTATATTCCATGAGTGTCAGAACAGCATGAGGTACATTCACATACATCGTCTGGCCAAAGGTAAATTTATCAGCTTCTTTGACAAGGCTCGCAGTGGCCGCTACTGCCCTTAGGCATGGAGGCCATCCTTTTGCTACTGAGTCCAATTGTTTAGACAAATAAGCTACTGGACGGTTCCAACTTCCTAATCTCTGGGTCAGGACTGCCGCTGCAATCCCATTCTGTTCATGTACATACAGCTGAAAGGGTTTTTCCGAATTAGGCAATCCAAGGGCTGGTGCCTCCATAAGTCGCTGTTTGATAACTAAAAAGGCTTGTTTCTGCTCAGGTCCCCATACGAATGGGTCCTTTTCTGCACCTCGAGTGCTTTCATGTAAGGGCTTGGCCAGACTACTGAAATCAGGTATCCATAGTCTACAAAACCCTGCTGTTCCCAGGAATCCCCTAAGTTGTTTTCTTGTGGTAGGTTCCTTGATAAGGCAAATAGCTTCTTTCCTCTCTGGTCTCAATGCTCGTTGTTGGTGTGAGATGTCAAAGCCCAAATATTTGACCTTTTCTAAACATAACTGTGCCTTTTTCTGGGAAACTCGGTAGCCAGCTTCCCAGAGCAAGTGGAGCAGTTCCTCTGTCCCTTCTTTACAGGTATCAAAATCCTTTGCAGCTAGTATAAGATCATCCACATATTGCAGAACCACCTTTTCTCCCGGTATTGAGGGGTAACTTGTTAGATCCCTCGCCAAGGCAGTGCCAAATAAAGTTGGGGAATTTTTGAATCCTTGGGGCAATCTTGTCCAGGTTAGCTGGCCTTTTGTTCCTGTCAAAGGGTCTTCCCACTGGAAGGCAAATATAGGTTGGCTCTGTGGTGCCAGCCGGCAACAGAAGAATGCATCTTTCAAGTCCAATACAGTAAAAAATGTTGCTTCTGGTGGGATCAAACTCAGCAAGGTATATGGGTTTGGCACATTTGGGTGCAAGGTCTCGATAGCCTGGTTTACGAGCCTCAAGTCCTGCACTGGCCTATATTCATCTGTCCCAGGTTTTCGAACAGGCAAAAGGGGTGTGTTCCATTCTGATTGGCAAGGCTTAAGCAGACCATATTTTAATAGGCGGTCCAAATGTTTCTGGATGCCCTCCGCTGCTCGCCGGGGTAAGGGATATTGCTTTACAGATACAGGGGTAGCCATAGGTTTTAGGGTTACTACAATTGGAGCTATATTCTTAGCCATTCCTGGTGGGCTATTTTCGGCCCATACTCCTGGTGGCACCTGTAGAGTTCGGAGGAGCTTGTTTAATTCTGTATCCAATGTGGGTTGGACTTGCAAGGCTGACATTAGGCGCCATGATTGTTCCTTAGGTACTGAGAGGGTAATTATTCCTGCTGCTTTTGATGGCAGTTTCATTTCTGGACCTCGAGGAGTGAAAGTGATTTGGGCCTGCAATTTGGACAGCATATCTCTACCTAAGAGAGGTATTGGACACTCAGGTATATACAAAAACTGATGAGTTAAACGATGTCCCCCAATCTGGCATTCCAAAGGTTGGAGGAAAGACCTCTTAGCTGACTGTCCAGTGGCACTTTTAATGACTACACTTTTAGATGCCTTTTTCTGCAATAGTTCTGGGAGTACCGAGTATTCAGCCCCAGTATCAATCATAAAGTCTATTAAATGGCTCCCTAATTGAATCGTGACCGTGGGCTCCTGGAAGCCTAACTTTATGGAGTCCGGTCGTTCCTAGTCTTGGGTAAAATCCTCTTCTGCCAGTCCAATGAAATTGTCTCTACTCCGTCCCTGTCCTGGTCTCTGATATCTTCCATCTCGGATCATTCCCCGTCCCCGTCCCTGGTTTCTTGGGCCGGAGCCTGGGCCTGGGCCTGGGCGCACTTCTTCCAACCTCAGGGGTTCAGGACACTCCCGCTTCCAATGACCCTCCTTCTTGCAATTTGCACATTGATTCCTTCCCAGTGGTGGATTCCTTCCTCGCCCTCGCCCTCCATTTAAGGGGCGGTGGTCTTGCTTCACTGCTGTGGCTAGCATTACCATCTTTTCCTTCTGCCACTTCTTCTTCTCTTGCTTCTCAGCCTCATCCCTATTCCGATAAACTCGGCGTGCAATGGCCATAATTTGGCTCATCAGCATCCCTTCCCATCCTTCTGATTTCTGAATTTTCTTACGAATGTCAGAAGCGCACTGGGCCACAAATGTAGCAGTAATCATTCTACTGTTTTCAGGGGCTTCAGGGTCAAAAGGAGTCCATATACGATAGGCTTCTTGCAGCCTCTCTAAAAAGTCTCCCGGACTCTCATTTGGTTTTTGTTCTACTTCTGAAACTTTAGACATATTAGTGGGCTTCTGGCATGCCCTGCGGATACCTTGCACAAGTGTCTGGCGGTAGGTGGTAAGTCTGGCCAGGTGAATTGCATTGTTTGGATCCCAATTAGGATCTTCCAAGGGAAAGTTATCTTGGAGATGACGGTCAATATTATAAATATTTCCCGCTCTGGCCTGCTCACGCAAATATATCTGTGCCTTTTCAATTATGTCTCTCCTTTCCTCAGTGGTGAACAGAGTATTTAGGAGCTGGCGACAATCTGTCCAAGTAGGGCTATGAGTATTTACTATTGAAGTCACCAAGTCCATCATAGCCTGAGGTTTTTCTGCAAAAGATGGGGTGTGTGTTTTCCAATTCATCAGATCTGTAGTTGTGAATGGAATATATTGCAGGGTCGAAGTTCGAGGTGGCCGTGGTCCGGGTTGCCCATTAACCAGCGCAGGCTCCTCAAGTGCATCAAATACTCTTCTAAGAGGGGCTACTACGTGATCTTTCTCTTTACTTTGCTCTAGGGGCCTCAAATCATAGGGGATGGTATCTGTCGCAAGGCGTTCTTTTAGCAGCTTTATACGCCTGGCTGTATTGCTTGCTGACCGAGCAAGGTCTCCCTGTAACTTCTGTAACATTTCTCTGGGACTTGGATGTACAGGGGTTTGGGGTGGGCAATCAGTTGTTCCACTAAAGGAGACTGTAGATGGAGGTCTATTAGGAGTCACAGGTGGAATAACCACTTCTGCTTGGGCTTTATTATAGAACTCCAATGCCTCCTGAAGATATTTATCATAATCTATCAAGGAATCAAGCTCTGTGACTCCACTCCCATTATTCATTCCAGTTTCTTGCCTTGGGGTTACAACTGGTGGAGTGTTTGGATTAAGCTCCCTTCGATGTGGAGCATAGGGTGGAGGTGGAAGCACCTCTTCCTCTGGCCCCTCAAAAATGGGTTTGAGTTTATTTGGCAAGATTCCTTTCCTAGCTTCGGCTTTTACAGCCAATAATTTGCATCGTTTGACTTTGCATTCCCTTATCCATGGAGGATTTTTATTTAATGTGCTCAGCCAGGAATCTATATATGGAAATTGTTCTGGGCACCCTCCAGTTTCTTTGGCGATATCAGTCCAAAGTTTGCTTACTAAATTTATATCAAAGGTTCCCTGGGATGGCCATCCAGTAATTTGTTTTGGCCATTCTAGTTCACATAACGTTCTCAAGCGCTCTGGCGTCATTTTGACTCCATATGCCCCTGAGAAGGCTTTCTTAAAATTATTTAACATACACTCAAGAGGTGTATTTTCCCCCTTTGAACCCCCAACTCCCATTGTATGGCCCTGTGAAGTATCCACTCAGTCACTCACAGACGCGCTTCGTGGGTTTCCTTGCCTAGATGGAGTCGCCTCACTAGGAATCGAAGTACTGCCCACTCCACACTCGGGTCAGCTACAGATTGCTCTGTACTTTCTCACACATACAATGCGCTGGATACTTCACCACACTCTACCTCCCAATCCTTCCCTTTCCCTACACCAGATCACCATCTGATGTACCCAACCACCTAGCGTACTCAGTTTCCCCTTACTGAGACGCAGAAGTTTGATCAAGACTTCTCTTCCTCCCAATTAATTGGAGGGCCAAAAATCCCTTTGTGCACTTACCCTTGGTTGGTTCCCTGTTTCCCCCGGTCCGTCGCCGCCAGTGAGCAGGGTATCAGACAGACGAGTCTTCTGCGTTCCCCCTGGAAAAAATTACCAGTGCGCGCTTTGGGTAAGCAGTTGTCCTCTCTCTTGTACCCTGCCCAGTAGGGCGAAGGGGCTGCGTTCCAGCAGACCACTTATCCGAGTCACAGGGCACCATAAAATGTAGCACCCTGCTTGTGGTTAACGCTTAGCTGGAATGAAATATTCAACGCAGCAATAGAGAAATTAAAATAGTAATTTATTTGTCAGACAAATAAATAAGAGGCACAGTGGTACATGGTTACCAAGCTCTGGCCTGGCCTCCTGCCATTCTGGCCAGCACTTATATTCCCTTAATCCAGCCCCCTTTGCTCCTCCTGTGGCTGCCTCTGTCCAATCAGCCTGGTTGAAATTCCTATTGGCTGTTTGCTAGAGCCAATCACAAAAGATACACCCACAAAAGATACACCCACTTCCTTGCCCTTATATGGGAGACAAAGAGCTATATATAAATGACAAATAAGTAATAATATATCTTACATGGAATCTTAATTACCAGCTCACCTCTTGCCCTTCTTGCCCTATTGCCTTCTAAAACAAATGGTTTAATCTTACATTTTATGTTCAACAGATGTCAAGGATCTTGAGTTTCACATCAACATTGAAAGATTTCCTTCATTTAATGTTTCTAAACAAAATGCCTGACAACTATATATCAAGACTGCCCGGATGGCGTCTTCTGTCTGGCAAGGGGGGGGCTGGTGGCTGACTTAATTTCAGGATAAATACAACTCTTACAACCATATGAAATAAGAATCTAGCATTCCTTAAATCCTTTGCATAATTACATTTAAGCCAATATATTTAAGCTAATATATTTCATACATTTATCATAGGTAGCCTCTTAAAAGAATAAAGCTTCTCAAAGTGAAAAGGAAGGAACTCAATAAAACACAGCTTTTAAAAGAAGCCTCTTAAGTTTGCACCTCCCCCTTTCCCCCTCCTCTCCAGCCTCAAAATAAAATAGGAAGAAGCTGCTTCTTCTGCCAAGCCAGTTGCCTTTCCAACATTTAACACATTTTAACCTTTTTTTAACTCTCTCAGTTTAAGAAACAGCTTTAGAAGAGACTTCCCCAAAAATGTTCTCTTTCCAGCTAAATGTTTCTCCCCATTGCTCCTGGCCTTTTAACCTTAGAAAGAAGATCTGGCTCATTTTACTGGGAGGCACTTTAGTATTATCTTTCCCCATTCCTAATGGTGTTTTCTCAGCCTTGGGGCAGCATATGTAATTCTCCCTTTTTTATGACTTTGAGAATTGTTTTTCTACTATAAATCAATGGGGCCCTTCTTGTCTTAGGAGGAAAAACATCTTGCCAAGGTTCTTTTAGGCAGCTGGTCTTTTGCCTGGCATGAAACATTTGAAAATCCTTTTTTAAAGCTCATTTTTAAATACAAGCCTTGATTGAAATATATAGAAGCTTTGATAAACATGCAGGCTTATGATTAGATGCCTCACCAGTGGTCCATGGTCCAGGAAGTGGGGTGAGTATGGGGACCAAGGAATCAGCAGCTTTCATACTGTCATCAGAGGAACCCTATGGTTCAATGAGAACATCAGTAAAAGTGAGCAAGCCTTTCTACAAGACTGCTTATCCCACTGTGACCTAATCATCCCCTGCAATGCGCAGCCAGAAGGGTGTGGTGGGCGAACAACTGTGAGGGTCAGACAACAAAGAGGATGCCACCTTTCTGTCCCAAGATAAGCGTGAAAGGAATGACCGCTTCAAGAAAGCTAGCTCCCCAGGGAAGATTTCTAGAATTCCTTGAGGAACTTGGGAGATTTGAAACACAAAACACTTTACACAGTACTTAAGGGATGTTCTCTCTCTATGAAAGAATAGGCATCACAAAGGATTCTGGGGCAAAAGGTTTTTCTGTGGGAGAGGCCTGGAGGTTCTCAGCAGAAAAGTCAATAGAGGGTTGATTCCTCGGAGGTAGAAAATTCGAAAAACGTGCTGATTAGGACATAATCTCGGGCAATTGTGTGCACTGCTCTATTCCTGTTACTCGTGAAGGTGATATGCGGTATCAGTTTGATCTCAACCAAATTGGCCTGGGTACCTCTTATCTCATGGGTTGATAGCTCACTGAACCGGTTGTAACTTGATCTCGCTGCAATAAAACTACTGCAGGCAGTGAAAAGCCTCTAAAATAAATGTGTTACAGGGACAAGGGGCAATCTTGCCAGAAACACAGAAGGGTTTTCTTTATGTTGGGAAAAGGGGGCTTTATTTTCAGAATAATTCTTATAAAGCATCTGAGCACTTTAGACGCTCAAGTTCAGAGTCATAAAAGTTAAAAACTATCTTGTGTGACGAAAGTAATGCCTTTATCTGTCACTTTTTGTTCCCAGGGGTTGATGGAGCGACCAAGTCATCAAAATGACGATGGAGATGCACTTGGTTCCTGCCATCTGGATTCTGTCAAGGTGTGGCGCAGGAGCACTTTTGAGGTCATGTCACAGCCCTAGTTTTACACCCGAATAACAGGGAATATAAAACAAGGACAGTGGCTTTGTTATTGCTGCAAATATCTCCCACTGAAGAAATTATGGAACAAATCCACCATGCCTCTTAAAAAGCTTATTCCTATAGGCCAGACATGTCCAAAGTCTGTTTTGGGGACCTAATCTGGCCTGCCGGTCAGTTTAATCCAGCGGCATAGCGTGGGTTGTCAGCACCCGGGGCAAGGCAAGTAATTTGTGCCCCCTAACCCGGGGCAAGGCAAGTAATTTGCGCCCCTAACCCCTAACCTGCTGCCGCTGCCAGCTTCTTCTTGCTGCTGCCTGGGCTGGTTGGGTGTGGTTCTCTCCCGCGCTCAGTGCTGCGCTGGGCAGCCGCTGCACTGTCCCTCCCCCAGATAGTCCCTCCCTCGCTCTCTCTCCGTTCCGCACCGCAACGCACGCCTGGCACCCTCCCCCTCCACAGTGGGCGGCGACCCGGCAGCTCGGACCGATTCGCACAGCCAGCACTTCAGTGAGAGAGAGTGAGTGAGCCAGGTAGGGGCAGAGAGCTGCGAGTGCGAGCGCGCCCCCCAAAATGTTGCGCCCGGTGCGGCTGGCCCCCCCTGCACCCCCCACGCTACGCCACTGGTTTAATCTGTCCCCTGTGGCAGTTTCTTTCCTGGGGTAAAATCCCCCCAAAAAGCTCAACAACTTCACTCCTAAAAAAAAAAAGCTCAAAAGTTTGCTTCATCAAATCTGGCTCTCTTTGAGAAAAGTTTGGGCACCCCTGCTATAGGCCAAACACTTTTAAGCTGAAGTCTCAAACCAGAACTCACAGGGTGTGCGCTTATGAAGTGTAAATCAGACAGTAATCAGGAAGATAGTATGGGCAGTTGCAATCACGTAAATTGCTTTCTCGACGTCTGCGTTTATGGCTTTTCAGCCTCACCTTTTCCAAAACTGGTTTGCACTTTGCAGTGAACCAGATCTTACAAACATATCGCAGGACGGGGGAACATTCTGCCCTCCGGAAGTGGCGGAACTAGAACTCCTATCATCCCCACCCACTGGGATTGTAGTACAGCAACATCTGATGGGCCAAAGGTTCACCTTCTTGACATATTGTAAGATGCCGTCCCACAATTCTGTCCAGCTAAATCCCCCTTCAACATTTATAATCCTAATTTGTCTTTTTGTTTGGTCTTCTCCTCTCCAAGTACTTTTTGTAGGATTAGAATGTTTGCATTGCCTGATACATTAAATGTTCTACCCAGCAGTAAAATCCACAGTTCAGATCTATTAACGACCATCCAATTAGGCCTTAAAACTTCCTATGCCTACTGAAATATTCTGTAAAACTTGCAGTAATCCTCATTTATTATATGTTGGAAACTTTTTTTTTTAAGCTACACTAATCTTGTCAAGTGTTTCATTTTTCAAGCTTTACAACACTGTTGGTGAAAGAAATACTGGGTTCCTTCATGTAGCCTGCTGGGAGTGTGGGAAAATAACCTTTACATTGTGTAGCTCTCCAATTTTACTGCCTATTTATGCTTCCATCTTTAAAGCTAATGGGCATCTTTAAAGGAGAACATTTTCAAATTGCAAATTAATTGTGTTTGAGAGATGGTAAAGCATTAATTTCTTGTTTCTTAGTTGACCTTATTGTCCTTAAATTGCAGCCCTCAAGACACTATTCCCACTGAAGGCAGACCACTCAAGCATAAATAGCACCTGAATTTTAATCACAAATTCTTGTTACTGTTAAGTCAGTGCATGTACGAAACCCTGTCTTAATAGCAACATGAAATGTGGTGCACAGGATAACAAGGTCATTGAAACCAATTTGGGTTTTTTTCCATTTTAACTTGTTCCACATTGTTGCTAAAAGCTGGAATGTTTGAAGTCCTGGGTGGAGACAAATAATGAAATGTTCCAAGTTGAATGGTCCTGCCACAGCTTCACCTTGTGGAGTTGTTTCATAGCTCAAGATTAAAGGAAGCACTAGAATTATTTTTGTTGTCACCGGCACTAACCAATTGGTACCCACCGCAGACTGATCTTCTCCGTTCAAGTCTGCAGAACGATTTTTTAAAGAGCATATTGTCGCAGAGCAGATGTAGTACATATGTTTATAGAGCAGTTAAAGTGTTTCTGCTGCTTTCAGAATGGTACGTTTGTATGCACCTTCTCCAAGGCTTCAGTCTTCCTGGCTGCATGCACCCCATACATTCAAAGCATATATAGAGCACTTGGCTCCCCCCCCCCCAATGCTGGGAAGTGTAATGTACCTCTCACAGAGCTACAACTCCCAGCACCCATAACAAACTACAGTGGTACCTCGGGTTAAGTACTTAATTTGTTCCGGAGGTCCGTTCTTAACCTGAAACTGTTCTTAACCTGAAGCACCACTTTAGCTAATGGGGCCTCCCGCTGCTGCTGTGCCGCCGGAACACGATTTCTGTTCTCATCCTGAAGCAAAGTTCTTAACCCGAGGCAATATTTCTGGGTTAGCGGAGTCTGTAACCTGAAGCATATGTAACCCGAGGTACCACTGTACAGTTCCTAGGATTCTCTGGAGGGAAGCTATGCAGGGTGTATACACAGTCATGCATATACTCCTTGACTGCTGCTGGAATATTAGGCTTGGCTCACACAAACAGGAAATGAAAGGGCATCTCTCACATCTGCTCTGCATTTCAGTAACTCCCCGGTTTTGTACATGCACTGATATTCCCACATGGGATGCATCCCGCCATGTCATTCTGTATTTGCAGTCTGCATAGTTTTATATCCGATTCTGTTTAGTAGATTATTTTTAAACATGCTTCTTGGAAGCTGTTTATGAAACACAAGAAAATGCATTGCAACAAAATTAAAACAAATCGATGGTGACCAGAATATGTAGTTAGGCATTAAAAAAAGGAAAGCATTTTTTTTTAAAGTAAACATTCAAAGCCAGCAGCAGCATATTAAAACATAACCATATTTTAAAAGTTGACTGGAAAAGTCCTCAACAACAGCCCCAAAAGAAACTAAATAGGGAGCATGGTACTGCTTTATTTGTATGGTTTATGTGAATCAGGCCTTAATTTAATGTTTAATCCAGGAAAGAAATACAAGAATGGTATGGTACTCAACCTGTTTGAAAAGTTTATTAAATACCAAATATTCTAAATTATAACATTCTTAAAAACATTAATGTACAATGTTTCAGAGGTAAAGCAAGAAAGAAGGTTGTTATCAGAAATGATCGTTATTGTAAATGGCATTATGATTTAAGCAATATGTTATTGTTATTAAGGCTCATAAAGTGTAGAAAATCAACCAATTTTTTAAACATTTAATGTTCTAGTCAAAGCTTCCAACACCAGTCCTGTTTAACTAGATTAATAGCATCCTATTCAGTAGATGATAGCTAAACTATCCTTTTTTTAAAATAATCCAAGCAAATATTGTTAACGCCCTGAAATCAATTCCAGCACATGAGAACCTCTTGAATATTAATCATGACTTGAGCAAACAGACCCCTTAAAAAAAGCAAAAGTATATGTTGATGATAAGCATCCTGCCCAAAAATTCATTTACTGTACGTCTTGCAGAATATAATCCAAGAAATGATTAAATGAGATATTCCTCTACAGATAAGATTCTCAATCTTAATTTTACATCTACATAGCATCAAAGTAATGTAAAAAGACAGATTCTTATATTCCCAATTTTTTAAGGCAAGTTAAGAAAATTCTCATATTCACTGCATGCATTCATGACTTGAAATAAAACTATAGTTAGTTTTAACTACCATTTGGGCTCGGCCCCTCCAAGTCAGAGACCATTTTAAGGGAGAAAAGCCTTCTGTGGCTACAATGTAGCTGGATGTTTCAGGCTAATTCTGTTGTTCACTACAATCAGCGTAAGATCTTAAATCTGCCGGTGTTCGAATTAGTTGACTAAACAATAACTTAAAACTGACGGCTCATATTTTGGGATGGGATGAGACAGCTCAGCAGCTATCGCTTCAAGTTTCCCAGGCTTGTAAACCTGATTGGTAAATCACCAATCCGAGAGCCACTTTGTGGCCATGGTTACTTCAAATGCATCTCCTGTATCAATTAGTCCTTTTGTGGGCGAGCTTCGGATAATGAAAAATGTCCATCATTAAAGATCTCTCTCTACTGGGAATGCCCCGGAGATAAAGGAGGAATATTACAAAGGTAGTTCTGTCAAGCTTCCATTCATTGCTGTGGAGCTTATGTAGGAGAAAAGTATTGGTAGATTGTGCCCGCAGTTAAGAAAATTAGATTCTTTAATTCTGTAGAGGAGGAACACAGGGCCATGGCCCTTATCCTGCAGCTCCACTGGCCACACATAGCAGGCCAAGGCTACAAAAGTGAGGCTAGCTGGTAAGGCCCCATTTTCTTCCTCCATTTGATTACTACGACATGGAGGAAAACACCTGAGAGGGAGGCCTTCTAAGTACTGAATCATTTTGAAAAGGGGTAGACGGGACATTTAAACCGCTTTGCAGAATAGGGCCTTCAAATGTAAGACGAAGCCACGGAATTCTGCTGCATTAACAAGCCATAGCGAGTCTTGGTCCTGAAGACAATTCCTCCCCTTCTCTTCCTCTTGAATGCTCCTGCTTCCGATTTTAGCCAAATCTATTTCCTTAGACATCGGAACTAGAGGAACTGCGCCTTCTTTAAACTTTGATTAGTGAAAAGAAGCCAGAATCAAACCCTGCTTTCAGATCCTAGCTTGTTATCAGCACAGTTTATACAAACCACGGTTCCTCTAGTTCAGATATAAAAGGGAACCGCGATTAGTTTAAAATCACAACATCCCCATCTCCTTTTCTGGTTCATAAAAGAGGTTAGGTTCCTCATTAGGTTCATGATTTCTGGCTACTTCTGAACTGCGGCTAAGGCATTGCCAACAGTCTGTTGTAGAATCCTCCAAGTATCTTTGGTTTCAAAATGTGTGCCTGTTCAAACTTGGAGCTTTTTCTTCATTACAGCTTTCAAAAAGAAAGATTTTGAAGATGCTGTCATAATTGTGAAATATTTTCCAAATCCAAAGTGACAATAAGGATGAACACTACATTTGCTTTTCATACATTTTCTTCCTCTAAAGCAGGATAGCCATTTATGAATAATAGCCGATGAACAATCATTATTGGTGACCTACTTCCTTACTGAAACAAGGGGTTAATGGCATTTTCAAAAAGAATCATGAATCCCTGGCATGGGAAGTAAGCTTTTTAAACATTAATTTAGGTTCTAAAATAAAAGGAGAGCATTTCTGTTTTCTTGGTTCTATGTTTATTATTTTAAACTGTTTTGCTGTTCACACAACTATGCAGAGAAAATAAACCCACTTGAAAAGATAGAATATAAACCAAGTCAAAACACAGTTGTGATAGAAGTGGAAGAACTGCCCATCTTCAACAAGAACTAAGTTAAAAGGCTATGATGAGACCATCTCATTTTAACCCTCAACCATTCATATTTCACACTGTGTTTGTGGCAATCCATGCCTTATTACAATTGCACTGTTACCTATGGTCCAACCAAATTATAATTCTTTATTCACTGCTACCGAAAGAATCTGTGCAAGATGTTTCTAGATTCTGCCACTCCGCAGCTAGACACCTTTAAAGAAGTATTAAGTCAGAGAGTCTTATACACAGCAGCAAGTTGGACAATAGGTAAAAAATACTATCTGTTTCATAGGCAATTACCTTTTGAAGTAAACAAGGCACAGGGTTTATTGAATCTAGTTTGGCACTTGAAAAAATAAGAGCTTTATGTGATAGCATCATCAACAGTAAACGTTTCACAAAAATATATGTGCAAGTGTAAAAAAAGGCAATTCTTTTCATAATAAATTGTAAGAAATATTCCAATTTAAAAATTAGACCAGTCTCTTATTATATTTGACTAGAAAATCTCAATACATTATTTTAGGTGCCCTGTTACTGTCTTTCACGTTGTTCGTTGGCTCTCGTCGAGTTTTCTTCATTTGTAGCAAAATCCATGGGATCCATCACCTGATAATAGAGCAAGTACACTATTAGCAATAAAATCTTTGCGCACTCTTTCGAAGCAACTGTTAAAATGATTCTGTAATAGATACAAGGGTATTTAACTGAACCAAGCTTGGGCAGCAAACAAAGAAATTAAAAAAATCTAGCTAAAGAATGTATCCTATGTCCTAGGCTGCAATCTAATGTTCCCACAAGTGCACATTAGAAATTTTCCTATAGGTTTTTGAAAACCTGTTCTGTAGGAGGGTGCTGGTGGTTCTGCAATAAAGATGGAAACCGGCTAGTCCCTTGCTCCAAGAAGTACATTTCAGTGTGAGAGTGACTGAGTTGATGAAAATCTTCAGCAGAAAAATTTTAGCTCCTTCATCAGACTACAATATTCTGAAAGATTGTGGCAATAAAGGCTGAATGAATGAATATTCTAAAAAAGTGGACTACAGAAGTTCAGATAGTTCAGATAAACCCCCTAAATGTTGGAAGTGTTTGAAAAACCAACAGCAGAAAGGAAAAGGACATATTACTCATATGTCTAAAGCCACTGGGTATATAGAAAATTAGCAGATAGCTGCATAAGTTAGAAAAAGTGTGATGCAAATCTTCATACTTCCCTACAACTACTAAACATCACACAATGGATTCCTAATATATCATCTAAGCTATGAGATATCCATACTTGTTGTTATGCTAACCCCTGACTGATCCACACTGAATATGAAAGGAGGGAAAGCTGTCCAGTTTAAAAAGTTAGCAAATGATTTAGAGTTTTGGGTTGGAGGGGCAGGGGTGGAAAGAGGAATTGAAAACCCATGACTCCCCAGAAAGTAAATAGTTAGCATGGGTCATTATTTTCCTTGCAGTGGGCAAATGTCTGTCTACTGCTAAGGGAAAAACAAGAACTAAGAATGATTTCATCAAAAAGGGCTTTTACACTATCTATTAATATATCTGTCAGGAAGTCTGCAATCAAAAGAGGCAAAAAACCCCACATTTGGGCCAACTTGGTAGCTGGGTGTTAATATAAAATAAAAGACATTTAGGTTAGCTAAGCTTGTGTGACATGAGTGACATAGGTTGTCATTCACATTGCAAATAAAGAACAGAGAAGAGCTTAAGGCAATATTGCCTTGCATCAATTACTTCGGCAAGCAAAGCATGTGTTTTTAATGAGTCAAGTATTTTCCTATGTGCAGTAATTCATAACACTTTTTTTAAAGGTACGGAAGTGGAGTGGACTTGAGTCATGTTGCCCGTTCAGAGCCAGGATTTGCTATTTATTGTACGCTGGGTCAGAGCCAAGTGTGAAGCAGTTTCAGTCTGCAGTTGACCTGCAGGAGAATCGTCTCAGAATCCAGACATGTGCCACTGGGGAGGGATTTGAATATTCACTCCAGTGCATACTTTTGCCTCTTAACAACATATCGTGGGGAAACAAGCATCTGAGCAGCTGCTGGTCCAAAACTAGCTAATAGGCAATCACAGTTTGTCCCCTTTTCATTTTCTTGTTCCCACCAGAAAAAAAGGGAGAGTGAAAAACAACACAGCCTTAAGGGTGTATAAACATCATCTCTCCTTGTCCAAAGCATGACGAATGCTGGAAAGCAGGTAACAGAGGTACAGCTCCTTAGAAACAGAGCCACTACAACAACTGGGAGGCTTCTTTCTACATGATGCCGCCTTAGGAAGCAAAAGTATGGACTATGCCAGTAATTGTGTGGCTTCTCTTTGTCACATATGGAACAAGTTGGCTTACCTTTAGTTTTAAGGCTAAACTAAAAACTGAAACCTTTAGTTTTTAAAAACTAAAATCAATCACATTTCCCACATGAAGTAAGACCCACTCATGAACTCCTAGCTTGGTTGCTACTAATTAAAATTTTGTTATTTTTTTGCAAGGGAGAGACCACACTGCTGTCCCAATCATTGCTGTCATAAAGACTTATCGATTCCTCCATTGTCTCCAATGGACAAGCTGGAGAAAGAAAGAAAAATGCCATCGAAAGTAACCAGAAAACCCCATTTCCATAACACAAAATTATAATTCTATCCCACTTCTTGTGACTTCCCCATGTTGAAGCTCACCATTCAACATGAATCAAAAACTCAATGGGCTTGTCAAAATGAAATTCAAAAGCAGGTGGTTCATGGATTTCGTTCTACCTTTCAAAATTATGGCAATCTGCAAAATTCCTTTCTACAATCAGGCTATTTCAGGGGAGTTAGGATCGACAGTGGCAATTTTAAGGAACACTACCAAACAGATGGCCAAGGAGTGTTGTTCAGAAGGAAAACATTTGCTTGCATACCTCAGGGAACAGTGCAGAAAGATCATGCTTGAGAAGCCTGGGTACATGCAGCCCTCTGAACTAATACCATACATATTTGGAAGACAGTACAAACAGGCCTATGGAGATAAGCACTTCACTGGTCTTATTTGAAGAGCAGATTTTTGGCTGCACAATGACATCTAATCTAATGTCACTGGACTCTCGTACTGGCAGGACTGAAACACAAAGCAGACTGAGAGGTCACGCTGCCAACTCCAGCCAAAAATAAACATAGGTAGGCTGGAGGATGATCAGATGATGACTAAAACTTAAACACATCAACAAAACACACCCAAGTAGTATGGGCGGGTGGGGATGTTTTGTTTAACTGAGCTACGGGTGTGTATGGATTGCCCATTTCTGCAGAACCACAGAATGCAGAACTGTACTGAGAACTGAAATCAGCACCCCATGAACCAGCTTTTATGTTGAGTTGCAAAATTCCTTCTAGGAATATCAACACAGGCTTGGAAAAAATGGTAATTGATGACTTTTCTCAAAGATACCACAGAGGATTGTGGGTATCATTTCTAGAGGTCATAGTTTCATAGTCATATTTTCTTTTTTTTCATGCCAAGCGGAAGTAAATTGTATAAAATAAGGACATGTTAAAGCTGCATAATTTATACATGCTGCAGAACCGAGTTCAAGTCTAGCTGCGAGACTGGAGTGTGGCCAACACCTCCACTTCCATTTCAGGATTTTAACCCATTAAGAATATAGATCATTCCCACAAGGATTTCTGAACAGTTCTATGCTTTCTTGGGCTGATTCACATGATGGTGTCATTGTTAAGGCAGGGCTGAATAGGAGGCAGAACAAAGCAGCAACCTAACCAGTCCACATCTTGAATAGGTTCTGATTTACATCACTGAAACTGTTCAGAATAGCTATTTTATGCTGTCGAGGCGAGTAACGGGGCACTCTTAACAACTATAGGTGTGCATTCAATCCAAATATATAAATACAGAAAACAGTGCAAATTAAATACAAGCCTCAAAATGCGGTCCTCAACTAGTCCCTTCACTGGCACTTAGGCTGACTTATCAGGCTGCCCTCTCGCCTGGAGGCGTTGTTATTAATGCCGGCTCAGTCTAGAATAAAACATAAATCACGCACAATTTAATCTCTTGATTCTCTGTACTGCACTAGTCAGAAGAAGCTGTGCAGGTCCTGGACCGGTGCCTGAATACAGAGGTGGGCTGGATAAGGGTCTGTAAGCTAAGGCTGAGTTCCAGCAAAACAGGAGGAAATGTGGACAGGCAGTTCCTTGGACCGGGAACTGAAGACATTACCTGTTCTGGATGGGACCACATTCTGCTACCGGAAGAGGTATAGTTGTTCCTGGTAACCTCAAGACCGGACAGTTGCAAAATATTGTGATCATATCTGCACCATACTTTTTAACAGTCATGGCTTCCCCAAAGAGTCCTGGAGAATGCAATTTGCAAAGGGTAGTGAGAGTTATTAGGAGACACCTCCTGTTCCCCTCACAGAGCTGCAATTCCCAGAGTTCCCTGGGAAGAGGAAGTGCTGGTGAAGACACTCTGGGAATTGTAACTTTGTAAGGAAAACGGGGGTCTCCTAACAGCGCTCAGCACTCAAACTACGGTTCCCAGGATTCTTGGGGGAGAGGTAGCCGTGTCTGTTAAAGTGGTATAATAGTGCTTTAGATATGGCCCCCAAAGGTTTGAATAACATTGATTTGGAGAAACCCAACAAAAGTCAAGGTCAACAGGCAACTAAGGCCCTGGGCCAGATGTTCATTTCTGTATCCTGTCAGAAAGGAAAGTCTCAGGGCTCCATACACCTCTGCCCTGATGGAAAAAATGAAGTATGCAATGTTTTAGAAGCAACAATACACTTATTTGAACAAGGTCTTCCTGACACAAACCTTTCTACAAAGGTTTCAGGATAGTATGTGCTAACTACCTCTCTTTATGAACTGATGTGGGGGGGATAATGGAGAGGGAGAAGAAACCTAAGTTTTACTCAGGTACAATACTACCGCTTATTATGCCTTGTGACAAGCATATTCTTGAGTTCATTGCCTTGGCGAGAGCCGCTTGTTTTTAATACACAAGAAGAACAGTGCAAAACAAGTAAAAAGCTCTCTAGGGACAGCTGACTCTAGAAAGCGTGTGTCATGTGAGTATTAACTCAAGCACAGTCACATTTTACACTGCACATTTGGGACCTGATCCAACCCTGCAGGGAACTTGCAGAGGAACCTTCAATGAGCCTCAGCTGTGCCACCGCTGGGAGTGTGAATGGCACAGAATGTTTGCCGTGCAGCAGTTCGAGATCGGGGAACTGTTTCCATTCTGTTATTATTTCCATTTGTATTCTACTTTTCAACCAAAAAATAAAAAATAAAAATCTATCACACAACGATAATAATTCACTTTGCTCAGGATCTCTTTTTAGAATGGGGTGGAGAATCCGGAAGGTCCCAGGTTCAATGCGAGCCAGCGTGGTGTAGTGGTTAAGAGCAGTGGACTCGTAATCTGGTGAACTGGGTTCGATTCCCTGCTCCTCCACATGCAGCTGCTGGGTGACCTTGGGCTAGTCACACTTCTCTGAAGTCTCTCAGCCTCCCTCACCTCACAGAGTGTTTGTTGTGGGAGAGGAAGGGAAAAGGAGATTGTTAGCCGCTTTGAGACTCCTTTGGGTAGTGATAAAGCGGGATATCAAATTCAAACTCTTATTCATCATCTCCAAGTAGGGTGAAGAAAGACCCCCTCTGAAAACCTTGAGAGCTGCTGCCAGGCAGCATACACTGTCAGTTGTGAACAAATTTGGCCTGCCAGCTTCTTCATTTGATCTGCAATGCCTTTCTGATGTCAGCCATGGTGCAGGGAAGAGCAGCCCTTGGCAGCATCTGCAAAGTCCCTTTCAGCCAATAGGCAGCACCCGTCACATCCCCTTGTGCAGCTTCCAAAGTGCCCAACGGCCAGCTGTTTGCCGGGAGCTTCTGAAATTTTGTGCAAAGCAGGACTGTACTCCCATGCATCGGCAGAGAGGCGGTAGGTCACTCTTACTCAGTCCAGATGCACGAGAGAGCTGAATCAAGCAGGATTGAGCTTCCCTTGCATCAGCCAATAGGCAGAGAAGTCAGCCCTGCTTAGTGCTGGGTTAGTGCAATCAGCTGGTGAGAGGTTTGGATTTGGATACACATAATAGCTCCTTGCTGAGAGCTCGCTTGTGCACCCAAACCTAGTGCTGAGCAGGAGTAACATCCCTGTGTTAACAGCTGATGTGAGCAGAAGTCCATCCAGTTTGATTTGGGCGTGCAAAACAGCTCCCCATAGGGAAGTCTCTCAAACCTGTTCAGTTTTGCTGCACTCTGAAGTCAGGACTTCACAGCACCTTGCAGGTGACTGAGGTTTTCCCCCTTCGTTTTATCAGCTGGTTCAATGCAAAATGGTTTTCAAAGCACCAAGCCACCTGACGTTATTTGAGCTGCCAGGTGAATAGCAACAAATTAGAGCTGGGAGGCAGATCCTGATATGGATCTGGCTTGTGGAGCCAAAAAAGTCCCCCACTCCTGGTGAGTGAGTGAGATAAACCAGTGGTCAGATTCAGTATAACACTTCCTATATGCCTAATAAAAAAATGGACTAAGTATCTTTACAATCCATCTGGAGAGAGCACAAACAATATTGCAGTGCTGTCCCTCTTCCCCTTTAAAACAATGTACATGAGTGCCTTTAAGTCTCATGACATAATGAAAGCATGTTGAAGCTTGCTGAGCCACACAATCAATATATATACCTCACCACTTTTTTTGAAGGTCAAGATAGATGGAGTACAATATAATGAGAACAATTCTTCAAGCTGCGTGCATCAAGACCGGAGCAACGGTCTCATTAATCTGTGCACAATATTTGAACTGCACTCAGATTCCCAAATTTTAAGTCTGCGTTTTTCATTCCAAGGGAAGTCAAGCTGACACAAAGGTCCAAAGTTCAGAGCAATTTTAATCCTTCAAAAAGGAGCTAGCCGAGAAAAGCATATGAAACAATCGCTATGGCAACATAATACTTCGAAATAATGAAGCTTCTTATTGAGGTATGAGTGGTCTTTTGTTAGCTAGGAACTAGGACTGAAGTATTTAGAGCAAACTTCGGTAGCGAACAAAGGCAAAAACATCATTCAAATCCAAAGAATTTTATGCTTGAGTACTCTCTGAAAAGACAGTAACCAGAGCTTCCTTGACTCACACAGACTCTGGGAATCAGAACTCATACGGGATGTCATAAAAGCTATACTTAAAAAGGCCTATAAAGCACACACTGGATGAAGCTGAACCTCTTTGGTTGACATTCTAAATATGGAAAGAAGGATCAGTCTTCACTAGATAGTTTGCAATTTTTCTGCTTCATCAGCCGACTAACCAATAACCAAACAGATATTCATTCATTCAGAGGCATATTGCCTTTGAACATGGCGGTTGCATAGCCATCATGATTAGTAGCATGTTGGGGTCTTATATTTTAGTACTGTGTGTTCCTAGAACATGGCAGCCACCAGTACTGCAACCAAGCCATTAAAAGCAGCAGTGAGAGGTGTAGGACGAGGCTTCTGGATTTAATATCCCCTAGCAAAAAGATCTGTATCAGGAAAAACCTTCCGGCAGGTAAGTGGAACAGACTCCCTTGAAAGGTGGCAGATTCTCCTTCATTTGAGGTTTTAAAACAGAGGTTGGATGGCCACCTGTCATGGATGCTTCAGTTGAGATTCCTGCATTGCAGGGGGTTGGACTAGATGTCTCCCGGGATCCCTTCCAATTCTACAGTTCTATGATTCATTGGCTGCATTTGGACACCACAATAAACTATAGTTTATTGGGATAGGAACGTGCCTAGGTGGGCCTTGGGCTTGAGGTCAAGAAGCAGGAAGGAGTTTGCAAGCTTTTACTCCCAATGTGAGTTATCCACAGCTTAGCACGACAACTAGCTCCTAAATTGCATTTCAACGTATTCTTTGTTGAAATAAGGCAGCTCCACAATCCATGGTTTGTAGTTGGATGGTTTCCAACAAATCATAGTTAAGATTAATCGCACAGCTCAGCTTGGGGTTCAGACTAAATTCACTGGCTACCTATTTCCTTCGAAGCCCACCAAGTTCTGATGCTTACCTAAAGGTACCCCTGACAGTTAAGTCCAGTCGTGAACGACTCTGGGGTTGCGGCGCTCATCTCGCTTTACAGGCCGAGGGAGCTGGCATTTGTCCACTTCCGCAGACAGTTTTTCCGGGTCATGTGGCTAGCATGACTAAGCCGCTTCTAGCTAAGCCAGAGCAGTGCACGGTAATGCCATTTACCTTCCCACCAGAGTGGTACCTATTTATCTACTTGCACTGTGTGTTTTCGAACTGCTAGGTTGGCAGGAGCAGGGACTGAGCAACAGGAGCTCACCCCGCCGCGGGGATTCGAACCGCCGACCTTCTGATCGGCAAGTCCAAGCGGCGCAGTGGTTTAAACCACAGCGCCACCCGCATCCCTGGTGCTTACCTTCATACTCATAAATGGCTTGGAACCAAAATACTTAAGGGAACACCTCTTCCCACACCAACCTGCCTGCACATTATGGTCATCAGCCAACACCCTGCTGCAACTACACTTCAAAATGGAAGGGAGCAATGTTGTAGCTAGAGAAAGGACATTTGCAGCAATCGTGACCCAACTGTGAAATACCTTTCCTAGCAAAGCTGACGCTGGGTAAAACTCCCTGGGTTGAATAGGGTTCGTTAATTTTCATGGATCTGCTCTGAGTAGGATTAGCGTTGGATACAGACACACCTTCTAGACAACAGGCAAAAATCTTTTTATTCAAACCAGTCCTTTTAAACATCCCGGCTCCTTTAAACCCTTGACTTTTGACTGTCATTTTATTTGCCACTTTAAAGCTCTTCTTGCAAGGCTGTTTTATTTTATGGATTTTGCATTTCAAATTGGCTAGAAACTTTTCAATATGAGGCAGTACAGAATGGAAGAAATAAAGGAAAGCAAAAGAAAGTCCTCTGTGAAGAAAACTATATAAACCTGAACCCTAACACATTACCTTTCTATCTGGAGGGAATATTTCTGAATGAAGGAGCACTCAAGCCATGTGAGCCCCCACCTGCAGTCTGCAATGGTACGGACCAGACACAGATGCATCATCTCAATAAGTACTAGGCCTTTGTCAATTTCACTATAGGGAAAGAAAACGCTTCCTATTTTTCCTTACACCTGTCTATATTACTCCTAAAGAAAGAGACACAAAAGCAAGCTGTTATTGTTACTAAACAATTACTAGTCTAGGGAAGGGCCAGGTGTTCAAATAAATGCAAATTCAAACACCCTAACGTGAACAAAAAAAAGACTGTCTCAATTCCCTATTTTGTATCATGCAACATGCAAGAGCTACATCTTCCAAAAGAATCCATCTGTTAAAAATGTATGAACCAAAAGTATTTATGTGATGTCAGCATCTGTGTGCCATCTGTATGGTTTTTTTCTAATGGACAAAGTAAACACATAATGACCAAAATGCACCGTGCCTACCTGGTAGCTGTTGCCATTCCAGAACTTTTTCATCTCTTTGCGATACAAAGCAACTAACGTGGCCATAATTAGTGTGCACGGCACTAAATAGAGAAGGGCTGGTTGTGCCATCTGCATTAGCGCCAGGCCCGCGAATGTGACCAACATGCCAATAGCATAAGCTGTAGAAAGAGAGGAACAAGAGAGATGTTGAGTAACATACACCTAGTATGTTCATGGCTTCACTGTAGATATAGCCCCATTAAGAGTTAGAGTTGTTTACCTATCGTGGAAGAAATGAAATACACAGAGGAAGAGCTTGTCTGAACATCAAACCTGTGACAATAGGCCACCAGGAGACCTAAAAAAACACAAAATTATAGGTCAGAAATCTTTGTCAGGAAGTAAACGAAGCCAGCAAAATCACTATCCCCACTTCTTATACTAATGAATAGGAAATCAAAGAACTGGCATCCCCAAACTCGGCCCTCCAGGTATTTTGGGACTACAATTCCCATCATCTCTGACCACTGGTCCTGTTAGCTAGGGATGATGGGAGTTGTAGTCCCAAAAACATCTGGAGGGCTGAGTTTGGGGGTGCCTGTCCTAGGATAACAAAAGGGGCTGGGGGCCTTGCTCCCCTCCCCTTTGTGAAGACACCCTTAGCTACTGTTTTAGAAGGCTACAAGAGGGCAGGATTTGCCCCATCTACCTTTATTCAAGCACCCACCATGGAGCTACCAGCAATATGGATTGATTTAAATCACTGATTTAAATAATGATTATATTTTTATTATTATTATTGAATTTATATACCACCCTATTTTAAAATCAGCAAGAAGAAAAAGCCCAACTGAAACCACAAATTTAAATCAAGTTTCCCACTGATATTTCAAGAAATTCCTAAAAATGTGACCACTGAACAACTAAATTTACAACTAGAGTACTGTATTGTTGTTGTTGCTGCTGCTGTTGTTATTATTATTGTTATTGTTATTATCATCACCCATTCAGAAGGGATACCATGTACTGGTTTTTTTAGCTGACTTGATTTTTAAAAATTAATTTTAGAAGATACTGTTTAATGGACAACTTTTTAACCTATAGAGGGAATTTATTTACAATATGCTCATTATGGGTCTTTCAGCAACCAGCACTACGGTAGTTTTGTGGAAAATAGGAACCTGCATTTTGAACCATTTTTCTCCTTTTCTTTTCCCTGCTCCTTACTACTTCACCTTACTCCTTACTACTACTTACTCCTTACTACTTAACCTCTCCACCTTAGCCCAAGCCTATCTTCACAAAAAGAAAAAGTAGCAAACAATCTATTGATAGTTACTAGGCAGATGAGAGCAGTTGATTTTCATCAATTGAAAATGAAATGCCTGTGTTCAGTAGGAAGAATGTACGTTTGGCAGGGGGTGGGGGGCAATGAATTAGTTCTTCATTTACCCTTGAAAAGCTTCCTTTAACTAAATGTATCTGGTCACAGGTATTGATTCAGTTCAGCTATCGGTCTGGGCTTTTTTATTTATTTTATTTGGCAGTCACTTTATCTTGCCCAGGGCAACCTGAAGCAATTTACTACCAAACAAGGAGACAATAAACCTCACATAGGTACTGTCAGGGAACTGCCATCGGAGAGAGAGGTGGTGGATAAGTTCCATGAGAATAGGAGAGAATCTGCAGCAGAAGGAACCAGCAGGGGGAGTGCAGGAGTCACAGCGGAGGGGAGGCTCTGGGATACTTCCAGTGACGACAGCGAAGAGGTAACAAGACCCCCGTTAGGAACTCCCACCCTGCGCCGGAAACTGTCACGCAGAGAGTCACGAAAGCGCATGTCTGTCAAACAGCTTTTATGTTGGCGTAGGTTCCGTAGACGCCCACTGTCAGATTCTACCAGCGACTAACGGAGTCATGCTTTGGGGAGCTCCGTTAGTGCCTAGGTTGGGATGACCAACCAAACCCCAGAGGGATCAAGCTTTACGCACAAGCAGCTCATTATCCCATCACAGCAATCTGACAGTCTCTGAAAGCAGCTTGTGCAAGCAGAGGGCATCATGAGCGAACCAGCTGGAACCGGAGGTGCAGGAGCTGGGGCTGGAGGAGGTCCAAGCCTGGAAGACAGGTACAGGGCGTTGGAGGTCCAGCTCGCGCTGCAAACGGCGAGGCTCGAGGAGAGGAGGGCTCAAGATGCGGATAAAGGGAAACCCACCCCACTTGCCAGAAAGGTGCCTGGATTGGTGCAGAAATTTGGGGGGGATCCCAGGAACTATCAAGCCTTTAGGACAGAGATGCAATATGCTCTTAACCTACTGTTTGATGACTTCCCTGATGAGAACTCTAGAGTGGCGTACGTGATCGGCCATCTAGAGGGAGGGGCGAGGGACTGGGTGCGGCCCCTGATGGCAGCCAATAATGAAATCTTAAAGGACACTATGAAGTTTTTTCGCGCCATGGACTTGATGTTTTCCAGTGAGATTGAGCAAGGGGTGGTGCGGAGGCAGTTAATGGCGTGTAAACAGGGGAGCCGATCTGTACGTGAGTACTGGACTGAGTTCAGCATGCTGATTCATAGACTGGGGTGGGACCTTGCGAGTGAACCTATTCAAATGCTGTTTGAAGAAGGGCTCTCTCCGGCAGTGAAAGATGAACTTTCCCGGGCGCCCAGGGCGGAGTCTATGGATCATCTGACTAAATCAGCGCTGTCCATAGGAGCGCGCCAGGAGGCAAGGGCTTTGGAAAAGCGGGAAGGAAAAGGGGAACGTTGGAAGGATTTCCGCATTCCAGAGATTCCGGAGCAGCCTTTCCCGCCAGCAGAGCCGATGGAAATTGGAACAGCGCGCGCGCGCGCAGTTTCAAACACCAGTGAAGGGCGGAAGAAGGAGGGGAAGGGCGCCAAGAGATGTTATCTCTGCCAACAGCCAGGTCACTTTGCCAGAGTCTGTCCGCAAAGGAAGGAATGGCAAGGAATGGCGGGAACTGTTGGGGGGAAGGAGGAAGGAGAAACAAGCAGCGAGCAAGTAAAAGCCAACGCCTGGCTGCCAGCATCAGGGCACCGCAGTCAGGCAGAGGAGAAGTGAATGTGCCCACGCCGGAACCTCCAAGACCAGCGCTTGTGATAGAGGTGTTGCTGGAACTGTCCAATGGACACCCACTAAAGATAAAAGCGCTATTGGATTCAGGCAGCTCCTGTAATTTCATGAGTAAGGAGTTTGCAGCTGAACACCAGATACAGACTATCCCATTAAGTAAGCCTTTGCAGGTTACCACGATTGATGGGAGGGAACTGTTGGGAGGAGAAGTGAGCCAGCAGACTGTTCCAATGGTAATGAGGGTGGCAAGACACACAGAACTGATAGCGTTTAACGTAGCCACTTTGGGAGGAGCTCCCATTATTTTGGGAATGAGCTGGCTAGCACTACACGATCCTCTAGTAGGCTGGCATCAGAGAGTGGTTTCCTTTGGATCAGCACATTGCCTAGAACACTGCAAAGAGGGAGAGGTTCAGGCAGGGGCCAGGGCCACTCTAGCAGGGGTGGAAGTGATGGGCAAGGGCAAGGTGCCACCACAATATGCTGACTTGATTGACGTCTTTAGCGAAAAGGAAGCAGATAGACTGCCCCCGCACAGACCCTTTGACTGTCAAATTAACTTACTCCCAGGAGCACAATTGCCAGTGGGCAAGCTGTATGCAATGTCAGACAGTGAAATGCAGGAGTTAAGGGAGTTCATTGACAAGAATCTCAAGCGAGGTTTCATCAGAGAGTCACGAGCGGTGGGGGGCAGCCCAGTGTTCTTTGTGGACAAAAAACACACGGGCAAACCGAGGCTTGTATGTGACTTCAGAAGCCTAAATGCAGTGTCAGAACCAGTGACTTTCCCTATGCCTAGAATTGATGACATTCTGACACAGGTGAGAAAAGGGAAAATTTTTACCAAGCTGGACCTTAGGGGGGCATATAACTTGATACGTGTGAGAAAGGGGGATGAGTGGAAGACCACTATGTTCACCCCCTTGGGGGCTTTTGAGTATTTAGTTATGCCTTTCGGATTACAAGCGGGCTCCGCCTGCTTTCAATCATTCATGAATCACGTCCTGGGGCCACTGCTCTACAAGAACTGCGTAGCGTTCTTAGATGACGTCCTGGTGTACTCAGCGAATGAGGAGCAGCATGTGCGAGATGTAAGAGAGGTACTGAGCAAGTTGCGAGAAAATCGGCTGTGGGTGAAACTGGAGAAGTGTCAGTTTCATACCAGGGAGGTGGAATTCCTGGGGTACCGGTTGTCTGACAAGGGGTTGGCCATGGATCCCAGCAAGGTTCAAGCGGTACTGGAATGGAAAACACCAATGACCAAGAAGGACGTGCAAAGGTTCCTGGGCTTCGGAAACTTCTATAGGAAGTTCATCAAGAACTTTGCCCATTTGACAGCGCCTATCACGGATTGTCTTAGTAGCAAAAAGAAATTTGTTTGGACGGAAGAAGCGCAGCGGGCGTTCGAACGCTTAAAGCAGGCGTTTGCGTCGGAAGAGCAACTGTTGCATGTGGATCTACAACAACCAATGAGAGTGGAGACTGACACGTCAGACCGAGCGGTGGGGGCCGTTCTTCTCCAGCCGGGAAAAGATACGTCTGAATGGAGACCGTGTGCATTCTTCTCGCGGAAGTTGAACAAATCCGAGAGGAACTACACAGTATACGACCGAGAACTGCTCGCCATTCATGAAGCCTTCCGGAAATGGCGGCACTTGCTGATTGGGGTGCAGCACAAGGTTCAAGTCCGAACTGACCACAAAAATCTGGAATATTGGAGAACAGCCCGAGTGCTGAACCAGAGACAAGTACGATGGGCCCAGGAGTTCTCCAAATTCCACTTTGAGATTCGTTACGTGCCCGGATCCGAGAACGTGAGGGCGGACGCTCTTTCCAGGAAACCTGAGTACTTAGAGGGGGAGGGAGCGCCCGAGGCAAGGCATGTAATCCCTGAAGACCGCTGGGTGTGCGGGGCGGCATTGGTGGGGCAGAGGGAACTGATAGAGGGTACTGAGAACGATGAATACGCCCAAGGGAAACTCAGAGAGCTCCGGAGGGCAGAGGAGAACACAGGGGGGTTTGAAGAAAAGAACGGGGCGTTGTATTACAAAGGGGCACTGTACATACCCGACGGGGAACTGAGGGGCAGAGTACTCAAGCAGTTGCATGACAGCCCCACCGCGGGACATTTTGGACAGCACAAAACCATGTGGTTGGTTACCAGGGAGTTTTGGTGGCCCAAGGTGAGGGAGGACGTACGGGAATATGTCAGGGGTTGCGTCAGGTGCCAGCGAGCAAAAGGAGAGAGGGTGGCGCCAGCGGGGCTATTACAACCCTTACCCACGCCCGAAAGGCCATGGGAGGCAGTATCCATAGATTTTATGACGGACCTGCCAAAATCCAAAGGCAAAACAGCTGTCATGGTGGTGGTAGATCTATTAACCAAGATGTGTCATTTTATAGCTTGTTCACATGCAGTCACAGCGGAGGAAACCGCCAAGTTGTTTGTAGAACATATTTTTAGGTTGCATGGCGCCCCCTTGAGGGTTTTGAGCGACAGAGGGAAACAATTTACTTCCAGGTTCTGGAGGAAACTGATGAGCTTATTACACGTAGAACTCAATTTCTCAACTGCTCGGCACCCAGAAACCAATGGGCAAGCGGAAAGGGCAAATGGGATTTTACAACAATACCTGAGGTGTTATGTAAAAGACAGAGAAAATGATTGGGTGGATAAGTTACCTCTAGCAGAATTTGCCTACAACAACGCGGAGAACGTGTCCACAGGGATGAGTCCCTTTCTGGCAAATTATGGGTGTCACCCCCGGGCATTCCCAGGAGAGGGAGGGGAGAGGTGGAGCGTGCCGGCGGCGGAATATTTTTTTGAAGAGATGGAAGCGATCCACCGTCAGCTTCAACTTAACTTAGAGAAAGCCAAGGAAGAATATAAGAAGCAAGCAGACAAAAATAGGAGGGAAGGTGAAACCATAAGGGTGGGGGACCGGGTGTGGTTATCCACCCAAGGACTACCGTTCAAAGGAGGGTGTAAGAAATTGAGACCCAAAAGATTGGGACCCTTTGAGGTCATACAGCAGGTCAACCCAGTAGCATTCAAACTCAGGCTGCCCAGTCACATGAAGTTACACCCAGTATTTCACAGGTCATTACTGTCGCCGTACCGAGAGGGACGTGAGTGGGGGGAGCATGAGAGAGAGGCCACCCAAACGCCCGTGATAGAAGAGAGAGAGCGCGACATGAACGTGGCAGGAATCATTGATTCCAGGTGGAAGGGGAATCAGGTGGAATATCTGGTAGAATGGGAGGGGGAAGTAGAGTCGGAAAACACTTGGGTACCAGCAGAGGTAGTCAATGACGAGGTTTTAATAGAAACATTTCATCAGCGTTTCCCAAGAAAACCGCAACCCGTGGCACGATTTAGAAGGGAACACTTTGGTACCACCGATGAGGAAGGAGAGTTTGAAGGGTTCCCTGAGTCAGGGGTGGGTGAGGAAGCCGACTCAGACGAAGAAGAGGAAGACGGGGAGAGAGACGGTACGCCGTGGCTAGAAGTGTTTGAATCCTCGGACGACGAGGAGAGTTCCTTCAGGGGCTTTCCGTCCTCACCGCCAGTGGGAGAGGAGGCGGGAGGGGGTGAAGGGGGCCCTGGGGGGGAGGTGGATGTCAGGGAACTGCCATCGGAGAGAGAGGTGGTGGATAAGTTCCATGAGAATAGGAGAGAATCTGCAGCAGAAGGAACCAGCAGGGGGAGTGCAGGAGTCACAGCGGAGGGGAGGCTCTGGGATACTTCCAGTGACGACAGCGAAGAGGTAACAAGACCCCCGTTAGGAACTCCCACCCTGCGCCGGAAACTGTCACGCAGAGAGTCACGAAAGCGCATGTCTGTCAAACAGCTTTTATGTTGGCGTAGGTTCCGTAGACGCCCACTGTCAGATTCTACCAGCGACTAACGGAGTCATGCTTTGGGGAGCTCCGTTAGTGCCTAGGTTGGGATGACCAACCAAACCCCAGAGGGATCAAGCTTTACGCACAAGCAGCTCATTATCCCATCACAGGTACATTAAAACCAAAAGGAAAAATAAATACATTAAAAACATCCCACCCACTTCCAAATGGTTGCATAACACACTTGAATCTTAGACTTCCTTCTCCTTCTTGTTTTTTTATCCTTGTAAGTCACTTTCTGTTTCCATGGACAGAAAAACAAGTTAATTTGAAAAAAATAAGAAGTCAAAAGAACACCCATGGAGTAAGAATCCAGTAAAAATGTTTTAAAAATATTTAAAATTAAGACAGAATGATTTAGAAGCTAGCAGTTCATGGGGCTAACGAAGCCTTTGCCAACCTGGTCCTTTGGACCAACTCTCACCAGCCCTTGCCAGCAGAGTTTTTATTAGTTTTCATACATATACCATACATTATTCAACTTAACCAAACAATTGTTTTATAAATTCCCCTCTCCCCCTTGGCTTCCCTCCATTTCCATTTCTACTTTCACTTCGTGCTTTCGAACTGCTAGGTTGGCAGTAAATTACATTATATATGTTTATTTAAATCCTGCCAAAGAATCCATACTTTTACATTGTTTCTGCGAATAAGTCACAAAAGGTTCCCATTCTTTTCCAAAGCCACTATTATCCTTTTCACGCAGTTTACTATTTATTTGTTTACTTTTCATTCATCAAGCTATTGGGGTTTAAAAAAAATCTTTTGTTGTTATAAAAAAAAGGGTACATTCAGTTCTATGGTATTTGAGAAGTCTTTTTTTTTACGTAATTATTTCTTAACTCTCTGTTTTTCCATTTGGTCATCATGCTGAGTTAATCTTAGTTGATGAAACAAAGTCACTTACCTGGTAAAGCAATGTCACCGTACCCAAGTAATGAAAATGGTCTTGAACATAACGTCATTGCAGAGAATGCCAGCCTTGGCACCCTGATTACCACTGGCAACTGCAAAAGAGTGTTTTCAAAATCCCACATAAGTCAACGCCAAAAGGCACTGAAGAAAGGAAGCATTAAAATTCATCAGAACTATTTACTCATCTAGTTTACATAGAACTTCAGATTATAAAGGACGATCTAAGAAACCAGCAAGCAAGATACTGAGCGTATAAAAGATGACCAAGCATCTAAACCAAAAGGACAATGCATATGGATGACAAACAGACACTACGCACAAGAATGTTAAGAAAATGCACCATATGAAATGAGAAAAACAGTGCTGAATTTAAGGGTGGTTGGGGAACACTGATATCCAGGCCCTGGATAAATAAATTTGGAAAGGGAGAGACAGAGAGTCGAGATTCCCACCAATCCCAAATGCTATTCTTTTTCAGAGGATCTTAAATACAATCCTTACTTTCTCATGAGGAGCTGACCGCCCAGCAGAGGCTTCCACCAAGCTTCCATCATTCTAGGATCAAACCCAAGTCAACAAGCATTTAATACTTTAAAAGAAGGTAGGGAAAAAATGGCTATATTCTGTGAACATGTTGCACGTAAATATTTCGGGCAAAATTCAGGCCAAGTGCAGCACTTTAGATTCCCTTTGGTTTGAAAGAGTTAAGCGCATCTTTCATTATCCCACGTAACGAGAGTCAAAAGGATAGCAAAGTGCTAAACTTTAACCGGATTCTGCGTTAGTGCAAACTCAATGCAGTAGCAGCTATGAAAACACAATATGACAATTCCTTACATAGCTTGAGTATAAATTATGCATTTATCAAATGATTATATGCTTACCTTTTCACCACTATCCGTAGGACCTGTTGCCACTTCAACCATGATACTTTCTCCACTCTGAAATTTTAAATGGAGCATTGTGATACGGAATCATTCACCTAGCAAGTACATGGGTTTAATTGTTTATATTCTTAAACATTCAGAATGTAATGTAATCCTCTTACAATGTATTTTGGCAGTACATTCCTCAGCAACTCCGTGTGAAACAGAATGCACGAAAAGCAAACAGAATCGGTTCATGAACCCAAGTGTACAGATCAGTATGAAAGAGATCTAATTTTTTGAAAAGCAGAATTAACCAAAGTCGACTTCTGCAGAAGAATTGGGTATAAATCCTGCTGCAGGTTTAATTTCCAAAGAAGCTTGAAACCGTGCAAATTTAATAAAATTTCACCAGATGAAATCAAAAGCAGACGCCAACACCGGAAAAGGCCAACTAACAATTTGAACTTCAATGTGTTAAAAGAAGTAGTTTCAAACGTGGATATTAACTCTGTTTTCTTTTCAAACATTACTGTGTTTTGGCAATCAGGCCACTAAGACAATTTGGTTGTTTCTTTAAGGCAATCAGAATCAGGGGTCCTGTAGCCTATCTTGCAGGAGTTATGCAGAACACAACATTGGGAAGTTATTCAAAGTTTGTGGTATCACAGTGCCACTCAAAGGCTCTAGACTGTACTCTGCAAGAGCCAAAGCTTCATGGCTTACTTTAGAACTGCTCAGAATAATCTTAGGATTCACTCTCATTAGAATCCAGGTTTTTTAATTTCTAAAATATTAAAATGCAAGTGATTCCCAGTACTTGTCTCCTATTTTGTCAGGTCTCTCTTCAGGTGCATTTAACTACCAAGTGATGCTCAGACCTCATGTTGGTCTCATTTAGGCACAAGGTAAAAACAATTCTCTTTACCCAGATCTTTGAAATGGAACAAACCTTCTATGCACACTCTATACTGCTTCTGGTTCTGGTATATATTTAAAGTAGATAATTAAATGAGCAAATTAAATGAATTTGGATATGCAAGAGATATTTTAAAAAATACATTTAAGGAACCACAGAAAGAGGGGGAAGGAAGTCAAACTTTGAAATGTTAAATTGATTGTAAAACCTGTATAAACCTGTATAATGTATAAAGTAAAATGTATAAACCTGAAAAGTAAAAATAAAAAAATAAAAAAATTAAAAATACACTTTAATACGTACAATATTGGTGTGCTTTAATGAAAAAATAGTTATAAACCTGCATACTTACTTTTGTAAGGTATGGTGTGATGAAGACAAAAAATACATCATATACAAGAAGGAGACCAAGGAGAATAACACATGACTAGAGAATGAAAAAAGAGTTATTTTTATAAAGCTCATGAGCAATCATTAACACTTACAAAAATAGCACAATCATATCATACTATTTAAATAAATTGGCAACATTTGCTTGTAACACTAAACCATCGTTTAAAGCAATGTGTATCAACCAGAACAAACCTGAGTGAAAGCTGGCTTAGCATTATGTATGAACTGTATGGCTAGAACAAACTTATGGCTAGTTGCCAAGAAAGTTCAACAACCCACCATTTCAAAAGTGAAAGGAGATTATTTAAAATCATGTTTGGTTGGTACCCAACAATAGTCGGGATCCCGTGAAAGTAAGATTAAAACACTAGAGAAGTCCTTTCCTTTCCTTCAGTCAGGCACGTTAAACTTGTGCCCATAACACTGAGACTTTGGCTTAGTTTGGAGAGCTAAACAATGGTTTAGCTAGTGTTAAGAGAATGCATCAAGCATCTCCAAAAAGATTCCTCTCCTCTAGCATGGCCACAAGGAGGAAATTGGAAGCTTCCACTGATATTTGAATTAACCACCATTTAGTGTGGTTTAGTGTGGTTATCAAAGAAAGTTTAAGTATAAAGGATAAATGCAATTCAATACAAGAAACAATATTCAGCTTACACTAGCAATTCATTTTGAAAACAGAATTATTTTATCCATACAATAAAAATCTAAAGTAATTTCAAAACATTTTTTATTTCACTTCCCAAACTTACGTTTAGGACTACAACTTAGAACTAGATATTTTTGTAATAGTAGTTGGTATTCCCATTATTTGAATTGCATCCACACATACTGTACATTGCGTACCCTGCTACCAGATTTCTAAACTAGCGTATGTATTTAACATATATTGTCCAGAGGATTGAAAACTAACTGCAAGCTCGTACATTCTCTTTTGCTTCCCTCTTCACTTTTAATTTCTTGTTTAGTGCTAACCACAGTTTGTCATTATGGTCTGGATGGAAACACAAATCATTCTTGGCCAATCTGAACATCATGGCAAACTATGGTTAGCACTAAACAAGAAACTGAAAGTGATGGTGCATGAGGAAGAGGATAAACACATGAGCCTACAAGGTCATTTCCAGCCCTCCAAACCACGATTTGAAAAACTGAGCCAGTAGCACTTTAAAAAGAAATTGATGGGGTTTGGGAGCTGTATTTGATACAGTCTACTTCCATCAGATGCTCTAGCCAACCACAGCTTAAGCTGCAAAAATTGACTCAACCTTTTCTGCAGTCCAACACAGCACACTCTCTCTGAAATTGGTGTTCTTTGTGTATTTTAGCTAGATGGAAAGCTTACTGTACCTTAAAGTTGGGCAATTTGAGTGTTTTAATAAAGTTCACGCAGAAAGCAATTCCCAGGATATCTTGCAAAATCCATACCCAGCTAGAACAAAAAATAAATAAATAATAAAAAAATAAAAAAATTGTTGCGGTAAAACACAGGGACAAAATATTGCACATAAAGCTACAATCCTCAACTCACTTATTACAAGTTAAACCCCCTTGAAAACAGTGCAATTAATTTTGATGCAAAAATGTATAGGATTTGGGTTGTAAGGCCAGGATTCAAAGAGGCCCATGCAATAGCATCATATGCAGTGCTTGTGGACAAGGGGAGAGAAGGGGGAAAGGAGACATCTAATGGGAAGAGAGAATGGAAAGGCCTGTCTGTCTATGCAGGATTTGTACCCTGACCTAAATATTTTGCAACAAAGCTAGCATTTCTCATCATTTCAATTCTGAATCTGGGAACTATTCACATACCTATTTTCATTCCGAAACACTGCCCAAACAACAGATGTCGTTATGCATATTAGAGCGAGAAAAAAGAGTCTCACTTCGAGGCATCTGTCCCAGCATGGAAACCTAAAAATAAAGCAGGACAAGAATATGTTATAAATACAGCAAATAATACATCTAGTTCTCCAACAGATACCAACAAGGGCAGCTTGCCAGCTATAGGCATCATGCAGAGCAATTTTCTATGGGGGTTTTGCATTCCAGTCAAAGTATATTTTGTGTATGAGGAAGGGCCGTACCTCGGAGGCAGAGCAATTGTCTTCCACGCAAAAAGTCCCAGGTTTGGCCTCCAGCATCTCTAAGTAGGAATGGGAGAGATTATTGTCCGAAACCCTGGACAATCAGTGAGCTGGCAATACTGACCAATGGACTCAGTCACTATGGTATTTTTCACTCTATAAGACACACCTTTTCCCTCCTAAAAAGTAAGGGGAAATGTGTGTGCGTCTTATGGAGCGAATGCAGGCTGCGCAGCTATCCGAGAAGCCAGAACAGCAAGAGGGATCATTGTGCAGTGAAAGCAGCGATCCCTCTTGCTGTTCTGACTTTGCTTTGCTGGAGAGGTGCTGCGCAGAGAGGGAAAGCTACGCAGCGCCCCTTCCACAGCTGTCAACTTTCAGATTTGAAAATTAAGGGGTCAGCAGCCTCACCTGTCCCGGGGACAGTCTACGGGATATCGAACAATCTGGGATAGCAGCGGGAAACGGCGCTGGAATAAGGGAATTTCCCACAAAAAAAGGGGAAGGTTGATAACTATGGCCCCTTCAGCGAAGCGGGAGGAGAAACGGAGCCCCTTCCGTTTCTCCTCCCTCTTTGCTGGAGAGGTGCTGCACAGAGAGGGAGAGAATATTTTCAGCAGCTGACGGACTGACTTGCCTAAGGTCACCTAGTGAACTCATGGCAGAGGTGAAACAGGAACTTCCTGATTCGTAGCTCAGTCTCTAGCCATACCGAGAAGGAATTGAAAGAAGAAAGAGGTGGCATTATGTAGGTGTTTTGGCAGGCAGATCCAAACATATAAGATAAGAGGGTGGAGGGCTCTGACAGCAAGGGCAAGGAACTCATGTTGGATCTGGGAATTGATAGGAAGCCAATGAAGGGGTTTAAAGGAGAAGCGTCATGTGATCAAAGTGACATGAAAGGTGGTTTAGCAGTTGTTGTTGTTTAGTCGTTTAGTTGTGTCCAACTCTTCGTGACCCCATGGACCAGAGCACGCCAGGCACTCCTGTCTTCCACTGCCTCACGCAGTTTGGTCAAACTCATGCTGGAAGCTTGGAGAACACTGTCCAACCATCTCGTCCTCTGTCGTCCCCTTCTCCTTGTGCCCTCCATCTTTGCCAACATCAGGGTCTTTTCCAGGGAGTCTTCTCTTCTCATGAGGTGGCCAAAGTCTTGGAGCCTCAGCTTCACGATCTGTCCTTCCAGTGAGCACTCAGGGCTGATTTCCTTAAGAATGGATACGTTTGATCTTCTTGCAGTCTATGGGACTCTCAAGAGTCTCCTCCAGCACCATAATTCAAAAGCATCAATTCTTCGGCGATCAGCCTTCTTGATGGTCCAGCTCTCACTTCCATACTGGGAAAACCATAGCTTGAACTATATGGACCTTTGTTGGCAAGGTGATGTCTCTGCTTTTTAAGATGCTGTCTAGGTTTGTCATTACTTTTCTCCCAAGAAGCAGGCATCTTTTAATTTTGTGACTGCTGTCACCATCTGCAGTGATCATGGAGCCTAAGAAAGTAAAATCTCTCACTGCCTCCATTTCTTCCCCTTCTATTTGCCAGGAGGTGATGGGCCCAGTGGCAGTAGAGTAACATAAAGCAGGCTTCCTCAGCCTCGGCCCTCCATATGTTTTTGGCCTACAACTCCCATGATCCCTAGCTACCAGGACCAGTGGTCAGGGATGATGGGAACTGTAGTCTCAAAACACCTGGAGGACCAAGGTTGAGGAAGCCTGGCATAAAGGGACCAAGATGAGTCCACAGAAGAAAGAGAAGGTTGCAGTTGTCTAGCAACAGACGGCCAGAAGATAAAGCAGAGTTTCTGCTGAGGGGATAAAGAGAGAAGTGATGAACCTTGGTAATGGAGTAAACAGGGAGAGCAAATGAGAGGAATATAATATAAAGCCTAGGCTGAATGCCTGATTAACAAGGCATATGGTAACACTGGCAATGGATAAGGAGAGAAGGGCTTGGGATGAAAGATGAGAAATCCAGTCTTTGGCATTTTGAGTTTGGGGCAATGACATGCAAGCAGAAATCTGGTAAGACTGAGGTGTAGGATTGGAGTGAGGAAATAGAGACAGAAAGCTGGGTGTCATGTGCATATAGGAACTACTGATGAGAATTTTGAGAAAAAAGAGCAAAAAGCCAAGAACAGTTCTCTGAGTCACAGCAAAGAGAAGGCAAACAGGAAATGAGCTTCCACCTACATAAACACTGAAATAATGATTAGACAGATAGGAAGAGAACATGGTGAGGACAACATCACAGAGACTTCTGGCTTAAAGGAGTCAAGCAGGAGGGGGTGGTGGAAACAGACCATCTGTATCAAGTGCAGAGGAAAGGACAAGAAGAATGAGAACTGAACAGAGACTATTAGATTTTGCAGCAAGGAGTAATTTTTGTGGGGGCAATTTCAGTGGATTGAAAAGGGTGTAAACTGGATTGGAGGAAGTCACAAGCAGAGAAGGAGAGAAAGTTAAAACAGCAGTACACTCCCGGAGTTTGGAGGCAAAGGGGAGAGGAGTGGCAGCTGGAGAGGAAAGGTGGGTTAAGGGATGGATTTTTGAGGAACAGGGAAGACAAGCTCACATGTGCATGCAGGATGAAAGGAGGAAGAGGTGTTAGAGAGGGAGATATAGAGATTAATTGTGTGAAAAAGAGGGGAATAACAGCAGGTTGAGAAACAGAAGGATATGGAATCAAGGGAGCAAGTGGAGATGTGAGAGGATGACAACTGAATAGTCGACTTATCAAGTGAGACACAAGAGGAAAGCATTCATTTTACAAGCCTGACCATATAACATAATTTTTCTTAGCCGCAAAGCTATTTAGGAAAGTCATATGGAGTTATGGACTGTACCTGCATTGCCCATAAGGTATTTTTCTAACTATGGCATGAAGACAGTTGAACAGGCTTGATGCAGATGCGAGGCAGAAAATTGTGATGACGGCATACACTGGACAAAAAAGGAAAATAAGGATACATTGGATAAAAGCTGTCAGAAGCATGCCATTACAAATTATTCAAAGGGGAAAAAAGATTGCTCATGCCAAACTGGATGGAATTATTGATGATGCACAATGGAAGACTATGTGGACCACTAGACCAGCGAAGTCTGTATCATGTTTGGAAACATATTCCAAAATCAATATAATGCGGGTGCAGAACACCTGTTCACATCTCACAAATATCACCCAACTTTACTCCCGTGTGCTGGTCAGGTTGCAATAGCAGGGGTGCATACTGCCCCAGATTGTGGGAGCAGTGGCGTAGCGTGGGGGGGCAGGGGGGGCAGGCCACACCGGGCGCAACATCTGGGGGTTAGGGGGCACAAATCCATGGGTTAGGGGGCGCAAATTACTTGCCTTGCCCCGGGTGCTGACAACCCACGCTACGCCACTGTGTGGGAGTGTCCATTGGCTAATGCTTTTTGGAACGAAGTGTAAAGAAATTACGGACATTGTGACCGAACCACTGCAAATTATCTGAAGTATCTGAAGAAGTGTGCATGCACACGAAAGCTCATACCAAGAACTGACTTAGTTGGTCTTTAAGGTGCTACTGGAAGGAATTTTTTTTGTTTTGACTGCAAATTATGTCTGAAGACATAAATATGGACACCAGAGCTAAGGCACTTCTAATCTTTTTACCAATGGCTGTGCAGTTTTCGGTTGCTCAAAATGGAAAACCTAGAAATTTTGGACCTTGCATTGTGGTAACATTGAATTTAAGAGTTATACAGGGCAAAGCCCTCCTTATGTGGCTTGGTGGAATTTCATTAATTATATTAACAATACCAGTCCACAACACCGGTTTTCAGCAGTTATCTATGAAAATCTGGAATTCACGCCTGTGCTCTTTCAAATGTTGCTTTCCTTTTACAGATACCTTTGCCTCATTTTCTTCACCTCACTCGTATCTCTTACTATTTTGTTTTTTTATTCTTAGCAATATGGAATGTAAGTATGAAATGTAACATTGCCTCCTCTGGGATGTTATTACATTTTTAAGTCCGTCTATTTTGAATAATGCTTCTACCATACACAAACACTCTCTGGCTAATATCCTGAGCATGTTCCCTCAGAAGTAAATGCTGCCACTGAGGTCAGCATTTCAGTTCCTAGTAAGTATATCTAGGATTGCAGCCACTGTTGTGTTTACGCATTTTCCTGAGGAAATATGCTTTGCCCTGAAGCCAATCCTGGTTTGGTGTTGCTTTGGGCTGACAGTTGCTTCTCCCCTTCTCTCTCATACTGCTATCTCCTTCCTGTTGCCAGTTTCCATTTCTTAGTGCAGAAAGTACAGTGGTACCTCGGGTTAAGAACGTAATTTGTTCCAGAGGTCCGTTCTTAACCTGAAACTGTTCTTAACCTGAAGCACCACTTTAGCTAATGGGGCCTCCCACTGCTGCCACGCGATTTCTGTTCTCATCCTGAAGCAAAGTTCTTAACCCGAGGTACTATTTCTGGGTTAGCAGAGTCTGTAACCTGAAGCGTATATAATCCGAAGTACCACTGTATTGATCTGATGTGTAGAGCTCTTTCCTATTTTACTTAGTTCAAGAGGGTTCTGGAAGCTTCTCTGTGTGAAAGAAACAAGCAAAAGCTTTGTGATGTTTGGGTTATGCCTTCAGAGAAGCTGAGTACAGCTGGCTTAAACTGAGTCTGTTATCTCTTCTGTCAAGGTCATACTAACTATAAAAGAAAGGCCAGAAGGAGCCTGGGTACCATTTTCTCTTTCGATCTCTCTTTGGATTTGGATTTGATATCCCGCTTTATCGCTACCCGAAGGAGTCTCAAAGCGGCTAACATTCTCCTTTACTCCCCCACAACAAACACTCTGTGAGGTGAGTGGGGCTGAGAGACTTCAGAGAAGTGTGACTGGCCCAAGGTCACCCAGCAGCTGCATGTGGAGGAGCGGAGACGCGAACCCGGTTCCCCAGATTACGAGACTACCGCTCTTAACCACTACACCACACTGGCTCTCTTCATTCTGTTGTGGTGTTCTGTATAGAGTATGCTTAGTGTTAAGGTTCAGACTTACAAAGATATTGTAAGTTTAAGTTAAGTCTGCTGCAACTGGATTTCTTATAGACAGTGCCAATCCTGGATGTATTGGATTTGTGACCATTATGCTCATTTGCCTTCAGTAGCAGTAAAGTTGTGCTGGATGAAATACAATTGCCTCTGGTCTATTTTTGGGAATTCTGCAACTTTTTTTTCTCTGCTAACTATACATTGGAATCTAAAAGGTAACGGTAAAGGGACCCCTGACCATTAGGTCCAGTCGTGGCCGACTCTGGGGTTGCAGTGCTCATCTCACTTTATTGGCCAAGGGAGCCGGCGTACAGCTTCTGGGTCATGTGGCCAGCATGACTAAGCCGCTAAGTCAGGGGTCCATTTACCTCTATCTATCTATCTATCATCATCATCTCTCTCTCCCCACCCCAGGAGGCTGTAGCTCAGTGGATATTTATTATAAAAATATCCACTGAGCTACAGCCTCCTTGTGGGCAAAAGTAGAGAATATGCTTGCATATATAAAATCAAACAGAAGGAGAACAGAAGGCGCATCCTACGTAGAACTAAATAAAGCTATATAAATTCAGTGTTGAATTGAGGCAGGGCCCCAGTTTCCACTGAGTCTGTAAGCTTGAAATTGGGGCTGAACCACTCCAGACTCCTCCAGAAACACTAAGAAATAATAATAATAAATCCCTCGCTGTGAGAAACAAAGCATATCAGGAAAAAGTCTCGCCAGAATGTTTTCTTTCTCCTTTTATGGGTCATTCCATCATCAAGCCCCCACTTGCAACCCGGACCCAAGCCTACCAACTTAGCAGGAAGCAGTCTTAAAGAGGCATGGCAAGTTCAGAAAGTCAGACCAGAATAAATCCAAATGTCTCCTTACCGAGATATTTGTAGAAGTAGTACATTAAGACTAGCATAATACAACAGATGGCAACAAAGAAAACAGCAGTCATAGGAGTTAAAACCACGTTTTCTTCACTTTCTGATGAGTCGCTGTTTCCATCATTTGAAGACCGCTTCAGACTCTCACTGTGAGGGTAAACAGAAGCAGTTATAGGCTCTCACTGCATCTTGTTACCATTTTCAACATAGGTCAATATGTGGGTGTTTCTTTCTGCTTTAGTAATGGATTGGCTTTTCTCAACTAAGCAACATTCAGCAAGATTACATCATGGTTCATAGAATGAATATATATTTATCTTATGGCATATGCAGAGCTTAATATTTATTAGTCCATTCATTAGTATTAATATGAACTTAATATGTTTCAGTCACAAAAGACACCTGCTCTTAGGACTTCCCTATAGGAATGTTTTTTCTAGTTGTTCTGGTGGAGAAATGCCCATAAGAAGCATCAGACTTGAAATTCTGCACAGGTTTTCCAGGAAACCTATTCCTTAACAGTCCATGTGGCTTTTCAATGCCAACAGTATTTTCCAGGCATTGTGCCCAAAGTGTCCCCATGGAGAAAACACTACAAAATTAAAAATCAAGTAATTATCAGTTATAGATTTGATGCATATTCATATTGAATAAACATCACCTTTAGTGAGATACTTAGATTCCTTTCTGTACTCAGCTCATCTCTAAGCAGTGCACTTGGCAGCGTTACTAATTTGGTCCAATCAGACTTTGTGGACCATAATGCTTTTTGGAGGCCCTTAACAAAGCCACACAAGTCTACCATCAAACTGGGCCTTCTCCATGGGAATGCTTCTGGCATAATAATAATAATAATAATAATAATAATAATAATAATAATTTATTTATATCCCGCCCTCCCCAGCCAAAGCCGGGCTCAGGGCGGCTAACAACAAAAAAAAATACAACATTCTAAAATCATTTCATTATAAAATTAATTCAAATCAAATTGATGGCAACCATTGGGCTAGAGTTCTGTGAAGATTGCCAAAGGAGGGAGTCAGGTTGTGCCCTGGCCAAAGGCTTGGTGGAACAGCTCTGTCTTGCAGGCCCTGTGGAAAGAGGTCAAGTCCCGCAAGACCCTGGTCTCTTGTGACAGAGCGTTCCACCAGATCAGAGCCACAGCCGAAAAAGCCCTGGCTCTGGTTCAGGCCAGCCTAACCTCTCTGTGGCCTGGGACCTCCAAGATGTTTTTGTTTGAAGATCGTAAGTTCCTCTGTGGGACATACCAGGAGAGGTGGTCCCATAGGTACGAGAGTCCTAGGCCGTATAGGGCTTTAAAGGTTAAAACCAGCACCTTAAACCTGATCCTGTACTCCACCGGGTTGTACCCAGCTGGTTGTCCTGCTCAGATGGAATTATCCATGAACAGGATACTGGATTTATTGGGAAATCTGTGTGGTTCATCTTGTTCATTGGATGGCAGCAGTTCTCCAGGGTTTCAGACGGAGGTCTCTGTGAGCTCTACCTGAAAGACGCTCTAACTACTGTCTATTGCCCAGTTGCAAATCAATGGATTTTTCACCATCTTTTGCTCTTCCCATACAACTTATAGACCAGGACCTTGATCCCCACATATTTATTGTTTGAGAGAAAGAGAGATCCCCACTGGAACTGTTTGAGAGAAAGAGAGAACAAACACACAAAGCAAAATTGTCCCTGTAGCAGCAAATGTGTTGTCCAGTAACAGGAACTTTTCATATATTAAGGTTAAACCAAGGAAACTTACAGCTCTGCCATTCCACTCCAGTAGCCTCCCAATGCTACAGAGACCACAGCAATTAGAAAGATAACCACCATGCTGAAGTCAAATTTTGGGTGAGGTGGTGAATATAATGTCACGTTCACGTTCTTTCCAAGATCCTAGAAATTATAAAAGCATCGGATTAGAGATGTCTGTTGAAAGGAGATGCTTTACATTTCAATATCTGACCATGATTCTGGGATATTCCGAAACATAGCCTTGCAAGGAAGTCCACTTTCCTTTACCAACCCACCTGCTTACAGGTGCATATTTTAGTCATCTGTAGCACATCAAACAGCCAGAACAAGAAAAGAGCTAGGGTGGTTCTAGTTTTGAATGAGGAGATGCAGGTTCAAAACCCCATGAAAGATCACTGGATGACTTTGAGCCCTGCTAGCCTAACCTACCTCACAAGGTTGTAGAAAGGACATAGTGGAGAAGCAGGGAGAACATGAAAAAAAAAATCAGGAAAGAGAATAAACCCTTTTCCAATGTACAAAAACACTGGCCACCAAGAAGCAATTCTCAGTCATGATGTGAATGTAGAAGACTGCAGCAACAAAACTATTCACAGCTCAATCTTCACCCATTGGCCTGGTTTGCATGTCAGGCTAAGCCAAACCATGCAAGCGTACAGCACCAGACCATTTCTGGGTAGCCGTGGGCATTCACAAAAATTTTAATGTGAGGGCCAGCCCCCCTCAATATTCCACAGCTAGGTGGGCTCCATTGGGCCCTCCCCATCATAGCAGCAGGAGAGCCCAATGGAGTTTGTCACAGCCTCAGCAGGCCCCACCAGACCTTTCGGAGGGCATGCCTAGCACTCATCCCCAATAATTTTGCTGCTGTGCTGCGATGAGCTAAGCCACACTTTGGTTTAGTGTGTCGTCTGAACCCAGGTTCATGCTTCAGCTCTCCTGGACGAATCTGACGTGTAGAGATCTTTCCTGTTCTGCTTAATTCAAGAGGGTTCTTGAAGCTTGTCTATGTGAAACAGGAGGTTTCTGACGTTTGGGTTATTCCTTCAAGCTGAGTACAGTTGGTTTAAACTGGTTCTGTTATCCTTTCTGTCAAGCTTATGCTGACTATAATGGTAAGGCCAGAAGGAACCTGAACTCACTTTCTTTTTCTATGTCTTTGTTCTGATGTGGTGTTCTGTATGCCATAGTGTTAAGGTTTAGTCTTATAAATTATTGTTAAGTTTAAGATAAGTCGGTTGCAACTGCATTTCTTATGGACTGTGCCAGTCCTGAATGTATTGGATTTGTGACCATTATGCTCATTTGCCTTCAGTAGCAGTAATAATAATAATAATAGTAAAAAAAATTATTTATATCCCGCCCTCCCCAGCCAAAGCCGGGCTCAGAGCGGCTAACAACAGTAAAATGATACAACATTCTAAAATCAGTTCATTATAAAATCAGTTCAAATCAGATTAATGGCAACCATTGGGCTAGAGTTCTGCGAGGATTGCCAAAGGAGGGGGTCAGGCTGTGCCCTGGCCAAAGGCCTGGTGGAACAGCTCTCTCTTGCAGGCCCTGCAGAAAGATGTCAAGTCCCGCAGGGCCCTAGTATCTTGTGACAGAGCATTCCACCAGATTGGAGCCACAGCCGAAAAAGCCCTGGCTCTGGTTCAGGCCAGCCTAACCTCTCTGTGGCCTGGGACCTCCAAGATGTTTTTGTCTGAAGACCGTAAGGTCCTCCGTGGGACATACCAGGAGAGGTGGTCCTGTAGGTACAAGGGTCCTAGGCCGTATAGGGCTTTAAAGGTTAAAATTAGCACCTTAAACCTGATCCTGTACTCCACCGGGAGCTCAGTAAAGCTCTGCTGGATGAAATTGCCTCTGGTCTATTTTTTGGGAACTCTGCAATGTGTTTAAGTTTTTTCCTTCACGCACAGATGACAAAATCATGAGACATAAATATAGGAGAAAGCTTGGTTGCAGTTTGTGGTTAGTGTGAAGAGAACCAACTGATGAACCATGGTTCGGACAACATGCTAAACATGGCTTACCATGCTTTATCATTATTGTATGAAAAACTAAGCCATGCTTAGTTTAGCATGGCTTAGTTTAGCATAAACATAGCTAAGTGCAGCAGAACAGCAAAATGACTGGGGAGGAGTAGCCACAATCTCCTTTCCAGGGTTCTGTGCTAAGCCACGTGTCACTTAGCGAAATGTGCAAACCAGGCCACTGTATTCTTCTAAGAAACTGCCTCCCACCTTTATCACCACTGTATGAAAAGCAGCAACACAAAATGAATAAAATAAGATGCAAAAAAGAGGATTTTAGCTGCAAGCATAATCTACCATGGCCATTTAATAAACCAAGTACCTCATGCTCCTTCATTCTGATCGCAAGTGTTCTAATGAAAAATGAACACACAGTGGTAAAACTTAATGCTGACAAAGACAAACAAAAAAGAGGAAATTGGTCAAGCAACTGTCAGAGAAGAAAATAATGCACAAATATTGTCATTGTATCCAACTAAGTCCTAGACTCATTGAAAGAAATGAGTCATGACCTCTGATTTCAACTGCGTAGGAATGAGTTGAATACAGCCCTTGATTAAGGTGCTTTGTTTTGGTAAAAGATGTTTCATCCAGCATCTCTTTTCCTTTTTAGGACCATATCAGAGCAGATAAAAAACAAGTTACTGAAGTCAAGACAACATAGCAAGGTATTTTCAGAGACTTCAAAGTATCTATGGAATTTCCATCCTAGTATTCAGAAACTGAAAAAAGAGCAAAGGAGATACAATGAGATGCTGCAAAAAGTATATTTATCGGATTGGATTTCACCTGACCAAGTACTGAAAGAGGGGAGAAGAGGGAAGTGCGGGCGTTTGCCTCCTAGGTGGGTCATAAGGAAAGGGTTAAAATGAGTGTGATGTGATTGGCCAGTGGAAACTGATAGGAGGAGTTAGGGTTAGAGGGGGAGTTGTGTGAAAGTCAGTTGAGAGTTGGGAGTTGGAGAAGGAAGAGGGAGTCTGTGGGTTGGTAGAGCTGTGTTGTGAGAGAGTGAGAGGAATTGTTAGGTGGGATAATCAGTTTGAAGTTGTTAGTAACATTGGGTCAGTAAAGAAACTAAGATTAAGAAACTGCCAAGAAAAATTAACTGAAACCATAAGCTTTTTCATGCTTATAAAAATAAACTTGATTATTTGTTAATGTTAACAACTGTCTGGACTCCGTGTGTGCCCGTGAGAAACGGGTTGGTGGCAGCGAAGAAAGCAATCACAGTGGTGGCACAGGGTCAATAGACCGTCAAACGTCCAGGGACCCTATGTGATCACCACAGAGGTCCAGAAGTGAAATCAAAATATCTCATTGCCAAACCCGTTTCAACTCCCATTTTCCGAAGCAATCCAGAAAAGTACTTACCTCTTTCAAATGGATTATATCTTCATTGCTTACAAGTGTGATTGGGATGGTGATGTTTGCAGTCTTGTTACCATAAGGAGTATCCTAGAAAAAGGACACTCATAATGCATCTGCTTTACTGAACGAATCTCTACTTAAAAGTCTATCAAAACATTCTGTCTTATCCCTAGGCCTATACTACATATTACTGCATATTAATAGGGCAGATCTGGATCATGGTATGCAACCCAGAGCTATAGCTAGGTGATTTTGCGCCCCTGGCGGAACAATCCAGATTGCGCCCCCTAGCCACAGACAAATTAGCTCTTCTTTCTGCATCTCCTCCACCCCCCCCCCAATTCAATTCACTCTCTATTTAAAACCATTTCTTATGAGGCAATATTCAATATCTAAATTTATGGACATATTTTAAAGCCGATTTTGTGCCCTACCCTCACCTGTGTCCCTGGTGGGGGCCCACCTCGCCACCCCCTAGCTACGGCCCTATATGCAACCAGTCCAGGATGGCACTCACCTGAAAAATCAGGTGTGCAGCTTAGGGTCAGTCCTGGACTCATTGCTGTCTGGAGAGGCACAAGTGCCTGGAAGTGCCAGGAGTGCTTTTTATGAGTGCCATTTTGTACACCAGCTTTTTATCTGTCGCCATCACCCATATAATATTTTCCCTCTTCAGTTCTCACCGTCAATATCAGCAAGAAGGAAAGGGTATTTATGATGATGGCCACCAAAATATAGAACTGCTTTGCAACTGACCAAAGCCTTGCCCCTTCAATCCTAACCCTAGATTAAGATTTGGTAGGGCCCTCAGGAGCCAAATAAAATTGGACAAGTTCTAGATTACTGTGAGATGGCCATCTCGGATTCAAAAAGGGGGAAAACACCGCCACCTTAATGAAACCCACAGTAATGCGACAAAAACAACCGCCACAATTTAAGCAAAACATTTTCATGCAAAAGCAGCCATGTCTATTAGAACTTACTATGCCAGTGTCACTGGCGATGAGCAGCATTTTAGCACCGAGTTTCTGAGCGATCTCTGCCTTTTCTACAAAAGTGCAGTTTCCTCTCGACACAACGATTGCTTTGTCCTTGACAGTTTCATGAGTGGCATCCGAGGGACTGCAAAGCAATTTGGGGGTCAAGATCTCCAGTCTTGTATACGTCTAAGATGCAAAAGGAAAAGATTGGAAGTGCAAGAGAATTCTGTAACATAGCTGAAGCAGTTAATCTAACAGCCTTATTATTTACTGAAAACAGATGGAATAAAGATCATGACACTATGAAGCTGAAAAGTCATTAGCAAAGAAACTGTACTTCCAGACACCTTAGTGGTTTAGTTTAATATTGTATATACTGTACCACTCAGACTGCTGGCATGGGATACTGTTTCTACGTGTTTTCCCCACATTAACACTCTTTGCATGTAGAACTCTAATCCAGCATCCAGACTAGTCATCAGTTTGCAGCAAGTTTCATTTACCAGGGGAATTTTCGCAACTATTATCTGAAACCATTCTACTTTTTCAGGCCTCAAAACCACTTCATTCTCACTACATTTTGTTGCACACATAGATTTAGCCTTACTTCAAGGGCCTTTTCTGGCACACCCATACCATACATGGCATAGTCTAGATAGAAAGATTGTGCCATTAGGATGTGAATGATTGTGACATATTTTCCCAAGGAAAAGTCACTCGATTCTTAGGAAATACAAGAGTATAATTACTTACAACGTTATTTAAGGCACTAGGAAGGGAGGTCCACTCAGAGTTATAATATATGCAGTAGTCCTTTGTTAACAGAGGATTATCGATCTGAATTGCATGCAAGATTCCTGGACCGGCGCTGACCTATAATTGAAAAAGATTTTTTCCATTAACCACTTTAAAATACGAATGAAAATGCTGACTAGCATCATTTTGAAAGGGTTTTAGATTATGCAATGCCAAATCATTTCTTATAAAAGCATAATACTAGGATCCCAATACTAGGAACACAGCAGGGCCTTTCAGAGCATTTTCATACAGCTCAGATTCCCACCCCCCAAAAAACTGAAAGATTAATATGTTAAGAACATGAGGGAAAGGGACTCTAACATTGGTATGTGCTTGATCTACAACATATTAAAAACTATGAAATTTGCACTATGAAATCTGCATAAGCCTGACACATATTTACTGATACAGTGGTACCTTGGTTTATGAACTTAATCCATTCTGGAAGTCCGTTCTTAAACCAAGGCATGCTTTCCCATAGCAGCAGGGGACTCAATTGACAAAGGGAACACACTCAACAGGAAGCGAAACATGTTCTGCTTTCGAGGCAAAGTTCACAAACCAAAACACCTACTTCCGGGTTTGTGGTGTTCTTAATCCAAGTTGTTCATAAACTAAGCTGTTCTTAAACCAAGGTACCACTGTATATGCTTCTTTATTTATTTTATTATGGATATTTTACTGATTTGATTGTTGATCCCTGTATTGTGTGTGTGTGTGTGTTTTGAAAGGCAGGTTAAAAGTTTTCTACATGAACAAATAAAGACAGGATCAAAAGGGTGAAACAATCCAAATTCCTATACTTGATAAACTGATACACGTTAATTTCATTGAGTTATTATATTTGTTAGTAGTTTTTCTCACAGTGACCCAAGGTGACTTATACAGTGGTGCCTCGCAAGACGAAAAGAATCCATTCCGCGATTCTCTTCGTCTAGCGGTTTTTTCGTCTTGCGAAGCAAGCCCATTGACGGCTTAGCGGATTAGCGCTATTAGCAGTTTAGCGGCTTTTAGGCTTAGGAAAAGGGTGGGGGAAAAGGAAAAAAACCCAGCAGGAACTCGCAAGACATTTTCGTCTTGCGAAGCAAGCCCATAGGAAATTCGTTTTGCGAAGCACCTCCAAAACGGAAAACTCTTTCGTCTAGCGAGTTTTCTGTCTTGCGAGGCATTCGTCTTGCGGGGCACCACTGTATTAAAACCATTTAAGAACATCCAATGAAAATAAAAAAGCACAATTAAACAGATAAAACACATCAGGGCTTACTGATCCCATCCCACCATTCTAATTAATAGCCAAAAGCCTGAGTAGAGAAAAATCCTTTCCTAGTGCCTAAAATAGAAAAAGATGGTGCCAGGCATGTCTTCCTGGGGAAAGCACTGGAGTCTTGAGCTGCATAGGCCTTAAAGGTCAAATCCAGTACTCTGAATTGAGCACTGGTAGCCCAGCGCATTTGTTCCAGAATCAGTGTTACATGTTCCGATTGTCCTGCCCCAGTCAACAACTGGCCAGCTGCAATTTCTGAACCGTTTCTACACCAGCTGCAGTTTCTGAACGATTTTCAAAGGCAGCCCAACATATAGTAGTGCATTGCAGTACAGTGGTGCCTCGCAAGACGAAAATAATCCGTTCCGCGAGTCTCTTCATCTAGCAGTTTTTTCGTCTTGCGAAGCATCCCTATTAGCAGATTAGCGGATTAGCGCTATTAGCGGCTATTAGCGGCTTAGAAAAAGGGGGGGAAAGGGAAAAAACTTGCAAGACTCGCAAGACGTTTTCGTCTTGCGAACCAAGCCCATAGGGAAATTCGTCTTGCGAAGCGCCTCAAAAAACGGAAAACCCTTTTGTCTAGCGGGTTTTTTGTCTTGCGAGGCATTCGTCTTGCGGGGCACCACTGTAGTTCCTTGTTGGGATCATAAAATCCTGGATTATTAAGCATGATTTTCATATACCTACGCTCCTGCCTTGGTGTGAGATGGGAAACCAACCAGCAAGACAAGGATAACCAGAGCTTCCCATTACACGTAAACCAGGAACTACTGTTAAGGGCTTCCAAACAAAGATAACTTTAAACTATGCTTTGAAATCCTGGCTTGTTTAGAAGCCATTAACTATAGTTTCCTGGTCCAAACATAACAGGAAACCATGGTCAACTGCAGCTTCCAGGCTTGCGCAAAGGTGCACAGAACTTGAACATACCCTCGCTTAAGAAGCAAGGATTTGATAGGCCAAACACAGTTTGCACAAAAGATGGAATGAAAACAGTACCAACAGTATTAGTCATGGGTAGACAAACTAAGGCCCGGAGGCCAGATCTGGCCCAATCGCCTTCTAAATCCGGCCTGCGGATGGTCCGGGAATCAGTGTGTGTTTACATGAGTAGAATGTGTTTTTATTTAAAATGCATCCCTGGGTTATTTGTGGAGCATAGGAATTCATTCCTCCCCCCCCCAAAAAAAATATAGTTTGGCCGCCCACAAGGTCTGAAGGACAATGGACAGGCCCCTTGCTGAAAATTTTTGCTGACCCCTGGTATTTGTGGATGTTCAGATTTCTCAGATTGTAACAGTATAGTAACAATACTTATCAAGGATCAATTGCCTCATACCGATTTGCAGAGTATTTAAAAAGCTTCAGCAAACACTTATTTAATACTTCAGAATCAAGTCCTATTTCTAACACTCATCCAAGGACAGAATTTCATGTTACAATAAAGAATGTGTGTAATAAAAAAGCAACAACTGCTGCTTCTCAGAGAATGTATTCCTCCCAATAGTACTTTTCACTAGCAGCTGCAGCTCAGAAACAGAAGAGTACGCCTGAAACTTTTCACCTGCAACTCCCCCCTAACCTCTCACTCCCAAACAAGATTCCAGTATGATGACGCACAGCACTACTTAGAATAAAGGAATCTTAGAATTGTAGAGTTTGAAGGGGCCCCCAAGGCTAATCTAGTCCAACCCATCTGCAAAGCAGGAATCTCAACCAGAACATACATGACAGATGGCCATCCAACCTCTTCTCAAAAACCTCCAAGGAAGGAGAATCCACCACCTCTCATGGAAGGCTGTTCCACTGTCAAACAACTCTTATTAACACAAAGTTCTTCCTGATGTTTTACTTCTTCTTTTTTTTTACATCTGTAGGTGTAGCATGGGATGTGCTGGACCGTTTTCTTGCCTGGACTGGATGACAGCCAACAAACTGAAGCTCATTCCAGATAAGACAGAGGCACTGTTAGTAGGGGGTTCCCTAGACCATTTGAATGGGATGTGGCTTGCTCTTGATCGGTTTGCACTCCCTCTGCAGAAGCAAGTCCATAGCTTGGGGTTATTTCAGGATCCCTTGAAGATCAGGTGACCTTGGTAGCATGGAGTGCCTTCCATCAGCTTTGGCTGGTAGCCCAAGCTGCACTATCTGGAGAGGGATAACCTAACTTCTGTCGTCTATACTCTAGTAATGTCTAGGCTAGATTTCTGTAACTTATTATATGTGGGGCTGCCTCTGAAGATGGTTCTGAAACTTCAGTGGCAATAGTTTGAGCATAGAACACCAATCCTGGCCCAACTGCACTGGCTTCCAATTTCTGGGCCCAAATCAAAGTGCTACTTTTGACCTAGAAAGCATTACAGTGGTGCCTCGCAAGACGAAAAGAATTCGTTTCGCGATTCTCTTCGTATAGCGGTTTTTTCGTCTTGCGAAGCAAGCCCATTGACAGCTTAGCAGCTTAGTGCTATTAGCGGTCTAGCGGCTTTTAGCGATCAGCTGGGAAGCGGCTTATCAGCGGATCAGCTGTTAAGCGGCTTAGCAGCTTAGGAAAAGCAGGAAAAAAGCGAAAAAAACCCGCGGGAACTCGCAAGATTTTTTCGTCTTGCGAAGCAACCCCATAAAGAAATTTGTTTAGCGAAGCGCCTCCAAAATGGAAAACCCTTTTATCTAGCGGGTTTTCCGTCTTGCGAGGCGTTCGTCTTGCGGGGCACCACTGTAAATGACTCAGGACACAATACATCAAGGACCACTCCTCCCCATATAAACCAACCTGGACCCTACAATCATCAACTGAGGTCCTTCTTCGTGTGCTGCACAATAAGTCCGGCTGGTGGCAACATGAGAACGGGCCTTTTCTGTGTTGGCTCCTGACTTGTAGAATGCTCTCCCCAGGGAGGCGTGCCTGACACCTTTATTACGTATCTTTAGATGCCAGGTGAATACATTCTTCTTCCCAGGTCTTTGGCTAAGTAATCTTAAAGTGCATGTGGTGTTATTGTTATTACCTTATGTGTTTTTGTGTTTTTACACTGTAAACCACAGTGCGATCCTCAGTTGAAGGGTGCTGCAGAAATCTAACTAACTAACAAATAAATCATTTATTTAAAACCGCATTAGTGATTGCAAATACAAATCTAGGCCTGGTAACAATCTAAGAGCCTTTGCATCACATTAATAGCACAACCTCGGTTGGGGTGATGCAGATAAAGTCTCAGGCATAATTCTCAATACCTGCCTGCAGATACCAAAGGCAGGGAGCAAGTTTAGCTCCCAAACCTAATGGTGTGAATTGCACCCTTTGACTTTCCCTCACAAAATTGAAAGCGGGGTGGGGGGGTGGGGGAGTCCTTTAAGCACTTTTCTAAGGGGAGGGGGAATGCTGTACTTGGGGACATGGGGGGGGGGCAAGGATAAAACTTGACCTGCATCCTGGACTTGCGGTTATCCCGACAGCCACTGAATGAGATCATGCCAGGGTGCATGTACAGTGGTGCCTCGCAAGACGAAATTAATTCGTTCTGCGAGTTTTTTCATCTTGCGATTTTTTCGTCTTGCGAAGCACGGACTTTGGAAAAGCTTCAAAAATCACCAAAGTCTTCAAAAACCTCAAAAAAGGCTACCACACCGCGTGCTATGAGTTGCTCCTCAAAGTGAATGCACGGTTTTAAGACAAAGGATACAAACTTGCAAGACGTTTTCGTCTTCCGAAGCAAGCCCATAGGGAAATCCGTCTTGCGAAGCAACTCAAAAAACAAAAAACTCTTTCGTTTTGCGAGTTTTTCGTCTTACGAGGCATTCGTCTTGCGAGGTACCACTGTACATACACACACATCTACAGTGGACGCTCGGGTTGCGAACGTGATCCGTGCGGGAGGCATGTTCGCAACCCGCAGTGTCGCGTCTGCGTACGCACGGGCTGCAATTTGGCGCTTCTACTCCGGTACATCCGGGTTCGGCACGGTGCGCAACCCAAAAACGCACAACCCATAGCGTCTGTAACCCAAGGTATGACTGTACACACCTACAGCAAACGTCTACACAGAGACCCATCATTACCTGCTGGAATCTTTGATTGACATAACCAAGTCCTACCTACTAGAACTGGAGGCATTTTGTGAATTCATAGGAACAGCCAGGTTTTAAAAAAAAACCCCACACCATCTCCCATCAGATCTCTGTGGTACCCAACATGGGGGCAAATTGATTTTTAAGGGGGGCAATTCAAGAATGAGTTATTAACAGTGAATGGCCTTCTAGGCGTCCTCCACACAAATAGGAGCTCCCTTTTTTGAATAATAAGAATAATATGTCACGGGAGGGGGAGCTATCAGGATTTTAGAGGTGCTGAGGTGGGACATGGCAAAAAAATAAATAAAAGGGTTGGGAACCACTGATTCTAATTCCACATTCAGTTCCCAATCCGGTGCCCCTGGAGGAGGGAGGCAAGCCGGGAGCGCCGGCAATGGCCACGGTACCGGTTTGCTCCTCACCCCGTCCTACCAATAGCCATGGAGGTTTCTTTTTTCCTTCCCACCCCCCAGATCTACCCACAGCCATAGTTTCGTTAGTCCCGGGCTGTGATTCTGTTTACGTGGCGAAGCATTTGAGAAGAACCCAGTATCACAAACACACACACGGGACCGAGCCCCTCGCGCCTCAGAAACGCCCCTCGCCCGGGAAGCTTCCCCGTGTTTCCCTCAGGAAGCCGCCCCGACCGCCACCCCGGGGCACGCCGGACTAGCACGACGGGCGCCCGGTGCTTCGGAGGCCCGCTTCCGGGCCCAGGCAAACCCCTTACCAGCGGGAGGAGCAGGCCCCAAAGGGCGGCCCGGAGCAGCCGGGCGGCCCCCATCCTCCTTCCTCGACTCCTCGCCGCTGCCGCCGGGTCTGGAAACGGGTCTTCTTCCCTCGCAGCACCTTGCGGCCTTTCTCCTCCGCGCCTCTCTTTCCTCTTAACTCACAAACAGACCCAAACGAAATCACGCCCCGGTTTCTCTCGCCGTATCCGCGAGGCCGGCCGCCCTCCTCCTCGCCGCCGCCGAGCTCCTCCGCTTCTCCTTTCGTTTCGCCCGGCCGTCTTGAAGCGGCGAGTCCCAAACGGGTCGCCTTTTTCTGGGCGGGATTTCGGAGAGGCGGCCCGCCTGAGGGGAAGCCCAAGATGTCTCAAAGGTCTCTCTCGGGCAGCCCTCGAGGCCTTTGGGCAGCGGGGGGGAAAGAGACGGCCGCTTCTTTTTGAGGCCCCGGGGCTTGGCGGCTGTCGGGTAAGGAAATGGGGCGAGTTTGAGCGGCCGACGGTTCTCTGAGCATACTCAGAATTCCTCGCCGGGTTCCTGCGCCTGTTCAGAGTTGCCCCAAAGCCAAAACAACACACGCCTAATAGCGAAGTATTATCGCTTTGTAAAGGAGACAAGGCGGTACTGTACTAGGTGTATGGCTCCATATGAAACCTCTCCAGAGCAATTTCACAATTTAAAAACACTTGAAATTATCTCTTTTTCCCCCCACCTCCCCGTATTTTCTTAAGTTGCAAGCCCAGCTGAGCTCCCTTTTGGGAGGATGAGTGGGGCATAAGATTTTTAAATTTTAAAGAGTTATTATTATTATTATTATTCAGAAGGCCCAAGGACAAGTCTTTTGGTCTTTGTTTTAATAGTGTAATATTCCCCTCCCCCTGCCAAATCTTTATGTTATGTAGTGAAGTTTCACTCTGGGCCAGCAGGGGGATACTGTATATAGTTTTCACTCAGGTCTGTAAATAGTTTTCACTCAGGTCCACGTCAGTTATTTTAGGCGGGAACTCTGGGCTATTGTTGTTACAATGTTGACAGCCGGCTGCCTATAAAAGCAGGCCGTCTGAGCTGTTTGCAGTCAGTTCTATTCCAGCTTACGAAATAAAGAGCTACTTGGAGAAATCGCTGTGTCGTCTGCCATGTCAACCCACAACTTAACACTTTATATGGGACAGAAGGAATGCATGTTCTGCTGAGGCTAGTAAAACTCAGAATATTTGGTAATCATGCGCTCCATGTCACCCTTTTTGGATGCATGTGACATTCCAGATTGCCTGTCATTTGCCCCAGGTGTGGTCCTGCCCTACTGGAATCTACTAACATCCAGTGGATTTATATGGTACAGTACTCAGGTTACACAGTCAAATGTTACATTTGAAATCACTGCTCCAAGCATGAGTTTCGAGACAGGAAGGAGAAGAAATGTTATGATTTCCCATGTTTGTGTAGGTGATTCTGGGTGTAAAGGTAAAGGACCCCTGGATGTTTAAGTCCAGTCAAAGGCGACTATGGGGTTGTGGCGCTCATCTCCGCTTTCAGGCCGAGGGAGCTGGTGTTTGTCCACAGATAGCTTTCCAGGTCATGTGGCCAGCATGGCAACTGCTTCTGGCGCAACAGGACACAGTGACAGAAGCCAGAGCGCACGGAAATGCCGTTTACCTTCCCACCGGAACGGTACCTATTTATCTACTTGCACTGGCGTGCTTTCAAATTGCAAGGTTGGCAGGAGCTGGGACAGAGCAACAGGGACTCACTCTGTCACGGGGATTTGAACCGCTGTCTGTGGACAAGCGTTGGCTCCCTTGGCCTGAAAGCAAGATAAGTGCCCCAACCCCATAGTCGCCTTGGACTGGACTTAACCGTCCAGGGGTCCTTTACTTTTTACCTTTACCTGTAGTAATAATCATGGATATATCTACCGTAATATTGATGGAACACCATTGTTCATTCTGAGGCAGCCTTAACATTTAAAACAAAAATTAATTTTCAAAAATGAAAATTCTTTATGTATGCCACAACAGCAGCAAGAATCCTTATTGCAAAATATTGGAAGACACAAGATTTACCCACCCAGGAAGAATGGCAGATGAAGGTGATGGACTACATGGAACTGGCGGAAATGACTGGCAGAATTCGAGACCAGGGAGAAGAGTCGGTGGAGGAAGATTGGAAGAAATTTAAAGACTATTTACAGAAACACAGTGGTGCCTCGCAAGACGAAATTAATTCGTTCCGCAAGTCTCTTCGTCTTGCGAGTTTTTCGTCTTGCGATGCACGGTTTTCCATAGGAATGCATTGAAAATCAATTAATGCGTTCCTATGGAAACTGCCTTCCCCCGACCTCTTCTGGCGGGCGGCATTTTAAAATCGCCCGGGACAGCGGAGGACTTCTCCGCTGTCCGGGCGATTTAAAAGCCCCTGGGAAGGCAAGCAGGGGGGACAAAGACTTTTGCCCCCCGCCTGCCTTCAGAAGAGGTCCAGGACAGGCTTCGCGGACCTCTCCGCAAGCAGCGGGAGCGCTCCTTGCGGAGAGTTGCCAGCGCGCCCAGGCTTCGCGGCCCCGCCGCCCGGCTTCGGGACATCGTTCCGATGCCAGGCGGCGGGGGGAGGCTTTCTCGCCCCGCCGCCCGGCATCGGGACGATGCCCCGAAGCCGGGCGGCGGGGGGAGGCGTTCCTGCCCCGCCGCCCGGCATCGGGACGATGCCCCGAAGCCGGGCGGCGGGGGGAGGCTTTCCCGCCCCGAAGCCGGGCGGCGGGGGGAGGCGTTCCCGCCCCGCCGCTCGGCTTCGGGACATCGTTCCGATGCCGGGCGGCGGGGGGAGACTTTCCCGCCCCGCCGCTCGGCTTCGGGACATCGTTCCGATGCCGGGCGGCGGGGGGAGGCGTTCCCGCCTCGCCGCCCGGCATCGGGGCATCGTTCCGATGCCGGGCGGCGGGGGGAGACTTTCCCGCCCCGCCGCTCGGCTTCGGGACATCGTTCCGATGCCGGGCGGCGGGGGGAGGCGATCCCGCCTCGCCGCCCGGCATCGGGGCATCCTTCCGAAGCCCGGCGGCGGGAGGAGGTGTCCCCGCCCCACCGCCAGGCTTCGGAGGAGGTCCGAGGACAGCGGGGAAGACGAGCTGCGCTTCCCCACTGTCCCGGAGATTTCCCTATGGGCTGTCGTCTTGCGAAGCAAGCCCATAGGGAAATTCGTCTTGCGAAGCGCCTCCAAAACGGAAAACCCTTTCGTCTAGCGGGTTTTCCGTCTTGCGAGGCGTTCGTCTTGCGGGGCACCACTGCATTGTAAAATTAATGAATGTTAGAATGATGTTGGAATGATTTTATGTGATTTTAGCAGAAATGTTACAAAGGTTTAGGAAAAAACAGACTGTTAATTGGTGAAAGGAGGGAAAGTAAAGCTATATTAATATTAAGATAAATTACAGGACAAAAATTTGAAAAGAGGGAAAGGATTTGCTGAAATGGATAATCGATCTAGAATGCAAAAAAGGGAGGTGTGAGGAGGTCAGGGAAATAAGCTAATGAAAGATAAGTAATGGGAAGATTTGCTGTATTTTTCTTTGTTTTTTTCTTTTTTGCTGAATGGATTTTAATTCTCTGCTTTTTCTCTTTTATTTTTATTTTTATTTTTATTTTGTATTTTATCCTTTTTTCTTTATCTATTGGGATGTGTTGTATTTTTTTTTGTTTAAAATGATGTTTTTTGCTTTTTCTTTTTGTACCTCTTAAAACTTTAATAAATACCTTTTAAAAAAACAAAACAAAAATGTTTTAGTATACAGTGGACGCTCGTGCTGCGAACGTGATCCGTGCGGGATGCACGTTCGGAACCCACGTCTGCGCACGTGCAGATTGCGATTCTGTGCTTCTGCGCATGCGTAAAGTGCGATTTAGCGCTTCTGCACATGTGTGACTGTCGAAACCTGGAAGTAACCCGCTCCAGTACTTCCAGGTTTCGGCGGTCCATAACCCGAAAAAACACAACCTGAAGCGGCTGTAACCTGAGGTATGACTATATGTGTGTCATGTTTGATCTAAATCGGTACAATTTCATTTGTGCTGTGTTTGCCATTTAATGATCTACAACACTACCCAATCAGTAATGCAGCCATTAGGAACAACATAAGAAGCTGCCATAAAAGTCAGACCATTGGTCTATCTAGCTTAGTATTGCCTACACTGACTGGCAGCAGCTCTCCAGGATTTCAGGCAAGAATCTCTCCCTACCTAATGCCGCCAGTGATTGAAACCTGGGACATTCTGCTTGCAAGGCAGACGCTCTGCCACTGAACTACAGCCCTTTTAATTTAAGTATTTAAGACTACTGCACTGGATAATTAATGAACATCAGAACTGTGGCAGCACCTGTACTCAAGAACAGTGATTTCAACAGTATTACCAGTATTTCCTTTTGTCACAACTCTGCAGATGTCTTTGAGCAGTACATTTACACATATGTACAAACATTTCAATAAAAAAATTTGTTTAAAACAGCAACAAATGAGGCATTTGATATCAATCGTTAAATGAATGACACCATCTTCTTAAAGGAAATTGAGGTGAGATCGGCATATTTATTCAAACCTGGACGGTGCAAAAAAATGGTGCCAAACGGTTGCAAATGCTCCCCTGAAAGGTTTGGCGCTCGAAACAGAAGGCTTTTAATCACAGGACAAGAAATCAGCCCTCGGCAACTTAACCAGCAGAAAAAGATTTTTTTGAAAATATCCCTAAGCCCCGGGGTCACAATTTCATAAAAAAATCTGACTTTCAGCAATTCAATAAGAAATGTTGCCAAACGGTTGCAAATGATCCCCTGAAAGGTTTGGCGGTCGAAACAGAAGGCTTTTTATCACAGGACAGGAAATCAGCCATGGACAACTTAAGCGGCAGAAAAAGATTTTTTTGAAAAAATCCCTAAGCCCCGGGGTCACAATTTCATCAAAAATCTGACTTTCGGCAATTCACCATGAAATGAGCCAAACGGTTGCAAATGCTCCCCTGAAAGGTTTGGCGGTCGAAACAGAAGGCTTTTAATCACAGGACAAGAAATCAGCCCTCAACAACTTAACCAGCAGAAAAAGATATTTTTTTAAAAATCCCTAAGCCCCGAGGTCACAATTTCATAAAAAATCTGACTTTCTGCAATTCACTCAGAAATGTTGCCAAACGGTTGCAAATGCTCCCCTGAAAGGTTTGGCCTTCGAAACAGAAGGCTATTTATCACAGGACAAGAAATCAGCCATGGACAACTTAACCGGCAGAAAAAGATTTTTTTGAAAAAATCCCTAACCCCAGGGTCACAATTTCATCAAAAATCTGACTTTCGGCAATTCACTCAAAAATGTTGCCAAATGGTTGCAAATGCTCCCCTGAAAGGTTTGGCGGTCGAAACAGAAGGCTTTTTATCACAGTACAAGAAATCAGCCATGGACAACTTATCTGGCAGGAAAATATTTTTTTGAAAAAATCCCTAAGCCCCGGGGTCACAATTTCATGAAAAAAAAATGTCTTTCGGCAATTCAATAAGAAATGTTGCCAAACGGTTGCAAATGCTCCCCTGAAAGGTTTGGCGGTCAAAACAGAAGGCTTTTTATCACAGGACACGAAATCAGCCATGGACAACTTAAACGGCAGAAAAAGATTTTTTCGAAAAAATCCCTAAGCCCCGGGGTCACAATTTCATCAAAAATCTGACTTTCGTCAATTCACTCAAAAATGGTGCCAAACGGTTGCAAATGCTCCCCTGAAAGGTTTGGCGGTCGAAACAGAAGGTTTTTAATCACAGGACAGGAAATCAGCCATGGACAACTTAACAGGCAGAAAAAGATTTTTTTGAAAAAATCCCTAACCCCCGAGGTCACAATTTCATCAAAAATCTGACTTTCGGCAATTCACTCAAAAATGGTGCCAAACGGTTGAAAATGCTTCCCTGAAATGTTTGGCGGTCGAAAAAGAAGGTTTTTAATCACAGGACACGAAATCAGCCCTCGACAACTTAACCGGCAGAAAAAGATTTTTTTGAAAAAATCCCTAAGCCCCAGGGTCACAATTTCATCAAAAATCTGACTTTCGGCAACTCACTCAAAAATGGTGCCAAACGGTTGCAATTGCCCCCCCCCCCCTGAAAGGTTAGGCAGTCGAAATAGAAGGCTTTTAATCACAGGACACGAAATCAGCCCTCGACAACTTAACCGGCAGAAAAATATTTTTTTAAAAAATCCCTACCCGGGGTCATAATTTCTTCAAAAATCTGACTTTCGGCAATTCACTCAAAAATGGTGCCAAACGGTTGCAAATGCTCCCCTGAAAGGTTTGGCGGTCAAAACAGAAGGCTATTTATCACAGGACAAGAAATCAGCCCTCGACGACTTAACGGGCAGAAAAAGATTGTTTTGAAAAAATCCCTAAGCCCCGGGGTCACAATTTCATCAAAAATCTGACTTTCGGCAATTCACTCAAAAATGGTGCCAAATGGTTGAAAATGCTCGCCTGAGAGGTTTGGCGGTCAAAACAGAAGGCTTTTAATCACAGGAAAAGAAATCAGCCCTCGACAACTTAACCGGCAGAAAAATATTTTTTGAAAAAATCCCTAAGCCCCGGGGTCACAATTTCATCAAAAATCTGTCTTTCGGCAATTCACTCAAAAATGTTGCCAAACGGTTGCAAATGCTCCCCTGAAAGGTTTGGCGGTCGAAACAGAAGGTTTTTAATCACAGGACAGGAAATCAGCCCTCGACAACTTAACCGGCAGAAAAATATTTTTTTGAAAAAATCCCTAAGCCCCAGGGTCACAATTTCATCAAAAATCTGTCTTTCGGCAATTCACTCAAAAACGGTGCCAAACGGTTGCAAATGCTCCCCTGAAAGGTTTGGAGGTCGAAACAGAAAGCTTATAATTACAGGACAAGAAATCAGCCCTCGACACTTAACCAGCAGAAAAAGATTTTTTTGAAAAAATCCCGAAGCCCCGGGATCACAATTTCATCAAAAATCTGACTTCCGGCAATTCACTCAAAAATGTTGCCAAACGGCTGCAAATGCTCCCCTGAAAGGTTTGGCGGTCGAAACAGAAGGTTTTTAATCACAGGACAGGAAATCAGCCATGGACAACTTAACCGGCAGAAAAAGATTATTTTGAAAAAATCCCTAAGCCCCAGGGTCACAATTTCATAAAAAAACTGACTTTCGGCAATTCACTAAAAAATGGTGCCAAACGGTTGAAAATCCTCACCTGAGAGGTTTGGCGGTCGAAACAGAAGGCTTTTTATCACAGGACAGGAAATCAGCCATGGACAACTTAAAAGGCAGAAAAAGATTTTTTCGAAAAAATCCCTAAGCCCCGGGGTCACAATTTCATCAAAAATCTGACTTTCGGCAATTCACTCAAAAATGCTGGCAAACGGTGGCAAATGCTCCCCTGAAAGGTTTGGCGGTCGAAACAGAAGGCTTTTAATCACAGGACAAGAAATCAGCCCTCGACAACTTAACCGGCAGAAAAATATTTTTCTGAAAAAATTCCTAAGCCCCGGGGTCACAATTTCATCAAAAATCTGATTTTCGGCAATTCACTCAAAAATGGTGCCAAACGGTTGCAATTGCTCCCCTGAAAGGTTTGGCGGTCGAAACAGAAGGCTTTTACTCATAGGACACGAAATCAGCCCTCGACAACTTAACCGGCAGAAAAATATTTTTCTGAAAAAATCCCTAAGCCCCGGGGTCACAATTTCATCAAAAATCTGTCTTTCGGCAATTCACTCAAAAATGGTGCCAAACGGTTGCAAATGCTCCCCTGAAAGGTTTGGCGGTCGAAACAGAAGGCTTTTTATCACAGGACACGAAATCAGCCCTCGACAACTTAACCGGCAGAAAAATATTTTTTTGAAAAAATCCCTAAGCCCCGGGGTCACAATTTCATTAAAAATCTGACTTTCGGCAATTCACTCAAAAATGGTGCCAAACGGTTGAAAATGCTCGCCTGAAAGGTTTGGCGGTCGAAACAGAAGGCTATTTATCACAGGACAAGAAATCAGCCCTCGACAACTTAACCGGCAGAAAAAGATTTTTTGGAAAAATCCCTAAGCCCCGGGGTCACAATTTCATCAAAAATCTGACTTTCGGCAATTCACTCAAAAATGGTGCCAAATGGTTGAAAATGCTCGCCTGAGAGGTTTGGCGGTCGAAACAGAAGGCTTTTTATAACAGGACACGAAATCAGCCCTCGACAACTTAACGGGCAGAAAAAGATTTTTTGAAAAAATCCCTAAGCCCCGAGGTCACAATTTCATCAAAAATCTGATTTTCGGCAATACACTCAGAAATGGTGCCAAACCGTTGCAAATGCTCCCCTGAAAGGTTTGGCGGTCGAAACAGAAGGCTTTTTATAACAGGACACGAAATCAGCCCTCGACAACTTAACCGGCAGAAAAAGAATTTTTTGAAAAAATCCCTAAGCCCCGGGGTCACAATTTGATCAAAAATCTGATTTTCGGCAATTCACTCAAAAATGGTGCCAAATGGTTGAAAATGCTCGCCTGAGAGGTTTGGCGGTCGAAACAGAAGGCTTTTCATCACAGCACACGAAATCAGCCCTCGACAACTTAACGGGCAGAAAAAGATTTTTTCGAAAAAATCCCTAAGCCCCGGGGTCACAATTTCATCAAAAATCTGATTTTTGGCAATACACTTAGAAATGGTGCCAAACCATTGCAAATGCTCCCCTGAAAGGTTTGGCGGTCGAAACAGAAGGCTTTTTATAACAGGACACGAAATCAGCCCTCGACAACTTAACCAGCAGAAAAAGATATTTTTAAAAAAATCCCTAAGCCCCGGGGTCACAATTTCATCAAAAATCTGACTTTCGGCAATTCACTCAGAAATGCTGGCAAACGGTTGCAAATGCTCCCCTGAAAGGTTTGGCGGTCGAAACAGAAGGCTTTTAATCACAGGACAAGAAATCAGCCCTCGACAACTTAACCGGCAGAAAAATATTTTTCTGAAAAAATTCCTAAGCCCCGGGGTCACAATTTCATCAAAAATCTGATTTTCGGCAATTCACTCAAAAATGGTGCCAAACGGTTGCAATTGCTCCCCTGAAAGGTTTGGCGGTCGAAACAGAAGGCTTTTACTCATAGGACACGAAATCAGCCCTCGACAACTTAACCGGCAGAAAAATATTTTTCTGAAAAAATCCCTAAGCCCCGGGGTCACAATTTCATCAAAAATCTGTCTTTCGGCAATTCACTCAAAAATGGTGCCAAACGGTTGCAAATGCTCCCCTGAAAGGTTTGGCGGTCGAAACAGAAGGCTTTTTATCACAGGACACGAAATCAGCCCTCGACAACTTAACCGGCAGAAAAATATTTTTTTGAAAAAATCCCTAAGCCCCGGGGTCACAATTTCATCAAAAATCTGATTTTCGGCAATACACTCAGAAATGGTGCCAAACCGTTGCAAATGCTCCCCTGAAAGGTTTGGCGGTCGAAACAGAAGGCTTTTTATAACAGGACACGAAATCAGCCCTCGACAACTTAACCGGCAGAAAAAGAATTTTTTGAAAAAATCCCTAAGCCCCGGGGTCACAATTTGATCAAAAATCTGATTTTCAGCAATTCACTCAAAAATGGTGCCAAATGGTTGAAAATGCTCGCCTGAGAGGTTTGGCGGTCGAAACAGAAGGCTTTTCATCACAGCACACGAAATCAGCCCTCGACAACTTAACGGGCAGAAAAAGATTTTTTGAAAAAATCCCTAAGCCCCGGGGTCACAATTTCATCAAAAATCTGATTTTTGGCAATACACTTAGAAATGGTGCCAAACCATTGCAAATGCTCCCCTGAAAGGTTTGGCGGTCGAAACAGAAGGCTTTTTATAACAGGACACGAAATCAGCCCTCGACAACTTAACGGGCAGAAAAAGATTTTTGGAAAACATCCCTAAGCCCCGGGGTCACAATTTCATCAAAAATCTGATTTTCGGCAATACACTCAAAAATGGTGCCAAACGGTTGAAAATGCTCGCCTGAGAGGTTTGGCGGTCGAAACAGAAGGCTTTTAATCACAGGAAAAGAAATCAGCCCTCGACAACTTAACCGGCAGAAAAAGATTTTTTGGAAAAAATCCCTAAGCCCCGAGGTCACAATTTCATCAAAAATCTGACTTTCGGCAACTCACTCAAAAATGGTGGCAAAAGGTTGCAAATGCTCCTCTGAAAAGTTTGGCGGTCAAAACAGAAGGCAATTTATCACAGGAAAAGAAATCAGCCCTCGACAACTTAACCGGCAGAAAAAGATTTTTTGAAAAAATCCCTAAGCCCCGGGGTCACAATTTCATCAAAAATCTGACTTTCGGCAATTCACTCAGGAATGGTGCCAAACCGTTGCAAATGCTCCCCTGAAAGGTTTGGCGGTCGAAACAGAAGGCTTTTTATAACAGGACACGAAATCAGCACTCGACAACTTAACCGGCAGAAAAATATTTTTTTAAAAAATCCCTAAGCCCCGGGGTCATATTTTCTTCAAAAATCTGACTTTCGGCAATTCACTCAAAAATGGTGCCAAATGGTTGAAAATGCTCGCCTGAGAGGTTTGACGGTCGAAACAGAAGGCTTTTAATCACAGGACACGAAATCAGCCCTCGACAACTTAACCGGCAGAAAAAGATTTTTGGGAAAAATCCCTAAGCCCCGGGGTCACAATTTCATCAAAAATCTGACTTTCGGCAATTCACTCAGGAATGGTGCCAAACCGTTGCAAATGCTCCCCTGAAAGGTTTGGCGGTCGAAACAGAAGGCTTTTTATCACAGGACAAGAAATCAGCCCTCGACAACTTAACCGGCAGAAAAATATTTTTTTAAAAAATCCCTAAGCCCCGGGGTCATATTTTCTTCAAAAATCTGACTTTCGGCAATTCACTCAAAAATGGTGCCAAATGGTTGAAAATGCTCGCCTGAGAGGTTTGACGGTCGAAACAGAAGGCTTTTAATCACAGGACACGAAATCAGCCCTCGACAACTTAACCGGCAGAAAAAGATTTTTGGGAAAAATCCCTAAGCCCCGGGGTCACAATTTCATCAAAAATCTGACTTTCGGCAATTCACTCAAAAATGGTGCCAAACGCTTGCAATTGCTCCCCTGAAAGGTTTGGCGGTCGAAACAGAAGGCTATTTATGACAGGACAAGAAATCAGCCCTCGACAACTTAACGGGCAGAAAAAGATTGTTTTGAAAAAATCCCTAAGCCCCGGGGTCACAATTTCATCAAAAATCTGACTTTCGGCAATTCACTCAAAAATGGTGCCAAATGGTTGAAAATGCTCGCCTGAGAGGTTTGGCGGTCGAAACAGAAGGCTTTTAATCACAGGAAAAGAAATCAGCCCTCGATAATTTAACCGGCAGAAAAAGATTTTTTGAAAAAATCCCTAAGCCCCGGGGTCACAATTTCATCAAAAATCTGATTTTCGGCAATACACTCAGAAATGGTGCCAAACGGTTGCAAATGATCCCCTAAAAGGTTTGGCGGTCGAAACAGAAGGCTTTTAATCACAGGATAAGAAATCAGCCCTCGACAACTTAACCGGCAGAAAAATATTTTTTTGAAAAAATCTCTAAGCCCCGGGGTCACAATTTCATCAAAAATCTGATTTTCGGCAATACACTCAGAAATGGTGCCAAACGGTTGCAAATGATCCCCTAAAAGGTTTGGCGGTCGAAACAGAAGGCTTTTAATCACAGGAAAAGAAATCAGCCCTCGACAACTTAACCGGCAGAAAAAGATTTTTTTGGAAAAAATCCCTAAGCCCCGGCGTCACAATTTCATCAAAAATCTGACTTTCGGCAACTCACTCAAAAATGGTGGCAAAAGGTTGCAAATGCTCCTCTGAAAGGTTTGGCGGTCAAAACAGAAGGCAATTTATCACAGGAGAAGAAATCAGCCCTCGACAACTTAACCGGCAGAAAAAGATTTTTTTGCAAAAATCCCTAAGCCCCGGGGTCACAATTTCTTCAAAAATCTGACTTTCGGCAATTCACTCAAAATTGGTGCCAAAAGGTTGCAATTGCTCCCCTGAAAGGTTTGGCGGTCGAAACAGAAGGGTATTTATCACAGGAGAATAAATCAGCCCTCGACAACTTAACCGGCAGAAAAATATTTTTCTGAAAAAATCCCTAAGCCCCGGGGTCACAATTTCATTAAAAATCTGATTTTCGGCAATTCACTCAAAAATGGTGCCAAACGGTTGAAAATGCTCACCTGAGAGGTTTGGCGGTCGAAACAGAAGGCTTTTAATCACAGGAAAAGAAATCAGCCCTCGACAACTTAACGGGCAGAAAAAGATTTTTTGAAAAAATCCCTAAGCCCCGGGGTCACAATTTCATCAAAAATCTGACTTTCGGCAATTCACTCAGGAATGGTGCCAAACCGTTGCAAATGCTCCCCTGAAAGGTTTGGCGGTCGAAACAGAAGGCTTTTTATAACAGGACACGAAATCAGCCCTCGACAACTTAACCGGCAGAAAAAGATTTTTTTGAAAAAATCCCTAAGCCCCGGGGTCACAATTTCATCAAAAATCTGATTTTCGGCAATTCACTCAAAAATGGTGCCAAATGGTTGAAAATGCTCGCCTGAGAGGTTTGGCGGTCGAAACAGAAGGCTATTTATCACAGGACAAGAAATCAGCCCTCGACAACTTAACCGGCAGAAAAATATTTTTTTAAAAAATCCCTAAGCCCCGGGGTCATATTTTCTTCAAAAATCTGACTTTCGGCAATTCACTCAAAAATGGTGCCAAATGGTTGAAAATGCTCGCCTGAGAGGTTTGACGGTCGAAACAGAAGGCTTTTAATCACAGGACACGAAATCAGCCCTCGACAACTTAACCGGCAGAAAAAGATTTTTTGGAAAAATCCCTAAGCCCCGGGGTCACAATTTCATCAAAAATCTGACTTTCGGCAATTCACTCAAAAATGGTGCCAAACGCTTGCAATTGCTCCCCTGAAAGGTTTGGCGGTCGAAACAGAAGGCTATTTATCACAGGACAAGAAATCAGCCCTCGACAACTTAACGGGCAGAAAAAGATTGTTTTGAAAAAATCCCTAAGCCCCGGGGTCACAATTTCATCAAAAATCTGACTTTCGGCAATTCACTCAAAAATGGTGCCAAATGGTTGAAAATGCTCGCCTGAGAGGTTTGGCGGTCGAAACAGAAGGCTTTTAATCACAGGAAAAGAAATCAGCCCTCGATAATTTAACCGGCAGAAAAAGATTTTTTGAAAAAATCCCTAAGCCCCGGGGTCACAATTTCATCAAAAATCTGATTTTTGGCAACTCACTCAAAAATGGTGCCAAATGGTTGCAATTGCTCCCCTGAAAGGTTTGGCAGTCGAAATAGAAGGCTTTTAATCACAGGAAAAGAAATCAGCCCTCGACAACTTAACGGGCAGAAAAAGATTTTTGGAAAACATCCCTAAGCCCCGGGGTCACAATTTCATCAAAAATCTGACTTTCGGCAATTCACTCAGGAATGGTGCCAAACCGTTGCAAATGCTCCCCTGAAAGGTTTGGCGGTCGAAACAGAAGGCTTTTTATCACAGGACACGAAATCAGCCCTCGACAACTTAACGGGCAGAAAAAGATTTTTGGAAAACATCCCTAAGCCCCGGGGTCACAATTTCATCAAAAATCTGATTTTCGGCAATACACTCAAAAATGGTGCCAAACGGTTGAAAATGCTCGCCTGAGAGGTTTGGCAGTCGAAACAGAAGGCATTTAATCACAGGAAAAGAAATCAGCCCTCGACAACTTAACCGGCAGAAAAAGATTTTTTGGAAAAAATCCCTAAGCCCCGGCGTCACAATTTCTTCAAAAATCTGACTTTCGGCAATTCACTCAAAATTGGTGCCAAAAGGTTGCAATTGCTCCCCTGAAAGGTTTGGCGGTCGAAACAGAAGGGTATTTATCACAGGAGAATAAATCAGCCCTCGACAACTTAACCGGCAGAAAAATATTTTTCTGAAAAAATCCCTAAGCCCCGGGGTCACAATTTCATTAAAAATCTGATTTTCGGCAATTCACTCAAAAATGGTGCCAAACGGTTGAAAATGCTCACCTGAGAGGTTTGGCGGTCGAAACAGAAGGCTTTTAATCACAGGAAAAGAAATCAGCCCTCGACAACTTAACCGGCAGAAAAAGGTTTTTGGAAAAAATCCCTAAGCCCCGGGGTCACAATTTCATCAAAAATCTGACTTTCGGCAATTCACTCAGGAATGGTGCCAAACCGTTGCAAATGCTCCCCTGAAAGGTTTGGCGGTCGAAACAGAAGGCTTTTTATCACAGGACACGAAATCAGCCCTCGACAACTTAACGGGCAGAAAAAGATTTTTGGAAAACATCCCTAAGCCCCGGGGTCACAATTTCATCAAAAATCTGATTTTCGGCAATACACTCAAAAATGGTGCCAAACGGTTGAAAATGCTCGCCTGAGAGGTTTGGCGGTCGAAACAGAAGGCTTTTAATCACAGGAAAAGAAATCAGCCCTCGACAACTTAACCGGCAGAAAAAGATTTTTTGGAAAAAATCCCTAAGCCCCGGGGTCACAATTTCATCAAAAATCTGACTTTCGGCAACTCACTCAAAAATGGTGGCAAAAGGTTGCAAATGCTCCTCTGAAAGGTTTGGCGGTCAAAACAGAAGGCAATTTATCACAGGAGAAGAAATCAGCCCTCGACAACTTAACCGGCAGAAAAAGATTTTTTTGCAAAAATCCCTAAGCCCCGGGGTCACAATTTCTTCAAAAATCTGACTTTCGGCAATTCACTCAAAATTGGTGCCAAAAGGTTGCAATTGCTCCCCTGAAAGGTTTGGCGGTCGAAACAGAAGGGTATTTATCACAGGAGAATAAATCAGCCCTCGACAACTTAACCGGCAGAAAAATATTTTTTGGAAAAAATCCCTAAGCCCCGGGGTCACAATTTCATTAAAAATCTGATTTTCGGCAATTCACTCAAAAATGGTGCCAAACGGTTGAAAATGCTCACCTGAGAGGTTTGGCGGTCGAAACAGAAGGCTTTTAATCACAGGAAAAGAAATCAGCCATCGACAACTTAACCGGCAGAAAAAGATTTTTTGAAAAAATCCCTAAGCCCCGGGGTCACAATTTCATCAAAAATCTGACTTTCGGCAACTCACTCAAAAATGGTGCCCAACCGTTGCAATTGCTCCCCTGAAAGGTTTGGCGGTCGAAACAGAAGGCTTTTTATCACAGGACACGAAATCAGCCCTCGACAACTTAACCGGCAGAAAAAGATTTTTTGGAAAAAATCCCTAAGCCCCGGGGTCACAATTTCATCAAAAATCTGAATTTCGGCAACTCACTCAAAAATGGTGGCAAAAGGTTGCAAATGCTCCTCTGAAAGGTTTGGCGGTCGAAACAGAAGGCAATTTATCACAGGAGAAGAAATCAGCCCTTGACAAATTAACCGGCAGAAAAAGAATTTTTTGAAAAAATCCCTAAGCCCCGGGGTCACAATTTCATCAAAAATCTGATTTTTGGCAATACACTCAGAAATGGTGCCAAACGGTTGCAAATGCTCGCCTGAGAGGTTTGGCGGTCGAAACAGAAGGCAATTTATCACAGGACAAGAAATCAGCCCTCGACAACTTAACCGGCAGAAAAATATTTTTTAAAAAAATCCCTAAGCCCCGGGGTCATATTTTCTTCAAAAATCTGACTTTCGGCAATTCACTCAAAAATGGTGCCAAATGGTTGAAAATGCTCGCCTGAGAGGTTTGGCGGTCGAAACGGAAGGCTATTTATCACAGGACAAGAAATCAGCCCTCGACAACTTAACGGGCAGAAAAAGATTGTTTTGAAAAAATCCCTAAGCCCCGGGGTCACAATTTCATCAAAAATCTGACTTTCGGCAACTCACTCAAAAATGGTGCCAAATGGTTGAAAATGCTCGCCTGAGAGGTTTGGCGGTCGAAACAGAAGGCTTTTACTCACAGGACAAGAAATCAGCCCTCGACAACTTACCCGGCAGAAAAATATTTCTTAAAAAAATCCCTAAGCCCCGGAAAAATCTGACTTTCGGCAACTCACTCAAAAATGGTGCCAAACGGTTGCAATTGCTCCCCTGAAAGGTTTGGCAGTCGAAATAGAAGGCTTTTAATCACAGGACAAGAAATCAGCCCTCGACAACTTAACCGGCAGAAAAAGATTTTTTTGCAAAAATCCCTAAGCCCCGGGGTCACAATTTCATCAAAAATCTGACTTTCGGCAATTCACTCAGAAATGGTGCCAAATGGTTGCAATTGCTCCCCTGAAAGGTTTGGCGGTCGAAACAGAAGGCTTTTAATCACAGGACAAGAAATCAGCCCTCGACAACTTAACGGGCAGAAAAAGATTGTTTTGAAAAAAATCCCTAAGCCCCGGGGTCACAATTTCATCAAAAATCTGACTTTCGGCAATTCACTCAAAAATGGTGCCAAATGGTTGAATATGCTCGCCTGAGAGGTTTGGCGGTCGAAACAGAAGGCTTTTAATCACAGGAAAAGAAATCAGCCCTCGACAACTTAACCGGCAGAAAAATATTTTTTTAAAAAATCCCTAAGCCCCGGGGTCACAATTTCATCAGAAATCTGATTTTCGGCAATACACTCAGAAATGGTGCCAAACGGTTGCAATTGCTCCCCTGAAAGGTTTGGCGGTCGAAACAGAAGGCTTTTACTCATAGGACACGAAATCAGCCCTCGACAACTTAACCGGCAGAAAAATATTTTTCTGAAAAAAATCCCTAAGCCCCGGGGGTCACAATTTCATCAAAAATCTGTCTTTCGGCAATTCACTCAAAAATGGTGCCAAACGGTTTCAAATGCTCCCCTGAAAGGTTTGGCGGTCGAAACAGAAGGCTTTTTATAACAGGACACGAAATCAGCACTCGACAACCGGCAGAAAAAGATTTTTTTGAAAAAATCCCTAAGCCCCGGTGTCAGGGTTTCTGGGAGAAGTGAGGAGATGGCAGAGGAGACGGAAAGCGAGTGGGAGGAGGGAGAGAGAGACGAGGAAGAAGATGACGGAATTCGAAGGGAATCTATGAGCCTAAGCAGTGAGTCAGAGGATTCCCAAAAGGGAGCTAGCATGATCAGGCGAAAAGCAGGAGAAGAGAGAAGCTGTGAAAAGTCAGGAAAGGAGGGGAGAAAGCCCAGTGAAGCACAGACGCTGTCAGAGGGGTCTCAGCCGGAACGGAGTAAAGGGGGTGGAGTTGTCAGCCTCTCGGAGGGAGGAGGAACAGGAGAAAACAGAGAGAGGGGGTTGGAGCAAGGTGTTCAGCCGGAAAGGGGAGAGAGTGGAACAGGGGGCAGTATAGAGGACGAAGGAAAGGTCAAAAGCAACGTACGCGCGCCAAGTTCAAACATAGAGGCGCGCGGAAGTGGGGAAAGCTCAGAGGAGGAGCCCGGCCCCAAAGCCAGAAGGAGGGGGCAGGAGGCGGCAGAGGATTCAGCCTCAGGCGAATCCCGGAAAGAGAGAACCCAGGGGGGCAGAAAGACCCTGCGGAAAAGAAAGGAGAGGAAGAGGTGGTCTAGAGCCAGGCTATTAAGTTGGTGTGGAGGAGGGGAGGAGTCAGAGGGGGACTTCGGCGGTCTAACGTGACAGACGTACAGCCACAATGCTGAACTGTGAAAGAAGCAATTATCTTCAATAAACTTTTCCTGTAAGTAAACTATAACGGAGTAAGGTCTCTCGTGAGCTGGGACCCACCTGGGTGGCTGTGACAGAAAGTCCCCCTCTCTCAGAAAGCAAAAATTTTTTTTTTGCGAAGCTCACGAACGGGGCAGCCATGAGTGCTGAGGAACAGCTGGCTGCACTCCGGGATCAGATTACCACTCTCACAACGGCAGTCATTGCTTCGCAGAAGAAGAATGCTGACTTGGAGAAAGCGTGCCAGGATTTGCAAGCAAGGTGGGAAAATGCGGACAAGGCGGGGACCCCGGGCTCCAGAGCGGAGGGCATTGCGCTTGGAAGGAGGGGGGGGTGCCCTAGTTTCGCATTTTAATGGCAACTTGCAAGACTATCCCAACTTCAGGGCAGATGTCGTGTATGCACTGCATTTACTCCGTCATGATTTTAGAGATGAGGAGGAGAGAGTGGGATTTATTGTTTCGCACCTGCATGGGGAGGCCAGGGCTTGGCTACGCAATCTGTGGCGCGAAGATGGACCAGCCCGTCGCAATGCAGATGCGTTTATCAAGGCAATGGATGCTTGTTTTCAATCCTCTGTGGATAAGGACATTGCGCGCCGGCAGATGCACGGGCTGAGGCAGGGGAGAGCCACTGTACGCCAATATCATTCTAAATTTTTTGCATTGCTCACCGCCTTAGATTGGCCGAAGGACAGTCTACCGGTCAGGGATCTTTTTTGGGAGGGATTGAGCCCCTCCGTCAAGGATGAGATCGCAAGGGGGGACAGACCCCAGACCCTGGAAGACGTGGTGCAACGGGCTTTGGCTATAGGAATTCGACATGAGGGACGTCCGTGGCACGAGGAGGGGGGGCCCCAAGCGCGCGCGCAAGCAAAAGCTCTCCCTTTTGTGCACAGGGATTTCAGCCGTGCGCACCCCTCACCAATGGGGAAGGAAGGCGAAGAGCCAATGGAGATTGGTGGTGCTAGGGCTCAAAAGCCATCCCAGAGCCCCATCCCTGCTGCAGCCAAAGCGAAGCCTCCTAGAGGGACCAGGAAGTGTTACATCTGCGACAGTGCACACCATATGGCGAAAGAGTGCCCCCAGAGGCTCCAGAAGCACACTGCAGCACTAGCAACTGTGACAGCAGAGGTGCAATCAGAGGAGCAGCTTCAGGGAAACTGCAGTGCCTGGCTGGAAGCAGAGCTACTGGGGCTCAGCCAGGCGGATCTGTAGAGAAGTCCCCAGCATCCTTGCAGCGCATGGACCCTTTACCTCCCAAACCAGCAGTTTTACTCACAGCAACACTCCAGCTGCCTGATGGGCGACTTCTCGAGGTTCCAACAACCATCGATTCGGGAAGCAACGCCGATTTCGTGGGATTACAGTTCGTCAAGCAGCATAACATAGCGCTCCTGCCTGCAACGACGCCTCTGAACGTGGTCACGGTAGACGGCAGGAAGTTGCTGGGGGGGCAAGTGGTGCAGCAAACCCCTCCCATGATGATGCAAATTGGAGACCATCGAGAGCTTATTAGTTTCAATGTCACCCACTTATCGGACACGCCCATCGTGTTGGGCATGAGTTGGCTGGACAGGCACAGTCCCGCGGTTGCTTGGTACCAGAGGCAGATCACCTTTTGTTCATCGTATTGCGCCCAGAATTGCATCCAAACCGATCAAGGAGGAGAAGCCGAACAGCAGCTGCATCTGAGTATGGTGCAAGCGGTTCCTCACAAGTACGCGGAGTTCTTGGAGGTTTTCTGCGAAAAGGAAGCTGACAAATTGCCGCCTCACAGACCTTACGACTGCGCGATTGACTTAGTGCCAGGCGCGCAGTTGCCAACTGCCAAGCTGTACTCCATGTCGGAAGACGAGCTGCAAGAGCTTCGGGAGTTCATAGAACACAACCTCAAGCGCGGATTCATCCAGGAATCTAAAGCAGCGGGAGGCAGTCCTGTTTTCTTTGTGAAAAAGAAAGACACGCCCCAGAAGAGGCTCATTGTGGACTACCGGTTCATAAACAGACTAACTAAGCCCAAGGCCTTCCCCATGCCCAAAATTGACGACCTTTTGGCTACAGTCAGGAGGGGGAAGATTTTTACCAAGCTGGATTTACGTGGAGCTTACAACCTCATCCGCATCAGGAAGGGCGACGAGTGGAAGACGGCCATGTTCACTCCTTTGGGCACGTACGAATACAGAGTTATGCCCTTCGGTCTACAAAATGGCAGCCATGTTTTCCAGGCATTCATGCATCACGTCCTGGCAGGTCTCCTCTACAAGAAGTGTGTCTGTTTTCTCGACGATATCCTGATTTTCTCGGAATCGCCAGAGGATCACGATAAGGACGTGAAGGAAGTTCTGCAGAGGCTGAAGGAACACAGGCTGTACGCCAAGTTGGAGAAGTGCCAGTTTGATGTGAGAGAGGTAGATTTCCTTGGCTACAAGCTGTCCGACGAGGGACTGGCCATGGACAAGACTAAAGTCCAAGCGCTGTTGGACTGGAAAAGCCCTCGAAATCGGAAGGAGGTCCAGAGGTTCATCGGCTTTGCCAATTTTTATCGCAAGTTTATTAAAGGTTTTGCAAACGCGACGGCGGCAATCACTGACACCCTCAGTTCCAAGAAGAAGAAGTTCGTCTGGACCGAACAAGCAGAGCGATCCTTTCGGAAGCTTAAAAGCCTTTTCGCCTCCGAGGAGCAGCTGCTGCACGTGAATCCTGGCAGGCCCATGCGGGTAGAGACAGATGCATCAGACAGAGCAGTTGGGGCCGTCCTCTTGCAAGAGGATTCGCAAGGCAACTGGAGACCGGGTGCATTCTACTCCCGGAAGCTCAGCAAGACGGAGCGCAACTACACCATATGGGACAGGGAGTTGTTGGCCATTCATGCAGCTTTCAAAGCGTGGCGACACTTCTTGATAGGAGCCAAGCACACGGTGCAGGTCCGCACGGATCACAAGAACTTGGAGTATTGGCGGACGGCTAAATTGCAAACCCAACGACACATGCGCTGGGCGGAATTCTTTGCGGATTTCGATTTCAAAATAGAATACATCCCTGGAGACTCCAATGTTATAGCAGACGCGCTGTCCCGAAAGCCTCAATACCTGGAGGAAGTAGCTCCAATCGCAGCGAAGTACATTTTCGCACCGCAGGCGTGGACGTGCGCTACCATCGCAGTCGACCTGGACGCGGTGCGACGCGCGCTGCAAGAGGATCAGTTTGCACAATCCAAGATGGAGGAGCTCCGCAGAGGGTCGCCTGACAACAATGAGTTTCAGTTGCAGGATGGACTTTTGACTCGCAAGGGCGCCCTTTACGTGCCCACCGACGAGCTTCGCGCCACGGTTTTGCAACAATTGCACGATGCCCCGAGTGCGGGCCATTTCGGCAAAGAGAAGACGATGGAGTTGGTGGCAAGGGACTTTTGGTGGCCCCGGATGAGAGGAGAGGTGGCGGACTACGTAGCCAGGTGCGATATCTGCCAGAGGTCCAAACCAGTGCATCAGAAGCAGGCGGGATTGTTAGAACCGCTGGAGACACCGCAGCAACCGTGGGAGAGGGTAGCGTTGGACTTTGTTACAGACCTGCCCAGCTCCAGAGGTAAGACGGCGGTGTTAGTGGTTGTGGACTTGTTCACCAAGATGGCGCACTTCATTCCTTGTGCCAAGGTGGCGACGGCAGAACAGACCGCAAAGCTCTTCATCGATCACGTCTTCAGAGTGCATGGACTACCGCAGTCCGTCTTGTCCGACAGGGGGCGCCAATTTGTTTCCACTTTCTGGCGGAAGCTTCTGGGCATCTTGCACGTCAAGATCAACCTGACGTCGGCGAGGCATCCACAGACCAACGGTCAAGCGGAGAGGGTCAACGCGATCATGCAGCAGTACCTACGGTGTTACGCCAACCAGCGACCCGCGGCGTGGGTGGACTACCTGCCGATGGCTGAGTTCGCCTACAACAACACGAAGCACGCATCCACCGGGGTGACGCCTTTCTTCGCGAACTATGGACGTCATCCCAGAACCTTCCCGAGCTTTACAGCACCTGAAGGGGGGGGACCTCAAAATGCCGACCAGTTTGCAGCAGAGTTGCAAGAGGTGCACGAGGAGCTGCGGAGACATTTGGAGCTGGCAAAGCAGGCGTATAAGGTGCAAGCCGATAAACACAGAAGGGCGGGGGAAGACATTCAGGTTGGGGACTGGGTATGGTTGGCAGCCCACGCGATGCCGGCCAGGTCGTTGGCCAAAAAGAAGTTAGAACACAGGCAGCTAGGACCATATCAAGTTGAGGCTAAGATCAATCCGGTGGCTTTTCGCCTAGCCCTTCCGGAGGGCTCCAGGGTGCACCCGGTCTTTCATAGGTCGGTGCTCACTCCCTACAAAGCCCCACACAGGTTTCAAGAGTCAGGAGCACCTCCAGAGCCACGTAGAAGGGCGCCTGAGGGAGGGGAGTCGCCAAGACCAGAACCTCTTAATGAGGTCACAGAGATACTGGATTCACGATGGGGGGAGGAGGGAGTTGAATATTTTCTCGCCAGGGAAGGCACTCCAGTCTCTGCAAATAGCTGGGTGCCGGGTTACGCTTTGGATGAACCCCTGTTGAAGGAGGAGTTTCATGCAATTTTTCCGCACAAACCCATGCCCGAGGAGTATTTTGATGATTGGCTTTTCACGCCCACTTTGTCGGGCAGCACGTTCGGGGGTTTCTCCTCGCCCGAGGGCTCTACGCCCAAAACAAGCCCGACCAGGGATCCCCGCCTGGGGGGGGGAGAGACAAACCCTTATTGGTGGGTGGATCAGCCAAGGGAGGTATGGAGTCAGAGGTGGATGATAGGTCCTTGGCAGGCAGCGCCAGGAGAAGCAGTGAGGGAGGAAGAGACTGTGATGCCTTCAGGGGGGGAACCCGAGTTCGAACACACGTATACGGAGCTGCCAGAGGAGAAGATTGACGTGGACACCCGGTATCCTGAACCGACCCAGGAAGAACCACATTTCCCTCAACCTGCACCCAGCGACCGGGAGGGGGGAAGGGGGGGCTTCGAGGGGGGGATGGATGTCAGGGTTTCTGGGAGAAGTGAGGAGATGGCAGAGGAGACGGAAAGCGAGTGGGAGGAGGGAGAGAGAGACGAGGAAGAAGATGACGGAATTCGAAGGGAATCTATGAGCCTAAGCAGTGAGTCAGAGGATTCCCAAAAGGGAGCTAGCATGATCAGGCGAAAAGCAGGAGAAGAGAGAAGCTGTGAAAAGTCAGGAAAGGAGGGGAGAAAGCCCAGTGAAGCACAGACGCTGTCAGAGGGGTCTCAGCCGGAACGGAGTAAAGGGGGTGGAGTTGTCAGCCTCTCGGAGGGAGGAGGAACAGGAGAAAACAGAGAGAGGGGGTTGGAGCAAGGTGTTCAGCCGGAAAGGGGAGAGAGTGGAACAGGGGGCAGTATAGAGGACGAAGGAAAGGTCAAAAGCAACGTACGCGCGCCAAGTTCAAACATAGAGGCGCGCGGAAGTGGGGAAAGCTCAGAGGAGGAGCCCGGCCCCAAAGCCAGAAGGAGGGGGCAGGAGGCGGCAGAGGATTCAGCCTCAGGCGAATCCCGGAAAGAGAGAACCCAGGGGGGCAGAAAGACCCTGCGGAAAAGAAAGGAGAGGAAGAGGTGGTCTAGAGCCAGGCTATTAAGTTGGTGTGGAGGAGGGGAGGAGTCAGAGGGGGACTTCGGCGGTCTAACGTGACAGACGTACAGCCACAATGCTGAACTGTGAAAGAAGCAATTATCTTCAATAAACTTTTCCTGTAAGTAAACTATAACGGAGTAAGGTCTCTCGTGAGCTGGGACCCACCTGGGTGGCTGTGACACCCGGGGTCACAATTTCATTAAAAATCTGACTTTCGGCAATTCACTCAAAAATGGTGCCAAACGGTTGAAAATGCTCGCCTGAAAGGTTTGGCGGTCGAAACAGAAGGCTATTTATCACAGGACAAGAAATCAGCCCTCGACAACTTAACCGGCAGAAAAAGGTTTTTGGAAAAAATCCCTAAGCCCCGGGGTCACAATTTCATCAAAAATCTGACTTTCGGCAATTCACTCAGGAATGGTGCCAAATGGTTGAAAATGCTCGCCTGAGAGGTTTGGCGGTCGAAACGGAAGGCTATTTATCACAGGACAAGAAATCAGCCCTCGACAACTTAACGGGCAGAAAAAGATTGTTTTGAAAAAATCCCTAAGCCCCGGGGTCACAATTTCATCAAAAATCTGACTTTCGGCAACTCACTCAAAAATGGTGCCAAATGGTTGAAAATGCTCGCCTGAGAGGTTTGGCGGTCGAAACAGAAGGCTTTTACTCACAGGACAAGAAATCAGCCCTCGACAACTTACCCGGCAGAAAAATATTTCTTAAAAAAATCCCTAAGCCCCGGAAAAATCTGACTTTCGGCAACTCACTCAAAAATGGTGCCAAACGGTTGCAATTGCTCCCCTGAAAGGTTTGGCAGTCGAAATAGAAGGCTTTTAATCACAGGACAAGAAATCAGCCCTCGACAACTTAACCGGCAGAAAAAGATTTTTTTGCAAAAATCCCTAAGCCCCGGGGTCACAATTTCATCAAAAATCTGACTTTCGGCAATTCACTCAGAAATGGTGCCAAATGGTTGCAATTGCTCCCCTGAAAGGTTTGGCGGTCGAAACAGAAGGCTTTTAATCACAGGACAAGAAATCAGCCCTCGACAACTTAACGGGCAGAAAAAGATTGTTTTGAAAAAAATCCCTAAGCCCCGGGGTCACAATTTCATCAAAAATCTGACTTTCGGCAATTCACTCAAAAATGGTGCCAAATGGTTGAATATGCTCGCCTGAGAGGTTTGGCGGTCGAAACAGAAGGCTTTTAATCACAGGAAAAGAAATCAGCCCTCGACAACTTAACCGGCAGAAAAATATTTTTTTAAAAAATCCCTAAGCCCCGGGGTCACAATTTCATCAGAAATCTGATTTTCGGCAATACACTCAGAAATGGTGCCAAACGGTTGCAATTGCTCCCCTGAAAGGTTTGGCGGTCGAAACAGAAGGCTTTTACTCATAGGACACGAAATCAGCCCTCGACAACTTAACCGGCAGAAAAATATTTTTCTGAAAAAAATCCCTAAGCCCCGGGGGTCACAATTTCATCAAAAATCTGTCTTTCGGCAATTCACTCAAAAATGGTGCCAAACGGTTTCAAATGCTCCCCTGAAAGGTTTGGCGGTCGAAACAGAAGGCTTTTTATAACAGGACACGAAATCAGCACTCGACAACCGGCAGAAAAAGATTTTTTTGAAAAAATCCCTAAGCCCCGGGGTCACAATTTCATTAAAAATCTGACTTTCGGCAATTCACTCAAAAATGGTGCCAAACGGTTGAAAATGCTCGCCTGAAAGGTTTGGCGGTCGAAACAGAAGGCTATTTATCACAGGACAAGAAATCAGCCCTCGACAACTTAACCGGCAGAAAAAGATTTTTTTGCAAAAATCCCTAAGCCCCGGGGTCACAATTTCATCAAAAATCTGACTTTCGGCAATTCACTCAAAAATGGTGCCAAATGGTTGAAAATGCTCGCCTGAGAGGTTTGGCGGTCGAAACAGAAGGCTTTTTATAACAGGACACGAAATCAGCCCTCGACAACTTAACGGGCAGAAAAAGATTTTTTGAAAAAATCCCTAAGCCCCGAGGTCACAATTTCATCAAAAATCTGATTTTCGGCAATACACTCAGAAATGGTGCCAAACCGTTGCAAATGCTCCCCTGAAAGGTTTGGCGGTCGAAACAGAAGGCTTTTTATAACAGGACACGAAATCAGCCCTCGACAACTTAACCGGCAGAAAAAGAATTTTTTGAAAAAATCCCTAAGCCCCGGGGTCACAATTTCATCAAAAATCTGATTTTCGGCAATTCACTCAAAAATGGTGCCAAATGGTTGAAAATGCTCGCCTGAGAGGTTTGGCGGTCGAAACAGAAGGCTATTTATCACAGGACAAGAAATCAGCCCTCGACAACTTAACGGGCAGAAAAAGATTGTTTTGAAAAAAATCCCTAAGCCCCGGGGTCACAATTTCATCAAAAATCTGACTTTCGGCAATTCACTCAAAAATGGTGCCAAATGGTTGAATATGCTCGCCTGAGAGGTTTGGCGGTCGAAACAGAAGGCTTTTAATCACAGGAAAAGAAATCAGCCCTCGACAACTTAACCGGCAGAAAAATATTTTTTTAAAAAATCCCTAAGCCCCGGGGTCACAATTTCATCAGAAATCTGATTTTCGGCAATACACTCAGAAATGGTGCCAAACGGTTGCAATTGCTCCCCTGAAAGGTTTGGCGGTCGAAACAGAAGGCTTTTACTCATAGGACACGAAATCAGCCCTCGACAACTTAACCGGCAGAAAAATATTTTTCTGAAAAAAATCCCTAAGCCCCGGGGGTCACAATTTCATCAAAAATCTGTCTTTCGGCAATTCACTCAAAAATGGTGCCAAACGGTTTCAAATGCTCCCCTGAAAGGTTTGGCGGTCGAAACAGAAGGCTTTTTATAACAGGACACGAAATCAGCACTCGACAACCGGCAGAAAAAGATTTTTTTGAAAAAATCCCTAAGCCCCGGGGTCACAATTTCATTAAAAATCTGACTTTCGGCAATTCACTCAAAAATGGTGCCAAACGGTTGAAAATGCTCGCCTGAAAGGTTTGGCGGTCGAAACAGAAGGCTATTTATCACAGGACAAGAAATCAGCCCTCGACAACTTAACCGGCAGAAAAAGGTTTTTGGAAAAAATCCCTAAGCCCCGGGGTCACAATTTCATCAAAAATCTGACTTTCGGCAATTCACTCAGGAATGGTGCCAAATGGTTGAAAATGCTCGCCTGAGAGGTTTGGCGGTCGAAACGGAAGGCTATTTATCACAGGACAAGAAATCAGCCCTCGACAACTTAACGGGCAGAAAAAGATTGTTTTGAAAAAATCCCTAAGCCCCGGGGTCACAATTTCATCAAAAATCTGACTTTCGGCAACTCACTCAAAAATGGTGCCAAATGGTTGAAAATGCTCGCCTGAGAGGTTTGGCGGTCGAAACAGAAGGCTTTTACTCACAGGACAAGAAATCAGCCCTCGACAACTTACCCGGCAGAAAAATATTTCTTAAAAAAATCCCTAAGCCCCGGAAAAATCTGACTTTCGGCAACTCACTCAAAAATGGTGCCAAACGGTTGCAATTGCTCCCCTGAAAGGTTTGGCAGTCGAAATAGAAGGCTTTTAATCACAGGACAAGAAATCAGCCCTCGACAACTTAACCGGCAGAAAAAGATTTTTTTGCAAAAATCCCTAAGCCCCGGGGTCACAATTTCATCAAAAATCTGACTTTCGGCAATTCACTCAGAAATGGTGCCAAATGGTTGCAATTGCTCCCCTGAAAGGTTTGGCGGTCGAAACAGAAGGCTTTTAATCACAGGACAAGAAATCAGCCCTCGACAACTTAACGGGCAGAAAAAGATTGTTTTGAAAAAAATCCCTAAGCCCCGGGGTCACAATTTCATCAAAAATCTGACTTTCGGCAATTCACTCAAAAATGGTGCCAAATGGTTGAATATGCTCGCCTGAGAGGTTTGGCGGTCGAAACAGAAGGCTTTTAATCACAGGAAAAGAAATCAGCCCTCGACAACTTAACCGGCAGAAAAATATTTTTTTAAAAAATCCCTAAGCCCCGGGGTCACAATTTCATCAGAAATCTGATTTTCGGCAATACACTCAGAAATGGTGCCAAACGGTTGCAATTGCTCCCCTGAAAGGTTTGGCGGTCGAAACAGAAGGCTTTTACTCATAGGACACGAAATCAGCCCTCGACAACTTAACCGGCAGAAAAATATTTTTCTGAAAAAAATCCCTAAGCCCCGGGGGTCACAATTTCATCAAAAATCTGTCTTTCGGCAATTCACTCAAAAATGGTGCCAAACGGTTTCAAATGCTCCCCTGAAAGGTTTGGCGGTCGAAACAGAAGGCTTTTTATAACAGGACACGAAATCAGCACTCGACAACCGGCAGAAAAAGATTTTTTTGAAAAAATCCCTAAGCCCCGGGGTCACAATTTCATTAAAAATCTGACTTTCGGCAATTCACTCAAAAATGGTGCCAAACGGTTGAAAATGCTCGCCTGAAAGGTTTGGCGGTCGAAACAGAAGGCTATTTATCACAGGACAAGAAATCAGCCCTCGACAACTTAACCGGCAGAAAAAGATTTTTTTGCAAAAATCCCTAAGCCCCGGGGTCACAATTTCATCAAAAATCTGACTTTCGGCAATTCACTCAAAAATGGTGCCAAATGGTTGAAAATGCTCGCCTGAGAGGTTTGGCGGTCGAAACAGAAGGCTTTTTATAACAGGACACGAAATCAGCCCTCGACAACTTAACGGGCAGAAAAAGATTTTTTGAAAAAATCCCTAAGCCCCGAGGTCACAATTTCATCAAAAATCTGATTTTCGGCAATACACTCAGAAATGGTGCCAAACCGTTGCAAATGCTCCCCTGAAAGGTTTGGCGGTCGAAACAGAAGGCTTTTTATAACAGGACACGAAATCAGCCCTCGACAACTTAACCGGCAGAAAAAGAATTTTTTGAAAAAATCCCTAAGCCCCGGGGTCACAATTTCATCAAAAATCTGATTTTCGGCAATTCACTCAAAAATGGTGCCAAATGGTTGAAAATGCTCGCCTGAGAGGTTTGGCGGTCGAAACAGAAGGCTATTTATCACAGGACAAGAAATCAGCCCTCGACAACTTAACCGGCAGAAAAATATTTTTTTTTAAAATCCCTAAGCCCTGGGGTCATATTTTCTTCAAAAATCTGACTTTCGGCAATTCACTCAAAAATGGTGCCAAATGGTTGAAAATGCTCGCCTGAGAGGTTTGACGGTCGAAACAGAAGGCTTTTAATCACAGGACACGAAATCAGCCCTCGACAACTTAACCGGCAGAAAAAGATTTTTTGGAAAAATCCCTAAGCCCCGGGGTCACAATTTCATCAAAAATCTGACTTTCGGCAATTCACTCAAAAATGGTGCCAAACGCTTGCAATTGCTCCCCTGAAAGGTTTGGCGGTCGAAACAGAAGGCTTTTAATCACAGGATAAGAAATCAGCCCTCGACAACTTAACGGGCAGAAAAAGATTGTTTTGAAAAAATCCCTAAGCCCCGGGGTCACAATTTCATCAAAAATCTGACTTTCGGCAATTCACTCAAAAATGGTGCCAAATGGTTGAAAATGCTCGCCTGAGAGGTTTGGCGGTCGAAACAGAAGGCTTTTAATCACAGGAAAAGAAATCAGCCCTCGATAATTTAACCGGCAGAAAAAGATTTTTTGAAAAAATCCCTAAGCCCCGGGGTCAGAATTTCATCAAAAATCTGATTTTCGGCAATACACTCAGAAATGGTGCCAAACGGTTGCAAATGATCCCCTAAAAGGTTTGGCGGTCGAAACAGAAGGCTTTTAATCACAGGATAAGAAATCAGCCCTCGACAACTTAACCGGCAGAAAAATATTTTTTGGAAAAAATCCCTAAGCCCCGGGGTCACAATTTCATCAAAAATCTGATTTTCGGCAATACACTCAGAAATGGTGCCAAACGGTTGCAAATGATCCCCTAAAAGGTTTGGCGGTCGAAACAGAAGGCTTTTAATCACAGGATAAGAAATCAGCCCTCAACAACTTAACCGGCAGAAAAATATTTTTTTGAAAAAATCCCTAAGCCCCGGGGTCACAATTTCATCAAAAATCTGACTTTCGGCAACTCACTCAAAAATGGTGCCAAATGGTTGCAATTGCTCCCCTGAAAGGTTTGGCAGTCGAAATAGAAGGCTTTTAATCACAGGAAAAGAAATCAGCCCTCGACAACTTAACCGGCAGAAAAATATTTTTCTGAAAAAATCCCTAAGCCCCGGGGTCACAATTTCATCAAAAATCTGTCTTTCGGCAATTCACTCAAAAATGGTGCCAAACCGTTGCAAATGCTCCCCTGAAAGGTTTGGCGGTCGAAACAGAAGGCTTTTTATAACAGCACACGAAATCAGCCCTCGACAACTTAACGGGCAGAAAAAGATTTTTTGAAAAAATCCCTAAGCCCCGGGGTCACAATTTCATCAAAAATCTGACTTTCGGCAATTCACTCAAAATTGGTGCCAAAAGGTTGCAATTGCTCCCCTGAAAGGTTTGGCGGTCGAAACAGAAGGGTATTTATCACAGGAGAATAAATCAGCCCTCGACAACTTAACCGGCAGAAAAATATTTTTCTGAAAAAATCCCTAAGCCCCGGGGTCACAATTTCATTAAAAATCTGATTTTCGGCAATTCACTCAAAAATGGTGCCAAACGGTTGAAAATGCTCACCTGAGAGGTTTGGCGGTCGAAACAGAAGGCTTTTAATCACAGGAAAAGAAATCAGCCCTCGACAACTTAACCGGCAGAAAAAGATTTTTTGAAAAAATCCCTAAGCCCCGGGGTCACAATTTCATCAAAAATCTGACTTTCGGCAATTCACTCAGGAATGGTGCCAAACCGTTGCAAATGCTCCCCTGAAAGGTTTGGCGGTCGAAACAGAAGGCTTTTTATCACAGGACACGAAATCACCCCTCGACAACTTAACGGGCAGAAAAAGATTTTTGGAAAAAATCCCTAAGCCCCGGGGTCACAATTTCATCAAAAATCTGACTTTCGGCAATTCACTCAAAAATGGTGCCAAACGCTTGCAATTGCTCCCCTGAAAGGTTTGGCGGTCGAAACAGAAGGCTATTTATCACAGGACAGGAAATCAGCCCTCGACAACTTAACGGGCAGAAAAAGATTGTTTTGAAAAAATCCCTAAGCCCCGGGGTCACAATTTCATCAAAAATCTGACTTTCGGCAATTCACTCAAAAATGGTGCCAAATGGTTGAAAATGCTCGCCTGAGAGGTTTGGCGGTCGAAACAGAAGGCTTTTAATCACAGGAAAAGAAATCAGCCCTCGATAATTTAACCGGCAGAAAAAGATTTTTTGAAAAAATCCCTAAGCCCCGGGGTCACAATTTCATCAAAAATCTGATTTTCGGCAATACACTCAGAAATGGTGCCAAACGGTTGCAAATGATCCCCTAAAAGGTTTGGCGGTCGAAACAGAAGGCTTTTAATCACAGGATAAGAAATCAGCCCTCGACAACTTAACCGGCAGAAAAATATTTTTTGGAAAAAATCCCTAAGCCCCGGGGTCACAATTTCATCAAAAATCTGATTTTCGGCAATACACTCAGAAATGGTGCCAAACGGTTGCAAATGATCCCCTAAAAGGTTTGGCGGTCGAAACAGAAGGCTTTTAATCACAGGATAAGAAATCAGCCCTCAACAACTTAACCGGCAGAAAAATATTTTTTTGAAAAAATCCCTAAGCCCCGGGGTCACAATTTCATCAAAAATCTGACTTTCGGCAACTCACTCAAAAATGGTGCCAAATGGTTGCAATTGCTCCCCTGAAAGGTTTGGCAGTCGAAATAGAAGGCTTTTAATCACAGGAAAAGAAATCAGCCCTCGACAACTTAACCGGCAGAAAAATATTTTTCTGAAAAAATCCCTAAGCCCTGGGGTCACAATTTCATCAAAAATCTGTCTTTCGGCAATTCACTCAAAAATGGTGCCAAACCGTTGCAAATGCTCCCCTGAAAGGTTTGGCGGTCGAAACAGAAGGCTTTTTATAACAGCACACGAAATCAGCCCTCGACAACTTAACCGGCAGAAAAAGATTTTTTGAAAAAATCCCTAAGCCCCGGGGTCACAATTTCATCAAAAATCTGACTTTCGGCAATTCACTCAAAATTGGTGCCAAAAGGTTGCAATTGCTCCCCTGAAAGGTTTGGCGGTCGAAACAGAAGGGTATTTATCACAGGAGAATAAATCAGCCCTCGACAACTTAACCGGCAGAAAAATATTTTTCTGAAAAAATCCCTAAGCCCCGGGGTCACAATTTCATTAAAAATCTGATTTTCGGCAATTCACTCAAAAATGGTGCCAAACGGTTGAAAATGCTCACCTGAGAGGTTTGGCGGTCGAAACAGAAGGCTTTTAATCACAGGAAAAGAAATCAGCCCTCGACAACTTAACCGGCAGAAAAAGATTTTTTGAAAAAATCCCTAAGCCCCGGGGTCACAATTTCATCAAAAATCTGACTTTCGGCAATTCACTCAGGAATGGTGCCAAACCGTTGCAAATGCTCCCCTGAAAGGTTTGGCGGTCGAAACAGAAGGCTTTTTATCACAGGACACGAAATCAGCCCTCGACAACTTAACGGGCAGAAAAAGATTTTTGGAAAACATCCCTAAGCCCCGGGGTCACAATTTCATCAAAAATCTGATTTTCGGCAATACACTCAAAAATGGTGCCAAACGGTTGAAAATGCTCGCCTGAGAGGTTTGGCGGTCGAAACAGAAGGCTTTTAATCACAGGAAAAGAAATCAGCCCTCGACAACTTAACCGGCAGAAAAAGATTTTTTGGAAAAAATCCCTAAGCCCCGGGGTCACAATTTCATCAAAAATCTGACTTTCGGCAACTCACTCAAAAATGGTGGCAAAAGGTTGCAAATGCTCCTCTGAAAGGTTTGGCGGTCAAAACAGAAGGCAATTTATCACAGGAGAAGAAATCAGCCCTCGACAACTTAACCGGCAGAAAAAGATTTTTTTGCAAAAATCCCTAAGCCCCGGGGTCACAATTTCTTCAAAAATCTGACTTTCGGCAATTCACTCAAAATTGGTGCCAAAAGGTTGCAATTGCTCCCCTGAAAGGTTTGGCGGTCGAAACAGAAGGGTATTTATCACAGGAGAATAAATCAGCCCTCGACAACTTAACCGGCAGAAAAATATTTTTTGGAAAAAATCCCTAAGCCCCGGGGTCACAATTTCATTAAAAATCTGATTTTCGGCAATTCACTCAAAAATGGTGCCAAACGGTTGAAAATGCTCACCTGAGAGGTTTGGCGGTCGAAACAGAAGGCTTTTAATCACAGGAAAAGAAATCAGCCATCGACAACTTAACCGGCAGAAAAAGATTTTTTGAAAAAATCCCTAAGCCCCGGGGTCACAATTTCATCAAAAATCTGACTTTCGGCAGTTCACTCAGGAATGGTGCCAAACCGTTGCAAATGCTCCCCTGAAAGGTTTGGCGGTCGAAACAGAAGGCTTTTTATCACAGGACACGAAATCAGCCCTCGACAACTTAACCGGCAGAAAAAGATTTTTTGGAAAAAATCCCTAAGCCCCGGGGTCACAATTTCATCAAAAATCTGAATTTCGGCAACTCACTCAAAAATGGTGGCAAAAGGTTGCAAATGCTCCTCTGAAAGGTTTGGCGGTCGAAACAGAAGGCAATTTATCACAGGAGAAGAAATCAGCCCTCGACAACTTAACCGGCAGAAAAAGAATTTTTTGAAAAAATCCCTAAGCCCCGGGGTCACAATTTCATCAAAAATCTGATTTTTGGCAATACACTCAGAAATGGTGCCAAACGGTTGCAAATGCTCGCCTGAGAGGTTTGGCGGTCGAAACAGAAGGCAATTTATCACAGGACAAGAAATCAGCCCTCGACAACTTAACCGGCAGAAAAATATTTTTTAAAAAAATCCCTAAGCCCCGGGGTCATATTTTCTTCAAAAATCTGACTTTCGGCAATTCACTCAAAAATGGTGCCAAATGGTTGAAAATGCTCGCCTGAGAGGTTTGGCGGTCGAAACGGAAGGCTATTTATCACAGGACAAGAAATCAGCCCTCGACAACTTAACGGGCAGAAAAAGATTGTTTTGAAAAAATCCCTAAGCCCCGGGGTCACAATTTCATCAAAAATCTGACTTTCGGCAACTCACTCAAAAATGGTGCCAAATGGTTGAAAATGCTCGCCTGAGAGGTTTGGCGGTCGAAACAGAAGGCTTTTACTCACAGGACAAGAAATCAGCCCTCGACAACTTACCCGGCAGAAAAATATTTCTTAAAAAAATCCCTAAGCCCCGGAAAAATCTGACTTTCGGCAACTCACTCAAAAATGGTGCCAAACGGTTGCAATTGCTCCCCTGAAAGGTTTGGCAGTCGAAATAGAAGGCTTTTAATCACAGGACAAGAAATCAGCCCTCGACAACTTAACCGGCAGAAAAAGATTGTTTTGAAAAAATCCCTAAGCCCCGGGGTCACAATTTCATCAAAAATCTGACTTTCGGCAATTCACTCAGAAATGGTGCCAAATGGTTGCAATTGCTCCCCTGAAAGGTTTGGCGGTCGAAAGAGAAGGCTTTTACTCACAGGACAAGAAATCAGCCCTCGACAACTTATCCGGCAGAAAAATATTTTTTGAAAAAATCCCTAAGCCCCGGGGTCACAATTTCATCAGAAATCTGATTTTCGGCAATACACTCAGAAATGGTGCCAAACGGTTGCAAATGATCCCCTAAAAGGTTTGGCGGTCGAAACAGAAGGCTTTTAATCACAGGACAAGAAATCAGCCCTCGACAACTTAACGGGCAGAAAAAGATTGTTTTGAAAAAATCCCTAAGCCCCGGGGTCACAATTTCATCAAAAATCTGACTTTCGGCAATTCACTCAAAAATGGTGCCAAATGGTTGAAAATGCTCGCCTGAGAGGTTTGGCGGTCGAAACAGAAGGCTTTTAATCACAGGAAAAGAAATCAGCCCTCGACAACTTAACCGGCAGAAAAATTTTTTTTTTAAAAATCCCTAAGCCCCGGGGTCACAATTTCATCAAAAATCTGATTTTTGGCAATACACTCAGAAATGGTGCCAAACGGTTGCAAATGCTCCCCTGAAAGGTTTGGCGGTCGAAACAGAAGGCTTTTACTCATAGGACACGAAATCAGCCCTCGACAACTTAACCGGCAGAAAAATATTTTTCTGAAAAAAATCCCTAAGCCCCGGGGGTCACAATTTCATCAAAAATCTGTCTTTCGGCAATTCACTCAAAAATGGTGCCAAACGGTTGCAAATGCTCCCCTGAAAGGTTTGGCGGTCGAAACAGAAGGCTTTTTATAACAGGACACGAAATCAGCACTCGACAACCGGCAGAAAAAGATTTTTTTGAAAAAATCCCTAAGCCTCGGGGTCACAATTTCATTAAAAATCTGACTTTCGGCAATTCACTCAAAAATGGTGCCAAACGGTTGAAAATGCTCGCCTGAAAGGTTTGGCGGTCGAAACAGAAGGCTATTTATCCAAGGACAAGAAATCAGCCCTCGACAACTTAACCGGCAGAAAAAGATTTTTTTGAAAAAATCCCTAAGCCCCGGGGTCACAATTTCATCAAAAATCTGACTTTCGGCAATTCACTCAAAAATGGTGCCAAATGGTTGAAAATGCTCGCCTGAGAGGTTTGGCGGTCGAAACAGAAGGCTTTTTATAACAGGACACGAAATCAGCCCTCGACAACTTAACGGGCAGAAAAAGATTTTTTGAAAAAATCCCTAAGCCCCGAGGTCACAATTTCATCAAAAATCTGATTTTCGGCAATACACTCAGAAATGGTGCCAAACCGTTGCAAATGCTCCCCTGAAAGGTTTGGCGGTCGAAACAGAAGGCTTTTTATAACAGGACACGAAATCAGCCCTCGACAACTTAACCGGCAGAAAAATATTTTTTTTAAAAATCCCTAAGCCCTGGGGTCATATTTTCTTCAAAAATCTGACTTTCGGCAATTCACTCAAAAATGGTGCCAAATGGTTGAAAATGCTCGCCTGAGAGGTTTGACGGTCGAAACAGAAGGCTTTTTATAACAGGACACGAAATCAGCCCTCGACAACTTAACGGGCAGAAAAAGATTGTTTTGAAAAAATCCCTAAGCCCCGGGGTCACAATTTCATCAAAAATCTGACTTTCGGCAATTCACTCAAAAATGGTGCCAAATGGTTGAAAATGCTCGCCTGAGAGGTTTGGCGGTCGAAACAGAAGGCTTTTAATCACAGGAAAAGAAATCAGCCCTCGATAATTTAACCGGCAGAAAAAGATTTTTTGAAAAAATCCCTAAGCCCCGGGGTCACAATTTCATCAAAAATCTGATTTTCGGCAATACACTCAGAAATGGTGCCAAACGGTTGCAAATGATCCCCTAAAAGGTTTGGCGGTCGAAACAGAAGGCTTTTAATCACAGGATAAGAAATCAGCCCTCGACAACTTAACCGGCAGAAAAATATTTTTTAGAAAAAATCCCTAAGCCCCGGGGTCACAATTTCATCAAAAATCTGATTTTCGGCAATACACTCAGAAATGGTGCCAAACGGTTGCAAATGATCCCCTAAAAGGTTTGGCGGTCGAAACAGAAGGCTTTTAATCACAGGATAAGAAATCAGCCCTCAACAACTTAACCGGCAGAAAAATATTTTTTTGAAAAAATCCCTAAGCCCCGGGGTCACAATTTCATCAAAAATCTGACTTTCGGCAACTCACTCAAAAATGGTGCCAAATGGTTGCAATTGCTCCCCTGAAAGGTTTGGCAGTCGAAATAGAAGGCTTTTAATCACAGGAAAAGAAATCAGCCCTCGACAACTTAACCGGCAGAAAAATATTTTTCTGAAAAAATCCCTAAGCCCCGGGGTCACAATTTCATCAAAAATCTGTCTTTCGGCAATTCACTCAAAAATGGTGCCAAACCGTTGCAAATGCTCCCCTGAAAGGTTTGGCGGTCGAAACAGAAGGCTTTTTATAACAGCACACGAAATCAGCCCTCGACAACTTAACGGGCAGAAAAAGATTTTTTGAAAAAATCCCTAAGCCCCGGGTCACAATTTCATCAAAAATCTGATTTTTGGCAATACACTTAGAAATGGTGCCAAACCATTTCAAATGCTCCCCTGAAAGTTTTGGCGGTCGAAACAGAAGGCTTTTTATAACAGGACACGAAATCAGCCCTCGACAACTTAACGGGCAGAAAAAGATTTTTGGAAAACATCCCTAAGCCCCGGGGTCACAATTTCATCAAAAATCTGATTTTCGGCAATACACTCAAAAATGGTGCCAAACGGTTGAAAATGCTCGCCTGAGAGGTTTGGCGGTCGAAACAGAAGGCTTTTAATCACAGGAAAAGAAATCAGCCCTCGTCAACTTAACCGGCAGAAAAAGATTTTTTTGCAAAAATCCCTAAGCCCCGGGGTCACAATTTCATCAAAAATCTGACTTTCGGCAACTCACTCAAAAATGGTGGCAAAAGGTTGCAAATGCTCCTCTGAAAGGTTTGGCGGTCAAAACAGAAGGCAATTTATCACAGGAGAAGAAATCAGCCCTCGACAACTTAACCGGCAGAAAAAGATTTTTTTGCAAAAATCCCTAAGCCCCGGGGTCACAATTTCTTCAAAAATCTGACTTTCGGCAATTCACTCAAAATTGGTGCCAAAAGGTTGCAATTGCTCCCCTGAAAGGTTTGGCGGTCGAAACAGAAGGGTATTTATCACAGGAGAATAAATCAGCCCTCGACAACTTAACCGGCAGAAAAATATTTTTCTGAAAAAATCCCTAAGCCCCGGGGTCACAATTTCATTAAAAATCTGATTTTCGGCAATTCACTCAAAAATGGTGCCAAACGGTTGAAAATGCTCACCTGAGAGGTTTGGCGGTCGAAACAGAAGGCTTTTAATCACAGGAAAAGAAATCAGCCCTCGACAACTTAACCGGCAGAAAAAGATTTTTTGAAAAAATCCCTAAGCCCCGGGGTCACAATTTCATCAAAAATCTGACTTTCGGCAATTCACTCAGGAATGGTGCCAAACCGTTGCAAATGCTCCTCTGAAACATTTGGCGGTCGAAACAGAAGGCTTTTTATCACAGGACACGAAATCAGCCCTCGACAACTTAACCGGCAGAAAAAGATTTTTTGGAAAAAATCCCTAAGCCCCGGGGTCACAATTTCATCAAAAATCTGATTTTCGGCAATACACTTAGAAATGGTGCCAAACCATTGCAAATGCTCCCCTGAAAGGTTTGGCGGTCGAAACAGAAGGCTTTTTATAACAGGACACGAAATCAGCCCTCGACAACTTAACGGGCAGAAAAAGATTTTTGGAAAACATCCCTAAGCCCCGGGGTCACAATTTCATCAAAAATCTGATTTTCGGCAATACACTCAAAAATAGTGCCAAACGGTTGAAAATGCTCGCCTGAGAGGTTTGGCGGTCGAAACAGAAGGCTTTTAATCACAGGAAAAGAAATCAGCCCTCGACAACTTAACCGGCAGAAAAAGATTTTTTGGAAAAAATCCCTAAGCCCCGGGGTCACAATTTCATCAAAAATCTGACTTTCGGCAACTCACTCAAAAATGGTGGCAAAAGGTTGCAAATGCTCCTCTGAAAGGTTTGGCGGTCAAAACAGAAGGCAATTTATCACAGGAGAAGAAATCAGCCCTCGACAACTTAACCGGCAGAAAAAGATTTTTTTGCAAAAATCCCTAAGCCCCGGGGTCACAATTTCTTCAAAAATCTGACTTTCGGCAATTCACTCAAAATTGGTGCCAAAAGGTTGCAATTGCTCCCCTGAAAGGTTTGGCGGTCGAAACAGAAGGGTATTTATCACAGGAGAATAAATCAGCCCTCGACAACTTAACCGGCAGAAAAATATTTTTCTGAAAAAATCCCTAAGCCCCGGGGTCACAATTTCATTAAAAATCTGATTTTCGGCAATTCACTCAAAAATGGTGCCAAACGGTTGAAAATGCTCACCTGAGAGGTTTGGCGGTCGAAACAGAAGGCTTTTAATCACAGGAAAAGAAATCAGCCCTCGACAACTTAACCGGCAGAAAAAGATTTTTTGAAAAAATCCCTAAGCCCCGGGGTCACAATTTCATCAAAAATCTGACTTTCGGCAATTCACTCAGGAATGGTGCCAAACCGTTGCAAATGCTCCTCTGAAACATTTGGCGGTCGAAACAGAAGGCTTTTTATCACAGGACACGAAATCAGCCCTCGACAACTTAACCGGCAGAAAAAGATTTTTTGGAAAAAATCCCTAAGCCCCGGGGTCACAATTTCATCAAAAATCTGATTTTCGGCAATACACTTAGAAATGGTGCCAAACCATTGCAAATGCTCCCCTGAAAGGTTTGGCGGTCGAAACAGAAGGCTTTTTATAACAGGACACGAAATCAGCCCTCGACAACTTAACGGGCAGAAAAAGATTTTTGGAAAACATCCCTAAGCCCCGGGGTCACAATTTCATCAAAAATCTGATTTTCGGCAATACACTCAAAAATAGTGCCAAACGGTTGAAAATGCTCGCCTGAGAGGTTTGGCGGTCGAAACAGAAGGCTTTTAATCACAGGAAAAGAAATCAGCCCTCGACAACTTAACCGGCAGAAAAAGATTTTTTGGAAAAAATCCCTAAGCCCCGGGGTCACAATTTCATCAAAAATCTGACTTTCGGCAACTCACTCAAAAATGGTGGCAAAAGGTTGCAAATGCTCCTCTGAAAGGTTTGGCGGTCAAAACAGAAGGCAATTTATCACAGGAGAAGAAATCAGCCCTCGACAACTTAACCGGCAGAAAAAGATTTTTTTGCAAAAATCCCTAAGCCCCGGGGTCACAATTTCTTCAAAAATCTGACTTTCGGCAATTCACTCAAAATTGGTGCCAAAAGGTTGCAATTGCTCCCCTGAAAGGTTTGGCGGTCGAAACAGAAGGGTATTTATCACAGGAGAATAAATCAGCCCTCGACAACTTAACCGGCAGAAAAATATTTTTCTGAAAAAATCCCTAAGCCCCGGGGTCACAATTTCATTAAAAATCTGATTTTCGGCAATTCACTCAAAAATGGTGCCAAACGGTTGAAAATGCTCACCTGAGAGGTTTGGCGGTCGAAACAGAAGGCTTTTAATCACAGGAGAAGAAATCAGCCCTCGACAACTTAACCGGCAGAAAAAGATTTTTTGAAAAAATCCCTAAGCCCCGGGGTCACAATTTCATCAAAAATCTGACTTTCGGCAGTTCACTCAGGAATGGTGCCAAACTGTTGCAAATGCTCCCCTGAAAGGTTTGGCGGTCGAAACAGAAGGCTTTTTATCACAGGACACGAAATCAGCCCTCGACAACTTAACCGGCAGAAAAAGATTTTTTGGAAAAAATCCCTAAGCCCCGGGGTCACAATTTCATCAAAAATCTGAATTTCGGCAACTCACTCAAAAATGGTGGCAAAAGGTTGCAAATGCTCCTCTGAAACGTTTGGCGGTCGAAACAGAAGGCTATTTATCACAGGACACGAAATCAGCCCTCGACAACTTAACCGGCAGAAAATTTTTTTTTTAAAACATCCCTAAGCCCCGGGGTCATATTTTTTTCAAAAATCTGACTTTCGGCAATTCACTCAAAAATGGTGCCAAATGGTTGAAAATGCTCGCCTGAGAGGTTTGGCGGTCGAAACAGAAGGCTATTTATCACAGGACAAGAAATCAGCCCTCGACAACTTAACCGGACGGGGTCACAATTTCATCAAAAATCTGACTTTCGGCAACTCACTCAAAAATGGTGCCAAATGGTTGAAAATGCTCGCCTGAGAGGTTTGGCGGTCGAAACAGAAGGCTTTTACTCACAGGACAAGAAATCAGCCCTCGACAACTTACCCGGCAGAAAAATATTTGTTAAAAAAATCCCTAAGCCCCGGAAAAATCTGACTTTCGGCAACTCACTCAAAAATGGTGCCAAACGCTTGCAATTGCTCCCCTGAAAGGTTTGGCAGTCGAAATAGAAGGCTTTTAATCACAGGAAAAGAAATCAGCCCTCGACAACTTAACCGGCAGAAAAATATTTTTCGGAAAAAATCCCTAAGCCCCGGGGTCACAATTTCATCAAAAATCTGACTTCCGGCAATTCACTCAGAAATGGTGCCAAATGGTTGCAATTGCTCCCCTGAAAGGTTTGGCGGTCGAAACAGAAGGCTTTTACTCACAGGACAAGAAATCAGCCCTCGACAACTTAACCGGCAGAAAAAGATTTTTTTGCAAAAATCCCTAAGCCCCGGGGTCACAATTTCTTCAAAAATCTGACTTTCGGCAATTCACTCAAAAATGGTGCCAAACGGTTGCAAATGCTCCTCTGAAAGGTTTGGCGGTCGAAACAGAAGGCAATTTATCACAGTAGAAGAAATCAGCCCTCGACAACTTAACCGGCAGAAAAAGATTTTTTGAAAAAATCCCTAAGCCCCGAGGTCACAATTTCATCAAAAATCTGATTCTCGGCAATACACTCAGAAATGGTGCCAAACCGTTGCAAATGCTCCCCTTAAATGTTTGGCGGTCGAAACAGAAGGCTTTTTATAACAGGACACGAAATCAGCCCTCGACAACTTTACCGGCAGAAAAAGAATTTTTTGAAAAAATCCCTAAGCCCCGGGGTCACAATTTCATCAAAAATCTGATTTTGGGCAAAACACTCAGAAATGGTGCCAAACGGTTGCAAATGCTCGCCTGAGAGGTTTGGCGGTCGAAACAGAAGGCTATTTATCACAGGACAAGAAATCAGCCCTCGACAACTTAACCGGCAGAAAAATATTTTTTAAAAAAATCCCTAAGCCCCGGGGTCATATTTTCTTCAAAAATCTGACTTTCGGCAATTCACTCAAAAATGGTGCCAAATGGTTGAAAATGCTCGCCTGAGAGGTTTGGCGGTCGAAACAGAAGGCTATTTATCACAGGACAAGAAATCAGCCCTCGACAACTTAACGGGCAGAAAAATATTGTTTTGAAAAAATCCCTAAGCCCCGGGGTCACAATTTCATCAAAAATCTGATTTTCGGCAATACACTCAGAAATGGTGCCAAACGGTTGCAAATGATCCCCTAAAAGGTTTGGCCGTCGAAACAGAAGGCTTTTAATCACAGGATAAGAAATCAGCCCTCGACAACTTAACCGGCAGAAAAATATTTTTTTGAAAAAATCCCTAAGCCCCGGGGTCACAATTTCATCAAAAATCTGACTTTCGGCAACTCACTCAAAAATGGTGCCAAACGGTTGCAAATGCTCCCCTGAAAGGTTTGGCGGTCGAAACAGAAGGCAATTTATCACAGGAGAATAAATCAGCCCTCGACAACTAAACCGGCAGAAAAATATTTTTCTGAAAAAATCCCTAAGCCCCGGGGTCACAATTTCATTAAAAATCTGACTTTCGGCAATTCACTCAAAAATGGTGCCAAACGGTTGAAAATGCTCACCTGAGAGGTTTGGCGGTCGAAACAGAAGGCTTTTAATCACAGGAAAAGAAATCAGCCCTCGACAACTTAACCGGCAGAAAAAGATTTTTTTAAAAAATCCCTAAGCCCCGGGGTAACAATTTCATCAAAAATCTGACTTTCGGCAATTCACTCAGGAATGGTGCCAAACCGTTGCAAATGCTCCCCTGAAAGGTTTGGCGGTCGAAACAGAAGGCTTTTTATCACAGGACATGAAATCAGCCCTCGACAACTTAACCGGCAGAAAAAGATTTTTTGGAAAAAATCCCTAAGCCCCGGGGTCACAATTTCATCAAAAATCTGACTTTCGGCAACTCACTCAAAAATGGTGCCAAATGGTTGAAAATGCTCGCCTGAGAGGTTTGGCGGTTGAAACAGAAGGCTTTTACTCACAGGACAAGAAATCAGCCCTCGACAACTTACCCGGCAGAAAAATATTTTTTAAAAAAATCCCTAAGCCCCGGAAAAATCTGACTTTCGGCAACTCACTCAAAAATGGTGCCAAACGGTTGCAATTGCTCCCCTGAAAGGTTTGGCAGTCGAAATAGAAGGCTTTTACTCACAGGACAAGAAATCAGCCCTCGACAACTTAACGGGCAGAAAAATATTTTTTAAAAAAATCCCTAAGCCCCGGAAAAATCTGACTTTCGGCAATTCACTCAAAAATGGTGCCAAACGGTTGAAAATGCTCGCCTGAGAGGTTTGGCGGTCGAAACAGAAGGCTTTTAATCACAGGACACGAAATCAGCCCTCGACAACTTAACCGGCAGAAAAAGATTTTTTTGCAAAAATCCCTAAGCCCCGGGGTCACAATTTCATCAAAAATCTGACTTTCGGCAATTCACTCAAAAATGGTGCCAAATGGTTGCAATTGCTCCCCTGAAAGGTTTGGCGGTCGAAACAGAAGGCTTTTACTCACAGGACAAGAAATCAACCCTCGACAACTTAACCGGCAGAAAAATATTTTTTTAAAAAATCCCTAAGCCCCGGGGTCACAATTTCATCAAAAATCTGACTTTCGGCAATTCACTCAAAAATGGTGCCAAACGGTTGCAAATGCTCCCCTGAAAGGTTTGGCGGTCGAAACAGAAGGCTATTTATCACAGGACACGAAATCAGCCCTCGACAACTTAACCGGCAGAAAAATATTTTTTTGCAAAAATCCCTAAGCTCCGGGGTCACAATTTCATCAAAAATCTGATTTTCGGCAATTCACTCAAAAATGGTGCCAAACGGTTGCAAATGGTCGCCTGAGAGGTTTGGCGGTCGAAATAGAAGGCTTTTAATCACAGGAAAAGAAATCAGCCCTCGACAACTTAACCGGCAGAAAAATATTTTTTTAAAAAATCCCTAAGCCCCGGGGTCACAATTTCATCAAAAATCTGACTTTCGGCAATTCACTTTAAAATGGTGCCAAACGGTTGCAAATGCTCCCCTGAAAGGTTTGGCGGTCGAAACAGAAGGCTATTTGTCACAGGACACGAAATCAGCCCTCGACAACTTAACCGGCAGAAAAAGATTTTTTTGCAAAAATCCCTAAGCCCCGAGGTCACAATTTCATCAAAAATCTGATTTTCGGCAATTCACTCAAAAATGGTGCCAAACGGTTGAAAATGCTCACCTGAAAGGTTTGGCGGTCGAAACAGAAGGCTTTTAATCACAGGACACGAAATCAGCCCTCGACAACTTAACCGGCAGAAAAAGATTTTTCTGAAAAAATCCCTAAGCCCCGAGGTCACAATCTTCAAAAATCTGATTTTCGGCAATTCACTCAAAAATGGTGCCAAACCGTTGCAAATGCTCGCCTGAAAGGTTTGGCAGTCGAAATAGAAGGCTTTTAATCACAGGAAAAGAAATCAGCCCTCGACAACTTAACGGGCAGAAAAATATTTTTCTGAAAAAATCCCTAAACCCCGGGGTCACAATTTCATCAAAAATCTGACTTTCGGCAATTCACTCAAAAATGGTGCCAAATGGTTGAAAATGCTCGCCTGAGAGGTTTGGCGGTCGAAACAGAAGGCTTTTAATCACAGGAAAAGAAATCAGCCCTCGACAACTTAACCGGCAGAAAAATATTTTTCTGAAAAAATCCCTAAGCCCCGGGGTCACAATTTCATCAAAAATCTGATTTTCGGCAATTCACTCAAAAATGGTGCCAAACGGTTGCAATTGCTCCCCTGAAAGGTTTGGCAGTCGAAATAGAAGGCTTTTAATCACAGGAAAAGAAATCAGCCCTCGACAACTTAACCGGCAGAAAAATATTTTTTAAAAAAATCCCTAAGCCCCGGGGTCACAATTTCATCAAAAATCTGATTTTCGGCAATTCACTCAAAAATGGTGCCAAACGGTTGCAAATGCTCCCCTGAAAGGTTTGGCGGTCGAAACAGAAGGCTTTTAATCACAGGAAAAGAAATCAGCACTCGACAACTTAACCGGCAGAAAAATATTTTTCTGAAAAAATCCCTAAGCCCCGAGGTCACAATTTCATCAAAAATCTGATTTTCGGCAATTCACTCAAAAATGGTGCCAAAACGTTGCAAATGCTCCCCTGAATCGTTTGGCGGTCGAAACAGAAGGCTTTTTATCACAGGAAAAGAAATCAGCCCTCGACAACTTAACCGGCATAAAAAGATTGTTTTGAAAAAATCCCTAAGCCCCGGGGTCACAATTTCATCAAAAATCTGATTTTCGGCAATTCACTCAAAAATGGTGCCAAAAGGTTGCAAATGCTCCCCTGAATCGTTTGGCGGTCGAAACAGAAGGCTTTTTATCACAGGAAAAGAAATCAGCCCTCGACAACTTAACTGGCAGAAAAAGATTTTTTTGCAAAAATCCCTAAGCCCCGGGGTCACAATTTCATCAAAAATCTGATTTTCGGCAATACACTCAGAAATGGTGCCAAACCGTTGCAAATGCTCCCCTGAAAGGTTTGGCGGTCGAAACAGAAGGCTTTTTATCACAGAACACGAAATCAGCCCTCGACAACTTAACCGGCAGAAAAATATTTTTCTGAAAAAATCCTAAGCCCCGGGGTCACAATTTCATCCAAAATCTGTCTTTCGGCAATTCACTCAAAAATGGTGCCAAACCGTTGCAAATGCTCCCCTGAAAGGTTTGGCGGTCGAAACAGAAGGCTTTTTATAACAGCACACGAAATCAGCCCTCGACAACTTAACGGGCAGAAAAAGATTTTTGGAAAAAATCCCTAAGCCCCGGGGTCACAATTTCATCAAAAATCTGACTTTCGGCAACTCACTCAAAAATGGTGGCAAAAGGTTGCAAATGCTCCTCTGAAAGGTTTGGCGGTCGAAACAGAAGGCAATTTATCACAGGGGAATAAATCAGCCCTCGACAACTAAACCGGCAGAAAAATATTTTTCGGAAAAAATCCCTAAGCCCCGGGGTCACAATTTCATCAAAAATCTGACTTTCGGCAATTCACTCAAAAATGGTGCCAAATGGTTGCAATTGCTCCCCTGAAAAGTTTGGCGGTCGAAACAGAAGGCTTTTACTCACAGGACAAGAAATCAGCCCTCGACAACTTAACCGGCAGAAAAAGATTTTTTTGCAAAAATCCCTAAGCCCCGGGGTCACAATTTCATCAAAAATCTGACTTTCGGCAACTCACTCAAAAATGGTGCCAAATGGTTAAAAATGCTCGCCTGAGAGGTTTGGCGGTCGAAACAGAAGGCTTTTAATCACAGGAAAAGAAATCAGCCCTCGACAACTTAACCGGCAGAAAAATATTTTTCTGAAAAAATTCCTAAGCCCCGGTGTCACAATTTCATCAAAAATCTGATTTTCGGCAATTCACTCAAAAATGGTGCCAAACGGTTGCAATTGCTCCCCTGAAAGGTTTGGAAGTCGAAGTAGAAGGCTTTTAATCACAGGAAAAGAAATCAGCCCTCGACAACTTAACCGGCAGAAAAATATTTTTCTGAAAAAATCCCTAAGCCCCGGGGTCACAATTTCATCAAAAATCTGATTTTCGGCAATTCACTCAAAAATGGTGCCAAACGGTTGCAAATGCTCCCCTGAAAGGTTTGGCGGTCGAAACAGAAGGCTTTTTATCACAGGACACGAAATCAGCCCTCGACAACTTAACTGGCAGAAAAAGATTTTTTTGCAAAAATCCCTAAGCCCCGGGGTCACAATTTCATCAAAAATCTGACTTTCGGCAACTCACTCAAAAATGGTGCCAAACGGTTGCAATTGGTCCCCTGAAAGGTTTGGCAGTCGAAACAGAAGGCTTTTTATCACAGGACACGAAATCAGCCCTCGACAACTTAACCGGCAGAAAAAGATTTTTTTGCAAAAATCCCTAAGCCCCGGGGTCACAATTTCATCAAAAATCTGACTTTCGGCAATTCACTTAAAAATGGTGCCAAACGGTTGAAAATGCTCACCTGAGAGGTTTGGCGGTCGAAACAGAAGGCTTTTAATCACAGGAAAAGAAATCAGCCCTCGACAACTTAACCGGCAGAAAAAGAATTTTTTTGAAAAAATCCCTAAGCCCCGGGGTCACAATTTCATGAAAAATCTGACTTTCGGCAATTCACTCAAAAATGGTGCCAAACGGTTGCAATTGCTCCCCTGAAAGGTTTGGCAGTCGAAATAGAAGGCTTTTAATCACAGGAAAAGAAATCAGCCCTCGACAACTTAACCGGCAGAAAAATATTTTTCTGAAAAAATCCCTAAGCCCCGGGGTCACAATTTCATCAAAAATCTGTCTTTCGGCAATTCACTCAAAAATGGTGCCAAATGGTTGGAATTGCTCCCCTGAAAGGTTTGGCGGTCGAAACAGAAGCCTTTTACTCACAGGACAAGAAATCAGCCCTCGACAACTTAACCGGCAGAAAAAGATTTTTTTGCAAAAATCCCTTAGCCCCGGGGTCGCAATTTCATCAAAAATCTGACTTTCGGCAACTCACTCAAAAATGGTGCCAAATGGTTGAAAATGCTCGCCTGAGAGGTTTGGCGGTCGAAACAGAAGGCTTTTACTCACAGGACAAGAAATCAGCCCTCGACAACTTAACCGGCAGAAAAATATTTTTTTGCAAAAAATCCCTAAGCCCCGGGGTCACAATTTCATCAAAAATCTGACTTTCGGCAATTCACTCAAAAAGGGTGCCAAATGGTTGCAATTGCTCCCCTGAAAGGTTTGGCGGTCGAAACAGAAGGCTTTTACTCACAGGACAAGAAATCAGCCCTCGACAACTTAACCGGCAGAAAAATATTTTTTTAAAAATTCCCTAAGCCCCGGGGTCACAATTTCTTCAAAAATCTGATTTTCGGCAATTCACTCAAAAATGGTGCCAAACGGTTGCAAATGCTCCCCTGAAAGGTTTGGCGGTCGAAACAGAAGGCTTTTTATCACAGGACACGAAATCAGCCCTCGACAACTTAACCGGCAGAAAAAGATTTTTTTGCAAAAATCCCTAAGCCCCGGGGTCACAATTTCATCAAAAATCTGACTTTCGGCAACTCACTCAAAAATGGTGCCAAACGGTTGCAATTGCTCCCCTGAAAGGTTTGGCGGTCGAAACAGAAGGCTTTTTATCACAGGACACGAAATCAGCCCTCGACAACTTAACCGGCAGAAAAAGATTTTTTTGCAAAAATCCCTAAGCCCCGGGGTCACAATTTCATCAAAAATCTGACTTTCGGCAATTCACTCAAAAATGGTGCCAAACGGTTGAAAATGCTCACCTGAGAGGTTTGGCGGTCGAAACAGAAGGCTTTTAATCACAGGAAAAGAAATCAGCCCTCGACAACTTAACCGGCAGAAAAAGAATTTTTTTGAAAAAATCCCTAAGCCCCGGGGTCGCAATTTCATCAAAAATCTGACTTTCGGCAACTCACTCAAAAATGGTGCCAAATGGTTGAAAATGCTCGCCTGAGAGGTTTGGCGGTCGAAACAGAAGGCTTTTACTCACAGGACAAGAAATCAGCCCTCGACAACTTAACCGGCAGAAAAATATTTTTTTGCAAAAATCCCTAAGCCCCGGGGTCACAATTTCATCAAAAATCTGACTTTCGGCAATTCACTCAAAAAGGGTGCCAAATGGTTGCAATTGCTCCCCTGAAAGGTTTGGCGGTCGAAACAGAAGGCTTTTACTCACAGGACAAGAAATCAGCCCTCGACAACTTAACCGGCAGAAAAATATTTTTTTAAAAAATCCCTAAGCCCCGGGGTCACAATTTCTTCAAAAATCTGATTTTCGGCAATTCACTCAAAAATGGTGCCAAACGGTTGCAAATGCTCCCCTGAAAGGTTTGGCGGTCGAAACAGAAGGCTTTTTATCACAGGACACGAAATCAGCCCTCGACAACTTAACCGGCAGAAAAAGATTTTTTTGCAAAAATCCCTAAGCCCCGGGGTCACAATTTCATCAAAAATCTGACTTTCGGCAACTCACTCAAAAATGGTGCCAAACGGTTGCAATTGCTCCCCTGAAAGGTTTGGCGGTCGAAACAGAAGGCTTTTTATCACAGGACACGAAATCAGCCCTCGACAACTTAACCGGCAGAAAAAGATTTTTTTGCAAAAATCCCTAAGCCCCGGGGTCACAATTTCATCAAAAATCTGACTTTCGGCAATTCACTCAAAAATGGTGCCAAACGGTTGAAAATGCTCACCTGAGAGGTTTGGCGGTCGAAACAGAAGGCTTTTAATCACAGGAAAAGAAATCAGCCCTCGACAACTTAACCGGCAGAAAAAGAATTTTTTTGAAAAAATCCCTAAGCCCCGGGGTCACAATTTCATGAAAAATCTGACTTTCGGCAATTCACTCAAAAATGGTGCCAAACGGTTGCAATTGCTCCCCTGAAAGGTTTGGCAGTCGAAATAGAAGGCTTTTAATCACAGGAAAAGAAATCAGCCCTCGACAACTTAACCGGCAGAAAAAGATTTTTTTGCAAAAATCCCTAAGCCCCGGGGTCACAATTTCTTCAAAAATCTGACTTTCGGCAACTCAATCAAAAATGGTGCCAAATGGTTGAAAATGCTCGCCTGAGAGGTTTGGCGGTCGAAACAGAAGGCTTTTACTCACAGGACAAGAAATCAGCCCTCGACAACTTAACCGGCAGAAAAATATTTTTTTGCAAAAATCCCTAAGCCCCGGGGTCACAATTTCATCAAAAATCTGACTTTCGGCAATTCACTCAAAAATGGTGCCAAATGGTTGCAATTGCTCCCCTGAAAGGTTTGGCGGTCGAAACAGAAGGCTTTTACTCACAGGACAAGAAATCAGCCCTCGACAACTTAACCGGCAGAAAAATATTTTTTTAAAAAATCCCTAAGCCCCGGGGTCACAATTTCTTCAAAAATCTGACTTTCGGCAATTCACTCAAAAATGGTGCCAAACGGTTGAAAATGCTCACCTGAGAGGTTTGGCGGTCGAAACAGAAGGCTTTTAATCACAGGAAAAGAAATCAGCCCTCGACAACTTAACCGGCAGAAAAAGATTTTTTGAAAAAATCCCTAAGCCCCGGGGTCACAATTTCATCAAAAATCTGATTTACGGCAATACACTCAAAAATGGTGCCAAACGGTTGCAAATGCTCCCCTGAAAGGTTTGGCGGTCGAAACAGAAGGCTTTTACTCACAGGACAAGAAATCAGCCCTCGACAACTTAACCGGCAGAAAAATATTTTTTTAAAAAATCCCTAAGCCCCGGGGTCACAATTTCTTCAAAAATCTGATTTTCGGCAATTCACTCAAAAATGGTGCCAAACGGTTGCAAATGCTCCCCTGAAAGGTTTGGCGGTCGAAACAGAAGGCTTTTTATCACAGGACACGAAATCAGCCCTCGACAACTTAACCGGCAGAAAAAGATTTTTTTGCAAAAATCCCTAAGCCCCGGGGTCACAATTTCATCAAAAATCTGACTTTCGGCAACTCACTCAAAAATGGTGCCAAACGGTTGCAATTGCTCCCCTGAAAGGTTTGGCGGTCGAAACAGAAGGCTTTTTATCACAGGACACGAAATCAGCCCTCGACAACTTAACCGGCAGAAAAAGATTTTTTTGCAAAAATCCCTAAGCCCCGGGGTCACAATTTCATCAAAAATCTGACTTTCGGCAATTCACTCAAAAATGGTGCCAAACGGTTGAAAATGCTCACCTGAGAGGTTTGGCGGTCGAAACAGAAGGCTTTTAATCACAGGAAAAGAAATCAGCCCTCGACAACTTAACCGGCAGAAAAAGAATTTTTTTGAAAAAATCCCTAAGCCCCGGGGTCACAATTTCATGAAAAATCTGACTTTCGGCAATTCACTCAAAAATGGTGCCAAACGGTTGCAATTGCTCCCCTGAAAGGTTTGGCAGTCGAAATAGAAGGCTTTTAATCACAGGAAAAGAAATCAGCCCTCGACAACTTAACCGGCAGAAAAAGATTTTTTTGCAAAAATCCCTAAGCCCCGGGGTCACAATTTCTTCAAAAATCTGACTTTCGGCAACTCAATCAAAAATGGTGCCAAATGGTTGAAAATGCTCGCCTGAGAGGTTTGGCGGTCGAAACAGAAGGCTTTTACTCACAGGACAAGAAATCAGCCCTCGACAACTTAACCGGCAGAAAAATATTTTTTTGCAAAAATCCCTAAGCCCCGGGGTCACAATTTCATCAAAAATCTGACTTTCGGCAATTCACTCAAAAATGGTGCCAAATGGTTGCAATTGCTCCCCTGAAAGGTTTGGCGGTCGAAACAGAAGGCTTTTACTCACAGGACAAGAAATCAGCCCTCGACAACTTAACCGGCAGAAAAATATTTTTTTAAAAAATCCCTAAGCCCCGGGGTCACAATTTCTTCAAAAATCTGACTTTCGGCAATTCACTCAAAAATGGTGCCAAACGGTTGAAAATGCTCACCTGAGAGGTTTGGCGGTCGAAACAGAAGGCTTTTAATCACAGGAAAAGAAATCAGCCCTCGACAACTTAACCGGCAGAAAAAGATTTTTTGAAAAAATCCCTAAGCCCCGGGGTCACAATTTCATCAAAAATCTGATTTACGGCAATACACTCAAAAATGGTGCCAAACGGTTGCAAATGCTCCCCTGAAAGGTTTGGCGGTCGAAACAGAAGGCTTTTTATCACAGGACATGAAATCAGCCCTCGACAACTTAACCGGCAGAAAAAGATTTTTTGGAAAAAATCCCTAAGCCCCGGGGTCACAATTTCATCAAAAATCTGACTTTCGGCAACTCACTCAAAAATGGTGCCAAATGGTTGAAAATGCTCGCCTGAGAGGTTTGGCGGTTGAAACAGAAGGCTTTTACTCACAGGACAAGAAATCAGCCCTCGACAACTTACCCGGCAGAAAAATATTTTTTAAAAAAATCCCTAAGCCCCGGAAAAATCTGACTTTCGGCAACTCACTCAAAAATGGTGCCAAACGGTTGCAATTGCTCCCCTGAAAGGTTTGGCAGTCGAAATAGAAGGCTTTTACTCACAGGACAAGAAATCAGCCCTCGACAACTTAACGGGCAGAAAAATATTTTTTAAAAAAATCCCTAAGCCCCGGAAAAATCTGACTTTCGGCAATTCACTCAAAAATGGTGCCAAACGGTTGAAAATGCTCGCCTGAGAGGTTTGGCGGTCGAAACAGAAGGCTTTTAATCACAGGACACGAAATCAGCCCTCGACAACTTAACCGGCAGAAAAAGATTTTTTTGCAAAAATCCCTAAGCCCCGGGGTCACAATTTCATCAAAAATCTGACTTTCGGCAATTCACTCAAAAATGGTGCCAAATGGTTGCAATTGCTCCCATGAAAGGTTTGGCGGTCGAAACAGAAGGCTTTTACTCACAGGACAAGAAATCAACCCTCGACAACTTAACCGGCAGAAAAATATTTTTTTAAAAAATCCCTAAGCCCCGGGGTCACAATTTCATCAAAAATCTGACTTTCGGCAATTCACTCAAAAATGGTGCCAAACGGTTGCAAATGCTCCCCTGAAAGGTTTGGCGGTCGAAACAGAAGGCTATTTATCACAGGACACGAAATCAGCCCTCGACAACTTAACCGGCAGAAAAATATTTTTTTGCAAAAATCCCTAAGCTCCGGGGTCACAATTTCATCAAAAATCTGATTTTCGGCAATTCACTCAAAAATGGTGCCAAACGGTTGCAAATGGTCGCCTGAGAGGTTTGGCGGTCGAAATAGAAGGCTTTTAATCACAGGAAAAGAAATCAGCCCTCGACAACTTAACCGGCAGAAAAATATTTTTTTAAAAAATCCCTAAGCCCCGGGGTCACAATTTCATCAAAAATCTGACTTTCGGCAATTCACTTTAAAATGGTGCCAAACGGTTGCAAATGCTCCCCTGAAAGGTTTGGCGGTCGAAACAGAAGGCTATTTGTCACAGGACACGAAATCAGCCCTCGACAACTTAACCGGCAGAAAAAGATTTTTTTGCAAAAATCCCTAAGCCCCAAGGTCACAATTTCATCAAAAATCTGATTTTCGGCAATTCACTCAAAAATGGTGCCAAACGGTTGAAAATGCTCACCTGAAAGGTTTGGCGGTCGAAACAGAAGGCTTTTAATCACAGGACACGAAATCAGCCCTCGACAACTTAACCGGCAGAAAAAGATTTTTCTGAAAAAATCCCTAAGCCCCGAGGTCACAATCTTCAAAAATCTGATTTTCGGCAATTCACTCAAAAATGGTGCCAAACCGTTGCAAATGCTCGCCTGAAAGGTTTGGCAGTCGAAATAGAAGGCTTTTAATCACAGGAAAAGAAATCAGCCCTCGACAACTTAACGGGCAGAAAAATATTTTTCTGAAAAAATCCCTAAACCCCGGGGTCACAATTTCATCAAAAATCTGACTTTCGGCAATTCACTCAAAAATGGTGCCAAATGGTTGAAAATGCTCGCCTGAGAGGTTTGGCGGTCGAAACAGAAGGCTTTTAATCACAGGAAAAGAAATCAGCCATCGACAACTTAACCGGCAGAAAAATATTTTTCTGAAAAAATCCCTAAGCCCCGGGGTCACAATTTCATCAAAAATCTGATTTTCGGCAATTCACTCAAAAATGGTGCCAAACGGTTGCAATTGCTCCCCTGAAAGGTTTGGCAGTCGAAATAGAAGGCTTTTAATCACAGGAAAAGAAATCAGCCCTCGACAACTTAACCGGCAGAAAAATATTTTTCTGAAAAAATCCCTAAGCCCCGGGGTCACAATTTCATCAAAAATCTGTCTTTCGGCAATTCACTCAAAAATGGTGCCAAATGGTTGGAATTGCTCCCCTGAAAGGTTTGGTGGTCGAAACAGAAGCCTTTTACTCACAGGACAAGAAATCAGCCCTCGACAACTTAACCGGCAGAAAAAGATTTTTTTGCAAAAATCCCTTAGCCCCGGGGTCGCAATTTCATCAAAAATCTGACTTTCGGCAACTCACTCAAAAATGGTGCCAAATGGTTGAAAATGCTCGCCTGAGAGGTTTGGCGGTCGAAACAGAAGGCTTTTACTCACAGGACAAGAAATCAGCCCTCGACAACTTAACCGGCAGAAAAATATTTTTTTGCAAAAATCCCTAAGCCCCGGGGTCACAATTTCATCAAAAATCTGACTTTCGGCAATTCACTCAAAAAGGGTGCCAAATGGTTGCAATTGCTCCCCTGAAAGGTTTGGCGGTCGAAACAGAAGGCTTTTACTCACAGGACAAGAAATCAGCCCTCGACAACTTAACCGGCAGAAAAATATTTTTTTAAAAAATCCCTAAGCCCCGGGGTCACAATTTCTTCAAAAATCTGATTTTCGGCAATTCACTCAAAAATGGTGCCAAACGGTTGCAAATGCTCCCCTGAAAGGTTTGGCGGTCGAAACAGAAGGCTTTTTATCACAGGACACGAAATCAGCCCTCGACAACTTAACCGGCAGAAAAAGATTTTTTTGCAAAAATCCCTAAGCCCCGGGGTCACAATTTCATCAAAAATCTGACTTTCGGCAACTCACTCAAAAATGGTGCCAAACGGTTGCAATTGCTCCCCTGAAAGGTTTGGCGGTCGAAACAGAAGGCTTTTTATCACAGGACACGAAATCAGCCCTCGACAACTTAACCGGCAGAAAAAGATTTTTTTGCAAAAATCCCTAAGCCCCGGGGTCACAATTTCATCAAAAATCTGACTTTCGGCAATTCACTCAAAAATGGTGCCAAACGGTTGAAAATGCTCACCTGAGAGGTTTGGCGGTCGAAACAGAAGGCTTTTAATCACAGGAAAAGAAATCAGCCCTCGACAACTTAACCGGCAGAAAAAGAATTTTTTTGAAAAAATCCCTAAGCCCCGGGGTCACAATTTCATGAAAAATCTGACTTTCGGCAATTCACTCAAAAATGGTGCCAAACGGTTGCAATTGCTCCCCTGAAAGGTTTGGCAGTCGAAATAGAAGGCTTTTAATCACAGGAAAAGAAATCAGCCCTCGACAACTTAACCGGCAGAAAAAGATTTTTTTGCAAAAATCCCTAAGCCCCGGGGTCACAATTTCATCAAAAATCTGTCTTTCGGCAATTCACTCAAAAATGGTGCCAAATGGTTGGAATTGCTCCCCTGAAAGGTTTGGCGGTCGAAACAGAAGCCTTTTACTCACAGGACAAGAAATCAGCCCTCGACAACTTAACCGGCAGAAAAAGATTTTTTTGCAAAAATCCCTCAGCCCCGGGGTCGCAATTTCATCAAAAATCTGACTTTCGGCAACTCACTCAAAAATGGTGCCAAATGGTTGAAAATGCTCGCCTGAGAGGTTTGGCGGTCGAAACAGAAGGCTTTTACTCACAGGACAAGAAATCAGCCCTCGACAACTTAACCGGCAGAAAAATATTTTTTTGCAAAAATCCCTAAGCCCCGGGGTCACAATTTCATCAAAAATCTGACTTTCGGCAATTCACTCAAAAAGGGTGCCAAATGGTTGCAATTGCTCCCCTGAAAGGTTTGGCGGTCGAAACAGAAGGCTTTTACTCACAGGACAAGAAATCAGCCCTCGACAACTTAACCGGCAGAAAAATATTTTTTTAAAAAATCCCTAAGCCCCGGGGTCACAATTTCTTCAAAAATCTGATTTTCGGCAATTCACTCAAAAATGGTGCCAAACGGTTGCAATTGCTCCCCTGAAAGGTTTGGCGGTCGAAACAGAAGGCTTTTTATCACAGGACACGAAATCAGCCCTCGACAACTTAACCGGCAGAAAAAGATTTTTTTGCAAAAATCCCTAAGCCCCGGGGTCACAATTTCATCAAAAATCTGACTTTCGGCAACTCACTCAAAAATGGTGCCAAACGGTTGCAATTGCTCCCCTGAAAGGTTTGGCGGTCGAAACAGAAGGCTTTTTATCACAGGACACGAAATCAGCCCTCGACAACTTAACCGGCAGAAAAAGATTTTTTTGCAAAAATCCCTAAGCCCCGGGGTCACAATTTCATCAAAAATCTGACTTTCGGCAATTCACTCAAAAATGGTGCCAAACGGTTGAAAATGCTCACCTGAGAGGTTTGGCGGTCGAAACAGAAGGCTTTTAATCACAGGAAAAGAAATCAGCCCTCGACAACTTAACCGGCAGAAAAAGAATTTTTTTGAAAAAATCCCTAAGCCCCGGGGTCACAATTTCATGAAAAATCTGACTTTCGGCAATTCACTCAAAAATGGTGCCAAACGGTTGCAATTGCTCCCCTGAAAGGTTTGGCAGTCGAAATAGAAGGCTTTTACTCACAGGACAAGAAATCAGCCCTCGACAACTTAACCGGCAGAAAAATATTTTTTTAAAAAATCCCTAAGCCCCGGGGTCACAATTTCTTCAAAAATCTGACTTTCGGCAATTCACTCAAAAATGGTGCCAAACGGTTGAAAATGCTCACCTGAGAGGTTTGGCGGTCGAAACAGAAGGCTTTTAATCACAGGAAAAGAAATCAGCCCTCGGGACTTCCGGAGGCGGCGCGAAGGGTAATGGCTGCCCTTTCCTAACGGGAAGGGAAGCTCCGCACGAGAAAGGGTCGTCCGCTACGGCGCAGCGGAGACCCAGAAACGGAAAACCGCAGGCAGCAGAAGCCTGCGGTCCCGGGACCCGGCGGGTGCCAGAAGCGGCCACCGAAACGTTGAGGGAGCCTCGTAAGGGGCTCCGGATCGCGGAGGAGGCTGCGGCGCTGTGGGTCGTTCCGCAATCGGCGGAGTGAAGCCGCGTAGCTGTTGCCAGTGAGCGCTGACCTTTCTTCCTGAAATTTATGCTTTAAAAACAACAACCCGTGAGTAAACAACGGACTGTATGTAATTCGGGACTTTAAAACATTAAATTTGGCTGAAAGCGGATTGACGAAAAACAGGAAGTCCGTCTTCCGCTCCCATTGAACTTGAACGCAAAGAGCGTGGAAGAGTGGAGGCAAAGAGAGACCTTTTAAACTATTCGATCTGAGCACCCATTGAACTTTATTTTAAGTGGAATAAATAACCTTATGTGCTGGACTTTTATGAATTTTAGTTATATTTTAACCTTTCTCCCTTTGGAGCTATATTTTAACTAAAAACCCCAGGCGCTGGAACTGCCTGAGAAACTGAGCTGTCAGCTTGCAGTTTGCAGCTTGGATACTTTGAATCTGAACTTTGAAACAATCTGAGAGAGTCTGAACTTGTAACTTTGAAGCATTTGGATTACCAGCTTACACCATCAGAAATACTGTTGTTGCACTAAACCTTAACTCTGCTGAAAAATCTTTTTATTGAAGGTTCTTGGACTTAGAAATTTGACTTTATTTTAACTGAAATTGATTTCTTCCCTGAAATATTTTAAACTCCCCCTAGAGGATTTGGGACTTATAACAGTGACTTTTACTTTACTTTCTTTTTCCCGGCCCCTTATTGACTGTGACCATCTGTGCTGGGGCTTTCTCATGGGAACAACTCAGCTTGACCTTGAATTTTAGATAACTTTGGAATGAGTGGTACAAGAAGGAGAGGAAGAACTAAACAAACAACTTTGACAACTTTAACCGCAGCCTCACAGGCACGTAGATCATCTGTGCCTACTTTGCCCTCTGAGGTCGAAACTGTTTCTCTGCCACGGGCAGGGGAGGGAGAAACTGAGGAATTACAACTGGAAGATATGGCCTCAGGGGCAAGCACTACTATTTTAGAGAAAATTTTTGAAAAATTAGAATCTTTGGATAAGAAAGTAGAATCTCTGGACAAGAAAGCTGATGAGCAAACATACAAAATTGAGCAGAACATAGAATGTTTAAATAAATTATCTGGACAAGTCGCACAGAATACTCAAGCAATCGGAGAATTGAAGGAAGCTGCAGGGGAAAATCGGAAATTGGCTGAAGATACCAGCCAAAAACTTGAAAATTTAGAACAAGAGGTAAGACCACTCTGCAAGCAAGTAGGCGAACATCAGACCTATTTGTCCATGCTTGAACTGCGGAACAGGGAGAGCAATTTAAGGATAAGAGCAATACCAGAAGTGGAAGAAGGCAACCTAGCTGAGTTTCTGACTAAAGAATTTTCCAAATTTTGGAGTTTAGAGGAAAAGGACTTTAAAATTGTTTCAGCTTTTAGGCTCGGAAGACTTCTAAAGAAAGAGAAGCCCAGAGATTGTTTGATAATATTGAGGTCAAAGGAGGAAAGGGATAAGATTTTGGGCCTACACTACGGAAAGTCACTGGACATTTTGGACAAAAGAATTGAGATCTACAAGGATATTCCTAAACAACTGCTAGATCTTAGATCTGACTATTTGGAGTTGACAAGACTATTAAGGAAGAATTCAATCATCTTTAGGTGGGAATTTCCTCAAGGACTATCTTTTACCTTTAGAGGGAAGAAGATCAAAATCAGAACATCGGAAGACAGAGATAAATTTCTGAACGTATACGGAGAGGACCTTCACAAAGGAATTGATCAACTTCCAGGGCCTGAAACACCAGAGGCATCTGCACCCTTGGACTCTGAAGATTCTCTGAACAAGATACCACCCCTTGAAAAATAACCAGATTTATTCAGGATGTCTCTGCAACTTTTGAGTTGGAACATTAATGGCTGCAATATCCCGGAAAAAAGGAGGAAAATTTTTCATATATTAAAAAAAGAACAATTGGATATTATCTGCTTACAAGAAACACACGTGACTAGGCTCCATAGAAAGGTGTTAATAAATAAAAGACTTGGCCAAGAATTTATATCTTCGGACAGAGTAAAGAAGCGAGGAGTGGTGATATATGCAAAAGAGAGCCTGTCACCTAAATTCTTATTCAAAGATGAACATGGAAGAATATTAGGAATTGAGATACAACACCAAGGAGAAAAGATTCTGATATTAGGAATTTATGCACCAAATGACGGGAAATCGGAATTTTACAAGAAGTTGCATGAGACTATGCTGGACTATCTGGACTACAACAACATCATTATGATGGGAGATATGAATGGGGTCGTATCGACAAACATGGATAAGTCACAAAATCAAAATGTTACAAAAGACGGCAGACTACCAAAGACCTTTTTTGAAATGGCTGACAATATGGACTGGATTGATATTTGGAGAACTAAGAACCCCCTGGGAAGAGAGGGAACATTCTTCTCTGAAGCCCAACTGACTTGGACAAGAATCGACCAAATATGGATATCTAGAGGTCTGGCACCCAAGGTCAGAAAAGTGGAAATCTGCCCAAAGACCTGCTCCGACCATAATGCGCTGAAGATGGATATGACACTATTGCCAACCGGCTCCTTTAGATGGAAGATGAATGATAGCTTGTTTAGAGATCAGGAGATTCTCAAAAAGGCCCAAAAAACCTTGAAGGATTATTTTGAAATAAATATGAACACTACGGTGGAAAAAAGAACTATCTGGGACGCAAGCAAAGCTGTGATGAGGGGGTTCTTGATACAACAGAACACTGTAAAGAAAAGAACACAAAATGAAAGGAAAGATAAGATTTTGCAGAAAATTAAAGAATTGGAGAAGAAATTAAGATCAAACCCGAAGTCACAGCCGATTCTGAGAGAAATTAAACTATATCAAGCCCAATATTCTAAATTGATAAACCAAGAAATAGAATGGAAGATTAAATTAATGAAACAAAAAACTTTTGAATCGGCAAATAAATGTGGAAAACTGCTAGCTTGGCAGTTGAAGAAGAGACAGAAATTAAATACAGTTACAAACCTAGAAATTGAAGGAAGAAATATCCAGAACCCCATGGAAATTAGAAAGTGCTTCCAGAGATACTTTAAAAAATTATACACTCAAGGGCCGCAAGATGAGGTTGAGATTAAACAATTTCTGGAAAGAAATGGATTAACAAAGTTGTCACAAAAAAACAGATTAATCCTGAACAACAAAATAACACAACAAGAGATTGAACAAGCTATCCAGAACATGCAACTGGGCAAATCTCCAGGGCCAGACGGTTTGACCTCCAAGTATTACAAGACACTAAAAGACTATCTGACCCAACCAATGATGGAGGTCTGTAATGAAATTATGGAAGGGAAGAAGGCGCCGGAATCGTGGAAGGAAGCCTTTATCACATTGATACCAAAATCTGAAGCTGAAAAGACACAACTCAAAAACTATCGTCCCATCTCCCTTTTGAATGTGGATTACAAAATATTTGCAGACATTTTGGCAAGTAGATTCAAAAGAGTGCTTAATGAAGTAATTCATAAAGACCAGGCAGGCTTTCTCCCAGGTAGACATATGTTTGCAAATACTAGGAACATTATTGACGTTTTGGAACTTTTGCAAACAGACATAAATACAAAAGCAGTGTTAATTTTCATAGATGCGGAGAAGGCCTTTGACAATATTTCTTGGAAATTTATGAAGGGAAATTTGAATGAAATGGGAGTGGGACGGGGGTTTGAGAATGGGATTGACGCAATATATTCAGAACAAAAGGCCAAACTGATAGTTAACAATGTGGTTACAGAAGAGTTCAAAATTGAAAAAGGAACACGACAAGGCTGCCCGATTTCCCCTTTGTTATTCATTTCGGTTCTGGAGGTGCTCTTGAACTTGATCAGAGGGGACCGGTTGGTGGAAGGGATTCAGGTCGGAGCGAAACAATACAAATTGAAAGCTTTTGCAGATGACCTAGTTTTGACTCTGCAGGAGCCAGAATCTAGTACGAAAAGAGTATTACAACTGATACAGGATTTTGGTCGGGTGGCAGGATTTAAATTAAATAAACAGAAAACTAAAGTGTTGGGGAAAAATTTGACAGATACAGAGTCGGAAAGGTTTCAGAGAGAAACAGAACTAACTATGGTTAAAAAAGTAAAATACCTAGGGGTAAACATAACAGCAAAAAACCTGAGTCTATTTAAGGACAATTATGAAAAATGTTGGTCTGAAATTAAGAGAGACTTGGATAGTTGGACAAAATTGAAGCTTTCTTTGTTAGGCCGAATTGCTGCTATTAAGATGAATGTATTGCCAAAAATGTTGTTTTTGTTTCAAACATTACAGATTGTGGACAAAACGGAGTGCTTCCGGAAGTGGCAGAAAGATATATCTAAATTTGTCTGGCAGGGCAAAAAGCCCAGAATTAAGTTTAAGATATTAACAGATGCGAAAGAAAGAGGTGGCTTTGCCCTGCCAGACTTAAAGTTGTACTATGAAGCCGCAGCTTTCTGTTGGCTAAAAGATTGGCTACTTCTCGAAGACACTGACGTGCTGGACTTGGAAGGTTTTAACAATGCTTTTGGTTGGCATGCATACTTATGGTATGACAAAGTTAAGATCAATAAGGCCTTTAAGAACCATATTGTCAGGAAAGCACTGTTCAATGTCTGGACGAAATATAAAGACTTATTGGAAAACAAAACTCCAAGGTGGCTCTCACCTCTGGAGGCTAAGGCCCTAAAAAGACCCAATATGGAGGCCAAATGGCCAAAATATTGGGAATTATTAGAAAAAGATGGAGACAATTGGAAATTGCAGAGTTTGGAGAAAATGAAGGATAAGGTGCGAGACTGGTTACATTATGCTCAGATTAAAGAAGTTTTTAAAAATGATAAAAAGTTAGGGTTCCAGGTGGAGAAATCGAAGTTAGAAACAGAATTGTTAGAACCCAAAACCAAGGTACTATCTAGAATGTATAACTTGCTGCTAAAATGGAACACACAAGACGAAATGGTTAAATCGGCTATGATAAAATGGGCACAGGATATTGGGCATAACATTATGTTCGAGGACTGGGAAAGGTTGTGGACCACTGGGTTGAACTTCACTGCATGTAATGCTCTGAAGGAAAATGTTATGAAAATGATATACAGATGGTACATGACCCCAGTTAAACTTGCCAAAATATACCATTCGTCTGACAATAAATGTTGGAAATGTAAAGAAAATGAAGGAACATTCTTCCACCTCTGGTGGACATGCCCTAAGGTGAAGGCCTTCTGGGAAATGATATATAATGAGCTGAAAAAGGTATTTAAGTATACCTTCACTAAGAAACCAGAGGCCTTCCTTCTGGGTATTGTCGGCCAGAAGGTGCTAAAGAAGGATCGAACATTTTTCATGTATGCAACAACGGCAGCAAGGATTCTCATCGCAAAAAATTGGAAAACTCAAGATTTACCCACACTGGAAGAGTGGCAGATGCAGCTGATGGACTATATGCAACTGGCCGAGATGACTGGCAGAATCCGAGACCTGGGAGAAGAAAAGATGGAGGAAGACTGGGAGAAATTCAAGATGTATCTACAAAAACATTGTAATTTGTTTGAATGTTAAGAAGGATGCTAGATTATAAAAAACTGGCCACCACTAAACTAGACTTAAATTTGATGATAAGTGAGACTAAAGAAAATATAAAAACTTTATTGGAAAAAGTGTTAAATTATATTGGAATGTGTGGACATGAGATTGTAAACAAGTTGATAATTTGTTTGGAAAAATTCTTTTTTTAATGATGTAAATGGGAGAGGGGGACGTGAGGGAGTCCAAAGAAGTGAAGAATTTGTTGTTATAAAAGTAAGATTGTTTGATGTGTGCATTTATATTTTAAAAAAACCTTAATAAATATTTTTTAAAAAAAAAAAAAAAAAAAGAAATCAGCCCTCGACAACTTAACCGGCAGAAAAAGATTTTTTGAAAAAATCCCTAAGCCCCGGGGTCACAATTTCATCAAAAATCTGATTTACGGCAATACACTCAAAAATGGTGCCAAACGGTTGCAAATGCTCCCCTGAAAGGTTTGGCGGTCGAAACAGAAGGCTTTTTATCACAGGACATGAAATCAGCCCTCGACAACTTAACCGGCAGAAAAAGATTTTTTGGAAAAAATCCCTAAGCCCCGGGGTCACAATTTCATCAAAAATCTGACTTTCGGCAACTCACTCAAAAATGGTGCCAAATGGTTGAAAATGCTCGCCTGAGAGGTTTGGCGGTTGAAACAGAAGGCTTTTACTCACAGGACAAGAAATCAGCCCTCGACAACTTACCCGGCAGAAAAATATTTTTTAAAAAAATCCCTAAGCCCCGGAAAAATCTGACTTTCGGCAACTCACTCAAAAATGGTGCCAAACGGTTGCAATTGCTCCCCTGAAAGGTTTGGCAGTCGAAATAGAAGGCTTTTACTCACAGGACAAGAAATCAGCCCTCGACAACTTAACGGGCAGAAAAATATTTTTTAAAAAAATCCCTAAGCCCCGGAAAAATCTGACTTTCGGCAATTCACTCAAAAATGGTGCCAAACGGTTGAAAATGCTCGCCTGAGAGGTTTGGCGGTCGAAACAGAAGGCTTTTAATCACAGGACACGAAATCAGCCCTCGACAACTTAACCGGCAGAAAAAGATTTTTTTGCAAAAATCCCTAAGCCCCGGGGTCACAATTTCATCAAAAATCTGACTTTCGGCAATTCACTCAAAAATGGTGCCAAACGGTTGCAAATGCTCGCCTGAGAGGTTTGGCGGTCGAAACAGAAGGCTTTTAATCACAGGACACGAAATCAGCCCTCGACAACTTAACCGGCAGAAAAAGATTTTTTTGCAAAAATCCCTAAGCCCCGGGGTCACAATTTCATCAAAAATCTGATTTTCGGCAATTCACTCAAAAATGGTGCCAAACGGTTGCAAATGGTCGCCTGAGAGGTTTGGCGGTCGAAATAGAAGGCTTTTAATCACAGGAAAAGAAATCAGCCCTCGACAACTTAACCGGCAGAAAAATATTTTTTTAAAAAATCCCTAAGCCCCGGGGTCACAATTTCATCAAAAATCTGACTTTCGGCAATTCACTTTAAAATGGTGCCAAACGGTTGCAAATGCTCCCCTGAAAGGTTTGGCGGTCGAAACAGAAGGCTATTTGTCACAGGACACGAAATCAGCCCTCGACAACTTAACCGGCAGAAAAAGATTTTTTTGCAAAAATCCCTAAGCCCCGAGGTCACAATTTCATCAAAAATCTGATTTTCGGCAATTCACTCAAAAATGGTGCCAAACGGTTGAAAATGCTCACCTGAAAGGTTTGGCGGTCGAAACAGAAGGCTTTTAATCACAGGACACGAAATCAGCCCTCGACAACTTAACCGGCAGAAAAAGATTTTTCTGAAAAAATCCCTAAGCCCCGAGGTCACAATCTTCAAAAATCTGATTTTCGGCAATTCACTCAAAAATGGTGCCAAACCGTTGCAAATGCTCGCCTGAAAGGTTTGGCAGTCGAAATAGAAGGCTTTTAATCACAGGAAAAGAAATCAGCCCTCGACAACTTAACGGGCAGAAAAATATTTTTCTGAAAAAATCCCTAAACCCCGGGGTCACAATTTCATCAAAAATCTGACTTTCGGCAACTCAATCAAAAATGGTGCCAAATGGTTGAAAATGCTCGCCTGAGAGGTTTGGCGGTCGAAACAGAAGGCTTTTACTCACAGGACAAGAAATCAGCCCTCGACAACTTAACCGGCAGAAAAAGATTTTTTTGCAAAAATCCCTAAGCCCCGGGGTCACAATTTCATCAAAAATCTGACTTTCGGCAATTCACTCAAAAATGGTGCCAAATGGTTGCAATTGCTCCCCTGAAAGGTTTGGCGGTCGAAACAGAAGGCTTTTACTCACAGGACAAGAAATCAGCCCTCGACAACTTAACCGGCAGAAAAATATTTTTTTAAAAAATCCCTAAGCCCCGGGGTCACAATTTCTTCAAAAATCTGACTTTCGGCAATTCACTCAAAAATGGTGCCAAACGGTTGAAAATGCTCACCTGAGAGGTTTGGCGGTCGAAACAGAAGGCTTTTAATCACAGGAAAAGAAATCAGCCCTCGACAACTTAACCGGCAGAAAAAGATTTTTTGAAAAAATCCCTAAGCCCCGGGGTCACAATTTCATCAAAAATCTGATTTACGGCAATACACTCAAAAATGGTGCCAAACGGTTGCAAATGCTCCCCTGAAAGGTTTGGCGGTCGAAACAGAAGGCTTTTTATCACAGGACACGAAATCAGCCCTCGACAACTTAACCGGCAGAAAAAGATTTTTTTGCAAAAATCCCTAAGGCCCGGGGTCACAATTTCATCAAAAATCTGACTTTCGGCAACTCACTCAAAAATGGTGCCAAACGGTTGCAATTGCTCCCCTGAAAGGTTTGGCAGTCGAAACAGAAGGCTTTTTATCACAGGACACGAAATCAGCCCTCGACAACTTAACCGGCAGAAAAAGATTTTTTTGCAAAAATCCCTAAGCCCCGGGGTCACAATTTCATCAAAAATCTGACTTTCGGCAATTCACTCAAAAATGGTGCCAAACGGTTGCAATTGCTCCCCTGAAAGGTTTGGCAGTCGAAACGGAAGGCTTTTAATCACAGGAAAAGAAATCAGCCCTCGACAACTTAACCGGCAGAAAAAGAATTTTTTTGAAAAAATCCCTAAGCCCCGGGGTCACAATTTCATGAAAAATCTGACTTTCGGCAATTCACTCAAAAATGGTGCCAAACGGTTGCAATTGCTCCCCTGAAAGGTTTGGCAGTCGAAATAGAAGGCTTTTAATCACAGGAAAAGAAATCAGCCCTCGACAACTTAACCGGCAGAAAAATATTTTTTTAAAAAATCCCTAAGCCCCGGGGTCACAATTTCTTCAAAAATCTGACTTTCGGCAATTCACTCAAAAATGGTGCCAAAAGGTTGCAAATGCTCCCCTGAATCGTTTGGCGGTCGAAACAGAAGGCTTTTTATCACAGGAAAAGAAATCAGCCCTCGACAACTTAACCGGCATAAAAAGATTGTTTTGAAAAAATCCCTAAGCCCCGGGGTCACAATTTCATCAAAAATCTGATTTTCGGCAATTCACTCAAAAATGGTGCCAAAAGGTTGCAAATGCTCCCCTGAATCGTTTGGCGGTCGAAACAGAAGGCTTTTTATCACAGGAAAAGAAATCAGCCCTCGACAACTTAACCGGCATAAAAAGATTGTTTTGAAAAAATCCCTAAGCCCCGGGGTCACAATTTCATCAAAAATCTGATTTTCGGCAATTCACTCAAAAATGGTGCCAAAAGGTTGCAAATGCTCCCCTGAATCGTTTGGCGGTCGAAACAGAAGGCTTTTAATCACAGGAAAAGAAATCAGCCCTCGACAACTTAACCGGCAGAAAAATATTTTTTGGAAAAAATCCCTAAGCCCCGGGGTCACAATTTCTTCAAAAATCTGACTTTCGGCAACTCACTCAAAAATGGTGGCAAAAGGTTGCAAATGCTCCTCTGAAAGGTTTGGCGGTCGAAACAGAAGGCAATTTATCACAGGGGAATAAATCAGCCCTCGACAACTAAACCGGCAGAAAAATATTTTTCGGAAAAAATCCCTAAGCCCCGGGGTCACAATTTCATCAAAAATCTGACTTTCGGCAATTCACTCAAAAATGGTGCCAAATGGTTGCAATTGCTCCCCTGAAAAGTTTGGCGGTCGAAACAGAAGGCTTTTACTCACAGGACAAGAAATCAGCCCTCGACAACTTAACCGGCAGAAAAAGATTTTTTTGCAAAAATCCCTAAGCCCCGGGGTCACAATTTCATCAAAAATCTGACTTTCGGCAACTCACTCAAAAATGGTGCCAAATGGTTAAAAATGCTCGCCTGAGAGGTTTGGCGGTCGAAACAGAAGGCTTTTAATCACAGGAAAAGAAATCAGCCCTCGACAACTTAACCGGCAGAAAAATATTTTTCTGAAAAAATTCCTAAGCCCCGGTGTCACAATTTCATCAAAAATCTGATTTTCGGCAATTCACTCAAAAATGGTGCCAAACGGTTGCAATTGCTCCCCTGAAAGGTTTGGAAGTCGAAGTAGAAGGCTTTTAATCACAGGAAAAGAAATCAGCCCTCGACAACTTAACCGGCAGAAAAATATTTTTCTGAAAAAATCCCTAAGCCCCGGGGTCACAATTTCATCAAAAATCTGATTTTCGGCAATTCACTCAAAAATGGTGCCAAACGGTTGCAAATGCTCCCCTGAAAGGTTTGGCGGTCGAAACAGAAGGCTTTTTATCACAGGACACGAAATCAGCCCTCGACAACTTAACCGGCAGAAAAAGATTTTTTTGCAAAAATCCCTAAGCCCCGGGGTCACAATTTCATCAAAAATCTGACTTTCGGCAACTCACTCAAAAATGGTGCCAAACGGTTGCAATTGCTCCCCTGAAAGGTTTGGCAGTCGAAACAGAAGGCTTTTTATCACAGGACACGAAATCAGCCCTCGACAACTTAACCGGCAGAAAAAGATTTTTTGGAAAAAATCCCTAAGCCCCGGGGTCACAATTTCATCAAAAATCTGTCTTTCGGCAATTCACTCAAAAATGGTGCCAAATGGTTGGAATTGCTCCCCTGAAAGGTTTGGCGGTCGAAACAGAAGCCTTTTACTCACAGGACAAGAAATCAGCCCTCGACAACTTAACCGGCAGAAAAAGATTTTTTTGCAAAAATCCCTTAGCCCCGGGGTCACAATTTCATCAAAAATCTGACTTTCGGCAACTCACTCAAAAATGGTGCCAAATGGTTGAAAATGCTCGCCTGAAAGGTTTGGCGGTCGAAACAGAAGGCTTTTACTCACAGGACAAGAAATCAGCCCTCGACAACTTAACCGGCAGAAAAATATTTTTTTAAAAAATCCCTAAGCCCCGGGGTCACAATTTCTTCAAAAATCTGATTTTCGGCAATTCACTCAAAAATGGTGCCAAACGGTTGCAAATGCTCCCCTGAAAGGTTTGGCGGTCGAAACAGAAGGCTTTTTATCACAGGACACGAAATCAGCCCTCGACAACTTAACCGGCAGAAAAAGATTTTTTTGCAAAAATCCCTAAGCCCCGGGGTCACAATTTCATCAAAAATCTGACTTTCGGCAATTCACTCAAAAATGGTGCCAAACGGTTGAAAATGCTCACCTGAGAGGTTTGGCGGTCGAAACAGAAGGCTTTTAATCACAGGAAAAGAAATCAGCCCTCGACAACTTAACCGGCAGAAAAAGAATTTTTTTGAAAAAATCCCTAAGCCCCGGGGTCACAATTTCATGAAAAATCTGACTTTCGGCAATTCACTCAAAAATGGTGCCAAACGGTTGCAATTGCTCCCCTGAAAGGTTTGGCAGTCGAAATAGAAGGCTTTTAATCACAGGAAAAGAAATCAGCCCTCGACAACTTAACCGGCAGAAAAAGATTTTTTTGCAAAAATCCCTAAGCCCCGGGGTCACAATTTCATCAAAAATCTGTCTTTCGGCAATTCACTCAAAAATGGTGCCAAATGGTTGCAATTGCTCCCCTGAAAGGTTTGGCGGTCGAAACAGAAGGCTTTTACTCACAGGACAAGAAATCAGCCCTCGACAACTTAACCGGCAGAAAAAGATTTTTTTGCAAAAATCCCTAAGCCCCGGGGTCACAATTTCTTCAAAAATCTGACTTTCGGCAACTCACTCAAAAATGGTGCCAAATGGTTGAAAATGCTCGCCTGAGAGGTTTGGCGGTCGAAACAGAAGGCTTTTACTCACAGGACAAGAAATCAGCCCTCGACAACTTAACCGGCAGAAAAATATTTTTTTGCAAAAATCCCTAAGCCCCGGGGTCACAATTTCATCAAAAATCTGACTTTCGGCAATTCACTCAAAAATGGTGCCAAATGGTTGCAATTGCTCCCCTGAAAGGTTTGGCGGTCGAAACAGAAGGCTTTTACTCACAGGACAAGAAATCAGCCCTCGACAACTTAACCGGCAGAAAAATATTTTTTTAAAAAATCCCTAAGCCCCGGGGTCACAATTTCTTCAAAAATCTGACTTTCGGCAATTCACTCAAAAATGGTGCCAAACGGTTGAAAATGCTCACCTGAGAGGTTTGGCGGTCGAAACAGAAGGCTTTTAATCACAGGAAAAGAAATCAGCCCTCGACAACTTAACCGGCAGAAAAAGATTTTTTGAAAAAATCCCTAAGCCCCGGGGTCACAATTTCATCAAAAATCTGATTTACGGCAATACACTCAAAAATGGTGCCAAACGGTTGCAAATGCTCCCCTGAAAGGTTTGGCGGTCGAAACAGAAGGCTTTTTATCACAGGACACGAAATCAGCCCTCGACAACTTAACCGGCAGAAAAAGATTTTTTTGCAAAAATCCCTAAGCCCCGGGGTCACAATTTCATCAAAAATCTGACTTTCGGCAACTCACTCAAAAATGGTGCCAAACGGTTGCAATTGCTCCCCTGAAAGGTTTGGCAGTCGAAACAGAAGGCTTTTTATCACAGGACACGAAATCAGCCCTCGACAACTTAACCGGCAGAAAAAGATTTTTTTGCAAAAATCCCTAAGCCCCGGGGTCACAATTTCATCAAAAATCTGACTTTCGGCAATTCACTCAAAAATGGTGCCAAACGGTTGCAATTGCTCCCCTGAAAGGTTTGGCAGTCGAAACGGAAGGCTTTTAATCACAGGAAAAGAAATCAGCCCTCGACAACTTAACCGGCAGAAAAAGAATTTTTTTGAAAAAATCCCTAAGCCCCGGGGTCACAATTTCATGAAAAATCTGACTTTCGGCAATTCACTCAAAAATGGTGCCAAACGGTTGCAATTGCTCCCCTGAAAGGTTTGGCAGTCGAAATAGAAGGCTTTTAATCACAGGAAAAGAAATCAGCCCTCGACAACTTAACCGGCAGAAAAATATTTTTTTAAAAAATCCCTAAGCCCCGGGGTCACAATTTCTTCAAAAATCTGACTTTCGGCAATTCACTCAAAAATGGTGCCAAACGGTTGCAAATGCTCCCCTGAAAGGTTTGGCGGTCGAAACAGAAGGCTATTTATCACAGGACACGAAATCAGCCCTCGACAAATTAACCGGCAGAAAAAGATTTTTTTGAAAAAATCCCTAAGCCCCGGGGTCACAATTTCATTAAAAATCTGACTTTCGGCAATTCACTCAAAAATGGTGCCAAACGGTTGAAAATGCTCACCTGAGAGGTTTGGCGGTCGAAACAGAAGGCTTTTAATCACAGGAAAAGAAATCAGCCCTCGACAACTTAACCGGCAGAAAAAGAATTTTTTTGAAAAAATCCCTAAGCCCCGGGGTCACAATTTCATCAAAAATCTGACTTTCGGCAATTCACTCAAAAATGGTGCCAAATGGTTGCAATTGCTCCCCTGAAAGGTTTGGCGGTCGAAACAGAAGGCTTTTACCCACAGGACAAGAAATCAGCCCTCGACAACTTAACCGGCAGAAAAATATTTTTTTAAAAAATCCCTAAGCCCCGGGGTCACAATTTCTTCAAAAATCTGACTTTCGGCAATTCACTCAAAAATGGTGCCAAACGGTTGCAAATGCTCCCCTGAAAGGTTTGGCGGTCGAAACAGAAGGCTATTTATCACAGGACACGAAATCAGCCCTCGACAAATTAACCGGCAGAAAAAGATTTTTTTGAAAAATTCCCTAAGCCCCGGGGTCACAATTTCATTAAAAATCTGACTTTTGGCAATTCACTCAAAAATGGTGCCAAACGGTTGAAAATGCTCACCTGAGAGGTTTGGCGGTCGAAACAGAAGGCTTTTAATCACAGGAAAAGAAATCAGCCCTCGACAACTTAACCGGCAGAAAAAGATTTTTTGAAAAAATCCCTAAGCCCCGGGGTCACAATTTCATCAAAAATCTGATTTACGGCAATTCACTCAAAAATGGTGCCAAACGGTTGCAAATGCTCCCCTGAAAGGTTTGGCGGTCGAAACAGAAGGCTTTTTATCACAGGACACGAAATCAGCCCTCGACAACTTAACCGGCAGAAAAAGATTTTTTTGCAAAAATCCCTAAGCCCCGGGGTCACAATTTCATCAAAAATCTGACTTTCGGCAACTCACTCAAAAATGGTGCCAAACGGTTGCAATTGCTCCCCTGAAAGGTTTGGCAGTCGAAACAGAAGGCTTTTTATCACAGGACACGAAATCAGCCCTCGACAACTTAACCGGCAGAAAAAGATTTTTTTGCAAAAATCCCTAAGCCCCGGGGTCACAATTTCATCAAAAATCTGACTTTCGGCAATTCACTCAAAAATGGTGCCAAACGGTTGCAATTGCTCCCCTGAAAGGTTTGGCAGTCGAAACGGAAGGCTTTTAATCACAGGAAAAGAAATCAGCCCTCGACAACTTAACCGGCAGAAAAAGAATTTTTTTGAAAAAATCCCTAAGCCCCGGGGTCACAATTTCATGAAAAATCTGACTTTCGGCAATTCACTCAAAAATGGTGCCAAACGGTTGCAATTGCTCCCCTGAAAGGTTTGGCAGTCGAAATAGAAGGCTTTTAATCACAGGAAAAGAAATCAGCCCTCGACAACTTAACCGGCAGAAAAATATTTTTTTAAAAAATCCCTAAGCCCCGGGGTCACAATTTCTTCAAAAATCTGACTTTCGGCAATTCACTCAAAAATGGTGCCAAACGGTTGCAAATGCTCCCCTGAAAGGTTTGGCGGTCGAAACAGAAGGCTATTTATCACAGGACACGAAATCAGCCCTCGACAAATTAACCGGCAGAAAAAGATTTTTTTGAAAAAATCCCTAAGCCCCGGGGTCACAATTTCATTAAAAATCTGACTTTCGGCAATTCACTCAAAAATGGTGCCAAACGGTTGAAAATGCTCACCTGAGAGGTTTGGCGGTCGAAACAGAAGGCTTTTAATCACAGGAAAAGAAATCAGCCCTCGACAACTTAACCGGCAGAAAAAGAATTTTTTTGAAAAAATCCCTAAGCCCCGGGGTCACAATTTCATCAAAAATCTGACTTTCGGCAATTCACTCAAAAATGGTGCCAAATGGTTGCAATTGCTCCCCTGAAAGGTTTGGCGGTCGAAACAGAAGGCTTTTACCCACAGGACAAGAAATCAGCCCTCGACAACTTAACCGGCAGAAAAATATTTTTTTAAAAAATCCCTAAGCCCCGGGGTCACAATTTCTTCAAAAATCTGACTTTCGGCAATTCACTCAAAAATGGTGCCAAACGGTTGCAAATGCTCCCCTGAAAGGTTTGGCGGTCGAAACAGAAGGCTATTTATCACAGGACACGAAATCAGCCCTCGACAAATTAACCGGCAGAAAAAGATTTTTTTGAAAAATTCCCTAAGCCCCGGGGTCACAATTTCATTAAAAATCTGACTTTTGGCAATTCACTCAAAAATGGTGCCAAACGGTTGAAAATGCTCACCTGAGAGGTTTGGCGGTCGAAACAGAAGGCTTTTAATCACAGGAAAAGAAATCAGCCCTCGACAACTTAACCGGCAGAAAAAGATTTTTTGAAAAAATCCCTAAGCCCCGGGGTCACAATTTCATCAAAAATCTGATTTTCGGCAATACACTCAAAAATGGTGCCAAACGGTTGCAAATGCTCCCCTGAAAGGTTTGGCGGTCGAAACAGAAGGCTTTTAATCACAGGAAAAGAAATCAGCCCTCGACAACTTAACCGGCAGAAAAATATTTTTCTGAAAAAATCCCTAAGCCCCGGGGTCACAATTTCATCAAAAATCTGACTTTCAGCAATTCACTCAAAAATGGTGCCAAACGGTTGCAAATGCTCCCCTGAAAGGTTTGGCGGTCGAAACAGAAGGCTATTTATCACAGGACACGAAATCAGCCCTCGACAAATTAACCGGCAGAAAAAGATTTTTTTGCAAAAATCCCTAAGCCCCGAGGTCACAATTTCATGAAAAATCTGATTTTCGGCAATTCACTCAAAAATGGTGCCAAAAGGTTTCAAATGCTCCCCTGAAAGGTTTGGCGGTCGAAACAGAAGGCTTTTTATCACAGGAAAAGAAATCAGCCCTCGACAACTTAACCGGCAGAAAAAGATTGTTTTGAAAAAATCCCTAAGCCCCGGGGTCACAATTTCATCAAAAATCTGACTTTCGGCAACTCACTCAAAAATGGTGCCAAACGGTTACAATTGCTCCCCTGAAAGGTTTGGCGGTCGAAACAGAAGGCTTTTAATCACAGGAAAAGAAATCAGCCCTCGACAACTTAACCGGCAGAAAAATATTTTTCTGAAAAAATCCCTAAGCCCCGGGGTCACAATTTCATCAAAAATCTGACTTTCAGCAATTCACTCAAAAATGGTGCCAAACGGTTGCAAATGCTCCCCTGAAAGGTTTGGCGGTCGAAACAGAAGGCTATTTATCACAGGACACGAAATCAGCCCTCGACAAATTAACCGGCAGAAAAAGATTTTTTTGCAAAAATCCCTAAGCCCCGAGGTCACAATTTCATGAAAAATCTGATTTTCGGCAATTCACTCAAAAATGGTGCCAAAAGGTTTCAAATGCTCCCCTGAAAGGTTTGGCGGTCGAAACAGAAGGCTTTTTATCACAGGAAAAGAAATCAGCCCTCGACAACTTAACCGGCAGAAAAAGATTGTTTTGAAAAAATCCCTAAGCCCCGGGGTCACAATTTCATCAAAAATCTGACTTTCGGCAACTCACTCAAAAATGGTGCCAAACGGTTACAATTGCTCCCCTGAAAGGTTTGGCAGTCGAAACAGAAGGCTTTTTATCACAGGACACGAAATCAGCCGTCGACAACTTAACCGGCAGAAAAAGATTTTTTTGCAAAAATCCCTAAGCCCCGGGGTCACAATTTCATCAAAAATCTGTCTTTCAGCAATTCACTCAAAAATGGTGCCAAATGGTTGCAATTGCTCCCCTGAAAGGTTTGGCGGTCGAAACAGAAGGCTTTTACTCACAGGACAAGAAATCAGCCCTCGACAACTTAACCGGCAGAAAAATATTTTTCTGAAAAAATCCCTAAGCCCCGGGGTCACTATTTCTTCAAAAATCTGACTTTCGGCAATTCACTCAAAAATGGTGCCAAACGGTTGCAAATGCTCCCCTGAAAGGTTTGGCGGTCGAAACAGAAGGCTATTTATCACAGGACACGAAATCAGCCCTCGACAAATTAACCGGCAGAAAAAGATTTTTTTGAAAAATTCCCTAAGCCCCGGGGTCACAATTTCATCAAAAATCTGATTTTTGGCAGTTCACTCAAAAATGGTGCCAAACGGTTGAAAATGCTCACCTGAGAGGTTTGGCGGTCGAAACAGAAGGGTTTTAATCACAGGAAAAGAAATCAGCCCTCGACAACTTAACCGGCAGAAAACGATTTTTTGAAAAAATCCCTAAGCCCCGGGGTCACAATTTCATCAAAAATCTGATTTTCGGCAATACACTCAAAAATGGTGCCAAACGGTTGCAATTGCTCCCCTGAAAGGTTTGGCGGTCGAAACAGAAGGCTTTTTATCACAGGACACGAAAGCAGCCCTCGACAACTTAACCGGCAGAAAAAGATTTTTTTGCAAAAATCCCTAAGCCCCGGGGTCACAATTTCATCAAAAATCTGACTTTCGGCAACTCACTCAAAAATGGTGCCAAACGGTTGCAATTGCTCCCCTGAAAGGTTTGGCAGTCGAAACAGAAGGCTTTTTATCACAGGACACGAAATCAGCCCTCGACAACTTAACCGGCAGAAAAAGATTTTTTTGCAAAAATCCCTAAGCCCCGGGGTCACAATTTCATCAAAAATCTGACTTTCGGCAACTCACTCAAAAATGGTGCCAAACGGTTGCAATTGCTCCCCTGAAAGGTTTGGCAGTCGAAATAGAAGGCTTTTAATCACAGGAAAAGAAATAAGCCCTCGACAACTTAACCGGCAGAAAAAGATTTTTTTTGAAAAAATCCCTAAGCCCCGGGGTCACAATTTCATGAAAAATCTGACTTTCGGCAATTCACTCAAAAATGGTGCCAAACGGTTGCAATTGCTTCCCTGAAAGGTTTGGCAGTCGAAATAGAAGGCTTTTAATCACAGGAAAAGAAATCAGCCCTCGACAACTTAACCGGCAGAAAAATATATTTCTGAAAAAATCCCTAAGTCCCGGGGTCACAATTTCATCAAAAATCTGACTTTCGGCAATTCACTCAAAAATGGTGCCAAACGGTTGCAATTGCTCCCCTGAAAGGTTTGAAGGTCGAAACAGAAGGCTTTTACTCACAGGACAAGAAATCAGCCCTCGACAACTTAACCGGCAGAAAAAGATTTTTTTGCAAAAATCCCTAAGCCCCGGGGTCACAATTTCATCAAAAATCTGACTTTCGGCAATTCACTCAAAAATGGTGCCAAACGGTTGCAATTGTTCACCTGAAAGGTTTGGCAGTCGAAATAGAAGGCTTTTAATCACAGGAAAAGAAATCAGCCCTCGACAACTTAACCGGCAGAAAAATATTTTTCTGAAAAAATCCCGATGCCCCGGGGTCACAATTTCATCAAAAATCTGACTTTCGGCAATTCACTCAAAAATGGTGCCAAATGGTTGCAATTGCTCCCCTGAAAGGTTTGGCGGTCGAAACAGAAGGCTTTTACTCACAGGACAAGAAATCAGCCCTCGACAACTTAACCGGCAGAAAAAGATTTTTTTTAAAAATCCCTAAGCCCCGGGGTCACAATTTCTTCAAAAATCTGACTTTCGGCAATTCACTCAAAAATGGTGCCAAACGGTTGCAAATGCTCCCCTGAAAGGTTTGGCGGTCGAAACAGAAGGCTATTTATCACAGGACACGAAATCAGCCCTCAACAAATTAACCGGCGGAAAAAGATTTTTTTGAAAAATTCCCTAAGCCCCGGGGTCACAATTTCATTAAAAATCTGACTTTCGGCAATTCACTAAAAAATGGTGCCAAATGGTTGCAATTGGTCCCCTGAAAGGTTTGGCGGTCAAAACAGAAGGCTTTTACTCACAGGACAAGAAATCAGCCCCCGACAACGTAACCGGCAGAAAAAGATTTTTTTGCAAAAATCCCTAAGCCCCGGGGTCACAATTTCTTCAAAAATCTGACTTTCGGCAATTCACTCAAAAATGGTGCCAAACGGTTGCAAATGCTCCCCTGAAAGGTTTGGCGGTCGAAACAGAAGGCTATTTATCACAGGGCACGAAATCAGCCCTCGACAACTTAACCGGCAGAAAAAGATTTTTTTGCAAAAATCCCTAAGCCCCGGGGTCACAATTTCATCAAAAATCTGATTTTCGGCAATTCACTCAAAACTGGTGCCAAACGGTTGCAAATGCTCCCTTGAAAGGTTTGGCGGTCGAAACAGAAGGCTTTTAATCACAGGAAAAGAAATCAGCACTCGACAACTTAACCGGCAGAAAAATATTTTTCTGAAAAAATCCCTAAACCCCGGGGTCACAATTTCATCAAAAATCTGATTTTCGGCAATTCACTCAGAAATGGTGCCAAACGGCTGCAAATGCTCCCCTGAAAGGTTTGGCAGTCGAAACAGAAGGCTTTTTATCACAGGACACGAAATCAGCCCTCGACAACTTAACCGGCAGAAAAAGATTTTTTTGCAAAAATCCCTAAGCCCCGAGGTCACAATTTCATCAAAAATCTGACTTTTGGCAACTCACTCAAAAATGGTGCCAAACGGTTGCAATTGCTCCCCTGAAAGGTTTGGCAGTCGAAACAGAAGGCTTTTTATCACAGGACACGAAATCAGCCCTCGACAACTTAACCGGCAGAAAAAGATTTTTTTGCAAAAATCCCTAAGCCCCGAGGTCACAATTTCATCAAAAATCTGACTTTTGGCAACTCACTCAAAAATGGTGCCAAACGGTTGCAATTGCTCCCCTGAAAGGTTTGGCAGTCGAAACAGAAGGCTTTTTATCACAGGACACGAAATCAGCCCTCGACAACTTAACCGGCAGAAAAAGATTTTTTTGCAAAAATCCCTAAGCGCCGGGGTCACAATTTCATAAAAAATCTGACTTTCGGCAATTCACTCAAAAATGGTGCCAAATGGTTGAAAATGCTCGCCTGAGAGGTTTGGCGGTCGAAACAGAAGGCTTTTAATCACAGGAAAAGAAATCAGCCCTCGACAACTTAACCGGCAGAAAAATATTTTTCAGAAAAAATCCCTAAGCCCCGGGGTCACAATTTCATGAAAAATCTGACTTTCGGCAACTCACTCAAAAATGGTGCTAAACGGTTGCAATTGCTCCCCTGAAAGGTTTGGCGGTCGAAACAGAAGGCTTTTACTCACAGGACAAGAAATCAGCCCTCGACAACTTAACCGGCAGAAAAAGATTTTTTTGCAAAAATCCCTAAGCCCCGGGGTCACAATTTCATCAAAAATCTGATTTTCGGCAATTCACTCAAAAATGGTGCCAAACGGTTGCAATTGCTCCCCTGAAAGGTTTGGGTTTTCGAAACAGAAGGCTTTTACTCACAGGACAAGAAATCAGCCCTCGACAATTTAACCGGCAGAAAAAGATTTTTTTGCAAAAATCCCTAAGCCCCGGGGTCACAATTTCATCAAAAATCTAACTTTCGGCAATTCACTCAAAAATGGTGCCAAACGGTTGCAATTGTTCACCTGAAAGGTTTGGCAGTCGAAATAGAAGGCTTTTAATCACAGGAAAAGAAATCAGCCCTCGACAACTTAACCGGCAGAAAAATATTTTTCTGAAAAAATCCCGATGCCCTGGGGTCACAATTTCATCAAAAATCTGACTTTCGGCAATTCACTCAAAAATGGTGCCAAATGGTTGCAATTGCTCCCCTGAAAGGTTTGGCGGTCGAAACAGAAGGCTTTTACTCACAGGACAAGAAATCAGCCCTCGACAACTTAACCGGCAGAAAAATATTTTTTTAAAAAATCCCTAAGCCCCGGGGTCACAATTTCTTCAAAAATCTGACTTTCGGCAATTCACTCAAAAATGGTGCCAAACGGTTGCAAATGCTCCCCTGAAAGGTTTGGCGGTCGAAACAGAAGGCTATTTATCACAGGACACGAAATCAGCCCTCGACAAATTAACCGGCAGAAAAAGATTTTTTTGAAAAATTCCCTAAGCCCCGGGGTCACAATTTCATTAAAAATCTGACTTTCGGCAATTCACTCAAAAATGGTGCCAAACGGTTGAAAATGCTCACCTGAGAGGTTTGGCGGTCGAAATAGAAGGCTTTTAATCACAGGAAAAGAAATAAGCCCTCGACAACTTAACCGGCAGAAAAAGATTTTTTTTGAAAAAATCCCGAAGCACCGGGGTCACAATTTCATGAAAAATCTGACTTTCGGCAATTCACTCAAAAATGGTGCCAAACGGTTGCGATTGCTTCCCTGAAAGGTTTAGCAGTCGAAATAGAAGGCTTTTAATCACAGGAAAAGAAATCAGCCCTCGACAACTTAACCGGCAGAAAAATATTTTTCTGAAAAAATCCCTAAGCCCCGGGGTCACAATTTCATCAAAAATCTGATTTTCGGCAATTCACTCAAAAATGGTGCCAAAAGGTTGCAAATGCTCCCCTGAATCGTTTGGCGGTCGAAACAGAAGGCTTTTTATCACAGGAAAAGAAATCAGCCCTCGACAACTTAACCGGCAGAAAAAGATTTTTTTGCAAAAATCCCTAAGCCCCGGGGTCACAATTTCATCAAAAATCTGATTTTCGGCAATACACTCAGAAATGGTGCCAAACCGTTGCAAATGCTCCCCTGAAAGGTTTGGCGGTCGAAACAGAAGGCTTTTTATCACAGAACACGAAATCAGCCCTCGACAACTTAACCGGCAGAAAAATATTTTTCTGAAAAAATCCCTAAGCCCCGGGGTCACAATTTCATCCAAAATCTGTCTTTCGGCAATTCACTCAAAAATGGTGCCAAACCGTTGCAAATGCTCCCCTGAAAGGTTTGGCGGTCGAAACAGAAGGCTTTTTATAACAGCACACGAAATCAGCCCTCGACAACTTAACGGGCAGAAAAAGATTTTTGGAAAAAATCCCTAAGCCCCGGGGTCACAATTTCATCAAAAATCTGACTTTCGGCAATTCACTCAAAAATGATGCCAAATGGTTGAAAATGCTCGCCTGAGAGGTTTGGCGGTCGAAACAGAAGGCTTTTAATCACAGGAAAAGAAATCAGCCCCCGACAACGTAACCGGCAGAAAAAGATTTTTTTGCAAAAATCCCTAAGCCCCGGGGTCACAATTTCTTCAAAAATCTGACTTTCGGCAATTCACTCAAAAATGGTGCCAAACGGTTGCAAATGCTCCCCTGAAAGGTTTGGCGGTCGAAACAGAAGGCTATTTATCACAGGGCACGAAATCAGCCCTCGACAACTTAACCGGCAGAAAAAGATTTTTTTGCAAAAATCCCTAAGCCCCGGGGTCACAATTTCATCAAAAATCTGATTTTCGGCAATTCACTCAAAACTGGTGCCAAACGGTTGCAAATGCTCCCTTGAAAGGTTTGGCGGTCGAAACAGAAGGCTTTTAATCACAGGAAAAGAAATCAGCACTCGACAACTTAACCGGCAGAAAAATATTTTTCTGAAAAAATCCCTAAACCCCGGGGTCACAATTTCATCAAAAATCTGATTTTCGGCAATTCACTCAGAAATGGTGCCAAACGGCTGCAAATGCTCCCCTGAAAGGTTTGGCAGTCGAAACAGAAGGCTTTTTATCACAGGACACGAAATCAGCCCTCGACAACTTAACCGGCAGAAAAAGATTTTTTTGCAAAAATCCCTAAGCCCCGAGGTCACAATTTCATCAAAAATCTGACTTTTGGCAACTCACTCAAAAATGGTGCCAAACGGTTGCAATTGCTCCCCTGAAAGGTTTGGCAGTCGAAACAGAAGGCTTTTTATCACAGGACACGAAATCAGCCCTCGACAACTTAACCGGCAGAAAAAGATTTTTTTGCAAAAATCCCTAAGCCCCGAGGTCACAATTTCATCAAAAATCTGACTTTTGGCAACTCACTCAAAAATGGTGCCAAACGGTTGCAATTGCTCCCCTGAAAGGTTTGGCAGTCGAAACAGAAGGCTTTTTATCACAGGACACGAAATCAGCCCTCGACAACTTAACCGGCAGAAAAAGATTTTTTTGCAAAAATCCCTAAGCGCCGGGGTCACAATTTCATAAAAAATCTGACTTTCGGCAATTCACTCAAAAATGGTGCCAAATGGTTGAAAATGCTCGCCTGAGAGGTTTGGCGGTCGAAACAGAAGGCTTTTAATCACAGGAAAAGAAATCAGCCCTCGACAACTTAACCGGCAGAAAAATATTTTTCAGAAAAAATCCCTAAGCCCCGGGGTCACAATTTCATGAAAAATCTGACTTTCGGCAACTCACTCAAAAATGGTGCTAAACGGTTGCAATTGCTCCCCTGAAAGGTTTGGCGGTCGAAACAGAAGGCTTTTACTCACAGGACAAGAAATCAGCCCTCGACAACTTAACCGGCAGAAAAAGATTTTTTTGCAAAAATCCCTAAGCCCCGGGGTCACAATTTCATCAAAAATCTGATTTTCGGCAATTCACTCAAAAATGGTGCCAAACGGTTGCAATTGCTCCCCTGAAAGGTTTGGGGGTCGAAACAGAAGGCTTTTACTCACAGGACAAGAAATCAGCCCTCGACAATTTAACCGGCAGAAAAAGATTTTTTTGCAAAAATCCCTAAGCCCCGGGGTCACAATTTCATCAAAAATCTAACTTTCGGCAATTCACTCAAAAATGGTGCCAAACGGTTGCAATTGTTCACCTGAAAGGTTTGGCAGTCGAAATAGAAGGCTTTTAATCACAGGAAAAGAAATCAGCCCTCGACAACTTAACCGGCAGAAAAATATTTTTCTGAAAAAATCCCGATGCCCTGGGGTCACAATTTCATCAAAAATCTGACTTTCGGCAATTCACTCAAAAATGGTGCCAAATGGTTGCAATTGCTCCCCTGAAAGGTTTGGCGGTCGAAACAGAAGGCTTTTACTCACAGGACAAGAAATCAGCCCTCGACAACTTAACCGGCAGAAAAATATTTTTTTAAAAAATCCCTAAGCCCCGGGGTCACAATTTCTTCAAAAATCTGACTTTCGGCAATTCACTCAAAAATGGTGCCAAACGGTTGCAAATGCTCCCCTGAAAGGTTTGGCGGTCGAAACAGAAGGCTATTTATCACAGGACACGAAATCAGCCCTCGACCAATTAACCGGCAGAAAAAGATTTTTTTGAAAAATTCCCTAAGCCCCGGGGTCACAATTTCATTAAAAATCTGACTTTCGGCAATTCACTCAAAAATGGTGCCAAACGGTTGAAAATGCTCACCTGAGAGGTTTGGCGGTCGAAATAGAAGGCTTTTAATCACAGGAAAAGAAATAAGCCCTCGACAACTTAACCGGCAGAAAAAGATTTTTTTTGAAAAAATCCCGAAGCACCGGGGTCACAATTTCATGAAAAATCTGACTTTCGGCAATTCACTCAAAAATGGTGCCAAACGGTTGCGATTGCTTCCCTGAAAGGTTTAGCAGTCGAAATAGAAGGCTTTTAATCACAGGAAAAGAAATCAGCCCTCGACAACTTAACCGGCAGAAAAATATTTTTCTGAAAAAATCCCTAAGCCCCGGGGTCACAATTTCATCAAAAATCTGATTTTCGGCAATTCACTCAAAAATGGTGCCAAAAGGTTGCAAATGCTCCCCTGAATCGTTTGGCGGTCGAAACAGAAGGCTTTTTATCACAGGAAAAGAAATCAGCCCTCGACAACTTAACCGGCAGAAAAAGATTTTTTTGCAAAAATCCCTAAGCCCCGGGGTCACAATTTCATCAAAAATCTGATTTTCGGCAATACACTCAGAAATGGTGCCAAACCGTTGCAAATGCTCCCCTGAAAGGTTTGGCGGTCGAAACAGAAGGCTTTTTATCACAGAACACGAAATCAGCCCTCGACAACTTAACCGGCAGAAAAATATTTTTCTGAAAAAATCCCTAAGCCCCGGGGTCACAATTTCATCCAAAATCTGTCTTTCGGCAATTCACTCAAAAATGGTGCCAAACCGTTGCAAATGCTCCCCTGAAAGGTTTGGCGGTCGAAACAGAAGGCTTTTTATAACAGCACACGAAATCAGCCCTCGACAACTTAACGGGCAGAAAAAGATTTTTGGAAAAAATCCCTAAGCCCCGGGGTCACAATTTCATCAAAAATCTGACTTTCGGCAATTCACTCAAAAATGATGCCAAATGGTTGAAAATGCTCGCCTGAGAGGTTTGGCGGTCGAAACAGAAGGCTTTTAATCACAGGAAAAGAAATCAGCCCTCGACAACTTAACCGGCAGAAAAATATTTTTTTGAAAAAATCCCTAAGCCCCGGGGTCACAATTTCTTCAAAAATCTGACTTTCGGCAACTCACTCAAAAATGGTGGCAAAAGGTTGCAAATGCTCCTCTGAAAGGTTTGGCGGTCGAAACAGAAGGCAATTTATCACAGGGGAATAAATCAGCCCTCGACAACTAAACCGGCAGAAAAATATTTTTCGGAAAAAATCCCTAAGCCCCGGGGTCACAATTTCATCAAAAATCTGACTTTCGGCAATTCACTCAAAAATGGTGCCAAATGGTTGCAATTGCTCCCCTGAAAAGTTTGGCGGTCGAAACAGAAGGCTTTTAATCACAGGAAAAGAAATCAGCCCTCGACAACTTAACCGGCAGAAAAATATTTTTCTGAAAAAATTCCTAAGCCCCGGTGTCACAATTTCATCAAAAATCTGATTTTCGGCAATTCACTCAAAAATGGTGCCAAACGGTTGCAATTGCTCCCCTGAAAGGTTTGGAAGTCGAAGTAGAAGGCTTTTAATCACAGGAAAAGAAATCAGCCCTCGACAACTTAACCGGCAGAAAAATATTTTTCTGAAAAAATCCCTAAGCCCCGGGGTCACAATTTCATCAAAAATCTGATTTTCGGCAATTCACTCAAAAATGGTGCCAAACGGTTGCAAATGCTCCCCTGAAAGGTTTGGCGGTCGAAACAGAAGGCTTTTTATCACAGGACACGAAATCAGCCCTCGACAACTTAACCGGCAGAAAAAGATTTTTTTGCAAAAATCCCTAAGCCCCGGGGTCACAATTTCATCAAAAATCTGACTTTCGGCAACTCACTCAAAAATGGTGCCAAACGGTTGCAATTGCTCCCCTGAAAGGTTTGGCAGTCGAAACAGAAGGCTTTTTATCACAGGACACGAAATCAGCCCTCGACAACTTAACCGGCAGAAAAAGATTTTTTTGCAAAAATCCCTAAGCCCCGGGGTCACAATTTCATCAAAAATCTGACTTTCGGCAATTCACTTAAAAATGGTGCCAAACGGTTGAAAATGCTCACCTGAGAGGTTTGGCGGTCGAAACAGAAGGCTTTTAATCACAGGAAAAGAAATCAGCCCTCGACAACTTAACCGGCAGAAAAAGAATTTTTTTGAAAAAATCCCTAAGCCCCGGGGTCACAATTTCATGAAAAATCTGACTTTCGGCAATTCACTCAAAAATGGTGCCAAACGGTTGCAATTGCTCCCCTGAAAGGTTTGGCAGTCGAAATAGAAGGCTTTTAATCACAGGAAAAGAAATCAGCCCTCGACAACTTAACCGGCAGAAAAATATTTTTCTGAAAAAATCCCTAAGCCCCGGGGTCACAATTTCATCAAAAATCTGTCTTTCGGCAATTCACTCAAAAATGGTGCCAAATGGTTGGAATTGCTCCCCTGAAAGGTTTGGCGGTCGAAACAGAAGCCTTTTACTCACAGGACAAGAAATCAGCCCTCGACAACTTAACCGGCAGAAAAAGATTTTTTTGCAAAAATCCCTTAGCCCCGGGGTCGCAATTTCATCAAAAATCTGACTTTCGGCAACTCACTAAAAAATGGTGCCAAATGGTTGAAAATGCTCGCCTGAGAGGTTTGGCGGTCGAAACAGAAGGCTTTTACTCACAGGACAAGAAATCAGCCCTCGACAACTTAACCGGCAGAAAAATATTTTTTTGCAAAAATCCCTAAGCCCCGGGGTCACAATTTCATCAAAAATCTGACTTTCGGCAATTCACTCAAAAAGGGTGCCAAATGGTTGCAATTGCTCCCCTGAAAGGTTTGGCGGTCGAAACAGAAGGCTTTTACTCACAGGACAAGAAATCAGCCCTCGACAACTTAACCGGCAGAAAAATATTTTTTTAAAAAATCCCTAAGCCCCGGGGTCACAATTTCTTCAAAAATCTGATTTTCGGCAATTCACTAAAAAATGGTGCCAAACGGTTGCAAATGCTCCCCTGAAAGGTTTGGCGGTCGAAACAGAAGGCTTTTTATCACAGGACACGAAATCAGCCCTCGACAACTTAACCGGCAGAAAAAGATTTTTTTGCAAAAATCCCTAAGCCCCGGGGTCACAATTTCATCAAAAATCTGACTTTCGGCAACTCACTCAAAAATGGTGCCAAACGGTTGCAATTGCTCCCCTGAAAGGTTTGGCGGTCGAAACAGAAGGCTTTTTATCACAGGACACGAAATCAGCCCTCGACAACTTAACCGGCAGAAAAAGATTTTTTTGCAAAAATCCCTAAGCCCCGGGGTCACAATTTCATCAAAAATCTGACTTTCGGCAATTCACTCAAAAATGGTGCCAAACGGTTGAAAATGCTCACCTGAGAGGTTTGGCGGTCGAAACAGAAGGCTTTTAATCACAGGAAAAGAAATCAGCCCTCGACAACTTAACCGGCAGAAAAAGAATTTTTTTGAAAAAATCCCTAAGCCCCGGGGTCACAATTTCATGAAAAATCTGACTTTCGGCAATTCACTCAAAAATGGTGCCAAACGGTTGCAATTGCTCCCCTGAAAGGTTTGGCAGTCGAAATAGAAGGCTTTTAATCACAGGAAAAGAAATCAGCCCTCGACAACTTAACCGGCAGAAAAAGATTTTTTTGCAAAAATCCCTAAGCCCCGGGGTCACAATTTCATCAAAAATCTGTCTTTCGGCAATTCACTCAAAAATGGTGCCAAATGGTTGGAATTGCTCCCCTGAAAGGTTTGGCGGTCGAAACAGAAGCCTTTTACTCACAGGACAAGAAATCAGCCCTCGACAACTTAACCGGCAGAAAAAGATTTTTTTGCAAAAATCCCTTAGCCCCGGGGTCGCAATTTCATCAAAAATCTGACTTTCGGCAACTCACTCAAAAATGGTGCCAAATGGTTGAAAATGCTCGCCTGAGAGGTTTGGCGGTCGAAACAGAAGGCTTTTACTCACAGGACAAGAAATCAGCCCTCGACAACTTAACCGGCAGAAAAATATTTTTTTGCAAAAATCCCTAAGCCCCGGGGTCACAATTTCATCAAAAATCTGACTTTCGGCAATTCACTCAAAAAGGGTGCCAAATGGTTGCAATTGCTCCCCTGAAAGGTTTGGCGGTCGAAACAGAAGGCTTTTACTCACAGGACAAGAAATCAGCCCTCGACAACTTAACCGGCAGAAAAATATTTTTTTAAAAAATCCCTAAGCCCCGGGGTCACAATTTCTTCAAAAATCTGATTTTCGGCAATTCACTCAAAAATGGTGCCAAACGGTTGCAAATGCTCCCCTGAAAGGTTTGGCGGTCGAAACAGAAGGCTTTTTATCACAGGACACGAAATCAGCCCTCGACAACTTAACCGGCAGAAAAAGATTTTTTTGCAAAAATCCCTAAGCCCCGGGGTCACAATTTCATCAAAAATCTGACTTTCGGCAACTCACTCAAAAATGGTGCCAAACGGTTGCAATTGCTCCCCTGAAAGGTTTGGCGGTCGAAACAGAAGGCTTTTTATCACAGGACACGAAATCAGCCCTCGACAACTTAACCGGCAGAAAAAGATTTTTTTGCAAAAATCCCTAAGCCCCGGGGTCACAATTTCATGAAAAATCTGACTTTCGGCAATTCACTCAAAAATGGTGCCAAACGGTTGCAATTGCTCCCCTGAAAGGTTTGGCAGTCGAAATAGAAGGCTTTTAATCACAGGAAAAGAAATCAGCCCTCAACAACTTAACCGGCAGAAAAAGATTTTTTTGCAAAAATCCCTAAGCCCCGGGGTCACAATTTCATCAAAAATCTGTCTTTCGGCAATTCACTCAAAAATGGTGCCAAATGGTTGCAATTGCTCCCCTGAAAGGTTTGGCGGTCGAAACAGAAGGCTTTTACTCACAGGACAAGAAATCAGCCCTCGACAACTTAACCGGCAGAAAAAGATTTTTTTGCAAAAATCCCTAAGCCCCGGGGTCACAATTTCTTCAAAAATCTGACTTTCGGCAACTCAATCAAAAATGGTGCCAAATGGTTGAAAATGCTCGCCTGAGAGGTTTGGCGGTCGAAACAGAAGGCTTTTACTCACAGGACAAGAAATCAGCCCTCGACAACTTAACCGGCAGAAAAATATTTTTTTGCAAAAATCCCTAAGCCCCGGGGTCACAATTTCATCAAAAATCTGACTTTCGGCAATTCACTCAAAAATGGTGCCAAATGGTTGCAATTGCTCCCCTGAAAGGTTTGGCGGTCGAAACAGAAGGCTTTTACTCACAGGACAAGAAATCAGCCCTCGACAACTTAACCGGCAGAAAAATATTTTTTTAAAAAATCCCTAAGCCCCGGGGTCACAATTTCTTCAAAAATCTGACTTTCGGCAATTCACTCAAAAATGGTGCCAAACGGTTGAAAATGCTCACCTGAGAGGTTTGGCGGTCGAAACAGAAGGCTTTTAATCACAGGAAAAGAAATCAGCCCTCGACAACTTAACCGGCAGAAAAAGATTTTTTGAAAAAATCCCTAAGCCCCGGGGTCACAATTTCATCAAAAATCTGATTTACGGCAATACACTCAAAAATGGTGCCAAACGGTTGCAAATGCTCCCCTGAAAGGTTTGGCGGTCGAAACAGAAGGCTTTTTATCACAGGACACGAAATCAGCCCTCGACAACTTAACCGGCAGAAAAAGATTTTTTTGCAAAAATCCCTAAGCCCCGGGGTCACAATTTCATCAAAAATCTGACTTTCGGCAACTCACTCAAAAATGGTGCCAAACGGTTGCAATTGCTCCCCTGAAAGGTTTGGCAGTCGAAACAGAAGGCTTTTTATCACAGGACACGAAATCAGCCCTCGACAACTTAACCGGCAGAAAAAGATTTTTTTGCAAAAATCCCTAAGCCCCGGGGTCACAATTTCATCAAAAATCTGACTTTCGGCAATTCACTCAAAAATGGTGCCAAACGGTTGCAATTGCTCCCCTGAAAGGTTTGGCAGTCGAAACGGAAGGCTTTTAATCACAGGAAAAGAAATCAGCCCTCGACAACTTAACCGGCAGAAAAAGAATTTTTTTGAAAAAATCCCTAAGCCCCGGGGTCACAATTTCATGAAAAATCTGACTTTCGGCAATTCACTCAAAAATGGTGCCAAACGGTTGCAATTGCTCCCCTGAAAGGTTTGGCAGTCGAAATAGAAGGCTTTTAATCACAGGAAAAGAAATCAGCCCTCGACAACTTAACCGGCAGAAAAATATTTTTTTAAAAAATCCCTAAGCCCCGGGGTCACAATTTCTTCAAAAATCTGACTTTCGGCAATTCACTCAAAAATGGTGCCAAAAGGTTGCAAATGCTCCCCTGAATCGTTTGGCGGTCGAAACAGAAGGCTTTTTATCACAGGAAAAGAAATCAGCCCTCGACAACTTAACCGGCATAAAAAGATTGTTTTGAAAAAATCCCTAAGCCCCGGGGTCACAATTTCATCAAAAATCTGATTTTCGGCAATTCACTCAAAAATGGTGCCAAAAGGTTGCAAATGCTCCCCTGAATCGTTTGGCGGTCGAAACAGAAGGCTTTTTATCACAGGAAAAGAAATCAGCCCTCGACAACTTAACCGGCAGAAAAATATTTTTCTGAAAAAATCCCTAAGCCCCGGGGTCACAATTTCATCCAAAATCTGTCTTTCGGCAATTCACTCAAAAATGGTGCCAAACCGTTGCAAATGCTCCCCTAAAAGGTTTGGCGGTCGAAACAGAAGGCTTTTTATAACAGCACACGAAATCAGCCCTCGACAACTTAACGGGCAGAAAAAGATTTTTTGAAAAAATCCCTAAGCCCCGGGGTCACAATTTCATCAAAAATCTGACTTTCGGCAATTCACTCAAAAATGGTGCCAAATGGTTGAAAATGCTCGCCTGAGAGGTTTGGCGGTCGAAACAGAAGGCTTTTAATCACAGGAAAAGAAATCAGCCCTCGACAACTTAACCGGCAGAAAAATATTTTTTGGAAAAAATCCCTAAGCCCCGGGGTCACAATTTCTTCAAAAATCTGACTTTCGGCAACTCACTCAAAAATGGTGCCAAAAGGTTGCAAATGCTCCTCTGAAAGGTTTGGCGGTCGAAACAGAAGGCAATTTATCACAGGGGAATAAATCAGCCCTCGACAACTAAACCGGCAGAAAAATATTTTTCGGAAAAAATCCCTAAGCCCCGGGGTCACAATTTCATCAAAAATCTGACTTTCGGCAATTCACTCAAAAATGGTGCCAAATGGTTGCAATTGCTCCCCTGAAAAGTTTGGCGGTCGAAACAGAAGGCTTTTACTCACAGGACAAGAAATCAGCCCTCGACAACTTAACCGGCAGAAAAAGATTTTTTTGCAAAAATCCCTAAGCCCCGGGGTCACAATTTCATCAAAAATCTGACTTTCGGCAACTCACTCAAAAATGGTGCCAAACGGTTGCAATTGCTCCCCTGAAAGGTTTGGCGGTCGAAACAGAAGGCTTTTTATCACAGGACACGAAATCAGCCCTCGACAACTTAACCGGCAGAAAAATATTTTTCTGAAAAAATTCCTAAGCCCCGGTGTCACAATTTCATCAAAAATCTGATTTTCGGCAATTCACTCAAAAATGGTGCCAAACGGTTGCAATTGCTCCCCTGAAAGGTTTGGAAGTCGAAGTAGAAGGCTTTTAATCACAGGAAAAGAAATCAGCCCTCGACAACTTAACCGGCAGAAAAATATTTTTCTGAAAAAATCCCTAAGCCCCGGGGTCACAATTTCATCAAAAATCTGATTTTCGGCAATTCACTCAAAAATGGTGCCAAACGGTTGCAAATGCTCCCCTGAAAGGTTTGGCGGTCGAAACAGAAGGCTTTTTATCACAGGACACGAAATCAGCCCTCGACAACTTAACCGGCAGAAAAAGATTTTTTTGCAAAAATCCCTAAGCCCCGGGGTCACAATTTCATCAAAAATCTGACTTTCGGCAACTTACTCAAAAATGGTGCCAAACGGTTGCAATTGCTCCCCTGAAAGGTTTGGCAGTCGAAACAGAAGGCTTTTTATCACAGGACACGAAATCAGCCCTCGACAACTTAACCGGCAGAAAAAGATTTTTTTGCAAAAATCCCTAAGCTCCGGGGTCACAATTTCATCAAAAATCTGACTTTCGGCAATTCACTTAAAAATGGTGCCAAACGGTTGAAAATGCTCACCTGAGAGGTTTGGCGGTCGAAACAGAAGGCTTTTAATCACAGGAAAAGAAATCAGCCCTCGACAACTTAACCGGCAGAAAAAGATTTTTTTTGAAAAAATCCCTAAGCCCCGGGGTCACAATTTCATGAAAAATCTGACTTTCGGCAATTCACTCAAAAATGGTGCCAAACGGTTGCAATTGCTCCCCTGAAAGGTTTGGCAGTCGAAATAGAAGGCTTTTAATCACAGGAAAAGAAATCAGCCCTCGACAACTTAACCGGCAGAAAAATATTTTTCTGAAAAAATCCCTAAGCCCCGGGGTCACAATTTCATCAAAAATCTGTCTTTCGGCAATTCACTCAAAAATGGTGCCAAATGGTTGGAATTGCTCCCCTGAAAGGTTTGGCGGTCGAAACAGAAGCCTTTTACTCACAGGACAAGAAATCAGCCCTCGACAACTTAACCGGCAGAAAAAGATTTTTTTGCAAAAATCCCTTAGCCCCGGGGTCGCAATTTCATCAAAAATCTGACTTTCGGCAACTCACTAAAAAATGGTGCCAAATGGTTGAAAATGCTCGCCTGAGAGGTTTGGCGGTCGAAACAGAAGGCTTTTACTCACAGGACAAGAAATCAGCCCTCGACAACTTAACCGGCAGAAAAATATTTTTTTGCAAAAATCCCTAAGCCCCGGGGTCACAATTTCATCAAAAATCTGACTTTCGGCAATTCACTCAAAAAGGGTGCCAAATGGTTGCAATTGCTCCCCTGAAAGGTTTGGCGGTCGAAACAGAAGGCTTTTACTCACAGGACAAGAAATCAGCCCTCGACAACTTAACCGGCAGAAAAATATTTTTTTAAAAAATCCCTAAGCCCCGGGGTCACAATTTCTTCAAAAATCTGATTTTCGGCAATTCACTCAAAAATGGTGCCAAACGGTTGCAAATGCTCCCCTGAAAGGTTTGGCGGTCGAAACAGAAGGCTTTTTATCACAGGACACGAAATCAGCCCTCGACAACTTAACCGGCAGAAAAAGATTTTTTTGCAAAAATCCCTAAGCCCCGGGGTCACAATTTCATCAAAAATCTGACTTTCGGCAACTCACTCAAAAATGGTGCCAAACGGTTGCAATTGCTCCCCTGAAAGGTTTGGCGGTCGAAACAGAAGGCTTTTTATCACAGGACACGAAATCAGCCCTCGACAACTTAACCGGCAGAAAAAGATTTTTTTGCAAAAATCCCTAAGCCCCGGGGTCACAATTTCATCAAAAATCTGACTTTCGGCAATTCACTCAAAAATGGTGCCAAACGGTTGAAAATGCTCACCTGAGAGGTTTGGCGGTCGAAACAGAAGGCTTTTAATCACAGGAAAAGAAATCAGCCCTCGACAACTTAACCGGCAGAAAAAGAATTTTTTTGAAAAAATCCCTAAGCCCCGGGGTCACAATTTCATGAAAAATCTGACTTTCGGCAATTCACTCAAAAATGGTGCCAAACGGTTGCAATTGCTCCCCTGAAAGGTTTGGCAGTCGAAATAGAAGGCTTTTAATCACAGGAAAAGAAATCAGCCCTCGACAACTTAACCGGCAGAAAAAGATTTTTTTGCAAAAATCCCTAAGCCCCGGGGTCACAATTTCATCAAAAATCTGTCTTTCGGCAATTCACTCAAAAATGGTGCCAAATGGTTGGAATTGCTCCCCTGAAAGGTTTGGCGGTCGAAACAGAAGCCTTTTACTCACAGGACAAGAAATCAGCCCTCGACAACTTAACCGGCAGAAAAAGATTTTTTTGCAAAAATCCCTTAGCCCCGGGGTCGCAATTTCATCAAAAATCTGACTTTCGGCAACTCACTCAAAAATGGTGCCAAATGGTTGAAAATGCTCGCCTGAGAGGTTTGGCGGTCGAAACAGAAGGCTTTTACTCACAGGACAAGAAATCAGCCCTCGACAACTTAACCGGCAGAAAAATATTTTTTTGCAAAAATCCCTAAGCCCCGGGGTCACAATTTCATCAAAAATCTGACTTTCGGCAATTCACTCAAAAAGGGTGCCAAATGGTTGCAATTGCTCCCCTGAAAGGTTTGGCGGTCGAAACAGAAGGCTTTTACTCACAGGACAAGAAATCAGCCCTCGACAACTTAACCGGCAGAAAAATATTTTTTTAAAAAATCCCTAAGCCCCGGGGTCACAATTTCTTCAAAAATCTGATTTTCGGCAATTCACTCAAAAATGGTGCCAAACGGTTGCAAATGCTCCCCTGAAAGGTTTGGCGGTCGAAACAGAAGGCTTTTTATCACAGGACACGAAATCAGCCCTCGACAACTTAACCGGCAGAAAAAGATTTTTTTGCAAAAATCCCTAAGCCCCGGGGTCACAATTTCATCAAAAATCTGACTTTCGGCAACTCACTCAAAAATGGTGCCAAACGGTTGCAATTGCTCCCCTGAAAGGTTTGGCGGTCGAAACAGAAGGCTTTTTATCACAGGACACGAAATCAGCCCTCGACAACTTAACCGGCAGAAAAAGATTTTTTTGCAAAAATCCCTAAGCCCCGGGGTCACAATTTCATGAAAAATCTGACTTTCGGCAATTCACTCAAAAATGGTGCCAAACGGTTGCAATTGCTCCCCTGAAAGGTTTGGCAGTCGAAATAGAAGGCTTTTAATCACAGGAAAAGAAATCAGCCCTCAACAACTTAACCGGCAGAAAAAGATTTTTTTGCAAAAATCCCTAAGCCCCGGGGTCACAATTTCATCAAAAATCTGTCTTTCGGCAATTCACTCAAAAATGGTGCCAAATGGTTGCAATTGCTCCCCTGAAAGGTTTGGCGGTCGAAACAGAAGGCTTTTACTCACAGGACAAGAAATCAGCCCTCGACAACTTAACCGGCAGAAAAAGATTTTTTTGCAAAAATCCCTAAGCCCCGGGGTCACAATTTCTTCAAAAATCTGACTTTCGGCAACTCAATCAAAAATGGTGCCAAATGGTTGAAAATGCTCGCCTGAGAGGTTTGGCGGTCGAAACAGAAGGCTTTTACTCACAGGACAAGAAATCAGCCCTCGACAACTTAACCGGCAGAAAAATATTTTTTTGCAAAAATCCCTAAGCCCCGGGGTCACAATTTCATCAAAAATCTGACTTTCGGCAATTCACTCAAAAATGGTGCCAAATGGTTGCAATTGCTCCCCTGAAAGGTTTGGCGGTCGAAACAGAAGGCTTTTACTCACAGGACAAGAAATCAGCCCTCGACAACTTAACCGGCAGAAAAATATTTTTTTAAAAAATCCCTAAGCCCCGGGGTCACAATTTCTTCAAAAATCTGACTTTCGGCAATTCACTCAAAAATGGTGCCAAACGGTTGAAAATGCTCACCTGAGAGGTTTGGCGGTCGAAACAGAAGGCTTTTAATCACAGGAAAAGAAATCAGCCCTCGACAACTTAACCGGCAGAAAAAGATTTTTTGAAAAAATCCCTAAGCCCCGGGGTCACAATTTCATCAAAAATCTGATTTACGGCAATACACTCAAAAATGGTGCCAAACGGTTGCAAATGCTCCCCTGAAAGGTTTGGCGGTCGAAACAGAAGGCTTTTTATCACAGGACACGAAATCAGCCCTCGACAACTTAACCGGCAGAAAAAGATTTTTTTGCAAAAATCCCTAAGCCCCGGGGTCACAATTTCATCAAAAATCTGACTTTCGGCAACTCACTCAAAAATGGTGCCAAACGGTTGCAATTGCTCCCCTGAAAGGTTTGGCAGTCGAAACAGAAGGCTTTTTATCACAGGACACGAAATCAGCCCTCGACAACTTAACCGGCAGAAAAAGATTTTTTTGCAAAAATCCCTAAGCCCCGGGGTCACAATTTCATCAAAAATCTGACTTTCGGCAATTCACTCAAAAATGGTGCCAAACGGTTGCAATTGCTCCCCTGAAAGGTTTGGCAGTCGAAACGGAAGGCTTTTAATCACAGGAAAAGAAATCAGCCCTCGACAACTTAACCGGCAGAAAAAGAATTTTTTTGAAAAAATCCCTAAGCCCCGGGGTCACAATTTCATGAAAAATCTGACTTTCGGCAATTCACTCAAAAATGGTGCCAAACGGTTGCAATTGCTCCCCTGAAAGGTTTGGCAGTCGAAATAGAAGGCTTTTAATCACAGGAAAAGAAATCAGCCCTCGACAACTTAACCGGCAGAAAAATATTTTTTTAAAAAATCCCTAAGCCCCGGGGTCACAATTTCTTCAAAAATCTGACTTTCGGCAATTCACTCAAAAATGGTGCCAAAAGGTTGCAAATGCTCCCCTGAATCGTTTGGCGGTCGAAACAGAAGGCTTTTTATCACAGGAAAAGAAATCAGCCCTCGACAACTTAACCGGCATAAAAAGATTGTTTTGAAAAAATCCCTAAGCCCCGGGGTCACAATTTCATCAAAAATCTGATTTTCGGCAATTCACTCAAAAATGGTGCCAAAAGGTTGCAAATGCTCCCCTGAATCGTTTGGCGGTCGAAACAGAAGGCTTTTTATCACAGGAAAAGAAATCAGCCCTCGACAACTTAACCGGCAGAAAAATATTTTTCTGAAAAAATCCCTAAGCCCCGGGGTCACAATTTCATCCAAAATCTGTCTTTCGGCAATTCACTCAAAAATGGTGCCAAACCGTTGCAAATGCTCCCCTAAAAGGTTTGGCGGTCGAAACAGAAGGCTTTTTATAACAGCACACGAAATCAGCCCTCGACAACTTAACGGGCAGAAAAAGATTTTTTGAAAAAATCCCTAAGCCCCGGGGTCACAATTTCATCAAAAATCTGACTTTCGGCAATTCACTCAAAAATGGTGCCAAATGGTTGAAAATGCTCGCCTGAGAGGTTTGGCGGTCGAAACAGAAGGCTTTTAATCACAGGAAAAGAAATCAGCCCTCGACAACTTAACCGGCAGAAAAATATTTTTTGGAAAAAATCCCTAAGCCCCGGGGTCACAATTTCTTCAAAAATCTGACTTTCGGCAACTCACTCAAAAATGGTGCCAAAAGGTTGCAAATGCTCCTCTGAAAGGTTTGGCGGTCGAAACAGAAGGCAATTTATCACAGGGGAATAAATCAGCCCTCGACAACTAAACCGGCAGAAAAATATTTTTCGGAAAAAATCCCTAAGCCCCGGGGTCACAATTTCATCAAAAATCTGACTTTCGGCAATTCACTCAAAAATGGTGCCAAATGGTTGCAATTGCTCCCCTGAAAAGTTTGGCGGTCGAAACAGAAGGCTTTTACTCACAGGACAAGAAATCAGCCCTCGACAACTTAACCGGCAGAAAAAGATTTTTTTGCAAAAATCCCTAAGCCCCGGGGTCACAATTTCATCAAAAATCTGACTTTCGGCAACTCACTCAAAAATGGTGCCAAATGGTTAAAAATGCTCGCCTGAGAGGTTTGGCGGTCGAAACAGAAGGCTTTTAATCACAGGAAAAGAAATCAGCCCTCGACAACTTAACCGGCAGAAAAATATTTTTCTGAAAAAATTCCTAAGCCCCGGTGTCACAATTTCATCAAAAATCTGATTTTCGGCAATTCACTCAAAAATGGTGCCAAACGGTTGCAATTGCTCCCCTGAAAGGTTTGGAAGTCGAAGTAGAAGGCTTTTAATCACAGGAAAAGAAATCAGCCCTCGACAACTTAACCGGCAGAAAAATATTTTTCTGAAAAAATCCCTAAGCCCCGGGGTCACAATTTCATCAAAAATCTGATTTTCGGCAATTCACTCAAAAATGGTGCCAAACGGTTGCAAATGCTCCCCTGAAAGGTTTGGCGGTCGAAACAGAAGGCTTTTTATCACAGGACACGAAATCAGCCCTCGACAACTTAACCGGCAGAAAAAGATTTTTTTGCAAAAATCCCTAAGCCCCGGGGTCACAATTTCATCAAAAATCTGACTTTCGGCAACTCACTCAAAAATGGTGCCAAACGGTTGCAATTGCTCCCCTGAAAGGTTTGGCAGTCGAAACAGAAGGCTTTTTATCACAGGACACGAAATCAGCCCTCGACAACTTAACCGGCAGAAAAAGATTTTTTTGCAAAAATCCCTAAGCCCCGGGGTCACAATTTCATCAAAAATCTGACTTTCGGCAACTCACTCAAAAATGGTGCCAAATGGTTAAAAATGCTCGCCTGAGAGGTTTGGCGGTCGAAACAGAAGGCTTTTAATCACAGGAAAAGAAATCAGCCCTCGACAACTTAACCGGCAGAAAAATATTTTTCTGAAAAAATTCCTAAGCCCCGGTGTCACAATTTCATCAAAAATCTGATTTTCGGCAATTCACTCAAAAATGGTGCCAAACGGTTGCAATTGCTCCCCTGAAAGGTTTGGAAGTCGAAGTAGAAGGCTTTTAATCACAGGAAAAGAAATCAGCCCTCGACAACTTAACCGGCAGAAAAATATTTTTCTGAAAAAATCCCTAAGCCCCGGGGTCACAATTTCATCAAAAATCTGATTTTCGGCAATTCACTCAAAAATGGTGCCAAACGGTTGCAAATGCTCCCCTGAAAGGTTTGGCGGTCGAAACAGAAGGCTTTTTATCACAGGACACGAAATCAGCCCTCGACAACTTAACCGGCAGAAAAAGATTTTTTTGCAAAAATCCCTAAGCCCCGGGGTCACAATTTCATCAAAAATCTGACTTTCGGCAACTCACTCAAAAATGGTGCCAAACGGTTGCAATTGCTCCCCTGAAAGGTTTGGCAGTCGAAACAGAAGGCTTTTTATCACAGGACACGAAATCAGCCCTCGACAACTTAACCGGCAGAAAAAGATTTTTTTGCAAAAATCCCTAAGCCCCGGGGTCACAATTTCATCAAAAATCTGACTTTCGGCAATTCACTCAAAAATGGTGCCAAACGGTTGAAAATGCTCACCTGAGAGGTTTGGCGGTCGAAACAGAAGGCTTTTAATCACAGGAAAAGAAATCAGCCCTCGACAACTTAACCGGCAGAAAAAGAATTTTTTTGAAAAAATCCCTAAGCCCCGGGGTCACAATTTCATGAAAAATCTGACTTTCGGCAATTCACTCAAAAATGGTGCCAAACGGTTGCAATTGCTCCCCTGAAAGGTTTGGCAGTCGAAATAGAAGGCTTTTAATCACAGGAAAAGAAATCAGCCCTCGACAACTTAACCGGCAGAAAAATATTTTTCTGAAAAAATCCCTAAGCCCCGGGGTCACAATTTCATCAAAAATCTGATTTTCGGCAATTCACTCAAAAATGGTGCCAAACGGTTGCAAATGCTCCCCTGAAAGGTTTGGCGGTCGAAACAGAAGGCTTTTTATCACAGGACACGAAATCAGCCCTCGACAACTTAACCGGCAGAAAAAGATTTTTTTGCAAAAATCCCTAAGCCCCGGGGTCACAATTTCATCAAAAATCTGACTTTCGGCAACTCACTCAAAAATGGTGCCAAACGGTTGCAATTGCTCCCCTGAAAGGTTTGGCAGTCGAAACAGAAGGCTTTTTATCACAGGACACGAAATCAGCCCTCGACAACTTAACCGGCAGAAAAAGATTTTTTTGCAAAAATCCCTAAGCCCCGGGGTCACAATTTCATCAAAAATCTGACTTTCGGCAACTCACTCAAAAATGGTGCCAAATGGTTAAAAATGCTCGCCTGAGAGGTTTGGCGGTCGAAACAGAAGGCTTTTAATCACAGGAAAAGAAATCAGCCCTCGACAACTTAACCGGCAGAAAAATATTTTTCTGAAAAAATTCCTAAGCCCCGGTGTCACAATTTCATCAAAAATCTGATTTTCGGCAATTCACTCAAAAATGGTGCCAAACGGTTGCAATTGCTCCCCTGAAAGGTTTGGAAGTCGAAGTAGAAGGCTTTTAATCACAGGAAAAGAAATCAGCCCTCGACAACTTAACCGGCAGAAAAATATTTTTCTGAAAAAATCCCTAAGCCCCGGGGTCACAATTTCATCAAAAATCTGATTTTCGGCAATTCACTCAAAAATGGTGCCAAACGGTTGCAAATGCTCCCCTGAAAGGTTTGGCGGTCGAAACAGAAGGCTTTTTATCACAGGACACGAAATCAGCCCTCGACAACTTAACCGGCAGAAAAAGATTTTTTTGCAAAAATCCCTAAGCCCCGGGGTCACAATTTCATCAAAAATCTGACTTTCGGCAACTCACTCAAAAATGGTGCCAAACGGTTGCAATTGCTCCCCTGAAAGGTTTGGCAGTCGAAACAGAAGGCTTTTTATCACAGGACACGAAATCAGCCCTCGACAACTTAACCGGCAGAAAAAGATTTTTTTGCAAAAATCCCTAAGCCCCGGGGTCACAATTTCATCAAAAATCTGACTTTCGGCAATTCACTCAAAAATGGTGCCAAACGGTTGAAAATGCTCACCTGAGAGGTTTGGCGGTCGAAACAGAAGGCTTTTAATCACAGGAAAAGAAATCAGCCCTCGACAACTTAACCGGCAGAAAAAGAATTTTTTTGAAAAAATCCCTAAGCCCCGGGGTCACAATTTCATGAAAAATCTGACTTTCGGCAATTCACTCAAAAATGGTGCCAAACGGTTGCAATTGCTCCCCTGAAAGGTTTGGCAGTCGAAATAGAAGGCTTTTAATCACAGGAAAAGAAATCAGCCCTCGACAACTTAACCGGCAGAAAAATATTTTTCTGAAAAAATCCCTAAGCCCCGGGGTCACAATTTCATCAAAAATCTGTCTTTCGGCAATTCACTCAAAAATGGTGCCAAATGGTTGGAATTGCTCCCCTGAAAGGTTTGGCGGTCGAAACAGAAGCCTTTTACTCACAGGACAAGAAATCAGCCCTCGACAACTTAACCGGCAGAAAAAGATTTTTTTGCAAAAATCCCTTAGCCCCGGGGTCACAATTTCATCAAAAATCTGACTTTCGGCAACTCACTCAAAAATGGTGCCAAATGGTTGAAAATGCTCGCCTGAGAGGTTTGGCGGTCGAAACAGAAGGCTTTTACTCACAGGACAAGAAATCAGCCCTCGACAACTTAACCGGCAGAAAAATATTTTTTTGCAAAAATCCCTAAGCCCCGGGGTCACAATTTCATCAAAAATCTGACTTTCGGCAATTCACTCAAAAAGGGTGCCAAATGGTTGCAATTGCTCCCCTGAAAGGTTTGGCGGTCGAAACAGAAGGCTTTTACTCACAGGACAAGAAATCAGCCCTCGACAACTTAACCGGCAGAAAAATATTTTTTTTAAAAATCCCTAAGCCCCGGGTTCACAATTTCTTCAAAAATCTGATTTTCGGCAATTCACTCAAAAATGGTGCCAAACGGTTGCAAATGCTCCCCTGAAAGGTTTGGCGGTCGAAACAGAAGGCTTTTTATCACAGGACACGAAATCAGCCCTCGACAACTTAACCGGCAGAAAAAGATTTTTTTGCAAAAATCCCTAAGCCCCGGGGTCACAATTTCATCAAAAATCTGACTTTCGGCAACTCACTCAAAAATGGTGCCAAACGGTTGCAATTGCTCCCCTGAAAGGTTTGGCGGTCGAAACAGAAGGCTTTTTATCACAGGACACGAAATCAGCCCTCGACAACTTAACCGGCAGAAAAAGATTTTTTTGCAAAAATCCCTAAGCCCCGGGGTCACAATTTCATCAAAAATCTGACTTTCGGCAATTCACTCAAAAATGGTGCCAAACGGTTGAAAATGCTCACCTGAGAGGTTTGGCGGTCGAAACAGAAGGCTTTTAATCACAGGAAAAGAAATCAGCCCTCGACAACTTAACCGGCAGAAAAAGAATTTTTTTGAAAAAATCCCTAAGCCCCGGGGTCACAATTTCATGAAAAATCTGACTTTCGGCAATTCACTCAAAAATGGTGCCAAACGGTTGCAATTGCTCCCCTGAAAGGTTTGGCAGTCGAAATAGAAGGCTTTTAATCACAGGAAAAGAAATCAGCCCTCGACAACTTAACCGGCAGAAAAAGATTTTTTTGCAAAAATCCCTAAGCCCCGGGGTCACAATTTCATCAAAAATCTGTCTTTCGGCAATTCACTCAAAAATGGTGCCAAATGGTTGAAAATGCTCACCTGAGAGGTTTGGCGGTCGAAACAGAAGGCTTTTACTCACAGGACAAGAAATCAGCCCTCGACAACTTAACCGGCAGAAAAATATTTTTTTAAAAAATCCCTAAGCCCCGAGGTCACAATTTCTTCAAAAATCTGACTTTCGGCAATTCACTCAAAAATGGTGCCAAACGGTTGAAAATGCTCACCTGAGAGGTTTGGCGGTCGAAACAGAAGGCTTTTAATCACAGGAAAAGAAATCAGCCCTCGACAACTTAACCGGCAGAAAAAGATTTTTTGAAAAAATCCCTAAGCCCCGGGGTCACAATTTCATCAAAAATCTGATTTACGGCAATACACTCAAAAATGGTGCCAAACGGTTGCAAATGCTCCCCTGAAAGGTTTGGCGGTCGAAACAGAAGGCTTTTTATCACAGGACACGAAATCAGCCCTCGACAACTTAACCGGCAGAAAAAGATTTTTTTGCAAAAATCCCTAAGCCCCGGGGTCACAATTTCATCAAAAATCTGACTTTCGGCAACTCACTCAAAAATGGTGCCAAACGGTTGCAATTGCTCCCCTGAAAGGTTTGGCAGTCGAAACAGAAGGCTTTTTATCACAGGACACGAAATCAGCCCTCGACAACTTAACCGGCAGAAAAAGATTTTTTTGCAAAAATCCCTAAGCCCCGGGGTCACAATTTCATCAAAAATCTGACTTTCGGCAATTCACTCAAAAATGGTGCCAAACGGTTGCAATTGCTCCCCTGAAAGGTTTGGCAGTCGAAACGGAAGGCTTTTAATCACAGGAAAAGAAATCAGCCCTCGACAACTTAACCGGCAGAAAAAGAATTTTTTTGAAAAAATCCCTAAGCCCCGGGGTCACAATTTCATGAAAAATCTGACTTTCGGCAATTCACTCAAAAATGGTGCCAAACGGTTGCAATTGCTCCCCTGAAAGGTTTGGCAGTCGAAATAGAAGGCTTTTAATCACAGGAAAAGAAATCAGCCCTCGACAACTTAACCGGCAGAAAAATATTTTTTTAAAAAATCCCTAAGCCCCGGGGTCACAATTTCTTCAAAAATCTGACTTTCGGCAATTCACTCAAAAATGGTGCCAAACGGTTGCAAATGCTCCCCTGAAAGGTTTGGCGGTCGAAACAGAAGGCTATTTATCACAGGACACGAAATCAGCCCTCGACAAATTAACCGGCAGAAAAAGATTTTTTTGAAAAAATCCCTAAGCCCCGGGGTCACAATTTCATTAAAAATCTGACTTTCGGCAATTCACTCAAAAATGGTGCCAAACGGTTGAAAATGCTCACCTGAGAGGTTTGGCGGTCGAAACAGAAGGCTTTTAATCACAGGAAAAGAAATCAGCCCTCGACAACTTAACCGGCAGAAAAAGAATTTTTTTGAAAAAATCCCTAAGCCCCGGGGTCACAATTTCATCAAAAATCTGACTTTCGGCAATTCACTCAAAAATGGTGCCAAATGGTTGCAATTGCTCCCCTGAAAGGTTTGGCGGTCGAAACAGAAGGCTTTTACCCACAGGACAAGAAATCAGCCCTCGACAACTTAACCGGCAGAAAAATATTTTTTTAAAAAATCCCTAAGCCCCGGGGTCACAATTTCTTCAAAAATCTGACTTTCGGCAATTCACTCAAAAATGGTGCCAAACGGTTGCAAATGCTCCCCTGAAAGGTTTGGCGGTCGAAACAGAAGGCTATTTATCACAGGACACGAAATCAGCCCTCGACAAATTAACCGGCAGAAAAAGATTTTTTTGAAAAAATCCCTAAGCCCCGGGGTCACAATTTCATTAAAAATCTGACTTTCGGCAATTCACTCAAAAATGGTGCCAAACGGTTGAAAATGCTCACCTGAGAGGTTTGGCGGTCGAAACAGAAGGCTTTTAATCACAGGAAAAGAAATCAGCCCTCGACAACTTAACCGGCAGAAAAAGATTTTTTGAAAAAATCCCTAAGCCCCGGGGTCACAATTTCATCAAAAATCTGATTTTCGGCAATACACTCAAAAATGGTGCCAAACGGTTGCAAATGCTCCCCTGAAAGGTTTGGCGGTCGAAACAGAAGGCTTTTTATCACAGGACACGAAATCAGCCCTCGACAACTTAACCGGCAGAAAAAGATTTTTTTGCAAAAATCCCTAAGCCCCGGGGTCACAATTTCATCAAAAATCTGACTTTCGGCAACTCACTCAAAAATGGTGCCAAACGGTTGCAATTGCTCCCCTGAAAGGTTTGGCAGTCGAAACAGAAGGCTTTTTATCACAGGACACGAAATCAGCCCTCGACAACTTAACCGGCAGAAAAAGATTTTTTTGCAAAAATCCCTAAGCCCCGGGGTCACAATTTCATCAAAAATCTGACTTTCGGCAATTCACTCAAAAATGGTGCCAAACGGTTGAAAATGCTCACCTGAGAGGTTTGGCGGTCGAAACAGAAGGCTTTTAATCACAGGAAAAGAAATCAGCCCTCGACAACTTAACCGGCAGAAAAATATTTTTTTAAAAAATCCCTAAGCCCCGGGGTCACAATTTCTTCAAAAATTTGACTTTCGGCAATTCACTCAAAAATGGTGCCAAACGGTTGCAAATGCTCCCCTGAAAGGTTTGGCGGTCGAAACAGAAGGCTATTTATCACAGGACACGAAATCAGCCCTCGACAAATTAACCGGCAGAAAAAGATTTTTTTGAAAAAATCCCTAAGCCCCGGGGTCACAATTTCATTAAAAATCTGACTTTCGGCAATTCACTCAAAAATGGTGCCAAACGGTTGAAAATGCTCACCTGAGAGGTTTGGCGGTCGAAACAGAAGGCTTTTAATCACAGGAAAAGAAATCAGCCCTTGACAACTTAACCGGCAGAAAAAGATTTTTTGAAAAAATCCCTAAGCCCCGGGGTCACAATTTCATCAAAAATCTGATTTTCGGCAATACACTCAAAAATGGTGCCAAACGGTTGCAAATGCTCCCCTGAAAGGTTTGGCGGTCGAAACAGAAGGCTTTTTATCACAGGACACGAAATCAGCCCTCGACAACTTAACCGGCAGAAAAAGATTTTTTTGCAAAAATCCCTAAGCCCCGGGGTCACAATTTCATCAAAAATATGACTTTCGGCAACTCACTCAAAAATGGTGCCAAACGGTTGCAATTGCTCCCCTGAAAGGTTTGGCAGTCGAAACAGAAGGCTTTTTATCACAGGACACGAAATCAGCCCTCGACAACTTAACCGGCAGAAAAAGATTTTTTTGCAAAAATCCCTAAGCCCCGGGGTCACAATTTCATCAAAAATCTGACTTTCGGCAATTCACTCAAAAATGGTGCCAAACGGTTGAAAATGCTCACCTGAGAGGTTTGGCGGTCGAAACAGAAGGCTTTTAATCACAGGAAAAGAAATCAGCCCTCGACAACTTAACCGGCAGAAAAAGAATTTTTTTGAAAAAATCCCTAAGCCCCAGGGTCACAATTTCATGAAAAATCTGACTTTCGGCAATTCACTCAAAAATGGTGCCAAACGGTTGCAATTGCTCCCCTGAAAGGTTTGGCAGTCGAAATAGAAGGCTTTTAATCACAGGAAAAGAAATCAGCCCTCGACAACTTAACCGGCAGAAAAATATTTTTCTGAAAAAATCCCTAAGCCCCGGGGTCACAATTTCATCAAAAATCTGTCTTTCGGCAATTCACTCAAAAATGGTGCCAAATGGTTGCAATTGCTCCCCTGAAAGGTTTGGCGGTCGAAACAGAAGGCTTTTACTCACAGGACAAGAAATCAGCCCTCGACAACTTAACCGGCAGAAAAAGATTTTTTTGCAAAAATCCCTAAGCCCCGGGGTCACAATTTCATCAAAAATCTGACTTTCGGCAATTCACTCAAAAATGGTGCCAAACGGTTGCAATTGCTCCCCTGAAAGGTTTGGCAGTCGAAACGGAAGGCTTTTAATCACAGGAAAAGAAATCAGCCCTCGACAACTTAACCGGCAGAAAAAGAATTTTTTTGAAAAAATCCCTAAGCCCCGGGGTCACAATTTCATGAAAAATCTGACTTTCGGCAATTCACTCAAAAATGGTGCCAAACGGTTGCAATTGCTCCCCTGAAAGGTTTGGCAGTCGAAATAGAAGGCTTTTAATCACAGGAAAAGAAATCAGCCCTCGACAACTTAACCGGCAGAAAAATATTTTTTAAAAAAATCCCTAAGCCCCGGGGTCACAATTTCTTCAAAAATCTGACTTTCGGCAATTCACTCAAAAATGGTGCCAAACGGTTGCAAATGCTCCCCTGAAAGGTTTGGCGGTCGAAACAGAAGGCTATTTATCACAGGACACGAAATCAGCCCTCGACAAATTAACCGGCAGAAAAAGATTTTTTTGAAAAAATCCCTAAGCCCCGGGGTCACAATTTCATTAAAAATCTGACTTTCGGCAATTCACTCAAAAATGGTGCCAAACGGTTGAAAATGCTCACCTGAGAGGTTTGGCGGTCGAAACAGAAGGCTTTTAATCACAGGAAAAGAAATCAGCCCTCGACAACTTAACCGGCAGAAAAATATTTTTTTAAAAAATCCCTAAGCCCCGGGGTCACAATTTCTTCAAAAATCTGACTTTCGGCAATTCACTCAAAAATGGTGCCAAACGGTTGCAAATGCTCGCCTGAGAGGTTTGGCGGTCGAAACAGAAGGCTTTTAATCACAGGAAAAGAAATCAGCCCTCGACAACTTAACCGGCAGAAAAATATTTTTCTGAAAAAATTCCTAAGCCCCGGGGTCACAATTTCATCAAAAATCTGATTTTCGGCAATTCACTCAAAAATGGTGCCAAACGGTTGCAATTGCTCCCCTGAAAGGTTTGGAAGTCGAAGTAGAAGGCTTTTAATCACAGGAAAAGAAATCAGCCCTCGACAACTTAACCGGCAGAAAAATATTTTTCTGAAAAAATCCCTAAGCCCCGGGGTCACAATTTCATCAAAAATCTGACTTTTGGCAATTCACTCAAAAATGGTGCCAAACGGTTGCAATTGCTCCCCTGAAAGGTTTGGCAGTCGAAACAGAAGGCTATTTATCACAGGACACGAAATCAGCCCTCGACAACTTAACCGGCAGAAAAAGATTTTTTGAAAAAATCCCTAAGCCCCGGGGTCACAATTTCATCAAAAATCTGACTTTCGGCAATTCACTCAAAAATGGTGCCAAACGGTTGCAATTGCTCCCCTGAAAGGTTTGGCAGTCGAAACGGAAGGCTTTTAATCACAGGAAAAGAAATCAGCCCTCGACAACTTAACCGGCAGAAAAAGAATTTTTTTGAAAAAATCCCTAAGCCCCGGGGTCACAATTTCATGAAAAATCTGACTTTCGGCAATTCACTCAAAAATGGTGCCAAACGGTTGCAAATGCTCCCCTGAAAGGTTTGGCAGTCGAAATAGAAGGCTTTTAATCACAGGAAAAGAAATCAGCCCTCGACAACTTAACCGGCAGAAAAATATTTTTTAAAAAAATCCCTAAGCCCCGGGGTCACAATTTCTTCAAAAATCTGACTTTCGGCAATTCACTCAAAAATGGTGCCAAACGGTTGCAAATGCTCCCCTGAAAGGTTTGGCGGTCGAAACAGAAGGCTATTTATCACAGGACACGAAATCAGCCCTCGACAAATTAACCGGCAGAAAAAGATTTTTTTGAAAAAATCCCTAAGCCCCAGGGTCACAATTTCATTAAAAATCTGACTTTCGGCAATTCACTCAAAAATGGTGCCAAACGGTTGAAAATGCTCACCTGAGAGGTTTGGCGGTCGAAACAGAAGGCTTTTAATCACAGGAAAAGAAATCAGCCCTCGACAACTTAACCGGCAGAAAAAGAATTTTTTTGAAAAAATCCCTAAGCCCCGGGGTCACAATTTCATCAAAAATCTGACTTTCGGCAATTCACTCAAAAATGGTGCCAAATGGTTGCAATTGCTCCCCTGAAAGGTTTGGCGGTCGAAACAGAAGGCTTTTACTCACAGGACAAGAAATCAGCCCTCGACAACTTAACCGGCAGAAAAATATTTTTTTAAAAAATCCCTAAGCCCCGGGGTCACAATTTCTTCAAAAATCTGACTTTCGGCAATTCACTCAAAAATGGTGCCAAACGGTTGCAAATGCTCGCCTGAGAGGTTTGGCGGTCGAAACAGAAGGCTTTTAATCACAGGAAAAGAAATCAGCCCTCGACAACTTAACCGGCAGAAAAATATTTTTCTGAAAAAATTCCTAAGCCCCGGGGTCACAATTTCATCAAAAATCTGATTTTCGGCAATTCACTCAAAAATGGTGCCAAACGGTTGCAATTGCTCCCCTGAAAGGTTTGGAAGTCGAAGTAGAAGGCTTTTAATCACAGGAAAAGAAATCAGCCCTCGACAACTTAACCGGCAGAAAAATATTTTTCTGAAAAAATCCCTAAGCCCCGGGGTCACAATTTCATCAAAAATCTGACTTTTGGCAATTCACTCAAAAATGGTGCCAAACGGTTGCAATTGCTCCCCTGAAAGGTTTGGCAGTCGAAACAGAAGGCTATTTATCACAGGACACGAAATCAGCCCTCGACAACTTAACCGGCAGAAAAAGATTTTTTGAAAAAATCCCTAAGCCCCGGGGTCACAATTTCATCAAAAATCTGATTTTCGGCAATACACTCAGAAATGGTGCCAAACGGTTGCAAATGCTCGCCTGAGAGGTTTGGCGGTCGAAACAGAAGGCTATTTATCACAGGACAAGAAATCAGCCCTCGACAATTTAACCGGCAGAATTTTTTTTTTTAAAAAAATCCCTAAGCCCCGGGGTCATATTTTCTTCAAAAATCTGACTTTTGGCAATTCACTCAAAAATGGTGCCAAACGGTTGCAAATGCTCCCCTGATAGGTTTGGCGGTCGAAACAGAACGCTATTTATCACAGCACAAGAAATCAGCCGTCGACAACTTAACCGGCAGAAAAAGATTTTTTTGCAAAAATCCCTAAGCCCCGGGGTCACAATTTCATCAAAAATCTGACTTTCGGCAATTCACTCAAAAATGGTGCCAAATGGTTTAAAATGCTCGCCTGAGAGGTTTGGCGGTCGAAACAGAAGGCTTTTACTCACAGGACACGAAATCAGCCCTCGACAACTTAACCGGCAGAAAAATATTTTTCTGAAAAAATCCCTAAGCCCCGGGGTCACAATTTCATCAAAAATCTGACTTTCGGCAACTCACTCAAAAATGGTGCCAAACGGTTGCAATTGCTCCCCTGAAAGGTTTGGCAGTCGAAATAGAAGGCTTTTACTCACAGGACAAGAAATCAGCCCTCGACAACTTAACCGGCAGAAAAATATTTTTCAGAAAAAATCCCTAAGCCCCGGAAAAATCTGACTTTCGGCAATTCACTCAAAAATGGTGCCAAACGGTTGCAAATGCTCCCCTGAAAGGTTTGGCGGTCGAAACAGAAGGCTATTTATCACAGGACACGAAATCAGCCCTCGACAACTTAACCGGCAGAAAAAGATTTTTTTGCAAAAATCCCTAAGCCCCGGGGTCACAATTTCATCAAAAATCTGACTTTCGGCAATTCACTCAAAAATGGTGCCAAACGGTTGCAAATGCTCCCCTGAAAGGTTTGGCGGTCGAAACAGAAGGCTATTTGTCACAGGACACGAAATCAGCCCTCGACAACTTAACCGGCAGAAAAAGATTTTTTTGCAAAAATCCCTAAGCCCGGAGGTCACAATTTCATCAAAAATCTGATTTTCGGCAATTCACTCAAAAATGGTGCCAAACGGTTGCAAATGCTCCCCTGAAAGGTTTGGCGGTCGAAACAGAAGGCTTTTAATCACAGGAAAAGAAATCAGCCCTCGACAACTTAACCGGCAGAAAAATATTTTTCTGAAAAAATCCCTAAGCCCCGAGGTCACAATTTCATCAAAAATCTGATTTTCGGCAATTCACTCAAAAATGGTGCCAAACCGTTGCAAATGCTCCCCTGAAAGGTTTGGCAGTCGAAATAGAAGGCTTTTAATCACAGGAAAAGAAATCAGCCCTCGACAACTTAACCGGCAGAAAAATATTTTTTTAAAAAATCCCTAAGCCCCGGGGTCACAATTTCATCAAAAATCTTACTTTCGGCAATTCACTCAAAAATGGTGCCAAATGGTTGCAAATGCTCCCCTGAAAGGTTTGACGGTCGAAACAGAAGGCTATTTGTCACAGGACACGAAATCAGCCCTCGACAAATTAACCGGCAGGAAAAGATTTTTTTGCAAAAATCCCTATCAAAAAACTGATTTTCGGCAATTCACTCAAAAATGGTGCCAAACGGTTGCAAATGCTCCCCTGAAAGGTTTGGCGGTCGAAACAGAAAGCTTTTAATCACAGGAAAAGAAATCAGCCCTCGACAACTTAACCGGCAGAAAAATATTTTTCTGAAAAAATCCCTAAGCCCTGAGGTCACAATTTCATCAAAAATCTGATTTTCGGCAATTCACTCAAAAATGGTGCCAAACCGTTGCAAATGCTCGCCTGAGAGGTTTGGCGGTCGAAACAGAAGGCTTTTTATCACAGGACACGAAATCAGCCCTCGACAACTTAATCGGCAGAAAAAGATTTTTTTGCAAAAATCCCTAAGCCCCGGGGTCACAATTTCATCAAAAATCTGACTTTTGGCAATTCACTCAAAAATGGTGCCAAACGGTTGCAAATGCTCCCCTGAAAGGTTTGGCGGTCGAAACAGAAGGCTATTTATCACAGGACACGAAATCAGCCCTCGACAACTTAACCGGCAGAAAAAGATTTTTTTGCAAAAATCCCTAAGCCCCGGGGTCACAATTTCATCAAAAATCTGACTTTCGGCAATTCACTCAAAAATGGTGCCAAATGGTTGAAAATGCTCGCCTGAGAGGTTTGGCGGTCAAAACAGAAGGCTATTTATCACAGGACACGAAATCAGCCCTCGACAACTTAACCGGCAGAAAAATATTTTTCTGAAAAAATCCCTAAGCCCCGGGGTCACAATTTCATCAAAAATCTGACTTTCGGCAATTCACTCAAAAATGGTGCCAAATGGTTGAAAATGCTCGCCTGAGAGGTTTGGCGGTCGAAACAGAAGGCTTTTACTCACAGGACAAGAAATCAGCCCTCGACAACTTAACCGGCAGAAAAATATTTTTCTGAAAAAAACCCTAAGCCCCGGAAAAATCTGACTTTCGGCAATTCACTCAAAAATGGTGCCAAACGGTTGCAAATGCTCCCCTGAAAGGTTTGGCGGTCGAAACAGAAGGCTATTTATCACAGGACACGAAATCAGCCCTCGACAACTTAACCGGCAGAAAAAGATTTTTTTGCAAAAATCCCTAAGCCCCGGGGTCACAATTTCATCAAAAATCTGATTTTCGGCAATTCACTCAAAAATGGTGCCAAACCGTTGCAAATGCTCCCCTGAAAGCTTTGGCGGTCGAAACAGAAGGCTTTTTATCACAGGACACGAAATCAGCCCTCGACAACTTAACCGGCAGAAAAATATTTTTTTGCAAAAATCCCTAAGCCCCGGGGTCACAATTTCATCAAAAATCTGACTTTCGGCAATTCACTCAAAAATGGTGCCAAATGGTTGCAATTGCTCCCCTGAAAGGTTTGGCGGTCGAAACAGAAGGCTTTTACTCACAGGAAAAGAAATCAGCCCTCGACAACTTAACCGGCAGAAAAATATTTTTTTAAAAAATCCCTAAGCCCCGGGGTCACAATTTCTTCAAAAATCTGACTTTCGGCAATTCACTCAAAAATGGTGCCAAACGGTTGCAAATGCTCCCCTGAAAGGTTTGGCGGTCGAAACAGAAGGCTATTTATCACAGGGCACGAAATCAGCCCTCGACAACTTAACCGGCAGAAAAAGATTTTTTTGCAAAAATCCCTAAGCCCCGGGGTCACAATTTCATCAAAAATCTGATTTTCGGCAATTCACTCAAAAATGGTGCCAAACGGTTGCAAATGCTCCCCTGAAAGGTTTGGTGGTCGAAACAGAAGGCTTTTAATCACAGGAAAAGAAATCAGCACTCGACAACTTAACCGGCAGAAAAATATTTTTCTGCAAAAATCCCTAAGCCCCGAGGTCACAATTTCATCAAAAATCTGATTTTCGGCAATTCACTCAAAAATGGTGCCAAATAGTTGCAAATGCTCCCCTGAATCGTTTGGCGGTCGAAACAGAAGGCTTTTTATCACAGGAAAACAAATCAGCCCTCGACAACTTAACCGGCAGAAAAAGATTTTTTTGCAAAAATCCCTAAGGGTCACAATTTCATCAAAAATCTGACTTTCGGCAATTCACTCAAAAATGGTGCCAAACGGTTGCAAATGCTCCCCTGAAAGGTTTGGCGGTCAAAACAGAAGGCTTTTAATCACAGGAAAAGAAATCAGCCCTCGACAACTTAAACGGTAGAAAAATATTTTTTTGAAAAAATCCCTAAGCCCCGGGGTCACAATTTCATCAAAAATCTGACGTTCGGCGATTCACTCATAAATGGTGCCAAATGGTTGCAATTGCTCCCCTGAAAGGTTTGGCAGTCGAAATAGAAGGCTTTTAATCACAGGACAAGAAATCAGCCCTCGACAACTTAACCGGCAGAAAAATATTTTTCTGAAAAAATCCCTAAGCCCCGGGGTCACAATTTCATCAAAAATCTGACTTTCGGCACTTCACTCAAAAATGGTGCCAAATGGTTGCAATTGCTCCCCTGAAAGGTTTGGCGGTCGAAACAGAAGGCTTTTACTCACAGGACAAGAAATCAGCCCTCGACAACTTAACCGGCATAAAAATATTTTTCTGAAAAAATCCCTAAGCCCCAGGGTCACAATTTCATCAAAAATCTGACTTTCGGCAATTCACTCAAAAATGGTGCCAAACGGTTGCAAATGCTCCCCTGAAAGGTTTGGCGGTCGAAACAGAAGGCTATTTGTCACAAGACACGAAATCAGCCCTCGACAACTTAACTGGCAGAAAAAGATTTTTTTGCAAAAATCCCTAAGCCCCGAGGTCACAATTTCATCAAAAATCTGACTTTCGGCAATTCACTCAAAAATGGTGCCAAACGGTTGCAAATGCTCCCCTGAAAGGTTTGGCGGTCGAAACAGAAGGCTTTTAATCACAGGAAAAGAAATCAGCCCTCGACAACTTAACCGGCAGAAAAATATTTTTCTGAAAAAATCCCTAAGCCCCGAGGTCACAATTTCATCAAAAATCTGATTTTCGGCAATTCACTCAAAAATGGTGCCAAACCGTTGCAAATGCTCGCCTGAGAGGTTTGGCGGTCAAAACAGAAGGCTTTTTATCACAGGACACGAAATCAGCCCTCGACAACTTAACCGGCAGAAAAAGATTTTTTTGCAAAAATCCCTAAGCCCCGGGGTCACAATTTCATCAAAAATCTGACTTTTGGCAACTCACTCAAAAATGGTGCCAAACCGTTGCAAATGCTCCCCTGAAAGGTTTGGCGGTCGAAACAGAAGGCTTTTTATCACAGGACACGAAATCAGCCCTCGACAACTTAACCGGCAGAAAAAGATTTTTCTGAAAAAATCCCTAAGCCCCGGGGCCACAATTTCATCAAAAATCTGACTTTCGGCAACTCACTCAAAAATGGTGCCAAACGGTTGCAATTGCTCCCCTGAAAGGTTTGGCAGTCGAAATAGAAGGCTTTTAATCACAGGACAAGAAATCAGCCCTCGACAACTTAACCGGCAGAAAAATATTTTTCTGAAAAAATCTCGAAGCCCCGGGGTCACAATTTCATCAAAAATCTGACTTTCGGCAATTCACTCAAAAATGGTGCCAAATGGTTGCAATTGCTCCCCTGAAAGGTTTGGCGGTCGAAACAGAAGGCTTTTACTCACAGGACAAGAAATCAGCCCTCGACAACTTAACCGGCAGAAAAATATTTTTCTGAAAAAATCCCTAAGCCCCAGGGTCACAATTTCATCAAAAATCTGACTTTCGGCAATTCACTCAAAAATGGTGCCAAACGGTTGCAAATGCTCCCCTGAAAGGTTTGGCGGTCGAAACAGAAGGCTATTTGTCACAGGACACGAAATCAGCCCTCGACAACTTAACTGGCAGAAAAAGATTTTTTTGCAAAAATCCCTAAGCCCCGAGGTCACAATTTCATCAAAAATCTGACTTTCGGCAATTCACTCAAAAATGGTGCCAAACGGGTGCAAATGCTCCCCTGAAAGGTTTGGCGGTCGAAACAGAAGGCTTTTAATCACAGGAAAAGAAATCAGCCCTCGACAACTTAACCGGCAGAAAAATATTTTTCTGAAAAAATCCCTAAGCCCCGAGGTCACAATTTCATCAAAAATCTGATTTTTGGCAATTCACTCAAAAATGGTGCCAAACCGTTGCAAATGCTCGCCTGAGAGGTTTGGCGGTCAAAACAGAAGGCTTTTTATCACAGGACACGAAATCAGCCCTCGACAACTTAACCGGCAGAAAAAGATTTTTTTGCAAAAATCCCTAAGCCCCGGGGTCACAATTTCCTCAAAAATCTGACTTTTGGCAACTCACTCAAAAATGGTGCCAAACCGTTGCAAATGCTCCCCTGAAAGGTTTGGCGGTCGAAACAGAAGGCTTTTTATCACAGGACACGAAATCAGCCCTCGACAACTTAACCGGGAGAAAAAGATTTTTCTGAAAAAATCCCTAAGCCCCGGGGTCACAATTTCATCAAAAATCTGACTTTCGGCAACTCACTCAAAAATGGTGCCAAACGGTTGCAATTGCTCCCCTGAAAGGTTTGGCAGTCGAAATAGAAGGCTTTTAATCACAGGACAAGAAATCAGCCCTCGACAACTTAACCGGCAGAAAAATATTTTTCTGAAAAAATCTCGAAGCCCCGGGGTCACAATTTCATCAAAAATCTGACTTTCGGCAATTCACTCAAAAATGGTGCCAAATGGTTGCAATTGCTCCCCTGAAAGGTTTGGCGGTCGAAACAGAAGGCTTTTACTCACAGGACAAGAAATCAGCCCTCGACAACTTAACCGGCAGAAAAATATTTTTCTGAAAAAATCCCTAAGCCCCAGGGTCACAATTTCATCAAAAATCTGACTTTCGGCAATTCACTCAAAAATGGTGCCAAACGGTTGCAAATGCTCCCCTGAAAGGTTTGGCGGTCGAAACAGAAGGCTATTTGTCACAGGACACGAAATCAGCCCTCGACAACTTAACTGGCAGAAAAAGATTTTTTTGCAAAAATCCCTAAGCCCCGAGGTCACAATTTCATCAAAAATCTGACTTTCGGCAATTCACTCAAAAATGGTGCCAAACGGTTGCAAATGCTCCCCTGAAAGGTTTGGCGGTCGAAACAGAAGGCTTTTAATCACAGGAAAAGAAATCAGCCCTCGACAACTTAACCGGCAGAAAAATATTTTTCTGAAAAAATCCCTAAGCCCCGAGGTCACAATTTCATCAAAAATCTGATTTTTGGCAATTCACTCAAAAATGGTGCCAAACCGTTGCAAATGCTCGCCTGAGAGGTTTGGCGGTCAAAACAGAAGGCTTTTTATCACAGGACACGAAATCAGCCCTCGACAACTTAACCGGCAGAAAAAGATTTTTTTGCAAAAATCCCTAAGCCCCGGGGTCACAATTTCCTCAAAAATCTGACTTTTGGCAACTCACTCAAAAATGGTGCCAAACCGTTGCAAATGCTCCCCTGAAAGGTTTGGCGGTCAAAACAGAAGGCTTTTTATCACAGGACACGAAATCAGCCCTCGACAACTTAACCGGCAGAAAAAGATTTTTCTGAAAAAATCCCTAAGCCCCGGGGTCACAATTTCATCAAAAATCTGACTTTCGGCAACTCACTCAAAAATGGTGCCAAACGGTTGCAATTGCTCCCCTGAAAGGTTTGGCAGTCGAAATAGAAGGCTTTTAATCACAGGAAAACAAATCAGCCCTCGACAACTTAACCGGCAGAAAAAATTTTTTCTGAAAAAATCCCTAAGCCCCGGGGTCACAATTTCATCAAAAATCTGACTTTCGGCAATTCACTCAAAAATGGTGCCAAATGGTTGCAACTGCTCCCCTGAAAGGTTTGGCGGTCGAAACAGAAGGCTTTTACTCACAGGACAAGAAATCAGCCCTCGACAACTTAACCGGCAGAAAAATATTTTTCTGAAAAAATCCCTAAGCCCCGGGGTCACAATTTCATCAAAAATCTGACTTTCGGCAACTCACTCAAAAATGGTGCCAAACGGTTGCAATTGCTCCCCTGAAAGGTTTGGCAGTCGAAATAGAAGGCTTTTAATCACAGGACACGAAATCAGCCCTCGACAACTTAACCGGCAGAAAAAGATTTTTTTTGAAAAAATCCCTAAGCCCCGGGGTCACAATTTCATCAAAAATCTGACTTTCGGCAACTCACTCAAAAATGGTGCCAAACGGTTGCAATTGCTCCCCTGAAAGGTTTGGCGGTCGAAACAGAAGGCTATTTATCACAGGACACGAAATCAGCCCTTGACAACTTAACCGGCAGAAAAATATTTTTTTAAAAAATCCCTAAGCCCCGAGGTCACAATTTCATCAAAAATCTGATTTTCGGCAATTTACTAAAAAATGGTGCCAAACGGTTGCAAATGCTCCCCTGAAAGGTTTGGCGGTCGAAACAGAAGGCTTTTAATCACAGGAAAAGAAATCAGCCCTCGACAACTTAAGCGGCAGAAAAATGTTTTTCTGAAAAAATCCCTTAGCCCCGAGGTCCCAATTTCATCAAAAATCTGATTTTCGGCAATTCACTCAAAAATGGTGCCAAACGGTTGCAATTGCTCCCCTGAAAGGTTTGGCAGTCGAAATAGAAGGCTTTTAATCACAGGAAAAGAAATCAGCCCTCGACAACTTAACCGGCAGAAAAATATTTTTCTGAAAAAATCCTGAAGCCCCGGGGTCACAATTTCACCAAAAATCTGACTTTCGGCAATTCACTCAAAAATGGTGCCAAATGGTTGCAATTGCTGCCCTGAAAGGTTTGGCGGTCGAAACAGAAGGCTTTTACTCACAGGACAAGAAATCAGCCCTCGACAACTTAACCGGCAGAAAAATATTTTTTTGAAAAAATTCCTAAGCCCCGGGGTCAGAATTTCATCAAAAATCTGACTTTCGGCAACTCACTCAAAAATGGTGCCAAATGGTTGCAAATGCTCGCCTAAGAGGTTTGGCGGTCGAAACAGAAGGCTTTTAATCACAGGAAAAGAAATCAGCCCTCGAAAACTTACCTGGCAGAAAAATATTTTTCTGAAAAAATCCCTAAGCCCCGGGGTCACAATTTCATCAAAAATCGGATTTTCGGCAATTCACTCAAAAATGGTGCCAAACGATTGCAATTGCTCCCCTGAAAGGTTTGGCGGTCGAAACAGAAGGCTTTTAATCACAGGACAAGAAATCAGCCCTCGACAACTTAACCGGCAGAAAAATATTTTTCTGAAAAAATCCCTAACCCCCGGGTCACAATTTCATCAAAAATCTGACTTTTGGCAATTCACTCAAAAATGGTGCCAAATGGTTGCAATTGCTCCCCTGAAAGGTTTGGCGGTCGAAACAGAAGGCTTTTACTCACAGGACAAGAAATCAGCCCTCGACAACTTAACCGGCAGAAAAATATTTTTTTAAAAAATCCCTAAGCCCCGGGGTCACAATTTCATCAAAAATCTGACTTTCGGCAATCCACTCAAAAATGGTGCCAAATGGTTGAAAATGCTCGCCTGAGAGGTTTGGCGGTCGAAACAGAAGGCTATTTATCATAGGACACGAAATCAGCCCTCGACAACTTAACCGGCAGAAAAATATTTTTCTGAAAAAATCCCTAAGCCCCGGGGTCACAATTTCATCAAAAATCTGACTTTCGGCAACTCACTCAAAAATGGTGCCAAACGCTTGCAATTGCTCCCCTGAAAGGTTTGGCGCTCGAAACAGAAGGCTTTTACTCACAGGACACGAAATCAGCCCTCGACAACTTAACCGGCAGAAAAATATTTTTCTAAAAAATCCCTAAGCCCCGGGGTCACAATTTCATCAAAAATCTGACTTTCGGCAATTCACTCAAAAATGGTGCCAAATGGTTGAAAATGCTTGCCTGAGAGGTTTGGCGGTCGAAACAGAAGGCTATTTATCACAGGACAAGAAATCAGCCCTCGACAACTTAACCGGCAGAAAAATATTTTTCTGAAAAAATCCCTAAGCCCCGGGGTCACAATTTCATCAAAAATCTGACTTTCGGCAATTCACTCAAAAATGGTGCCAAAAGGTTTCAAATGCTCGCCTGAGAGGTTTGGCGGTCGAAACAGAAGGCTTTTAATCACAGGAAAAGAAATCAGCCCTCGACAACTTAACCGGCAGAAAAAGATTTTTCTGAAAAAATCCCTAAGCCCCGGGGTCACAATTTCATCAAAAATCTGACTTTCGGCAACTCACTCAAAAATGGTGCCAAACGGTTACAATTGCTCCCCTGAAAGGTTTGGCAGTCGAAACAGAAGGCTTTTTATCACAGGACACGAAATCAGCCCTCGACAACTTAACCGGCAGAAAAAGATTTTTTTGCAAAAATCCCTAAGCCCCGGGTTCACAATTTCATCAAAAATCTGACTTTCGGCAATTCACTCAAAAATGGTGCCAAATGGTTGAAAATGCTCGCCTGAGAGGTTTGGCGGTCGAAACAGAAGGCTTTTAATCACAGGAAAAGAAATCAGCCCTCGACAACTTAACCGGCAGAAAAATATTTTTTTGCAAAAATCCCTAAGCCCCGGGGTCACAATTTCATCAAAAATCTGACTTTCGGCAACTCACTCAAAAATGGTGCCAAACGGTTGCAATTGCTCCCCTGAAAGGTTTGGCGGTCGAAACAGAAGGCTTTTACTCACAGGACAAGAAATCAGCCCTCGACAACTTAACCGGCAGAAAAATATTTTTTTAAAAAATCCCTAAGCCCCGGGGTCACAATTTCATCAAAAATCTGACTTTCGGCCATTCACTCAAAAATGGTGCCAAATGGTTGAAAATGCTCGCCTGAGAGGTTTGGCGGTCGAAACAGAAGGCTTTTAATCACAGGAAAAGAAATCAGCCCTCGACAACTTAACCGGCAGAAAAATATTTTTCTGAAAAAATCCCTAAGCCCCGGGGTCACAATTTCATCAAAAATCTGATTTTCGGCAATTCACTCAAAAATGGTGCCAAACGGTTGCAATTGCTCCCCTGAAAGGTTTGGCGGTCGAAACAGAAGGCTTTTACTCACAGGACAAGAAATCAGCCCTCAACAACTTAACCGGCAGAAAAATATTTTTCTGAAAAAATCCCTAAGCCCCGGGGTCACAATTTCATCAAAAATCTGACTTTCGGCAATTCACTCAAAAATGGTGCCAAACGGTTGCAAATGCTCCCCTGAAAGGTTTGGCGGTCGAAACAGAAGGCTATTTATCACAGGACACGAAATCAGCCCTCGACAAATTAACCGGCAGAAAAAGATTTTTTTGCAAAAATCCCTAAGCCCCGAGGTCACAATTTCATCAAAAATCTGATTTTCGGCAATTCACTCAAAAATGGTGCCAAAAGGTTTCAAATGCTCCCCTGAAAGGTTTGGCGGTCGAAACAGAAGGCTTTTTATCACAGGAAAAGAAATCAGCCCTCGACAACTTAACCGGCAGAAAAAGATTGTTTTGAAAAAATCCCTAAGCCCCGGGGTCACAATTTCATCAAAAATCTGACTTTCGGCAACTCACTCAAAAATGGTGCCAAACGGTTACAATTGCTCCCCTGAAAGGTTTGGCAGTCGAAACAGAAGGCTTTTTATCACAGGACACGAAATCAGCCGTCGACAACTTAACCGGCAGAAAAAGATTTTTTTGCAAAAATCCCTAAGCCCCGGGGTCACAATTTCATCAAAAATCTGTCTTTCAGCAATTCACTCAAAAATGGTGCCAAATGGTTGCAATTGCTCCCCTGAAAGGTTTGGCGGTCGAAACAGAAGGCTTTTACTCACAGGACAAGAAATCAGCCCTCGACAACTTAACCGGCAGAAAAATATTTTTCTGAAAAAATCCCTAAGCCCCGGGGTCACTATTTCTTCAAAAATCTGACTTTCGGCAATTCACTCAAAAATGGTGCCAAACGGTTGCAAATGCTCCCCTGAAAGGTTTGGCGGTCGAAACAGAAGGCTATTTATCACAGGACACGAAATCAGCCCTCGACAAATTAACCGGCAGAAAAAGATTTTTTTGAAAAATTCCCTAAGCCCCGGGGTCACAATTTCATTAAAAATCTGACTTTTGGCAATTCACTCAAAAATGGTGCCAAACGGTTGAAAATGCTCACCTGAGAGGTTTGGCGGTCGAAACAGAAGGGTTTTAATCACAGGAAAAGAAATCAGCCCTCGACAACTTAACCGGCAGAAAACGATTTTTTGAAAAAATCCCTAAGCCCCGGGGTCACAATTTCATCAAAAATCTGATTTTCGGCAATACACTCAAAAATGGTGCCAAACGGTTGCAAATGCTCCCCTGAAAGGTTTGGCGGTCGAAACAGAAGGCTTTTTATCACAGGACACGAAAGCAGCCCTCGACAACTTAACCGGCAGAAAAAGATTTTTTTGCAAAAATCCCTAAGCCCCGGGGTCACAATTTCATCAAAAATCTGACTTTCGGCAACTCACTCAAAAATGGTGCCAAACGCTTGCAATTGCTCCCCTGAAAGGTTTGGCGCTCGAAACAGAAGGCTTTTACTCACAGGACACGAAATCAGCCCTCGACAACTTAACCGGCAGAAAAATATTTTTCTAAAAAATCCCTAAGCCCCGGGGTCACAATTTCATCAAAAATCTGACTTTCGGCAATTCACTCAAAAATGGTGCCAAATGGTTGAAAATGCTCGCCTGAGAGGTTTGGCGGTCGAAACAGAAGGCTATTTATCACAGGACAAGAAATCAGCCCTCGACAACTTAACCGGCAGAAAAATATTTTTCTGAAAAAATCCCTAAGCCCCGGGGTCACAATTTCATCAAAAATCTGACTTTCGGCAATTCACTCAAAAATGGTGCCAAAAGGTTTCAAATGCTCGCCTGAGAGGTTTGGCGGTCGAAACAGAAGGCTTTTAATCACAGGAAAAGAAATCAGCCCTCGACAACTTAACCGGCAGAAAAAGATTTTTCTGAAAAAATCCCTAAGCCCCGGGGTCACAATTTCATCAAAAATCTGACTTTCGGCAACTCACTCAAAAATGGTGCCAAACGGTTACAATTGCTCCCCTGAAAGGTTTGGCAGTCGAAACAGAAGGCTTTTTATCACAGGACACGAAATCAGCCCTCGACAACTTAACCGGCAGAAAAAGATTTTTTTGCAAAAATCCCTAAGCCCCGGGTTCACAATTTCATCAAAAATCTGACTTTCGGCAATTCACTCAAAAATGGTGCCAAATGGTTGAAAATGCTCGCCTGAGAGGTTTGGCGGTCGAAACAGAAGGCTTTTAATCACAGGAAAAGAAATCAGCCCTCGACAACTTAACCGGCAGAAAAATATTTTTTTGCAAAAATCCCTAAGCCCCGGGGTCACAATTTCATCAAAAATCTGACTTTCGGCAACTCACTCAAAAATGGTGCCAAACGGTTGCAATTGCTCCCCTGAAAGGTTTGGCGCTCGAAACAGAAGGCTTTTACTCACAGGACAAGAAATCAGCCCTCGACAACTTAACCGGCAGAAAAATATTTTTTTAAAAAATCCCTAAGCCCCGGGGTCACAATTTCATCAAAAATCTGACTTTCGGCCATTCACTCAAAAATGGTGCCAAATGGTTGAAAATGCTCGCCTGAGAGGTTTGGCGGTCGAAACAGAAGGCTTTTAATCACAGGAAAAGAAATCAGCCCTCGACAACTTAACCGGCAGAAAAATATTTTTCTGAAAAAATCCCTAAGCCCCGGGGTCACAATTTCATCAAAAATCTGATTTTCGGCAATTCACTCAAAAATGGTGCCAAACGGTTGCAATTGCTCCCCTGAAAGGTTTGGCGGTCGAAACAGAAGGCTTTTACTCACAGGACAAGAAATCAGCCCTCAACAACTTAACCGGCAGAAAAATATTTTTCTGAAAAAATCCCTAAGCCCCGGGGTCACAATTTCATCAAAAATCTGACTTTCGGCAATTCACTCAAAAATGGTGCCAAACGGTTGCAAATGCTCCCCTGAAAGGTTTGGCGGTCGAAACAGAAGGCTATTTATCACAGGACACGAAATCAGCCCTCGACAAATTAACCGGCAGAAAAAGATTTTTTTGCAAAAATCCCTAAGCCCCGAGGTCACAATTTCATCAAAAATCTGATTTTCGGCAATTCACTCAAAAATGGTGCCAAAAGGTTTCAAATGCTCCCCTGAAAGGTTTGGCGGTCGAAACAGAAGGCTTTTTATCACAGGAAAAGAAATCAGCCCTCGACAACTTAACCGGCAGAAAAAGATTGTTTTGAAAAAATCCCTAAGCCCCGGGGTCACAATTTCATCAAAAATCTGACTTTCGGCAACTCACTCAAAAATGGTGCCAAACGGTTACAATTGCTCCCCTGAAAGGTTTGGCAGTCGAAACAGAAGGCTTTTTATCACAGGACACGAAATCAGCCGTCGACAACTTAACCGGCAGAAAAAGATTTTTTTGCAAAAATCCCTAAGCCCCGGGGTCACAATTTCATCAAAAATCTGTCTTTCAGCAATTCACTCAAAAATGGTGCCAAATGGTTGCAATTGCTCCCCTGAAAGGTTTGGCGGTCGAAACAGAAGGCTTTTACTCACAGGACAAGAAATCAGCCCTCGACAACTTAACCGGCAGAAAAATATTTTTCTGAAAAAATCCCTAAGCCCCGGGGTCACTATTTCTTCAAAAATCTGACTTTCGGCAATTCACTCAAAAATGGTGCCAAACGGTTGCAAATGCTCCCCTGAAAGGTTTGGCGGTCGAAACAGAAGGCTATTTATCACAGGACACGAAATCAGCCCTCGACAAATTAACCGGCAGAAAAAGATTTTTTTGAAAAATTCCCTAAGCCCCGGGGTCACAATTTCATTAAAAATCTGACTTTTGGCAATTCACTCAAAAATGGTGCCAAACGGTTGAAAATGCTCACCTGAGAGGTTTGGCGGTCGAAACAGAAGGGTTTTAATCACAGGAAAAGAAATCAGCCCTCGACAACTTAACCGGCAGAAAACGATTTTTTGAAAAAATCCCTAAGCCCCGGGGTCACAATTTCATCAAAAATCTGATTTTCGGCAATACACTCAAAAATGGTGCCAAACGGTTGCAAATGCTCCCCTGAAAGGTTTGGCGGTCGAAACAGAAGGCTTTTTATCACAGGACACGAAAGCAGCCCTCGACAACTTAACCGGCAGAAAAAGATTTTTTTGCAAAAATCCCTAAGCCCCGGGGTCACAATTTCATCAAAAATCTGACTTTCGGCAACTCACTCAAAAATGGTGCCAAACGGTTGCAATTGCTCCCCTGAAAGGTTTGGCAGTCGAAACAGAAGGCTTTTTATCACAGGACACGAAATCAGCCCTCGACAACTTAACCGGCAGAAAAAGATTTTTTTGCAAAAATCCCTAAGCCCCGGGGTCACAATTTCATCAAAAATCTGACTTTCGGCAACTCACTCAAAAATGGTGCCAAACGGTTGCAATTGCTCCCCTGAAAGGTTTGGCAGTCGAAATAGAAGGCTTTTAATCACAGGAAAAGAAATAAGCCCTCGACAACTTAACCGGCAGAAAAAGATTTTTTTTGAAAAAATCCCTAAGCCCCGGGGTCACAATTTCATGAAAAATCTGACTTTCGGCAATTCACTCAAAAATGGTGCCAAACGGTTGCAATTGCTTCCCTGAAAGGTTTGGCAGTCGAAATAGAAGGCTTTTAATCACAGGAAAAGAAATCAGCCCTCGACAACTTAACCGGCAGAAAAATATATTTCTGAAAAAATCCCTAAGTCCCGGGGTCACAATTTCATCAAAAATCTGACTTTCGGCAATTCACTCAAAAATGGTGCCAAACGGTTGCAATTGCTCCCCTGAAAGGTTTGAAGGTCGAAACAGAAGGCTTTTACTCACAGGACAAGAAATCAGCCCTCGACAACTTAACCGGCAGAAAAAGATTTTTTTGCAAAAATCCCTAAGCCCCGGGGTCAGAATTTCATCAAAAATCTGACTTTCGGCAACTCACTCAAAAATGGTGCCAAATGGTTGAAAATGCTCGCCTAAGAGGTTTGGCGGTCGAAACAGAAGGCTTTTAATCACAGGAAAAGAAATCAGCCCTCGACAACTTAACCGGCAGAAAAATATTTTTCTGAAAAAATTCCTAAGCCCCGGGGTCACAATTTCATCAAAAATCTGATTTTCGGCAATTCACTCAAAAATGGTTCCAAACGGTTGCAATTGCTCCCCTGAAAGGTTTGGCAGTCGAAACAGAAGGCTTTTACTCACAGGACAAGAAATCAGCCCTCGACAACTTAACCGGCAGAAAAAGATTTTTTTGCAAAAATCCCTAAGCCCCGGGGTCACAATTTCATCAAAAATCTGACTTTCGGCAATTCACTCAAAAATGGTGCCAAACGGTTGCAATTGTTCACCTGAAAGGTTTGGCAGTCGAAATAGAAGGCTTTTAATCACAGGAAAAGAAATCAGCCCTCGACAACTTAACCGGCAGAAAAATATTTTTCTGAAAAAATCCCGATGCCCCGGGGTCACAATTTCATCAAAAATCTGACTTTCGGCAATTCACTCAAAAATGGTGCCAAATGGTTGCAATTGCTCCCCTGAAAGGTTTGGCGGTCGAAACAGAAGGCTTTTACTCACAGGACAAGAAATCAGCCCTCGACAACTTAACCGGCAGAAAAAGATTTTTTGAAAAATTCCCTAAGCCCCGGGGTCACAATTTCATTAAAAATCTGACTTTCGGCAATTCACTCAAAAATGGTGCCAAACGGTTGAAAATGCTCACCTGAGAGGTTTGGCGATCGAAACAGAAGGCTTTTAATCACAGGAAAAGAAATCAGCCCTCGACAACTTAACCTGCAGAAAAAGATTTTTTGAAAAAATCCTTAAGCCCCGGGGTCACAATTTCATCAAAAATCTGACTTTTGGCAACTCACTCAAAAATGGTGCCAAACGGTTGCAATTGCTCCCCTGAAAGGTTTGGCAGTCGAAATAGAAGGCTTTTAATCACAGGAAAAGAAATAAGCCCTCGACAACTTAACCGGCAGAAAAAGATTTTTTTTGAAAAAATCCCGAAGTCCCGGGGTCACAATTTCATGAAAAATCTGACTTTCGGCAATTCACTCAAAAATGGTGCCAAACGGTTGCAATTGCTTCCCTGAAAGGTTTAGCAGTCGAAATAGACGGCTTTTAATCACAGGAAAAGAAATCAGCCCTCGACAACTTAACCGGCAGAAAAATATTTTTCTGAAAAAATCCCTAAGCCCCGGGGTCACAATTTCATCAAAAATCTGATTTTCGGCAATTCACTCAGAAATGGTGCCAAACGGTTGCAAATGCTCCCCTGAAAGGTTTGGCAGTCGAAACAGAAGGCTTTTTATCACAGGACACGAAATCAGCCCTCGACAACTTAACCGGCAGAAAAAGATTTTTTTGCAAAAATCCCTAAGCCCCGAGGTCACAATTTCATCAAAAATCTGACTTTTGGCAACTCACTCAAAAATGGTGCCAAACGGTTGCAATTGCTCCCCTGAAAGGTTTGGCAGTCGAAACAGAAGGCTTTTACTCACAGGACAAGAAATCAGCCCTCGACAACTTAACCGGCAGAAAAAGATTTTTTTGCAAAAATCCCTAAGCCCCGGGGTCACAATTTCATCAAAAATCTGATTTTCGGCAATTCACTAAAAAATGGTGCCAAATGGTTGCAATTGGTCCCCTGAAAGGTTTGGCGGTCAAAACAGAAGGCTTTTACTCACAGGACAAGAAATCAGCCCCCGACAACGTAACCGGCAGAAAAAGATTTTTTTGCAAAAATCCCTAAGCCCCGGGGTCACAATTTCTTCAAAAATCTGACTTTCGGCAATTCACTCAAAAATGGTGCCAAACGGTTGCAAATGCTCCCCTGAAAGGTTTGGCGGTCGAAACAGAAGGCTATTTATCACAGGGCACGAAATCAGCCCTCGACAACTTAACCGGCAGAAAAAGATTTTTTTGCAAAAATCCCTAAGCCCCGGGGTCACAATTTCATCAAAAATCTGATTTTCGGCAATTCACTCAAAACTGGTGCCAAACGGTTGCAAATGCTCCCTTGAAAGGTTTGGCGGTCGAAACAGAAGGCTTTTAATCACAGGAAAAGAAATCAGCACTCGACAACTTAACCGGCAGAAGAATATTTTTCTGAAAAAATCCCTAAACCCCGGGGTCACAATTTCATCAAAAATCTGATTTTCGGCAATTCACTCAGAAACGGTGCCAAACGGCTGCAAATGCTCCCCTGAAAGGTTTGGCAGTCGAAACAGAAGGCTTTTTATCACAGGACACGAAATCAGCCCTCGACAACTTAACCGGCAGAAAAAGATTTTTTTGCAAAAATCCCTAAGCCCCGAGGTCACAATTTCATCAAAAATCTGACTTTTGGCAACTCACTCAAAAATGGTGCCAAACGGTTGCAATTGCTCCCCTGAAAGGTTTGGCAGTCGAAACAGAAGGCTTTTTATCACAGGACACGAAATCAGCCCTCGACAACTTAACCGGCAGAAAAAGATTTTTTTGCAAAAATCCCTAAGCCCCGAGGTCACAATTTCATCAAAAATCTGACTTTTGGCAACTCACTCAAAAATGGTGCCAAACGGTTGCAATTGCTCCCCTGAAAGGTTTGGCAGTCGAAACAGAAGGCTTTTTATCACAGGACACGAAATCAGCCCTCGACAACTTAACCGGCAGAAAAAGATTTTTTTGCAAAAATCCCTAAGCGCCGGGGTCACAATTTCATAAAAAATCTGACTTTCGGCAATTCACTCAAAAATGGTGCCAAATGGTTGAAAATGCTCGCCTGAGAGGTTTGGCGGTCGAAACAGAAGGCTTTTAATCACAGGAAAAGAAATCAGCCCTCGACAACTTAACCGGCAGAAAAATATTTTTCAGAAAAAATCCCTAAGCCCCGGGGTCACAATTTCATGAAAAATCTGACTTTCGGCAACTCACTCAAAAATGGTGCTAAACGGTTGCAATTGCTCCCCTGAAAGGTTTGGCGGTCGAAACAGAAGGCTTTTACTCACAGGACAAGAAATCAGCCCTCGACAACTTAACCGGCAGAAAAAGATTTTTTTGCAAAAATCCCTAAGCCCCGGGGTCACAATTTCATCAAAAATCTGATTTTCGGCAATTCACTCAAAAATGGTGCCAAACGGTTGCAATTGCTCCCCTGAAAGGTTTGGGGGTCGAAACAGAAGGCTTTTACTCACAGGACAAGAAATCAGCCCTCGACAATTTAACCGGCAGAAAAAGATTTTTTTGCAAAAATCCCTAAGCCCCGGGGTCACAATTTCATCAAAAATCTAACTTTCGGCAATTCACTCAAAAATGGTGCCAAACGGTTGCAATTGTTCACCTGAAAGGTTTGGCAGTCGAAATAGAAGGCTTTTAATCACAGGAAAAGAAATCAGCCCTCGACAACTTAACCGGCAGAAAAATATTTTTCTGAAAAAATCCCGATGCCCTGGGGTCACAATTTCATCAAAAATCTGACTTTCGGCAATTCACTCAAAAATGGTGCCAAATGGTTGCAATTGCTCCCCTGAAAGGTTTGGCGGTCGAAACAGAAGGCTTTTACTCACAGGACAAGAAATCAGCCCTCGACAACTTAACCGGCAGAAAAATATTTTTTTAAAAAATCCCTAAGCCCCGGGGTCACAATTTCTTCAAAAATCTGACTTTCGGCAATTCACTCAAAAATGGTGCCAAACGGTTGCAATTGCTCCCCTGAAAGGTTTGGGGGTCGAAACAGAAGGCTTTTACTCACAGGACAAGAAATCAGCCCTCGACAATTTAACCGGCAGAAAAAGATTTTTTTGCAAAAATCCCTAAGCCCCGGGGTCACAATTTCATCAAAAATCTAACTTTCGGCAATTCACTCAAAAATGGTGCCAAACGGTTGCAATTGTTCACCTGAAAGGTTTGGCAGTCGAAATAGAAGGCTTTTAATCACAGGAAAAGAAATCAGCCCTCGACAACTTAACCGGCAGAAAAATATTTTTCTGAAAAAATCCCGATGCCCTGGGGTCACAATTTCATCAAAAATCTGACTTTCGGCAATTCACTCAAAAATGGTGCCAAATGGTTGCAATTGCTCCCCTGAAAGGTTTGGCGGTCGAAACAGAAGGCTTTTACTCACAGGACAAGAAATCAGCCCTCGACAACTTAACCGGCAGAAAAAGATTTTTTTGAAAAATTCCCTAAGCCGGGGGTCACAATTTCATTAAAAATCTGACTTTCGGCAATTCACTCAAAAATGGTGCCAAACGGTTGAAAATGCTCACCTGAGAGGTTTGGCGGTCGAAATAGAAGGCTTTTAATCACAGGAAAAGAAATAAGCCCTCGACAACTTAACCGGCAGAAAAAGATTTTTTTTGAAAAAATCCCGAAGCCCCGGGGTCACAATTTCATGAAAAATCTGACTTTCGGCAATTCACTCAAAAATGGTGCCAAACGGTTGCGATTGCTTCCCTGAAAGGTTTAGCAGTCGAAATAGAAGGCTTTTAATCACAGGAAAAGAAATCAGCCCTCGACAACTTAACCGGCAGAAAAATATTTTTCTGAAAAAATCCCTAAGCCCCGGGGTCACAATTTCATCAAAAATCTGATTTTCGGCAATTCACTCAGAAATGGTGCCAAACGGTTGCAAATGCTCCCCTGAAAGGTTTGGCAGTCGAAACAGAAGGCTTTTTATCACAGGACACGAAATCAGCCCTCGACAACTTAACCGGCAGAAAAAGATTTTTTTGCAAAAATCCCTAAGCCCCGAGGTCACAATTTCATCAAAAATCTGACTTTTGGCAACTCACTCAAAAATGGTGCCAAACGGTTGCAATTGCTCCCCTGAAAGGTTTGGCGGTCGAAACAGAAGGCTTTTAATCACAGGAAAAGAAATCAGCCCTCGACAACTTAACCGGCAGAAAAATATTTTTCTGAAAAAATCCCTAAGCCCCGGGGTCACAATTTCATAAAAAATCTGACTTTCAGCAATTCACTCAAAAATGGTGCCAAACGGTTGCAAATGCTCCCCTGAAAGGTTTGGCGGTCGAAACAGAAGGCTATTTATCACAGGACACGAAATCAGCCCTCGACAAATTAACCGGCAGAAAAAGATTTTTTTGCAAAAATCCCTAAGCCCCGAGGTCACAATTTCATCAAAAATCTGATTTTCGGCAATTCACTCAAAAATGGTGCCAAAAGGTTTCAAATGCTCCCCTGAAAGGTTTGGCGGTCGAAACAGAAGGCTTTTTATCACAGGAAAAGAAATCAGCCCTCGACAACTTAACCGGCAGAAAAAGATTGTTTTGAAAAAATCCCTAAGCCCCGGGGTCACAATTTCATCAAAAATCTGACTTTCGGCAACTCACTCAAAAATGGTGCCAAACGGTTACAATTGCTCCCCTGAAAGGTTTGGCAGTCGAAACAGAAGGCTTTTTATCACAGGACACGAAATCAGCCGTCGACAACTTAACCGGCAGAAAAAGATTTTTTTGCAAAAATCCCTAAGCCCCGGGGTCACAATTTCATCAAAACCGGCAGAAAAATATTTAACCGGCAGAAAAATATTTTTCTGAAAAAATCCCTAAGCCCCGGGGTCACAATTTCATCAAAAATCTGACTTTCGGCAACTCACTCAAAAATGGTGCCAAACGGTTGCAATTGCTCCCCTGAAAGGTTTGGCGGTCGAAATAGAAGGCTTTTAATCACAGGAAAAGAAATCAGCCCTCGACAACTTAACCGGCAGAAAAATATTTTTATGAAAAAATCCCGAAGCCCCGGGGTCACAATTTCATCAAAAATCTGACTTTCGGCAATTCACTCAAAAATGGTGCCAAATGGTTGCAATTGCTCCCCTGAAAGGTTTGGCGGTCGAAACAGAAGGCTTTTACTCACAGGACAAGAAATCAGCCCTCAACAACTTAACCGGCAGAAAAATATTTTTCTGAAAAAATCCCTAAGCCCCGGGGTCACTATTTCTTCAAAAATCTGACTTTTGGCAACTCACTCAAAAATGGTGCCAAACGGTTGCAATTGCTCCCCTGAAAGGTTTGGCGGTCGAAACAGAAGGCTTTTTATCACAGGAAAAGAAATCAGCCCTCGACAACTTAACCGGCAGAAAAATATTTTTCTGAAAAAATCCTTAAGCCCCGGGGTCACAATTTCATCAAAAATCTGACTTTTGGCAACTCACTCAAAAATGGTGCCAAACGGTTGCAATTGCTCCCCTGAAAGGTTTGGCAGTCGAAATAGAAGGCTTTTAATCACAGGAAAAGAAATAAGCCCTCGACAACTTAACCGGCAGAAAAAGATTTTTTTTGAAAAAATCCCGAAGCCCCGGGGTCACAATTTCATGAAAAATCTGACTTTCGGCAATTCACTCAAAAATGGTGCCAAACGGTTGCAATTGCTTCCCTGAAAGGTTTAGCAGTCGAAATAGAAGGCTTTTAATCACAGGAAAAGAAATCAGCCCTCGACAACTTAACCGGCAGAAAAATATTTTTCTGAAAAAATCCCTAAGCCCCGGGGTCACAATTTCATCAAAAATCTGATTTTCGGCAATTCACTCAGAAATGGTGCCAAACGGTTGCAAATACTCCCCTGAAAGGTTTGGCAGTCGAAACAGAAGGCTTTTTATCACAGGACACGAAATCAGCCCTCGACAACTTAACCGGCAGAAAAAGATTTTTTTGCAAAAATCCCTAAGCCCCGAGGTCACAATTTCATCAAAAATCTGACTTTTGGCAACTCACTCAAAAATGGTGCCAAACGGTTGCAATTGCTCCCCTGAAAGGTTTGGCAGTCGAAACAGAAGGCTTTTTATCACAGGACACGAAATCAGCCCTCGACAACTTAACCGGCAGAAAAATATTTTTCTGAAAAAATCCCTAAGCCCCGGGGTCACAATTTCATCAAAAATCTGATTTTCGGCAATTCACTAAAAAATGGTGCCAAAGGGTTGCAATTGGTCCCCTGAAAGGTTTGGCGGTCAAAACAGAAGGCTTTTACTCACAGGACAAGAAATCAGCCCCCGACAACGTAACCGGCAGAAAAATATTTTTCTGAAAAAATCCCTAAGCCCCGGGGGTCACAATTTCTTCAAAAATCTGACTTTCGGCAATTCACTCAAAAATGGTGCCAAACGGTTGCAAATGCTCCCCTGAAAGGTTTGGCGGTCGAAACAGAAGGCTATTTATCACAGGGCACGAAATCAGCCCTCGACAACTTAACCGGCAGAAAAAGATTTTTTTGCAAAAATCCCTAAGCCCCGGGGTCACAATTTCATCAAAAATCTGATTTTCGGCAATTCACTCAAAACTGGTGCCAAACGGTTGCAAATGCTCCCTTGAAAGGTTTGGCGGTCGAAACAGAAGGCTTTTAATCACAGGAAAAGAAATCAGCACTCGACAACTTAACCGGCAGAAAAATATTTTTCTGAAAAAATCCCTAAACCCCGAGGTCACAATTTCATCAAAAATCTGATTTTCGGCAATTCACTCAGAAATGGTGCCAAACGGCTGCAAATGCTCCCCTGAAAGGTTTGGCAGTCGAAACAGAAGGCTTTTTATCAGAGGACACGAAATCAGCCCTCGACAACTTAACCGGCAGAAAAAGATTTTTTTGCAAAAATCCCTAAGCCCCGAGGTCACAATTTCATCAAAAATCTGACTTTTGGCAACTCACTCAAAAATGGTGCCAAACGGTTGCAATTGCTCCCCTGAAAGGTTTGGCAGTCGAAACAGAAGGCTTTTTATCACAGGACACGAAATCAGCCCTCGACAACTTAACCGGCAGAAAAAGATTTTTTTGCAAAAATCGCTAAGCCCCGGGGTCACAATTTCATAAAAAATCTGACTTTCGGCAATTCACTCAAAAATGGTGCCAAATGGTTGAAAATGCTCGCCTGAGAGGTTTGGCGGTCGAAACAGAAGGCTTTTAATCACAGGAAAAGAAATCAGCCCTCGACAACTTAACCGGCAGAAAAATATTTTTCAGAAAAAATCCCTAAGCCCCGGGGTCACAATTTCATGAAAAATCTGACTTTCGGCAACTCACTCAAAAATGGTGCTAAACGGTTGCAATTGCTCCCCTGAAAGGTTTGGCGGTCGAAACAGAAGGCTTTTAATCACAGGAAAAGAAATCAGCCCTCGACAACTTAACCGGCAGAAAAAGATTTTTTTGCAAAAATCCCTAAGCCCCGGGGTCACAATTTCATCAAAAATCTGACTTTCGGCAATTCACTCAAAAATGGTGCCAAACGGTTGCAAATGCTCCCCTGAAAGGTTTGGCGGTCGAAACAGAAGGCTATTTATCACAGGACACGAAATCAGCCCTCGACAAATTAACCGGCAGAAAAAGATTTTTTTGAAAAATTCCCTAAGCCCCGGGGTCACAATTTCATTAAAAATCTGACTTTCGGCAATTCACTCAAAAATGGTGCCAAACGGTTGAAAATGCTCACCTGAGAGGTTTGGCGGTCGAAATAGAAGGCTTTTAATCACAGGAAAAGAAATAAGCCCTCGACAACTTAACCGGCAGAAAAAGATTTTTTTTGAAAAAATCCCGAAGCCCCGGGGTCACAATTTCATGAAAAATCTGACTTTCGGCAATTCACTCAAAAATGGTGCCAAACGGTTGCAATTGCTTCCCTGAAAGGTTTAGCAGTCGAAATAGAAGGCTTTTAATCACAGGAAAAGAAATCAGCCCTCGACAACTTAACCGGCAGAAAAATATTTTTCTGAAAAAATCCCTAAGCCCCGGGGTCACAATTTCATCAAAAATCTGATTTTCGGCAATTCACTCAGAAATGGTGCCAAACGGTTGCAAATGCTCCCCTGAAAGGTTTGGCAGTCGAAACAGAAGGCTTTTTATCACAGGACACGAAATCAGCCCTCGACAACTTAACCGGCAGAAAAAGATTTTTTTGCAAAAATCCCTAAGCCCCGAGGTCACAATTTCATCAAAAATCTGACTTTTGGCAACTCACTCAAAAATGGTGCCAAACGGTTGCAATTGCTCCCCTGAAAGGTTTGGCAGTCGAAACAGAAGGCTTTTTATCACAGGACAGGAAATCAGCCCTCGACAACTTAACCGGCAGAAAAATATTTTTCTGAAAAAATCCCTAAGCCCCGGTGTCACAATTTCATCAAAAATCTGATTTTCGGCAATTCACTAAAAAATGGTGCCAAATGGTTGTAATTGGTCCCCTGAAAGGTTTGGCGGTCAAAACAGAAGGCTTTTACTCACAGGACAAGAAATCAGCCCCCGACAACGTAACCGGCAGAAAAATATTTTTTTTAAAAATCCCTAAGCCCCGGGGTCACAATTTCTTCAAAAATCTGACTTTCGGCAATTCACTCAAAAATGGTGCCAAACGGTTGCAATTGCTCCCCTGAAAGGTTTGGCGGTCGAAACAGAAGGCTATTTATCACAGGGCACGAAATCAGCCCTCGACAACTTAACCGGCAGAAAAAGATTTTTTTGCAAAAATCCCTAAGCCCCGGGGTCACAATTTCATCAAAAATCTGATTTTCGGCAATTCACTCAAAACTGGTGCCAAACGGTTGCAAATGCTCCCTTGAAAGGTTTGGCGGTCGAAACAGAAGGCTTTTAATCACAGGAAAAGAAATCAGCACTCGACAACTTAACCGGCAGAAAAATATTTTTCTGAAAAAATCCCTAAACCCAGAGGTCACAATTTCATCAAAAATCTGATTTTCGGCAATTCACTCAGAAATGGTGCCAAACGGTTGCAAATGCTCCCCTGAAAGGTTTGGCAGTCGAAACAGAAGGCTTTTTATCACAGGACACGAAATCAGCCCTCGACAACTTAACCGGCAGAATAAGATTTTTTTGCAAAAATCCCTAAGCCCCGAGGTCACAATTTCATCAAAAATCTGACTTTCGGCAATTCACTCAAAAATGGTGCCAAATGGTTGAAAATGCTCGCCTGAGAGGTTTGGCGGTCGAAACAGAAGGCTTTTAATTACAGGAAAAGAAATCAGCCCTCGACAACTTAACCGGCAGAAAAATATTTTTCAGAAAAAATCCCTAAGCCCCGGGGTCACAATTTCATGAAAAATCTGACTTTCGGCAACTCACTCAAAAATGGTGCTAAACGGTTGCAATTGCTCCCCTGAAAGGTTTGGCAGTCGAAATAGAAGGCTTTTACTCACAGGACAAGAAATCAGCCCTCGACAACGTAACCGGCAGAAAAATATTTTTTTTTAAAAAATCCCTAAGCCACGGAAAAATCTGACTTTCGGCAATTCACTCAAAAATGGTGCCAAACGGTTGCAAATGCTCCCCTGAAAGGTTTGGCGGTCGAAACAGAAGGCTATTTATCACAGGACACGAAATCAGCCCTCGACAACTTAACCGGCAGAAAAAGATTTTTTGAAAAAATCCCTAAGCCCCGGGGTCACAATTTCAGCAAAAATCTGATTTTCGGTAATACACTCAGAAATGGTGCCAAACGGCTGCAAATGCTCGCCTGAGAGGTTTGGCGGTCGAAACAGAAAGCTATTTATCACAGGACAAGAAATCAGCCCTCGACAATTTAACCGGCAGAAAAATATTTTTTTAAAAAATCCCTAAGCCCCGGGGTCATATTTTCATGAAAAATCTGACTTTCGGCAACTCACTCAAAAATGGTGCCAAACGGTTGCAATTGCTCCCCTGAAAGGTTTGGCAGTCGAAATAGAAGGCTTTTAATCACAGGACACGAAATCAGCCCTCGACAACTTAACCGGCAGAAAAAGATTTTTTTGAAAAAATCCCTAAGCCCCAGGGTCACAATTTCATCAAAAATCTGACTTTCGCTAATTCACTCAAAAATGGTGCCAAACGGTTGCAATTGCTCCCCTGAAAGGTTTGGCGGTCGAAACAGAAGGCTTTTAATCACAGGAAAAGAAATCAGCCCTCGACAACTTAACCGGCAGAAAAATATTTTTTTGAAAAAATCCCTAAGCCCCGGGGTCACAATTTCATCAAAAATCTGTCTTTCGGCAATTCACTCAAAAATGGTGCCAAACGGTTGCAATTGCTCCCCTGAAAGGTTTGGCAGTCAAAATAGAAGGCTTTTAATCACAGGACACGAAATCAGCCCTCGACAACTTAACCGGCAGAAAAAGATTGTTTTGAAAAAATCCCTAAGCCCCAGGGTCACAATTTCATCAAAAATCTGACTTTCGGCAACTCACTCAAAAATGGTGCCAAACGGTTGCAATTGCTCCCCTGAAAGGTTTGGCAGTCGAAACAGAAGGCTTTTAATCACAGGAAAAGAAATCAGCCCTCGACAACTTAATTGGAAGAAAAATATTTTTCTGAAAAAATCCCTAAGCCCCCGGGGTCACAATTTCATTAAAAATCTTACTTTCGGCAATTCACTCAAAAATGGTGCCAAAAGGTTGCAAAGGCTCCCCTGAAAGGTTTGGCGGTCGAAACAGAAGGCTTTTTATCACAGGACACGAAATCAGCCCTCGACAACTTAACCGGCAGAAAAAGATTTTTTTGAAAAAATCCCTAAGCCCCAGGGTCACAATTTCATTAAAAATCTGACTTTCGGCAATTCACTCAAAAATGGTGCCAAACGGTTGCAAATGCTCCCCTGAAAGGTTTGGCGGTCGAAACAGAAGGCTATTTATCACAGGAGAAGAAATCAGCCCTCGACAACTTAACCGGCAGAAAAATATTTTTTTGAAAAAATCCCTAAGCCCCGGGGTCACAATTTCATCAAAAATCTGTCTTTCGGCAATTCACTCAAAAATGGTGCCAAATGGTTGCAATTGCTCCCCTGAAAGGTTTGGCGGTCGAAACAGAAGGCTTTTTATCACAGGACACGAAATCAGCCCTCGACAACTTAACCGGCAGAAAAATATTTTTTTGAAAAAATCCCTAAGCCCCGGGGTCACAATTTCATCAAAAATCTGACTTTCGGTAATTCACTCAAAAATGGTGCCAAACGGTTGAAAATGCTCACCTGAGAGGTTTGGCGGTCGAAACAGAAGGCTTTTTATCACAGGACACGAAATCAGCCCTCGACAACTTAACCGGCAGAAAAATATTTTTTTGAAAAAATCCCTAAGCCCCAGGGTCACAATTTCATCAAAAATCTGATTTTCGGCAATTCACTCAAAAATGGTGCCAAACGGTTGCAATTGCTCCCCTGAAAGGTTTGGCGGTCGAAACAGAAGGCTTTTAATCACAGGAAAAGAAATCAGCCCTCGACAACTTAACCGGCAGAAAAATATTTTTTTGAAAAAACCCCTAAGCCCCGGGGTCACAATTTCATCAAAAATCTGATTTTCGGCAATTCACTCAAAAATGGTGCGAAACGGTTGAAAATGCTCACCTGAGAGGTTTGGCGGTCGAAACAGAAGGCTTTTAATCACAGGAAAATAAATCAGCCCTCGACAACTTAACCGGCAGAAAAAGATTTTTTTGAAAAAATCCCTAAGCCCCGGGGTCACAATTTCATCAAAAATCTGTCTTTCGGCAATTCACTCAAAAATGGTGCCAAACGGTTGCAATTGCTCCCCTGAAAGGTTTGGCGGTCGAAACAGAAGGCTTTTTTTCACAGGACACGAAATCAGCCCTCGACAACTTAACCGGCAGAAAAAGATTTTTTTGAAAAAATCCCTAAGCCCCGGGGTCACAATTTCATCAAAAATCTGACTTTCGGTAATTCACTCAAAAATGGTGCCAAACGGTTGAAAATGCTCACCTGAGAGGTTTGGTGGTCGAAACAGAAGGGTTTTAATCACAGGAAAAGAAATCAGCCCTCGACAACTTAACCGGCAGAAAAATATTTTTTTGAAAAAATCCCTAAGCCCCGGGGTCACAATTTCATCAAAAATCTGATTTTCGGCAATTCACTCAAAAATGGTGCCAAACGGTTGCAATTGCTCCCCTGAAAGGTTTGGCGGTCGAAACAGAAGGCTTTTAATCACAGGAAAAGAAATCAGCCCTTGACAACTTAACCGGCAGAAAAATATTTTTTTGAAAAAAGCCCTAAGCCCCGGGGTCACAATTTCATCAAAAATCTGTCTTTCGGCAATTCACTCAAAAATGGTGCGAAACGGTTGAAAATGCTCACCTGAGAGGTTTGGCGGTCGAAACAGAAGGCTTTTAATCACAGGAAAAGAAATCAGCCCTCGACAACTTAACCGGCAGAAAAATATTTTTTTGAAAAAATCCTTAAGCCCCGGGGTCACAATTTCATCAAAAATCTGTCTTTCGGCAATTCACTCAAAAATGGTGCGAAACGGTTGAAAATGCTCACCTGAGAGGTTTGGCGGTCGAAACAGAAGGCTTTTAATCACAGGAAAAGAAATCAGCCCTCGACAACTTAACCGGCAGAAAAAGATTTTTTTGAAAAAATCCCTAAGCCCCGGGGTCACAATTTCATCAAAAATCTGATTTTCGGCAATTCACTCAAAAATGGTGCCAAACGGTTGCAATTGCTCCCCTGAAAGGTTTGGCGGTCGAAACAGAAGGCTTTTAATCACAGGAAAAGAAATCAGCCCTCGACAACTTAACCGGCAGAAAAATATTTTTTTGAAAAAATCCCTAAGCCCCGGGGTCACAATTTCATCAAAAATCTGACTTTCGGTAATTCACTCAAAAATGGTGCCAAACGGTTGCAATTGCTCCCCTGAAAGGTTTGGCGGTCGAAACAGAAGGCTTTTAATCACAGGAAAAGAAATCAGCCCTCGACAACTTAACCGGTAGAAAAATGTTTTTTTGAAAAAAGCCCTAAGCCCCGGGGTCACAATTTCATCAAAAATCTGTCTTTCGGCAATTCACTCAAAAATGGTGCGAAACGGTTGAAAATGCTCACCTGAGAGGTTTGGCGGTCGAAACAGAAGGCTTTTAATCACAGGAAAATAAATCAGCCCTCGACAACTTAACCGGCAGCAAAAGATTTTTTTGAAAAAATCCCTAAGCCCCAGGGTCACAATTTCATCAAAAATCTGACTTTTGGCAACTCACTCAAAAATGGTGCCAAACGGTTGCAATTGCCCCCCCCTGAAAGGTTAGGCAGTCGAAATAGAAGGCTTTTAATCACAGGACACGAAATCAGCCCTCGACAACTTAACCGGCAGAAAAAGATTTTTTTGAAAAAATCCCTAAGCCCCGGGGTCACAATTTCATCAAAAATCTGTCTTTCGGCAATTCACTCAAAAATGGTGCCAAACGGTTGCAATTGCTCCCCTGAAAGGTTTGGCGGTCGAAACAGAAGGCTTTTTTTCACAGGACACGAAATCAGCCCTCGACAACTTAACCGGCAGAAAAATATTTTTTTGAAAAAATCCCTAAGCCCCGGGGTCACAATTTCATCAAAAATCTGACTTTCGGTAATTCACTCAAAAATGGTGCCAAACGGTTGAAAATGCTCACCTGAGAGGTTTGGTGGTCGAAACAGAAGGCTTTTAATCACAGGAAAAGAAATCAGCCCTCGACAACTTAACCGGCAGAAAAATATTTTTTTGAAAAAAGCCCTAAGCCCCGGGGTCACAATTTCATCAAAAATCTGATTTTCGGCAATTCACTCAAAAATGGTGCCAAACGGTTGCAATTGCTCCCCTGAAAGGTTTGGCGGTCGAAACAGAAGGCTTTTAATCACAGGAAAAGAAATCAGCCCTCGACAACTTAACCGGCAGAAAAATATTTTTTTGAAAAAATCCCTAAGCCCCGGGGTCACAATTTCATCAAAAATCTGACTTTCGGTAATTCACTCAAAAATGGTGCCAAACGGTTGCAATTGCTCCCCTGAAAGGTTTGGCGGTCGAAACAGAAGGCTTTTAATCACAGGAAAAGAAATCAGCCCTCGACAACTTAACCGGCAGAAAAATATTTTTTTGAAAAAAGCCCTAAGCCCCGGGGTCACAATTTCATCAAAAATCTGATTTTCGGCAATTCACTCAAAAATGGTGCCAAACGGTTGCAATTGCTCCCCTGAAAGGTTTGGCGGTCGAAACAGAAGGCTTTTAATCACAGGAAAAGAAATCAGCCCTCGACAACTTAACTGGCAGAAAAATATTTTTTTGAAAAAATCCCTAAGCCCCGGGGTCACAATTTCATCAAAAATCTGACTTTCGGTAATTCACTCAAAAATGGTGCCAAACGGTTGCAATTGCTCCCCTGAAAGGTTTGGCGGTCGAAACAGAAGGCTTTTAATCACAGGAAAAGAAATCAGCCCTCGACAACTTAATCGGCAGAAAAATATTTTTTTGAAAAAATCCCTAAGCCCCGGGGTCACAATTTCATCAAAAATCTGTCTTTCGGCAATTCACTCAAAAATGGTGCCAAACGGTTGCAATTGCTCCCCTGAAAGGTTTGGCGGTCGAAACAGAAGGCTTTTTATCACAGGACACGAAATCAGCCCTCGACAACTTAACCGGCAGAAAAATATTTTTTTGAAAAAATCCCTAAGCCCCGGGGTCACAATTTCATCAAAAATCTGACTTTCGGTAATTCACTCAAAAATGGTGCCAAACGGTTGAAAATGCTCACCTGAGAGGTTTGGTGGTCGAAACAGAAGGGTTTTAATCACAGGAAAAGAAATCAGCCCTCAACAACTTAACCGGCAGAAAAATATTTTTTTGAAAAAATCCCTAAGCCCCGGGGTCACAATTTCATCAAAAATCTGACTTTCGGCAATTCACTCAAAAATGGTGCCAAACGGTTGCAAATGCTCCCCTGAAAGGTTTGGCGGTCGAAACAGAAGGCTATTTATCACAGGAGAAGAAATCAGCCCTCGACAACTTAACCGGCAGAAAAATATTTTTTTGAAAAAATCCCTAAGCCCCGGGGTCACAATTTCATCAAAAATCTGTCTTTCGGCAATTCACTCAAAAATGGTGCCAAATGGTTGCAATTGCTCCCCTGAAAGGTTTGGCGGTCGAAACAGAAGGCTTTTTATCACAGGACACGAAATCAGCCCTCGACAACTTAACCGGCAGAAAAATATTTTTTTGAAAAAATCCCTAAGCCCCGGGGTCACAATTTCATCAAAAATCTGACTTTCGGTAATTCACTCAAAAATGGTGCCAAACGGTTGAAAATGCTCACCTGAGAGGTTTGGCGGTCGAAACAGAAGGCTTTTTATCACAGGACACGAAATCAGCCCTCGACAACTTAACCGGCAGAAAAATATTTTTTTGAAAAAATCCCTAAGCCCCAGGGTCACAATTTCATCAAAAATCTGATTTTCGGCAATTCACTCAAAAATGGTGCCAAACGGTTGCAATTGCTCCCCTGAAAGGTTTGGCGGTCGAAACAGAAGGCTTTTAATCACAGGAAAAGAAATCAGCCCTCGACAACTTAACCGGCAGAAAAATATTTTTTTGAAAAAACCCCTAAGCCCCGGGGTCACAATTTCATCAAAAATTTGATTTTCGGCAATTCACTCAAAAATGGTGCGAAACGGTTGAAAATGCTCACCTGAGAGGTTTGGCGGTCGAAACAGAAGGCTTTTAATCACAGGAAAATAAATCAGCCCTCGACAACTTAACCGGCAGAAAAAGATTTTTTTGAAAAAATCCCTAAGCCCCGGGGTCACAATTTCATCAAAAATCTGTCTTTCGGCAATTCACTCAAAAATGGTGCCAAACGGTTGCAATTGCTCCCCTGAAAGGTTTGGCGGTCGAAACAGAAGGCTTTTTTTCACAGGACACGAAATCAGCCCTCGACAACTTAACCGGCAGAAAAATATTTTTTTGAAAAAATCCCTAAGCCCCGGGGTCACAATTTCATCAAAAATCTGACTTTCGGTAATTCACTCAAAAATGGTGCCAAACGGTTGAAAATGCTCACCTGAGAGGTTTGGTGATCGAAACAGAAGGGTTTTAATCACAGGAAAAGAAATCAGCCCTCGACAACTTAACCGGCAGAAAAATATTTTTTTGAAAAAATCCCTAAGCCCCGGGGTCACAATTTCATCAAAAATCTGATTTTCGGCAATTCACTCAAAAATGGTGCCAAACGGTTGCAATTGCTCCCCTGAAAGGTTTGGCGGTCGAAACAGAAGGGTTTTAATCACAGGAAAAGAAATCAGCCCTCGACAACTTAACCGGCAGAAAAATATTTTTTTGAAAAAATCCCTAAGCCCCGGGGTCACAATTTCATCAAAAATCTGACTTTCGGTAATTCACTCAAAAATGGTGCCAAACGGTTGCAATTGCTCCCCTGAAAGGTTTGGCGGTCGAAACAGAAGGCTTTTAATCACAGGAAAAGAAATCAGCCCTCGACAACTTAACCGGCAGAAAAATATTTTTTTGAAAAAAGCCCTAAGCCCCGGGGTCAGAATTTCATCAAAAATCTGTCTTTCGGCAATTCACTCAAAAATGGTGCGAAACGGTTGAAAATGCTCACCTGAGAGGTTTGGCGTTCGAAACAGAAGGCTTTTAATCACAGGAAAAGAAATCAGCCCTCGACAACTTAACCGGCAGAAAAATATTTTTCTGAAAACATCCCTAAGCCCCGGGGTCACAATTTCATTAAAAATCTGACTTTCGGCAATTCACTCAAAAATGGTGCCAAACGGTTGCAAATGCTCCCCTGAAAGGTTTGGCGGTCGAAACAGAAGGCTATTTATCACAGGAGAAGAAATCAGCCCTCGACAACTTAACCGGCAGAAAAATATTTTTTTGAAAAAATCCCTAAGCCCCGGGGTCACAATTTGATCAAAAATCTGTCTTTCGGCAATTCACTCAAAAATGGTGCCAAACGGTTGAAAATGCTCACCTGAGAGGTTTGGCGGTCGAAACAGAAGGCTTTTTATCACAGGACACGAAATCAGCCCTCGACAACTTAACCGGCAGAAAAATATTTTTTTGAAAAAATCCCTAAGCCCCAGGGTCACAATTTCATCAAAAATCTGATTTTCGGCAATTCACTCAAAAATGGTGCCAAACGGTTGCAATTGCTCCCCTGAAAGGTTTGGCGGTCGAAACAGAAGGCTTTTAATCACAGGAAAAGAAATCAGCCCTCGACAACTTAACCGGCAGAAAAATATTTTTTTGAAAAAACCCCTAAGCCCCGGGGTCACAATTTCATCAAAAATCTGATTTTCGGCAATTCACTCAAAAATGGTGCGAAACGGTTGAAAATGCTCACCTGAGAGGTTTGGCGGTCGAAACAGAAGGCTTTTAATCACAGGAAAATAAATCAGCCCTCGACAACTTAACCGGCAGAAAAAGATTTTTTTGAAAAAATCCCTAAGCCCCGGGGTCACAATTTCATCAAAAATCTGTCTTTCGGCAATTCACTCAAAAATGGTGCCAAACGGTTGCAATTGCTCCCCTGAAAGGTTTGGCGGTCGAAACAGAAGGCTTTTTTTCACAGGACACGAAATCAGCCCTCGACAACTTAACCGGCAGAAAAATATTTTTTTGAAAAAATCCCTAAGCCCCGGGGTCACAATTTCATCAAAAATCTGACTTTCGGTAATTCACTCAAAAATGGTGCCAAACGGTTGAAAATGCTCACCTGAGAGGTTTGGTGATCGAAACAGAAGGGTTTTAATCACAGGAAAAGAAATCAGCCCTCGACAACTTAACCGGCAGAAAAATATTTTTTTGAAAAAATCCCTAAGCCCCGGGGTCACAATTTCATCAAAAATCTGATTTTCGGCAATTCACTCAAAAATGGTGCCAAACGGTTGCAATTGCTCCCCTGAAAGGTTTGGCGGTCGAAACAGAAGGCTTTTAATCACAGGAAAAGAAATCAGCCCTCGACAACTTAACCGGCAGAAAAATATTTTTTTGAAAAAATCCCTAAGCCCCGGGGTCACAATTTCATCAAAAATCTGACTTTCGGTAATTCACTCAAAAATGGTGCCAAACGGTTGCAATTGCTCCCCTGAAAGGTTTGGCGGTCGAAACAGAAGGCTTTTAATCACAGGAAAAGAAATCAGCCCTCGACAACTTAACCGGCAGAAAAATATTTTTTTGAAAAAAGCCCTAAGCCCCGGGGTCAGAATTTCATCAAAAATCTGTCTTTCGGCAATTCACTCAAAAATGGTGCGAAACGGTTGAAAATGCTCACCTGAGAGGTTTGGCGTTCGAAACAGAAGGCTTTTAATCACAGGAAAAGAAATCAGCCCTCGACAACTTAACCGGCAGAAAAATATTTTTCTGAAAACATCCCTAAGCCCCGGGGTCACAATTTCATTAAAAATCTGACTTTCGGCAATTCACTCAAAAATGGTGCCAAACGGTTGCAAATGCTCCCCTGAAAGGTTTGGCGGTCGAAACAGAAGGCTATTTATCACAGGAGAAGAAATCAGCCCTCGACAACTTAACCGGCAGAAAAATATTTTTTTGAAAAAATCCCTAAGCCCCGGGGTCACAATTTGATCAAAAATCTGTCTTTCGGCAATTCACTCAAAAATGGTGCCAAACGGTTGCAATTGCCCCCCCCTGAAAGGTTAGGCAGTCGAAATAGAAGGCTTTTAATCACAGGACACGAAATCAGCCCTCGACAACTTAACCGGCAGAAAAAGATTTTTTTGAAAAAATCCCTAAGCCCCGGGGTCACAATTTCATCAAAAATCTGTCTTTCGGCAATTCACTCAAAAATGGTGCCAAACGGTTGCAATTGCTCCCCTGAAAGGTTTGGCGGTCGAAACAGAAGGCTTTTTATCACAGGACACGAAATCAGCCCTCGACAACTTAACCGGCAGAAAAATATTTTTTTGAAAAAATCCCTAAGCCCCGGGGTCACAATTTCATCAAAAATCTGACTTTCGGTAATTCACTCAAAAATGGTGCCAAACGGTTGAAAATGCTCACCTGAGAGGTTTGGTGGTCGAAACAGAAGGGTTTTAATCACAGGAAAAGAAATCAGCCCTCGACAACTTAACCGGCAGAAAAATATTTTTTTGAAAAAATCCCTAAGCCCCGGGGTCACAATTTCATCAAAAATCTGATTTTCGGCAATTCACTCAAAAATGGTGCCAAAAGGTTGCAATTGCTCCCCTGAAAGGTTTGGCGGTCGAAACAGAAGGCTTTTAATCACAGGAAAAGAAATCAGCCCTCGACAACTTAACCGGCAGAAAAATATTTTTTTGAAAAAATCCCTAAGCCCCGGGGTCACAATTTCATTAAAAATCTGACTTTCGGCAATTCACTCAAAAATGGTGCCAAACGGTTGCAAATGCTCCCCTGAAAGGTTTGGCGGTCGAAACAGAAGGCTTTTAATCACAGGACACGAAATCAGCCCTCGACAACTTAACCGGCAGAAAAATATTTTTTTGAAAAAATCCCTAAGCCCCGGGGTCACAATTTCATCAAAAATCTGTCTTTCGGCAATTCACTCAAAAATGGTGCCAAATGGTTGCAATTGCTCCCCTGAAAGGTTTGGCGGTCGAAACAGAAGGCTTTTTATCACAGGACACGAAATCAGCCCTCGACAACTTAACCGGCAGAAAAATATTTTTTTGAAAAAATCCCTAAGCCCCGGGGTCACAATTTCATCAAAAATCTGACTTTCGGTAATTCACTCAAAAATGGTGCCAAACGGTTGAAAATGCTTGCCTGAGAGGTTTGGCGGTCGAAACAGAAGGCTTTTAATCACAGGAAAAGAAATCAGCCCTCGACAACTTAACCGGCAGAAAAATATTTTTCTGAAAACATCCCTAAGCCCCGGGGTCACAATTTCATTAAAAATCTGACTTTCGGCAATTCACTCAAAAATGGTGCCAAACGGTTGCAAATGCTCCCCTGAAAGGTTTGGCGGTCGAAACAGAAGGCTTTTAATCACAGGAAAAGAAATCAGCCCTCAACAACTTAACCGGCAGAAAAATATTTTTCTGAAAACATCCCTAAGCCCCGGGGTCACAATTTCATTAAAAATCTGACTTTCGGCAATTCACTCAAAAATGGTGCCAAACGGTTGCAAATGCTCCCCTGAAAGGTTTGGCGGTCGAAACAGAAGGCTATTTATCACAGGAGAAGAAATCAGCCCTCGACAACTTAACCGGCAGAAAAATATTTTTTTGAAAAAATCCCTAAGCCCCGGGGTCACAATTTCATCAAAAATCTGACTTTCGGCAACTCACTCAAAAATGGTGCCAAACGGTTGCAATTGCTCCCCTGAAAGGTTTTGCAGTCCAAATAGAAGGCTTTTAATCACAGGACACGAAATCAGCCCTCGACAACTTAACCGGCAGAAAAATATTTTTTTGAAAAAATCCCTAAGCCCCGGGGTCACAATTTCATCAAAAATCTGTCTTTCGGCAATTCACTCAAAAATGGTGCCAAATGGTTGCAATTGCTCCCCTGAAAGGTTTGGCGGTCGAAACAGAAGGCTTTTTATCACAGGACACGAAATCAGCCCTCGACAACTTAACCGGCAGAAAAAGATTTTTTTGAAAAAATCCCTAAGCCCCGGGGTCACAATTTCATCAAAAATCTGACTTTCGGTAATTCACTCAAAAATGGTGCCAAACGGTTGAAAATGCTTGCCTGAGAGGTTTGGCGGTCGAAACAGAAGGCTTTTAATCACAGGAAAAGAAATCAGCCCTCGACAACTTAACCGGCAGAAAAAGATTTTTTTGAAAAAATCCCTAAGACCCAGGGTCACAATTTCATCAAAAATCTGACTTTTGGCAACTCACTCAAAAATGGTGCCAAACGGTTGCAATTGCCCCCCCCGAAAGGTTAGGCAGTCGAAATAGAAGGCTTTTAATCACAGGACACGAAATCAGCCCTCGACAACTTAACCGGCAGAAAAAGATTTTTTTGAAAAAATCCCTAAGCCCTGGGGTCACAATTTCATCAAAAATCTGTCTTTCGGCAATTCACTCAAAAGTGGTGCCAAACGGTTGCAATTGCTCCCCTGAAAGGTTTGGCGGTCGAAACAGAAGGCTTTTTATCACAGGACACGAAATCAGCCCTCGACAACTTAACCGGCAGAAAAAGATTTTTTTGAAAAAATCCCTAAGCCCCGGGGTCACAATTTCATCAAAAATCTGACTTTCGGTAATTCACTCAAAAATGGTGCCAAACGGTTGAAAATGCTCACCTGAGATGTTTGGTGGTCGAAACAGAAGGGTTTTAATCACAGGAAAAGAAATCAGCCCTCGACAACTTAACCGGCAGAAAAATATTTTTTTGAAAAAATCCCTAAGCTCCGGGGTCACAATTTCATCAAAAATCTGATTTTCGGCAATTCACTCAAAAATGGTGCCAAACGGTTGCAATTGCTCCCCTGAAAGGTTTGGCGGTCGAAACAGAAGGCTTTTAATCACAGGAAAAGAAATCAGCCCTCGACAACTTAACCGGCAGAAAAATATTTTTTTGAAAAAATCCCTAAGCCCCGGCGTCACAATTTCATCAAAAATCTGATTTTCGGCAATTCACTCAAAAATGGTGCGAAACGGTTGAAAATGCTCACCTGAGAGGTTTGGCGGTCGAAACAGAAGGCTTTTAATCACAGGAAAATAAATCAGCCCTCGACAACTTAACCGGCAGAAAAAGATTTTTTTGAAAAAATCCCTAAGCCCCAGGGTCACAATTTCATCAAAAATCTGACTTTTGGCAACTCACTCAAAAATGGTGCCAAACGGTTGCAATTGCCCCCCCCCTGAAAGGTTAGGCAGTCGAAACAGAAGGCTTTTTATCACAGGACACGAAATCAGCCCTCGACAACTTAACCGGCAGAAAAATATTTTTTTGAAAAAATCCCTAAGCCCCGGGGTCACAATTTCATCAAAAATCTGACTTTCGGCAATTCACTCAAAAATGGTGCCAAACGGTTGCAATTGCTCCCCTGAAAGGTTTGGCGGTCGAAACAGAAGGCTTTTAATCACAGGAAAAGAAATCAGCCCTCGACAACTTAACCGGCAGAAAAATATTTTTTTGAAAAAATCCCTAAGCCCCGGGGTCACAATTTCATCAAAAATCTGACTTTCGGTAATTCACTCAAAAATGGTGCCAAACGGTTGCAATTGCTCCCCTGAAAGGTTTGGCGGTCGAAACAGAAGGCTTTTAATCACAGGAAAAGAAATCAGCCCTCGACAACTTAACGGGCAGAAAAAAATTGTTTTGAAAAAAGCCCTAAGCCCCGGGGTCACAATTTCATCAAAAATCTGACTTTCGGCAATTCACTAAAAAATGGTGCCAAACGGTTGCAATTGCTCCCCTGAAAGGTTTGGCAGTCGAAATAGAAGGCTTTTAATCACAGGAAAAGAAATCAGCCCTCGACAACTTAACCGGCAGAAAAAGATTTTTTTGAAAAAATCCCTAAGACCCAGGGTCACAATTTCATCAAAAATCTGACTTTTGGCAACTCACTCAAAAATGGTGCCAAACGGTTGCAATTGCCCCCCCCGAAAGGTTAGGCAGTCGAAATAGAAGGCTTTTAATCACAGGACACGAAATCAGCCCTCGACAACTTAACCGGCAGAAAAATATTTTTTTGAAAAAATCCCTAAGCCCCGGGGTCACAATTTCATCAAAAATCTGATTTTCGGCAATTCACTCAAAAATGGTGCCAAACGGTTGCAATTGCTCCCCTGAAAGGTTTGGCGGTCGAAACAGAAGGCTTTTAATCACAGGAAAAGAAATCAGCCCTCGACAACTTAACCGGCAGAAAAATATTTTTTTGAAAAAATCCCTAAGCCCCGGGGTCACAACTTCATCAAAAATCTGATTCTCGGCAATTCACTCAAAAATGGTGCGAAACGGTTGAAAATGCTCACCTGAGAGGTTTGGCGGTCGAAACAGAAGGCTTTTAATCACAGGAAAATAAATCAGCCCTCGACAACTTAACCGGCAGAAAAAGATTTTTTTGAAAAAATCCCTAAGCCCCAGGGTCACAATTTCATCAAAAACCTGACTTTTGGCAACTCACTCAAAAATGGTGCCAAACGGTTGCAATTACCCCCCCCCCGAAAGGTTAGGCAGTCGAAATAGAAGGCTTTTAATCACAGGACACGAAATCAGCCCTCGACAACTTAACCGGCAGAAAAAGATTTTTTTGAAAAAATCCCTAAGCCCCGGGGTCACAATTTCATCAAAAATCTGTCTTTCGGCAATTCACTCAAAAATGGTGCCAAATGGTTGCAATTGCTCCCCTGAAAGGTTTGGCGGTCGAAACAGAAGGCTTTTTATCACAGGACACAAAATCAGCCCTCGACAACTTAACAGGCAGAAAAATATTTTTTTGAAAAAATCCCTAAGCCCCGGGGTCACAATTTCATCAAAAATCTGACTTTCGGTAATTCACTCAAAAATGGTGCCAAACGGTTGAAAATGCTCACCTGAGAGGTTTGGTGGTCGAAACAGAAGGCTTTTAATCACAGGAAAAGAAATCAGCCCTCGACAACTTAACCGGCAGAAAAATATTTTTCTGAAAACATCCCTAAGCCCCGGGGTCACAATTTCATTAAAAATCTGACTTTCGGCAATTCACTCAAAAATGGTGCCAAAAGGTTGCAAATGCTCCCCTGAAAGGTTTGGCGGTCGAAACAGAAGGCTATTTATCACAGGAGAAGAAATCAGCCCTCGACAACTTAACCGGCAGAAAAATATTTTTTTGAAAAAATCCCTAAGCCCCAGGGTCACAATTTCATCAAAAATCTGACTTTCGGCAACTCACTCAAAAATGGTGCCAAACGGTTGCAATTGCTCCCCTGAAAGGTTTGGCAGTCGAAATAGAAGGCTTTTAATCACAGGAAAAGAAATCAGCCCTCGACAACTTAACCGGCAGAAAAAGATTTTTTTGAAAAAATCCCTAAGACCCAGGGTCACAATTTCATCAAAAATCTGACTTTTGGCAACTCACTCAAAAATGGTGCCAAACGGTTGCAATTGCCCCCCCCTGAAAGGTTAGGCAGTCGAAATAGAAGGCTTTTAATCACAGGACACGAAATCAGCCCTCGACAACTTAACCGGCAGAAAAAGATTTTTTTGAAAAAATCCCTAAGCCCCGGGGTCACAATTTCATCAAAAATCTGTCTTTCGGCAATTCACTCAAAAATGGTGCCAAATGGTTGCAATTGCTCCCCTGAAAGGTTTGGCGGTCGAAACAGAAGGCTTTTTGTCACAGGACACGAAATCAGCCCTCGACAACTTAACAGGCAGAAAAATATTTTTTTGAAAAAATTCCTAAGCCCCGGGGTCACAATTTCATCAAAAATCTGACTTTCGGTAATTCACTCAAAAATGGTGCCAAACGGTTGAAAATGCTCACCTGAGAGGTTTGGTGGTCGAAACAGAAGGGTTTTAATCACAGGAAAAGAAATCAGCCCTCGACAACTTAACCGGCAGAAAAATATTTTTTTGAAAAAATCCCTAAGCTCCGGGGTCACAATTTCATCAAAAATCTGATTTTCGGCAATTCACTCAAAAATGGTGCCAAACGGTTGCAATTGCTCCCCTGAAAGGTTTGGCAGTCAAAACAGAAGGCTTTTAATCACAGGAAAAGAAATCAGCCCTCGACAACTTAACCGGCAGAAAAAGATTTTTTTGAAAAAATCCCTAAGCCCCGGGGTCACAATTTCATCAAAAATCTGTCTTTCGGCAATTCACTCAAAAATGGTGCCAAATGGTTGCAATTGCTCCCCTGAAAGGTTTGGCAGTCGAAATAGAAGGCTTTTAATCACAGGAAAAGAAATCAGCCCTCGACAACTTAACCGGCAGAAAAAGATTTTTTTGAAAAAATCCCTAAGCCCCAGGGTCACAATTTCATCAAAAATCTGACTTTCGGCAACTCACTCAAAAATGGTGCCAAATGGTTGCAATTGCTCCCCTGAAAGGTTTGGCAGTCGAAATAGAAGGCTTTTAATCACAGGAAAAGAAATCAGCCCTCGACAACTTAACCGGCAGAAAAAGATTTTTTTGAAAAAATCCCTAAGCCCCAGGGTCACAATTTCATCAAAAATCTGACTTTCGGCAACTCACTCAAAAATGGTGCCAAACGGTTGAAAATGCTTGCCTGAGAGGTTTGGCGGTCGAAACAGAAGGCTTTTAATCACAGGAAAAGAAATCAGCCCTCGACAACTTAACCGGCAGAAAAATATTTTTCTGAAAACATCCCTAAGCCCCGGGGTCACAATTTCATCAAAAATCTGACTTTCGGCAACTCACTCAAAAATGGTGCCAAATGGTTGCAATTGCTCCCCTGAAAGGTTTGGCAGTCGAAATAGAAGGCTTTTAATCACAGGAAAAGAAATCAGCCCTCGACAACTTAACCGGCAGAAAAAGATTTTTTTGAAAAAATCCCTAAGCCCCAGGGTCACAATTTCATCAAAAATCTGACTTTCGGCAACTCACTCAAAAATGGTGCCAAACGGTTGAAAATGCTTGCCTGAGAGGTTTGGCGGTCGAAACAGAAGGCTTTTAATCACAGGAAAAGAAATCAGCCCTCGACAACTTAACCGGCAGAAAAATATTTTTCTGAAAACATCCCTAAGCCCCGGGGTCACAATTTCATTAAAAATCTGACTTTCGGCAATTCACTCAAAAATGGTGCCAAAAGGTTGCAAATGCTCCCCTGAAAGGTTTGGCGGTCGAAACAGAAGGCTATTTATCACAGGAGAAGAAATCAGCCCTCGACAACTTAACCGGCAGAAAAATATTTTTTTGAAAAAATCCCTAAGCCCCAGGGTCACAATTTCATCAAAAATCTGACTTTCGGCAACTCACTCAAAAATGGTGCCAAACGGTTGCAATTGCTCCCCTGAAAGGTTTGGCAGTCGAAATAGAAGGCTTTTAATCACAGGAAAAGAAATCAGCCCTCGACAACTTAACCGGCAGAAAAAGATTTTTTTGAAAAAATCCCTAAGACCCAGGGTCACAATTTCATCAAAAATCTGACTTTTGGCAACTCACTCAAAAATGGTGCCAAACGGTTGCAATTGCCCCCCCCCCTGAAAGGTTAGGCAGTCGAAATAGAAGGCTTTTAATCACAGGACACGAAATCAGCCCTCGACAACTTAACCGGCAGAAAAAGATTTTTTTGAAAAAATCCCTAAGCCCCGGGGTCACAATTTCATCAAAAATCTGTCTTTCGGCAATTCACTCAAAAATGGTGCCAAATGGTTGCAATTGCTCCCCTGAAAGGTTTGGCGGTCGAAACAGAAGGCTTTTTGTCACAGGACACGAAATCAGCCCTCGACAACTTAACAGGCAGAAAAATATTTTTTTGAAAAAATTCCTAAGCCCCGGGGTCACAATTTCATCAAAAATCTGACTTTCGGTAATTCACTCAAAAATGGTGCCAAATGGTTGCAATTGCTCCCCTGAAAGGTTTGGCAGTCGAAATAGAAGGCTTTTAATCACAGGAAAAGAAATCAGCCCTCGACAACTTAACCGGCAGAAAAAGATTTTTTTGAAAAAATCCCTAAGCCCCAGGGTCACAATTTCATCAAAAATCTGACTTTCGGCAACTCACTCAAAAATGGTGCCAAATGGTTGCAATTGCTCCCCTGAAAGGTTTGGCAGTCGAAATAGAAGGCTTTTAATCACAGGAAAAGAAATCAGCCCTCGACAACTTAACCGGCAGAAAAAGATTTTTTTGAAAAAATCCCTAAGCCCCAGGGTCACAATTTCATCAAAAATCTGACTTTCGGCAACTCACTCAAAAATGGTGCCAAACGGTTGAAAATGCTTGCCTGAGAGGTTTGGCGGTCGAAACAGAAGGCTTTTAATCACAGGAAAAGAAATCAGCCCTCGACAACTTAACCGGCAGAAAAATATTTTTCTGAAAACATCCCTAAGCCCCGGGGTCACAATTTCATTAAAAATCTGACTTTCGGCAATTCACTCAAAAATGGTGCCAAAAGGTTGCAAATGCTCCCCTGAAAGGTTTGGCGGTTGAAACAGAAGGCTATTTATCACAGGAGAAGAAATCAGCCCTCGACAACTTAACCGGCAGAAAAATATTTTTTTGAAAAAATCCCTAAGCCCCAGGGTCACAATTTCATCAAAAATCTGACTTTCGGCAACTCACTCAAAAATGGTGCCAAACGGTTGCAATTGCTCCCCTGAAAGGTTTGGCAGTCGAAATAGAAGGCTTTTAATCACAGGAAAAGAAATCAGCCCTCGACAACTTAACCGGCAGAAAAAGATTTTTTTGAAAAAATCCCTAAGACCCAGGGTCACAATTTCATCAAAAATCTGACTTTTGGCAACTCACTCAAAAATGGTGCCAAACGCTTGCAATTGCCCCCCCCCTGAAAGGTTAGGCAGTCGAAATAGAAGGCTTTTAATCACAGGAAAAGAAATCAGCCCTCGACAACTTAACCGGCAGAAAAAGATTTTTTTGAAAAAATCCCTAAGCCCCGGGGTCACAATTTCATCAAAAATCTGTCTTTCGGCAATTCACTCAAAAATGGTGCCAAATGGTTGCAATTGCTCCCCTGAAAGGTTTGGCGGTCGAAACAGAAGGCTTTTTGTCACAGGACACGAAATCAGCCCTCGACAACTTAACAGGCAGAAAAATATTTTTTTGAAAAAATTCCTAAGCCCCGGGGTCACAATTTCATCAAAAATCTGACTTTCGGTAATTCACTCAAAAATGGTGCCAAACGGTTGAAAATGCTCACCTGAGAGGTTTGGTGGTCGAAACAGAAGGGTTTTAATCACAGGAAAAGAAATCAGCCCTCGACAACTTAACCGGCAGAAAAATATTTTTTTGAAAAAATCCCTAAGCTCCGGGGTCACAATTTCATCAAAAATCTGATTTTCGGCAATTCACTCAAAAATGGTGCCAAACGGTTGCAATTGCTCCCCTGAAAGGTTTGGCAGTCAAAACAGAAGGCTTTTAATCACAGGAAAAGAAATCAGCCCTCGACAACTTAACCGGCAGAAAAAGATTTTTTTGAAAAAATCCCTAAGCCCCGGGGTCACAATTTCATCAAAAATCTGTCTTTCGGCAATTCACTCAAAAATGGTGCCAAATGGTTGCAATTGCTCCCCTGAAAGGTTTGGCGGTCGAAACAGAAGGCTTTTTATCACAGGACACGAAATCAGCCCTCGACAACTTAACCGGCAGAAAAATATTTTTTTGAAAAAATCCCTAAGCCCCGGGGTCACAATTTCATCAAAAATCTGACTTTCGGTAATTCACTCAAAAATGGTGCCAAATGGTTGAAAATGCTCACCTGAGAGGTTTGGTGGTCGAAACAGAAGGGTTTTAATCACAGGAAAAGAAATCAGCCCTCGACAACTTAACCGGCAGAAAAATATTTTTTTGAAAAAATCCCTAAGCCCCAGGGTCACAATTTCATCAAAAATCTGACTTTCGGCAACTCACTCAAAAATGGTGCCAAACGGTTGCAATTGCTCCCCTGAAAGGTTTGGCAGTCGAAATAGAAGGCTTTTAATCACAGGAAAAGAAATCAGCCCTCGACAACTTAACCGGCAGAAAAAGATTTTTTTGAAAAAATCCCTAAGACCCAGGGTCACAATTTCATCAAAAATCTGACTTTCGGCAACTCACTCAAAAATGGTGCCAAACGGTTGCAATTGCCCCCCCCCCTGAAAGGTTAGGCAGTCGAAATAGAAGGCTTTTAATCACAGGACACGAAATCAGCCCTCGACAACTTAACCGGCAGAAAAAGATTTTTTTGAAAAAATCCCTAAGCCCCGGGGTCACAATTTCATCAAAAATCTGTCTTTCGGCAATTCACTCAAAAATGGTGCCAAATGGTTGCAATTGCTCCCCTGAAAGGTTTGGCGGTCGAAACAGAAGGCTTTTTATCACAGTACACGAAATCAGCCCTCAACATCTTAACCGGCAGAAAAATATTTTTTGAAAAAATCCCTAAGCCCCGGGGGTCACAATTTCATCAAAAATCTGACTTTCGGTAATTCACTCAAAAATGGTGCCAAACGGTTGAAAATGCTCACCTGAGAGGTTTGGCGGTCGAAACAGAAGGGTTTTAATCACAGGAAAAGAAATCAGCCCTCGACAACTTAACCGGCAGAAAAATATTTTTTTGAAAAAATCCCTAAGCCCCAGGGTCACAATTTCATCAAAAATCTGACTTTTGGCAACTCACTCAAAAATGGTGCCAAACGGTTGCAATTGCCCCCCCCTGAAAGGTTAGGCAGTCGAAATAGAAGGCTTTTAATCACAGGACACGAAATCAGCCCTCGACAACTTAACCGGCAGAAAAATATTTTTTTGAAAAAATCCCTAAGCCCCGGGGTCACAATTTCATCAAAAATCTGATTTTCGGCAATTCACTCAAAAATGGTGCCAAACGGTTGCAATTGCTCCCCTGAAAGGTTTGGCGGTCGAAACAGAAGGCTTTTAATCACAGGAAAAGAAATCAGCCCTCGACAACTTAACCGGCAGAAAAATATTTTTTTGAAAAAATCCCTAAGCCCCGGGGTCACAATTTCATCAAAAATCTGACTTTCGGTAATTCACTCAAAAATGGTGCCAAACGGTTGAAAATGCTCACCTGAGAGGTTTGTTGGTCGAAACAGAAGGGTTTTAATCACAGGAAAAGAAATCAGCCCTCGACAACTTAACCGGCAGAAAAATATTTTTTTGAAAAAATCCCTAAGCCCCGGGGTCACAATTTCATCAAAAATCTGACTTTCGGTAATTCACTCAAAAATGGTGCCAAATGGTTGAAAATGCTCACCTGAGAGGTTTGGTGGTCGAAACAGAAGGGTTTTAATCACAGGAAAAGAAATCAGCCCTCGACAACTTAACCGGCAGAAAAATATTTTTTTGAAAAAATCCCTAAGCCCCAGGGTCACAATTTCATCAAAAATCTGACTTTCGGCAACTCACTCAAAAATGGTGCCAAACGGTTGCAATTGCTCCCCTGAAAGGTTTGGCAGTCGAAATAGAAGGCTTTTAATCACAGGAAAAGAAATCAGCCCTCGACAACTTAACCGGCAGAAAAAGATTTTTTTGAAAAAATCCCTAAGACCCAGGGTCACAATTTCATCAAAAATCTGACTTTCGGCAACTCACTCAAAAATGGTGCCAAACGGTTGCAATTGCCCCCCCCCCTGAAAGGTTAGGCAGTCGAAATAGAAGGCTTTAATCACAGGACACGAAATCAGCCCTCGACAACTTAACCGGCAGAAAAAGATTTTTTTGAAAAAATCCCTAAGCCCCGGGGTCACAATTTCATCAAAAATCTGTCTTTCGGCAATTCACTCAAAAATGGTGCCAAATGGTTGCAATTGCTCCCCTGAAAGGTTTGGCGGTCGAAACAGAAGGCTTTTTATCACAGTACACGAAATCAGCCCTCAACATCTTAACCGGCAGAAAAATATTTTTTGAAAAAATCCCTAAGCCCCGGGGGTCACAATTTCATCAAAAATCTGACTTTCGGTAATTCACTCAAAAATGGTGCCAAACGGTTGAAAATGCTCACCTGAGAGGTTTGGCGGTCGAAACAGAAGGGTTTTAATCACAGGAAAAGAAATCAGCCCTCGACAACTTAACCGGCAGAAAAATATTTTTTTGAAAAAATCCCTAAGCCCCGGGGTCACAATTTCATCAAAAATCTGATTTTCGGCAATTCACTCAAAAATGGTGCGAAACGGTTGAAAATGCTCACCTGAGAGGTTTGGCGGTCGAAACAGAAGGCTTTTAATCACAGGAAAATAAATCAGCCCTCGACAACTTAACCGGCAGAAAAAGATTTTTTTGAAAAAATCCCTAAGCCCCAGGGTCACAATTTCATCAAAAATCTGACTTTTGGCAACTCACTCAAAAATGGTGCCAAACGGTTGCAATTGCCCCCCCCTGAAAGGTTAGGCAGTCGAAATAGAAGGCTTTTAATCACAGGACACGAAATCAGCCCTCGACAACTTAACCGGCAGAAAAATATTTTTTTGAAAAAATCCCTAAGCCCCGGGGTCACAATTTCATCAAAAATCTGATTTTCGGCAATTCACTCAAAAATGGTGCCAAACGGTTGCAATTGCTCCCCTGAAAGGTTTGGCGGTCGAAACAGAAGGCTTTTAATCACAGGAAAAGAAATCAGCCCTCGACAACTTAACCGGCAGAAAAATATTTTTTTGAAAAAATCCCTAAGCCCCGGGGTCACAATTTCATCAAAAATCTGACTTTCGGTAATTCACTCAAAAATGGTGCCAAACGGTTGAAAATGCTCACCTGAGAGGTTTGTTGGTCGAAACAGAAGGGTTTTAATCACAGGAAAAGAAATCAGCCCTCGACAACTTAACCGGCAGAAAAATATTTTTTTGAAAAAATCCCTAAGCCCCGGGGTCACAATTTCATCAAAAATCTGATTTTCGGCAATTCACTCAAAAATGGTGCCAAACGGTTGCAATTGCTCCCCTGAAAGGTTTGGCGGTCGAAACAGAAGGCTTTTAATCACAGGAAAAGAAATCAGCCCTCGACAACTTAACCGGCAGAAAAAGATTTTTTTGAAAAAATCCCTAAGCCCCGGGGTCACAATTTCATCAAAAATCTGATTTTCGGCAATTCACTCAAAAATGGTGCCAAACGGTTGAAAATGCTCACCTGAGAGGTTTGGCGGTCGAAACAGAAGGCTTTTAATCACAGGAAAAGAAATCAGCCCTCGACAACTTAACCGGCAGAAAAATATTTTTCTGAAAACATCCCTAAGCCCCGGGGTCACAATTTCATTAAAAATCTGACTTTCGGCAATTCACTCAAAAATGGTGCCAAAAGGTTGCAAATGCTCCCCTGAAAGGTTTGGCGGTCGAAACAGAAGGCTATTTATCACAGGAGAAGAAATCAGCCCTCGACAACTTAACCGGCAGAAAAATATTTTTTTGAAAAAATCCCTAAGCCCCAGGGTCACAATTTCATCAAAAATCTGACTTTCGGCAACTCACTCAAAAATGGTGCCAAACGGTTGCAATTGCTCCCCTGAAAGGTTTGGCAGTCGAAATAGAAGGCTTTTAATCACAGGAAAAGAAATCAGCCCTCGACAACTTAACCGGCAGAAAAAGATTTTTTTGAAAAAATCCCTAAGACCCAGGGTCACAATTTCATCAAAAATCTGACTTTTGGCAACTCACTCAAAAATGGTGCCAAACGGTTGAAAATGCTTGCCTGAGAGGTTTGGCGGTCGAAACAGAAGGCTTTTAATCACAGGAAAAGAAATCAGCCCTCGACAACTTGACCGGCAGAAAAATATTTTTTTGAAAAAATCCCTAAGCTCCGGGGTCACAATTTCATCAAAAATCTGATTTTCGGCAATTCACTCAAAAATGGTGCCAAACGGTTGCAATTGCTCCCCTGAAAGGTTTGGCGGTCAAAACAGAAGGCTTTTAATCACAGGAAAAGAAATCAGCCCTCGACAACTTAACCGGCAGAAAAAGATTTTTTTGAAAAAATCCCTAAGCCCCGGGGTCACAATTTCATCAAAAATCTGTCTTTCGGCAATTCACTCAAAAATGGTGCCAAATGGTTGCAATTGCTTCCCTGAAAGGTTTGGCGGTCGAAACAGAAGGCTTTTTATCACAGGACACGAAATCAGCCCTCGACAACTTAACCGGCAGAAAAATATTTTTTTGAAAAAATCCCTAAGCCCCGGGGTCACAATTTCATCAAAAATCTGACTTTCGGTAATTCACTCAAAAATGGTGCCAAACGGTTGAAAATGCTCACCTGAGAGGTTTGGTGGTCGAAACAGAAGGGTTTTAATCACAGGAAAAGAAATCAGCCCTCGACAACTTAACCGGCAGAAAAATATTTTTTTGAAAAAATCCCTAAGCCCCAGGGTCACAATTTCATCAAAAATCTGACTTTCGGCAACTCACTCAAAAATGGTGCCAAACGGTTGCAATTGCCCCCCCCCCTGAAAGGTTAGGCAGTCGAAATAGAAGGCTTTTAATCACAGGACACGAAATCAGCCCTCGACAACTTAACCGGCAGAAAAAGATTTTTTTGAAAAAATCCCTAAGCCCCGGGGTCACAATTTCATCAAAAATCTGTCTTTCGGCAATTCACTCAAAAATGGTGCCAAATGGTTGCAATTGCTCCCCTGAAAGGTTTGGCGGTCGAAACAGAAGGCTTTTTATCACAGGACACGAAATCAGCCCTCAACATCTTAACCGGCAGAAAAATATTTTTTGAAAAAATCCCTAAGCCCCGGGGGTCACAATTTCATCAAAAATCTGACTTTCGGTAATTCACTCAAAAATGGTGCCAAACGGTTGAAAATGCTCACCTGAGAGGTTTGGCGGTCGAAACAGAAGGGTTTTAATCACAGGAAAAGAAATCAGCCCTCGACAACTTAACCGGCAGAAAAATATTTTTTTGAAAAAATCCCTAAGCCCCGGGGTCACAATTTCATCAAAAATCTGATTTTCGGCAATTCACTCAAAAATGGTGCGAAACGGTTGAAAATGCTCACCTGAGAGGTTTGGCGGTCGAAACAGAAGGCTTTTAATCACAGGAAAATAAATCAGCCCTCGACAACTTAACCGGCAGAAAAATATTTTTTTGAAAAAATCCCTAAGCCCCAGGGTCACAATTTCATCAAAAATCTGACTTTCGGCAACTCACTCAAAAATGGTGCCAAACGGTTGCAATTGCTCCCCTGAAAGGTTTGGCAGTCGAAATAGAAGGCTTTTAATCACAGGAAAAGAAATCAGCCCTCGACAACTTAACTGGCATTAAAAGATTTTTTTGAAAAAATCCCTAAGACCCAGGGTCACAATTTCATCAAAAATCTGACTTTCGGCAACTCACTCAAAAATGGTGCCAAACGGTTGCAATTGCCCCCCCCCCTGAAAGGTTAGGCAGTCGAAATAGAATTCTTTTAATCACAGGACACGAAATCAGCCCTCGACAACTTAACCGGCAGAAAAAGATTTTTTTGAAAAAATCCCTAAGCCCCGGGGTCACAATTTCATCAAAAATCTGTCTTTCGGCAATTCACTCAAAAATGGTGCCAAATGGTTGCAATTGCTCCCCTGAAAGGTTTGGCGGTCGAAACAGAAGGCTTTTTATCACAGGACACGAAATCAGCCCTCAACATCTTAACCGGCAGAAAAATATTTTTTGAAAAAATCCCTAAGCCCCGGGGGTCACAATTTCATCAAAAATCTGACTTTCGGTAATTCACTCAAAAATGGTGCCAAACGGTTGAAAATGCTCACCTGAGAGGTTTGGCGGTCGAAACAGAAGGGTTTTAATCACAGGAAAAGAAATCAGCCCTCGACAACTTAACCGGCAGAAAAATATTTTTTTGAAAAAATCCCTAAGCCCCGGGGTCACAATTTCATCAAAAATCTGATTTTCGGCAATTCACTCAAAAATGGTGCGAAACGGTTGAAAATGCTCACCTGAGAGGTTTGGCGGTCGAAACAGAAGGCTTTTAATCACAGGAAAATAAATCAGCCCTCGACAACTTAACCGGCAGAAAAAGATTTTTTTGAAAAAATCCCTAAGCCCCAGGGTCACAATTTCATCAAAAATCTGACTTTTGGCAACTCACTCAAAAATGGTGCCAAACGGTTGCAATTGCCCCCCCCTGAAAGGTTAGGCAGTCGAAATAGAAGGCTTTTAATCACAGGACACGAAATCAGCCCTCGACAACTTAACCGGCAGAAAAAGATTTTTTTGAAAAAATCCCTAAGCCCCGGGGTCACAATTTCATCAAAAATCTGATTTTCGGCAATTCACTCAAAAATGGTGCCAAACGGTTGCAATTGCTCCCCTGAAAGGTTTGGCGGTCGAAACAGAAGGCTTTTAATCACAGGAAAAGAAATCAGCCCTCGACAACTTAACCGGCAGAAAAATATTTTTTTGGAAAAATCCCTAAGCCCCGGGGTCACAATTTCATCAAAAATCTGACTTTCGGCAATTCACTCAGAAATGGTGCCAAACGGTTGCAAATGCTCACCTGAGAGGTTTGTTGGTCGAAACAGAAGGCTTTTAATCACAGGAAAAGAAATCAGCCCTCGACAACTTAACCGGCAGAAAAATATTTTTTTGAAAAAATCCCTAAGCCCCGGGGTCACAATTTCATCAAAAATCTGACTTTCGGCAATTCACTCAAAAATGGTGCCAAACGGTTGCAATTGCTCCCCTGAAAGGTTTGGCGGTCGAAACAGAAGGCTTTTAATCACAGGAAAAGAAATCAGCCCTCGACAACTTAACCGGCAGAAAAAGATTTTTTTGAAAAAATCCCTAAGCCCCGGGGTCACAATTTCATCAAAAATCTGATTTTCGGCAATTCACTCAAAAATGGTGCCAAACGGTTGAAAATGCTCACCTGAGAGGTTTGGCGGTCGAAACAGAAGGCTTTTAATCACAGGAAAAGAAATCAGCCCTCGACAACTTAACCGGCAGAAAAATATTTTTCTGAAAACATCCCTAAGCCCCGGGGTCACAATTTCATTAAAAATCTGACTTTCGGCAATTCACTCAAAAATGGTGCCAAAAGGTTGCAAATGCTCCCCTGAAAGGTTTGGCGGTCGAAACAGAAGGCTATTTATCACAGGAGAAGAAATCAGCCCTCGACAACTTAACCGGCAGAAAAATATTTTTTTGAAAAAATCCCTAAGCCCCAGGGTCACAATTTCATCAAAAATCTGACTTTCGGCAACTCACTCAAAAATGGTGCCAAACGGTTGCAATTGCTCCCCTGAAAGGTTTGGCAGTCGAAATAGAAGGCTTTTAATCACAGGAAAAGAAATCAGCCCTCGACAACTTAACCGGCAGAAAAAGATTTTTTTGAAAAAATCCCTAAGACCCAGGGTCACAATTTCATCAAAAATCTGACTTTTGGCAACTCACTCAAAAATGGTGCCAAACGGTTGCAATTGCCCCCCCCTGAAAGGTTAGGCAGTCGAAATAGAAGGCTTTTAATCACAGGACACGAAATCAGCCCTCGACAACTTAACCGGCAGAAAAAGATTTTTTTGAAAAAATCCCTAAGCCCCGGGGTCACAATTTCATCAAAAATCTGTCTTTCGGCAATTCATTCAAAAATGGTGCCAAATGGTTGCAATTGCTCCCCTGAAAGGTTTGGCGGTCGAAACAGAAGGCTTTTTGTCACAGGACACGAAATCAGCCCTCGACAACTTAACAGGCAGAAAAATATTTTTTTGAAAAAATCCCTAAGCCCCGGGGTCACAATTTCATCAAAAATCTGACTTTCGGCAATTCACTCAGAAATGGTGCCAAACGGTTGCAAATCCTCCCCTGAAAGGTTTGGCGGTCGAAACAGAAGGCTTTTTATCACAGGACACGAAATCAGCCCTCGACAACTTAACCGGCAGAAAAATATTTTTTTGAAAAAATCCCTAAGCCCCGGGGTCACAATTTCATCAAAAATCTGACTTTCGGTAATTCACTCAAAAATGGTGCCAAACGGTTGAAAATGCTCACCTGAGAGGTTTGTTGGTCGAAACAGAAGGGTTTTAATCACAGGAAAAGAAATCAGCCCTCGACAACTTAACCGGCAGAAAAAGATTTTTTTGAAAAAATCCCTAAGCCCCGGGGTCACAATTTCATCAAAAATCTGACTTTCGGTAATTCACTCAAAAATGGTGCCAAACGGTTGCAATTGCTCCCCTGAAAGGTTTGGCGGTCGAAACAGAAGGCTTTTAATCACAGGAAAAGAAATCAGCCCTCGACAACTTAACCGGCAGAAAAAGATTTTTTTGAAAAAATCCCTAAGCCCCGGGGTCACAATTTCATCAAAAATCTGATTTTCGGCAATTCACTCAAAAATGGTGCCAAACGGTTGAAAATGCTCACCTGAGAGGTTTGGCGGTCGAAACAGAAGGCTTTTAATCACAGGAAAAGAAATCAGCCCTCGACAACTTGACCGGCAGAAAAATATTTTTTTGAAAAAATCCCTAAACCCCAGGGTCACAATTTCATCAAAAATCTGTCTTTCGGCAATTCACTCAAAAATGGTGCCAAATGGTTGCAATTGCTCCCCTTAAAGGTTTGGCAGTCGAAATAAAAGGCTTTTAATCACAGGAAAAGAAATCAGCCCTCGACAACTTAACCGGCAGAAAAAGATTTTTTTGAAAAAATCCCTAAGCCCCGGGGTCACAATTTCATCAAAAATCTGACTTTCGGCAATTCACTCAAAAATGGTGCCAAATGGTTGAAAATGCTCACCTGAGAGGTTTGGCGGTCGAAACAGAAGGCTTTTAATCAAAGGAAAAGAAATCAGCCCTCGACAACTTGACCGGCAGAAAAATATTTTTTGGAAAAAATCCCTAAGCCCCGGGGTCACAATTTCATCAAAAATCTGCCTTTCGGCAATTCACTCAAAAATGGTGCCAAATGGTTGCAATTGCTCCCCTGAAAGGTTTGGCAGTCGAAATAGAAGGCTTTTAATCACAGGAAAAGAAATCAGCCCTCGACAACTTAACTGGCAGAAAAATATTTTTTTGAAAAAATCCCTAAGCCCCAGGGTCACAATTTCATCAAAAATCTGATTTTCGGCAATTCACTCAAAAATGGTGCCAAACGGTTGCAATTGCTCCCCTGAAAGGTTTGGCGGTCGAAACAGAAGGCTTTTAATCACAGGAAAAGAAATCAGCCCTCGACAACTTAACCGGCAGAAAAAGATTTTTTTGAAAAAATCCCTAAGCCCCGGGGTCACAATTTCATCAAAAATCTGATTTTCGGCAATTCACTCAAAAATGGTGCCAAACGGTTGAAAATGCTCACCTGAGAGGTTTGGCGGTCGAAACAGAAGGCTTTTAATCACAGGAAAAGAAATCAGCCCTCGACAACTTGACCGGCAGAAAAATATTTTTTTGAAAAAATCCCTAAGCCCCAGGGTCACAATTTCATCAAAAATCTGTCTTTCGGCAATTCACTCAAAAATGGTGCCAAATGGTTGCAATTGCTCCCCTGAAAGGTTTGGCAGTCGAAATAAAAGGCTTTTAATCACAGGAAAAGAAATCAGCCCTCGACAACTTAACCGGCAGAAAAAGATTTTTTTGAAAAAATCCCTAAGCCCCGGGGTCACAATTTCATCAAAAATCTGATTTTCGGCAATTCACTCAAAAATGGTGCCAAACGGTTGCAATTGCTCCCCTGAAAGGTTTGGCGGTCGAAACAGAAGGCTTTTTATCACCGGAAAAGAAATCAGCCCTCGACAACTTAACCGGCAGAAAAAGATTTTTTGGAAAAATTCCCTAAGCCCCGGGGTCACAATTTCATCAAAAATCTGACTTTCGGCAATTCACTCAAAAATGGTGCCAAATGGTTGAAAATGCTCACCTGAGAGGTTTGGCGGTCGAAACAGAAGGCTTTTAATCACAGGAAAAGAAATCAGCCCTCGACAACTTGACCGGCAGAAAAATATTTTTTTGAAAAAATCCCTAAGCCCCGGGGTCACAATTTCATCAAAAATCTGCCTTTCGGCAATTCACTCAAAAATGGTGCCAAATGGTTGCAATTGCTCCCCTGAAAGGTTTGGCAGTCGAAATAGAAGGCTTTTAATCACAGGAAAAGAAATCAGCCCTCGACAACTTAACTGGCAGAAAAATATTTTTTTGAAAAAATCCCTAAGCCCCAGGGTCACAATTTCATCAAAAATCTGATTTTCGGCAATTCACTCAAAAATGGTGCCAAACGGTTGCAATTGCTCCCCTGAAAGGTTTGGCGGTCGAAACAGAAGGCTTTTAATCACAGGACACGAAATCAGCCCTCGACAACTTAACCGGCAGAAAAATATTTTTTGGAAAAAATCCCTAAGCCCCGGGGTCACAATTTCATCAAAAATCTGACTTTCGGCAATTCACTCAAAAATGGTGCCAAATTGTTGAAAATGCTCACCTGAGAGGTTTGGCGGTCGAAACAGAAGGCTTTTAATCACAGGAAAAGAAATCAGCCCTCGACAACTTGACCGGCAGAAAAATATTTTTTTGAAAAAATCCCTAAGCCCCGGGGTCACAATTTCATCAAAAATCTGTCTTTCGGCAATTCACTCAAAAATGGTGCCAAATGGTTGCAATTGCTCCCCTGAAAGGTTTGGCGGTCGAAACAGAAGGCTTTTAATCACAGGAAAAGAAATCAGCCCTCGACAACTTGACCGGCAGAAAAATATTTTTTTGAAAAAATCCCTAAGCCCCAGGGTCACAATTTCATCAAAAATCTGTCTTTCGGCAATTCACTCAAAAATGGTGCCAAATGGTTGCAATTGCTCCCCTGAAAGGTTTGGCAGTCGAAATAAAAGGCTTTTAATCACAGGAAAAGAAATCAGCCCTCGACAACTTAACCGGCAGAAAAAGATTTTTTGGAAAAAATCCCTAAGCCCCGGGGTCACAATTTCATCAAAAATCTGATTTTCGGCAATTCACTCAAAAATGGTGCCAAACGGTTGCAATTGCTCCCCTGAAAGGTTTGGCGGTCGAAACAGAAGGCTTTTTATCACAGGAAAAGAAATCAGCCCTCGACAACTTAACCGGCAGAAAAAGATTTTTTTGAAAAAATCCCTAAGCCCCGGGGTCACAATTTCATCAAAAATCTGACTTTCGGCAATTCACTCAAAAATGGTGCCAAACGGTTGCAAATGCTCCCCTGAAAGGTTTGGCGGTCGAAACAGAAGGCTATTTATCACAGGAGAAGAAATCAGCCCTCGACAACTTAACCGGCAGAAAAATATTTTTTTGAAAAAAATCCCTAAGCCCCAGGGTCACAATTTCATCAAAAATCTGACTTTCGGCAAATCACTCAAAAATGGTGCCAAACGGTTGCAATTGCTCCCCTGAAAGGTTTGGCAGTCCAAATAGAAGGCTTTTAATCACAGGACACGAAATCAGCCCTCGACAACTTAACCGGCAGAGAAATATTTTTTTGAAAAAATCCCTAAGCCCCGGGGTCACAATTTCATCAAAAATCTGTCTTTCAGCAAGTCACTCAAAAATGGTGCCAAATGGTTGCAATTGCTCCCCTGAAAGGTTTGGCGGTCGAAACAGAAGGCTTTTTATCACAGGACACGAAATCAGCCCTCAACAACTTAACCGGCAGAAAAATATTTTTTTGAAAAAATCCCTAAGCCCCGGGGTCACAATTTCATCAAAAATCTGACTTTCGGCAATTCACTCAGAAATGGTGCCAAACGGTTGCAAATCCTCCCCTGAAAGGTTTGGCGGTCGAAACAGAAGGCTTTTTATCACAGGACACGAAATCAGCCCTCGACAACTTAACCGGCAGAAAAATATTTTTTTGAAAAAATCCCTAAGCCCCGGGGTCACAATTTCATCAAAAATCTGACTTTCGGTAATTCACTCAAAAATGGTGCCAAACGGTTGAAAATGCTCACCTGAGAGGTTTGTTGGTCGAAACAGAAGGGTTTTAATCACAGGAAAAGAAATCAGCCCTCGACAACTTAACCGGCAGAAAAATATTTTTTTGAAAAAATCCCTAAGCCCCGGGGTCACAATTTCATCAAAAATCTGACTTTCGGTAATTCACTCAAAAATGGTGCCAAACGGTTGCAATTGCTCCCCTGAAAGGTTTGGCGGTCGAAACAGAAGGCTTTTAATCACAGGAAAAGAAATCAGCCCTCGACAACTTAACCGGCAGAAAAAGATTTTTTTGAAAAAATCCCTAAGCCCCGGGGTCACAATTTCATCAAAAATCTGATTTTCGGCAATTCACTCAAAAATGGTGCCAAACGGTTGAAAATGCTCACCTGAGAGGTTTGGCGGTCGAAACAGAAGGCTTTTAATCACAGGAAAAGAAATCAGCCCTCGACAACTTGACCGGCAGAAAAATTTTTTTTGAAAAAATCCCTAAACCCCAGGGTCACAATTTCATCAAAAATCTGTCTTTCGGCAATTCACTCAAAAATGGTGCCAAATGGTTGCAATTGCTCCCCTTAAAGGTTTGGCAGTCGAAATAAAAGGCTTTTAATCACAGGAAAAGAAATCAGCCCTCGACAACTTAACCGGCAGAAAAAGATTTTTTTGAAAAAATCCCTAAGCCCCGGGGTCACAATTTCATCAAAAATCTGACTTTCGGCAATTCACTCAAAAATGGTGCCAAATGGTTGAAAATGCTCACCTGAGAGGTTTGGCGGTCGAAACAGAAGGCTTTTAATCAAAGGAAAAGAAATCAGCCCTCGACAACTTGACCGGCAGAAAAATATTTTTTTGAAAAAATCCCTAAGCCCCGGGGTCACAATTTCATCAAAAATCTGCCTTTCGGCAATTCACTCAAAAATGGTGCCAAATGGTTGCAATTGCTCCCCTGAAAGGTTTGGCAGTCGAAATAGAAGGCTTTTAATCACAGGAAAAGAAATCAGCCCTCGACAACTTAACTGGCAGAAAAATATTTTTTTGAAAAAATCCCTAAGCCCCAGGGTCACAATTTCATCAAAAATCTGATTTTCGGCAATTCACTCAAAAATGGTGCCAAACGGTTGAAAATGCTCACCTGAGAGGTTTGGCGGTCGAAACAGAAGGCTTTTAATCACAGGAAAAGAAATCAGCCCTCGACAACTTGACCGGCAGAAAAATATTTTTTTGAAAAAATCCCTAAGCCCCAGGGTCACAATTTCATCAAAAATCTGTCTTTCGGCAATTCACTCAAAAATGGTGCCAAATGGTTGCAATTGCTCCCCTGAAAGGTTTGGCAGTCGAAATAAAAGGCTTTTAATCACAGGAAAAGAAATCAGCCCTCGACAACTTAACCGGCAGAAAAAGATTTTTTTGAAAAAATCCCTAAGCCCCGGGGTCACAATTTCATCAAAAATCTGATTTTCGGCAATTCACTCAAAAATGGTGCCAAACGGTTGCAATTGCTCCCCTGAAAGGTTTGGCGGTCGAAACAGAAGGCTTTTTATCACCGGAAAAGAAATCAGCCCTCGACAACTTAACCGGCAGAAAAAGATTTTTTGGAAAAATTCCCTAAGCCCCGGGGTCACAATTTCATCAAAAATCTGACTTTCGGCAATTCACTCAAAAATGGTGCCAAATGGTTGAAAATGCTCACCTGAGAGGTTTGGCGGTCGAAACAGAAGGCTTTTAATCACAGGAAAAGAAATCAGCCCTCGACAACTTGACCGGCAGAAAAATATTTTTTTGAAAAAATCCCTAAGCCCCGGGGTCACAATTTCATCAAAAATCTGCCTTTCGGCAATTCACTCAAAAATGGTGCCAAATGGTTGCAATTGCTCCCCTGAAAGGTTTGGCAGTCGAAATAGAAGGCTTTTAATCACAGGAAAAGAAATCAGCCCTCGACAACTTAACTGGCAGAAAAATATTTTTTTGAAAAAATCCCTAAGCCCCAGGGTCACAATTTCATCAAAAATCTGACTTTCGGCAATTCACTCAAAAATGGTGCCAAACGGTTGCAATTGCTCCCCTGAAAGGTTTGGCGGTCGAAACAGAAGGCTTTTAATCACAGGACACGAAATCAGCCCTCGACAACTTAACCGGCAGAAAAATATTTTTTGGAAAAAATCCCTAAGCCCCGGGGTCACAATTTCATCAAAAATCTGACTTTCGGCAATTCACTCAAAAATGGTGCCAAATTGTTGAAAATGCTCACCTGAGAGGTTTGGCGGTCGAAACAGAAGGCTTTTAATCACAGGAAAAGAAATCAGCCCTCGACAACTTGACCGGCAGAAAAATATTTTTTTGAAAAAATCCCTAAGCCCCGGGGTCACAATTTCATCAAAAATCTGCCTTTCGGCAATTCACTCAAAAATGGTGCCAAATGGTTGCAATTGCTCCCCTGAAAGGTTTGGCGGTCGAAACAGAAGGCTTTTAATCACAGGAAAAGAAATCAGCCCTCGACAACTTGACCGGCAGAAAAATATTTTTTTGAAAAAATCCCTAAGCCCCAGGGTCACAATTTCATCAAAAATCTGTCTTTAAGCAATTCACTCAAAAATGGTGCCAAATGGTTGCAATTGCTCCCCTGAAAGGTTTGGCAGTCGAAATAAAAGGCTTTTAATCACAGGAAAAGAAATCAGCCCTCGACAACTTAACCGGCAGAAAAAGATTTTTTGGAAAAAATCCCTAAGCCCCGGGGTCACAATTTCATCAAAAATCTGATTTTCGGCAATTCACTCAAAAATGGTGCCAAACGGTTGCAATTGCTCCCCTGAAAGGTTTGGCGGTCGAAACAGAAGGCTTTTTATCACAGGAAAAGAAATCAGCCCTCGACAACTTAACCGGCAGAAAAAGATTTTTTTGAAAAAATCCCTAAGCCCCGGGGTCACAATTTCATCAAAAATCTGACTTTCGGCAATTCACTCAAAAATGGTGCCAAACGGTTGCAAATGCTCCCCTGAAAGGTTTGGCGGTCGAAACAGAAGGCTATTTATCACAGGAGAAGAAATCAGCCCTCGACAACTTAACCGGCAGAAAAATATTTTTTTGAAAAAAATCCCTAAGCCCCAGGGTCACAATTTCATCAAAAATCTGACTTTCGGCAAATCACTCAAAAATGGTGCCAAACGGTTGCAATTGCTCCCCTGAAAGGTTTGGCAGTCCAAATAGAAGGCTTTTAATCACAGGACACGAAATCAGCCCTCGACAACTTAACCGGCAGAGAAATATTTTTTTGAAAAAATCCCTAAGCCCCGGGGTCACAATTTCATCAAAAATCTGTCTTTCAGCAAGTCACTCAAAAATGGTGCCAAATGGTTGCAATTGCTCCCCTGAAAGGTTTGGCGGTCGAAACAGAAGGCTTTTTATCACAGGACACGAAATCAGCCCTCAACAACTTAACCGGCAGAAAAATATTTTTTTGAAAAAATCCCTAAGCCCCGGGGTCACAATTTCATCAGAAATCTGACTTTCGGTAATTCACTCAAAAATGGTGCCAAACGGTTGCAATTGCTCCCCTGAAAGGTTTGGCGGTCGAAACAGAAGGCTTTTAATCACAGGACACGAAATCAGCCCTCGACAACTTAACCGGCAGAAAAATATTTTTTGGAAAAAATCCCTAAGCCCCGGGGTCACAATTTCATCAAAAATCTGACTTTCGGCAATTCACTCAAAAATGGTGCCAAATGGTTGAAAATGCTCACCTGAGAGGTTTGGCGGTCGAAACAGAAGGCTTTTAATCACAGGAAAAGAAATCAGCCCTCGACAACTTGACCGGCAGAAAAATATTTTTTGGAAAAAATCCCTAAGCCCCGGGGTCACAATTTCATCAAAAATCTGCCTTTCGGCAATTCACTCAAAAATGGTGCCAAATGGTTGCAATTGCTCCCCTGAAAGGTTTGGCAGTCGAAATAGAAAGCTTTTAATCACAGGAAAAGAAATCAGCCCTCGACAACTTAACTGGCAGAAAAATATTTTTCTGAAAAAATCCCTAAGCCCCGGGGTCACAATTTCATCAAAAATCTGACTTTCGGCAATTCACTCAAAAATGGTGCCAAATGGTTGCAATTGCTCCCCTGAAAGGTTTGGCGGTCGAAACAGAAGGCTTTTAATCACACGAAAAGAAATCAGCCCTCGACAACTTAACCGGCAGAAAAATATTTTTCTGAAAAAATCCCTAAGCCCCGGGGTCACAATTTCATTAAAAATATGACTTTCGGCAATTCACTCAAAAATGGTGCGAAACGGTTGAAAATGCTCACCTGAAAGGTTTGGCGGTCGAAACAGAAGGCTTTTTATCACAGGACACGAAATCAGCCCTCGACAACTTAACCGGCAGAAAAATATTTTTCTGAAAAAATCCCTAAGCCCCGGGGTCACAATTTCATCAAAAATCTGTCTTTCGGCAATTCACTCAAAAATGGTGCCAAATGGTTGCAATTGCTCCCCTGAAAGGTTTGGCGGTCGAAACAGAAGGCTTTTTATCACAGGAAAAGAAATCAGCCCTCGACAACTTAACCGGCAGAAAAAGATTTTTTTGAAAAAATCCCTAAGCCCCGGGGTCACAATTTCATCAAAAATCTGACTTTCGGCAATTCACTCAAAAATGGTGCGAAACGGTTGAAAATGCTCACCTGAGAGGTTTGGCGGTCGAAACAGAAGGCTTTTAATCACAGGAAAAGAAATCAGCCCTCGACAACTTGACCGGCAGAAAAATATTTTTTTGAAAAAATCCCTAAGCCCCGGGGTCACAATTTCATCAAAAATCTGTCTTTCGGCAATTCACTCAAAAATGGTGCCAAATGGTTGCAATTGCTCCCCTGAAAGGTTTGGCAGTCGAAATAGAAGGCTTTTAATCACAGGAAAAGAAATCAGCCCTCGACAACTTAACTGGCAGAAAAATATTTTTCTGAAAAAATCCCTAAGCCCCGGGGTCACAATTTCATCAAAAATCTGTCTTTCGGCAATTCACTCAAAAATGGTGCCAAATGGTTGCAATTGCTCCCCTGAAAGGTTTGGCGGTCGAAACAGAAGGCTTTTAATCACACGAAAAGAAATCAGCCCTCGACAACTTAACCGGCAGAAAAATATTTTTCTGAAAAAATCCCTAAGCCCCGGGGTCACAATTTCATAAAAAATCTGATTTTCGGCAATTCACTCAAAAATGGTGCCAAACGGTTGCAATTGCTCCCCTGAAAGGTTTGGCGGTCGAAACAGAAGGCTTTTAATCACAGGACACGAAAACAGCCCTCGACAACTTAACCGGCAGAAAAAGATTTTTTTGAAAAAATCCCTAAGCCCCGGGGTCACAATTTCATTAAAAATCTGACTTTCGGCAATTCACTCAAAAATGGTGCCAAACGGTTGCAATTGCTCCCCTGAAAGGTTTGGCAGTCGAAATAGAAGGCTTTTAATCACAGAAAAAGAAATCAGCCCTCGACAACTTAACTGGCAGAAAAATATTTTTCTGAAAAAATCCCTAAGCACCGGGGTCACAATTTCATCAAAAATCTGCCTTTCGGCAAATCACTCAAAAATGGTGCCAAACGGTTGCAATTGCTCCCCTTAAAGGTTTGGCAGTCCAAATAGAAGGCTTTTAATCACAGGACACGAAATCAGCCCTCGACAACTTAACCGGCAGAGAAATATTTTTTTGAAAAAATCCCTAAGCCCCGGGGTCACAATTTCATCAAAAATCTGTCTTTCGGCAATTCACTCAAAAATGGTGCCAAATGGTTGCAATTGCTCCCCTGAAAGGTTTGGCGGTCGAAACAGAAGGCTTTTTATAAAAGGACACGAAATCAGCCCTCAACAACTTAACCGGCAGAAAAATATTTTTTTGAAAAAATCCCTAAGCTCCGGGGTCACAATTTCATCAAAAATCTGACTTTCGGTAATTCACTCAAAAATGGTGCCAAACGGTTGCAATTGCTCCCCTGAAAGGTTTGGCGGTCGAAACAGAAGGCTTTTAATCACAGGACACGAAATCAGCCCTCGACAACTTAACCGGCAGAAAAATATTTTTTGGAAAAAATCCCTAAGCCCCGGGGTCACAATTTCATCAAAAATCTGACTTTCGGCAATTCACTCAAAAATGGTGCCAAATGGTTGAAAATGCTCACCTGAGAGGTTTGGCGGTCGAAACAGAAGGCTTTTAATCACAGGAAAAGAAATCAGCCCTCGACAACTTGACCGGCAGAAAAATATTTTTTGGAAAAAATCCCTAAGCCCCGGGGTCACAATTTCATCAAAAATCTGCCTTTCGGCAATTCACTCAAAAATGGTGCCAAATGGTTGCAATTGCTCCCCTGAAAGGTTTGGCAGTCGAAATAGAAGGCTTTTAATCACAGGAAAAGAAATCCGCCCTCGACAACTTAACTGGCAGAAAAATATTTTTCTGAAAAAATCCCTAAGCCCCGGGGTCACAATTTCATCAAAAATCTGACTTTCGGCAATTCACTCAAAAATGGTGCCAAATGGTTGCAATTGCTCCCCTGAAAGGTTTGGCGGTCGAAACAGAAGGCTTTTAATCACACGAAAAGAAATCAGCCCTCGACAACTTAACCGGCAGAAAAATATTTTTCTGAAAAAATCCCTAAGCCCCGGGGTCACAATTTCATTAAAAATCTGACTTTCGGCAATTCACTCAAAAATGGTGCGAAACGGTTGCAATTGCTCCCCTGAGAGGTTTGGTGGTCGAAACAGAAGGGTTTTAATCACAGGAAAAGAAATCAGCCCTCGACAACTTAACCGGCAGAAAAAGATTTTTTTGAAAAAATCCCTAAGCCCCGGGGTCACAATTTCATCAAAAATCTGATTTTCGGCAATTCACTCAAAAATGGTGCCAAACGGTTGCAATTGCTCCCCTGAAAGGTTTGGCGGTCGAAACAGAAGGCTATTTATCACAGGAGAAGAAATCAGCCCTCGACAACTTAACCGGCAGAAAAATATTTTTTTGAAAAAAATCCCTAAGCCCCAGGGTCACAATTTCATCAAAAATCTGACTTTCGGCAAATCACTCAAAAATGGTGCCAAACGGTTGCAATTGCTCCCCTGAAAGGTTTGGCAGTCCAAATAGAAGGCTTTTAATCACAGGACACGAAATCAGCCCTCGACAACTTAACCGGCAGAGAAATATTTTTTTGAAAAAATCCCTAAGCCCCGGGGTCACAATTTCATCAAAAATCTGTCTTTCGGCAATTCACTCAAAAATGGTGCCAAATGGTTGCAATTGCTCCCCTGAAAGGTTTGGCGGTCGAAACAGAAGGCTTTTTATAAAAGGACACGAAATCAGCCCTCAACAACTTAACCGGCAGAAAAATATTTTTTTGAAAAAATCCCTAAGCCCCGGGGTCACAATTTCATCAAAAATCTGACTTTCGGTAATTCACTCAAAAATGGTGCCAAACGGTTGCAATTGCTCCCCTGAAAGGTTTGGCGGTCGAAACAGAAGGCTTTTAATCACAGGACACGAAATCAGCCCTCGACAACTTAACCGGCAGAAAAATATTTTTTGGAAAAAATCCCTAAGCCCCGGGGTCACAATTTCATCAAAAATCTGACTTTTCGCAATTCACTCAAAAATGGTGCCAAATGGTTGCAATTGCTCCCCTGAAAGGTTTGGCAGTCGAAATAGAAGGCTTTTAATCACAGGAAAAGAAATCAGCCCTCGACAACTTAACTGGCAGAAAAATATTTTTCTGAAAAAATCCCTAAGCCCCGGGGTCACAATTTCATCAAAAATCTGACTTTCGGCAAATCACTCAAAAATGGTGCCAAACGGTTGCAATTGCTCCCCTTAAAGGTTTGGCAGTCCAAATAGAAGGCTTTTAATCACAGGACACGAAATCAGCCCTCGACAACTTAACCGGCAGAGAAATATTTTTTTGAAAAAATCCCTAAGCCCCGGGGTCACAATTTCATCAAAAATCTGTCTTTCGGCAATTCACTCAAAAATGGTGCCAAATGGTTGCAATTGCTCCCCTGAAAGGTTTGGCGGTCGAAACAGAAGGCTTTTTATAAAAGGACACGAAATCAGCCCTCAACAACTTAACCGGCAGAAAAAGATTTTTTTGAAAAAATCCCTAAGCCCCGGGGTCACAATTTCATCAAAAATCTGACTTTCGGTAATTCACTCAAAAATGGTGCCAAACGGTTGCAATTGCTCCCCTGAAAGGTTTGGCGGTCGAAACAGAAGGCTTTTAATCACAGGACACGAAATCAGCCCTCGACAACTTAACCGGCAGAAAAATATTTTTTGGAAAAAATCCCTAAGCCCCGGGGTCACAATTTCATCAAAAATCTGACTTTCGGCAATTCACTCAAAAATGGTGCCAAATGGTTGAAAATGCTCACCTGAGAGGTTTGGCGGTCGAAACAGAAGGCTTTTAATCACAGGAAAAGAAATCAGCCCTCGACAACTTGACCGGCAGAAAAATATTTTTTTGAAAAAATCCCTAAGCCCCGGGGTCACAATTTCATCAAAAATCTGCCTTTCGGCAATTCACTCAAAAATGGTGCCAAATGGTTGCAATTGCTCCCCTGAAAGGTTTGGCAGTCGAAATAGAAGGCTTTTAATCACAGGAAAAGAAATCAGCCCTCGACAACTTAACTGGCAGAAAAATATTTTTCTGAAAAAATCCCTAAGCCCCGGGGTCACAATTTCATCAAAAATCTGTCTTTCGGCAATTCACTCAAAAATGGTGCCAAATGGTTGCAATTGCTCCCCTGAAAGGTTTGGCGGTCGAAACAGAAGGCTTTTAATCACACGAAAAGAAATCAGCCCTCGACAACTTAACCGGCAGAAAAATATTTTTCTGAAAAAATCCCTAAGCCCCGGGGTCACAATTTCATCAAAAATCTGTCTTTCGGCAATTCACTCAAAAATGGTGCCAAACGGTTGCAATTGCCCCCCCCTGAAAGGTTAGGCAGTCGAAATAGAAGGCTTTTAATCACAGGACACGAAATCAGCCCTCGACAACTTAACTGGCAGAAAAAGATTTTTTTGAAAAAATCCCTAAGCCCCGGGGTCACAATTTCATCAAAAATCTGACTTTCGGCAATTCACTCAGAAATGGTGCCAAACGGTTGCTAATCCTCCCCTGAAAGGTTTGGCGGTCGAAACAGAAGGCTTTTTATCACAGGACACGAAATCAGCCCTCGACAACTTAACCGGCAGAAAAATATTTTTTTGAAAAAATCCCTAAGCCCCGGGGTCACAATTTCATCAAAAATCTGACTTTCGGTAATTCACTCAAAAATGGTGCCAAACGGTTGAAAATGCTCACCTGAGAGGTTTGTTGGTCGAAACAGAAGGGATTTAATCACAGGAAAAGAAATCAGCCCTCGACAACTTAACCGGCAGAAAAATATTTTTTTGAAAAAATCCCTAAGCCCCGGGGTCACAATTTCATCAAAAATCTGATTTTCGGCAATTCACTCAAAAATGGTGCCAAACGGTTGCAATTGCTCCCCTGAAAGGTTTGGCGGTCGAAACAGAAGGCTTTTAATCACAGGAAAAGAAATCAGCCCTCGACAACTTAACCGGCAGAAAAAGATTTTTTTGAAAAAATCCCTAAGCCCCGGGGTCACAATTTCATCAAAAATCTGATTTTCGGCAATTCACTCAAAAATGGTGCCAAACGGTTGAAAATGCTCACCTGAGAGGTTTGGCGGTCGAAACAGAAGGCTTTTAATCACAGGAAAAGAAATCAGCCCTCGACAACTTGACCGGCAGAAAAATATTTTTTTGAAAAAATCCCTAAGCCCCAGGGTCACAATTTCATCAAAAATCTGTCTTTCGGCAATTCACTCAAAAATGGTGCCAAATGGTTGCAATTGCTCCCCTGAAAGGTTTGGCAGTCGAAATAAAAGGCTTTTAATCACAGGAAAAGAAATCAGCCCTCGACAACTTAACCGGCAGAAAAAGATTTTTTTGAAAAAATCCCTAAGCCCCGGGGTCACAATTTCATCAAAAATCTGATTTTCGGCAATTCACTCAAAATTGGTGCGAAACGGTTGCAATTGCTCCCCTGAAAGGTTTGGCGGTCGAAACAGAAGGCTTTTTATCACAGGAAAAGAAATCAGCCCTCGACAACTTAACCGGCAGAAAAAGATTTTTTTGAAAAAATCCCTAAGCCCCGGGGTCACAATTTCATCAAAAATCTGACTTTCGGCAATTCACTCAAAAATGGTGCCAAACGGTTGCAAATCCTCCCCTGAAAGGTTTGGCGGTCGAAACAGAAGGCTTTTTATAAAAGGACACGAAATCAGCCCTCAACAACTTAACCGGCAGAAAAATATTTTTTTGAAAAAATCCCTAAGCCCCGGGGTCACAATTTCATTAAAAATCTGACTTTCGGTAATTCACTCAAAAATGGTGCCAAACGGTTGCAATTGCTCCCCTGAAAGGTTTGGCGGTCGAAACAGAAGGCTTTTAATCACAGGACACGAAATCAGCCCTCGACAACTTAACCGGAAGAAAAATATTTTTTGGAAAAAATCCCTAAGCCCCGGGGTCACAATTTCATCAAAAATCTGACTTTCGGCAATTCACTCAAAAATGGTGCCAAATGGTTGAAAATGCTCACCTGAGAGGTTTGGCGGTCGAAACAGAAGGCTTTTAATCACAGGAAAAGAAATCAGCCCTCGACAACTTGACCGGCAGAAAAATATTTTTTTGAAAAAATCCCTAAGCCCCGGGGTCACAATTTCATCAAAAATCTGCCTTTCGGCAATTCACTCAAAAATGGTGCCAAATGGTTGCAATTGCTCCCCTGAAAGGTTTGGCAGTCGAAATAGAAGGCTTTTAATCACAGGAAAAGAAATCAGCCCTCGACAACTTAACTGGCAGAAAAATATTTTTCTGAAAAAATCCCTAAGCCCCGGGGTCACAATTTCATCAAAAATCTGACTTTCGACAAATCACTCAAAAATGGTGCCAAACGGTTGCAATTGCTCCCCTTAAAGGTTTGGCAGTCCAAATAGAAGGCTTTTAATCACACGAAAAGAAATCAGCCCTCGACAACTTAACCGGCAGAGAAATATTTTTTTGAAAAAATCCCTAAGCCCCGGGGTCACAATTTCATCAAAAATCTGTCTTTCGGCAATTCACTCAAAAATGGTGCCAAATGGTTGCAATTGCTCCCCTGAAAGGTTTGGCGGTCGAAACAGAAGGCTTTTTATCACAGGACACGAAATCAGCCCTCGACAACTTAACCGGCAGAAACATATTTTTTTGAAAAAATCCCTAAGCCCCGGGGTCACAATTTCATCAAAAATCTGACTTTCGGTAATTCACTCAAAAATGGTGCCAAACGGTTGCAATTGCTCCCCTGAGAGGTTTGGTGGTCGAAACAGAAGGGTTTTAATCACAGGAAAAGAAATCAGCCCTCGACAACTTAACCGGCAGAAAAAGATTTTTTTGAAAAAATCCCTAAGCCCCGGGGTCACAATTTCATCAAAAATCTGATTTTCGGCAATTCACTCAAAAATGGTGCCAAACGGTTGCAATTGCTCCCCTGAAAGGTTTGGCGGTCGAAACAGAAGGCTTTTAATCACAGGACACGAGAACAGCCCTCGACAACTTAACCGGCAGAAAAAGATTTTTTTGAAAAAATCCCTAAGCCCCGGGGTCACAATTTCATTAAAAATCTGACTTTCGGCAATTCACTCAAAAATGGTGCCAAACGGTTGCAAATGCTCCCCTGAAAGGTTTGGCGGTCGAAACAGAAGGCTATTTATCACAGGAGAAGAAATCAGCCCTCGACAACTTAACCGGCAGAAAAATATTTTTTTGAAAAAAATCCCTAAGCCCCAGGGTCACAATTTCATCAAAAATCTGACTTTCGGCAAATCACTCAAAAATGGTGCCAAACGGTTGCAATTGCTCCCCTGAAAGGTTTGGCAGTCCAAATAGAAGGCTTTTAATCACAGGACACGAAATCAGCCCTCGACAACTTAACCGGCAGAGAAATATTTTTTTGAAAAAATCCCTAAGCCCCGGGGTCACAATTTCATCAAAAATCTGTCTTTCGGCAATTCACTCAAAAATGGTGCCAAATGGTTGTAATTGCTCCCCTGAAAGGTTTGGCGGTCGAAACAGAAGGCTTTTTATAAAAGGACACGAAATCAGCCCTCAACAACTTAACCGGCAGAAAAATATTTTTTTGAAAAAATCCCTAAGCCCCGGGGTCACAATTTCATCAAAAATCTGACTTTCGGTAATTCACTCAAAAATGGTGCCAAACGGTTGCAATTGCTCCCCTGAAAGGTTTGGCGGTCGAAACAGAAGGCTTTTAATCACAGGACACGAAATCAGCCCTCGACAACTTAACCGGCAGAAAAATATTTTTTGGAAAAAATCCCTAAGCCCCGGGGTCACAATTTCATCAAAAATCTGACTTTTGGCAATTCACTCAAAAATGGTGCCAAATGGTTGCAATTGCTCCCCTGAAAGGTTTGGCAGTCGAAATAGAAGGCTATTAATCACAGGAAAAGAAATCAGCCCTCGACAACTTAACTGGCAGAAAAATATTTTTCTGAAAAAATCCCTAAGCCCCGGGGTCACAATTTCATCAAAAATCTGACTTTCGGCAATTCACTCAAAAATGGTGCGAAACGGTTGAAAATGCTCACCTGAGAGGTTTGGCGGTCGAAACAGAAGGCTTTTAATCACAGGAAAAGAAATCAGCCCTCGACAACTTGACCGGCAGAAAAATATTTTTTTGAAAAAATCCCTAAGCCCCGGGGTCACAATTTCATCAAAAATCTGTCTTTCGGCAATTCACTCAAAAATGGTGCCAAATGGTTGCAATTGCTCCCCTGAAAGGTTTGGCAGTCGAAATAGAAGGCTTTTAATCACAGGAAAAGAAATCAGCCCTCGACAACTTAACTGGCAGAAAAATATTTTTCTGAAAAAATCCCTAAGCCCCGGGGTCACAATTTCATCAAAAATCTGTCTTTCGGCAATTCACTCAAAAATGGTGCCAAATGGTTGCAATTGCTCCCCTGAAAGGTTTGGCGGTCGAAACAGAAGGCTTTTAATCACACGAAAAGAAATCAGCCCTCGACAACTTAACCGGCAGAAAAATATTTTTCTGAAAAAATCCCTAAGCCCCGGGGTCACAATTTCATAAAAAATCTGATTTTCGGCAATTCACTCAAAAATGGTGCCAAACGGTTGCAATTGCTCCCCTGAAAGGTTTGGCGGTCGAAACAGAAGGCTTTTAATCACAGGACACGAAAACAGCCCTCGACAACTTAACCGGCAGAAAAAGATTTTTTTGAAAAAATCCCTAAGCCCCGGGGTCACAATTTCATTAAAAATCTGACTTTCGGCAATTCACTCAAAAATGGTGCCAAACGGTTGCAATTGCTCCCCTGAAAGGTTTGGCAGTCGAAATAGAAGGCTTTTAATCACAGAAAAAGAAATCAGCCCTCGACAACTTAACTGGCAGAAAAATATTTTTCTGAAAAAATCCCTAAGCACCGGGGTCACAATTTCATCAAAAATCTGCCTTTCGGCAAATCACTCAAAAATGGTGCCAAACGGTTGCAATTGCTCCCCTTAAAGGTTTGGCAGTCCAAATAGAAGGCTTTTAATCACAGGACACGAAATCAGCCCTCGACAACTTAACCGGCAGAGAAATATTTTTTTGAAAAAATCCCTAAGCCCCGGGGTCACAATTTCATCAAAAATCTGTCTTTCGGCAATTCACTCAAAAATGGTGCCAAATGGTTGCAATTGCTCCCCTGAAAGGTTTGGCGGTCGAAACAGAAGGCTTTTTATAAAAGGACACGAAATCAGCCCTCAACAACTTAACCGGCAGAAAAATATTTTTTTGAAAAAATCCCTAAGCTCCGGGGTCACAATTTCATCAAAAATCTGACTTTCGGTAATTCACTCAAAAATGGTGCCAAACGGTTGCAATTGCTCCCCTGAAAGGTTTGGCGGTCGAAACAGAAGGCTTTTAATCACAGGACACGAAATCAGCCCTCGACAACTTAACCGGCAGAAAAATATTTTTTGGAAAAAATCCCTAAGCCCCGGGGTCACAATTTCATCAAAAATCTGACTTTCGGCAATTCACTCAAAAATGGTGCCAAATGGTTGAAAATGCTCACCTGAGAGGTTTGGCGGTCGAAACAGAAGGCTTTTAATCACAGGAAAAGAAATCAGCCCTCGACAACTTGACCGGCAGAAAAATATTTTTTGGAAAAAATCCCTAAGCCCCGGGGTCACAATTTCATCAAAAATCTGCCTTTCGGCAATTCACTCAAAAATGGTGCCAAATGGTTGCAATTGCTCCCCTGAAAGGTTTGGCAGTCGAAATAGAAGGCTTTTAATCACAGGAAAAGAAATCCGCCCTCGACAACTTAACTGGCAGAAAAATATTTTTCTGAAAAAATCCCTAAGCCCCGGGGTCACAATTTCATCAAAAATCTGACTTTCGGCAATTCACTCAAAAATGGTGCCAAATGGTTGCAATTGCTCCCCTGAAAGGTTTGGCGGTCGAAACAGAAGGCTTTTAATCACACGAAAAGAAATCAGCCCTCGACAACTTAACCGGCAGAAAAATATTTTTCTGAAAAAATCCCTAAGCCCCGGGGTCACAATTTCATTAAAAATCTGACTTTCGGCAATTCACTCAAAAATGGTGCGAAACGGTTGCAATTGCTCCCCTGAGAGGTTTGGTGGTCGAAACAGAAGGGTTTTAATCACAGGAAAAGAAATCAGCCCTCGACAACTTAACCGGCAGAAAAAGATTTTTTTGAAAAAATCCCTAAGCCCCGGGGTCACAATTTCATCAAAAATCTGATTTTCGGCAATTCACTCAAAAATGGTGCCAAACGGTTGCAATTGCTCCCCTGAAAGGTTTGGCGGTCGAAACAGAAGGCTATTTATCACAGGAGAAGAAATCAGCCCTCGACAACTTAACCGGCAGAAAAATATTTTTTTGAAAAAAATCCCTAAGCCCCAGGGTCACAATTTCATCAAAAATCTGACTTTCGGCAAATCACTCAAAAATGGTGCCAAACGGTTGCAATTGCTCCCCTGAAAGGTTTGGCAGTCCAAATAGAAGGCTTTTAATCACAGGACACGAAATCAGCCCTCGACAACTTAACCGGCAGAGAAATATTTTTTTGAAAAAATCCCTAAGCCCCGGGGTCACAATTTCATCAAAAATCTGTCTTTCGGCAATTCACTCAAAAATGGTGCCAAATGGTTGCAATTGCTCCCCTGAAAGGTTTGGCGGTCGAAACAGAAGGCTTTTTATAAAAGGACACGAAATCAGCCCTCAACAACTTAACCGGCAGAAAAATATTTTTTTGAAAAAATCCCTAAGCCCCGGGGTCACAATTTCATCAAAAATCTGACTTTCGGTAATTCACTCAAAAATGGTGCCAAACGGTTGCAATTGCTCCCCTGAAAGGTTTGGCGGTCGAAACAGAAGGCTTTTAATCACAGGACACGAAATCAGCCCTCGACAACTTAACCGGCAGAAAAATATTTTTTGGAAAAAATCCCTAAGCCCCGGGGTCACAATTTCATCAAAAATCTGACTTTTCGCAATTCACTCAAAAATGGTGCCAAATGGTTGCAATTGCTCCCCTGAAAGGTTTGGCAGTCGAAATAGAAGGCTTTTAATCACAGGAAAAGAAATCAGCCCTCGACAACTTAACTGGCAGAAAAATATTTTTCTGAAAAAATCCCTAAGCCCCGGGGTCACAATTTCATCAAAAATCTGACTTTCGGCAAATCACTCAAAAATGGTGCCAAACGGTTGCAATTGCTCCCCTTAAAGGTTTGGCAGTCCAAATAGAAGGCTTTTAATCACAGGACACGAAATCAGCCCTCGACAACTTAACCGGCAGAGAAATATTTTTTTGAAAAAATCCCTAAGCCCCGGGGTCACAATTTCATCAAAAATCTGTCTTTCGGCAATTCACTCAAAAATGGTGCCAAATGGTTGCAATTGCTCCCCTGAAAGGTTTGGCGGTCGAAACAGAAGGCTTTTTATAAAAGGACACGAAATCAGCCCTCAACAACTTAACCGGCAGAAAAAGATTTTTTTGAAAAAATCCCTAAGCCCCGGGGTCACAATTTCATCAAAAATCTGACTTTCGGTAATTCACTCAAAAATGGTGCCAAACGGTTGCAATTGCTCCCCTGAAAGGTTTGGCGGTCGAAACAGAAGGCTTTTAATCACAGGACACGAAATCAGCCCTCGACAACTTAACCGGCAGAAAAATATTTTTTGGAAAAAATCCCTAAGCCCCGGGGTCACAATTTCATCAAAAATCTGACTTTCGGCAATTCACTCAAAAATGGTGCCAAATGGTTGAAAATGCTCACCTGAGAGGTTTGGCGGTCGAAACAGAAGGCTTTTAATCACAGGAAAAGAAATCAGCCCTCGACAACTTGACCGGCAGAAAAATATTTTTTTGAAAAAATCCCTAAGCCCCGGGGTCACAATTTCATCAAAAATCTGCCTTTCGGCAATTCACTCAAAAATGGTGCCAAATGGTTGCAATTGCTCCCCTGAAAGGTTTGGCAGTCGAAATAGAAGGCTTTTAATCACAGGAAAAGAAATCAGCCCTCGACAACTTAACTGGCAGAAAAATATTTTTCTGAAAAAATCCCTAAGCCCCGGGGTCACAATTTCATCAAAAATCTGTCTTTCGGCAATTCACTCAAAAATGGTGCCAAATGGTTGCAATTGCTCCCCTGAAAGGTTTGGCGGTCGAAACAGAAGGCTTTTAATCACACGAAAAGAAATCAGCCCTCGACAACTTAACCGGCAGAAAAATATTTTTCTGAAAAAATCCCTAAGCCCCGGGGTCACAATTTCATCAAAAATCTGTCTTTCGGCAATTCACTCAAAAATGGTGCCAAACGGTTGCAATTGCCCCCCCCTGAAAGGTTAGGCAGTCGAAATAGAAGGCTTTTAATCACAGGACACGAAATCAGCCCTCGACAACTTAACTGGCAGAAAAAGATTTTTTTGAAAAAATCCCTAAGCCCCGGGGTCACAATTTCATCAAAAATCTGACTTTCGGCAATTCACTCAGAAATGGTGCCAAACGGTTGCTAATCCTCCCCTGAAAGGTTTGGCGGTCGAAACAGAAGGCTTTTTATCACAGGACACGAAATCAGCCCTCGACAACTTAACCGGCAGAAAAATATTTTTTTGAAAAAATCCCTAAGCCCCGGGGTCACAATTTCATCAAAAATCTGACTTTCGGTAATTCACTCAAAAATGGTGCCAAACGGTTGAAAATGCTCACCTGAGAGGTTTGTTGGTCGAAACAGAAGGGATTTAATCACAGGAAAAGAAATCAGCCCTCGACAACTTAACCGGCAGAAAAATATTTTTTTGAAAAAATCCCTAAGCCCCGGGGTCACAATTTCATCAAAAATCTGATTTTCGGCAATTCACTCAAAAATGGTGCCAAACGGTTGCAATTGCTCCCCTGAAAGGTTTGGCGGTCGAAACAGAAGGCTTTTAATCACAGGAAAAGAAATCAGCCCTCGACAACTTAACCGGCAGAAAAAGATTTTTTTGAAAAAATCCCTAAGCCCCGGGGTCACAATTTCATCAAAAATCTGATTTTCGGCAATTCACTCAAAAATGGTGCCAAACGGTTGAAAATGCTCACCTGAGAGGTTTGGCGGTCGAAACAGAAGGCTTTTAATCACAGGAAAAGAAATCAGCCCTCGACAACTTGACCGGCAGAAAAATATTTTTTTGAAAAAATCCCTAAGCCCCAGGGTCACAATTTCATCAAAAATCTGTCTTTCGGCAATTCACTCAAAAATGGTGCCAAATGGTTGCAATTGCTCCCCTGAAAGGTTTGGCAGTCGAAATAAAAGGCTTTTAATCACAGGAAAAGAAATCAGCCCTCGACAACTTAACCGGCAGAAAAAGATTTTTTTGAAAAAATCCCTAAGCCCCGGGGTCACAATTTCATCAAAAATCTGATTTTCGGCAATTCACTCAAAATTGGTGCGAAACGGTTGCAATTGCTCCCCTGAAAGGTTTGGCGGTCGAAACAGAAGGCTTTTTATCACAGGAAAAGAAATCAGCCCTCGACAACTTAACCGGCAGAAAAAGATTTTTTTGAAAAAATCCCTAAGCCCCGGGGTCACAATTTCATCAAAAATCTGACTTTCGGCAATTCACTCAAAAATGGTGCCAAACGGTTGCAAATCCTCCCCTGAAAGGTTTGGCGGTCGAAACAGAAGGCTTTTTATAAAAGGACACGAAATCAGCCCTCAACAACTTAACCGGCAGAAAAATATTTTTTTGAAAAAATCCCTAAGCCCCGGGGTCACAATTTCATTAAAAATCTGACTTTCGGTAATTCACTCAAAAATGGTGCCAAACGGTTGCAATTGCTCCCCTGAAAGGTTTGGCGGTCGAAACAGAAGGCTTTTAATCACAGGACACGAAATCAGCCCTCGACAACTTAACCGGAAGAAAAATATTTTTTGGAAAAAATCCCTAAGCCCCGGGGTCACAATTTCATCAAAAATCTGACTTTCGGCAATTCACTCAAAAATGGTGCCAAATGGTTGAAAATGCTCACCTGAGAGGTTTGGCGGTCGAAACAGAAGGCTTTTAATCACAGGAAAAGAAATCAGCCCTCGACAACTTGACCGGCAGAAAAATATTTTTTTGAAAAAATCCCTAAGCCCCGGGGTCACAATTTCATCAAAAATCTGCCTTTCGGCAATTCACTCAAAAATGGTGCCAAATGGTTGCAATTGCTCCCCTGAAAGGTTTGGCAGTCGAAATAGAAGGCTTTTAATCACAGGAAAAGAAATCAGCCCTCGACAACTTAACTGGCAGAAAAATATTTTTCTGAAAAAATCCCTAAGCCCCGGGGTCACAATTTCATCAAAAATCTGACTTTCGACAAATCACTCAAAAATGGTGCCAAACGGTTGCAATTGCTCCCCTTAAAGGTTTGGCAGTCCAAATAGAAGGCTTTTAATCACACGAAAAGAAATCAGCCCTCGACAACTTAACCGGCAGAGAAATATTTTTTTGAAAAAATCCCTAAGCCCCGGGGTCACAATTTCATCAAAAATCTGTCTTTCGGCAATTCACTCAAAAATGGTGCCAAATGGTTGCAATTGCTCCCCTGAAAGGTTTGGCGGTCGAAACAGAAGGCTTTTTATCACAGGACACGAAATCAGCCCTCGACAACTTAACCGGCAGAAACATATTTTTTTGAAAAAATCCCTAAGCCCCGGGGTCACAATTTCATCAAAAATCTGACTTTCGGTAATTCACTCAAAAATGGTGCCAAACGGTTGCAATTGCTCCCCTGAGAGGTTTGGTGGTCGAAACAGAAGGGTTTTAATCACAGGAAAAGAAATCAGCCCTCGACAACTTAACCGGCAGAAAAAGATTTTTTTGAAAAAATCCCTAAGCCCCGGGGTCACAATTTCATCAAAAATCTGATTTTCGGCAATTCACTCAAAAATGGTGCCAAACGGTTGCAATTGCTCCCCTGAAAGGTTTGGCGGTCGAAACAGAAGGCTTTTAATCACAGGACACGAGAACAGCCCTCGACAACTTAACCGGCAGAAAAAGATTTTTTTGAAAAAATCCCTAAGCCCCGGGGTCACAATTTCATTAAAAATCTGACTTTCGGCAATTCACTCAAAAATGGTGCCAAACGGTTGCAAATGCTCCCCTGAAAGGTTTGGCGGTCGAAACAGAAGGCTATTTATCACAGGAGAAGAAATCAGCCCTCGACAACTTAACCGGCAGAAAAATATTTTTTTGAAAAAAATCCCTAAGCCCCAGGGTCACAATTTCATCAAAAATCTGACTTTCGGCAAATCACTCAAAAATGGTGCCAAACGGTTGCAATTGCTCCCCTGAAAGGTTTGGCAGTCCAAATAGAAGGCTTTTAATCACAGGACACGAAATCAGCCCTCGACAACTTAACCGGCAGAGAAATATTTTTTTGAAAAAATCCCTAAGCCCCGGGGTCACAATTTCATCAAAAATCTGTCTTTCGGCAATTCACTCAAAAATGGTGCCAAATGGTTGTAATTGCTCCCCTGAAAGGTTTGGCGGTCGAAACAGAAGGCTTTTTATAAAAGGACACGAAATCAGCCCTCAACAACTTAACCGGCAGAAAAATATTTTTTTGAAAAAATCCCTAAGCCCCGGGGTCACAATTTCATCAAAAATCTGACTTTCGGTAATTCACTCAAAAATGGTGCCAAACGGTTGCAATTGCTCCCCTGAAAGGTTTGGCGGTCGAAACAGAAGGCTTTTAATCACAGGACACGAAATCAGCCCTCGACAACTTAACCGGCAGAAAAATATTTTTTGGAAAAAATCCCTAAGCCCCGGGGTCACAATTTCATCAAAAATCTGACTTTTGGCAATTCACTCAAAAATGGTGCCAAATGGTTGCAATTGCTCCCCTGAAAGGTTTGGCAGTCGAAATAGAAGGCTATTAATCACAGGAAAAGAAATCAGCCCTCGACAACTTAACTGGCAGAAAAATATTTTTCTGAAAAAATCCCTAAGCCCCGGGGTCACAATTTCATCAAAAATCTGACTTTCGGCAATTCACTCAAAAATGGTGCCAAATGGTTGCAATTGCTCCCCTGAAAGGTTTGGCGGTCGAAACAGAAGGCTTTTAATCACACGAAAAGAAATCAGCCCTCGACAACTTAACCGGCAGAAAAATATTTTTCTGAAAAAATCCCTAAGCCCCGGGGTCACAATTTCATTAAAAATCTGACTTTCGGCAATTCACTCAAAAATGGTGCGAAACGGTTGCAATTGCTCCCCTGAAAGGTTTGGCGGTCGAAACAGAAGGCTTTTTATCACAGGACACGAAATCAGCCCTCGACAACTTAACCGGCAGAAACATATTTTTTTGAAAAAATCCCTAAGCCCCGGGGTCACAATTTCATCAAAAATCTGACTTTCGGTAATTCACTCAAAAATGGTGCCAAACGGTTGCAATTGCTCCCCTGAGAGGTTTGGTGGTCGAAACAGAAGGGTTTTAATCACAGGAAAAGAAATCAGCCCTCGACAACTTAACCGGCAGAAAAAGATTTTTTTGAAAAAATCCCTAAGCCCCGGGGTCACAATTTCATCAAAAATCTGATTTTCGGCAATTCACTCAAAAATGGTGCCAAACGGTTGCAATTGCTCCCCTGAAAGGTTTGGCGGTCGAAACAGAAGGCTTTTAATCACAGGACACGAGAACAGCCCTCGACAACTTAACCGGCAGAAAAAGATTTTTTTGAAAAAATCCCTAAGCCCCGGGGTCACAATTTCATTAAAAATCTGACTTTCGGCAATTCACTCAAAAATGGTGCCAAACGGTTGCAAATGCTCCCCTGAAAGGTTTGGCGGTCGAAACAGAAGGCTATTTATCACAGGAGAAGAAATCAGCCCTCGACAACTTAACCGGCAGAAAAATATTTTTTTGAAAAAAATCCCTAAGCCCCAGGGTCACAATTTCATCAAAAATCTGACTTTCAGCAAATCACTCAAAAATGGTGCCAAACGGTTGCAATTGCTCCCCTGAAAGGTTTGGCAGTCCAAATAGAAGGCTTTTAATCACAGGACACGAAATCAGCCCTCGACAACTTAACCGGCAGAGAAATATTTTTTTGAAAAAATCCCTAAGCCCCGGGGTCACAATTTCATCAAAAATCTGTCTTTCGGCAATTCACTCAAAAATGGTGCCAAATGGTTGCAATTGCTCCCCTGAAAGGTTTGGCGGTCGAAACAGAAGGCTTTCTATAAAAGGACACGAAATCAGCCCTCGACAACTTAACCGGCAGAAAAATATTTTTTGGAAAAAATCCCTAAGCCCCGGGGTCACAATTTCATCAAAAATCTGACTTTCGGCAATTCACTCAAAAATGGTGCCAAATGGTTGAAAATGCTCACCTGAGAGGTTTGGCGGTCGAAACAGAAGGCTTTTAATCACAGGAAAAGAAATCAGCCCTCGACAACTTGACCGGCAGAAAAATATTTTTTTGAAAAAATCCCTAAGCCCCGGGGTCACAATTTCATCAAAAATCTGCCTTTCGGCAATTCACTCAAAAATGGTGCCAAATGGTTGCAATTGCTCCCCTGAAAGGTTTGGCAGTCGAAATAGAAGGCTTTTAATCACAGGAAAAGAAATCAGCCCTCGACAACTTAACTGGCAGAAAAATATTTTTCTGAAAAAATCCCTAAGCCCCGGGGTCACAATTTCATCAAAAATCTGACTTTTGGCAATTCACTCAAAAATGGTGCCAAATGGTTGCAATTGCTCCCCTGAAAGGTTTGGCAGTCGAAATAGAAGGCTATTAATCACAGGAAAAGAAATCAGCCCTCGACAACTTAACTGGCAGAAAAATATTTTTCTGAAAAAATCCCTAAGCCCCGGGGTCACAATTTCATCAAAAATCTGACTTTCGGCAATTCACTCAAAAATGGTGCCAAATGGTTGCAATTGCTCCCCTGAAAGGTTTGGCGGTCGAAACAGAAGGCTTTTAATCACACGAAAAGAAATCAGCCCTCGACAACTTAACCGGCAGAAAAATATTTTTCTGAAAAAATCCCTAAGCCCCGGGGTCACAATTTCATTAAAAATCTGACTTTCGGCAATTCACTCAAAAATGGTGCGAAACGGTTGCAATTGCTCCCCTGAAAGGTTTGGCGGTCGAAACAGAAGGCTTTTTATCACAGGACACGAAATCAGCCCTCGACAACTTAACCGGCAGAAACATATTTTTTTGAAAAAATCCCTAAGCCCCGGGGTCACAATTTCATCAAAAATCTGACTTTCGGTAATTCACTCAAAAATGGTGCCAAACGGTTGCAATTGCTCCCCTGAGAGGTTTGGTGGTCGAAACAGAAGGGTTTTAATCACAGGAAAAGAAATCAGCCCTCGACAACTTAACCGGCAGAAAAAGATTTTTTTGAAAAAATCCCTAAGCCCCGGGGTCACAATTTCATCAAAAATCTGATTTTCGGCAATTCACTCAAAAATGGTGCCAAACGGTTGCAATTGCTCCCCTGAAAGGTTTGGCGGTCGAAACAGAAGGCTTTTAATCACAGGACACGAGAACAGCCCTCGACAACTTAACCGGCAGAAAAAGATTTTTTTGAAAAAATCCCTAAGCCCCGGGGTCACAATTTCATTAAAAATCTGACTTTCGGCAATTCACTCAAAAATGGTGCCAAACGGTTGCAAATGCTCCCCTGAAAGGTTTGGCGGTCGAAACAGAAGGCTATTTATCACAGGAGAAGAAATCAGCCCTCGACAACTTAACCGGCAGAAAAATATTTTTTTGAAAAAAATCCCTAAGCCCCAGGGTCACAATTTCATCAAAAATCTGACTTTCAGCAAATCACTCAAAAATGGTGCCAAACGGTTGCAATTGCTCCCCTGAAAGGTTTGGCAGTCCAAATAGAAGGCTTTTAATCACAGGACACGAAATCAGCCCTCGACAACTTAACCGGCAGAGAAATATTTTTTTGAAAAAATCCCTAAGCCCCGGGGTCACAATTTCATCAAAAATCTGTCTTTCGGCAATTCACTCAAAAATGGTGCCAAATGGTTGCAATTGCTCCCCTGAAAGGTTTGGCGGTCGAAACAGAAGGCTTTTTATAAAAGGACACGAAATCAGCCCTCGACAACTTAACCGGCAGAAAAATATTTTTTGGAAAAAATCCCTAAGCCCCGGGGTCACAATTTCATCAAAAATCTGACTTTCGGCAATTCACTCAAAAATGGTGCCAAATGGTTGAAAATGCTCACCTGAGAGGTTTGGCGGTCGAAACAGAAGGCTTTTAATCACAGGAAAAGAAATCAGCCCTCGACAACTTGACCGGCAGAAAAATATTTTTTTGAAAAAATCCCTAAGCCCCGGGGTCACAATTTCATCAAAAATCTGCCTTTCGGCAATTCACTCAAAAATGGTGCCAAATGGTTGCAATTGCTCCCCTGAAAGGTTTGGCAGTCGAAATAGAAGGCTTTTAATCACAGGAAAAGAAATCAGCCCTCGACAACTTAACTGGCAGAAAAATATTTTTCTGAAAAAATCCCTAAGCCCCGGGGTCACAATTTCATCAAAAATCTGTCTTTCGGCAATTCACTCAAAAATGGTGCCAAATGGTTGCAATTGCTCCCCTGAAAGGTTTGGCGGTCGAAACAGAAGGCTTTTAATCACACGAAAAGAAATCAGCCCTCGACAACTTAACCGGCAGAGAAATATTTTTTTGAAAAAATCCCTAAGCCCCGGGGTCACAATTTCATCAAAAATCTGTCTTTCGGCAATTCACTCAAAAATGGTGCCAAATGGTTGCAATTGCTCCCCTGAAAGGTTTGGCGGTCGAAACAGAAGGCTTTTTATCACAGGACACGAAATCAGCCCTCAACAACTTAACCGGCAGAAAAATATTTTTTTGAAAAAATCCCTAAGCCCCGGGGTCACAATTTCATCAAAAATCTGACTTTCGGTAATTCACTCAAAAATGGTACCAAACGGTTGCAATTGCTCCCCTGAAAGGTTTGGCGGTCGAAACAGAAGGCTTTTAATCACAGGACACGAAATCAGCCCTCGACAAGTTAACTGGCAGAAAAAGATTTTTTTGAAAAAATCCCTAAGCCCCGGGGTCACAATTTCATCAAAAATCTGACTTTCGGCAATTCACTCAGAAATGGTGCCAAACGGTTGCAAATCCTCCCCTGAAAGGTTTGGCGGTCGAAACAGAAGGCTTTTTATCACAGGACACGAAATCAGCCCTCGACAACTTAACCGGCAGAAAAATATTTTTTTGAAAAAATCCCTAAGCCCCGGGGTCACAATTTCATCAAAAATCTGACTTTCGGTAATTCACTCAAAAATGGTGCCAAACGGTTGAAAATGCTCACCTGAGAGGTTTGTTGGTCGAAACAGAAGGGTTTTAATCACAGGAAAAGAAATCAGCCCTCGACAACTTAACCGGCAGAAAAATATTTTTTTGAAAAAATCCCTAAGCCCCGGGGTCACAATTTCATCAAAAATCTGATTTTCGGCAATTCACTCAAAAATGGTGCCAAACGGTTGCAATTGCTCCCCTGAAAGGTTTGGCGGTCGAAACAGAAGGCTTTTAATCACAGGAAAAGAAATCAGCCCTCGACAACTTAACCGGCAGAAAAAGATTTTTTTGAAAAAATCCCTAAGCCCCGGGGTCACAATTTCATCAAAAATCTGATTTTCGGCAATTCACTCAAAAATGGTGCCAAACGGTTGAAAATGCTCACCTGAGAGGTTTGGCGGTCGAAACAGAAGGCTTTTAATCACAGGAAAAGAAATCAGCCCTCGACAACTTGACCGGCAGAAAAATATTTTTTTGAAAAAATCCCTAAGCCCCAGGGTCACAATTTCATCAAAAATCTGCCTTTCGGCAATTCACTCAAAAATGGTGCCAAATGGTTGCAATTGCTCCCCTGAAAGGTTTGGCAGTCGAAATAAAAGGCTTTTAATCACAGGAAAAGAAATCAGCCCTCGACAACTTAACCGGCAGAAAAAGATTTTTTTGAAAAAATCCCTAAGCCCCGGGGTCACAATTTCATCAAAAATCTGATTTTCGGCAATTCACTCAAAAATGGTGCCAAACGGTTGCAATTGCTCCCCTGAAAGGTTTGGCGGTCGAAACAGAAGGCTTTTTATCACAGGAAAAGAAATCAGCCCTCGACAACTTAACCGGCAGAAAAAGATTTTTTTGAAAAAATCCCTAAGCCCCGGGGTCACAATTTCATCAAAAATCTGACTTTCGGCAATTCACTCAAAAATGGTGCCAAACGGTTGCAAATGCTCCCCTGAAAGGTTTGGCGGTCGAAACAGAAGGCTTTATCACAGGAGAAGAAATCAGCCCTCGACAACTTAACCGGCAGAAAAATATTTTTTTGAAAAAAATCCCTAAGCCCCAGGGTCACAATTTCATCAAAAATCTGACTTTCGGCAAATCACTCAAAAATGGTGCCAAACGGTTTCAATTGCTCCCCTGAAAGGTTTGGCAGTCCAAATAGAAGGCTTTTAATCACAGGACACGAAATCAGCCCTCGACAACTTAACCGGCAGAGAAATATTTTTTTGAAAAAATCCCTAAGCCCCGGGGTCACAATTTCATCAAAAATCTGTCTTTCGGCAATTCACTCAAAAATGGTGCCAAATGGTTGCAATTGCTCCCCTGAAAGGTTTGGCGGTCGATACAGAAGGCTTTTTATCACAAGACACGAAATCAGCCCTCAACAACTTAACCGGCAGAAAAATATTTTTTGGAAAAAATCCCTAAGCCCCAGGGTCACAATTTCATCAAAAATCTGTCTTTCGGCAATTCACTCAAAAATGGTGCCAAATGGTTGCATTTGCTCCCCTGAAAGGTTTGGCAGTCGAAATAAAAGGCTTTTAATCACAGGAAAAGAAATCAGCCCTCGACAACTTAACCGGCAGAAAAAGATTTTTTTGAAAAAATCCCTAAGCCCCGGGGTCACAATTTCATCAAAAATCTGATTTTCGGCAATTCACTCAAAAATGGTGCCAAACGGTTGAAAATGCTCACCTGAGAGGTTTGGCGGTCGAAACAGAAGGCTTTTAATCACAGGAAAAGAAATCAGCCCTCGACAACTTGACCGGCAGAAAAATATTTTTTTGAAAAAATCCCTAAGCCCCAGGGTCACAATTTCATCAAAAATCTGTCTTTCGGCAATTCACTCAAAAATGGTGCCAAATGGTTGCAATTGCTCCCCTGAAAGGTTTGGCAGTCGAAATAAAAGGCTTTTAATCACAGGAAAAGAAATCAGCCCTCGACAACTTAACCGGCAGAAAAAGATTTTTTTGAAAAAATCCCTAAGCCCCGGGGTCACAATTTCATCAAAAATCTGATTTTCGGCAATTCACTCAAAAATGGTGCCAAACGGTTGCAATTGCTCCCCTGAAAGGTTTGGCGGTCGAAACAGAAGGCTTTTAATCACAGGAAAAGAAATCAGCCCTCGACAACTTAACCGGCAGAAAAAGATTTTTTGGAAAAAATCCCTAAGCCCCGGGGTCACAATTTCATCAAAAATCTGACTTTCGGCAATTCACTCAAAAATGGTGCCAAACGGTTGAAAATGCTCACCTGAAAGGTTTGGCGGTCGAAACAGAAGGCTTTTAATCACAGGAAAAGAAATCAGCCCTCGACAACTTGACCGGCAGAAAAATATTTTTTTGAAAAAATCCCTAAGCCCCGGGGTCACAATTTCATCAAAAATCTGCCTTTCGGCAATTCACTCAAAAATGGTGCCAAATGGTTGCAATTGCTCCCCTGAAAGGTTTGGCAGTCGAAATAGAAGGCTTTTAATCACAGGAAAAGAAATCAGCCCTCGACAACTTAACTGGCAGAAAAATATTTTTTTGAAAAAATCCCTAAGCCCCAGGGTCACAATTTCATCAAAAATCTGATTTTCGGCAATTCACTCAAAAATGGTGCCAAACGGTTGCAATTGCTCCCCTGAAAGGTTTGGCGGTCGAAACAGAAGGCTTTTAATCACAGGAAAAGAAATCAGCCCTCGACAACTTAACCGGCAGAAAAAGATTTTTTTGAAAAAATCCCTAAGCCCCGGGGTCACAATTTCATCAAAAATCTGATTTTCGGCAATTCACTCAAAAATGGTACCAAACGGTTGAAAATGCTCACCTGAGAGGTTTGGCGGTCGAAACAGAAGGCTTTTAATCACAGGAAAAGAAATCAGCCCTCGACAACTTGACCGGCAGAAAAATATTTTTTTGAAAAAATCCCTAAGCCCCAGGGTCACAATTTCATCAAAAATCTGTCTTTCGGCAATTCACTCAAAAATGGTGCCAAATGGTTGCAATTGCTCCCCTGAAAGGTTTGGCAGTCGAAATAAAAGGCTTTTAATCACAGGAAAAGAAATCAGCCCTCGACAACTTAACCGGCAGAAAAAGATTTTTTTGAAAAAATCCCTAAGCCCCGGGGTCACAATTTCATCAAAAATCTGATTTTCGGCAATTCACTCAAAAATGGTGCCAAACGGTTGCAATTGCTCCCCTGAAAGGTTTGGCGGTCGAAACAGAAGGCTTTTTATCACAGGAAAAGAAATCAGCCCTCGACAACTTACCCGGCAGAAAAAGATTTTTTTGAAAAAATCCCTAAGCCCCGGGGTCACAATTTCATCAAAAATCTGACTTTCGGCAATTCACTCAAAAATGGTGCCAAACGGTTGCAATTGCTCCCCTGAAAGGTTTGGCGGTCGAAACAGAAGGCTATTTATCACAGGAGAAGAAATCAGCCCTCGACAACTTAACCGGCAGAAAAATATTTTTTTGAAAAAATCCCTAAGCCCCGGGGTCACAATTTCATCAAAAATCTGACTTTCGGTAATTCACTCAAAAATGGTGCCAAACGGTTGGAATTGCTCCCCTGAAAGGTTTGGCGATCGAAACAGAAGGCTTTTAATCACAGGAAAAGAAATCAGCCCTCGACAACTTGACCGGCAGAAAAATATTTTTTTGAAAAAATCCCTAAGCCCCAGGGTCACAATTTCATCAAAAATCTGTCTTTCGGCAATTCACTCAAAAATGGTGCCAAATGGTTGCAATTGCTCCCCTGAAAGGTTTGGCGGTCGAAACAGAAGGCTTTTTATCACAGGAAAAGAAATCAGCCCTCGACAACTTAACCGGCAGAAAAAGATTTTTTTGAAAAAATCCCTAAGCCCCGGGGTCACAATTTCATCAAAAATCTGACTTTCGGCAATTCACTCAAAAATGGTGCCAAACGGTTGCAAATGCTCCCCTGAAAGGTTTGGCGGTCGAAACAGAAGGCTATTTATCACAGGAGAAGAAATCAGCCCTCGACAACTTAACCGGCAGAAAAATATTTTTTTGAAAAAAATCCCTAAGCCCCAGGGTCACAATTTCATCAAAAATCTGACTTTCGGCAAATCACTCAAAAATGGTGCCAAACGGTTGCAATTGCTCCCCTGAAAGGTTTGGCAGTCCAAATAGAAGGCTTTTAATCACAGGACACGAAATCAGCCCTCGACAACTTAACCGGCAGAGAAATATTTTTTTGAAAAAATCCCTAAGCCCCGGGGTCACAATTTCATCAAAAATCTGTCTTTCGGCAATTCACTCAAAAATTGTGCCAAATGGTTGCAATTGCTCCCCTGAAAGGTTTGGCGGTCGAAACAGAAGGCTTTTTATCACAGGACACGAAATCAGCCCTCAACAACTTAACCGGCAGAAAAATATTTTTTGGAAAAAATCCCTAAGCCCCGGGGTCACAATTTCATCAAAAATCTGACTTTCGGCAATTCACTCAAAAATGGTGCCAAATGGTTGAAAATGCTCACCTGAGAGGTTTGGCGGTCGAAACAGAAGGCTTTTAATCACAGGAAAAGAAATCAGCCCTCGACAACTTGACCGGCAGAAAAATATTTTTTTGAAAAAATCCCTAAGCCCCGGGGTCACAATTTCATCAAAAATCTGCCTTTCGGCAATTCACTCAAAAATGGTGCCAAATGGTTGCAATTGCTCCCCTGAAAGGTTTGGCAGTCGAAATAGAAGGCTTTTAATCACAGGAAAAGAAATCAGCCCTCGACAACTTAACTGGCAGAAAAATATTTTTTTGAAAAAATCCCTAAGCCCCAGGGTCACAATTTCATCAAAAATCTGATTTTCGGCAATTCACTCAAAAATGGTGCCAAACGGTTGCAATTGCTCCCCTGAAAGGTTTGGCGGTCGAAACAGAAGGCTTTTAATCACAGGAAAAGAAATCAGCCCTCGACAACTTAACCGGCAGAAAAAGATTTTTTTGAAAAAATCCCTAAGCCCCGGGGTCACAATTTCATCAAAAATCTGATTTTCGGCAATTCACTCAAAAATGGTGCCAAACGGTTGAAAATGCTCACCTGAGAGGTTTGGCGGTCGAAACAGAAGGCTTTTAATCACAGGAAAAGAAATCAGCCCTCGACAACTTGACCGGCAGAAAAATATTTTTTTGAAAAAATCCCTAAGCCCCAGGGTCACAATTTCATCAAAAATCTGTCTTTCGGCAATTCACTCAAAAATGGTGCCAAATGGTTGCAATTGCTCCCCTGAAAGGTTTGGCAGTCGAAATAAAAGGCTTTTAATCACAGGAAAAGAAATCAGCCCTCGACAACTTAACCGGCAGAAAAAGATTTTTTTGAAAAAATCCCTAAGCCCCGGGGTCACAATTTCATCAAAAATCTGATTTTCGGCAATTCACTCAAAAATGGTGCCAAACGGTTGCAATTGCTCCCCTGAAAGGTTTGGCGGTCGAAACAGAAGGCTTTTAATCACAGGAAAAGAAATCAGCCCTCGACAACTTAACCGGCAGAAAAAGATTTTTTGGAAAAAATCCCTAAGCCCCGGGGTCACAATTTCATCAAAAATCTGACTTTCGGCAATTCACTCAAAAATGGTGCCAAACGGTTGAAAATGCTCACCTGAAAGGTTTGGCGGTCGAAACAGAAGGCTTTTAATCACAGGAAAAGAAATCAGCCCTCGACAACTTGACCGGCAGAAAAATATTTTTTTGAAAAAATCCCTAAGCCCCGGGGTCACAATTTCATCAAAAATCTGCCTTTCGGCAATTCACTCAAAAATGGTGCCAAATGGTTGCAATTGCTCCCCTGAAAGGTTTGGCAGTCGAAATAGAAGGCTTTTAATCACAGGAAAAGAAATCAGCCCTCGACAACTTAACTGGCAGAAAAATATTTTTTTGAAAAAATCCCTAAGCCCCAGGGTCACAATTTCATCAAAAATCTGATTTTCGGCAATTCACTCAAAAATGGTGCCAAACGGTTGCAATTGCTCCCCTGAAAGGTTTGGCGGTCGAAACAGAAGGCTTTTAATCACAGGAAAAGAAATCAGCCCTTGACAACTTAACCGGCAGAAAAAGATTTTTTTGAAAAAATCCCTAAGCCCCGGGGTCACAATTTCATCAAAAATCTGATTTTCGGCAATTCACTCAAAAATGGTACCAAACGGTTGAAAATGCTCACCTGAAAGGTTTGGCGGTCGAAACAGAAGGCTTTTAATCACAGGAAAAGAAATCAGCCCTCGACAACTTGACCGGCAGAAAAATATTTTTTTGAAAAAATCCCTAAGCCCCAGGGTCACAATTTCATCAAAAATCTGTCTTTCGGCAATTCACTCAAAAATGGTGCCAAATGGTTGCAATTGCTCCCCTGAAAGGTTTGGCAGTCCAAATAGAAGGCTTTTAATCACAGGACACGAAATCAGCCCTCAACAACTTAACCGGCAGAAAAATATTTTTTTGAAAAAATCCCTAAGCCCCGGGGTCACAATTTCATCAAAAATCTGACTTTCGGTAATTCACTCAAAAATGGTGCCAAACGGTTGGAATTGCTCCCCTGAAAGGTTTGGCGGTCGAAACAGAAGGCTTTTAATCACAGGACACGAAATCAGCCCTCGACAACTTAACCGGCAGAAAAAGATTTTTTGGAAAAAATCCCTAAGCCCCGGGGTCACAATTTCATCAAAAATCTGATTTTCGGCAATTCACTCAAAAATGGTGCCAAACGGTTGAAAATGCTCACCTGAGAGGTTTGGCGGTCGAAACAGAAGGCTTTTAATCACAGGAAAAGAAATCAGCCCTCAACAACTTGACCGGCAGAAAAATATTTTTTTGAAAAAATCCCTAAGCCCCAGGGTCACAATTTCATCAAAAATCTGTCTTTCGGCAATTCACTCAAAAATGGTGCCAAATGGTTGCAATTGCTCCCCTGAAAGGTTTGGCGGTCGAAACAGAAGGCTTTTAATCACAGGAAAAGAAATCAGCCCTCGACAACTTGACCGGCAGAAAAATATTTTTTTGAAAAAATCCCTAAGCCCCGGGGTCACAATTTCATCAAAAATCTGCCTTTCGGCAATTCACTCAAAAATGGTGCCAAATGGTTGCAATTGCTCCCCTGAAAGGTTTGGCAGTCCAAATAGAAGGCTTTTAATCACAGGAAAAGAAATCAGCCCTCGACAACTTAACTGGCAGAAAAATATTTTTTTGAAAAAATCCCTAAGCCCCAGGGTCACAATTTCATCAAAAATCTGATTTTCGGCAATTCACTCAAAAATGGTGCCAAACGGTTGCAATTGCTCCCCTGAAAGGTTTGGCGGTCGAAACAGAAGGCTTTTAATCACAGGAAAAGAAATCAGCCCTCGACAACTTAACCGGCAGAAAAAGATTTTTTTGAAAAAATCCCTAAGCCCCGGGGTCACAATTTCATCAAAAATCTGATTTTCGGCAATTCACTCAAAAATGGTACCAAACGGTTGAAAATGCTCACCTGAGAGGTTTGGCGGTCGAAACAGAAGGCTTTTAATCACAGGAAAAGAAATCAGCCCTCGACAACTTGACCGGCAGAAAAATATTTTTTTGAAAAAATCCCTAAGCCCCAGGGTCACAATTTCATCAAAAATCTGTCTTTCGGCAATTCACTCAAAAATGGTGCCAAATGGTTGCAATTGCTCCCCTGAAAGGTTTGGCAGTCCAAATAGAAGGCTTTTAATCACAGGACACGAAATCAGCCCTCAACAACTTAACCGGCAGAAAAAGATTTTTTTGAAAAAATCCCTAAGCCCCGGGGTCACAATTTCATCAAAAATCTGACTTTCGGTAATTCACTCAAAAATGGTGCCAAACGGTTGGAATTGCTCCCCTGAAAGGTTTGGCGGTCGAAACAGAAGGCTTTTAATCACAGGACACGAAATCAGCCCTCGACAACTTAACCGGCAGAAAAATATTTTTTGGAAAAAATCCCTAAGCCCCGGGGTCACAATTTCATCAAAAATCTGACTTTCGGCAATTCACTCAAAAATGGTGCGAAACGGTTGAAAATGCTCACCTGAAAGGTTTGGCGGTCGAAACAGAAGGCTTTTTATCACAGGACACGAAATCAGCCCTCGACAACTTAACCGGCAGAAAAATATTTTTTGGAAAAAATCCCTAAGCCCCGGGGTCACAATTTCATCAAAAATCTGACTTTCGGCAATTCACTCAAAAATGGTGCCAAATGGTTGCAATTGCTCCCCTGAAAGGTTTGGCGGTCGAAACAGAAGGCTTTTTATCACAGGACACGAAATCAGCCCTCGACAACTTGACCGGCAGAAAAATATTTTTTTGAAAAAATCCCTAAGCCCCGGGGTCACAATTTCATCAAAAATCTGTCTTTCGGCAATTCACTCAAAAATGGTGCCAAATGGTTGCAATTGCTCCCCTGAAAGGTTTGGCAGTCGAAATAGAAGGCTTTTAATCACAGGAAAAGAAATCAGCCCTCGACAACTTAACTGGCAGAAAAATATTTTTCTGAAAAAATCCCTAAGCCCCGGGGTCACAATTTCATCAAAAATCTGTCTTTCGGCAATTCACTCAAAAATGGTGCCAAATGGTTGCAATTGCTCCCCTGAAAGGTTTGGCGGTCGAAACAGAAGGCTTTTAATCACACGAAAAGAAATCAGCCCTCGACAACTTAACTGGCAGAAAAATATTTTTTTGAAAAAATCCCTAAGCCCCAGGGTCACAATTTCATCAAAAATCTGATTTTCGGCAATTCACTCAAAAATGGTGCCAAACGGTTGCAATTGCTCACCTGAGAGGTTTGGCGGTCGAAACAGAAGGCTTTTAATCACAGGAAAAGAAATCAGCCCTCGACAACTTGACCGGCAGAAAAATATTTTTTTGAAAAAATCCCTAAGCCCCAGGGTCACAATTTCATCAAAAATCTGTCTTTCGGCAATTCACTCAAAAATGGTGCCAAATGGTTGCAATTGCTCCCCTGAAAGGTTTGGCAGTCCAAATAGAAGGCTTTTAATCACAGGACACGAAATCAGCCCTCAACAACTTAACCGGCAGAAAAATATTTTTTTGAAAAAATCCCTAAGCCCCGGGGTCACAATTTCATCAAAAATCTGACTTTCGGTAATTCACTCAAAAATGGTGCCAAACGGTTGGAATTGCTCCCCTGAAAGGTTTGGCGGTCGAAACAGAAGGCTTTTAATCACAGGAAAAGAAATCAGCCCTCGACAACTTGACCGGCAGAAAAAGATTTTTTGGAAAAAATCCCTAAGCCCCGGGGTCACAATTTCATCAAAAATCTGACTTTCGGCAATTCACTCAAAAATGGTGCCAAATGGTTGAAAATGCTCACCTGAGAGGTTTGGCGGTCGAAACAGAAGGCTTTTAATCACAGGAAAAGAAATCAGCCCTCGACAACTTGACCGGCAGAAAAAGATTTTTTTGCAAAAATCCCTAAGCCCCGGGGTCACAATTTCATCAAAAATCTGACTTTCGGCAATTCACTCAAAAATGGTGCCAAATGGTTGAAAATGCTCACCTGAGAGGTTTGGCGGTCGAAACAGAAGGCTTTTAATCACAGGAAAAGAAATCAGCCCTCGACAACTTGACCGGCAGAAAAATATTTTTTTGAAAAAATCCCTAAGCCCCGGGGTCACAATTTCATCAAAAATCTGCCTTTCGGCAATTCACTCAAAAATGGTGCCAAATGGTTGCAATTGCTCCCCTGAAAGGTTTGGCAGTCGAAATAGAAGGCTTTTAATCACAGGAAAAGAAATCAGCCCTCGACAACTTAACTGGCAGAAAAATATTTTTTTGAAAAAATCCCTAAGCCCCAGGGTCACAATTTCATCAAAAATCTGATTTTCGGCAATTCACTCAAAAATGGTGCCAAACGGTTGCAATTGCTCCCCTGAAAGGTTTGGCGGTCGAAACAGAAGGCTTTTAATCACAGGAAAAGAAATCAGCCCTCGACAACTTAACCGGCAGAAAAAGATTTTTTTGAAAAAATCCCTAAGCCCCGGGGTCACAATTTCATCAAAAATCTGATTTTCGGCAATTCACTCAAAAATGGTACCAAACGGTTGAAAATGCTCACCTGAAAGGTTTGGCGGTCGAAACAGAAGGCTTTTAATCACAGGAAAAGAAATCAGCCCTCGACAACTTGACCGGCAGAAAAATATTTTTTTGAAAAAATCCCTAAGCCCCAGGGTCACAATTTCATCAAAAATCTGTCTTTCGGCAATTCACTCAAAAATGGTGCCAAATGGTTGCAATTGCTCCCCTGAAAGGTTTGGCAGTCCAAATAGAAGGCTTTTAATCACAGGACACGAAATCAGCCCTCAACAACTTAACCGGCAGAAAAATATTTTTTTGAAAAAATCCCTAAGCCCCGGGGTCACAATTTCATCAAAAATCTGACTTTCGGTAATTCACTCAAAAATGGTGCCAAACGGTTGGAATTGCTCCCCTGAAAGGTTTGGCGGTCGAAACAGAAGGCTTTTAATCACAGGACACGAAATCAGCCCTCGACAACTTAACCGGCAGAAAAATATTTTTTGGAAAAAATCCCTAAGCCCCGGGGTCACAATTTCATCAAAAATCTGACTTTCGGCAATTCACTCAAAAATGGTGCGAAACGGTTGAAAATGCTCACCTGAAAGGTTTGGCGGTCGAAACAGAAGGCTTTTTATCACAGGACACGAAATCAGCCCTCGACAACTTAACCGGCAGAAAAATATTTTTTGGAAAAAATCCCTAAGCCCCGGGGTCACAATTTCATCAAAAATCTGACTTTCGGCAATTCACTCAAAAATGGTGCCAAATGGTTGCAATTGCTCCCCTGAAAGGTTTGGCGGTCGAAACAGAAGGCTTTTTATCACAGGACACGAAATCAGCCCTCGACAACTTGACCGGCAGAAAAATATTTTTTTGAAAAAATCCCTAAGCCCCGGGGTCACAATTTCATCAAAAATCTGTCTTTCGGCAATTCACTCAAAAATGGTGCCAAATGGTTGCAATTGCTCCCCTGAAAGGTTTGGCAGTCGAAATAGAAGGCTTTTAATCACAGGAAAAGAAATCAGCCCTCGACAACTTAACTGGCAGAAAAATATTTTTCTGAAAAAATCCCTAAGCCCCGGGGTCACAATTTCATCAAAAATCTGTCTTTCGGCAATTCACTCAAAAATGGTGCCAAATGGTTGCAATTGCTCCCCTGAAAGGTTTGGCGGTCGAAACAGAAGGCTTTTAATCACACGAAAAGAAATCAGCCCTCGACAACTTAACTGGCAGAAAAATATTTTTTTGAAAAAATCCCTAAGCCCCAGGGTCACAATTTCATCAAAAATCTGATTTTCGGCAATTCACTCAAAAATGGTGCCAAACGGTTGCAATTGCTCACCTGAGAGGTTTGGCGGTCGAAACAGAAGGCTTTTAATCACAGGAAAAGAAATCAGCCCTCGACAACTTGACCGGCAGAAAAATATTTTTTTGAAAAAATCCCTAAGCCCCAGGGTCACAATTTCATCAAAAATCTGTCTTTCGGCAATTCACTCAAAAATGGTGCCAAATGGTTGCAATTGCTCCCCTGAAAGGTTTGGCAGTCCAAATAGAAGGCTTTTAATCACAGGACACGAAATCAGCCCTCAACAACTTAACCGGCAGAAAAATATTTTTTTGAAAAAATCCCTAAGCCCCGGGGTCACAATTTCATCAAAAATCTGACTTTCGGTAATTCACTCAAAAATGGTGCCAAACGGTTGGAATTGCTCCCCTGAAAGGTTTGGCGGTCGAAACAGAAGGCTTTTAATCACAGGACACGAAATCAGCCCTCGACAACTTAACCGGCAGAAAAATATTTTTTGGAAAAAATCCCTAAGCCCCGGGGTCACAATTTCATCAAAAATCTGACTTTCGGCAATTCACTCAAAAATGGTGCGAAACGGTTGAAAATGCTCACCTGAAAGGTTTGGCGGTCGAAACAGAAGGCTTTTTATCACAGGACACGAAATCAGCCCTCGACAACTTAACCGGCAGAAAAATATTTTTTGGAAAAAATCCCTAAGCCCCGGGGTCACAATTTCATCAAAAATCTGACTTTCGGCAATTCACTCAAAAATGGTGCCAAATGGTTGCAATTGCTCCCCTGAAAGGTTTGGCGGTCGAAACAGAAGGCTTTTTATCACAGGACACGAAATCAGCCCTCGACAACTTGACCGGCAGAAAAATATTTTTTTGAAAAAATCCCTAAGCCCCGGGGTCACAATTTCATCAAAAATCTGTCTTTCGGCAATTCACTCAAAAATGGTGCCAAATGGTTGCAATTGCTCCCCTGAAAGGTTTGGCAGTCGAAATAGAAGGCTTTTAATCACAGGAAAAGAAATCAGCCCTCGACAACTTAACTGGCAGAAAAATATTTTTCTGAAAAAATCCCTAAGCCCCGGGGTCACAATTTCATCAAAAATCTGTCTTTCGGCAATTCACTCAAAAATGGTGCCAAATGGTTGCAATTGCTCCCCTGAAAGGTTTGGCGGTCGAAACAGAAGGCTTTTAATCACACGAAAAGAAATCAGCCCTCGACAACTTAACCGGCAGAAAAATATTTTTCTGAAAAAATCCCTAAGCCCCGGGGTCACAATTTCATTAAAAATCTGTCTTTCGGCAATTCACTCAAAAATGGTGCCAAACGGTTGCAATTGCTCCCCTGAAAGGTTTGGCGGTCGAAACAGAAGGCTTTTAATCACAGGACACGAAAACAGCCCTCGACAACTTAACCGGCAGAAAAAGATTTTTTTGAAAAAGTCCCTAAGCCCCGGGGTCACAATTTCATTAAAAATCTGACTTTCGGCAATTCACTCAAAAATGGTGCCAAACGGTTGCAAATGCTCCCCTGAAAGGTTTGGCGGTCGAAACAGAAGGCTATTTATCACAGGAGAAGAAATCAGCCCTCGACAACTTAACCGGCAGAAAAATATTTTTTTGAAAAAAATCCCTAAGCCCCAGGGTCACAATTTCATGAAAAATCTGACTTTCGGCAAATCACTCAAAAATGGTGCCAAACGGTTGCAATTGCTCCCCTGAAAGGTTTGGCAGTCCAAATAGAAGGCTTTTAATCACAGGACACGAAATCAGCCCTCGACAACTTAACCGGCAGAGAAATATTTTTTTGAAAAAATCCCTAAGCCCCGGGGTCACAATTTCATCAAAAATCTGACTTTCGGCAATTCACTCAAAAATGGTGCCAAATGGTTGCAATTGCTCCCCTGAAAGGTTTGGCGGTCGAAACAGAAGGCTTTTTATCACAGGACATGAAATCAGCCCTCAACAACTTAACCGGCAGAAAAATATTTTTTTGAAAAAATCCCTAAGCCCCGGGGTCACAATTGCATCAAAAATCTGACTTTCGGTAATTCACTCAAAAATGGTGCCAAACGGTTGCAATTGCTCCCCTGAAAGGTTTGGCGGTCGAAACAGAAGGCTTTTAATCACAGGACACGAAATCAGCCCTCGACAACTTAACCGGCAGAAAAATATTTTTTGGAAAAAATCCCTAAGCCCCAGGGTCACAATTTCATCAAAAATCTGACTTTCGGCAATTCACTCAAAAATGGTGCCAAATGGTTGAAAATGCTCACCTGAGAGGTTTGGCGGTCGAAACAGAAGGCTTTTAATCACAGGAAAAGAAATCAGCCCTCGACAACTTGACCGGCAGAAAAATATTTTTTTGAAAAAATCCCTAAGCCCCGGGGTCACAATTTCATCAAAAATCTGTCTTTCGGCAATTCAGTCAAAAATGGTGCCAAATGGTTGCAATTGCTCCCCTGAAAGGTTTGGCAGTCGAAATAGAAGGCTTTTAATCACAGGAAAAGAAATCAGCCCTCGACAACTTAACTGGCAGAAAAATATTTTTCTGAAAAAATCCCTAAGCCCCGGGGTCACAATTTCATCAAAAATCTGTCTTTCGGCAATTCACTCAAAAATGGTGCCAAATGGTTGCAATTGCTCCCCTGAAAGGTTTGGCGGTCGAAACAGAAGGCTTTTTATCACAGGAAAAGAAATCAGCCCTCGACAACTTAACCGGCAGAAAAAGATTTTTTTGAAAAAATCCCTAAGCCCCGGGGTCACAATTTCATCAAAAATCTGACTTTCGGCAATTCACTCAAAAATGGTGCCAAATGGTTGAAAATGCTCACCTGAGAGGTTTGGCGGTCGAAACAGAAGGCTTTCAATCACAGGAAAAGAAATCAGCCCTCGACAACTTGACCGGCAGAAAAATATTTTTTTGAAAAAATCCCTAAGCCCCGGGGTCACAATTTCATCAAAAATCTGTCTTTCGGCAATTCACTCAAAAATGGTGCCAAATGGTTGCAATTGCTCCCCTGAAAGGTTTGGCAGTCGAAATAGAAGGCTTTTAATCACAGGACACGAAATCAGCCCTCGACAACTTAACCGGCAGAAACATATTTTTTTGAAAAAATCCCTAAGCCCCGGGGTCACAATTTCATCAAAAATCTGTCTTTCGGCAATTCACTCAAAAATGGTGCCAAATGGTTGAAAATGCTCACCTGAGAGGTTTGGCGGTCGAAACAGAAGGCTTTTAATCACAGGAAAAGAAATCAGCCCTCGACAACTTGACCGGCAGAAAAATATTTTTTTGAAAAAATCCCTAAGCCCCGGGGTCACAATTTCATCAAAAATCTGTCTTTCGGCAATTCAGTCAAAAATGGTGCCAAATGGTTGCAATTGCTCCCCTGAAAGGTTTGGCAGTCGAAATAGAAGGCTTTTAATCACAGGAAAAGAAATCAGCCCTCGACAAGTTAACTGGCAGAAAAATATTTTTCTGAAAAAATCCCTAAGCCCCGGGGTCACAATTTCATCAAAAATCTGTCTTTCGGCAATTCACTCAAAAATGGTGCCAAATGGTTGCAATTGCTCCCCTGAAAGGTTTGGCGGTCGAAACAGAAGGCTTTTTATCACAGGAAAAGAAATCAGCCCTCGACAACTTAACCGGCAGAAAAAGATTTTTTTGAAAAAATCCCTAAGCCCCGGGGTCACAATTTCATCAAAAATCTGACTTTCGGCAATTCACTCAAAAATGGTGCCAAATGGTTGAAAATGCTCACCTGAGAGGTTTGGCGGTCGAAACAGAAGGCTTTCAATCACAGGAAAAGAAATCAGCCCTCGACAACTTGACCGGCAGAAAAATATTTTTTTGAAAAAATCCCTAAGCCCCGGGGTCACAATTTCATCAAAAATCTGTCTTTCGGCAATTCACTCAAAAATGGTGCCAAATGGTTGCAATTGCTCCCCTGAAAGGTTTGGCAGTCGAAATAGAAGGCTTTTAATCACAGGAAAAGAAATCAGCCCTCGACAACTTAACTGGCAGAAAAATATTTTTCTGAAAAAATCCCTAAGCCCCGGGGTCACAATTTCATCAAAAATCTGTCTTTCGGCAATTCACTCAAAATTGGTGCCAAATGGTTGCAATTGCTCCCCTGAAAGGTTTGGCGGTCGAAACAGAAGGCTTTTTATCACAGGACACGAAATCAGCCCTCGACAACTTAACCGGCAGAAACATATTTTTCTGAAAAAATCCCTAAGCCCCGGGGTCACAATTTCATCAAAAATCTGTCTTTCGGCAATTCACTCAAAAATGGTGCCAAATGGTTGCAATTGCTCCCCTGAAAGGTTTGGCGGTCGAAACAGAAGGCTTTTTATCACAGGACACGAAATCAGCCCTCGACAACTTAACCGGCAGAAAAATATTTTTCTGAAAAAATCCCTAAGCCCCGGGGTCACAATTTCATCAAAAATCTGACTTTCGGTAATTCACTCAAAAATGGTGCCAAACGGTTGAAAATGCTCACCTGAGAGGTTTGGCGGTCGAAACAGAAGGCTTTTAATCACAGGAAAAGAAATCAGCCCTCGACAACTTGACCGGCAGAAAAATATTTTTTTGAAAAAATCCCTAAGCCCCAGGGTCACAATTTCATCAAAAATCTGTCTTTCGGCAATTCACTCAAAAATGGTGCCAAATGGTTGCAATTGCTCCCCTGAAAGGTTTGGCAGTCCAAATAGAAGGCTTTTAATCACAGGACACGAAATCAGCCCTCAACAACTTAACCGGCAGAAAAATATTTTTTTGAAAAAATTTCTAAGCCCCGGGGTCACAATTTCATCAAAAATCTGACTTTCGGTAATTCACTCAAAAATGGTGCCAAACGGTTGGAATTGCTCCCCTGAAAGGTTTGGCGGTCGAAACAGAAGGCTTTTAATCACAGGACACGAAATCAGCCCTCGACAACTTAACCGGCAGAAAAATATTTTTTGGAAAAAATCCCTAAGCCCCGGGGTCACAATTTCATCAAAAATCTGACTTTCGGCAATTCACTCAAAAATGGTGCGAAACGGTTGAAAATGCTCACCTGAAAGGTTTGGCGGTCGAAACAGAAGGCTTTTTATCACAGGACACGAAATCAGCCCTCGACAACTTAACCGGCAGAAAAATATTTTTTGGAAAAAATCCCTAAGCCCCGGGGTCACAATTTCATCAAAAATCTGACTTTCGGCAATTCACTCAAAAATGGTGCCAAATGGTTGCAATTGCTCCCCTGAAAGGTTTGGCGGTCGAAACAGAAGGCTTTTTATCACAGGACACGAAATCAGCCCTCGACAACTTGACCGGCAGAAAAATATTTTTTTGAAAAAATCCCTAAGCCCCGGGGTCACAATTTCATCAAAAATCTGTCTTTCGGCAATTCACTCAAAAATGGTGCCAAATGGTTGCAATTGCTCCCCTGAAAGGTTTGGCAGTCGAAATAGAAGGCTTTTAATCACAGGAAAAGAAATCAGCCCTCGACAACTTAACTGGCAGAAAAATATTTTTCTGAAAAAATCCCTAAGCCCCGGGGTCACAATTTCATCAAAAATCTGTCTTTCGGCAATTCACTCAAAAATGGTGCCAAATGGTTGCAATTGCTCCCCTGAAAGGTTTGGCGGTCGAAACAGAAGGCTTTTAATCACACGAAAAGAAATCAGCCCTCGACAACTTAACTGGCAGAAAAATATTTTTTTGAAAAAATCCCTAAGCCCCAGGGTCACAATTTCATCAAAAATCTGATTTTCGGCAATTCACTCAAAAATGGTGCCAAACGGTTGCAATTGCTCACCTGAGAGGTTTGGCGGTCGAAACAGAAGGCTTTTAATCACAGGAAAAGAAATCAGCCCTCGACAACTTGACCGGCAGAAAAATATTTTTTTGAAAAAATCCCTAAGCCCCAGGGTCACAATTTCATCAAAAATCTGTCTTTCGGCAATTCACTCAAAAATGGTGCCAAATGGTTGCAATTGCTCCCCTGAAAGGTTTGGCAGTCCAAATAGAAGGCTTTTAATCACAGGACACGAAATCAGCCCTCAACAACTTAACCGGCAGAAAAATATTTTTTTGAAAAAATCCCTAAGCCCCGGGGTCACAATTTCATCAAAAATCTGACTTTCGGTAATTCACTCAAAAATGGTGCCAAACGGTTGGAATTGCTCCCCTGAAAGGTTTGGCGGTCGAAACAGAAGGCTTTTAATCACAGGACACGAAATCAGCCCTCGACAACTTAACCGGCAGAAAAATATTTTTTGGAAAAAATCCCTAAGCCCCGGGGTCACAATTTCATCAAAAATCTGACTTTCGGCAATTCACTCAAAAATGGTGCGAAACGGTTGAAAATGCTCACCTGAAAGGTTTGGCGGTCGAAACAGAAGGCTTTTTATCACAGGACACGAAATCAGCCCTCGACAACTTAACCGGCAGAAAAATATTTTTTGGAAAAAATCCCTAAGCCCCGGGGTCACAATTTCATCAAAAATCTGACTTTCGGCAATTCACTCAAAAATGGTGCCAAATGGTTGCAATTGCTCCCCTGAAAGGTTTGGCGGTCGAAACAGAAGGCTTTTTATCACAGGACACGAAATCAGCCCTCGACAACTTGACCGGCAGAAAAATATTTTTTTGAAAAAATCCCTAAGCCCCGGGGTCACAATTTCATCAAAAATCTGTCTTTCGGCAATTCACTCAAAAATGGTGCCAAATGGTTGCAATTGCTCCCCTGAAAGGTTTGGCAGTCGAAATAGAAGGCTTTTAATCACAGGAAAAGAAATCAGCCCTCGACAACTTAACTGGCAGAAAAATATTTTTCTGAAAAAATCCATAAGCCCCGGGGTCACAATTCCATCAAAAATCTGTCTTTCGGCAATTCACTCAAAAATGGTGCCAAATGGTTGCAATTGCTCCCCTGAAAGGTTTGGCGGTCGAAACAGAAGGCTTTTAATCACACGAAAAGAAATCAGCCCTCGACAACTTGACCGGCAGAAAAATATTTTTTTGAAAAAATCCCTAAGCCCCGGGGTCACAATTTCATCAAAAATCTGTCTTTCGGCAATTCACTCAAAAATGGTGCCAAATGGTTGCAATTGCTCCCCTGAAAGGTTTGGCGGTCGAAACAGAAGGCTTTTAATCACACGAAAAGAAATCAGCCCTCGACAACTTAACTGGCAGAAAAATATTTTTTTGAAAAAATCCCTAAGCCCCAGGGTCACAATTTCATCAAAAATCTGATTTTCGGCAATTCACTCAAAAATGGTGCCAAACGGTTGCAATTGCTCACCTGAGAGGTTTGGCGGTCGAAACAGAAGGCTTTTAATCACAGGAAAAGAAATCAGCCCTCGACAACTTGACCGGCAGAAAAATATTTTTTTGAAAAAATCCCTAAGCCCCAGGGTCACAATTTCATCAAAAATCTGTCTTTCGGCAATTCACTCAAAAATGGTGCCAAATGGTTGCAATTGCTCCCCTGAAAGGTTTGGCAGTCCAAATAGAAGGCTTTTAATCACAGGACACGAAATCAGCCCTCAACAACTTAACCGGCAGAAAAATATTTTTTTGAAAAAATCCCTAAGCCCCGGGGTCACAATTTCATCAAAAATCTGACTTTCGGTAATTCACTCAAAAATGGTGCCAAACGGTTGGAATTGCTCCCCTGAAAGGTTTGGCGGTCGAAACAGAAGGCTTTTAATCACAGGACACGAAATCAGCCCTCGACAACTTAACCGGCAGAAAAATATTTTTTGGAAAAAATCCCTAAGCCCCGGGGTCACAATTTCATCAAAAATCTGACTTTCGGCAATTCACTCAAAAATGGTGCGAAACGGTTGAAAATGCTCACCTGAAAGGTTTGGCGGTCGAAACAGAAGGCTTTTTATCACAGGACACGAAATCAGCCCTCGACAACTTAACCGGCAGAAAAATATTTTTTGGAAAAAATCCCTAAGCCCCGGGGTCACAATTTCATCAAAAATCTGACTTTCGGCAATTCACTCAAAAATGGTGCCAAATGGTTGCAATTGCTCCCCTGAAAGGTTTGGCGGTCGAAACAGAAGGCTTTTTATCACAGGACACGAAATCAGCCCTCGACAACTTGACCGGCAGAAAAATATTTTTTTGAAAAAATCCCTAAGCCCCGGGGTCACAATTTCATCAAAAATCTGTCTTTCGGCAATTCACTCAAAAATGGTGCCAAATGGTTGCAATTGCTCCCCTGAAAGGTTTGGCAGTCGAAATAGAAGGCTTTTAATCACAGGAAAAGAAATCAGCCCTCGACAACTTAACTGGCAGAAAAATATTTTTCTGAAAAAATCCCTAAGCCCCGGGGTCACAATTTCATCAAAAATCTGTCTTTCGGCAATTCACTCAAAAATGGTGCCAAATGGTTGCAATTGCTCCCCTGAAAGGTTTGGCGGTCGAAACAGAAGGCTTTTAATCACACGAAAAGAAATCAGCCCTCGACAACTTAACCGGCAGAAAAATATTTTTCTGAAAAAATCCCTAAGCCCCGGGGTCACAATTTCATTAAAAATCTGTCTTTCGGCAATTCACTCAAAAATGGTGCCAAACGGTTGCAATTGCTCCCCTGAAAGGTTTGGCGGTCGAAACAGAAGGCTATTTATCACAGGAGAAGAAATCAGCCCTCGACAACTTAACCGGCAGAAAAATATTTTTTTGAAAAAAATCCCTAAGCCCCAGGGTCACAATTTCATCAAAAATCTGACTTTCGGCAAATCACTCAAAAATGGTGCCAAACGGTTGCAATTGCTCCCCTGAAAGGTTTGGCAGTCCAAATAGAAGGCTTTTAATCACAGGACACGAAATCAGCCCTCGACAACTTAACCGGCAGAAAAATATTTTTTGGAAAAAATCCCTAAGCCCCAGGGTCACAATTTCATCAAAAATCTGACTTTCGGCAATTCACTCAAAAATGGTGCCAAATGGTTGAAAATGCTCACCTGAGAGGTTTGGCGGTCGAAACAGAAGGCTTTTAATCACAGGAAAAGAAATCAGCCCTCGACAACTTGACCGGCAGAAAAATATTTTTTTGAAAAAATCCCTAAGCCCCGGGGTCACAATTTCATCAAAAATCTGTCTTTCGGCAATTCACTCAGAAATGGTGCCAAATGGTTGCAATTGCTCCCCTGAAAGGTTTGGCAGTCGAAATAGAAGGCTTTTAATCACAGGAAAAGAAATCAGCCCTCGACAACTTAACTGGCAGAAAAATATTTTTCTGAAAAAATCCCTAAGCCCCGGGGTCACAATTTCATCAAAAATCTGTCTTTCGGCAATTCACTCAAAAATGGTGCCAAATGGTTGCAATTGCTCCCCTGAAAGGTTTGGCGGTCGAAACAGAAGGCTTTTTATCACAGGAAAAGAAATCAGCCCTCGACAACTTAACCGGCAGAAAAAGATTTTTTTGAAAAAATCCCTAAGCCCCGGGGTCACAATTTCATCAAAAATCTGACTTTCGGCAATTCACTCAAAAATGGTGCCAAATGGTTGAAAATGCTCACCTGAGAGGTTTGGCGGTCGAAACAGAAGGCTTTCAATCACAGGAAAAGAAATCAGCCCTCGACAACTTGACCGGCAGAAAAATATTTTTTTGAAAAAATCCCTAAGCCCCGGGGTCACAATTTCATCAAAAATCTGTCTTTCGGCAATTCACTCAAAAATGGTGCCAAATGGTTGCAATTGCTCCCCTGAAAGGTTTGGCAGTCGAAATAGAAGGCTTTTAATCACAGGACACGAAATCAGCCCTCGACAACTTAACCGGCAGAAACATATTTTTTTGAAAAAATCCCTAAGCCCCGGGGTCACAATTTCATCAAAAATCTGTCTTTCGGCAATTCACTCAAAAATGGTGCCAAATGGTTGAAAATGCTCACCTGAGAGGTTTGGCGGTCGAAACAGAAGGCTTTTAATCACAGGAAAAGAAATCAGCCCTCGACAACTTGACCGGCAGAAAAATATTTTTTTGAAAAAATCCCTAAGCCCCGGGGTCACAATTTCATCAAAAATCTGTCTTTCGGCAATTCAGTCAAAAATGGTGCCAAATGGTTGCAATTGCTCCCCTGAAAGGTTTGGCAGTCGAAATAGAAGGCTTTTAATCACAGGAAAAGAAATCAGCCCTCGACAACTTGACCGGCAGAAAAATATTTTTTTGAAAAAATCCCTAAGCCCCGGGGTCACAATTTCATCAAAAATCTGTCTTTCGGCAATTCACTCAAAAATGGTGCCAAATGGTTGCAATTGCTCCCCTGAAAGGTTTGGCAGTCGAAATAGAAGGCTTTTAATCACAGGACACGAAATCAGCCCTCGACAACTTAACCGGCAGAAACATATTTTTTTGAAAAAATCCCTAAGCCCCGGGGTCACAATTTCATCAAAAATCTGTCTTTCGGCAATTCACTCAAAAATGGTGCCAAATGGTTGAAAATGCTCACCTGAGAGGTTTGGCGGTCGAAACAGAAGGCTTTCAATCACAGGAAAAGAAATCAGCCCTCGACAACTTGACCGGCAGAAAAATATTTTTTTGAAAAAATCCCTAAGCCCCGGGGTCACAATTTCATCAAAAATCTGTCTTTCGGCAATTCACTCAAAAATGGTGCCAAATGGTTGCAATTGGTCCCCTGAAAGGTTTGGCAGTCGAAATAGAAGGCTTTTAATCACAGGACACGAAATCAGCCCTCGACAACTTAACCGGCAGAAACATATTTTTTTGAAAAAATCCCTAAGCCCCGGGGTCACAATTTCATCAAAAATCTGTCTTTCGGCAATTCACTCAAAAATGGTGCCAAATGGTTGAAAATGCTCACCTGAGAGGTTTGGCGGTCGAAACAGAAGGCTTTTAATCACAGGAAAAGAAATCAGCCCTCGACAACTTGACCGGCAGAAAAATATTTTTTTGAAAAAATCCCTAAGCCCCGGGGTCACAATTTCATCAAAAATCTGTCTTTCGGCAATTCAGTCAAAAATGGTGCCAAATGGTTGCAATTGCTCCCCTGAAAGGTTTGGCAGTCGAAATAGAAGGCTTTTAATCACAGGAAAAGAAATCAGCCCTCGACAACTTAACTGGCAGAAAAATATTTTTCTGAAAAAATCCCTAAGCCCCGGGGTCACAATTTCATCAAAAATCTGTCTTTCGGCAATTCACTCAAAAATGGTGCCAAATGGTTGCAATTGCTCCCCTGAAAGGTTTGGCGGTCGAAACAGAAGGCTTTTTATCACAGGAAAAGAAATCAGCCCTCGACAACTTAACCGGCAGAAAAAGATTTTTTTGAAAAAATCCCTAAGCCCCGGGGTCACAATTTCATCAAAAATCTGACTTTCGGCAATTCACTCAAAAATGGTGCCAAATGGTTGAAAATGCTCACCTGAGAGGTTTGGCGGTCGAAACAGAAGGCTTTCAATCACAGGAAAAGAAATCAGCCCTCGACAACTTGACCGGCAGAAAAATATTTTTTTGAAAAAATCCCTAAGCCCCGGGGTCACAATTTCATCAAAAATCTGTCTTTCGGCAATTCACTCAAAAATGGTGCCAAATGGTTGCAATTGCTCCCCTGAAAGGTTTGGCAGTCGAAATAGAAGGCTTTTAATCACAGGACACGAAATCAGCCCTCAACAACTTAACCGGCAGAAAAATATTTTTTTGAAAAAATCCCTAAGCCCCGGGGTCACAATTTCATCAAAAATCTGTCTTTCGGCAATTCACTCAAAATTGGTGCCAAATGGTTGCAATTGCTCCCCTGAAAGGTTTGGCGGTCGAAACAGAAGGCTTTTTATCACAGGACACGAAATCAGCCCTCGACAACTTAACCGGCAGAAACATATTTTTCTGAAAAAATCCCTAAGCCCCGGGGTCACAATTTCATCAAAAATCTGTCTTTCGGCAATTCACTCAAAAATGGTGCCAAATGGTTGCAATTGCTCCCCTGAAAGGTTTGGCGGTCGAAACAGAAGGCTTTTTATCACAGGACACGAAATCAGCCCTCGACAACTTAACCGGCAGAAAAATATTTTTCTGAAAAAATCCCTAAGCCCCGGGGTCACAATTTCATCAAAAATCTGACTTTCGGTAATTCACTCAAAAATGGTGCCAAACGGTTGAAAATGCTCACCTGAGAGGTTTGGTGGTCGAAACAGAAGGGTTTTAATCACAGGAAAAGAAATCAGCCCTCGACAACTTAACTGGCAGAAAAAGATTTTTTTGAAAAAATCCCTAAGCCCCGGGGTCACAATTTCATTAAAAATCTGATTTTCGGCAATTCACTCAATAATGGTGCCAAACGGTTGCAATTGCTCCCCTGAAAGGTTTGGCGGTCGAAACAGAAGGCTTTTAATCACAGGACACGAAATCAGCCCTCGACAACTTAACCGGCAGAAAAATATTTTTTTGAAAAAATCCCTAAGCCCCGGGGTCACAATTTCATCAAAAATCTGACTTTCGGCAATTCACTCAAAAATGGTGCGAAACGGTTGAAAATGCTCACCTGAGAGGTTTGGCGGTCGAAACAGAAGGCTTTTAATCACAGGAAAAGAAATCAGCCCTCGACAACTTGACCGGCAGAAAAATATTTTTTTGAAAAAATCCCTAAGCCCCGGGGTCACAATTTCATCAAAAATCTGTCTTTCGGCAATTCACTCAAAAATGGTGCCAAATGGTTGCAATTGCTCCCCTGAAAGGTTTGGCAGTCGAAATAGAAGGCTTTTAATCACAGGAAAAGAAATCAGCCCTCGACAACTTAACCGGCAGAAAAAGATTTTTTTGAAAAAATCCCTAAGCCCCGGGGGCACAATTTCATCAAAAATCTGATTTTCGGCAATTCACTCAAAAATGGTGCCAAACAGTTGCAATTGCTCCCCTGAAAGGTTTGGCGGTCGAAACAGAAGGCTTTTAATCACAGGACACGAAATCAGCCCTCGACAACTTAACCGGCAGAAAAATATTTTTCTGAAAAAATCCCTAAGCCCCGGGGTCACAATTTCATCAAAAATCTGACTTTCGGCAATTCACTCAAAAATGGTCCGAAATGGTTCAAAATGCTCACCTGAGAGGTTTGGCGGTCGAAACAGAAGGCTTTTAATCACAGGAAAAGAAATCAGCCCTCGACAACTTGACCGGCAGAAAAATATTTTTTTAAAAAATCCCTAAGCCCCGGGGTCACAATTTCATCAAAAATCTGTCTTTCGGCAATTCACTCAAAAATGGTGCCAAATGGTTGCAATTGCTCCCCTGAAAGGTTTGGCAGTCGAAATAGAAGGCTTTTAATCACAGGAAAAGAAATCAGCCCTCGACAACTTAACTGGCAGAAAAATATTTTTCTGAAAAAATCCCTAAGCCCCGGGGTCACAATTTCATCAAAAATCTGACTTTCGGCAATTCACTCAAAAATTCTGCCAAATGGTTGCAATTGCTCCCCTGAAAGGTTTGGCGGTCGAAACAGAAGGCTTTTAATCACACGAAAAGAAATCAGCCCTCGACAACTTAACCGGAAGAAAAATATTTTTCTGAAAAAATCCATAAGCCCCGGGGTCACAATTTCATTAAAAATCTGACTTTCGGCAATTCACTCAAAAATGGTGCCAAACGGTTGCAATTGCTCCCCTGAAAGGTTTGGCAGTCGAAATAGAAGGCTTTTAATCACAGGACACGAAATCACCCCTCGACAACTTAACCGGCAGAAAAAGATTTTTTTGAAAAAATCCCTAAGCCCCGTGGTCACAATTTCATCAAAAATCTGTCTTTCGGCAATTCACTCAAAAATGGTGCCAAATGGTTGCAATTGCTCCCCTGAAAGGTTTGGCGGTCGAAACAGAAGGCTTTTAATCACAGGACACGAAATCAGCCCTCGACAACTTAACCGGCAGAAAAATATTTTTTTGAAAAAATCCCTAAGCCCCGGGGTCACAATTTCATCAAAAATCTGACTTTCGGCAATTCACTCAAAAATGGTGCGAAACGGTTGAAAATGCTCACCTGAGAGGTTTGGCGGTCGAAACAGAAGGCTTTTAATCACAGGAAAAGAAATCAGCCCTCGACAACTTGACCGGCAGAAAAATATTTTTTTGAAAAAATCCCTAAGCCCCGGGGTCACAATTTCATCAAAAATCTGTCTTTCGGCAATTCACTCAAAAATGGTGCCAAATGGTTGCAATTGCTCCCCTGAAAGGTTTGGCAGTCGAAATAGAAGGCTTTTAATCACAGGAAAAGAAATCAGCCCTCAACAACTTAACTGGCAGAAAAATATTTTTCTGAAAAAATCCCTAAGCCCCGGGGTCACAATTTCATCAAAAATCTGACTTTCGGCAATTCACTCAAAAATGGTGCGAAACGGTTGAAAATGCTCACCTGAGAGGTTTGGCGGTCGAAACAGAAGGCTTTTAATCACAGGAAAAGAAATCAGCCCTCCACAACTTGACCGGCAGAAAAATATTTTTTTGAAAAAATCCCTAAGCCCCGGGGTCACAATTTCATCAAAAATTTGTCTTTCGGCAATTCACTCAAAAATGGTGCCAAATGGTTGCAATTGCTCCCCTGAAAGGTTTGGCAGTCGAAATAGAAGGCTTTTAATCACAGGAAAAGAAATCAGCCCTCGACAACTTAACTGGCAGAAAAATATTTTTCTGAAAAAATCCCTAAGCCCCGGGGTCACAATTTCATCAAAAATCTGTCTTTCGGCAATTCACTCAAAAATGGTGCCAAAAGTTTGCAATTGCTCCCCTGAAAGGTTTGGCGGTCGAAACAGAAGGCTTTTAATCACACGAAAAGAAATCAGCCCTCGACAACTTAACCGGCAGAAAAATATTTTTCTGAAAAAATCCCTAAGCCCCGGGGTCACAATTTCATTAAAAATCTGACTTTCGGCAATTCACTCAAAAATGGTGCGAAACGGTTGAAAATGCTCACCTGAAAGGTTTGGCGGTCGAAATAGAAGGCTTTTAATCACAGGACACGAAATCAGCCCTCGACAACTTAACCGGCAGAAAAATATTTTTTTGAAAAAATCCCTAAGCCCCGGGGTCACAATTTCATCAAAAATCTGTCTTTCGGCAATTCACTCAAAAATGGTGCCAAATGGTTGAAAATGCTCACCTGAGAGGTTTGGCGGTCGAAACAGAAGGCTTTTAATCACAGGAAAAGAAATCAGCCCTCGACAACTTGACCGGCAGAAAAATATTTTTTTAAAAAATCCCTAAGCCCCGGGGTCACAATTTCATCAAAAATCTGTCTTTCGGCAATTCACTCAAAAATGGTGCCAAATGGTTGCAATTGCTCCCCTGAAAGGTTTGGCAGTCGAAATAGAAGGCTTTTAATCACAGGAAAAGAAATCAGCCCTCGACAACTTAACTGGCAGAAAAATATTTTTCTGAAAAAATCCCTAAGCCCCGGGGTCACAATTTCATCAAAAATCTGACTTTCGGCAATTCACTCAAAAATGGTGCCAAATGGTTGCAATTGCTCCCCTGAAAGGTTTGGCGGTCGAAACAGAAGGCTTTTAATCACACGAAAAGAAATCAGCCCTCGACAACTTAACCGGAAGAAAAATATTTTTCTGAAAAAATCCATAAGCCCCGGGGTCACAATTTCATTAAAAATCTGACTTTCAGCAATTCACTCAAAAATGGTGCGAAACGGTTGAAAATGCTCACCTGAAAGGTTTGGCAGTCGAAATAGAAGGCTTTTAATCACAGGACACGAAATCACCCCTCGACAACTTAACCGGCAGAAAAAGATTTTTTTGAAAAAATCCCTAAGCCCCGTGGTCACAATTTCATCAAAAATCTGTCTTTCGGCAATTCACTCAAAAATGGTGCCAAATGGTTGCAATTGCTCCCCTGAAAGGTTTGGCAGTCGAAATAGAAGGCTTTTAATCACAGGAAAAGAAATCAGCCCTCAACAACTTAACTGGCAGAAAAATATTTTTCTGAAAAAATCCCTAAGCCCCGGGGTCACAATTTCATCAAAAATCTGACTTTCGGCAATTCACTCAAAAATGGTGCGAAACGGTTGAAAATGCTCACCTGAGAGGTTTGGCGGTCGAAACAGAAGGCTTTTAATCACAGGAAAAGAAATCAGCCCTCCACAACTTGACCGGCAGAAAAATATTTTTTTGAAAAAATCCCTAAGCCCCGGGGTCACAATTTCATCAAAAATTTGTCTTTCGGCAATTCACTCAAAAATGGTGCCAAATGGTTGCAATTGCTCCCCTGAAAGGTTTGGCAGTCGAAATAGAAGGCTTTTAATCACAGGAAAAGAAATCAGCCCTCGACAACTTAACTGGCAGAAAAATATTTTTCTGAAAAAATCCCTAAGCCCCGGGGTCACAATTTCATCAAAAATCTGTCTTTCGGCAATTCACTCAAAAATGGTGCCAAAAGTTTGCAATTGCTCCCCTGAAAGGTTTGGCGGTCGAAACAGAAGGCTTTTAATCACACGAAAAGAAATCAGCCCTCGACAACTTAACCGGCAGAAAAATATTTTTCTGAAAAAATCCCTAAGCCCCGGGGTCACAATTTCATTAAAAATCTGACTTTCGGCAATTCACTCAAAAATGGTGCGAAACGGTTGAAAATGCTCACCTGAAAGGTTTGGCGGTCGAAATAGAAGGCTTTTAATCACAGGACACGAAATCAGCCCTCGACAACTTAACCGGCAGAAAAAGATTTTTTTGAAAAAATCCCTAAGCCCCGGGGTCACAATTTCATCAAAAAACTGTCTTTCGGCAATTCACTCAAAAATGGTGCCAAATGGTTGAAAATGCTCACCTGAGAGGTTTGGCGGTCGAAACAGAAGGCTTTTAATCACAGGAAAAGAAATCAGCCCTCGACAACTTAACCGGCAGAAAAATATTTTTCTGAAAAAATCCCTAAGCCCCGGGGTCACAATTTCATCAAAAATCTGACTTTCGGTAATTCACTCAAAAATGGTGCCAAACGGTTGAAAATGCTCACCTGAGAGGTTTGGTGGTCGAAACAGAAGGGTTTTAATCACAGGAAAAGAAATCAGCCCTCGACAACTTAACCGGCAGAAAAAGATTTTTTTGAAAAAATCCCTAAGCCCCGGGGTCACAATTTCATCAAAAATCTGATTTTCGGCAATTCACTCAAAAATGGTGCCAAACGGTTGCAATTGCTCCCCTGAAAGGTTTGGCGGTCGAAACAGAAGGCTTTTAATCACAGGACACGAAATCAGCCCTCGACAACTTAACCGGCAGAAAAAGATTTTTTTGAAAAAATCCCTAAGCCCCGGGGTCACAATTTCATCAAAAATCTGACTTTCGGCAATTCACTCAAAAATGGTGCGAAACGGTTGAAAATGCTCACCTGAGAGGTTTGGCGGTCGAAACAGAAGGCTTTTAATCACAGGAAAAGAAATCAGCCCTCGACAACTTGACCGGCAGAAAAATATTTTTTTGAAAAAATCCCTAAGCCCCGGGGTCACAATTTCATCAAAAATCTGTCTTTCGGCAATTCACTCAAAAATGGTGCCAAATGGTTGCAATTGCTCCCCTGAAAGGTTTGGCAGTCGAAATAGAAGGCTTTTAATCACAGGAAAAGAAATCAGCCCTCGACAACTTAACCGGCAGAAAAAGATTTTTTTGAAAAAATCCCTAAGCCCCGGGGGCACAATTTCATCAAAAATCTGATTTTCGGCAATTCACTCAAAAATGGTGCCAAACGGTTGCAATTGCTCCCCTGAAAGGTTTGGCGGTCGAAACAGAAGGCTTTTAATCACAGGACACGAAATCAAGCCCTCGACAACTTAACCGGCAGAAAAATATTTTTCTGAAAAAATCCCTAAGCCCCGGGGTCACAATTTCATCAAAAATCTGACTTTCGGCAATTCACTCAAAAATGGTGCGAAATGGTTCAAAATGCTCACCTGAGAGGTTTGGCGGTCGAAACAGAAGGCTTTTAATCACAGGAAAAGAAATCAGCCCTCGACAACTTAACTGGCAGAAAAATATTTTTCTGAAAAAATCCCTAAGCCCCGGGGTCACAATTCCATCAAAAATCTGTCTTTCGGCAATTCACTCAAAAATGGTGCCAAATGGTTGCAATTGCTCCCCTGAAAGGTTTGGCGGTCGAAACAGAAGGCTTTTAATCACACGAAAAGAAATCAGCCCTCGACAACTTAACCGGCAGAAAAATATTTTTCTGAAAAAATCCATAAGCCCCGGGGTCACAATTTCATTAAAAATCTGACTTTCGGCAATTCACTCAAAAATGGTGCGAAACGGTTGAAAATGCTCACCTGAAAGGTTTGGCAGTCGAAATAGAAGGCTTTTAATCACAGGACACGAAATCACCCCTCGACAACTTCACCGGCAGAAAAAGATTTTTTTGAAAAAATCCCTAAGCCCCGTGGTCACAATTTCATCAAAAATCTGTCTTTCGGCAATTCACTCAAAAATGGTGCCAAATGGTTGCAATTGCTCCCCTGAAAGGTTTGGCGGTCGAAACAGAAGGCTTTTAATCACAGGACACGAAATCAGCCCTCGACAACTTAACCGGCAGAAAAATATTTTTTTGAAAAAATCCCTAAGCCCTGGGGTCACAATTTCATCAAAAATCTGACTTTCGGCAATTCACTCAAAAATGGTGCGAAACGGTTGAAAATGCTCACCTGAGAGGTTTGGCGGTCGAAACAGAAGGCTTTTAATCACAGGAAAAGAAATCAGCCCTCGACAACTTGACCGGCAGAAAAATATTTTTTTGAAAAAATCCCTAAGCCCCGGGGTCACAATTTCATCAAAAATCTGTCTTTCGGCAATTCACTCAAAAATGGTGCCAAATGGTTGCAATTGCTCCCCTGAAAGGTTTGGCGGTCGAAATAGAAGGCTTTTAATCACAGGAAAAGAAATCAGCCCTCAACAACTTAACTGGCAGAAAAATATTTTTCTGAAAAAATCCCTAAGCCCCGGGGTCACAATTTCATCAAAAATCTGACTTTCGGCAATTCACTCAAAAATGGTGCGAAACGGTTGAAAATGCTCACCTGAGAGGTTTGGCGGTCGCAACAGAAGGCTTTTAATCACAGGAAAAGAAATCAGCCCTCGACAACTTAACCGGCAGAAAAAGATTTTTTTGAAAAAATCCCTAAGCCCCGGGGTCACAATTTCATCAAAAATCTGATTTTCGGCAATTCACTCAAAAATGGTGCCAAACGGTTGCAATTGCTCCCCTGAAAGGTTTGGCGGTCGAAACAGAAGGCTTTTAATCACAGGACACGAAATCAGCCCTCGACAACTTAACCGGCAGAAAAAGATTTTTTTGAAAAAATCCCTAAGCCCCGGGGTCACAATTTCATCAAAAATCTGACTTTCGGCAATTCACTCAAAAATGGTGCGAAACGGTTGAAAATGCTCACCTGAGAGGTTTGGCGGTCGAAACAGAAGGCTTTTAATCACAGGAAAAGAAATCAGCCCTCGACAACTTGACCGGCAGAAAAATATTTTTTTGAAAAAATCCCTAAGCCCCGGGGTCACAATTTCATCAAAAATCTGTCTTTCGGCAATTCACTCAAAAATGGTGCCAAATGGTTGCAATTGCTCCCCTGAAAGGTTTGGCAGTCGAAATAGAAGGCTTTTAATCACAGGAAAAGAAATCAGCCCTCGACAACTTAACCGGCAGAAAAAGATTTTTTTGAAAAAATCCCTAAGCCCCGGGGGCACAATTTCATCAAAAATCTGATTTTCGGCAATTCACTCAAAAATGGTGCCAAACGGTTGCAATTGCTCCCCTGAAAGGTTTGGCGGTCGAAACAGAAGGCTTTTAATCACAGGACACGAAATCAGCCCTCGACAACTTAACCGGCAGAAAAATATTTTTCTGAAAAAATCCCTAAGCCCCGGGGTCACAATTTCATCAAAAATCTGACTTTCGGCAATTCACTCAAAAATGGTGTGAAATGGTTCAAAATGCTCACCTGAGAGGTTTGGCGGTCGAAACAGAAGGCTTTTAATCACAGGAAAAGAAATCAGCCCTCGACAACTTAACTGGCAGAAAAATATTTTTCTGAAAAAATCCCTAAGCCCCGGGGTCACAATTCCATCAAAAATCTGTCTTTCGGCAATTCACTCAAAAATGGTGCCAAATGGTTGCAATTGCTCCCCTGAAAGGTTTGGCAGTCGAAACAGAAGGCTTTTAATCACACGAAAAGAAATCAGCCCTCGACAACTTAACCGGCAGAAAAATATTTTTCTGAAAAAATCCATAAGCCCCGGGGTCACAATTTCATTAAAAATCTGACTTTCGGCAATTCACTCAAAAATGGTGCGAAACGGTTGAAAATGCTCACCTGAAAGGTTTGGCAGTCGAAATAGAAGGCTTTTAATCACAGGACACGAAATCACCCCTCGACAACTTCACCGGCAGAAAAAGATTTTTTTGAAAAAATCCCTAAGCCCCGTGGTCACAATTTCATCAAAAATCTGTCTTTCGGCAATTCACTCAAAAATGGTGCCAAATGGTTGCAATTGCTCCCCTGAAAGGTTTGGCGGTCGAAACAGAAGGCTTTTAATCACAGGACACGAAATCAGCCCTCGACAACTTAACCGGCAGAAAAATATTTTTTTGAAAAAATCCCTAAGCCCTGGGGTCACAATTTCATCAAAAATCTGACTTTCGGCAATTCACTCAAAAATGGTGCGAAACGGTTGAAAATGCTCCCCTGAGAGGTTTGGCGGTCGAAACAGAAGGCTTTTAATCACAGGAAAAGAAATCAGCCCTCGACAACTTGACCGGCAGAAAAATATTTTTTTGAAAAAATCCCTAAGCCCCGGGGTCACAATTTCATCAAAAATCTGTCTTTCGGCAATTCACTCAAAAATGGTGCCAAATGGTTGCAATTGCTCCCCTGAAAGGTTTGGCGGTCGAAATAGAAGGCTTTTAATCACAGGAAAAGAAATCAGCCCTCAACAACTTAACTGGCAGAAAAATATTTTTCTGAAAAAATCCCTAAGCCCCGGGGTCACAATTTCATCAAAAATCTGACTTTCGGCAATTCACTCAAAAATGGTGCGAAACGGTTGAAAATGCTCACCTGAGAGGTTTGGCGGTCGCAACAGAAGGCTTTTAATCACAGGAAAAGAAATCAGCCCTCCACAACTTGACCGGCAGAAAAATATTTTTTTGAAAAAATCCCTAAGCCCCGGGGTCACAATTTCATCAAAAATTTGTCTTTCGGCAATTCACTCAAAAATGGTGCCAAATGGTTGCAATTGCTCCCCTGAAAGGTTTGGCAGTCGAAATAGAAGGCTTTTAATCACAGGAAAAGAAATCAGCCCTCGACAACTTAACTGGCCGAAAAATATTTTTCTGAAAAAATCCCTAAGCCCCGGGGTCACAATTTCATCAAAAATCTGTCTTTCGGCAATTCACTCAAAAATGGTGCCAAAAGGTTGCAATTGCTCCCCTGAAAGGTTTGGCGGTCGAAACAGAAGGCTTTTAATCACACGAAAAGAAATCAGCCCTCGACAACTTAACCGGCAGAAAAATATTTTTCTGAAAAAATCCCTAAGCCCCGGGGTCACAATTTCATTAAAAATCTGACTTTCGGCAATTCACTCAAAAATGGTGCGAAACGGTTGAAAATGCTCACCTGAAAGGTTTGGCAGTCGAAACAGAAGGCTTTTAATCACAGGAAAAGAAATCAGCCCTCGACAACTTAACCGGCAGAAAAATATTTTTCTGAAAAAATCCCTAAGCCCCGGGGTCACAATTTCATTAAAAATCTGAATTTCGGCAATTCACTCAAAAATGGTGCGAAACGGTTGAAAATGCTCACCTGAAAGGTTTGGCAGTCGAAATAGAAGGCTTTTAATCACAGGACACGAAATCAGCCCTCGACAACTTAACCGGCAGAAAAAGATTTTTTTGAAAAAATCCCTAAGCCCCGGGGTCACAATTTCATCAAAAATCTGTCTTTCGGCAATTCACTCAAAAATGGTGCCAAATGGTTGAAAATGCTCGCCTGAGAGGTTTGGCGGTCGAAACTGAAGGCTTTTAATCACAGGAAAAGAAATCAGCCCTCGACAACTTAACCGGCAGAAAAATATTTTTTTGAAAAAATCCCTAAGCCCCGGGGTCACAATTTCATCAAAAATCTGTCTTTCGGCAATTCACTCAAAAATGGTGCCAAAAGGTTGCAAATGCTCCCCTGAAAGGTTTGGCGGTCGAAACACGAGGCAATTTATCACAGGAGAAGAAATCAGCCCTCGACAACATAACCGGCAGAAAAAGATTTTTTTGCAAAAATCCCTAAGCCCCGGGGTCACAATTTCATCAAAAATCTGACTTTCCGCAATTCACTCAAAAATGGTGCCGAATGGTTGAAAATGCTCGCCTGAGAGGTTTGGCGGTCGAAACAGAAGGCTTTTAATCACAGGAAAAGAAATCAGCCCTCGACAACTTAACCGGCAGAAAAATATTTTTTTGAAAAAATCCCTAAGCCCCGGGGTCACAATTTCATCAAAAATCTGATTTTCGGCAATTCACTCAAAAATGGTGCCAAAAGGTTGAAAATGCTCAACTGAGAGGTTTGGCGGTCGAAACAGAAGGCTTTTAATCACAGGAAAAGAAATCAGCCCTCGACAAGTTAACCGGCAGCAAAATATTTTTTTGAAAAAATCCCTAAGCCCCGGGGTCACAATTTCATCAAAAATCTGATTTTCGGCAATACACTCAGAAATGGTGCCAAAAGGTTGAAAATGCTCAACTGAGAGGTTTGGCGGTCGAAACAGAAGGCTTTTTATCACAGGAAAAGAAATCAGCCCTCGACAACTTGACCGGCAGAAAAATATTTTTTTGAAAAAATCCCTAAGCCCCGGGGTCACAATTTCATCAAAAATCTGACTTTCGGCAATTCACTCAAAAATGGTGCGAAATGGTTGAAAATGCTCTCCTGAGAGGTTTGGCGGTCAAAACAGAAGGCTTTTAATCACAGGAAAAGAAATCAGCCCTCAACAACTTAACGGGCAGAAAAAGATTGTTTTGAAAAGATCCCTAAGCCCCGGGGTCACAATTTCATCAAAAATCTGACTTTCGGCAATTCACTCAAAAATGGTGCGAAATGGTTGAAAATGCTCACCTGAGAGGTTTGGCGGTCGAAATAGAAGGCTTTTAATCACAGGAAAAGAAATCAGCCCTCGACAACTTAACGGGCAGAAAAAGATTGTTTTGAAAAAATCCCTAAGCCCCGGGGTCACAATTTCATCAAAAATCTGTCTTTCGGCAATTCACTCAAAAATGGTGCCAAATGGTTGCAATTGCTCCCCTGAAAGGTTTGGCAGTCGAAATAGAAGGCTTTTTATCACAGGACACGAAATCAGCCCTCAACAACTTAACTGGCAGAAAAATATTTTTCTGAAAAAATCCCTAAGCCCCGGGGTCACAATTTCATCAAAAATCTGTCTTTCGGCAATTCACTCAAAAATGGTGCCAAATGGTTGCAATTGCTCCCCTGAAAGGTTTGGCGGTCGAAACAGAAGGCTTTTAATCACACGAAAAGAAATCAGCCCTCGACAACTTAACCGGCAGAAAAATATTTTTCTGAAAAAATCCCTAAGCCCCGGGGTCACAATTTCATCAAAAATCTGACTTTCGGTAATTCACTCAAAAATGGTGCCAAACGGTTGAAAATGCTCACCTGAGAGGTTTGGTGGTCGAAACAGAAGGGTTTTAATCACAGGAAAAGAAATCAGCCCTCGACAACTTAACCGGCAGAAAAAGATTTTTTTGAAAAAATCCCTAAGCCCCGGGGTCACAATTTCATTAAAGATCTGATTTTCGGCAATTCACTCAAAAATGGTGCCAAACGGTTGCAATTGCTCCCCTGAAAGGTTTGGCGGTCGAAACAGAAGGCTTTTTATCACAGGAAAAGAAATCAGCCCTCGACAACTTAACCGGCAGAAAAATATTTTTTTGAAAAAATCCCTAAGCCCCGGGGTCACAATTTCATCAAAAATCTGACTTTCGGCAATTCACTCAAAAATGGTGCGAAACGGTTGAAAATGCTCACCTGAGAGGTTTGGCGGTCGAAACAGAAGGCTTTTAATCACAGGAAAAGAAATCAGCCCTCGACAACTTGACCGGCAGAAAAATATTTTTTTGAAAAAATCCCTAAGCCCCGGGGTCACAATTTCATCAAAAATCTGTCTTTCGGCAATTCACTCAAAAATGGTGCCAAATGGTTGCAATTGCTCCCCTGAAAGGTTTGGCAGTCGAAATAGAAGGCTTTTAATCACAGGACACGAAATCAGCCCTCGACAACTTAACCGGCAGAAAAAGATTTTTTTGAAAAAATCCCTAAGCCCCGGGGTCACAATTTCATCAAAAATCTGATTTTCGGCAATTCACTCAAAAATGGTGCCAAACGGTTGCAATTGCTCCCCTGAAAAGTTTGGCGGTCGAAACAGAAGGCTTTTAATCACAGGACACGAAATCAGCCCTCGACAACTTAACCGGCAGAAAAATATTTTTTTGAAAAAATCCCTAAGCCCCGGGGTCACAATTTCATCAAAAATCTGACTTTCGGCAATTCACTCAAAAATGGTGCGAAATGGTTGAAAATGCTCACCTGAGAGGTTTGGCGGTCGAAACAGAAGGCTTTTAATCACAGGAAAAGAAATCAGCCCTCGACAACTTGACCGGCAGAAAAATATTTTTTAAAAAAATCCCTAAGCCCCGGGGTCACAATTTCATCAAAAATCTGTCTTTCGGCAATTCACTCAAAAATGGTGCCAAATGGTTGCAATTGCTCCCCTGAAAGGTTTGGCAGTCGAAATAGAAGGCTTTTAATCACAGGAAAAGAAATCAGCCCTCGACAACTTAACTGGCAGAAAAATATTTTTCTGAAAAAATCCCTAAGCCCCGGGGTCACAATTTCATCAAAAATCTGTCTTTCGGCAATTCACTCAAAAATGGTGCCAAATGGTTGCAATTGCTCCCCTGAAAGGTTTGGCGGTCGAAACAGAAGGCTTTTAATCACACGAAAAGAAATCAGCCCTCGACAACTTAACCGGCAGAAAAATATTTTTCTGAAAAAATCCCTAAGCCCCGGGGTCACAATTTCATTAAAAATCTGACTTTCGGCAATTCACTCAAAAATGGTGCGAAACGGTTGAAAATGCTCACCTGAAAGGTTTGGCAGTCGAAATAGAAGGCTTTTAATCACAGGACACGAAATCACCCCTCGACAACTTAACCGGCAGAAAAAGATTTTTTTGAAAAAATCCCTAAGCCCCGTGTTCACAATTTCATCAAAAATCTGTCTTTCGGCAATTCACTCAAAAATGGTGCCAAATGGTTGCAATTGCTCCCCTGAAAGGTTTGGCGGTCGAAACAGAAGGCTTTTTATCACAGGACACGAAATCAGCCCTCGACAACTTAACGGGCAGAAAAATATTTTTTTGAAAAAATCCCTAAGCCCCGGGGTCACAATTTCATCAAAAATCTGACTTTCGGTAATTCACTCAAAAATGGTGCCAAACGGTTGAAAATGCTCACCTGAGAGGTTTGGTGGTCGAAACAGAAGGGTTTTAATCACAGGAAAAGAAATCAGCCCTCGACAACTTAACTGGCAGAAAAATATTTTTCTGAAAAAATCCCTAAGCCCCGGGGTCACAATTTCATCAAAAATCTGTCTTTCGGCAATTCACTCAAAAATGGTGCCAAATGGTTGCAATTGCTCCCCTGAAAGGTTTGGCAGTCGAAATAGAAGGCTTTTAATCACAGGAAAAGAAATCAGCCCTCGACAACTTAACTGGTAGAAAAATATTTTTCTGAAAAAATCCCTAAGCCCCGAGGGTCACAATTTCATCAAAAATCTGACTTTCGGCAATTCACTCAAAAATGGTGCCAAACGGTTGAAAATGCTCACCTGAGAGGTTTGGTGGTCGAAACAGAAGGGTTTTAATCACAGGAAAAGAAATCAGCCCTCGACAACTTAACCGGCAGAAAAAGATTTTTTTGAAAAAATCCCTAAGCCCCGGGGTCACAATTTCATCAAAAATCTGATTTTCGGCAATTCACTCAAAAATGGTGCCAAACGGTTGCAATTGCTCCCCTGAAAGGTTTGGCGGTCGAAACAGAAGGCTTTTAATCACAGGACACGAAATCAGCCCTCGACAACTTAACCGGCAGAAAAAGATTTTTTTGAAAAAATCCCTAAGCCCCGGGGTCACAATTTCATCAAAAATCTGACTTTCGGCAATTCACTCAAAAATGGTGCGAAACGGTTGAAAATGCTCACCTGAGAGGTTTGGCGGTCGAAACAGAAGGCTTTTAATCACAGGAAAAGAAATCAGCCCTCGACAACTTGACCGGCAGAAAAATATTTTTTTGAAAAAATCCCTAAGCCCCGGGGTCACAATTTCATCAAAAATCTGTCTTTCGGCAATTCACTCAAAAATGGTGCCAAATGGTTGCAATTGCTCCCCTGAAAGGTTTGGCAGTCGAAATAGAAGGTTTTTAATCACAGGAAAAGAAATCAGCCCTCGACAACTTAACTGGCAGAAAAATATTTTTCTGAAAAAATCCCTAAGCCCCGGGGTCACAATTTCATCAAAAATCTGTCTTTCGGCAATTCACTCAAAAATGGTGCGAAACGGTTGAAAATGCTCACCTGAGAGGTTTGGCGGTCGAAACAGAAGGCTTTTAATCACAGGAAAAGAAATCAGCCCTCGACAACTTGACCGGCAGAAAAATATTTTTTTGAAAAAATCCCTAAGCCCCGGGGTCACAATTTCATCAAAAATTTGTCTTTCGGCAATTCACTCAAAAATGGTGCCAAATGGTTGCAATTGCTCCCCTGAAAGGTTTGGCAGTCGAAATAGAAGGCTTTTAATCACAGGAAAAGAAATCAGCCCTCGACAACTTAACTGGCAGAAAAATATTTTTCTGAAAAAATCCCTAAGCCCCGGGGTCACAATTTCATAAAAAATCTGTCTTTCGGCAATTCACTCAAAAATGGTGCCAAAAGGTTGCAATTGCTCCCCTGAAAGGTTTGGCGGTCGAAACAGAAGGCTTTTAATAACACGAAAAGAAATCAGCCCTCGACAACTTAACCGGCAGAAAAATATTTTTCTGAAAAAATCCCTAAGCCCCGGGGTCACAATTTCATCAAAAATCTGTCTTTCGGCAATTCACTCAAAAATGGTGCCAAATGGTTGAAAATGCTCGCCTGAGAGGTTTGGCGGTCGAAACAGAAGGCTTTTAATCACAGGAAAAGAAATCAGCCCTCGACAACTTAACCGGCAGAAAAATATTTTTCTGAAAAAATCCCTAAGCCCCGGGGTCACAATTTCATTAAAAATCTGAATTTCGGCAATTCACTCAAAAATGGTGCGAAACGGTTGAAAATGCTCACCTGAAAGGTTTGGCAGTCGAAATAGAAGGCTTTTAATCACAGGACACGAAATCAGCCCTCGACAACTTAACCGGCAGAAAAAGATTTTTTTGAAAAAATCCCTAAGCCCCGGGGTCACAATTTCATCAAAAATCTGTCTTTCGGCAATTCACTCAAAAATGGTGCCAAATGGTTGAAAATGCTCGCCTGAGAGGTTTGGCGGTCGAAACTGAAGGCTTTTAATCACAGGAAAAGAAATCAGCCCTCGACAACTTAACCGGCAGAAAAATATTTTTTTGAAAAAATCCCTAAGCCCCGGGGTCACAATTTCATCAAAAATCTGATTTTCGGCAATTCACTCAAAAATGGTGCCAAAAGGTTGCAAATGCTCCCCTGAAAGGTTTGGCGGTCAAAACAGAAGGCAATTTATCACAGGAGAAGAAATCAGCCCTCGACAACATAACCGGCAGAAAAAGATTTTTTTGCAAAAATCCCTAAGCCCCGGGGTCACAATTTCATCAAAAATCTGTCTTTCGGCAATTCACTCAAAAATGGTGCCAAAAGGTTGAAAATGCTCAACTGAGAGGTTTGGCGGTCGAAACAGAAGGCTTTTAATCACAGGAAAAGAAATCAGCCCTCGACAAGTTAACCGGCAGCAAAATATTTTTTTGAAAAAATCCCTAAGCCCCGGGGTCACAATTTCATCAAAAATCTGATTTTCGGCAATACACTCAGAAATGGTGCCAAAAGGTTGAAAATGCTCAACTGAGAGGTTTGGCGGTCGAAACAGAAGGCTTTTTATCACAGGAAAAGAAATCAGCCCTCGACAACTTGACCGGCAGAAAAATATTTTTTTGAAAAAATCCCTAAGCCCCGGGGTCACAATTTCATCAAAAATCTGACTTTCGGCAATTCACTCAAAAATGGTGCGAAATGGTTGAAAATGCTCACCTGAGAGGTTTGGCGGTCGAAATAGAAGGCTTTTAATCACAGGAAAAGAAATCAGCCCTCGACAACTTAACGGGCAGAAAAATATTGTTTTGAAAAAATCCCTAAGCCCCGGGGTCACAATTTCATCAAAAATCTGTCTTTCGGCAATTCACTCAAAAATGGTGCCAAATGGTTGCAATTGCTCCCCTGAAAGGTTTGGCAGTCGAAATAGAAGGCTTTTAATCACAGGAAAAGAAATCAGCCCTCGACAACTTAACTGGCAGAAAAATATTTTTCTGAATAAATCCCTAAGCCCCGGGGTCACAATTTCATCAAAAATCTGTCTTTCGGCAATTCACTCAAAAATGGTGCCAAATGGTTGCAATTGCTCCCCTGAAAGGTTTGGCGGTCGAAACAGAAGGCTTTTAATCACACGAAAAGAAATCAGCCCTCGACAACTTAACCGGCAGAAAAAGATTTTTTTGAAAAAATACCTAAGCCCCGGGGTCACAATTTCATTAAAAATCTGACTTTCGGCAATTCACTCAAAAATGGTGCCAAACGGTTGCAAATGCTCCCCTGAAAGGTTTGGCGGTCGAAACAGAAGGCTATTTATCACAGGAGAAGAAATCAGCCCTCGACAACTTAACCGGCAGAAAAATATTTTTTTGAAAAAATCCCTAAGCCCCGGGGTCACAATTTCATCAAAAATCTGACTTTCGGTAATTCACTCAAAAATGGTGCCAAACGGTTGAAAATGCTCACCTGAGAGGTTTGGTGGTCGAAACAGAAGGGTTTTAATCACAGGAAAAGAAATCAGCCCTCGACAACTTAACCGGCAGAAAAAGATTTTTTTGAAAAAATCCCTAAGCCCCGGGGTCACAATTTCATCAAAAATCTGATTTTCGGCAATTCACTCAAAAATGGTGCCAAACGGTTGCAATTGCTCCCCTGAAAGGTTTGGCGGTCGAAACAGAAGGCTTTTAATCACAGGACACGAAATCAGCCCTCGACAACTTAACCGGCAGAAAAAGATTTTTTTGAAAAAATCCCTAAGCCCCGGGGTCACAATTTCATAAAAAATCTGACTTTCGGCAATTCACTCAAAAATGGTGCGAAACGGTTGAAAATGCTCACCTGAGAGGTTTGGCGGTCGAAACAGAAGGCTTTTAATCACAGGAAAAGAAATCAGCCCTCGACAACTTGACCGGCAGAAAAAGATTTTTTTGAAAAAATCCCTAAGCCCCGGGGTCACAATTTCATCAAAAATCTGTCTTTCGGCAATTCACTCAAAAATGGTGCCAAATGGTTGCAATTGCTCCCCTGAAAGGTTTGGCAGTCGAAATAGAAGGTTTTTAATCACAGGAAAAGAAATCAGCCCTCGACAACTTAACTGGCAGAAAAATATTTTTCTGAAAAAATCCCTAAGCCCCGGGGTCACAATTTCATCAAAAATCTGTCTTTCGGCAATTCACTCAAAAATGGTGCGAAACGGTTGAAAATGCTCACCTGAGAGGTTTGGCGGTCGAAACAGAAGGCTTTTAATCACAGGAAAAGAAATCAGCCCTCGACAACTTGACCGGCAGAAAAATATTTTTTTGAAAAAATCCCTAAGCCCCGGGGTCACAATTTCATCAAAAATTTGTCTTTCGGCAATTCACTCAAAAATGGTGCCAAATGGTTGCAATTGCTCCCCTGAAAGGTTTGGCAGTCGAAATAGAAGGCTTTTAATCACAGGAAAAGAAATCAGCCCTCGACAACTTAACTGGCAGAAAAATATTTTTCTGAAAAAATCCCTAAGCCCCGGGGTCACAATTTCATCAAAAATCTGTCTTTCGGCAATTCACTCAAAAATGGTGCCAAAAGGTTGCAATTGCTCCCCTGAAAGGTTTGGCGGTCGAAACAGAAGGCTTTTAATCACACGAAAAGAAATCAGCCCTCGACAACTTAACCGGCAGAAAAATATTTTTCTGAAAAAATCCCTAAGCCCCGGGGTCACAATTTCATCAAAAATCTGTCTTTCGGCAATTCACTCAAAAATGGTGCCAAATGGTTGAAAATGCTCGCCTGAGAGGTTTGGCGGTCGAAACAGAAGGCTTTTAATCACAGGAAAAGAAATCAGCCCTCGACAACTTAACCGGCAGAAAAATATTTTTCTGAAAAAATCCCTAAGCCCCGGGGTCACAATTTCATTAAAAATCTGAATTTCGGCAATTCACTCAAAAATGGTGCGAAACGGTTGAAAATGCTCACCTGAAAGGTTTGGCAGTCGAAATAGAAGGCTTTTAATCACAGGACACGAAATCAGCCCTCGACAACTTAACCGGCAGAAAAAGATTTTTTTGAAAAAATCCCTAAGCCCCGGGGTCACAATTTCATCAAAAATCTGTCTTTCGGCAATTCACTCAAAAATGGTGCCAAATGGTTGAAAATGCTCGCCTGAGAGGTTTGGCGGTCGAAACTGAAGGCTTTTAATCACAGGAAAAGAAATCAGCCCTCGACAACTTAACCGGCAGAAAAATATTTTTTTGAAAAAATCCCTAAGCCCCGGGGTCACAATTTCATCAAAAATCTGATTTTCGGCAATTCACTCAAAAATGGTGCCAAAAGGTTGCAAATGCTCCCCTGAAAGGTTTGGCGGTCGAAACAGAAGGCAATTTATCACAGGAGAAGAAATCAGCCCTCGACAACATAACCGGCAGAAAAAGATTTTTTTGCAAAAATCCCTAAGCCCCGGGGTCACAATTTCATCAAAAATCTGTCTTTCGGCAATTCACTCAAAAATGGTGCCAAAAGGTTGAAAATGCTCTCCTGAGAGGTTTGGCGGTCGAAACAGAAGGCTTTTAATCACAGAAAAAGAAATCAGCCCTCAACAACTTAACGGGCAGAAAAAGATTGTTTTGAAAAGATCCCTAAGCCCCGGGGTCACAATTTCATCAAAAATCTGACTTTCGGCAATTCACTCAAAAATGGTGCGAAATGGTTGAAAATGCTCACCTGAGAGGTTTGGCGGTCGAAATAGAAGGCTTTTAATCACAGGAAAAGAAATCAGCCCTCGACAACTTAACGGGCAGAAAAATATTGTTTTGAAAAAATCCCTAAGCCCCGGGGTCACAATTTCATCAAAAATCTGTCTTTCGGCAATTCACTCAAAAATGGTGCCAAATGGTTGCAATTGCTCCCCTGAAAGGTTTGGCAGTCGAAATAGAAGGCTTTTAATCACAGGAAAAGAAATCAGCCCTCGACAACTTAACTGGCAGAAAAATATTTTTCTGAATAAATCCCTAAGCCCCGGGGTCACAATTTCATCAAAAATCTGTCTTTCGGCAATTCACTCAAAAATGGTGCCAAATGGTTGCAATTGCTCCCCTGAAAGGTTTGGCGGTCGAAACAGAAGGCTTTTAATCACACGAAAAGAAATCAGCCCTCGACAACTTAACCGGCAGAAAAAGATTTTTTTGAAAAAATACCTAAGCCCCGGGGTCACAATTTCATTAAAAATCTGACTTTCGGCAATTCACTCAAAAATGGTGCCAAACGGTTGCAAATGCTCCCCTGAAAGGTTTGGCGGTCGAAACAGAAGGCTATTTATCACAGGAGAAGAAATCAGCCCTCGACAACTTAACCGGCAGAAAAATATTTTTTTGAAAAAATCCCTAAGCCCCGGGGTCACAATTTCATCAAAAATCTGACTTTCGGTAATTCACTCAAAAATGGTGCCAAACGGTTGAAAATGCTCACCTGAGAGGTTTGGTGGTCGAAACAGAAGGGTTTTAATCACAGGAAAAGAAATCAGCCCTCGACAACTTAACCGGCAGAAAAAGATTTTTTTGAAAAAATCCCTAAGCCCCGGGGTCACAATTTCATTAAAAATCTGATTTTCGGCAATTCACTCAAAAATGGTGCCAAACGGTTGCAATTGCTCCCCTGAAAGGTTTGGCGGTCGAAACAGAAGGCTTTTAATCACAGGACACGAAATCAGCCCTCGACAACTTCACCGGCAGAAAAATATTTTTTTGAAAAAATCCCTAAGCCCCGGGGTCACAATTTCATCAAAAATCTGACTTTCGGCAATTCACTCAAAAATGGTGCGAAACGGTTGAAAATGCTCACCTGAGAGGTTTGGCGGTCGAAACAGAAGGCTTTTAATCACAGGAAAAGAAATCAGCCCTCGACAACTTGACCGGCAGAAAAATATTTTTTTGAAAAAATCCCTAAGCCCCGGGGTCACAATTTCATCAAAAATCTGTCTTTCGGCAATTCACTCAAAAATGGTGCCAAATGGTTGCAATTGCTCCCCTGAAAGGTTTGGCAGTTGAAATAGAAGGCTTTTAATCACAGGAAAAGAAATCAGCCCTCGACAACTTAACCGGCAGAAAAAGATTTTTTTGAAAAAATCCCTAAGCCCCGGGGTCACAATTTCATCAAAAATCTGATTTTCGGCAATTCACTCAAAAATGGTGCCAAACGGTTGCAATTGCTCCCCTGAAAGGTTTGGCGGTCGAAACAGAAGGCTTTTAATCACAGGACACGAAATCAGCCCTCGACAACTTGACCGGCAGAAAAATATTTTTTAAAAAAATCCCTAAGCCCCGGGGTCACAATTTCATCAAAAATCTGTCTTTCGGCAATTCACTCAAAAATGGTGCCAAATGGTTGCAATTGCTCCCCTGAAAGGTTTGGCGGTCGAAACAGAAGGCTTTTAATCACAGGACACGAAATCAGCCCTCGACAACTTAACCGGCAGAAAAAGATTTTTTTGAAAAAATCCCTAAGCCCCGGGGTCACAATTTCATCAAAAATCTGTCTTTCGGCAATTCACTCAAAAATGGTGCCAAATGCTTGCAATTGCTCCCCTGAAAGGTTTGCCAGTCGAAATAGAAGGCTTTTAATCACAGGAAAAGAAATCAGCCCTCGACAACTTAACGGGCAGAAAAAGATTGTTTTGAAAAAATCCCTAAGCCCCGGGGTCACAATTTCATCAAAAATCTGACTTTCGGCAATTCACTCAAAAATGGTGCCAAATGGTTGAAAATGCTCGCCTGAGAGGTTTGGCGGTCGAAACTGAAGGCTTTTAATCACAGGAAAAGAAATCAGCCCTCGACAACTTAACCGGCAGAAAAATATTTTTTTGAAAAAATCCCTAAGCCCCGGGCTCACAATTTCATCAAAAATCTGACTTTCGGCAATTCACTCAAAAATGGTGCCAAATGGTTGCAATTGCTCCCCTGAAAGGTTTGCCAGTCGAAATAGAAGGCTTTTAATCACAGGAAAAGAAATCAGCCCTCGACAACTTAACGGGCAGAAAAAGATTGTTTTGAAAAAATCCCTAAGCCCCGGGGTCACAATTTCATCAAAAATCTGACTTTCGGTAATTCACTCAAAAATGGTGCCAAATGGTTGAAAATGCTCGCCTGAGAGGTTTGGCTGTCGAAAATGAAGGCTTTTAATCACAGGAAAAGAAATCAGCCCTCGACAACTTAACCGGCAGAAAAATATTTTTTTGAAAAAATCCCTAAGCCCCGGGGTCACAATTTCATCAAAAATCTGACTTTTGGCAACTCTCTCAAAAATGGTGCCAAACGGTTGAAAATGCTCACCTGAGAGGTTTGGTGGTCGAAACAGAAGGGTTTTAATCGCAGGAAAAGAAATCAGCCCTCGACAACTTAACCGGCAGAAAAAGATTTTTTTGAAAAAATCCCTAAGCCCCGGGGTCACAATTTCATCAAAAATCTGTCTTTCGGCAATTCACTCAAAAATGGTGCCAAATGGTTGCAATTGCTCCCCTGAAAGGTTTGCCAGTCGAAATAGAAGGCTTTTAATCACAGGAAAAGAAATCAGCCCTCGACAACTTAACGGGCAGAAAAAGATTGTTTTGAAAAAATCCCTAAGCCCCGGGGTCACAATTTCATCAAAAATCTGACTTTCGGTAATTCACTCAAAAATGGTGCCAAATGGTTGAAAATGCTCGCCTGAGAGGTTTGGCTGTCGAAAATGAAGGCTTTTAATCACAGGAAAAGAAATCAGCCCTCGACAACTTAACCGGCAGAAAAATATTTTTTTGAAAAAATCCCTAAGCCCCGGGGTCACAATTTCATCAAAAATCTGACTTTTGGCAACTCTCTCAAAAATGGTGCCAAACGGTTGAAAATGCTCACCTGAGAGGTTTGGTGGTCGAAACAGAAGGGTTTTAATCACAGGAAAAGAAATCAGCCCTCGACAACTTAACGGGCAGAAAAAGATTTTTTTGAAAAAATCCCTAAGCCCCGGGGTCACAATTTCATCAAAAATCTGTCTTTCGGCAATTCACTCAAAAATGGTGCCAAATGCTTGCAATTGCTCCCCTGAAAGGTTTGGCGGTCGAAACTGAAGGCTTTTAATCACAGGAAAAGAAATCAGCCCTCGACAACTTAACCGGCAGAAAAATATTTTTTTGAAAAAATCCCTAAGCCCCGGGCTCACAATTTCATCAAAAATCTGACTTTTGGCAATTCACTTAAAAATGGTGCCAAATGCTTGCAATTGCTCCCCTGAAAGGTTTGCCAGTCGAAATAGAAGGCTTTTAATCACAGGAAAAGAAATCAGCCCTCGACAACTTAACCGGCAGAAAAATATTTTTTTGAAAATATCCCTAAGCCCCGGGGTCACAATTTCATCAAAAATCTGACTTTCGGCAATTCACTCAAAAATGGTGCCAAATGGTTGAAAATGCTCGCCTGAGAGGTTTGGCGGTCGAAACTGAAGGCTTTTAATCACAGGAAAAGAAATCAGCCCTCGACAACTTAACCGGCAGAAAAATATTTTTTTGAAAAAATCCCTAAGCCCCGGGCTCACAATTTCATCAAAAATCTGACTTGCGGCAATTCAATCAAAAATGGTGCCAAATGGTTGCAATTGCTCCCCTGAAAGGTTTGCCAGTCGAAATAGAAGGCTTTTAATCACAGGAAAAGAAATCAGCCCTCGACAACTTAACGGGCAGAAAAAGATTGTTTTGAAAAAATCCCTAAGCCCCGGGGTCACAATTTCATCAAAAATCTGACTTTCGGTAATTCACTCAAAAATGGTGCCAAATGGTTGAAAATGCTCGCCTGAGAGGTTTGGCTGTCGAAAATGAAGGCTTTTAATCACAGGAAAAGAAATCAGCCCTCGACAACTTAACCGGCAGAAAAATATTTTTTTGAAAAAATCCCTAAGCCCCGGGGTCACAATTTCATCAAAAATCTGACTTTTGGCAACTCTCTCAAAAATGGTGCCAAACGGTTGAAAATGCTCACCTGAGAGGTTTGGTGGTCGAAACAGAAGGGTTTTAATCACAGGAAAAGAAATCAGCCCTCGACAACTTAACCGGCAGAAAAAGATTTTTTTGAAAAAATCCCTAAGCCCCGGGGTCACAATTTCATCAAAAATCTGTCTTTCGGCAATTCACTCAAAAATGGTGCCAAATGCTTGCAATTGCTCCCCTGAAAGGTTTGCCAGTCGAAATAGAAGGCTTTTAATCACAGGAAAAGAAATCAGCCCTCGACAACTTAACCGGCAGAAAAATATTTTTTTGAAAATATCCCTAAGCCCCGGGGTCACAATTTCATCAAAAATCTGACTTTCGGCAATTCACTCAAAAATGGTGCCAAATGGTTGAAAATGCTCGCCTGAGAGGTTTGGCGGTCGAAACTGAAGGCTTTTAATCACAGGAAAAGAAATCAGCCCTCGACAACTTAACCGGCAGAAAAATATTTTTTTGAAAAAATCCCTAAGCCCCGGGCTCACAATTTCATCAAAAATCTGACTTTCGGCAATTCACTCAAAAATGGTGCCAAATGGTTGCAATTGCTCCCCTGAAAGGTTTGGCGGTCGAAATAGAAGGCTTTTAATCACAGGAAAAGAAATCAGCCCTCGACAACTTAACGGGCAGAAAAAGATTGTTTTGAAAAAATCCCTAAGCTCCGGGGTCACAATTTCATCAAAAATCTGACTTTCGGTAATTCACTCAAAAATGGTGCCAAATGGTTGAAAATGCTCCCCTGAGAGGTTTGGCGGTCGAAACTGAAGGCTTTTAATCACAGGAAAAGAAATCAGCCCTCGACAACTTAACCGGCAGAAAAATATTTTTTTGAAAAAATCCCTAAGCCACGGGCTCACAATTTCATCAAAAATCTGACTTACGGCAATTCACTCAAAAATGGTGCCAAATGGTTGAAAATGCTCGCCTGAGAGGTTTGGCGGTCGAAACAGAAGGCTTTTTATCACAGGACACGAAATCAGCCCTCGACAACTTAACAGGCAGAAAAATATTTTTTTTGAAAAAATCCCTAAGCCCCGGGGTCACAATTTCATCAAAAATCTGATTTTCGGCAATACACTCAGAAATGGTGCCAAACAGTTGCAAATGCTCCCCTAAAATGTTTGGCGGTCGAAACAGAAGGCTATTTATCACAGGAGAAGAAATCAGCCCTCGACAACTTAACCGGCAGAAAAAGATTTTTTTGCAAAAATCCCTAAGCCCCGAGGTCACAATTTCATCAAAAATCTGACTTTCGGCAATTCACTCAAAAATGGTGCCGAATGGTTGAAAATGCTCGCCTGAGAGGTTTGGCGGTCGAAACAGAAGGCTTTTAATCACAGGAAAAGAAATCAGCCCTCGACAACTTAACCGGCAGAAAAATATTTTTTTGAAAAAATCCCTAAGCCCCGGGGTCACAATTTCATCAAAAATCTGATTTTCGGCAATTCACTCAAAAATGGTGCCAAAAGGTTGCAAATGCTCCCCTGAAAGGTTTGGCGGTCGAAACAGAAGGCAATTTATCACAGGAGAAGAAATCAGCCCTCGACAACATAAACGGCAGAAAAAGATTTTTTTGCAAAAATCCCTAAGCCCCGGGGTCACAATTTCATCAAAAATCTGACTTTCGGCAATTCACTCAAAAATGGTGCCGAATGGTTGAAAATGCTCGCCTGAGAGGTTTGGCGGTCGAAACAGAAGGCTTTTAATCACAGGAAAAGAAATCAGCCCTCGACAACTTAACCGGAAGAAAAATATTTTTTTGAAAAAATCCCTAAGCCCCGGGGTCACAATTTCATCAAAAATCTGATTTTCGGCAATTCACTCAAAAATGGTGCCAAAAGGTTGAAAATGCTCAACTGAGAGGTTTGGCGGTCGAAACAGAAGGCTTTTAATCACAGGAAAAGAAATCAGCCCTCGACAAGTTAACCGGCAGCAAAATATTTTTTTGAAAAAATCCCTAAGCCCCGGGGTCACAATTTCATCAAAAATCTGATTTTCGGCAATACACTCAGAAATGGTGCCAAACCGTTGCAATTGCTCCCCTGAAAAGTTTGGCAGTCGAAATAGAAGGCTTTTAATCACAGGAAAAGAAATCAGCCCTCGACAACTTAACCGGCAGAAAAAGATTTTTTTGCAAAAATCCCTAAGCCCCGGGGTCACAATTTCATTAAAAATCTGACTTTTGGCAATTCACTCAGAAATGGTGCCAAACGGTTGCAAATGCTCCCCTAAAAGGTTTGGCGGTCAAAACAGAAGGCTTTTTATCCCAGGACACGAAATCAGCCCTCGACAACTTAACCGGCAGAAAAATATTTTTCTGAAAAAATCCCTAAGCCCCGGGGTCACAATTTCATCAAAAATCTGACTTTCGGCAATTCACTCAGAAATGCTGCCAAACGGTTGCAAATGCTCCCCTGAAAGGTTTGGCGGTCGAAACAGAAGGCTATTTATCACAGGACAAGAAATCAGCCCTCGACAACTTAACCGGCCGAAAAAGATTTATTTGAAAAAATCCCTAAGCCCCGGGGTCACAATTTCATTAAAAATCTGACTTTCGGCAATTCACTCAAAAATGGTGCCAAACGGTTGAAAATGCTCCCCTGAATGGTTTGGCGGTCAAAACAGAAGGCTTTTTATCACAGGAAAAGAAATCAGCCCTCGACAACTTAATCGGCAGAAAAATATTTTTTTGCAAAAATCCCTAAGCCCCGGGGTCACAATTTCATCAAAAATCTGTCTTTCGGCAATTCACTCAGAAATGGTGCCAAACGGTTGCAAATGCTCCCCTGAAAGGTTTGGCGGTCGAAACAGAAGGCTTTTAATCACAGGAAAAGAAATCAGCCCTCGACAACTTAACCGGCAGAAAAAGATTTTTCTGAAAAAATCCCTAAGCCCCGGGGTCACAATTTCATTAAAAATCTGTCTTTCGGCAATTCACTCAGAAATGGTGCCAAACGGTTGCAAATGCTCCCCTGAAAGGTTTGGCGGTCAAAACAGAAAGCTTTTTATCACAGGAAAAGAAATCAGCCCTCGACAACTTAACCGGCAGAAAAATATTTTTTTGAAAAAATCCCTAAGCCCCGGGGTCACAATTTCATCAAAAATTTGATTTTCGGCAATACACTCAGAAATGGTGCCAAACGGTTGCAAATGCTCCCCTGAAAGGTTTGGCGGTCAAAACAGAAGGCTTTTTATCACAGGACACAAAATCAGCCCTCGACAACTTAACCGGCAGAAAAATATTTTTCTGAAAAAATCCCTAAGCCCCGCGGGGCCTCACAATTTCATCAAAAATCTGACTTTTGGCAATTCACTCAAAATTGGTGCCAAACGGTTGCAAATGCTCCCCTAAAAGGTTTGGCGGTCGAAACAGAAGGCTTTTAATCACAGGAAAAGAAATCAGCCCTCGACAACTTAACCGGCAGAAAAAGATTTTTTTGAAAAAATCCCTAAGCCCCGCGGGGCCTCACAATTTCATCAAAAATCTGACTTTCGGCAATTCACTCAAAAATGGTGCCAAACAGTTGCAAATGCTCCTCTGAAAATTTTGGCAGTCCAAACAGAAGGCTTTTTATCACAGGAAAAGAAATCTTTTTTATATATATAAATATTTATTCAGATTTTTTTAAATACAAATGAAAAAACAATAAACAATATAACATATATCATAACATAGTTTCATAACTTCTTTGGACTCCCTCACATCTCCCGCTCCCACTTTCATCAAGGTAAATTTTTGCCAGCAATTTATCATCTTGTTTACATTCTTGTATTCCACAAATTGAAAAAATAACCTAACACTTCTCCAAAAAGTTATTTTCTTCAATCTCGCTTATCTTCCTAATTCCATCTAATTTAGTGGTGCCGAATTATTTATGATCTAGCATCCTTCTTAACATTCAACCAAATTACAGTATTTTTGTAAGTAAATCTTAAATTTCTTCCAATCTTCTTCAACCTTCTCCTCTCCCAGGTCTCGGATTCTGCCAGTCATCTCAGCCAATTCCATATAGTCTATCAGTTGCATCTGCCATTCTTCCAGTGTGGGTAGATCTTGGGTTTTCCAATGCTTGGCGACGAGTATCCTTGCTGCCGTTGTTGCATACAGGAAAAAAGTTCTGTCCTTCTTTGTCACTCAGAGGAAAAGAAATCAGCCCTCGACAACTTAAGCGGCAGAAAAAGATTTTTTTGAAAAAATCCCTAAGCCCCGCGGCGGGTCACAATTTCATAAAAAATCTGACTTTCGGCAATTCACTCAGAAATGGTGCAAAACGGTTGCAAATGCTCCCCTGAAAGGTTTGGCGGTCGAAACAGATGGCTTTTTATCACAGGACAAGAAATCAGCCCTCGACAACTTAACCGGCAGAAAAAGATTTTTTTGAAAAAATCCCTAAGCCCCGGGGTCACAATTTCATCAAAAATCTGTCTTTCGGCAATTCACTCAAAAATGGTGCCAAATGGTTGCAAATGCTCCCCTGAAAGGTTTGGCGGTCGAAACAGAAGGCTTTTTATCACAGGAAAAGAAATCAGCCCTCGACAACTTAAACGGCAGAAAAAGATTGTTTTCAAAAAATCCCTAAGCCCCGGGGTCACAATTTCTTAAAAAATTTGACTTTCGGCAATTCACTCAAAAATGGTGCCAAAAGGTTGCAAATGCTCCCCTGAAAGGTTTGGCGGTCGAAACAGAAGGCTATTTATCACAGGACAAGAAATCAGCCCTCGACAACTTAACCGGCAGAAAAAGATTTTTTTGAAAAAATCCCTAAGCCCCGGGGTCACAATTTCATCAAAAATCTGACTTTCGGCAATTCACTCAAAAATGGTGCCAAACGGTTGAAAATGCTCACCTGAGAGGTTTGGCGGTCGAAACAGAAGGCTTTTAATCACAGGAAAAGCAATCAGCCCTCGACAACTTAACCGGCAGAAAAAGATTTTTTTTTTCAAAAAATCCCTAAGCCCCGGGGTCACAATTTCATCAAAAATCTGACTTTCGGCAATTCACTCAAAAATGGTGCCAAACGGTTGAAAATGCTCACCTGAGAGGTTTGGCGGTCGAAACAGAAGGCTTTTAATCACAGGAAAAGCAATCAGCCCTCGAAAACTTAACCGGCAGAAAAAGATTTTTTGAAAAAATCCCTAAGCCCCGGGGTCACAATTTCATCAAAAATCTGTCTTTCGGCAATTCACTCAGAAATGGTGCCAAACGGTTGCAAATGCTCCCCTGAAAGGTTTGGCGGTCGAAACAGAAGGCTTTTTATCACAGGAAAAGAAATCAGCCCTCGACAACTTAACCGGCAGAAAAAGATTTTTTGAAAAAATCCCTAAGCCCCAGGGTCACAATTTCATTAAAAATCTGACTTTTGGCAATTCACTCAAAAATGGTGCCAAACGGTTGCAAATGCTCCCATGAGAGGTTTGGCGATCGAAACAGAAGGCTTTTTATCACAGGAAAAGAAATCAGCCCTCGACAACTTAACCGGCAGAAAAAGATTTTTTGAAAAAATCCCTAAGCCCCGGGGTCACAATTTCATTAAAAATCTGACTTTTGGCAACTCACTCAAAAATGGTGCCAAACGGTTGCAAATGCTCCCATGAGAGGTTTGGCGATCGAAACAGAAGGCTTTTTATCACAGGAAAAGAAATCAGCCCTCGACAACTTAACCGGCAGAAAAATATTTTTTGAAAAAATCCCTAAGCCCCGGGGTCACAATTTCATTAAAAATCTGACTTTTGGCAATTCACTCAAAAATGGTGCCAAACGGTTGCAAATGCTCACCTGAGAGGTTTGGCGGTCGAAACAGAAGGCTTTTAATCACAGGAAAAGCAATCAGCCCTCGAAAACTTAACCGGCAGAAAAAGATTTTTTGAAAAAATCCCTAAGCCCCGGTGTCACAGCCACCCAGGTGGGTCCCAGCTCACGAGAGACCTTACTCCGTTGTAGTTTACTTACAGGAAAAGTTTATTGAAGATAATTGCTTCTCTCACAGTTCAGCATTGTGGCTGTACGTCTGTCACGTTAGACCGCCGAAGTCCCCCTCTGACTCCTCCCCTCCTCCACACCAACTTAATAGCCTGGCTCTAGACCACCTCTTCCTCTCCTTTCTTTTCCGCAGGGTCTTTCTGCCCCCCTGGGTTCTCTCTTTCCGGGATTCGCCTGAGGCTGAATCCTCTGCCGCCTCCTGCCCCCTCCTTCTGGCTTTGGGGCCGGGCTCCTCCTCTGAGCTTTCCCCACTTCCGCGCGCCTCTATGTTTGAACTTGGCGCGCGTACGTTGCTTTTGACCTTTCCTTCGTCCTCTATACTGCCCCCTGTTCCACTCTCTACCCTTTCCGGCTGAACACCTTGCTCCAACCCCCTCTCTCTGTTTTCTCCTGTTCCTCCTCCCTCCGAGAGGCTGACAACTCCACCCCCTTTACTCCGTTCCGGCTGAGACCCCTCTGACAGCGTCTGTGCTTCACTGGGCTTTCTCCCCCCCTTCCCTGACTTTTCACAGCTTCTCTCTTCTCCTGCTTTTCGCCTGATCATGCTAGCTCCCTTTTGGGAATCCTCTGACTCACTGCTTAGGCTCATAGATTCCCTTCGAATTCCGTCATCTTCTTCCTCGTCTCTCTCTCCCTCCTCCCACTCGCTTTCCGTCTCCTCTGCCATCTCCTCACTTCTCCCAGAAACCCTGACATCCATCCCCCCCTCGAAGCCCCCCCTTCCCCCCTCCCGGTCGCTGGGTGCAGGTTGAGGGAAATGTGGTTCTTCCTGGGTCGGTTCAGGATACCGGGTGTCCACGTCAATCTTCTCCTCTGGCAGCTCCGTATACGTGTGTTCGAACTCGGGTTCCCCCCCTGAAGGCATCACAGTCTCTTCCTCCCTCACTGCTTCTCCTGGCGCTGCCTGCCAAGGACCTATCATCCACCTCTGACTCCATACCTCCCTTGGCTGATCCACCCACCAATAAGGGTTTGTCTCTCCCCCCCCCAGGCGGGGATCCCTGGTCGGGCTTGTTTTGGGCGTAGAGCCCTCGGGCGAGGAGAAACCCCCGAACGTGCTGCCCGACAAAGTGGGCGTGAAAAGCCAATCATCAAAATACTCCTCGGGCATGGGTTTGTGCGGAAAAATTGCATGAAACTCCTCCTTCAACAGGGGTTCGTCCAAAGCGTAACCCGGCACCCAGCTATTTGCAGAGACTGGAGTGCCTTCCCTGGCGAGAAAATATTCAACTCCCTCCTCCCCCCATCGTGAATCCAGTATCTCTGTGACCTCATTAAGAGGTTCTGGTCTTGGCGACTCCCCTCTCTCAGGCGCCCTTCTACGTGGCTCTGGAGGTGCTTCTGACTCTTGAAACCTGTGTGGGGCTTTGTAGGGAGTGAGCACCGACCTATGAAAGACCGGGTGCACCCTGGAGCCCTCCGGAAGGGCTAGGCGAAAAGCCACCGGATTGATCTTAGCCTCAACTTGATATGGTCCTAGCTGCCTGTGTTCTAACTTCTTTTTGGCCAACGACCTGGCCGGCATCGCGTGGGCTGCTAACCATACCCAGTCCCCAACCTGAATGTCTTCCCCCGCCCTTCTGTGTTTATCGGCTTGCACCTTATACGCCTGCTTTGCCAGCTCCAAATGTCTCCGCAGCTCCTCGTGCACCTCTTGCAACTCTGCTGCAAACTGGTCGGCATTTTGAGGTCCCCCCCCTTCAGGTGCTGTAAAGCTCGGGAAGGTTCTGGGATGACGTCCATAGTTCGCGAAGAAAGGCGTCACCCCGGTGGATGCGTGCTTCGTGTTGTTGTAGGCGAACTCAGCCATCGGCAGGTAGTCCACCCACGCCGCGGGTCGCTGGTTGGCGTAACACCGTAGGTACTGCTGCATGATCGCGTTGACCCTCTCCGCTTGACCGTTGGTCTGTGGATGCCTCGCCGACGTCAGGTTGATCTTGACGTGCAAGATACCCAGAAGCTTCCGCCAGAAAGTGGAAACAAATTGGCGCCCCCTGTCGGACAAGACGGACTGCGGTAGTCCATGCACTCTGAAGACGTGATCGATGAAGAGCTTTGCGGTCTGTTCTGCCGTCGCCACCTTGGCACAAGGAATGAAGTGCGCCATCTTGGTGAACAAGTCCACAACCACTAACACCGCCGTCTTACCTCTGGAGCTGGGCAGGTCTGTAACAAAGTCCAACGCTACCCTCTCCCACGGTTGCTGCGGTGTCTCCAGCGGTTCTAACAATCCCGCCTGCTTCTGATGCACTGGTTTGGACCTCTGGCAGATATCGCACCTGGCTACGTAGTCCGCCACCTCTCCTCTCATCTGGGGCCACCAAAAGTCCCTTGCCACCAACTCCATCGTCTTCTCTTTGCCGAAATGGCCCGCACTCGGGGCATCGTGCAATTGTTGCAAAACCGTGGCGCGAAGCTCGTCGGTGGGCACGTAAAGGGCGCCCTTGCGAGTCAAAAGTCCATCCTGCAACTGAAACTCATTGTTGTCAGGCGACCCTCCGCGGAGCTCCTCCATCTTGGATTGTGCAAACTGATCCTCTTGCAGCGCGCGTCGCACCGCGTCCAGGTCGACTGCGATGGTAGCGCACGTCCACGCCTGCGGTGCGAAAATGTACTTCGCTGCGATTGGAGCTACTTCCTCCAGGTATTGAGGCTTTCGGGACAGCGCGTCTGCTATAACATTGGAGTCTCCAGGGATGTATTCTATTTTGAAATCGAAATCCGCAAAGAATTCCGCCCAGCGCATGTGTCGTTGGGTTTGCAATTTAGCCGTCCGCCAATACTCCAAGTTCTTGTGATCCGTGCGGACCTGCACCGTGTGCTTGGCTCCTATCAAGAAGTGTCGCCACGCTTTGAAAGCTGCATGAATGGCCAACAACTCCCTGTCCCATATGGTGTAGTTGCGTTCCGTCTTGCTGAGCTTCCGGGAGTAGAATGCACCCGGTCTCCAGTTGCCTTGCGAATCCTCTTGCAAGAGGACGGCCCCAACTGCTCTGTCTGATGCATCTGTCTCTACCCGCATGGGCCTGCCAGGATTCACGTGCAGCAGCTGCTCCTCGGAGGCGAAAAGGCTTTTAAGCTTCCGAAAGGATCGCTCTGCTTGTTCGGTCCAGACGAACTTCTTCTTCTTGGAACTGAGGGTGTCAGTGATTGCCGCCGTCGCGTTTGCAAAACCTTTAATAAACTTGCGATAAAAATTGGCAAAGCCGATGAACCTCTGGACCTCCTTCCGATTTCGAGGGCTTTTCCAGTCCAACAGCGCTTGGACTTTAGTCTTGTCCATGGCCAGTCCCTCGTCGGACAGCTTGTAGCCAAGGAAATCTACCTCCCTCACATCAAACTGGCACTTCTCCAACTTGGCGTACAGCCTGTGTTCCTTCAGCCTCTGCAGAACTTCCTTCACGTCCTTATCGTGATCCTCTGGCGATTCCGAGAAAATCAGGATATCGTCGAGAAAACAGACACACTTCTTGTAGAGGAGACCTGCCAGGACGTGATGCATGAATGCTTGGAAAACATGGCTGCCATTTTGTAGACCGAAGGGCATAACTCTGTATTCGTACGTGCCCAAAGGAGTGAACATGGCCGTCTTCCACTCGTCGCCCTTCCTGATGCGGATGAGGTTGTAAGCTCCACGTAAATCCAGCTTGGTAAAAATCTTCCCCCTCCTGACTGTAGCCAAAAGGTCGTCAATTTTGGGCATGGGGAAGGCCTTGGGCTTAGTTAGTCTGTTTATGAACCGGTAGTCCACAATGAGCCTCTTCTGGGGCGTGTCTTTCTTTTTCACAAAGAAAACAGGACTGCCTCCCGCTGCTTTAGATTCCTGGATGAATCCGCGCTTGAGGTTGTGTTCTATGAACTCCCGAAGTTCTTGCAGCTCGTCTTCCGACATGGAGTACAGCTTGGCAGTTGGCAACTGCGCGCCTGGCACTAAGTCAATCGCGCAGTCGTAAGGTCTGTGAGGCGGCAATTTGTCAGCTTCCTTTTCGCAGAAAACCTCCAAGAACTCCGCGTACTTGTGAGGAACCGCTTGCACCATACTCAGATGCAGCTGCTGTTCGGCTTCTCCTCCTTGATCGGTTTGGATGCAATTCTGGGCGCAATACGATGAACAAAAGGTGATCTGCCTCTGGTACCAAGCAACCGCGGGACTGTGCCTGTCCAGCCAACTCATGCCCAACACGATGGGCGTGTCCGATAAGTGGGTGACATTGAAACTAATAAGCTCTCGATGGTCTCCAATTTGCATCATCATGGGAGGGGTTTGCTGCACCACTTGCCCCCCCCAGCAACTTCCTGCCGTCTACCGTGACCACGTTCAGAGGCGTCGTTGCAGGCAGGAGCGCTATGTTATGCTGCTTGACGAACTGTAATCCCACGAAATCGGCGTTGCTTCCCGAATCGATGGTTGTTGGAACCTCGAGAAGTCGCCCATCAGGCAGCTGGAGTGTTGCTGTGAGTAAAACTGCTGGTTTGGGAGGTAAAGGGTCCATGCGCTGCAAGGATGCTGGGGACTTCTCTACAGATCCGCCTGGCTGAGCCCCAGTAGCTCTGCTTCCAGCCAGGCACTGCAGTTTCCCTGAAGCTGCTCCTCTGATTGCACCTCTGCTGTCACAGTTGCTAGTGCTGCAGTGTGCTTCTGGAGCCTCTGGGGGCACTCTTTCGCCATATGGTGTGCACTGTCGCAGATGTAACACTTCCTGGTCCCTCTAGGAGGCTTCGCTTTGGCTGCAGCAGGGATGGGGCTCTGGGATGGCTTTTGAGCCCTAGCACCACCAATCTCCATTGGCTCTTCGCCTTCCTTCCCCATTGGTGAGGGGTGCGCACGGCTGAAATCCCTGTGCACAAAAGGGAGAGCTTTTGCTTGCGCGCGCGCTTGGGGCCCCCCCTCCTCGTGCCACGGACGTCCCTCATGTCGAATTCCTATAGCCAAAGCCCGTTGCACCACGTCTTCCAGGGTCTGGGGTCTGTCCCCCCTTGCGATCTCATCCTTGACGGAGGGGCTCAATCCCTCCCAAAAAAGATCCCTGACCGGTAGACTGTCCTTCGGCCAATCTAAGGCGGTGAGCAATGCAAAAAATTTAGAATGATATTGGCGTACAGTGGCTCTCCCCTGCCTCAGCCCGTGCATCTGCCGGCGCGCAATGTCCTTATCCACAGAGGATTGAAAACAAGCATCCATTGCCTCGATAAACGCATCTGCATTGCGACGGGCTGGTCCATCTTCGCGCCACAGATTGCGTAGCCAAGCCCTGGCCTCCCCATGCAGGTGCGAAACAATAAATCCCACTCTCTCCTCCTCATCTCTAAAATCATGACGGAGTAAATGCAGTGCATACACGACATCTGCCCTGAAGTTGGGATAGTCTTGCAAGTTGCCATTAAAATGCGAAACTAGGGCACCCCCCCTCCTTCCAAGCGCAATGCCCTCCGCTCTGGAGCCCGGGGTCCCCGCCTTGTCCGCATTTTCCCACCTTGCTTGCAAATCCTGGCACGCTTTCTCCAAGTCAGCATTCTTCTTCTGCGAAGCAATGACTGCCGTTGTGAGAGTGGTAATCTGATCCCGGAGTGCAGCCAGCTGTTCCTCAGCACTCATGGCTGCCCCGTTCGTGAGCTTCGCAAAAAAAAATTTTTGCTTTCAGAGAGAGGGGGACTTTCTGTCACAGCCACCCAGGTGGGTCCCAGCTCACGAGAGACCTTACTCCGTTGTAGTTTACTTACAGGAAAAGTTTATTGAAGATAATTGCTTCTCTCACAGTTCAGCATTGTGGCTGTACGTCTGTCACGTTAGACCGCCGAAGTCCCCCTCTGACTCCTCCCCTCCTCCACACCAACTTAATAGCCTGGCTCTAGACCACCTCTTCCTCTCCTTTCTTTTCCGCAGGGTCTTTCTGCCCCCCTGGGTTCTCTCTTTCCGGGATTCGCCTGAGGCTGAATCCTCTGCCGCCTCCTGCCCCCTCCTTCTGGCTTTGGGGCCGGGCTCCTCCTCTGAGCTTTCCCCACTTCCGCGCGCCTCTATGTTTGAACTTGGCGCGCGTACGTTGCTTTTGACCTTTCCTTCGTCCTCTATACTGCCCCCTGTTCCACTCTCTACCCTTTCCGGCTGAACACCTTGCTCCAACCCCCTCTCTCTGTTTTCTCCTGTTCCTCCTCCCTCCGAGAGGCTGACAACTCCACCCCCTTTACTCCGTTCCGGCTGAGACCCCTCTGACAGCGTCTGTGCTTCACTGGGCTTTCTCCCCCCCTTCCCTGACTTTTCACAGCTTCTCTCTTCTCCTGCTTTTCGCCTGATCATGCTAGCTCCCTTTTGGGAATCCTCTGACTCACTGCTTAGGCTCATAGATTCCCTTCGAATTCCGTCATCTTCTTCCTCGTCTCTCTCTCCCTCCTCCCACTCGCTTTCCGTCTCCTCTGCCATCTCCTCACTTCTCCCAGAAACCCTGACACCCGGGGTCACAATTTCATCAAAAATCTGTCTTTCGGCAATTCACTCAGAAATGGTGCCAAACGGTTGCAAATGCTCCCCTGAAAGGTTTGGCGGTCGAAACAGAAGGCTTTTAATCACAGGAAAAGAAATCAGCCCTCGACAACTTAACCGGCAGAAAAATATTTTTCTGAAAAAATCCCTAAGCCCCGGAGTCACAATTTCATCAAAAATCTGTCTTTCGGCAATTCACTCAAAAATGGTGCCAAAAGGTTGCAAATGCTCCCCTGAAAGGTTTGGCGGTAGAAACAGAAGGCTATTTATCACAGGAGAAGAAATCAGCCCTCGACAACTTAACCGGCAGAAAAATATTTTTCTGAAAAAATCCCTAAGCCCCGGGGTCACAATTTCATCAAAAATCTCTCTTTCGGCAATTCACTCAAAAATGGTGCCAAACTGTTGCAAATGCTCCCCTGAAAGGTTTGGCGGTCGAAACAGAAGGCTTTTTATCACAGGAAAAGAAATCAGCCCTCGACAACTTAACCGGCAGAAAAATATTTTTTGAAAAAATCCCTAAGCCCCGGGGTCACAATTTCATTTAAAATCTGACTTTTGGCAATTCACTCAAAAATGTGCCAAACGGTTGAAAATGCTCACCTGAGAGGTTTGGCGGTCGAAACAGAAGGCTTTTAATCACAGGAAAAGCAATCAGCCCTCGAAAACTTAACCGGCAGAAAAAGATTTTTTGAAAAAATCCCTAAGCCCCGGGGTCACAATTTCATCAAAAATCTGTCTTTCGGCAATTCACTCAAAAATGGTGCCAAACTGTTGCAAATGCTCCCCTGAAAGGTTTGGCGGTCGAAACAGAAGGCTTTTTATCACAGGAAAAGAAATCAGCCCTCGACAACTTAACCGGCAGAAAAATATTTTTTGAAAAAATCCCTAAGCCCCGGGGTCACAATTTCATTAAAAATCTGAGTTTTGGCAACTCACTCAAAAATGGTGCCAAACGGTTGCAAATGCTCCCATGAGAGGTTTGGCGATGGAAACAGAAGGCTTTTTATCACAGGAAAAGAAATCAGCCCTCGACAACTTAACCGGCAGAAAAATATTTTTTGAAAAAATCCCTAAGCCCCGGGGTCACAATTTCATTAAAAATCTGACTTTCGGCAATTCACTCAAAAATGGTGCCAAACGGTTGAAAATGCTCCCCTGAAAGGTTTGGCGGTCAAAACAGAAGGCTTTTTATCACAGGAAAAGAAATCAGCCCTCGACAACTTAACCGGCAGAAAAATATTTTTTTGCAAAAATCCCTAAGCCCCGGGGTCACAATTTCATCAAAAATCTGACTTTCGGCAGTTCACTCAGAAATGGTGCCAAACGGTTGCAAATGCTCCCCTGAAAGGTTTGGCAGTCGAAATAGAAGGCTTTTTATCACAGGAAAAGAAATCAGCCCTCGACAACTTAACCGGCAGAAAAATATTTTTCTGAAAAAATCCCTAAGCCCCGGGGTCACAATTTCATCAAAAATCTCTCTTTCGCCAATTCACTCAAAAATGGTGCCAAACTGTTGCAAATGCTCCCCTGAAAGGTTTGGCGGTCGAAACAGAAGGCTTTTTATCACAGGAAAAGAAATCAGCCCTCGACAACTTAACCGGCAGAAAAATATTTTTTGAAAAAATCCCTAAGCCCCGGGGTCACAATTTCTTTAAAAATCTGAGTTTTCGCAACTCACTCAAAAATGGTGCCAAACGGTTGCAAATGCTCCCATGAGAGGTTTGGGGATCGAAACAGAAGGCTTTTTATCACAGGAAAAGAAATCAGCCCTCGACAACTTTACCGGCAGAAAAATATTTTTTGAAAAAATCCCTAAGCCCCGGGGTCACAATTTCATTAAAAATCTGACTTTTGGCAATTCACTCAAAAATGTGCCAAACGGTTGAAAATGCTCACCTGAGAGGTTTGGCGGTCGAAACAGAAGGCTTTTAATCACAGGAAAAGCAATCAGCCCTCGAAAACTTAACCGGCAGAAAAAGATTTTTTGAAAAAATCCCTAAGCCCCAGGGTCACAATTTCATCAAAAATCTGACTTTCGGCAATTCACTCAAAAATGGTGCCAAACTGTTGCAAATGCTCCCATGAAAGGTTTGGCGGTCGAAACAGAAGGCTTTTTATCACAGGAAAAGCAATCAGCCCTCGACAACTTAACCGGCAGAAAAAGATTTTTTGGAAAAATCCCTAAGCCCCGGGGTCACAATTTCATCAAAAATCTGTCTTTCGGCAATTCACTCAAAAATGGTGCCAAACTGTTGCAAATGCTCCCCTGAAAGGTTTGGCGGTCGAAACAGAAGGCTTTTTATCACAGGAAAAGAAATCAGCCCTCGACAACTTAACCGGCAGAAAAATATTTTTTGAAAAAATCCCTAAGCCCCGGGGTCACAATTTCATTAAAAATCTGACTTTCGGCAATTCACTCAAAAATGGTGCCAAACGGTTGAAAATGCTCCCCTGAAAGGTTTGGCGGTCAAAACAGAAGGCTTTTTATCACAGGAAAAGAAATCAGCCCTCGACAACTTAACCGGCAGAAAAAGATTTTTTTGCAAAAATCCCTAAGCCCCGGGGTCACAATTTCATCAAAAATCTGACTTTCGGCAGTTCACTCAGAAATGGTGCCAAACGGTTGCAAATGCTCCCCTGAAAGGTTTGGCAGTCGAAACAGAAGGCTTTTTATCACAGGAAAAGAAATCAGCCCTCGACAACTTAACCGGCAGAAAAATATTTTTCTGAAAAAATCCCTAAGTCCCGGGGTCACAATTTCATCAAAAATCTGTCTTTCGGCAATTCACTCAAAAATGGTGCCAAACTGTTGCAAATGCTCCCCTGAAAGGTTTGGCGGTCGAAACAGAAGGCTTTTTATCACAGGAAAAGAAATCAGCCCTCGACAACTTAACCGGCAGAAAAATATTTTTTGAAAAAATCCCTAAGCCCCGGGGTCACAATTTCATTAAAAATCTAACTTTCGGCAATTCACTCAAAAATGGTGCCAAACGGTTGAAAATGCTCCCCTGAAAGGTTTGGCGGTCAAAACAGAAGGCTTTTTATCACAGGAAAAGAAATCAGCCCTCGACAACTTAACCGGCAGAAAAAGATTTTTTTGCAAAAATCCCTAAGCCCCGGGGTCACAATTTCATCAAAAATCTGACTTTCGGCAGTTCACTCAGAAATGGTGCCAAACGGTTGCAAATGCTCCCCTGAAAGGTTTGGCAGTCGAAACAGAAGGCTTTTTATCACAGGAAAAGAAATCAGCCCTCGACAACTTAACCGGCAGAAAAATATTTTTCTGAAAAAATCCCTAAGTCCCGGGGGCACAATTTCATCAAAAATCTGTCTTTCGGCAATTCACTCAAAAATGGTGCCAAACTGTTGCAAATGCTCCCCTGAAAGGTTTGGCGGTCGAAACAGAAGGCTTTTTATCACAGGAAAAGAAATCAGCCCTCGACAACTTAACCGGCAGAAAAAGATTTTTCTGAAAAAATCCCTAAGCCCCGGGGTCACAATTTCATTAAAAATCTGACTTTCGGCAATTCACTCAGAAATGGTGCCAAATGGTTGCAAATGCTCCCCTAAAAGGTTTGGCGGTCAAAACAGAAGGCTTTTTATCACAGGAAAAGAAATCAGCCCTCGACAACTTAACCGGCAGAAAAATATTTTTCAGAAAAAATCCCTAAGCCCCGGGGTCACAATTTCATTAAAAATCTGACTTTTGGCAACTCACTCAAAAATGGTGCCAAATGGTTGCAATTGCTCCCCTGAAAGGTTTGGCGGTCGAAACAGAAGGCTTTTAATCACAGGAAAAGAAATCAGCCATCGACAACTTAACCGGCAGAAAAAGATTTTTTGAAAAAATCCCTAAGCCCCGGGGTCACAATTTCATTAAAAATCTGACTTTTGGCAACTCACTCAAAAATGGTGCCAAACGGTTGCAAATGCTCCCATGAGAGGTTTGGCGATCGAAACAGAAGGCTTTTTATCACAGGAAAAGAAATCAGCCCTCGACAACTTAACCGGCAGAAAAATATTTTTTGAAAAAATCCCTAAGCCCCGGGGTCACAATTTCTTCAAAAATCTGACTTTTGGCAATTCACTCAAAAATGGTGCCAAACGGTTGCAAATGCTCACCTGAGAGGTTTGGCGGTCGAAACAGAAGGCTTTTAATCACAGGAAAAGCAATCAGACCTCGAAAACTTAACCGGCAGAAAAAGATTTTTTGAAAAAATCCCTAAGCCCCGGGGTCACAATTTCATCAAAAATCTGTCTTTCGGCAATTCACTCAGAAATGGTGCCAAACGGTTGCAAATGCTCCCCTGAAAGGTTTGGCGGTCGAAATAGAAGGCTTTTAATCACAGGAAAAGAAATCAGCCCTCGACAACTTAACCGACAGAAAAAGATTTTTCTGAAGAAATCCCTAAGCCCCGGGGTCACAATTTCATTAAAAATCTGACTTTTGGCAATTCACTCAGAAATGGTGCCAAACGGTTGCAAATGCTCCCCTAAAAGGTTTGGCGGTCAAAACAGAAGGCTTTTTATCACAGGAAAAGAAATCAGCCCTCGACAACTTAACAGGCAGAAAAATATTTTTCAGAAAAAATCCCTAAGCCCCGGGGTCACAATTTCATCAAAAATCTGACTTTTGGCAATTCACTCAAAAATGGTGCCAAATGGTTGCAATTGCTCCCCTGAAAGGTTTGGCGGTCGAAACAGAAGGCTTTTAATCACAGGAAAAGAAATCAGCCCTCGACAACTTAACCGGCAGAAAAATATTTTTCTGAAAACATCCCTAAGCCCCGGGGTCACAATTTCATTAAAAATCTGACTTTTGGCAATTCACTCAGAAATAGTGCCAAACGGTTGCAAATGCTCCCCTAAAAGGTTTGGCGTTCAAAACAGAAGGCTTTTTATCACAGGACACGAAATCAGCCCTCGACAACTTAACCGGCAGAAAAATATTTTTTTGAAAAAATCCCTAAGCCCCGGGGTCACAATTTCATCAAAAATCTGACTTTCGGCAATTCACTCAGAAATGGTGCCAAACGGTTGCAAATGCTCCCCTGAAAGGTTTGGCGGTCAAAACAGAAGGCTTTTTATCACAGGAAAAGAAATCAGCCCTCGACAACTTAACCGGCAGAAAAGTATTTTTTTGAAAAAATCCCTAAGCCCCAGGGTCACAATTTCATCAAAAATCTGATTTTCGGCAATACACTCAGAAATGGTGCCAAACCGTTGCAAATGCTCGCCTAAAAGGTTTGGCGGTCGAAACAGAAGGCTATTTATTACACGACAAGAAATCAGCCCTTGACAACTTAACCGGCAGAAAAAGATTTTTTTGCAAAAATCCCTAAGCCCCGGGGTCACAATTTCATCAAAAAACTGACTTTCGGCGGTTCACTCAGAAATGGTGCCAAACGGTTGCAAATGCTCCCCTGAAAGGTTTGGCAGTCGAAATAGAAGGCGTTTTATCACAGGAAAAGAAATCAGCCCTCGACAACTTAACCGACAGAAAAAGATTTTTCTGAAGAAATCCCTAAGCCCCGGGGTCACAATTTCATTAAAAATCTGACTTTTGGCAATTCACTCAAAAATGGTGTGAAACGGTTGCAAATGCTCCCCTAAAAGGTTTGGCGGTCAAAACAGAAGGCTTTTTATCACAGGAAAAGAAATCAGCCCTCGACAACTTAACCGGCAGAAAAATATTTTTCAGAAAAAATCCCTAAGCCCCGGGGTCACAATTTCATCAAAAATCTGACTTTTGGCAATTCACTCAAAAATGGTGCCAAATGGTTGCAATTGCTCCCCTGAAAGGTTTGGCGGTCGAAACAGAAGGCTTTTAATCACAGGAAAAGAAATCAGCCCTCGACAACTGAACCGGCAGAGAAAGATTTTTTGAAAAAATCCCTAAGCCCCGGGGTCACAATTTCATTAAAAATCTGACTTTTGGCAACTCACTCAAAAATGGTGCCAAACGGTTGCAAATGCTCCCATGAGAGGTTTGGCGATCGAAACAGAAGGCTTTTTATCACAGGAAAAGAAATCAGCCCTCGACAACTTAACCGGCAGAAAAGGATTTTTTTGCAAAAATCCCTAAGCCCCGGGGTCACAATTTCATCAAAAAACTGACTTTCGGCAGTTCACTCAGAAATGGTGCCAAACGGTTGCAAATGCTCCCCTGAAAGGTTTGGCAGTCGAAATAGAAGGCTTTTTATTACACGACAAGAAATCAGCCCTTGACAACTTAACCGGCAGAAAACGATTTTTTTGCAAAAATCCCTAAGCCCCGGGGTCACAATTTCATCAAAAATCTGTCTTTCGGCAATTCACTCAAAAATGGTGCCAAACTGTTGCAAATGCTCCCCTGAAAGGTTTGGCCGTTGAAACAGAAGGCTTTTTATCACAGGAAAAGAAATCAGCCCTCGACAACTTAACCGGCAGAAAAATATTTTTTTAAAAAATCCCTAAGCCCCGGGGTCACAATTTCATTAAAAATCTGACTTTTGGCAACTCACTCAAAAATGGTGCCAAACGGTTGCAAATGCTCCCATGAGAGGTTTGGCGATCGAAACAGAAGGCTTTTTATCACAGGAAAAGAAATCAGCCCTCGACAACTTAACCGGCACAAAAATATTTTTTGAAAAAATCCCTAAGCCCCGGGGTCACAATTTCATCAAAAATCTGTCTTTCGGCAATTCACTCAAAAATGGTGCCAAACTGTTGCAAATGCTCCCCTGGAAGGTTTGGCGGTCGAAACAGAAGGCTTTTTATCACAGGAAAAGAAATCAGCCCTCGACAACTTAACCGGCAGAAAAATATTTTTTGAAAAAATCCCTAAGCCCCGGGGTCACAATTTCATTAAAAATCTGACTTTTGGCAACTCACTCAAAAATGGTGCCAAACGGTTGCAAATGCTCCCATGAGAGGTTTGGCGATCGAAACAGAAGGCTTTTTATCACAGGAAAAGAAATCAGCCCTCGACAACTTAACCGGCAGAAAAATATTTTTTGAAAAAATCCCTAAGCCCCGGGGTCACAATTTCATTAAAAATCTGACTTTTGGCAATTCACTCAAAAATGGTGCCAAACGGTTGAAAATGCTCACCTGAGAGGTTTGGCGGTCGAAACAGAAGGCTTTTAATCACAGGAAAAGCAATCAGCCCTCGAAAACTTAACCAGCAGAAAAAGATTTTTTGAAAAAATCCCTAAGCCCCGGGGTCACAATTTCATCAAAAATCTGTCTTTTGGCAATTCACTCAGAAATGGTGCCAAACGGTTGCAAATGCTCCCATGAAAGGTTTGACGGTCGAAACAGAAGGCTTTTAATCACAGGAAAAGAAATCAGCCCTCGACAACTTAACCGACAGAAAAAGATTTTTCTGAAAAAATCCCTAAGCCCCGGGGTCACAATTTCATTAAAAATCTGACTTTTGGCAATTCACTCAGAAATGGTGCCAAACGGTTGCAAATGCTCCCCTAAAAGGTTTGGCGGTCAAAACAGAAGGCTTTTTATCACAGGAAAAGAAATCAGCCCTCGACAACTTAACCGGCAGAAAAATATTTTTCAGAAAAAATCCCTAAGCCCCGGGGTCACAATTTCATCAAAAATCTGACTTTTGGCAATTCACTCAAAAATGGTGCCAAATGGTTGCAATTGCTCCCCTGAAAGGTTTGGCGGTCGAAACAGAAGGCTTTTAATCACAGGAAAAGAAATCAGCCCTCGACAACTTAACCGGCAGAAAAATATTTTTTGAAAAAATCCCTAAGCCCCGGGGTCACAATTTCATTAAAAATCTGACTTTTGGCAACTCACTCAAAAATGGTGCCAAACGGTTGCAAATGCTCGCATGAGAGGTTTGGCGATCGAAACAGAAGGCTTTTTATCACAGGAAAAGAAATCAGCCCTCGACAACTTAACCGGCAGAAAAATATTTTTTGAAAAAATCCCTAAGCCCCGGGGTCACAATTTCTTCAAAAATCTGACTTTCGGCAATTCACTCAAAAATGGTGCCAAACGGTTGCAAATGCTCACCTGAGAGGTTTGGCGGTCGAAACAGAAGGCTTTTAATCACAGGAAAAGCAATCAGCCCTCGAAAACTTAACCGGCAGAAAAAGATTTTTTGAAAAAATCCCTAAGCCCTGGGGTCACAATTTCATCAAAAATCTGTCTTTCGGCAATTCAGTCAGAAATGGTGCCAAACGGTTGCAAATGCTCCCCTGAAAGGTTTGGCGGTCGAAATAGAAGGCTTTTAATCACAGGAAAAGAAATCAGCCCTCGACAACTTAACCGACAGAAAAAGATTTTTCTGAAGAAATCCCTAAGCCCCGGGGTCACAATTTCATTAAAAATCTGACTTTTGGCAATTCACTCAGAAATGGTGCGAAACGGTTGCAAATGCTCCCCTAAAAGGTTTGGCGGTCAAAACAGAAGGCTTTTTATCACAGGAGAAGAAATCAGCCCTCGACAACTTAACCGGCAGAAAAATATTTTTCAGAAAAAATCCCTAAGCCCTGGGGTCACAATTTCATTAAAAATCTGACTTTTGGCAATTCACTCAGAAATAGTGCCAAACGGTTGCAAATGCTCGCCTAAAAGGTTTGGCGTTCAAGACAGAAGGCTTTTTATCACAGGACACGAAATCAGCCCTCGACAACTTTACCGGCAGAAAAATATTTTTTTGAAAAAATCCCTAAGCCCCGGGGTCACAATTTCATCAAAAATCTGACTTTCGGCAATTCACTCAGAAATGGTGCCAAACGGTTGCAAATGCTCCCCTGAAAGGTTTGGCGGTCAAAACAGAAGGCTTTTTATCACAGGAAAAGAAATCAGCCCTCGACAACTTAACCGGCAGAAAATGATTTTTTTGCAAAAATCCCTAAGCCCCGGGGTCACAATTTCATCAAAAAACTGACTTTCGGCAGTTCACTCAGAAATGGTGCCAAACGGTTGCAAATGCTCCCCTGAAAGGTTTGGCGGTCGAAATAGAAGGCTTTTAATCACAGGAAAAGAAATCAGCCCTCGACAACTTAACCGACAGAAAAAGATTTTTCTGAAGAAATCCCTAAGCCCCGGGGTCACAATTTCATTAAAAATCTGACTTTTGGCAATTCACTCAGAAATGGTGCGAAACGGTTGCAAATGCTCCCCTAAAAGGTTTGGCGGTCAAAACAGAAGGCTTTTTATCACAGGAGAAGAAATCAGCCCTCGACAACTTAACCGGCAGAAAAATATTTTTCAGAAAAAATCCCTAAGCCCTGGGGTCACAATTTCATTAAAAATCTGACTTTTGGCAATTCACTCAGAAATAGTGCCAAACGGTTGCAAATGCTCGCCTAAAAGGTTTGGCGTTCAAAACAGAAGGCTTTTTATCACAGGACACGAAATCAGCCCTCGACAACTTTACCGGCAGAAAAATATTTTTTTGAAAAAATCCCTAAGCCCCGGGGTCACAATTTCATCAAAAATCTGACTTTCGGCAATTCACTCAGAAATGGTGCCAAACGGTTGCAAATGCTCCCCTGAAAGGTTTGGCGGTCAAAACAGAAGGCTTTTTATCACAGGAAAAGAAATCAGCCCTCGACAACTTAACCGGCAGAAAAGGATTTTTTTGCAAAAATCCCTAAGCCCCGGGGTCACAATTTCATCAAAAAACTGACTTTCGGCAGTTCACTCAGAAATGGTGCCAAACGGTTGCAAATGCTCCCCTGAAAGGTTTGGCAGTCGAAATAGAAGGCTTTTTATTACACGACAAGAAATCAGCCCTTGACAACTTAACCGGCAGAAAACGATTTTTTTGCAAAAATCCCTAAGCCCCGGGGTCACAATTTCATCAAAAATCTGTCTTTCGGCAATTCACTCAAAAATGGTGCCAAACTGTTGCAAATGCTCCCCTGAAAGGTTTGGCCGTTGAAACAGAAGGCTTTTTATCACAGGAAAAGAAATCAGCCCTCGACAACTTAACCGGCAGAAAAATGTTTTTTTAAAAAATCCCTAAGCCCCGGGGTCACAATTTCATTAAAAATCTTAACTTTGGCAACTCACTCAAAAATGGTGCCAAACGGTTGCAAATGCTCCCATGAGAGGTTTGGCGATCGAAACAGAAGGCTTTTTATCACAGGAAAAGAAATCAGCCCTCGACAACTTAACCGGCACAAAAATATTTTTTGAAAAAATCCCTAAGCCCCGGGGTCACAATTTCATTAAAAATCTGACTTTTGGCAATTCACTCAAAAATGGTGCCAAACGGTTGCAAATGCTCCCCTGAAAGGTTTGGCAGTCGAAATAGAAGGCTTTTTATCACAGGAAAAGAAATCAGCCCTCGACAACTTAACCGGCAGAAAAATATTTTTCAGAAAAAATCCCTAAGCCCCGGGGTCACAATTTCATCAAAAATCTGACTTTTGGCAATTCACTGAAAAATGGTGCCAAATGGTTGCAATTGCTCCCCTGAAAGGTTTGGCGGTCGAAACAGAAGGCTTTTAATCACAGGAAAAGAAATCAGCCCTCGACAACTTAACCGGCAGAAAAATATTTTTTGAAAAAATCCCTAAGCCCCGGGGTCACAATTTCATTAAAAATCTGACTTTTGGCAACTCACTCAAAAATGGTGCCAAACGGTTGCAAATGCTCCCATGAGAGGTTTGGCGATCGAAACAGAAGGCTTTTTATCACAGGAAGAGAAATCAGCCCTCGACAACTTAACCGGCAGAAAAATATTTTTTGAAAAAATCCCTAAGCCCCGGGGTCACAATTTCATTAAAAATCTGACTTTTGGCAATTCACTCAAAAATGGTGCGAAACGGTTGCAAATGCTCCCCTAAAAGGTTTGGCGGTCAAAACAGAAGGCTTTTAATCACAGGAAAAGCAATCAGCCCTCGAAAACTTAACCAGCAGAAAAAGATTTTTTGAAAAAATCCCTAAGCCCCGGGGTCACAATTTCATCAAAAATCTGTCTTTTGGAAATTCACTCAGAAATGGTGCCAAACGGTTGCAAATGCTCCCATGAAAGGTTTGACGGTCGAAATAGAAGGCTTTTAATCACAGGAAAAGAAATCAGCCCTCGACAACTTAACCGACAGAAAAAGATTTTTCTGAAAAAATCCCTAAGCCCCGGGGTCACAATTTCATCAAAAATCTGACTTTTGGCAATTCACTCAGAAATGGTGCCAAACGGTTGCAAATGCTCCCCTAAAAGGTTTGGCGGTCAAAACAGAAGGCTTTTTATCACAGGAGAAGAAATCAGCCCTCGACAACTTAACCGGCAGAAAAATATTTTTCAGAAAAAATCCCTAAGCCCTGGGGTCACAATTTCATTAAAAATCTGACTTTTGGCAATTCACTCAGAAATAGTGCCAAACGGTTGCAAATGCTCGCCTAAAAGGTTTGGCGTTCAAAACAGAAGGCTTTTTATCACAGGACACGAAATCAGCCCTCGACAACTTTACCGGCAGAAAAATATTTTTTTGAAAAAATCCCTAAGCCCTGGGGTCACAATTTCATCAAAAATCTGACTTTCGGCAATTCACTCAGAAATGGTGCCAAACGGTTGCAAATGCTCCCCTGAAAGGTTTGGCGGTCAAAACAGAAGGCTTTTTATCACAGGAAAAGAAATCAGCCCTCGACAACTTAACCGGCAGAAAAGGATTTTTTTGCAAAAATCCCTAAGCCCCGGGGTCACAATTTCATCAAAAAACTGACTTTCGGCAGTTCACTCAGAAATGGTGCCAAACGGTTGCAAATGCTCCCCTGAAAGGTTTGGCAGTCGAAATAGAAGGCTTTTTATTACACGACAAGAAATCAGCCCTTGACAACTTAACCGGCAGAAAACGATTTTTTTGCAAAAATCCCTAAGCCCCGGGGTCACAATTTCATCAAAAATCTGTCTTTCGGCAATTCACTCAAAAATGGTGCCAAACTGTTGCAAATGCTCCCCTGAAAGGTTTGGCCGTTGAAACAGAAGGCTTTTTATCACAGGAAAAGAAATCAGCCCTCGACAACTTAACCGGCAGAAAAATGTTTTTTTAAAAAATCCCTAAGCCCCGGGGTCACAATTTCATTAAAAATCTGACTTTTGGCAACTCACTCAAAAATGGTGCCAAACGGTTGCAAATGCTCCCATGAGAGGTTTGGCGATCGAAACAGAAGGCTTTTTATCACAGGAAAAGAAATCAGCCCTCGACAACTTAACCGGCACAAAAATATTTTTTGAAAAAATCCCTAAGCCCCGGGGTCACAATTTCATTAAAAATCTGACTTTTGGCAATTCACTCAAAAATGGTGCCAAACGGTTGCAAATGCTCCCCTGAAAGGTTTGGCAGTCGAAATAGAAGGCTTTTTATCACAGGAAAAGAAATCAGCCCTCGACAACTTAACCGGCAGAAAAATATTTTTCAGAAAAAATCCCTAAGCCCCGGGGTCACAATTTCATCAAAAATCTGACTTTTGGCAATTCACTCAAAAATGGTGCCAAATGGTTGCAATTGCTCCCCTGAAAGGTTTGGCGGTCGAAACAGAAGGCTTTTAATCACAGGAAAAGAAATCAGCCCTCGACAACTTAACCGGCAGAAAAATATTTTTTGAAAAAATCCCTAAGCCCCGGGGTCACAATTTCATTAAAAATCTGACTTTTGGCAATTCACTCAAAAATGGTGCCAAACGGTTGAAAATGCTCACCTGAGAGGTTTGGCGGTCGAAACAGAAGGCTTTTAATCACAGGAAAAGCAATCAGCCCTCGAAAACTTAACCAGCAGAAAAAGATTTTTTGAAAAAATCCCTAAGCCCCGGGGTCACAATTTCATCAAAAATCTGTCTTTTGGAAATTCACTCAGAAATGGTGCCAAACGGTTGCAAATGCTCCCATGAAAGGTTTGACGGTCGAAATAGAAGGCTTTTAATCACAGGAAAAGAAATCAGCCCTCGACAACTTAACCGACAGAAAAAGATTTTTCTGAAAAAATCCCTAAGCCCCGGGGTCACAATTTCATTAAAAATCTGACTTTTGGCAATTCACTCAGAAATGGTGCCAAACGGTTGCAAATGCTCCCCTAAAAGGTTTGGCGGTCAAAACAGAAGGCTTTTTATCACAGGAAAAGAAATCAGCCCTCGACAACTTAACCGGCAGAAAAATATTTTTCAGAAAAAATCCCTAAGCCCCGGGGTCACAATTTCATCAAAAATCTGACTTTTGGCAATTCACTCAAAAATGGTGCCAAATGGTTGCAATTGCTCCCCTGAAAGGTTTGGCGGTCGAAACAGAAGGCTTTTAATCACAGGAAAAGAAATCAGCCCTCGACAACTTAACCGGCAGAAAAATATTTTTTGAAAAAATCCCTAAGCCCCGGGGTCACAATTTCATTAAAAATCTGACTTTTGGCAACTCACTCAAAAATGGTGCCAAACGGTTGCAAATGCTCGCATGAGAGGTTTGGCGATCGAAACAGAAGGCTTTTTATCACAGGAAAAGAAATCAGCCCTCGACAACTTAACCGGCAGAAAAATATTTTTTGAAAAAATCCCTAAGCCCCGGGGTCACAATTTCATCAAAAATCTGTCTTTCGGCATTTCACTCAGAAATGGTGCCAAACGGTTGAAAATGCTCCCCTGAAAGGTTTGGCCGTTGAAACAGAAGGCTTTTTATCACAGGAAAAGAAATCAGCCCTCGACAACTTAACCGGCAGAAAAATGTTTTTTTAAAAAATCCCTAAGCCCCGGGGTCACAATTTCATTAAAAATCTGACTTTTGGCAACTCACTCAAAAATGGTGCCAAACGGTTGCAAATGCTCCCATGAGAGGTTTGGCGATCGAAACAGAAGGCTTTTTATCACAGGAAAAGAAATCAGCCCTCGACAACTTAACCGGCAGAAAAATATTTTTCAGAAAAAATCCCTAAGCCCCGGGGTCACAATTTCATCAAAAATCTGACTTTTGGCAATTCACTCAAAAATGGTGCCAAATGGTTGCAATTGCTCCCCTGAAAGGTTTGGCGGTCGAAACAGAAGGCTTTTAATCACAGGAAAAGAAATCAGCCCTCGACAACTTAACCGGCAGAGAAAGATTTTTTGAAAAAATCCCTAAGCCCCGGGGTCACAATTTCATTAAAAATCTGACTTTTGGCAACTCACTCAAAAATGGTGCCAAACGGTTGCAAATGCTCCCATGAGAGGTTTGGCGATCGAAACAGAAGGCTTTTTATCACAGGAAAAGAAATCAGCCCTCGACAACTTAACCGGCAGAAAAATATTTTTCAGAAAAAATCCCTAAGCCCCGGGGTCACAATTTCATTAAAAATCTGACTTTTGGCAATTCACTCAAAAATGGTGCCAAACGGTTGCAAATGCTCCCCTAAAAGGTTTGGCGGTCAAAACAGAAGGCTTTTTATCACAGGAAAAGAAATCAGCCCTCGACAACTTAACCGGCAGAAAAATATTTTTCAGAAAAAATCCCTAAGCCCCGGGGTCACAATTTCATCAAAAATCTGACTTTTGGCAATTCACTCAAAAATGGTGCCAAATGGTTGCAATTGCTCCCCTGAAAGGTTTGGCGGTCGAAACAGAAGGCTTTTAATCACAGGAAAAGAAATCAGCCCTCGACAACTTAACCGGCAGAAAAATATTTTTTGAAAAAATCCCTAAGCCCCGGGGTCACAATTTCATTAAAAATCTGACTTTTGGCAACTCACTCAAAAATGGTGCCAAACGGTTGCAAATGCTCGCATGAGAGGTTTGGCGATCGAAACAGAAGGCTTTTTATCACAGGAAAAGAAATCAGCCCTCGACAACTTAACCGGCAGAAAAATATTTTTTGAAAAAATCCCTAAGCCCCGGGGTCACAATTTCTTCAAAAATCTGACTTTCGGCAATTCACTCAAAAATGGTGCCAAACGGTTGCAAATGCTCACCTGAGAGGTTTGGCGGTCGAAACAGAAGGCTTTTAATCACAGGAAAAGCAAACAGCCCTCGAAAACTTAACCGGCAGAAAAAGATTTTTTGAAAAAATCCCTAAGCCCCGGGGTCACAATTTCATCAAAAATCTGTCTTTCGGCAATTCACTCAGAAATGGTGCCAAACGGTTGCAAATGCTCCCCTGAAAGGTTTGGCGGTCGAAATAGAAGGCTTTTAATCACAGGAAAAGAAATCAGCCCTCGACAACTTAACCGACAGAAAAAGATTTTTCTGAAGAAATCCCTAAGCCCCGGGGTCACAATTTCATTAAAAATCTGACTTTTGGCAATTCACTCAGAAATGGTGCGAAACGGTTGCAAATGCTCCCCTAAAAGGTTTGGCGGTCAAAACAGAAGGCTTTTTATCACAGGAAAAGAAATCAGCCCTCGACAACTTAACCGGCAGAAAAATATTTTTCAGAAAAAATCCCTAAGCCCCGGGGTCACAATTTCATCAAAAATCTGACTTTTGGCAATTCACTCAAAAATGGTGCCAAATGGTTGCAATTGCTCCCCTGAAAGGTTTGGCGGTCGAAACAGAAGGCTTTTAATCACAGGAAAAGAAATCAGCCCTCGACAACTTAACCGGCAGAGAAAGATTTTTTGAAAAAATCCCTAAGCCCCGGGGTCACAATTTCATTAAAAATCTGACTTTTGGCAACTCACTCAAAAATGGTGCCAAACGGTTGCAAATGCTCCCATGAGAGGTTTGGCGATCGAAACAGAAGGCTTTTTATCACAGGAAAAGAAATCAGCCCTCGACAACTTAACCGGCAGAAAAATATTTTTCAGAAAAAATCCCTAAGCCCCGGGGTCACAATTTCATCAAAAATCTGACTTTTGGCAATTCACTCAAAAATGGTGCCAAAAGGTTGCAAATGCTCCCCTGAAAGGTTTGGCGGTCGAAACAGAAGGCTATTTATCACAGGAGAAGAAATCAGCCCTCGACAACTTAACCGGCAGAAAAATATTTTTTTGAAAAAATCCCTAAGCCCTGGGGTCACAATTTCATTAAAAATCTGACTTTTGGCAATTCACTCAGAAATAGTGCCAAACGGTTGCAAATGCTCCCCTAAAAGGTTTGGCGTTCAGAACAGAAGGCTTTTTATCACAGGACACGAAATCAGCCCTCGACAACTTAACCGGCAGAAAAATATTTTTTTGAAAAAATCCCTAAGCCCCGGGGTCACAATTTCATCAAAAATCTGACTTTCGGCAATTCACTCAGAAATGGTGCCAAACGGTTGCAAATGCTCCCCTGAAAGGTTTGGCGGTCAAAACAGAAGGCTTTTTATCACAGGAAAAGCAATCAGCCCTCGACAACTTAACCGGCAGAAAAGTATTTTTTTGAAAAAATCCCTAAGCCCCGGGGTCACAATTTCATCAAAAATCTGATTTTCGGCAATTCACTCAGAAATGGTGCCAAACCGTTGCAAATGCTCGCCTAAAAGGTTTGGCGGTCGAAACAGAAGGCTATTTATTACACGACAAGAAATCAGCCCTTGACAACTTAACCGGCAGAAAAAGATTTTTTTGCAAAAATCCCTAAGCCCCGGGGTCACAATTTCATCAAAAAACTGACTTTCGGCAGTTCACTCAGAAATGGTGCCAAACGGTTGCAAATGCTCCCCTAAAAGGTTTGGCGGTCAAAACAGAAGGCTTTTTATCACAGGAAAAGAAATCAGCCCTCGACAACTTAACCGGCAGAAAAATATTTTTCAGAAAAAATCCCTAAGCTCCGGGGTCACAATTTCATTAAAAATCTGACTTTTGGCAACTCACTCAAAAATGGTGCCAAACGGTTGCAAATGCTCCCATGAGAGGTTTGGCGATCGAAACAGAAGGCTTTTTATCACAGGAAAAGAAATCAGCCCTCGACAACTTAACCGGCAGAAAAATATTTTTCAGAAAAAATCCCTAAGCCCCGGGGTCACAATTTCATTAAAAATCTGACTTTTGGCAATTCACTCAAAAATGGTGCCAAACGGTTGAAAATGCTCCCCTGAAAGGTTTGGCGGTCAAAACAGAAGGCTTTTTATCACAGGAAAAGAAATCAGCCCTCGACAACTTAACCGGCAGAAAAGTATTTTTTTGAAAAAATCCCTAAGCCCCGGGGTCACAATTTCATCAAAAATCTGATTTTCGGCAATACACTCAGAAATGGTGCCAAACCGTTGCAAATGCTCGCCTAAAAGGTTTGGCGGTCGAAGCAGAAGGCTTTTTATCACAGGACACGAAATCAGCCCTCGACAACTTAACCGGCAGAAAAGGATTTTTTTGCAAAAATCCCTAAGCCCCGGGGTCACAATTTCATCAAAAAACTGACTTTCGGCAGTTCACTCAGAAATGGTGCCAAACGGTTGCAAATGCTCCCCTGAAAGGTTTAGCAGTCGAAATAGAAGGCTTTTTATTACACGACAAGAAATCAGCCCTTGACAACTTAACCGGCAGAAAACGATTTTTTTGCAAAAATCCCTAAGCCCCGGGGTCACAATTTCATCAAAAATCTGTCTTTCGGCAATTCACTCAAAAATGGTGCCAAACTGTTGTAAATGCTCCCCTGAAAGGTTTGGCCGTTGAAACAGAAGGCTTTTTATCACAGGAAAAGAAATCAGCCCTCGACAACTTAACCGGCAGAAAAATATTTTTTTAAAAAATCCCTAAGCCCCGGGGTCACAATTTCATTAAAAATCTCACTTTTGGCAACTCACTCAAAAATGGTGCCAAACGGTTGCAAATGCTCCCATGAGAGGTTTGGCGATCGAAACAGAAGGCTTTTTATCACAGGAAAAGAAATCAGCCCTCGACAACTTAACCGGCACAAAAATATTTTTTGAAAAAATCCCTAAGCCCCGGGGTCACAATTTCATTAAAAATCTGACTTTTGGCAATTCACTCAAAAATGGTGCCAAACGGTTGCAAATGCTCCCCTGAAAGGTTTGGCAGTCGAAATAGAAGGCTTTTTATCACAGGAAAAGAAATCAGCCCTCGACAACTTAACCGGCAGAAAAATATTTTTCTGAAGAAATCCCTAAGCCCCGGGGTCACAATTTCATCAAAAATCTGTCTTTCGGCAATTCACTCAAAAATGGTGCCAAACTGTTGCAAATGCTCCCCTGAAAGGTTTGGCGGTCGAAACAGAAGGCTTTTTATCACAGGAAAAGAAATCAGCCCTCGACAACTTAACCGGCAGAAAAATATTTTTTGAAAAAATCCCTAAGCCCCGGGGTCACAATTTCATTAAAAATCTGACTTTTGGCAACTCACTCAAAAATGGTGCCAAACGGTTGCAAATGCTCCCATGAGAGGTTTGGCGATCGAAACAGAAGGCTTTTTATCACAGGAAAAGAAATCAGCCCTCGACAACTTAACCGGCAGAAAAATATTTTTTGAAAAAATCCCTAAGCCCCGGGGTCACAATTTCATTAAAAATCTGACTTTTGGCAATTCACTCAAAAATGGTGCCAAACGGTTGAAAATGCTCACCTGAGAGGTTTGGCGGTCGAAACAGAAGGCTTTTAATCACAGGAAAAGCAATCAGCCCTCGAAAACTTAACCAGCAGAAAAAGATTTTTTGAAAAAATCCCTAAGCCCCGGGGTCACAATTTCATCAAAAATCTGTCTTTTGGCAATTCACTCAGAAATGGTGCCAAACGGTTGCAAATGCTCCCATGAAAGGTTTGACGGTCGAAATAGAAGGCTTTTAATCACAGGAAAAGAAATCAGCTCTCGACAACTTAACCGACAGAAAAAGATTTTTCTGAAAAAATCCCTAAGCCCCGGGGTCACAATTTCATTAAAAATCTGACTTTTGGCAATTCACTCAGAAATTGTGCCAAACGGTTGCAAATGTTCCCCTAAAAGGTTTGGCGGTCAAAACAGAAGGCTTTTTATCACAGGAAAAGAAATCAGCCCTCGACAACTTAACCGGCAGAAAAATATTTTTCAGAAAAAATCCCTAAGCCCCGGGGTCACAATTTCATTAAAAATCTGACTTTTGGCAATTCACTCAAAAATGGTGCCAAACGGTTGCAAATGCTCCCCTGAAAGGTTTGGCAGTCGAAATAGAAGGCTTTTTATCACAGGAAAAGAAATCAGCCCTCGACAACTTAACCGGCAGAAAAAGATTTTTTTGAAAAAATCCCTAAGCCCCGGGGTCACAATTTCATCAAAAATCTGACTTTTGGCAATTCACTCAAAAATGGTGCCAAATGGTTGCAATTGCTCCCCTGAAAGGTTTGGCGGTCGAAACAGAAGGCTTTTAATCACAGGAAAAGAAATCAGCCCTCGACAACTTAACCGGCAGAAAAGTATTTTTTTGAAAAAATCCCTAAGCCCCGGGGTCACAATTTCATCAAAAATCTGACTTTTGGCAATTCACTCAAAAATGGTGCCAAATGGTTGCAATTGCTCCCCTGAAAGGTTTGGCGGTCGAAACAGAAGGCTTTTTATCACAGGAAAAGAAATCAGCCCTCGACAACTTAACCGGCAGAAAAAGATTTTTCTGAAAAAATCCCTAAGCCCCGGGTCACAATTTCATCAAAAATCTGACTTTTGGCAATTCACTCAAAAATGGTGCCAAATGGTTGCAATTGCTCCCCTGAAAGGTTTGGCGGTCGAAACAGAAGGCTTTTAATCACAGGAAAAGAAATCAGCCCTCCACAACTTAACCGGCGGAAAAATATTTTTTGAAAAAATCCCTAAGCCCCGGGGTCACAATTTCATTAAAAATCTGACTTTTGGCAACTCACTCAAAAATGGTGCCAAACGGTTGCAAATGCTCGCATGAGAGGTTTGGCGATCGAAACAGAAGGCTTTTTATCACAGGAAAAGAAATCAGCCCTCGACAACTTAACCGGCAGAAAAATATTTTTTGAAAAAATCCCTAAGCCCCGGGGTCACAATTTCTTCAAAAATCTGACTTTCGGCAATTCACTCAAAAATGGTGCCAAACGGTTGCAAATGCTCACCTGAGAGGTTTGGCGGTCGAAACAGAAGGCTTTTAATCACAGGAAAAGCAATCAGCCCTCGAAAACTTAACCGGCAGAAAAAGATTTTTTGAAAAAATCCCTAAGCCCCGGGGTCACAATTTCATCAAAAATCTGTCTTTCGGGAATTCACTCAGAAATGGTGCCAAACGGTTGCAAATGCTCCCCTGAAAGGTTTGGCGGTCGAAATAGAAGGCTTTTAATCACAGGAAAAGAAATCAGCCCTCGACAACTTAACCGGCAGAAAAGTATTTTTTTGAAAAAATCCCTAAGCCCCGGGGTCACAATTTCATCAAAAATCTGACTTTTGGCAATTCACTCAAAAATGGTGCCAAATGGTTGCAATTGCTCCCCTGAAAGGTTTGGCGGTCGAAACAGAAGGCTTTTAATCACAGGAAAAGAAATCAGCCCTCGACAAGTTAACCGGCAGAAAAGTATTTTTTTGAAAAAATCCCTAAGCCCCGGGGTCACAATTTCATCAAAAATCTGACTTTTGGCAATTCACTCAAAAATGGTGCCAAATGGTTGCAATTGCTCCCCTGAAAGGTTTGGCGGTCGAAACAGAAGGCTTTTAATCACAGGAAAAGAAATCAGCCCTCGGCAACTTAACCGGCAGAAAAGTATTTTTTTGAAAAAATCCCTAAGCCCCGGGGTCACAATTTCATCAAAAATCTGACTTTTGGCAATTCACTCAAAAATGGTGCCAAATGGTTGCAATTGCTCCCCTGAAAGGTTTGGCGGTCGAAACAGAAGGCTTTTTATCACAGGAAAAGAAATCAGCCCTCGACAACTTAACCGGCAGAAAAAGATTTTTCTGAAAAAATCCCTAAGCCCCGGGGTCACAATTTCATTAAAAATCTGACTTTTGGCAATTCACTCAAAAATGGTGCCAAACGGTTGAAAATGCTCCCCTGAAAGGTTTGGCGGTCAAAACAGAAGGCTTTTCATCACAGGAAAAGAAATCAGCCCTCGACAACTTAACCGGCAGAAAAGTATTTTTTTGAAAAAATCCCTAAGCCCCGGGGTCACAATTTCATCAAAAATCTGATTTTCGGCAATACACTCAGAAATGGTGCCAAACCGTTGCAAATGCTCGCCTAAAAGGTTTGGCGGTCGAAACAGAAGGCTTTTTATCACAGGTCACGAAATCAGCCCTCGACAACTTAACCGGCAGAAAAATATTTTTTTGAAAAAATCCCTAAGCCCCGGGGTCACAATTTCATCAAAAATCTGACTTTCGGCAATTCACTCAGAAATGGTGCCAAACGGTTGCAAATGCTCCCCTGAAAGGTTTGGCGGTCAAAACAGAAGGCTTTTTATCACAGGAAAAGAAATCAGCCCTCGACAACTTAACCGGCAGAAAAGTATTTTTTTGAAAAAATCCCTAAGCCCCGGGGTCACAATTTCATCAAAAATCTGACTTTTGGCAATTCACTCAAAAATGGTGCCAAATGGTTGCAATTGCTCCCCTGAAAGGTTTGGCGGTCGAAACAGAAGGCTTTTAATCACAGGAAAAGAAATCAGCCCTCGACAACTTAACCGGCAGAAAAGTATTTTTTTGAAAAAATCCCTAAGCCCCGGGGTCACAATTTCATCAAAAATCTGACTTTCGGCAGTTCACTCAGAAATGGTGCCAAACGGTTGCAAATGCTCCCCTGAAAGGTTTGGCAGTCGAAATAGAAGGCTTTTTATCACAGGAAAAGAAATCAGCCCTCGACAACTTAACCGGCAGAAAAATATTTTTCTGAAAAAATCCCTAAGCCCCGGGGTCACAATTTCATCAAAAATCTGTCTTTCGGCAATTCACTCAAAAATGGTGCCAAACAGTTGCAAATGCTCCCCTGAAAGGTTTGGCGGTCGAAACAGAAGGCTTTTTATCACAGGAAAAGAAATCAGCCCTCGACAACTTAACCGACAGAAAAAGATTTTTCTGAAAAAATCCCTAAGCCCCGGGGTCACAATTTCATTAAAAATCTGACTTGTGGCAATTCACTCAGAAATGGTGCCAAACGGTTGCAAATGCTCCCCTAAAAGGTTTGGCGGTCAAAACAGAAGGCTTTTTATCACAGGAAAAGAAATCAGCCCTCGACAACTTAACCGGCAGAAAAATATTTTTCAGAAAAAATCCCTAAGCCCCGGGGTCACAATTTCATCAAAAATCTGACTTTTGGCAATTCACTCAAAAATGGTGCCAAATGGTTGCAATTGCTCCCCTGAAAGGTTTGGCGGTCGAAACAGAAGGCTTTTAATCACAGGAAAAGAAATCAGCCTTCGACAACTTAACCGGCAGAAAAAGATTTTTTGAAAAAATCCCTAAGCCCCGGGGTCACAATTTCATTAAAAATCTGACTTTTGGCAACTCACTCAAAAATGGTGCCAAACGGTTGCAAATGCTCCCATGAGAGGTTTGGCGATCGAAACAGAAGGCTTTTTATCACAGGAAAAGAAATCAGCCCTCGACAACTTAACCGGCAGAGAAAGATTTTTTGAAAAAATCCCTAAGCCCCGGGGTCACAATTTCATTAAAAATCTGACTGTTGGCAACTCACTCAAAAATGGTGCCAAACGGTTGCAAATGCTCCCATGAGAGGTTTGGCGATCGAAACAGAAGGCTTTTTATCACAGGAAAAGAAATCAGCCCTCGACAACTTAACCGGCAGAAAAATATTTTTCAGAAAAAATCCCTAAGCCCCGGGGTCACAATTTCATCAAAAATCTGACTTTTGGCAATTCACTCAAAAATGGTGCCAAAAGGTTGCAAATGCTCCCCTGAAAGGTTTGGCGGTCGAAACAGAAGGCTATTTATCACAGGAGAAGAAATCAGCCCTCGACAACTTAACCGGCAGAAAAATATTTTTTTGAAAAAATCCCTAAGCCCTGGGGTCACAATTTCATTAAAAATCTGACTTTTGGCAATTCACTCAGAAATAGTGCCAAACGGTTGCAAATGCTCCCCTGAAAGGTTTGGCGGTCAAAACAGAAGGCTTTTTATCACAGGACACGAAATCAGCCCTCGACAACTTAACCGGCAGAAAAATATTTTTTTGAAAAAATCCCTAAGCCCCGGGGTCACAATTTCATCAAAAATCTGACTTTCGGCAATTCACTCAGAAATGGTGCCAAACGGTTGCAAATGCTCCCCTGAAAGGTTTGGCGGTCAAAACAGAAGGCTTTTTATCACAGGAAAAGAAATCAGCCCTCGACAACTTAACCGGCAGAAAAGTATTTTTTTGAAAAAATCCCTAAGCCCCGGGGTCACAATTTCATCAAAAATCTGATTTTCGGCAATACACTCAGAAATGGTGCCAAACCGTTGCAAATGCTCGCCTAAAAGGTTTGGCGGTCGAAACAGAAGGCTATTTATTACACGACAAGAAATCAGCCCTTGACAACTTAACCGGCAGAAAAAGATTTTTTTGCAAAAATCCCTAAGCCCCGGGGTCACAATTTCATCAAAAAACTGACTTTTGGCAGTTCACTCAGAAATGGTGCCAAACGGTTGCAAATGCTCCCCTGAAAGGTTTGGCGGTCGAAACAGAAGGCTTTTTATCACAGGAAAAGAAATCAGCCCTCGACAACTTAACCGGCAGAAAAATATTTTTTGAAAAAATCCCTAAGCCCCGGGGTCACAATTTCATTAAAAATCTGACTTTTGGCAATTCACTCAAAAATGGTGCCAAACGGTTGAAAATGCTCCCCTGAAAGGTTTGGCGGTCAAAACAGAAGGCTTTTCATCACAGGAAAAGAAATCAGCCCTCGACAACTTAACCGGCAGAAAAGTATTTTTTTGAAAAAATCCCTAAGCCCCGGGGTCACAATTTCATCAAAAATCTGATTTTCGGCAATACACTCAGAAATGGTGCCAAACCGTTGCAAATGCTCGCCTAAAAGGTTTGGCGGTCGAAACAGAAGGCTTTTTATCACAGGACACGAAATCAGCCCTCGACAACTTAACCGGCAGAAAAATATTTTTTTGAAAAAATCCCTAAGCCCCGGGGTCACAATTTCATCAAAAATCTGACTTTCGGCAATTCACTCAGAAATGGTGCCAAACGGTTGCAAATGCTCCCCTGAAAGGTTTGGCGGTCAAAACAGAAGGCTTTTTATCACAGGAAAAGAAATCAGCCCTCGACAACTTAACCGGCAGAAAAGTATTTTTTTGAAAAAATCCCTAAGCCCCGGGGTCACAATTTCATCAAAAATCTGATTTTCGGCAATACACTCAGAAATGGTGCCAAACCGTTGCAAATGCTCGCCTAAAAGGTTTGGCGGTCGAAACAGAAGGCTATTTATTACACGACAAGAAATCAGCCCTTGACAACTTAACCGGCAGAAAAAGATTTTTTTGCAAAAATCCCTAAGCCCCGGGGTCACAATTTCATCAAAAAACTGACTTTCGGCAGTTCACTCAGAAATGGTGCCAAACGGTTGCAAATGCTCCCCTGAAAGGTTTGGCAGTCGAAATAGAAGGCTTTTTATCACAGGAAAAGAAATCAGCCCTCGACAACTTAACCGGCAGAAAAATATTTTTCTGAAAAAATCCCTAAGCCCCGGGGTCACAATTTCATCAAAAATCTGTCTTTCGGCAATTCACTCAAAAATGGTGCCAAACGTTTGCAAATGCTCCCCTGAAAGGTTTGGCGGTCGAAACAGAAGGCTTTTTATCACAGGAAAAGAAATCAGCCCTCGACAACTTAACCGGCAGAAAAATATTTTTTGAAAAAATCCCTAAGCCCCGGGGTCACAATTTCATTAAAAATCTGACTTTTGGCAACTCACTCAAAAATGGTGCCAAACGGTTGCAAATGCTCCCATGAGAGGTTTGGCGATGGAAACAGAAGGCTTTTTATCACAGGAAAAGAAATCAGCCCTCGACAACTTAACCGGCAGAAAAATATTTTTTGAAAAAATCCCTAAGCCCCGAGGTCACAATTTCATTAAAAATCTGACTTTTGGCAATTCACTCAAAAATGGTGCCAAACGGTTGAAAATGCTCACCTGAGAGGTTTGGCGGTCGAAACAGAAGGCTTTTAATCACAGGAAAAGCAATCAGCCCTCGAAAACTTAACCGGCAGAAAAAGATTTTTTGAAAAAATCCCTAAGCCCCGGGGTCACAATTTCATCAAAAATCTGACTTTTGGCAATTCACTCAAAAATGGTGCCAAATGGTTGCAAATGCTCCCCTGAAAGGTTTGGCGGTCGAAATAGAAGGCTTTTAATCACAGGAAAAGAAATCAGCCCTCGACAACTTAACCGGCAGAAAAAGATTTTTTGAAAAAATCCCTAAGCCCCGGGGTCACAATTTCATTAAAAATCTGACTTTTGGCAACTCACTCAAAAATGGTGCCAAACGGTTGCAAATGCTCCCATGAGAGGTTTGGCGATGGAAACAGAAGGCTTTTTATCACAGGAAAAGAAATCAGCCCTCGACAACTTAACCGGCAGAAAAATATTTTTTGAAAAAATCCCTAAGCCCCGGGGTCACAATTTCATCAAAAATCTGTCTTTCGGCAATTCACTCAGAAATGGTGCCAAACGGTTGCAAATGCTCCCCTGAAAGGTTTGGCGGTCGAAATAGAAGGCTTTTAATCACAGGAAAAGAAATCAGCCCTCGACAACTTAACCGGCAGAAAAAGATTTTTCTGAAAAAATCCCGAAGCCCCGGGGTCACAATTTCATTAAAAATCTGACTTGTGGCAATTCACTCAGAAATGGTGCCAAACGGTTGCAAATGCTCCCCTAAAAGGTTTGGCGGTCAAAACAGAAGGCTTTTTATCACAGGAAAAGAAATCAGCCCTCGACAACTTAACCGGCAGAAAAAGATTTTTTTGAAAAAATCCCTAAGCCCCGGGGTCACAATTTCATCAAAAATCTGACTTTTGGCAATTCACTCAAAAATGGTGCCAAATGGTTGCAATTGCTCCCCTGAAAGGTTTGGCGGTCGAAACAGAAGGCTTTTAATCACAGGAAAAGAAATCAGCCCTCGACAACTTAACCGGCAGAAAAAGATTTTTTGAAAAAGTCCCTAAGCCCCGGGGTCACAATTTCATTAAAAATCTGACTTTTGGCAACTCACTCAAAAATGGTGCCAAACGGTTGCAAATGCTCCCATGAGAGGTTTGGCGATCGAAACAGAAGGCTTTTTATCACAGGAAAAGAAATCAGCCCTCGACAACTTAACCGGCAGAAAAATATTTTATGAAAAAATCCCTAAGCCCCGGGGTCACAATTTTATTAAAAATCTGACTTTTGGCAATTCACTCAAAAATGGTGCCAAACGGTTGCAAATGCTCCCCTGAAAGGTTTGGCAGTCGAAATAGAAGGCTTTTTATCACAGGAAAAGAAATCAGCCCTCGACAACTTAACCGGCAGAAAAGTATTTTTTTGAAAAAATCCCTAAGCCCCGGGGTCACAATTTCATCAAAAATCTGATTTTCGGCAATACACTCAGAAATGGTGCCAAACGGTTGCAAATGCTCCCCTGAAAGGTTTGGCGGTCGAAATAGAAGGCTTTTAATCACAGGAAAAGAAATCAGCCCTCGACAACTTAACCGACAGAAAAAGATTTTTCTGAAAAAATCCCTAAGCCCCGGGGTCACAATTTCATCAAAAATCTCTCTTTCGGCAATTCACTCAAAAATGGTGCCAAACTGTTGCAAATGCTCCCCTGAAAGGTTTGGCGGTCGAAACAGAAGGCTTTTTATCACAGGAAAAGAAATCAGCCCTCGACAACTTAACCGGCAGAAAAATATTTTTTGAAAAAATCCCTAAGCCCCGGGGTCACAATTTCATTAAAAATCTGAGTTTTGGCAACTCACTCAAAAATGGTGCCAAACAGTTGCAAATGCTCCCATGAGAGGTTTGGCGATGGAAACAGAAGGCTTTTTATCACAGGAAAAGAAATCAGCCCTCGACAACTTAACCGGCAGAAAAATATTTTTTGAAAAAATCCCTAAGCCCCGGGGTCACAATTTCATCAAAAATCTGTCTTTCGACAATTCACTCAGAAATGGTGCCAAACGGTTGCAAATGCTCCCCTGAAAGGTTTGGCGGTCGAACTAGAAGGCTTTTAATCACAGGAAAAAAATCAGCCCTCGACAACTTAACCGACAGAAAAAGATTTTTCTGAAAAAATCCCTAAGCCCCGGGGTCACAATTTTATTAAAAATCTGACTTTCGGCAATTCACTCAGAAATGGTGCGAAACGGTTGCAAATGCTCCCCTAAAAGGTTTGGCGGTCAAAACAGAAGGCTTTTTATCACAGGAAAAGAAATCAGCCCTCGACAACTTAAACGGCAGAAAAATATTTTTCAGAAAAAATCCCTAAGCCCCGGGGTCACAATTTCATCAAAAATCTGACTTTTGGCAATTCACTCAAAAATGGTGCCAAAAGGTTGCAAATGCTCCCCTGAAAGGTCTGGCGGTCGAAACAGAAGGCTATTTATCACAGGAGAAGAAATCAGCCCTCGACAACTTAACCGGCAGAAAAAGATTTTTTTGAAAAAATCCCTAAGCCCTGGGGTCACAATTTCATTAAAAATCTGACTTTTGGCCATTCACTCAGAAATAGTGCCAAACGGTTGCAAATGCTCCCCTAAAAGGTTTGGCGTTCAAAACAGAAGGCTTTTTATCACAGCACACGAAATCAGCCCTCGACAACTTAACCGGCAGAAAAATATTTTTTTGAAAAAATCCCTAAGCCCCGGGGTCACAATTTCATCAAAAATCTGACTTTCGGCAATTCACTCAGAAATAGTGCGAAACGGTTGCAAATCCTCGCCTAAAAGGTTTGGCGGTCGAAACAGAAGGCTATTTATTACACGACAAGAAATCAGCCCTTGACAACTTAACCGGCAGAAAAAGATTTTTTTGCAAAAATCCCTAAGCCCCGGGGTCACAATTTCATCAAAAAACTGACTTTCGGCAGTTCACTCAGAAATGGTGCCAAACGGTTGCAAATGCTCCCCTGAAAGGTTTGGCAGTCGAAATAGAAGGCGTTTTATCACAGGAAAAGAAATCAGCCCTCGACAAATTAACCGACAGAAAAAGATTTTTCTGAAGAAATCTCTAAGCCCCGGGGTCACAATTTCATTAAAAATCTGACTTTTGGCAATTCACTCAGAAATGGTGCCAAACGGTTGAAAATGCTCCCCTAAAAGGTTTGGCGGTCAAAACAGAAGGCTTTTTATCACAGGAAAAGAAATCAGCCCTCGACAACTTAACCGGCAGAAAAATATTTTTCAGAAAAAATCCCTAAGCCCCGGGGTCACAATTTCATCAAAAATCTGACTTTTGGCAATTCACTCAAAAATGGTGCCAAATGGTTGCAATTGCTCCCCTGAAAGGTTTGGCGGTCGAAACAGAAGGCTTTTAATCACAGGAAAAGAAATCAGCCCTCGACAACTTAACCTGCAGAGAAAGATTTTTTGAAAAAATCCCTAAGCCCCGGGGTCACAATTTCATTAAAAATCTGACTTTTGGCAACTCACTCAAAAATGGTGCCAAACGGTTGCAAATGCTCCCATGAGAGGTTTGGCGATCGAAACAGAAGGCTTTTTATCACAGGAAAAGAAATCAGCCCTCGACAACTTAACCGGCAGAAAAATATTTTTCAGAAAAAATCCCTAAGCCCCGGGGTCACAATTTCATCAAAAATCTGACTTTTGGCAATTCACTCAAAAATGGTGCCAAAAGGTTGCAAATGCTCCCCTGAAAGGTTTGGCGGTCGAAACAGAAGGCTATTTATCACAGGAGAAGAAATCAGCCCTCGACAACTTAACCGGCAGAAAAATATTTTTTTGAAAAAATCCCTAAGCCCTGGGGTCACAATTTCATTAAAAATCTGACTTTTGGCAATTCACTCAGAAATAGTGCCAAACGGTTGCAAATGCTCCCCTAAAAGGTTTGGCGTTCAAAACAGAAGGCTTTTTATCACAGGACACGAAATCAGCCCTCGACAACTTAACCGGCAGAAAAATATTTTTTTGAAAAAATCCCTAAGCCCCGGGGTCACAATTTCATCAAAAATCTGACTTTCGGCAATTCACTCAGAAATGGTGCCAAACGGTTGCAAATGCTCCCCTGAAAGGTTTGGCGGTCAAAACAGAAGGCTTTTTATCACAGGAAAAGAAATCAGCCCTCGACAACTTAACCGGCAGAAAAGTATTTTTTTGAAAAAATCCCTAAGCCCCGGGGTCACAATTTCATCAAAAATCTGATTTTCGGCAATACACTCAGAAATGGTGCCAAACCGTTGCAAATGCTCGCCTAAAAGGTTTGGCGGTCGAAACAGAAGGCTATTTATTACACGACAAGAAATCAGCCCTTGACAACTTAACCGGCAGAAAAAGATTTTTTTGCAAAAATCCCTAAGCCCCGGGGTCACAATTTCATCAAAAAACTGACTTTCGGCAGTTCACTCAGAAATGGTGCCAAACGGTTGCAAATGCTCCCCTGAAAGGTTTGGCAGTCGAAATAGAAGGCTTTTTATCACAGGAAAAGAAATCAGCCCTCGACAACTTAACCGGCAGAAAAATATTTTTCTGAAAAAATCCCTAAGCCCCGGGGTCACAATTTCATTAAAAATCTCACTTTTGGCAACTCACTCAAAAATGGTGCCAAACGGTTGCAAATGCTCCCATGAGTGGTTTGGCGATCGAAACAGAAGGCTTTTTATCACAGGAAAAGAAATCAGCCCTCGACAACTTAACCGGCAGAAAAATATTTTTTGAAAAAATCCCTAAGCCCCGGGGTCACAATTTCATTAAAAATCTGACTTTTGGCAATTCACTCAAAAATGGTGCCAAACGGTTGAAAATGCTCACCTGAGAGGTTTGGCGGTCGAAACAGAAGGCTTTTAATCACAGGAAAAGCAATCAGCCCTCGAAAACTTAACCAGCAGAAAAAGATTTTTTGAAAAAATCCCTAAGCCCCGGGGTCACAATTTCATCAAAAATCTGTCTTTTGGAAATTCACTCAGAAATGGTGCCAAACGGTTGCAAATGCTCCCATGAAAGGTTTGACGGTCGAAATAGAAGGCTTTTAATCACAGGAAAAGAAATCAGCCCTCGACAACTTAACTGACAGAAAAAGATTTTTCTGAAAAAATCCCTAAGCCCCGGGGTCACAATTTCATTAAAAATCTGACTTTTGGCAATTCACTCAGAAATGGTGCCAAACGGTTGCAAATGCTCCCCTAAAAGGTTTGGCGGTCAAAACAGAAGGCTTTTTATCACAGGAAAAGAAATCAGCCCTCGACAACTTAACCGGCAGAAAAATATTTTTCAGAAAAAATCCCTAAGCCCCGGGGTCACAATTTCATCAAAAATCTGACTTTTGGCAATTCACTCAAAAATGGTGCCAAATGGTTGCAATTGCTCCCCTGAAAGGTTTGGCGGTCGAAACAGAAGGCTTTTAATCACAGGAAAAGAAATCAGCCCTCGACAACTTAACCGGCAGAAAAAGATTTTTTGAAAAAATCCCTAAGCCCCGGGGTCACAATTTCATTAAAAATCTGACTTTTGGCAACTCACTCAAAAATGGTGCCAAACGGTTGCAAATGCTCGCATGAGAGGTTTGGCGATCGAAACAGAAGGCTTTTTATCACAGGAAAAGAAATCAGCCCTCGACAACTTAACCGGCAGAAAAATATTTTTTGAAAAAATCCCTAAGCCCCGGGGTCACAATTTCTTCAAAAATCTGACTTTCGGCAATTCACTCAAAAATGGTGCCAAACGGTTGCAAATGCTCACCTGAGAGGTTTGGCGGTCGAAACAGAAGGCTTTTAATCACAGGAAAAGCAATCAGCCCTCGAAAACTTAACCGGCAGAAAAAGATTTTTTGAAAAAATCCCTAAGCCCCGGGGTCACAATTTCATCAAAAATCTGTCTTTCGGCAATTCACTCAGAAATGGTGCCAAACGGTTGCAAATGCTCCCCTGAAAGGTTTGGCGGTCGAAACAGAAGGCTTTTTATCACAGGAAAAGAAATCAGCCCTCGACAACATAACCGGCAGAAAAATATTTTATGAAAAAGTCCCTAAGCCCCGGGGTCACAATTTTATTAAAAATCTGACCTTTGGCAATTCACTCAAAAATGGTGCCAAACGGTTGCAAATGCTCCCCAGAAAGGTTTGGCAGTCGAAATAGAAGGCTTTTTATCACAGGAAAAGAAATCAGCCCTCGACAACTTAACCGGCAGAAAAGTATTTTTTTGAAAAAATCCCTAAGCCCCGGGGTCACAATTTCATCAAAAATCTGATTTTCGGCAATACACTCAGAAATGGTGCCAAACGGTTGCAAATGCTCCCCTGAAAGGTTTGGCGGTCGAAATAGAAGGCTTTTAATCACAGGAAAAGAAATCAGCCCTCGACAACTTAACCGACAGAAAAAGATTTTTCTGAAAAAATCCCTAAGCCCCGGGGTCACAATTTCATCAAAAATCTCTCTTTCGGCAATTCACTCAAAAATGGTGCCAAACTGTTGCAAATGCTCCCCTGAAAGGTTTGGCGGTCGAAACAGAAGGCTTTTTATCACAGGAAAAGAAATCAGCCCTCGACAACTTAACCGGCAGAAAAATATTTTTTGAAAAAATCCCTAAGCCCCGGGGTCACAATTTCATTAAAAATCTGAGTTTTGGCAACTCACTCAAAAATGGTGCCAAACAGTTGCAAATGCTCCCATGAGAGGTTTGGCGATGGAAACAAAAGGCTTTTTATCACAGGAAAAGAAATCAGCCCTCGACAACTTAACCGGCAGAAAAATATTTTTTGAAAAAATCCCTAAGCCCCGGGGTCACAATTTCATCAAAAATCTGTCTTTCGACAATTCACTCAGAAATGGTGCCAAACGGTTGCAAATGCTCCCCTGAAAGGTTTGGCGGTCGAACTAGAAGGCTTTTAATCACAGGAAAAAAATCAGCCCTCGACAACTTAACCGACAGAAAAAGATTTTTCTGAAAAAATCCCTAAGCCCCGGGGTCACAATTTCATTAAAAATCTGACTTTCGGCAATTCACTCAGAAATGGTGCGAAACGGTTGCAAATGCTCCCCTAAAAGGTTTGGCGGTCAAAACAGAAGGCTTTTTATCACAGGAAAAGAAATCAGCCCTCGACAACTTAAACGGCAGAAAAATATTTTTCAGAAAAAATCCCTAAGCCCCGGGGTCACAATTTCATCAAAAATCTGACTTTTGGCAATTCACTCAAAAATGGTGCCAAAAGGTTGCAAATGCTCCCCTGAAAGGTCTGGCGGTCGAAACAGAAGGCTATTTATCACAGGAGAAGAAATCAGCCCTCGACAACTTAACAGGCAGAAAAAGATTTTTTTGAAAAAATCCCTAAGCCCTGGGGTCACAATTTCATTAAAAATCTGACTTTTGGCCATTCACTCAGAAATAGTGCCAAACGGTTGCAAATGCTCCCCTAAAAGGTTTGGCGTTCAAAACAGAAGGCTTTTTATCACAGCACACGAAATCAGCCCTCGACAACTTAACCGGCAGAAAAATATTTTTTTGAAAAAATCCCTAAGCCCCGGGGTCACAATTTCATCAAAAATCTGACTTTCGGCAATTCACTCAGAAATGGTGCGAAACGGTTGCAAATCCTCGCCTAAAAGGTTTGGCGGTCGAAACAGAAGGCTATTTATTACACGACAAGAAATCAGCCCTTGACAACTTAACCGGCAGAAAAAGATTTTTTTGCAAAAATCCCTAAGCCCCGGGGTCACAATTTCATCAAAAAACTGACTTTCGGCAGTTCACTCAGAAATGGTGCCAAACGGTTGCAAATGCTCCCCTGAAAGGTTTGGCAGTCGAAATAGAAGGCGTTTTATCACAGGAAAAGAAATCAGCCCTCGACAAATTAACCGACAGAAAAAGATTTTTCTGAAGAAATCTCTAAGCCCCGGTGTCACAATTTCATTAAAAATCTGACTTTTGGCAATTCACTCAGAAATGGTGCCAAACGGTTGCAAATGCTCCCCTAAAAGGTTTGGCGGTCAAAACAGAAGGCTTTTTATCACAGGAAAAGAAATCAGCCCTCGACAACTTAACCGGCAGAAAAATATTTTTCAGAAAAAATCCCTAAGCCCCGGGGTCACAATTTCATCAAAAATCTGACTTTTGGCAATTCACTCAAAAATGGTGCCAAATGGTTGCAATTGCTCCCCTGAAAGGTTTGGCGGTCGAAACAGAAGGCTTTTAATCACAGGAAAAGAAATCAGCCCTCGACAACTTAACCGGCAGAGAAAGATTTTTTGAAAAAATCCCTAAGCCCCGGGGTCACAATTTCATTAAAAATCTGACTTTTGGCAACTCACTCAAAAATGGTGCCAAACGGTTGCAAATGCTCCCATGAGAGGTTTGGCGATCGAAACAGAAGGCTTTTTATCACAGGAAAAGAAATCAGCCCTCGACAACTTAACCGGCAGAAAAATATTTTTCAGAAAAAATCCCTAAGCCCCGGGGTCACAATTTCATCAAAAATCTGACTTTTGGCAATTCACTCAAAAATGGTGCCAAAGGGTTGCAAATGCTCCCCTGAAAGGTTTGGCGGTCGAAACAGAAGGCTATTTATCACAGGAGAAGAAATCAGCCCTCGACAACTTAACCGGCAGAAAAATATTTTTTTGAAAAAATCCCTAAGCCCTGGGGTCACAATTTCATTAAAAATCTGACTTTTGGCAATTCACTCAGAAATAGTGCCAAACGGTTGCAAATGCTCCCCTAAAAGGTTTGGCGTTCAAAACAGAAGGCTTTTTATCACAGGAAAAGAAATCAGCCCTCGACAACTTAACCGGCAGAAAAATATTTTTTTGAAAAAATCCCTAAGCCCCGGGGTCACAATTTCATCAAAAATCTGACTTTCGGCAATTCACTCAGAAATGGTGCCAAACGGTTGCAAATGCTCCCCTGAAAGGTTTGGCGGTCAAAACAGAAGGCTTTTTATCACAGGAAAAGAAATCAGCCCTCGACAACTTAACCGGCAGAAAAGTATTTTTTTGAAAAAATCCCTAAGCCCCGGGGTCACAATTTCATCAAAAATCTGATTTTCGGCAATACACTCAGAAATTGTGCCAAACCGTTGCAAATGCTCGCCTAAAAGGTTTGGCGGTCGAAACAGAAGGCTATTTATTACACGACAAGAAATCAGCCCTTGACAACTTAACCGGCAGAAAAAGATTTTTTTGCAAAAATCCCTAAGCCCCGGGGTCACAATTTCATCAAAAAACTGACTTTCGGCAGTTCACTCAGAAATGGTGCCAAACGGTTGCAAATGCTCCCCTGAAAGGTTTGGCAGTCGAAATAGAAGGCTTTTTATCACAGGAAAAGAAATCAGCCCTCGACAACTTAACCGGCAGAAAAATATTTTTCTGAAAAAATCCCTAAGCCCCGGGGTCACAATTTCATCAAAAAACTGACTTTCGGCAGTTCACTCAGAAATGGTGCCAAACGGTTGCAAATGCTCCCCTGAAAGGTTTGGCAGTCGAAATAGAAGGCTTTTTATCACAGGAAAAGAAATCAGCCCTCGACAACTTAACCGGCAGAAAAATATTTTTCTGAAAAAATCCCTAAGCCCCGGGGTCACAATTTCATTAAAAATCTCACTTTTGGCAACTCACTCAAAAATGGTGCCAAACGGTTGCAAATGCTCCCATGAGAGGTTTGGCGATCGAAACAGAAGGCTTTTTATCACAGGAAAAGAAATCAGCCCTCGACAACTTAACCGGCAGAAAAATATTTTTTGAAAAAATCCCTAAGCCCCGGGGTCACAATTTCATTAAAAATCTGACTTTTGGCAATTCACTCAAAAATGGTGCCAAACGGTTGAAAATGCTCCCCTGAAAGGTTTGGCGGTCGAAATAGAAGGCTTTTAATCACAGGAAAAGAAATCAGCCCTCGACAACTTAACCGACAGAAAAAGATTTTTCTGAAAAAATCCCTAAGCCCCGGGGTCACAATTTCATCAAAAATCTCTCTTTCGGCAATTCACTCAAAAATGGTGCCAAACTGTTGCAAATGCTCCCCTGAAAGGTTTGGCGGTCGAAACAGAAGGCTTTTTATCACAGGAAAAGAAATCAGCCCTCGACAACTTAACCGGCAGAAAAATATTTTTTGAAAAAATCCCTAAGCCCCGGGGTCACAATTTCATTAAAAATCTGAGTTTTGGCAACTCACTCAAAAATGGTGCCAAACAGTTGCAAATGCTCCCATGAGAGGTTTGGCGATGGAAACAAAAGGCTTTTTATCACAGGAAAAGAAATCAGCCCTCGACAACTTAACCGGCAGAAAAATATTTTTTGAAAAAATCCCTAAGCCCCGGGGTCACAATTTCATCAAAAATCTGTCTTTCGACAATTCACTCAGAAATGGTGCCAAACGGTTGCAAATGCTCCCCTGAAAGGTTTGGCGGTCGAACTAGAAGGCTTTTAATCACAGGAAAAAAATCAGCCCTCGACAACTTAACCGACAGAAAAAGATTTTTCTGAAAAAATCCCTAAGCCCCGGGGTCACAATTTCATTAAAAATCTGACTTTCGGCAATTCACTCAGAAATGGTGCGAAACGGTTGCAAATGCTCCCCTAAAAGGTTTGGCGGTCAAAACAGAAGGCTTTTTATCACAGGAAAAGAAATCAGCCCTCGACAACTTAAACGGCAGAAAAATATTTTTCAGAAAAAATCCCTAAGCCCCGGGGTCACAATTTCATCAAAAATCTGACTTTTGGCAATTCACTCAAAAATGGTGCCAAAAGGTTGCAAATGCTCCCCTGAAAGGTCTGGCGGTCGAAACAGAAGGCTATTTATCACAGGAGAAGAAATCAGCCCTCGACAACTTAACAGGCAGAAAAAGATTTTTTTGAAAAAATCCCTAAGCCCTGGGGTCACAATTTCATTAAAAATCTGACTTTTGGCCATTCACTCAGAAATAGTGCCAAACGGTTGCAAATGCTCCCCTAAAAGGTTTGGCGTTCAAAACAGAAGGCTTTTTATCACAGCACACGAAATCAGCCCTCGACAACTTAACCGGCAGAAAAATATTTTTTTGAAAAAATCCCTAAGCCCCGGGGTCACAATTTCATCAAAAATCTGACTTTCGGCAATTCACTCAGAAATGGTGCGAAACGGTTGCAAATCCTCGCCTAAAAGGTTTGGCGGTCGAAACAGAAGGCTATTTATTACACGACAAGAAATCAGCCCTTGACAACTTAACCGGCAGAAAAAGATTTTTTTGCAAAAATCCCTAAGCCCCGGGGTCACAATTTCATCAAAAAACTGACTTTCGGCAGTTCACTCAGAAATGGTGCCAAACGGTTGCAAATGCTCCCCTGAAAGGTTTGGCAGTCGAAATAGAAGGCGTTTTATCACAGGAAAAGAAATCAGCCCTCGACAAATTAACCGACAGAAAAAGATTTTTCTGAAGAAATCTCTAAGCCCCGGTGTCACAATTTCATTAAAAATCTGACTTTTGGCAATTCACTCAGAAATGGTGCCAAACGGTTGCAAATGCTCCCCTAAAAGGTTTGGCGGTCAAAACAGAAGGCTTTTTATCACAGGAAAAGAAATCAGCCCTCGACAACTTAACCGGCAGAAAAATATTTTTCAGAAAAAATCCCTAAGCCCCGGGGTCACAATTTCATCAAAAATCTGACTTTTGGCAATTCACTCAAAAATGGTGCCAAATGGTTGCAATTGCTCCCCTGAAAGGTTTGGCGGTCGAAACAGAAGGCTTTTAATCACAGGAAAAGAAATCAGCCCTCGACAACTTAACCGGCAGAGAAAGATTTTTTGAAAAAATCCCTAAGCCCCGGGGTCACAATTTCATTAAAAATCTGACTTTTGGCAACTCACTCAAAAATGGTGCCAAACGGTTGCAAATGCTCCCATGAGAGGTTTGGCGATCGAAACAGAAGGCTTTTTATCACAGGAAAAGAAATCAGCCCTCGACAACTTAACCGGCAGAAAAATATTTTTCAGAAAAAATCCCTAAGCCCCGGGGTCACAATTTCATCAAAAATCTGACTTTTGGCAATTCACTCAAAAATGGTGCCAAAGGGTTGCAAATGCTCCCCTGAAAGGTTTGGCGGTCGAAACAGAAGGCTATTTATCACAGGAGAAGAAATCAGCCCTCGACAACTTAACCGGCAGAAAAATATTTTTTTGAAAAAATCCCTAAGCCCTGGGGTCACAATTTCATTAAAAATCTGACTTTTGGCAATTCACTCAGAAATAGTGCCAAACGGTTGCAAATGCTCCCCTAAAAGGTTTGGCGTTCAAAACAGAAGGCTTTTTATCACAGGAAAAGAAATCAGCCCTCGACAACTTAACCGGCAGAAAAATATTTTTTTGAAAAAATCCCTAAGCCCCGGGGTCACAATTTCATCAAAAATCTGACTTTCGGCAATTCACTCAGAAATGGTGCCAAACGGTTGCAAATGCTCCCCTGAAAGGTTTGGCGGTCAAAACAGAAGGCTTTTTATCACAGGAAAAGAAATCAGCCCTCGACAACTTAACCGGCAGAAAAGTATTTTTTTGAAAAAATCCCTAAGCCCCGGGGTCACAATTTCATCAAAAATCTGATTTTCGGCAATACACTCAGAAATTGTGCCAAACCGTTGCAAATGCTCGCCTAAAAGGTTTGGCGGTCGAAACAGAAGGCTATTTATTACACGACAAGAAATCAGCCCTTGACAACTTAACCGGCAGAAAAAGATTTTTTTGCAAAAATCCCTAAGCCCCGGGGTCACAATTTCATCAAAAAACTGACTTTCGGCAGTTCACTCAGAAATGGTGCCAAACGGTTGCAAATGCTCCCCTGAAAGGTTTGGCAGTCGAAATAGAAGGCTTTTTATCACAGGAAAAGAAATCAGCCCTCGACAACTTAACCGGCAGAAAAATATTTTTCTGAAAAAATCCCTAAGCCCCGGGGTCACAATTTCATCAAAAAACTGACTTTCGGCAGTTCACTCAGAAATGGTGCCAAACGGTTGCAAATGCTCCCCTGAAAGGTTTGGCAGTCGAAATAGAAGGCTTTTTATCACAGGAAAAGAAATCAGCCCTCGACAACTTAACCGGCAGAAAAATATTTTTCTGAAAAAATCCCTAAGCCCCGGGGTCACAATTTCATTAAAAATCTCACTTTTGGCAACTCACTCAAAAATGGTGCCAAACGGTTGCAAATGCTCCCATGAGAGGTTTGGCGATCGAAACAGAAGGCTTTTTATCACAGGAAAAGAAATCAGCCCTCGACAACTTAACCGGCAGAAAAATATTTTTTGAAAAAATCCCTAAGCCCCGGGGTCACAATTTCATTAAAAATCTGACTTTTGGCAATTCACTCAAAAATGGTGCCAAACGGTTGAAAATGCTCACCTGAGAGGTTTGGCGGTTGAAACAGAAGGCTTTTAATCACAGGAAAAGCAATCAGCCCTCGAATACTTAACCGGCAGTAAAAGATTTTTTGAAAAAATCCCTAAGCCCCGGGGTCACAATTTCATCAAAAATCTGTCTTTCGGCAATTCACTCAAAAATGGTGCCAAAAGGTTGCAAATGCTCCCCTGAAAGGTTTGGCGGTCGAAACAGAAGGCTATTTATCACAGGAAAAGAAATCAGCCCTCGACAACTTAACCGGCAGAAAAATATTTTTCTGAAAAAATCCCTAAGCCCCGGGGTCACAATTTCATCAAAAATCTGACTTTTGGCAATTCACTCAAAAATGGTGCCAAACGGTTGAAAATGCTCACCTGAGAGGTTTGGCGGTCGAAACAGAAGGCTTTTAATCACAGGAAAAGCAATCAGCCCTCGAAAACTTAACCGGCAGAAAAAGATTTTTTGAAAAAATCCCTAAGCCCCGGGGTCACAATTTCATCAAAAATCTGTCTTTCGGCAATTCACTCAAAAATGGTGCCAAAAGGTTGCAAATGCTCCCCTGAAAGGTTTGGCGGTCGAAACAGAAGGCTTTTAATCACAGGAGAGGAAATCAGCCCTCGACAACTTAACCGGCAGAAAAAGATTTTTTAAAAAAATCCCTAAGCCCCGGGGTCATAATTTCTTTAAAAATCTGACTTTTGGCAATTCACTCAAAAATGGTGCCAAACCGTTGCAATTGCTCCCCTGAAAGGTTTGGCAGTTGAAATAGAAGGCTTTTAATCACAGGAAGAGAAATCAGCCCTCGACAACTTAACCGGCAGAAAAAGATTTTTTTGAAAAAATCCCTAAGCCCCGGGGTCACAATTTCATCAAAAATCTGACTTTCGGCAATTCACTCAAAAATGGTGCCAAACGGTTGAAAATGCTCACCTGAGAGGTTTGGCGGTCGAAACAGAAGGCTTTTAATCACAGGAAAAGAAATCAGCCCTCAACAAGTTAACCGGCAGAAAAATATTTTTTTGAAAAAATCCCTAAGCCCCGGGGTCACAATTTCATCAAAAATCTGATTTTCGGCAATACACTCAGAAATGGTGCCAAACCGTTGCAATTGCTCCCCTGAAAGGTTTGGCAGTCGAAATAGAAGGCTTTTAATCACAGGAAAAGAAATCAGCCCTCGACAACTTAACCGGCAGAAAAAGATTTTTTTGCAAAAATCCCTAAGCCCTGGGGTCACAATTTCATTAAAAATCTGACTTTTGGCAATTCACTCAGAAATGGTGCCAGACGGTTGCAAATGCTCCCCTAAAAGTTTTGGCGTTCAAAACAGAAGGCTTTTTATCACAGGACACGAAATCAGCCCTCGACAACTTAACCGGCAGAAAAAGATTTTTTTGCAAAAATCCCTAAGCCCCGGGGGTCACAATTCCATCAAAAATCTGACTTTCGGCAATTCACTCAGAAATGGTGCCAAACGGTTGCAAATGCTCCCCTGAAAGGTTTGGCGGTCAAAACAGAAGGATTTTTATCACAGGAAAAGAAATCAGCCCTCGACAACTTAACCGGCAGAAAAATATTTTTTTGAAAAAATCCCTAAGCCCCGGGGTCACAATTTCATCAAAAATCTGATTTACGGCAATACACTCAGAAATGGTGCCAAACGGTTGCAAATGCTCCCCTAAAAGGTTTGGCGGTCGAAACAGAAGGCTATTTATTACACGACAAGAAATCAGCCCTCGAAACCTTAACCGGCAGAAAAAGATTTTTTTGCAAAAATCCCTAAGCCCCGGGGTCACAATTTCATCAAAAATCAGACTTTCGGCAGTTCACTCAGAAATGGTGCCAAACGGTTGCAAATGCTCCCCTGAAAGGTTTGGCAGTCGAAATAGAAGGCTTTTTATCACACGAAAAGAAATCAGCCCTCGACAACTTAACCGGCAGAAAAATATTTTTCTGAAAAAATCCCTAAGCCCCGGGGTCACAATTTCATCAAAAATCTGTCTTTCGGCAATTCACTCAAAAATGGTGCCAAGCGATTGCAAATGCTCCCATGAGAGGTTTGGCGAACGAAACAGAAGGCTTTTTATCACAGGAAAAGCAATCAGCCCTCGACAACTTAACCGGCAGAAAAAGATTTTTTGAAAAAATCCCTAAGCCCCGGGGTCACAATTTCATTAAAAATCTGACTTTTGGCAACTCACTCAAAAATGGTGCCAAACGGTTGCAAATGCTCCCATGAGAGGTTTGGCGATCGAAACAGAAGGCTTTTTATCACAGGAAAAGCAATCAGCCCTCGAAAACTTAACCGGCAGAAAAAGATTTTTTGAAAAAATCCCTAAGCCCCGGGGTCACAATTTCATTAAAAATCTGACTTTCGGCAATTCACTCAAAAATGGTGCCAAACGGTTACAAATGCTCACCTGAGAGGTTTGGCGGTCGAAACAGAAGGCTTTTAATCACAGGAAAAGAAATCAGCCCTCGACAACTTAACCGGCAGAAAAGTATTTTTTTGAAAAAATCCCTAAGCCCCGGGGTCACAATTTCATCAAAAACCTGACTTTCGGCAATTCACTCAAAAATGGTGCCAAAAGGTTGCAAATGCTCCCCTGAAAGGTTTGGCGGTCGAAACAGAAGGCTATTTATCACAGGAAAAGAAATCAGCCTTCGACAACTTAACCGGCAGAAAAAGATTTTTTTGAAAAAATCCCTAAGCCCCGGGGCCACAATTTCATCAAAAATCTGACTTTCGGCAATTCACTCAGAAATGGTGCCAAACGGTTGAAAATGCTCCCCTGAAAGGTTTGGCGGTCGAAACAGAAGGCTTTTAATCACAGGAAAAGCAATCAGCCCTCGAACACTTAACCGGCAGTAAAAGATTTTTTGAAAAAATCCCTAAGCCCCGGGGTCACAATTTCATCAAAAATCTGTCTTTCGGCAATTCACTCAAAAATGGTGCCAAAAGGTTGCAAATGCTCCCCTGAAAGGTTTGGCGGTCGAAACAGAAGGCTATTTATCACAGGAGAAGAAATCAGCCCTCGACAACTTAACCGGCAGAAAAAGATTTTTTTGAAAAAATCCCTAAGCCGCGGGGTCACAATTTCATTAAAAATCTGACTTTCGGCAATTCACTCAAAAATGGTGCCAAACGGTTGAAAATGCTCACCTGAGAGGTTTGGCGGTCGAAACAGAAGGCTTTTAATCACAGGAAAAGAAATCAGCCCTCGACAACTTAACCGGCAGAAAAGTATTTTTTTGAAAAAATCCCTAAGCCCCGGGGTCACAATTTCATCAAAAACCTGACTTTCGGCAATTCACTCAAAAATGGTGCCAAAAGGTTGCAAATGCTCCCCTGAAAGGTTTGGCGGTCGAAACAGAAGGCTATTTATCACAGGAAAAGAAATCAGCCCTCGACAACTTAACCGGCAGAAAAAGATTTTTTTGAAAAAATCCCTAAGCCCCGGGGCCACAATTTCATCAAAAATCTGACTTTCGGCAATTCACTCAGAAATGGTGCCAAACGGTTGAAAATGCTCCCCTGAAATGTTTAGCGGTCAAAACAGAAGGCTTTTTATCACAGGAAAAGAAATCAGCCCTCGACAACTTAACCGGCAGAAAAATATTTTTCTGAAAAAATCCCTAAGCCCCGGGGTCACAATTTCATCAAAAACCTGACTTTCGGCAATTCACTCAAAAATGGTGCCAAAAGGTTGCAAATGCTCCCCTGAAAGGTTTGGCGGTCGAAACAGAAGGCTTTTAATCACAGGAAAAGCAATCAGCCCTCGAACACTTAACCGGCAGTAAAAGATTTTTTGAAAAAATCCCTAAGCCCCGGGGTCACAATTTCATCAAAAATCTGTCTTTCGGCAATTCACTCAAAAATGGTGCCAAAGGTTGCAAATGCTCCCTTGAAAGGTTTGGCGGTCGAAACAGAAGGCTATTTATCACAGGAAAAGAAATCAGCCCTCGACAACTTAACCGGCAGAAAAATATTTTTCTGAAAAAATCCCTAAGCCCCGGGGTCACAATTTCATCAAAAATCTGACTTTCGGCAATTCACTCAGAAATGGTGCCAAACGGTTGAAAATGCTCCCCTGAAAGGTTTGGCGGTCAAAACAGAAGGCTTTTTATCACAGGAAAAGAAATCAGCCCTCGACAAGTTAACCGGCAGAAAAGTATTTTTTTGAAAAAATCCCTAAGCCCCGGGGTCACAATTTCATCAAAAACCTGACTTTCGGCAATTCACTCAAAAATGGTGCCAAAAGGTTGCAAATGCTCCCCTGAAAGGTTTGGCGGTCGAAACAGAAGGCTATTTATCAAAGGAAAAGAAATCAGCCCTCGACAACTTAACCGGCAGAAAAAGATTTTTTTGAAAAAATCCCTAAGCCCCGGGGCCACAATTTCATCAAAAATCTGACTTTCGGCAATTCACTCAAAAATGGTGCCAAACGGTTGAAAATGCTCCCCTGAAATGTTTAGCGGTCAAAACAGAAGGCTTTTTATCACAGGAAAAGAAATCAGCCCTCGACAACTTAACCGGCAGAAAAAGATTTTTCTGAAAAAATCCCTAAGCCCCGGGGTCACAATTTCATCAAAAACCTGACTTTCGGAAATTCACTCAAAAATGGTGCCAAAAGGTTGCAAATGCTCCCCTGAAAGGTTTGGCGGTCGAAACAGAAGGCTTTTAATCACAGGAAAAGCAATCAGCCCTCGAATACTTAACCGGCAGTAAAAGATTTTTTGAAAAAATCCCTAAGCCCCGGGGTCACAATTTCATCAAAAATCTGTCTTTCGGCAATTCACTCAAAAATGGTGCCAAAAGGTTGCAAATGCTCCCCTGAAAGGTTTGGCGGTCGAAACAGAAGGCTATTTATCACAGGAAAAGAAATCAGCCCTCGACAACTTAACCGGCAGAAAAATATTTTTCTGAAAAAATCCCTAAGCCCCGGGGTCACAATTTCATCAAAAATCAGACTTTCGGCAGTTCACTCAGAAATGGTGCCAAACGGTTGCAAATGCTCCCCTGAAAGGTTTGGCAGTCGAAATAGAAGGCTTTTTATCACACGAAAAGAAATCAGCCCTCGACAACTTAACCGGCAGAAAAATATTTTTCTGAAAAAATCCCTAAGCCCCGGGGTCACAATTTCATCAAAAATCTGTCTTTCGGCAATTCACTCAAAAATGGTGCCAAGCGATTGCAAATGCTCCCATGAGAGGTTTGGCGAACGAAACAGAAGGCTTTTTATCACAGGAAAAGCAATCAGCCCTCGACAACTTAACCGGCAGAAAAAGATTTTTTGAAAAAATCCCTAAGCCCCGGGGTCACAATTTCATTAAAAATCTGACTTTTGGCAACTCACTCAAAAATGGTGCCAAACGGTTGCAAATGCTCCCATGAGAGGTTTGGCGATCGAAACAGAAGGCTTTTTATCACAGGAAAAGCAATCAGCCCTCGAAAACTTAACCGGCAGAAAAAGATTTTTTGAAAAAATCCCTAAGCCCCGGGGTCACAATTTCATTAAAAATCTGACTTTCGGCAATTCACTCAAAAATGGTGCCAAACGGTTACAAATGCTCACCTGAGAGGTTTGGCGGTCGAAACAGAAGGCTTTTAATCACAGGAAAAGAAATCAGCCCTCGACAACTTAACCGGCAGAAAAGTATTTTTTTGAAAAAATCCCTAAGCCCCGGGGTCACAATTTCATCAAAAACCTGACTTTCGGCAATTCACTCAAAAATGGTGCCAAAAGGTTGCAAATGCTCCCCTGAAAGGTTTGGCGGTCGAAACAGAAGGCTATTTATCACAGGAAAAGAAATCAGCCTTCGACAACTTAACCGGCAGAAAAAGATTTTTTTGAAAAAATCCCTAAGCCCCGGGGCCACAATTTCATCAAAAATCTGACTTTCGGCAATTCACTCAGAAATGGTGCCAAACGGTTGAAAATGCTCCCCTGAAAGGTTTGGCGGTCGAAACAGAAGGCTTTTAATCACAGGAAAAGCAATCAGCCCTCGAACACTTAACCGGCAGTAAAAGATTTTTTGAAAAAATCCCTAAGCCCCGGGGTCACAATTTCATCAAAAATCTGTCTTTCGGCAATTCACTCAAAAATGGTGCCAAAAGGTTGCAAATGCTCCCCTGAAAGGTTTGGCGGTCGAAACAGAAGGCTATTTATCACAGGAGAAGAAATCAGCCCTCGACAACTTAACCGGCAGAAAAAGATTTTTTTGAAAAAATCCCTAAGCCGCGGGGTCACAATTTCATTAAAAATCTGACTTTCGGCAATTCACTCAAAAATGGTGCCAAACGGTTGAAAATGCTCACCTGAGAGGTTTGGCGGTCGAAACAGAAGGCTTTTAATCACAGGAAAAGAAATCAGCCCTCGACAACTTAACCGGCAGAAAAGTATTTTTTTGAAAAAATCCCTAAGCCCCGGGGTCACAATTTCATCAAAAACCTGACTTTCGGCAATTCACTCAAAAATGGTGCCAAAAGGTTGCAAATGCTCCCCTGAAAGGTTTGGCGGTCGAAACAGAAGGCTATTTATCACAGGAAAAGAAATCAGCCCTCGACAACTTAACCGGCAGAAAAAGATTTTTTTGAAAAAATCCCTAAGCCCCGGGGCCACAATTTCATCAAAAATCTGACTTTCGGCAATTCACTCAGAAATGGTGCCAAACGGTTGAAAATGCTCCCCTGAAATGTTTAGCGGTCAAAACAGAAGGCTTTTTATCACAGGAAAAGAAATCAGCCCTCGACAACTTAACCGGCAGAAAAATATTTTTCTGAAAAAATCCCTAAGCCCCGGGGTCACAATTTCATCAAAAACCTGACTTTCGGCAATTCACTCAAAAATGGTGCCAAAAGGTTGCAAATGCTCCCCTGAAAGGTTTGGCGGTCGAAACAGAAGGCTTTTAATCACAGGAAAAGCAATCAGCCCTCGAACACTTAACCGGCAGTAAAAGATTTTTTGAAAAAATCCCTAAGCCCCGGGGTCACAATTTCATCAAAAATCTGTCTTTCGGCAATTCACTCAAAAATGGTGCCAAAGGTTGCAAATGCTCCCTTGAAAGGTTTGGCGGTCGAAACAGAAGGCTATTTATCACAGGAAAAGAAATCAGCCCTCGACAACTTAACCGGCAGAAAAATATTTTTCTGAAAAAATCCCTAAGCCCCGGGGTCACAATTTCATCAAAAATCTGACTTTCGGCAATTCACTCAGAAATGGTGCCAAACGGTTGAAAATGCTCCCCTGAAAGGTTTGGCGGTCAAAACAGAAGGCTTTTTATCACAGGAAAAGAAATCAGCCCTCGACAAGTTAACCGGCAGAAAAGTATTTTTTTGAAAAAATCCCTAAGCCCCGGGGTCACAATTTCATCAAAAACCTGACTTTCGGCAATTCACTCAAAAATGGTGCCAAAAGGTTGCAAATGCTCCCCTGAAAGGTTTGGCGGTCGAAACAGAAGGCTATTTATCAAAGGAAAAGAAATCAGCCCTCGACAACTTAACCGGCAGAAAAAGATTTTTTTGAAAAAATCCCTAAGCCCCGGGGCCACAATTTCATCAAAAATCTGACTTTCGGCAATTCACTCAAAAATGGTGCCAAACGGTTGAAAATGCTCCCCTGAAATGTTTAGCGGTCAAAACAGAAGGCTTTTTATCACAGGAAAAGAAATCAGCCCTCGACAACTTAACCGGCAGAAAAAGATTTTTCTGAAAAAATCCCTAAGCCCCGGGGTCACAATTTCATCAAAAACCTGACTTTCGGAAATTCACTCAAAAATGGTGCCAAAAGGTTGCAAATGCTCCCCTGAAAGGTTTGGCGGTCGAAACAGAAGGCTTTTAATCACAGGAAAAGCAATCAGCCCTCGAATACTTAACCGGCAGTAAAAGATTTTTTGAAAAAATCCCTAAGCCCCGGGGTCACAATTTCATCAAAAATCTGTCTTTCGGCAATTCACTCAAAAATGGTGCCAAAAGGTTGCAAATGCTCCCCTGAAAGGTTTGGCGGTCGAAACAGAAGGCTATTTATCACAGGAAAAGAAATCAGCCCTCGACAACTTAACCGGCAGAAAAATATTTTTCTGAAAAAATCCCTAAGCCCCGGGGTCACAATTTCATCAAAAATCTGACTTTCGGCAATTCACTCAGAAATGGTGCCAAACGGTTGAAAATGCTCCCCTGAAAGGTTTGGCGGTCAAAACAGAAGGCTTTTTATCACAGGAAAAGAAATCAGCCCTCGACAACTTAACCGGCAGAAAAATATTTTTCTGAAAAAATCCCTAAGCCCCGGGGTCACAATTTCATCAAAAATCTGACTTTTGGCAATTCACTCAAAAATGGTGCCAAACGGTTGAAAATGCTCACCTGAGAGGTTTGGCGGTCGAAACAGAAGGCTTTTAATCACAGGAAAAGCAATCAGCCCTCGAAAACTTAACCGGCAGAAAAAGATTTTTTGAAAAAATCCCTAAGCCCCGGGGTCACAATTTCATCAAAAATCTGTCTTTCGGCAATTCACTCAAAAATGGTGCCAAAAGGTTGCAAATGCTCCCCTGAAAGGTTTGGCGGTCGAAACAGAAGGCTTTTAATCACAGGAGAAGAAATCAGCCCTCGACAACTTAACCGGCAGAAAAAGATTTTTTAAAAAAATCCCTAAGCCCCGGGGTCATAATTTCTTTAAAAATCTGACTTTTGGCAATTCACTCAAAAATGGTGCCAAACCGTTGCAATTGCTCCCCTGAAAGGTTTGGCAGTCGAAATAGAAGGCTTTTAATCACAGGAAGAGAAATCAGCCCTCGACAACTTAACCGGCAGAAAAAGATTTTTTTGAAAAAATCCCTAAGCCCCGGGGTCACAATTTCATCAAAAATCTGACTTTCGGCAATTCACTCAAAAATGGTGCCAAACGGTTGAAAATGCTCACCTGAGAGGTTTGGTGGTCGAAACAGAAGGCTTTTAATCACAGGAAAAGAAATCAGCCCTCAACAAGTTAACCGGCAGAAAAATATTTTTTTGAAAAAATCCCTAAGCCCCGGGGTCACAATTTCATCAAAAATCTGATTTTCGGCAATACACTCAGAAATGGTGCCAAACCGTTGCAATTGCTCCCCTGAAAGGTTTGGCAGTCGAAATAGAAGGCTTTTAATCACAGGAAAAGAAATCAGCCCTCGACAACTTAACCGGCAGAAAAAGATTTTTTTGCAAAAATCCCTAAGCCCTGGGGTCACAATTTCATTAAAAATCTGACTTTTGGCAATTCACTCAGAAATGGTGCCAAACGGTTGAAAATGCTCCCCTGAAATGTTTAGCGGTCAAAACAGAAGGCTTTTTATCACAGGAAAAGAAATCAGCCCTCGACAACTTAACCGGCAGAAAAATATTTTTTTGAAAAAATCCCTAAGCCCCGGGGTCACAATTTCATCAAAAATCTGATTTACGGCAATACACTCAGAAATGGTGCCAAACGGTTGCAAATGCTCCCCTAAAAGGTTTGGCGGTCGAAACAGAAGGCTATTTATTACACGACAAGAAATCAGCCCTCGAAACCTTAACCGGCAGAAAAAGATTTTTTTGCAAAAATCCCTAAGCCCCGGGGTCACAATTTCATCAAAAATCAGACTTTCGGCAGTTCACTCAGAAATGGTGCCAAACGGTTGCAAATGCTCCCCTGAAAGGTTTGGCAGTCGAAATAGAAGGCTTTTTATCACACGAAAAGAAATCAGCCCTCGACAACTTAACCGGCAGAAAAATATTTTTCTGAAAAAATCCCTAAGCCCCGGGGTCACAATTTCATCAAAAATCTGTCTTTCGGCAATTCACTCAAAAATGGTGCCAAGCGGTTGCAAATGCTCCCATGAGAGGTTTGGCGAACGAAACAGAAGGCTTTTAATCACAGGAAAAGCAATCAGCCCTCGAAAACTTAACCGGCAGAAAAAGATTTTTTGAAAAAATCCCTAAGCCCCGGGGTCACAATTTCATCAAAAACCTGACTTTCGGCAATTCACTCAAAAATGGTGCCAAAAGGTTGCAAATGCTCCCCTGAAAGGTTTGGCGGTCGAAACAGAAGGCTATTTATCAAAGGAAAAGAAATCAGCCCTCGACAACTTAACCGGCAGAAAAAGATTTTTTTGAAAAAATCCCTAAGCCCCGGGGCCACAATTTCATCAAAAATCTGACTTTCGGCAATTCACTCAAAAATGGTGCCAAACGGTTGAAAATGCTCCCCTGAAATGTTTAGCGGTCAAAACAGAAGGCTTTTTATCACAGGAAAAGAAATCAGCCCTCGACAACTTAACCGGCAGAAAAAGATTTTTCTGAAAAAATCCCTAAGCCCCGGGGTCACAATTTCATCAAAAACCTGACTTTCGGAAATTCACTCAAAAATGGTGCCAAAAGGTTGCAAATGCTCCCCTGAAAGGTTTGGCGGTCGAAACAGAAGGCTTTTAATCACAGGAAAAGCAATCAGCCCTCGAATACTTAACCGGCAGTAAAAGATTTTTTGAAAAAATCCCTAAGCCCCGGGGTCACAATTTCATCAAAAATCTGTCTTTCGGCAATTCACTCAAAAATGGTGCCAAAAGGTTGCAAATGCTCCCCTGAAAGGTTTGGCGGTCGAAACAGAAGGCTATTTATCACAGGAAAAGAAATCAGCCCTCGACAACTTAACCGGCAGAAAAATATTTTTCTGAAAAAATCCCTAAGCCCCGGGGTCACAATTTCATCAAAAATCTGACTTTCGGCAATTCACTCAGAAATGGTGCCAAACGGTTGAAAATGCTCCCCTGAAAGGTTTGGCGGTCAAAACAGAAGGCTTTTTATCACAGGAAAAGAAATCAGCCCTCGACAACTTAACCGGCAGAAAAATATTTTTCTGAAAAAATCCCTAAGCCCCGGGGTCACAATTTCATCAAAAATCTGACTTTTGGCAATTCACTCAAAAATGGTGCCAAACGGTTGAAAATGCTCACCTGAGAGGTTTGGCGGTCGAAACAGAAGGCTTTTAATCACAGGAAAAGCAATCAGCCCTCGAAAACTTAACCGGCAGAAAAAGATTTTTTGAAAAAATCCCTAAGCCCCGGGGTCACAATTTCATCAAAAATCTGTCTTTCGGCAATTCACTCAAAAATGGTGCCAAAAGGTTGCAAATGCTCCCCTGAAAGGTTTGGCGGTCGAAACAGAAGGCTTTTAATCACAGGAGAAGAAATCAGCCCTCGACAACTTAACCGGCAGAAAAAGATTTTTTAAAAAAATCCCTAAGCCCCGGGGTCATAATTTCTTTAAAAATCTGACTTTTGGCAATTCACTCAAAAATGGTGCCAAACCGTTGCAATTGCTCCCCTGAAAGGTTTGGCAGTCGAAATAGAAGGCTTTTAATCACAGGAAGAGAAATCAGCCCTCGACAACTTAACCGGCAGAAAAAGATTTTTTTGAAAAAATCCCTAAGCCCCGGGGTCACAATTTCATCAAAAATCTGACTTTCGGCAATTCACTCAAAAATGGTGCCAAACGGTTGAAAATGCTCACCTGAGAGGTTTGGTGGTCGAAACAGAAGGCTTTTAATCACAGGAAAAGAAATCAGCCCTCAACAAGTTAACCGGCAGAAAAATATTTTTTTGAAAAAATCCCTAAGCCCCGGGGTCACAATTTCATCAAAAATCTGATTTTCGGCAATACACTCAGAAATGGTGCCAAACCGTTGCAATTGCTCCCCTGAAAGGTTTGGCAGTCGAAATAGAAGGCTTTTAATCACAGGAAAAGAAATCAGCCCTCGACAACTTAACCGGCAGAAAAAGATTTTTTTGCAAAAATCCCTAAGCCCTGGGGTCACAATTTCATTAAAAATCTGACTTTTGGCAATTCACTCAGAAATGGTGCCAAACGGTTGAAAATGCTCCCCTGAAATGTTTAGCGGTCAAAACAGAAGGCTTTTTATCACAGGAAAAGAAATCAGCCCTCGACAACTTAACCGGCAGAAAAATATTTTTTTGAAAAAATCCCTAAGCCCCGGGGTCACAATTTCATCAAAAATCTGATTTACGGCAATACACTCAGAAATGGTGCCAAACGGTTGCAAATGCTCCCCTAAAAGGTTTGGCGGTCGAAACAGAAGGCTATTTATTACACGACAAGAAATCAGCCCTCGAAACCTTAACCGGCAGAAAAAGATTTTTTTGCAAAAATCCCTAAGCCCCGGGGTCACAATTTCATCAAAAATCAGACTTTCGGCAGTTCACTCAGAAATGGTGCCAAACGGTTTCAAATGCTCCCCTGAAAGGTTTGGCAGTCGAAATAGAAGGCTTTTTATCACACGAAAAGAAATCAGCCCTCGACAACTTAACCGGCAGAAAAATATTTTTCTGAAAAAATCCCTAAGCCCCAGGGTCACAATTTCATCAAAAATCTGTCTTTCGGCAATTCACTCAAAAATGGTGCCAAGCGGTTGCAAATGCTCCCATGAGAGGTTTGGCGAACGAAACAGAAGGCTTTTAATCACAGGAAAAGCAATCAGCCCTCGACAACTTAACCGGCAGAAAAAGATTTTTTGAAAAAATCCCTAAGCCCCGGGGTCACAATTTCATTAAAAATCTGACTTTTGGCAACTCACTCAAAAATGGTGCCAAACGGTTGCAAATGCTCCCATGAGAGGTTTGGCGATCGAAACAGAAGGCTTTTTATCACAGGAAAAGCAATCAGCCCTCGAAAACTTAACCGGCAGAAAAAGATTTTTTGAAAAAATCCCTAAGCCCCGGGGTCACAATTTCATTAAAAATCTGACTTTCGGCAATTCACTCAAAAATGGTGCCAAACGGTTACAAATGCTCACCTGAGAGGTTTGGCGGTCGAAACAGAAGGCTTTTAATCACAGGAAAAGAAATCAGCCCTCGACAACTTAACCGGCAGAAAAGTATTTTTTTGAAAAAATCCCTAAGCCCCGGGGTCACAATTTCATCAAAAACCTGACTTTCGGCAATTCACTCAAAAATGGTGCCAAACGGTTGCAAATGCTCCCCTAAAAGGTTTGGCGGTCGAAACAGAAGGCTATTTATTACACGACAAGAAATCAGCCCTCGAAACCTTAACCGGCAGAAAAAGATTTTTTTGCAAAAATCCCTAAGCCCCGGGGTCACAATTTCATCAAAAATCAGACTTTCGGCAGTTCACTCAGAAATGGTGCCAAACGGTTGCAAATGCTCCCCTGAAAGGTTTGGCAGTCGAAATAGAAGGCTTTTTATCACACGAAAAGAAATCAGCCCTCGACAACTTAACCGGCAGAAAAATATTTTTCTGAAAAAATCCCTAAGCCCCGGGGTCACAATTTCATCAAAAATCTGTCTTTCGGCAATTCACTCAAAAATGGTGCCAAGCGGTTCAAATGCTCCCATGAGAGGTTTGGCGAACGAAACAGAAGGCTTTTAATCACAGGAAAAGCAATCAGCCCTCGACAACTTAACCGGCAGAAAAAGATTTTTTGAAAAAATCCCTAAGCCCCGGGGTCACAATTTCATTAAAAATCTGTCTTTTGGCAACTCACTCAAAAATGGTGCCAAACGGTTGCAAATGCTCCCATGAGAGGTTTGGCGATCGAAACAGAAGGCTTTTTATCACAGGAAAAGCAATCAGCCCTCGAAAACTTAACCGGCAGAAAAAGATTTTTTGAAAAAATCCCTAAGCCCCGGGGTCACAATTTCATTAAAAATCTGACTTTCGGCAATTCACTCAAAAATGGTGCCAAACGGTTACAAATGCTCACCTGAGAGGTTTGGCGGTCGAAACAGAAGGCTTTTAATCACAGGAAAAGAAATCAGCCCTCGACAACTTAACCGGCAGAAAAGTATTTTTTTGAAAAAATCCCTAAGCCCCGGGGTCACAATTTCATCAAAAACCTGACTTTCGGCAATTCACTCAAAAATGGTGCCAAAAGGTTGCAAATGCTCGCCTGAAAGGTTTGGCGGTCGAAACAGAAGGCTATTTATCACAGGAAAAGAAATCAGCCCTCGACAACTTAACCGGCAGAAAAAGATTTTTTTGAAAAAATCCCTAAGCCCCGGGGCCACAATTTCATCAAAAATCTGACTTTCGGCAATTCACTCAGAAATGGTGCCAAACGGTTGAAAATGCTCCCCTGAAATGTTTAGCGGTCAAAACAGAAGGCTTTTTATCACAGGAAAAGAAATCAGCCCTCGACAACTTAACCGGCAGAAAAATATTTTTCTGAAAAAATCCCTAAGCCCCGGGGTCACAATTTCATCAAAAACCTGACTTTCGGCAATTCACTCAAAAATGGTGCCAAAAGGTTGCAAATGCTCCCCTGAAAGGTTTGGCGGTCGAAACAGAAGGCTTTTAATCACAGGAAAAGCAATCAGCCCTCGAACACTTAACCGGCAGAAAAAGATTTTTTGAAAAAATCCCTAAGCCCCGGGGTCACAATTTCATCAAAAATCTGTCTTTCGGCAATTCACTCAAAAATGGTGCCAAAAGGTTGCAAATGCTCCCCTGAAAGGTTTGGCGGTCGAAACAGAAGGCTATTTATCACAGGAGAAGAAATCAGCCCTCGACAACTTAACCGGCAGAAAAAGATTTTTTTTAAAAATCCCTAAGCCCCGGGGTCATAATTTCTTTAAAAATCTGACTTTTGGCAATTCACTCAAAAATGGTGCCAAACCGTTGCAATTGATCCCCTGAAAGGTTTGGCAGTCGAAATAGAAGGCTTTTAATCACAGGAAAAGAAATCAGCCCTCGACAACTTAACCGGCAGAAAAAGATTTTTTTGCAAAAATCCCTAAGCCCTGGGGTCACAATTTCATTAAAAATCTGACTTTTGGCAATTCACTCAGAAATGGTGCCAGACGGTTGCAAATGCTCCCCTAAAAGTTTTGGCGTTCAAAACAGAAGGCTTTTTATCACAGGACACGAAATCAGCCCTCGACAACTTAACCGGCAGAAAAATGTTTTTTGGAAAAAATCCCTAAGCCCCGGGGTCACAATTCCATCAAAAATCTGACTTTCGGCAATTCACTCAGAAATGGTGCCAAACGGTTGCAAATGCTCCCCTGAAAGGTTTGGCGGTCAAAACAGAAGGCTTTTTATCACAGGAAAAGAAATCAGCCCTCGACAACTTAACCGGCAGAAAAAGATTTCTTGGAAAAAATCCCTAAGCCCCGGGGTCACAATTTCATCAAAAATCTGTCTTTCGGCAATTCACTCAGAAATGGTGCCAAACGGTTGCAAATGCTCCCCTGAAAGGTTTGGCGGTCGAAACAGAAGGCTATTTATCACAGGAGCAGAAATCAGCCCTCGACAACTTAACCGGCAGAAAAAGATTTTTTTGAAAAAATCCCTAAGCCGCGGGGTCACAATTTCATTAAAAATCTGACTTTCGGCAATTCACTCAAAAATGGTGCCAAACGGTTGAAAATGCTCACCTGAGAGGTTTGGCGGTCGAAACAGAAGGCTTTTAATCACAGGAAAAGAAATCAGCCCTCGACAACTTAACCGGCAGAAAAGTATTTTTTTGAAAAAATCCCTAAGCCCCGGGGTCACAATTTCATCAAAAACCTGACTTTCGGCAATTCACTCAAAAATGGTGCCAAAAGGTTGCAAATGCTCCCCTGAAAGGTTTGGCGGTCGAAACAGAAGGCTATTTATCACAGGAAAAGAAATCAGCCCTCGACAACTTAACCGGCAGAAAAAGATTTTTTTGAAAAAATCCCTAAGCCCCGGGGCCACAATTTCATCAAAAATCTGACTTTCGGCAATTCACTCAGAAATGGTGCCAAACGGTTGAAAATGCTCCCCTGAAATGTTTAGCGGTCAAAACAGAAGGCTTTTTATCACAGGAAAAGAAATCAGCCCTCGACAACTTAACCGGCAGAAAAATATTTTTCTGAAAAAATCCCTAAGCCCCGGGGTCACAATTTCATCAAAAATCTGACTTTTGGCAATTCACTCAAAAATGGTGCCAAACGATTGAAAATGCTCACCTGAGAGGTTTGGCGGTCGAAACAGAAGGCTTTTAATCACAGGAAAAGCAATCAGCCCTCGAACACTTAACCGGCAGTAAAAGATTTTTTGAAAAAATCCCTAAGCCCTGGGGTCACAATTTCATTAAAAATCTGACTTTCGGCAATTCACTCAAAAATGGTGCCAAAAGGTTGCAAATGCTCCCCTGAAAGGTTTGGCGGTCGAAACAGAAGGCTATTTATCACAGGAGAAGAAATCAGCCCTTGACAACTTAACCGGCAGAAAAAGATTTTTTTAAAAAATCCCTAAGCCCCGGGGTCATAATTTCTTTAAAAATCTGACTTTTGGCAATTCACTCAAAAATGGTGCCAAACCGTTGCAATTGCTCCCCTGAAAGGTTTGGCAGTCGAAATAGAAGGCTTTTAATCACAGGAAAAGAAATCAGCCCTCGACAACTTAACCGGCAGAAAAAGATTTTTTTCCAAAAATCCCTAAGCCCTGGGGTCACAATTTCATTAAAAATCTGACTTTTGGCAATTCACTCAGAAATGGTGCCAGACGGTTGCAAATGCTCCCCTAAAAGTTTTGGCGTTCAAAACAGAAGGCTTTTTATCACAGGACACGAAATCAGCCCTCGACAACTTAACCGGCAGAAAAATATTTTTTTGAAAAAATCCCTAAGCCCCGGGGTCACAATTCCATCAAAAATCTGAATTTTGGCAATTCACTCAGAAATGGTGCCAAACGGTTGCAAATGCTCCCCTGAAAGGTTTGGCGGTCGAAACAGAAGGCTATTTATCACAGGAGCAGAAATCAGCCCTCGACAACTTAACCGGCAGAAAAAGATTTTTTTGAAAAAATCCCTAAGCCGCGGGGTCACAATTTCATTAAAAATCTGACTTTCGGCAATTCACTCAAAAATGGTGCCAAACGGTTGAAAATGCTCACCTGAGAGGTTTGGCGGTCGAAACAGAAGGCTTTTAATCACAGGAAAAGAAATCAGCCCTCGACAACTTAACCGGCAGAAAAGTATTTTTTTGAAAAAATCCCTAAGCCCCGGGGTCACAATTTCATCAAAAACCTGACTTTCGGCAATTCACTCAAAAATGGTGCCAAAAGGTTGCAAATGCTCCCCTGAAAGGTTTGGCGGTCGAAACAGAAGGCTATTTATCACAGGAAAAGAAATCAGCCCTCAACAACTTAACCGGCAGAAAAAGATTTTTTTGAAAAAATCCCTAAGCCCCGGGGCCACAATTTCATCAAAAATCTGACTTTCGGCAATTCACTCAGAAATGGTGCCAAACGGTTGAAAATGCTCCCCTGAAATGTTTAGCGGTCAAAACAGAAGGCTTTTTATCACAGGAAAAGAAATCAGCCCTCGACAACTTAACCGGCAGAAAAATATTTTTCTGAAAAAATCCCTAAGCCCCGGGGTCACAATTTCATCAAAAATCTGACTTTTGGCAATTCACTCAAAAATGGTGCCAAACGATTGAAAATGCTCACCTGAGAGGTTTGGCGGTCGAAACAGAAGGCTTTTAATCACAGGAAAAGCAATCAGCCCTCGAACACTTAACCGGCAGTAAAAGATTTTTTGAAAAAATCCCTAAGCCCTGGGGTCACAATTTCATTAAAAATCTGACTTTTGGCAACTCACTCAAAAATGGTGCCAAACGGTTGCAAATGCTCCCATGAGAGGTTTGGCGATCGAAACAGAAGGCTTTTTATCACAGGAAAAGCAATCAGCCCTCGAAAACTTAACCGGCAGAAAAAGATTTTTTGAAAAAATCCCTAAGCCCCGGGGTCACAATTTCATTAAAAATCTGACTTTCGGCAATTCACTCAAAAATGGTGCCAAACGGTTACAAATGCTCACCTGAGAGGTTTGGCGGTCGAAACAGAAGGCTTTTAATCACAGGAAAAGAAATCAGCCCTCGACAACTTAACCGGCAGAAAAGTATTTTTTTGAAAAAATCCCTAAGCCCCGGGGTCACAATTTCATCAAAAACCTGACTTTCGGCAATTCACTCAAAAATGGTGCCAAACGGTTGCAAATGCTCCCCTAAAAGGTTTGGCGGTCGAAACAGAAGGCTATTTATTACACGACAAGAAATCAGCCCTCGAAACCTTAACCGGCAGAAAAAGATTTTTTTGCAAAAATCCCTAAGCCCCGGGGTCACAATTTCATCAAAAATCAGACTTTCGGCAGTTCACTCAGAAATGGTGCCAAACGGTTGCAAATGCTCCCCTGAAAGGTTTGGCAGTCGAAATAGAAGGCTTTTTATCACACGAAAAGAAATCAGCCCTCGACAACTTAACCGGCAGAAAAATATTTTTCTGAAAAAATCCCTAAGCCCCGGGGTCACAATTTCATCAAAAATCTGTCTTTCGGCAATTCACTCAAAAATGGTGCCAAGCGGTTCAAATGCTCCCATGAGAGGTTTGGCGAACGAAACAGAAGGCTTTTAATCACAGGAAAAGCAATCAGCCCTCGACAACTTAACCGGCAGAAAAAGATTTTTTGAAAAAATCCCTAAGCCCCGGGGTCACAATTTCATTAAAAATCTGTCTTTTGGCAACTCACTCAAAAATGGTGCCAAACGGTTGCAAATGCTCCCATGAGAGGTTTGGCGATCGAAACAGAAGGCTTTTTATCACAGGAAAAGCAATCAGCCCTCGAAAACTTAACCGGCAGAAAAAGATTTTTTGAAAAAATCCCTAAGCCCCGGGGTCACAATTTCATTAAAAATCTGACTTTCGGCAATTCACTCAAAAATGGTGCCAAACGGTTACAAATGCTCACCTGAGAGGTTTGGCGGTCGAAACAGAAGGCTTTTAATCACAGGAAAAGAAATCAGCCCTCGACAACTTAACCGGCAGAAAAGTATTTTTTTGAAAAAATCCCTAAGCCCCGGGGTCACAATTTCATCAAAAACCTGACTTTCGGCAATTCACTCAAAAATGGTGCCAAAAGGTTGCAAATGCTCGCCTGAAAGGTTTGGCGGTCGAAACAGAAGGCTATTTATCACAGGAAAAGAAATCAGCCCTCGACAACTTAACCGGCAGAAAAAGATTTTTTTGAAAAAATCCCTAAGCCCCGGGGCCACAATTTCATCAAAAATCTGACTTTCGGCAATTCACTCAGAAATGGTGCCAAACGGTTGAAAATGCTCCCCTGAAATGTTTAGCGGTCAAAACAGAAGGCTTTTTATCACAGGAAAAGAAATCAGCCCTCGACAACTTAACCGGCAGAAAAGTATTTTTTTGAAAAAATCCCTAAGCCCCGGGGTCACAATTTCATCAAAAACCTGACTTTCGGCAATTCACTCAAAAATGGTGCCAAAAGGTTGCAAATGCTCCCCTGAAAGGTTTGGCGGTCGAAACAGAAGGCTATTTATCACAGGAGAAGAAATCAGCCCTCGACAACTTAACCGGCAGAAAAAGATTTTTTTAAAAAATCCCTAAGCCCCGGGGTCATAATTTCTTTAAAAATCTGACTTTTGGCAATTCACTCAAAAATGGTGCCAAACCGTTGCAATTGATCCCCTGAAAGGTTTGGCAGTCGAAATAGAAGGCTTTTAATCACAGGAAAAGAAATCAGCCCTCGACAACTTAACCGGCAGAAAAAGATTTTTTTGCAAAAATCCCTAAGCCCTGGGGTCACAATTTCATTAAAAATCTGACTTTTGGCAATTCACTCAGAAATGGTGCCAGACGGTTGCAAATGCTCCCCTAAAAGTTTTGGCGTTCAAAACAGAAGGCTTTTTATCACAGGACACGAAATCAGCCCTCGACAACTTAACCGGCAGAAAAATGTTTTTTGGAAAAAATCCCTAAGCCCCGGGGTCACAATTCCATCAAAAATCTGACTTTCGGCAATTCACTCAGAAATGGTGCCAAACGGTTGCAAATGCTCCCCTGAAAGGTTTGGCGGTCAAAACAGAAGGCTTTTTATCACAGGAAAAGAAATCAGCCCTCGACAACTTAACCGGCAGAAAAAGATTTCTTGGAAAAAATCCCTAAGCCCCGGGGTCACAATTTCATCAAAAATCTGTCTTTCGGCAATTCACTCAGAAATGGTGCCAAACGGTTGCAAATGCTCCCCTGAAAGGTTTGGCGGTCGAAACAGAAGGCTATTTATCACAGGAGCAGAAATCAGCCCTCGACAACTTAACCGGCAGAAAAAGATTTTTTTGAAAAAATCCCTAAGCCGCGGGGTCACAATTTCATTAAAAATCTGACTTTCGGCAATTCACTCAAAAATGGTGCCAAACGGTTGAAAATGCTCACCTGAGAGGTTTGGCGGTCGAAACAGAAGGCTTTTAATCACAGGAAAAGAAATCAGCCCTCGACAACTTAACCGGCAGAAAAGTATTTTTTTGAAAAAATCCCTAAGCCCCGGGGTCACAATTTCATCAAAAACCTGACTTTCGGCAATTCACTCAAAAATGGTGCCAAAAGGTTGCAAATGCTCCCCTGAAAGGTTTGGCGGTCGAAACAGAAGGCTATTTATCACAGGAAAAGAAATCAGCCCTCGACAACTTAACCGGCAGAAAAAGATTTTTTTGAAAAAATCCCTAAGCCCCGGGGCCACAATTTCATCAAAAATCTGACTTTCGGCAATTCACTCAGAAATGGTGCCAAACGGTTGAAAATGCTCCCCTGAAATGTTTAGCGGTCAAAACAGAAGGCTTTTTATCACAGGAAAAGAAATCAGCCCTCGACAACTTAACCGGCAGAAAAATATTTTTCTGAAAAAATCCCTAAGCCCCGGGGTCACAATTTCATCAAAAATCTGACTTTTGGCAATTCACTCAAAAATGGTGCCAAACGATTGAAAATGCTCACCTGAGAGGTTTGGCGGTCGAAACAGAAGGCTTTTAATCACAGGAAAAGCAATCAGCCCTCGAACACTTAACCGGCAGTAAAAGATTTTTTGAAAAAATCCCTAAGCCCTGGGGTCACAATTTCATTAAAAATCTGACTTTCGGCAATTCACTCAAAAATGGTGCCAAAAGGTTGCAAATGCTCCCCTGAAAGGTTTGGCGGTCGAAACAGAAGGCTATTTATCACAGGAGAAGAAATCAGCCCTTGACAACTTAACCGGCAGAAAAAGATTTTTTTAAAAAATCCCTAAGCCCCGGGGTCATAATTTCTTTAAAAATCTGACTTTTGGCAATTCACTCAAAAATGGTGCCAAACCGTTGCAATTGCTCCCCTGAAAGGTTTGGCAGTCGAAATAGAAGGCTTTTAATCACAGGAAAAGAAATCAGCCCTCGACAACTTAACCGGCAGAAAAAGATTTTTTTCCAAAAATCCCTAAGCCCTGGGGTCACAATTTCATTAAAAATCTGACTTTTGGCAATTCACTCAGAAATGGTGCCAGACGGTTGCAAATGCTCCCCTAAAAGTTTTGGCGTTCAAAACAGAAGGCTTTTTATCACAGGACACGAAATCAGCCCTCGACAACTTAACCGGCAGAAAAATATTTTTTTGAAAAAATCCCTAAGCCCCGGGGTCACAATTCCATCAAAAATCTGAATTTTGGCAATTCACTCAGAAATGGTGCCAAACGGTTGCAAATGCTCCCCTGAAAGGTTTGGCGGTCGAAACAGAAGGCTATTTATCACAGGAGCAGAAATCAGCCCTCGACAACTTAACCGGCAGAAAAAGATTTTTTTGAAAAAATCCCTAAGCCGCGGGGTCACAATTTCATTAAAAATCTGACTTTCGGCAATTCACTCAAAAATGGTGCCAAACGGTTGAAAATGCTCACCTGAGAGGTTTGGCGGTCGAAACAGAAGGCTTTTAATCACAGGAAAAGAAATCAGCCCTCGACAACTTAACCGGCAGAAAAGTATTTTTTTGAAAAAATCCCTAAGCCCCGGGGTCACAATTTCATCAAAAACCTGACTTTCGGCAATTCACTCAAAAATGGTGCCAAAAGGTTGCAAATGCTCCCCTGAAAGGTTTGGCGGTCGAAACAGAAGGCTATTTATCACAGGAAAAGAAATCAGCCCTCAACAACTTAACCGGCAGAAAAAGATTTTTTTGAAAAAATCCCTAAGCCCCGGGGCCACAATTTCATCAAAAATCTGACTTTCGGCAATTCACTCAGAAATGGTGCCAAACGGTTGAAAATGCTCCCCTGAAATGTTTAGCGGTCAAAACAGAAGGCTTTTTATCACAGGAAAAGAAATCAGCCCTCGACAACTTAACCGGCAGAAAAATATTTTTCTGAAAAAATCCCTAAGCCCCGGGGTCACAATTTCATCAAAAATCTGACTTTTGGCAATTCACTCAAAAATGGTGCCAAACGATTGAAAATGCTCACCTGAGAGGTTTGGCGGTCGAAACAGAAGGCTTTTAATCACAGGAAAAGCAATCAGCCCTCGAACACTTAACCGGCAGTAAAAGATTTTTTGAAAAAATCCCTAAGCCCTGGGGTCACAATTTCATTAAAAATCTGACTTTCGGCAATTCACTCAAAAATGGTGCCAAAAGGTTGCAAATGCTCCCCTGAAAGGTTTGGCGGTCGAAACAGAAGGCTATTTATCACAGGAGAAGAAATCAGCCCTCGACAACTTAACCGGCAGAAAAAGATTTTTTTGAAAAAATCCCTAAGCCGCGGGGTCACAATTTCATTAAAAATCTGACTTTCGGCAATTCACTCAAAAATGGTGCCAAACGGTTGAAAATGCTCACCTGAGAGGTTTGGCGGTCGAAACAGAAGGCTTTTAATCACAGGAAAAGAAATCAGCCCTCGACAACTTAACCGGCAGAAAAGTATTTTTTTGAAAAAATCCCTAAGCCCCGGGGTCACAATTTCATCAAAAATCTGTCTTTCGGCAATTCACTCAAAAATGGTGCCAAGCGGTTGCAAATGCTCCCATGAGAGGTTTGGCGAACGAAACAGAAGGCTTTTAATCACAGGAAAAGCAATCAGCCCTCGACAACTTAACCGGCAGAAAAAGATTTTTTGAAAAAATCCCTAAGCCCCGGGGTCACAATTTCATTAAAAATCTGACTTTTGGCAACTCACTCAAAAATGGTGCCAAACGGTTGCAAATGCTCCCATGAGAGGTTTGGCGATCGAAACAGAAGGCTTTTTATCACAGGAAAAGCAATCAGCCCTCGAAAACTTAACCGGCAGAAAAAGATTTTTTGAAAAAATCCCTAAGCCCCGGGGTCACAATTTCATTAAAAATCTGACTTTCGGCAATTCACTCAAAAATGGTGCCAAACGGTTACAAATGCTCACCTGAGAGGTTTGGCGGTCGAAACAGAAGGCTTTTAATCACAGGAAAAGAAATCAGCCCTCGACAACTTAACCGGCAGAAAAGTATTTTTTTGAAAAAATCCCTAAGCCCCGGGGTCACAATTTCATCAAAAACCTGACTTTCGGCAATTCACTCAAAAATGGTGCCAAAAGGTTGCAAATGCTCGCCTGAAAGGTTTGGCGGTCGAAACAGAAGGCTATTTATCACAGGAAAAGAAATCAGCCCTCGACAACTTAACCGGCAGAAAAAGATTTTTTTGAAAAAATCCCTAAGCCCCGGGGCCACAATTTCATCAAAAATCTGACTTTCGGCAATTCACTCAGAAATGGTGCCAAACGGTTGAAAATGCTCCCCTGAAATGTTTAGCGGTCAAAACAGAAGGCTTTTTATCACAGGAAAAGAAATCAGCCCTCGACAACTTAACCGGCAGAAAAATATTTTTCTGAAAAAATCCCTAAGCCCCGGGGTCACAATTTCATCAAAAACCTGACTTTCGGCAATTCACTCAAAAATGGTGCCAAAAGGTTGCAAATGCTCCCCTGAAAGGTTTGGCGGTCGAAACAGAAGGCTTTTAATCACAGGAAAAGCAATCAGCCCTCGAACACTTAACCGGCAGAAAAAGATTTTTTGAAAAAATCCCTAAGCCCCGGGGTCACAATTTCATCAAAAATCTGTCTTTCGGCAATTCACTCAAAAATGGTGCCAAAAGGTTGCAAATGCTCCCCTGAAAGGTTTGGCGGTCGAAACAGAAGGCTATTTATCACAGGAGAAGAAATCAGCCCTCGACAACTTAACCGGCAGAAAAAGATTTTTTTAAAAAATCCCTAAGCCCCGGGGTCATAATTTCTTTAAAAATCTGACTTTTGGCAATTCACTCAAAAATGGTGCCAAACCGTTGCAATTGATCCCCTGAAAGGTTTGGCAGTCGAAATAGAAGGCTTTTAATCACAGGAAAAGAAATCAGCCCTCGACAACTTAACCGGCAGAAAAAGATTTTTTTGCAAAAATCCCTAAGCCCTGGGGTCACAATTTCATTAAAAATCTGACTTTTGGCAATTCACTCAGAAATGGTGCCAGACGGTTGCAAATGCTCCCCTAAAAGTTTTGGCGTTCAAAACAGAAGGCTTTTTATCACAGGACACGAAATCAGCCCTCGACAACTTAACCGGCAGAAAAATGTTTTTTGGAAAAAATCCCTAAGCCCCGGGGTCACAATTCCATCAAAAATCTGACTTTCGGCAATTCACTCAGAAATGGTGCCAAACGGTTGCAAATGCTCCCCTGAAAGGTTTGGCGGTCAAAACAGAAGGCTTTTTATCACAGGAAAAGAAATCAGCCCTCGACAACTTAACCGGCAGAAAAAGATTTCTTGGAAAAAATCCCTAAGCCCCGGGGTCACAATTTCATCAAAAATCTGTCTTTCGGCAATTCACTCAGAAATGGTGCCAAACGGTTGCAAATGCTCCCCTGAAAGGTTTGGCGGTCGAAACAGAAGGCTATTTATCACAGGAGCAGAAATCAGCCCTCGACAACTTAACCGGCAGAAAAAGATTTTTTTGAAAAAATCCCTAAGCCGCGGGGTCACAATTTCATTAAAAATCTGACTTTCGGCAATTCACTCAAAAATGGTGCCAAACGGTTGAAAATGCTCACCTGAGAGGTTTGGCGGTCGAAACAGAAGGCTTTTAATCACAGGAAAAGAAATCAGCCCTCGACAACTTAACCGGCAGAAAAGTATTTTTTTGAAAAAATCCCTAAGCCCCGGGGTCACAATTTCATCAAAAACCTGACTTTCGGCAATTCACTCAAAAATGGTGCCAAAAGGTTGCAAATGCTCCCCTGAAAGGTTTGGCGGTCGAAACAGAAGGCTATTTATCACAGGAAAAGAAATCAGCCCTCGACAACTTAACCGGCAGAAAAAGATTTTTTTGAAAAAATCCCTAAGCCCCGGGGCCACAATTTCATCAAAAATCTGACTTTCGGCAATTCACTCAGAAATGGTGCCAAACGGTTGAAAATGCTCCCCTGAAATGTTTAGCGGTCAAAACAGAAGGCTTTTTATCACAGGAAAAGAAATCAGCCCTCGACAACTTAACCGGCAGAAAAATATTTTTCTGAAAAAATCCCTAAGCCCCGGGGTCACAATTTCATCAAAAATCTGACTTTTGGCAATTCACTCAAAAATGGTGCCAAACGATTGAAAATGCTCACCTGAGAGGTTTGGCGGTCGAAACAGAAGGCTTTTAATCACAGGAAAAGCAATCAGCCCTCGAACACTTAACCGGCAGTAAAAGATTTTTTGAAAAAATCCCTAAGCCCTGGGGTCACAATTTCATTAAAAATCTGACTTTCGGCAATTCACTCAAAAATGGTGCCAAAAGGTTGCAAATGCTCCCCTGAAAGGTTTGGCGGTCGAAACAGAAGGCTATTTATCACAGGAGAAGAAATCAGCCCTTGACAACTTAACCGGCAGAAAAAGATTTTTTTAAAAAATCCCTAAGCCCCGGGGTCATAATTTCTTTAAAAATCTGACTTTTGGCAATTCACTAAAAAATGGTGCCAAACCGTTGCAATTGCTCCCCTGAAAGGTTTGGCAGTCGAAATAGAAGGCTTTTAATCACAGGAAAAGAAATCAGCCCTCGACAACTTAACCGGCAGAAAAAGATTTTTTTCCAAAAATCCCTAAGCCCTGGGGTCACAATTTCATTAAAAATCTGACTTTTGGCAATTCACTCAGAAATGGTGCCAGACGGTTGCAAATGCTCCCCTAAAAGTTTTGGCGTTCAAAACAGAAGGCTTTTTATCACAGGACACGAAATCAGCCCTCGACAACTTAACCGGCAGAAAAATATTTTTTTGAAAAAATCCCTAAGCCCCGGGGTCACAATTCCATCAAAAATCTGAATTTTGGCAATTCACTCAGAAATGGTGCCAAACGGTTGCAAATGCTCCCCTGAAAGGTTTGGCGGTCGAAACAGAAGGCTATTTATCACAGGAGCAGAAATCAGCCCTCGACAACTTAACCGGCAGAAAAAGATTTTTTTGAAAAAATCCCTAAGCCGCGGGGTCACAATTTCATTAAAAATCTGACTTTCGGCAATTCACTCAAAAATGGTGCCAAACGGTTGAAAATGCTCACCTGAGAGGTTTGGCGGTCGAAACAGAAGGCTTTTAATCACAGGAAAAGAAATCAGCCCTCGACAACTTAACCGGCAGAAAAGTATTTTTTTGAAAAAATCCCTAAGCCCCGGGGTCACAATTTCATCAAAAACCTGACTTTCGGCAATTCACTCAAAAATGGTGCCAAAAGGTTGCAAATGCTCCCCTGAAAGGTTTGGCGGTCGAAACAGAAGGCTATTTATCACAGGAAAAGAAATCAGCCCTCAACAACTTAACCGGCAGAAAAAGATTTTTTTGAAAAAATCCCTAAGCCCCGGGGCCACAATTTCATCAAAAATCTGACTTTCGGCAATTCACTCAGAAATGGTGCCAAACGGTTGAAAATGCTCCCCTGAAATGTTTAGCGGTCAAAACAGAAGGCTTTTTATCACAGGAAAAGAAATCAGCCCTCGACAACTTAACCGGCAGAAAAATATTTTTCTGAAAAAATCCCTAAGCCCCGGGGTCACAATTTCATCAAAAATCTGACTTTTGGCAATTCACTCAAAAATGGTGCCAAACGATTGAAAATGCTCACCTGAGAGGTTTGGCGGTCGAAACAGAAGGCTTTTAATCACAGGAAAAGCAATCAGCCCTCGAACACTTAACCGGCAGTAAAAGATTTTTTGAAAAAATCCCTAAGCCCTGGGGTCACAATTTCATTAAAAATCTGACTTTCGGCAATTCACTCAAAAATGGTGCCAAAAGGTTGCAAATGCTCCCCTGAAAGGTTTGGCGGTCGAAACAGAAGGCTATTTATCACAGGAGAAGAAATCAGCCCTCGACAACTTAACCGGCAGAAAAAGATTTTTTTAAAAAATCCCTAAGCCCCGGGGTCATAATTTCTTTAAAAATCTGACTTTTGGCAATTCACTCAAAAATGGTGCCAAACCGTTGCAATTGCTCCCCTGAAAGGTTTGGCAGTCGAAATAGAAGGCTTTTAATCACAGGAAAAGAAATCAGCCCTCGACAACTTAACCGGCAGAAAAAGATTTTTTTCCAAAAATCCCTAAGCCCTGGGGTCACAATTTCATTAAAAATCTGACTTTTAGCAATTCACTCAGAAATGGTGCCAGACGGTTGCAAATGCTCCCCTAAAGGTTTTGGCGTTGAAAACAGAAGGCTTTTAATCACAGGAGAAGAAATCAGCCCTCGACAACTTAACCGGCAGAAAAATATTTTTTTGAAAAAATCCCTAAGCCCCGGGGTCACAATTTCATCAAAAACCTGACTTTCGGCAATTCACTCAAAAATGGTGCCAAACGGTTGCAAATGCTCCCCTGAAAGGTTTGGCGGTCAAAACAGAAGGCTTTTTATCACAGGAAAAGAAATCAGCCCTCGACAACTTAACCGGCAGAAAAAGATTTTTCTGAAAAAATCCCTAAGCCCCGGGGTCACAATTTCATCAAAAATCTGTCTTTCGGCAATTCACTCAAAAATGGTGCCAAACGGTTGCAATTGCTCCCCTAAAAGGTTTGGCGGTCGAAACAGAAGGCTTTTTATCACAGGAAAAGAAATCAGCCCTCGACAACTTAACCGGCAGAAAAAGTTTTCTTGGAAAAAATCCCTAAGCCCCGGGGTCACAATTTCATCAAAAATCTGAATTTTGGCAATTCACTCAGAAATGGTGCCAAACGGTTGCAAATGCTCCCCTGAAAGGTTTGGCGGTCGAAACAGAAGGCTATTTATCACAGGAGCAGAAATCAGCCCTCGACAACTTAACCGGCAGAAAAAGATTTTTTTGAAAAAATCCCTAAGCCCCGGGGTCACAATTTCATCAAAAACCTGACTTTCGGCAATTCACTCAAAAATTTTTTTGAAAAAATCCCTAAGCCCCGGGGCCACAATTTCATCAAAAATCTGACTTTCGGCAATTCACTCAGAAATGGTGCCAAACGGTTGAAAATGCTCCCCTGAAATGTTTAGCGGTCAAAACAGAAGGCTTTTTATCACAGGAAAAGAAATCAGCCCTCGACAACTTAACCGGCAGAAAAATATTTTTCTGAAAAAATCCCTAAGCCCCGGGGTCACAATTTCATCAAAAATCTGACTTTTGGCAATTCACTCAAAAATGGTGCCAAACGATTGAAAATGCTCACCTGAGAGGTTTGGCGGTCGAAACAGAAGGCTTTTAATCACAGGAAAAGCAATCAGCCCTCGAACACTTAACCGGCAGTAAAAGATTTTTTGAAAAAATCCCTAAGCCCTGGGGTCACAATTTCATTAAAAATCTGACTTTCGGCAATTCACTCAAAAATGGTGCCAAAAGGTTGCAAATGCTCCCCTGAAAGGTTTGGCGGTCGAAACAGAAGGCTATTTATCACAGGAGAAGAAATCAGCCCTCGACAACTTAACCGGCAGAAAAAGATTTTTTTAAAAAATCCCTAAGCCCCGGGGTCATAATTTCTTTAAAAATCTGACTTTTGGCAATTCACTCAAAAATGGTGCCAAACCGTTGCAATTGCTCCCCTGAAAGGTTTGGCAGTCGAAATAGAAGGCTTTTAATCACAGGAAAAGAAATCAGCCCTCGACAACTTAACCGGCAGAAAAAGATTTTTTTCCAAAAATCCCTAAGCCCTGGGGTCACAATTTCATTAAAAATCTGACTTTTGGCAATTCACTCAGAAATGGTGCCAGACGGTTGCAAATGCTCCCCTAAAAGTTTTGGCGTTGAAAACAGAAGGCTTTTTATCACAGGACACGAAATCACCCCTCGACAACTTAACCGGCAGAAAAATATTTTTTTGAAAAAATCCCTAAACCCCGGGGTCACAATTTCATCAAAAATCTGTCTTTCGGCAATTCACTCAAAAATGGTGCCAAACGGTTGCAATTGCTCCCCTAAAAGGTTTGGCGGTCGAAACAGAAGGCTTTTTATCACAGGAAAAGAAATCAGCCCTCGACAACTTAACCGGCAGAAAAAGTTTTCTTGGAAAAAATCCCTAAGCCCCGGGGTCACAATTTCATCAAAAATCTGAATTTTGGCAATACACTCAAAAATGGTGCCAAACAGTTGCAATTAGTCCCCTAAAAGGTTTGGCGGTCGAAACAGAAGGCTTTTTATCACAGGAAAAGAAATCAACCCTCGACAACTTAACCGGCAGAAAAAGATTTCTTGGAAAAAATCCCTAAGCCCCGGGGTCACAATTTCATCAAAAATCTGACTTTCGGCAATTCACTCAGAGATGGTGCCAAACGGTTGCAAATGCTCCCCTGAAAGGTTTGGCGGTCGAAACAGAAGGCTTTTAATCACAGGAAAAGAAATCAGCCCTCGACAACTTAACCGGCAGAAAAAGATTTTTCTGAAAAAATCCCTAAGCCCCGGGGTCACAATTTCATCAAAAATCTGTCTTTCGGCAATTCACTCAAAAATGGTGCCAAAAGGTTGCAAATGCTCCCCTGAAAGGTTTGGCGGTCGAAACAGAAGGCTATTTATCACAGGAGCAGAAATCAGCCCTCGACAACTTAACCGGCAGAAAAAGATTTTTTTGAAAAAATCCCTAAGCCCCGGGGTCACAATTTCATTAAAAATCTGACTTTCGGCAATTCACTCAAAAATGGTGCCAAACGGTTGAAAATGCTCACCTGAGAGGTTTGGCGGTCGAAACAGAAGGCTTTTAATCACAGGAAAAGAAATCAGCCCTCGACAACTTAACCGGCAGAAATGTATTTTTTTGAAAAAATCCCTAAGCCCCGGGGTCACAATTTCATCAAAAACCTGACTTTCGGCAATTCACTCAAAAATGGTGCCAAAAGGTTGCAAATGCTCCCCTGAAAGGTTTGGCGGTCGAAACAGAAGGCTATTTATCACAGGAAAAGAAATCAGCCCTCGACAACTTAACCGGCAGAAAAAGATTTTTCTGAAAAAATCCCTAAGCCTCGGGGTCACAATTTCATCAAAAATCTGACTTTCGGCAATTCACTCAGAAATGGTGCCAAACGGTTGAAAATGCTCCCCTGAAAGGTTTGGCGGTCAAAACAGAAGGCTTTTTATCACAGGAAAAGAAATCAGCCCTCGACAACTTAACCGGCAGAAAAATATTTTTCTGAAAAAATCCCTAAGCCCCGGGGTCACAATTTCATCAAAAACCTGACTTTCGGCAATTCACTCAAAAATGGTGCCAAAAGGTTGCAAATGCTCCCCTGAAAGGTTTGGCGGTCGAAACAGAAGGCTTTTAATCACAGGAGAAGAAATCAGCCCTCGACAACTTAACCGGCAGAAAAAGATTTTTTAAAAAAATCCCTAAGCCCCGGGGTCACAATTTCATTAAAAATCTGACTTTTGGCAATTCACTCAAAAATGGTGCCAAAAGGTTGCAAATGCTCCCCTGAAAGGTTAGGCGGTCGAAACAGAAGGCTATTTATCACAGGAGAAGAAATCAGCCCTCGACAACTTAACCGGCAGAAAAAGATTTTTTTGAAAAAATCCCTAAGCCCCGGGGTCACAATTTCATTAAAAATCTGACTTTCGGCAATTCACTCAAAAATGGTGCCAAACGGTTGAAAATGCTCACCTGAGAGGTTTGGCGGTCGAAACAGAAGGCTTTTAATCACAGGAAAAGAAATCAGCCCTCGACAAGTTAACCGGCAGAAAAATATTTTTTTGAAAAAATCCCTAAGCCCCGGGGTCACAATTTCATCAAAAATCTGATTTTCGGCAATACACTCAGAAATGGTGCCAAACCGTTGCAATTGCTCCCCTGAAAGGTTTGGCAGTCGAAATAGAAGGCTTTTAATCACAGGAAAAGAAATCAGCCCTCGACAACTTAACCGGCAGAAAAAGATTTTTTTGCAAAAATCCCTAAGCCCTGGGGTCACAATTTCATTAAAAATCTGACTTTTGGCAATTCACTCAGAAATGGTGCCAAACGGTTGCAAATGCTCCCCTGAAAGGTTTGGCGGTCAAAACAGAAGGATTTTTATCACAGGAAAAGAAATCAGCCCTCGACAACTTAACCGGCAGAAAAATATTTTTTTGAAAAAATCCCTAAGCCCCGGGGTCACAATTTCATCAAAAATCTGATTTACGGCAATACACTCAGAAATGGTGCCAAACGGTTGCAAATGCTCCCCTAAAAGGTTTGGCGGTCGAAACAGAAGGCTATTTATTACACGACAAGAAATCAGCCCTCGAAAACTTAACCGGCAGAAAAAGATTTTTTTGCAAAAATCCCTAAGCCCCGGGGTCACAATTTCATCAAAAATCAGACTTTCGGCAGTTCACTCAGAAATGGTGCCAAACGGTTGCAAATGCTCCCCTGAAAGGTTTGGCAGTCGAAATAGAAGGCTTTTTATCACACGAAAAGAAATCAGCCCTCGACAACTTAACCAGCAGAAAAATATTTTTCTGAAAAAATCCCTAAGCCCCGGGGTCACAATTTCATCAAAAATCTGTCTTTCGGCAATTCACTCAAAAATGGTGCCAAGCGGTTGCAAATGCTCCCATGAGAGGTTTGGCGAACGCAACAGAAGGCTTTTTATCACAGGAAAAGCAATCAGCCCTCGACAACTTAACCGGCAGAAAAAGATTTTTTGAAAAAATCCCTAAGCCCCGGGGTCACAATTTCATTAAAAATCTGACTTTTGGCAACTCACTCAAAAATGGTGCCAAACGGTTGCAAATGCTCCCCTGAAAGGTTTGGCAGTCGAAATAGAAGGCTTTTTATCACACGAAAAGAAATCAGCCCTCGACAACTTAACCGGCAGAAAAAGATTTTTCTGAAAAAATCCCTAAGCCCCGGGGTCACAATTTCATCAAAAATCTGTCTTTCGGCAATTCACTCAAAAATGGTGCCAAGCGGTTGCAAATGCTCCCATGAGAGGTTTGGCGAACGAAACAGAAGGCTTTTTATCACAGGAAAAGCAATCAGCCCTCGACAACTTAACCGGCAGAAAAAGATTTTTTGAAAAAATCCCTAAGCCCCGGGGTCACAATTTCATTAAAAATCTGACTTTCGGCAATTCACTCAAAAATGGTGCCAAACGGTTGAAAATGCTCACCTGAGAGGTTTGGCGGTCGAAACAGATGGCTTTTAATCACAGCAAAAGAAATCAGCCCTCGACAACTTAACCGGCAGAAAAGTATTTTTTTGAAAAAATCCCTAAGCCCCGGGGTCACAATTTCATCAAAAACCTGACTTTCGGCAATTCACTCAAAAATGGTGCCAAAAGGTTGCAAATGCTCCCCTGAAAGGTTTGGCGGTCGAAACAGAAGGCTATTTATCACAGGAAAAGAAATCAGCCCTCGACAACTTAACCGGCAGAAAAAGATTTTTTTGAAAAAATCCCTAAGCCCCAGGGTCACAATTTCATTAAAAATCTGATTTTCGGCAATTCACTCAGAAATGGTGCCAAACGGTTGAAAATGCTCCCCTGAAATGTTTAGCGGTCAAAACAGAAGGCTTTTTATCACAGGAAAAGAAATCAGCCCTCGACAACTTAACCGGCAGAAAAATATTTTTCTGAAAAAATCCCTAAGCCCCGGGGTCACAATTTCATCAAAAATCTGACTTTCGGCAATTCACTCAAAAATGGTGCCAAACGATTGAAAATGCTCACCTGAGAGGTTTGGCGGTCGAAACAGAAGGCTTTTAATCACAGGAAAAGCAATCAGCCCTCGAACACTTAACCGGCAGTAAAAGATTTTTTGAAAAAATCCCTAAGCCCCGGGGTCACAATTTCATCAAAAATCTGACTTTCGGCAATTCACTCAAAAATGGTGCCAAACGGTTGAAAATGCTCACCTGAGAGGTTTGGCGGTCGAAACAGAAGGCTTTTAATCACAGGAAAAGAAATCAGCCCTCGACAACTTAACCGGCAGAAAAAGATTTTTTGAAAAAATCCCTAAGCCCCGGGGTCACAATTTCATCAAAACTCTGTCTTTCGGCAATTAACTCAAAAATGGTGCCAAGCGGTTGCAAATGCTCCCATGAGAGGTTTGGCGAACGAAACAGAAGGCTTTTTATCACAGGAAAAGCAATCAGCCCTCGACAACTTAACCGGCAGAAAAAGATTTTTTGAAAAAATCCCTAAGCCCCGGGGTCACAATTTCATTAAAAATCTGACTTTCGGCAATTCACTCAAAAATGGTGCCAAACGGTTGAAAATGCTCACCTGAGAGGTTTGGCGGTCGAAACAGATGGCTTTTAATCACAGGAAAAGAAATCAGCCCTCGACAACTTAACCGGCAGAAAAGTATTTTTTTGAAAAAATCCCTAAGCCCCGGGGTCACAATTTCATCAAAAACCTGACTTTCGGCAATTCACTCAAAAATGGTGCCAAAAGGTTGCAAATGCTCCCCTGAAAGGTTTGGCGGTCGAAACAGAAGGCTATTTATCACAGGAAAAGAAATCAGCCCTCGACAACTTAACCGGCAGAAAAAGATTTTTTTGAAAAAATCCCTAAGCCCCGGGGCCACAATTTCATCAAAAATCTGACTTTCGGCAATTCACTCAGAAATGGTGCCAAACGGTTGAAAATGCTCCCCTGAAATGTTTAGCGGTCAAAACAGAAGGCTTTTTATCACAGGAAAAGAAATCAGCCCTCGACAACTTAACCGGCAGAAAAATATTTTTCTGAAAAAATCCCTAAGCCCCGGGGTCACAATTTCATCAAAAATCTGACTTTCGGCAATTCACTCAAAAATGGTGCCAAACGATTGAAAATGCTCACCTGAGAGGTTTGGCGGTCGAAACAGAAGGCTTTTTATCACAGGAAAAGCAATCAGCCCTCGAACACTTAACCGGCAGTAAAAGATTTTTTGAAAAAATCCCTAAGCCCCGGGGTCACAATTTCATCAAAAATCTGACTTTCGGCAATTCACTCAAAAATGGTGCCAAACGGTTGAAAATGCTCACCTGAGAGGTTTGGCGGTCGAAACAGAAGGCTTTTAATCACAGGAAAAGAAATCAGCCCTCGACAACTTAACCGGCAGAAAAAGATTTTTTGAAAAAATCCCTAAGCCCCGGGGTCACAATTTCATCAAAAATCTGTCTTTCGGCAATTCACTCAAAAATGGTGCCAAAAGGTTGCAAATGCTCCCCTGAAAGGTTTGGCGGTCGAAACAGAAGGCTTTTAATCACAGGAGAAGAAATCAGCCCTCGACAACTTAACCGGCAGAAAAAGATTTTTTAAAAAAATCCCTACGCCCCGGGGTCATAATTTCTTTAAAAATCTGACTTTTGGCAATTCACTCAAAAATGGTGCCAAACCGTTGCAATTGCTCCCCTGAAAGGTTTGGCAGTCGAAATAGAAGGCTTTTAATCACAGGAAGAGAAATCAGCCCTCGACAACTTAACCGGCAGAAAAAGATTTTTCTGAAAAAATCCCTAAGCCCCGGGGTCACAATTTCATCAAAAATCTGTCTTTCGGCAATTCACTCAAAAATGGTGCCAAAAGGTTGCAAATGCTCCCCTGAAAGGTTAGGCGGTCGAAACAGAAGGCTATTTATCACAGGAGAAGAAATCAGCCCTCGACAACTTAACCGGCAGAAAAAGATTTTTTTGAAAAAATCCCTAAGCCCCGGGGTCACAATTTCATTAAAAATCTGACTTTCGGCAATTCACTCAAAAATGGTGCCAAACGGTTGAAAATGCTCACCTGAGAGGTTTGGCGGTCGAAACAGAAGGCTTTTAATCACAGGAAAAGAAATCAGCCCTCGACAAGTTAACCGGCAGAAAAATATTTTTTTGAAAAAATCCCTAAGCCCCGGGGTCACAATTTCATCAAAAATCTGATTTTCGGCAATACACTCAGAAATGGTGCCAAACCGTTGCAATTGCTCCCCTGAAAGGTTTGGCAGTCGAAATAGAAGGCTTTTAATCACAGGAAAAGAAATCAGCCCTCGACAACTTAACCGGCAGAAAAAGATTTTTTTGCAAAAATCCCTAAGCCCTGGGGTCACAATTTCATTAAAAATCTGACTTTTGGCAATTCACTCAGAAATGGTGCCAGACGGTTGCAAATGCTCCCCTAAAAGTTTTGGCGTTCAAAACAGAAGGCTTTTTATCACAGGACACGAAATCAGCCCTCGACAACTTAACCGGCAGAAAAATATTTTTTTGAAAAAATCCCTAAGCCCCGGGGTCACAATTCCATCAAAAATCTGACTTTCGGCAATTCACTCAGAAATGGTGCCAAACGGTTGCAAATGCTCCCCTGAAAGGTTTGGCGGTCAAAACAGAAGGATTTTTATCACAGGGAAAGAAATCAGCCCTCGACAACTTAACCGGCAGAAAAATATTTTTTGGAAAAAATCCCTAAGCCCCGGGGTCACAATTTCATCAAAAATCTGATTTACGGTAATACACTCAGAAATGGTGCCAAACGGTTGCAAATGCTCCCCTAAAAGGTTTGGCGGTCGAAACAGAAGGCTATTTATTACACGACAAGAAATCAGCCCTCGAAAACTTAACCGGCAGAAAAAGATTTTTTTGCAAAAATCACTAAGCCCCGGGGTCACAATTTCATCAAAAATCAGACTTTCGGCAGTTCACTCAGAAATGGTGCCAAACGGTTGCAAATGCTCCCCTGAAAGGTTTGGCAGTCGAAATAGAAGGCTTTTTATCACACGAAAAGAAATCAGCCCTCGACAACTTAACCGGCAGAAAAATATTTTTCTGAAAAAATCCCTAAGCCCCGGGGTCACAATTTCATCAAAAATCTGTCTTTCGGCAATTCACTCAAAAATGGTGCCAAGCGGTTGCAAATGCTCCCATGAGAGGTTTGGCGAACGAAACAGAAGGCTTTTTATCACAGGAAAAGCAATCAGCCCTCGACAACTTAACCGGCAGAAAAAGATTTTTTGAAAAAATCCCTAAGCCCCGGGGTCACAATTTCATTAAAAATCTGACTTTTGGCAACTCACTCAAAAATGGTGCCAAACGGTTGCAAATGCTCCCCTGAAAGGTTTGGCAGTCGAAATAGAAGGCTTTTTATCACACGAAAAGAAATCAGCCCTCGACAACTTAACCGGCAGAAAAAGATTTTTCTGAAAAAATCCCTAAGCCCCGGGGTCACAATTTCATCAAAAATCTGTCTTTCGGCAATTCACTCAAAAATGGTGCCAAGCGGTTGCAAATGCTCCCATGAGAGGTTTGGCGAACGAAACAGAAGGCTTTTTATCACAGGAAAAGCAATCAGCCCTCGACAACTTAACCGGCAGAAAAAGATTTTTTGAAAAAATCCCTAAGCCCCGGGGTCACAATTTCATTAAAAATCTGACTTTCGGCAATTCACTCAAAAATGGTGCCAAACGGTTGAAAATGCTCACCTGAGAGGTTTGGCGGTCGAAACAGATGGCTTTTAATCACAGGAAAAGAAATCAGCCCTCGACAACTTAACCGGCAGAAAAGTATTTTTTTGAAAAAATCCCTAAGCCCCGGGGTCACAATTTCATCAAAAACCTGACTTTCGGCAATTCACTCAAAAATGGTGCCAAACGGTTGAAAATGCTCACCTGAGAGGTTTGGCGGTCGAAACAGAAGGCTTTTAATCACAGGAAAAGAAATCAGCCCTCGACAAGTTAACCGGCAGAAAAATATTTTTTTGAAAAAATCCCTAAGCCCCGGGGTCACAATTTCATCAAAAATCTGATTTTCGGCAATACACTCAGAAATGGTGCCAAACCGTTGCAATTGCTCCCCTGAAAGGTTTGGCAGTCGAAATAGAAGGCTTTTAATCACAGGAAAAGAAATCAGCCCTCGACAACTTAACCGGCAGAAAAAGATTTTTTTGCAAAAATCCCTAAGCCCTGGGGTCACAATTTCATTAAAAATCTGACTTTTGGCAATTCACTCAGAAATGGTGCCAGACGGTTGCAAATGCTCCCCTAAAAGTTTTGGCGTTCAAAACAGAAGGCTTTTTATCACAGGACACGAAATCAGCCCTCGACAACTTAACCGGCAGAAAAATATTTTTTTGAAAAAATCCCTAAGCCCCGGGGTCACAATTCCATCAAAAATCTGACTTTCGGCAATTCACTCAGAAATGGTGCCAAACGGTTGCAAATGCTCCCCTGAAAGGTTTGGCGGTCAAAACAGAAGGATTTTTATCACAGGAAAAGAAATCAGCCCTCGACAACTTAACCGGCAGAAAAATATTTTTTGGAAAAAATCCCTAAGCCCCGGGGTCACAATTTCATCAAAAATCTGATTTACGGTAATACACTCAGAAATGGTGCCAAACGGTTGCAAATGCTCCCCTAAAAGGTTTGGCGGTCGAAACAGAAGGCTATTTATTACACGACAAGAAATCAGCCCTCGAAAACTTAACCGGCAGAAAAAGATTTTTTTGCAAAAATCCCTAAGCCCCGGGGTCACAATTTCATCAAAAATCAGACTTTCGGCAGTTCACTCAGAAATGGTGCCAAACGGTTGCAAATGCTCCCCTGAAAGGTTTGGCAGTCGAAATAGAAGGCTTTTTATCACACGAAAAGAAATCAGCCCTCGACAACTTAACCGGCAGAAAAATATTTTTCTGAAAAAATCCCTAAGCCCCGGGGTCACAATTTCATCAAAAATCTGTCTTTCGGCAATTCACTCAAAAATGGTGCCAAGCGGTTGCAAATGCTCCCATGAGAGGTTTGGCGAACGAAACAGAAGGCTTTTTATCACAGGAAAAGCAATCAGCCCTCGACAACTTAACCGGCAGAAAAAGATTTTTTGAAAAAATCCCTAAGCCCCGGGGTCACAATTTCATTAAAAATCTGACTTTTGGCAACTCACTCAAAAATGGTGCCAAACGGTTGCAAATGCTCCCCTGAAAGGTTTGGCAGTCGAAATAGAAGGCTTTTTATCACACGAAAAGAAATCAGCCCTCGACAACTTAACCGGCAGAAAAAGATTTTTCTGAAAAAATCCCTAAGCCCCGGGGTCACAATTTCATCAAAAATCTGTCTTTCGGCAATTCACTCAAAAATGGTGCCAAGCGGTTGCAAATGCTCCCATGAGAGGTTTGGCGAACGAAACAGAAGGCTTTTTATCACAGGAAAAGCAATCAGCCCTCGACAACTTAACCGGCAGAAAAAGATTTTTTGAAAAAATCCCTAAGCCCCGGGGTCACAATTTCATTAAAAATCTGACTTTCGGCAATTCACTCAAAAATGGTGCCAAACGGTTGAAAATGCTCACCTGAGAGGTTTGGCGGTCGAAACAGATGGCTTTTAATCACAGGAAAAGAAATCAGCCCTCGACAACTTAACCGGCAGAAAAGTATTTTTTTGAAAAAATCCCTAAGCCCCGGGGTCACAATTTCATCAAAAACCTGACTTTCGGCAATTCACTCAAAAATGGTGCCAAAAGGTTGCAAATGCTCCCCTGAAAGGTTTGGCGGTCGAAACAGAAGGCTATTTATCACAGGAAAAGAAATCAGCCCTCGACAACTTAACCGGCAGAAAAAGATTTTTTTGAAAAAATCCCTAAGCCCCGGGGCCACAATTTCATCAAAAATCTGACTTTCGGCAATTCACTCAGAAATGGTGCCAAACGGTTGAAAATGCTCCCCTGAAATGTTTAGCGGTCAAAACAGAAGGCTTTTTATCACAGGAAAAGAAATCAGCCCTCGACAACTTAACCGGCAGAAAAATATTTTTCTGAAAAAATCCCTAAGCCCCGGGGTCACAATTTCATCAAAAATCTGACTTTTGGCAATTCACTCAAAAATGGTGCCAAACGATTGAAAATGCTCACCTGAGAGGTTTGGCGGTCGAAACAGAAGGCTTTTAATCACAGGAAAAGAAATCAGCCCTCGACAACTTAACCGGCAGAAAAGTATTTTTTTGAAAAAATCCCTAAGCCCCGGGGTCACAATTTCATCAAAAACCTGACTTTCGGCAATTCACTCAGAAATGGTGCCAAAAGGTTGCAAATGCTCCCCTGAAAGGTTTGGCGGTCAAAACAGAAGGCTTTTTATCACAGGAAAAGAAATCAGCCCTCGACAACTTAACCGGCAGAAAAATATTTTTCTGAAAAAATCCCTAAGCCCCGGGGTCACAATTTCATCAAAAATCTGTCTTTCGGCAATTCACTCAAAAATGGTGCCAAACGGTTGCAATTGCTCCCCTAAAAGGTTTGGCGGTCGAAACAGAAGGCTTTTTATCACAGGAAAAGAAATCAACCCTCGACAACTTAACCGGCAGAAAAAGATTTCTTGGAAAAAATCCCTAAGCCCCGGGGTCACAATTTCATCAAAAATCTGACTTTCGGCAATTCACTCAGAAATGGTGCCAAACGGTTGCAAATGCTCCCCTAAAAGGTTTGGCGGTCAAAACAGAAGGCTTTTTATCACAGGACAAGAAATCAGCCCTCGACAACTTAACCGGCAGAAAAATATTTTTCTGAAAAAAATCCCTAAGCCCCGGGGTCACAATTTCATCAAAAATCTGTCTTTCGGCAATTCACTCAAAAATGGTGCCAAACGGTTGCAATTGCTCCCCTAAAAGGTTTGGCGGTCGAAACAGAAGGCTTTTTATCACAGGAAAAGAAATCAGCCCTCGACAACTTAACCGGCAGAAAAAGATTTTTTGGAAAAAATCCCTAAGCCCCGGGGTCACAATTTCATCAAAAATCTGAATTTTGGCAATACACTCAAAAATGGTGCCAAACCGTTGCAATTGCTCCCCTAAAAGGTTTGGCGGTTGAAACAGAAGGCTTTTTATCACAGGAAAAGAAATCAGCCCTCGACAACTTAACCGGCAGAAAAAGATTTCTTGGAAAAAATCCCTAAGCCCCGGGGTCACAATTTCATCAAAAATCTGACTTTCGGCAATTCACTCAGAAATGGTGCCAAACGGTTGCAAATGCTCCCCTGAAAGGTTTGGCGGTCGAAACAGAAAGCTTTTTATTACAGGAAAAGAAATCAGCCCTCGACAACTTAACCGGCAGAAAAATATTTTTCTGAAAAAATCCCTAAGCCCCGGGGTCACAATTTCATCAAAAATCTGACTTTTGGCAATTCACTCATTATTTTTTTTTAAATAATTTTTATTAATTTTCAACAAACAAAAATACAAACAAAAAACATAACCTGACTTCCCCAAACCTCCCCTTCGCTGCATCCTTATTTTATCAGTTTTTTTAGCATTCTTTCATCCAATTCTTAAATATAATTCTTATTAAAGTTTATCAAACTTCAATTTTACAACTGTAATTCCTTGTGTCTAATCCCTTGACATCTTAACATTCCATAATATTACAAACGTCCTTAAGATAAATTTTAAATTTTTCCCAGTCCTCTTCCACCGACTTTCTCCTCTGGTCTCGAATTCTGCCGGTCATCTCCGCCAACCCCATAAATTCAGTCACCTTGGTCTGCCATTCTTCCAGAGTAGGTAGTTCTTGCGTCTTCCAATACTTTGCCAGGAGGATTCTTGCTGCTGTAGTTGCATACATAAAAAAGGTTCTATCTTTCTTTGGAATTGTTTGGCCAACCATGCCCAAGAGAAAGGCCTCCGGTTTCTTTACAAAAGTCCATTTAAGGATTTTCTTAATTTCATTATAGATCATTTCCCAGTAAACCTTAATCTTAGGGCAGGTCCACCAAAGATGATAAAAAGTTCCTTCACATTCATTACATTTCCAGCACTTGTTGTTGGGCAAATGATATATCTTTGCAAGCTTGACTGGGGTCATGTACCACCTATAGATCATTTTCATTATATTCTCTTTTAGGGCAGTACATGCCGTAAACTTAACCGGCAGAAAAATATTTTTTTTAATATTCCCTAAGCCCCGGGGTCACAATTTCATCAAAAATCTGACTTTCGGCAATTCACTCAAAAATGGTGCCAAACGGTTGAAAATGCTCACCTGAGAGGTTTGGCGGTCGAAACAGAAGGCTTTTAATCTCAGGAAAAGAAATCAGCCCTCGACAACTTAACGGGCAGAAAAAGATTGTTTTCAAAAAATCCCTAAGCCCCGGGGTCACAATTTCATAAAAAATCTGATTTTTGGCAATACACTCAGAAATGGTGCCAAACGGTTGCAAATGCTCCCCTGAAAGGTTTGGCGGTCGAAACAGAAGGCTTTTTATCACAGGACACGAAATCAGCCCTCGACAACTTAACCGGCAGAAAAATATTTTTTTGCAAAAATCCCTAAGCCCCGGGGTCACAATTTCATCAAAAATCTGACTTTCGGCAATTCACTCAGAAATGGTGCCAAACGGTTGCAAATGCTCCCCTGAAAGGTTTGGCGGTCAAAACAGAAGGCTTTTTATCACAGGAAAAGAAATCAGCCCTCGACAACTTAACCGGCAGAAAAAGATTTCTTGGAAAAAATCCCTAAGCCCCGGGGTCACAATTTCATCAAAAATCTGACTTTCGGCAATTCACTCAAAAATGGTGCCAAACGGTTGCAAATGCTCCCCTAAAAGGTTTGGCGGTCAAAACAGAAGGCTTTTTATCACAGGACAAGAAATCAGCCCTCGACAACTTAACCGGCAGAAAAATATTTTTCTGAAAAAATCCCTAAGCCCCGGGGTCACAATTTCATCAAAAATCTGTCTTTCGGCAATTCACTCAAAAATGGTGCCAAATGGTTGCAATTGCTCCCCTGAAAGATTTGGCGGTCGAAACAGAAGGCTTTTTATCACAGGAAAAGAAATCAGCCCTCGACAACTTAACCGGCAGAAAAATATTTTTCTGAAAAAATCCCTAAGCCCCGGGGTCACAATTTCATTAAAAATCTGACTTTCGGCAATTCACTCAAAAATGGTGCCAAACGGTTGAAAATGCTCACCTGAGAGGTTTGGCGGTCGAAACAGAAGGCTTTTAATCACAGGACAAGAAATCAGCCCTCGACAACTTAACCGGCAGAAAAATATTTTTTTTAATATTCCCTAAGCCCCGGGGTCACAATTTCATCAAAAATCTTACTTTTGGCAATTCACTCAAAAATGGTGCCAAACGGTTGAAAATGCTCACCTGAGAGGTTTGGCGGTCGAAACAGAAGGCTTTTAATCTCAGGAAAAGAAATCAGCCCTCGACAACTTAACAGAAAAAGATTTTTTTGAAAAAATCCCTAAGCCCCGCGGGGCGTCACAATTTCATCAAAAATCTGACTTTCGGCAATACACTCAAAAATGGTGCCAAACAGTTGCAAATGCTCCTCTGAAAATTTTGGCAGTCCAAACAGAAGGCTTTTTATCACAGGAAAAGAAATCTTTTTTTATATATAAATATTTATTCAGATTTTTTTAAATACAAATGAAAAAACAATAAACAATATAACATATATCATAACATAGTTTCATAACTTCTTTGGACTCCCTCACATCTCCCGCTCCCACTTTCATCAAGGTAAGTTTTTGCTAGCAATTTATCATCTTGTTTACATTCTTGTATTCCACAAATTGAAAAAATAACCTAACACTTCTCCAAAAAGTTATTTTCTTCAATCTCGCTTATCTTCCTAATTCCATCTAATTTAGTGGTGCCGAATTATTTATGATCTAGCATCCTTCTTAACATTCAACCAAATTACAGTATTTTTGTAAGTAAATCTTAAATTTCTTCCAATCTTCTTCAACCTTCTCCTCTCCCAGGTCTCGGATTCTGCCAGTCATCTCAGCCAATTCCATATAGTCTATCAGTTGCATCTGCCATTCTTCCAGTGTAGGTAGATCTTGGGTTTTCCAATGCTTGGCGACGAGTATCCTTGCTGCCATTGTTGCATACAGGAAAAAAGTTCTGTCCTTCTTTGTCACTCAGAGGAAAAGAAATCAGCCCTCGACAACTTAAGCGGCAGAAAAAGATTTTTTTGAAAAAATCCCTAAGCCCCGCGGCGGGTCACAATTTCATAAAAAATCTGACTTTCGGCAATTCACTCAAAAATGGTGCCAAACGGTTGCAATTGCTCCCCTAAAAGGTTTGGCGGTCGAAACAGAAGGCTTTTTATCACAGGAAAAGAAATCAGCCCTCGACAACTTAACCGGCAGAAAAAGATTTTTTGGAAAAAATCCCTAAGCCCCGGGGTCACAATTTCATCAAAAATCTGAATTTTGGCAATACACTCAAAAATGGTGCCAAACAGTTGCAATTGCTCCCCTAAAAGGTTTGGCGGTCAAAACAGAAGGCTTTTTATCACAGGAAAAGAAATCAGCCCTCGACAACTTAACCGGCAGAAAAAGATTTCTTGGAAAAAATCCCTAAGCCCCGGGGTCACAATTTCATCAAAAATCTGACTTTCGGCAATTCACTCAGAAATGGTGCCAAACGGTTGCAAATGCTCCCCTAAAAGGTTTGGCGGTCAAAACAGAAGGCTTTTTATCACAGGACAAGAAATCAGCCCTCGACAACTTAACCGGCAGAAAAATATTTGTCAGGGGTTCAGGGAGAGAGACGCAGATGAGGGAGGAGACAGAAAGTGAGGGGGAAGGATTCCAGACTGACGAGGAAGAGGATGACAATGACCCAAGATTGTCCATGAGTCCGTCCAGTGAATCGGAGGACTCCCAAAAGGGAGCCCCTCTGGTCAAGCCAAGGGGAGCTAGAGGGGGAAGCAGTCAGGAGCAGGGAAACGAAGGGGGAACCCCCAGTGGGAGTTGGAGAGCGAGACCGGCTGCTCCGCTGGAACGGAGTGAGGGGGGAGGAGTGACCAGTGTGTCAGAAGGAGCAGAACAGGAAGCAGAGAGGGGAAGGAGATCAGGGCAAAACGTCCTGCCGGAAGGGGAGGAAAGTAGTATCGAGGGCAGTTTAACTGTCGAAGGGAAGGTCAGGAGCAACGTACGCGCGCCAAGTTCAAAATGGGAGGCGCGCGGAAATGAAGAGAGTCCTGGGGAGGAGCCTGGTCCCAAAGCCCGAAGGAGGGGGGAGGAGGCGGCAGAGGATTCAGCCTCTGGAGAGTCCCGAAGGGAGAGAACACAGGGGGGCAGAAAGACCCTGCGGAAAAGGAAAGAGAGAAAGAGGTGGACCAGTACAAGCCTCTTAAACTGGTGTAGAGGCGGTACTGACTCAGAGGGGACTTCAGCGGTCTAAGCGTAACAGACGTAGGGTCACGGACCTCGGATGTAAAGCTACTAATGCTCTTCAATATAAGCTTTTGTACATAAGCTGGAGTGGACTTTGGTCTCTTGTGAGCTGGGACCACGAGTGACTCTGACAGCAAGTCCCCTCTCTAAGAACGCAAAATTTTTTTTTTGCAAAGCTCACGAACGGTAGCAGCCATGAGTGCGGAGGAGCAGCTGACAACACTGCGAAACGCAGTTACAGAACTCACCGCTGCAGTCATTGCATCTCAGAAGAAGAGTGATGAAGCGGAGAAGCGCTGCCAGGACCTGCAAACAAGGTGGGAGCGTGCAAGCAGGGAAGGGTTCCCAGCGTCCAGATCGGAGGGAATTGGACTTGGAAGGCGGGGGGCAGTCTAGTCACCCACTTCGATGGGAGCCTAAAGCACTACCCAAGTTTCAGAGCAGACGTCTTGTATGCACTGCATTTGCTTCATAATGACTTTAAAGATGAAGAGGAGAAAGTGGGGTTTATTGTGTCTCATTTGCATGGGGAGGCAAGAGCTTGGTTGCGCAATTTGTGGCGCGAAGACGGCCCTGCCCGCCGCGATTCTGATGAATTTATTAAAGCGATGGACGCTTGTTTCCAGTCAACCGTGGATCTTGATCTTGCACGCAGGGAAATGCACGGGTTGCGGCAAGGGAGAGCCACTGTGTGTCAGTATCATTCGCGATTTTTCGCCTTACTGACTGTATTAGGCTGGGAGAAGGACTGCAAACCAGTGAGAGATTTGTTCTGGGAGGGTCTCAGCGGCCCCATAAAAGATGAACTTGCCAGGGGAGACAGACCTCAGACCCTGGAGGACGTCGTGCAGAGGGCTCTCGCAATAGGGGTACGGCACGAAGAACGTCCTTGGCACAATGAGGAGGGACGCCAGGCGCGTGCACCGGCAAGGACGCCTCCTCTTCTCCCCAGAGATTTCAGTCAGGCACATCCCTCGCCTCTGGCGCGGCAGGGGGAGGAACCGATGGAAATTGGTGGTGCTAAGGCTCAAGCAACAGCCAGAGTCCCCGCATCCGGTGCAGTAAAGGCGAAGCCTCCTAGAGGGAACAGGAAATGTTACATCTGTGACAGTGCACAACACATGGCGAAAGAGTGCCCCCAGAGGCCCCAGAAGCACACTGCAGCCTTAGCAACAGTGGCAGCAGAAGTGATGCAAGAGGAGCAGCCTCAGGGAAACGACAGTGCCTGGCTGGAAGCAGAGCTGCTGGGGCTCAGCCAGGCGAATCTGTAGAGCAGTCCCCAGTGCCTTTGCAACGTACAGACCCTTTACCACCCAAGCCAACGGTGCAGCTCACTGCAACACTCCAGTTGCCGAACGGAACCACCCTGGAAGTCCCCATCACGATCGATTCTGGGAGCAACGCGGACTTTGTGGGGGTGCATTTCGTCAAGCAGCATCGCATAACGCTTCTGCCCGCGACAACGCCTCTAAACGTAGTCACGGTTGATGGCAGGAAATTGCTGGGAGGACAAGTTGTGCAACAGACGCCCCCCATGGAGATGCGGATTGGGCATCATAGAGAAGTCATCAGCTTCAATGTCACCCGCCTGTCGGACACGCCTATAGTACTAGGCATGAGTTGGCTGGAGAGACACAGTCCTGCGATAGCGTGGTACCAACGGCAGATCACCTTTTGCTCATCGTACTGTGCTCAACATTGTATCCAGTCCAGCCAGGAGGAAGGGGCGGAGCAGCAGCTGCAACTTGGCATGGCGCAGGCAGTTCCTCGCAAGTACGAGAGTTTCCTGGAGGTTTTCTGCGAGAAGGAAGCTGACCGGCTGCCGCCCCACAGACCTTACGATTGCGCGATCGACCTGTTGCCGGGGGCGCAGCTGCCGACTGCAAAGCTGTATTCCATGTCTGAGGACGAGATGCAAGAACTCAGGGAGTTCATAGAGCATAATTTGAAGCGTGGATTCATCCGGGAGTCCAAAGCAGTGGGGGGCAGTCCTGTGTTTTTTGTAAAGAAGAAAGACACGCCCCAGAAAAGACTCATTGTGGATTTCAGGGCCATAAATTCCATGACCAAGCCCAAGGCCTTCCCCATGCCCAAGATTGATGACCTCCTAGCGACCGTGCGGAAGGGGAAGATCTTCACCAAGTTGGATCTGCGTGGAGCGTATAATCTCATCCGTATCCGGGAGGGTGATGAGTGGAAGACGGCCATGTTCACGCCTCTGAGCACGTATGAATACAGAGTTATGCCGTTTGGTCTCCAAAATGGATCTCACGTCTTCCAAGCCTTTATGCATCACGTGCTGGCAGGGCTCCTCTACAAGAAGTGTGTGTGTTTCCTCGACGACATCCTGATCTTTTCGGAATCGCAGGAGGCTCATGAAAGAGACGTGAAGGAGGTCCTGCAGAGACTGCGAGAACACAGGCTCTACGCCAAGTTGGAGAAATGCCAATTTGATGTGACGGAGGTGGATTTCCTCGGCTACAAGCTGTCTGACAAGGGGCTGGCCATGGACAGCGTCAAGGTCCGCGCCGTGTTAGACTGGAAGAGCCCACGCAATCGGAAGGAGGTCCAGAGATTTGTCGGGTTCGCCAATTTCTACCGCAAATTCATCAGGGGTTTTGCAAAGGAGACGGCAGCAATCACGGACACCCTCAGTTCCAAGAAGAAGAAGTTCGCTTGGACGGAACAGGCGGAGCGCTCTTTTAGGAAGCTTAAAAGCCTCTTCGCTTCCGAGGAGCAGCTGATGCACGTGAATCCGGGCAGACCCATGCGAGTAGAGACCGACGCCTCAGACAGAGCGGTGGGAGCCGTGCTCCTGCAAGAAGATTCCCAAGGAAATTGGAGACCCTGTGCCTTTTACTCCCGAAAGCTCAGCAAGGCGGAGCAAAACTACACCATATGGGACAGAGAGCTGTTGGCCGTCCACGCTGCCTTCAAAGCGTGGCGACACTTCCTCATAGGTGCCAAGCACACAGTGCAGGTCCGCACAGATCACAAGAACTTAGAGTATTGGCGCACGGCAAAGCTCCAGAGCCAAAGACACATGCGCTGGGCTGAATTCTTCGCGGATTTCGACTTCAGGATAGAATACATCCCGGGAGAATCCAACGTTATAGCCGACGCGCTCTCCAGGAAACCGCAATATCTCGAGGAAGCAGCGCCAGTGGCAGCCAAGCACATTTTCGCACCGCAGGCGTGGACGTGCGCTACCATCGCAGTCGACCTGGACGCGGTGCGACGTGCGTTGCAAGTAGATCGATTTGCACAATCCAAGATGGAGGCACTGCGCAGGGGTTCGCAGAGAGAAGATGAGTTCCAATTACGCGACGGGCTGTTAACTCACAAAGGTGCCCTCTACGTACCGGGCGAAGAGCTCCGCGCGAGGGTTCTGCAGCAGTTGCACGACGCCCCCAGTGCGGGACACTTCGGCAAGGAGAAGACAATAGAACTGGTGGCCAGGGACTTTTGGTGGCCCCAGATGCGGGGAGAGATAGCGGATTACGTCGCAAGGTGTGACACTTGTCAGAGGTCCAAGCCAGTGCACCAGAAGCCAGCGGGGTTACTGGAACCGCTGGAGACGCCACAGCAACCGTGGGAGAGGGTGGCGCTGGACTTCGTCACTGACCTGCCCAGCTCCAGAGGCAAGACGGCGGTGCTGGTGGTGGTGGACCTGTTCACCAAGATGGCGCACTTCATTCCTTGCGCGAAGGTGACGACGGCGGAACAGACCGCCAAACTCTTCATCGATCACGTGTTCAAGGTGCATGGGCTGCCACAATCCATCCTGTCCGATAGGGGGCGCCAATTTGTTTCTACTTTTTGGCGGAAGCTTCTAGGTATCCTGCATGTCAAGATCAACCTAACGTCGGCAAGGCATCCGCAGACCAACGGCCAAGCAGAGAGAGTCAACGCGATCATGCAGCAGTACCTGAGATGTTACGCCAATCAGCGCCCGGCGGCGTGGGTGGACTACCTGCCGATGGCGGAGTTTGCCTACAACAACACGAAGCACGCGTCGACGGGGGTGACGCCGTTCTTCGCGAACAATGGTCGTCATCCCAGAACCTTCCCGGGGTTCGTAACACCGGGAGAGGGGGTGACGCAAGAAGCCGACCAGTTCGCAGCAGAACTGCAAGAGGTGCACGAGGAGCTGCGGAGACATTTGGAGCTAGCCAAACAAGCATATAAGGTGCAGGCAGACAAAAACAGGAGAGTGGGAGAGGACATCCAGGTGGGGGACTGGGTATGGTTAGCGGCCCAAGCGATGCCAGGAGGTCGTTGGCTAAGAAGAAGCTGGGACACAGGCAGCTAGGGCCATACCAGGTGGAGGCTAGGATTAACCCTGTAGCTTTTCGACTGGCCCTCCCCGAAGGTTCCAGAGTGCACCCGGTCTTTCATAGGTCGGTGCTCACTCCCTACAAGACCCCGCACAGGTTTCAGGAGTCTGAAACAGTACTGCACGCACGCACTCAGTCACCCGAGAGGGAGGGGGCGCCCAGGGCCGAACCACTCAACGAGGTCACTGAGATCCTGGACTCGAGATGGGGGGTAGAGGGAGTAGAATACCTTCTAGCCAGAGAGGGTACCCCGGCCAGTGCCAATATTTGGGTGCCGGAATACGCTTTAGACGAACCTCTTCTGAAAGACGAGTTCCATGCACTTTTCCCGCATAGACCCATGCCAGCCGAGTATTTTGATGACTGGCTCTTTACGCCCACACTTTCAGACAGTACTTTCAGGGGCTTTTCTTCCGCCGAGGAGAGAACGCCAGAATCAAGCCCGCCCAGGGGATCGTGTTCGGGGGTAGACACAGAACCCTCTTACTGGTGGGACGAGCAACCAGAGGACGACTGGCGCAAGAAATGGCTGACGGGGCCTGGGCAGGCAGCTCCAGACGAAGTAACAATGGAAGAGGGAGCAGAGAACATCTTGGGTGAAGAACCCGCATTCGAACACACATACACCGAGCTGCTAGCAGAGGACATTGAAGCAAACGAACTGGATCCTGCATCTACCTCCGAAGATCTGCGGCTCCCACGACCTGCCTCCGAGGGCCGGGAGGGGGGAAGGGGGGGCTTCGAGGGGGGGATGGATGTCAGGGGTTCAGGGAGAGAGACGCAGATGAGGGAGGAGACAGAAAGTGAGGGGGAAGGATTCCAGACTGACGAGGAAGAGGATGACAATGACCCAAGATTGTCCATGAGTCCGTCCAGTGAATCGGAGGACTCCCAAAAGGGAGCCCCTCTGGTCAAGCCAAGGGGAGCTAGAGGGGGAAGCAGTCAGGAGCAGGGAAACGAAGGGGGAACCCCCAGTGGGAGTTGGAGAGCGAGACCGGCTGCTCCGCTGGAACGGAGTGAGGGGGGAGGAGTGACCAGTGTGTCAGAAGGAGCAGAACAGGAAGCAGAGAGGGGAAGGAGATCAGGGCAAAACGTCCTGCCGGAAGGGGAGGAAAGTAGTATCGAGGGCAGTGTAACTGTTGAAGAGAAGGTCAGGAGCAACGTACGCGTGCCAAGTTCAAAATGGGAGGCGCGCGGAAATGAAGAGAGTCCTGGGGAGGAGCCTGGTCCCAAAGCCCGAAGGAGGGGGGAGGAGGCGGCAGAGGATTCAGCCTCTGGAGAGTCCCGAAGGGAGAGAACACAGGGGGGCAGAAAGACCCTGCGGAAAAGGAAAGAGAGAAAGAGGTGGACCAGTACAAGCCTCTTAAACTGGTGTAGAGGCGGTACTGACTCAGAGGGGACTTCAGCGGTCTAAGCGTAACAGACGTAGGGTCACGGACTTCGGATGTAAAGCTACTAATGCTCTTCAATAAAAGCTTTTGTACATAAGCTGGAGTGGACTTTGGTCTCTTGTGAGCTGGGACCACGAGTGACTCTGACAATATTTTTCTGAAAAAATCCCTAAGCCCCGGGGTCACAATTTCATCAAAAATCTGTCTTTTGGCAATTCACTCAAAAATGGTGCCAAATGGTTGCAATTGCTCCCCTGAAAGGTTTGGCGGTCGAAACAGAAGGCTTTTAATCACAGGAAAAGAAATCAGCCCTCGACAACTTAACCGGCAGAAAAATATTTTTTTGAAAAAATCCCTAAGCCCCGGGGTCACAATTCCATCAAAAATCTGACTTTCGGCAATTCACTCAAAAATGGTGCCAAACGGTTGCAATTGCTCCCCTAAAAGGTTTGGCGGTCGAAACAGAAGGCTTTTTATCACAGGAGAAGAAATCAGCCCTCGACAACTTAACCGGCAGAAAAATATTTTTTTGAAAAAATCCCTAAGCCCCGGGGTCACAATTTCATTAAAAATCTGACTTTCGGCAATTCACTCAAAAATGGTGCCAAACGGTTGAAAATGCTCACCTGAGAGGTTTGGCGGTCGAAACAGAAGGCTATTTATCACAGGAAAAGAAATCAGCCATCGACAACTTAACCGGCAGAAAAATATTTTTTTTAATATTCCCTAAGCCCCGGGGTCACAATTTCATCAAAAATCTTACTTTCGGCAATTCACTCAAAAATGGTGCCAAACGGTTGAAAATGCTCACCTGAGAGGTTTGGCGGTCGAAACAGAAGGCTTTTAATCTCAGGAAAAGAAATCAGCCCTCGACAACTTAACAGAAAAATATTTTTTTGAAAAAATCCCTAAGCCCCGCGGGGCGTCACAATTTCATCAAAAATCTGACTTTCGGCAATACACTCAAAAATGGTGCCAAACAGTTGCAAATGCTCCTCTGAAAATTTTGGCAGTCCAAACAGAAGGCTTTTTATCACAGGAAAAGAAATCTTTTTTATATATATAAATATTTATTCAGATTTTTTTAAATACAAATGAAAAAACAATAAACAATATAACATATATCATAACATAGTTTCATAACTTCTTTGGACTCCCTCACATCTCCCGCTCCCACTTTCATCAAGGTAAGTTTTTGCCAGCAATTTATCATCTTGTTTACATTCTTGTATTCCACAAATTGAAAAAATAACCTAACACTTCTCCAAAAAGTTATTTTCTTCAATCTCGCTTATCTTCCTAATTCCATCTAATTTAGTGGTGCCGAATTATTTATGATCTAGCATCCTTCTTAACATTCAACCAAATTACAGTATTTTTGTAAGTAAATCTTAAATTTCTTCCAATCTTCTTCAACCTTCTCCTCTCCCAGGTCTCGGATTCTGCCAGTCATCTCAGCCAATTCCATATAGTCTATCAGTTGCATCTGCCATTCTTCCAGTGTGGGTAGATCTTGGGTTTTCCAATGCTTGGCGACGAGTATCCTTGCTGCCGTTGTTGCATAACGGAAAAAAGTTCTGTCCTTCTTTGTCACTCAGAGGAAAAGAAATCAGCCCTCGAGAACTTAAGCGGCAGAAAAAGATTTTTTTGAAAAAATCCCTAAGCCCCGCGGCGGGTCACAATTTCATAAAAAATCTGACTTTCGGCAATTCACTCAGAAATGGTGCAAAACGGTTGCAAATGCTCCCCTGAAAGGTTTGGCGGTCGAAACAGAAGGCTTTTTATCACAGGACAAGAAATCAGCCCTCGACAACTTAACGGGCAGAAAAAGATTTTTTTGAAAAAATCCCTAAGCCCCGGCGTCACAATTTCATCAAAAATCTGAATTTTGGCAATTCACTCAAAAATGGTGCCAAACGGTTGCAATTGCTCCCCTAAAAGGTTTGGCGGTCGAAACAGAAGGCTTTTTATCACAGGAAAAGAAATCAGCCCTCGACAACTTAACCGGCAGAAAAAGATTTTTTGGAAAAAAATCCCTAAGCCCCGGGGGTCACAATTTCATAAAAAATCTGAATTTTGGCAATACACTCAAAAATGGTGCCAAACAGTTGCAATTGCTCCCCTAAAAGGTTTGGCGGTCAAAACAGAAGGCTTTTTATCACAGGACAAGAAATCAGCCCTCGACAACTTAACTGGCAGAAAAATATTTTTTAAAAAAATCCCTAAGCCCCGGGGTCACAATTTCATCAAAAATCTGACTTTCGGCAATTCACTCAAAAATGGTGCCAAACGGGTGCAAATGCTCCCCTGAAAGGTTTGGCGGTCGAAACAGAAGGCTATTTATCACAGGACAAGAAATCAGCCCTCGACAACTTAACCGGCAGAAAAAGATTTCTTGGAAAAAATCCCTAAGCCCCGGGGTCACAATTTCATCAAAAATCTGACATTCGGCAATTCACTCAAAAATGGTGCCAAACGGTTGAAAATGCTCACCTGAGAGGTTTGGCGGTCGAAACAGAAGGCTATTTATCACAGGACAAGAAATCAGCCCTCGACAACTTAACCGGCAGAAAAAGATTTTTTTGCAAAAATCCCTAAGCCCCGGGGTCACAATTTCATCAAAAATCTGACTTTCGGCAATTCACTCAAAAATGGTGCCAAACGGTTGCAAATGCTCCCCTAAAAGGTTTGGCGGTCGAAACAGAAGGCTTTTAATCTCAGGAAAAGAAATCAGCCCTCGACAACTTAACCGGCAGAAAAAGATTTTTTTGCAAAAATCCCTAAGCCCCGCGGGGCGTCACAATTTCATCAAAAATCTGACTTTCGGCAATACACTCAAAAATGGTGCCAAACAGTTGCAAATGCTCCTCTGAAATTTTTGGCAGTCCAAACAGAAGGCTTTTTATCACAGGAAAAGAAATCTTTTTTATATATATAAATATTTATTCAGATTTTTTTAAATACAAATGAAAAAACAATAAACAATATAACATATATCATAACATAGTTTCATAACTTCTTTGGGCTCCCTCACATCTCCCGCTCCCACTTTCATCAAGGTAAGTTTTTGCCAGCAATTTATCATCTTGTTTACATTCTTGTATTCCACAAATTGAAAAAATAACCTAACACTTCTCCAAAAAGTTATTTTCTTCAATCTCGCTTATCTTCCTAATTCCATCTAATTTAGTGGTGCCGAATTATTTATGATCTAGCATCCTTCTTAACATTCAACCAAATTACAGTATTTTTGTAAGTAAATCTTAAATTTCTTCCAATCTTCTTCAACCTTCTCCTCTCCCAGGTCTCGGATTCTGCCAGTCATCTCAGCCAATTCCATATAGTCTATCAGTTGCATCTGCCATTCTTCCAGTGTGGGTAGATCTTGGGTTTTCCAATGCTTGGCGACGAGTATCCTTGCTGCCGTTGTTGCATAACGGAAAAAAGTTCTGTCCTTCTTTGTCACTCAGAGGAAAAGAAATCAGCCCTCGACAACTTAAGCGGCAGAAAAAGATTTTTTTGAAAAAATCCCTAAGCCCCGGGGTCACAATTTCATAAAAAATCTGACTTTCGGCAATTCACTCAGAAATGGTGCAAAACGGTTGCAAATGCTCCCCTGAAAGGTTTGGCGGTCGAAACAGAAGGCTTTTTATCACAGGACAAGAAATCAGCCCTCGACAACTTAAGCGGCAGAAAAATATTTTTTTAAAAAATCCCTAAGCCCCGGGGTCACAATTTCATCAAAAATCTGAGTTTCGGCAATTCACTCAAAAATGGTGCCAAACAGTTGCAAATGCTCCCCTAAAAGGTTTGGCGGTCGAAACAGAAGGCTTTTTATCACAGGAAAAGAAATCAGCCCTCGACAACTTAACCGGCAGAAAAAGATTTCTTGGAAAAAATCCCTAAGCCCCGGCGTCACAATTTCATCAAAAATCTGACTTTCGGCAATCCACTCAAAAATGGTGCCAAACGGTTGCAAATGCTCCCCTGAGAGTTTTGGCGATCGAAACAGAAGGCTTTTAATCACAGGACAAGAAATCAGCCATCGACAACTTAACTGGCAGAAAAATATTTTTTAAAAAAATCCCTAAGCCCCGGGGTCACAATTTCATCAAAAATCTGACTTTCGGCAATTCACTCAAAAATGGTGCCAAACGGTTGCAAATGCTCCCCTGAAAGGTTTGGCGGTCGAAACAGAAGGCTATTTATCACAGGACAAGAAATCAGCCCTCGACAACTTAACCGGCAGAAAAAGATTTTTTTGCAAAAATCCCTAAGCCCCGGGTTCACAATTTCATCAAAAATGTGACTTTCGGCAATTCACTCAGAAATGGTGCCAAACGGTTTCAAATGCTCCCCTAAAAGGTTTGGCGGTCGAAACAGAAGGCTTTTAATCACAGGAAAAGAAATCAGCCCTCGACAACTTAACCGGCAGGAAAAGATTTTTTTTTTAAATCCCTAAGCCCCGCGGCGGGTCACAATTTCATAAAAAATCTGACTTTCGGCAATTCACTCAGAAATGGTGCCAAACGGTTGCAAATGCTCCCCTGAAAGGTTTGGCGGTCGAAACAGAAGGCTTTTTATCACAGGACAAGAAATCAGCCCTCGACAACTTAAGCGGCAGAAAAATATTTTTTTTTTAAATCCCTAAGCCCCGCGGCGGGTCACAATTTCATCAAAAATCTGTCTTTTGGAAATTCACTCAGAAATGGTGCCAAACGGTTGCAAATGCTCCCCTGAAAGGTTTGGCGGTCGAAACAGAAGGCTTTTTATCACAGGACAAGAAATCAGCCCTCGACAACTTAAGCGGCAGAAAAATATTTTTTTTTTAAATCCCTAAGCCCCGCGGCGGGTCACAATTTCATAAAAAATCTGACTTTCGGCAATTGACTCAGAAATGGTGCCAAACGGTTGCAAATGCTCCCCTAAAAGGTTTGGCGGTCGAAACAGAAGGCTTTTTATCACAGGACACGAAATCAGCCCTCGACAACTTAACCGGCAGAAAAAGATTTTTTTGAAAAAATCCCTAAGCCCCGGCGTCACAATTTCATCAAAAATCTGAATTTTGGCAATACACTCAAAAATGGTGCCAAACAGTTGCAATTGCTCCCCTAAAAGGTTTGGCGGTCGAAACAGAAGGCTTTTTATCACAGGAAAAGAAATCAGCCCTCGACAACTTAACCGGCAGAAAACGATTTCTTGGAAAAAATCCCTAAGCCCCGGGGTCACAATTTCATCAAAAATCTGACTTTCGGCAATTCACTCAAAAATGGTGCCAAACGGTTGCAAATGCTCCCCTGAGAGGTTTGGCGATCGAAACAGAAGGCTTTTAATCACAGGACAAGAAATCAGCCCTCGACAACTTAACTGGCAGAAAAATATTTTTTAAAAAAATCCCTAAGCCCCGGGGTCACAATTTCATCAAAAATCTGACTTTCGGCAATTCACTCAAAAATGGTGCCAAACGGTTGCAAATGCTCCCCTGAAAGGTTTGCCGGTCGAAACAGAAGGCTATTTATCACAGGACAAGAAATCAGCCCTCGACAACTTAACCGGCAGAAAAAGATTTTTTTGCAAAAATCCCTAAGCCCCGGGTTCACAATTTCATCAAAAATGTGACTTTCGGCAATTCACTCAGAAATGGTGCCAAACGGTTTCAAATGCTCCCCTAAAAGGTTTGGCGGTCGAAACAGAAGGCTTTTAATCACAGGAAAAGAAATCAGCCCTCGACAACTTAACCGGCAGGAAAAGATTTTTTTTTTAAATCCCTAAGCCCCGCGGCGGGTCACAATTTCATAAAAAATCTGACTTTCGGCAATTCACTCAGAAATGGTGCCAAACGGTTGCAAATGCTCCCCTGAAAGGTTTGGCGGTCGAAACAGAAGGCTTTTTATCACAGGACAAGAAATCAGCCCTCGACAACTTAAGCGGCAGAAAAATATTTTTTTTTTAAATCCCTAAGCCCCGCGGCGGGTCACAATTTCATAAAAAATCTGACTTTCGGCAATTCACTCAGAAATGGTGCCAAACGGTTGCAAATGCTCCCCTAAAAGGTTTGGCGGTCGAAACAGAAGGCTTTTTATCACAGGACACGAAATCAGCCCTCGACAACTTAACCGGCAGAAAAAGATTTTTTTGAAAAAATCCCTAAGCCCCGGCGTCACAATTTCATCAAAAATCTGAATTTTGGCAATACACTCAAAAATGGTGCCAAACAGTTGCAATTGCTCCCCTAAAAGGTTTGGCGGTCGAAACAGAAGGCTTTTTATCACAGGAAAAGAAATCAGCCCTCGACAACTTAACCGGCAGAAAACGATTTCTTGGAAAAAATCCCTAAGCCCCGGGGTCACAATTTCATCAAAAATCTGACTTTCGGCAATTCACTCAAAAATGGTGCCAAACGGTTGCAAATGCTCCCCTGAGAGGTTTGGCGATCGAAACAGAAGGCTTTTAATCACAGGACAAGAAATCAGCCCTCGACAACTTAACTGGCAGAAAAATATTTTTTAAAAAAATCCCTAAGACCCGGGGTCACAATTTCATCAAAAATCTGACTTTCGGCAATTCACTCAAAAATGGTGCCAAACGGTTGCAAATGCTCCCCTGAAAGGTTTGGCGGTCGAAACAGAAGGCTATTTATCACAGGACAAGAAATCAGCCCTCGACAACTTAACCGGCAGAAAAAGATTTTTTTGCAAAAATCCCTAAGCCCCGGGGTCACAATTTCATCAAAAATCTGACTTTCGGCAATTCACTCAGAAATGGTGCCAAACGGTTGCAAATGCTCCCCTGAAAGGTTTGGCGGTCGAAACAGAAGGCTATTTATCACAGGACAAGAAATCAGCCCTCGACAACTTAACCGGCAGAAAAAGATTTTTTTGCAAAAATCCCTAAGCCCCGGGGTCACAATTTCATCAAAAATCTGACTTTCGGCAATTCACTCAGAAATGGTGCCAAACGGTTGAAAATGCTCCCCTAAAAGGTTTGGCGGTCGAAACAGAAGGCTTTTAATCACAGGAAAAGAAATCAGCCCTCGACAACTTAACCGGCAGGAAAAGATTTTTTTGCAAAAATCCCTAAGCCCCGCGGCGGGTCACAATTTCATAAAAAATCTGACTTTCGGCAATTCACTCAGAAATGGTGCCAAACGGTTGCAAATGCTCCCCTAAAAGGTTTGGCGGTCGAAACAGAAGGCTTTTTATCACAGGACACGAAATCAGCCCTCGACAACTTAACCGGCAGAAAAAGATTTTTTTGAAAAAATCCCTAAGCCCCGGGGTCACAATTTCATCAAAAATCTGAATTTCGGCAATACACTCAAAAATGGTGCCAAACAGTTGCAATTGCTCCCCTAAAAGGTTTGGTGGTCGAAACAGAAGGCTTTTTATGACAGGAAAAGAAATCAGCCCTCGACAACTTAACCGGCAGAAAAAGATTTCTTGGAAAAAATCCCTAAGCCCCGGGGTCACAATTTCATCAAAAATCTGACTTTCGGCAATTCACTCAAAAATGGTGCCAAACGGGTGCAAATGCTCCCCTAAAAGGTTTGGCGGTCGAAACAGAAGGCTTTTTATCACAGGACACGAAATCAGCCCTCGACAACTTAACCGGCAGAAAAATATTTTTTTGAAAAAATCCCTAAGCCCGGGGTCACAATTTCATCAAAAATCTGACTTTTGGCAATTCACTCAAAAATGGTGCCAAACGGTTGAAAATGCTCCCCTGAGAGGTTTGGCGGTCGAAACAGAAGGCTTTTAATCACAGGACAAGAAATCAGCCCTCGACAACTTAACTGGCAGAAAAATATTTTTTAAAAAAATCCCTAAGCCCCGGGGTCACAATTTCATCAAAAATCTGACTTTCGGCAATGCACTCAAAAATGGTGCCAAACGGTTGCAAATGCTCCCCTGAAAGGTTTGGCGGTCGAAACAGAAGGCTATTTATCACAGGACAAGAAATCAGCCCTCGACAACTTAACCGGCAGAAAAAGATTTTTTTGCAAAAATCCCTAAGCCCCGGGGGCACAATTTCATCAAAAATCTGACTTTCGGCAATTCACTCAGAAATGGTGCCAAACGGTTTCAAATGCTCCCCTAAAAGGTTTGGCGGTCGAAACAGAAGGCTTTTAATCACAGGAAAAGAAATCAGCCCTCGACAACTTAACCGGCAGGAAAAGATTTTTTTGAAAAAATCCCTAAGCCCCGCGGGGCGTCACAATTTCATCAAAAATCTGACTTTCGGCAATACACTCAAAAATGGTGCCAAACAGTTGCAAATGCTCCTCTGAAAATTTTGGCAGTCCAAACAGAAGGCTTTTTATCACAGGAAAAGAAATCTTTTTTATATATATAGATATTTATTCAGATTTTTTTAAATACAAATGAAAAAACAATAAACAATATAACATATATCATAACATAGTTTCATAACTTCTTTGGACTCCCTCACATCTCCCGCTCCCACTTTCATCACCGTAAGTTTTTGCCAGCAATTTATCATCTTGTTTACATTCTTGTATTCCACAAATTGAAAAAATAACCTAACACTTCTCCAAAAAGTTATTTTCTTCAATCTCGCTTATCTTCCTAATTCCATCTAATTTAGTGGTGCCGAATTATTTATGATCTAGCATCCTTCTTAACATTCAACCAAATTACAGTATTTTTGTAAGTAAATCTTAAATTTCTTCCAATCTTCTTCAACCTTCTCCTCTCCCAGGTCTCGGATTCTGCCAGTCATCTCAGCCAATTCCATATAGTCTATCAGTTGCATCTGCCATTCTTCCAGTGTGGGTAGATCTTGGGTTTTCCAATGCTTGGCGACGAGTATCCTTGCTGCCGTTGTTGCATACAGGAAAAAAGTTCTGTCCTTCTTTGTCACTCAGAGGAAAAGAAATCAGCCCTCGACAACTTAAGCGGCAGAAAAAGATTTTTTTGAAAAAATCCCTAAGCCCCGCGGCGGGTCACAATTTCATAAAAAATCTGACTTTCGGCAATTCACTCAGAAATGGTGCAAAACGGTTGCAAATGCTCCCCTGAAAGGTTTGGCGGTCGAAAAAGATGGCTTTTTATCACAGGACAAGAAATCAGCCCTCGACAACTTAACCGGCAGAAAAAGTTTTTTTTGAAAAAATCCCTAAGCCCCGGCGTCACAATTTCATCAAAAATCTGAATTTTGGCAATACACTCAAAAATGGTGCCAAACAGTTGCAATTGCTCCCCTAAAAGGTTTGGCGGTCGAAACAGAAGGCTTTTTATCACAGGACAAGAAATCAGCCCTCGACAACTTAACCGGCAGAAAAATATTTTTCTGAAATAATTCCTAAGCCACAGGGTCACAATTTCATCAGAAATCTGACTTTCGGCAATTCACTCAAAAATGGTGCCAAACGGTTGCAATTGCTCCCCTGAAAGGTTTGGCGGTCGAAACAGAAGGCTTTTTATCACAGGACAAGAAATCAGCCATGGACAACTTAACCGACAGAAAAAGATTTTTTTGAAAAATCCCTAAGCCCCGGGGTCACAATTTCATCAAAAATCTGACTTTCGGCAATTCACTCTAAAATGGTGCCAAACAGTTGCAAATGCTCCCCTAAAAGGTTTGGCGGTCGAAACAGAAGGCTTTTTATCACAGGAAAAGAAATCAGCCCTCGACAACTTAACCGGCAGAAAAAGATTTCTTGGAAAAAATCCCTAAGCCCCGGCGTCACAATTTCATCAAAAATCTGACTTTCGGCAATCCACTCAAAAATGGTGCCAAACAGTTGCAAATGCTCCCCTGAGAGTTTTGGCGATCGAAACAGAAGGCTTTTAATCACAGGACAAGAAATCAGCCCTCGACAACTTAACTGGCAGAAAAATATTTTTTAAAAAAATCCCTAAGCCCCGGGGTCACAATTTCATCAAAAATCTGACTTTCGGCAATTCACTCAAAAATGGTGCCAAACGGTTGCAAATGCTCCCCTGAAAGGTTTGGCGGTCGAAACAGAAGGCTATTTATCACAGGACAAGAAATCAGCCCTCGACAACTTAACCGGCAGAAAAAGATTTTTTTGCAAAAATCCCTAAGCCCCGGGTTCACAATTTCATCAAAAATGTGACTTTCGGCAATTCACTCAGAAATGGTGCCAAACGGTTTCAAATGCTCCCCTAAAAGGTTTGGCGGTCGAAACAGAAGGCTTTTAATCACAGGAAAAGAAATCAGCCCTCGACAACTTAACCGGCAGGAAAAGATTTTTTTTTTAAATCCCTAAGCCCCGCGGCGGGTCACAATTTCATAAAAAATCTGACTTTCGGCAATTCACTCAGAAATGGTGCCAAACGGTTGCAAATGCTCCCCTGAAAGGTTTGGCGGTCGAAACAGAAGGCTTTTTATCACAGGACAAGAAATCAGCCCTCGACAACTTAAGCGGCAGAAAAATATTTTTTTTTTAAATCCCTAAGCCCCGCGGCGGGTCACAATTTCATAAAAAATCTGACTTTCGGCAATTCACTCAGAAATGGTGCCAAACGGTTGCAAATGCTCCCCTGAGAGGTTTGGCGATCGAAACAGAAGGCTTTTAATCACAGGACAAGAAATCAGCCCTCGACAACTTAACTGGCAGAAAAATATTTTTTAAAAAAATCCCTAAGCCCCGGGGTCACAATTTCATCAAAAATCTGACTTTCGGCAATTCACTCAAAAATGGTGCCAAACGGTTGCAAATGCTCCCCTGAAAGGTTTGGCGGTCGAAACAGAAGGCTATTTATCACAGGACAAGAAATCAGCCCTCGACAACTTAACCGGCAGAAAAAGATTTTTTTGCAAAAATCCCTAAGCCCCGGGTTCACAATTTCATCAAAAATGTGACTTTCGGCAATTCACTCAGAAATGGTGCCAAACGGTTTCAAATGCTCCCCTAAAAGGTTTGGCGGTCGAAACAGAAGGCTTTTAATCACAGGAAAAGAAATCAGCCCTCGACAACTTAACCGGCAGGAAAAGATTTTTTTTTTAAATCCCTAAGCCCCGCGGCGGGTCACAATTTCATAAAAAATCTGACTTTCGGCAATTCACTCAGAAATGGTGCCAAACGGTTGCAAATGCTCCCCTGAAAGGTTTGGCGGTCGAAACAGAAGGCTTTTTATCACAGGACAAGAAATCAGCCCTCGACAACTTAAGCGGCAGAAAAATATTTTTTTTTTAAATCCCTAAGCCCCGCGGCGGGTCACAATTTCATAAAAAATCTGACTTTCGGCAATTCACTCAGAAATGGTGCCAAACGGTTGCAAATGCTCCCCTAAAAGGTTTGGCGGTCGAAACAGAAGGCTTTTTATCACAGGACACGAAATCAGCCCTCGACAACTTAACCGGCAGAAAAAGATTTTTTTGAAAAAATCCCTAAGCCCCGGCGTCACAATTTCATCAAAAATCTGAATTTTGGCAATACACTCAAAAATGGTGCCAAACAGTTGCAATTGCTCCCCTAAAAGGTTTGGCGGTCGAAACAGAAGGCTTTTTATCACAGGAAAAGAAATCAGCCCTCGACAACTTAACCGGCAGAAAACGATTTCTTGGAAAAAATCCCTAAGCCCCGGGGTCACAATTTCATCAAAAATCTGACTTTCGGCAATTCACTCAAAAATGGTGCCAAACGGTTGCAAATGCTCCCCTGAGAGGTTTGGCGATCGAAACAGAAGGCTTTTAATCACAGGACAAGAAATCAGCCCTCGACAACTTAACTGGCAGAAAAATATTTTTTAAAAAAATCCCTAAGCCCCGGGGTCACAATTTCATCAAAAATCTGACTTTCGGCAATTCACTCAAAAATGGTGCCAAACGGTTGCAAATGCTCCCCTGAAAGGTTTGGCGGTCGAAACAGAAGGCTATTTATCACAGGACAAGAAATCAGCCCTCGACAACTTAACCGGCAGAAAAAGATTTTTTTGCAAAAATCCCTAAGCCCCGGGGTCACAATTTCATCAAAAATCTGACTTTCGGCAATTCACTCAGAAATGGTGCCAAACCGTTGAAAATGCTCCCCTAAAAGGTTTGGCGGTCGAAACAGAAGGCTTTTAATCACAGGAAAAGAAATCAGCCCTCGACAACTTAACCGGCAGGAAAAGATTTTTTTGCAAAAATCCCTAAGCCCCGCGGCGGCTCACAATTTCATAAAAAATCTGACTTTCGGCAATTCACTCAGAAATGGTGCCAAACGGTTGCAAATGCTCCCCTAAAAGGTTTGGCGGTCGAAACAGAAGGCTTTTTATCACAGGACACGAAATCAGCCCTCGACAACTTAACCGGCAGAAAAAGATTTTTTTGAAAAAATCCCTAAGCCCCGGGGTCACAATTTCATCAAAAATCTGAATTTTGGCAATACACTCAAAAATGGTGCCAAACAGTTGCAATTGCTCCCCTAAAAGGTTTGGTGGTCGAAACAGAAGGCTTTTTATGACAGGAAAAGAAATCAGCCCTCGACAACTTAACCGGCAGAAAAAGATTTCTTGGAAAAAATCCCTAAGCCCCGGGGTCACAATTTCATCAAAAATCTGACTTTCGGCAATTCACTCAAAAATGGTGCCAAACGGGTGCAAATGCTCCCCTGAAAGGTTTGGCGGTCGAAACAGAAGGCTTTTAATCACAGGACAAGAAATCAGCCCTCGACAACTTAACTGGCAGAAAAATATTTTTTAAAAAAATCCCTAAGCCCCGGGGTCACAATTTCATCAAAAATCTGACTTTCGGCAATGCACTCAAAAATGGTGCCAAACGGTTGCAAATGCTCCCCTGAAAGGTTTGGCGGTCGAAACAGAAGGCTATTTATCACAGGACAAGAAATCAGCCCTCGACAACTTAACCGGCAGAAAAAGATTTTTTTGCAAAAATCCCTAAGCCCCGGGGGCACAATTTCATCAAAAATCTGACTTTCGGCAATTCACTCAGAAATGGTGCCAAACGGTTTCAAATGCTCCCCTAAAAGGTTTGGCGGTCGAAACAGAAGGCTTTTAATCACAGGAAAAGAAATCAGCCCTCGACAACTTAACCGGCAGGAAAAGATTTTTTTGAAAAAATCCCTAAGCCCCGCGGGGCATCACAATTTCATCAAAAATCTGACTTTCGGCAATACACTCAAAAATGGTGCCAAACAGTTGCAAATGCTCCTCTGAAAATTTTGGCAGTCCAAACAGAAGGCTTTTTATCACAGGAAAAGAAATCTTTTTTATATATATAAATATTTATTCAGATTTTTTTAAATACAAATGAAAAAACAATAAACAATATAACATATATCATAACATAGTTTCATAACTTCTTTGGACTCCCTCACATCTCCCGCTCCCACTTTCATCACCGTAAGTTTTTGCCAGCAATTTATCATCTTGTTTACATTCTTGTATTCCACAAATTGAAAAAATAACCTAACACTTCTCCAAAAAGTTATTTTCTTCAATCTCGCTTATCTTCCTAATTCCATCTAATTTAGTGGTGCCGAATTATTTATGATCTAGCATCCTTCTTAACATTCAACCAAATTACAGTATTTTTGTAAGTAAATCTTAAATTTCTTCCAATCTTCTTCAACCTTCTCCTCTCCCAGGTCTCGGATTCTGCCAGTCATCTCAGCCAATTCCATATAGTCTATCAGTTGCATCTGCCATTCTTCCAGTGTGGGTAGATCTTGGGTTTTCCAATGCTTGGCGACGAGTATCCTTGCTGCCGTTGTTGCATACAGGAAAAAAGTTCTGTCCTTCTTTGTCACTCAGAGGAAAAGAAATCAGCCCTCGACAACTTAAGCGGCAGAAAAAGATTTTTTTGAAAAAATCCCTAAGCCCCGCGGCGGGTCACAATTTCATAAAAAATCTGACTTTCGGCAATTCACTCAGAAATGGTGCAAAACGGTTGCAAATGCTCCCCTGAAAGGTTTGGCGGTCGAAAAAGATGGCTTTTTATCACAGGACAAGAAATCAGCCCTCGACAACTTAACCGGCAGAAAAAGTTTTTTTTGAAAAAATCCCTAAGCCCCGGCGTCACAATTTCATCAAAAATCTGAATTTTGGCAATACACTCAAAAATGGTGCCAAACAGTTGCAATTGCTCCCCTAAAAGGTTTGGCGGTCGAAACAGAAGGCTTTTTATCACAGGAGAAGAAATCAGCCCTCGACAACTTAACCGGCAGAAAAATATTTTTTTGAAAAAATCCCTAAGCCCCGGGGTCACAATTTCATTAAAAATCTGACTTTCGGCAATTCACTCAAAAATGGTGCCAAACGGTTGAAAATGCTCACCTGAGAGGTTTGGCGGTCGAAACAGAAGGCTATTTATCACAGGAAAAGAAATCAGCCATCGACAACTTAACCGGCAGAAAAATATTTTTTTTAATATTCCCTAAGCCCCGGGGTCACAATTTCATCAAAAATCTTACTTTCGGCAATTCACTCAAAAATGGTGCCAAACGGTTGAAAATGCTCACCTGAGAGGTTTGGCGGTCGAAACAGAAGGCTTTTAATCTCAGGAAAAGAAATCAGCCCTCGACAACTTAACAGAAAAATATTTTTTTGAAAAAATCCCTAAGCCCCGCGGGGCGTCACAATTTCATCAAAAATCTGACTTTCGGCAATACACTCAAAAATGGTGCTAAACAGTTGCAAATGCTCCTCTGAAAATTTTGGCAGTCCAAACAGAAGGCTTTTTATCACAGGAAAAGAAATCTTTTTTATATATATAAATATTTATTCAGATTTTTTTAAATACAAATGAAAAAACAATAAACAATATAACATATATCATAACATAGTTTCATAACTTCTTTGGACTCCCTCACATCTCCCGCTCCCACTTTCATCAAGGTAAGTTTTTGCCAGCAATTTATCATCTTGTTTACATTCTTGTATTCCACAAATTGAAAAAATAACCTAACACTTCTCCAAAAAGTTATTTTCTTCAATCTCGCTTATCTTCCTAATTCCATCTAATTTAGTGGTGCCGAATTATTTATGATCTAGCATCCTTCTTAACATTCAACCAAATTACAGTATTTTTGTAAGTAAATCTTAAATTTCTTCCAATCTTCTTCAACCTTCTCCTCTCCCAGGTCTCGGATTCTGCCAGTCATCTCAGCCAATTCCATATAGTCTATCAGTTGCATCTGCCATTCTTCCAGTGTGGGTAGATCTTGGGTTTTCCAATGCTTGGCGACGAGTATCCTTGCTGCCGTTGTTGCATACAGGAAAAAAGTTCTGTCCTTCTTTGTCACTCAGAGGAAAAGAAATCAGCCCTCGACAACTTAAGCGGCAGAAAAAGATTTTTTTGAAAAAATCCCTAAGCCCCGCGGCGGGTCACAATTTCATAAAAAATCTGACTTTCGGCAATTCACTCAGAAATGGTGCAAAACGGTTGCAAATGCTCCCCTGAAAGGTTTGGCGGTCGAAACAGAAGGCTTTTTATCACAGGACAAGAAATCAGCCCTCGACAACTTAACGGGCAGAAAAAGATTTTTTTGAAAAAATCCCTAAGCCCCGGCGTCACAATTTCATCAAAAATCTGAATTTTGGCAATTCACTCAAAAATGGTGCCAAACGGTTGCAATTGCTCCCCTAAAAGGTTTGGCGGTCGAAACAGAAGGCTTTTTATCACAGGAAAAGAAATCAGCCCTCGACAACTTAACCGGCAGAAAAAGATTTTTTGGAAAAAAATCCCTAAGCCCCGGGGGTCACAATTTCATAAAAAATCTGAATTTTGGCAATACACTCAAAAATGGTGCCAAACAGTTGCAATTGCTCCCCTAAAAGGTTTGGCGGTCAAAACAGAAGGCTTTTTATCACAGGAAAAGAAATCAGCCCTCGACAACTTAACCGGCAGAAAAAGATTTCTTGGAAAAAATCCCTAAGCCCCGGGGTCACAATTTCATCAAAAATCTGACTTTCGGCAATTCACTCAAAAATGGTGCCAAACGGGTGCAAATGCTCCCCTGAAAGGTTTGGCGGTCGAAACAGAAGGCTATTTATCACAGGACAAGAAATCAGCCCTCGACAACTTAACCGGCAGAAAAAGATTTCTTGGAAAAAATCCCTAAGCCCCGGGGTCACAATTTCATCAAAAATCTGACATTCGGCAATTCACTCAAAAATGGTGCCAAACGGTTGAAAATGCTCAACTGAGAGGTTTGGCGGTCGAAACAGAAGGCTATTTATCACAGGACAAGAAATCAGCCCTCGACAACTTAACCGGCAGAAAAAGATTTTTTTGCAAAAATCCCTAAGCCCCGGGGTCACAATTTCATCAAAAATCTGACTTTCGGCAATTCACTCAAAAATGGTGCCAAACGGTTGCAAATGCTCCCCTAAAAGGTTTGGCGGTCGAAACAGAAGGCTTTTAATCTCAGGAAAAGAAATCAGCCCTCGACAACTTAACCGGCAGAAAAAGATTTTTTTGCAAAAATCCCTAAGCCCCGCGGGGCGTCACAATTTCATCAAAAATCTGACTTTCGGCAATACACTCAAAAATGGTGCCAAACAGTTGCAAATGCTCCTCTGAAAATTTTGGCAGTCCAAACAGAAGGCTTTTTATCACAGGAAAAGAAATCTTTTTTATATATATAAATATTTATTCAGATTTTTTTAAATACAAATGAAAAAACAATAAACAATATAACATATATCATAACATAGTTTCATAACTTCTTTGGGCTCCCTCACATCTCCCGCTCCCACTTTCATCAAGGTAAGTTTTTGCCAGCAATTTATCATCTTGTTTACATTCTTGTATTCCACAAATTGAAAAAATAACCTAACACTTCTCCAAAAAGTTATTTTCTTCAATCTCGCTTATCTTCCTAATTCCATCTAATTTAGTGGTGCCGAATTATTTATGATCTAGCATCCTTCTTAACATTCAACCAAATTACAGTATTTTTGTAAGTAAATCTTAAATTTCTTCCAATCTTCTTCAACCTTCTCCTCTCCCAGGTCTCGGATTCTGCCAGTCATCTCAGCCAATTCCATATAGTCTATCAGTTGCATCTGCCATTCTTCCAGTGTGGGTAGATCTTGGGTTTTCCAATGCTTGGCGACGAGTATCCTTGCTGCCGTTGTTGCATAACGGAAAAAAGTTCTGTCCTTCTTTGTCACTCAGAGGAAAAGAAATCAGCCCTCGACAACTTAAGCGGCAGAAAAAGATTTTTTTGAAAAAATCCCTAAGCCCCGGGGTCACAATTTCATAAAAAATCTGACTTTCGGCAATTCACTCAGAAATGGTGCAAAACGGTTGCAAATGCTCCCCTGAAAGGTTTGGCGGTCGAAACAGAAGGCTTTTTATCACAGGACAAGAAATCAGCCCTCGACAACTTAAGCGGCAGAAAAATATTTTTTTAAAAAATCCCTAAGCCCCGGGGTCACAATTTCATCAAAAATCTGACTTTCGGCAATTCACTCAAAAATGGTGCCAAACAGTTGCAAATGCTCCCCTAAAAGGTTTGGCGGTCGAAACAGAAGGCTTTTTATCACAGGAAAAGAAATCAGCCCTCGACAACTTAACCGGCAGAAAAAGATTTCTTGGAAAAAATCCCTAAGCCCCGGCGTCACAATTTCATCAAAAATCTGACTTTCGGCAATCCACTCAAAAATGGTGCCAAACGGTTGCAAATGCTCCCCTGAGAGTTTTGGCGATCGAAACAGAAGGCTTTTAATCACAGGACAAGAAATCAGCCCTCGACAACTTAACTGGCAGAAAAATATTTTTTTAAAAAATCCCTAAGCCCCGGGGTCACAATTTCATCAAAAATCTGACTTTCGGCAATTCACTCAAAAATGGTGCCAAACGGTTGCAAATGCTCCCCTGAAAGGTTTGGCGGTCGAAACAGAAGGCTATTTATCACAGGACAAGAAATCAGCCCTCGACAACTTAACCGGCAGAAAAAGATTTTTTTGCAAAAATCCCTAAGCCCCGGGTTCACAATTTCATCAAAAATGTGACTTTCGGCAATTCACTCAGAAATGGTGCCAAACGGTTTCAAATGCTCCCCTAAAAGGTTTGGCGGTCGAAACAGAAGGCTTTTAATCACAGGAAAAGAAATCAGCCCTCGACAACTTAACCGGCAGGAAAAGATTTTTTTTTAAAATCCCTAAGCCCCGCGGCGGGTCACAATTTCATAAAAAATCTGACTTTCGGCAATTCACTCAGAAATGGTGCCAAACGGTTGCAAATGCTCCCCTGAAAGGTTTGGCGGTCGAAACAGAAGGCTTTTTATCACAGGACAAGAAATCAGCCCTCGACAACTTAAGCGGCAGAAAAATATTTTTTTTTTAAATCCCTAAGCCCCGCGGCGGGTCACAATTTCATAAAAAATCTGACTTTCGGCAATTCACTCAGAAATGGTGCCAAACGGTTGCAAATGCTCCCCTAAAAGGTTTGGCGGTCGAAACAGAAGGCTATTTATCACAGGACAAGAAATCAGCCCTCGACAACTTAACCGGCAGAAAAAGATTTCTTGGAAAAAATCCCTAAGCCCCGGGGTCACAATTTCATCAAAAATCTGACATTCGGCAATTCACTCAAAAATGGTGCCAAACGGTTGAAAATGCTCACCTGAGAGGTTTGGCGGTCGAAACAGAAGGCTATTTATCACAGGACAAGAAATCAGCCCTCGACAACTTAACCGGCAGAAAAATATTTTTTTAAAAAATCCCTAAGCCCCGGGGTCACAATTTCATCAAAAATCTGACTTTCGGCAATTCACTCAAAAATGGTGCCAAACAGTTGCAAATGCTCCCCTAAAAGGTTTGGCGGTCGAAACAGAAGGCTTTTTATCACAGGAAAAGAAATCAGCCCTCGACAACTTAACCGGCAGAAAAAGATTTCTTGGAAAAAATCCCTAAGCCCCGGCGTCACAATTTCATCAAAAATCTGACTTTCGGCAATCCACTCAAAAATGGTGCCAAACGGTTGCAAATGCTCCCCTGAGAGTTTTGGCGATCGAAACAGAAGGCTTTTAATCACAGGACAAGAAATCAGCCCTCGACAACTTAACTGGCAGAAAAATATTTTTTTTAAAAATCCCTAAGCCCCGGGGTCACAATTTCATCAAAAATCTGACTTTCGGCAATTCACTCAAAAATGGTGCCAAACGGTTGCAAATGCTCCCCTGAAAGGTTTGGCGGTCGAAACAGAAGGCTATTTATCACAGGACAAGAAATCAGCCCTCGACAACTTAACCGGCAGAAAAAGATTTTTTTGCAAAAATCCCTAAGCCCCGGGTTCACAATTTCATCAAAAATGTGACTTTCGGCAATTCACTCAGAAATGGTGCCAAACGGTTTCAAATGCTCCCCTAAAAGGTTTGGCGGTCGAAACAGAAGGCTTTTAATCACAGGAAAAGAAATCAGCCCTCGACAACTTAACCGGCAGGAAAAGATTTTTTTTTAAAATCCCTAAGCCCCGCGGCGGGTCACAATTTCATAAAAAATCTGACTTTCGGCAATTCACTCAGAAATGGTGCCAAACGGTTGCAAATGCTCCCCTGAAAGGTTTGGCGGTCGAAACAGAAGGCTTTTTATCACAGGACAAGAAATCAGCCCTCGACAACTTAAGCGGCAGAAAAATATTTTTTTTTAAAATCCCTAAGCCCCGCGGCGGGTCACAATTTCATAAAAAATCTGACTTTCGGCAATTCACTCAGAAATGGTGCCAAACGGTTGCAAATGCTCCCCTAAAAGGTTTGGCGGTCGAAACAGAAGGCTATTTATCACAGGACAAGAAATCAGCCCTCGACAACTTAACCGGCAGAAAAAGATTTCTTGGAAAAAATCCCTAAGCCCCGGGGTCACAATTTCATCAAAAATCTGACATTCGGCAATTCACTCAAAAATGGTGCCAAACGGTTGAAAATGCTCACCTGAGAGGTTTGGCGGTCGAAACAGAAGGCTATTTATCACAGGACAAGAAATCAGCCCTCGACAACTTAACCGGCAGAAAAAGATTTTTTTGCAAAAATCCCTAAGCCCCGGGGTCACAATTTCATCAAAAATCTGACTTTCGGCAATTCACTCAAAAATGGTGCCAAACGGTTGCAAATGCTCCCCTAAAAGGTTTGGCGGTCGAAACAGAAGGCTTTTAATCTCAGGAAAAGAAATCAGCCCTCGACAACTTAACCGGCAGAAAAAGATTTTTTTGCAAAAATCCCTAAGCCCCGCGGGGCGTCACAATTTCATCAAAAATCTGACTTTCGGCAATACACTCAAAAATGGTGCCAAACAGTTGCAAATGCTCCTCTGAAAATTTTGGCAGTCCAAACAGAAGGCTTTTTATCACAGGAAAAGAAATCTTTTTTATATATATAAATATTTATTCAGATTTTTTTAAATACAAATGAAAAAACAATAAACAATATAACATATATCATAACATAGTTTCATAACTTCTTTGGGCTCCCTCACATCTCCCGCTTCCACTTTCATCAAGGTAAGTTTTTGCCAGCAATTTATCATCTTGTTTACATTCTTGTATTCCACAAATTGAAAAAATAACCTAACACTTCTCCAAAAAGTTATTTTCTTCAATCTCGCTTATCTTCCTAATTCCATCTAATTTAGTGGTGCCGAATTATTTATGATCTAGCATCCTTCTTAACATTCAACCAAATTACAGTATTTTTGTAAGTAAATCTTAAATTTCTTCCAATCTTCTTCAACCTTCTCCTCTCCCAGGTCTCGGATTCTGCCAGTCATCTCAGCCAATTCCATATAGTCTATCAGTTGCATCTGCCATTCTTCCAGTGTGGGTAGATCTTGGGTTTTCCAATGTTTGGCGACGAGTATCCTTGCTGCCGTTGTTGCATAACGGAAAAAAGTTCTGTCCTTCTTTGTCACTCAGAGGAAAATAAATCAGCCCTCGACAACTTAAGCGGCAGAAAAAGATTTTTTTGAAAAAATCCCTAAGCCCCGGGGTCACAATTTCATAAAAAATCTGACTTTCGGCAATTCACTCAGAAATGGTGCAAAACGGTTGCAAATGCTCCCCTGAAAGGTTTGGCGGTCGAAACAGAAGGCTTTTTATCACAGGACAAGAAATCAGCCCTCGACAACTTAAGCGGCAGAAAAATATTTTTTTTAAAAATCCCTAAGCCCCGGGGTCACAATTTCATCAAAAATCTGACTTTCGGCAATTCACTCAAAAATGGTGCCAAACAGTTGCAAATGCTCCCCTAAAAGGTTTGGCGGTCGAAACAGAAGGCTTTTTATCACAGGAAAAGAAATCAGCCCTCGACAACTTAACCGGCAGAAAAAGATTTCTTGGAAAAAATCCCTAAGCCCCGGCGTCACAATTTCATCAAAAATCTGACTTTCGGCAATCCACTCAAAAATGGTGCCAAACGGTTGCAAATGCTCCCCTGAGAGTTTTGGCGATCGAAACAGAAGGCTTTTAATCACAGGACAAGAAATCAGCCCTCGACAACTTAACTGGCAGAAAAATATTTTTTAAAAAAATCCCTAAGCCCCGGGGTCACAATTTCATCAAAAATCTGACTTTCGGCAATTCACTCAAAAATGGTGCCAAACGGTTGCAAATGCTCCCCTGAAAGGTTTGGCGGTCGAAACAGAAGGCTATTTATCACAGGACAAGAAATCAGCCCTCGACAACTTAACCGGCAGAAAAAGATTTTTTTGCAAAAATCCCTAAGCCCCGGGTTCACAATTTCATCAAAAATGTGACTTTCGGCAATTCACTCAGAAATGGTGCCAAACGGTTTCAAATGCTCCCCTAAAAGGTTTGGCGGTCGAAACAGAAGGCTTTTAATCACAGGAAAAGAAATCAGCCCTCGACAACTTAACCGGCAGGAAAAGATTTTTTTTTAAAATCCCTAAGCCCCGCGGCGGGTCACAATTTCATAAAAAATCTGACTTTCGGCAATTCACTCAGAAATGGTGCCAAACGGTTGCAAATGCTCCCCTGAAAGGTTTGGCGGTCGAAACAGAAGGCTTTTTATCACAGGACAAGAAATCAGCCCTCAACAACTTAAGCGGCAGAAAAATATATTTTTTTTAAATCCCTAAGCCCCGCGGCGGGTCACAATTTCATAAAAAATCTGACTTTCGGCAATTCACTCAGAAATGGTGCCAAACGGTTGCAAATGCTCCCCTAAAAGGTTTGGCGGTCGAAACAGAAGGCTTTTTATCACAGGACACGAAATCAGCCCTCGACAACTTAACCGGCAGAAAAAGATTTTTTTGAAAAAATCCCTAAGCCCCGGCGTCACAATTTCATCAAAAATCTGAATTTTGGCAATACACTCAAAAATGGTGCCAAACGGTTGCAAATGCTCCCCTAAAAGGTTTGGCGGTCGAAACAGAAGGCTTTTAATCTCAGGAAAAGAAATCAGCCCTCGACAACTTAACCGGCAGAAAAAGATTTTTTTGCAAAAATCCCTAAGCCCCGCGGGGCGTCACAATTTCATCAAAAATCTGACTTTCGGCAATACACTCAAAAATGGTGCCAAACAGTTGCAAATGCTCCTCTGAAAATTTTGGCAGTCCAAACAGAAGGCTTTTTATCACAGGAAAAGAAATCTTTTTTATATATATAAATATTTATTCAGATTTTTTTAAATACAAATGAAAAAACAATAAACAATATAACATATATCATAACATAGTTTCATAACTTCTTTGGGCTCCCTCACATCTCACGCTCCCACTTTCATCAAGGTAAGTTTTTGCCAGCAATTTATCATCTTGTTTACATTCTTGTATTCCACAAATTGAAAAAATAACCTAACACTTCTCCAAAAAGTTATTTTCTTCAATCTCGCTTATCTTCCTAATTCCATCTAATTTAGTGGTGCCGAATTATTTATGATCTAGCATCCTTCTTAACATTCAACCAAATTACAGTATTTTTGTAAGTAAATCTTAAATTTCTTCCAATCTTCTTCAACCTTCTCCTCTCCCAGGTCTCGGATTCTGCCAGTCATCTCAGCCAATTCCATATAGTCTATCAGTTGCATCTGCCATTCTTCCAGTGTGGGTAGATCTTGGGTTTTCCAATGCTTGGCGACGAGTATCCTTGCTGCCGTTGTTGCATAACGGAAAAAAGTTCTGTCCTTCTTTGTCACTCAGAGGAAAATAAATCAGCCCTCGACAACTTAAGCGGCAGAAAAAGATTTTTTTGAAAAAATCCCTAAGCCCCGGGGTCACAATTTCATAAAAAATCTGACTTTCGGCAATTCACTCAGAAATGGTGCCAAACGGTTGCAAATGCTCCCCTAAAAGGTTTGGCGGTCGAAACAGAAGGCTTTTTATCACAGGACACGAAATCAGCCCTCGACAACTTAACCGGCAGAAAAAGATTTTTTTGAAAAAATCCCTAAGCCCCGGGGTCACAATTTCATCAAAAATCTGAATTTCGGCAATACACTCAAAAATGGTGCCAAACAGTTGCAATTGCTCCCCTAAAAGGTTTGGTGGTCGAAACAGAAGGCTTTTTATGACAGGAAAAGAAATCAGCCCTCGACAACTTAACCGGCAGAAAAAGATTTCTTGGAAAAAATCCCTAAGCCCCGGGGTCACAATTTCATCAAAAATCTGACTTTTGGCAATTCACTCAAAAATGGTGCCAAACGGTTGCAAATGCTCCCCTGAGAGGTTTGGCGGTCGAAACAGAAGGCTTTTAATCACAGGACAAGAAATCAGCCCTCGACAACTTAACTGGCAGAAAAATATTTTTTAAAAAAATCCCTAAGCCCCGGGGTCACAATTTCATCAAAAATCTGACTTTCGGCAATGCACTCAAAAATGGTGCCAAACGGTTGCAAATGCTCCCCTGAAAGGTTTGGCGGTCGAAACAGAAGGCTATTTATCACAGGACAAGAAATCAGCCCTCGACAACTTAACCGGCAGAAAAAGATTTTTTTGCAAAAATCCCTAAGCCCCGGGGGCACAATTTCATCAAAAATCTGACTTTCGGCAATTCACTCAGAAATGGTGCCAAACGGTTTCAAATGCTCCCCTAAAAGGTTTGGCGGTCGAAACAGAAGGCTTTTAATCACAGGAAAAGAAATCAGCCCTCGACAACTTAACCGGCAGGAAAAGATTTTTTTGAAAAAATCCCTAAGCCCCGCGGGGCGTCACAATTTCATCAAAAATCTGACTTTCGGCAATACACTCAAAAATGGTGCCAAACAGTTGCAAATGCTCCTCTGAAATTTTTGGCAGTCCAAACAGAAGGCTTTTTATCACAGGAAAAGAAATCTTTTTTATATATATAAATATTTATTCAGATTTTTTTAAATACAAATGAAAAAACAATAAACAATATAACATATATCATAACATAGTTTCATAACTTCTTTGGACTCCCTCACATCTCCCGCTCCCACTTTCATCACCGTAAGTTTTTGCCAGCAATTTATCATCTTGTTTACCTTCTTGTATTCCACAAATTGAAAAAATAACCTAACACTTCTCCAAAAAGTTATTTTCTTCAATCTCGCTTATCTTCCTAATTCCATCTAATTTAGTGGTGCCGAATTATTTATGATCTAGCATCCTTCTTAACATTCAACCAAATTACAGTATTTTTGTAAGTAAATCTTAAATTTCTTCCAATCTTCTTCAACCTTCTCCTCTCCCAGGTCTCGGATTCTGCCAGTCATCTCAGCCAATTCCATATAGTCTATCAGTTGCATCTGCCATTCTTCCAGTGTGGGTAGATCTTGGGTTTTCCAATGCTTGGCGACGAGTATCCTTGCTGCCGTTGTTGCATACAGGAAAAAAGTTCTGTCCTTCTTTGTCACTCAGAGGAAAAGAAATCAGCCCTCGACAACTTAAGCGGCAGAAAAAGATTTTTTTGAAAAAATCCCTAAGCCCCGCGGCGGGTCACAATTTCATAAAAAATCTGACTTTCGGCAATTCACTCAGAAATGGTGCAAAACGGTTGCAAATGCTCCCCTGAAAGGTTTGGCGGTCGAAAAAGATGGCTTTTTATCACAGGACAAGAAATCAGCCCTCGACAACTTAACCGGCAGAAAAAGTTTTTTTTGAAAAAATCCCTAAGCCCCGGCGTCACAATTTCATCAAAAATCTGAATTTTGGCAATACACTCAAAAATGGTGCCAAACAGTTGCAATTGCTCCCCTAAAAGGTTTGGCGGTCGAAACAGAAGGCTTTTTATCACAGGACAAGAAATCAGCCCTCGACAACTTAACCGGCAGAAAAATATTTTTCTGAAATAATTCCTAAGCCCCAGGGTCACAATTTCATCAGAAATCTGACTTTCGGCAATTCACTCAAAAATGGTGCCAAACGGTTGCAATTGCTCCCCTGAAAGGTTTGGCGGTCGAAACAGAAGGCTTTTTATCACAGGACAAGAAATCAGCCATGGACAACTTAACCGACAGAAAAAGATTTTTTTGAAAAAATCCCTAAGTCGTGGTGAAAAAAGCTATTTAAAATAAACTTTTTGCCAGTGCCTGATTATTATTCAAGGCATAGCATCATACTACACTCCCATTCTCTGTGACAAGGAGCATATTAGCAAAAAACAAAATAGCCTTTAGTGAGATCAGCCTCCACAATATCTGTTCAGAAACACAGGCAATATTGTTTGTAGAATTTCACAGCCCAGAATAAATTCTATAGTATTTAATATACTGAATGCTTAATATAGCGACATGTGTCTCCTCAAGCAGGATTTCCAAAGATCAGGGACACCAAGACCAAGCGATTCATGCCTGAAATCAGAGTTAGACATGTTTCCCTGTGCATGATTCTTACTGGAAGGTTTTTATTTTATGGGAGGCAAAGTTTGTGAATCACTCTGCAATTTTCTAAATTTAAAGCAGTGTAACCTAGTTTCTCCCATCCCCCAGCAGAACTACAAAACCTGAGGCATCTTTAGTGGAGTTGTTCGTTAAAATGTAGCTACCATCTTAAATACTGCTTTTAGACAACAAATTGTGGTCATGATGCTTTATCTAAATGGTTATGTCAAGATTCAGTCTCCAGCATGAACAGGCTTCGACAGAAACAAGAGTTGGAATTAAATTTAGCATTTCACAGCCTTACCAGCAGATTAGTAGTCTAAATATAACAATGTATAAAATAACATTGGTCAGTTCTCTGCCTTACAGCCAGCGGCTTTCAAAGCATCACATCCCCAAATTGGCATTTCATTCTCTCATTCAGACATCTTACACCTTTGCAGTTGAAGAATTATTGTTGTTGTAGCTTCCTTTGGAATTCATTTGTTCCTGAATTTGCCCGGCCTAGAAGAAGTATAACTGTATCAGTCCATAATTCTTGCATTCACTATACTTCCCTGACTGGACATTGTTATTAAGGTTGCAATCCAATACACACCTGATAATATGTGCAACTGAGGTCAGTTTGGCTTCTGAGAAATGTGTAACCATGCACAAGATTGTGTCAAAGTACTGCATTAAAACTAACTCCCAATGCAGAAAGCCTGGCTTAAGTATCATTAATGGAATAAATTCCAAAATACATTAGGGCAATACCTTTATTTGACTAACCGTAATTCATGAAATTGCATACAAACTTAAGTTTCCTAAGATTTCATCTGGCTAGATGGTAAAACAAAACAAAAAATGCAGGAGAAAAAATACTATCCAAGCTACTATCCTTGTCAGCATCTGACAATAGTCTAAAGTGTGGAAGGTAGTGTCGACATTCAGATAAGATGTCCACAGGTGTATTGCAGGTTTCAGGTTGCACCCAACTCTCATGGGGAAAAGAAAACAATGATTTGAGTCTTCATGTCTGCACATCTTATTTTCAGGCAGAACACACAGGTTTCTTTGATACGTAACAGGTGTAAATAGTTCCCATATAGCCAGAGGTGGAGATCAATTCTACTAAAGTCGGCTGCGTTTCACCTATGGATGCAGAATGCAGTTAACAGATGGTTGCTAGGTTTGCAGACAGGATCAACTATTATGTGTTCTTCCAAAAGACCTGGGTACAACAAACCTGTACTTGAAAGGACCTGATTTGAATGTCTGATACCTCCTCTCAGATTGCTTGAAAAGTTTTCTCCCCCCCCCCCATTGTGTTTTCAACCATCTAGCCCATGGGTAGGCAAACTAAGGCCCGGGGGCCGGATCTGGCCCAATCGCCTTCTAAATCTGGCCCGCAGACGGTCCGGGAATCAGTGTGCGTTTACATGAGTAGAATGTGTCCTCTTATTTAAAATGGATCTCTGGGTTATTTGTGGGGCATGGGAATTCGTTCATTTCACCCCCTTCAAAATATAGTCTGGCCCCCCACAAGTTCTGAGGGACAATAGACTGGCCCCCTGCTGAAAAAGTTTGCTGACCCCTGATCTAGCCTGATAAATTCTGGTGAATTCAAAAATTTGCACATTGTTTTGTTTGAAATCTTGGTTGGTCCAATAAAGGGATTGCCCTCATTGGTGTAGCCCCCCTAGAGCAAGTAAATCCTAATTCCTGCTTGCCTCTGCCCTAGAGCAAGAAAATCAATAAAAATACTTAACTGATGTTCTGCCCCTAACAAATCCTGCCTACGCCCATGGTTGTCCTAATATGTATTCAAAAATACAATAATGCCACTACAGTGGTACCTTGGGTTACATACGCTTCAGGTTACATACGCTTCAGGTTACAGACTCCGTTAACCCAGAAATATTACCTCGGGTTAAGAACTTTGCCTCAGGATGAGAACAGAAATCGTGCTCCGGCGGCGCAGTGGCAGCGGGAGGCCCCATTAGCTAAAGTGGTACCTCAGATTAAGAACAGTTTCAGGTTAAGAACAGACCTCCAGAACGAATTAAGTACTTAACCCGAGGTACCACTGTACTTTGTGTACATTCATTAAACCTTTGGTTAGCTTCTACATAAAAATATGGAGCTGCTGTATGCTTGACATTTAAACAAGCAAAGAATTTTAAGTTATACACTTTACTCAATAATACTAAAGATTCTTTTTTTGCAACAACCATGCCTTCCATTATATGCATGTTTACCCAGAAGCACGCCTCACTGTTTTCACTGGGATTTACTCACAGGTTGATATGCAGATGACTGCAGTCCAAACTGTGAGCCAACTGAGATCTTCAAGAAGTAATAAATTACCATACCAATATTAGATAATACAGTTATTAAGACATATTAAAGCACATACTTACTGATGGAAGGGCACTAGCCATCTCTTTTGTTCCAAAGTGGGTAATGGGCACAAAGTTCTTTGGTTCTACTATCATGTTTCGGTCAAGTCTTGGAGGCTTCTTCTTTGGAGTACCATGAGAAAGAAAAGCATGTCTCATTCAAAAAATGGTTTGGATTTATAAAACTGGGAAAGTCATAGTTGTTAGCCATTCTAAACATTACACACAAATGCAGAATTACTGGAAGCCCACTTTGCTTCTCAAGTTGATATTGTTTATAATCCACCTATAATTAATATCCACTATTTAACTAGGCTTACTTTCCATTTCCTCATAATGAAAACTTTCATGTGCTGTTCTGTACAATTCCCGCGAAAGTCAATTTCCTAAATATATTTTTTTTAATGTCCCTAAGCAAGCTTTAATAATTATTCCCCCAGTTCTGCTTGTGCTTATAATACAGATGCTGACAACGCTTTCTGGATTTGTTTTATTTTATTATTCCAGGATCACAAGATCTTCTGTAAATTAAAGTCATTGTATTACTGCAGGGAAACAGCTGGAACTTAATTCACGGGTCAACTCACCACTTTGAGCTGGTTACCAATGCAACAATTAAAACAAACCCGGAACTCTGTCATTGTAGCACTCAGTGGCCTCAAGAGTGAGATATTAAAAGCAATGTGTTAAGCTTGTCATCGCTAAGCACCATGCTACTGAAAAATCAACACACTGTTTACTTCAAGCTTTTAGCAACCTACCTAGGACTGCAATCCTAAATGCACTTACCTGGAAGAAAGCTCCACTTAATTCAATAGGACTTAATTATAAGTAGGCATGATTAGGACTGCATGGTTAGAATACATGGTCAGGTTGTTTCCTATCCAGTTGTCTAAATGGAAAATATATTCCTGGTTTTGTTTAAAATATCTGAAATTCTATCAAGCAACTTTACTCTTCTCCATACCTCTATGCATCTTGCTGTGCCATTCAACAGTACTAAAAGAATAGGGCTGCTGTAGGGATTGTGGTGTTGCCTAGGCATAAAATGTTGAGTTTATATACAGTGGTACCTGTACTTAATTCATTCCGGAGGTCTGTTCTTAACCTGAAACTGTTCTTAACCTGAAGCACCACTTTAGCTAATGGGGCCTCCCGCTGCCGGAGCACAATTTCTGTTCTCATCCTGAAGCAAAGTTCTTAACCCGAGGTACTATTTCTGGGTTAGCGGAGTCTGTAACCTGAAGCGTCTGTAACCCGAGGTACCACTGTAGTAGGAATACATGTTTTAACATGAAGGTAGTGTTATTCTAAAGCAGCAATGCTGCAGCAAGCAAAGGCTCCAGCAGCTCAGTCAGCTGCTTGTGGCTGCAAAGCCAGACAGGATGTATGTGACTGTTGCCATGGAAACAAAGGGGCAGTCCATTCTCCTTATTGAGCACAGGATGTGAGCTCAGTGTGTGTCATATGACCTGTACAGGATGTACATGGGTGGAGTTTCGAGTTTCTCTCTGTTGGTTGAAGAGAGCAGACATCTTTTACTGTATGACTGCTAAAGACAGGAATAAAGGCATGTAGATACATTTCTGTCTGAGTCTGATTCCCCTCCCTGGGGATATGCAGGGAGGAGGAGAAGGAGGAGAAGCAGTTGGTGTGTTTTTCTCACAGCCTGAGGAAAATCGCCGGAACGGACCTCGTGTGTTTTTCCTGCCGGGAGTCGCCGGAGGGAGGTCAAAAGAATTCAGCCGGTGCCTGGAGAGATAGGCACATACCTCTGACCGAGCCTGAATTCTAACAGGTAGTTCCTGCCACAGTTAGCTTTACAAGAACAGGGAGAGAGTCATTCTTATAAAATTTCAGAAGCTTTTTTGCTGATCTTGCAATACTGTGTCACCAGAAAGGTCTTAGATAAAGACGTTTACAGGAGTATAAACTGTTAACTCCTGTAAGATATTTCATTAGACTACCTCAGAAGTTATAACACAAAAGCAGCTTCTGAACAAGGAATAGCAAGAGTCTATAGTATATGAAGATATTTTGCTTTATCATTCAGTGCCAAATAGAGTTGATTTAATGCAATCTCTTGAGTAAAATCTATCAGCTGTATTTTAGACAGACAGCATATTTTACCAAATCTATTTTTACTTAGCCCAATTAAATAAATTTGAGGTGCTACAATGCAAGGAACAACAGTTAGGAAGAAACTCACAGCCAAGTCTTCTAAACCAGCCACTCCTCTAAATACTGTAGTTTTCCTAAAATGAATGTTAAAATATGGTATCCGGTTCTTATAAAGGCACAAAAATTATCACCTGTATTTCCTCTGGTTTATCACCACTGCATTCTGTTTTGTTTTCCTCTGGGTGGAGCCCTTCTCACATATACTTTTAGGGCTCATTTGCTGAGGCATATTTACTTGGAAGTAAGTACTGTATAAGTGAATTCAGTTGTATGTAATCCCAAGTAAACATGCATGGGTTTGTGGACTTAATTGTGCCTTCATATTTTTCATTAAGGTTTCGAACCTACACGACAGCAGTCACTGAGATGTCTATAATTATTTTGAGCACCAATATAAATTAGTGTTTACAAGCTTGCATAGTTGCAATATGCCCCCAGTCTTGCGAGGTACTACAAGAGATCCAAATTTTTGTTCATGAGGAATATATAGGGACTATTTGTGTTCCCATCACCACTCAAGATGATGACCTGTGAAAGGAATAAACTCATCACAATTAAACAGTCCACATCTGGGTTTGCATCGCAGCATTTCATGGTGAGGTACATTATATGTGTGTATGAGGATTGTTTCTTTTAACAGAAATTTAATAAAAAAGAATTTTAATAAAAATAAAATTAATAAATATGTAACAGCTATATGACAGGTCAAAATCCAACAGGTCAAGCTGTTCTTTGAACCTTGGTGTCCATCAGTGTGGCCGCCAGCCACACTGCAGATAATAACATGACAGGAGTTCTTCAACAAGGAATTCCAATTAGAAGCAAGCAGCCTAATGTCACTAAAAGTCAGGCAGAGCATAAAATAAGACAAAGTAATGCCTGTTTACAGTCACTGCTTCATGTAGAATTGCTAGAGCTCCATAGGAGGAGAAATATAGGCTGGTGTTTTGATGACGACGATCTCTTGTAATCACTACCAAAATCACATTCATGAAGAATAGGGGGGTCTCACATTAGTCACTGGATTTCTGCCTTTTCACTACAGTATTTCCATACAAACCGACCAAGTAAAAACGGAGCCTGCTCTTTATGAAGCAAGATATATACATGGTAATATCCAGCAGATATAGACAGCAACACCAGTTTTGAATCTGCAGGCATCTGTTTTAATTTCTGTAGCGATGAACGTTAGCCTGTGGCAGCAAAATCAATGAACCATCTTGTGGCATCTGAAAAATGCTAGTCCACAAAACTGTTACACCCTTTTAAGAGTGCAATCCTATACAATGCCTACTCGAAAGTAAGTCCAATGAGTTCAATAGGACTTACTCCCAGGTAAGCGTATTGCTGCTTGGCAATGCACTCATCCTAAATCAGCTGCACTGACCACATCGAGACATGTCAGTGTATATAGGATTGCCTGGCTCGTTTGTTAAGGTTTGAAACACTGTGCAATTCTTATATGAACATCTGTTTTTATCATTTTTGAAATTTCCACAAATCCTTTTAATTCCATCTGTGGAATGCTCTCCCCAGGGAAATTCGCCTGGTGCCTTCATTATACACCTTTACGCGGCAGGCGAAAACAATTCCTTTTTAACCAGGCCTTTGGCTGACCTGATTTGACATTTAAAAATGTGGTTCTTTTTTGGGTTATTGTTTTTATCTTGATTTTATATATTGTGATCTTTTCTGTGAACTGCCCTGAGACCTCCGGGCATAGGGCAGCATATAAATTCAATAATTAAAATAAATAAAATAAAACCTACCACATATGATCGAATGAGCCTATAAGATAAATCTTATTATAAGCAGTGCTCTTTTTTCTGGGGGGTACCAGTACACATTTCGTGAATCTAACAGGTGAAGAAATTATTATTTTTTAAGTTTTTTAGTTTCTTCTCTAGCATGGTGAATCGTCAGTTCTATTGCTACCCCCAATGTCCTTTTACTGTGTTTGTTTTTCCCGATTTGAACTACAAAATTATGATTTTCTTGAGTCAAAATAAGAGTACTGTATGTTGCGTATTGAGTCAAAGGATTTTATATCTGTATTATTATTGTCTGTATTTGCATTAGGGTAAAGTAACTGCCTTTTGGTTCCAGAGGGTACAGTGACTATTGGTTCATTTAAGCTGCTGTATTTGGATCCTCTGTCTTATTGGTTTCCTCCAAAAGGCAGGACTGTGATTGCCTGATATTGTTCCCTCCAAAATGTATCCTTTCTAGCTAGTTCCCTGTCCCTATAAATGTAACTCTCCCCTCCTCAGGTCTCAGTCTTGTTTGCTTTAATAAAGAAGTGTTACTAGAGAACTGTCTCCAGCATATTATCTCAAGAGAGCTGAAATCACAAACCCCACGTCACAACACTGTACATAGCTGTCAACCGTCCTTTATTTGGTGGGAAACTCCCTTATCCCAGCACTGTGTCCCGCTGCTGTCCCTTATTGATGATGTCCCTTAAATTTCCCGGGTTTCAAAGGAAGCAGCTCCTCTCCCTCCCTCCCTGCCTGCCGGCCAGGGAGGACGGAGGCTCCAACTGTGTTGCTTGGCTGCCCAGCCCGCCCCCCCTCTCACCAGCCCCGGCCCCCGGGAGCCCCTCCCCGCTGGGATTGGCGGGAGCCTCGGGCCCTTCCGCCGCCATCCTCCTTGCGGCCACCAAACTGAGCGTCTCTCCCCTCTGCCCATCGCCGCCGCTCCCTGTTAGGTTGTGGGTGAACATATCAGACAACACAGCGATTCTTCAAACAGCTCTTGTTTATTCAGCGGCCAGAACAGAACTGAACTGAAGAGCTCAGTCAGCCTGCTTATATAGAGCTCCAGTACGACGTTACTGTAGCAACTTTCTAAAACTATCCAATCACTGAACGTCACTTTCGATCTTTCATTTGCATAACTATCTACAGTAGCCCCCTGCTGGCCCAGGGTGAGAACTTCAGTACATAACACCCCTGCTAGGCCATACTGCGGCTGCGCCGCCAAAGGACCCGCCAAAGGGCAGCCTGGCGCAGCCTATGAATTGCTGAGGAGCCTTGAGAGGAGAGTGAGGGCAACCATAGAGAAAGCAGTTCAGAGAGAGGAGGAGGAGGGGAGCTGGAGGCGCAGGCAGGTGTTCCAGGGGCTAACCATAGCGGGGAAAGCGGAGGAAGGACCACAAGCGCTTCTCCCATAGATTTGTAGTGGTAGACTAGCACAGATGGTCTGATCTGCGGGCTTACTTCGGGTGCTATTTCCCCCCCTCTCTTTCTCCCGCCCCGCCTGATGGAACTGAGAGCTGCAGATGGAGCAGGAGAGAAAAGATACAGAACTGCAGCAGCATCTTCGTAGCATGGACTTCATTTTCCGCGAAAAGTGGTTGCTGCTTGCAGTTATTTAATTGCAGTGTTTCATCGGCTGGTGTCTTGAGCACCAACCTCTGGAAACGAAGGGCTAAAAACCGGCGTTGCTCTCCCAAATTATCTGGTCCCTTTTAACTTCGTATTTCAGCTGGTTGAGTAAAATCCCTTATTTTGGCTGCTGATCCCTTATTTTCGAGGCTGCCGGTCCCTTATTTTCAAATCTGTAAGTTGACAGCTATGGTACTGTACCCCTAAACATTTTTTTTTTTTTAGAAATAAGCACTGATCATAAGCTACCGTTTATGGTTCCATCCACCCTCCTCAGTGAAAAATAAAATAAAAGCAAACACCGCCTGATGCCGCCAATAACCTTCCCCACCCAAATCTGCTGCCTCCACCCTCCCCGGAAGCTGTAAAGAAAAGGAAAACGTGCGCTGGTCGAAGAGTCATTGCAAGGTTGCACGATGGGGGCGTGTCCAGCGTTGCCAGGGGGCGGGGACCGAGGGCCAGCCAATGGGAATCGAACCCGCCTTCGTTTCTTCCCCCGGGTTGGACAGCGCGGACATTCCGCCGGCGCTCCGGGCCCGTTGGTTGGCTGCGGCGCCCCTTCCCGCCCAATGGGCGCTCGCGTCGCCCCGGCGGAGAGGCGAGAGGCGCGCGCAGCCGTTAGCTGGCTCTTCTTTTCGGCGAGCGCTTCGCCGCGGCGCGGACGGCTCTCGCTCTTGCCGCCGTTTCCCGGAGATAATGGCGCCCCTCGGGAGCTGACGCTCGTGGTTCCTCTCTTCCCCCTTCTCTGTCCTCCTCCTCGTCCTCCTCCTCCTCCTCCTCTAGCTTCGGAAGGGAAAGACTGTGAGGGAAGCCGACGCCGCCGACGCCTCCGGGCCTCGCGCGCAGCAACAGCATCACCAGCATGAAAGTCATCGTCGGCATTGGCGGGTGAGGAGAATTGGGGCGCGTGGGGCGCGGGCGCGAGCCAGGAAGGCGCGCGCGGGAGCCGAGCGGGCGGGCGGGGGGGGGGCGCGGGGGCGCATGGCTCTGGACCGACCTATATTCGCCATGCTGCTGCTGCTGCTCTTTTTATTTTATTTTCACTTGATTTTATTTTAGTTTTATTAGTAATAATTATAATAATGTAATAATTGTATCAAGCGGGGACGGGGGCTCATGGCTTTGGACCGACCTATATTCGCCATACTGCTGCTGCTGCTGCTCATTTTATTTTATATTCACTTGCTCTTATTTTTTATTATAATTATTACTTTATTATAATTATTACTATCAAGCGGGGACGGAGGCTCATGGCTTTGGACCGACATATATTCGCCATGCTGCTGCTGTTGCTACTCATTTTATTTTATATTTACTTGTTCTTATTTTTATTATAATTATTACTTTATTATAATTATTACTATCAAGCGGGGACGGGGGCTCATGGCTTTGGACCGACATATATTCGCCATGCTGCTGCTGCTGCTCATTTTATTTTCACTTGCTTTTATTTTTAATTTTATTATAATTATTACTATTACTGTCAAGCGGGGACAGGGGCTCATGGCTTTGGACCGACATATATTCGCCATGCTGCTTCTGCTATTTTTATTTATATTTTTTTCTTTTATTTTTCTTTTATTATAATTATTACTTTGTTATAATTACTGTATTTATCAAGAGGGGACAGGGGCGCATGGCTTTGGATCGACATATATTCGTCATGCTGCTGCTATTATTATTAATTATTTAGATGGCTTGTTTCTCCCAGAGCGGTTCAGTTTTGAACGTTTGTTTCTAGGGGATTGGGGAGAGGAAGAAGAGGGGGCTGAATTTTATTTTTAAACTTACTTATGGTTTGCTCTCGTTTGTATTATGATTGACCCCAACAAATAAATTTTGTTTAACTGGCTGATTTAAAAACAAGCAGCAGCAATGGGTTGCATAAAATAATATAAAATGTTATAATTGTGAAACACTTCTTTTGAAAACTAAGGCGGTCTTTAAAACAGATTTTTGGGGAGGGGCTTGCGATGCCATCAGGGTGGCAGAAAAGGCGCGCCAAGGGCAAAAGGGGAAGGTGGTGAGATGGGAGGGAAAGACCCAGAACAAAGTGGCGAATTGCACAGGTGCTTATTTGGGGGATCCAGGCTAGGCTCCCCTCCCTGTTGTTTCTTTATTATATTATTTTTATTTGAGTAGAGGTTGGCTTAGAGGGCACCTTCCCCCTCCAGGCCTCCACCGTTGCAGGGCAAGTGGAGCTGAGCATTGTTTCCGGTAGGGAAAGTGATGGGGGGTAGCGAGAGAGGAGCTGAGTCTGCTACAGTTGCTGCTGCTTGTGTTGGATGAACAGGGCCAGGATGGTTTTCACCCTCCTCTGGGGATGGCCTTCAGCCCTGCTGCCCATGTGCAAGATCTGGCAGCCGTTGCACCAGGAGGCTTGCTTCCACATGCTTAGTTTCCATTCTGTGCCACAGCAGCTGTCGAGGTTATGGTGTAGGATGTTAAAAGTGTGAGGCGGGGCTGGTTGCTGGCCTCATGGAACTGTTTCATTTTCTCTCTTTTTTAAAAAAATTAATTTTATACTTTTTTATTCTGACAAATTAATAATCATAAATAAATAAGAATAAAAATGTGCACCCCACCACTGAGACCATTCCATTTTAACTATGCAACCTCCGCAAATTTCAACACCTCTTGCGATGGCTTGACCCCTTTCCGTTTTAACAGTACAAGTTCTACAAACACCCTCCATATCTCCTCAGAATAATTACAACACCTCTTGCGATGGCTTGACCCCTTTCTGTTTTAACAGTACAAATTCTACAAACACCCTCCATATCTTCTCAGAATAATTTCTCCTGCATATTCCCCATCTTACCTTAATGGCACATGTTAATTTTTCATTAATAGCTATATCCCACACTTCTTTGTATCATTCTTCCTTTTTATATTCTGGTTGCCCCTTCCACTTCCTTGCTATAATAATTCATGCAGCTGTCAATAAATTTGTGAGCAAGTCCTTCCTAGCCTGTGAACCTTCCACCCCATCGTAAACTGATAATAATGCTACCTCTGGGCTTTCAGTCAGCTTTGACCCAGTGATTTCTGTTATTTGATTTTTATGGAGATCTTACATTGTATGGTATTGATTGTTTAATAAACGTGTGCGTTAAAACCAGTTGGGTGGTCAGAAGCTAGATTCTGTGTCTGGTTGGGGAGGCTGCTTAAGAACCCACGCTGATGATGACGATGGCACAGCTTTTTTAAAATTATATTTTTATCTTGCCCTTTCTTTCTACAAGGAAAGGGCTTAAGACAGATTCACAGAAGATTAAGTTGACAGTGGCTCCTATGCCTGCTCCCCCCAGGAACAGAAGCAGCATAGCACTGAATACCAGTTTTGGGAGAACAACAGTGGGAGAGGACTATTGTCCTTATATCCTGCTTGTGGGCTACCCATAGGTTGGCCACTGGGAGACTGGATGCTGGCCTAGATGGGACTGTGATTTGCGCCATCAGAACTCTTGAGTGCCGAATGGTGCATGTGGTTTGCACAAACGTCGTTCTACTTTGCATTGACAACTCTGTGAGCTAGGCTGAAAGGGTGTGATAGTTATCCTATGAACTTTACGGCTGGTTGGGCTGCCCTAAAACCTTTAACTAGTACTTTACTTTGGCTTGTCTATGAATAAAAGCAGTGATAAAACAAGGACTTAATGCATCTGACTAAGCAGATTGTGTGTCTCCAAAGCTACAATAAATGGTGCCTTGCTGTTCTTACTGGGGATGTTTTAAAATGGTAGACACTGTGTGTGTGTGAGAGAGAGAGAGAGAGAGGGGGGGAGGGAAGCTTATGGGCGGTAGTCAGGACATAGTTTGCAGCCACTATAAGCAGAATCAGGAAGTACAGCTGTCTTTTCTTGCAGCTAGTTTCATATTTCCCCTTCTTTATCTCTTTGGTTCACTCATCTCCTAGTAACGTTTTCCCACACAGAGATGTTTCTTGCTTCCCACAGATGTGTTTGGAGTCTGCATGTTTTCTAATTTAATTCACACCTTTCATCTTCCATTCTTCCTCCCACATTCTTATTTCAGGATCACCAATGGTGGGAAGACCACCCTGACCAACAAACTTATGCAGGCACTCCCTAATTGCAGTGTTGTGCACCAAGACGACTTCTTTAAGGTGAGGCAGAATTCAGTTTGTATACCCTTTTACGATCCCCACTTTCGTTGCATCACCTCCTACCACATCCTGTTTTGAATACAAGAAACCTGCAACCTGCATCTGTTGTAAGTAGACTACTTATTACAGACTTGCTGTCTGTCAGGGGTACTTCACTTGACCCTTTCTATATAAGGTGGCTTTGGGAAATGGGTTGAATTCTTAAGATGAGGGTTGTACTGTGTGGCAGTGCTAGGGCCATCAGCACCCAGTGTTCTGAATGCCGAGTCCAAAATACATCCTATTTCTGTCTGAGATGTCTGTGGAAGGAGCGATGGCTGGAATCTCCCATACAGTCCCACAACAGTAATAGAATGCTGCAGAGTTTCTGCTGCAGCAAGTAAACCACAAAGGATGTTTTAGTATCTGATATCCATAATTGTGTATTTCTGTCAATACAGTGGAACCTTGGGTTGCGAACATGATCCATGTGGGAGGCACGTTCGCAACCCACAGCGCCGCATCTGTGCATGTGCGGGTTGTGATTCAGCGCTTATGCGCAATTTAGTGGTTCTGCGCAAACGCCAAAACCCGGAAGTAACCTGTTCCTGTACTTTGGGTTTGACACAGTGCGCAATCCAAAATCACGTAACCTGAAGCACCTGTAACCCGAGGTACCACTGTATCTATATGAGAAATAATTGAGAAATTTCTGTTGTGCCGTTACCTGTGCACAAACACAACTGAACTTCCACATAACATGGGCAGAACTGCTGTTGTGACCTAGGGCAGCCATCTGACTACCTCTGTGTGTGCTGAATAATAGCCACTGTATGCAGAAGTTAATACTAGTTGATCATATGTTGTCCAGTAAGCAGTTAAAACCAGCGTTATTTATTTAAAGTACTTTTAACTCTACTTCTTAGTCAAGAAGGCTCCAAAAGTAGCTTAACGAAATCAAGTAGTAAGACGGTCCCTGCCCCGCCAGCTTCAATCTAAAATAGGTGACTCACAAAGAAAAAAGAAGGATGTAAAAAGCAATCTTAGGCACCAGTTATTAACCTTATGACTTGTTTGTGTAAGTAATGCCTATTGAAGTTGCTCATCTCTTATAAAAGTGGTATTTCCCCCTTTTGTCCCACAGCCATAGTAATGTTTTGAAGGGCAGGGAAGGGAGGTCATCTTGCAAATGCTAGAATACAAATGGTCCTGCTAAAATGGATTTTTGTACTGGCCACACCTTAGTGAGGCAGATTTCTAGCTGTTATAATTGAGGAGAGTTTTGCAGATGTGTTAGAAAATAACCTATTTGCAGAGGTTAGGAAGTGAGGCTTCAGTGATGAGCATAGCTTGTTTTCCTCACAACTGACATGATAAAATATGCAGAAACATGTTGGTTTGCTGGTGTTACCTTACCTAATTGCAAATGTTGGCTGCTTTTAGCACAGAATGTTCACCTTGGTGCTGAATTCTTAATTTTACAATAAGACTCTAGATAGCATCAGCAGCAGATCCATACATTTAAAATGGGGGACAAGGTATTCACTTCTAACAGCTGAATGGGATGGTGAGTGAGGGCCCTGTGTCCATTGTTTACTTCCCCATAGCCTTTCTTAATCCTACACCTTAGCTCATGTCTAGTATTGGAACTTAGCTGAGAAGCACACACCTGGAGGGAGAGATGGAGGGCTGGCACACCACCTCTTTTTGCTGTAAAAATTAGATACTCTAAATATTAAGAGAAATTTGGTTTCAAATATGCAGGTCTCCTATAGTTGTATCTAATTACCTCTACTTTAAACAGATGTAATATTGGACATATTTAGCCCACCTAGTCCTTTTCCCCCACACTGTGTGCAAATTCCTCCCCTTCTTTCTCTTTTCCCTGCCTCCAGCATTGACCATTCAGTTGGTAACTTTGATCCTAGGAGTATAGAATCATCCCACTCTTAGTGAAACTGCTCCATATCCAGCAACATTTGTTTTCTCCAACTTGCTAACCTAATGGGGTTTCATACTGTTCCTACCTGATGTTTTAAGCCTTCTTTGTCCTCTTGGCCTTATTTTTGTTTTGCCATGTCAATTTACTTTGGGAGGAGGGTTGATGGCTGTGAGTTGTTCTGCAGTCAGTGGATAAGACCTCTGGTGTGGCCTCAATGACATTTCTGTTTTTGAAAGTAGGTTAGGTGTGCTTGTGGTAGTGATTAGATAAAGGGTGAAGTGTCTTGTTTCTGCCTTTTAGATCTGCACTACTTAAATTTATTGAAGGTGCAGCTGTAATACATTTTTAAGGGCAGTGAATTACCAGAAATCTGTTTCAACGGGCTCTTTTACCCATCATGCTCCTCTTAAAATGGATGTTGAATTTGTCAGCAGTTCTGTAGACAGTTCTTATTCTGTTTCAGCCCCAGGATGAGATAAAGGTTGAAGATGGATTTAAACAGTATGATGGTAAGTTCTGTTTATATCCATGCAATTACTAAAAATAAAAATTCTAGTCCTAGAACGGCACAATAGGGCATGAGTTGGTAGAGTCCCTTGGAATTCATAACTTTGATAACACGTGTTTTTCTTGAATCTAATGAATCTTACTGCTTTTTTGTCTTAGTTATTAGTGCTTTGGACATGGATGCCATGATGAGTACCATCAACGCTTGGAAGAAAAACCCAATTAAGTTTGAACGATCTCATGGCATTAACACACTAGATACTAGAGCAATAGAGGATTCAGAGGAGAATGATACCATCCATATTCTTATCGTGGAAGGATTCTTGCTTTATACTTACAGGTAACTGAAGCACACGGTTAATGAGCTCTAACTAAGTGATTACTTTATAGAGTCATGACATTTCAATGATCCCTTCTGTTTATAAGTAAAACTTAATATTCCTAGAGCTGTTCCAGCCGTCTGTATCTAATCACATAACTGCTAGCAGCTGCTTGGCAGGTCTTTGATAATGAAATGAGTGTTGTGTGATTATTTTTGATTGTATGGGCACATAACAGCAGACTGTGATAACATAACCATTACTTGTTCTGGTGCGTGATAGATAATTGCTGTTCTTTCAAAATGTGGTTACCTTTTGGTGGGGCTGACCGGGGCAGAATAGCAGAAATGAAGGACTAGGTTGGCATATTTTCAATGAAGTAACTCAAATCTTAGCAAGCATTTTTAAAATTTATATTCCTGGTTGCAGCTTGAATATGTGCCAGCCCTATAGTAAGGGACTTGGACTTCCAAACAGCTTTGGATCATCTCCCTCACCAAAATCTCCTGAGTGAACTTAATGATCATGGGGTAGAATTACCAGTTCTTTTATGGGTCATCTGAGTTCAAGAGCAGAAAACAGCAAGAACAGAGAGTTACGGTGTGCTGTCTGCCAAGGATACGTATTGGGACTAGTACTATTTAATCTATTCTTAACTATCCGGGTGAGCAGTGAGATAGTTAAAATTGTGAATGTGACACCAAAATGTCTGAGACTGTGAAAATCGAAGCTGATTACAGAGAACTCTAAAGCAGGTCTCTTCAACCTTTTTCAGACCCACACCCACTTTTAACTCAAACATGCATTTGGGGCCCCATTTCTTAATTTTTTTAATCATATATTGTACAGTTGTACCTTGGATCCCGAACACCTTGCGAGTCAAACATTTTGGCTCCCAAACGCAGCCAGCCCGGAAGTGAGTGTTCCAGTTTGTGAACGTTCTATGGAATCCGAACGTTTGATGCAGCTTCTGATTGGCTGCAGGAGCTTCCTGCGGTCAATTGGAAGTTGCGCCTTGGTTTCCGAACGTTTTGGAAGTCAAACAGACCCACCAATTGAAGTCCAGTTCTCTCAAGGACTTGTCCAAGTTGAGTGAACAGGCAACAAAATGGCAAATGGGTTTCAATGGTAATAAATGTAAAAGGATGCACATTGTGGCAATAATATTCACATGCATGCTGCAAGGATATGAACTGGCACTGACTCTTCAGGAAAGATCTTTTGTTATAGTGTGTAGTAATATCAAATCATCAAGCCTCTTTGTGGCAGCCTTGAAAATAAAGGTCCATGCTAGGAATTGAAAGTAAAATGACACATTGTTGCCCTGATGGAAATTTAATGTGACCACATTCAGAGTACAGGTAATTCGCAACTTACAAGCGTTTAACTTTTGAGCATTCAGCTTTATGCGCTTGGCAGTTTAAAAAATAATTAGAAGAGGAGGCAGGTATACGGGGAAAAGCCTGGCAATCCTATCTGCCGTTAATCCTAGCGAGATTTGATTATATGCGCTGTTGGGTATAGGTGCTATCCTCTGAACATAACCCCCCAGGGTAAGTTGAGAGTCACTGTATTGTGTATGCTTCTGGTTGCTCAGTCTTTAATAAAAGTATGGTAGAGCTGTAAAGGTGTAAAAAAAGGAAATATCAAATATCAAAGGGTGGAAAGGCAGAGCATGTGGGCTTTTCAGTTTATAACAACCAGTGCAGGAGAGGGCATGACATATTATTCATGGTTATGGATTTCACATAATGAATTTGATGAGCAGACCATTCGGGACAGAAAAGAAAATATTCTTTTACAGGAGCTTAATGTAGTACATTCACTGCTGCAGAACATGGTTGCAGCTTAAATGGCTTTAATAGGGGATTAGACAATTCATGGGGAATACGCCTGTCAATAGTTCTTAGCTATGAGCCACGTAAGAGGCAATGCTCTGGTTGCTGGATGTAACTATTGTGTTGATGCCCATTGTTGGATAAAGGACGCTAGATCATTTGGTATTATTCATGAGGGGTTTTCCTTTGTTTTGTTGTATTAAAAAAAACCACCCAGGTCACCTTTTCTTTTCTTTTTAGGCCCTTGATTGATGTATTTGACTACCGGTATTTTCTTTCTATTCCCTATGAAGAATGCAAGAGGAGGAGAAGGTAAGCCAAACACACACACCCTACAAAATGCACAAGTTGTTTTGATAATCTGAAAAGTCATGTTGAGGTGACTGAATAAGTAAATGGGGTTTGCATGAGCAAAGGACTCCTAATTTGCTCGATAGTAATCACATTCAAGCTGAAACTTACGGTGTGTTTTTCTCCCTCCTCCCCAAATATTTAGTTCAAGGAATTACACTGTACCTGATCCACCGGGTTTGTTTGACGGTCACGTCTGGCCCATGTATGTCAAGCATAAGATGCTAATGGAAGACCTTAATGTTGACGTGGGTAAGTTTAAATTGGGACATGGGGTCAGTTTTAAAGATGATTGTATTCTGTGAGGTAGGTGTTACAAGTTTATTTTAAGATTTTATAAGGCAATGTTCCCACAGTGATTTTACCACTGTGAAATATTAGTGTTATTGAAATGATCGATTTGCTCAAGCTGCAACTGTTGCTCATTAAATAACTTCATAATGAATTGACTTTCAGTATATGACTGTTTGAGTAGGGCAGTGTTGAATTGATAACATCTGTGTACAGTGGTACCTCGGGTTAAGTACTTAATTCGTTCCGGAGGTTCGTTCTTAACCTGATACTGTTCTTAACCTGAAGCACCACTTTAGCTAATGGGGCCTCCTGCTGCTGCTGTGCCACCGGAGCCCGATTTCTGTTCTCATCCTGAAGCAAAGTTCTTAACCCAAGGTAATATTTCTAGGTTAGCGGAGTCTGTAACCTGAAGCGTATGTAACCCGAGGTACCACTGTATCTGCCCATCCTTCACTTCAAAGTAGTCCTTTTCTAGCAGCCCAGATTGTCTCCTTTACACAGATTCAAATGGCTGGGGCTGCAAAGGAATGCTTACATGCCACATGGAGACTAAATTTTCTGCCCCAAGATTCAGAACCAAGTTTTCAAGTTAAAAACGGTGGTTTTTATTGGTGGTTGCAAGAACCAATGATCCCTGTATTCTGAACAAAATGCTTCTTTGACCTGGAGGTAGGCTGTATGAATTGTGTATTGCTTTGTAACGATTTGTTGGGTCTCTGGACCGTAATAAAGATTGTTGTTGTTGTTGTTGTTGTTGTTGTTGTTGTTAAAAACGGGAGGGATATAGTGTACTCAAAGGTCACACATCTGTCTTTGGGCTAGGACACCTTTGGCCCTCCTGATGTTGCTAAATTACAACTCCCATCTCTTGATGGGGCTGAAGAGAGTTATAGTTCAGCAATATCTGGAGGGCTAAAAGGGTAGGTGGTTTGGATGGGCCTGCTTAGTTGTCTGGGGACCATTTTGCTCATTGCAGGCACATAACTTTACAGTAATCTGTAATCAGTATCCTAGCTCAGAGGTTTTCAGCCTTTTGGGGTCCATGGCTCCCTTGGCCCAACTACATTCTTTCTGTTGCACCCCTGTGGGGCTCAGGAGCCCAGTTATGTCACCCCTTGCCTGCAGAGCTGGCAGCCCCTCACCCCTCCTTTGTGGAGGGTTGCCTCAGCCTCCTCTCTTCTCCCCTCTCATTGGGAGTCCTCTGGGCAACTGCTGCCCCTGATCTCTGAGCTGCCCACCTTGCCCCAAAGAGCGGTGCCTCATACTGCCCCACAGGTGCCTGGGAAGCAACCCTTGGCCATCCCCAGAGGCACCATTTGCTTGGGGAGCTCAACAAACAGCTGTGCAGGCCTTTGGGAGGCAGAGATGTGTTGAGGGCATCAGAGGAGGGAAGGAAAGAGAGGCAGAGGTCAGGGTTGCCCATGGCAACCCAACCATCATTCAAGGCACCACAGAGTGCCACGGCACACTGGTTGAAAACCACTGTCCTAGCTTGTTAACAAACTGTACTTTGAACTCTCCTTTATTTCCTGTTTGCTGAATTGCCATGGTTTGTCGCTAGGATCAGAAACATTGTAACAGCAAACCAGTATTTTGATACATCTGAATCAGGCCTGGAAATGGTCTGAAAACTTTGAATAATCCAGTATATATTCATGAAAATGAAACTGCATTTCTTCAGGAAGATCTTTGTGAATCTTAAACATCTTCTTTCCTCCTCCCCCTAACTCTTGTTGGCCAGATTTAAAAATGCATTACATATGCAGATCTGTGCGCCTGGCATACACAGAAATAGCAATACTTAAAATAACTGGCTTATTTCAGCTTGCTTCCTTCCTTCTTCAAATGGTGGTGTTTTATATTTCAGTTCAGTTGGATGGAAGAAAATCAAGAGAGGAGCTCTTTAATGAAGTCTATGAACACATTCAGAACAGCTTAGAAGAACTGCTGGTAGGAATTGTTCTTAAGTAGGGGGGGCAAAGTGAGTTGCAGATTGTTCCATGTAAGATGATTAACTCATTACGTTCCAAAAAAGTATATCTGTGTGCGTGTGCATCAGTGCTCTGTATTTTAATTTGGGCTACCCGCTAGGGTTGCTAACAGGTACTTGATGGCGAGCAATCTCTCAAATATTGATTTTTTTCAGATGATTACAATTATATAAAGGCTACATCCCATGTCATACAGCTGTTATAAGCATATAATTACCTCTTTTGGAAAATGTGTTTATGTAATTTTTTTTATTATTTTACAGAGATAGACAAGTGGTTGGAGGATTCTTGTGAAGTAGAAGACACTTGTTCAGTAACTTATTTTTTTCTCTCCTACATATGCCTGGCTTGGCAGTAAAGTTCCAACTTCTATGAAGATTTTTTTCCCCTTTGCTGTTAATAAATACATTTTTCTTGCTGACATAAGTCTCTAAAATGTGGCCTTGATTAAAAAGCATTTACCACCTTCAAAGATTTTGAGATTTATTTTGTGCTTTTTTTATTAACGCATAGGAATCCTAGCGGTTGTATTGTGCAAATTATATTGTCAATAGTATAGGATGCTTCCTAATACCTGGTCAGACTGCCTTGTCTATTATTATTTATAACCCACCTTTTTCTCAATGTGGCTTACAGCTAAAAATAAGAACCACTAAAATAATAAACAATTATTAAAGAACAATTAAACACTGATATAATTAAAGCTATAATCTGTTAAAACCATGCAAATAATTACAATAGAAACAGCACAGCACCAGCCCTTTCATTAAAAGCAGTCAGTTCCCAAAAGCCTGTTGGAACACAAAAGTCTTCATGCCAGCAGGACGACAACAAAGAGGGAACCAGTCTAGCTTCTCTAGGGAGGGCGTTCCAAAATCTGGGAATGAACTCTCCTGAAGAGTTCAAAACCCAGGCAGGTTCACATGAGGGGAAACTGTCTTTCAGATAGTTTGGATCTAAGCCATATGGGGCTTAATAAGGTTAACCAGCACTTTGAATTGCACCTGGAAAGACAGGTAGCTAGTGGAGCAATTGTGGAATGCCCTCTCATCAGATGTCAAACAACTACCGTATTTTTCGCTCTGTAGAATGCACTTTCCCCCCTCCAAAAATTAAGGGGAAATGTGTGTGCGTCCTATGGAGCAAATGCAGGCTCCTTGGCTTCAGTGATAGCAATGCGAAGCCTCCGAAGTGCAGAGGGAGCGCTCCCTCCGTGCTCCGGAGGCTTCACGTTGCTTTCGCTGAAGCCTGGAGAGCGAGAGGGGTCGGTACGCACTGACCCCTCTCTCCAGTCTTCAGGGATAGCTGCCTGAAGCCTTCGGAGTGCAGCGCAAATTCCTGCTGCGCTCCGCAGGCTTCAGCAGAGGGGGAGAGCTGCGCAGCACCCCTTCAGCCAAGCGGGAGGAGAAATGGAAGGGGCTCCGTTTCTCCTGCCGCTTCGCTGAAGGGGCGCTGAGCAGAGAGGGGAAGAATTTATTTTTCTTGTTCTCCCCCTCTAAAACAAGGTGCGTCCTATGGTCTGGTATGGTCTGGTGTGTCCTATAGAGCGAAAAATACGGTATTGTGACTTTTAGAAGACATCTGAAGGCAGTTCTGTTGAGGGAAGTTTTTAATGATGTTTTATTGCGTGTTTAGTATTTTGTTGGGAGCCACCCAGAGTGGCTGGGGCAACCCAGTCAGATGGGCAGCATACAAATAATGAAATTGTTAATTATTAACAAGGGAGTCGTATGCGTCCTATAACCAGCCCTAGTCAACAATCTGGCTGCAATCATTTGAATCTGTTGAAGTTTCCGAGCACTTTTCAAAGGCAGCTGTGCATGTATCTTGTTTAGATTATTGTAACATGCTGTAATTAAAGTGTGTGTCACTGATCAAGTCGGGCATCTCAAGGAAATGGGTGCAGCTAGCAAACAGCAAATGCGCTCCTGGCTGGCAAATGTGCTCCTGGTCACCCCAAAGCTTCTTCTCTAGCTTAGTATTGCCTACTGGCAGCTGCTTTTCAGGCAAAAAAGGTGCTTTACACCACCCATCTCATTCTTTGAATTAGTGATTGTACCTGGGACACTGCCTACAAAACATAGGATCAATCCTACTGAGCCATGACTCCTCCCCAACAGAAGAAAATTCTGCAATTGCTGACAAATCACAGGAAACAGGCAGTTGAGACAGTTCCCACTTGGCTGCTATCTAGGGAATATTGACTTCAGCAGTGTGATACAATACGTTTAACAATGCAGATATTGGCAGTACTGATAGAAAAGACCACAAAATAAAGCCTGGTTTTCATTGAACAAGGGCAGAATGTTCCATATTTGTTACAAAGATAAGTTCTATGTAAGGAGACACTTGCTGATAAGGAGTTGGTACAATTGTAACAACACGACATTTTATAGAACGCTTTCTGAATTTTCCCTGTAGCCCTTCTGACAGATTTGTAAGGTAGACCATTATCTGTATTACAGACTTGTAACACTTCTTGAACTGGGATCATTCAAGGTCAACGGTTAGCCATTACACCAGCTGTTAAAGCTGGGAAGAGAACACATATAAACTAACACAATTCAGTATATTATCTCATGGGTAGACTCAAAATAGAAAGTCAACAGCTAAAAATGCAGCTGTTGCTACACTATGCTGGATGGTGCATTTACTAGCTGGATAAAGTTTTCTTTAAAATGTAAAGAAAATGTAGATTCGGGACCTATAAAGACATTGAAAAGTACCAAGTTTATTTGCTTTAAAAAATAATACATAAAATCCAAGTATTATGAGTCTGAAGCTCTAGTCTGCTCAGAAACTTTTATTGATATACTGCACAGGACATCTGTTTCTATATCTTGCTGTATACCTTTTCAAGCTGTGGTCGTACTTTTGTAGTTCGTAGCAGGTACAAAAGGACTGGCGGCTACTTCAACCCTAGGTGTAGCAGCTTTCGTATCGGAGCTGGACCTCCCCAGTATCCCCTAGAATAATTTTTTCAAGGGTTAGAACTGGGATAAAGACCACTTCAAGCTTCATCATATTCACACACAAAAAAACCTTTTAATGTAGGTGCTTTCCTTACAATCAAGATTCCCTTCTCTTATTTGCATAAGTTATGTAACTGGCATGACAAAATATAAATCGAAATGGTTGCTATTTGCTGCAGTGATGACTTGTTCATATAGTTCATGTTTAATCTGAGATGTAAAATTTGGAAACCAAGGGAAAAATTGGTGTATTTTTTAAAAAAAGTGGAGAGACAATACAATACAATACAATACAATACAATACAATACAATACAATACAATACAATACAATACAATACAATACAATACAATACAATACGTGTGTGTGTGTGTGTGTGTGTGTGTGTGTTTGTTTTTAAATACACATTACCTACCAAAAACGCTTCATTTCTTTAGGACAATGAAATGAAATACAGTCGTACCTTGGATTCTGAACACCCTGGTAATCTGACGTTTTGCCTCCCAACCGCTGCAAACCCGGAAGTGAGAGTTCCGGTTTGCAAACATCCAAAGCAGCTTCCGATTGGCTGCAGGAGCTGCCTGCAGCCAATCAGAAGCCGTGCTTTGGTTTCCGAAGGTTTGGGAAGTCGAACAGACTTCCAGAACGGATTCCGTTCGTCTTCCAAGGTACAACTATGTATATCTTTGTTTACTGTAGAGTTATCCTGTCTGGTATATTAATAAATAATAATTAACAATAATTATTTATACCCCACCCATCTGGCTGGGCTTCCCCAGCCACTCTGGGCGGCTTCCAACAAAATATTAAAATACAGTAATGCATCAAACATTAAAAGCTTCCCTAAACTGTATTAAAAGTATAATTGCAAGTCAAATATAGTTACAAATGGAGCTACAAGCTGCTGAACTGTAACAGCAATCCAAACCCCTGAATCTCAGTGCGGAAGGAGTTTTGGATAGAGTGCAGCTGTCTCTCTGCTCAGTTCTGCCTGGTTCTGTCAACAGTTGAGCTCCACTGTCAGGGAGTGCCCTTGGGTGTACCCACCCAAACAGGTAGGCAGAAGCCCCTGAAATTGGGGTGTTCTGGGGCTGGCATGAGTGTTGCTGTCCTTTGACAGCAATGGGCCTGATCTGGGCATCTTTGCTGCACCAGCCTGAGAGATGGCTCAGTAAAGGGCCATTCTTCCCTGCTCCCCTGCCTTGACGGCCTCCAACTTGGACCTCTTTCAAAGAGGATAAAACAAATTGATGGAGGATCTGAATACTTAACTGCTGGAAATGGCAGCTTCTCCTAGGAAGTGGTTCTGCTTGTGGGCTTGCAATGGGCGGCAAGTTGTCCAGATTTTGGACAAGATGAGGGCACTGGTGTGATCCAGCAGACTCTTATGACCCTAAATTGGGGTGGTGGTTGTGTCAAGCCTCACTATGGCCAACCCAGGCGTTAGGACTGCAGTTAAAGCTATCCCTCTAAAAAATGAACTTGGCAAGTCAAATTTCCCTCTCTGCAGCTACGTCGAAAGCTGCGTCAATCCATTTGGAACAGCAGATTGCTAAAAATTTTTTAATTTAAAGTGCTTGTTTGGTGTAAAGTAAAGGTAAAGGGACCCCTGAGCATTAGGTCCAGTCGTGGATGACTCTGAGGTTGTGGCGCTCATCTCACGTTATTGGCTGAGGGAGCCAGCATTTGTCCGCAAACAGCTTCCGGGTCATGTGGCCAGCATGACTAAGCCGCTTCTGCCGAACCAGAGCAGCACACGGAAATGCCGTTTACCTTTCCACTGGAGTGGTACCTATTTATCTACTTGCACTGGCGTGCTTTCGAACTGCTAGGTTGGCAGGAGCAGGGACCGAGCAACGGGAGCTCACCCCATCGCGGGGATTCGAACCGTCGACCTTCTGATCGGCAAGTCCTAGGCTCTGTGGTTTAACCCACAGCGCCACCCGCGTCACTTTTGCTTGTTTTGTGTTCTTCGGCATTAAACTGATAGCACATATAGAACTTCCCTCTATAAAAGCATCTTTGAAACACATAACTGCATCTTTAATCCCCCCCCAATATAAGATGTTAAATTTTCTCTATGACGGTCCAAATGGCTTTTTTTTTAGACATTCACCGTTCAAACGAAAACCTACCTGCGCAGTTAAGAAATGTACAGTTGGTTTGCTGCATTGCACAAACCTGTGCCGCAAAAAATGCCCTTGCATTTTGCGTAGGTCGGTTTTTCCAAAACCCGTGCAAGTTAGTTTGGCACATATACACAAGGGATACTTACTTCAATAGCCCGTGCCAGTAAAGGAAAGGCATGAGATCAGCTTTCATGTGAAAACTTGTCAGCCGCTCCTTGCTCTGGTCAAAAGGAAATGTTTCTAAAGGCTGCGCGCTGTAATCAAATTCTGCCAGGATCGCGCGGTTGTAGTTGGTTACCAGGGGGCAGGATGTGTATCCGTCATACTACAAAAAGATTTTGTGGTGTACATTTTACATAATGGAACAAAAAAACCCCAAAAACTTCACCTGAATTTTGCAAAACAATTTCTCAGGTTGTCCACCCCAGAAGGATCCCTCCAGTCTGCTTATGACTAAGTGGTGTCCAAACTTTTTCCAAAGAGGGCCAGATTTGATGAGGTGAAGGGCTGTGAGGGCCGACCAAAGTTGTTAACCTCTTTTAAGGGTTGAAGATGAGCTTTTTTTGGATTTTATCCCAGGATTAAACCGCCCATCGGGCCATATTAGGCCCCCAAAATGGACTTTGGACATACCTGGCTTATGCAAAATACAGTCGTACCTTGGAAGTCAAACGGAATCCGGTCCAAAACTCCGACTTCCAAAACGTTCAAAAACCAAAGAAGCTCCTGCAGCCAATCAAAAGCCGCGGAAGCCCCATAGGACGTTCGGCTTCCAAGAGAACGTTTGAAAACCGGAACACTCACTTCTGGGTTTGCGGTGTTCGGGAGCCAAAACGTTCAAGACCTAGGCTGTTCGAAAACCAAGGTACGACTAATAACCTTTGTGTAATTCTCTTTACCTCTTTCATACAACATGGTAAATAAATTATTAAAAATTAGTTTGGAGATGGTACTTAATGTAGTTAGATTAAATCAAATAAACAAGGAATACAGTGGTACCTCTGGTTACATACTTAATTCGTTCCGAAGGTCCATTCTTAACCTGAAACTGTTCTTAACCTGAAGCACCACTTTAGCTAATAGGGCCTCCCGCTGCTGCCCCGCCACCGCCGCATGAATTCTGTTCTCATCCTGAAGCAAAGTAATATTTCTGGGTTAGCGGAGTATGTAACCTAAAGCATCTGTAACCTGAGGTACCACTGTATTCGGTGTTATATTGGAGGGGATGCCAGGAAACGAGGAATTATGTTCACATGTGATGGAGGTGTAAACATGTACAATTTTGGGGGGCAAAGGGTGTTTAAGGAGATAACAGAAACCACTGGGTTAAAGCTGACCAAAAGTCCAGAGGTAGCATTATTATCAATTTACGAAGGAGTGGAAGCTTCACAGGCTATGAAGGTCCTGCTCACAAATTTATTGGCAGCTGCACTAATTATTATAGCGAGGAAGTTGAAGGGGCAAACATAATATAAAAAGGAAGAATGGTACAAAGAGGTGTGGGATATAGCTATTAATGATAAATTAACATGTGCCATTAAGGTAAGACGGGGAAGATGCAGAAGAAATGATTTTGAGGAGATATGGAAGTTGTTTGTAGAATTTGTACTGTTAAAACAGAAAGGGGTCAAACCATCGCAAGAGGTGTAGAAATTTGCGGAGGTTGCTTAGTTACAATGGAATTGTCTCGGTAGTGGGGTGCACATTTTTATTCTTATTTATTTATTACTATTAATTTGTCAAAATAAAATAAAAATTTAAAATAAAGATGCAAAGAGAGAGAGAGTATACCTCCCCAGTACCAATTTCTCATTACGATGTTTTGTCTTTTTCTACTGACTTGGCTTATGTCCAAAAGCAGGGATATAATGGCAATTTGGAAGTTCTCTTGCCTGCTGTTGTATGTTAGCAGTATTAAAAAATGAACATTGCAGAAAAAACCATAAATAAATTTGCAAGTGTTTAGCATATCATAAAATTGTTGGGATAGTATTTTTTTCCAGAAAATGCAAGAAAATCCAACCTATGAAAAGCATAGACACAAGTTATATCTGTTCTTGTATTGCCGTTAAAAATAAATAAATATCTGGAGTGGTGTTTACCAAATGCATTTGGGCCATGACAGCAGAGCAGCAGAAGAATGGAACCTTGTTTTAATTAAATGGATTAATTTAATGCTCCTAATTGGGGGCTCCTCACATCATATTACTAGGAAATAACATTTGCCAATACTTGTGTGGCCAGATATATGGAGAGAGAGAGATTTTCTTAAAACCATTTATCTACCACTTATCTCCCAATAGTCTCTTAACTGGTTTACAAAGATAAAAAAATAATAATTTGAAAATATAAAATCAAGCTATAATTAAAATGCTTGCTGGATTTTTTTAAAAAAAAAATAATCAGTTGGCACTGAAAGTTCAGTCTGACCTGAATTGGAAGGGAACTCCAAAATATTGGGCCCACAATACTCATTGTATAGATCCTGGTAGATATTAGCTGTGCCTTCACCAAAGAACTCTGTGATAGGGCAGGGATATAAGGGATTAGGTGGTCCTTAAAATATTCTGGACCCACATTATTAAGAGTGGGGCTGCCCTATGTCCTGATTTTTCAGGACATGTCCTGGAATTCACCTCTGAAAATGGCGTCTTAGATTATTTTTCATAAATCGGGGAAATATCATTGAAAATTGGCAATGGGGGTTAAATCATACCCAAAATGCCTCAAAAATTCTTGTAGCTTTTGCTGAAAAAATCAGATTTTGGGGGCTTCCTTTAGAAACCTCAACAACTTTTGGGGTGTCCTGGTTTTTACTTTTTGAAATAAAGCTAGCGCAAACTTTAGAACACTGGGGTTATGCGCTGGTGACAGTCTGTCCCTGACAACTGTAGGAACAACTTTTTGCATCATTTTTTTTTTTTAAAAAAATGCAACTTAAATATCCCTGCCCACACAATGCTTGAGGACGACCTGTGAACAAGGCGTTTTCAATTTGGGAGAGAACCTTTCCGATCTTTAATAAGTTAAAGAATACTGCCTCAAAATATGTTACAAAACTTAAGTCATTACCCATGGGATCGTTATTAAAAACATAATTCTTGATTCGAAGTGATAATACTACTCACTTAATGACCAATTAATTGAATTAACCAGCTTACCTTTTTAGCTGGAAGCTTGCCCTTCATTACGCAAGAAATGGTTTTATCAAGCACACCAGACTGGCCAGCTACAGAAGAGATAATGGTTTGTTTACATTAGTGCCGCAACGTTTTTCTTCCCAAAATAGGAACACTAGAGTCTAAAAATAAAATTCTATTTTTAAATGCTACCCCCTGAAACATTTCTCTATGTATTCCTCTTATTTTTATTTATTATTATTTAAGCTATTCATAGACCACTTAATTGCCAAAGTTTTTAATTGGTGCTGTGTTGCAATTTCTTTTTCCGTCTCAATTTCCAAACGGACCAACACAGCTCCCTCTGTTAGAATATCCACTAATTTGTACCATAATTTAGTCACTGATAAAATAGATGGACCCTGGTCTAGCTAAAATTAGTTGTAAATAAGTCCTATTAATTTGTTCTAAGGCATGACTAACTAAAGACCAATGCTTGCTTACAATAGGGCAGACTAGAGAGAGCAGTTGTGTAGCTCAGGAGCAGAGCAGAGAAGACCTGAAGAAGAAATAATAATAATAATAATAATAATAATAATAATAATAAGGCGACGCGAAACGGAGGCGACGCGAAACGGCAATGGCGGTCCTCTTTACGCTGTGAAGAGGGGCTCCGCGGAAAAGGGTCGTCCGCTGCGGCAAAGCGGAGACCCATCAAGAAAAACCGCAGGCAGAGTGAGCCTGTGGCCGTGGGACTCGGCGGGTGCCAGAAGCCCCCCCAGAAGCGCAGAAGGGACCCCGTAAGGGGCTCCGGAACGTGAAAGGGGGAGCGGCACTGTGAGTTCATCGCTCTTTCCGTGGATGCAAAGCCGCGCAGCTGCTGCCGATGAGCGCCGACCTTTCTTCCTGAAAAACATCGGATTGGCTGTAATTTACCCGTGAGTAAGGGGTATTAAAATCTGGATCCAAAATTTAAAACTTGGAAATTCGGCCGAAAACGGGAGGCGAGTAACAGGAAGTCCGTCTCCCGATCTTGCTAAACAGATCAAAGCAAAGACTCTGAGGAATGCTGAGGAGTTTAAAGGAGATCGTAAAAGTGGAACTATTGTGCATTTACAGACTTAGTTAAAGGATAAAGGAGAAATTATTCTTAAACCTGTGGGATCTGCTTTTGGAACTTTCTTCTTGTTTTTCCTTTGCTTTTGGATTTAAAAGGGACAACCAAGCCGTCGGGCTGCCAGTGCGCAAGAGAGCTGTCAAACTGCGGATTACTGTTGCAAGAGTTTAAACTGTTACACGCATTGAGGTCTTAACACTTAAACATTGTTGCTGTCACCTTTCTTGTTACCTCATGGCTTTCCTTTAAGAAATAGAAGGCTTTTGGGAACTTTCCTTTTGTCTCGGAACTATAAGGATTTAACATAGGGAATATAGGAACTTTAATGGCGGAAAAATTATTCCCTTCCTTGAAACTGTGAGATACCCCCCCTAGTGGATTGTGGAGATATAGAGGCCTGGGAACTACACTTTGTTTGGACTTTCTGAGGTTTAATTGTTTGCATTCTGGACTTGTCTATCCCATGGAATAAAAGATAATTTGACCTTGAACAGAGGCAGGTGGGGAATGAGCGGCACAGGGAAAACAAGAGCAGCTAAAGCTAAAGAAAAAGAAAAAGAAAAAAAAGCTGTGCAACTCGTTCAAACAACTTTAACTCATCAACGGAGATCATCTGTCCCAACTGTGCTGACAGCACAGGAGGTGGAAGCTGAACAGCCTGCTGCAGAAGATATGGCAGCAGGAGGGTCTGAAGTAGTTTTGAAACAAATTTTGAAGCAATTAGCAATTTTGAACCAAAAGGTGGACAATCAATCAACAAAAATTGACCAAGCAACATCCTCTATTAGTAAACTGTCTGAAAAGGTTTCCCAGCATACCCAAGCAATTGAGAATTTGCAAGGAGCAACAGCTGAAAATCATAAATTAGCTGAGGAAGCCTTTCAAAAAGCAGAGCAAGCGAACAAAAAGGTTGATGAGATTAAGGGAGAAGTTAGGCCTCTGCAAAGACAGGTAGGGGAACAGCAAGCCTACCTGTCAATGGTTGAACTGAAAAATAAGGAGAATAACCTCAGGCTGAGGGCCATCCCAGAATTGGAGGAAGGTAATTTGGAGGGATTTTTGACACTTTTATTTTCCAAGTTCTGGGGAATAGAAGAAGATAAAGACTTTAAAATTGTGACGGCATTCAGACTGGGTAGATCGGTAAAGAAAGACAAGGCCAGAGACTGTTTGGTCATCTTGAGATCAAGAGAAGAAAGAGACAAGATACTAGGCCTACATTTTAAAAAATCTTTGGAGATACAAGGTAAAAAGGCTGAAATTTACAGAGATATACCCAAACAGCTTTTGGATCTTAGAGCCTCATATTTAGAACTGACAAAATTGTTGAGATACAACGCAATCCCTTATAGGTGGGAGTTTCCGCAAGGACTATCATTTACCTACAAAGGAAGGAAAGTAAGAATTAAAACACCAGAGGACCAGCAGAAGTTCCTACACGACCACGGGGAAGACCTCCAAAAAGGGGCAGTAGCTTCTTGGCCACCGCCACTACCGGAACCTACACCTGGAGTTGGACCAGCTTTACCACCATCGGGATCGGAGGAAAATCAAGATACCCCATTGTAAGACTTACGAATTGATCCAGGATGTCTCTGCAACTTCTTAGTTGGAACATAAATGGCGGAAACTCCCCGGAAAAAAGAAGAAAAGTGTTTCATATCTTGAAAAAAGAACAATTGGACATTATTTGCCTGCAAGAAACCCATGTGACAAGGCTCCATAGGAAAGTGTTAATTAACAAAAGGTTAGGCCAGGAATTCATTTCTTCGGATAAAGTCAAGAAAAGAGGAGTGGTGATATATGCAAAGGAGAGCCTGTCACCGAAATTTTTATTTAAAGATGAACTAGGCAGAATTTTGGCGATTGAAATTCAAACACAAGGAGAAAAATTTTGGATATTAGGAATTTATGCACCAAACGATGGAAAATCGGAATTTTTTAAGAAGTTGCATGAGACCTTACTGGATTATTTAGATTACAACAACATCATCATGTTGGGAGATATGAATGGGGTGGTGTCTGTACATATGGATAAGTCGCAAAGTGCAAACATAACGAAAGATGGCAGACTACCTAAGACCTTTTTTGAAATGACTGACAATATGGACCTGATTGACATATGGAGGGTTAAGAACCCCCTAGGAAAAGAAGGAACTTTCTTTTCTGAAGCTCATCTGTCATGGACACGAATCGACCAAATATGGATAACTAAAGGAATTTCTGTGTGATTTTCTGTGTGATTTTTCCATAGCTTTTCCCCCCTTTTGTTATAATGATTTAATTTTAATAGCGTTTTCCCCCTGGGTGTAGATGCACCCTTGGTCAGTTAAATAATTTTTTTAAAAAAAATCCTACTTCTGATGTTTCAGACATCAGGTCCATAAAAGGATTCTTTCAGTATAGGAAGCTTAAGACTCAAAGTTTAAGGCCAGTTTTGCAGCAAACATTTATTATTATTTATTTCAGGTATTTGTATACTGCTTTTCTTCAGATATCAAAAGGGTCTGCAAGGAGAGCAAAAAAGGCTACATCAAATAAGAATTAAATGCAATATTTATGTTAACGCTGAATAAAAAAAAAGGTAAAGGACTCCTGACAGTTAAGTCCAGTCGCGAACGACTCTGGGGTTACAGTGCTCATCTCGCTTTACTGGCTGAGGGAGCCGGCGTTTGTCTGCAGACAGCTTCTGGGTCATGTGGCCAGCATGACTAAGCCGCTTCTGGCAAACCAGAGTAGTGCACAGAAACACCGTTTACCTTCCAGCCGGAGCAGTATAGTCATACCTCATGTTATGTCCGCTTCATGTTACGTTCTTTCAGGTTATGTTCTGCGGTAACCCGGAAGTACCGGAAAGGGTTACTTCCGGGTTTCGCCGCTTGCGCGTGCGCAGAAGCGCAAAATGACGTCATGTGCAGAAGCGGCGAATCGCAACCCACACTTTTCATGTTGTGAACAGGCCTCCGGAACGGATCCTGTTCGCAACCAGAGGTACCACTGCACCTATTTATCTACTTGCACTTTGATGTGCTTTTGAACTGCTAGGTTGGCAGGAGCTGGGACTGAGCAACGGGAGCTCACCCCGTCGTGGGGATTCGAACCGCCGACCTTCTGATTGGCAAGTCCTAGGCTCAGTGGTTTAGACCACAGCGCCACCCGCGTCCATAACATTGAATTAACATTGAATCAGTTAATTGCAAAAGCCACTCTTACCTACAGCTGCAGCCGTCTTTGAAGTGGGGAGGTTAGTGCAGTCTCCAATCCCAAACACATTTGGGTATTTCTTGTGTTGCAATGTCTCCTTGTCTACATCGACCCAGCCCCCTGCATCTGAAACCGGACTGTTCAGAAGTACGTCTTGGGGTCCCATGGGGGGTGTGACATGAAGCATTTCGTACTGCATCCAGAGAAAGAGAAAAGAGTTCAAGCAGTGCCGTATTTACGTATAAGCTAAACAAGCTATAGCTCAGGGCTTCACTCTCTTGGGGTCCCCCAAAAAATTTAAAGGAAAAAAACCACCGGATGTACATTTCCAAAATATAAGATAAAAAACAAATTAAATAAAACCTTCATACAGCAATAGTGTTTTGTGTTGTGTAGGCTCCTAGGATGTAAATAATGGGCCCTGTCTGCTAGCCTGCTCCCTAAAATATCACTGGTTTGCTCATTTCTATCTATAGGGTGCCTACATTCTGCATGGACTAGTTGCATGACAACATGTGCAAATGGCTTAAGATACCTATTCGTTCCATAAATCCATATAGCATATATTCAACACAAAGAACAGTGACAATTTGTTGTTTGTCAAAGGACAGCTCGACATATAAAGGACCTCATTACCTTCAGTAGCTTAGGGCCTCATCAAACCTAAATGCGGCCCTGAGTTCAAGCACAACTGTATATTATACAGCACAAGATATTATGGGCTGTCCAGTGAATCCACTGGAAGAACGTTGCCTCAGGAGAGTGAGGAAAATTCTCAGGGATGATTCACACCCTGGCTGCACTTTCTTGATCTCCTGCCCTCAGGCAGAAGATATAGAAGGCTGTTAGGCTGCTGAATGAAAAGATAATAACAGGGCAACTGACTTTCGGGTTTGGTGGGTGTGCGTCAGTAAAGGGAATTAAGAATTAAGAAGGGAATTGAGACTAAGAGAGCTGAGTGGGGGTGTTTGTGTAATCTCACAGTATACAAGTTGTACAATAAATACAAGTGACAACAAAGTATTTCAATTTCAATATCTGATACTATAGATTAGCATGAGAGAGAGAGAATTTTCCCTGGCTAAGATGCATTTACGCAACTACAGCTGCAAGGATGTTGCTTGCCCAGCGACGGAAAGGGAATAAGATGCCGACAAAAGCGGACTGGCAGATGAAAATATTGGAGTAGATTGACTTTGAAAATCGGAAATCAGGTGGATCAAAACTTCAACAGAGAATGGGACAAATATAGATCATATTTAAAAGAACACTGGAAACGCTTGAACTCTTTGGCAGGCTTTGAATAACTCTTGCAGTGTTATAAAGACTTTGGATATTTTGGAGGACCGTAATTTGAAGGAAATATTAATATGGGGTGGATTAAGATACATAAAGGACCTGTGGAGGGGAGGAGGGAAATCTCAGGATTCAGAGGAATCTTGTTTTAGTTTAAGATGGTTTTTTAAAAAAAGATTAATTGTGTGATTTATTTTGTCATATCAATAAAAATTACTTCAAAAAAGAAAAAGAAAAAAGGAATTCCCAGAGATGATTGTCGTGTTTTTAATATTCTGTTGGGAGCTACCCAGAGTGGCTGGGGAATCCGACCAGATGGGTGGGGAATGAATAATATTTGTTGTTGTTGCAATTATTATTATTAGTAGTATTAAGATAATGTCCTTATAAAGTTTTTCTCCCACTTCTTCACTGTATCGACCATTTTCACCTTCTCACATCACATACTTCGATCAACATTTTGATTTACTATTTCCTGCCTTTGCTAACAAACAGGAAACCAATCCAGGTCACAAACAGGAAAATCACAATAGTCACAATAATTCGCTTTGTACATAGATGCATCTGGAAAAAATCTCATTTTGCTGACCTGATAGACCTCCGTCTCCCCACTTTTGTCCAAGTTCTCAAAGACCGCTTCCTGTTTATCAGCTCGAACTTCAACAAGGTTGTATTTGTAGTTGACTGTAATGTCCCTCGATTTGATAATCTCTAGCAGAGCATCGGCATACTTCTGAACACCAAAAATCACTCCAAGGGCAGTATTGAAGATTATTTTGGCTTTCGGTCGTTTCCCAGTCTACCAAGAGGATAATTCAAAAGTAATGGTTCAAAACCATAGTTATGAGTGTCAAACCAGAAGCAGGAGACAGAATGCTATTTTTTACAACACCCACCCAAAAAATCCAACATAATTTAGTACAACTTTTTTTGGGAAAGGGTAGAATTCACCATCACATTATTACGCACACACCATCTATAAAGCAAAGTGCCCGTCTTTCTTCAAAACAATTGCTTTAGTCCTTTGCAAATATATGCAGAGACAGCTGGAAAAAATGTGATTAATGAATCAACGTAATTGTGATAAGAATTCTAAGGTCTAAAATATAAAATAAATGTACAGGCAAACGCATACATAAGTATATCAACCACCTGTCTGAAACAGTACAGGAAAACAATCCTGAAGCCATTTTGACTCTCCCAAATTGACCTCAAATATTTCTCTGCAAGGAGGATGGAAATGGGAAAAAGCTTTCCAACGGTCTTTTGACTGTAGGGGCTTAACCCTCCCTTTTCAAATACAGTTTGGCAAGTATCTGTTAATAATAATAATAATAATAATAATAATAATAATAATAATAATAATTTATACCCCGCCCATCTGGCTGAGTTTCCTCAGCCACTCTGGGCGGCTTCCAATCAAGTGTTAAAAACAATACAGCATAAAAAACTTCCCTAAACAGGGCTGCCTTCAGATGTCTCTTAAAGATAAGATAGCTGCTTATTTCCTTCACATCTGAAGGGAGGGCATTTCACAGGGTGGGTGCCACTACCGAGAAGGCCCTCTGTCTGGTTCCCTGTAACTTGGCTTCTTGCAATGAGGGAACCGCCAGAAGGCCCTGGGAGCTGGACCTCGGTGTCCAGGCTGAACAATGGGGATGGAGACGCTCCTTCAGGTATACAGGACCGAGGCCATTTAAGGCTGTTAAGCTGAGCGCACTATCAATATGCATAAGAGATTCAGGAACTAAGTATTTACCATCCCAAAGGAATGGCCAGGCAACCCAGATAATGCAACCAAGTAGGGCATTATCAGGTATCTTGGCAGACAGGAGAGAAGCAACACTCAAATTTCTCCCTCCCTCTGTGATGTATATATGATGTTTTGGGGGGTGGTCTTGGGCTACAGGGTGGGCAATTTCAAAGGTCTATATAAGGGCTTGTGCACCATTGTTCAGGGTCCTCCTCCCTCCTGTGTGTGGTTAGTGGGGACCCTGTTGCAACAGTTTCTTGAGTAAAGATCAGGCTTACTAGCTGCTTTGCTTCTCAATATACTCTGGTTGGCCTCTGTTATTTCCTCCTACCGATAGGGAACCCACTTAAGGACTCTATATGGGCTTTGGAATACCCCATAAGGGAAAGGGAGCCATTTTTTCTTATAACATAATCAAGGGACAGCCTCCCTGCCTCCATCTTTCTCAGGAGACGAGAGAGAAGTCCACCCTAATAGCTAAAAAGTTTTTGTGAACAGAGGCTGAGAGTCCCAGCAGTTTAAAAGAGCGTAATATCTGTGCAGATGAAGCTCTGGCCCTTTTGCATTGCAAAGATCTTGCCATCTGCTCAAGCCACAACGCAGATCTATCGAGTCTGCTCAGCTTCCAGTAACAGACAGCGCATACCTTTCTCATGTACGCCTCTGACAAGTACATGATCTTTTGTGGTGCTCCGGCACATTTCACGGGTGTGTTTGGAAAAGTGAAGATGGCATTTCCTCCCTGGAAATCTTGCAGAGCCTTCCAAGTTTTCTCCACAGTGTGGACGGAATAATTGGAACCTATTTTAGGAGTGCTGAAAGCTTCGGGCAAGCCCTTGATCTACAACAAAACAAAATTAGCTGCGTAATATTTAATTGTGCCAGGCGCGTTGGAAATGCAAATTGAGAGTGGCTTCTTTCCAGCTACGTTATTAAACCCGTTGAGTATGGGAGGAAAGTGCCAACCTCAGTAACATAGTAACATAGTAACACAATTCCTATAGATTTTCTTGGGACCAAGATCATGATCAGAGCTATTACATCAGCATTTATCTTGATTCAGTACAGTGGTACCTTGGTTGGAGAACAGCTTGGTTTATGAACGACTTGGATTAAGATCGCTGCAAACCCGGAAGGAGGTGTTTTGGTTTGTGAACTTTGCCTTGGAATAAGAACACGTTTCACTTCCTGTTGAGTGTGTTCCATTTGTAAATTGAGCCCCCCGTTGCTATGAGAAAGTACGCCTTGGTTTAAGAATGCTTTGGTTTAAGAACAGACTTCCGGAACGGATTAAGTTCGTAAACCAAGGTACCACTATAACTGGTAAAATATTCAGATCAAGTCTTCACATAAACAAGGCATATTATTGTGTGATACGTCACATAGAATCATAGAATCATAGAATCATAGAGTTGGAAGAGACCACAAGGGCCATCGAGTCCAACCCCCTGCCAAGCAGGAAACACCATCAGAGCACTCCTGACATATGGTTGTCAAGCCTCTGCTTAAAGACCTCCAAAGAAGGAGACTCCACCACACTCCTTGGCAGCAAATTCCACTGTCGAACAGCTCTTACTGTCAGGAAGTTCTTCCTAATGTTTAGGTGGAATCTTTTTTCTTGTAGTTTGGAACCATTGCTCCGTGTCCGCTTCTCTGGAGCAGCAGAAAACAACCTTTCTCCCTCCTCTATGTGACATCCTTTTATATATTTGAACATGGCTATCATATCACCCCTTAACCTCCTCTTCTCCAGGCTAAACATGCCCAGCTCCCTTAGCCGTTCCTCATAAGGCATCGTTTCCAGGCCTTTGACCATTTTGGTTGCCCTCCTCTGGACACGTTCCAGTTTGTCAGTGTCCTTCTTGAACTGTGGTGCCCAGAACTGGACACAGTACTCCAGGTGAGGTCTGACCAGAGCAGAATACAGTGGCACTATTACTTCCCTTGATCTAGATGCTATACTCCTATTGATGCAGCCCAGAATTGCATTGGCTTTTTTAGCTGCCGCGTCACACTGTTGGCTCATGTCAAGTTTGTGGTCAACCAAGACTCCTAGATCCTTTTCCCATGTACTGCTCTCAAGCCAGGTGTCACCCATCTTGTATTTGTGCCTCTCATTTTTTTTGCCCAAGTGCAATACTTTACATTTCTCCCTATTAAAATTCATCTTGTTTGTTTTGGCCCAGTTCTCTAATCTGTCAAGGTCGGTTTGAAGTGTGATCCTGTCCTCTGGGGTGTTAGCCACCCCTCCCAGTTTGGTGTCATCTGCAAATTTGATCAGGATGCCCTTGAGTCCATCATCCAAGTCGTTGATAAAGATGTTGAATAAGACCGGGCCCAATACATGGTGTCTCCTAGTTGGTATAGGCAAGCAGTGAGTAACCTGCGGCTCTCTAGATGTTGCTAAACTACAACTCCCACCATGCATTGGGGCGTTGGGCATCTTTTAACTAGAGACAATAGGATTTGCAGTCCAATAACATCTGGAGGGTCGCAGGCTTCTGTCTCAGATATTAACCGGTCCTCAAATTACTGATGCCTCCCTGAATGTATGGAAGGCTATGGAGTCATAATTTGGTAAAAACTCCACATGCGTTGGAGATGCAATAGGAATACTGCTTCTCTAAAACATGTTTTTTCACTGTCCTATTTTGATAGATTTTTGGCAGAAGGTAACTGAAACCATCAACAGAACTGAATGGAACAACCTTACACTTACAGAGCAAAATATCCTCTTGAATTATATACCCAGCACATGGAACCCTACAAAAGGACAACATGAGTGGACTCTCGGTGCCCTTACCACAGCAAAAAGACTGATCCTGATGAACTGGGAAAATAAAAATGCGGCTCCCTTCTACGATTGGATTGAAGACTTGCAACATATGAATAACTTGCATATAAACACAGACTTGCCATGGACAAATTCAATGATATTTGGAATCTGTTCTTACAAATACTGTAATAGGTTAAGATCTGGTGAAGTACAATAGCAACCTCGTAAAATATACAATTTTGGGCGTCCCCCCCTTTGTTTTCCCTCCTCATGGGTTCTGTTTCTCTTTTTCCTTTTCTCTTTTTTGTTTGTGTCTCACCATGTTTGGTGCCCATACAGTCATGTACTTTTTGAACTTTCAATAAAGATTTTTAAAAACCTGCACATGCGTAAGTTAAAGAAGCCTTCCTCCACGTAACAGTCTGAAACAGAGAGCAATTGACTTGTTTCTAATTTTTAAATAAAAGAGGTTGTATTGTTGATGAGGGAAATGAAATTCAATTCTGGATGTACTTCTAAACATGTCCAAAATTCCACCATTAACTGTCATATTCTAACATGAACTGAGAGTATTCTCCAATTTGAAGCAAAGCTCATTCATTCTCACACTGATCCCATGCATGAAGCGAGTGCTAGACCTTCGGATACATTCAACTTCTTAAGACAGACCACCAGAGGGCCCCTGCAGGCCTTCTCTGTTAGCCTTCAGGAAATACAGTGGTACCTCAGGTTACATACGCTTCAGGTTACAGACTCCGCTAACCCAGAAATAGTGCTTCAGGTTAAGAACTTTGCTTCAGGACAAGAACAGAAATCATGCTCCGGCGGTGCGGCAGCAGGAGGAGGCCCCATTAGCTAAAGTGGTGCTTCAGGTTAAGAACAGTTTCAGGTTAAGAACGGATCTGTGGAACGAATTAAGTACTTAACCCGAGGTACCACTGTACATGCAACTTGTCTTGTCATGATCACCATCTGGAACAAACAGTCTGCATGCACACACTCCCAATTAAAAAATAGTTTCCTCACAGCACCCAGACCCTGAACATCCTAGCCCCAGCCCATCACAGATTCTAGTACACTTAAAACCATTGAAATCGGTGGTATTCAAAGTGCATTAAACTCTGTGTTGGATTGTGGATACCATAGTTTTCGGTGTATAAGATGATGTTTTTCTATTATAAAATAATGTTAAAAATTGGGGGTCGTCTTATACATGGGATAGTGCAGAGTGGGGACGGGCGATTGGTTTCAGCAGTCACTGCGGCAATTGGGTGGGTGATTGGCGGCTGCTTGCGGCGAACGGTCAGGTGATTTGTGGCTTTGGCGATGCATGCATTTGTCAGGCGGGTGAGCGACTTATGGCAACCCCCCCACCCCCCCAAAAAGCTCAACTCTAGGCAACCCACCACCCCATTTTCTTAATTTGGAATCCCCCAAAATAGGGGTTGTCTTATACACGGGGGCGAGTTTTACACGGAAAAACACGGTGTTCTAAATGCACACTGGCCCCACACCTGCATGCAAATAACTGCAACGTTTTCAGGACTGAAATGCCTTCCGGGGATGAATTTTTTGTCCACCACCCCCCCCGGCCAGTTTTGGGAAACAATATAATGTCTCAAGGAAAAACCAAAACATGATTTTTCATTGGTGTTAGTTTTTCCAGCAGAAACATTTAGAATCCAGCCAGCGGGGAAGGCCCGGCCTTCTTTTAAGGCAATTTGACTCTCCAGAATCAGAAAGTGAATTTTCAGAGCACCGGAGTGCATTTCAGTGGGGCTTACTCTCTGGTAAGTGGGCACTGGGCAGCAGCAGCTTTCTCCAACCTGGTGGACTGTTGATGTTTTGGAATATAACTGCCACAGATTATCGCTTTTTTATTTTTATTATTAATATTCTGTTGGCAGACGCCCAGAGTGGTTGGGGAAACCCAGCCAGATGGGCAGGGAATGAATTATTATTATTATTATTATTATTATTATTAACAAAACGACAATGTAATGACATAATTTTGGGACCACTTGCAAACATTACATAAGCTATGTCATTTCACCACAGCGGACAGCTCACTGCGAGAAGCCAAGTTACAGGGAACCAGGCATAGGGCCTTCTCGGTAGTGGCGCCCTCCCTGTGGAACGCCCTCCCACCAGATGTCAAAGAGAACAACAACTACCAGACTTTTAGAAGACACCTGAAGGCAGCCCTGTTTAGGGAAGCTTTTAATGTTTGATGTATTAAGTATTTTAATATTTTTTGGGAAGCCGCCCAGAGTGGCTGGGGAAGCCCAACCAGATGGGCGGGGTATAAATAATATATTATTATTATTATTATTATTATTATTATTATTATTATTATTAAGTTGAATAATGCAATTTGCGGCAAGATTGCAGCAGAACAGAAGCGGCGCTGCATAAGACAAATGCAGAATGGGCAGTAAAATGATGCCCAAACTAACTCTTTGTATCCTGCTTCACACCAGAGTTTTTACCAACAGAGACTTTTTTAAAATAAAAAAATACCTTTTCAAAATGTAGCTGGAGCCCAAGGGCGATGATCAAATACTTGTAAGATATCTGTAATATAAGAAAGTCATTCATTACATTGAGCATCCTTGCCAATCTATGCTACAAAGCTGTCTTTTCACGAGCTTCATTGACCATTAACCCTATAGATGTCTACTCACATGTAAGCCTTATTAAGTTGAATGGGACTTGCTCCCAGGTCAATGTATGTATAGTATTGCAGCTTCAAAACAATCACACAAGGTGATTGTAGAATCTCCTATGACACTCCATCTGGAAGCAATGGGTTGCTTCCAGCAATGGGCAGGAAGCCATGAAGTCCTGTTCAGAGCAGGTCCATTAAAATAAATGGATCTAAGTTAGCCATGTTCATCAGTTTCTTTCTTTTACTTTTTCTTTGTGACAAAGTAATAATCATAAATAAATAAGAATAAAATGTGCACCCCACCCCCGAGACCATTCCATTGTAACTAAGCAACCTCCCAAAATTTCTACACCTCTTGCGATGGTTTGACCCCTTTCCCTTTTAATAGTATAAATTCTACAAATTATCCTCAAAATCATTTCTCCTGCATCTTCCCCGTCTTACCTTAATGGCACGTGTTAATTTATCGTTAATAGCTATATCCCACACCTCTTTATACCATTCTTCCATTTTGTATTCTGCTTGCCCCTTCCACTTCCTAGCTATAATAATTTGTGCAGCTGTCAATAATTTGTGAGCAGGACCTTCCTAGCCTGCGAACCTTCCACCCCATCGTAAATCGATAATAATGCTACCTCTGGACTTTTGGTCAGCTTTAACCCAGTGGTTTCTGTTATCTCCTTAAACACCCTTTACCAAAAATAATTGTACGTCTTTACACCTCCACCACATGTGAACACAATTCCCTGTTTCCTGGCATCCCCTCCAACATAACACCGAATATTCCTTGTTTATTTGATTTAATCTGACTGCTGTTAAATAGCATCTCCAAATTAATTTGTAATGTTCATCCGTTTCAATGAGTCTACTGTGAGCAGGGCTAATATTGGATGCAACTGCTTGTCTCTAGCCCAAGTTTCCAATATTCTCCATCAAGGTGACAAGCTTCCGTAAAGTATAGAGCTTCAGTTTTTGTAGTAACGAGGATTAAATGAAGAGGCAGCTGAGAGCTTACCTTTTGGTTGTTCTCCAGGTGGACACAGTTCTTGTCTGGATCCAGCTTCTGAACTCTGGATTGGATCCACTTTACACCGGAAGGAATCACACTTGCCGTTGGACGGGAACAGGGTGCCAGTGGTTTTGCTCCTGCCCCAACCAAAGTCCAGAGTGGCTGATAATAGTGCTTCTGAAAATATACATTTTTAAAAAAACAGAAGCATTTTTACTTGGTATTATAGGTCAGGACATTAATAGGCATGATGTTAAATTGTTTTTATATGCAACAACTGCGATAAGGGTGTTGTTAGCCCAGAAATGGAAACAAGAAGAAATTCCGATGAAAGAAGAATGGCAGACGAAATTAATGGACTATGCAGAATTGGACAAAATGACAGGAAGGATTCGAAACCTGCGGGACCAGAGATTTACAGAAGATTGGAAGAAGTATCTGAATTATTTGAAGAGCAACTGTAATCAACAAATTACGCTAGTAGGACTACAAGAAGTTTTGTAAGGAGAAATATACAAGTGTTACAAAGTAGAAAAAGACAGAGATATTGGTTATGAGTTTGAAATGCAATAGGGAAGATAAGAAATGCATACTGAGAAATTAGACTGGAAAATTTTCAGACAGGATTGATGGAAGTCAAAAATTTGAATAAGATGTAAAAGTATGTTTAATTACTGTTGAAAATGATATGTTAAAAAAACTAATAAAAATTATAAGAAAAGAAATAAAAAATAAAATAGTGCTTCTGAAAAACAGGAGCAGAAGCCACATAGCCTGAGCACTGGAGGGACTTCTTTCAAAAGTCAGTTAAGCAGGTGTGATAAGAAAGGAGCATCTGTACCTCAGTCCTTAAATTGTAACACCTGTCTTTAGCAGCCCACAGCTCAGAATAAATAATACAGGGTTACAGTAGGAATGCAGAAATCTGTCAATTTTTGTTTCTCTCTAGTTCTCATTTTTCCACATTTGCACATTGCGAATTATCTTTCTTAGGTCCTTATAAAAATTCAGCAGTATTCAATGTGAATTTATCCTAAGATATACACTTGTATGCAACTTTGCCCATTACAGATTTTTGCAAAGCAAATTCCCCTCATGTTATTTTCACTAATACAGTCATACCTCGGGTTACAGACACTTTGGGTTGCGTGATTTCGGGTTGCGCACCACGATGAACCTGGAAGTACCAGAACAGGTTACTTCTGGGTTTCGGTGCTTGTGCATAAGTGATAAATCGTGCTTTGTGCATGCACAGAAGTGACGAATCGCAACCCGCACGTGCACAGACACGGCGCTGCGGGTTGTGAACCTGCTTCTTACATGGATCACGTTTGCAACCCAAACGTCCACTGTATGGGCATTTTTTATACATGCTTTATTCTAATGTACAGTGGTACCTCGGGTTAAGTACTTAATTCGTTCCGGAGGTCCGATCTTAACCTGAAACTGTTCTTAACCTGAAGCACCACTTTAGCTAATGGGGCCTTCTGCTGCCGCTGCACCGCCGGAGCACAATTTCTGTTCTCATCCTGAAGCAAAGTTCTTAAGCCGAGGTACTATTTCTGGCTTAGCGGAGTCTGTAACCTGAAGCGTATGTAACCTGAAGCATATGTAACCCGAGGTACCGCTGTATGTAGTTTTGTACACAATAGATGGCTGGAGAACAGCAGAGCAAAATTCAGAGACCTGCAAATTCTGATGGATTGCTGCGTTTTGGTTCTCACATGGTGCGAGTTACAATGATTTGTCTTTAAAAGTGTACTGAATAAAATGTCTCCCTTCTCCCTAGCCTACAGCTGAATGCGTGCTCCGACTCCATATAGGGCAGCTGCAGATTATGTTCACCACCTGGCGACAAATTTTAATATTTCAAAATGCGTAAACTCAGCCCAAGTCCTGGATGTTCTATTTCTAGATTAGAAGAGCAACCCACAGCCCGCCCCGTGAGTGATCTTTCCAGGTCAAAAAGCATTTGTTGTTCTAGATGCAATGCAAAAAGACAGGAATGTTGCAGCCCCCTAAGTATCAAAAATGAAGGCCAAAACTGAGACAATTTATACGTGGGTGAGCAGCATTCAATCCTACCCTGTTTAACAGGAGAACATCTTGCCTCAGGCAAAAGTGATCTGAGAGTGACTCTCTCTGATTGCTTGCTTAAAGTCCTGCCATGGAGTGTTGTTCTTTAAAAAAATTAAATCATTTTTATTTGATTTTACAAATGAAAAGTTATAACAATACCAAATACATATCCGTATATAGAGATTTCTCTGAATCTCGAGACTCCCCCCCCCCCATCCCAGGCATGGGTCCTATTGTCAACATTTCCAACTGTATTTTATTTCATTGTCTATATTTTATATCTGTCCATATTGTCCATCGTATTTGTTACACTACAAGTGTTATTAGAATCCTGCTAATGTTCTCATCTGCTTACAGTGGTCTCCTAAATAAATTATAGTGTTCTTCTTTTAATTTAAACGAGGCTTACAAACTTCGAACAGTAAATTTCTCCCCCAGCAGACCTAAAGGGTAAAGGTAAAGGGACCCCTGACCATTAGGTCCAGTCGTGACCGACTCTGGGGTTGCACGCTCATCTCGCTTTATTGGCCAAGGGAGCTGGTGTACAGCTTCCAGGTCATGTGGCTAAGCATGACTAAGCCACTTCTGGCGAACCAGAGCAGCGCACAGAAATGCCGTTTACCTTCCCGCCGGAGTGGTACCTATTTATCTACTTGCACTTTGACATGCTTTCGAACCACTAGGTTGGCAGGAGCAGGGACCAAGCAACGGGAGCTCACCCTGTCGCGGGGATTCAAACCGCCAACCTTCTGATCGGCAAGCCCCAGGCTCAGTGGTTTAACCCACAGCGCCACCCAGCAGACCTAGCACCACCTAATTGAAATTATGCACATTGGTTTTATTTAGCAAATTTATATACATCCCACCCCTGCTCAGCCGTGAGAGAAAACTTCTCAAGATTATTCTGTCCGGAATAACTGTGGGAGCGGAATGTGATGCATGGGAGGTAACTATTAATATTAGGAATTTGCTGCCCACTGGGATGGAGGCAGGAGGAGAAGAGGGAGAGCCACATTTTTACCTCACTGGGCTCAACAACCGCCACATTGCCAGCTCCGACTTTTCGCTTCATTCGTGTACTCATGGAGACTCCGCCGGTGCCTCCTCCTAGCACAAGCACCTCGTAGTAATCCTTCGAAGCAGACCTGGCTGTGGTGTGGAACTGGGACGATCTCATTTTCTGAACCCCCTGCCTCATCAAAGGCGCCATGGGACGCACACCGGCACACGAAGACATGAATCCAACTGTTGCCATCTTGGGCCAGCCTCAAATCTGCGAAGCGATAAGGAGAGATGTGAGCGGTGAAAAGGAACGTTGGTTTACGTTACTGTTTGGGTACCGTCAGGGATCGTGCTGAGGAGGGCTGCATTCCTCTTGATCGTGATCCTGAATCTTCCCAGGAGCAGGAAGATTGTACAGTGGTACCTCGGGTTAAGTATTTAATTCGTTCCAGAGGTCCGTTCTTTACCTGAAACTGTTCTTAACCTGAAGCACCACTTTCAACACCAGTCTTGAAAGACCTACACTGGGTCCCAGTATGTTTCCGAGCACAATTCAAAGTGTTGGTGCTGACCTTTAAAGCCCTAAATGGCCTTGGTCCAGTATACCTGAAGGAGCATCTCCACCCCCATCGTTCAGCCCGGACACTGAGGTCCAGCGCCAATGGCCTTCTGTTGGTTCCCTCGCTGCGAGAAGCCAAGTTACAGGGAACCAGGCAGAGGGCCTTCTTGGTAGTGGCACCCGCCCTGTGGAACACCCTCCTACCAGATGTCAAAGAGAAAAACAGCTACCAGACTTTTAGAAGACATCTGAAGGCAGCCCTGTTTAGGGAAGCTTTTAATGTTTAACAGACCATTGTATTTTAATATTCTGCTTGGAACCACCCAGAGTGGCTGGGGAAACCCAGCCAGATGGGCGGGGTATAAATAAATTTATTATTATTATTATTATTATTATTATTATTATTATTATTATTATTATTTAGCAAAGGGCTTACTACCTTCACATCTAAAAGGAGGGTGTTCCACAGGGTGGGCGCCATTCTCGAGAAGGCCCTCTGCCTGGTTCCCTGTAACCTCACTTCTCGCAATGAGGGAACCGCCACAAGGCCCTTGGTGCTGGACCTCAGTGTCCGGGCTGAACGATGGGGGTGGAGACGCTCCTTCATGTATACTGGACCGAGGCCATTTAGGGCTTTAAAGGTCAGCACCAACCCAACACTTTGAATTGTGCTCGGAAACGTACTGGGAGCCAATGCAGATCTCTCAGGACCGGTGTTATGTGGTCCCGGTGGCCGCTCCCAGTCACCAGTCTAGCTGCCGCATTCTGGATTAACTGCAGTTTCCGGGTCACCTTCAAAGGTAGCCCCATGAAGAGCGCGTTGCAGGGAAGCCAATTCCCTAAAGCCTGACAGGTACCGCTCCTATCACAGGTTCTGTGGGTAGAGCCATGAGTGCGAGCTGCCCGAAGGCGCTATACAAACAGATGTTGATAACCTGGAATACTCAGGTGCCGTGTCAAAGGTCACATCCACAGTGTCCCTTTAAAGCAGTGGTTCTCAACCTGTGGGTTCCCAGATGTTGTTGGACTACAACTCCCATCATCCCTGAGCTCTGGCCTTGCTAGTTAGGGGTGATGGGAGTTGTAGTTCAACAACATCTGGGGACCCACAGGTTGAGAAAGGCTGCTTTAAAGAATCCTTGTACCACTTTAAGAGTCACGGCTTCCCCCCACAGAATCCTGGGAAGTGTAGTTTGTTAAGCAGATTGGGCATTCTAACCCTATGAAGGGTGAACTACATTTCCCAGGATTCTTTCAGAGTAAGCACTACACATTTATTTATTTTTGAAATAATTTTTATTTGATTTTACAAGTGTAGAGTTATAGCAACACCAAATACATATCCATATTTAGAGATTTCCCTGAAGCTCCAGACTTCCTGCCTTCCCCTCCATGGGTCCCATTGTCAACATTTTCAACTGCGTATTATTTTATAATCTATATTTTGTCTGTGTCCATATTATTTGTTACATTACAAGTGTTATTAAAATCCTGCTAATGTTTTCCTCTGCTTACAGTGGTCTCCTAAATAAATTATATATTTCCTCTCATTCTTTCTTGAAGTTTTTGTCTTCTTGGCTCCTGAACCTTCCGGTCAGTTTTGCCATTTCAGCGTAGTCCAACAGCTTAGTTTGCCATTCTTCTCTGGTACTAGAAAGCACCACACATTTAAAGCAGCATCATACCACTTTGAGCAGTTCCTCCACCATCACCCAAATCCTGGTGAATTCTACAAATTCTCCTCAAAATCATTTCTCCTGCATCTTCCCCATCTTACCTTAATGGCACGTGTTAATTTATCGTTAATAGCTATATCCCACACCTCTTTATAACATTCTTCCATTTTGTATTCTGCTTGCCCCTTCCACTTCCTAGCTATAATAATTCATGCAGCTGCCAATAGATTTGTGAGCAGGTTCTTCCTAGCTTGTGAACCTTCCACCCCATCGAAAATTGATTACAATGGTACCTCAGGTTACATACGCTTCAGGTTACAGACTCTGCTAACACAGAAATTGTGCTTCAGGCTAAGAACTTTGCTTCAGGATGAGAACAGAAATTGTGCTCTGGCGGCGCGGCGGCAGCAGGAGGCCCCCATTAGCTAAAGTGGTGCTTCAGGTTAAGAATAGTTTCAGGTTAAGTACAGACCTCCAGAACGAATTAAGTACTTAACCTGAGGTACCACTGTATAATGCTACTTCTGGACTTTTGGTCAGCTTTAACCCAGTGATTTCTCTTATCTCCTTAAACATCCTTTGCCCCCCCCCCCCAATGTACATATTTCCATCCCCACCACCTGTGAACATAATTTTATACACTTCTGTCGCATTCCCCCTCCTTTATTCATCTTTTTCTAAACTAAAAAGTCCCGAATGTTGCAACTTTTCCTCCCAGGGGAGTTGCTCCCTATTATTCTGTTTTCCCTCGCCCTGCAGACTTCTCCTGACAGGAGGAAGTTGGGGAAAGTGGATGACGTTCAGTGAAATTTCGCAAGGCTGCTATATTTGATATACAGAGAGCGCTCATGTTGTACTCAGGACAAATGACTCAGCTCTTTCGACCGTTTCCTTCTCCTTTCCCATCCCAAGTTTTGCAAAGCAGGCTGATAGATCTTTTGCCACCTCGCATCCACCCCCCTGAATTTAATCCCTTAAAAGTTGGGGGCAAAGAGACTATCTGGTGACTAAAACAAGAGTCTTGTGGCACCTTAAAGGCTCCCCAAATTTATTATGCCTAAAGCTTTTGTGGACTGCAGTCGGCTTCATTAGTCGTATCGGATGAAGGAAGTAGATTGTGTTGTTTTTGCTGGAAAAACCCAGCGTGATGTTTAAGAGGCCATTAGTTCGGATCAATTCTGGATAAGCCGCAAAATAAACAACTTTAGCAGCACTAATGAGCCAAACTTAATGGAATGGCAGAAAATCTATGCATTTAAACCAGGGCTGGGGCTGGGCGAGGGATCCAATTTTCAGATTGGGAAAGGTTATGGAAAACTGACTTACATTTTTCGGCGTGCTGTACAGTGAAAGAAATGAAAATGATGTACAGATGGTACTTGACTCCTAGTAAACTAGCAAAAATGTATAAGACAGGTACAAATATCTGCTGGATATGTAAAGAAAAGAAGGCACCTTTTACCATATGTGGTGGAAGTGTAAGGTTAAAAAAAGCATTCTGGGAAATGATATATAATGAGTTGAAATTAATGTCTAAACTAACTTTTATTTTAAAAAACAACAACCAGAGGCTTTTCTATTAGGAATTGTTGGTCCTGATATTCCAAAGGAGAAGAAAAGACTTTTTATGTATGTGACAACAGCTACACGGATGATACTAGCCCAGAGATGGAAAGAAGATAAAGTCCCTACCAGAGAAGAATGGCAAATTAAACTATTGGATTACACCGAAATGGCGAAACTGACCGGAGAGCTCAGGAACCATGAAGACCAAAACTTCAAAAAGAATGGGAAAAATTTATAATTTCTCTTGGATGAAAACATTAGCAGGATTGCATTAACACTTGTAATGTAGCAAATACTATGGACAAAATGAAACGACTGGACTGTTGGAAAATATGCAGTAGAAAAGGTTAATAATAGGATCAACGGAAGGAAAGGTGGGACGTCTAGAGATTCGGAGGAATCTTTAAATGTGGATGTGTATTGTTATAATTTTATACTTGTGAAATCAAATAAAAATTATTTTTTAAAAAAATCCCGCATTGCAGGGGGCTTGACTAGATGATGCTCAAAGTCCTTTACAACTCTATGATTCTATGATTCTATGAGGCTGAAGCCATTTTGACCAGATTACTGAACAGAGGGGAAATGTCCTTTGGCTGGGTGCTGATTTGCCAACATAGATGCTGTTCGCTGATGGAAAATATATATATTTTACTTTTCTTCACCCATCTCATTAGAACAGCAAGGCCATGGTTATGGGAAACCAAATGTTTTGTATGTGCTTTGATTTGCAGAATGCACACACATTATTATTATCATTATTATTATTATTATTATTATTAGGTGGTTTGCTGAGACTTCCCAGTGATTTTAAAGTGGTTCCCCCCAAAAGGGAGACCACTGTGTTAGAGGGTATAAAACTATGCCTGGACTCGCTGTTCGAAGGTCAAAAATTAAAGTTAACTTTTGCACTAGTTTTATAGTTAGACAGCAATAAAAGCACAATCCTTTCTCCCCTTTTGGCAGTGGAAGCATAAACGTATAACCCAACAGCATATGCTCCATATCTCCATCATTGCCCTGTAAATAAAGCTCTTGCTATCAAACTCGTGCTCAGTGAAAAGGGGATGACTGCAAGTTTCCTTCTCCACCAGGCTCTGTGGCTTAATGATTAAACAGCAGCTTCCTTCAAATTGTAAAAAAGTGGTGCAAAGCACGCAATATAATCCCCACAGTCCTCTGTGTGCAACAGTTCAGTAGACCTAAGAGCAGCTGTCCCAAGAGCGATTGCAACAGAGAAAACATTTGGTACCCACCTGGATTTTATAGAGTGTAAAATGCTGTCCACTGCCAGCAGCATCTTGTGGACTAGAAACTTGAACGGACTTATTCTACTTGGCTGCTTTTTTTTTTTTTTGGTAATAATTTTTATTAGTTTTCAATTACAATAATCCAATCATAGCCTCATTATATCAATGTCAAATTATAATAAAAGTTACAGGTAGGTAGCCATGCTGGTCTGCCGTAGTCGAAACAAAATAATAAAAAAATTCCTTCCAGTAGCACCTTAGAGACTAACTAAGTTTGTTTTTGGTATGAGCTTTTGTGTGCATGCACATGAGAGCTCGTACCAAGAACAAACTTAGTTGGTCTCTAAGGTGCTACTGGAAAGAATTTTTTAAAATTAAATTATAATACAGTTCCTAATATCAATCATTCAAACTATATTCAAACTAAATCATTCAAATTATATAATTTAGGTGCCCCCCCAGCATCCTAGAATTTATGGTTTGACGATTTACTTTATTTCTGCGTTCCAAAATCTTATTGATCTCAATTACATTCCAGTCATCATAGTAATCCCTTATACAACAGCTGCAATATTTATAACTTCTTTTCGTGGTGACACATTAAATGGTTTATAAGTCTACAAGTGAAGATCTCATACTGTATCCTTGTTCTTCCTGTGTGTGACATTTATTCTGTCCATATTGTTTCTTCTTATTCTTGTAAAATATTACGGCTATCTTTTACCAGTTGTTGCTCCTATACGTCATGTCTTGCGCGGAGCTGATGTCCCAATGCTATGCCAAAATTACTTGGCTGCTTTTTGACAAAAATCCAACCGGTGGATATGGAACAACTGATTGGTTCAAAATTGGGAAAAGAGTATGACAAGGCTGTATATTGTCTCCCTGCTTATTTAACTTATATGCAGAATTCATCATGCGAAAGGCTGGGCTGGATGAATCCCTAGCCGGAATTAAGATTGCCGGAAGAAATATCAACAACCTCAGATATACAGATGACACAACCTTGATGGCAGAAAGTGAGGAGGAATTAAAGAACCTCTTAATGAGGGTGAAAGAGGAGAGCACAAAATATGGTCTGAAGCTCAACATAAAAAAAAAACGAAGATCATGGCCACTGGTCCCATCACCTCCTGGCAAACAGAAGGGAAACAAATGGAGGCAGTGAGAGATTTTACTTTCTTGGGCTCCATGATCACTGATGGTGACAGCAGCCACGAAATTAAAAGACGCCTGCTTCTTGGGAGAAAAGCAATGACAAACCTAGACAGCATCTTAAAAAGCAGAGACATCACCTTGCCAACAAAGGTCCGTATAGTTAAAGATATGGATTTCCCAGTAGTGATGTATGGACCATCAAGAAGGCTGATCGCTGAAGAATTGATGCTTTTGAAGTATGGTGCTGGAGGAGAGTCCCATGGACTGCAAGAAGATCAAACCTATCCATTCTTAAGGAAATCAGCCCTGAGTGCTCACTGGAAAGACAGATCCTGAAGCTGAGGCTCTAATACTTTGGCCACCTCATGAGAAGAGAAGACTCCTTGGAAAAAACCCTGATGTTGGGAAAGATGGAGGGCACAAGGAGAAGGGGACGACAGAGGATGAGATGGTTGGACAGTGTTCTCGAAGCTACAAACATGAGTCTGACCAAACTGCGGGAGGCAGTGGAAGACAGGAGTGCCTGGCGTGCTCTGGTCCATGGGGTCATGAAGAGTCGGACACGACTAAACGACTAAACGACTAAACGACTAAACGACAACAACAACAACAACAACTTTTCTCAGCGTGAAACTGGAGTGAGGGAGAACCTATGCTCTGCACTACGGCACAACTTGCGATAGCACAGTGTTTCCCAACCTTTGGTCTCCAGCTGTTTTTGGACTACAGTTCCCATCATCCCTGACCACTGGTCTTGCTAGCTAGGGATGATGGGAGTTGTAGTCCAAAAACAGCTGGAAACCAAAGGTTGGGAAACACTGCGATAGACAGATGGGGGAAATCAGGAAAACTTGGCCTTCTATTTCATCCCACCCCTACAGACCATAACGGTGATATGTTTAGTTTGGAAGAATTATGGCTGCAGAGACAGCAGCCAGAGGTCAGGTAAACACACATATAAAAGCGTCTTCTGGATGGCGAAAATGCTTGATGTAAAGCAGAGACGTTGTCCTCCAAGGTTTTGTTTATGCTACATACAGCCCAGCTCAATGCCAAGTAAGCAAAAGGCTGCAATTTACTACTGAGCAATACAGAGCTGAAGTTGACTCCTGTTCGGGGCTGGAGCTATTTAGCAGGGATTGGGGACCATCTCGGCTGCCTCTTAGTGCAAACCCAGGCCATCGAGCCTGAACTTACATCTACTTCTTTGGCGATCCCTCGTAGCCGAGTAAGATTGTCTTCCATAAACACAGTTTTAACTGTGAGTCTGTAAGTGACTGTGGAGGCCAATTCTGGATCCACACATCCTTCGACAGTGGGGACGTAGGTTTCGGGTGGGAGTTGATCACGGTCAGGGCTGGATTTAGGTTTGATGAGGCCCTAAGCTAGTGAAGGTAATGCAGCCCCTTTATATGTCCAGCTGTTCTTTGTCAACAACAAATTGTCGCTGTTTTTTGTGTTGAATATATGCTATGTGGTATTTTATGGACATAGGTAAAGGTAAAGGTATCCCTGACCATTAGGTCCGGTCATGGCCAACTCTGGGGTTGCGGCGCTCATCTCGCTTTACTGGCCAATGGAGCCAGTATACAGCTTCCAGGTCATGTAGCCAGCATGACTAAGCCGCTTCTGGTGAACAAGAGCAGCGCACGGAAGCGCAGTTTATCTTCCTGCTGGAGCGATACCTATTTATCTACTTTGCACTTTGACATGCTTTCGAACTGCGAGGTTGGCAGGAGCAGGGACCGAGTAACGGGAGCTCACCCCGTTGCGGGGATTCGAACCACCGACCTTCTGATCGGCAAGCCCTAGGCTCTGTGGTTTAACCCACAGCACCACCCGCGTCCCTAGTTTATGAACCTAGGAGGTATCTAAAGCCATTTGCACATAACAAAATATGCAAGGGCATCTTATCCATAGAGGCTAGTGGCGATGAGGTTCCCCCACCCCTTTCCTAAAAGCTGCCTATCTGCCCTTTTCTTGCACAAGAAAAGCTTTTCCTGCGGCAGGGAAGGGCAGAACAGAAGTTGATGTAAGCTTATATTTGATTATCCAAGGCCAAAGGTCCTAAGTTCACACCCTGCCACACCCTGGGGTTTCAATAAACCATTCAGCTGCAGTCCTGTACACATTTCCTTACAGAGGAAGTGCCTTGCACCAGGCTCCATCAAGCCCAGCAGTGCCTACTCGGACTGGCAGCAACAATCCTATCACCTGCCACTTTATCCTTTTCACAAGAGATGGCAAGAATTGAACCCAGAACCTTCCGTATACAAAGCACATGCTCTGCCACTAAGCTACAGCTCTTTCAAAAGGTGTGCAATGCAATTTGACTGTAAAGGTCAATAGACACTGACTTCTAGGGTTATCACCACTTTCTGAAAAGAATGCTATATTATTATTTATTTTTTTAAAAGGGTAGTAAAGGCAGCAATTCAAGCAGCACAGCCTTCCCCATTACAGTGGTACCTCAGGTTACATACGCTTCAGGTTACAAACTCCACTAACCCAGAAATATCACCTCAGGTTAAGAACTTTGCTTCTGTAAATATTTCTGTATTTATTCGTACAGTGGTACCTTTGGTTGCACGTGTGATCCGTTCCGGAGCTCCAGTCGGATCCCGAGGAATTCGCAACCGGAGGTGCCTGTTCTGCGCATGTGCACGGCGCAGTAGAGTGCTTCTGCGCATGCGCACGGGGCAAAAGCCGGAAAAATACTTCCGGGTTTGCTGTGTTCACATTCTGAAGAATATGCAACCAGAGGTGTGCATATCCAGAGGTACCACTGTATACTGCTTGAGGCCAGTAAGCACTTTGCAAATCTAAAAACCAATCTTGTTGGCATCCGTCGGTCTCGAAAGACAACAGAGCGCTGCTCCAGGGGCGAAGTCAAACCGCTGTGTAGGTGTAGGGAGCCCCAAACTGACCTCCCCGGGGCGCAAGCCTGGGCAGTGTGTGGAGATCTTGGGCTGCCCAGACAACAAGACCCCCCTCTCAGCCTCACTGATGTGGTTCAAAGGAAAACAGAGCAATATGTTTGGTACCAGCTTGGCTGAAGGAGTTGCCAGAAGAAGAAGAAAAAGAAGAAGAAGGGAAGAAGAAGAAGAGTTTGGATTTGATATCCCGCTTTATCACTACCCAAAGGAGTCTCAAAGCGGCTAACATTCTCCTTTCCCTTCCTCCCCCACAACAAACACTCTGTGAGGTGAGTGAGGCTGAGAGACTTCAGAGAAGTGTGACTGGCCCAAGGTCACCCAGCAGCTGCATGTGGAGGAGCGGGGAATCGAATCCAGTTCACCAGATTACGAGTCCACCGCTCTTAACCACTACACCACACTGGCGTACAAGCCAGCATTCACCTGTCTTAGGGACTCCACTCTGGATTTGTGTAGGGTTGACTCTGCAGCCTTTTTCTTTTCCCAAATACAGTGGTACCTCGGGTTACAGATGCTTACATACATTACATTATACATTATGCATTACATACGCTTCAGGTTACAGATTCCGCTAACCCAGAAATAGTACCTCGGGTTGAGAACTTTGTTTCAGGATGAGAACAGAAATCATGTTCTGGTGGCGCGGCGGCAGCGGGAGGCCCCATTAGCTAAAGTGGTGCTTCAGGTTAAGAACAGTTTCAGGTTAAGAACGGACCTTTGGAAGGAATTAAGTTCTTAACCCGAGGTACCACTGTACTAATACCAATACCAATACTAATAATAGATATCAAATGATGTGAAACTGCAGGTAAAATGTGGCCTCTTAGAAGTCACAACCCTTTCCAGTCACCCAGGAAAGAAAGCTTCTCCTAACATGGAGCCTCGCTGTGTCAAATACACACATCCCCGAAATAAAACAAAAATGAAAGGAACCCGCCCCCCCATACATGAGAAATATTGCTCTCATTAACTATTAACCAACAAAATCTCATAAAATTGAATATGATTTTATTTTACTCTGTGAACACCAGTAGTAGCTTACTGGGCTGCAGCCAAATCTCCACATGCTCAGAAACACTCTCTTCTGTCCCATTTGTCAGGAAGGAAGCCAGTTATTCCTGTTGTGGCTGAACTCCCATCATCCCTGACCAGTGGCCCTGCTGCCTGGGCTTGATGGGAGCCCCAGTTCCCCCCACCTCTGATCCCAAGCCGAAAATCCTCTTGCCCTGTTGCTCCTCATTTCCCTCCAAACCCCTCAAACTCCCCCGGTGGAGTTTTGCTGGCGGAAAAAAGAGATCTGGCGACGGGCGGAGCTTCACCGGTTGAATTTCCACCTGGCGCAACTGTTAAAAGCGCAGAGGGGGAAAAAGGAACGCTGCAAGAAAGAAAGAAAGAAAGAAAGAAAGAAAGAAAGAAAGAAAGAAAGAAAGGGGAAGGGAAGGGAAGGGAAGGGAAGGGAAGGGAAGAAAGAAAGAAAGAAAGAAAGAAAGAAAGAAAGAAAGAAAGAAAGAAAGAAAGAAAGAAAGAAAGGAGCAGGCAACTTCAACCCTGATCCCTTCAGGAAAGGAAACTCACCGGCCAGAGAGAGAAAAACCGACCTCCCAGTTCTGCTCTCCTTAATTTCAGAGCTGATGGCCGATGGCTGCGCAGCCTCCGCCCGCCTGTTGCGCAAGAGCTGCTCTTTCGCCTATCAGAGGGAAGAGTCCGGAGGGGCCGGGCGGAGGCCGGGGGTGAAGGCAAACAAACGCCGCTCCCTCTCCGGATCAACCTTGCGCCCCGGCATGATGTTTCCCTGCGCAATAAATTCTGGGCGCTCCAGAAACGCCGGTGCGCTTAGGTGGTTTTAGACTCTGGACTGCATGGGGTTATCTGTAAACACACGCACCCTCTTTTATTGGCTGGCAATGGGTTGCACCCAACTCAGTTTTACTCAAGAGTAGGCCCACTGGAATTAACAGAGTTCGCGTAGAATCGTGGAGTTGGAAGGGACCCCGTGTGGCCAAGGAAGACCGGAAGAATAAGAAATCAAGATAACACACACACACACACACACACACGAATACATACACACACACACACACACACACACACACACACACATATATATATATATATATATATAAACATTGGCAGGATTATTGCAATAACCTGCAGTTTTATAAGACTATATATTTACAGGAGATGAATACATGAGCAAACTAAGTTAATTTGGATATGCAGAAGATATTAAAAATAAATTTAAGGAACCACAGAAAGAGGGGGAAGGAAGTCAACTTTTGAAATGTCAAAATGATGGTAAAATCAGTGAAATGTGTAGAATTAATGAAATGTATAAAATTGAAAAGTATAACATAAACAGATAAATAGAGTATTGTGTAATGATTTGCTTGATTTAGGGGGGCAGCTGCCCTCCCTGCCCCCCGCCCCCGGCTACGCCCATGGGAGGCAGCAGTTAGGAGTTACCAGTCTCTGCAACCACACCAGGCACTCTGATTCTCCAGTGGGTTGAATTCACCCCTGGAGGTGCACTCCAATTTTATTTCTGAGTCAAGCTAGTGGCTTTTGCCCAGAAAAGAATGCAGCCTTGCTGCACCCCGATCAGGACTTTTGAGCTCTCCAATTTCAGTGGCAAAGGTAAAAAAAAAAAAGGGTAAAAGGACCCCTGGATGGTTAAGTCCAGTCAAAGGCAACTATGGGGTTGCGGCGCTCATCTCGCTTTCAGGCCGAGGGAGCCGGCGTTTGTCCACAGACAGCTTTCTGGGTCATGTGGCCAGCAGGACTAAACCGCTTCTGGTGGAACGGAACACTGTGACGGAAACCAGAGCGCACGGAAACGTCATTTACCTTCCCGCTGCAGCGGTACCTATTTATCTACTTGCACCAGCGTGCTTTCGAACTGCTAGGTTGGCAGGAGCTGGGACAGAGCAACAGGAGCTCACCATCGTCGAGCAGATTCGAACCGCCAAAATTCTGATCGGCAAGCCCAAGAGGCTCGGTGGTTTAGACCACCCTGTGCGAAGGTAAAATTTGGAGCCCCCCACCTCTCACGCTCTGTTCTGCAGCATTGTTTTGGCGCCCCCTGCAGTGTGGCACCCAGTGCGCTGCTCTAAACTGTCTCTAGTGGCACTGACACAGCAGAATCACTCTCAAACGCAGGATTCATGATCTTCCACACTTCCGTAGGTGCCTTGCAGTGCAGAAGCTTGTTGTCATTATTTGCATGCTCAGGGCTTCTTGATCTTTTAAGCTCAGGGGTACCAGCGCTAAATTAATCCGTAAACTCAGCATGTTTGTCTGGCCAACGTGCTCAAGGCTCACATAGTGTTAGGCAGTGATAACATATCAGTCTTGCTACAGCAGCATCTCCCTGGGCATCTGTGTACCAAGAATATTCCCATGCCTGCAGCTCCTGCCATTTGCGGGGGGGGGGGGGGGAATGTTCTTTCTGAAACCTTGGCAGGCTGCTGCCAATCAGTGTGGACAATACTGAGATAGGTGTAGTAAACCACTGAGCCTGTGATAACTCTAGCACAAGTTCCTGCATTTCCTTTCAGAATGTTTGAAAATGCATCATTTCACAAGTTTGATGAAAGTTCGCTTGTTTGCTCTTACAGAAAAAAAAAAGATGGAACACACTCTCATAATAATAAACAATTTTTTTAAAAAAAAGTTAAAGACAAAGAAATTTGATATACTGGAGTTGGTTGAATTGTTTCTTTATTTTGTTCACATTGTGTCTTTATTTTTTTTCCATTTTATTGGAATTAATTAAGCTCTCTCTATATATATATCTGCAATCTAATTTCATTTACATTTGATTACAAATAAGGTGTTTTAACAGGAGATACTCTGTCCCAAAACAAAAACAATAAAACCCACCTGGACTTTAGAATATATATATATATATATCTTTTAGAAATAAGTGGAAACCACAGCATCTATCAGGTATTTTTCCCCACTGAGAAGTACGCAATTAAATTCATTTTTAAAGTATACTTTTTATTATCTGCAACCAAGTCGGGTAACCCACTTTGGCCCCCAAGATTGTTTGAAATCCAATTGGCCTTAGTTAAGCAGAGTCATTTTTTGCTCTTTCCATAATTTGAGTAGTTGAGGGCATAGAAACATGGACATAAATATATATATGTGTGAAACTAAAGTGATGCAATAAGGACTCGACACAGGGAGTTTTCCACTAACTTTCTAGTGGTTCAGATGTCATCCTATTCTTTTGCCATATCTAGAAGATGTCATTGCAATGCATATTGAACCACAATTCTAAAACCACTTGCTACGGAGCACCACTAGGAAAGCTGGAACCAATGGTTATAATCTGCAAGAACTTTCAAGGGGCTCCATAGATTTCTCTAATCCTTTCTAACCCTCTAGCCCCCTCCCTCACCCTTAACCCCACCCCTAGTTCTCCAACCATCACCCTAACCCAGGCATCCTCCAGATGTTTTCGCCTACAACTCCCATGATTCCTAGCTAGCGGGACCAGTGGTCAGGGATGATGGGAATTGTAGTCCAAAACATCTGGAGGGCCGAAGGTTGGGGATGCCTGCCCTAACCCTCCAACCCTCTAAACATGGGAGTTTAAATATGGAAGGGATGGGGAACTTTTGGCCCTCGATATGCTGCTAGACCAGAACTCCCACCATCCCTGACTGTTGTTTGTGTTGTGCTGATTAGGGCTTATGGGAATTGTAGTCAAGAATTGTAGAGTTTTGCCACGTAAACTTTACTACTGTCACCACTGAAATCAGTGTTATGCAAGAGCACTCGTTTGATGGGTTTTTACAGACACACTTTAATTCTGACATGATCGGAAGACGACATAATTGAATCTAAAAGCCTCACTTCGCCAGCAGTGCCTATTGTTCTCGGAGCTGAAATAAAACGGACAAGGTTGTCATGCGGGCTTCTCATTCCAAGTCGGTCTACGGCTGCCCTGCTTATTTTGTACACAGCAACAGGAAAGGGAGAATCAACGAGCCAAGAATTGTAAACCAGACTTAAAGATTAAGCCTATAGTTAATGAGGTAGAGGTCAGCTATCAACAAAACATTCGTACATGGGACAAGGATGCACCAACCTAAGACATCTAAGATGTTGTTAAAGAATGCAATATTCTATTTGTGGGAAGTAAGAAAAAGGCTGACGCAGCAACGTTAATCTGTATAGTGTTAATCGAAAAGGCATCTTGAGCTGCTGGTAAGCTCCCTGTTCCTGCTTTCCTGATTAGGAAAAAACAACCTGGAAACGCTAATACTGAACTAATAGACTTCTTGGCAAGGAAGAACATCAGGTTCATGAGGTGCGACATGGGCCTCCCCACCAAGTCCAGAGAATAGTGTAATTAGTTCGACAAGCCAATACATGTTCGGCTTTCATGTTCTTTTAGCTGGTTTGGCGGTTAACTGTTTCTCTCTTTCGAGCTCTTTTTCCCGTTGCTGCTCTCGTTCCAGTTCTTCTTTCTGCCTCTTTTGCTGGAGCTTGAGAGCTCTTCTCTGAAACGAAAAGCCAGAAAAGAATGTTACTTTCCTGAAGCTGTAGAATTAGATTTGACAGCACAGCGGCAATGATATCCCGTTGTTATTTCTCCTGAGGTTTTTCAGAGAACTCCACCCACCCCCAAAAAACCACCAAGTGGGATTTGCAACATAATGTCACAGTGGATCAGACCTAACAAAACTGCTCCTGTTCAGGATTTTAGCCAGCCATGCCCTCTAAGCATAGTATCCTGTTCTCTGCCCCACTCACACATTTTCCCCAATTGCTTTTCCAACTGACACTCAATACTGGATTCCATGGCTATTCAGTGTGCCCAGACAACATCAGGCTTTTTATAGGGGTGTGTGGAATGCTCCCTAAGTTGATACTTAGTCCCTCCGCAACCTCACAGGTCCCTCCCAAAGAGGCCGATGACAATACAGTCATACCTTGTAAGTCGAACAGAATCTGTTCCAGAAGTCTGTTTGACTTCCAAAACGTTTGGAAACCAAAGCACGGCTTCTGATTGGCTACAGGAAGCTCCTGCAGCCAACTGGAAGCCGCGCCGGACATTCGGCTTCCGAAAATCGTTTGAAAACTGGAACACTCACTTCCGGGTTTTGATTGTTTGGGAGCCGATTTGTTCAGGAGCCAAGGCGTTCGTTCGAGATCCAAGGAATGACAGTACCTTCTTTTTATTTTCCAGCAGCCTTGCTTTTATTCTTTTTCTACCAGTCCTCACTACCTGAATTTGCTATTACAGGGAGTGCTGTTGGTCTAAGGAAAAATTACGTGCAACACACACAAACAATTCAAATAATTCTATTAAAAAACCTGTTAATAGATTCTGTATTCATATTTACATACACTCATACCTGTACAGCAATTGAAACTACTCTTATGAGTAGCCAATATATAGACTGAATATTTAGCTTATGTATGAATAAAAGATAAATTCATCATTAGGTAGAATCTATAGTTAATTTTAATACAGCCCATGTATGCTTACTTGTAGGGAAGTTCTGTTTTGTTAAGTGGTGCTTGCTTGCTGGTAAGCAAGCATAGGACTGTCACCTTCATTCATTAGAGACCTAAATCTGAGATGTACAATTGGATATTATGTATATTAAGAAGTAAGTCTCACTAAGTATAGATGATTGCAGCCCAAACATACTAACAAGATTGCAATATCATAATACTACGGTTACTACTCTTCGGTAGCCTGATGAATTCTCCTCATGGTAGCATTAATGGTACTAGGGATTCTGCTGTACACAAACCTTTCATCAGAAAGATAACTACTTCAAAAACTGGAAAATTAATAAAATGCTAGTTCCCAATGAAAATATAAAGCAAAAGCAGAGCATGAAGATCAAATTTGATCTGCAAGACCTCGAAGAACAAAGAAATAAGCAGTACTCTTTAACCTTCGTTAGTCAAAGTGAAACAAAACTCACTTTCAACTTTGATGTTTTCTCATGCAGCAGTAGCATCTCTTTCCTAATGTTTACCAACTTGTTGTGATAGTACTTTGCTTCTGAAAACTTGAGAGAGCGACAACAAAAAAGCAAGAATTCAGTAGAACATATAACTTCAACATCAGCAACTCACTGCCTGAAGTTACTGAAATAAGTGAAAAGTTGTGATACAACGCGTACGCGCTTGGAAATTAAAATTCCACTGTCTCAGTGAGAGTTACTTTCAACTCCTGCATGATTGGGATGTACGATGCTAGAATGTGCTAAAAATGGGAGCTTGTATTTTTCCATCTATTTTAAAAGGTCGTACCGCATCAAGAGCTACTCCTGAAGCCCATGCAATGTTCACTTAAACCACTGTTTTAAGTATATTGAAATATCTTACTGCAACCCAGGTGCCAACCTCAAAAACCTTTCCAAGTCACACTTATCATGACCCAAGCACTGCATTCCCTGGATTCTATGCAGAGTTGATTTCAGTAGTCTTAGGTATGACTAACTCTGCCTAAGATCAAGCAAACAAGACTGACCCGCACTCTCATTTACGTATGTTTGCTCAAAAGTAAGTCTCACAGTGTGTGATGGGGAGTACAGTGGTACCTCAGTTCCCAACCGCCAAAACCCCGGAAGTAAGTGTTCAGGTTCTTGAACGTTTTTCGGAAGCCGAACATCCGATGCGGCTGTTGGCTATTGTTTCCGGGGCGCCTGCACCAATCAGAAGCTGCGCATTGGTTTTCCAACATTTTGGAAGTCAAACAGACTTCTGGAACGGGCTAAGTTTGGCACCTTTTTTTTGCTATTTATTTTGCATTTTTGTTTTTGAGGCTTTTTTGGTTCATTTGTTTTTGTGACTGTGTGGAAACTGTGCGTGAATTATTCAGCTACTGAATGACTGTGTGACTGCGGAAATGGATAAAAGCCCCTCATCCAAACAATGACACTCATCAGTGCAGGTAAGAAAAATTTTTAATTTTAATTTTTATCATCTAAAGTGCTGTTTTATTTATTTTATAGTACAGTGCATTGATTATTGCTTTTATTTTATATCCTGTGTTTAGGTTTCCCCACGTAGCATAGATTTTCTCAAAATATAAGATTCCATTTTTGTACAAACACGACCTTTAAAACTGAGGAAAAAGTTATCTGACAGAACACACTTACCAGCACGTTGATATCAAGGACAGAATTACATTCTTTAAACTTTGAGATTTCTTGCTGCAGAGTTTCTAGTAGTACTTCTTGGTTCTGTCTGAAAGAAGAATGCAATAGTTTACACATATTTCACAATAAAATCATGTATTCAATTACAGAATTTAGTGAAGAGCAAATGCATTTTGATTGTTTACATACGTTAGCTCTTTTAAGGATAGTTTTGATCGTTGTAGATCAGGTAAATAATGTGAAATCAGCCCTTCTGTTAGCTGCTCCACAGCTTTCTTGTCTATAACAGTGAAGTCTTCTATTAATCCTTCATCGGGAGAATTATCGTTAGAATCTGTAACAGATGTCATACATTTTTATCAAATGTGTATATGTGTGCACACAAATATTAATTATGTAAATACAAAATTAAAAACCCCAATGAATAAGCATACAAAATACAACCAAATAACAAGCACTTAAGAACCCTAAACACTAAAGAGCGGAGTAATGTAAGATCCCTGCAAAAATTATTTTATGCTGTGGGTCACCCAGAGAACATTAATGGGTGATCTGAACATAAATAAAGGCCGCCTTATTTTCCACGTTTATCCAAGGTGAGAAAGCTCACCTCTTAATCTTCAGCCTGCAAATTCACCCACCCATCTCTTCAATTTTTGGCAGTTTTCCAGTGAAGCCGCACCGTACTCTTTTTGCCGCTTGCTAAAGTACGGTTGTGACTTTTATTTTATTGTTTCACCTTTTGTAAACTGCTTTTGAGTCTTAAAAACAAACAAACCAAACCAAACCAAACCAAACCAAACCAAACCAATCAAGAGGCACATACACTTTTACAAAACAAACAAAGGTAAACGGAACCTTTTAAAGCATGCTTTTTATTATCTGCAACCAAGTTGGGTAACCCATTTTGGCCCTCAAGCATCTCCACCCCCATCGTTCAGCCCGGACACTGAAGTCCAGCTCTGAGGGCCTTCTGGCGGTTCCCTCCCTGCGGTAAGTGAGGTTACAGGGAACCAGGTAGAGGGCCTTCTCGGTGGTGGCGCCTGCCCTGTGGATGTCAAGGAAATAAACAACTATCTGACAGCAGCCCTGTTTGCGAAATTTTTAATGTTTGATATTTTGTCAGGTTTTTAATATTCTGTTGGGAGCTGCCCGGAGTGGCTGGGGATATCCAGCCAGATGGGCGGGGTATAAACAATAAAATTATTATTGTTGTTGTTGTTGTTATTAAACCCAATTGGCCTTGGTTAGAGCAGACTCATTTTTTTGCTCTTTTCCTAATTTGAGTAGTTGAGTACATGGAAACATGGACATAAAAAACCCCATGTCACACTGAAGTGAAGCAATAAGGACTCGACACATGGAGTTTTCCACTAGCTTTCTAGCAGTTCTCTTATTCTTTTGCCATATCTAAAAGATGTCATTGCAATGCAACAAACAAACAAACACATCCTTTGGAACAAAACCCAGAAAACCCGGTGGCATCTTTCAAGAACTGAGCAGCTGCATCCCAACAAACAGTTATACTGAAGCACAGACCTGTCAAGATTAAATAATAATAATAATAATAATAATAATAATAATAATAATAATAATAATAATAAATTTTATTTATATCCTGCCCTCCCCAGCCGAAGCCGGGCTCAGGGCGGCTAACAACACTAAAACAGTGCAACATTATAAAAACATTGTAAAAATTAATTAAAATCAAAATTGATGGCAAAATTAATTAGACCCGAGTTAACCAATAATAAAATACAATTATTGATGATGATGATGATATTTATACCCGCTCATCTGGCTAATAATAATCATCATCATTTCATTATTTATACCCCGCCCTTCTGGCTGGATTTCCCAGCCATGTCCCACAGTTTTCAATAGGTCTACTCCGAGCAGGATGCAACCCCGTGGTATTTTATTACGGGCTTAATATACATTTCACGACGTTTGATGGAAGCGAGCCGTTTTTTGCTGCGGTCCTGGACGGCTCCTGCCGCACGACCCGCAGCTCTGTGACCTGTGAGCGGACTAGATCTCTTCCCCAACGGATCAAGAGCGAGACGATCAAATCCGTCCAGACTTTGAGGGCCCCGCGAGGGGACCTCCGGCGGTCATCTAGCCCGACCCCCCGCAACGGCAGCCCCTGCCGCCGAAGCCAACATACCCAAAGCAGGGTCGTTTCGGGCCTGCAGAGCCGCCTTCACGTCCAGCGGGTCCGCCAGACTCATCGCTTCCTCCCTCGCGAAACAGACAGACTAGATACTTATTTTCGAGGGGAAGCCAAGGCAACGCCAGGCCCCGCCAAAGGCAGAAGTTGAAGTAGGCCTTCCGGTCAAAAAGGCAGCCAGCCTCGACGTAGGAAGGAAGACGGGCGCCTGAGAACCATAGAGATAAGAAAAGAAAAGGTTAGAGGCGAACAGCAATGTTGTTGTTTTTTTTTTTAAAAAAAACATCTTTATTGAAAGTTCAGAAAGTACATAATTTTAATGTATTTTTAATTTTTGCTGGAAGCCGCCCAGAGTGACAGGGGAGACCCAGCCAGATGGGCGGGGTACAAATAAATAGTAGTAGTAGTAGTAATAATAATAATAATAATAATATATAATAATATATATTATATATTATATTATAATATATAATAATATATTATAATTATAATAATTATATTATTATTATTATTATTATTATTATTATTATTATTATTGCGCTAAACATGGTGAGACGTAAATGAAAGAGAGAAAAAGATAAAACAAACAGCACCATAGTATTCCACAAGTAGAGAAGAAGGCAACAAAACAAAACCAGGCGACCAGAGTATATAGCTGGGGTGTGTGTGTGGAAATAGCCACAGATAAATTTTATGGGGCAAACTAGGAGCCACCTCACAATAAAAGCAGAAGCTGCCAATTAAAAAGATAACTATTCAAGGTAACTCTAAAGGGGACCATGAGCAGTTGACTTTTGCTCCAAGTTTAATCTTTACTGGTTTTTCAAAATACATCACGTTTATCCTTCTCCATCCAGAATATACACAAAAGCAATCCTAAAGTGTTTGAAATGAAGTACAGTCGTATAATGAAGTATTGAGACTTCCCTCCACCCCAACATGGGTCCTCTACATCTCTGTATTAACTGCATATTGAATAATATCTAGTTTAAAATTATCCATTATTTCCATAAGTTATGTCACTTCCTGAGAAGTTGACTTCTGATCACATTTCCTCAAAACTGCCATCCAGTTTTTTCAGAGCAATCCTAAATTATGTCAGGGAGAAAGAGCAACATGACAGCTCTAAGGCAGTAGGTATGGCGAATGTTGCTATGCAATTTTTCACTATGCCAATTTTAGGGTCCCTTAGGGGATTTGCGGAGCTTTGTATGAAGCTGATCCAAAGCTTTTTGGGTGACAAACCTTGAAACCCTTTGGGGGCTTTCTGCTTGCTGTTACTAGTGGGAGAATCACCTTCCTGGGCACAGCTGCAGGATAAACTGGTTTATCCTGAATTTTAATTGATTTATCTGTTATAAGGGGTTGCCCTTCATCATTTTAAACCATAATCCAAAGAGCAGCCTAATATGCACAAACCAGCAAGGCAAGTTATTCAAAGTATAAACATTATCCCCTGACTGTGCATTAGTTGACTCCAATAGGCTTCAATGATTGCTCCAAAAGCTGGTAATCCCATATTTCCTCAGAAAGAGTTAGTAGCCTGACAAAAACAGAAGCACCCATATCCCTTGCTCTAGGATTGAAAATGTTTAATGAAGAGCAAGCTTTAAATAATGTAAATAATAAGAATGGTGATGATGATTATGTATTTAAACAAAGCCCCACCCTCTCCTGACATTGAATGGTTTTGGATTGGAATCAATTACACTAATCTGCATATTAATCTGTTTACCACACTTCTGTATATTGTGAATTAGTGTCAAATATTTTCTTGCCTTTCCTCCATGGAATGCAGAAATTGAGTAAGTTAATAAGTGAAACGTGCAACCTTTCAAACAGCTAAAAACAGACCGTTTCACAACCTTCAGAAATTTAAGAATGTGTTGTCCAGAGGGTGGAGGAGGTCAGTGTTAATTCAGCAAAAATAGAAATCAAAATGAAGTAAACCAGGAATGTTAAACCTTAATTAAAACAAATTAAAACATTTCCAAAACATTTTTTTTTTCTTTTGCTGCTCTTAAATTTACAAAGTTAGCAGCCAAATCCTGTGCATGTTTACTTGGAAATTGGTTCCACTTAGTTCAGCAGGACTTACTTCCCAGTTGCTTTGCTCTACTTGGGAGTAATGCTCATTGGATTAGATGTGATTACTCAACTAAACATGTATAAAGACTGGGCTATATATTAGGCATAGGATCACAGCCTTGCTAGGAAGGAATATGAACTTAATAGAAAGTAATAGAAAATAATAAAAAGTACAGGTAAGCACAATAGTGCTACATTTGATCTGGGACAGAATTAAATTTGATTATTAGTACCTATTAGTGGCTATCAAAAAGGAAAAAGAACATTTCACATCTTCTTTCTCTTTTAGGTTTCAACATGGTTTTGTTTTGGAGTATTTGGACGGTGGACCAAGCTCAGAGATAGAATACATACGTTCCATGCAGAAGATTCCAGGCTCGATCCCTAATATTATCAGTTAAAAGGATAAGATAACAGTTTGCATGAAAAGTCTCTGATGGACATTGTGCAGAGCCACTTCCACAGTTAGAGGTGGGCCAGATTTGGGGTCACCAGCCTTTTTGCACCAATGGGCACATTGGGAACTTCAATAAAGTGCGTTCTGAGTTCGAGTGTCTTATATTCCATGTTCCAAAGTTCAATTGTCTTTTACGACTGCCAGGTGGTGACCCCACTGGGCGCGGTAATCCAGTCAGGGGAAAAGGGAGGCAGACTATGTTTAGGGCACCTTTTCTAGCCCCTCCCACTTTTTGGGGTGAGCAGAGTGGATCCTAAAAAGGGCTGCTCAGTCATGGATACAGCTGCCGAGCTGCTCAACTTCCTCGTTCCTTGAGTCAGAACGACTGAATCTGTATCCACCACCCATGTGCTGGTTCATGACTAGGGGCTTCCAGATTTCACGGTCCCGTCCCTGTTATCATTTGCCGATCTCCATTGGACTTTTGGGATTTGGACTGGGTTTTTGAAAGACTCCTGTGCGTGAATTTGTTTTATGTGTGTAGATCAGTGCACGCTGATCAACGTACAGTCTTTACAGTAGGGCTCTGTTCTGATGGCATGAGTAGTCACGACGAACTGATAGATCCTATCTGCTGCAGCTTTCATCTGCCTTCACAGCCGTTGTAACATACTGCTTGTTATCATCTGCCTGTTCTGCCGTTGAGGACTTCTTGGATCATTCTTTGTCTAGCTCCTTCCCTTTGACCTTACCGGCTTGGGTAAGATTGTTATATGGTCTCGGTGGCCGCTCCCAGTCACCAGCCTGGCTGCCGCATTCTGGATTAGTTGTAGTTTCTGGGTCACCTTCAAAGCTAGCCCCAGGTAGAGAGCATTGCAGAAGTCCAAGTGGGAGATTTAACTAGAGCATGCACCACTCTGGCAAGACAGTCTGTGAGCAGGTAGGGTCTCAGCCTGCGTACCAGATGGATCTGGTAGACAGCTGCCCTGGATACAGATTTGACCTGTGCCTCCATGGACAGCTGTGAGTACAAAATGACTCCCAGGCTGCGCACCTGGTCCTTGAGGGGCACAGTTACCCCATTCAGGACCAGGGATGCCCCCCCACTTGCTCGCCCAGTCCCCCCAAAACAGTACTTCTGTCTTGTCAGGATTCAACCTCAATCTGTTAGCTGCCATCCATCCTCCAACCACCTCCTGACACTCACACATAAGTCTTTGTGAATTAAAACCAGAACTTCTTGAATTGTGCTCAGAAATGTATAAGCTGTCAGAGCAGTTGGGCCAGAACAGGTGTGCTACAAGGTGATGCTCTGACCCTAGCTATTAATTTGGCTCCTAGATTTTACACTAGCTGCAGCTGCAGCTGCAGCTTTTCTCCACCTACCTAAAGCTGTTAATAATCTTCTGCACAACTTTAAAAGATACAGGAGCCCCTTTTTCCCTTTAGCATAAGGATGGGATGAAAAGGGAAGGGAAGCAACAAACTTGTTTGAATATAAGCGGATTTGTTCAATGCCAAGCTTGGAGAGCTTGTTTACTGTTTTGAGTTCTGCAGGAAAGGCGAGATATAAACAGGCATCACCTGTTCATTTTCTGCCTAACATATAGCTCTTGAAGGTGCAGAATGTCTGCCCATAAGAAGGTGGTAACACTTTGCTAAGCCCAGGAAGCCACAGCATTTAGCAAAGCAAAGAATCCAGATGCAAGCCAGAATGACTGCTGTTAATCACGCTGTGAGCAATTTAAAAGGTATCTACGGCGAGGATTTTGTACTGTTATGTCAGCACTTTTTCATTGCAGAGTATTGCTTTGTCCAATCTTCTTAAAAGCATTGTAAAATTTGCACTTCTGCTAATGACCAAATGACCACTGCAAGCATTTTGCTATTCTAGTTTTTGTGGTTGAAAGATAAAGCTGCTGGTTATGTACAATGTGACTTTTTTGTGCTCTACAAAGAACAGCACATTTTCCGTTTGCGTAGGGTAGTGTCCTTGCTTCTCATGAGAAATTATTAACAGTTTTGTTAAACATTTCATGAGAAGCAGCATGGAGCACAACCGTGGTTTCTTGGTGATGGTCTAGCAAGTTGTACAGTCAGTGCAGAATGCCAATTGACGCATCTTGTAAGAACTATAATTAATATAAGGCAAGATTTACTTCCAAACCCCATTGATTTCAGTGAGAGTAAAGTATATAGATGTTTAAAAGCACATTTCCAAAAAAAACCCAGAGTCTTCTGGTTGGGGATAATTCAGAGGGAAATTTCCAGTTGTCAAAAAAGACTTTTTATGTATGCTATGGGGTCCCCTTTACCTTTACTTTACTACTGCGGCCCATGTCTTGTTAGCCCCCAATGGAAAACTGAAATTGATGGAATACAGTGGTACCTCAGGTTACATACGCTTCAGGTTACAGACTCCGCTAACCCAGAAATAGTGCTTCAGGTTAAGAACTTTGCTTCAGGATGAGAACAGAAATTGTGCTGTGGCGGCATGGCAGCAGCAGGAGGCCCCATTAGCTAAAGTGGTGCTTCAGGTTAAGAACAGTTTCAGGTTAAGAACGGACCTCCGGAACGAATTAAGTACTTAACCGGAGGTACCACTGTATGCACATTTTGCAGTTTTTTTATACTGTGAGTAGATCACAGTCTCTTGGGAGTTGGACGTGCCTGATATAGAATAAGAGAACAAGAAGAACATACTTTAGAGAAGACTGGAAAATGTTAACTGAATATATGTGTGAAAATTGTGTGCATTTAAAAACGCTGGTAGCATTAGGATAATTTCAAGTGTAAATAAGTTTTGATGAGTATAACAATAGATTACTGAACGGTTTAGTTTATGTAAAATATGCAGGGATGTATCACTAGTCTCTCAGCTTGACGTACCTCTTAGGGTTATTGTGAGGATGAAAAATTGGGGGAGATGAGCTTGTACAACCCTTGCAGGGTTACAGTAAACAAACAAACAAAAACAAACAAACAACAGAATGCAGACAGGAAAGCAACCTGCATGCGTGCATTTGCTTTAAGGCTTATTTATTGCGCAGGAGATCATGCAACAACTCCCCTTCTATAATTGCCTACAATTCCCAGCCTGCCCCGCGCTCCGACTCCATGTGCACGCTTAACCCCTTCGAATCCTCGGCGCCGTTGCTGCAGCGGTTGAGATTCGGAGCTCAGATGGGTGTCAAGAGAATCCAGGCACGTGAAACGGCAGCTGGCTTTTCTTCGTCTCGGAAAAGCGGTGCGTTTGCGTGTGTGTGTGTGCATTGCAACCCCCGCTTTTTTCTCTTTTTTTTTTTTCTTGCTGTAACTCCGTGATCCCCGGACCCGCATCGTGAGAACGCGTCTCGCCTTTCTGTAACCGATCAGCCAGCCTCCCAAAGAAAACGGCAAATAAAAAATGGTCGGGGACGAATTGCTGGGGGGCAAGGGGGGCACCTGGGCGCAGCACCCGGGACCCGGACGCTGGGACAGCTGCTTACACATCCGCCATGGGGAAATCTAAAGCAAAAAATTGATTTTACAAAGGCCTCTCGGAAGCTGTGCGCCTCTGGACTGGCTGGTTTTTGGGTTTTTTCCGCCTGTTTTGGGAGGTGAATGGGGGGGGGGGGATGGCGCGATCGGCGGAGAAACCTTCCCTTTCCAGGGGGAGGCGAGGCTGCTTGGATGAATATTCAGGCATGCATATTCTTCCCCAGAAGCCTACACCCTCTTTTTTTGCTAATCCCCTTCCTTGCAAGCTGGCTCTGCTCAGTTGGCTGCCGGTGGGGGAGAAGAGCGCAGGAATCTATTCTCTCCGATTCGAGGGCCGTATCCTGAAGCGCTGGATCGCGCGCAAAGCGCAGGGCGTCTTCTCCACGGGGGGGGGGGGGGGCAGGTAGACCGCGCGTCCCTACGCGCTGCTGTTAGGGACCCTGTTCCTGTGCAGACGTGCCGCGATGTCCCCGCTCCGCATCGGGATAGCGGCTGCGGTTTTCCCTGGCGGTAGGAAACATGCCATTGTCCCCGGGGCACGCCAGCTGTGCCACTGCGCGCTATTGTTTTTGTTCCGCGCAGGGAGGGATCGGGATTGCGCTTCCCTCTGTCAGTTGCAGGGTCGCCACTCTCTGCTTTTCTATGGGGGACCCCGGGGGTGGATGAGGGAGGGGGTAATAATCCTGTTGATTATGTTGCTTTGACTGTATACTTTATATTTGACTTTCTTCAGAAATGTTTGATTTTGGATTGTTTCATTGATATTTTAATACGCTGTAAAGCGCTTTGAGATTTTTCTTTAAAATACAAAATGGTATAGAAATGAAATTAATACAGTGGTACCTCGGGTTACATACGCTTCAGGTTACAGACTCTGCTAACCCAGAAATATTACCTCAGGTTAAGAACTTTGCTTCAGAATGAGAACAGAAATTGCGCTCTGGCGGCGCAGCGGCAGCAGGAGGCCCCATTAGCTAAAGTGGTGCTTCAGGTTTTAAGAACAGTTTCAGGTTAAGTACGGACCTCCGGAACGTATTAAGTACGTAACCCGAGGTACCACTGTAATAATAATAAATAGGTCACCAGTGCTCCTCGAACCCTTTCCCCAGCTGCTTCTTAGAAACATTTCCTTCCCTATAACGTCCTGATCTGATGAGTCACAGGGTGCCACCAACATCCATGGCACTTTTTTTTGCTACAGATAGGTAGCCGTGTTGGTCTGCCATAGTCAAAACAAAATAAAAAAATTCCTTCCAGTAGCACCTTAAAGACCAACTAAGTTAGTTCTAGGTATGAGCTTTCGTGTGCATGCACACTGAAGAAGTGTGCATGCACACGAAAGCTCATACCTAGAACTAACTTAGTTGGTCTTCAAGGTGCTACTGGAAGGAATTTTTTTATGAAGAAGTGTGCGTGCACGCGAAAGCTCATACCTAGAACTAACTTAGTTGGTCTTCAAGGTGCTACTGGAAGGAATTTTTTTATGAATAAGTGTGCATGCACACAAAAGCTCATACCTAGAACTAACTTAGTTGGTCTTTAAGGTGCTACTGGAAGGAATTTTTTTATTTTGTTTTGACTTTTTTTTGCATAATTGTTAATGGAAGCAGTTCCCTGCCTCGAGGCGCTTACAATTAAAGGGATTAGACAGATGGGAGAGGCATGAGATGAGTATGAGGAAACTGGGCTACACCTCCTTAGACTTTGTAACCCATCAGGCCGGGCAGCTTATTGCAGTCTTGGCACAATATCAACGGGCAGAAGTTTACCTCAGTTCCTAAACCGCCCTCTTCTTTTCCCGTGTTGCAGTTTTGATCTCTTGGTGAACTCGGCGCATCTGGCTCCACCCAGGTGAGAGATGACCCGGGTGAATAGCAAAATGAAGCCCTCTGGCCTGCGAGGGGAAGTTGCCTGAGAAGAAAAGGGCCGATTGGGCCGGCCTCTGGCTGTGGTGCCGGCCGGCAACCCTTACCATGGCTCATTCCAGCATCTGGAACAGCCTCAAGTCTGTGCTGAGGAAGAACAATGACCCTCTGTTCCTGAACGACTGCAGTGCCTTTGACTTCTCGGACGAAGTTGGCGAGGAGGACTTCCCCAGGTTCAACAAGCTGCGGGTGGTGGTTTCGGAGGATGCGGCGGACGCTTCGGCTAACGGGGCCCACCTGGGCCCCCACTCCGACGACGAGTCCTTGCTGGACAGAGACATTGCTCTGCGGAACGCGCAGAACGGACCCGGCGCAGAACCTTGTAACAATTGCAACAAGCAAAGGGAACTCTCGAAGCAGAAGAAGGTGAAGAGGCGGCTGGTTCTAGCAGCCATCCTCTATCTCCTCTTTATGACAGGGGAGCTGATAGGTAAGAATGCCTTGATCTCAGGAGATCTTTCAATTGCTTCGCTGTGCCTTCGGGGACAGTCTTTTAATTATTTACTCGGTGGGACCAGCGGGTGACATAGCTCATTATGAAGAGGCGGCAAGCTCAGAGGGCATCTTGAGTAAGTAAAAGCAATGTGCGGGTGGAAAAGGGCATTGCCACCTTTGCAAATTACTGTTACATTCATCGATTCTCTGGAATAGTATGTCTCCATTTGCAAAGTGGAGATTTCATCTTCCTGTTGGTCATGCTTTTCTGAAAGGGATAAAGGAAGTTTAGTAGTACAGTGATACATCGGGTTATAGACACTTCAGGTTACAGACTCCGCTAACCCAGAAATAGTACCTCGGGTTAAGAACTTTGCTTCAGGATGAGAACAGAAATCGTGCGGCGGCAGCAGCGGGTGGCCCCATTAGCTAAAGTGGTACCTCAGGTTAAGAACAGTTTCAGGTTAAGAATCGACCTCCAGAACGAATTAAGTACTTAACCCGAGGTACCACTGTAGTAGTCGTAATAATAATAATAATAAAACCCTCTTTCTTTCTTTCTCTCTCTTTTTAACCTCCTCGAGAGGTTCAGAGGGTGGCAACACGAGAACGGGGCCTTTTCTGCAGTGGCTCCCCGTCTGTGGAATACTCTCCCCAGGGAAGTTCGCCTGGCACCTTCATTATACACCTTTAGGTGCCAGGCAAAAACCTTCCTCTTTAACCTGGCCTTTGTTACATCTGATTTACATCCTATGCCCTTTTAAAATGTGGGGTTTTGGGGGACGGGGGTAATTAGGTTGCTGTTTTTATTTTTATTAGGTATTTTGTGGTTTTATATCTTGATTTTATTCTGTGAAGCACCTTGAGACCCTCGGGTATAGGGCGGTATATAAATTCAATAAACAACAACAACGGGGCACTGCGTAGCTTGGTCGGTAGTGCGTGAGACTCCGAATTCCAGGGTCATGAAAGCTTCCTGCATTGCAGGGGTTAGACTAGATCAGGGGTCAGCAACCCGCGGCTCCGGAGCCACATGTGGCTCTTTTACACCTTTGCCGCGGCTCTGGGACGGATACTAGCGAGGGGAGGAGGCGCATTGTGTGCCCCGACACTCCCCACTGTTTTAAATGTCGCAATGGTTTTGCGGCTCCCAGTTTTTTTCCCTTTGGTCCAAGTGGCTCTTTTTGTCTTAAAGGTTGCAGACCCCTGGACTAGATGATTCTTGTGTTCCCTTCCAATTGTACACTTCTATGATTCTGTGGTCTGTTAGCTGTATGTCACATGCCCAGACGTAACAGCCTTGAGGCTTTCTCTTGAACTGTGTGGAATTTACACGGAAACTATCCCTCTGATGGAGACATTTCCGAAAAAGTTAGTTGCAGCTAAATTCTGTGAAAATCAATGGGCCTCAGCTTAGTCCCATTCCATTGTTTTAACTGGGATAATCATAATGGATTGTGACCATTGTATTTGTTGCATGCAGAGTTCAAGCTCTTTATCTGACATTCATCCTGTCTAAAATCGTGCGGTTATTCTGAACCATGTGCTTTTGTTTTTGTTTCAAAACCACGATGTTTCCCCCACTAGCTACTACTTATGTTGAATGTTCTACCCACCACAGTTGGATTCATGCCAACTGTGAACATTATAAGTGTTTGTTTGTGTAATGCTTGCATAAATACACGTCAAGATTTAAAGCCCAGAATAAAATCACATGGTTAAGTTTTTTTCATTTTGAAAAAACAAATTCGTCAAATCATCAAATTACCGGCCATAATCTAGCATGCATAGGCATTCTTAAACCTCATTCATATCAACAGCATTCAAAGTATGCACAACCATGAACTTTTGCAGGTACAGATATTACAAAAGCCTTAAAGGTAAAGGGACCCCTGACCATTAGGTCCAGTTGCGGACGACTCTGGGGTTGCAGCACTCATCTCGCTTTACTGGCCAAGGGAGCCAGCTTCCGGGTCATGTGGCCAGCACGACTAAGCCGCTTCTGGTGAACCAGAGCAGCGCACGGAAACGCTGTTTACCTTCCCGCCGGAGCGGTACCTATTTATCTACTTGCACTTTGACGTGCTTTCGAACTGCTAGCTTGGCAGGAACAGGGACTGAGCAACGGGAGCTCACTCCGTCGCGGGGATTTGAACCGCCAACCTTCTGATCAGCAAGTCCTAGGTTATGTGGTTTAACCCACAACACTACAAAAGCCTTAAGTAACTGCAAATAATAATCTATAGAATTTGTTCGTAGAGTTGGAAGGGACCGCAAGAGTCATCTAGTCCAACCCCTTGCAATGCAGGAATCTTTTTGCCCAACGTGGGATTCGAACCCACGACCTGTGAGGTTAAGAGTCTCATGCTGTACCAACGGAGCAATCCCTTCAGTTGGTGTGATTACTTGGACATATTCTTCCTGCTATAATTTGTATTCCTGGACTTTCCGTTCAGATTAATATCTCTTGGGTTAATTATTCTGATAGTCTGAGGTCTCGCAGCTAGCAGCAGCCTTGTTAGGTATCAGTAACTAAGCAATGAAACTTTTCAGGTAAATTACCAAAAAACAAGGACTTATTTAAGCAGTGTTTGGATTTTTTTTTAAAAAAACCACCTTTGCCCTGCAGTCCAGCAACTGGATCTATGTTTCTTTTCTCTGCATGTTTCTAAAAGTCATGTGAAAAGTTTTGTTGCATAAAGTTCTCCGTATAAAGTTGCCATTTGGTCAGTGACGGTAAATGAGGGTTGTTTCCAGTCAACCCAAACTTCATTGATGTGGTGTTGAATATGGTTTCAAAGGCCTGTGTTGTGCTTTCAGCGTGGGAAGTGTCTCCTGTTTAGATGTTCAGTGTCATAAATAACTTGGCATATACTTGGTGTGGCCAAATACGGTTAATAAAACTCTTGGGCTGGACGCTTGCAGCTTCTTTGGACTTACTGGAAATGCAGTTTTTCTGAGACGTAGCTCTTGTTCTTGAGGTGGTTTGTGGGACAGGAGTCTTTGTGAACTGCACTGTGGCAGAAATTAAGAGAGACTCCACAGTCTGGAAACCCTCAGAGAGTCACATTAATCAAAGCAAATGCAGTTGTTGTTTTTTTAAAAAAATAGTTTTTATTAAGTTTTTCTAATTTACATTTCAAGATATTCCTTTAGACAACCTTAAATCAATGACTCCCCTTCTTCTCTTTCCATGGTTCATTTTGCATACAATACATCCCTGCATATTTTACATGAACTAAACCATTCAGTAATCCATTGCTAGTAAAGGTAAAGGGAACCCTGACCATTAGGTCCAGTCGCGGACGACTCTGGGGTTGCAGCGCTCATCTCGCTTTACTGGCCGAGGGAGCCGGAGTACAGCTTCCGGGTCATGTGGCCAGCATGACTAAGCCGCTTCTGGTGAACCAGACTAGCGCACGGAAACGCTGTTTACCTTCCCGCCGGAGCGGTACCTATTTATCTACTTGCACTTCGTGCTTTCGAACTGCTAGGTTGGCAGGAGCTGGAACGGAGCAACGGGAGCTCACCCCGTCACAGGGAATCGAACCACTGACCTTCTGATCAGCAAGCCCAAGAGGCTCTGTGGTTTAACTTCTTTACACTGCTGAATTTATCTTAATGCTACCAGTGTTTTTAAATGAACACAATTTTCACCCAAATAATCAGTAAACATATATTCTTCTTGTTCTCTTATTTTGTATGTTAAATCTGCAAGCTGTGCATATTCCATCAGTTTAAGTTGCCATTCTTCTTTGGCTGGGACCTTGCTCATTTTCCATTTTGGGGCTAGCAAAACACGGGGCACAGTAGTAGCATACATAAATAATATTTTTGGATACCTGGGTGCAGTGGCTGACTTCTCAATCTCCACAGGAAAAATGCCACCTGGCCTATTATTTCCCCCCACGCCGCACCAGTTTTCAGCTCTGAACCTCCTAAGCTGCTTGCACAAAGATTTGTGATCAGCCAGCCATGAGATGGGCCTTTGTCCTTCATGGCTCATTGAAGGCGGCAATGAGACAGACATCAGGCTCATTATTGACCGGGATCTTAACATGGCCTTTTTGAAATCTCTTCTACAGAGGAGGCAATAAGGAGACTTCTTTTTTCTTACTCTCCTATGGAGATCGAGTTGCTGCGGACACACCTCACCCCGCTGCTTCCATTGTCAGAGAAGTGCCTCTGACACTGGCACTGATTTTGGGCAACATTGTGCCCATTGGGGGCAAGATCTCACCCAAAATTGGCACAGTGGGGTGCACAGTGGTGGCAAAGCGGGCAGCGGCAGGAGCAGGGAGGTAGTAGTGGCAGCAGTGGCAGGGCAGAGAGGCACTTCCCGGTGGAGGAAGGGAGGACAGGAAGAATAGTTTGTGAGCCAAACGCTTATTTAAAGGTAAAGGGTAAAGGGACCCCTGACCATTAGGTCCAGTCGTGGCCGACTCTGGGGTTGCGGCGCTCAACTTGCTTTATTGGCCGAGGGAGCCAGCGTACAGCTTCTGGGTCATGTGGCTGGCGTGACTAAGTTGCTTCTGGCAAACCAAAACAGTGCACAGAAACGCCGTTTACCTTCCCGCCGGAGTGGTACCTATTTATCTACTTGCACTTTGACGTGCTTTCGAACTGTTAGCTTGGCAGGAGCAGGGACCGAACAACGGGAGCTCACCCCACTGCGGGGATTCGAACCGCTGACCTTCTGATCGGCAAGCCCTAGGCTCTGTGCTTTAACACACAGCACCACCCACGTCCCAAGCACTTATTTAGAGCAGGGCTAAAGACCTAGAGGAGGAGGAGGAACTTTATTTTAGGATCTGTACCTCATTTTCATGGTACTATGCATATGCCCACATTCTTCCTCCATGCCCAGGTTCTGCCATCTAATCACAGGGGCAGGAGAGGCACATTAATCCCACACAACAGATCGGTACATGTGATTATTGTTGGTCCTGGAAAAAAGCCATGGAAAAGGTTTGTCTGTTTTTCAGTGTAGTTCCAAGGCTACAATGGTTGCGTCCCACCACTGCGAGTAGTGCTTCTTTTTTTGAAATAGATTTTATTTGTTTTTAGAAGTATAACATCATAACAATACATCCACACACATCCACATTTACATATTCCTCCGAATTTCTGGACTTCCCACCTCCCCTTCATGGGTCTTTATTATTAAACCTTTTCTGCTGCATCTTTTCCAGTAATCTGAGTTTTATATAACTCCACTGTCTCCATAGTACTTGCTACGTTACAAGTGTTGCTGCAATCCTGCTAAGGTTTTCACCTGCTTACAGTGGTCTCCAAGATAAATTATGAATTTTCCCCATTCTTTGTTAAAGTTTTGGTCTTCTTGGTTCCTGAGCTTTCCGGTCAACTTTGCCATTTTGGCATATTCCAATCGGGGCGGAGCAAGGTGGTGGTGGGCGTCATCACCAAGGGGGTGACATTCGGCGCGCTGCCCGCCCGTGACTCCTGCCTACCCTGAGCTGTGGGGGGAAGTGGGGTAGTTTCGCTGCCTAATAGAGTGGAACCTCGGTTTTTGAATGTAATCCATTCTGGAAGACCGTTCGACTTCTGAAAACCAAGGATCAATGGGCGGTCGGCAAAATCCATTGAAAAATGGAAAAACATGCAGTGGAAGCCATTCAATTTCCAAAAATGCGTCCGAAAACAGAAGCAGTTACTTCCAGGTTTTCAGTGTTCGAGTTCCGAATTGTTCAGCTTCCGAGATGCATGAAAACCAAGGTTCCACTCTATTTACTTGTATGTGCTTGTTGCTACAGGTCCTTTAAAACACACCCTAGCATATTTACACCAGGGCTATAAACCATGTTTCATATACAGTGGTACCTCAGGTTAAGTACTTAATTCGTTCCGGAGGTCCGTACTTAACCTGAAACTGTTCTTAACCTGAAGCACCACTTTAGCTAATGGGGCCTCCCGCTGCTGCCGCGCCGCCGGAGCACGATTTCTGTTCTCATCCTGAAGCAAAGTTCTTAACCCGAGGTACTATTTCTGGGATAGTGGAGTCTGGAACCTGAAGCATATGTAACCTGAAGCGTATGTAACCCAAGGTACCACTGTATGTGCATTGTACGAGGTGTTTTTTTCTGCTAAGGGCTTCATATGCTGTAATGGCCTAGAATTATTACGACCCCGGCGCAGCTGCATTTATTCATTTGTTGATATACATTTTAAATTGTAATGTGTGGATATGGCAATTGATGTGCTTGTGTGTGATTGGCGGCTGCTCCCTTTTGAGGGTACACTTGGTTTTACTTCTCTGTAGCACAGACCCCTCAGTATTATAGACCTAACATATATTTTCCTTTTAAATTTGCACGTCAAGGTGGATACGTTGCCAACAGCCTAGCAATCATGACGGATGCGCTTCATATGTTAACTGACCTCAGTGGCATTATTTTGACCCTGCTTGCTTTGTGGCTATCTGCAAAATCACCGACCAAAAAATTCACCTTCGGATTTCACCGCTTAGGTACGTAATCTTTTTTTAAAAAAATATTGTTGTCATTCAAATAGAGCTGTATGTACTAATATAGGTAAGAGATGTATCCCTAAACTGTGCAAGCTCATCAGGGGCTAATAGCCTTTGAGAGCTACAGTTAAACCTTGGTTCCCGAATGGCTTAGTTGCCGATCAAATCGGCTCCCGAATGCCGCAAAACCGGAAGTAAGTGTTCCCATTTGTGAACATTTTTTGGAAGCCGAATGTCCAACGCGGCTTCCGTATGAGTGCAGGAAGCTCCTGCAGCCAATCGGAAACCGTGCCTTTGTTTTGGAATGGTTTTGGGAGTAAAATGGACTCCTGGAACAGATTAAGTTCGAGAACCAAGGTACCACTGTATTTTTAAAAGTTGATTTATGAACTGAAAGTAGGCGGTATTGGTGGCGAGGAGGAATAGTAAAGCCCACTTTTACCTGTTCCTTTATTAAGGAGACACTTTTGGCTGTTCATGCATTCCGCCCTTCTTCTTTTTGCTTTCCTGTATATGTTCTAAACATATTGGGTGTTCGTCTAGAAACGTTATTTGCATCAGGACCCTGACAGGCTTATTGTAGTGTGAGGTTCCATAGGCAGAAGCCCCTTCATCATGTGTGTGAAAAAGAGGGCAAGGTCAAGGCCTGTAGCTCAGTGGTTAGAGAATTTGCTTTGCATGCAGAAGGTCCCAGGTTCAGTCCTCAGCATCTCAAGGTAGGGGACGCGGGTAGCGCTATAGTTTAAACAACTGAGCCTCTTTGGGCTCGTCGATCAGAAAGTCTGCGGTTCGAATCCCCGCAACGGAGTGAACGCCCGTTGCTCTGTCCCAGCTCCTGCCAACCTAGCAGTTTGAAAGCACGCCAGTGCAAGTAGATAAACAGGTACCACTGCGGTAGGAAGGTAAATGGCACTTCCATGCGCTCTGGTTTCCATCACGGTGTCCCATTGCACCAGAAGCAGTTTAGTTCTGCTGGCCACAAGACCCGGAAAGCTGTCTGTGGACAAACGCCGAATCCCTCGGCCTGAAAGTGAGATGAGCGCCACAACCTCATAGTTTCCTTTGGCTGGACTCAGCCGTCCAGGGGTCCTGTACTTTTTACTTGTTTTACTAAGTAGGGCTGGGAGAGAACCCTGTCTGATATCCTGGAAAGCTGTTGCCAGTCAGTGTTGAAAATTCTGCGCTCAGTCGATGAAGGGTTTGACTGATGTGGTTTAGGGCAGCTTCCTATGTTCTGAAGATATAAGGCAGCAATCCCACACTTGCTTCCCTATGAGTAAGCACGGGTCTAAGGCATACCTTCTAAGACAGCTGCTGTGCTGCAGTGGTTAGAGCAGGGCTGGGGAACCTGTGGTCCATTAGCTGTTACTAGACTACAAGTCCCATCCTCCTTGACCTTCGGCCATGCTGACTCCCACATCATCTGGAGGGCCACAGGTCTTCCCCATTTCCAGGTCAGAGCATCAGTCTTAGAACTGGATCCCACTGGGAGATCTTGGGCCAGTCACACACAACTCCTTCTGACTTGCAGCCTAAGAACATAACAGCCCCGCCGTCAGAGACCAAAGGTCTGCCCAGTTTAGCATTCTGTTCCAGTGGCGTCGCGTGGGTTGCCAGAACCTGGGGCCGTATAGAGGGTGGTGGGAGGGAAATGAACAGAGTATGCATGCACGTTCAATTGCCTAATGGCGTGTGCGTCGCCCAGCAGATCACAGCCACAGAGATAAGAAAAGAAGAGCTGTTCTGTTGTACGGAGAGGTCACTTCCTGGTTTGCATGGAGAAGCCATTTTCAGATTTCTGCCCGCTAACAAATCTGCGCATGGGGCCTCCTCATGCTACAGCATTGTTCTGTTTGCACAGTGACCAACCAAATACCTGTAGAAAGCCCATAATTATGTGTAGCTTTGTGCTTCTTGGTTAGAATGTCAGATTAGGACTTGAGAGACCAGGGTTCAAATCCCCGCTTGGCCATATAGCTCACCTTGGACCAGTCACTGCCTCTTAGCCTAGCCTACTTCACAGGGTTGTTGTTGAGGTTAGATGAGGAGGGGGAGAATCGAGTCTGCCACCACTGGGAAGAAAAAAAGTGGGATATAAATGTAACGAATGAACAAGCAAACAATATAACGTTCTTAATAATAAATGCTGAATTAGTGAGGCATCTAATCATAGCCTGCATTTTAAATCAAGGCCCATTGATTTCAGGCCCATTGATTTACATTAGGCCCATTGATTTCAGAGGAGCTGTGTATTGGATTGTGGTTAAGTTGATTATTATTTATTTATTTATTTATTTATTTATTATTTATACCCTGCCTATCTGGCTGGGTTTCCCCAGCCACTCTGGGCGGCTTCCAACAAAACACTAAAATACAATACCTATTAAACATTAAAAGCTTCCCTAAACAGGGCTGCCTTTAGATGTCTTCTAAAAGTTTGGTAGTTATTTTTCTCTTTGACATCTGGTGGGAGGGCGTTCCACAAGGCAGGTGCCACTACCGAGAAGGCCCTCTGCCTGGTTCCCTGTAACTTGGCTTCTCGCAGCGAGGGAACCGCCAGAAGGCCCTTGGCGCTGGACCTCAGTGTCTTTAGAAACTATTACAGTTTATCTCCTAAAGCCAGGGCAGCACGCATCAAAAGTTTCCAAGAACATTTATCAACTCTTAGAAAGCAAAGTTACGAAACAAAAAAGTGTGTTGCAGTTAAAATATGCACTGACTCAGCTCTGCTTCAAGCCTGTGTTAGGTTAGTCTCTGATCAGATTATTTAATTCACTGTTCATGTGACTTCTTCTTCTTTAAAGCTATAATTAGATTTTTTTTTCAGTCGTGCTTTTTGTTTTTAGTTCCAAATTGTAATGGGGGCCCCATGGGAGATGCACATAATAACCCTAAGCAATGGGGTGTATTTAAAAGCCTTTGAAAACGACTCCTGGCCCCGGTGGGTTATATTTCAGTCATAAGGATACTCATGCCACAAAATTAAAAACTCTTGAAAGAAAAGGTTCGTTGCTGCCAAACTCCTTATCGCTAGAGCCGCAGGAAGACTTGCTACTGTACAGTATAGTACAGTATGGCTTTATAATGAATTGATGGGCTGATACTGTAAGCCCAGTGTGCAGGAAAATGTCTCTATCTAGGAATAAAAGCTTGGCAGGCTCAGTTATGAAATTTAACCCTCCTCCTAGATGGAGTAAAAGGAGACTTTGGAAATATTTTTTTCCTCACAGGGCCCATTAATAGTTTCACTCTTCAATTTTTATGCTGCTTTTACATTCTGTTTGCATGTATTACATGGTTTTCTTTCTTTTCTTTTTTCCATTTTTTCCATTTTGTTTTGTTTAGGCATTACAACAACTTTAGAAAAATAATTAAAACCAAATTGAATACAAATTGCTTTGAGAACATTCAGGCATTATTATATGACAGCATCAGTTACTTTTATCCTAATAAATGTTTCTTTTCTCTTGTATTACATGGTTTTACTACACTGTCCTATGTATGATTACTCGGAAGTAACTCCCAGGTATTCAATAGGGCCTTTCCCCGGAAAAGCTGCTTGGATTACTGCCTTAATATTTGTTCATTTTTATTTATTTAAAAGAATTTCTAAACCACTCAGCATTGAAAATGTATTTAAGTGGTGCACAGAAATACAAACAGCAAAACAGTATAACAAAATCAGAAATTTAAAAAATACAGTATTGTTGTATTTTTGATGTATGCATGTCCTCAAAGTCACCCTGGTTGTTGTTTTTAAGATAGTAGGGAAAATAGCTTATATTGGGCTCATAAGACTGGGAAGCAGCTGAAGAATTTTGAGTTCAGTTTCTCCTAATAAGTTAGCCTATTACTGTTGTGGGGTTTTTTGTTTTTTTTTAAGAACCTGTGACAGCTTTGCAGAGTAGCTGTCTTGCAGAGTAGCCTGTGGTGCAGTTTTTGCTAATTAAATGAGCTTGTGATGTTGTACGGCATGGGCTTTCCAAACTGAGGGCTCCAGGGAAACTTTAGATTCCTCAAAAGCTTAAATGGGATTTCTCCATAGCTTATCTGTTGGTTTCCCCCAGGCATATGGTCACAGCCATTGTGAGATGATGATGCTGGAATAGTTGGAGTATCGGCCTGATCCATCACCCTCTTCTCACATTATTATTTCCTTTTCCTTTTGAAATATTTTTTATCTGATTTTACAAGTATAAAATTATAATATACAACCATACACATCCATATTTAAAGATTCCTCCGAATCTCTGGACTTCCCACCTTCCCCTCAATGGTTCCTCTTGTCAGCTTTTTCAACTGCATATTATTCAGTAGCCCATATTTTATGTCATTCCATTATCTCCATAGTACAGTTGTACCTTGGTTGTCAAACGCCTTGGTACTCATACGTTTTGGCTCCTGAACGATCAAAACCCAGAAGTGAATGTTCCAGTTTTTGAACTTTTTTTAGAAGCCAAACGTCCAAGGTGGCTTCCGATTGGCTGCAGGAGTTTCCTGCAGCCAATCTGAAGCCGTGCTTTGGTTTCCGAACGTTTTGGAAGTTGAACGGACTTCCGGAACGGATTCCATTCTACTTCCAAGGTACGACTGTATACGCTACTGTCAGGGTTTCTGGGAGAAGTGAGGAGATGGCAGAGGAGACGGAAAGCGAGTGGGAGGAGGGAGAGAGAGACGAGGAAGAAGATGACGGAATTCGAAGGGAATCTATGAGCCTAAGCAGTGAGTCAGAGGATTCCCAAAAGGGAGCTAGCATGATCAGGCGAAAAGCAGGAGAAGAGAGAAGCTGTGAAAAGTCAGGGAAGGAGGGGAGAAAGCCCAGTGAAGCACAGACGCTGTCAGAGGGGTCTCAGCCGGAACGGAGTAAAGGGGGTGGAGTTGTCAGCCTCTCGGAGGGAGGAGGAACAGGAGAAAACAGAGAGAGGGGGTTGGAGCAAGGTGTTCAGCCGGAAAGGGTAGAGAGTGGAACAGGGGGCAGTATAGAGGACGAAGGAAAGGTCAAAAGCAACGTACGCGCGCCAAGTTCAAACATAGAGGCGCGCGGAAGTGGGGAAAGCTCAGAGGAGGAGCCCGGCCCCAAAGCCAGAAGGAGGGGGCAGGAGGCGGCAGAGGATTCAGCCTCAGGCGAATCCCGGAAAGAGAGAACCCAGGGGGGCAGAAAGACCCTGCGGAAAAGAAAGGAGAGGAAGAGGTGGTCTAGAGCCAGGCTATTAAGTTGGTGTGGAGGAGGGGAGGAGTCAGAGGGGGACTTCGGTGGTCTAACGTGACAGACGTACAGCCACAATGCCGAACTGTGAAAGAAGCAATTATCTTCAATAAACTTTTCCTGTAAGTAAACTACAACGGAGTAAGGTCTCTCGTGAGCTGGGACCCACCTGGGTGGCTGTGACAGAAAGTCCCCCTCCTCCCTCTGAAAGCAAAAATTTTTTTTTGCGAAGCTCACGAACGGGGCAGCCATGAGTGCTGAGGAACAGCTGGCTGCACTCCGGGATCAGATTACCACTCTCACAACGGCAGTCATTGCTTCGCAGAAGAAGAATGCTGACTTGGAGAAAGCGTGCCAGGATTTGCAAGCAAGGTGGGAAAATGCGGACCAGGCGGGGACCCCGGGCTCCAGAGCGGAGGGCATTGCGCTTGGAAGGAGGGGGGGTGCCCTAGTTTCGCATTTTAATGGCAACTTGCAAGACTATCCCAACTTCAGGGCAGATGTCGTGTATGCACTGCATTTACTCCGTCATGATTTTAGAGATGAGGAGGAGAGAGTGGGATTTATTGTTTCGCACCTGCATGGGGAGGCCAGGGCTTGGCTACGCAATCTGTGGCGCGAAGATGGACCAGCCCGTCGCAATGCAGATGCGTTTATCAAGGCAATGGATGCTTGTTTTCAATCCTCTGTGGATAAGGACATTGCGCGCCGGCAGATGCACGGGCTGAGGCAGGGGAGAGCCACTGTACGCCAATATCATTCTAAATTTTTTGCATTGCTCACCGCCTTAGATTGGCCGAAGGACAGTCTACCGGTCAGGGATCTTTTTTGGGAGGGATTGAGCCCCTCCGTCAAGGATGAGATCGCAAGGGAGGACAGACCCCAGACCCTGGAAGACGTGGTGCAACGGGCTTTGGCTATAGGAATTCGACATGAGGGACGTCCGTGGCACGAGGAGGGGGGGCCCCAAGCGCGCGCGCAAGCAAAAGCTCTCCCTTTTGTGCACAGGGATTTCAGCCGTGCGCACCCCTCACCAATGGGGAAGGAAGGCGAAGAGCCAATGGAGATTGGTGGTGCTAGGGCTCAAAAGCCATCCCAGAGCCCCATCCCTGCTGCAGCCAAAGCGAAGCCTCCTAGAGGGACCAGGAAGTGTTACATCTGCGACAGTGCACACCATATGGCGAAAGAGTGCCCCCAGAGGCTCCAGAAGCACACTGCAGCACTAGCAACTGTGACAGCAGAGGTGCAATCAGAGGAGCAGCTTCAGGGAAACTGCAGTGCCTGGCTGGAAGCAGAGCTACTGGGGCTCAGCCAGGCGGATCTGTAGAGAAGTCCCCAGCATCCTTGCAGCGCATGGACCCTTTACCTCCCAAACCAGCAGTTTTACTCACAGCAACACTCCAGCTGCCTGATGGGCGACTTCTCGAGGTTCCAACAACCATCGATTCGGGAAGCAACGCCGATTTCGTGGGATTACAGTTCGTCAAGCAGCATAACATAGCGCTCCTGCCTGCAACGACGCCTCTGAACGTGGTCACGGTAGACGGCAGGAAGTTGCTGGGGGGGCAAGTGGTGCAGCAAACCCCTCCCATGATGATGCAAATTGGAGACCATCGAGAGCTTATTAGTTTCAATGTCACCCACTTATCGGACACGCCCATCGTGTTGGGCATGAGTTGGCTGGACAGGCACAGTCCCGCGGTTGCTTGGTACCAGAGGCAGATCACCTTTTGTTCATCGTATTGCGCCCAGAATTGCATCCAAACCGATCAAGGAGGAGAAGCCGAACAGCAGCTGCATCTGAGTATGGTGCAAGCGGTTCCTCACAAGTACGCGGAGTTCTTGGAGGTTTTCTGCGAAAAGGAAGCTGACAAATTGCCGCCTCACAGACCTTACGACTGCGCGATTGACTTAGTGCCAGGCGCGCAGTTGCCAACTGCCAAGCTGTACTCCATGTCGGAAGACGAGCTGCAAGAGCTTCGGGAGTTCATAGAACACAACCTCAAGCGCGGATTCATCCAGGAATCTAAAGCAGCGGGAGGCAGTCCTGTTTTCTTTGTGAAAAAGAAAGACACGCCCCAGAAGAGGCTCATTGTGGACTACTGGTTCATAAACAGACTAACTAAGCCCAAGGCCTTCCCCATGCCCAAAATTGACGACCTTTTGGCTACAGTCAGGAGGGGGAAGATTTTTACCAAGCTGGATTTACGTGGAGCTTACAACCTCATCCGCATCAGGAAGGGCGACGAGTGGAAGACGGCCATGTTCACTCCTTTGGGCACGTACGAATACAGAGTTATGCCCTTCGGTCTACAAAATGGCAGCCATGTTTTCCAAGCATTCATGCATCACGTCCTGGCAGGTCTCCTCTACAAGAAGTGTGTCTGTTTTCTCGACGATATCCTGATTTTCTCGGAATCGCCAGAGGATCACGATAAGGACGTGAAGGAAGTTCTGCAGAGGCTGAAGGAACACAGGCTGTACGCCAAGTTGGAGAAGTGCCAGTTTGATGTGAGAGAGGTAGATTTCCTTGGCTACAAGCTGTCCGACGAGGGACTGGCCATGGACAAGACTAAAGTCCAAGCGCTGTTGGACTGGAAAAGCCCTCGAAATCGGAAGGAGGTCCAGAGGTTCATCGGCTTTGCCAATTTTTATCGCAAGTTTATTAAAGGTTTTGCAAACGCGACGGCGGCAATCACTGACACCCTCAGTTCCAAGAAGAAGAAGTTCGTCTGGACCGAACAAGCAGAGCGATCCTTTCGGAAGCTTAAAAGCCTTTTCGCCTCCGAGGAGCAGCTGCTGCACGTGAATCCTGGCAGGCCCATGCGGGTAGAGACAGATGCATCAGACAGAGCAGTTGGGGCCGTCCTCTTGCAAGAGGATTCGCAAGGCAACTGGAGACCGGGTGCATTCTACTCCCGGAAGCTCAGCAAGACGGAGCGCAACTACACCATATGGGACAGGGAGTTGTTGGCCATTCATGCAGCTTTCAAAGCGTGGCGACACTTCTTGATAGGAGCCAAGCACACGGTGCAGGTCCGCACGGATCACAAGAACTTGGAGTATTGGCGGACGGCTAAATTGCAAACCCAACGACACATGCGCTGGGCGGAATTCTTTGCGGATTTCGATTTCAAAATAGAATACATCCCTGGAGACTCCAATGTTATAGCAGACGCGCTGTCCCGAAAGCCTCAATACCTGGAGGAAGTAGCTCCAATCGCAGCAAAGTACATTTTCGCACCGCAGGCGTGGACGTGCGCTACCATCGCAGTCGACCTGGACGCGGTGCGACGCGCGCTGCAAGAGGATCAGTTTGCACAATCCAAGATGGAGGAGCTCCGCAGAGGGTCGCCTGACAACAATGAGTTTCAGTTGCAGGATGGACTTTTGACTCGCAAGGGCGCCCTTTACGTGCCCACCGACGAGCTTCGCGCCACGGTTTTGCAACAATTGCACGATGCCCCGAGTGCGGGCCATTTCGGCAAAGAGAAGACGATGGAGTTGGTGGCAAGGGACTTTTGGTGGCCCCAGATGAGAGGAGAGGTGGCGGACTACGTAGCCAGGTGCGATATCTGCCAGAGGTCCAAACCAGTGCATCAGAAGCAGGCGGGATTGTTAGAACCGCTGGAGACACCGCAGCAACCGTGGGAGAGGGTAGCGTTGGACTTTGTTACAGACCTGCCCAGCTCCAGAGGTAAGACGGCGGTGTTAGTGGTTGTGGACTTGTTCACCAAGATGGCGCACTTCATTCCTTGTGCCAAGGTGGCGACGGCAGAACAGACCGCAAAGCTCTTCATCGATCACGTCTTCAGAGTGCATGGACTACCGCAGTCCGTCTTGTCCGACAGGGGGCGCCAATTTGTTTCCACTTTCTGGCGGAAGCTTCTGGGTATCTTGCACGTCAAGATCAACCTGACGTCGGCGAGGCATCCACAGACCAACGGTCAAGCGGAGAGGGTCAACGCGATCATGCAGCAGTACCTACGGTGTTACGCCAACCAGCGACCCGCGGCGTGGGTGGACTACCTGCCGATGGCTGAGTTCGCCTACAACAACACGAAGCACGCATCCACCGGGGTGACGCCTTTCTTCGCGAACTATGGACGTCATCCCAGAACCTTCCCGAGCTTTACAGCACCTGAAGGGGGGGGACCTCAAAATGCCGACCAGTTTGCAGCGGAGTTGCAAGAGGTGCACGAGGAGCTGCGGAGACATTTGGAGCTGGCAAAGCAGGCGTATAAGGTGCAAGCCGACAAACACAGAAGGGCGGGGGAAGACATTCAGGTTGGGGACTGGGTATGGTTAGCAGCCCACGCGATGCCGGCCAGGTCGTTGGCCAAAAAGAAGTTAGAACACAGGCAGCTAGGACCATATCAAGTTGAGGCTAAGATCAATCCGGTGGCTTTTCGCCTAGCCCTTCCGGAGGGCTCCAGGGTGCACCCGGTCTTTCATAGGTCGGTGCTCACTCCCTACAAAGCCCCACACAGGTTTCAAGAGTCAGGAGCACCTCCAGAGCCACGTAGAAGGGCGCCTGAGAGAGGGGAGTCGCCAAGACCAGAACCTCTTAATGAGGTCACAGAGATACTGGATTCACGATGGGGGGAGGAGGGAGTTGAATATTTTCTCGCCAGGGAAGGCACTCCAGTCTCTGCAAATAGCTGGGTGCCGGGTTACGCTTTGGACGAACCCCTGTTGAAGGAGGAGTTTCATGCAATTTTTCCGCACAAACCCATGCCCGAGGAGTATTTTGATGATTGGCTTTTCACGCCCACTTTGTCGGGCAGCACGTTCGGGGGTTTCTCCTCGCCCGAGGGCTCTACGCCCAAAACAAGCCCGACCAGGGATCCCCGCCTGGGGGGGGGAGAGACAAACCCTTATTGGTGGGTGGATCAGCCAAGGGAGGTATGGAGTCAGAGGTGGATGATAGGTCCTTGGCAGGCAGCGCCAGGAGAAGCAGTGAGGGAGGAAGAGACTGTGATACCTTCAGGGGGGGAACCCGAGTTCGAACACACGTATACGGAGCTGCCAGAGGAGAAGATTGACGTGGACACCCGGTATCCTGAACCGACCCAGGAAGAACCACATTTCCCTCAACCTGCACCCAGCGACCGGGAGGGGGGAAGGGGGGGCTTCGAGGGGGGGATGGATGTCAGGGTTTCTGGGAGAAGTGAGGAGATGGCAGAGGAGACGGAAAGCGAGTGGGAGGAGGGAGAGAGAGACGAGGAAGAAGATGACGGAATTCGAAGGGAATCTATGAGCCTAAGCAGTGAGTCAGAGGATTCCCAAAAGGGAGCTAGCATGATCAGGCGAAAAGCAGGAGAAGAGAGAAGCTGTGAAAAGTCAGGGAAGGAGGGGAGAAAGCCCAGTGAAGCACAGACGCTGTCAGAGGGGTCTCAGCCGGAACGGAGTAAAGGGGGTGGAGTTGTCAGCCTCTCGGAGGGAGGAGGAACAGGAGAAAACAGAGAGAGGGGGTTGGAGCAAGGTGTTCAGCCGGAAAGGGTAGAGAGTGGAACAGGGGGCAGTATAGAGGACGAAGGAAAGGTCAAAAGCAACGTACGCGCGCCAAGTTCAAACATAGAGGCGCGCGGAAGTGGGGAAAGCTCAGAGGAGGAGCCCGGCCCCAAAGCCAGAAGGAGGGGGCAGGAGGCGGCAGAGGATTCAGCCTCAGGCGAATCCCGGAAAGAGAGAACCCAGGGGGGCAGAAAGACCCTGCGGAAAAGAAAGGAGAGGAAGAGGTGGTCTAGAGCCAGGCTATTAAGTTGGTGTGGAGGAGGGGAGGAGTCAGAGGGGGACTTCGGCGGTCTAACGTGACAGACGTACAGCCACAATGCCGAACTGTGAAAGAAGCAATTATCTTCAATAAACTTTTCCTGTAAGTAAACTACAACGGAGTAAGGTCTCTCGTGAGCTGGGACCCACCTGGGTGGCTGTGACAGCTACATTACAAGTGTTTTTGCAATCCTTCTAATGTTTTCATCTGCTTACAGTGGTCTCCAAGGAAAATTATTAATTTTTCCCACTGTGAAAATTTTGGTCTTCTTGGTCCCTGAGCTTTCCAGTCAATTTTGCCAAACAGATTAATTTGCCATTCTTCTCTGGTACGGACTTTGTCTTCTTTCCATCTCTGGGCTAGTAATATCCGTGTGGCTGTCATCATGTACATAAAAAGTCTTTTCTGTTCCTTTGGAATAAAAGGTAAAGGGACCCCTGACCATTAGGTCCAGTCGTGGCCGACTCTGGGGTTGCAGCGCTCATTTCGCTTTATTGGCCGAGGGAGCCGGCGTACAGCTTCCAGGTCATGTGGCCAGCTTGACTAAGCCACTTCTGGCGAACCAGAGCAGCACATGGAAACGCCGTTTACCTAGAGCGGTACCTATTTATCTATTTGTACTGTGTGCTTTCGAGCTGCTAGGTTGGCAGGAGTCCTTTGGAATATCAGCACCTAAAATTCCTAATAGAAAAGCCTTTGTTTAAAAAGCATTAGAAATGTTTAAACGTACATTATTAACATTTACTTAACCCAGCCTGGATTCAGTGTAATTAAAAGTACCGTGGAAATGCTAAACGCTGCATGATGTTTGCGTGCAGATGCTCTTGTAACAGTGCTGCTTTTTTCCTTTCTCTTTCCCAGAGGTGTTGTCTGCCATGTTCAGTGTCTTGCTGATTTATATCCTCATGGTTTTCCTCTTGTACGAAGCTGTTCAAAGGACCATCCACATGGACTACGAAATCAATGGGGATATTATGCTGATTACAGCAGCCATTGGGGTAGCGGTCAACCTTATGTAAGTGTTCCGTTTCCTTCTGTTGAAAGTTTGCCGCCTTCTTAGCAAGGGACTCCTGTGAAGAAAGTCCCAGAACCGCCCCACCGTTTCTCTTTTATTATTATTTAAGTTTTTATTAATACTTTTCAAGTTTAAACATTTCATTAGTTTTACAATCACTTTATCATTTCAAAATTTGACTTCCTTCCCCCTCTTTCCGCGGCTCCTTAATTTTTTTGCTTTTTAAAATATCTTCTGCATATCCAAATTCATTTAATTCACTCCTTTGCCCTTCCATTTCTTTATGCTGGTCTGTCACGTATCTCCTGTCAATCCTCTTCAATTGCCAAAAAGGGTACCAACTGGATCTCATTTGTCAGAAAGAGCCAGAAGGAAGGTTACCAGATTTTTTTCAGTGAATCCAGGGACATTTTTCAACTTCAGTAGGAATGATAGGATTTTGTAAGGGGACTGATTTGTAAATCCGGGGACTGTCCCCGGGAAACAGGGATGTCTGGTAACCTTAGCCAGAAGTCACCCCTTTCAGAAGAGAGGTTCAAAAAACCTCAGCAGCCCTCAATGTTCCCCTGCCACCACCAGGGTTTCAGAATGGACTTTCTATGAAGCTGACTAGCCTCACGACTATGGTGTAGTCAATAGGCTAGAATTAGTCCAGTTTGGAAATTTTAGGTGCCAAAATCCCAAGGGAGCAGAAAAGTTTATCTATGTATGCAACCACGGCTACATGATTGCTATTAACCCAGAGATGGAAAGAATAAAAAGTCCCTACCAGAGAAGAATGGCAGATCAAGTTGACCGAAATGGCAAAAGTGACCGGAACAATCAGAAATCAGGAAGACCAAAATTTTAATAAGGAATGGGGAAAATGTATAATCTATCTTAAAAACCATTGTAAACCGTTAAAATCGTGAGTAGGATTGGAATAATATGGTGAACTTTGAAGGTAATGGAGATGTAAAAGATTTGGATTACAGTCATACCTCGGGTTAAAGTTGCTTCAGGTTGAGCATTTTTGGGTTGCGGTCTGTGGCGACCTGGGTTTCGCCGCTCGTGCATGCGCAGACGCTCAAAATGACGTCACACGCACGTGCAGAAGCAGCTAATCGTGACCCGCGTACGTGCAGATGCGGGTTGCGTTCGCTTCAGGATGCGAACGGGCCTCCAGAACGGATCCTGTTCGCATCCAGAGGTACCGCTGTGTTATAAAAGATGCAGGAGGAAATGATTAACAATAGGACCCACAAAGGGCAGGAGGGAAGTCCTGGAGATTCTGTGGAATCCTCTTAGTCCTGTTTGGGAGCCGCGGTGCTCTGGTTTATTTTGTATTGTGGCTCTTGCCTGCTTTCCCTCTACCTTTTGTTTTTAGCGAAGTCTCCTAATTTCACCACTGCAGTGGATGCGATTGCCAGCTTCGAGGTTCTAGCATCCCCTTCTAGCTTAGAATTCCTGGTACTGGAAGTTTAGGATCAGTGCAAAATCAGAAAGAGGACGAACATTTCTCTTGGTGGGATGATTTGATCTGCCGGCCAGTGAGTCAGCGCGAGTGCGACCACCATTGCTCTCCTGGCTTCACAATCCGGTCGCTTGCTGGGTCTTTCCAAGAGGCAAGTGTGTCAGAACTCTCCCTTCTTGGTAACCACCTGCAACCCGCTTTGTTGGGAAGCCAGGAGAATGACGGTGCTCTATCTTTTGCCACCTTACTTACTGGGTGGCGCTGTGGTCTAAACCACTGAGCCTCTTGTGCAGGCATAGGCAAACTCGGCCCTCCAGATGTTTTGGGACTACAACTCCCATCATTCCTGACCACTGGTCCTGTTAGCTAGGGATGATGGGAGTTGTAGTCTGAAAACATCTGGAGGGCTGAGTTTGCCTATGCCTGCTCTTGGGCTTGCCGATTGGAATTTCAGCGGTTCGAATCCCTGTGATGAGATGAGCCCCATTGCTGTGTCCCAGCTTCTGCCAACCTAGCAGTTTGAAAGCACACCAGTGCAAGTAGATAAATAGGTACCACTGTGGCGGGAAGGTAAATGGCATTTCCATGCGCTCTGGATTCCGTCACAGTGTTCCGTTGCGCCAGAAGCGGTTCAGTCCTGCTGGCCACATGACCCAGAAAGCTGTCTGTGGACAAACGCTGGCTCCCTCGGCCTGAAAGCAAGATGAGCGCCGCGAGTCCATAGTCGCCTTTGACTGGACTTAACCATCCAGGGATCCTTTACCTTTTTTACCTTTACCTGTAGTAACAATCAAGGATATATCTACAGTAATAGCTAGTGATGGAACACCATGTTCATTCTGAGGCTGCCTTAACGTTTAAGACAAAAATGAATTTTCAAAAAGGTTTTAATATATGTGTCCAGGGGTCCTTTACCTTAGAGTGGTACCTCTGGTTAAGAACTTAATTTGTTCTGGAGATCTGTTCTTAACCTGAATCTGTTCTTAACTTGAGGTACCACTTTAGCTAATGGGGCCTCCCGCTGCTGCCGCACGATTTCTGTTCTCATCCTGAGGTAAAGTCCTTAACCCGAGGCACTACTTAGCAGAGTCTGTAACCTGAAGCGTTTGTAACCCGAAGCGTTAACCCGAGGTACCACTGTCCTAGCAGCTTGCATTTGTGGTTTGCTCTCCTCATGCTTACGAAAAGAACGAAACGTGCTAACATCTGGGGTTGGGTTTTTTGGGGTCTTCCTCCTTATCTCTGCTTTGTTCTCAACTTCTTTCCTCCTACTTTCCCTTTCAGCATGGGCTTTCTGCTGAACCAGTCTGGCCACCTGCACTCCCATTCGCATTCCCCTGCCCCTGTTCCTCCCTCCAGTTCCTCTTCTGCCACAACTCCTGGACATGGTCACGGTCACGGCAGCCTGGCAGTGAGAGCCGCCTTTGTGCATGCCCTGGGAGACCTGGTGCAAAGCATAGGCGTTCTTGTAGCTGCATACATCATTCGTTTCAAGGTAGGGCTTTTCTTTAGACTTGCAAACAAAGACACTTCTCACCTTCGGCTGGCCAGCGCTTGAACTCCACAGGAACCTGTATGTGCTCTTAACTTTTCCCCCCAGCGTGCAGGGATTTGCATGCAGAACTGTAGTTCTGCTTAGCTCAGTGGGGAAATTATTGTGGAGCTTCAGTCCCTCCCAGGAACTGCAGGGTTGGACAAATTAGGATCTGGGGGCTAGGTGCTGAGGATATTTAATTTTAAAATATTTAATTTTTAGCAGTGGGGAGTGGGAGTGTGTCAATAATAATAATAATAATAATAATAATAATATATTTATACCCCACCCATCTTGCTGGGTTTCCCCATCCACTCTGGGCAGTTCCCAACAGAATACTAAAAACACAACAAAACATCAAACATTAAAAACTTCCCAAAACAGGGCTGCCTTCAGATGTCTTCTAAAAGTCAGATAGTTGTTTATTTCCTTGGCATCTGATGGGAGGGCGTTCCACAGGGCGGGTGCCACCACCGAGAAGGCCCTCTGCCTCGTTGCCTGTGATTATGGGATATGGCAAATTTGGACAGCTTGCCTTGCTTAAATCAGCCTAGCGGCACACGAAATATCAGATTCTCTGTTCTGTATATAGAATCATAGAGTTGTAGAGTTGGAAGGGACCCCACGGATCATCTAATCCAACCCCCTGCAATGGAATCGAACCTGCTACCTTGGCGTTCCCAGCACCACGCTCTAACCAACTGAGCTGAGCGCCCCGCCCCCCTGCTACATTTTTATGGCTTAGCATGATATATGTCCTCTGGGTGCAATGCTCTGAGAGTTTGCCTAGCTTAAAAATGCTTTGCCCCATACCTGCTTACTGAAATAGGCAAGGAAAGCTCTCCTTTTTGTTTGGGAACCACAAGGAATGTCATCTGCAGTGATGAGAGGCAAGGCCTTTTTTCCTTTTGGGCCAGATCAGTGGAGCTTCTTCCAAGAGAAGCCTGTGAATGCTCAAAACAATTGATGTGTAGAAACATTGTCAACCTACTTTCAATGCATTGTAGTACTCGATACATATTTATATTTTAAAACCAGCGTAGATTTTTAAAATGTTATTTAAAAACAGTTATAAGCCACTTAATCAAAAAGATTCTCTCTCTCTTATCTCTATATGGAAATTTTTATATTTATATATTGTGTTATTAAATTATATATATATATACACACACATACATGCATACATACACACACATATTCATTATTTTATTTTTAAATTAATTATATATATATATTTATTTTGTATTTTTATGTTGTGAACTGCCCTGAGATCTGTGGATGAAGGGCAGTATACAGATTTATTTATTTGAAAAATAAATAATAACAATAGATTAAGCCATCTTAATCTGCTCCCTGCTGCAAGGCCCATTTGCACCTGGCCTGGGGAGCAGGGCCCACACTCATCCTGAATAGCTAAAAGGCTCCTGGGAGGGCACTGGGACATTGCTGGAACAACGCTTGGGTTGCGGCAACTGACTAAAATGTTTTAAATGGTTCTAATTTTGGTTCCTCCGTTTCATGTTTGTTGGGTTGGTGTCGGTTAAATGTTTAGTTGGGGTTGACGGTTATTTTAGTTTGGGTAGAACTATAAACAGTTGTTTGTTTACTGTTGTTCTTTATTGATTTGTTTGTTGCTTTTATCAGATATTTGTTTTCTAATGTTTGATGTTTTGTTGTGTTTTATAAGTTGTAAGCCGCCCAGAGTGGCTGGGGAAACCCAGCCAGATGGGTGGGATATAAATTAAAAATTATTATATTATAATTATTTATGCAGATGTAATCTTACCAGGCTTTAACCTCTTTTGTTTCAGCCAGAATACAAGATTGCGGACCCTATATGCACATATGTATTCTCAGTCCTGGTGGCTTTCACAACATTTCGGATCATCCGGGACACCGGAATAATTGTACTTGAAGGTAATGACTGAACTCCTATATTTGAGCTGCCTTTTCAAGAGCAGATAGGAGCAATGAGCAAGTGGAAGCAACAATGGCTGTACTACTTACCGTATTTTTCGCTCTATAGGATGCACTTTCCCCCCTCCAAAAATTAAGGTGAAATGTGTGTGCGTCCTATGGAGCAAATGCAGGCTCCTTGGCTTCAACGATAGCAACGCGAAGCCTCCGATGCGCAGAGGGAGCGCTCCCTCCGCGCTCCAGAGGCTTCGCGTTGCTTTCACTGAAGCCTGGAGAGCGAGAGGGGTCAGTGCCCAACGACCCCTCTTGCTCTCCAGGCTTCAGGGATAGCTGCCTGAAGCCTTTGGAGCACAGCACGAGTTCCCGCTGCGCTCCGCAGGCTTCAGGTTCCTTTCAGTGAAGCCAGGAGAGCAAGACTCTCCTGGCATCAGCAGAGAGGGAGAGCTGCGCAGCGCCCCTTCAGCCAAGCGGGAGGAGAAATGGAAGGGGCTCTGTTTCGCCTGCCGCTTCGCTGAAGGGGCGCTGAGCAGAGAGGGGGAGAATTCCCCCCCCTTGTTCTCCCCTTCTAAAACAAGGTGCGTCCTATGGCCGGGTGCGTCTTATAGAGCGAGAAATACGGTACTTTTATTTTCTAAATAACTTTCAAAATCTTGATCAATAGGTTTGAAAGATTTATGCATTTTACTGTATGTGGTTGTCTTACAAGGTGATTTCGCACTGAATCTCAGCTGGGCATCTGAGATTTGCTCAAAATCTTCGTTGATCATTTCATTTGTGCTCAGGGCTCCCCCCCCCACCCAGCCAGAACTCAGTGAAACTAAGTTCTGGCACCTCTCATGTGGGTGCCGTTGCCATGCTAAGAGAATGAGGGAGGTGTGTAAAGATGAAAGACTGCCTACCAGAGAGGAATGGCAAACTAAGCTGCTGGATTGTGCCGAAATGGCAAAATTGACTGGAAAGCACAGGAACCCAGAAGACAAAAACTTCAAGAAAGAATGGGGGAAAATTATAATTTATTTAGGAAACCGCTATAAGCAGATGAAAACATTAGCAGGATTTTAATAACACTTGTAATGTAACAAATAATATGGACAATATGGACGGAGACAAAATATAGATTCTAAAATAATATGCAGTTGAAAAATGTCAACAATAGGACCCAGGTAGGGGATGGTGGGAAGTCTTGAGATTCAGAGAAATCTCTATACAGTGGTACCGCAGGTTACAAACGCTTCTGGTTACAAACTCCGCTAACCCGGAAGTAGTTGGGTTGTGAACTTTGCCCCAGGATGGAAACGGAAAAAGCGCACTGGTGGCGCAGTGGCAACGGGAGGCCCCATTAGTGAAAGCGCACCTCAGGTTAAGAACGATTTTGGGTTAAGAATGGACCTCTGGAACAAATTAAGTTCGTAACCCGAGGTACTACTGTATATAAATATGTACCGTATTTTTCGTCCCATAGGACGCACCTACTTTTTTTTGGGGGGGGGATAAAGGAAATTTTCCCTCCCTTTATTTCCCCCCCAAAACCAGGTCGGGGAACAGTAGGATGGCGGCGCTGCGCCTCCCCGCTGTCCCCCGAGCTTGTGGGGCTGGCCGATGTCTGTCCGGCGCGCGGGGCACTCTGCTTTAGGGCGCCCCGCCCGCTGGGCGGAAGGCTGCGGACACCTGCGCGAAGCATTGGGCGTCCTCTGGAGGGCGCCCCGTGCTCCCCGCTGCCGGCTGCCGCCCGCAAGCCTTGTGCGCCCGGGGGGAGTTCCCCCGGGCACGCAAGGCTTGCAGATAGCTTCCTGGAGCCTGGAGAGCGAGAGGTGTCGGTGCACACCGACGCCTCTCGCTCTCCAGGCTTCAGCGAAAGCCTGCATTCGCCCCATAGGACGCACACACATTTCCCCTTCATTTTTGGAAGGGAAAAAGTGCGTCCTATAGGGCGAAAAATACGGTATTTCGTATTGTTATAACTTGGTATTTGTAAAATGAAATAAAAGCGATTTCAGATAATGAGGGAGGTGTTCATGGTGAGTTCTGGCACCTCTTTTTCAAGAAAAATAGCACTGGTTGTACTTCATCCAGAGGACCTAAACTTTTTGTTATGCTGTCAACTGAAACACATGTTTCTCTGGGAGATTCCACAAGTTACCAGTTATCAGCCAACAGTGTCAGAAGCTGTGCTAGCTGTTGTTGACTTATAACCCTAATAAGGCAATTCCAAATTATGCAAATGGCTCTCCCATTCTGCTTTATTGAATGTTGGTTCCCATTTATACTGCAGATTTATAATAACTCATCCATCAAATTCCTAGCCAGCTGCCACGAATTGTTTTCATCTTACGTTAACAGCTTCATGCAGGTCTTTTGCAGTCTCAGCCCAATCCTAGATTTGCCTTCTTGTGTTTACTCAGGTGTAGGGCTGTGTGATAAATCACCATATCATGGTATTGAAATCACATCCTGATAAGTGTTTCAACAAGGCAATATACCTGTAAACAAAAGATGGACACTTAACAAATTCTCAGGGCTTTTTTGAAAAAATAATCTTTATTATTTTTCTGTTTTACAATTTAGAATACTCATTTAAACATCCTTAAAGTATCAATGACTTCCCTTCTTCTCTTTCCATGGTTCATTTTGCATATCATAAATCTCTGCATATGTTACAAAAACCATACCATTCAGTATTCCATTTTTGCATCCATCAAAACTTATTTACCCTGTTGAATTTATCTTAATGCTGCCCGTGTTTTCAAGTGTACACAATTTCCCCCCATATATTCAATAAACTATTCATAATCTTCTCTAAACATACCGTATTGGCCCGAATATAAGACGCACCTTTGAAATTCCGCAGGCACTCACACCCGTTCCATTTTACCGTATGTCTGTTTTAGCAGCGACATGCGTAAAAGCCAGTTTTTGTAAGGTTGCGAATTTAAGCCGCACTTTAACTTTTCACAGTCGGATTTTGGAAAATAAAATGAAATGAGGCTTATATTCAGGCCAATACGGTATGTTCTTCTTGTTCTCTTATTCTATATGTTAAGTCTGCAAGCTGCGCATATTTTGTCAGCTTAAGTTGCCATTCTTCTTTAGTTGGGACAGCTTCCAGGGCTTGTTGAGAAAAGCCCGCTTTATAACATTATTGTAGAAGGAGCCTTGCCTCAACAAACTTTAGTTAAGATTAGCCACAGTTTAGTTTTTGAACATGATGCTAAAATGTTGCGCCTATGCCACTGGATGGGAAGGGCTACTGTGGCTTCTTCAGTGCTAAGTGAAAACTGGGCCAATTTGTCAATGGTTCCCCAAAATTGTTGAGAACCAGTGCACTACTATTTCCGAATAAATGTTATCACGTCAAAGTGACTGATAACATTTCAGTTCCTAGAAACACAGAAGATGAAATAATAATAATAATAATAATAATAATAATAATAATAATAATAATAATTTATACCCCGCCCATCTGGCTGGGCCTCCCCAGCCACTCTGGGCGGCTTCCATAGAAACCAAAAATACAGTAAAATATCACATGTTAAAAACTTCCCTGAACAGGGCTGCCTTAAGATGTCTTCTGAATGTCAGGTAGTTTTTTATCGCTTTGACATCTGCTGGAAGGGCGTTCCACAGGGCGGGCGCCACTACCGAGAAGGCCCTCTGTCTGGTTCCTTGTAGCTTTGCTTCTCGCAATGAGGGAACCGCCAGAAGGCCCTTGGCACTGGACCTCAGCATCCGGGCAGAATGATGGGGTGGAGACGCTCCTTCAGGTATACTGGACCGAGGCCATTTAGGGCTTTAAAGGTCAGCACCAACACTTTGAATTGTGCTCGGAAACATACTGGGAGCCAATGCAGGTCTTTCAAGACCGGTGTTATATGGTCTCGGCGGCCGCCCCCAGTCAGCAGTCTAGCTGCCACATTCTGGATTAGTTATAGTTTCTGAGTCACCTTCAAAGGTAGCCCCACGTAGAGTGCATTGCAGTAGTCCAAGTGGGAGATAACCAGAGCATACACCACTCTGGCGAGACAGTCCGCAGGCAGATAGGGTCTCAGCCTACGTACCAGATGGAGCTGGTAAACAGCTGCCCTGGACACAGATTTGACCTGTGCCTCCATGGACAGCTGTGAGTCCAAAATGACTCCTAGGCTGCGAACCTGGTCCTTCAGGGGCACAGCTACCCCATTCAGGACCAGGGAATCCTCCACACCTGCCCGCCTCCTGTCCCCCAAAAACAGTACTTCTGTCTTGTCAGGATTCAACCTCAACCTCTGTTAGCCGCCATCCATCCTCCAACCGCCTCCAGACACTCACACAGGACCTTCACCGCCTTCACTGGTTCTGATTTAAAAGAGAGGTAGAGCTGGGTATTATCCGCATACTGATGAACACCCAGCCCAAACCTCCAGATGATCTCTCCCAGCGGCTGCATGTAAATATTGAAAAGCATGGGGGAGAGGACAGAACCCTGAGGCACCCCACAGGTGAGAGCCCAGGGGTCTGAACACTCATCCCCCCCACCACTTTCTGAACACGGCCCAGGAGGAAGGAGCGGAACCACTGTATGACAGTGCCCCCAGCTCCCAGCCCCTCTAGACGGTCCAGAAGGATGTTATGGTCGATGGTATCAAATGCCGCTGAGAGATCCAGCAGAACTAGGAAACAGCTCCCTCCTTTGTCCCTAGCCTGCCAGAGATCATCAACCAGTGCGACCAAGGCAGTTTCAGTCCCATGATGAGGCCTGAATCCCGACTGGAAGGGATCCAAATGGTCCGCTTCTTCCAGGCGTGCCTGGAGTTGTTCAGCAACCGCTCACTCAATCACCTTGCCCAAGAATGGAAGATTTGAGACTGGGCGATAGTTGGCCATCGTGGCCGCATCGAAAGATGTTTTTTTAAGAAGCGGTTTAATAACCGCCTCTTTCAGCGGGTCTGGGAAGGCTCCCTCACGGAGGGAAGCATTCACCACCCCACGAAGCCCATCGCCCAGTCATTCCCAGCTAGCTTTTATAAGCCAGGATGGGCAAGGATCCAGGAGACAGGTGGTTGGTTTCACTCGTCCAAGCAGCCTGTCCACATCCTCGGAGGTAACAGATTGGAATTCATCCCACTCAACTTGACTAGACAAAACTCTAGCACTCTCCCGCCCCGGCCCTGCTCCCACGGTGGAGCCTACTTCTTCCCGAATCTGAGCGATTTTATCTGCAAAAAACTTTGCAAAATCATTGCAGGAGAACATGTGACCCGTACTGGGCCCCGATGTTGCAGGTGGTTCCGCTAAATTGTAAACCACCTGAAAAAGTCTCCTGCTGCTGTTTTCTGCAGATGCAATAGAGGCGGTGAAGAAATTCTTCACGAGTGTTTTCCCTTGAGGCACTTTCACAATGTGACTAAATGGCTGCTTTTTATCCTTTTTTAAATACTCTGCTCAAGTTTAATGTAACTCGGGTTAAGTACTTAATTTGTTCCAGAGGTCCGTTCTTAACCTGAATGTGTTCTTAACCTGAATCACCACTTTAGCTAATGGGGCCTCCCGCTGCCACCGCGCTGCTGGAGCACGATTTCTGTTCTCATCCTGAAGCAAATTTCTTAACCCGAGGTACTATTTCTGGGTTAGCGGAAGCGTATGTAACCTGAAGAGTATGTAACCCGAGGTACCACTGTAAACAATAATTCTAAACATCTAAAACGCATGTCCTCCTTGTAGGAGTTCCAAGGCATTTGAATGTGGATCGCATTAAAGAAGAGCTAATGAAAATTGAAGATGTGTTTTCAGTGGAAAGCCTGAATATTTGGTCATTGACTGCTGGAAAAACCATTGCCATAGTCCACTTGCAATTAGGTAAAACTGGGAAGCAGGCAGAGCTAACAGTTGTGTTAATGAAGCAGAATCATGTGATTAAATTCACTCAATAAATTAAATTTTTTTTGGGGGGGGTCATATTTGTGGTTTGTTAACTATAAATTAATTTATTGTTTCCTGTGTTCTGTTTCTAGTTCAGGGATGGGAATCTGGGGTCATTTAAATCTTGCTGGACTTCAGTTGCCATCATCCTTGACAATTGACCATTATTCCCCTGGCAGAGCCAGAGTTTCCCTCTCAGCATGTTATAGCTCCCATAATTACTCGGGGGAAGCCAATACTCTTTAAGGTGGCATCCCAGTGCTTTAGATGTTTGATGTGAAAGTAGCCTCTCTTCCCATAGCCCCTTGCCCAGAAGTGCTTTGGAGATATCTGCCATTTTCCACCCCCGCCCCAACCCACCGATACGATCGCTCTGCCCATGTTTTGGCGGTACTTACTGTGTCTTCCTTGCTTTCCAGTTCCTGGCAGTTCATCAAAGTGGGAGGAAATCCAGTCGAAGGCCAGGCGGTTGTTGCTGAGCACATTCGGAGTCTATCAATGTTCAATCCAGCTTCAGAGTTACCGGCGAGAAGAGAACAAACCGTGCGCAAGCTGCCAGAATTCCAGTGCCTAATTTTTCCACGCTTTTTTTTTCTTTTGGGAGGACTCGCTGCCTTATTCTTCTTAACCTTTGCAGCCAAAAGACCACGAAGCAATAAATGCAAGATTTGCAAACGGAACGGAATCCCTTAGGGCTGGACTAGTATTGGCAATCCTCTTGCAACAAGAAGGGTTTGGAACGGGGTCAGAATTACCCTTTCCGTGAAAACGAGTTGTAACTTTCCCTCTTGCCGTTCCTTTTGGCCAGGGTTTTCATGCCAATATCTATACATATCCAACAAATTGTTTACAGATCACGTTGTGGTTGGCGGATACCTCGTAGAGCACACTTCCTCGTTGCCATTTGTTAACTTCCAACAGTGCTTGCCTGCTTTCCTAAAGGGCGCCAAGAATTCACTACTTGAGTTTAAAAAGAGTTGCCAAGGTTGATCATGTCTGTGATCAAAAAGGTTAATGATCCCTGAACTGGTTACACCGTATTTTATCTCTCTCCAACAGCTATGGGGTTTTTTTTACTACCTTGCCTAAAACAAAAACGATGCTGCAGGTATAGCAGAACATTTTTTTATAAGTTGCCTCTCTTCATTCAAACTTGAATACATATTGAGAAGTATAGCTTTTGCAGTAACCAGTCCTGGAAATTTTAGCTTTAACCTACGATCCAAACCAGAAAAGGTCTTTTCCTGGGACAAGCTATCGGTTGTTTATCTGAAGACTTTGGGGCTGGACCCACTATGTTTGTAAAGAATAGTTGTCTCTCGTATCTTTCGGCGTAGGACTTCTACTATAGAAAAAGCATATTTAAATTTCTTTTCAAAATATATATAATTTACTTTGAGACGATTCTTATCGATCATCTTGGATATCTAACATTTTAACCTGCTTCAAGAGGCTGTTTGGTTAAGCATGAACCTTAATTCTAATGAATAAATATGTTGTAGGGGACTTTTTGTGATTGATTTGCCTCTTGCGAGAGAGGGGGGCCTTATAGAAACCACATTTAAAGCAGAGATCCAATCAGTAGATGTACTGTAGAATAGCCTGCACCAACTCTGTGCCCTGCAGATGTTGTACAGCTGCCCTAATCCTCAGCCAGCACAGAATTGTGGTCCATCTGGAGGGCACTGTGTTGGTGAAAGTTGTAGACATTCAGGAAATAAAGAGAACGAAGGCTTCACATACACTGCAGCCCCCAAAACTTACAATTGTGAGCATATGGTTTCCATTTCACCTTTGCATTTCCTCCCGATAAATATCGATTTTGCATGGTAATGTATGCTAACGTGTGCCAGTGAAATGTTAGTGATTTGGTGAACTGTACTGCCTTTTAGTCAAACAGAAGAACGCCCACTGTCTATTATTTTTTTGGTTGCCGTTCTTCTCCTAGCAGTCTAAAAGTAAAATGTTCCATTTTTTTGACCTGTGTTGAATTGCAGGCCTTCAGAACTGTTTTCCAGGCACCAAATTATTACTGGATTCTTCCTAAAACTTTTGAGTATAGAGAAGGTGAAATCAGTGGAAGGAACTGCAAGACAAGAGATGGTTCTTCTGGAGCATAGCTAATCCAAAGCCAGATACCATGAGAATTAGTGGTGTAGAAATTTATATTTTAAAAATGCCAGGGATTTGACTTCCGATTCTTTACATCTAAACAGATCTATCGGTGTGAATAAGATTGCGGTGTAACAAATACATGGTATAGTCTCTTGGAAAGGTTTGATCTTCAACTCTGAAAACCGAAGCAATCAATATTTTAAAGCTTAGCTTGCAACATTTGATTTTCCACCATAGTTTTTGTATCGCCTGTAAATAGGGCTAAAGAAGCCAAAAAAAAGAAAATAAGCCCACTTAATCCCAACAAACAACAGAAATAAGTATCAACGTTAACAATTGCCAGCATGTTTTGACCAATTGGATAGCTATTTTGCTGTTTGGAGCATAATAGTTTGAAATCTGTTCTTTTTCCTTCACAGAAGAGATACTTGTTATTGTTTTTAAGGACCAATATCTTCTCATGAAGGGTGACTTTTAAAATTAACACTTCATGAAAGCAATATGCGTAGTTATTTAACTTTAAATTATTATTCAAATACTTCATGTAAAGGAAGGATGGCTTCAGATTTTATTGGACTCTAGTGCCCATTGACAATTGGCTAAAACTGATGGAATCTGGAGTTCAACAAGATCTAGAGAGCAAGTGATTCCTTGAAAAGCAAACTCTCTCCAAGTATCTTAGGAGATGGTACACTGATGGATAAAAATATGCCCATTTGCTGGATTTTATGTCGCTTGGGACTAGCCAACTTTCCCCCCTTCTGCTCAACTCCAAGACAAAATTTCAGTATTAGAATGAGCAAACTGCACTAAATGATATCGAAATGAAGAACTGGCATATTTGGGACCCTGTTTTGATACACGACAATAGAAACACAAAGCCATATCTCAGTTTGTGAAACTTTTTGTGTATCCCTTCTTTATGACCTTTTCGGAAGTCAGGTATTTTTGCACACAAATGGATATTCATAATGGATATTTCATTAAACTGGGGTTTACAGTATACCTAATTAGAAACTGGGGGTTTGGTAGATCTGTACTGTACTTGGAGTTTTTTTTAATTGTAATTATATACTATATATTTGTTTAATGAAACAAATGTGTTGCTTTACTGTGGATTTATTAAATTGATTATTATACTGCCCACTTATGAGTTATTCTTATTACTCTTTTCTGAACTCTGAGCTCATTTTGGATTGCAGATGAGTAGATAAGTGATGGTTTTTATTTTATTTTTTTTCTTGCCTAGCCAAGAGCAGACTTTAAAGTGCCTGGGCAAATAGAGTTAAGTTTTGACCTGGCACCGAATCAGTTGTAGAGTCAGTGCCAGACATGCCTCCATAGGGAGGGCATTCCAAAGGTATCGTACCATCGCTTGGAAGTATAAACCCTGTTTCTTAATCTCAGTGGTATGTGTGCATTTGTGCAATTAGAGTTAACTGCTGTTTTCAATCTATGTACAGTACCGTATCACTCACTTTTTCCCTCCTAAAAAGTAAGGGGAAATGTGTGTGTGTCTTATGGAGTGAATGCAGGCTGCGCAGCTATCCCAGAAGCCAGAACAGCAAGAGGGATGCGATCCCTCTTGCTGTTCTGGCTTCTGGGATTCAGAATATTTTTTTCTTGTTTTCCCCCTCCAAAAACTAGGTGCGTCTTGTGGTCTGGTGCATCTTATAGAGCAAAAAATACATTATTTCTATATTCAAAGGACAGGTGAGGCCCTGTGCTTAATCATAGAGTGCAGTGTGTGTACTGGTGGCCACAACTGTGGGAAACTTTTGGGGAAATTGTATTTCTGAAGCTTGATGGCTCATAACACCACTTTTTTTTGGAGTAATACCATAATATTATATATCAATGAAAAGATAATTTAATGAAGAATGTAATGCAACAATGTTTGTTCAGTTATCTGTGTTCTATCAAAAGTTATAGCCAAATAACCAGAAAAAGGAAGCACAACTTGCTCAGGTTGATATGTGGTAAGCTTTCCTTCATTTGAATGTAGCCAATGAGCATGAGTGTTTGGAGAGCCAATCCGGTGTTACGAGCCATCAAACCTCGGAAATACACTTTCCCCGAAAGGTTTCCACAATTTTGGCCACTAGTGCATAGAAGTTTGGGTTCCTCCAGAGCAAGGCCAGTAATGACAGCGCCAAACTTAATCTGTTCTGGAAGTCTGTTTGATTTCCAAAATGTTTGAAAACCAAGGCTCAGCTTCTGATTGGTGCAGACGCCCCAGAAACAATAGCTGACAGCCGCATCAGACATTTCGCTTCTGGGTTTTCAGCATTTGGGAACCAAGGCGTTTGAGAACCGAGGTACCACTGTATTGGCTATACTGACTGCCAACGACTCCGAGATTTCAGTCTGTGGCCATGTTGTTAATAGTCTCTCCCAGCCCTACCTAGAGATGCTGGGGATTTGAACCTTAGATATTCTGCCCCCAAGACGGATACAGTGGTACCCTGGGTTACATACGCTTCCGGTTACAGACGCTTCAGGTTAAAGACTCCGCTAACCCAGAAATAACCTTGGGTTAAGAACTTTGCTTCAGGATGAGAACAGAAATCATGCTCTGGTGGCACGGCAGCAGCAGGAGGCCCCATTAGCTAAAGTGGTGCTTCAGGTTAAGAACAGGCCTCTGGAACGAATTAAGTTCTTAACCCGAGGTGCCACTGTACTCTTATCATGGAGCCAAGGTCAACAGATTATTGCAATTTACATTGCTGAGAAAGCTTCCTCCTTCCTGTTCCATTGTTTACGGCAGAAAAAGCCAGTACAATGGCAAGCTCAACATGCCAAAACCACCCCTCAAAGAACAAGAAGAACAGTCCTTCTTGATAAGGTCATAGGAGGCCTGTCAAGATGACCTGTAAGCAACAGCACTTTCTCCACTTGCAATTGCCAACTACTAGTTATATCCTCTTCTTTGGCAATCCCTCGTAGCTGAGTCAGATTGTCTTCCATGAACATGGTTTTAACAGTGAGTCCGCAAGCGACTGTGGAGGCCAGTTCTGGATCCACACGTCCTTCCACAGTGGGGACATAGGGTTCCGGGCGGGAGTTGATCACGGTGAGGATTTGCCAAGCGTGCCTTCCTCTTAGCACATTTCTCCCTTGCGTTCTGAGTTTGAGCGTCTTCAAAGCCCATGACACCTTTGGCAATGGCTGTTCTCCAACTGGAACTCTCATTGGCCAGTGTTTCCCAGTTGTTGGTGTTTATACTACATTTTTAAAGATTTGCCTTGAGAGAGTCTTTAAAGCTATTTTGTTCTCCACCATCATTACGCTTTCCATTTTTAAGTTTGGAATAGAGTAGTTGCTTTGGACGACGATAATCAGGCATCCACACAACCTGACCAGTCCAAAAAAGTTGATGTTGAAAAATCACTGCTTTGACAGTGGTGATCTTTGCTTCTTCCAGTACACAGGTATTAGATCCCCTGTCTTCCCAAGTGATCTGTAAAATTCTATACAGGCATACTGCCTCTGACGACAATGTGTGATGCTATTGTAATGTGCGATTGTCACTTAATGGTGGCAAAAGTATTCCTCTTTGCCTCTCTGTACGTTTGGTGCCACCCAGAGGAAATCCTCTGCTGTTCCTCAAAAAAGATAATACACACCGTCCGAAATGGTGACTTGGCTTTCTTTCTGATAGGAGAGCTAAAATGCAAAGCCTTGAGAAAGTTAATGATTTCTCAAGGAATTGCTGATCGCTGGAAAACAGGACTGAACTTGCTTTGCAAGTGAATTGTTTTAAAAACTACATTACAGGGCGTTCTTCACACTGCGCCGAGGGCTCATTTTTTGGCCTACCTGGAAACACAGCATTTGCACCGCAAAACGTTGTAGGGGGCAATTTGCAGGTGTTTGGCACTGTTTTCTAGTGAATCGGAAGACGCCTGAATTTTAGTGATAACCGTGACCCGTGGGTAAGGTCGCTGAAGGCTCATTTTTTTGCCTACCTGGAAACACAGCGTTTGCACCACCAAACATTGCAGGGGGCAATTTGCAGGTGTTTGGCACAGTTTTAGAGTGAATGGAAGGATGTCAGAATTTTGACAAAAACCGTGACTACTGTGGGGACAGCCTGAGTACTGCTGAGAGTGCCTGGCCAGCTGGCCAAGGGAAGGAGGGGGGCAGAACAAGCACCCCTGCCATGCAGCCCATGCCCACGTCGCCACTAGCTGCCAATGCTTGCTGCTCCTGCCTGGGCACACGACGGCCTGACCCCTGGCACGGAAGGAGGGGGTCAAGGGGCTGGGGCTAGACGGACCTGCTCCCCCACTCCAGCCCAGCCCTGTTTCGCTCACGTTGGCACCACAACCTCCTGGCACATGTGGGGAATGGGTTCCCCGTGGAATTAACATACCACAACTTCTATCTGTTTCCCTTTCCCTCAGGTGAAATCTTTCAATGGAGAATGAATCACGAGCCACAGTGGGTTTTTCTTTTGCGAAAATTTTTGCAAGCAAACTTTATTTGACCAAACTGCAGGAGGCAGTGGAAGACATGAGTCCATGGGGTCACAAAGAGTCAGACACGACTAAATGACAACAACAAAACCAGGAGTTTGGGGTTCTTCTTCTTCCACAGAAATGTAACAAACACTGCTGTTGCTTATTATTAACGGATACAGTGGTACCTCGGGTAAAGTATTTAATTCGTTCCGGAGGTCTGTTCTTAACCTGAAACTGTTCTTAACCTGAAGCACCACTTTAGCTAATGGGGCCTCCTGCTGCCGCCGCACCGCCGGAGCACGATTTCTGTTCTCATCCTGAAGCAAAGTTCTTAACCCGAGGTAATATTTCTGGGTTAGCAGAGTCTGTAACCTGAAGCGTATGTAACCTGAAGCGTATGTAACCCGAGGTACCACTGTACTGTATGCTGTATGCTGTTCAGGCTTAAGGTTACTTTCTTTCATAGATCAGACTTCTCCACACACACTTCAGGAACTTAGGATTTCAACTGGACTGTTTCCTTACAGACCCCCAAATCCTCCTTGGCCTTGGAATCACTACTGCCCTTTCCTATCAGAGTATTCCCTCTGTGGACCCTTTTTTGTGTAAAATACCGTGTGGGACTGTGTCTTGTCTATTTTAACAGTGTTCTGCGATTCAGAACCTTACAGTATGTCCGACTAGAGATGGGAAGTCCTGGAAAAAACCCGGAAAAATTGGGGGGAAAACAGTCGTCCCCCATTTTCCCAGTTTTCCCCCAGGCCTTCCCTTCTCTAGTCAGAACGAACTCTCCTGACAGAATCCCCCTCACAGACCAAATGAATCTCTCACACAGTTTCTCACTCCACTCCAACTGCCTCCCTTGGAACTCTGGCCAATCAGAAGCTGTTGCTAGGTAACTGTTTGCTGGCAGGGGATAAAAAAAACTTGGTGACTCAACAAACCTTTCCATCACAGAAGGCAGCTGACTTCATAGCTGGACTTGCTCAAAACAAGGTTTCACAGCCTAATCCCTAAGCTTTTCGTTTTGCTGTCAAGGAGGGGTTTTTAAAACCCTGTTCAGCTCACAATTGTGGGAATTTGGAGGGATACATTTCAATTAACGTATACTCTCCTTCCCGTTCAAACCCATCCCACACAGTGGCAAGATCGTGAAACTTTGGGAAATTCTCTAGAACATGTTTAGGAAAGTAGTTTGACATTTAATGGAACAACTCATGACTTCAAGGTGTGATGTCTACACAGCCTTAGAGTTAAGAGAATAGAGGCATGGAAAGGCCATATGGTTCAACCTTGTCACCAACCAGATATTGACAACAGAAAATATCATCTGGGGACCACAGCTGAGGACCTGCCAAGTTTCTCAACAGCTGCGGACAAGTCAAGCCAGGGAGCCCAAGCCACATGCACCACTTACAGGTGATAATAATAATAATAATAATAATAATAATAATAATAACATGCCACTCCTCCTCTGGGCATCGGAGCTCCTTCTACCTTCACAGTTCTTTCTCATCATGATTTGTCTCAGTAAGTCTCTCATCATCATCTGACAGGCATCCTTCTTGCAGGGCAATTGAAATATACTTGAGTCGCAAAGTGATTTCATGCTCTTTATTCAGCTCATAGTGGTGAGGAGGAATCATTGAATGTCCCCTCAAAGTATCTGCTTTATATACATTATTTACACAATGGGCTGCACATGATTGGCTAATTCTGGAATTCTACTGTAAGCCAATCAGGTTGTGGATTCACTTATATCTGGAGCATGATTGGGTGGTTCCTGCCAACCAATCATACTGCTGCATTGTTCTAGGACCAATCAGACTGTTGCATTCTGAATCCTATTGTTCTAGGACCAATCAGACTGCTGCAATTTGGATCTTATTGTTCTAGGACCAAATCAGACTGCTGCAGTTTGGATCCTATTCAACTCAGTACATAACAGCAATATAGGGCTTGCTTGCACTTTGTGACATCAGCTGGCAAACTGGGGCCAGGCTGTTGGGTTGTCAGGCAGCTGAATTAAGAAAAATAAAATCGGGGGGAATCAAAGTGTGCTGGGATGAGGCCACCGTGGGTCAGGCCAGAGTGTGCTGTTGGGGTATATGGTTGTGTCTCTCCTTGTTCTGCATCTTGCTCCCCGGCCCTTTCCTTTAGCTACTTGATAGAATCATAGCATGGTAGAGTTGGAAGGGATCCCAAGGGTCATGTAGTCCAACCCCTGGCAATGCCAGGATCTTGCCCACAGCCATCCCTGGCTGGGCTCCAAACTCTGACCATCTTCTTACCAACCAGATCAGGGGGTCAACAAACTTTTTCAGCCATGGGCTGGTCCACACTCCCTCAGACCTTGTGGGGGCCGGACTATATTTTGAAAAAACACACAACCTGAACCAATTCCTATGCCCCACAAATAACCCAGAGATGCATTTTAAATAAAAGGACACATTCTACGCATATAAAAACACGATTCCCGGACTGTCCGTGGGCCAGATTGAGAAGGCAATTGGGTTGGATCCAGCCCCCAGGCCTTAATTTGCCTACCCATGAACCAGATGCACCAACCCCTTGCAGTACTGAATGGGGTGAAGAAAGGGGACAGAGAAACGTTTTGCTGTCTCTCTCAGATATTAGAGCCACACCATGCAGCCCTGTAAATATCTCAAGGGCTGTCACAGGGAAGGAGGGAGGAAGCTTGTTTTCTCCAGCTCCAGAGGCTGGGACCGGAAGCCATGGCTTCAAGTTACGAGAAAGGAGATTGCAACTCAACTCCAGGAAGAACTTTCTGACAGTAAGATTTGTTTGACAGTGGGAATAAATCCCTCGGAAGGCGGTAGACTCTCCTTCCTTGGAGGTTTTTCAGCAGAGGTTGGATGGCTGTCTGTCATTGATGCTTTAGCCGAGATTCCTGCATTGCAGGGGTTGGACTAGATGACCCTTGGTTGCAGAGGCAGAGCAAGGTGGGGGCGGTTCGCCCCAGGTGTCATCCCTGAGGGGGAGTGACATCGCTGCGGGTGGTGCCCCCCCGGGACACACCCCGCCACCGGCGCACCCCCCTGGGACGTGCGCTGCCGCTAGCTCCGCCTCTGCCCGTCCCTATTGGTGTGGTGCGCTCTGACATACCCCAACCCTAGTCTCTATGGGTGCCGCGCCGCGTGGCACATCATGCCCCGCCCCTGGGCACACCGCCCCAGGTGCCTGAGAGGCTTCCTCCTCCACCGCCTTGGGGTCCCTCCCAACTGTGCAATTCTACCATCCTATGATTTAAAGTGCTTCCCTCACACAGACCTACAATTCCCAGATCTCCTAACAAACCACAATTCCCAGGATCGTTTGAGGGAAGACACCTGCTTTTTACAACAGGGATGAGGAACCTGCACCTTGCTTTCCCCGATTTCCTAGGAACCAGAAACGCAAAGCTCAAGTGCTTCTAACAGGATGAGTTCAGGCAGCAGGGTGTATAAAATATTGTTCCAAAAGTTGGGTGCCTCTCCTTTCTCTACTGAGCGGTGGCACGAGCCCATGGGGTTTCAGGCTCTCACCTTTAGAGAATCATAGCTGTCAACTTACAGATTTGAAAATAAGGGACCAGCAGCCTCAAAAATAAGGGATCAACAATTACTTTGATAAAATACATATTTTGTTGCGTGCAAATGGCTTTAGATACCTATTAGGTCCATAAATTACCATATAGCATATATTCAACACAAAAAACAGCAACAATTTGTTGTTGACAAAGCAGAGCTGGACATAGAAAGGGCCCCCATTACCTTCAGTAGCTTATTTAAGGGACATCATCAATAAGGGACAGCAGCGGGACATGGTGCTGGGATAAGGGACTGTCCTGCCAAATAAGGGATGCTTGACAGCTATGTAGAGAATTGAGACATGGTAGAGACTGTCATAGCTTTAAGAAATACGGTTTATTCACATGTTTTCATCTTCAGTTTGCATGGAGGGAGTCCAGATCTTACAACAGAATCGTTGCAAGAGGGACATTGCAAGAGGGACTTGCAAGCCTACAGCAGGGCAGCCAGCCTTCCCAAGTTGGATTCCAGACTCTCCTCCTCCTCTTCCCCAGCACCCCTTACTCAAAGCCTCTCTTTTCCTGTCACCTCACACCCCGTTATCCTGCCCCCTTGCAAATCCCCCATCTCTGTTCACACCTCTAAGCAAGGGAGTTCTCTTGCATTTCCACTTAGTCTCTCAGGGGCCTTGAATTGTTTCTTAGTGGGATCCCCCCCCTAAATCTATACCAGTAGTAGTGTGTGTAATAGGGTAATTAAGGTAATTCTATTAGAATGTCATGCAGGGAGGGAGGGGGAAAGAGAGAGAGTGGAATTCTAGTGGTGAGAGAAGGTTGGAGGAGGCTTGGAAAGGGAGTTTGAATGCTAGAGGGGAGGCAGTTGAGAGTCGGTTGAGAGCGGTGGGTTCTGGAGTGGGGGGCACTTGGTGGGGGACCTGAAGCTGGGCTGGGCAGCTATTCAGCATAGGATCAGTACGACAGTCATCATCGCCTTTGTTTGACGGGGGCTGAAAAGGAATGGAGACACAGAGAGGGACTGTGAGTCTCCTGTGGAGGCCCCGGGGCATGTGGCAGTTCCATGCCCAGTGAAGAGGGGCTCTGCCAGGTGCCCAGGAAACAGAATAGCCGCAAGAAAGCGAAGTGGCTGTCCAATGATGCCTTACAAATAGCAGGGGACAGAAGGCAAGCAAAATGCAAGGGAGATAGTGAAAGATACAGGAAATTGAATGCAGATTTCAAAAAAAATAGCAAGGAGAGGCACGAAGGCCTTCTTAAACGAGCAATGCAAAGAAATAGAGGGAAACAACAGAATGGGAAGAACCAGAGATCTGTTCAAGAAAATTGGAGATATGAAAGGAACATTTCGTACAAAGATTACCATAATAAAGGACAAAAGTGGTAAGGACCTAACAGAAGCAGAAGACATCAAGAAGAGGTGGCAAGAATACACAGAGGAATTATACCAGAAAGATATGGATGGCTCGTACACCCCAGGTAGTGTGGTTGCTGACCTTGAGCCAGACATCCTGGAGAGTGAAGTCAAATGGGCCTTAGAAATAATAATAATACTAATACTGCTAATAACAAGGCCAGTGGAAGTGATGGTATTCCAGCTGAACTATTTAAAATTTAAAAAGATGATGCTGTTAAGGTGCTATACTCAATATGCCAGCAAGTTTGGAAAACTCAGCAGTGGCCAGAGGATTGGAGAAGATCAGTCTACATCCCAATCCCAAAGAAGGGCAGTGCCAAAGAATGCTCCAACTACCGCACAATTGCACTCATTTCACACGCTAGCAAGGTTATGCTTAAAATTCTACAAGGAAGGCTCAAGCAGTATGTGGACTGAGAACTCCCAGAAGTGCAAGCTGGATTTAGAAGAGGCAGAGGAACCATAGACCAAATTGCAAACATGCGCTGGATTATGGAGAAAGCTAGAGGGTTCCAGAAAGACATCTACTTCTGCTTCATTGACTATGCAAAAGCCTTTGACTGTGTCAACCACAGCAAACTATGGCAAGCTCTTAAAGAAATGGGAGTGCCTGATCACCTCATCTGTCTCCTGAGAAATCTCTATGTGGGACAAGAAGCTACAGTTAGAACTGGATATGGAACAACTGATTGGTTCAAAATTGGGAAAGGAGTACAACAAGGCTGTATATTATCTCCCTGCTTATTTAACTTATATGCAGAATTCATCATGCGAAAGGCTGGGCTGGATGAATCCCTAGCCAGAATTAAGATTGCCCGAAGAAATATCAACAACCTCAGATATGCAGATGACACAACCTTGATGGCAGAAAGTGAGGAGGAATTAAACCTTATAATGAGGGTGAAAGAGGAGAGTGCAAAATGTGGTCTGAAGCTCAACATCAAAAAAACGAAGATCATGGCCACTGGTCCCATCATCTCCTGGCAAATAGAAGGGGAAGAAATGGAGGCAGTGAGAGATTTTACTTTCTTGCGCTCCATGATCACTGCAGATGGTGACAGCAGCCACGAAATTAAAAGACACCTGCTTCTTGGGAGAAAAGCAATGACAAACCTAGACAGCATCTTAAAAAGCAGAGACATCACCTTGCCAACAAAGGTCCGTATAGTAAAAGCTATGGTTTTCCCAGTAGTGAAGTATGGAAGTGAGAGCTAGACCATAAAGAAGGCTGATTGCCGAAGAATTGATGCTTTTGAATTATGGTGCTGGAGGAGACTTTTGAGAGTCCCATGGACTGCAAGAAGATCAAACCTATCCATTCTTAAGGAAATCAGCCCTGAGTGCTCACTGGAAGGACAGATCCTGAAGCTGAGGCTCCAATACTTTGGTCACCTCATGAGAAGAGAAGACTCCCTGGAAAAGACCCTGATGTTGGGAAAGATGGAGGGCCCAAGGAGAAGGGGACAACAGAGGACGAGATGGTTGGACAGTGTTCTCGAAGCTACCAGCATGAGTTTGACCAAACTGCGGGAGGCAGTGGAAGGCAGGAGTGCCTGGCGTGCTCTGGTCCATGGGGTGACAAAGAGTCGGACACAACTAAACAACAACAACAACAGGAGGGACACGGAGCCAGGGCTTGGCTTGTATTCCTAATGCCCACATGCCTCACACCACCCCCTCCAAGCCCCTGGAAAGCAGCTTTACAGACCTGGGCTATGCCTGATTATCATCTTCCCAAGCAACTTAAAAATGGAAAGTGTAATGTTTAAAGACTCTCTCAAGGCCAGGGGTTGGCAAACTAAGGCCCGGGGGCCGGATGCAGCTCACCAGGCTCCTTATTCCGGCCCGCGAACCTTGCGGACCCTGCCGCCTGCTCGGTCACTCCCTGCGCTAAACCAGCACAGCACGGAGGCCTCACCGCACGGGGACTGACTTCCATGACGCTGGCGCGTCTTCAGATTGGCTGCATGAACCTTCTGCAGCCAATCCAAAGCTGTGGACGCCTCTGGGCGGGTGGCAATGCTGGCGCAGCTTTGGATTGGCCACAGGAAGCTCCTGTGGCGAATCCGAAGCCACAGACGCCTCTGGGCAATGCCCCTTCTTTCCCACTGAGGCGGCCACGTATGGCCAAGAGCCACGTGGGAGGAAGCGGCAGTGGCAGGGAGGCTACCTCTGCTGCCCAGGCCAGAGGCACGGGCTCTGCGCCCCGTGGACCCCTGGCCGAGGCAGAGGATGGTGATGACACTGCTGAAGATGAGGCGGTGTTGGCAGCTGTGGCGTGAGTGGTGGCGTGGGGGGGTCCTTTTGGGAGAGGGGGGTGCTTTTGGGAGAGGGGGGGTCCAGCCCCCCCAAGGTCTGAGGAACAGTGAGGAACTCCTTAAAAAGTTTGCTGAACCCTGCTCAAGGCAAATCTTTAAAAATGTAGTATAAACTCCAACGATCGGGAAACACTGGCCTGTGAGTGCTCCAATTGGGGAACAGCCTTTACCAAAGGTGTCATGGACTTTGAAGACGCTCGAACTCGGGACAAAAGGGAGAAACAAGCTCAGAGAAAGGCATGCTTGGCAACCCTCACCGTGATCAACTCCCGCCCGGAAATTTATGTCCCCGCTGTGGAAGGACGTGTGGATCTAGAATTAGCCTCCACAGTCACTTATGGGCTCACTGTTCCATGGACCGTGTTCATGGAAGACAATTTTACTTGGCTACAAGTGATCACCAAAGAAGAAGATGATAGATTTGGGGTCTACGGCATATTTCATGGACACAGACTTCATGGAATGCTCTTGGGAATATTCCTCACATGCGCATGCTCCCCCTTCCCCTAGTTGGTCCAGCACTTCCACCGTCTTACTTTCCGAAAGCCACCACCCATCTGGCAGGTGGAGGGGCATCTTAGGGCAGGGAATAGCGTCATCGGGCATGAATCAGCTTCATCTGCTGAACAGCAACCTGAACAGGGAGAAGGTGTAGTGACTTCACCTGCAGCTCCAAGGACTCCGCGGAGAAGGCACTGATGAGAACCAGCTGGCTCCAGGCTTCTTAAGCAGAGCTCAAAGCAGCAGCCAGAGAAGGCAGAGAAGGCAAGAAAACTGCTTGTTATTTTTCCTTTTTAACAATGTTTATTACAAAATATTATTTGATCACCAGCATATCGAAAGCAACCAGTTGCTCCAATTTATTTATTTAGTTTTGACATGTGCCAGTCATGCCGTTCTCCTCTTGTCAGGGACTGGCACATTCAGACAGCAACCGGGACATCCTGGAAGACATGCAAGGCACTGAGTAGCATGGATTCCTTCAACGACTTGGAAGGACTTTACAATCCACAAAGGCTGGACTGGAATGCCATGGATGACGGAGTTTTGCTCTTGTCCATCAGCTTGGGAAGTGGTGATGGAGACCATTCTTTTGAAGCATGGCCCTGTGGAGGAAGAAGGACCTGGCAGACATGGGGAATGGATGTCCAATGCCCTTGACCTGACATTGCTCCCAAAGAAAACTTGGCCCACCCACTTCCAGACGAGAGCATCTCCTTTCTGCTCTCTTGCAGGAAAGTTCTGTAACCTCTGTAACAACACAGGGCTTCCTCCACCACCTTCCCAGTCTCAGTTTGTGTGTGACACTATAGTTCCCAGATGGACGCAGAGTATAACTGTGAGCATTACAAAACTCAGGAGCCGTCAGTGATTTTATGCCCTGTGAGTTTGCACAGCAGCATGGTGTGGCAACGCGATAATTGGGAAACCCGTGGACAGTTAGACCCCATTCACATGAGAGCCCATACTATATCCTGCTTCCTCCACAGGGCCATGGCTCCAGGGATCAGGCTTCAGCTCCCAGGATGAAGGACCAGAGAACATCCCAGTGGTTCCCAGCTGCCATCCCTTGTGCCTCTTCCCCACTGCCCCTTTGTGCAGGCATGGCTCAGTCTTGGCCGTCTTTGACGCAGAACCAGCAGCCAAAGTTTCTTCTAATTAAGAGAACAGCTCAGAGAAAGAGGAGACTTGGGCTGCTGCTTCTGAGCTAAGCTGGCTGGGACAGAGCTGAGATGCCTGTACGGAGGCAAAGTGGGGAAAGCTTCTAAGATCAGGTAGGAGGAAATGCCAATTGAGTGCCCTATATTATAGGAATGCTTCCTTTCCATGTCCCCCGCCCTCATGCGCCACTGGTCCTAGCATGGCTGGGAGCCAGGCGCCTGCTGATGTCTCTGTTTTCTTTCCAAGGATGGAGCCTTTCCCCAGCATTTAACTTGCTCTGGCCAAATCCCTGGAGAGACATGACAAGCCTCAGGTACTGGGGCAGAGGGAAGGAAGGGGTCCTTGTGAAACATGCTTGGGGAGTTGTAGGAACACTCTCCCCACCTGTGGCTACTGTTAACGGAGAAATCTGAGGGCTCCCTTGGACAAAAAAACAAGGGCACCAGCCAGGAATACCAGAGCAAAACAGCAGGCAGTAGGCTTTGTCTTTAATGAAGACTGTTGCAACAGGACTCACACCTGCCACAAGGTGGAACAAGATGGAAGCCCCGAACAAAAGAGCCCCCAAACCTTTTATTAGCTGCTAATCCCCATGTTACACCCCCCCAAGCTACATCACTAATACATCATGGTTACATCATGAAAGGGGAGGTCCGGTGGCAGAAATCTGAGCATCCTGGACCCTGCCCCATGGTTCTCCTTGCCCTCCACCAAACACCCATCAAGTGTAACAAATCGTCTGTTTCCCATCTGGGTTTGTTATTTCTGGAATGGCTACCTGTCTGGCACTCAGGTATCAGGATGCCAGGAATTATCACTCAGGCAGAGGGGCTGCTGAGTAGCTGAGCTCACATGTCTATATGAATTTCTGAAGTTTTCCCTGTGAGCCAGTGAATTATTACATTTGGTATCGTGCAGCAAAGGCCCTTTGAATAGATAGGAAGAAACTGTGATGAAGTGTTTTGTGGGGACAAATCACAAAAGTCACAAACGTGATTGTGCTGATTTTGGTAGTGGGCTGCATGTGCATGATATCTGCTGGAGGGGCAACTCCTCCCCAACCTATACATAACTTTCTGCAACACTTCCAGGAAGTGCTTTTCAGAAGCATTGCTCCCTCCAACTGTGGAGGCTGAACTTAATTTTGCAAGCAGCCATCTCAGGCCCACCTGGGTTCTAGATACAAGTACTAGGTCATCAGCATACATTAATACTGAGAGTTTTTGGTCGAGAATTGTGACGGGGCAAACTGTAGGCCCTCCAGTTCTTTAACCATGTCATTAATATACTGTAAAAATTAAACAGGAAAGGTGCCAAAATGCATTCCTGTTTGACTCCAGTAATGGTCTTAATTCTAGTGGTGAGATGGCCAGCCAGACCCACCTTTACTTGTATTGATGTGTCAGTATATAATGTTTCGATGAGAAATAACAGACGGAGGTCTATATTTGTCTTTTCCAATTTTTGCCACAATGCATGTCTTGGGACCGTATCGAAAGCTGACTTTAGATCGATAAAAGCAACATATAATTTTTGCTTCAAATTATGTATTTACATAGCAGAAAGTTCATCACAAAGCACGGGTCCAATGTGGATTTCCCTCTTTGGAAACCTGCCTGGACTTCAGATATCACCTTATTTGTATCTGCCCATTCTTCCAGTCTCCCAAGAAGGAGCCTGGCATATAGTTTAGAGGCTACATCTAACAAACTAATGGGTCTATAATTGGCAGGGTTTTTCTTATCACCCAGTTTTATCTGGTAAAGCGAATGATTAGAGGTTCGAACCATCTAGTAGCTGGTTCCCTTTGAAGTTTCCCTCAGGATAGCTGGCGCTCGAGCACTGCAGTTTTATCTGTGGAGGCTGAGCATAGCGATCATGGATAGTTGTCTTGGATAGGCCTCTCCTCCATGCAATTGTCTCACCCTCTTTGAAAGCCATCTCATCCAAGATGCTCTTGTAGGGCATCTGCTTCTCCTTGGCTTCCTTACTCCTGCAAGGAAATGGCTCTGCTGACGATGGCTGTGTGTTGTTCTCTCACCCTGAACACAAACAGGGACGTCCAACTCCCAAGGGACTGTGATCTACTTACAGAAAAAAATACTGCCAGTGAGCTACCATTTTTGGGGGGGGGGTCAATGTTAACCTTTTTTCAGGGGGGCAAGTCAAAGTTGTTGACTGTAGGGCAAACCGCTCATCAGAACACAAAAAAGGCAGCTAAAGCTCCATCTTCTGTTTTAGCGATCATGCAAAAATGAAAAACACCACTAGGGGGCGGGGGCGGATAAATCCCTTCTGCATCATCAACACCGAACGTAAATGAGCCCGCGATCGACTGCTGTCACCCAGGGATCGATCTATCGGTCCCAATCGACCGCTTGGACATCCCTGCACTACAGGATTGCCAGGATTCTCCAAGACTGTGAAAGTGGAGTGAGAAGTTGTAAGGGCAAATTGCCCCCTGCAATGTTTGGAGGTGTAAACCCCACGTTTCCAGGTAGACCAAAAAAGGAGCCATCAGCGCCCTTACCTATGAATCATAGAATCATAGAATCATAGAGTTGGAAGAGACCACAAGGGCCATCGAGTCCAACCCCCTGCCAAGCAGGAAACACCATCAGAGCACTCTTGACATATGGTTGTCAAGCCTCTGCTTAAAGACCTCCAAAGAAGGAGACTCCACCATACGCCTTGGCAGCAAATTCCACTGTCGAACAGCTCTTACTGTCAGGAAGTTCTTCCTAATGTTTAGGTGGAATCTTCTTTCTTGTAGTTTGGAACCATTGCTCCGTGTCCGCTTCTCTGGAGCAGCAGAAAACAACCTTTCTCCCTCCTCTATGTGACATCCTTTTATATATTTGAACATGGCTATCATATCACCCCTTAACCTCCTCTTCTCCAGGCTAAACATGCCCAGCTCCCTTAGCCGTTCCTCATAAGGCATCGTTTCCAGGCCTTTGACCATTTTGGTTGCCCTCCTCTGGACACGTTCCAGTTTGTCAGTGTCCTTCTTGAACTGTGGTGCCCAGAACTGGACACAGTACTCCAGGTGAGGTCTGACCAGAGCAGAATACAGTGGCACTATTACTTCCCTTGATCTAGATGCTATACTCCTATTGATGCAGCCCAGAATTGCATTGGCTTTTTTAGCTGCCGCGTCACACTGTTGGCTCATGTCAAGTTTGTGGTCAACCAAGACTCCTAGATCCTTTTCACATGTACTGCTCTCAAGCCAGGTGTCGCCCATCTTGTATTTGTGCCTCTCATTTTTTTTGCCCAAGTGCAATACTTTACATTTCTCCCTGTTAAAATTCATCTTGTTTCTTTTGGCCCAGTTCTCTAATCTGTCAAGGTCGTTTTGAAGTGTGATCCTGTCCTCTGGGGTGTTAGCCACCCCTCCCAGTTTGGTGTCATCTGCAAATTTGATCAGGATGCCCTTGAGTCCATCATCCAAGTTGTTGATAAAGATGTTGAATTAAGACCGGGCCCAAGACAGAACCCTGTGGCACCCCACTAGTCACTCTTCTCCAGGATGAAGAGGAACCATTGATGAGCACCCTTTGGGTTCGGTCAGCCAGCCAGTTACAAATCTACTTTGTGGTAGCATAGTCAAGTCTGCATTTTACCAGCTTCTTTACAAGAATATCATACCTATGGGTCACAATTGTTGCCAAAATAATGACATTGTCCGATTCACTTGAAAATGGCGCCAATCACCTGCAAATTGCCCCCTACAATGTTGGGAGCTGCAAATGCCGCGTTTCCAGGTAGGCCAAAATGTGAGGTCTTGGTGGCCTGACCCATGCCAAATTTACCGGAAATGGTGAAAGTTACTGGAAGAATAAGAAATCAAGATAAACTTTTTATAAAAGAATGGAAATGGCTTATTGAATATTTACAGATAAATTGTAAAAAGATAAACACATTAGCAGGATTATCGTAATAACCTGCAGCTTTATAAGAGTATTTAAAGTAGATGAATAAATAAGCAACTTAAGTTAATTTGGATATGCAGAAGATATTACAAATAAATTTAAGGAATAGCAGAAAGAGGGGGAAGGAAGTCAAAATTTGGAAATGTTAAATTGATTGTAAAACTAATTGTATAAATTTGAAAGATATAAATAAAAAACTAAAAAGTAAATAAAAACAGAGTGCTGGGCTAGAACATGGAAGACCAAGATTCAAATCCCCACTCAGCCATGAGTGGGTGACTTGGGGCCGGTCACAATCTCACAGCCTAATTGTAATGGATGTATGGGGTTGCTCGTGCGTAAGTTTGCCACCACTCCTGGCTAGGTAGCCTGGTTAAACCTTTCCTGACTGGACAGCCCTTCACTTTGTGGCTGTTCAGTCGCTAGCAGAATCCGTCAGTGGGCGTTTCTTAAACTTCTTCCAGCACAGAAGCTCTTTGACGCCAAGTCTACGCCTACTTTCCCTGCGCGGAAGTCTTCTGCGCAGGGTGGGTGTGGGCAGAGGAGGACCTGTGCTCTCCCCGCTGGTCTCCAGCGAAGAGTCCTGGAGACCCCTCTCCGATTCCCCCAACCGCCCCCCTTTATCCCTGGTGTTACGCTGATTTCCTTCCCCAGCCGATGAGTTCCCTCTCTCCCTGCTTGGTCCTTCTCCGGCATCGCTTGGGAGCCCTGCCTCCACTTCTGGCTCCGATATCAGTTCCCTGACACTAACCTACCTCACAGGGTTGTTGTGTGGAGAAAATGGGGAAAAAGAACGACACATGCTACCTTGAAATCTTTGGAGGAAAAGTGGGATGAAAAATTAACAGTCATAGTAGTAGGGATTGTGGGATGTAATCCCTTGGAACAGTCAAGCGCAACATTCCTTATTTTTCTAGAGTGGTCATAGGCAGGGGGACAGCCAATCAGGGTAACTTCCTGTTCCACTGGTCTGGAGCTTCCTCCCCCTGCATGTCACCTGGGAGATGGGCATGGCCCTGGCTGTCTCCATAAAAGAGCTGAGTCACACAGCCATTTTCTCTCTCTTGATCTCTCTCTAGCTAATCTCTTGCTTGTAGCTCTCTTGCTGCCATGCTGCTCTCCTGCAGCCATTTTGGTCTCTCCATGTAATTTGGCACATGATCTCAATCTTCATGTGAGATGAACTCACAGTTTGTTATGTAACTACTAAGTAAACCTGCCTTTCAGGGATCAAATTGTGAACTGAAATGTGGGTAAACTACTTGTTACTTTTTAAGGAAAGACTCTTGTGTCTTTATTCTTTTAAGGGGGATCAAAGGGGACACCATGGGCAAGCCAGATCGGATTACTTAACTAAAGAGATTCAAACGAATCTGCAAACTAGCTTCCTTCTATATTGAGGGGACTCTGCTCTGCTACATCATTCACTAGCGTGAGTGAAGAAAGGATAATACTTATTCAATATATCCTTCCATCCCTACTATCCATTAGGCGACACAGGTGGCGTTGTGGTCTAAACCACTGAGTCTAGGGCTTGCCGATCGGAAGGTCGGCGGTTTGAATCCCTGCGCCGGGGTGAGCTCCAGTTGATCTGTCCCTGCTCCTGCCAACCTAGCAGTTCAAAAGCACGTCAAAGTGCAAGTAGATAAATAGGTACTGCTCCGGCGGGAAGGTAAATAGCGTTTCCGTGCGCTGCTCTAGTTCGCCAGAAGCGGCTTTGTCTTGCTGGCCACATGACACAGAAGCTGTCTGCAGACAAACGCTGGCTCCCTCGGCCTATAGAGCGAGATGAGCGCACAACTCCAGAGTCGTCCGTGACTGGACCTAATGGTCAGGGGTACCTTTACCTTTATTATCCATTACATTCCTACAGGTCCCAGTAAGGTCCCAGGTTCAATTGCTCACATCAACCTTCTCCACAACCTTGGAGAACCTCAACCTTGGAGAACCACAACCAGCTGGTATAGTCAATACTGGGTTAGATCAACCAATAGTCGGATGGCTCCGTCTTGGCCTCCTTGGAAGGAAAGGATGCTTCCCAAGGACACTGCCAAGTTGGTCCTGAAGATCCACCTCATGTCTGAGTCAGAGTGACAGAACCTGGGGGTCCAGGAGAGCCAGGGCTGGGTTCACTACATGCTCCACAAGCCAGAGCCCCACATCCTGTTTTTCCGATGGCCATTGCCAGAGAAACAAAAAAAAATGATGTGCTTGTGCCTTTCCCTATGTTTTAGCCAGTGCTTTTTTTCTGGGGGGGACGCCTACTCCCAAACATTTTGCGAATCTAACTTTGGCCTCATTGAGGGGCAGTATTTCAAAATGAGTAGGAAAATGAGTACGTCTAAACATATATTTTTTTTAGAAAAAAAGCTCTGGTTTTAGCTATAAGCACCTTTAAATAAAAAGCAAACAAACCCAGCAACTGTGTTTTTTGTTGTTGGATTTTTGGAAGAGTTTGACAAACGTTTTCTCTACGTCTGTCATGAAAAGACCACTCAACATAACAGTGAATGCCGGACAAGAAAAGGTTTGCTTGCTGCAGAAAGTGTGTCGGCAGAAAAGGATTGATTTTAGCTGCTGAAACATTATTTATTTTTTTCACTGGCTGAAACCTTGCTCCAGCTTTATCCCACACTGCAGGGCTGGTTTGGTTTTTCAACCCAGGAGAATGTATTTCCCTGGTTGGATATTTCTAATCTATGTTTTTATTTTTTATTTTTTTAAACCTTGTATTTCATGTCAATCCTTTGGATCTTTTAAAAGTTACGCTTGATATGGCTGTTCTTAAGGGTCTGTCAACAAAACACCAAGATTTTGCAAAAAAACAATAGTATGACGGGCATTTAATGTAATGTTCTGAACTGCCAGTTCTTAAAAGTGTAGAGAAATATGATGAATTCCATGTTCAGAAACAGCATCTGAATACCAGACTAGGAACCTCTAAAACTGTAGCTTCCTTCCTCTGTCTCATTTCCTCCTTTCAAGTTCAAGAAGTTGAGCAACCCTGGATTTCACCCCGCTGCAGAAATCTAAGGCAGTTACAGAAAAAACACACCTTGCACACAAGAATTGAATTGCACAATTTGTGCACTGGGCTTGACCATGTGAAACTTGGGTTGTGGTTTTCTTTTCCTTGTGATCAGGGTGGAGTAAATATCATTCAGTCTTAAACGACCTGAGTAGGTTTGACATGTTAAATATGGCTTCTTCCACATTTGACATTATAATAGCCTTCAGAATTTGATTATTATTATTTGTTTGCAAGCAGTAGCAGATCTTGGCATCTCAAATTTCAGATCCACCTATGTTGCAAGGCTTCCAGAAACTCTTTTGTCAAAATCTAGACGCCACTAGATACCAGAAGGCAAACCTGCATTGTTTCATGAATTGAACTGAAACAACAGCACTCCTTCTCTGCCCTAAACCCTTCCTGTTCTTTGCTTTTAGGATATTTTCACTAATATCTACATTTTTTAATGCACACTCCCCCCAATATATGCATTTTTGTGAACATTGTTTGGAGAGCTGTGTTGCAAAATTTGGAAAAGTGGATTTCAAAGGAAAGCTGCGTTTTGGTTCACATAGTGTTTCGGAAAGGGCAAAGTCAACAGATTTGGCTTCAGGTGTGTACTGAACTGAATTTCTCCTCCATTTCAGTAACTATTATTATAGTCTAATAGCTCATCATTTATATATTGCTGAGCTGTAAAAATGTGGTGTATTCAAAAATTGCCAATTCACTGTGTCTGTAATTTTCCCCAGGCTTCTTTTGCTGTTGCGACTCTGTTTTTATCAGGCAAATAATGCAATATTTTCAGAGCCATATGCTCTCTGAGAATTGGCCATAATACTCACCTTTTTCTAATTTGTTTTTAAAAGTACAGATAATGCCACAGGGTGGGGAGCAAAGCAGCAGAAAAAGCAGAGACTGGACTATAATGCTGAGAGAGTGTAATAGATCTGTCTGAAAATGACTTCCTGCATCTGAAGCTAGTATTACTGTTCTATTTTTTCAATAATTTTTTATTGGTATTACATAATTTTATACATTTTAACTTTAACCATTTCAAAACATTAAAATAAAAAGGTTCTATTGAATCTTCGGACCTCCCCCCCTCCCCCCCTCCTATGGGTTCCATTTTCAAAGAAAATATATTCATTTTCTGCATGTTTTACCGTTGTCTATCTGTTTTATATTCATAGTTTCCACAGTTCTTTTCATATTACAAGTGCCATTGTATCCCTGCCAATGATTTTAACAGTTTACAGTGGTCTTTTAAGTATGTTAAAAAGTTATTCCAGTCTTTTAGAAATACTTGATCTTCCTGGTTTCTGATCTTTTCTGTCCGTCTTGCCATCTCTGTTCTTCTCCCTCTCTCTCTCTTAAAAAAACCACAACTCCTCTAAACATTTCCAAAATTGCCCACAGTCATTGGAAAATACGTGGTTGCATTCTTTATCAGTCTTTCTTTCTGTACATCAGTTGCTACCAACTTTCATTGATTGGTACAAAGAGTCATTTGGAACTAAAAACATTATGATGGGAACATTGTATTGACCATCCGGATATGAAAATATTGCTCCATAATCATGTATTTTTTTGGAATGCAGGGCGCTGTGGGTTATACCACAGAGCCTAGGACTTGCTGATCAGAAGGTCAGCAGTTCGAATCCCCGCGACGGGGTGAGCTCCCGTCGCTCAGTCCCAGCTCCTGCCAACCTAGCAGTTTGAAAGCATGTCAAAGTGCAAGTAGCTAAATAGGTACTGCTCCAGCGGGAAGGTAAACGACGTTTCCGTGCGCTGCTCTGGTTTGCCAGATGCGGCTTAGTCATGCTGGCCACATGACCCGGAAGCTGTACGCCTGCTCCCTCGGCCAATAAAGCGAGATGAGCGCTGCAACCCAGAGTCGGTCACGACTGGACCTAATGGTCAGGGGTCCCTTTACCTTTACCTTACACACTTCCATTATTTCTGCACCCAATGTGTACTCTGACAGCTGCCGTTTCTGAGCTCTGGGCGCAGTACTGAGCCTAATATTTCCGATTAAAACTGTAGAGTGGAAGGAAAGGAGGACCTTTTTCTGCCTCCCCAATTCCAGCTACTCTCTGAAGACCCTCTTAAGAATATCAGGGGGGTGGGCAGGGGAAGGACTAGACCGTGTGATAGATGCACCACATAAATATCTCTGCCATTTCAATGCTTTTTGCAGATATTCTGCTGGCTCTGATGTGTGCTGTTGCTATGACAAGACTGGGTGGTATATTAGAAGCCTCTGATTGATCAATGAACCAAACCATCTGAGAGCAGCGAGTAGGGAGAAGGTGTATTTATTTAACATGAAAGCTTTCCTGGGCATTGTCCAAGAGCCGCCAGCTGCCAGAATCAATTAATCATTTCCATAACTGCTATTGGTGCGCTGCAGCTCGTCTGAGGGCAACAAGTGTGCTTTAAAAATAAGACCAGCGGTAGCTGTGTTATAAGGAAAACTGCTCCCTTTACCTTATGGGTTATTCCTTGAGGGTAGGAGGAAATAACAGAAGCCAACCAGAGTATATTTGAGAAGCAAAAGCGGCTAGGAAGCCTGATATTTATTCAAAGAACTGTTGCAACGGGGTCCCAATAATAATAATAATAATAATAATAATAATAATAATAATAATAATTTATTTATATCCCTCCCATCTGGCTGGGTTTCCCCAGCCACTCTGGGTGGTTCCAAGCAGAATATTAAAAACACGATAAAACATCAAACTTTAAAAACTTCCTTAAACAGGACTGCCTTCAGATGTCTTCTAAAATCAGATAGTTGTTTATTTCCTTGACATCTGGTGGGAGGGCGTTCCACAGCGCGGGTGCAACTACCGAGAAGGCCCTCTGTCTGGTTCCCTGTAACCTCTCTTCTCGCAGGGAGGGAACTCCAGAAGGCCCTTGGAGCTGGACCTCGGCGTCTGGGCTGAATGATGGGGGTGGAAATGCTCCTTCAAGTATACTGGGCCGAGGCCGTTTAGGGCTTTAAAGGTCAGCACCAACACTTTGAACTGTGCTCTGAAATGTACTGGGAGCCAATGTAGGTCTTTAAGAGAGCAGAGCAATGGGTGTGACCCTCACCTTTGTGCAGCAAGTTACCTTCCAGCCCTGAAAAGGTCAGAAGAGTCTGCAAACACACATGACACTCCTCTCTCCATCCTCTTTCCAGGAAACAAAAGCACCCAGGAAGGTTGCAGCCTGTTGGAAGGGTGTATGGCTTGCAGAGAGTACCGAGGGCTAAATAGGGTCACATTTGGCCCCCGGTCCTGAGGTTCCCAACCCCTGTCATATAGATATGTATGTGATATAGATATGTATCTCAGCTACATCTTCTCTATCGCTATTCTTTTATTGAACTTTGTGTTCAGTAGAAATCTGTGGGTGTTGCTACCAACGATGTGCTATCTGTATTTTGTAGTTAATTATTGAACAAGATTTCATTTCTCCTAGGTGTATTTGGTTTTACTGATGTTTTCATAGAATTATTGCCTTAACGTTCTCCAGTTTAACCTTTGAAGTTCTCATATTTTTTTGTCACGCAAAGATTTTTATTTTTATTTTATTTTTACTGAGAACACAACACGGAAGCAATCTCATTTCAGCAGGGCTCATTCACAAATCTGTTACCCACATGGAAATTTCAACTATGGAGGTACTGTAAATGGTGATAGGAACCAAAGTATTTCTTTTGGGTCCCAAGGGGGGAAACAGTCTAGAGAGAATCAGAGCATGAAGCTAGAACCCTAAGCAACAGCTGATATGTATGGGCTTATAAATATAATAATAATAATAATAATAATAATAATAATAATAATAATATTCTAGGCTACAGTGTTTATCCTTTCCATTGTTTGCAGCAGCAAATGTTATGAACTGATAGCAATAATAATTGAAGAGAGAGTAAGAGCATTTCTACTGAACAAAATTTGGATCAGGTGGGCATGGTTTGGGGAAAATGGCTTCATGGGTCAAATTTGGATCCCAAATGGGCCAAGTTTGGCTCATGGGCTAGAAGTACCCACCCTTGTGCTACCTGATCCTTTTAGCCAGAGATGACAGAATATGGGTCCTTTCTCATGCAGATCATGTGCTCCACTACTGAACAATGACCCCTTTTCAGAAAGGATCAAATTCAGCGAGTTTAGATCTTAATGGAAACTGATGGTCCAAAGTTTAACTGGGTGGTGCTGTGGTCTAAACCACTGAGCCTAGGGTAGGGCCTGCCGATCGGAAGGTCGGCGGTTCGAATCCCTTGTGAGCTCCCATTGCTCGGTCCCTGCTCCTGCCAACCCAGCAGTTTGAAAGCACGTCAAAGTGCAAGTAGATAAATAGGTACCACTCCAGCGGGAAGGTAAATGGCATTTCCATGCACTGCTCTGGTTTCGCCAGAAGCGGCTTAGTCATGCTGGCCACATGACCAGGAAAAACTGTCTGCGGACAAACGGCTCCCTCGGCCAGTAAAGCGAGATGAGCGCTGCAACCCCAGGGTCAGTCACGACTGGACCTAATGGTCAGGGGTCCCTTTACCTTTATACAACATACAAACAAGATTCCAAAGAATCTCCTGGACTTTCCTCCTCCCTTTTGTGGGTCCTATTGCTAATCATTTCCTCCTGCATCTTTTTATAATAATCCAGATCTTTTGCATCTCCATTATATCCAAATTCACCATTAAACTACGAGTGTTATTCCATTCCTACTAATGGTTTTAATTGTTTGCAATGGTTTTTAAGATAAATTATATATTTCCCCCATTCTTTATTCAAATTTTGTATTCTTCCTGATCTCTGATTCTTCCAGTCATTTTGCCATTTTGCCAATCTTAATCTGCCATTCTTCTCTAGTCAGGACTTTATCATCTTTGCATCTTTGGGCCAATAACATCTGGGCAGCTGTGGTCGCATGCATAAATAGTCTTTTCTGCTCCATTGGGATTTTGGCATCTAAAATTCCTAAAAGAAACACTTCAGGTTTATTTTAAACACCCCCCCCCCAATTTAAGACCCATTTAAATTAAGGAACCTAATTTAGTTAGTCATGTCCATTAACATCCATGGGTCTACTTTGAGTAGAACTAGTGCTGAATACCACCCAGAACAGGCATAGGCAAACTCGGTCCTCCAGATGTTTTGGGACTACAACTCCCATCACCCCTAGCTAACAGGACCAGTGGTCTGGGATGATAGGGGTTGTAGTCACAAAACATCTGGGGGCCCGAGTTTGCCTATGCCTGACCCAGAATTTCCGCAGCAGGAAGGTCTCCTCACCCCCCGCCCCCAGTTTAAAATAGCTTCTTCTGCTTTCCCCATTTGGACATTATTGTTTCAAAATTAATTACCAGTGTATTTTCTCCATAGCGAAGAAGAAGAATCTATTATGCATGACTATATCTATAGCCCATCCAATTGTTAATGGAGTTGGGCAGACTTGATTTCTTTTTTCCAAAAGGCCTCTTGATGGAAAAGTACAAATGCAGCAATTAATGGCTCACATTAGTGCCCTCCCAAGGAGACATATCAGAAGTCCTTTAAAGTTTGCCAAGGAAGCAAGCCTCAACACTTCTAAAAATGGACCCCATCTAATGTCTGGAGACAGTGTAAGATTTATCTGCAAAAGTCTGGGCACCGAGCGATTGTGGCTGCAACCCAGTTTTATCCTAGCTAATTGCCCCGTCATATCTGCACGAAGAAGCAGAGACAGCACAGAAGCAAAAAAAAAAGCTGGTATTTGGAGTTCTGACAGTCTGCACAACTACCTTCTGCACAACTAAGCCTCCGGGGAGTGAGATCAAGTCTTGAGTCCACCTCCAACAGGAAACTTGGGACTTCCTGAGTGCAACTCTTTGCTCCTTCTAGAGCTGCAGCAATGCTTTACTTGCACATGCAAATAGAGAGCAGGTTTCACAGATGGGTGCAACCGCCCAGCAAACTAGGAAGAATAACAAATGCAGCTTTCCAAGAGTGGGACCTCCCTTCACGATGTGAGCTCTGCTTTGCAACTTGTGTTTTTTATTCATTTATTAATGTTTACCCCCACTTTTCAGCCAAGATTGCCTTCTGCAGCAGTTTAAAGCAATTAAAACCATAAAGATACAGTATTAGATCCTAGGGGACCACATGGGCATGTGTGTGTCTCTTTTTACCTTTAAATATCTAAAGAGGTTGTGGTTGTGGTTAGACCAGTGGTTCTCAACCTTTTTTTTGGCCATGCCCCACCTAAGCATCTCTAAAATCCCGATGCCCCCTCCCAGTGACATATAATTCTTATTATTCAGAAAGGGAACTCCTATTCACATGGAGAAAGCCTAAAAGGCCACTCACTGTTAATAACTCATTCTCAAATTGTCCCCCCTTAAAAATAAAATTGCCTCCTGTGGGGCGTGCCCCATGTTGGGAACCACGGGGTTAGACTGGATGGGCTTTGGGATCTTCTGCAATCCTGTGATTTTATAGCTGTGAAATGGAATTGTGTTGGATAAAGGGGACTTCCAAAACAGTCAAACCAGTTAGTTTGTGAAGGAAGTAACCTCCCTGGGTTTGTGACACATCTGCTTTGTAATGTAAGCTAGAAACTGATGATGTTTCTGCAAGGTGAGTGGAAAGGAACATGCCCTTTTCTCCCCTACCTTCTCTAGGTGGAGGTGATATCAGAAGACAATAGCCCTCACCTGGAGCAAGCCTCATCTTGAACAGGACTGGGAAGAGAAATAGAGGTTTTCCTGCTATGGCTTTGATGCCCCCCTGAAACCCTAAAGAGAGCAAAATCTGTTAATGTTTGCACCCTTCCACCTTATGTTCAGTCTGCATAAATGTAAAAATATACCTTATATATCATGGAAAGTGCCAGCAGTCTCCAGGGACCTCCATGCTAAAGAAACCAAACCCAAGGTATGCATTTGCACCCCAAAACCTCCTAAATAGATAGATCTCCCCACACACTGTCAATTACAAAAAGTTTGCGAGGTTATTTCCGCCCCTGCAGCACGTAGGCAAAAGAAACTCTCATGAGTCATTAGGCTAACAGTGTGACAAGGGCACAGTTCCTGTAAGCATGCAGAGGAGGAAATGAAGTCTTGCTGAATTATAGTTGCTTTTAAAGCACATAGACTACAGTCTCGAACACCTGCCCCATAAAATTGGTGCTGTGCATTCATGTGATTACAAGTGTTCCTGGGACTATTGGCCAAAGGACATTTTGCCCCATGGCCATAGCTGTCAAATTTGAAAATAAGGGACCGGCAGCCTCGAAAATAAGGGATCAATAGCCAAAATAAGGGATTTTAGTCAACCAGCTGAAATATGAAGTTAAAAGGGACCTGATAATTTTGGAGAGCAGCGCCAGTTTTTAGCCCTTCGTTTCCAGAGGCTGCTGCTCAGGACACCAGCTGATGAAACACTGCAATTAAATAACAACAAGCAGCAACCACTTTTCGCGCAAAACGAAGTCCAAGCTACGAAGATGCTGCTGCAGTTCTGTATCTTTTCTCTCGTGCTCCATCTGTAGCTCTCAGTTCCATCAGGCGGGGCGGGAGGAAGGGGGGGGGGTAAATAGCGCCCGTAGTAAACCCGCAGATCAGACTATGCTAGTCTACCACTACAAATCTATGGGAGAAGCGCTTGCGGTCCTTCCTCCACTTTCCTCCTCTATGGTTAGCCCTTGGAACACCTGCCCGCGCCTCCGCCTCCTCCTCCTCTCTCTGAACTGCTTTCTCTATGGTTGCCCTCGCTCTCCTCTCAAGGCTCCTCAGTCCTGGCGGAGAGGGGCTCCTGGGGGCCGAGGCTGGTGAGAGGAGGCCGGAGGGGGGCGGGCCGGGCAGCCAAGCAACACAGCTGGAGCCTCCCTCCTCCCTGGCTGGCAGGGAGGGAGGGAGAGGAGCTGCTTCCTTTGAAACCTGGGAAATTTAAGGGACATCATCAATAAGAGACAGCAGTGGGACACGGTGGAGTTTCCCGCCAAATAAGGGACGGTTGACAGCTATGCCCATGGCTGCGACCAAATAGGGGATGATAAGGTGCTGTCTTTCCTGCCTCCCACATTGATCCTGTTTAATAATCTCAGGAGTGAGACAAACCATAAGCAATATGCTGATCCAAACCATGACTTAGCTCATGGCAACATGGAGGGCTGGGGGGGAAGAAGTGCAACAACTGCTACCTCTTCTCCAGAAACCAGTCTGCTTGTGCATTCGCAGCGAGCCATGGCTTGGCTTAGTGTGACATGCAAAACAGGCCATTGTCTCATATCCATTTATGCCTGTGCAACTTCTGCGACGTTTAGCCAGGTCACCTTTATTTACAGCACCTGCATTTCAGTACAAGGAAGCTTTTCAGTCAAATTCTATGCATGGCAACATGAAATTAAGTCTGCATTCAATAGGACTCACGCCCAGGTTGCAGCAACCAGGTTGCAACCTGATATATTTCCCCCCAAAAGCCTGGAAACAAACCTTTAGACCTTGCAGTGAACCGCTCTTGAATTGCAGTAAGAATACTAAATTTAGCAACAATAAATCCCTTCCCAAACCACTTCTTCAGAAAGTGGTTCACTTTGAGCAGAGAAACCAATTGATTTCGGACCGAAAGGTCAACCAAGGATAATGGATAGTGTCAAGTCACATAGTTGTGATGCTGAGCTAGCTTTTAACGTTTTTCCTTTTTAAGAAAATGAAGAGTTGGTTCACCTAGCATGCTAGCAATTTAGCAATACCATAAGTGTGTTTGTCCACCTGTGAACATAAAATGTAACATATGAGACAAGATCCCATGTATATGTCCTTGCATGTGATATACCAGTGAAGGGCCATTAGAATATTGTTCTCTATATGATCCCAAAAACTGTTTGAGGCATTTTCTTCTCTCTCAAATGTTATCCCCAAACCCCTTCCTTAAAGGGGGGAGGGAGGTTTTTGCGTGGACAGGCGGAGTCCCCAGATCCCGAGTGGTCCCCCCCGTCATGTGGAATAACGACTCTAGACAACGTGCTATGGGATTAAATTGGCCACAACTTTATTAAATTTCAAATGTGGGTAGACCTTGGCTCAGGCATTGGGCGTTCTCCCTCCCTAGTCCCCAGCCGGGGACCTAGGGAGCATCAGGGTTATCCAGTGTGTGAGGGGGGGATGGGCCGGCTCTGGAGAACATATGTTCAAGCAGAGATAGCCGCCCCCGTTACGCCGCCGCAGGGGAGAGCAATGACGACCTTTCGGCGTACGGCCAAAACCTCCCTTCAAAAACCCCTTTAACGGGGAACCCTGGTATCGCCGCCGCAAAGAGGAAGATGGACTAAAGGATTCCGCCCAAGGCCTGATACCGCCACCCGAGACCGCAAAGATTGCGGTCTCGCCGCCAAGACTACCTACATCTGAAAATCCCCTTTGCCATCCTCCAACCAGTCAATCAGGCCATGCCTGATGTCGCTCAGCCAACGCTCGTTACCACGGTCCGATAGGTGCACGCCATCGGGCCAAAATAGCTCCTTCATGTAGACTTTAATGTTGGGGTGTTTTGCGACCCGACCTCCAATGCGAGTGATTGCAGAGTGCACTGCCCTATTGATTTTTTCAATGGTGTAATTAAGTCTAGTGGGTTTGATGTTGCCACGCCAATGCAAGCGTGGCAGAAGTTCGGACCAGAAAATCGTGATGTTGGGGTGAGCGGCATGTACGCTTTCCAGGTCCGCGATCGCTGTTTTAATCAGAATTATGCTTTTTTGCACGATCAAGTCATTTTCGCCAAGGTGGAGCACAACCGCGTTTGGCGGATGGCGGAACGCAAGTTCGTGACGCAACCGAGGGAGCAGGGAGCACAACCGCGTTTGGCGGATGGCGGAACGCAAGTTCGTGACGCAACCGAGGGAGCAGGGCATCCCATCGCATTCCACGTAGGCCGAACCAGGAAATGGAGATCTTTGGCTGCAGACCCAGATGTTCTCCGCCTGGACCAGTAGTGGCATGGATGGCCGCCCAATGCACTATGCTGTGGCCGAAGATCCACACATGTTTGGGGGTTGAGCCTGAAAGAAAGGATTATATGGTATCTGTCAGTGCCTGCTGGTTGTTTCAAATATAGCCTTTGAAGGCAGCTGAACGCCACCGCCCCATTGTTTTTATGTGTTCTGCCGGGAGGCCGCTCGCAGCTGCCGAGGTTGCTGCACCAATACGAAATGAATGCCCGGAGAATTGTGCCGGGTCGCCTCCACAAGCATGGATGGCCTTACGCAATATTGAGACAAATTGGCAACGGGTCATGGGGCGGCCTGATGCATGAATGAGGAGGGGGCCTGGTCCCGGAGGACGTACATTCAGGAATTTGCGTGTGTCCGCGACAGGGCATGGTCCAGTGTGTGGGGAGGAGGCTAGACTTAGCGTGGAACCCCTAAGTGTGTGTGGGGGGGATGGGCCGGCTCTGGAGAACATATGTTCAAGCAGAGATAGCCGCCCCCGTTATGCCGCCGCAGGGGAGAGCAATGACGACCTTTCGGCGTACGGCCAAAGCCTCCCTTCAAAAACCCCTTTAACGGGGAACCCTGGTATCGCCGCCGCAAAGAGGAAGATGGACTAAAGGATTCCGCCCAAGGCCTGATACCGCCAAAGTTGTGACGTTTTGCTACGGGAAAGGCGAAACCTGCCAATGCAGGGAAATTCCTTTCCGGCCCTTTAACAGCGACCTTATCGTAGCAGCGCCCGCATACCTGTGGAGACAGGTTAACCTGCAAAACCTATGAAGAAAAGTTAACCTGCAAAAGAAGACATTAACTGAGGGTGGGTAGGGTGGGAGAAGCTCTGGAGCCAAGTGAGGATTACCAATTAAGATCCACCCTCTATTGTGTGGGCAGGTAATCCCTCCCCTTACCTGGCCTGGTTTCCCTGGCAACGCTTCCCCCAGGTGGGATTGGACAACTCACTGGGGTAGGCGGGGACCTCCAGGTATCCCACCTGAGGGAAGGCAAAGCCTGTGCTGATGGAGCCACTCCAGATCCAGGGCTGCACGCGTCCACGCAAAAGGCGCCCCCTGTTTTAAGTGGGGAGCGGGCATTACACCAGCCAGAAGAACAAGGTGTTTTTCTTCTTCTTCTTGATTAAATGTTACAGTGAAAATTGGTCTCTCTCTCTGGAATGTCTGGCTTAGGCGGGTAGAGATAAAAGCAAGGCTGAATGGGTGTTATTGTAACCCCAGACGGGAAGTAGGGAACGGAAAAGGAGGAGGGTAACACAAGAAACAAAGCTATATCTTATTGCTATTCGTGTAAATCACATGTTTTACATGTGAACACGTGTCTATGCATTCTAAGGGGTATAAAAAGGGGGCGCACCCTGACTGGGGTGTGCAGATTGCAAACTCATTGCTCTGTACCTTTGTTCTGCATATGCATTTCAAATAAATCCTGTTAAATCCTGCAAGGTTGGTTGCCACTTCGTGTGAATCTGTGCTCCGAGGACCTAATAGCATATATGGAAAATGTCCAACACCAGGGTATCAACTTGAATAAAATATTGGGGGTGGGTAGAGGTAAGCCCCACCCCACATAACTGATCACATGACGCGGTGCACACACCCTATTTGAATGGCAATGCCCATTAACGGGGGATGGGGGTGGGGCTGACCCCCTCTAATATTTTATGGTGGGGGCTGAAGACCCCTCGCCCCCTAGGACTTGGCTCCTATGGCACACACTCAATTCCTGCTTTAGGTCTAACTTACATTCTAAGTATAAATTATACGCTTGCAAGTGTCTGAGTTCCAATCAGGTATGAAACCTTGTCCTCTTAGTTGAGGGAGACTCACAAGGTCATCTGGCTTTGATTATTTCCTCCTTAAAACAGTGGTGCCTTCAGACGAGGGTCTATTGCAGAAGATCAGACACTTTACAATAGATCTGAGAACACTGATTTGAAGGACTACACACGAGAAAAAGAATTTATATTTATTGAGAACAAAAGTGGTGCTGTGTGTAAAGAAGACATACTGGGCAGCTACGAGAACGGTTTACATCTAGTGAAGATTTTTAGTGAATTTTAAGAAAAAACGAATGTGGCAGCAGCAGGAAGAGATGGACATATAAGTTTGTAACAGGAGTGGGAAACCTAATTACTTTTAAAAATTGTATAAAATGTTAAATAATTTAGAATGATTTGTTAAAATTTGGAAACTAATAAAAACTAAATATATAAGAAAGATTGGGCACTGCAGAGCAGTGGCCAACTTTAGGCTCTCAGATTTCAGCAGCACCCCGTGTGACGCTAAAATTCACCTCCTGCTTCTCACACTCTCAACAGCACTGTTCTGGCGCCCCTTGCAGTGTGGTGGTGCCCAGTGTGGTGGAACTGGTCGCAATCCTCTAAGACCATCTCTGTCTATGGGCTGCTGCCTGACAGCTTCAGGTCCACAACCCTGAATTTGGTCCATCTCCTGCCTGTGCAGCTTCTGGATTCAGGGGTCATGACACAGCTCCTACCATCCATGTCTGATGGAAATTGTAGTACAGCAACATACGGAGGGCACCACGTGGTCCATCCCTGTCTTAACATGTTCTAAGGACAGAACTAACCACACTGATGCATTCAGGTAAGTTTAGACTTTTTGTACAGGGCTCAGCTGCATCATACGTTTAAAGCATTATCGTACCACTTTAAAGAGTCACAGCTCCCCCAAAATAATCCTAGGAACTGCGGCTTGTTAAGACGGCTGAGAGTTGTAAGGAGACCCCTTTCCCCCTCACAGAAATATGATTTCCCCCTGGTTCTTGACGTACTTCTTCACTCATCCCTTCTTCCTTGGTGCTAAAAATGTATTGCTGCTTCTCATCTATTTACCTGTATTGAAGCACCATTAGATGAACACACAGAGGCTGGAATCAGGGAACATATTAAGTTGTGGGTGAACATATCAGACGACACAGCGATTCTTCAAACAGCTCTTGTTTATTCACAGGCCCAGAACAGAACTGGGCTGAAGGGTTCAGCCAACCTGCTTATATAGAGCTCAACTACAAAAGCAACAGTAATCACTTTCTGTAACTATCCAATCACTGAATGTCACTTTCAGTTCCTTATTTGCATATGTAGACCTGAGTGAAAACTATCTACAGTATCTCCCCTGCTGACACAGGGTGAGAACTTCAGTACACAACAGAACAGGTGCAATCCCTCTGGACTCTCCAATTTAGTCTTGCAAGAAGTGTGCTTTGAACTGTTCAGGTGATCTATTTTCACTTTAAATAAGCACAGAAGAAGAGCCCTATTGGACCAAGTCAATGGCCTGTGTAGACTAGCTTCGGATCCTCATACCTTCGGGACCGCCTCTCCTGGTATGTCCCACAGAGGAACTTACGGTTTTCAAACAAAAACATCTTGGAGATCCCGGGCCACGGAGAGGTTAGGCTGGCCTCAACCAGAGCCAGGGCTTTCTCGGCTGTGACTCCAATCTGGTGGAACGCTCTGTCACAAGAGACTAGGGCCCTGCGGGACTCGACATCTTTCCGCAGGACCTGCAAGACAGAGCTGTTCCACCAGGCCTTTGGCCAGGGCATAGCCTGAACTCCCTTCTTTGGCAATCCTCACAGAACTCTACAGAACTCTAGCCCAATGGTTGCCATTAATCTGATTTGAATTAATTTTATAATGAAATGATTTTAGAATGTTTTATCATTTTACTGTTGTTAGCCGCCTGAGCCTGGCTTCGGCTGGGGAGGGTGGGATATAAATAAAATTTATTATTATTATTATTATTATTATTATTATTATTATTATTAATAATAATAATAATAATATTATTATTAAGGCACTTCATGGGCTATAATGAAACACGCAAGCAGGGCCATAGTGCAACAGCTATTTCCCTCTGGCGGTTTCCAGCAATTGATATTCAAAAGCATACAGTCTCTGGCAGTGGAGAAGAGGAGGTTAAGGGGTGATATGATAGTCATCTTCAAATATATAAAAGGATGTCACATAGAGGAGGGAGAAAGGTTGTTTTCTGCTGCTCCAGAGAAGCGGACACGGAGCAATGGATCCAAACTACAAGAAAGAAGATTCCACCTAAACATTAGGAAGAACTTCCTGACAGTAAGAGCTGTTTGACAGTGGAATTTGCTGCCAAGGAGTGTGGTGGAGTCTCCTTCTTTGGAGGTCTTTAAGCAGAGGCTTGACAACCATATGTCAGGAGTGCTCTGATGGTGTTTCCTGTTTGGCAGGGGTTTGGACTCGATGGCCCTTGTGGTCTCTTCCAACTCTAGGATTCTATGATTCAAAGAACATTGCCATTATGGCTAGTAGCCATTCATAGCCTTATCGTGCACCGTGCAGAACTATATGCCCTATTCTGATGGAATATGCTCTGTCAATCCAGCTGCAAGCTGATTGTTACGACCTAATTCCCACGAAGGCGTTATCTTGTGCTGAGCAACCACCAGGGGACTTTGGGCTAACTGTCCCACTCAAACTGTTTGACTTGCAAACTGACTTTCCAGAAATCAGAATATGAGCCTGGCCTTGTAAACAAACTCATTCAGGATGGTGTGCTATCTACAGCTGTGCAGGGCCTCAATTCTGTTGAGTCATGCTTGCTTGATTTTTTTAAAAATAAAACGAACCCTAATGTTCATGCTGCAGCTGTAGACGATAAACAGATAACATGTCACCAGCAATGGTTTTTTCCCCCCTTCCAAATAAAACATTGCAGTGGGGCAGGGGAAGTACCTAAATAGAAGCCTGGAGGGGAAGGGAGCAGCGCTGTCCGTTTGCAATTTTTAGTACAGAAAGTATTGATCTGATTTGTAGAGATCTTTCCTCTTCTACTTAGTTCAAGAGTGTTCTGGAAGGCTTCTTTCTATGTGTAAGAAACAGGCAGGTTTCTGACATTTGGGTTCTTTCGTTCTGGGAAGCTGAGTGCAGCTGGTTTAAATTGGTTCTGTTATCCTGTGTCCTTTTTTCCTGGGGGGATGCAGGGATACGCATACCCCTAAACATTTTGTGAATCTAAGTTTGGCCTCATTGAGGGGCAGTATTTCAATATGACGCGGGTGGCGCTGTGGGTAAAACCTCAGCGCCTAGGACTTGCCGATCGTCAGGTCGGTGGTTCGAATCCCCGTGGCGGGGTGAGCTCCCATCATTTGGTCCCAGTGCCTAGCAGTTCGAAAGCACCCCCGGGTGCAAGTAGATAAATAGGGACCGCTTACCAGTGGGAAGGTAAACGGCATTCCGTGTGCGGCGCTGGCTCGCCAGATGCAGCTTGTCACGCTGGCCACGTGACCCGGAAGTGTCTGCGGACAGCGCTGGCTCCCGGCCTATAGAGTGAGATGAGCGCACAACCCTAGAGTCTGGCAAGACTGGCCTGAACGGGCAGGGGTACCTTTACCTTTACCTTTATTTCAATATGAGTAGGAAAATGAGAGTACCCCAAACACTTTTTAAAGAAAAAAAGCACTGGTTATCCTTTCTGTCAAGGTCATGCTGATTATAATAGTCAAGCCAGGAGGAGGCTGGTTTTCACTCACTTTCTCTTTCTGTCTCTTTGTTCTGGTGTGGTGTCCTGTTCTGTATGCTATACTGTTAAGGTTTAGTCTTATTACACGTTTTCGTTAAGTTTAAGTTAAGTCTGCTGCAACTGGATTTCTTATGGACTATGGATTTATGCCTGAATGTATTGGATTTGTGCCCATTATGCTCATCCTTCAGTAGTGGGTTAAGCTCTGCTGGATGAAGTACAATTGCCTCTGGTCTATTTTTTAATAATAATAATAATAATAATAATAATAATAATAATAATAAAATTTAAACCCCGCCCATCTGACTGGGTTTCCCCAGCCACTCTGGGTGGCTCCCAACAGAGTATTAAAAACACAATACAATATCAAACATTAAAAACTTCCCTAAACAGGGTTGCCTTCAGATGTCTTCTAAAAGTCAGATAGTTGTTTATTTCCTTGACATCCGATGGGAGGGTGTTCCACAGGGCAGGTGCCACTACCAAGAAGGCCCTCTTCCTGGTTCCCTGTAACCTCTCTTTTCACAGGGAGGGAACCGCCAGAAGGCCCTTGGAGCTGCACCTCAGTGTGCGGGCTGAATGGTGGGGGTGGAGACGCTCCTTCAGGTATACAGGACCAAGGCCGTTTCGGGCTTTAAAGCACCAACACTTTGAATTGTGCTCGGAAACATACTGGGAGCCAATGTAGGTCTTTCAGCACTGGTGTTATATGGTCTCGGCAGGAACTCTGCAACATGTTTAAGTTTCTTCCTCCACACACATGACAATAACCTCAGCCAACCAGTCCATGGTTACCTGCCTTCTTACTGCTTGCCAGTTCGGGGAGGGTAGTACTGCATATCGGCTCCTTCCTCCTCAGTATCTGTTACTCAGCTTGCTGCCCTTCCAGTCCCAATGGGAACCAGTCAACACCGCAAGCCAGAGTTCTCTCCACTTCGGAATCAGAACTATTATTTAGTGCCTGCTTTGGCACTGTGGGTTAAACCACAGAGCCTAGGACTTGCCGATCAGAAGGTCAGCGGTTCGATTCCCCGCAACGGGGTGAGCTCCCATTTCTTGGTCTCTGCTCCTGCCAACCTAGCAGTTCGAAAGCACATCAAAGTACAAGTAAATAAAAAGGTACCGCTCCAGCGGGAAGGTAAACGGCGTTTCTGTGCGCTGCTCTGGTTCGCCAGAAGCAGCTTAGTCATGCGGGCCACATGACCCGGAAGCTGTACGCCGGCTCCCTCGGCAAGTAAAGCAAGATGAGTGCCGCAACCCCAGAGTCGGCCACGACTGGACCTAATGGTCAGGAGTCCCTTTATTTTGCTTGTGCTTCAGACATGAACCTACACCATGACACAATGATTTATCTTTTAGTGACTTAGGGCTTACGTAATGGTTCTGCCAGACTTCCCCAATCTACATGGAAGCCACTTTCTTTTGCAAGGCAATGTTCTACCGGGTTGTTTTGGAGGGTTTTTTTTGCAAACTTTTTAAATGTTTTTTGTTTTGCAAACCTGGATCTCCTTTGCCATTCTGTGCTAAATTAAGGTTACTAGATTTTTTTCAATGAATCCAGGGAGAGTTATTGTTTGCTATGTACATGTGAATGTTGAGAAAGTTGTAAATCCGGGGACTGTCCCTGGGAAATGGGGAGACCTGGTAACCTTATGCTAAATGCCCATTTAAAGGTAAAGGGACCACTGACCATTAGGTCCAGTTGTGGCCGACACTGGGGTTGCGGGGCTCATCTCGCTTTATTGGCCAAGGGAGCCGGCGTACAGCTTCCGGGTCATGTGGCCAGCATGACAAAGCCGCTTCTGGCGAACCAGAGCAGCGCACGGAAACGCTGTTTACCTTCCCGCCCGAGCGGTACCTATTTATCTACTTGCACTTTGACATGCTTTCGAACTGCTAGGTTGGCAGGAGCAGGGACTGAGCAATGGGAGCTCACCCCGTCGCGGGGATTCGAACCGCCAACCTTCTGATCAACAAGTCCTAGGCTCTGTGGTTTAACCCACAGCACCACCCGCGTCCCATTTAATATGCAATAAAAAGTGGGAGGGTCGCACAACATGGAAAGCGGGTGGTGCTTGGTCACATTATTCTAAAAATCATGTACATGCATGTGCAGCTTCACAGCTCTGCAGACAGTTAAGGCATTACCATTACTATGCATTAACTGCCTGCAGGCAGCCATCTCATCATTAACTTTCATAGGCACTTATTTCCACTTATGGTGGGAATGTCAACCAGCGGCAGAATTTTAAAAGAAGCCGTTCCTAGAAATTACCATATTTTTCCATGTATAAGACTCGCCTATGTATAAGACAACCCCTATTTTTTTGAACCCAAAATTAAGAAAACAATATTTTAAACATCAAACATGGCGGTCGGGGAAAAAAGCACTGATTGCAGGGTCCTGGTTGGTTCAAATGCAGAGAGGCAGTCTTTGAGTACAGCAGTTCTAAATATGAAGTCAAAATATGAAGAAAACATTTGTGTTGGAACTTGTGCTTTTTTTACTTAAAAAAATGTTTAGGTGTACTCTCATTTTGACCCAAGAAATTCACCATTTTATAGTTCAAATCAGGGAAAATAAATACAGTAAATGGACAAAAATACAATGATTCACTAAATGTTTAGTATGCATACCCCTGCGTCCCCCCAGAAAAAAGCTCTGGTTGGAACACATTTCTGGGTAAGTGTGCTTAGCTTCCTAGCTCTGGGCTTTGTGCCAATGGAAACAGTGTAAGAGCTACCAGACCAAATCCTGAACTATCCTGAGCATATTATGGTATGTTTGCTCGAGGTGAAAGCTGTGTATACCCCCTACAAACTGAAAAGGAAATTCTGTTTACTAACTTCAAATATCGATTCCAGGTTTATTGAAAATATATATTACAGCATTATTTCGGTGAAAAATAAGACAACTCTTTTCAAAGTTCACAAGGGGATAGCATATAGATCGCCAAACACCGTGCTTCAAAGCAAACGTGGCTGTCGCAAGTGTGAGCCAACCTCTATTTTTGGACTGTGTGGCTGTATGCACGGTAACTTACTAAGGCCAACAGTAAAAGTCCTTAATCCAGAGTCCAAAAAATTGGAGGGAGACCCTAAAAATGTAGCAGAAGCATTTCCGCACACTGGTTTCGATAATCTAGTTTGTGCAGAAATGATTCCACTAGATTCATAGAGTGTCGTTTGGAGGGGGTGACACCTCATCGCTTCGTCATTTCTCGAACCGTCTCCAGTTCTTCTATGGGCTTCCATTGCTGATTGATTGTTAGATGCTACCAGGCATTTTAAGACAAAAACGGGAAAAAAGAGCAAAGTGTTAAAACAAGCCCAACCCAAACTCAAAGCTTATCACGTAGCAATTTCTCTCCAAATACTGGTTATGTCATACATTCATGATTCTCATTACACGGGCAGCTAACCGTATAAGCAAGCCATCACCCTTCTTGTCGTATTATTCAGATAAGCAGTTTGCATAGTACTCCTTTAAAAATCTGGATTTTAATTTATTTTACCTGTTTCTATTTTATCTTGTTGCTAAGTCACTTTGAGACTATTTTTATTAAGGGACAAATAAATGCACTTAATCGTCATCGTATAAACTATATATTTACTAGATGCAAAGCGTTTTTTCAGCCATTGCCATTATAAGAGAGCAAGGGAGGTGTTCATGGTGAGTTCTGGCACTTGTTTTTTCTAGAAAAACATCACTGGAATGTAAATCTTTGTCATAATTATGAGCATGATTTATCACACTTTTAAACTGCCCTTCATCAAGAACGATCACATTGCAGTTCACAAACATTAAACATGGCATTGGGTCCAGATCGTTATTATTTAGCCCAAAGCCACCAATTGTACAAAATAAAAGGATAAATTGCTCAGAGCATGATAAAAACAAAAGAGTTTATTTGGCTGAAGGGTGATTTCGACCTAGGTCATACTCACAAGTAGATTCACTGACATAAATGAATCTGATCTGAGGAGCATTAATGTTAGAGAGCATTCTTACTGTGCAATTCTATCCTTGTCTATGCAGAAATATGTCTTCTTGCATTTTAATGAGGTTTATTCTCATGTAAGAGGGATTAGAATTGCAGCTTTATTAAAATAAAAGAATGGGAAAAAATAAGCACACGTTATGCGGTGCTTATTTTTTCCTGGATTGTGTCCTCTATTTTAAAGGAAGAAGGAGCGGGCACCCTGGTCATTTTCTTAATGGAGAAGTGACTCAAAATTTTTGGAAGCTGATAGAATACTAAATTATATTACAAAAAAAAAAAAAATACTATGTTGCCAGAGCAGTTTAAATTTATGAGAAAATTTTAATAAAAGCAACAAAAAACCAATTCCAATCAATTTTAATGTTCTTCTTTTGTTTTTGGCAGGTGCAAGATTCCTTAGCTCAAACGAGGCTTATGGAAAAATTATTATGAGGCTAGTAATTTACAAATTAGTTTGCGCTTTCCATAACCAAAATTTCCAGTCGAAATAAGTTGCAGAATTTTGAAACGCAGGTTCAAATAGTGTCTAAATTAATACTTTAACTTAGTGCTCCTCTATATACTACCATTCTGTTGACACATTAGCAATTCTTAAAAAAAATCAACCACACACCCGGCTAATAGTTCTTTTATAAAACCCCACCATTTACTTAGGGACTAATTACCCTATAATAATTCATTTCTTGGACAAGTATTTTCATTACCTTCTGAGGTTTGGTAGGATCCACATATTGCCACGGTTCTGGGTCAGACTTGCTTAAACTAAAAATGAAATGTCATGATCAGAAATGACATCCTGTAATTAATTGTATTTTCAAAGGTTTCTTTAAATAAAAAATTAGAGCATTTCTACGAAACAGGATCTTATAGCCCCGTTTAAAACACATCTACTTGGAAATAAAACTCCCGAATTCAAAGTTCAGCTAAGCTGAAGGAAGAATGAGCTTACATCAAATCGGGTTTTCTCAGCGCGTTCCAGCCGGCGAAGGTGGCTCCGAATCCAGCAAAACTCACAAACCCGATCAGTGGAATAAGCTGGAAGACAGAAGCAAGTCAGGGGTGTTTTCCCACCCCCCCCAAAAAATTAGTAAGGTCTGGGCGATGCATAAGCAAATCCTTAAAAGTTAAGCTCCGTCTCTGCTCTCCAAAGATGCGCTTGGAAAGGATGGCGAGGGAGGAGGGGCAGACGCTTAGCCAAAAGCATCTTTTCCCAGCGCCTCCTCGCAAGGAGAAGGAATTTTTCGTCCATCCCAAAGATGCTCCCGCTTCTCCTTGGCCAGACTCCATCCGTCTGGCACCACCATCCCTGCATCTGCTGCTCTCCAACTTACTTCCTTCTTCTTCATCAGCAGCTGGAAGAATCCCTTGTTCGCCATGGTGAGAAGCAGGCGCACACCTGGGAGAAAAAAACAGGGTCCATCAGCATCAGTCAGCATCCTGGGTACCACTCAGGGCGAGAGGGTCCCGCATCCCTTGGCGCTCCCCCTTCCCAATTTAATACGTCCGATCAGGTGCAACAAATACAAACCCGCAATGATAACCTGGCTGGCTGGATCCGCACTGAAGTTCAGCAGGACGTAGCTTCCCCTTTATATAGCCCGCTAACGCCCAAAGGGCTGGATGTGGCCCAAGTCACGTAGTCCGGACGAGACACCCAGCGCAGGAACCGCACCGGGATCCTGCCAATGGGGTGCGCGTTGCGCAGGGGTGGGGCGCCCCCTGCTGGATTCGCGCAGCTGCGCCACTTCAGGAGGGAGGCTGATTTCCACCCCGGTAATCGGAGGGAGATGAAGTGCCCCTTGTTGCAGGAAGCGATGGGGCACTTAGATTACCTGCCCCTCCATTAAATTAATAGGCACGTTGGTTTTGGTTTTGTTGATATTGTGATTTTACATTTGTGAACCGGCCTGAGATCTAGGGATGTAAAATAATCATAATAATAAATGTGCATTACTTCCGCCCCTAAGGCTTGCAACACTGGCACCATTCACATTATAAGGGACGCGGGTGGCGCTGTGGTCTAAACCACTGAGCCTCTTGGGCTTGCTGATCAGAAGGTTGGTGGTTCGAATCTGAGAGACTGGGTGAGCTCCTGTTGCTCTGTCCCAGCTCCTGCCAACCTAGCAGTTCAAAAGCACGTCAAAGTGCAAGTAGATAAAGAGGTACCACTCCAGCAGGAAGGTAAAAGGTGTTTCTGCGCACTCTGGTGTCCATCACAGTGTCCTGTTGCGCCAGAAGTGGTTTAGTCCTGTTGGCCACATGACCCGAAAAGCTGTCTGTGGACAAACAATGGCTCCCTTTGCCTGAAAGTGAGATGAGCGCCGCAACGCCATAGTCACAAGCACAATTCCCAGGTTTCTTTGGAGGAAGCCCTGTGCTTTGAAATGCATGGTGTGTGCCGCCCTAGTCTCAAGTGCAATTATCTTCCCCCTGGCAAGGTTTATAAGCCAGTTTTTAAAAATTGACTAATAGTCTGGAAAGAGCTATATCGAAACTTACTGGAAGAAATGGCAAAACTTGCTGGAAGAATAATAAATCAAGATAACAAACTTTTAATAAAAGAATGGAAATGGTTTATTGAATATTTACAGATCAATTGTAAACAGATAAGAACATTGGCAGGATTATTAATAACCTGCCGTTTCTTAAGCGTATATATTAAATAAAGTAGATGAAAAACTGAGCAAATTAAGTTAATTTGGATATGCAGAAGATATTAAAAATAAATTTAAGGAACTGCAAAAAGAGGGGGAAGGAGGTCAAGTTTTGAAATGTTAAAGTAATTGTAAAATTAGTGAAAGCTATAATCCTGAAAAGCATAAATAAATTTTTAAAAAGTATGGAAAGAGCTTTCTTAGTTGGAGAAATTGCTTGGAGATCATTAGATTGCCTGGAGATATTTTATTTTAACATCTTTATTGAAAGCTCAAAAACATAGTTATATGTGCACTAAACATTGTGAGGCGGAAATAAAAGAGAGAAAAAGAGAAACAGAACCTGTGTAGAAGGGAAAATATAAAGGGGGGAGGGGGGAAACCCAGAGACCCCCTTGTTATAGCAGTTAAAACAGTTTCCCACTGAGCACACAAGCAGGACTTGAGTGTGACAGTTATCTCCCCTCCTGCAGTTTTCAGCAATTGTTGTTCAGCGGCTTCCTACCTCCAAGTATGTAGGCAGAGCATAGCCACCAGGGAAAGATAGCCTTGCCCTCCATGAATCTGTGCTGTGGAAAAGGGCCCATTGTCTCATACCCATTTTGGGCTGTGTGCCTGCATGCCGGAGTTTCCCCTACTTCAGAGGTATAACTTTATTATTTAGTACCTGTTTTGCTTGTGCTTCAGACATTCCTCATAAAGCGTGACACAATCGCAGGATGAATCTTTATTTATTTATTTTAGGTCTCTTAGTGCAGGTAGATCCAACAGGTAGATCGTGATCTACCAGTAGATCACTGGAAGGTTGTGGTTAGATCACCGGTAGATCACTGGTTCCCCCCAAAGAAGCTCAACAACTTTGACCTGAACCCCCCAAAATGGGGTAGATCACTGCCAGTTTTTAACCCTGTGAGTAGATCTCAGTCTCTTGGGAGTTGGCCACCCCTGTCTTAGTGACAGTCATTCTGTCCTGGCGCTTAGGTAATGGCTCTGCCAGATTTCCCCAATCTACACTGATGTCCTTTTCTGTTGCAAGGCTGTTCTCTACTGGCATTTTCAACAAACACAATAGCTGCTCTTGGGGCATACTGTACAGAATACAGAATACGCAGATGGTGCTGTGGTCTAAACCACTGAGCCTTTTGGGCTTGCTGATCGGAATGTTGGTGGTTTGAATCCCCACAACAGAGTGAGCTCCCGTTGCTCTGTCCCAGCTCCTGCCAACCTAGCAGTTCAAAAGCACACCAGTGCAAGTAGATAAATAGGTACAGCTGCGCTGGGAAGCTAAACGGCATTTTTGTGTGCTCCGTTTTCCGACATGGTGTTCCGTTGCACCAGAAGCGGTTTAGTCATGCTGGCCACATGACCCAGAAAGCTGTTTATGGACAAACGCTGGCTCCCTCAGCCTGAAAAGCAAGATGAGTGCCCTAACCCCATCGTCACCTTTGACTGGACTTAACCATCCATTACCTTTTACCTACAGAATACAATGCTGTATCTCCTTTGTTTATAATGCCATTCTGTACGAAATGCCCCTGTAAGGTGCAGTAAAAGGTGGGTGGGGTCACACAATATGGAAAGTGGGTGGTGCGTGAGAGGTTATGTTATTTTCTAAGATCATGTATGTCATTGGTAGGCAAACTAAGGTCCAGGGGCTGGATGCGGCCCAATCACCTTCTAAATCCGGCCTGTGGACGGGCCGGGAATCAGCGTGTTTTTACATGAGTAGAATGTGTCCTTTTATTTAAAATGCATCTCTGGGTTATTTGTGGGGCATAGGAATTCGTTCATTTTCCCCCTCCAAAATATAGTCCAGCCCCCCACAAGGTCGGAGGGACAGTGGACCGGCCCCCTGCTGGAAAGGTTTGCTGACCGCTGTATAATTTGAATGTGAAGCTCCACACCTGTACACAGCTAATGTACATTAATGGAGAGAGCACATTTTCACAGGTGGAGAGAGAATGAAGCCCCCCAGAAATGGCCAGGCGGGGAAAATCTCACCTTGACAGAAAGGACGAGAAAAGACCCCATCCCCAGATTCGTGTTGTTAAGTTGTGGATGAACATATCAGACAACACAGCGATTCTTCAAACAGCTCTTCTTTATTCACAGGCGAGAACAAAACTGAACTGAAGGCTTCAGCCAGCCTGTTTATATAGAGTTCCAGTACAACGTAACTGTAATAACTTTCTGTAACTATCCAATCACTGAACGTCACTTTCAATCCCTTATTTGCATATGTGGACCTGAGTGAAAACTATCTACAGTATCCCCCTGCTGGCCCAGGGTGAGAACTTCAGTACAGTGGTGCCCCGCAAGACGAACGCCTCGCAAGACGGAAAACCCGCTAGACGAAAGGGTTTTCCGTTTTGGAGGCGCTTCGCTAAACAAATTTCTCTATGGGGTTGCTTCGCAAGACCAAAAAATCTTGCGAGTTCCCGCGGTTTTTTCCCGCTTTCCCCCCCTTTTCCTAAGCTGCTAAGCTGCTTAACAGCTGATCCGCTGATAAGCTGTTTAACAGCTGATCGCTAAAAGCCGCTAGACCGCTAATAGCGCTAATCCGCTAAGCTGTCAATGGGCTTGCTTCGCAAGACGAAAAAACCGCTAGACGAAGAGAATCGTGGAACGGATTATTTTCGTCTTGCGAGGCACCACTGTACATAACAGTTGTGGTCAAGCGGTTGTTGCTGGGGGGGGGGGGAGAGGAGATTCCTCCCTTCTCCAATCAAATGTTGATGCCCTGTATATTTTCTCTGAAGTAAATATCAACTTGTCAGGAGAATAGATCTCCCACACATAACATGTCGTTCGGCTCTCAAGCCTGTGCCTATCCCGCTAAAATGCTCTGAACTGCATAAAAAAATACATGAGAATGAAAAAAAAGAGTGCAGACAAATGAGCAATATATTGGGGAAACTACCAGCTAGAAAGAAGGCAGCAAAAAAATCCAAAAAAACCCAAAACCAATCCAGGTGCCAAGAATTCTCGGATTCAAAATGTACACATGCTGAATTTGCAGAATATTTTCTGTATGTTTGGTTTACTGGTATGTTTTTTTCTCAGCACTGACTTGATGTTGCTGTTGAATATGAGCTCTGAGCCACAAGGACATTTTCGTTTCTAATCTCAGTTCAGCTATGTGCTCAATAAATAAGCTTAGGATCCAATTAAACCAAATACCAGTAGCAGTGGCAAGGCAATTTTGGTCAAAGCAGTAATCAAGATTGGGCAGTGTGGCTGTAGTTAGGATGTTGGACTAGGACCTGTCAGACCAGGGTGTGAATCCCCATGCAGAGCTCATCCAGACTTCAGCTTTTCCCATCAAATTTCCCAGGGGAAATCCATTTTTTACGCTGAATTGGAGCAAATGTCAACTGCATTTTCCATGGATTGATGTTCGCTCCGATTCAGCACTAAAGAGCAGGTTTTCCTGTGGAATGTGGTGGGGCAAACAGAAAACCATGGGAGAAGCAGCAAATCGCTTGGACTTATTTATTATTATTATTATTTGAATTTATATACCACCCTATACCCAGAGGTCTCAGGGCGGTTCACAGAATAAAATCAAAATATAAAACAAACCAGTAACAGCCCCCCCGCAAAACATTTAAAAAGGGCATAGGATGTCAAATCAAATCAACCAAATGCAGCGGCATAGCGTGGGTTGTCAGCACCCGGGGCAAGGCAAGTAATTTGCGCCCCTAACCCCTAACCTGCCACTGCTGCCAGCTTCTTCTTGCTGCTGCATGGGCTGGGGTATTTACGGTAAGGTAGCCACGGCGGCGGCGGCGGGTCCGTGTCAGGTGATCTGAGGCGAGTTGCTGCTGGTGCTGCCGCCCAAACGACGCCGCTTGCCCGGAGGAGGAGGAGGGCAGAGAGGCGAGGAAAATGCAACATGGCCCAGCAGCTGCAGCAGCAGCGGCGGCGGCGGGGCTGTGAGGAGGGGCAGAGCCCTGACGCGCGGGGACCACGGTGAGCGCTGAGAGCCGCTGCCTGCCGGACACCTTCAGCCCGGACGCGCGCACAGCTCGTCGGTTCCGCGAGACATAGGGCTCTGCTACAGCCTGCGCCCGAGGCTCTTCGGCGACTCCGGAGGCGGCGAGCGCACACCCCCCCCAGATGTTGTGCCCGGTGCGGCCGGCCCCCCCTGCACCCCCCACACTACACCACTGACCAAATGCCTGGTTAAAAACGAATGGTTTTGCCTGGCGGTTCTAAATGTGCTTCTGGTGCATTTTGATTATTGTCTGAAACTAGCTTTTTTTATTACTTTGTATGATGTTTTAAACACTGGGAGATGCCTTGAATCTCAATTTGGGGAGAAGAAGGGATATAAAATTATAGAGTTGGAAGGGACTTCGGTGGTCATATAGCCCAACCTCTTGTGATGAAGAAATCTCAACATGTGGTTCCCCATCCAATCTGAAACCATACCAGACCCTGCTTAGCTTTGCTAAATAAATGAACTGCACTTAGGACTTACAAGAAAGGGAGCAGCAAGTGAACTAATCCTTTTCTGCCTATGCATCACATTTCTTTGGGTTGTTTTAATAGCTTCTGCAAGGAGGACTGGGCCAGTTTTTCTTATTAATCAGAAGCAGGTGCTTAAGGACTCCTGAAAGGCTGATTTTCCAGCTGGTTATGGAACAAGTGGAACAAGTGGAACTGGGCATGAGCCATCAGCCGGACATCATCTTGGGTTGGTTGTGGTGTCTCAGTGTTGTTGTGTGGATAAAATGTGGAGAGGGAGAATTCTGTGCACCACTAAGCAACTAAGAGGAAAAGCAGACTATGAAAGCAACGCCTTTCCTCCGCTCTTGCAGTCCTGACAAAAATTGTCCCCATCTCTCATGGCTGTTATTAAACTCCTCAAGGAAACGTTCCGTGGGTTGAAATAGAAAGCTCCTTCCAGGGACTAGAAGCAGTTTTGGGGTAAATCAATTTTTGTGCATTTTGTGATTGTGCATTTTCTTCTCTCACGTGGGAAAAAACTGGGAGAATGAAATTTGTTCTTTTTAAGTATTTTCCAAAAAGGAAAGTGTATCAACACAAAGGCAGGTAGAAAGAAACCCAGATATGTCTCCAAAGAAAAGATTAAAGAGACTCAATCAGCTGAAGTTAAAGAGCTAATTTAAGAGCCCCTGCTCCACAGTATAATAATAATAATAATAATAATAATAATAATAATAATAATAATAATAATAATAATAATAGATTGCAGCCATGGTAGGATTGATCTTTGCCCCTGTTAACCAAAAAAGAAATTCTGTTTGCTGACCTAACTTTAAACTGAAACTCCAAGTTTATTGAAAAGGTAAATTACAGTGTTCTTTCAGAGAAAAATAAGCCAACTCTTTTTAAAGTTCACAAATGGATAGAATACAGTTCACTGAGCTCCATGCTTCAAAGCAATGACATCTCATCCCTTTGTTATTTTTCTTACTTTCTCCAGCTCTTCGATGGGCTTCCATTGCTGGTTTAATGTTATATGCTACCAGGCATTTCAAGAAAAAGAGACAAAAGAGCAACACATTAAAAAATGCAAACATCCCCCCCCAATTATCCAGTAGCAATTTCCCCCCCAAATATTGGGTAATTTGTACATTCATGATTTTCATTACACAGGAAGCTATATATGGAGTAAGCCATTGCTCTTCATACTGTATTGATAGTTGAGCAATTTAGGAATTTTGTAATGTATAGTTCATTTTTTAAAAAAATAAATGAATTTGGCTTTTAATACAGTACATTTTTCCTGTTTGCATTTTACCTTCTTATTACGTCGCTTGGAGACGTTTTTATATAGATATAATGACCAACAAATGCAGTAATTAAAACATTATAAACTAGATCTTTACTACGTAAACCATTCAAATAATATTGGCCATGAGATAGCCAAAGTCAAGCCCTTCTTCACCTTATCACACAAAAACCATCCTTCGTCAAGAGAGATCGCACTGTAGTTTACAAACATGAAAGGTGGCATTGTGTTCAAATCTCTATTATTTAGCAAAAGTTCACCAGTTGTACAGCTACACTATTAACACATCAGCCTACATAAAAAATCGCTAATATTTCTGAATGAAAACCCACAATATACTTAGGAACTATAACAATTCGTTTCTTGGTCAAGCATTTTCATTACCTTCTGGGGCTTGGTAAAATCTACATCTTGCCATGGTTCTTGGTTGCCAGACTTATTAAAACTAAAAATGAAATGTATTGATGATCAGATATGCTGAAATGACATATTGTACTTAACTGTATTATTTCAGCCCCCCCCCCCTTTAATCACTTTTACAAAACTGGTCCTTATAGCCCAGTTAAAAATACATCTACTTGGAAATAAGCTCCCAAACCCCACATTAAAAAAATCCTGTAGCTGATTTAAGATGAACGAAGGGCTGTGTTGCTTACACTACATCAGGTTTTCTCAGAGAGTGCCAGCTGGAATAGATTGCGAAGCATCCAGCAGATCCCACAAATCCAATCAGAGGAATCAGCTGGAAGACAGAAGAAAGAGAGGGATTTATCTCAGCAGCATCAAGGTGACGTATGAGTCTTACTTAAATTAAGAGCCATCCCTCCTCTAAAGACGAGTTTGAAAGGATGACAAGTGAGGAGAAGATGACTCTCAGAAAATCTCTCTCTCCAGTGCTTCCGTTCTCCTTGCTTGGCTCAATGAAGAACCTTATACAGTGGTAACTTGGTTCTCAAACTTAATCCGTTCCGGAAGTCCGTTCTAAAACCAAAGCATTCCAAAACCAAGGCGCGCTTTCCCATAGAAAGTAATGCAAAATGGGTTAATCCGGCCCAGACTTTTAAAAACAACCCCCAAAACAGCAATTTAACATGAATTTTACTATCTAATGGGACCATTGATCCATAAAATGAAAGCAATAATCAATGTACTGTACTATAAAATAAATAAGACAGTATTGTAGATGATAAAAATTAAAACTATTATTTTTTCTTACCTGCACTGATGATAGTCATTGTTTGGTTGGGGGACTTTTATCCATTTCCACAGTCACACAATCAATCAATCAATCAATCAATCAATATTTGAACTCAGTCACAAAAACAAATGAACCAAAAAAGCCTCAAAAACAAAAACGCAAAATAAATATGGTGCAGGCGCTCCAGAAAAAATAGTCGACAGCCGGACGTGACATTCAGCTTCTGAAAAACGTTCGCAAACCAGAACACTTACTTTTGGGTTTTCGCATTTTGGGAACCGAGGTGCCACCGTATGCATATATGCTTATATGCAGAGGAACGGATGATAACCCAGACTCAGGCATCAGTCCTGCACCTGCTCTAAAACTTACCTCCTTCTTCTTCATCAGCAGTTCGAAGAATCCCATATTCGCCATGGTAACAAGCAGGGGCAGACCTGGAGGGGGAAACCAAATTCCAGAGATACCTTCAGTAAGCATCTTTGGGTACCACCCAGGGAAGAGGGATGCACCGCTTGACCCTTTAGCTTTTTTATATACACTTCTCCATCCCAAAATAAGTCAGTTCTAGTGCTTCCCCCACAAGGACAAACTGGCTGTTTGGATCCACCCCAAAATTCAGCAGGAGGCAGTTTCCACTTTATATAGCATGCTAAGCGATGACAAACCTAGACAGCATCATAAAAAGCAGAGACATCACCTTGCCGACAAAGGTCCGTATAGTTAAAGCTAAGGTTTTCCCAGTAGTGATGTATGGAAGTGAGAGCTGGACCATCAAGAAGGCTGATCACAGAAGAATTGATGCTTTTGAATTATGGTGCTGGAGGAGACTCTTGAGAGTCCCATGGACTGCAAGAAGATCAAACCTATCAATTCTGAAGGAAATCAGCCCTGGGTGCTCACTGGAAGGACAGATCCTGAAGCTGAGACTCCAATACTTTGGCCACCTCATGAGAAGAGAAGACTCCCTGGAAAAGACCCTGATGTTGGGAAAGATGGAAGGCACAAGGAGAAGGGGACGACAGAGGACGAGATGGTTGGACAATGTTCTTGAAGCTACCAGCATGAGTTTGACCAAACTGCGGGAGGCAGTGGAAGACAGAATTGCCTGGCGTGCTCTGGTCCATGGGGCCACGAAGAGTCGACTAAACGACTAAACAACAACAACAGCACCCGACAGCTGGGTGTGTCCCAAGTCACATAGCCTGGAGGAGACACACAGTAGAGCAGGGGTAGGCAACCTCAGGTTCAGGGGTTGGATGCGGCCCAAATCGCCTTCTCAATCCGGCCCACGGACAGTCTGGGAATCAGTGTGTTTTTACATGAGTAGAATGTGTGCTTTTATTTAAAATGCATCTCTGGGTTATTTGTGGGGCATAGGAATTCGTTCATTTTATTTTTTTTTCAAAATATAGTCGGGCCCACCACATGGTCTGAGGGACGGTGGACCGGCCCACAGTTGAAAAAGGTTGCTGACCCCTGCAGTAGAGGAACTCCACCCCGAACCTGCCAATATATATATTTATACTCCGAACCTGCCAATATATATATTTATACCCCACCCATCTGACTGGGTTGACCCCAGCCACTCTGGGCGGCTTCCAAAATATATAAAAGCATAATAAAACATCGAACATTAAAAAGCTTCCCTATACACTTTCCCTGATCTCCTTGGCTCAGGGGTCACATAACTGCATACCCTCCAACATCTCTTCCATGAAAATAAGGACGTCCTAAGGAAAAACAGGACATTTGGGGATCAAATCAGAAACTGACATGGCTTCTGTAAATCCGGGACTGTTCTTGGAAAATAGGGACACTTGGAGGGTCTGGACGGGCCCTGATCCAGCAGCGCTCTTCTTATGTCCAAGGCAATTAATCCAAAACAATATCGGGCCTTTTCTGCAGCGGCTCCCCGTCTGTTGAATCCTCTCCCCAGGGATGTTCACCTGACACTTTCATTATACACCTTTTAATTTTTATTTTATATATTGCGGTTTTTATGTTGATCTTTTCTGTGAACCGTCCTGAGACCTCTGGGTATAGGGCGATTAATAATAATAATAATAATAATAATAATAATAATAATAATAATAATATCATCAACGGGTCTAAAATCCTCTCTTCACACAATGAAGGAGAAAATACACACCCTTAAATCTCAACAACACCCCCCAAATATATATATAGAGAGAGAGAGAGAGAGAGAGAGATATGAAAAGGTTTGCAGAAAAGGCTGCTTTAGGAAGGGGAATGTAGGACAATGAGTAACCCCCCCCTTTCTTCAACAAAGGTTTCTTGGCATAAAAACAGACCCTCCCAAAGATCTGGGAGGGCAGAGCAACTACACAGCCAGACCCCCAACCTAGTGCCATCCCAGCGACACCTCTTTTTTTGGCCGTGCCCCACCTAAGCATCTCTAAAATCCTGATTCCCCCCCCCGCCATCTAATTCTTATTATTCAAAAAATGAACTCCTATTCACCTGGAAGAAGCCTAAAAGGCCCTTCACTTGGTCTAACTCGTTCTCAAATTGCCCCCCTTAAAAATCAAATTGCCCCCCCCCCCCCGGTGGTGGGGTGTGCGCCCCACGTTGGGAACCCCGGTGCTAGGCCCAAAGCAGCCTGGAAATAACCGACACCCGGTGTCTCTTTGCTTCTTTAGCTCCACTTGGATTATGGCATGCCAGGCTTTTGAACCCGGATGCGTGGCGGGCCGTTGAATAGGACTAGGCCAGGAGCCCCTAAACACACGGCTGTTGTTGGCGCTTTAACAGATGTTGCCATGTTTTATTCCCGTCTCCATCCTCCCATTTTGCAGCCGCCATCTACACTCTGTGCCCCCAGCGGATTAGGCCTGCCAGGCTCAATTTCACTCTGGCCCCCGTTCTCTCCACTTCTCTCACCGGAACAGGTGGTTTATTTTTAAGACCCTTGACAGCTAGGAGTGGTGGAAAGCGATGGAGTGGAATGGTCCGTCTTTTTTCCGCCTGCAATGCAAAGAGCAATACACCAAGGTGGGCAAGGCTGCTTGTCCCAAGGTGATGTTGCAGGAGAATTTCAGAGGCAGCGTTCCATAGGCTGAAAGGAAGCCAACCTGTTGCTGCAGGGGGAGGATAATATTTTAAGAGATGAGGGCTGCAGAGTATGGGGTGACCGTTTTCGAGTGGCTTTGAAAGATCAAAGTGTTCTGGGGCTTAATTTATGAGGAGTTGAAAAAAAATGTTTGGAATAACTTTTTAAAAAAAGACCAGAGGCATTTCTGTTAAGCATTGTTGGCAGGGACATCCCAAAGGCATTTAGGGAGGTATTCTTATTTGCAACGGCCGCAGCTCGGACTTTGGTGGCAAAGGGCTGGAAGGAACAAGAAGCCCCGACAAGAATGGACTGGCATTACAAGCTACAAGAGTTTGCTGAAATGGAGCAGTTAACAAATACCCTGAGAGGAAATTCAAAACAAAAATTTATGGAAAAGTGGGATACATATAAAACATGTGTTCAAAAATACAGTAAAGGTTCGCTATCTATGCTAGCATTTGATTGATGTTGGAGTGAGACTGAGTTGAGAAATAAGACTAAAAGCACATATGGATATAGGAATGTATTAGATAATATGTAAAGAAAAATACAATAATAAGAGTACATTCATTTGTAAAAAAGGAATATACAACGGGAAAGACAGGAAGTCTAGTGTGTTGGTATGTATATGATTTTTTTGGGGGGAATTGTTTTTGTTTTTTCTCTTTGTTCTTTCTTTTTGTTTGTTTCATTTTTTCCCTAGGTATATAAAATTTGTATATAATTTTTGTATACATGTTGGAAATTATATTATAGTAAGTCCTGTAATGTAATATGACAACGTTTACCGATGTAATATAAGAATGTTAACAAATAAATAAAATGCAAATTCAAAAAAAAAGAAGAAAGGGGGAAAAAGAAAAAGCACGACTTTTTTCTAATTTTATCATCATCATCATCATCATCATCGTTCCACTTCCCATTGAAAAGCAATTTACAATATAATAAAAACATTAATAATAATAATAATAATAATAACAACAAACTTTTATTTGTATCCCACCCTCCTCAGCCGAAACCGGGCTCAGGGCGGCTAACATCAAATATATAACATTGGTATAAAATCAAACAAGTATTAAATCACCTCCTAAAAACAAGTCAGGATCAAATTAAAATGAGAGCAGTTTTATATACAAATCAGTTACACATACAAAAACATTTTGGCATATATCAGGACACGATTTACATCTGCATATAAACATATACATGCACTACCACCACAAAAAAATAAAAACGGTTTTAAACAGCAGCAGCCCATACATAAAACTAATTGCGGCCTCCCTGTGGAAGGCCCTCCCATCAGATGTCAAGGAAATTAACAACTACCTGACTTTTAGAAGACATCTGAAGGCAGCCCTGTTTAGGGGAAGTTTTTAATGTTTGATGTTTTTATCGCTTTATTATTATTCTGTTGGGATACCCAGAGTGGCTGAGGAAACCCAGGGAAGATGGGCAGGGCATAAATAATCAATTGCTGTTAATAATAGCAACAACAACCATATTACTATTATTATTATTATTCAGATCAGTACAGATGCCAGCTGAGAAAAATATATCAGTTTATATACGGTAGGTTTGTCTTTAGTGGGCCCAGAAAATACAAGAGAGAACGTGCTTGTCTGATATATAATGGAAGGGAGTTCCACAGGGTATGCAACACCACAATAAAGTCCCAATTCTGACTTTACTCAGGATGGTTATCTGCAAGATGCCTTCTGCTGCAGGATGCACTAATCAGTTGGGTACATAGTGGGATTATGGGTACATAATCCTTCTGGTATTCTGGTCCCAAACAGTATAGGGCTTTGTATCCCAGCACCAGCGTTTTGCAATTCACTTTGGCCTTGGTAAAAGTCCATACGCATAATGCACCAATCTTAATATTGTAACCCAATATTTGTACCATTATATACTTTTTATTCCCAACCCGCAAATCTCTGTTAGTGAAAATAATAATTGTATTATTTATACCCTGCCCATCTGGCTGGGTTTCGCCAACCACGCTGAGCAGCTTACAACATATATAAAAAATTGTAAATCATCAGACATTAAAAATTTCCCGATACATACCTAATGAAACCAAACCCAAAACCTCCCTTTCCAGCAACAGGGATTATAATGATTGCTTCCTTTGTTCAAAATAAATGGAGTAAATGAAGAACGCCCCCAGAAATCCACCCCAAACTGATAAAAGTCCTATTTCTCCTATGTGCTAAGTGCACCTTATCATATACCGGTGCTGTACTCCTTTACACAAAACTCCAATATAATCTTATAGATCTTCAACAGTTATCAGAGACAAGGGGAAATTATATCAGGTTAATTCATGGTTGTTTTTTCCAATTTTTATATTTTCAAATTTATACATTTCATTAATTTTACAATCATTTTAATAATAATAATAAATTTTACTTATATCCCGCCCTCCACAGCCGAAGCCGGGCTCAGGGCGGCTAACAACAATAAAATAGTACAACATTCTGAAATCATAGAATCATAGAATTGGAAGAGACCACAAGGGCCATCGAGTCCAACCCTCTGCCAAGCAGGAAACACCATCAGAGCACTCCTGACATAGGGCTGTCAAGCCTCTGCTTAAAGACCTCCAAAGAGACTCCACCACACTCCTTGGCAGCAAATTCCACTGTCGAACAGCTCTTACTGTCAGGAAGTTCTTCCTAACGTTTAGGTGGAATCTTCTTTCTTGTAGTTTGGAACCATTGCTCTGTGTCCGCTTCTCTGGAGCAGCAGAAAACAACCTTTCTCCCTCCTCTATGTGACATCCTTTTATATATTTGAACATGGCTATCATATCACCCCTTAACCTTCTCTTCTCCAGGCTAAACATGCCCAGCTCCCTTAGTCGTTCCTCATAAGGCATCGTTTCCAGGCCTTTGACCATTTTGGTAGCCCGCCTCTGGACACGTTCCAGATTGTCAGTGTCCTTCTTGAACTGTGGTGCCCAGAACTGGACACAGTACTCCAGGTGAGGTCTGACAAGGGCACAATACAGTGGCACTATTACTTCCCTTGATCTAGATGCTATACTCCTATTGATGCAGCCCAGAATTGCATTGGCTTTTTTACCTGCCGCGTCACACTGTTGGCTCATGTCAAGTTTGTGGTCAACCAAGACTCCTAGATCCTTTTCACATGTACTGCTCTCAAGCCAGGTGTCATTCATTATAAAATTAATTCAACTCAAATTGATGGCAACCATTAGGCTAAAGTTCTGTGAAGATTGCCAAAGGAGGGAGTCAGGCTGTGCCCTGGCCAAAGGCCTGGTGGAACAGCTCTGTCTTGCAGGCCCTGCGGAAAGATGTCAAGTCCAGCCTAACCTTCCTGTGGCCTGGGACCTAATAATAATAATAATAATAATAATTTATTTATACCCCGCCCATCTGGCTGGGTTTCCCCAGCCACTCTGGACAGCTTCCAACAAAACCTCAGGCTCATTTCTAGGCATATCAAGGTAGAGTTAGGTAGGACAACCCCCAGAAACCCTGGAGAGCGGCTGCCAGTCAGTGCACCATAGACCCCACTGAGCTAGCATTTCAAAGTTTGACTTCCTTCCCCCTCTTTCTGCAGTTCCTTAAATTTATTTTTTTAATATCTTCCGCATCTCCAAATTCATTTACGTCATTTGCTCATTTAATTATCTACTTTAAATGTAAACTCTTATGAAACTGCAGGTTATTAAAATAATCCTGCCAATGTTTTTATCTGTTTGCAATTTATCTGTAAATATTCAATAAACCATTTCCATTCTTTTATAAGAATATTCTCTTGATTTCTTATTCTTCCGGTGAGTTTCAGCATATTCCGTAAGTTTCGTATCCGTTCTTCCTTTGCTGGGACAGGCTAATTAATGGTTTAAGATAGGGGACCGTATCAGAGTAGCAAAGCCAATAAGGAATGAAAGAATGAAAAAAGGAAATATCCAGACTTCATTACAAAATTGGATACCTTTATTGAATATTATGATACAAATCATCTATATTCAGTTATAAAAACACATTTCACCTTATTATGAGATGATTAAATTCTTTATGTAAAAAAAGAGCAGAAATGTGACTGTAATTGACTCTTGGAAGAATTTTTCGTTTTATAAATATGTAGAATTTAACAGCACTGTGGTAAATATTTCAGAGCAGTTTGACAGCACTTCAAATTCTGGGCACAATTCAGCGTTAAGTCACTCAGTGTTAAGCCAAGATCCATGGCGACAGTCTTTATTGGAACTGGAAAAGCTGATTGACTAGGCATAAGGTAGGCACATAAAAAACCCACAATCTTGGGTCCACTCTGAAAATATACTCACAGCATTTTCTTTATACGCACAAGAAGAAACTGGTCCCACCAGTTTGCTTGGCTGCTGTCCATAATGTCACCAAGAAACCTCTCCCCACAGCATAGGATCTAAACATTTTTTTATTCAGTTTCACAATTAAAATTATGACTTGAATGTGAATGTGAATGTAAATGTGAAGTATATAGGATTCCATGAAATCTTGGGACTTCCCTCCATGGGTTCCATTATTAATCTGTTTTGCCCTGCATCTCATATTATCCTCAAAATCCTCATTATACCCTAGTTCTTACAAAATCACAAGTGTTTTTCCAATCCTGCAAAGGTTTTTAATTCTTTGCAGTGTTCTCCTAAGTAGCTTATAAATTTTCCCCACTCTGTATTAAAGCTTTTGTCTTCTTGATTTCTAATTCTCCCGGTCATTTTCGCCATTTTGGCATAGTCCATCATCTTTATCAGCCAGTCTTCTCTGGTAGGGACTTCTATCCATAGGATCTAAATTTCACTGTAATCCCAAGAGAAACCCCTGTGATGCGTATGAGCTGCCTTGAAACAGTCTGAAGAGGCGATGGAGAAATTTACACTCTAAATAAATGAATAAACAACCACATCCCCTCTGTTCTCTTTACAGATGTGTTGAATTCATTGCCAAGAGTTGTTGGTTATGTCAATGTGGATAATAGTCCCTCCCCTACTGTTTTCACAAGAATCATTCTCGATTTCTAAACATTTTTTCATAAAATTCCAGCTCTTCATTGGTTAGCGACGGTTTGACGATCTCCAAGGATTTTTCAAAATGTTTCTGCTTCACAGGTGTTGCTTCAACTTTGTTCTCTTGCAATGCCAATAAAGCAGCCTAAGGGGTAGGGGAGGAATAACCGACATGAACAAAGCTTAGTTAATGAACACGACTAAGTAAGGGCCAATCATTTCCATATGCCGACTCTGAGCATAAAACTTAACTGACTACCATCCATTATTTCTATTCCAGGTGTGGTATACCCTCTAGCTCATGGACCTACTTAGGGTTTCAATTTGGCTCACGGGGCTATTTTCCCCAAAACAGACCCACCTGCTCTGCTCTGATGCCATGTGTGAAATCAGATGTGGGAGAGACAAACCTGTGGTTGCTAATAATAATAATAATTTATTTATACCCCTGCCACTCTGTGTGGTTCCCGACAGAATATTAAAAACACAATAAAACATCAAACATTAAAAACTTCCCTAAACAGGGCTGCCTTCAGATGTCTTCTAAGCGTCAGATCGTTGTTTATTTCCTAGACATCTGATGGGAGGCCATTCCACAGGGCGGGCGCCACTACCAAGAAGGCCCTCTGCCTGGTTCCCTGTAACCTCACTTTTCACAGGGAGGAAACCGCCAAAAGGCCCTCGGAGCTGGACCTCAGTGTCCGGGCTGAATGATGGGGGTGGAGACACTCCTTCAGGTATACTGGGCCGAGGCTTTAAAGCACCAACACTTTGAATTGTGCTCGGAAACGTACTGGGAACCAGTGTAAGTCTTTCAGGACTGGTGTTATACGGTCTCCCCGGCCACTCGCAGTCACCAGTCTAGCTGCCGCATTCTGGATTAATTGCAGTTTCCGAGTCACCTTCAAAGGTAGCCCCACATAGAGCGCATTGCAGTAGTCCAAGCAGGAGATAACTAGAGCATGCACCACTCCGGCGAGACAGTTTACGGGCAGGTCGGGTCTCAGCCTGCGTACCAGGTGGAGCTGGTAGACAGCTGCCCTGGACACAGAATTGACCTGTGCCTCCATGGACAGCTGTGAGTCCATAATGACTCCCAGGCTGCACACCTGGTCCTTCAGGGGCACAGTTACCCAGCTCATGGTCCTACTTAGGCCCATGAGGCTGTTTTCCCCAAACCACACCCACCTGCCCTGCACCTGCTGCCATCGGTGAAATCGGACATGGGAGAGACAGGCCTACGGTTGCCAATGCACAATCTTGGGAGCCTTAAAATGTGCTTCTGATTGTGCATTGGCAAAGGAGTCTTGCTTTCCTCATGGGTCAGCTGAGTCGCAGTCAGAGCAAGCCTGCTGGGATCAGCCAGGATACTGCGTTCACAGGGAACTCAGTAGTGCAAATGACCTCGGTCCAAAGCAGGACATGGAGAAGTCCAGCAGGTTTGAAATTACTGCCTATCAGCCGATAGGTGATGACTCCAAGCTTGCTGGATTGGCAGTGTGACCTATTTGCCTCAGGGAATATCCCTCTGGTTAGGTAGTAACTCGAGGCCGTGCTTGACTTTTCTCTTTTTGCCATGCTGCAAAGGGGAAAATGGTATCCTGATGTCAATAAGATAGGTGGCAAAGTGGGGGATCCATCGGGGGCTGTAACAACCATCTTACCATCGGGGGCTGTAACAACCATTGACATGATCCTGTAAGATCTTCTTAGATTAGGAATGGAACACTAGCACGATCTGGGAGCCATTTCAATATACATTGCCCGTGTATATCCTCATGGAAAGCAGTGACTCTCATGCTATTCACAATGCCATGAAATGCCAAAACTGTCCAACCTCCACAAGGTTGTTGTGAGAATAAAGTGTGTGTTGGGGAAGGAGACCCATGAGGTACACTGAAGTTCTTGCTGGAAGAACACAATCAAAATGTAGACGAGTCCAACACAATGGATCTACTCCAAATACAATCCAGTTGGATTTCACCACTATATCTGCCTCTTTTGAGTTTGCTGACATACTGTTTTCTTAATTTGTACCAGATACTAAATTAAATTAAGAATCCATTTGCATAACCCAGTTGAGATCTTCCAAGGCAAAAACAGTCAAATCACTATAACATCTAATTATTTGCAATGCTAGATTTTGTCTCTTCCTTACAAACACAAACTTCACTTCAGGTTGAGATTTTACTTCTCTCTCAAGCTTACATGAAGCCTTTCCCCCTTAATTAGGAAAAATTAGAACATTTCAGAAAACTCTCCCAAGACTAATTAGGACTAATTAGGAAAATTAAAAGCCTTACCTCCTTGCAAAGGTTTTCAAGGTCAGCTCCAGAGAACAGATTAGCACGAGCTGCTATATCCTCTAGAGAAACATCAGGATCAACCGGAATTTTTTCAGTGCAGATTTTCAAAATAGAAAGCTTTCCCTAATACAAAACAGAAAAGAAAGGGTCAGAGTTACGTATTTGTAAGTTAGAAGGGAGCCAGCTGGGGAGGCTAGCTGAGAGCGGAATGATGTTTTCCTTAATGGATCACTACACATCAGATTTCAGGAACGGCATAAAATAAATACAGCCTCCCAAAGCAGATAAAGTATTTGCCCATTTTAGACAGCTTCCCAAATTCCCTTACAGTGGCAAAAAGAGCAATAGCAAGCAAACTACCTATAAGGGACATTTATTCCCTGTTACTGATCTTTTCACCATGAAACCTCTGAAAAGTTTCTAAGGAACCCCAGACCTCCCTGGAACACAGTTTGAAAGCCAGTATTCTGCAGCACTGAAGTACAAGTCCAGTCTACTCTGAAATAGGTTTAACACTTTTTTTTAAAAAAGAACAATTATGATATACACTGCTGCATTCAGATACAGCACCGAACCATGGACTGGCATTATGTCTAAACCTAGGTCAACCTACTATGGTTTGCAAAAGGCTGTCAAACTGGGAACTTACAGCTACTATTTTATTATTTATTTCACAAAATTTATTCACCACTTAATTGTGTGTTGTTTTTTTAACAAAGTAGCATGCTAACTGCTGTTCTGTGTCTCAAAAGGCAGATGCATCTTTAGAATGGCACAAACTTAGGAAGCCGAGTTCTAAGAGGATGGAATATGAAAGCAGACAATCAGCTCTAAACCCTGGGCTTGCCTGCTAAATATCTGGAAGTTTAAACCCAAGTCTCAACAGGCTTCATATACCTTTCTTTGTGAAAAACAGAATGCTCGTAATTACCTATCTCTGCGGTTTAAAATTCACCTCTGGATTTGTGCCCTACCTTCCGATCTGGAGGTGGAATATAGATGATCTTGTCAAACCGTCCAGGACGCAACAAGGCGTCGTCCAACATGTCTGGTCTGTTGGTTGCAGCGACGACGATGACATCTTTGTTGAAAACCTCCTGAAATTCCAGCTAGAAAATTGGCAAAAATTAAAAGCTTGAAAAATAAGCATTTACATATTAACTGTCTGTCTGTCTGTCTGCCTCTCTTTCTATCATCTATCTATCATCATCTATCTAATTTTTATTAAATTTCCTGTTTTACAATTTAAAATATTCATTTTACATCCTTAAGATATCAATGACTTCCCTTCTCTTTCCATGGTTCATTTTACATATCATAAATCCCTGCATATTTTACAAAAACTATACTATTCAGCATTCCATTATTGCATCCATCAAAACTTATTTACACTGTTGAATTTATCTTAATGCTGCCAGCGTTTTCAGCTGTACACAATTATTTCCCATATATTCAATAAACATTTTCCAATCTTCCTTAAACGTATGTTCTTCTTGTTCTCTTATTCTTTATGTTAAGTCTGCAAGTTGTGCATATTCTGTCAACTTAAGCTGCCATTCTTCTTTGGTTAGGACCTCGCTCATTTTACATTTTGAGGCTAACAAAACACAGGCCACAGTAGTGGCATACATAAATAACCTTTTTTGACACCTGGGAATTTCAGGCTGAATTATCCCCAACAGGATGGATTCTTGGTCTTTTAAACACCCCCCAATTCATTATTGGGGGAAAAACATTTAATTCACATTAACTGTATATCCTGCTTATTCACCAAAAATTAAAGGTGGCTTTAGATTACCCCACATACTTGTTTTAGTCAACAAGTCAACTAAGAAAAGAATTAGGCTGCAATCCTATAAATAAATACTAAATAAGCCTCACTGAACTCAATGGAACATACTTCAGAGTAGACCAGGCTTCCTCAACCTAGCCCTCCAAATGTTTTGGGACTATAACTCCCATCATCCCTAGCTAGCAGGACCAGTGGTCAGGGGTGATGGGAATTGTAGTCCCAAAACATCTGGAGGGCCGAGGTTCAGGAAGCCTGGAGTAGACATATATAAGATTGTACTGATGGAGATTTATAATTTGGCATAAAATTTGAACTGTTAGATTGCATTACAATTTGGAATGTTTTTAATGTGGCTTTTATTGGGTTGTTAAAATGGAAATTTTAATATTTTTTTTTTTTAAAAAAAGATTGTGCTGATAGTAACAAAAAGTTTCACTAACTCTTTTCATGTACAGGATTGTCCAGGGTTATAGAACTATGAGGCACAGATGGAAATCCTGTGGCCTTATGATGTTGAACTACAACTCCCATTGTCCTTGACTGCTGGCCAAGCTGGCTGGGACTAGCTATAAGTTTCCCATCCCTGTTACGCAGTATTAGAAGAAAGCCAACTAGTTCTTTATTCAGGATTTATCAGAATTAAAGCCCAATCTGAGATAATCATTGTTGTATGTAGCTTATAGCTATTACAACCTTTGTAGACATAAAATGCAAAGTAAGCAAACTTATGGAAAAGGTTTCAAAGAAACCCATTAGCAATATTTTCTCTGTGCGTCCTTCTATTTATCTGTTTATATCTAACATTGCCAGTGGTGGTATTTATCAATTTAAGGGAAAATGAATTCAAGGATAACTGTGCAGAAAACTGAACAAAATGATTTTCAAAACAATTTAATAGATGGGCGGGGTATTAATAATAATAATAATAATAATAATAATAATAATAATAATAGTTGACTTAAGAACCTACTACTGATGGCGTTCACTGGGGAAATGGACTGATTATTATACCACTCTGGGAATGGTATCTCTGTGAGAGGATTAAGCGTCTCCTAACAACTCTCAGGTGGATGCGGGTGGCGCTGTGGGTTAAATCACAGAGCCTAGGACTTGCCGATCAGAAGGTCGACGGTTCAAAGCCCTGCGACGGGATGAGCTCCCGTTGCTCGGTCCCTGCTCCTGCCAACCTAGTAGTTTGAAAGCATGTCAAGTGCAAGTAGATAAATAGGTCCTGCTCCGACAGGAAGGTAAACGGTGTTTCCGTGCGCTGCTCTGGTTCGCCAGAAGCAGCTTAGTCATGTTGGCCACATGATCCGGAAGCTGTACACCAGCTCCCTCGGCCAATAAAGCGAGATGAGTGCCGCAACCCCAGAGTCGGCCACGACTGGACCTAATGGTCAGGGGTCCATTTACCTTTACCAACTCTCAGGACCCTTAACAAACTACAGTTCCCAGAATTCCTTGCAGGAAGCCATGACTGTTTAAAGTGGTATGATACTGCTTTAATTCTACAGTGCATAAGGGGCCCGTGTCCGTTGTTGCAACCTAGGTTTCTGTGTTTATGCCGTAACAGATTCAGCAGATAGAAATGAGCTCATCTACGAAAGCAAAAGGATGAAAAACATCTCGTTGTGAGAATTAGATACCTCTCTATCATCTTCTGTTTGTTCTCGACTGTCGTTTTCCAGCTCGGCTTTATTTCCCCTCCTCTCCGTTAATTTCAGCCCAACGCCATCCAATTCATTAAGGAGGACAGAAAGAACTCTCTCCTGGACGCCATGCCCTGTTTTACTGACTGACCGAGATCCCAGGATAGAGTCGATCTCATCAAGGAACACAATTGAAGGCGCGTTGGCTCTTGCTTGACGAAATACCTTGAATAAGTAAAATTAAGCAGCGGGTGGGGAGATAGGTAGAAATCATGTATCTGTGCAGAACGCATAATTTAAGTCAAATGGGGGGAAGACATGCATTTTCCCCCTATGTTCAAATGAAGTATAAATTCTTCTTTGTACAGTGATACCTTGGTTCTCAAATGCCTTAGTACTCAAACAACTTGGAACCCAAAAACTGCAAACCCGGAAGTGTTCTGGTGTGCAAACTTTTTTCGGAAGCCAAACATGCTCTGTTTTGAGTGTTATGCTTCCGATTTGAGTGCCACGCTTTCGTTTTGAGTGTTACACTGAGGTCTGTCTGGTTTTGCTATTTATTTTGCATTTTTGTGGCTTTTTTTGTTGTGTTTTCATGACTGTGTGGAACCTAGTTCAGCTAATGATTGATTGTGTGACTGCAGTACATTGTTTATTGCTTTCGTTTTATGGCTCAATGGTCTCGTTAGATAGTAAAATTCATGTTAAATTTCAGTTTTAGGGGTTGTTTTTATAAGTCTGGAACGGATCAATCCATTTTGCATTACTTTCTATGGGAAAGTGCACCTTGGTTTTGGAACGCTTTGGTTTTGGAACGGACTTCCAGAACGGATTAAGTTTGAGAACCAAGATAGCACGATACTTGCTGAAGCCAACTAAATACCCAGCAGATCACTCTGATTTGTAGAAGAGCTTCTTTTGCATGATATAAAGATCTCAGAAGCTTGCTCTGCAGTAACTCAAAGCAGGGCTTTTGCTGTGGCTGTCTCTGTTCTGTGTTTCTGTTGACCTTCAACCACAACCTGCACTTTCACGAAACAACTGAAGAATTTATATATCTGACAGGCTTTCCCTGCTGGATAAATAGGTATTTACCATGTGTGTCTATTTTGTTATGGTTTTATTTATTTACTTAGCTTTTTATTATTTATTTATTCTTTTCAAATTTATAATCATTTTATAAGTTTTACAATCAATTTCACGTTTCAAAATTCGACTTCCTTCCCCCTCTTTCTGTGGGTCCTTAAATTTATTTTTTAATATCTTCTGCATATCCAAATTCATTTGACTTGCTCATTTAATTACCTACTGTAAATATATACTCTTATAAGACTGCAGGTTATTACAACAATCCTGCTAATGTGTTTATCTGATTATGTCTAACTGTTTTTAATTCTCTTACGTGCAAATCGCCTTGAGGTGGTTGTTTGGAAGGTGATTAATAAACTACCACCAATAATTTTTAAAGGCATAAAAGGTCAGCCCTGCCACACCGAGAGATAAATAGAAATCTGTGAAAAAGGCTCAATACAAAAATTTAGCATCAAGTTGAAAGGTACTTCAATTAGCATGGCTTGTCTGAAGTTACAATGTATACCGAGTGAGACGGTAGCCCTTAATAATGAAAGTGTAGACATAAAATAAATAAATAATAATAATAATTTATTATATATACCCCACCCATCCAGCTGGGTTTCCCAAGTCACTCTGGGCGGCTCCCAACAGATCATTATTAATAATAAAAGTGATACAAGATAAAACATTTAAAACTTCCTTAAACAGGGCTGCCTTCAGGTATCTTCTAAAATTCAGACAGTTGTTTATTTCCTTGAAATCTGATGGGAGGGCGTTCCACATGGTGGGCGCCACTACCGAGAAGGCCTCTGCCTGCTTTTTATGTTTAACTGTTTTTTATTATCTTAAATTATCTTATTCTGTGGCGATACTGTCACCTCAGATGCAATAAAGTAGGCATAATAACATGAGTTTTGTGCCTGCGTGCTCTTTCCTCCCTACTCTAGCACACTGTAACAGAAAACTTAAACCATTTCTGAAACCACCATTTCTTCTTGTATCCAAACCAGGAAGCCAAAGTTTAATCTCAGTTTATCAGCCACAATATAAAACTAGAATCTAGCTATGGGTTATTAAAGCAGGGTGGCTAGGTCTGAACCAGCCAACTATTTAACATGGTCTATTTTCACCCAAGGACTGCAGACTACGAGGAGAATAAAAAAAACAAACCTGAGACAAAATCTTCTCCGAATCTCCAACGTAAGGCGAGAAAAGGTCGGCGCCGCTCACAGACAGAAAGGAACAGTGACAGCTTGTGGCTGCTGCTTTCACAAGCGAGGTTTTGGCGCAACCTGACGGTCCGTACAAAAGGATGCCCTTCGGGCGGGCAAGCCCCATTCTCACAAAAGCCTCTGGGAATTTTATAGGCCATTCAATGCTCTGCAAAGACAAAAAAGCCGCAGAAACTTCCATTAATTCCTTATAACGTTAGATCATACAAGGCAACACTGAATGGGGCAACTGTGCCCCTGAAGGACCAGGTGTGCAGCCTGGGAGTCATTTTGGACTCACAGCTGTCCATGGAGGCGCAGGTTAATTCTGTGTCCAGGGTGGCTGTCTACCAGCTCCACCTGGTACGCAGGCTGAGACCCAGCTGCCCACAGACTGTCTTGCCAGAGCTCTGGTTATCTCCCGCTTGGACTACTGCAGTGCACTCTATGTGGGGCTACCTCTGAAGGTGACCCAGAAACTGCAATTAATCCAGAATGCGGCAGCTAGACTGGTGACTGGGAGTGGCCGCCAAGACAGTATAACACCAATCCTGAAAGACCTATACTGGTTCCCAGTACGTTTCCAAGCACAATTCAAAGTGTGGTGCTGACCTTTAAAGCTCTAAACGGCCTTGGCCCAGTTTAGATGGGAAGCCCAACCAGATGGGTGGGGTAGAAATAATATATTATTATTACACCTGAAGGAGTGTCTCCACCCCCATAGACACTGAGTTCCAGCTCCGAGGGCCTTCTGGTGGTTCCCTCCCTGCAAGAAGTGAGGTTACAGGGAACCAGGCAGAGGGCCTTTTTGGTAGTGGCACCTGCCGTGTGGAATGCCCTCCCATCAGATGTCAAGGAAATAAACAACGATCTGACTTTTAGAAGACATCTGAAGGCAGCCCTGTTTTGGGAAGTTTTTAATATTTGATGTTTATTGTGTTTTTAATATTCTGTTGGGAGCTGCCCAGAGTGGCTGGGGAACCCAGTCAGATGGGAGAGGTATAAATAAATATAATTTATTATTATTATTACAACTTCAGATCAATGTACTTGTCATTCCAATGTGCTACACTGGTAACAGGGATGGACCCACAATCCAGAGAGAAATAGCTTTCTGCTAAACAAACACCATTCCTTGTTTTTAGTTTCCTTTAAGACTTTGAGCTGATAACTTTCTCCGCATTCTACACTCAACTGCACTGAGCATAGGGGCCTTCTCTACAGTGGCTCCCCGTCTGCGGAATGCTCTCCCCAGGGAAGTTTGCCTGGTGCCTTCATTTTATACCTTTAGGCGCCAGGTAAAAACGTTCTTCTTTAACCAGGCCTTTGGCTGATTGATATCCGATGCCTTTTTAAAATGTGTTGGGGGTGTTAATTGGGTTGTTTTTGCTCCTTATGGCATTTCTAGTCTGGTCCCAGGTTATGGTCCTGAATGCAGTAAACCAGCTGGCAGAGGGAAGTGCCCCTCCACCCCATTCTCTCTGCCATGTAGAGAAATAATTCTCACAAAACTAACAAAGCGTTTTGAACCCTCTAAATAAGTACAAGGAACGTGTGGTCCTCTGGATACTGGTAGATTCAAACTCCCACCAGCCCCTACCAGCATCAACAATGGTCAGGATCTAACAACCTTTTGGAGGGCCAACATTTCCTGATCCCTGGTTTAAGAAGTCATCTAAATCTAGCTACAAACTTACATGTTATTTTGTCTCTACATCAGTAGTCCTATAAACATCTCCCCAAGCTCCATACAGGGAGAGAGCTGAAAATGTGACAAAGTAATAATTGCAGAATCCAAGACCTGTGAAAGTATAGCTGCCCTTGAAATTCGTCTCTGTAACGCTACCTGTTTTAACTTGAGTTTCACATCTTCAAGGCCACCAATCTGATCCCAGGAGACGGGTCTGAAGTCTGCAAGTCCAACTCCACTTCGAACAGAGGACGGCCGAATCTTTTTCAATGCTTCACAGAAGTCCGACATGTGCACTGTGTCAATTGAATCCTGAAGAAATGTATGTACAAGCAGAGAAAAAAAAGGTTTGTTTGCTTTTAATGCTCCAAACCCTGAAGTCACTCATTCATGAGAAGTCTTAGCAGCCCTGCCAATGAACAATCAGTCCGTATATCTGGGTCCACAACTTACATTTATATACTGCTTTCTGACATGACACCCAGAGCAGTTTACAGTGGCAAAATACTAAAGCAAATAAATGATATAAATTGTAGGTGTAAATGTAAAGGACCCCTGAAAGGTTAAGTCCAGTCAAATGCGACTATGGGGTTGTGGCGCTCAACTCACTTTCAGGCCGAGGGAGCCGACGTTTGTCCACAGACAGCTTTTTGGGTCATGTGGCCAGCAGGACTAAACCACTTCTGGCGCAACGGAACACCGTGACAGAAACCAGAGCGCACGGAAATGCCGTTTGCCTTCCCACTGCAGTGGTACCTATTTATCTACTTGAACTGGCGTGCTTTCGAACTGCTAGGTTGGCAGGAGCAGGGACCGAGCAACGGGAGCTCACCCTGTCGCAGGGATTCAAACTGCCGACCTTCTGATCGGCAAGCCCAAAAGGCTCAGTGGTTTAGACCACAGCGCCACCTGTGTCCCCACTACTAATTGTACAGTTGGGCAGGGAGGTTTGACTGGAGCTGTCTCTAATATTGTCTTTGCCTGTTTGCCTCATTTTTCCCTTCTTTCCCACAGGGCAGATAGTGTCTGTTACAACATTCAAGTTATAATGTTTTACAACACTCTGATTCTACAGAGACGTGCAACTCTGCTATGCTATCCAGGAGCTTGTGATAACACAGCTACAGAGGCCTCCTAGGGGAAGCAACTGTGGCTATGTGATATTAATAATTACTAGCAACCTAGCAGCCCAAAAGCATACCAGTGCAAGTAGCTAAACAAGTAAGCAGATAGATAAATAGGTACTACTGCGGTGTGGCGATCACACAGGGTCTCCAGATGTTTCACCATCTATTGATCCCTGTGCCACCACTTTATTTCTTGCTGCCACCACCCAGGCCCTACCTGGAAAAAATACTGAGTCCAGTCAGGGTTAAACTGGAACATAAACTTCTGTTTATTTATTGCAGTTTAATAAGTGTGTGGTTTCATAAACGGTATCAGTCAATTACAATCATGGGGTGCCTATCCAGACCTATAACGTCCGCTACCTGCTCTCACTCACTAAACCACCTCTCAGATATTTACCTGTCTTCCTAGCTCCTAACTGTTCCTGACTCAGCTTATTTTGCTACACTAACTCAACCTCCCCACAGACTCTACCCCAATTCACTCCCACTCCAACCACCCACCCAACTCCCAACGAACTCCTTCTCCCCTCCCAGAGCTGGTTTTATAGTCCCTCTGACTCCACCCCCCTGGGTTCTGATTGGGTAACCTGTTTAACTATTTCACCTCCAGCACTCTCATATGTTAACGTCACATGAGGCGGAAAGGTTAAGTAGCGTTTCCGTGCGCTCTGGTTTCCGTCACAGTGTTCTGTTGCGCCAGAAGCGGTTTAGTCATGCTGGCCACATGACCCGGAAAGCTGTCTGTGGACAAACACCAGCTCCCTCGGCCTGAAAGCGAGATGAGCGCCACAACCCTAGTCACCTTTGTTAGGACTTAACCATCCAGGGGTCCTTTACCTTACGAGCATAAATACCCACTGTTGAGTGGGGAAACTGAGAAAGGTCCTGTGAACTGTAGAATCTGGGTCTGTTCAGTGGGATTGGCCAGGAAGACCGCCTCTCCCGGACACCCAGCTCAAATTTTCTCTCTGACCCTGTAACCCTGTGTTTACAGAGATGGCTGGAGCAAAGCAGACACCTATAACCATATACAGTGGTACCTCGGTTCTCAAACATCTCCGTTGACAGATGTTTTGGAACCCAAACACTGAAAACCTGGAAGTAAATGCTTCCTTTTTCGAATGCACCTCAGAGGTCGAACGGCTTCCGCTACGTGTTTTTCAATTTTCTCAATTGAATTTGCAGACAGTCCTTTGTGCCTCAGTTTTCAAATGTTTTAGAACTCAAACTGATAGCAGCTCATTTTACTTTGTGCTCTAGAATGTAATGGGGATCACTGAGAAATGAGCTTGACTGTAAATGTCTCGGCCTAGGTTGTGTTCCTTGGCCATATTACAGGGTGTGAAAGGCACAGATTCCAGAAATAGGCACATAAATGATATACCACCGCGCACAGAGTGGATCTGCAACAAAACATTGCAGTGGAGAGTATTGCTTCTCATGATCCCAGTTGCTCCCTTATCCGCCACCTCAAACAGTCAGCTGGTATTCCATGGCCACTGTGCAAAGTTTGGAGAGTCCCCTTCTTTGGGTTTTCCACACCAGATATCTTGTACTTTTGCAAAGCTCAACAATTTTGGGGTCTTCCTAAAAAAAAAAAAATCTCATCAACTTTTGGGGTGTGCTGGTTGTTACTTTTTGAAATATGGCAACCCCAGTTAAAACACCTTCCTGAGTTTGGGTGGTGTCAGTTAATGGTACCCACTGCCTGAACATCAGAAATAGAGGTAATGGTACATATCAGTTGAACCACTGTTGCCGACTCTGTGATGGGCAAACAAGTTATTTCCAGTGTTATCATCTCAGTCTCTTCTGCATCCCAGGTGTGTGAATCATTGATATCTAGTAAATATGGGTTACACAGTGACACAGACACTCAATTGCACCTGTAGAACTGACACAAGTCCCCCAAGCTGGTTCCCCACCCCACCCTAGATGTTGTGCGGGCCCAGCAACTCAAAACAGGCAGCCCTGTTTAGGGAAGTTTTCAATATTTAATGCTGTATTGTTTTTAACACTTGATTGGAAGCCGTCCAGAGTGGCTGGGGAAACTCAGCCAGATGGGCGGGGTATAAATAATAAATTATTATTATTATTATTATTTATTTATTTATTATTATTATTATTATTATTATTATTATTATTATTATTATTATTAAACCAAGCTATGTCCATTTGCAGCCACAATGTCACACAGGATAAAGCTGCTGAGCATTTAGCACAAAGCGAGGGCAGGGGGAAGAGACCCCCCCCCCCCCCCGTGCACAAAAATATTCTGGGCTGACATCTGAAATAATTCCTTACCGAAGAGGCACGAAACACAGCCTGCATTGCAGCCTCTCTGCAGAGCGCCGTAAGGTCAGCTCCAACATAACCAGTGGTTATTTCTGCAAGTTCAAGCAAATTAACATCGTTCGACACAGGCATGCCAGCAGTAATCAGCTGTAGAATAGACCTCCTTTGCTTCACGGTTGGCGTCCCGATTATAACCTAAGAAAAGAGCAAATGTAAAAAAATGTGTTGCTATCTTGGTGTATCCTGGCAATTCACAACCTGCATTAGCCGTAGGCAACGCAGGGCTTATCCGAAGCAAATGTCAGGCCAATTTTGAGTGCAAAGGTTTCGATCAGGAATGGGCAATCTCTAGCCCGACAGGTGCCGTGGGACTCCAACTCCCATCATCCCTCCTTGCTTCACAGACTGACTGGGGCAGATGGGAATTGTAGTCCAGCAAAATATGGAGGACTGACGGTTCTGCAACCCTGTGCTAGATGGGCTGAACTAAACCTCAGACCTGAGCTTCTTCATAATGTTCTTCTCCAACCACCTCAGATGGCTTTAAAAGACACCCTCCAATGTCCACATGATGAACAAATTCTACAAAGTAACTCCAGTGTTTAAGTGTCACCGTAAAATTATTTATCACCCCGTTTTCCATCATTCCAACTACGGGGCAGGACTGGAACTGCCCATTTCTAAATATTACCACTTGGAACAAAAGAAGTCTGCGAAATGTACTTCTGAAAATGGGCCAGATGATAAAAGAGTTCTCTCACAGGAACTACAACTCTACAGTCCTTTGAGGAAAGCCATGACACCCTAAGGTCATTGAGAGGGCTCCCCCTTCCTTTTCTTTCCATAATTTTTATCAAATTTTCTGTTTTACATTTTAGAATACAGTGGTACCTTGGTTTTTGAGCATCTCAGAAGCTGAACGTTTGGGTTTTTGAACGCCTAAAACCTGGAAGTCAATGCTTCCGTTTTCGAACGCGCCTCAGAAGTCGAACGGCTTCCGCTGAGGTTTTTTCCCCCCAACTTTCTCCATTGAATTTGCAGAGAGCCCTTTGCGCCTTGGTTTTCAAACGTTTCAGAAGTCGAACGATCTTCTGGAACAGATTACGTTCGGAAGCCGAGGTACCACTGTATTCATTTAAACAACCTTAAAATATCAATGACTCCCCTTCCTCTCTTTCCATGCTTCGTTTTGCCTAACATAAATCCCTGCATATTTTACATAAACTAAACCATTTAGTATTCCATTATTACATCCATCAAAACTTATTTTCACTGTTGAATTTATCTTAATGCTGCGAATGTTTTCAAGTGTACACAATTTCCCCACATATAATCAATAAATGTTTTCCAATCTTCCTTAAACGTATGTTCTTCTTGTTCTCTTATTCTATATGTTAGGTCCAGAAGCTGCGCATATTCCATCGGTTTAAGTTGCCATTCTTCTTTAGTTGGGACCTCGCTTGTTTTCCATTTTGGGCTCAGAAAACACGGGTTGCAGTAGTAGCAAAAAATAAAAAGGGCTCCCCCTTCCTAAACAAAGCAGTAAGTAGCAATCAGAAGTAACAAGAAAGATATAATTTACAATCACCTCTCGGTCCAGCCTGCCTGGCCTCCTAAGTGCAGGGTCCAGGGCATCAGGTCGATTTGTCGCCGCCACGATCACTACGTCATTTTCTCCCCCAATGCCATCTAGAAGAGTTAGCAATTGAGCCACCAGACGATTTTCCGGGGCATTACTTGAACTTCCCCGTTTAGGACACAATGAGTCAATCTCGTCAATAAAAAGAACAACCGGTCCGTCGTCGGACAATTCTCTTGCTTGTTCAAAAACTCGCCGCAAGTTCTCCTCGCTTTCGCCAGGCCTTGAACCGTAGATTATAGGGCCATCAATGCAAAGGAAGCTGGCACCAATTCCCCTGGCGACCGATTTCACCAGAAGAGTTTTGCCCACTCCTGGAGGCCCGACCAAAAGCACTCCTCTAGGGACAGAAAGGCCCAGCTTCTGGAAGGTTTTTGGAAACCGCAAGGGCAAGTCGATCATCTCTTTTAAGGAGGTGCTGGCGTCGTTCATGCCCGCCACTAGGATTTTGGCACCATCCTCCGTCGAACTGTTGTGCCAGTCTAGTGTGACTGCCTCTTTAACAGTTACACCAGTTTTGAGGGTGACCAAACCGGCTTCTTCTGCGGTGGCAGGCTCCATGGACAATATTTCAACACATGCCAATGGACTGCCCGGAACTGGCGCAAAGGTAACAACATGATGGGGAGAAACGTAGGCCTTTCTCAGAAGTTCCTTGACCATGTCCTGCACCATGGTTTTCGGAGTGGATTTTTTCAAGGCACGGTTCTTAAAGATGACTTTGACTGTCACTCTCCTGAGCTTGCAAGAAGGCAGGAGCTTCAATTGGTCCATGCTCACGGTGAGATTTTGGGGCTGGCACTCCTTTAAGCCCAAAGTTCTGCACTTGAGATCGACCTGCAAATAGCCATCGGCCAAATCGTGCCTCGGCCAGGTGGTACAGAGACAGCTGCCAGTAGGGAGGGTGATCTTCACTGGGGAGCCCAGTGTGGCCCCCAGGGCAGAGAATACAGCAGGCCCTAGCCTGCACCTTTGGGTGCCTTCATCTTCGGGAACCTGCGGCAACAGCTTTAACAAAGCCATGTTCACGGCGAGCTGCTGGGTTGCAAATCATACACGCAGATGTTTCTCTGCACAGTTTAGAATGAAGAGGGAAAAAGAAAAAGAAAATTAGCTGATTTTATTTAACAATAGTGTGTGCAGGTTTTAGGAAGGGGGAAAATAGATTTCAGGGAGAGGTGCAAGTTTCATAGAAAGGTTCAAAGTTCTTGGATGCATTCAAGAATAAATTACAAGACAGGCGTACATCTGAAGAGCCTTTCTGTTATCATTCCATACATAAAATTTGCCTGAAAAAGAAATACTTTTCTGAATCACAGAATGTGAAGGGGTCTGTCTTCCCTGAATAGTTTATCTAAGACATGGATGGAGAAACTCAAAGTGACAGGACCAACATGGCCCTCCAAGCCTCTTTATACAGCCCTCAGATAATTCCTAGCCCCTGTCCTTCTCCCCAGTTTCTTTACATCCTCCCCAAGTTCTTTTGCCTGGCTAGAATGTGCCCTTGACTCCGATTATACTCTTCCTTGCCTAGACCCAGGAGAAAGAGGGATCTAAGAATGTATGTAGAAACAGGCCTACTGTAATAATAATATTTTAATTTATATTCCGCCCATCTGGCTGGGTCTCCCCAGCCACTCTGGGTGGCTTGCAACATATAAAACGCAAAACATCAAACATTAAAAAACAAGGTATCCTATACAAGCAACATGGAAACCAATAAAAACCAACAACAAGTTTACAGTTATACCCAAATTAAAGTAACTGCCAACCCCAACTAAACTTTTAACCAACACCAACCTGACAAAAAATTACCTTTTACAAAGGTAAAAATTACTGTTCCACCCACTTTTGCTTCTGGGCATGTATCCCCTGGGAGGTTGCCTATTAGGAAATATAGCCCTTATAAATATAAATATAAATATAAATATAAATATAAATATAAATATAAATATAAATATAAATATAAATATAAATATAAATATAAATATAAATATAAATATACACACACACACACACATACATATATATACACCTGGTAAAATAAGATGCTTATGCAATCTTCATGCATGTAATGTTGCCTATTTATATATACTGCACTTTCCCTCTACCAACATAACCAACATAGAGGCAGCAGCGCTCGCTGTGAATCTGTCCTCTGCCCTGAAACCCTTTTAAACTACCAATTCACAAACAAGAAAGGCTGGCCCTTGGATACATGCAGAAGACCTTCCCTCCGTTGTTATGGACAGCCAGCTGCCACAATATGGGGGGGGGGGCAATATGGGGCACAATTTCTAGGTAGCCTTGAGCATCAGCAGGCCTTTTGTTGACTAGCTCTCAACCCAGCCAGTAGTTATAGGAAGCCCGTAAAGCCCATTGCTAGAGCCTAGGCTTTTCATACAGAAGGTTACAAGTTCAATCCCAACTAAAAGCATCAAGTAGCTGGAGAAGCATCAGGTGAAGCTGCTGCCAGTCCGAGTAGGCAATGCTGGCCTAGATGGAGCAATAGCCTGACAATGGCTTTAGCGGCTTCCTATACCCTATCTTTCAACACACAAACTCAATTCTGAAAGCAAAATGCGCAAGGATAGGTACGCAATTATTTCATCAAATTTATATCCTCCTTTATTGCTTTTTTTAAAACCCAGTAAACACAAAGGAATAAACACAAAGGAACCCATTCACAGAGACAGGCATCCCAAGCCATACATGAAATACAGCCACAAAAAGCAACATTTCCCAGTTTAATTTCTAAAAGCATGAGTGTCTGCAACATTTTTCCTCAGGTGCGAGATCCACCCACCCCGTAACTGAACTAAGACTTTCTAAAAAAATATATTATGCATTTTATATTCTCATTTTTTTCCCCCCTGTCGTGAGCTGCCCTGGGCTATTCGGTTGAAGGGCAGTACACAAATTTAATACCTAATTAAGATACGGCCAATTCTCTAGCCGGCATTTTAGGGCAGCATTGGGATTAATGATAATTATTTTCCATTGTCTTGCTGCCCCATTTATCTGGTGGGATTTATGGATGCGGGTGAGAAATGTGAATAATTAAGCATTATTTTAGAAGGAATAAAATAAAGATGAAAGGCATGCAAGCTTCTGATGAAACATAGGAGAAAAGCGCCTGCATATCTCAGGAAGACAGGTATAAAAAGACTGCAGCCTAAACACTCACCAACCACCAGCGACTTAAAGACATTTTCTCCTTTGCAAGCAAGCAAAGGGAAAGGGGGAAGGAAATGGTACAGTGCAGCCCGCTAATTGGCTAATAGCCCTGCCAATCAATTCTCCCCGCAAAAGAAGGCAATCAGACGAACCCTTGGAGCGAGTCGCTTTTCCTCCGGTCCCATGGAGGTCGGATGTGGAGTGGAAGGTTCCAATCAGAGAACGGGGGTGGTGGTAAGTAGTGGGTGGGACAAAGGAAAGAGGAACAGGCTTCTGGTTGGACGGTGGGTGGCGCATAGTTGCAAAAAGGGAGGTCTCTATTTTATTGAGAGAGGCTTGGGGCAGTTGTGTTAGGAAGCTGTGTGAGGTTTATTTTTTTGGGGGGGGGGAAACTTAATTTTTGCAACTTTATTCAATGAAAATATGTTTTTGGGTGCTATTATTTTTCAGATTGCACAGCATTCAGTTTGGTAAACCTAGGTCGTATTAAAAGCACATAACTGTTCTCTGATAAACCAAATAATTTTAATTTTACCTTCTGAAAACGTCAGGTAATGCTTAATAATAATAATATATGCTCTTATGAAAGTGCAGGTTATTGCAATAATCCTGTTAATGTTCGTACCTGTTTATAATTTATCTGTAAATATTAAATCATTGCTACTCTTTTATTTAAAAAAATGTTATCTTGATTTCTTATTCGTCCGGTAATTTTCGCCATTTCTGCATATTCCACAAGTTTTTGTATCCATTCTTCTTTAGCTGGGACTTCTGCTTCTTTCCATTATTGGGCTAGTGACATTCTTGCCGCTGTATAGTATATGAGTTTATATTTAAAGTAGATGAAAAAATGAGCAAATTAAGTTAATTTGGATATGCAGAAGGTATTAAAAATAAAATTAAGGAACCGCAGAAAGAGTGCGAAGGAAGTCAAGTTTTGAGATGTTAAAATGTTTGTAAAATCAGTGAAATGTATAAACCTGAAATGTAGAATAATAATAATATAAAAAACTGCAAGTATTTGGCAATCATTTTTAATGACTTCTATGCAATTTTGCACAGATTTTACATACTAAGCAAAATAAATTACATAAGTTGCACCCAAATATCTTTTGAATTCCCAAGTCACGTTAAAACGTTTAAGTACCCCTCATTTTTGGCATTTGAAAAATTCAACATGCCCCATCGAGGGAGCAAGTCTTGTTGGTCTCAGTAGGACTCCTAAATAAATGTTATTAGGATTTTTATACACACAAGTTAATTTCTTTTACAGTGCAATGCTAACCTTACCTGTTCAGAAGTGAGTAAATTCACTGGGGGTTTACTCCAGGTATGCTCTGGTTAGGATTTTGGCTTTATAAATAGAAAATACTCACCTTTTCCTCCAAGGAGCTCAAGGTGACATACATAGTTCTCTTCCTTCTCATTTAATCCCCACAAAAATCCTGAGGTATTTTAGGGTGAAAGGCAGTAACTGCCCCAAGGTCACCCAGTGATTTGAACCCCAAACTCCCAGGTCCTTGTCTTAACATTCTAACCACTACACCACAGAGGTGCTCCTAATAATATTTCCTCTCATCTGTCTCTTAGATTATATAGTGAAGTTATACTGATATATTATTATCACAGAATACAATGGAAGGGACTGAGAGGGACATCTCGTTCAACCCTCTGCAATGCAGGAATCTTTTGTCTTGAACCCACAACCATGAGATTAAGAGCCTCACGCTCTACCGATTGAACAATCCCAGCTACTCGCAAAGACCCAAAGACCGAAATTTAATAAAGAATGGGGGGGAAAATTACAATTTACTTGAGAGACCAGTGTAAGCAGATGAAAACGTTAGCAGGATTGCAATAACATTGGTAATGTAATAATAATAATAATAATAATAATAATAATAATAATAATAGTAGTAATAATAATAAATGTTTATTTACAGTATATCCCGCCCTCCCCAGCCGAAGCCAGGCTCAAAGCGGCTAACAACAATAAAATAATACAACATTCTAAAATCATTTAATTATAAAATTAATTCAAATCAAATGTAGAAACTGCTATGGACCAAATGGAGAGACTTAAAACTTGTTGGATGATGAAAATAATATGCAGTTGAAAAGGTTGATAATAGGGCCCATGGAGGGGAAGGTGGTTAGTCTAGAGATTCAGAGAAATCTCTAAATATGGATAATGTATTTGGTATTGTTATAATCTTACACTTGTGAAATCAAATAAAAATTATTTAAAAAAAAAAAAAGCAATCCCAGCTACAATACTTTTATTATTAAGGATGGAGAGGCATAGCAAAGTGGCTGTTGGCCTCAGTGCTTTTCTGGTAGTGGTTTTGAGGCACACCTTGCTCTCGCACTCATGCAGAATAAAATGACAGGGCTAGATCCGTGAGGAACAGTACAGGAAAAGAGAGCACAGAGGGGGTTTTTTTGTTCTGCTTAAGACACTTCTAGGGTCCTGACCAGAGAAGAATGGCAAACTAAGCGGATGGACTATGCCGAAATGTCAAAACTGACTGGAAAGCTCAGGAACCAAGAAGAAAAAAACCTTAAGAAAGAATGGGAAAAAATTATAATATACAGTGGCATCTTGGAAGTTGGACGGAATCTGTTCCGGAAGTCCATTCGACTACCAAAATGTTTGGGAACCAAGGCGCGGTTTCTGATTGGCTGCAGGAAGCTCCTGCAGCCAGTCAGAAGCCGCATCGAACATTTGGGTTCCAAAGAACATTAGAAAAATGGAACACTCACTTCTGGTTTTCGATTGTTCAGGAGCCAAAAGGTTTGACTTCCAAGTCATTTGAAAACCAAGGTACCACTGTACTTAGGAGACCACTGTAAGCAGATGAAAACATCAGCAAGATTTTAATAACACTTGTAACAATTAGAGTCAAACCTTGGTTCCCAAATGCCTCCGTTTTGGAATGTTTCGGCTCCTGAACGCTGAAAACCCGGAAGTAAGTGTTCCAGTTTTTGAACGTTTTTTGGAAGCCAAATGTCCGTCATGGTTTCTGCTTGAGTGCAGCCAATCGGAAACCGCACCTTGGTGTTGAACATTTCGGAAGCCGAATGGGCTTCTGGAATGGATTATGTTGGACAACTGAGGTTTGACTACAATATGGACAGATGCAAAACATAGATCACAAAACAATATGCAGTTGAAAACGTTTGCAATAAGACCCAAGGAGGGGATGGGGGGGGGGATCGGGAGATTAAGAGAAATTTCACTGTGTGGACCTTTATTTGGTATTGTTATAACTTTACGCTTGTAAAACCAAATAACAATTGTTTTCTAAAAGAAAAAGAGAAGACACTTCTAGGAGCCGCAGCTCGTGCTGCAGTTGGGAAATGTGAGAATAACTTCTGGCTTTGGCTGCCAGAGGGCAGGCATGAGCTGGCTTCATATTCCAAATGTAGAAGTCTAGCTGCAGACAGTCTCTGCAGCGATCTTTCCGTTGAGCTGAGCTTCAGTAACATGGCACATATTTGCATGCACAAGGTGTGGCTTTCACTTAAAAGGATTTCAAGGAGCAAACCTTGGAAAGACCTCACTGTGAGGCCTTGGAGTGCCACTGTTAGACGGACCAGACAACATGAGGCAAAATGGGCCAATAGCCTCAGTGTAAAGCTTTATATATTTATAGAATATAAATCCAGTCCAACTTCCTGCAATGCAGGAATCTTTTGCCGAATGTGAAGCTCGAACCCAAGACTCTGAGCTTAAGAGTCTCATGCATGTGCAGAGTGCATGGCACAGCCAGGCCTTTGCATATATGTATCAGTATTTAGAGGGACGCAGGTGGCGCTGTGGGTAAAACCTCAGCGCCTAGGGCTTGCCAATCACATGGTCGGCGGTTCGAATCCCCGCGGCCGGGTGAGCTCCCGTCTTTCGGTCCCAGCTCCTGCCCACCTAGCAGTTCGAAAGCACCCCAAAGTGCAAGTAGATAAATAGGTACCGCTTTATAGCGGGAAGGTAAACGGCGTTTCCGTGTGCTGTGCTGGTGCCGGCTCGCCAGAGCAGCTTCGTCACGCTGGCCACGTGACCCGGAAGTGTCTCCGGCCCCTGGCCTCTTAAGTGAGATGGGCGCACAACCCTAGAGTCGGACACGACTGGCCTGTACGGGCAGGGGTACCTTTACCTTTACCTTTTACTGGTATTTAGAAAGGGGTCGGCTGCTTCTAAAAGCAGGCAAAGTTTGGCTTCACAGCAAGCTTGAATTTATATTGCAAAATTCAGCTCCCTTCTCTCTCTTGTCTCTTAGACCAGTAACATTCAACATTTTCAGATCTGGAACCCACCTGTAACCCAAACATGCATTGGGTCCTCAGTTCCTTGCCATATATTTGTTTTTCCCTTGGTAGAATTACGGATTTGGCATAGGACACTTAACTATTGGCTTCGCCTAAACTCAAATCCCCCCCCCCCGGTCTAATATCCCTGGTGTTGCAAGATTGTCACAAGAGCCCCTGGACTAAAACTGTCTCTCAGAAACTTCACTCTTGTGGTTTATCACAACAGCTACTCACTTTGGGTTTTAGTAAAGCAAAGTCTAATTTGTCAGCGCCTAAATGATATCGAGCGTCAGAACAACTTGGCCACAATAAGGAAACTTTGCCCATGGTATGACTATTTTCCACCTTCCCATTTCGACTCTGCATAACCTAGTAATTCTAAAATATAGACACGCTTTTACTCTCACAAGATTGAACGTATTACCCTTGAGGGACGATTCCAACAGATTCCACACAAAAAATGCTTATGTCCCTGTGGAGATAGCAGTACAGAATCGGTGGCGTATGCACTTCCGGCTTGCACTCTCTATAAAGACTTGAGGGATGAGGTTATCACCCCTCTTTTATTGTCTATTCTGGGTCGCTCATCCACTGCCACAGTGTCCTTTCTCTTGGCAGATCAAGATGAGCAGGTGACAGCAAAGGTTGCAAAGTTTTTAGCTGGGGCAATTAGAATAAGATCCACTATTTGACTATTGAATCAAAACCCTAAAATGTATTTTATATAATGGACTTCTTATTTCTATTTTTTGTACATCGTATTGTTGTTTTATCACTATGGTCGATGGCTGACGCAAATAAAGAGTCATTCATTCATTCATTTGTCTCCCCCCCGAAATAATTTTTATTTGCTTTTACAAGTGTAGAGTTATGACAATGCAAAATGCATATCCATATTTAGAGATTTCTCTGAATCTCTAGACTTCCCACCTTCCCCTCCAAGGGTCCTATTATCAGCCTTTTCAACTGCATATTGTTTCACCATCTAAATTTTATATTACTCAATTTTATCCATATTATTTTCTAACTGATATGTAGGAGAAAACTGGATTCTATAGGGCTCATTCTAACTGACTTTGAAATCTCTGATCCTAAAGATACATGGGAAATTATTAGGAAGACTCTTATAGAAAAAAGTGCTCTCGCCATGCTTGAGGTTGCAAAGCACAGCACCTGCTTTCCCATTCACTTAAATCTCCCTTTGTGTAGAGATTTCCAAAAGGGATACATGACAAATCTGAAGAATCATGAATCGCGTAGGCTGTTTATGTTAGCCAGATTTAACATGTTTCCCTCGGTGGTAGTGAAAGGAAGATATCTAGCTATCCCAGATTCTGAGCGTCTCTGCAAATGCAGGAAAAAAGAACTCGATACTCTAGAGCATATATTCTTCTCCTGTGATTTTAGTAGTTATGCCAGAATACAATTATATGAGGCCCTAAAATTAAAAAAACAGATTTGTACTCAACCAACGGTCCAGGACATGTTGGCGGACAGTGATGATCAAATTACTTTGATAGTGGCCGAATTTTTGAGAGCTGTCCATGATGAAAGAATGGGCCATGATAGAGAGACTTAGTGGTTTCTAATGGTAGGTGACGTTGCTGTGTTGTATTTTTATTTCATATTAAATTGTATTATATTATTCATGTACATTGATTAATTTCTGGGAGTTAAGAATAGGACTAGGATAAATTGTGTTTGCTGTACCTGTATTTTATACAGTTTGTATATGTTGTTTGTCAATGTGTGGTGTGCTATGCCTAATAAAGGATTTTGAATTGAATTGAAATTATTTTCTAACTTTGCCATATATTTATAGGGTAGCAGTTTTACTTTGATCAAGCTATGAACCGGTAGGTGATTGTGTCGGATGATATTGGGGATACTCTCATGCTGCTACCTTGAAAATAAGGCTATCAAAGTTACTAGCCCACAGAAATCTTTGCTCATCTGTGTGTCCACACATGTCTTAGTAATTATTTGCGGAATATCAATGATCTGGGGAGGAGAGAGAAGAACCAGCACTCTTCCAGTTTACAGAATTGGTCAGCTGGAAACAATTCTTACTCATCACATGCTACCAGGCAAGTGGCTATTTGCAAGCCTGCTCTTGTATACATATTGTTGTTGTTTAGTCGTTTAGTCGTGTCCGACTCTTTGTGACCCCATGGACCAGATCACGCCAGGCACTCCTGTCTTCCACTGCCTCCCGCAGTTTGGTCAAACTCAAGCTGGTACCTTCGAGAACACTGTCCAACCATCTTGTCCTCTGTCGTCCCCTTCTCCTTGTCTTTCCCAACATCAGGGTCTTTGTATTTACACATCACACGTACTTACGCTGCAATCCTATACACATTTACCCGGCAGACTCATGCAACTCCAAACGGGCCTTTCTTCTGAGTAGACATGCATAGGATTATGTGGTTATGCTGGTGGGCATTATCTTTCATAAATAATAAAATATCTAGTTTGGTGTTTTTAATATCCACTAGATGGCAGAGAAAGATCAGTGATGACTATTCCTCTCCTCAGAGAAGAGTGCTTTTAAGGGGAGTAGTTTTAAAGGGAGAATAATCAAAATATGATCCAGTATTTCTCTTTGGAGCAGATTGTGCCTCAAATCCACCTATATAATTTGGCAAATCTTTTGATAGTATTCAGGAACTACACCACTAAACCAGCTCTGCTTCTTCATAACGATTTTTTTTTTTTAGCAGAATACTGCAAAATACAGTGCCGTTCCAGACCAATCCTATACTCATATTTTGAAAAGAGCAGAGCTGTAGCACCACTATGCCAGCAAAATGTCCACTGTATCCGGTACAGAACCAGCCTGGGAAGGAAAGGGGAGGGAAAAAGTGAGTCTTAGGAGGGAAAAAGTGAGTCTTATAGAGCAAAAAATATGGTACATAATAAAAATAGGAACACAAACTGATAATCCCCCCTCCAACAACACATTTAAAAGGGCATCGGGTGTCAATCAGTCCAAGGCCTGGTTGAAGAGGAATGTTTTTGCCTGGTGCCTGAAGGTGTATAATGAAGGCACCAGGCGAACTTCCCTGGGGAGAGCAGTCCACAAACGGGGATCCACTTCAGATATCCCCACAAGATCGCAGGAAATTAACACAACCCACCAGTCAGGAGTATTTGGCAAGAATGCCCACATTCTGCCCGCACACAGGTTACCAGCTCCATCTGGTACGCAGGCTGAGACCCTACCTGCCCGCAGACTGTCTCGCCAGAGTGGTGCATGCTCTGGTTCTCTCCCGCTTGGACTACTGCAATGCGCTCTACATGGGGCTACCTTTGAAGGAAGCTACAACTAATTCAGAATGCGGCAGCTAGACTTGTGACTGGGAGTGGCCATCGAGACCATATAACACTGGTCCTGAAAGACCTACATCGGCTCCCAGTACGTTTCTGAGCACAATTTAAAGTGTTGGTGCTGACCTTTAAAGCCCTAAATGGCTTCGGCCCAGTATACCTGAAGGAGCGTATCCACCCCCATCATTCAGCCTAGACACTGAGGTCCAGCTCTGAGGGCCTTCTGGCGGTTCCCTCACTGCAAGAAGTGAAGCTACTGGGAACCGGGCAGAGGGCCTTCTTAGTGGTGGCACCCGCCCTGTGGAATGCCCTCCCATCAGATGTCAAGGAAATAAACAACTATCCGACTTTTAGAAGACATCTGAAGGCAGCCCTGTTTAGGGAAGTTTTATTGTATTTTAAATATTTTGTTGGGAGCCATCCAGAGTGGCTGGGGAAACCTCAGGGGTATAAATAATAAATTATTATTATTATTATTATTAATCAATTAACTCACCATGATGGGAAATATGTTCTGAGGACAAGTTCGTGCATCGTGCATGCAGTGATGCAGGAGTTTCTCTATGGGATCAATACATTTAACAGGTCTATGGGCCAGGGCATTATGTTCTATGGATTTAAAATGGAGGTAACCATTGTATATGGGAGCTCTTCTGAATGCCATCCCCCTGCTGCTGTACAGCATATAGGGACCTGAGAGGGAGGGCAATGTGAATGGCAGTCTGACCACTTGCCCAGTTGTGTCCCTTCTGCGTGGCTCCCTCCTATGGGCTTCAAACTCCCCCCCCTTTTTTTTTACTTGTTGACCGAATTAACTACCATGCTTGCCAGGAAAGAGGGTGGCAGTCTTAGCAATCACCGCTTCTCTCTCTCTCCCTTTTGTAGTTTATTATACTGTGTGCCAGACACATGGTTTCTATAAGCACTACTGTAAAAGCAGAGGGGGTGGTCCTATTTACTTAAACTCAAAGAATGAGCATGCATGGTTAGCATCATAATAATCAGGACAATGTGAAAAAATTCCAGGCTGGATTATTTTATAGTTTGTGTAGGTATTGTGCTTGCACAAATTGCGCGCACCCGGGCGGCGGCGGTGCTGGGAGCATGGGTAAAAAAAAGCCTTCCTGGTCTGTAGAAACGGTAAATGAATAGCCTGATTTTCGAAACTGGGAGATATTCACCTCGACACTCTGCTTGCACAGCTTGCCAAACTTGCTTGTTGCCTTGGTGTTTTCTCGCTGGGGGTACCCTGTTGCTCTTGGAGTGGGCTCTCTTCCTAGCTTGTCCTCAATTTATACTTTCCACCCGGCTGCCGAAGCCAATTCAATCGGTTCCTTCCATTCATGCAGAAATCCAGCAGGAGAATCTTCAACTGTAAAAGGCGCTGCAAACCCAGCAGCACGCTTGTGGCACAAAAATGTGGTTTCCCCCTCAGTCCAGAATCATTCATGCTCATCCTCAACATGCTGCTTTCAATCTAGATTGATTGCATTTTTTCAAATTAAAAGTTTTATTAATTTTCCAATTATTTGTTAACATTCTCATCAAGCATAAATAAGAAAAAGAAGAAGAAAAAAACAGATACAAGATTCTTTCGAATCTTTGGACCTCCCTCCACCTTTCCACGGGTTCCATGTTTATTCCTTTCTGTTGCATATGTCCTCCATTTATTCCATTTATCATTTATATCTTAAGTCTCTGTTAACTCACAAGCACTACTTAAGTCCTTTTAAAGAGCTCAATTGTTTACGGTGGTCTTCTAAGTACAGTGGTACCTTGGGTTAAGAACTTAATTCGTTCTGGAGGTCCGTTCTTAACCTGAAACTGTTCTTAACCTGAGGTACCAATTTAGCTAATGGGGCCTCCTGCTGCCGTCGCTCGATTTCTGTTCTCATCCTGAGACAAAGTTCTTAACCCAAGGTACTATTTCTGGGTTAGCGGAGTCTGTAACCTGAAGCGTCTGTACCCCAAGGTACCACTATCCAATATAAATTTCATCCAGTCTTTATTAAAGTCTTGGTCTTCCTGGTTTCTGATTTTCCCAGTCATTTTCACCTCAATCTAGATTGATTCTGGATTACCTGATGCACATTTGAAAACCCTCCGCCTTGATCAGGTTGGCCACACCTTTTCCTCCCTGTAGATGCCCTGGGTGAATGAGGAAGGAAGTGGTGGTTGCTATCTTGGCATATGCCCACCCACAACCTCATTGGGCAGGGGTGAATACAGCCTCCCGCCACCAACTGCCTGGAATTATTTTCACCCATTTTCAAATGGACACACTGTGGCGTAATGCAGTATCAATCAGCAATGACATTTTATTTCTGGAACGAAACAGTTTCTCAAGAAGTGCTTTCCCGGGCCAAAAAATATGCACTAGATCTAGATTGTGTGTGGACTATGCAGAAAAAGACAAGTACAAGGATACAAGGATGTATGGAGTCAGAGGCAGCCCAGAAATATAATTTCTTCTGTGAGTGAATACTCCCAGGTCCCAGCACCATTTTGTTACGGCTGTCTTTCTACTGATAGGAGAAATTTGAGGAAAAATGCTCTGAATTCAGATGGTCTCTGCTGAGAGGGTCCTCATCTTGTTGGTGGGTCTCTGCCTTAGTGCCTTTGTAATGTTGTTGTTTAGTCGTTTAGTCGTGTCCGACTCTTTGTGACCCCATGGACCAGAGCACGCCAGACACTCCTGTCTTCCACTGCCTCCCACAGTTTGGTCAGACTCATGTTGGTAGCTTCGAGAACACTGTCCAAACATCTTGTCCTCTGTCATCCCCTTCTCCTTGTGCCCTCCATCTTTCCCAACGTCAGGGTCTTTTCCAGGGAGTCTTCTCTTCTCATGAGGTGGCCAAAGTATTGGAGCCTCAGCTTCAGGATCTGTCCTTCCAGTGAGCACTCAGGGCTGATTTCCTTAAGAATGGAGAGGTTTGATCTTCTTGCAGTCCATGGGACTCTCAAGAGTCTCCTCCAGCACCATAATTCAAAAACATCAATTCTTTGTAATACATAGGTTTTACATATATGGAAGTGAGAGGGAAAGGTTTATTTATCTTTATAGCTCAGCTTCCAAAAGACTGAGAAGCAGAACTGCTTCTAGGTTACTTTGGTTTGCACCAAATTCCATAAACATTATCCAAAAGCAGGAGAGTTTCAAAGCTAACTTCCTCCTCCTCCTCCTCCTCCTCCTCCTTCCTCCCTCCCTCCCTCCCCCTAAAAACAACAACAGTCCCCTGTATCACTTCTCCCTTCAACACTTGTGTCCCCGCCCTTACAGATGCTTAGCCAAAACATACATTTTAGCAGATTTGACTCTCTTCAGCTAATAAATCATTCCCTTTCACCACAAAAGCCATTGCTCCTCTCCCAATGGGGTCCAGTTTTTCCATCTTGGATGCTGAATACAATGCAGCTTTCTGACAGCGAGGCCCTTGCCAAAACCGTATTTCTTAACAGCAAAAGCAGTCGCCTCCCAGATTTGTGTTCACTAACCCAAGCTGCACTAGCTTGTGCCGCCCTAAATAAATACCATTGTGGAAACCCCTAGCTAATTTGCAGTCTACTGTTAACCTCAAACAATTCTTGGCACTGTAGCTTTTTTTTTTTGTTTTCTCCTGTCCTTTCAGTACCTCTACTTTGAATTATTTCCTCAACCCTGTATTATTTTGCATAGGTAGAGGCATTTTTTTTTAAAAAAAAAGAGGGGTAGATTATTAGGAAAATAATGTTTGTGGTTCGAGGACCCGATCCCCGCTTAGTGAAATGAAGACACGAGGATACGTAATATAAGGTTAATGGGCAAGAAAAGGCCACAACTTTATTGATTACAGCAAGTGGAAAGGTATTGGCTTAGGCATTGGATCATGTGACTTGACTCCACCCACTCGGAGAGGGGTGAGTCTAAAAAGGGGGGTTTATTCACCAGTAGGTGGAGCCCATTGATGCTAATCCAACTACAGTGGTGCCTCGCAAGACGAAATTAATCCGTTCCGCGAGTCTCTTCGTCTTGCGGTTTTTTCATCTTGCGAAGCACCCCTATTAGCGGCTTAGCGGATTAGCACTATTAGCGGCTTAGCGGCTATTAGCGGCTTAGCGGCTAAGCGGCTATTAGTGGCTTAGCGGCTTAGAAAAGGGGGGGGAGGGGAAAAACTCGCAAGACTCGCAAGACGTTTTCGTCTTGCGAAGCAAGCCCATAGGGAAATTCATCTTGCGAAGCGCCTCGAAAAACGGAAAACCCTTTCGTCTAGCGAGTTTTTCGTCTTGCGAGGCATTCGTCTTGTGGGGCACCACTGTATAAGCTCTCCCCTGATGTCACCGAGGGTCGTGCCATGGCCCCCCGCCACACAGGCATCGGACAGGATCCACGACAACCGGATTCCTTTAACGGAATACCCAAAATTGAAGGCGTAGGCGATGGCCACACCTAGCCCTTCCACTACCACAAACACATTCCAATGCCTAACCTACCCACCAATACTATGAAAGTTGTGACGGTTGCTACGAGGTAGGCGAAAAAACCACAAAGCCTAATGCCAAATGGAAAAATTCCTACCAGGCCCCCTGGACAACCTGGGCGACCAACCTAAGGTCCATAGCAAGGCCAAAAGAAAAATTGAAACCCTGAGCTCTGAGGGAGTAGAGGGTGGGTGACTCGCGACGGGATGGCGAAAAGTGAGACTGCGTGGCTGGCGCAGCAACAAATTAAGCTGCTGTCCACGCCCCCCTCAAGCCACCTGGTTGGCCGCTTGCCCGTGGGCGTGGTGCGCCAGCCAGGTGAGTGGGTGGCAGGGGGCTAATGCCCCCTGCTTGGGTCGGAGATCGGATCCCGCCCACAAGCCCTCCCCTCTTTGCAGGAGGAGAGTCTTTGCTTTGTTGACAGGTAACAGCTGCAAAATGGGAAAAAATGGAAGGAAGAGAAAAGTATTGCCCCGTGCTGGGTGAGTTGAACATTGTACGGTGGTACCTTGGTGCTCAAACTTAATCTGTTCCAGAAGTCCGTTCCAAAACAAAAGTGTTCCAAAACTAAGGCACGCTTTCCCATAGAATGTAATGCAAAATGGGTTAATCCGGCCCAGACTTTTAAAAACAACCCCTAAAACTGAAATTTAACATGAATTTTACTATTTAACGAGACCATTGATCTATAAAATGAAAGCAATAAGCAATGTACTGCAGTCACACAATCGATCGATCAGTAGCTGAACTGGGTTCCACACAGTCACAAAAACAAAACAAAAAAGCTGCAAATACACAAAATAAATAGCAAAAACAGACCTCAGGGTAACACTCAAAACGGAAGCGGGGCACTCAAAACGGAAGTGTGGCACTCAAATCTGAAGTGTAACACTCAAAATGGAGCACATTCGGCTTCCCGAAAAAGTTTGCAAACTGGAACACTTATCTGTACCTCCGTGTTTGGAGTGTTTGGGTTCCAAGTTGTTTTGAGTACCAAGGCATTTGACAACCAAAGTATCACTGTAGTCACATTGACACATTGGAGATACACCACAACAAACATTTATACTACTCTTATAAGCAGTCATGGCTCCCCCCAAAGAATCCTGGGAAATTTTCTTTCATGGTTGAATGGGAATTTGGACACTGGTCTTGCAGGTCCATCCCTGACATTCTCACCAGTATACACTGGTTTACACGAAAAATAACCTTAAAATGAGTAATGAACAAAATCCTTGAGCATCTCTTGTGAGTGCAAGGATGTGTTTGCATTTGAAGTTATGCTTTCTCATTTCACATTTTGGATTCTGTCCTTTTCAGAAACAAACCTATATCTGTGGTTTACATTAGGCAGTTCGCATTCACCCATCTAGCACATATAGTGGTCTTGCTCTTCGGTACGGCCTTTATTCTACAAAACTGGGACCTATGTACAATTGCTGCCAGATGTAAATACTCAGATTATTACCTCATTCTATTGGCGTAGGCAAAGCCTCATTGCTTCTGCAGTCCATAAAAGTCGCATTAGAATATTGCCATTATTAAATCTTAATAATAGGAAATTTCAGAAAGCGTTTAGCCAAGCTGCTCAAATGGTCTCTGCCCTTTGGGAAGGGAGAGAACCGTGTCTCGGAGAGTGAGCACCTGCTTTACATGAAAAAAGGTTGCAGGTTCAACCTCCCTGCATCTCCAGACTCCTGTCTGAAACCCTGGACAGTTGCTGCTGATCAGTGTCTACAATATGGAGCTAGACAAACCAATGGTTTTGGTAGAAGGCAGCTTCCTATATTCCTACATCAGGAGGTTAGGTTCAGATGCATCTTGGCCCAGTGTCCTGGCTCCCTCCTTTGGACACTGGACTCACCACTTGAGGAAACCTAAAAGTTTTACTGACAATGTTGGCACATGGCCTAAACATTAGGATACAGGTTACAGGTAAAGCGGGTGGCGCTGTGGTCTAAACCACTGAGCCTCTTGGACTTGCCAATTGGAAGGTCAGCGATTCGAATCCCCACGACGGAGTGAGCTTCTCTTGCTCTCTCCCAGCTCCTGCCAACCTAGCATTCAAAAGCATACCAGTGCAAGTAGATAAATAGGTACCACTGTGGCGGGAAGGTAAATGGCATTTCTATGCGCTCAGGTTTCTGTCACGATGTTCCGTTGCACCAGAAGTGGTTTAGTCCTGCTGGCCACATGACCCAGAAAACTTTCAGGCTGAGGGACAAGCGCCGGCTCTATTTTTATAGAGCGGGGTGAGACCAGTCATTTGTATGCTTCCTGACCCAAGTGAGAGGCAGAAGTCTCTCCAAGTCCTACCTGGATGTGCCGGATATTGAATCTGGAACTTTCTGCATGCAAAACTTATGCTTCACCACTGCACCACACCCTTCCCTCTGTGTCTAGGACATTATTATTATTGTTGTTGTTCTTGTTGTTTAGTCGTGTCCGACTCTTCGTGGCCCCATGGACCAGAGCACGCCAGGCACTCCTGTCTTCCGCTGCCTCCCGCAGTTTGGTCAAACTCATGCTGATAGATTCGAGAACACTGTGCAACCATCTCATCCTCTGTGGTCCCCTTCTCCTTGTGCCCTCCATCTTTCCCAACATCAGGGTCTTTTCTAGGGAGTCTTCTCTTCTCACGAGGTGGCCAAAGTATTGGAGCCTCAGCTTCAGGATCTGTCCTTCCAGATACCGCCCTATAGCCAGGGGTCTCAGGGCGGTTCACAGAATAAAATCATGTTATAAAACCACAAAATACCCAATAAAAACAAAAACAACCCAATAGCCTCCCCCCAAACCCCCACATTTGAAAGGGGCATAGGATGCAAATTGGATCAACCAAAGACCTGTTTAAAAAGGAACATTTTTGTCTGGCATCTAAAGGTGTATAATGAAGGCGCCCGGCGAACTTCCCTGGGGAGAGAATTCCACAGATGGGGAGCCACTGCGGAGAAGACCCCGTTCTTGTGTTGTCACCCTCCGGACCTCTTGAGGAGGGGGCCTCAGAAGATCATAGAATCATAGAATCATAGAATCATAGAATCATAGAATCATAGAAACATAGAGTTGGAAGAGACCACAAGGGCCATCGAGTCCAACCCCCTGCCAAGCAGGAAACACCACCAGAGCACTCCTGACATATGGTTGTCAAGACTCTGCTTAAAGACCTCCAAAGAAGGAGACTCCACCACACTCCTTGGCAGCAAATTCCACTGTCGAACAGCTCTTACTGTCAGGAAGTTCTTCCTAATGTTTAGGTGGAATCTTCTTTCTTGTAGTTTGGAACCATTGCTCCGTGTCCGCTTCTCTGGAGCAGCAGAAAACAACCTTTCTCCCTCCTCTATGTGACATCCTTTTATATATTTGAACATGGCTATCATATCACCCCTTAACCTCCTCTTCTCCAGGCTAAACATGCCCAGCTCCCTTAGCCGTTCCTCGTAAGGCATCGTTTCCAGGCCTTTGACCATTTTGGTTGCCCTCCTCTGGACACGTTCCAGTTTGTCAGTGTCCTTCTTGAACTGTGGTGCCCAGAACTGGACACCAGGTGAGGTCTGACCAGAGCAGATGAACCAGCACTTTGAATTGGGTCTGGAAACTAATTGGTAACCAATGCAGTCGGACCAGGATCGGTGTAATATGCTCAAACCGTCTTGCTCCAGTGAGCAACCTGCCTACTGAATTCTGCACCAGCTGAAGTTTCCAAACTGTTATCAGAGGCAGCCATACGTATAACACATCACAGTAATCTTTCAGCAGTGAATGAGCCGGGCTGGAGACAGGAGCAGGGCTTATTGTTATCACCCACCTGGTGGGCCCAGACGGGCGGCTCTTCTACACTCAATGCAGGTAGCAATTCCTTAATATTTCAGTTGTGCAGTCTCCTTATTGAATGGCTTTCAGCAGAATAAACAGGACTGATAAACCCAGGTCTGAGAGTATTGCTGAAAACTGTGCCAGAGAAAAGGATTAATGCCTCCCTCTGCGAGAGAGTTGGCATAATTCAATTAGTTTGCTGCACATCATTATTGCCTTTGTTCCTGCTTGCAATTTCTCCGTTTGCTCTGGTAAACACTTTTTTTGGGTGGGAGGAAGTGGGGTTGGGGGGAAAACATGTCTTCCAGCAAATGTTACAAGTTAATTAATTAGCAGGTTGAGGGTCCCCACCTGTCTGCATCCCTGGTTTCTTATCTTCTGGCTGAGTTTCTGCCGGACTCTGTGCAGAAAAGCTGTGCTGCGGGCGATACACCGAGCGCTTGGCGTCGGAACAAAAGGAACTCCCAGGGCATGCTTCCTGAAACGCTCTGTGGGTTGTTAGCAGCAGGTGAGGCACTACGAGCAACCGCCGAGTGCCAACCGCAGCTGCGTGGGAAACAGCTGCCCCTCCACGCTCGGCACATCTGCCTTTTTCTAATCTCACATCCAGCCTTGTACTTTCCTGTTGTTGCTCTCTTGCAACCAAATCCCTTGGTCTGTTGATAGGTGAGGATGGTTCCTTCATGCGCTTCTCCGGTGGTAAGTTGAGCAAAAACAACCCACGCATCTCCTTATGGAGGTTATTTTAAAGTTTATGCCTTCCAGACCCAGAATTTGTGTGTGAGAGACAGAAAGACAGAGAGAGGCATGTTTTATTTTTATTTTATGACGCCACTTTGATGTGCCTATATATCTATATATTAAAACTGACACCCATACTTCTTGATAGCAATTAAGACTGATTGTGTAGGAAACTGCCTCATTCCATACCAGATTTGTCCATCTTCTGGACAAATCCGGCCAGTCTTGTGGTCTTCAATCGGCAGTCTCAGGCAAAGGGTCTTCCTTGTAACTTGTGATGCGATTTTTAAATTGGAGATGCCAGGGTTTCCCCTGGATAGATACCACGGACCAGGAGACGCCAGGGACCTTTTGGGTCGAAGGCATGAGCTTTCCTACTAAGTTACAATATCTCCCCTTATTAAGTTTCTGGAGGAATTGCTACATTGTCCTCCATCCAGCTTGGTTTTGATTACAGTTTAAGGGGAAGGGCCAAAACTCAGTGGGAAAGCAACCGCTTCCACATGTAGAAAATCCCAGGTTTCAGCCCTGACATCTCCAAGTAGAGATTGGAGACAACCCTGTCTAAAGGCCTATAGGGAAAGCAGCTGCCAGTCAAAGTTGACAATATTGAAATAGCTGGACCAGTGGTAGAAGGCAGCTTCCTTTGTTTGTCCTATGCTCCCAGTTTTTAAATTTTCTTTTAAGGTATAGAAAAGTAATTTAAGGTGGGCTAAGAATAAAAGTGGGGCGCGGGTGGCTCTGTGGGTTAAACCACAGAGCCTAGGACTTGCTGATCAGAAGGTCGGCGGTTTGAATCCCCGCGGCGGGGTGAGCTCCCGTTGCTCGGTCCCTGCCAACCTAGCAGTTCGAAAGCATGTCAAAGTGCAAGTAGATAAATAGTACCGCTCCGGCGGGAAGGTAAACGGTGCTTCTGTGCGCTGCTCTGGTTCGCCAGAAGCGGCTTAGTCATGCTGGCCACATGACCCGGAAGCTGTACGCCGGCTCCCTCGGCCAGTAAAGTGAGATGAGCGCCGCAACCCCAGAGTCGTCCGCGACTGGCCCTTTACCTTTACCTTTAAGAATAAAAGTGGAGAAACAGATATTTGCAGCACACACTTTACTTTGAAGGCACCTTCCCACCCCTCAAAGAGTTCTGGGCACTGTAAAGGTAAAAAAGTAAAGGACCCCTGGACAGTTAAGTCCAGTCAAAGGCGATTATGAGCTTGCAGCACTCATCTCGCTTTTCAGGCCGAGGGAGCCGGCGTTTGTCTACAGACAGCTTTCCAGGTCATGTGGCCAGCATGGCTAAATCACTTATGGTGCAACAGGACACCATGATGGAAACCAGAGCGCACGGAAACGCTGTTTACCTTCCCGCCCCAGTGGTACCTATTTATCTACTTGCACTGCTGTGCTTTTGAACTGCTAGGCTGGCAGGAGCTGGGACAGAGGAACCGGAGCTCACCCCGTCGCGGGGATTCAAACTGTCGACCTTCTGATTGGCAAGCCCAAGAGGCTCTTTGATTTAGACCACAGCGCCGCTCGCAACCTGGAGCTGGGCACTGTAGTTTGCTTGGAATGGTAACTCTGTGAACTGCATTGCCCAGAATTCTTAAAGGGGGTACATGTGTTTGGAATGTGCTTTAGAGACACAGTGCGTACACAGCTATTGTGCTAGTGGGAAAACTCAGTAGTGATGAGCAGGGTACCTTTTCGAAACCCTGAAGAGCAGCTGCAAATCTGTGTAGACCATACTGAGCTAGATGGTCTAACTCAGTGTACGGGGCAGTTTGCTATGCATTCACAAACCACTACCAGAGCCAGTGTGGTGTAGTGGTTAAGAGCGGTAGTCTCGTAATCCTGGGGAACCAGGTTCGCGTCTCCGCTCCTCCACATGCAGCTGCTGGGTGACCTTGGGCCAGTCACACTTCCTTGAAGTCTCTCAGCCCCACTCACCTCACAGAGTGTTTGTTGTGGGGGGAGGAAGGGAAAGGAGAATGTTAGCCGCTTTGAGAGTCCTTAAAGGGAGTGAAAGGCGGGATATCAAATCCAAACTCTTCTTCTTCTTCTTCTACCAAACCTGGTTTTCATCATGAAATATTTTTTGATGGGGGAGAAATGAAGTCCGTGTGCTTGCTGCAATCAACAACGTCTCTGTTTACTTCTTTCAGCTCTTCTAGAAACCATGGTCTGTAGGTATATCTACCCTGCAGGCACAAACAGTTTAATAGTTACCAGGGCACCATGGGAACAGCGCTTCTGTAAATAGTGCTTGAAATGTCTAATCATGGAAAAGTCCTGACATGCTTATTGCTGACTAAACTACAATTCCCAAGATCCTTTGAGGAAGGGCCTGATGTTACAGTGGAACAAATCTGATAAAAGGTTCTAAGTGAGGTTACAGGGAACCTGGCAGAGGGCCTTCTTGGTAGTGGCGCCCTCCCATCACAACTATCTGACTTTTAGAAGACATCTGAAGGCAGCCCTGTTTAGGGAAGTTTTTAATGTTTTATCGTGTTTTTAATATTCTGTTTGGAGCCACCCAGAGTGACTGGGATAGGAATAATAAATTAAATATATTATTATTATTATTAGTGTAGATGATCACATCATCACCATACATTTGAATCCCATTTAAAGCACTCAGCTTCCCCCAGCGAATCCTGGGATCTAGCAAAGCTACAATTCCTAGCACCCTTAACAAACCACTGTGGCTGGGTGACATAGGTAAGGTAAAGGGACCCCTGACTGTTAGGTCTAGTCGCAGATGACTCTGGGATTGCGGTGCTCATCTCGCTTTATTGGCCGAGGGAGCTGGCGTACAGCTTTCAGGTCAAGTGGCCAGCATGACTAAGCCACTTCTGGCGAACCAGAGCAGTGCACGGAAACACCATTTACCTTCCTGCCAGAGCTGTACCTATTTATCGCCTTGCGGGGGCACTTTGTGGGCTGTAGCCAGACATGCTTTTGAACTGCTAGGTGGGCAGGAGCAGGGACCGAGCAATGGAAGCTCACCCCGTTGCGGGGATTCGAACTGCCGACCTTCTGATCGGCAAGTCCTAGGCTCTGTGGTCTGCTGATCCCTTATTTTCAAATCTGAAAGTTGACAGCTATGGTCCCAGTTAGTTTTGCCATTTTGGCATAATCTAGCATTTTACCTTGCCATTCTTCCCTGTTTGGAATTGTTTCTTACTTCCTGAAATCTCTTTGTTGCCCCCCTCCCCAAACCCTGAAATGAGACCTCTGGGTCTAACACCTGCTGCCTTGTAGTCAATTCAAGTTAATTGCTCTGCCTCTAATCCCCATGTCAGCCTAGCTTACAGCTGCTCCTTCTCACCTGTAATTACTTGACTGTATTTGCACAGGACTGTGTCCTCCAGACTGGGTTGATTAATTCTCGGTGCGTTATAATTGTAATGGGCTGCCTTTGTTGATGTAGGCTGCAGTCCTAGCCCTGTTTACCTGGGAGTAATCCCTAGTGTATTCAGTGGGACTTCCTTATGAGTAGGTTAAGGTCGTGCTGTTAGTCACCTGTTGAAAAAAAGAAGAGATGTGGTTTGAAATATGTATGCGACAAAACTGCAGAAGGCTTTATTTCTCCCCTTCCTCCAGTAAATCCATATTTCATTGAAAGAATCATTTGTACACAGACAGGGCTGTTGGCGTAAGAAATTCACAACACAAAAAATGGGGAGTTGGAAAACTCTTGCAAGGAGCGGCAACGGAGCTCAGCATATCGCAGGATTACTGTAATAATTACCTGCAACTTCATAAGAATTTATATTTAAAGTAGATAATTAAATGAGCAAACTGAATGAATTTGGATATACAGAAGGTATTAAAAAATAAATTTAAGGAACTGCAGAAAGAGGGGGAAGGAAGTCAGACTTGGAAATGTTAAAATGGTTGTAAAATTAATGAAATGCATGAATTTGAAAAGTATAAATAAAAACTTAAAACAAACAAACAAACAATGGAACTTGGTGGAGCTTGCCCGTGAAGCTAATGGAGGACCGAGCAGGTGAAAAAGTGTGAGAGTTGTCTCACAGTCAAAATGCAGCACATGTTATCTCAGGTGTGTGAATGCAGGGAACCCTCATTTCATCAAAGGTATATATCCCACTTCTAGGGACGCGGGTGGCGCTGTGGGTTACACCACAAAGCCGAGGACTTGCCAATCAGAAGGTTAGCGATTCGAATCCCCGCGACGGAGTGAGCTTCCGTTGCTCGGTCCCTGCTCCTGCCAACCTAGCAGTTAGAAAGCACGTCAAAGTGCAAGTCGATAAATAGGTACTGCTCCAGTAAACAGCATTTCCATGCGCTGCTCTGGTTCGCCAGAAGCGGCTTAGACATACCGGTCACATGACCCAGAAGCTGTATGCTGGCTCCCTTGGCCAATAAAGCGAGATGAGCACCACGACCCCAGAGTCGGCCATGACCGGACCTAATAGTCAGGGGTCCCTTTACCTTTATATATCCCACTTACTCTGTCACATGTAAACCCTGTCAGGTTCAGCAAGATTTGCTCCCAGGGAAATGTCTATGGGATAGCACTTGTGCAGAGCAATCCTGTCAGGGCCGCATTTAGGTTTGATGAGGCCCTAAGCTACTGAAGGTAATGGGGCCCTTTATATGTCCAGCTGTCCTTTCTCAACAACAAATTGTCGCTGTTTTTTATGTATTAAATATATGCTATATGGTAATTTATGGACCTAATAGCTATCTAAAGCCATTTGCACATGCAGAATGTAGGCACCCTATATATAAAAGGTTATTATTGAGATAATAATATGGTGTTCGGAACACCAGAAAGGTGGCATAGAGGTGCTGAATTGTGTGTGTGTGTGTAAGCTTTTTGCCATTTTTGTGTGTGCATTTTGTGGAAGGACAATTCAGAAATGTTTTATTTTGGAGCAGGGCACCACAACATGCTTGGACTCAAGTGCCCACTTTGCACTCTCTCTCTCTCTCCAGTAGCACTTTCAGTTTTTATACTGCAGAAATGTAAGAAGTAGAAGCAGGGCTTTTACTGAACAGATGATAACTTTCCTTTCCTCTCCTTGCTTAGGGTGGACCTTTTGGAAACTAGAAGATCTCTGAAAAGTGAAGGAGATGTTGTCCTCATGGCATGGCATTGGAGAGCTTTCTCTACAGAGCCATCTAGATTGCTTTGGTAAGCTACTTATTTATTCATTATATATATAGGCCACCTTTTTTCTTCCAAGGAGCTCAAGGTACAGTCATACCTGGGGTTACAGGCGCTTCAGGTTGTGTGTTTTCGGGTCACGCACCATGCCGAACTCAGAAGTACCAGAATGGGTTACTTCCGGGTTTCGGTGCTCGCTCATGCGCAGAAGGGCTAAATCGTGCTTTGCACATGCACAGAAGCACCAAATCGCAACCCACGCGTGCGCAGACGTGGCGCTGCGAGTTGCGAATGCTGTGGTTTGCGAACGTGCCTCCTGCATGGATCACGTTCACAACCCGAGCGTTCACTGTACAGTGGTACCTCAGGTTACATACGCTTCAGGTTACAGCCTCCGCTAAACCAGAAATAGTGCTTCAGGTTAAGAACTTTGCTTCAGGATGAGAACAGAAATCGTGCTCTGGTGGCACAGCGGCAGCAGGAGGCCCCATTAGCTAAAGTGGTGCTTCAGGTTAAGAACAGTTTCAGGTTAAGAACGGATCTCTGGAACGAATTAAGTACTTAACCTGAGGTACCACTGTAAATAGTTCTCCTCCTTCCCATTTCACCCTCCCAACAACCCGGTGAGGTAGGTTAGGCTAAGAGATGGTGACTGGCTCCAAGGTCACCCAGTGAGTTTCATGGCTGAGAGGGGATTCAAATCCTGTGCTTTGCCAGGTCCTAGTCCAGCCTTCTTAATTATTATGCCACAATTTTTAATTGTAATCTTAAACTTTTCTTATGAATGGCTAATATCTGTCCTTGTGAGTTGTGAACTGTGTTATACTACTTGTGGTTTGTATGAGTCCGCAGTTTTATTTGATTTGTTTTGTTGTGTTGTGTTTCATGATGGGCGTAAAGCCGAATAAACATTTTGATTTGATTTATGCCACACTTGCAATATTCACAGGAATTGAAGCATTCTGCCTTGATCCAAAGAGTGCGTGCTGCAAATGAGTTTCCCTCTATGGAATTCAGGAACATAAGAAAAGCTCTGTTGGATCAGAACAAAAGCCCACCCCAGTCTAGCTAACATCCTTTTCTCACAGTGGCCAACCAGATGTTGTTGGTGAATAATTGGAATGATCAATATATATAAATATTTTGCTATCCTGAAGGAGTAACTGTTTGTGTGGTGTTGTGAGAAGGGTTGTTAGCCTGGTGTATATCTAAATGCTGAGTACTTTGCAGCAAATGAACTTATTATCAGAATTGAGGTTTGAATAGAAGCTAACTTTGATCTCGCAGCCAGAAAATTATATTATAAATGTTTCCTAAGAAATAAACTGATTACATGCTAGCCGACCATGATTAAACTCCTAAATGTTGAAGGTTGAAAAAAAACTCTCAATAAAAACCCTCACTAATAACCAAGAACTGTTAAAAAAATGTTTCAAAGAAGAGTCAAGCTTAACTGTGGAAAATCGGATGAGGTCACCCGCAGAGCAGGACCATTTCTTTACCACAGTTCTGAGTATCTTCTGATGGCATGACCCATCTTGGAAAACACATTGGCTTGCTCTATTAAAAGGATCTCAGTACACACACACACACACACACACACACACACACACACACACTGAACACTTTTGGTCATCTCTGGTTATTTTCTATAAAAAACAAAACAAGCCAAGCAGAGCATAAATAGTAGGGAACTTTCTTTAGCCCAACAGGCTAATGACTGCAGATTTTACCATTGTACAGTAGGCTAGTTTACACACACACACACACACACACAGGTACATGCCCCACACTGCCCTCAATCCTAACACGCAAGATGATGATGATGGTGATGATAATTTATTATTTATACCCCACCCATCTGGCTGGGGGCTCTCAACAGAATATTAAAAACACGACAAAACATCAAAGTGTTGGTGCTGACATTTAAAGCCCTAAACAGCCTCAGTCCAGTATACCTGAAGGAGCGTCTCCACCTCCATCGTTCTGCCCGGAATCTGAGGTCCAGCACTGAGGGCCTTCTGGTGGTTCCTTCGCTAAGTTTAATAATAATAATAATAATAATAATAATAATAATAATAATAATAATAATTTATTATTTATACCCCGCCCATCTGGCTGGGTTTCCCCAACCACCTTGGGCAGCTTCAAACCAAATATTAAAATACAGTAATACATCAAACATTAAAAGCTTCCCTAAACAGGGCTGCCTTCAGATGTCTTCTAAAAGTTTGATAGTTATTTTTCTCTTTGACATCTGATGGGAGGGCATTCCACAGGGTGGGCGCCACTACCAAGAAGGCCCTCTGCCTGGTTCCCTGTAACTTGGCTTCTCGCAGCGAGGGAACCGCCAGAAGGCCCTCGGTGCTGTTATGCCAAAATAACAGCACTAAAAGAACAAAAGGTGCAGATTTTGGAATCCAAGTTAACAGTGCCCATTTAAGAAAACAAGCAAAATTCAAAGTAGCTAATGTTCTACTTTTGATTCTCAGAAGCAAATAACTTTTCAAGGTACTCTCATTGCACAGAACTCGGGCGTTACAGTTTTTCTTCCTGAATATTGCCAGCCTCTGAAATTGTACTGTTTTTCTTCAGGGCAGATACTGGGACCCTGTGGAAAATAAGCTGGTGTTATAATGCTCTGTAGAAAGAAGAAATTTGTAGGTATGTAATCCGTTCAATATGTTTGTGCGTGTGGTATAAGAAACTGTATAGTTGTCAGCAGAAGAAATGTGACTGAAATTACGTATTGCCAGTGCTTTTTTTCCTGGGGGTACGCATACTCCTAAACATTTTGTGAATCATTGTACTTTTATCCATTTACTGTATTTATTTTCCCTGATTTGAACTATAAAATGGTGATTTTATTGAGTCAAAATGAGAGTACCCCTAAACATTTTTATAAGAAAAAAAAACCCACTGCATATTGCTAAGATCATGAATAAGAGGCCTGTGACTCTGTGACTTGCACTGGCATGCTTTTGAACGCTAGGTTGGCAGGAGCTGGGAGAGAGCAATAGGAGCTCACTCCATTGATGGGCGGGGTATAAATAATAAATAATTTATTATTATTATTATTATTATTATTATTATGCATTTATTTACATTTTATACATTTTTTAATTTTGACAAACTAATAAGAATAAATAAATAAGAATAAAAATGTGCACCCCACCACCGAGACCATTCCATTGTAGCTATCCAACCTCCCAAAATTTCAGCACCTCTTGTGATGGTTTGATCCCTTTCCATTTTAACAGTACAAATTCTACAAATTCTCCTCAAAATCATTTCTCCTGTGTATTCCCTGTCTTACCTTAATAGCGCATGTTAATTTATCGGGTGGCGCTGTGATCTAAACCACTGAGCCTAGGGCTTGCCGATCGGAAGGTTGGCAGTTCAAATCCCTGCGATGGGGTGAGCTCCCGTTGCTCGGTCCCTGCTCCTGCCAACCTAGCAGTTTGAAAGCATGTCAAAGTGCAAGTAGATAAATAGGTACCGCTCTGGCGGGAAGGTAAACGGCGTTTCCATGCGCTGCTCTGCTTCGCCAGAAGTGGCTTAGTCATGCTGGCCACATGACCCAGAAAAACTGTCTGCGGACAAAGGTCAGCTCCCTTGGCCAGTAAAGCGAGATGAGCGCCGCAACCCCAGAGTCATTCGTGACTGGACTTAACTGTCAGGGGTCCTTTACCTTTACCTTTACCTTTACAGTGGTACCTCGGGTTACATACGTTTCAGGTTACATATGCTTCAGGTTACAGACTCCGCTAACCCAGAAATAGTGCTTCAGGTTAAGAACTTCGCTTCAGGATGAGAACAGAAATTGTGCTCCAGTGGCACGGCGGCAGCAGGAAGCCCCATTAGCTAAAGTGGTGCTTCAGGTTAAGAACAGTTTCAGGTTAAGTATGGACCTCTGGAACGAATTAAGTACTTAACCCGAGGTACCACTGTAATTTATCATTAATAGCTATGTCCTACACCTCTTTATACCATTCTTCCATTTTATATTCTGCTTGCCCCTTCCACTTCCTCGCTGTAATAATTTGTGCAGCTGTCAATAAATTTGTGGGCAAGTCCTTCCTAGCCTGCGAACCTTCCACCCCATCAAAACCCCACTTATGGAGAAGGGCCGTTTCTGTAGTGGTGCCCAGTCTGTAGGATGTTCTCCCACATCCCACAATAAAGCTGGTGCTGACAGTGATGTTTTCTCAGTGCTACCTAAAAACACAGAGGCAACATCATTGTTTGCACCTGCCTTCTAGTGAGACCATCAGTCCTGAGCATTGGGGCTGATAGGAACTGTAGTCCGATGAATATAAAGGGCCACAGGTTCCCATCTCCGCTTCTGTCTCTGTGACAATGGAAGGCAGGAATGGTGGGCAAAACTACAAGTAAATAAACTCTGACCAGGGTTGATGGTACCACATGGTTCCCTTGAGCAACAGCCTATTAGAGCCCAAGGCTAATGCTTTCTTTTGGCCTCAAAGAAGAAGAAGAAGAGTTTGGATTTGATATCCCGCTTTATCACTACCCAAAGGAGTCTCAAAGCGGCTAATATTCTCCTTTTCCTTCCTCCCCCACAACAAACACTCTGTGAGGTGAGTGGGGCTGAGAGACTTCAGAGAAGTGTGATTAGCCCAAGGTCACCCAGCAGCTGCATGTGGAGGAGCGGGGAAGCGAACCCAGTTCACCAGATTACGAGTCTACCACTCTTAACCACTACACTACACTGGCTCCATAAAGCATGTTGAAGCCAGAACATCTTAAACATGGGAAAAGGTCATGCTCAGAGTTGATGGGAGCTTAAGTCCAATCACATCTGGAGGGCCACAGGTTAAAAGTGGTGATCATTTTGTTATAAAATTCAATATTTATTATAACATCCAATGCAATTAAATGTTTCAAAAATTATATGACTACCACTATTTATATATTCTGGCTGCGCTGAAATTATCAGCCACAAACCCAGTCTCTCGGAGGTTATTTCATCTAGACATTCATTTTCAACTTGTAAAATTATCTCCCATGTCCTTCAGACCTTTCACCACAATGTTTCTTGCCACAAGTTTGGCAAGATGTGTGTGTGTGTGTGTGTGTGTGTGTGTGTGTGTGTTTCTTCTCCCACTCATAGTTTTAGGTTTCATTTATTTACTTTTCCCTTTATCTTCTTTACTGCAGATCTCCTGGTGCACATGAGAAATGAAAACTGAAACTATTTTTGCAGAGCAATTTGAATTTTTAAATTAGCCTTCCCAAACCTTCCCAAACCAAGTGCCCTTCAGTCGCAGTGGACTACAACTCCCATCAGTGCCTGCCAGCATGGAACTGGTGGAGGTTGATGGAAGTGACAGCCCAGCAACTGACTAAGTTATTTAAAAGGAAGGAAGGAAGAATACAGAAACTGTACTCTGGTTTGCCTTCTTATGCTTTCATGGGTTTTAATTTTTCAGAGGAGAAGCGGAGAGTGAAAGCCAATAATCGTGAATATAATGAAAAATTTCAGTACGCAGTGAGTACAATGTTTTCATAGTGGAAACACCCACCAATCAGTGGCTTCCAATTAGCTAAGTATTGCAAACCCCCTGTTTTTCAAGCTACTTTTGAAAATGTTGATATCTCTATGGTAGCTTTTGTTATGTGCGGTGCTTTTTTCCTGGGGGTACGCAGGGGTACGCATACCACTAATCATTTGTGAATCTTTGCACTTTTGCCCATTTACTGTATTTATTTTCCCTGATTTGAACTATAAAATGGTGATTTTCTTGAGTCAAAATGAGAGTACCCCTAAACATTTTTTTAAAAGGGAAAAAGCACTGGTTATGTGCATGGTGCCACGGAACTTCTGAGAGGGTTACCCAGATCCCCTAGGGTACGTGGACCACCAGTTGGGAACTGCAGCATTAATGGTTCTGTTTTTATTTGGTTTTTGTGCCTGGACTGGCCAGACATTTTAAGAGTCAAGGCATTTTTTTAGAATTCGTCTAATGTTTCTTATTTGATTGAAAATCTTGTAGGCCAGAGGTGAACTGCTAAGGTCAGCTAGCTTTTCTCCCGAAAAAAACCCTCCCCTCCTTTTGCTGATCAAAAGTATCATAGAAATGTAGAGGTGGAAGGGACCCTGAGAATCATCTAGGACTGTGGTTCCCAACGTGGGGTAATTTTATTTTTAAGGGGGGCAGTTCGAGAATGAAGGAGCATCTCCACCTTCATCGTTCTGTCCAGACGCTGAGGTCCAGTGCCGAGGGCCTTCTGGCGGTTCCCTCATTGCAAGAAGTGAGGTTAGAGGGAACCAGGCAGAGGGCCTTCTCGGTGGTGGCACCTGCCCTGTGGAACGCCCTCCCATCAGATGTCAAAGAGATAAAAAACTACCTGACATTTAGAAGACATCTGAAGGCAGCCCTGTTCAGGGAAGTTTTTAATGTGTGGCATTTTAATGTATTTTTAATCTTTGTTGGAAGCCGCCCAGAGTGGCTGGGGAAACCCAGCCAGATGGGCAGGGTACAAATAATAAATTATTATTATTATTATTATTAGGAGTTCACTTTTTGAATAATAAGAATTATATGTCACGGGGTGTGGGGGGCATCAGGATTTTAGAGATGCTTAGGTGGGGCATGGCCCCAAAAAGTTGGGAACCACTGATCTAGAACAACAGGTATATGCAGCTGTCCCATACGGGGATTGAAGCTGCAACCAGCAGGAGATAACCACGGCATGTACCACTTTCTCCAAGCCTTGAATAAATTTCTAAACTTCTGTCATCTCACCTCTTAACTCACTTTTTCTCTGAACTAAGAAGTCCCAAGTGCTTTCAACCTCTTTTCAAAGGGAAGTTGCTTCAAGTTTAGTAAGGCACATGTACACAACACTTCAGGGAAAAACCACAAACCCGGCCTCTCGGAAATTATTTCATCTAGACGTTCATTCTCTAGACGAGAATCCTGAAAATGGAATCTATTCCCTGTCACAGTGTATTTTATTTATTCACTTCTCTCTTTAAAAGTCATGTTGGCTGCCTGTGCCTGTTCCCATCAGGGGTGTGCAGTCATACTGAGGTGAGAGGGTGAGTTAAATCCTGCTCTGGTCATCAGGATTCCATGCAGAGGAAGAGGTTTTCCTTGGAATCCCCTGCTAAAATGATGGTGGAAGGAACATCTTAGCAGCACCTTGCAAGCCCTGAAGTCCTTGCTTCGGGGCTTGAAACCACTTTATATCTGATGTAGGGACGTGGGTGGTGCTGCGGTCTAAACCACTGAGCCTCTGGGGCTTGCTGATTGGAAGGTCGGCGGTTCGAATCCCTGCGATGGGGTGAGCTCCCGTTGCTCTGTCCCAGCTCCTGCCAACCTAGCAGTTTGAAAGCACACCAGTGCAAGTAGATAAATAGGTACCACTGTGGTGGGAAGGTACCGTATTTTTTGCACCATAACACTCACTTTTTTCCTCCTAAAAAGTAAGGGGAAATGTCTGTGCGTGTTATGGAGGGAATGTCTACGGGTGGCATGCCTACGGATTTTCCTCCTCTAAAAACTACGTGCGTGTTATGGTCAGGTGCGTGTTATAGAGTAAAAAATATGTAAATAGCATTTCCATGTGCTCTGGCTTCTGTCACAGTGTTCTGTTGCACCAGAAGCGGTTTAATCGTGCTGGCCACATGACCCGGAAACTGTCTGTGGACAAATGCCAGCTCCCTTGGCCTGAAAGCAAGATGATTGTATGATGATCCTGTATATCTGAAGGAGCGTCTCCACCCCCATCGTTCAGCCCGGACACTGAAATCCAGCACCAAGGGCCTTCTGGCGGTTCCCTCATTGTGAGAAGTGAGGTTACAGGGAACCAGACAGAGGGTCTTCTCGGTAGTGGCGCCCACCCTGTGGAACGCCCTCACTTCAGATGTGAGGGAAATAAGCAGCTATCTTCTTTTTAAAAGACATCTGAAGGCAGCCCTGTTCAGGGAAGTTTTTAATATTTAATGCTCTACTGTTTTTAACACTTGTTTGGGAGCCGCCCAGAGTGGCTGGGGAAACTCAGCCAGATCGACGGGGTATAAATAATAAATTATTATTATATTATTATTATTATGAGCGCTGCACCCCATAGTTGCCTTTTACTAAACTTAACTGTCCAGGGGTCCTTTACCTATTATTCATTACATTTGCACCCCAACTTCCTTTAACGAGCTTGCAGCAACCCAATATGCAGCCCCCTCCTGCCCCACTACATAACATAGTTTGTGACTGGGAGACACCAATGTACCCAGTAAGCTTCATCGCTGAGCGAGGACTGGAACCAAGTCCATGGAGTCTGAAGTCTGTTATGCAACACAGCGTACTAGGCAGCTTGTAAAACCGGTTCATGCAACATCACTACATTCCCATTAAAAGACCAGATGTCCTAAAGGAAATTAAATCACTATGCCGACTCTGGAGACAGGGGCTACCCTGAGCACGTATAACATGTGCAGATTTCTTTGTACTATCGCTTGAGCCAGTGCCAGATTTCCGCGTTTGTTCCTGACAAATGCCGAAATGAGTCTGTAAGGCCAATTATCTGTGCACTTTGCTAGGTCTAGACATTTATTTCAGCTGCGGAAGCTTTGCGTAACCTTAAGTCCGACTGTTGATCATGGATATAGTCTTTTTAATTTGCTAAAAGTGCTTTAGATTATTTAGATGAGAAACAGCATCAAGATAATATAGTCTGAAAGTAGTGGTTGGGTGAATTTATTATGAGCTACCAGGGAGTAGACGGGGGCGGGGGGGGGGACAGGGACTAGATTTGGCTTTGGGATATATTTTCCTGATAAAATCTGTTATTGGTTACATTTAGATCCCCTTCATCTTTGACAAGAGTGGCTCAAATTGGTGCAGCACATAGGCTAGGCAAGGGATAAAAGTGACAGCAGGTGGAATGTGTATGGCTAGGATTGCCAAGACGCTGATGTGACAAGCAATGTGCCTCCTTGGGACTGAAGATCTGAGCAGGCTCAGTTTTATCACATCAAGCGAGAGGAGTCCCTGGACTGGGCAAACAAACAGCCACTCCTCCAAGGGGTTTGAGTCTAAGTCAGGGGTAGGCAAACTAAGGCCTGTGGGCTGGATGTGGCCCAATTGCCTTCTAAATCCAGCCTACGGACGGTCCAGGAATCAGCGTGTTTTTACATGAGTAGAATGTGTTCTTTTATTTAAAATGCATCTCTGAGTTATTTGTGGGACCTGCCTGGTGTTTTTACGTGAGTAGAATGTGTGCTTTTATTTAAAATGCATCTCTGGGTTATTTGTGGGGCATAGGAATTCGTTTATTCCCCCCCCAAAAAAATGGTACGGCCCCCCACAAAGTCTGAGGGACAGTGGACTGGCGCACGGCTGAAAAAGGTTGTTTACCCCTGGTCTAAGCTGTCTGTGCTGGCTCAACACACACAAACCCTTCAAGTGTCCCTGCTTTCTTCTCTTCTTCTTTTTAATTTTTTTATTATTATTATTTTAAAAAGAAATAAATATACAACAAATTCAACTGCAAATCCATGTAAAGAGGTTGCTCTGAATCTCAAGACTCCCCCACCCCAATCCCTTCCATGTGTCCTAATATCAACATTTACAACTGCATATCTTTCCGTTAGCCACTTTTTTTTATCCATCCGAGTTATCCAGAATTTTTGTTACATTGCAAGTGAAATTAGAATCCTGCTAATGCTTTCATCTGCTTACAATGGTCTCCTAAATTTTTTTTTTTTTTAATTCTTTTCTTGGTTCCTGAGCTTTCCAGTTAACTTTGCGATTTCGGCATAGTCCATCAACTTGGTTTGCTATTCTTTCTTGGTTGGGTTAGTTTCTTCTTTCCATCTCTGGGCTAAAGTGTCCCTATTTTCCAGGGACGTCCCAGATTTATAGAAGCCACCCCGGTTTCTAATTTGATCCTGGGATATCCTGCTTTTCCTTGTTGTTGTTGTTTAGTCATGTCCGACTCTTCATGACCCCATGGACCAGAGCACGCCAGGCACTCCTGTCTTCCACTGCCTCCCGCAGTTTGGTCAAACTCATGTTTGTAGCTTCGAGAACACTGTCCAACCATCTCATCCTCTGTCGTCCCCTTGTGCCCTCCATCTTTCCCAACATCAGGGTCTTTTCCAAGGAGTCTTCTCTTCTCATGAGGTGACCAAAGTATTGGAGCCTCAGCTTCACGATCTGTCCTTCCCGTGAGCACTTGGGGCTGATTTCCTTCAGAATGGATAGGTTTGATTTTCTTGCAGTCCATGGGACTCTCAAGAGTCTCCTCCAGCACCATAATTCAAAAGCATCAATTCTTCGGCAATCAGCCTTCTTTATGGCCCAGCTCTCACTTCCATACATCACTACTGGGAAAACCAGAGCTTTAACTATATGGACCTTTGTTGGCAAGGTGATGTCTCTTTTTAAAATGCTGTCTAGGTTTGCCTTTCCGTAGGACAGCCCTATTTTCATCGGAGAAATGTTGGAGGGTATGCACACAGCTTGTTGTCAAGCACCTTCTATGAGGGCAGAGGCTTGCCAACAGGAGGAAAAGGAGGCTGCTTTAGCAAAGGAAGGGTCTGGTGATACAGGAATCGGGCTTTCTTCTGACAGCTGACCTCTGGTATCTGGGGGAAATAATGCTGGACTCGTAATTAGGGACGTTGGAGAGCTCTGTTGGAAACAGAAGCAGAAATTGCCACAATTCACATGTTTGTCTGAAGTCTGGAATGGAAATCAGACAAGATAATACAAGCAGTTTCTGCTACTATTCCTAACCCCCACCCTGTGGGAATATGGTCATTTGTCCATAAGAGCATGGGCAAAAGTTCATTATTGCAAGGATGATTTCATAGTAGAAAGCATTGCTTGGAAGCATGAGCAGCGCGTGGACAGCTCATGCCATCCAATGATTGGTCCACGTAGCATAGCATGATCAACTGCGTGGTCTGGTGTGAGAACATGAGACTAATGTATTGTATTGTCTTTTATCTGCTGACTGAGGCAAAGCTCGCTCCTTGAATTTGTATCTTTTCGTGAACTCACAATAAAGGTTGGGGCTATAACAGCTTCTAGAGAAGAACTGCGGCCACAGATTTCTGCAACCCATCTTGGCGTGAGACTGATTATTTACGGATGGCGAGCTGGTTCTCGTCACCACCCCCCAATTTTTATCAGAACCACAGAAGGAGGGGGACATTTAACCCTTCCCTATCTTGCAGCAGTCTTGACACTAGCACCCTGAACTGCATTTACACCTTGAAAAAAAGCTCTTGACCTTTATATTTAGCTGTTCAGGGACTTTATAAATGGTGATGATTAAAGTTTATATATTATGCATTTTGTAAATTTGGTATTGCTCAGTGCTTTGGCTTTTTATATGCAAAATAGTATATGCATAAATTAAGAATCACATTTTTTATTATGTTTATCGTTGAGTCTATAACCATTAGCCAGTTGCCAAACTTTGGTGCAGAATCATAAAAATTGTAGAGTTGGATGAGGGTCAATTTTCTGACTTTGTTTAATGTATACATTTTTTTGCTCTCCCATGTTAATACGTTTTCAATCTCCCCCACCCCCCTTCTTGCGTATTTTTCAGAACAATCGCATCCAAACATCAAAGTACAACGTTCTGACCTTTTTGCCTATCAATTTGTTTGAGCAGTTCAAGCGGGTTGCCAACGCCTACTTCGTGTTCCTCCTGATTTTACAGGTTATATTCAATATCTGTTTTTATTTTAAAGGCAAATTAAATGGCAATGGTTATACAGTAAAAGAGAAAACTGTGTACAGTCGTACCTTGGCTCTCAAACGCCTTGGGAGTCGAACGTTCCAACTCCTGACTGAACGATCGAAAACCAGAAGTGAGTGTTCCGGTTTTCTAATGTTCTTTTGGAAGCTGAATGTCTGACGGGGCTTCCGTGGCTTCTGATTGGCTGCAGGAGCTTCCTGCAGCCAATCAGAAGCTGCGCTTTGGAAGTCGAACGTTTCGGAAGTTGAGCGGATTCTGTTCAACTTCCGAGGTACGACTGTATATTATTACGTGCCACACTGATCTCTGAGTGATGAGATTGAGTGAAGAGCAGGGGTCCCCAAACTTGAGTCTTCTGCTTTTTTTAGACTACAACTCCCATCATCCCTAGCTAGCAGGACCAGTGGTCAGGGATGATGGGAAGTGTAATCTAAAAAACAGTGGGAGACCCAAGTTTGGAAAACACTGCTCCAGAGGTTCCAATTCCTTATCCAGGGTTCAGTTTCCTTGGAATGAAGGTCAGCGGAGACTGGTGTCTTCAGTACATACGGTTTTATTTACAACCTGAGGGTGGAGGGGCTTACAGCATTAACACCCCAAAAGACTCCATTAGTCACAGCTTAGGATCCAGCACAGAACAAGACATATCTCTCTGTCCCCAGCTTCCAGCCTGCCTCTTCCATCCTACTCCCACCTCTCCCTACGCCATGCTTTGGGCTATTGCTCTCCATCACTTATCTGAGGCTATTGCAACCTAGCTCACTCTTTTAGATGCTGATGATCCCCCAAAGGACCTGGGTATTGTAGTTTGTTAAGAGTGCTGGGAATTGTAGCTCTGTGAGGGGGTCAATTGCGTGCTAAGGCACCCAAGCCACAAAGTTCCCAGGAGAACAATAAATCACATTGACACAGAGTATTTTGGTTTGTGGGTTCAAATAGGCCACAACTTCATTGGTTACAGATGTTGAGTGGTTTGGCTTAGGTGTTGCGGTGAAGCCAGGCTATATCTTGACTCCTGCCTGTCTACAGGGAGTCCACTTAAGGGTAAACCACCAATAGGGGGTGTCCTATGAGTTACATCAAATAGGGGCACCCTGAGGGGTTCCCTGTTGGGGTAGTGGCATGGCCCTAGCCCATGTCCAGGCTTCGGAAAGTATTCACACCCCAGATGCCTCTAACAGGATACCCTTACTGAGGAGGGGCAGGCGAGGCAACAACCTCTCCTCCAACCAAACAAAGGCTCACCCAGTGCCTAACCTCACAAAAGTCTAACCTCCACCCCCATCGTTCTGCCCAGACTCTGAGGTCCAGCGCCGAGGGCCTTCTGGCGGTTCCCTCATTGCAAGAAGCAAAGCTACAGGGAACTAGGCAAAGGGCCTTCTCGGTAGTGGCGCCATCCCTGTGGAATGCCCTCCCACCAGATTTCAAAAGATAAACAACTACCTGACATTCAGAAGACATCTGAAGGCAGCCCTGTTCAGGGAAGTTTTTAATGCATGACATTTTAGTGTATTGTTGGTCTTTGTTGGAAGCCGCCCAGCATGGCTGGGGAAACGCAGCCAGATGGGCGGGGTACAAATAATAAGTTGTTGTTGTTATTATTATTATTATTATTATTATTATTATTATTATTATTATTATTAAAGTTGTGATGATTGCTCCTAGGTAGGTGAAAACCAAATGGCCGGTGCCAATTTGCCAAGTGGAAAAAATTCCTACCCGACCCCAACAACATGGCGACCGACTATTGCCATAGCAAGGTCATATCAGAGCAAAGCATGAAAAGAGGGTGGGTGTGTAGCGTGATCTGGCCAAGGGGCAAGAAAGAGGGTGCCAGCCAGCCGTGCCACCATTAAATGGCCCATGGCCAATGCCACCCAGGTAGCAGATTGGCAGGGGCTGTCCGCAGCACAGATGCCATGGCCAGCTGTGTTGTGGGGTAAGGGGAGGCAGCGCACCTCCCCCCCCACGCCGGAAAACTGTTGAGGCTCGGCTGACTGGATGCAATACCGCCCACCGGATAAAAGGTGAGTGGACCGACAGTACCCATTATTCTTTTGGGTGTGTGGTGCGCTTTAAATGTACGGTATGTACACAGGCTCACTCTCTAGGTGAAAACTGGCATTTCACCAATTTCTATGAATTGGTGAATTCATAGAATTCTATGATTTCTTTGAAACTATAGGAGGCTTTTTTAATATTACTTGTCCTCACACAAAAAATCCTTTAATCTTTCTCTTACAGTTGATTCCAGATGTATCCTCCTTATCATGGTTCGCTACCATTGTTCCTTTAGCGCTGGTTTTAACCATTACAGCTGCCAAAGATGCCACCGATGACTACGTAAGTCTTTGCAGTAATTTACTGGTGCCCTTCCCCCCATTTTTGTATTGCATGCACTATCACAAGATGGCTGCCTAAAAGATATAGCACCTCTGTATCTGTACCCTAACCACTGTATACTGATTTTGACAGTGGGATTTGCAGCAAGGTTTTAGTTTGCAATGTTATGCGGTCTTTCTCCCCTCTGTATCTTTTTATTTTAAGAAGAGTGAAAATCTCAAAAACGCTCTGCTTTTGCACACACAAAAAAGATACTGATAAAAAACGGTTATGACATATCATAGAGTATGTTTCCCTCCTGACATCTTTTTTAATGGGCAGTTGGGATGATTTGTGCTCCTGATGCTGTCAGGATCCTGCCCTCAATATTGTTTCTGCAAATGTTTTGGGGGCAGTCAGACTGCTTCACTTTCAGTCAGTAGGTATCTTGTAACTTCCTGCTGAAATCCTGTAACTTTGTGTATATGTGTGTGTGTGTGTGTGTGTGTGTGTGTGTTTCAAATTACAGTTTTACAATCACATATCCAACATACAACCTTAGCGGGTCCTATTGTTAATCATTTCCTCCTGCATCTCTTATAATAATCCAAATCTTTTACATCTCCATTATGTCCAAAAAATCACCATTAAACTACAAGCATTTAATGTAACTTCTTATGCTGTAAATGTTGTGGTTTATTTTTGGCCGGATTTTTTTGTGCTATAGCACCTCCAAAAAACACTACTATGGTAGCATTGCAGAACAAAGTAAAGCAGAATAAATCTACCACAAACATACTACTGTTGTGTAAAGAATGTTGCAGAATACACCCACAATGAAAGGCCAGCCTGGTCCTTCCTTCCTTTTTACACAAACCCCCTACCAGGGGTGGGGGTGGCTGTGTTGGTCTTTTAAAAAAAAAGTGGAATAGGTTATTGTCTCACTTCAAGAAAGGCCGTCTGTAAGGGCTTGTTAAGATAAATTCAACAGTTTTGATGGATGTAATAATGGAATACTGAATGGTATAGTTTTTGTAAAAGGCCTTCTGCCTGGTTCCCTGTAACCTCACTTCTTGCAGGGAGGGAACTGCCAGAAGGCCCTCAGCACTGGACCTCAGTGTCCAGCTGAATGATGGGGATGGAGACACTCCTTCAGGTATACAGGACCAAGGCCGTTTAGGGCTTTAAAGGTCAGCACCAACACTTTGAAATGTGCTCAGAAATATACTGGGAGCCAATGTAGGTCTTTCAGGACCAGTGTGATATGGTCTCGGCGGCCACTCCTAGTTACCAGTCTAGCTGCCGCATTCTGGATTAGTTGCAGTTTCCGGGTCACCTTCAAAGGTAGCCCCATGTAGAGCACATTGCAGTAATCCAAGCAAGAGATAACCAGAGCATGCACCACTCTGGCAAGACAGTCTGCAGGCAGGTAGGGTCTCAACCTACGTACCATATGGAGCTGGCAGACAGCTGCCCTGGACACAGAATTGACCTGCGCCTCCATGGACAGCTGTGAGTCCAAAATGACTCCCAGGCTGCGCACCTGGTCCTACAGGGGCACAGTTACCACAGCTCATAGACCTACTTAGGGTTTCAGTGTGGCCCATGAGGCTGTTTTCCCCAAACCACACCCACCTGTCCTGCACCTGATGCCACGAGTGAAATCAGGCATGGGAGAGACAGGCCTACAGTTGCCAATGCACAGTTGGGAGCCTTAAAATGTGCTTCTGATTGTTTGTTGGCAAAGGAGTCTTGCTTTCCCCACGGATCAGCTGAGTTGCGGTCAGAGCAAGCCTGCTGGGATCAGCCAGGATACTGCGTTCACAGGGAACTCAGTAGTGCAGATGAAGTTCAGATGGAGTCAAGAATTACCGACGAAAGAAGAATGGCAAATGAAATTAATGGACTATGCAGAATTAGACAAATTAACAGGAAGGATTCGAAACCTGCAGGATCAGAGATTCTTAGAAGACGAGTAAATATTTGAACTATTTGAAATGCAATTGTAATAAACAGATTACGCTAGTAGGATTGCAAGAAGTTCTGTAAGGAGGATTATTTGAAACATTGCAAGAAAGACTATGATGAGAATTATTAGTTAAGGACAATTAAAAGTAATAGAGAAATTAAGACATGCAGAACAAGCGATAAAGAACGGAAAATCTTCAGAAGTTGCTGACGGAAGTCACAATATTGTATAAGATAAGAAGTTACGTTAAATGATTGTTGGAAATGATATGTTTAAAAAACCAATACAAATGTGTGTGTGTATATATATGTGTGTGTGTGTGTGTGTGTGTGTGTGTGTGTATAAGTTCAGATGGAGTCATAGTCCATAGCAGATGGGGATAACCTTTGGTCTTCCGGTTGTTACAACTCTTAGGCCATTGACCAAGCTTGCTGGGGCTGGTGGGAGCTATCATTCAGCAAGTTTCTTGGTTTGTTTGTTTGGTGTTCTGGTTTTTTGCACCAGGGTAGGAGTTCTGCAAAAACAGGCATTTCATTGGGAGATTTCTCTGGGAGTTTTTGGATATTGTGAAACAGTTCAGCGGGAGATGAAGAAACTTGAATTCTTCACTGAATCCTCCCCAGGGCTTTGAGGATTCCATTAATAAACATACATCAAATTGAAGCAAGTTAGAGGAAACCATTAAAAGTAAAAAAAAAATTGAGGCAGGGGAAAATCCTTGGTCTTTTTCTTTGCCAGGGCATTTCCAGACAACAGTGGGTAGTGGAAGAAACACACGTTTGGTTTTTCAGAAAATTCTTAAATGCTTTTCTTCTTTAAAAGATCTTTCATCATATTCTGATAATATTTAGTAAGGTTCTAGTGCAGATGAGCAACGTGGAGCTAAAACTGAGGAAGGTGGGGTTATTTTTCTTTCGCATCCACTGGCTTGACTCCAGTGGGAAACAGTTCTGTGGTTTTGCGAAATGTTCTCTGGCATTGCAACAGGGCAAACCTTTGATCTTGCAAAGCAATAGAAATGAAGGGCTTGCAGTCAACAACTAAACTGGCGGCTGCTTGAGTGATTAGTGTCTCAATGGTTGATCAGCCTGCATCTGTCCATCAATTCTTGCTCGTAAGAAGACTTCACATTGTGCCTGAGTAATTCTTGGTTACCTTGTGGGTCCTTCCCTCCTTCCTTCCTTCCTTCCTTCCTTCCTTCCTTCCTTCCTTCCTTCCTTCCTTCCTTTAGATGGTGCATATCAGGCACCCACTAAAGGAGTCTTCTTCAGAGGAGGACCTCATCCTTCCTGAAGGGAACCATATGGAACTGGTGCAGGGAAACTTTGGTCCTCCAGATCGTGCTGAACAACAACTTCCACAATCCTTGGGCATTGGCCATGCTTGCTGAAGTTGATGGGAGCTGTAGTTAAGCAACACCTGGAGGGCCAAGGTTTCCCTACACATGATACACATGATACAGAGGGACAGGTGAGGTTAGGCAACAGTGAAGCAGAACCAGGACTGTTAGGTATTATGGCAGTTCAGCTCCATTTGGCTGTTATTGAGGGCTCAGAGGCAGACATGGAAGTTGAGCCATGCCCAAGCCCAAGAGAGCACTGGCACATGAAGGTTTAGTATCAGGCTGTAGAGTGTTTGAGGACCGGGACATTCACAGGGAAACCAAAATGCTTGTTTACAAAGCTATTGTACTACCAACCTTACTGTACGCTTGTGAAACATGGACCACTTATAAACGCCATTTGCAACTCCTCGAAAGATTCCATCAACAGGTGAACTAATGCCAGTGTACTGGAAGAAGCAGAGATCACGAGTGTTGAAGCAATGATTCTTCAACATCAACTTCGTTGGACTGGTCATGTTGTGCGGATGCCTGATCATCATCTTCTAAAGCAACTACTCTATTCTGAACTTAAAATACAGAAAGCATAATACTGGTGATCAACAAAAGAGGTTTAAAGACTCTCTCATGGCAAATCTAAAATAAATGTAGTATAAACACTGAAAACTTGGAAACACTGGCCTGCGAGCGCTCTAATTGGAGAACACCAAAGGTGACATGGGTTTTAAAGACATTCGAATTCAGGACAAAAGGGAGAAGCGTGCTAAGAGGAAGGCACACTTGGCAAACCCTCACCATGATCAACTCCTGTCTGGAAACCTATGTCCCCACTGTGGAAGGACGTGTGGATCCAGAATTGGCCTCCAGTGTCACTTACGGACTCACTGTTAAAGCCATGTTTATGGAAGACAATCTTACTCGGCTACGAGGGGTCGCCGAAGCAGCAGCAACAACATCAGGCTGTAGTTAGGTGCTAGAGTGCCTGTCCAAAAGCTAAGACTTCATTCAGAGTAACAAACTACACATGAGGAGTCACACACACTGGGTTCTGCCCAACTCTCTCTCTCTCTCTCTCTCTCTCTCTCTCTCTCTCTCTCTCTCTCTCTCTCTGTGTGTGTGTGTGTGTGTGGCATCTCATGGCAGGAGGAGGTCCGATGGGACTCTCCACAGCCGTGGGGAGGCCTGAGGGGGCCTGCTGTGGCTGTGGGTAGGTCCAGTGGGCCTGTCACAGCTACAGGAGAGCCACCAATGGGGCTGGTCACAGGTGTGGGTAGGTCCAGTGGAGCCTGCTGTGGCTCTGGGGTATTGAGAGGTCCCGGCTCCCTCCTTGAATTTTTATTGGGGGACCTCATGTCTCCACCTGCTGGATGGTGCCCTTGTGAGGAGTAGTGCCCTCATGAGTAGACCTTACTCCTTAGCTAGCAAAGATTCCTGATTATTATTGTTTTCTGCATTAGGTGCCCAAATACATTGGCCTGCTTTGGGTACCATGCTCCATGATAGATGATGCTGCCAATTTTTGCCTGGCCTCAGGCAGCAAAAAGCCTTGAACTGGCTCTGAGGATTATTGTTGCTGAAGGTTGACCACAAACTGGCCAGTTTGACCTCGCTGTATATGCAATTGTTTTAGCTGCTTTTAACATTTGTAAGTGTTTTATATGTGTTTTTGTTATATTGCAAATTGCTTTGGGATGCCTCATGGGAAGTGATTCATAGATGAAATAAATGTGTCTGAAAGTTCAAGTTTAGAAAAGGGAAGCCGCTAGAGTTTGCCCACTCTGGAAACAGCACTTTGGGGAGCAATCTTCTCCCCAGTCTTTTCACATTTAACTTCCTAAAGCTTTAAGTAGCAGCTCTGCAATATATCACGAGGGCAAAAGCCTCTAATTTTCAGGATGGTCCCTAAATTGTGGGACCCCTTCTCCACAGAAGTGCATCTACCAAGAATCTTCATTGTACAACTTCTGCCATATTCTGATGACACACCTCTTTACACTTAACATGTTTTGTGGGTGCACCTTTTTTGGGTATGGGGAAGAATTTATATTGTTCTGCTTTGTTTGGAAAGGGTTTACGCATTTTAGAATTGTAATGCTGTTATCTGTGTTTTTAACCCTATTTTCTCTTCCTGTATCTGACCCTGGGATCTTATGGAGAAGTGTGGATAAGAACTATTGCAGATCAATAAACCGATAAAGAACATTCCCACACAGCTCCTAATTTTGTGCTCCTGAGCTATAGGCTTTTCCGGCATTCTTCCCTTGATGTCGCCTCCTCACTTCAACTCTCAGTCTCGCTCATCGCTCAGGAAAGCCCGTAAAGAGACATCTGGAAAACGATTTATATTTGTCCTTACATTTCTGCTCCTAGCTTGCAAAACAGCAATGTGGAAATCTGCAAATGGAACCCCTAGCTAAGTCCATTTTACTTTCCTGTTCCAAGCAACTTGTTTGCATTCTGCTGCAAGTCAACTTCATTTAAAAGACGTAGTCTGGCTGGAACCTAACTGCAGAGTACTGCGTACCACACTTACCTGGGCCTGTTTTTTCTTCTTCCTTTTAACCCTTTGCAGTTTCGCCACAAAAGTGACAACCAGGTGAACAACCGGCAGGCTCAAGTACTCATTGATGGCAAGTAAGAAGCACGCCTTTATAATTTTCCGCATGCAATATCTCTTGCCAGTAGACAGTTATGGAAATTACTAGGCATTTGTCAAAATGCAGAATCCTGACATTGAAGTATTAAAACAGGGGTGGGGAGTCTCACATGCCTTCCAGTCTCTTCTGCCCTCAGCTGCAGCTTCTTTTCCCAGGCATGTAAAGGTAAAGGTAAAGGTATCCCTGACCATTAGGTCCAGCTGTGACCGACTCTGGGGTTGTGTGCTCATCTCTCTCTATAGGCTGAGGGAGCCGGCGTTTGTCCACAGACAGCTTCTGGGTCATGTGGCCAGCATGACTAAGCCGCTTCTGGTGAACCAGAGCAGCGCACGGAAACACCGTTTACCTTCCTGCTGGAGCGCTACCTATTTATCTTACTTGCATTTGACGTGCTTTCAAACTGCTAGGTTGGCAGGAGCAGGGACCGAACAACGGGAGTTCACCCCGTCATGGGGATTCAAACTGCCGACCTTCCGATCGGCAAGCCCTAGGCTCTGTGGTTGGCACATACCAGCCTGTTATAAGAAAAACTGCTCCCTTTCCCTTACGGGTTATTCCCAGAGCCTGTATAGAGTCCTTAAGTGGGTTCCCTGTTGGTAGGAGAAAGTAACAGAGGCCAACCAGAGTATATTGAGAAGCAAATCGGCTAGTAAGCCTGATCTTTATTCAAGGAACTGTTGTGACAGGATTCCCACGTACCACACGCAGGAGGGAGGAGAACCCCAAGCAATGGTGCACAAGCCCTTATATAGACTTTTGAAATTGCCCACCCTGTAGTCCAAGACCACTCCCCAAAACATCATACATACATCACAGAGGGAGGCGGTCTACAGCAAAAATCCTGCCTGCCAGGATACCTGATAATGGTCACTGATTACATTACCAGGGCAGTCCGGCCATTCTATTGTGATGGTAAATACTTTAGTTCCTGAATGCAGGTCACAGGCTCACCCTATTCATACACAAATACGTCCTTCGGCTGGGGAGGGCGGGAGATAAATAAAATTTAAATTAATTAAATTTAATTAATTTTTTTTAAAAAACAAGATTTTATTATTATTATTAAGACAGGATTTGCAAGCAAAAAGACAGTGGGAAGGCTTTCCTCATTTGCCTCCCTTACCGCAGAGGAATATTTGAGGTCATTGGGAGAGTCACAATGGCGCCAGGATTGCTCTCCCATACTATTTCAGACACATGGTTCATATACAGTGGTGCCTCGCAAGACGAAATTAATTCGTTCCGCGAGTTTTTTCATCTTGCGATTTTTGCGTCTTGCGAAGCACGGACTTTGGAAAAGCTTCAAAAATCACCAAAGTCTTCAAAAACCTCAAAAAAGGCTACCACACCGCGTACTATGAGTTGCTCCTCAAAGTGAATGCACGGTTTTAAGAAAAAGAAAACAAACTTGCAAGACAAAGGAAACAAACTTGCAAGACGTTTTCGTCTTGCGAAGCAAGCCCATAGGGAAATCCGTCTTGCGAAGCAACTCAAAAAACGAAAAACTCTTTCGTTTTGCGAGTTTTTCGTCTTACGAGGCATTCGTCTTGCAAGGTACCACTGTATTTATATATGTGTGCATTTATGAATATTTATGCTATATTTGAGACCTTAAAATTCTTATAGCAAACCCATCCTTTAGGGCTGGAGGAAGGGCCATAGCTCAATGGTAGAGCATCTGTGCTCATGCCGGAGGTTCCAGGTTCAGCCCCCATTATCTCCAGGTGGGACTGGGGGAACTCTTCTGCCTGAAGCCCTGGAAAGATGCTCCCAGTTAGCGACAAACAATTGATAGGGTAGATGGACCAATGGCCTGACTCAGTATAAAGCAGCTTCCTATGTTACTATTTTTGCCCGGCTGGAATGTGCCCTTGAGATAAAGTAGATAAATAGATACCGCTGTGGTGCAAAGGGAAACGGCATTTCCATGTGGTCTGGCTTCCGTTACGGTGTCCCATTGTGCCAGAAGCAGTTTAGTCCTGCTGGCCACATGACCTGGAAAGCTGTCTGTGGACAAACACTGGATTCCTCGGCCTGAAAACAAGATGAGCGCCACAAGCCAATAGTTGCCTTTGACACCATCCAAGTGTTCTTTACCTTTACCTTTTACCTACCACTTAGACCTTTTAAAGTATTAAAGTGCTTTTAAATAAAATAAAGAAAAGCATGTGCTTTTTTCACCTGCATATGTAGTATTGTACATTTGTAGCTGGTATTCAGGCATTTAGTCCCCACCTGTGCACGCCAGGTGGGTAAGAAGGAGCCAGCCAGACACATACACTCTTCCCTCTGTGTAATGGGTTGGATCAGGAGAGTTGTCTCATTCAATCTAACCCTGAGAAAGAGGATTGCCACCTGAATGTAGAGATTTGGGAAGCATCAGTCAGAACTCTTTAGCAATGGAATGGAGGATACGAATTAGCAGACTGAAACCAAATCTAGTCTTGGGATTGTTGTACAGATTGACTGTGTTTGGAAAGCCCCTGGAAAGCCCATAGGCCAGTCTACTACAGTTGTACCTTGGAAGCCGAACAGAATCCGTTCCGGGAGTTCGTTCGACTTCCAAAACGTTCGACTTCCAGGGCACAGCTTCCGATTTGCTGCAGGAGCTTCCTGCAGCCAATCAGAAGCCATGGAACATTTGATTTCCAAAAATAGTTCACAAACCAGAACACTCACTTCTGGGTTTGCAGCGTTCGGGAGCCTAAACATTCGACTGGTGTTCCTCAACCAAGGTACGACTGTACACCCATGGCAGAATTGGATGATGGTCTGTAGTGAGAGAATACTGGATTATACCAGTTCAAAATGCAGGTGCTTACAAACAGAGATAAAAATTAGAACATCACTGCGGAGGATATACTAAAACTTTTCCCCTGATGTGCTAGCTTTCTACATGCATGGAGCTTTTGCTATATGGTAGCATTCTAATATGGGACTCTACACCAGTGATACAGTGACATCACTTTCAGCCTTGCAGCTTTCAACAAACGACACATTCTCACAATTCAGCTGAATGTAGGAATACAACGTTGAGTGTTGAAATCATGAGTGATATACATACATATGTTAATCAGCCTAAAGAATATTAACACCAAATGTGTGGGTAAATGACAAACAGAGGGGTGGCCAAAGTTTCCCTTTCAGAACTCTACTCAAGAACGCCTTGGCAATTGGTGCCCCAGTAAATATCATCATGTTTTTATTAGTGACACATGCAAGTCGCACATGGAGCAATAATGAGAAGCAGTCTGTTCGTAACTTTTTAATGTTGTCATAACTGCAATTATATCTTATGCCTCATACAAGTGAAATTTGAAGTAAATAGGATGCATGCAGGGGAGATCATTATGAACAATTTTCTTTCTTGTACTTTTCCTTTCTTCTTTTGGAACAGAAAATATCTCCCTGCAAGTTGACAAATGACATTATGCACAACTTTTTTTTAATGAGCAATGGGCAACTTTGTTAGTCTGAGAAATCTGTGAACGCCAAGTGGCTCGACCCACTTTTATTCTGTGGTGAGCTATGAGGATTATTTCCTATTCAGCTTAGCCATGGCATAGTCTGGCTGGTTCTGTACATCCACAGTAGGAAGTGTTTGGATTTTATATTCCGGTTTATCACTACCCAAAGGAGTCTCAAAGCGGCTAACATTCTCCTTTCCCTTCCTCCCCCACAACAAACACTCTGTGAGGTGAGTGGGGCTGAGAGACTTCAGAGAAGTGTTACTGGCCCAAGGTCACCCAGCAGCTGCATGTGGAGGAGCGGGGAAGCGAACCTGGTTCACCAGATTACGAGTCTATCACTCTTAACCACTACACCACACTGGCTCCCAGGTGTGGGGTATCCTTGGCTCTCTGTGTTGTTGAACTACAACTCCCATCATCCCTGGCCATGCTTGCTGTGGCTGATGGGAGTTGTAGTTCAGCAACCTGTGGCGGACCAAAGATTCCCCACACCTGATCTACAGGTGTGTAAATTTCTGTGCATTTGTAAGGTGCTAATGGGTCTCCTTTGCAGTGTGTTGGCTTGTAGATGGTGACACCAAACCTTCTGCACATTTTTTCTGCAACTCTGTGCTTTGCAGAAGTGAGGAATGTTGATCCCAACTTTGAATATGACAGAGATGATCTTTCTTTAAATTGAACTCTAAGCTTCTATTTTAGGTTGTTTTGAATAGAATGTTTAGCAATAAACATCATTTTCTGAGATTTCATTTGTTTGAAATGGGATTTAAGATTGTAAATATAGCATTAACATACTGCAGCTGTAACAAACACAGATTCTTTTTTAAAAGAAGAATCTGTTAATGGCTGTGATGATCCACTGTCCATCATTGTGCAATATCTAATATGCTTTTTGGCATAGAGTTTTTCAAAGACCGTCAGAGTACGGGTGAATTAAGGCACGGCCTTTTTAAGGTGTACACTTCATTTTATGTTGATTGTACACTTAAAGATGTCATGTGTGAATGTGAAATCCCTGATTTCATATATGTATGCTAATAAATGCAGCCATGATTGGCTACAGTCCCCTGTCAACTATAAAGTCAGCTGCAAATCTGCAATTCCTGCCATGAAACGTGAAAAGTTTTCAGATTACACAAGCCAAAAAAAAGAAAGAAAGAAAGAAAGAAAGAAAGAAAGAAAGAAAGAAAGAATGTATTGGAGCTTTCCTGGGTATAGAAAATGGCCCTGTTTTCTCGGTCACTTTTGGCACAGCAAGGTAAATGGCAAGGAGAATTAACTCACTGGCATTTTTTCAGACATTCATTTTCTTTTATTTATGTATTACGACACTACCCTCTCAATCATATTCTCAAGATGGTTTGCAAAATGGATAAAACAATTAACATCATTATTAAAAAAATAAGCTAAAAGCCACAAAATTATAAAAGCAACAAGAAGCAGACATAACAATCTTGTTCTATTAGACCAGGGGTAGGCAACCTAAGGCCCAGGGGCTGGATGCGGCCCAATCGCCTTCTCAGCCCAGCCCATGGACAGTCCAGGAATTGGCGTGTTTTTACATGAGTAGAATGTGTCCTTTTATTTAAAATGCATCTCTGGGTTATTTGTGGGGCATAGGAATTCATTCATTCATTTTTCCCCCAAAATATAGTCCGGCCCACCACATGGTCTGAGGGAAGGTGGACCGGCCCACAGCTGAAAAAGGTTGCTGACCCCTGTATTAGACTATTATGTTGCTGTGCTCCCTGTCTATCTGTTGCCATAACATTAGACCACAGTTTCCTGCTATATCTGAACTGGGAAACCATGGTTTAGTATCTTACCACAAACCCGTATATCAGTCAAACCAGGATGTGATTTTCGTTTCATATTCTGGGTTGTAGTCAGCACTTTATTAGGCAGAGATCTTTATCCCCCCCTTTAAACATCTTTACTGAAAGTTCAAAAAGTACACAACTATATGTGCACTAAGGGACGCGGGTGGCGCTGTGGGTTAAACCACAGAGCCTAGGACTTGCCGATTGGAAGGTCGGCGGTTCGAATCCCCGTGACGGGGTGAGCTCCCGTTGCTTGGTCCCAGCTCCTTCCAACCTAGCAGTTCAAAAGCACGCCAGTGCAAGTAAATAAATAGGTACTGCTCCAGCGGGAAGGTAAATGGCATTTCCGTGCACTGCTCTGGTTCGCCAGAAGCGGCTTAGTCATGCTGGCCACATGACCCGGAAGCTGTACGCTGGCTCCCTCAGCCAGTAAAGGAAGATGAGCGCCGCAACCCCAGAGTCGGTCACGACTGGACCCAATGGTCAGGGGTCCCTTTACCTTTACCTATATGTGCACTAAACATGGTGAGACGTAAATAAAAGAGAGAAAAAGAGAAACAGAACCCATGTAGAAGGGAAAATAAAGGGGGGGGGGAGGAAAACCCAAAACTGTATATTTTACAAGGTGGTTGTTGTACTTTACCAGATCTTAACCTATTACAGTATTTGTAAGAATGGATTCCAAATATCATTGAATTTGTCCATGGCAAGTCTGCATTTATTTGCAAGTTGTTTATATGTTGTGAGTTTGTATAAGTCCTCAATCCAATTGTGAAAGGGAGACACATTTTCATTTTCCCAGTTCATCAGGATCAGTCTTTTTGCTGTTGTAAAGGCGTGGAGAGTCCACTCATATTGTCCTTTTGTAAGGTTGCATGTGCTGGGTATATAATTCAAGAGGATACTTTGCTCTGTAAATATAAGGTTGTTCTGTACAGTTCTGTTGATAGTTTCAGTTACCTTCTGCCAAAAATCTTTCCATATAGGCAGAGATCATCACTCTATTGTAATAGGATGAAATATTCTTATTATAGCATCGTTGGCAGGTAATAGTAAGACTAATAAATAAACAACCTCAAAGTACTCATGGCCTAGAAAACAAGCTCCACCAGATTATCAAGATGTGTTTTCAAGAATTCAGGACTTCAAAAACACTAGCACAGAACAATATTACTCCCTACGGAAGGGAATTCTCTGACCAGGCCTGGTACCAATACACAAGGCTACATTAGTTTAGCCTTCAGAAGTCCCAAGTGAGCCTTTTATCCAATCACCCTGGGCTAGAGAAGGTCAAGAGAGAGCATACTGTTTGAGTCTCTAAAAACAACAACCCTATTGCAGTACACCAACATCATGTTGAGTGTTATTACAAAACAAACTCAAAGGATAGCAGGAGTCTTACCCAAGAGGGATGATTTAGTGTACTTCCAAACATCACTGGAACTTTTATTTATTTTTTATGCACTTGGTATGCATCCTATGTTTTTGGCATGTGTGGAGGTGTGATTATTGATGTTTTGAGCTGATTCCTCCATACATTTGCTTTCCCTCCTAGAAGCAGAAAGAAACTTATCACCAAACGAATGAATGAATTGATTTATTATGGTAACAGACCAGAGATGTTATCACCAAATTACTTCATAGGCTGTATTCAGAGAGCCCAGTTTCTTGTATCCAAGCATAAGATGAAAACCTGTTCCTTGATCTCAGAAACCATCGTGCAAAATCTGGTTGCAATAAGTATCTGAAGAAGTGTCAAAATGCAATTAGAAAACAAAGAACTTTCTACAATCTATAGTATATTTAAAGTGCATATACACCATACATTTAAAGCACAGTCCCTCAGGAATCCTGGGAATTGTAGTCTACTCACAGAGCTACAGTTCCAACGCCCTTCACAAATTACTGTTTCCAGGATTTGTTTGGGGAGCAGAGATGTGCTTTAAATGTGCTTTGAAAGTATGTTGTGTGCACAGCCACTGTCAATACTGGAGGCCTATTTGCTTAAAACGGTTTGCTTCATGTTGCACACACAGCTGTTTAGATGCCAGGAACTAGGCTGTGTGTCTGCTACCACTAATACAGTTTTCTGCACCGAGCGTGATAAAAGGCAGAAGAGAATAGGCATGGAAGAATAGGGGCATTCTGGCTCTAGATGAAAATGCTGCAGCTGAAAACTTTCCGGGACAGCATGTACTTGGATTGAAATTAAAGCGAAAGTCATCCGATGTATAAGCCAAATGACCAGGTCAAATGATGGTGTAGGGCATTTCTCATGGTTCTATAAATATGTAAGCTGCTTTTCTATAGAACAAGTGGATTAAAAAAACTAACTAACTAAAAATAAATGACCCTGATCACCTTGTTGTAGAGTAACCCACATCATGAAATTTACTGTAGTCACTTAAACCTAGACAGCATCTTAAAAAGCAGAGACATCACCTTGCCAACAAAGGTCCGTATAGTTAAAGCTATGGTTTCCCAGTAGTGATGTATGAAAGTGAGAGCTGGAATATAAAGAAGGCTGATCGCCGAAGAATTGATGCTTTTGAATTATGGTGCTGGAGGAGACTCTTGAGAGTCCCATGGACTGCAAGAAGATCAAACCTATCCATTCTTAAGGAAATCAGCCCTGAGTGCTCACTGGAAGCACAGATCGTGAAGCTGAGTCTCCAATACTTTGGCCACCTCATGAGAAGAGAAGACTCCCTGGAAAAGACCCTGATGTTGGGAAAGATGGAGGCACAAGGAGAAGGGGACGACAGAGGACGAGATGGTTGGACAGTGTTCTTGAAGCTACCAACATGAGTTTGACCAAACTACGGGAGGCAGTGGAAGACAGGAGTGCCTGGTGTGCTCTGGTCCATGGGGTCACGAAGAGTCGGACACAACTAAACGACTAAACGACAACAACAAGCAATACAGTAGTACCCTCTGGTTACGTAAACTTTGGGATGCAAAAGTTGCAAACCTGGAAGTAGTTTACTGGGTTTTGCCACGCATGCATGCGCAGAAGTGGTCCTCATGTTGCGGAAACCTCAGGATCCGACCGGAGCTCCGGAACGGATCCCGTCCGCAACCGGAGGTACCACTGTATACAAGTGTTAAGATGCATGCTATTTAACGCTGTATCATCTTAATTAAAAAGAAAATTTGATAGGTTGATGATATAAGATGGCTTAGTTTTTTTTAAAGTGTCCAAGGCACCAATTGTTCATGTAGTACTTTTGTATCCTGCCTTTCCCCCATCGCAGGAACATGGGAAGCTCCCTAATACCAAGTCAGACACTGGTGCACGTAGCTTAATATTGCACCTGTCCAGGGTTTCAGACAGGGGCCTTTTACAGCCTTAGCTGGAGATGTTGGGGATTGAAACTGGAACCTTTTGTATTCAGAGCATCTGCTCAGTCAGTAAGTGTCAGGCTTCAAGGAATCAGCTTGCTCCCTGCCCCCGCCCCCGCCCCCGACAGTAGATAAGCATAACAAAGCAAAAGGAGTCTCTTACCAGTTAGAAATGTTAATGATCACAGCAAGAGAACAAAGAATCCATTCCTCAGAATGAAGGTGCTCCCAGTTAAGGGTTCCACCCACTCCTCCTTAGTCACCCCCGTCACTTCCGCATCTTTCAACCTGATCTCTCTACCACTGGGCTTTCTGTTCTGCCACCTTATCTGCTCTCCTTGACCTTGGGCTGAGCGGATGGACGCTTTCCAGCAGAAGGGAGTCTGTTAACCCCCTCTCTTCCAGTGTTTCTTCTCCTAGCTGTTCCCCATCTAGTATTTCCCAGCTTCTGCCTTCTGAACTATGTCCCTCTGCAAACCACTGTTCCAAATCTATACTGTCCTGCTCCTGGGAAGATTCAGCATCCTGATTAGGAGCAGGGGGAGGCTCCCACCATTCCTCCTCAGAGCACACCTCCTCAGCACGGTCTCTGACATTAAGCGACTGCCCTCAAGGGCAAAGCTCATGGGCTCCCAGGTTGCCTTGCAGACCCAGACTAGCTGAGCTTAGCAAAACGATTTCACCACCTGCCCACCGACAATGCTGTTTGGGCCAATCTTTCTGTGCCAATCTACAGCTTTGGAAAGGTCTCTCAGAAGCGTTGACGGGATCCCATTATAGTTTTGTACATTGCACTTAAGGCTGTGTGCCTTTTGCTTTCTCAAAAGTTGTGGTGTTATGGCCATGAGAAGAAAGGGGCACAAGCAAAACGGGCCAAACCAACCCCTCCTCCTTGCTAACCTCACTGCAGCCAAATTTATCTCTTTCTATGGTGTCCCAGTTCTGCCATAACTTTACTATTCAAACTTTCCCTCTACTAAACTTCTAGGCCTGTGTAGCTGTTTTATAAATAGCTTCCTTGCAATACCAGAACAATGTGCCCACTTGCCTCATCATAAATATTTATCCCCTGGCTTATTTTTATCCTTCATTCCCATCTGAAGTAATAAAACATTTCTTATATCATAAAACAATTTTATGTCCTTTTCTTTTCCAATTTCTATTTGAGTGCCCCAGCGGCAGTCCCCCCTCTGTCCAGTAGCCGGACCTCAGATCAAGGAAAACACATGACAACCTATTTGAGATTAAAATGGCCACAACTTTATTCAATTTCAAATGTAGGGAACCTTGGCTTAGCCACTGGGCTCTAGGCACCCAGATGGGAGTCTGAGGCAAGACAGGGTCAGTCGGGAATATGGGGACACTGCAAAACATAGAGGGAAGCTCTGTGGCCCACTGCCAAGCGCTCCCCTCAGGACCCCTCTAATGGGAAACCCTGATATCTCCGCTGCAGAAAGGGGTGAGTCACCGCAACACCCCTTCCTTGATTGTTGGACTAAAGGATTCTGCCCAAGGTCTAAAACCACCAAAGTTTTGACAATTGCTAGGGGGAAGGCAAAACCTGCAGGGCAGGGGAAATTCCTTCCTGGCTGTGAAAAATAGCAACCATCATCTGACCTTAGCAATGCCCATGAATCTGGAAAGGAAAAGGTTGGTCTGGAAGAAATGATACATCTTCTTCTTCTCTGGCGATCCCTCGTAGCCGAGTAAGATTGTCTTCCATAAACACAGTTTTAACAGTGAGTCCATAAGAGACTGTGGGGGCTAATTCTGGATCCACACATCCTTCCACAGTGGGGACATTGGTTTCCAGGCAGGAGTTGATCACTGTGAGGGTTTGCCAAGCGTGCCTTCCTCTTAGCATGTTTCTCCCTTTCGTCCTGAGTTTGAGCATCTTCAAAGCCCATGAGACCTTTGGTAAAGGCTGTTCTCCAATTGGAGCGCTTGCAGGCCAGTGTTTCCCAGTTGTCAGCATTTATACTACATTTTTTTTAGATTTGCCTTGAGATAGTCTTTAAACCTCTTTTGTTGACCACCAGCATTACGCTTTCCATTTTTAAGTTCGGAATAGAGTACAGTGGTATCTCGGGTTAAGTACTTAATTCGTTCTGGAGGTCCGTTCTTAACCTGAAACTGTTCTTAACCTGAAGCACCACTTTAGCTAATGGGGCCTCCTGCTGCTGCCGTGCCGCCGGAACACGATTTCTGTTCTCATCCTGAAGCAAAGTTTGTAACCTGAAGCACTATTTCTGGGTTAGCGGAGTCTGTAACCTGAAGCGTATGTAACCCGAGGTACCACTGTAGTTGCTTTGGAAGACAATGATCAGGCATCTGCACAACATGACCAGTCCAACAAAGTTGATGTTGAAGAATCATTGCTTTGACACTGGTGATCTTTGCTTCTTCAAAGTACACTGGCATTAGTTCGCCTGTCTTCCCAAGTGATGTGCAACATTTTTCAGAGACACCATTGATGGAGTCTTTTGAGGAGTTGGAGATGATACAATTAGAGGGAGGGCTGGGTGGGTGATGCTCTGGGGCCAACTGCGCCACTGGTGTCAGTGCAGGCCCTTTTTATCCTTTAGGAGCGGAACGGAGTGAAGACTGCACATTCCTGGTCCTCTCCTCTTGCTCCACCCCCCAGGCCACTGCGGATAGGCTGATTTGAACGAGGGGGTTTGGCAGGGAACCCAAAACAACTTCACAGCAACCAATGGGGTTGGGCAGAGCCAACTGTCAGTGGAGTGGCGTGGCTGCTGGAGGGCGATGGGGCAGCATGCCAGGCCTCAAACCTTGCCCACCGCCAGACCCGGTGAGCAGTTATTTCCCCCCATTATTTAATTTCTCTACTAATTATAGTGCTGCCTCGCAAGACGAAATTAATTCGTTCCGCGAGTTTTTTCATCTTGCAATTTTTTCGTCTTGCGAAGCACGGACTTTAGAAAAGCTTCAAAAATCACCAAAGTCTTCAAAAACCTCAAAAAAGGCTACCACACCGCGTGCTATGAGTTGCTCCTCGAAGTCAAGTTGCAACTGCACCCCCTGAATGCACGGTTTCAATAAAAAGGAAACAAACTTGCAAGACAAAGGAAACAAACTTGCAAGACAAAGGAAACAAACTTGCAAGACGTTTCCGTCTTGCGAAGCAAGCCCATAGGGAAATCCGTCTTGCGAAGCAACTCAAAAAACGAAAAACTCTTTCGTTTTGCGAGTTTTTTGTCTTTCGAGGCATTCGTCTTGCGAGGTACCACTGTAATCTAGAATCAGCGGAGGCTGGTCCATTAAGGCAAATAGGCTGCTGCCCACCTCCCATCCTCGGCCTGCCCTCTTTCTTGCAACCAGTCAGGGAGCGGCTCTGAATATTCATTGGCTGTGCCTCTACCAGTGTGGTGTGGTGGTTAAGAGAAGTGGACTCGTAATCTGGTGAACTGGGTTCGCTTCCCCGCTCCTCCACATGCAGCTGCTGGGTGACCTTGGGCTAGTCACACTTCTCTCAGCCCCACTCACCTCACAGAGTGTTTGTTGTGGGGGAGGAAGGGAAAGGAGAATGTTAGCCGCTTTGAGACTCCTTGGAGTAGTGATAAAGTGGGATATCAAATCCAAACTCTTCTTCTACTCTTCACCTCCACCAGCCCCAATGAACACAGCCACCAATGTCAATAAGATACCGCTACTTATTCATAAAGGATTATGTTTCAGTAAGGAATTTCGAGAGACCCTTTCCCACAACACATAAATGTTAAAAATGTATAATGCGTATTCTCCTTCACTGTAGATTGCAGAATGAAAAATGGATGAATGTGAGAGCTGGAGACATCATTAAATTGGAAAATGACCAGTTTGTGGTGGTAAGTGCCTATAACTTTACTCCTTTAGAATATGTATCACAGAGAACGATATCTTGTCCTAAACATGGTTAGGAAATAGGATGCAGGTCACCCCTCTTTCTTGCCTAAAATGCCTCTCCTTTGGTTAGCTGTAATTCTGTTTGCATGGGTGATGAGCAGGGTGTGCAAAACAGCTTCTACCCTGATTTCAGACTATTCTTCTAAAGGTGAACATGGTTCATTGATGATTGACGCTTTATCATAATTAATTAGCTGAATATCAGCTCTGGATAAATCGGTGGAAAGCATTATTAGAAATAAAATGATCATATATAGGTGTCCTAGGGTGTGTTTTTTTGAGGGGGGAGGGGTGTCCTCTAGTTGTTGTTGGACTCCAACTCCCATCGCTGGTGGTCATTATAGCCTGTTAAGGGATGATGGGAGTTGCAGTTCAAAAACATAACCACCACACTGCCCTTGATAGAGAAGAATGAGTCTTGCTGATGAAGGAACAGCATGGCTCCTGGGATGGTTAGTCTGATTTCACTGAGCTTTAAGAGTTCTTTGTGAGTCTTATCAAGCATGTGGATAGGCCTTATCTGAGCAGGTATTATTTACTTGAACTTTCAGAAAGCTTTATACAGTGGTACCTCAGGTTAAGTACTTAATTCATTCTGGAGGTCCGTTCTTAACCTGAAGCACCACTTTAGCTAATGGGGCCTCCTGCTGCTGCTGCACTGCCGGAGCCCAATTTCTGTTCTTATCCTGAAGCAAAGTTCTTAACCTGAAGCACTATTTCTGGGTTAGCGGAGTCTGTAACCTGAAGCATATGTAACCCGAGGTACCACTGTACCTCACCAAAAGCTCATGAGTAAGCTTAGCAGTCACAGAAGAAATAGATGGTTCCTTATTAAAAGGTAAAGGGACCCCTGACCATTAGGTCCACTCGTGACCGACTCTGGGTTTGCAGCGCTCATCTCGCTCTATTGGCCGAGGGAGCCAGCGTACAGCTTCCGGATCATGTGGCCAGCATGACTAAGCCGCTTCTGGTGAACCAGAGCAGCGCACGGTAATGCCGTTTACCTTCCCACCGGAGCGGTACCTATTTATCTACTTGCACTTTGACGTGCTTTTGAACTGCTAGGTTGGCAGGAGCAGGGACCGAGCAATGGGAGCTCACCCCGCTGCGGGGATTCGAACCGCCGACCTTCTGATTGGCAAGTCCTAGGCTCTGTGGTTTAACCCTCAATGGCTAAAGAACATGACAATTCACCAGTTTTTTTACTGTGAATTTCACCTTACAAACACATTATCGAACGCAGTACAATATATACATTTCTGGAAGCAATTTCCCCTATCAAAATGCATTTTTGTATGTTATCGTCACTAATATATTCATCTGATGCACCTGGCCTGCTAATATATGCGTTTTTGTACACGCCTTTGGGTTGGAGAACTTCATTGCAGAGAAGTGTGAAGGACAGCTGTGCTTTGGTGCATATATTTATTCAAAAACTACAGATTAGGTGGTTTTTCACAGAAATGCAAACAAAATCCAGTTTCTCCCCTGTCCTTACCTGCAACCCACCCCCTACATCCTAATCATAGGTGTTCGCTAACATTTCAAAGGTGATAGGAATATGCAAATAAAATACTGTTGTGCAGTTACTTTAACAGTGCTGAAAATCTTCCTTCCCTTTATAGGCTGATCTTTTACTCCTTTCCAGCAGTGAACCACATGGACTGTGTTACATCGAGACCGCAGAGCTTGATGGGTATGCATGCTCTCAATCTATTTTGCCTTTAACCTCGTAAAGTGCTGGTCCCTCTGGCAGTAATTATAAAAACAATAATAATTTATTATTTATACCCCACCCATCTGGCTAGGTTTCCCCAGCCACTCTGGGCAGCTCCCAATAAAATATTAAAAATACGATAAAACATCAGACATTAAAAACTTCCCTAAACAGGGCTGCCTTCAGATGTCTTCTAAAAGTCAGATAGTTGTTTATTTCTTTGACATCTGATGCATAGCTGTCAACTTTTCCCTTTTTTTAAGGGGAATCCTATTTGGAATAAGTGAATTTCCCTTAAAAAAAGGGAAATGTTGATAGCTATGATCTGATGGGAGGGTGTTCCACAGGGCGGGCGCCACTACCAAGAAGACCCTCTGCCTGGTTCCCTGTAACTTGGCTTCTCTCAGGGAGGGAACCGCCAGAAGGCCCTCGGAGCTGGACCTCAGTGTCTGGGTTGAACGATGGGGGTGGAGACGCTCCTTCAGGTATACTGGGCTGAGGCCATTGAGGGCTTTAAAGGTCAGCACCAACACTTTGAAATGTGCTCGGAAACGTAGTGGGAGCCAATGTAGATCTTTCAGGACCAGTGTTATATGGTCTCAGCAGCCACTCCCAGTCACCAGTCTAGCTGCTGCATTCTGGATTAGTTGTAGTTTCCGGGTCACCTTCAAAGGTAGCCCTGCATAGAGAGCATTGCAGTAGTCCAAGTGGGAGATAACTAGAGCATGCACCACTCTGGCGAGACAGTCTGCAGGCAGGTAGGGTCTCAGCCTGAGTACCAGATGGAGCTGGTAGACAGCTGCCCTGGACACGGAATTGACCTGCGCCTCCATGGATAGCTGTGAGTCCAAAATGACTCCCAGGCTGCACATCTGGTTCTCTACATGAGGACTAAAATCACTGAGTGGGCAACATTTTCCTTTCTTCAACCCCTGTCCCTACTCATCTTAAATGAATAGGGAAGGGGTATTATTTTGGTATTTTACCAGAGAAGCTGAGAAAGCAGCAACCATACCTGACTGGTGTATAGCAATCAGAGAGGATTGCAGTAGTCCAAGCAGGAGATAACTAGAGCATGCACCACTCTGGCGAGACAGTCTGTGGGCCCGCTGATTTTTCTTGCTAAAGAGCAAGGAAGTGACTGGGGGACCCTGTTGTCTGAATGCACCCTGTGTCTAGAAATCTGAACCACAAATGCTTTCAAATGTTAAAAAACATGGCAACATGGACTAAACATGTACTTACTGTTTAAGACAGACACTTGATATTTAGTTCTTTCAAGGGCCTCTCGGGGTGGGGGTGGGGATAACTATTTCAAATTCCCTGTTTCACAGTTTGGTTGCTGCTACTGTAAAATGATATTAATTTCCCTCTGAAGTGCAAAAAAATATAAAAATATCTTCAGCATGAACATCTGCGTTTGGTGTGAACTCCTTTCAGATGGCAGTGGTTTTGCCCTGTTATACTTAGTAACCTGTGTGTGGGATGTCTAGATGCAGCCTGACTAAATCATATTTGTTGTTTTCTTTCTTCAGAGCCTCAAAACAAATAATTGCTGTGCAGATGTTCAACCTTTACAATGCCAGCTTTTTAATCGAAACAAAACCAAAGATCTTTCATTGTAGTGCAATTCCAGTTAGTCCGGTGGGAAGTGAGTTTGCGTCCTGCCCTGGGGGGTTGGGAGAGGGGAGCCCGTCCAGCAGACTTGGCCCCTTTTCACTGGTCAGCAGCGGCCGCAGTTCTCCCTGGGCTGATAAGTTAATTAGTTTTTCTCCGTCTGAAACTAAGGGCCCACTCACAGCATACATTTAAACACTGTTCTACTAGTACATTAAACAATGTGTTGGATCTCTGCACCACCTGTGGGGGAAGAAGGTAAAAAAAAGGTAAAGGACCCCTGGACGGTTAAGTCCGGGCAAAGGCGACTATGGGGTTGTGGTGCTCATCTCGCTGTCAGGCTAAGGGAGCCAGCATTTGTCCGCAGACAGCTTTCCGGGTCATGTGCCCAGCATGACTAAACCGATTCTGGTGCAACAGAACACCATGACGGAAGCCAGAGCTCATGGAAACACCATTTACCTTCCTGCCACAGTGGTACCTATTTATCTACTTGCACTGGTGTTCTTTCGAACTGCTAGGTTAGCAGGAGCTGGGACAGAGCAACGGGAGCTCACCCTGTCGTGGGGATTTGAACCGCCGACCTTCCGATCGGCAAGCCCAAGAGGCTCAGTGCTTTAGACCATAGCGAAGCCTCTGGTCACAAAGAGCAAGTTAAGATGCAAGCAATTGTTCCTAAAATGAGCACTCCGAGTAATTATCAGAGAAACCCACGTTTCAAGGGTTTGAACACTTAGCCCCTCATAGCTGCACACTGTTGTTTGCAGAGTAAGATGTAGCAATCCAATCCAAAATGTCTGATGTGATGTCATTGCATAGCACAGACATGCCATGCAGTGACATCACATTCTGTTTTGTTGATTATTACCAGGGAAGGGGGGAAGAGATGCAGCTACAAGCGTGTCATTATGGGTGGTATTTGAGTAGTTTATTTTTTTAAAAAAATATTTATGCTTTTCAGGTTTATACATTTCACTCATTTTACAGTCATTTTAACATTTCAAAACTTGACTTCCTTCCTCCTCTTTCTGCTGTAACTTAAATTTATTTTTAATATCTTCTGCATATCCAAATTAACTTAATTTGCTTTAAATATATACTTTAAATATATACTCTTATAAAACTGCAGGTTATTACCATAATCCTGCCAATCTGTTTACAGTTTATCTATAAATATTCAGTAAACCATTTCCATTCTTTTATGAAAAGTTTGTTATCTTGATTTCTTATTCTTCCGGTAAGTTTCGCCACTTCTGCGTATTCTATAAGTTTTTGTATCCATTCTTCTTTTGCTGGGACTTCTGCTTCTTTCCATTTTTTAACGAGTAACATTCTTGCCTCTGTAGTAGCGTACGTGAATAAGTTTCTATACGGTTTAGGTAGTTCTGTCCCTATAATTTGACTAGTCTAGGGACTCAACTATACAGCTGCAAATATAACATTTTAAAAGAGTTTTAAATGCATTATACAAATGTGACACTAGATGGCGATGGTGAGCTAATGGCAAATTCAATATATATTTTAAAACTTTTTTAAAAGCATTTTAAAGCCTGAGTGACTTGAACTAGGGAACCTCCTGTAATTTTTAAGAGTGGCTGAAGGTGGTAAGCTAGAGACATCATGTGCACATGAATTTCTTTTGCTGTTCTATAACTTTTTTGCTCTGCTATTGCAAAAAACAATTTCACCAGGAGTTACAACAGAGCATGGGGGGAAATACATATCTGTGTTGGCACTCTTTTGTTTCTTGCGGGGACACATACCCTTATTGTCTGCTTCCAGTCAATATACAAGATCATGGCATTAAGTTCCAGAGAGATGTGTAAATAGTATATTATGAATTTTGCAGCGAAACCAACCTAAAAGTGCGACAGGCTTTACCCGTGACCTCAGAACTTGGAGATGACATTACCAGGCTTGCAGAATTTGATGGTAAGTCACTGAAGCAATAGCGAAAGTTAATTTTTGGAAACTTAATTGGTTAAAGTTTTTTGTTCGTTTGTTTTGCTGTGTCAGAAATTCCCGGTGGAAATTCCTCTGTATGAAATCAGGTACTACTTGAAAAGTAAACGTGTTATTGTCGCCATGCAATATGATTCATGTTTTCATACATTGCCAGACTAGTCTGCCAGACTAGATCACAAAAAATTAGCTGCTGTCATGTTTACTCTTTGATCCTGACATCTCTTTGATCCTTATTCTTGGCTTGTTCTCTGGTCCCAATTGCTCATTGGTCTTGACTTGGGGCTTGATCTCCAATCCTGCCTTTCGGTTGCCTTCAGATCCTGATTTACCTTGATCCAGGCCAACAAAGGTCCATATAGTTAAAGCTATGATTTTCCCAGTAGTGAGCGCTGGACCATAAAGAAGTGAGAGCTGGACCATAAAGAAGGCTGATTGCCGAAGAATTGATGCTTTTGAATTATGGTGCTGGAGGAGACTCTTGAGAGTCCCATGGACTGCAAGAAGATCAAACCTCTCCATTCTTAAGGAAATCAGCCCTGAGTGCTCACTGGAAGGACGGATCCTGAAGCTAAGGCTCCAATACTTTGGCCACCTCATGAGAAGAGAAGACTCCCTGGAAAAGACCCTGATGTTGGCAAAGATGGAGGGCACAAGGAGAAGGGGACGACAGTGGACGAGGTGGTTGGACAGTGTTCTCAAAGCTACCAGCATGAGATTGACTAAACTGTGGGAGGCAGTGGAAGACAGGAGTGCCTGGCGTGCTCTGGTCCATGGGGTCACGAAGAGTCGGACACGACTAAATGACTAAACAACAACAAGGCTCCTGGTTCCTGTTTCTCTCCAGACTGCTGTTTGAGGCCCAGCCCTAAGACAGAGCAAGAGTCATCCATTTCCCAATTCAGTAAAGTCAGATTATTTCAAATGAATTGCTGTGATAATTGCTGTCAAATGAATTGCCCTGATATTTTGTGGGAGAGTGGTATATAAACATTATATATATATATATATATATATATATATATATATATATATATATATATATATATTTGCTTTCGTAGATTTTCACGGGTACAGGAATGCAGGTTTTGGTGTCCTCGGGTGTCTTCCCGTGTAAAAGTTGGGGTGTCTAGGCGACGTTTCGACGAGGTCTCACTCGTCATCTTCAGGCTGGTGCTTTCGGCTTCTTGTTACTGGAACAGAGCAGGATCTCAGTGTTTGAGTTCCTATAAATACTGTAGAGGGGGTGTGGTGTATAGCCTCCAATGTTCTGGGCAGAGAGGAAGTTCCCAGGCTAGTGTGCCTTTTCTTCTTTTGTTCCTTAATTACTTGAGAGGTATCTTGAGTGATTTCTTGAGTGATATCCTGAGTACCACTTAGGTGGGTCATTAGGTGTGGATTAGTTGTTAAAGTCTTTGTGTCTTGACCTCTTGAACTTTGTGAAGAGTTTTCCTGAGAAGATGGCTGTACTGTACTTAGTTGTGCTCTGGCTTGGCTTCGTGTATAGGGGCGAGCTGTGGTTTTGTGGCTTGTGTCAGCCAGGTCTGTGTAGGGATTGCAGGGGGGTGCAGCATCCGGAGGTGCCACCATGGATTGGCTACTGGATGGTGTCTGTAATTCATCTGTGGAGAGGGTCTGGGTTTGGGTCTGGTGTGGTTGATTGGTGTTGGCGTTCTGTGTGCCTCTGGATCTGGTGTCAGTTTTTGTGGGGAGGGCTAATTTCCAGATGTCTGGCAAGCGGGATGTGTCGTCACGCTTGTTCATGTTGTGAGGGTGTTTCTCTATCTCGATGGCTTCCATGATTATTCTCTTGTGGTGATGTTCCGTGTTAAAGAGCAATTTGGAATCTGCAAAATTAATTTCGTGTCCTGTTTCTTTCATGTGTTGGAAAAGAGAGGAAGTTTTTTCTTCTTTTTTGACGGCATTCTTGTGTTCTGCGATACGTGCATTTATTCGTCTGTTTTGTTTGTCCAATTCACTATGGAAATAGAAGCCAACAACCAACTTCCCTTCCTTGACGTCCTAATCTACAAAAAACCTGATGGCTCCCTAGGACACACTATCTACCGGAAAAAAACACACACCAACCGCTACTTACATGCACAATCACACCACCACCCTGCACAAATAAACTCCGTAGCCAAGACTCTCATCTCCAGAACCAAACGCCTGGCTGACAAAGACCACTTGACAACTGAGTTACAGAATCTCTCAAACGTGTTAATTGCCAATGGATACCAGCAAAACAGGATTACGAAGCTAATCCAAAAGGAAACACCCCCCAAAAACCAAGACACAGAAGAAAACAATGGCATGGCCCTCCTTCCTTATATCAAGGGCACTACAGATAAAATTAGCAAAATCCTCCATAAACACAATATCAAAACAGCCTTTTGCACCAACCAAAAAATAGCCAATATCCTCAGAAACCCCAAGGATAAAATCCAGTTGGAAAACCAAGGGATCTATGAAATACCCTGCAAAGTCTGCCCAGCCACGTACATTGGACAAACAAACAGACGAATAAATGCACGTATCGCAGAACACAAGAATGCCGTCAAAAAAGAAGAAAAAACTTCCTCTCTTTTCCAACACATGAAAGAAACAGGACACGAAATTAATTTTGCAGATTCCAAATTGCTCTTTAACACGGAACATCACCACAAGAGAATAATCATGGAAGCCATCGAGATAGAGAAACACCCTCACAACATGAACAAGCGTGACGACACATCCCGCTTGCCAGACATCTGGAAATTAGCCCTCCCCACAAAAACTGACACCAGATCCAGAGGCACACAGAACGCCAACACCAATCAACCACACCAGACCCAAACCCAGACCCTCTCCACAGATGAATTACAGACACCATCCAGTAGCCAATCCATGGTGGCACCTCCGGATGCTGCACCCCCCTGCAATCCCTACACAGACCTGGCTGACACAAGCCACAAAACCACAGCTCGCCCCTATACACGAAGCCAAGCCAGAGCACAACTAAGTACAGTACAGCCATCTTCTCAGGAAAACTCTTCACAAAGTTCAAGAGGTCAAGACACAAAGACTTTAACAACTAATCCACACCTAATGACCCACCTAAGTGGTACTCAGGATATCACTCAAGAAATCACTCAAGATACCTCTCAAGTAATTAAGGAACAAAAGAAGAAAAGGCACACTAGCCTGGGAACTTCCTCTCTGCCCAGAACATTGGAGGCTATACACCACACCCCCTCTACAGTATTTATAGGAACTCAAACACTGAGATCCTGCTCTGTTCCAGTAACAAGAAGCCGAAAGCACCAGCCTGAAGATGACGAGTGAGACCTCGTCGAAACGTCGCCTAGACACCCCAACTTTTACACGGGAAGACACCCGAGGACACCAAAACCTGCATATATATATATATATATAAACTGTTTTTAAAAAATCTGCTCGGTAATTTGAATACATTGTTATGTGTATAGTCATACCTTGGAAGTCAAACAGAATCCATTCCGGAAGTCCATTTGACTTCCAAAATGTTCAGAAACCAAAGTGCGGCTTCTGATTGGCTGCAGGAAACTCCTGCAGCCAATCGGAAGCCCCGTCGGACGTTCGGCTTCCAAAAATAGTTCGCAAACCGGAACAGTCACTTCTGGGTTTGCGGCTTTCGGGAGCCAAAACGTTGGAGAACTAAGCTATTCGAAAACCAAGGTACGACTGTGTTTTGTTTCAAACCATGCCTCTATAATTGTCTTTTGATATGTTGTTTCAGCTGAGAAGTGCATCTCAATGTGAAACCCAGTGGATAGCTTCGTTCTTGGAGGTGCTGATCTGGTCAGTTTGTAATGGAATCTGCAGAGGTCAAATTCCTCCTGTCAGTTTGCATTTCTTAGTGTAGAAAGTATTGATCTGATGTATAGAGATCTTTCCTATTCTACTTAATTCAAGAGGGTTCTGGAAGCTTCTCTGTGTGAAAGAAGCAAGCAGAGTTACTCCTGGGATACTCCTTCAGAGAAGCTGAGTGTTGTTGTTTAGTCATTTAGTCGTGTCCGACTCTTTGTGACCCCATGGACCAGAGCATGCCAGGCATTCCTGTCTTTGACTGCCTTCTGCAGTTTGGTCAAACTCATGCTGGTAGCTTCGAGAACACTATCCAACCATCTCGTCCTCTGTCGTCCCCTTCTCCTTGTGCCCTCTATCTTTCCCAGCATTGGGTTTTTTCCAGGGAGTCTTCTCTTCTCATGAGGTGGCCAAAGTATTGGAGTCTCAGCTTCAGGATCTGTCCTTCCAGTGAGCACTCAAGGCTGATTTCCTTAAGAATTGATAGGTTTGATCTTCTTGCAGTCCATGGGACTCTCAAGAGTCTCCTCCAGCACCATAATTCAAAAGAGAAGCTGGGTTCAGCTGGCTTAAACAGGGTCTGTTATCTCTTCTGTCAAGGTCATGCTGACTACAGTGGAACCTCGGGTTATGTACCATCCTCCTTACGAATGCTTTGGGTAATGAGCTCTGCTAACCCGGAAGTAGATGCTTCTGGTTGCAAACTTTGCCCCAGGATGCGAGCAGAAGTCATGTGTCGGCGGTGTAGCAGCAGCAGGAGGCCCCATTAGCGAAAGCACGCCTTATGTTAAGAACACTTTTGGGTTAAGAACGGACTTCCGGAACGAATTAAGTTCGTAACTGGAGGTACCACTGTACCCAGGGCCACAAGGACCCTGGGTACCACTTTCTCTTTCTATCTCTCTTCCTTCTGTTGTGGTGTTCTGTATACAGTGGTACCTCGGGTTAAGTACTTAATTTGTTCCGGAGGTCCGTTCTTAACCTGAAACTGTTCTCAGTGGCGTAGCGTGGGGGGTGCAGGGGGGGCCGGCCGCACCGGGCGCAACATCTAGGGGGGCGCGCTCGTCGCCTCCAGAGTCGCCGAAGAGCCTCGGGGCTCAGCTCCTTTGGGAGGAGGGGTCGGGCTGGGCGATCAGGGGGAGCAGCAGGCGCCAGCAAGGAGGTCCGGAGCCGGAGCCTGGCCAGGATCGCGCGCAGGACGGGGCGCAAGAGGGAGGGGAGAGTCGAGCCTGTCCCCCCCCCGCGAGGACTGCTGCGAAGAGGCGGGAGGGAGAGGAGGCCCCTTGGGAGGAGCGGGCAGGTGCTGGGGCGGCGGCACCGGGCGGGGGAGGGGAGCACGGAGGAGCCCCGCGGGGCCTGGGCCCGACCAGCCGAGCCTCCCGAATTGCGCCCCGCAGCCAGGATCTTGTGGCGAGGAAGGAGCCCAGTCTGCACCCTCCTTCCCCACAGAGCTGCAGAGGGAAATCAAGGTTCTCCTGCTAGTTTCTCTTCTTCTCTCCCCCCCCACTGCGTTGCAACCGTGCCCCCCCTCTCGGTGCACATAGCACGATTGCAATCTCTCTCTCACCCCCCCCCAAGTTAAACTAATGGAGCAAGCCAGCGCCAAAGATTTGTAGAACTGTGAATACCCCAGCCCAGGCAGCAGCAAGAAGAAGCTGGCAGCGGCGGCAGGTTAGGGGTTAGGGGCGCAAATTACTTGCCTTGCCCCGGGTTAGGGGGTGCAAATTACTTGCCTTGCCCCGGGTGCTGACAACCCACGCTACGCCGCTGACTGTTCTTAACCTGAAGCACCACTTTAGCTAATGGGGCCTCCCACTGCCGTCGCGCGATTTCTGTTCTCACCCTGAAGCAAAGTTCTCAGCCCAAGGTACTATTTCTGGGTTAGCGGATTCTGTAACCTGAAGTGTATGTAACCCGAGGTACCACTGTATAGTGTTAAGGTTTAGTCTTATTATAAGTAAGTTTCAATTAAGTCTGCTGCAACTGGATTTCTTATGGACAGTGCCAATCCTGAATGTATTGGATTTGCGACCATTATGCTCATTTGCCTTCAGTAGCAGTAAAGCTCTGCTGGTCTATTTTTGGGGAATCCTGCAACGTGTTTAAGTTTTTACTCCACTAACTATACATCAGAGTTCTGCTCTGGCTCAATATTGAGTAGAATTTCGATGACAATCACCACTATCGCCCCTACATCAGGCACATATCTGCAACCTGCTCCCTCTTCTGCCCAGTGCATGCTTAATGCTTACCAAATTCTTCCCTCTGATACCTTTGGCCAGACCTTTGTGTCAAAGCAGGAGATTTTTTTGATCAGTGGACCTAAGAACATTAGAAGAGCCTTGCTGGATCATGCCAAAGACTCATCTAGTCTAGCATCCTGTTAGGAGCAGGACATTCACAGGGAAACCAAAATGCTTGTTTACAAAGCTATTGCACTACCAACCTTACTGTATGCTTGTAAAACGTGGACCACTTATAAACGCCATCTCCATCTCCTCAAAAGTTCCCATCAAAGGTGTCTCCAAAAATGTTTACACATCGCTTGGGAAGACAGACAAACTAATGTCAGTGTACTGGAAGAAGCAAAGATAACCCATGTCGAAGTGATGATTCCTCAGCATCAACTTCGTTGGACTGGTCACGTTGTACGAATGCCTGATTATCGTCTTCCAAAGCAACTGCTCTATTCCGAACTTAAAAACAGAAAGAGGTTTAAAGACTGTCTCAGGGCAAATCTAAAAAAATGTAGTATAAACACTGGGAAACACTGGCCTGCAAGGGCTCCAATTGGAGAACAGCCTTTACCAAAGGTCTCATGGGTTATGAAGACGCTCGAACTCAGAACGCAAGGGAGAAACGTGCTAAGAGGAAGGCACACTTGGCAAACCCTCACCGTGATCAACTCCTGCCTGGAACCCTATGTCCCCACTGTGGAAGGACGTGTGGATCCAGAATTGGCCTCCACAGTTACTTACAGACTTACTGTTAAGACTGTGTTCATGGAAGACAATCTTACTTGGCTATGAGTGATCACCGAAGAAGAAGAAGAAGAAGAAGAAGAAGAAGAAGAAGAAGAAGAAGAAGAAGAAGAGTAGGACCATGAGCACAACAGCACTCTCCCCACTTGCAATTCCTAGGAACTGACATTTGGAGGTGAATCATAGCTTTCATGCCTCCTGAAATTTCTAAAAGCTCCAAGGATACTGCATAGACTTCAGCAACGCAAGAAAAGAGCCATTTTTCTTGGCTGCTCTCAATATTCCAATCGGACTGGTGTGCAAATTTTTGTTGTTGGCCAGGTTTGTGTGTTATAGCTCTAAGTTTCATTTATCTTTCTCGAACCTGCTAATATTTTTGGTACTTTTGTTAACAGAAATACTAAATACAGCTAGCGTTCATGTTCAGAAATTGAATTCTTCCAGATTGAGAAGGATTTAGATTGTTTAGGCCAGATGAATAGCAAGGAAACTTTAAATGGATGGGCCAAGTGATATTTTGGTTTGGCCGCAACAAACGGCATTTTTTCCACACAATGTAGTTTTTTTTATATATATATAAAAGCTCATAAATTATCGTTTGTAAGTAAATAGTATATGAAGCCAGCAAATGTTTGTTTAAAATAAAGAGTGGAATATTTGTAGCGCCAATTTTCCACATGTAATAGAATGGAATGACAAGAACGCATCAAAGGATTTTGATGTTATTTGCACTTCACTGTGGCATTTGAATATATTCTGCACATCTTTCCCCATCAGGATATCTTTGGTTTTAAAGGTCACGAGACAGCATTATGAGGAGGTAACATAAGCTGAGCTGCTTAATTGTTCAATACAATGGGAAAAGGGCCTTGTCTTCTGAAGACGCAAAATGCAGCATAAAACTAAGCAGGCCTGGGTCTTGTCAGTGCTGGGATAGAAAACCACCTTTCTGGGATAGAAAACCACCTTTGGAAACCTGTGTATACAGACTTGAGTCCCCCGATGGAGGAAAAGAGAGATTTAAATGCTTTTTAGACCAGCAGGTGATGCCTTATGTTTGAGGTGTGGGGGTTTTTTAGTGGTGGCTCCTCGCATGATGAACTCCTTCACTATTGAGATGCAACTGGCCTCTTATTTTCTTTTAGGTTAGGAGGGAAGAACATGGGGCCAGTCTTGGCTTGCCAGGGGGTCCATTTCAGCTCATGAGGCCGTTTTCCCCAAACCCTGGATGTCACTGGATTATGTCAGCAGATAGGGTTCAAATCTGATGGGTGCTGTTTTACCATTGTGTTTCCTTGCATTCATAGTTTGGCTTAGCATTACTTGTGAATAAAGCCATAGCATTCAGTGCCTTCTCCTCTGTTGCATCACGACACATCGCTAGCTTGGACACAGAGTCTTGTCTCTCGCATTTATTTATTGCAGCTGCAGACGTTAGCTTCTTGCGCTAGGAATGGATTAATGTCAATTTCAGTTTGTTACTTTTCCAGTCTTACATTCAGTTCTCAACATTTCTGCAGCAATTTGCCTTAAAAAAGCACACACACAAAAACTGCTCATTGGCATTTTACTGCATATTCCCCCCCCCCAAACACACATTTTATGTTTGACTAATACACACATTTACAAGCAATTATAACATTTTCCAGCATAACAACTTAAGTTCTTAATACCATAGGCACCTTTTAAGTTTCCCTGCCATTTTAAAGTAATGATGTATTTATTAACTTTCAGTAATTGTCAAAATAAGTCAATCAACTTATAGGCCTTGATCTCTGCCCGCCCCTCCCAAGAAATGACTGACCCGATTAAAGAGTTTGAGATTTTATATTGGAATTGCTAGCATTGCTTAACTCCTGCAACTCTATATTTGCAACCTGTTTACATTTAGCTTGGAGTTGTTTTAAATTTGTTATTTAGCCTTTTTAGACATAAAAATGTTTTCCAGAGGGGATAAATATATATATATAAATCAGCCAGGCAACTCAATCAGCTGCAATTCCAATTATAGTTGATGAAAAAATTGCAGTCTATTTTTTCATATTTAATACTAGGTTATTTTTGTTGTTGTTGTATCTTCAGTTTTTGACTGCTGCGGTGGTCTGGTTCTTGCTGCTTCTGACAAGTTTACATATTTTGCATGACTGTTAAGCCTCAGGGTGGCACAGGGTTTAGTAACAGGAGTCCTTATAGGAAACATCCCGTATTTTGTGGTCATCCTGACAGCACATTTTGCAACTGAAAAAGCAGAAATATAAAACATGAATGGTTAGCAAATGTGGGGGCAAAGGGCTGTTTCGTTGTGTATTTATTTTATGCCTTCCGATAACAGTGCTGTGTTACATTTTGTAGCCCAAGAGATATATTTGATCTCTGCATGTCAAATGTTTTACAAAAGTAACAAAAAGAAACAGAAATATTTGTATTTTCTCAAGTAGCAGCTGGGAATACCAACTAGGTAAAGCCTGTTACTTAGTATTTTATTTGTACAGGTGTGGACAAAATCAGTTTGTGTCTGAGAGACTAAACAGCCAGGACAGAGTTAGCAGGTGTGTAGGACCAGGTATTAGGGACGTGGGTGGCGCTGTGGGTTAAACCACAGAGCCTAGGGCTTGCCGATCAGAAGGTTGGCGGTTCGAATCCCCACGATGGGGTGAGCTCCTGTTGCTCGGTCCCTGCTCCTGCCATCCTAGTACAGTGGTACCTCCGGTTACATACGCTGCAGGTTACATACGCTTCAGGTTACAGACTCCGCTAACCCATAAATAGTACCTCAGGTTAAGAACTTTGCTTCAGGATGAGAACAGAAATCGTGCTCCAGTGGCGTGGCAGCAGCGGGAGGCCCCATTAGCTAAAGTGGTGCTTCAGGTTAAGAACAGTTTCACTTCAAGTATGGACCCCCAGAACGAATTAAGTACTTAACCCGAGGTACCACTGTAGTTCGAAAGCACGAAGTGCAAGTAGATAAATAGGTACCGCTCCGGCGGGAAGGTAAACGGCATTTCCGTGCGCTGCTCTGGTTCGCCACATGACCTGGCCACATGACCCGGAAGCTGTACGCCGGCTCCCTCGGCCAATAAAGCAAGATGAGCACCGCAACCCCAGAGTCGTCCGTGACTGAACCTTATGGCCAGGGGTCCCTTTACCTTTACCTTTAGGACCAGGTAATATAGTTCTCTGCCCTTTTCAAAGGCTCCCTTTGTCAGGTCCAACAGATATCTAGGCCAGAGGTTTCCAAAATTATTTGGCTTACCACTCCCTTTTAAGAAACAAAAATTATGCAGTGCCCTCTGGAAATCTACTTTCTTTAAGTGAACAAAAAGATAGATGCAGTAACCAATTTGCATTCTTTTAGGTATCTATATTTCTACCTACAATTTCTACCTACTGCTAAATCCTGTGCATGTTTACTCAAAGGAATACAGAGGTACCTTGGTTCCCAAACTTAATCCGTTCCAGAAGTCTGTTCCAAAACCAAAGCATTCCAAAACCAAGGCGCGCTTTCCCATAGAAAGTAATGGAAAACAGATTAGTCTGTTCCAGACTTTTAAAAACAGTAATTTAACATGAGTTTTGCTATCTAATGAGACCATTGATCCATAAAATGAAAACAATAATCAATGAACTGTACTATAAAATAAATAAGACAATATTGTAGATGATAAAAAAAAAAAAAATATTACCTGCACTGATAATAGTCATTGTTTGGATGGAGGCTTTTATCCATTTCCGCACACAATCAGTCACACAATCAATCAATCAATCAATCAATCAGTAGCTGAACTGGGTTACACAGTCACAAAAACAAATGAACTGAAAAAGCCTCAGAAATAAAGATGCAACATAAATAGCAAAAACAAAAGCACCAAACTTAATCCGTTCCAGAAGTCCGTTCGACTTCTGAAATGTTCGAAAACCAAGGCGCAACTTCTGATTGGTGCAGGCGCCCCGGAAACAATAGCCATCAGCCGCATCAGATGTTTGGCTTCTGAAAAACGTTCAAAAACTGGAACACTTACTTCTGGGTTTGTGGCGTTTGGGAACCAAGGCATTTGAGTACCATGGCATTTGAGAACCAAGGTACCACTGTAGTCTGATCCTCCCCAGGGGCGGTGACACTGCCCCAGCCTGCCTGTCATTGGCCAAATAGGCAGGCGAGCTGTCACCCACTTCCTGAGTCTGGGTGAGGATGAAAGCATTCATCCAAGCTTGGGAAAAACCCACAGCTCCATCATAACCACCACTGGAGGCAATGTTGTCGTCCCACAACAGCGCCTGACTTGGTGGTAAGCCAAAAACCGGTGAAACATGTATGAATGGTTTTTCAAAATGCTCTTTTTTATGCTTCCACCACCGCCTTGTTTTCATTCAACTCTCTCGAATGCACCCCAGCATCCTATCATCCCCCTGGATCGTTCCAGCTCACCCCCAGGGGGCAGTATCTCCCACTTTGGGAAACATAGTCCAAAACTGAAGATACGACAACAAAAATGAACCTAGTATTAAATATGAAAAAATGGTCTGTAATTTTTTCATCGACTGTAATTGGAATGGCAGCTGATTGAGTTGCCTGGCTGATATATATATTCCCCTCTGGAAAACACTTTTCATGTCTAAAAATGCTAAATAACAAATCCAAAGGAACTGCAAGCTAAATCTAAACAGGTTGCAAAGATAGAGTTGCAGGAGTTAAGCCAGGGGTCAGCAAACTTTTTCAGCCGGGGGCCAGCCCACTGTCCCTCAGACCTTGTGGGGGGCCGGACTATATTTTTGGGGGGGGAAATGAACGAATTTCTATGCCCCACAAATAACCCAGAGATGCATTTTAAATAAAAGCACACATTCTACTCATTTGAAAACAAGCTGATTCCCGGACCGTCCGCAGGCCGGATTTAGAAGGCAATTGGGCCAGATTCAGCCCCCGGGCCTTAGTTTGCCTACCCATGAGTTAAGCAATGCTAGCAATTCCTATATAAAATCTGAAACTCTTTAATCGAGTCAGTCATTTCTTGGGGGGTAGGGCAGGGGGGCAAAGATCAAGGTCTATAAGTTGATTGACTTATTTTGACAATTACTGAAAGTTAATAAATACATAATTACCTAAAAACGGCAGGGAAAGGTGCATATGGTATTAAGGACTTGTTTTTATTCAACACTCCCAGTTGCGCCCAAGCATATTACCACCCCCCCGGATTGTTCTAGCGCCCCTAGGGGGCAGTATCGGCCACTTTGGGAAACACTGATCTAGGTCATCTTCAGCAATCCTATGCTTTATTCCAGTGGCAGTGGTCTTTAAAATTTCAGTGGTGCCCTGTGCAAAATTCGGTGCCCCCCTGTCCCTCGCCTTCCTCTCTGCTCAATTCACTACTCTACGGTTCCAAAACCCTGCAGCGCCCTCTAGTGTTGGCACTCAGTGGGGCGGAACTGGATGCACTGGCCGCCTCTGTTTATTCCAGCTTCAGTAACAGTGATCAGTAAACATGGAGCAATTCCGAAGGCTCTGAAAAAGCTCAATATGGAGGCCAAATGGCCGAAGTATTGGGAGATTTTGGAACAGGAGGGTGACAAATTGAAACTGGAGAGTTTTGAGAAATTAAGAGACAAAGTGCGAGATTGGCTTCAGTATTATCAAATAAGGGAGGTTTACAATTTGGACAGAAAAAATGGATTCCAGGTGGAAAAATCAAAATTGGAAACAGAACTTTTAGATCCTAAAACTAAGGTATTATCAAGAATGTATAACTTGCTGTTGAGATGGAACACTCAAGATGAAACAGTTAAATCTGCTATGATTAAATGGGCACAAGATGCTGGACATAACATTATGTTTGCTGACTGGGAACAGTTATGGACCACAGGTATGAAGTTTACGGCATGTAGTGCCTTAAGAGAGAATATTATGAAAATGATATACAGGTGGTACATGACGCCAGTCAAGCTTGCAAAAATATATCATTTGTCCGATAATAAGTTTTGGAAATGTAAAGAAAATGAAGGTACATTTTTTCACCTTTGGTGGACGTGCCCAAGGATTAAGGCTTTCTGGGAAATGATATATAATGAAATGAAAAAGGTATTTAAGTATACCTTTCTGAAGAAACCAGAGGCCTTTCTCCTGGGCATGGTCGGCCAATTGGTGTCAAAAAAGGATAGAACTTTCTTTATGTACGCCACAACAGCAGCAAGAATACTTATCGCAAAGTATTGGAAGACACAAGATCTACCCACTCTGGAAGAATGGCAGATGAAAGTAATAGACTATATGGAGTTGGCGGAAATGACTGGCAGAATCCGGGACCAGGGAGAAGAGTCGGTGGAAGAAGACTGGAAGAAATTTAAAGTTTATCTGCAGAAATATTGTAAAATTATTGAAAGTTAAAATGATGTTGGATTGAAACGAAGCGGTTTCAGCAACAAGGTTAAAATGAATCTGTAAAAATAGATTGATAACAGATGAAAATATAAAGTTATAAGGTGTTAAGATATTGGATTAAGATTAAAACAAAGAGGGAAAGGATTTGCTGAACTAAATAATGTGAATTGGAATACAGAAAAGGGAGGTGTGAGGGAGTCAGGGAAATAAGTAAAGGAAGTATAAGATAAAGAAAAGATGGATTTATTTTTAAGTGTTTTTTTCTTTCTTTTTTGTATTTTGTATCTTGAAATTTTCCCGTGTATTTTTCTTATCTCGTTTTCTTTGTTATTTTTCTTCATTAACCTTTTTTGTTCTGTAAAACCTTAATAAATATATTTTAAAAAAACAACATGGAGCAATTCCTCCCCCCCCCCATAGGTTTGATCAGTCTTGGAAAATTCACCTATTTAAAGGGTCTCTGTGTGTCCAACAAAAGCATTGAATGAATAGTGCGCAACGCTGAACATGTGATCTCTATTAATGGCTTCTCATACATTGGGATAAAGCAAAACAAGTCCCATTGCAGCCAACTGAGATCAGTGTGTTTAGATTGAAAACAGGAATGGCATCCTATAGCCGCAGACACCAAAGGGACACAGAAGAGGCCACATATATTCAAAAGTAGCACATGCGCCCCTGGTTTTTGGCCGTGCCTTTTAAATCTGTAGTTCATCTGTGCTTAATCTGCATGACCTCGGGGTTGAAAGCTTGGCTGAGCTTGAGTTGCAGAAGCTGAACTCCACAAGACAATGTTAAGATTGCTGAACTTTAGCAAGGTTAACACATAAAGAAAGCAGTTCTAACTTGCTGCGTTATATACTGAGTTCATTTTGCTCCCCCCCCCCACAGTTGTAGATAGCGCAAAGCCATTTGATGCCCAAGTTTTTTCCTTAACAATTTCTAGCATTTACTTGAACAAAAGTCATACCAGAATACCTTCTCAACAAACAAAAATGGAAAGCGAGCTAGGTCCCAGCTCAAGAAGAATGGCAACTTCAGCTGATGGAATATGCACAGCTTGTGGCTCTAACATATAGAAGAAGAGAAGAAGAAGAACACACGTTTAAAGAAGATTGGAAAATGTTTATTGAATATATTGGGTGGTGGAATTGTGTACACTTGAAAACGTTGGCAGCATTAAGATCCTGTAAATTCAACAGTGTAAATAAGTGTTGATGGATGTAATAATGGAATACTGAATGGTTTAGTTTATGTAAAATACGCAGGGATTTATGTTATGCAAAGGGATGCGGGTGGCACTGTGGGTTAAACCGCAGAGCCTAGGACTTGCCGATCAGAAGGTCGGTGGTTCGAATCTCTGCAAAGGAGTGAGCTCCCGTTGCTCGGTCCCTGCTCCTGCCAACCTAGCAGTTCGAAAGCACGTCAAAGTGCAAGTAGATAAATAGGTACCGCTCTGGCGGGAAGGTAAACAGTGTTTCTGTGCGCTGCTCTGGTTTGCCAGAAGTGGCTTACTCATGCTGGCCACATGACCCAGAAGCTGTACGCCGGCTCCCTCAGCCAATAAAGCGGGATGAGCGCTGCAACCCCAGACTCAGTCACAACTGGACCTAATGGTCAGGGGTCCCTTTACCTTTATGTTATGCAAAATGAACCATGGAAGGAGAAGAAGGGAAGTCATTGAGATGTTAAGGTTGTTTAAATGAATATTCTAAATTGCAAAACAGAAAAAATTAATAAAAATTGTATTTATTTATATAAAACAAACAAAAATAGGTATTACAACTGGGACTCACAAGATAACATTGTAGTATATCCTCATTGCCTAGTAATTGGCAAACAAACTACGAATAGTAACCAAGCATTGATTTGGGCATACAGTGGGACCTTGGTTCTTGAACAGCTTAGTTGCCGAACAAATTGGCTCCCGAACGGCGCAAACCCGGAAGTAAGTGTTCTGGTTTGAGAACGTTTTTCGGAAGCCGAACATCTGATGTGGCTTCTGATTGAGTGCAGGAAGCTTCTGTAGCCAATCAGAAGCCACGCCTTGGTTTTCGAACAGTTCCAGGAGTAGAACTGACTCCCTGAACGGATTAAGTTTAACAAGCAAGGTACCACTGTATAGCTCATATTATTATTATTATTATTTTCAGACAACCTGGCAATCTGGATTGTGGCTTATTGTTTTCACAGTGTGGCAGGAGCAGGGGAGGAGTCCTGTGGGAACTAGCAACCATAATTCAAAACAAGCTATGGTTTAATGGGAAAAAGCAGGCTACTGATAATGATCATCACATTGAACCACAGTTTGTTTTAAGCTATGGTTTGCTGTGACATGTGTACTGCGCCCAAGCATCACAGCCATGTTTTACCACATCAAATTAAAACAGCAATGAACAACCAAGTGAATTCAGGGTTCAGACAGTTTCTATAGTAGGTCTAAGCAATATTTGGGCTTAGAGGGTGTTCTTCCCTTCAATACTGGGGGGGGGGGCAGGGAATCAGCCCTAGGAAATCTTTGTTAAAATGTGGAACACCTCACATGCTTGCAGATAGTATCTAAAACACAATAAAGCAACCTGTTTGATTTTCATTTTGTAGGAGAAGTTGAGTGTGAACCTCCTAATGGAAAACTGAATAGATACACAGGAGTTATTTCCTGGGATGTTAACAAATACTGCCTTAATAATGAAATGCTGCTGTTACGAGGTTGTATGTTGAGAAACACTGAGTGGTGCTTTGGAATGGTTATTTTTGCAGGTAAATATGAACTTTTAATTATTTCTAATCTTACCAACAAAAACATTTCCCCCAGTCCTTATATACATTGCGTGGAGAGGCGGAGTCCCCCAGATCCCGAGTGGCCCCCCCGTCATGTGGAATAACGACTCAAGACAACGTGCTATGGGATTAAATTGGCCACAACTTTATTAAATTTCAAATGTAGGTAGACCTTGGCTCAGGCATTGGGCGTTACCCCTCCCCAGTCCCCAGCCGGGGACCTAGGGAGCATCAGGGCTATCCAGTGTTTGTGTGGGGGATGGGCCGGCTCTGGAGAACATATGTTCAAGCAGAGATAGCCGCCCCCGTTACGCCGCCACCGCAGGGGAGAGCAATGACGACCTTTCGGCGTACGGTCAAAGCCTCCCTTCAGAAACCCCTTTAACGGGGAACCCTGGTATCGCTGCCGCAAAGAGGAAGATGGACTAAACCGCCAAAGTTGTGACATTTTGCTACGGGAAAGGCTAAACCTGCCAAGCAGGGGAATTCCTTTCCGGCCTTTTAACAACCACCTTAACATAGCATACCTGTGAAGAAAAGTTAACCTGCAAAATAAGACATTAACTGAGGGTGGGTAGGGGGGAGAAGCTCTGGAGCCAAGTGAGGATTCCCAGGTAAGATCCTCCCTCTATTGTGTGGGCAGGTAATCCCTCCCCTACCTGGCCTGGTCTCCTTGGCAACGCTTCCCCCAGGCGGGATTGGACAACTGGCTGAGGTAGGCGGAGACCTCCAGGTATCCCACCTGGGGGAAGGCAAAGCCAAGCCTATGCTGATGGAGCCGCTCCAGATCCAGGGGCTGCGCACGTCCACGCAAAGGGTGCCCCCCGTTTTTATGTGGGGAGCGGTCATTACCTAATATTGATAAGTATGTAAAATCACCTAATAATAGTGAATGCTAATAACAAAAACAGCTAATCTACATATTTTTGGAGAATTGTCTGTTGGCTATGTATTTGGATGTCTTAAGATATTGTAATCAAATTTTTCATGGTGGCTCCTCTGATCAAGGAACGGATCTTGCATCCAGAGGGGTGGAGCCAACTTTTGAAAGCTGCCCTGATTTTTTGGTTTCCTGTAATTCGGTATGAGATTGCAAGTGATATACAGCCTAAAACATGATTAAAAACAGAAGAACTGCATAAAAATAATATATTGATGGATAGAAAAGTTTGAACCTGATGGGTGACCAGTTTCAAAGTAATCTACTTAGATAATGTGCTAGGGGTTTAAAAAAGAATATTAATTCCATTTTTTATAGGCCCTGACACTAAGTTAATGCAGAACAGTGGCAAAACTGAATTGAAACGAACAAGCATTGATCGCCTGATGAATACTTTGGTATTGTGGGTAAGTGACTACAGTAGGACCACAAAACTTAATCTGACATCTTAAATATAGTTTCCTTGAACATTATGTATAAAGGTATAATTCCTTAAAATAAGACGAGGGATGCCTGTACTGTCATCAGCATCAGTAGGGATGTTGGAGAATTCTGATGGAAATGGAAATGAAAGTGGAAGTTGTTGATGTTGACTTATTTGTCCCATGTCTGGATTGAATCCATTGCTTTTTTCAGTCTGCAAAGAATACGTAATTAAATACTCCCCCTTTAAATTGTGTTTCCTTTGCACTGGAGGGGACATGGGTGGCGCTATGGTCTAAACCACAGAGCCTAGGGCTTGCCAATCAGATGGTTGGTGGTTCAAATCCCCACGAAGGGGTGAGCTCCCGTTGTTCAGTCACTACTCCTGCCAACCTAGCAGTTTGAAAACATGTCAGAGTGCAAGTAGATAAATAGGTACCACTCTGGCGGGAAGGTAAATGGGGTTTCTGTGTGCTGCTCTGGTTCGCCAGAAGCAGCTTAGTCATGCTGGCCACATGGACAAACGCTGGCTCCCTCGGCCAGTAAAGCAAGATGAGCGCCGCAACCCCAGAGTCGTCCACGACTGGACTTAATGGTCAGGGGTCCCTTTACCTCTTTACCTTGCACTGGAACAAAGGATGTGGAAATAATTGTGTTATTAATTATGTTAAATTCATGTCTTACCTAAGTAGTTATAAGTCAGCTACATTAAACAGCAGGCAGCAAAGCAAATTACTTAGTATTTGGTGGAACCTGAACTGCAGCAGAACAGCAACAGTGCCAACTGAGAGGCAATGTGGTGTAGTGGTTGAAGTGTTAGACTAGGACTTGGGAGACCAGGGTTTGAATCCCCATGCAAACATGAAACACACTGGGTAGCCTCAGGGGAGTCACTCAGTCTCAGCCTAACCTACCTCACAGGGCTGTTGTAAGGATAAGATGAGGAGGAGAGGAACTGTGTACAGTGGTACCTCGGGTTACATATGCTTCAGGTTACATACGCTTCAGGTTACAGATGCTTCAGGTTACAGACTCCGCTTCAGGTTACATATGCTTCAGGTTACATACGCTTCAGGTTACAGACTCCGCTAACCCAGAAATAGTACCTCGGGTTAAGAACTTTGCTTCAGGATGAGAACAGAAATCGTGCTCCAGTGGCATGGCGGCAGTGGGAGGCCCCATTAGCTAAAGTGGTGCTTCAGGTTAAGAACAGTTTCAGGTTAAGAACGGACCTCTGGAACGAATTAAGTACTTAATCTGAGGTACCACTGTATACTGCTTTGATATCTTCAGGGGAAAGATGGTGGAATATAAATGAATGAATGTAAATCAATGAACAAACAAACAAACAAACTGATGAAGACAGGTCAGAATGGAAATTACTGCCTCCTTACATGCTGATGTACCAGTAGCTGGGTTAGTAACAGTGGGAGCCACTGTTAAAATTTCCCACGGTGCCCTGCAGTATCCCTGATATAAAGTTGTTCCAGGACACCTGAGGCAATTTAAATGATTGGCCTTGTTGTGCTGATGCCGTTCGCTGATGCCACCAGGTAAGCCCACCACGACATGTGGGAGGCCGTCAGTGTTGGAGGAACCCCACCAGAGGGCACTATACTGAAAGGCCCCTCAGTTGTGGTGCTGTGCCTGAATCACACACATGCCCGAACTTCCTTGAAATGAGCATGTTTCCTGTCATGGCCCTGCTGGCTCCTATCTGTATTACAAAATCTATCTGTTCCATACCCGACTAAATATCACAGCTTTCTCAGAGAATCCTGGAACTTGGTCACAGAACTACAATTTCCTGGATTCTCTAGAAAGAAGGGATTAAGATTAAAACACTGGGTGGGTGGGTGGATGGGTGTGTACCCCTCTGTCTCAGGAGAAATCCTGTAGCAGTCCTGACATTATTCCAAAGTTGGCATTCAGCGTGGATTTCACTATAGAATTCACTATAGATTTTCAGAAGTTTTTATTAAGTTTTTAAAAAACTTGAATCAACTAATTGTTTCCTCTTGGGAGAATTTCTTATTTTCAGACCTGCTTCCCAAGTAATCAGCATGGCACAGAATGTTGGACAGGGAGATCTGGATTCAAATTACTGCTCAGCTTTAAAACTTTAGGGTGTAGCCTACCCTACCTCACAGCAGTGGCGTAGCGTGGGTTGTCAGCACCCGGGGCAAGGCAAGTAATTTGCACCCCCTAACCCTGGATTTGCGCCCCCTAACCCTAACCCTATCCCTAACCCCCAGATGTTGCGCCCGGTGAGGCCGGCACCCCCTGCACCCCCCATGCTACGCCACTGCCTCACAGGGTTGTTATGTGGATAAAATTGCTGGTGATTAGGATAATTATGCATGCAGTCCTTGGCTTCTGAGTGGAAAGACTCTCTCTCTATATATATAGAGAGAGAGAGAGAGAGGGGGAGAGAGTGTATATATATATATATATATATATATATATATATATATATATATAGACTGTAGATGGATGGATATATAGATGACAGATAGATAGATGATGATAGATAGATAGATAGATAGATAGATAGATAGATAGATAGATAGAGATATAGATACATAGATAGATAGATAGATAGATAGATAGATAGATAGATAGATAGATAGATGATAGATAGATAGATGATAGATAGGGATGCGGGTGATGTTGTGGTCTAAACCACTGAGCCTCTTGGGCTTGCTGATCAGAAGGTCGGCAATTCGAATCCCCACAACAGAGTGAGCTCCCGTTGCTCTGTCCCAGCTCCTGCCAACCTAGCAGTTCGAAAGCACACCAGAGCAAATAGATAAATAGGTACTGCTGCGGTGGGAAGGCAAATGATGTTTCCATGCGCTCTGGTTTCCGTCACAGTGTTCCGTTGCACCAGGAGCAGTTTAGTCCTGCTGGCCACATGACCCGGAAAGCTGTGGACAAACTCCGGCTCCCTTGGCCTGAAAGCAAGATGAGTGCCACACCCCATAGTTGCCAGGGGTCTTTTACCATTACCTTTTACTTTATATATAAACATTTAAAAGTGAAAAACAACTTGTTCTTGGCAATCCGTCTGTCTCGGGAGACAATGGAAAAGTGCACTTTCAGGGGATGGTCAAACCATCACAGAGCGACTTTGCCTGCTGTGGTTGCAGAGACTGATATGGGAGAGACATGTTTCATTGCAGGGGGAGCAGGTGAAGGCATGTGGTTTTGCTGCTGCAGATGCAGCACGGTGTATCTTCTCTCTGCTCTCTTCCCAGTGGTCATTCCTTCTATAATCACTGCTGTGGATTGTCTCCAGGTGCTACTACCATCTGCAAGGGATTCCCATATGGCTGGGTTAATGTTGTCAACTGATACCCCCCCCCCAAAAAAAACCTTGTATGAACTAATATATTCATAAATAACTGTTGCTTCTTTGCAGCCATGGTTTCCACAATCACAGCAGCACTGTTGCAACAAATAGGAATTGTAACCCCAAAATGGCAGCTCTAGTACAGTGGTACCTTTGGTTGCAAACGGGATCCGTTCCGGAGCCCCATTCACATCCCGAAGCGAACGCAACCCGTGTCTGCGCAAGCACGGGTCGCGATTCACTGCATCTGCGCATGCGTGTGACATCATTTTGAGCTACAGATAGGTAGCCGTGTTGGTCTGCCATGGTCAAAACAAAATAAAAAAAATTCCTTCCAGTAGCACCTTAAAGACCAACTGAGTTAGTTCTAGGTATGAGCTTTCGTGTGCATGCACACTTCTTCAGATACACTGAAACAGAAGTCACCGGACCTTTCTATATAGTGAGAAGGTGGGGAGGGGTATTACTCAGAAGGGTGGTGGGAATGGGTGATTGGCAGATAGCTGCGATGAGCCTGTTGACGACTCTTAACGACTGCAATAGGTCTAACAGGAAAAAGCAAGGGGTGAGAAGGTGAAAAATGGCTTTGTCATGTATAATGAGATAAGAATCCAATGTCTTTATTCAAACCAGGTCTCTCCATAGTTTTAAGTTTGGTGATAAGTTGCAATTCAGCAGCTTCTCTTTCCAGTCTATTTCTGAAATTCCTTTGTAATAGAACAGCTACTTTGAGATCTTGTATAGAATGTCCTGGGAGATTGAAGTGTTCTCCTACTGGTTTTTCTGTCTTGTGGTTCCTGATGTCGGATTTATGTCCATTTATTCTTTGGCGTAAGGTCTGGCCTGTTTGTCCTTTGCTGCCACATACACCCGGACAACACCATTACTGGCCCCAACAACATCACACATACCATCTCGGGACTATTTAATTGCTCATCGTCTAACATTGTGTATGCCATAAAATGCCAACAGTGTCCTTCAGCTCTCTATATTGGACAAACAGGCATGAACGCATTCCATTACTTCTGGGTAACGCATTCCATTACTTCTGGGTCGCCGTGGAGCGTAACCTGAAAGCGCTCAACCTGAAGCATATTTAACTCGAGGTATGACTGCACAGTGGTACCTTGGTTCTCGAACTTAATCCATTCCGGGAGGCCGTTTGACTCCCAAAACCGTTCGAAAACCAAGGTGCATCTTTCAATTGGCTGCAGGACCCTCCTGCAGCCAATCGGAAGCGGCAGAAGCCACGTCGGACGTTCGGCTTCCAAAAAACATTCGCAAACCGGAACACTTACTTCTGGGTTTGCGGCGTTCGGGAGCCGATTTCTTCGACAACTAAGCCGTTCGAGAACCAAGGTACCACTGTACTTCTCTTCAATTGAAAGCCACCCTTTGCGTGCTTTTGCGGGGGCAGGACGGTGGGGGTGGGGTGAAACGAGACCATGGAGCATTGCAATGTTTCACGCGAATCGAATTGAGAAATAGGGCATTGTATGTAGAGAGAGCTCTTAACGAGAGGGAAAGCAAAATATGTCCTGGTTGGGCAAAAAGAAATTCAACTTGCATTTTCAGAGCTATCTGCAAACTTTCCAGACCATTAGTCCAATCAATAAAGTTAGAAAAATGCAACTTGAACCAGACATTGGTAAGAATATTTGCAATAAGTACCGGCTGTGGTTTTTAATTAGCTACTAAAACAATAGAAAGTTGGGTGGTGTGCGGTCGTTGTTTTGTCAGCATTTGACATATTTGCTTAATATAGGATTACACAGATGTCGGGCCAAATTCTGAAATCTGTGCCATGGACCGAGATCTGCCACAAGGCCCATGCCTTTAGTAGGTGGCTGCAAGGCGTTGCATCACCCCAGAGGGAATATAAGGAGACAGTTTGTCTTAGGAATGTATCCCAGAACATTCTGGCAAGCACAGGGAATATGTAGTGCCAATCCCATATAAGGAACCAGTACAGAAAGAGTGGGAAAGCTTCTATTCGGAGCAGAGAACTCAGCGACTTTAATTCTCCTGCCTGGCCTTGGAACACTGTGCAAAAGATGGCGAGGGGAGGCTCCTTCTTTTGGACCACAGCTGAAGGGTGCTGGGTTGGTGAAGGCTTTTGTAGGTATCTATAGAACAGGGGGACGTGGGTGGCGCTGTGGGTTAAACCACAGAGCCTAGGACTTGCCGATCAGAAGGTCGGCTGTTTGAATCCCCCCCGATGGGGTGAGCTCCCATTACTCGGTCCCTGCTCCTGCCCACCTAGCAGTTCGAAAGCACGTCAAAGTGCAAGTAGATAAATAGGTACCATTCCGGCGGGAAGGTAAATGGCGTTTCCGTGCGCTGCTCTGGTTCGCCAGAAGCGGCTTAGTCATGCTAGCCACATGACCCTGAAGCTGTACGCCAGCTCCCTTGGCCAATAAAGTGAGATGAGCGCCGCAACCCCAGAGTCAGCCACGACTGGACCTAATGGTCAGGGGTCCCTTTACCTTTACCTTACATCAGTGTTTAGTTCTTATTTAAGATATCGGGTTATTCATTTTGTAAGACCAGAGCAAGAGGCTGTTTGTTGATGAACAGTTGTTGGCCACGACTGGACCTAAAGGGACCCCTCCCTTTACCTTTACCTATAGAACAGTGGGTCCCAATGCAGGCGGTTGGATTACCTAGGGGGGCACAAACAGGCAGGGGGGCACAGGAGGTGTAAATGACATTGAAAAGCTGGTATCACCAGATCGAATTCATAATTGTTGACTTAATTAAACTACATAGTTTTAATTGGATCTTAAATAAATAGTTACTGTTTTAATTTTTTATTGCACTGTTATATTTCACAGTGGGTTCTGCAAACCATGATTCTGAATAATGCTTTTTATATACAGTGGTGCCTCGCAAGACGAAAAGAATCCGTTCCGCGAGTCTCTTTGTCTAGCAGTTTTTTCGTCTTGCAAAGCAAGCCCATTGACGGCTTAGCGGATTAGCGCTATTAGCAGTTTAGCGGCTTTTAGCGGCTTAGTGGATAAGCGGATAAGCGGATAAGCGGCTTAGAAAAAGGGGGGGGAGGGAAAAAAACCCCGCAGGAACTCGCAAGACATTTTCATCTTGCGAAGCAAGCCCATAGGAAAATCGTTTTGCGAAGCACCTCCAAAATGGAAAACTCTTTCGTCTAGCGAGTTTTCCGTCTTGCGAGGCATTCATCTTGCGGGGCACCACTGTATTCGGGTAAGGGGCAGTGGGGATGCGTTTATAGTGGCCCAATAAGGTTTTTGCAGCTGTTAGGTGCTGGTGTGGTTGCTCGAGAGCAAACAGGCAAAACTCTGACCTGTCTTTTCCAGGCTTTATTCTTAGTACAAACTATTTACAGTGAAGAGCGTCGCAGGTTCATGCATTGGGACCCACTGTTCTATAGGTAAAGGTAAAGTTCATGTCTGGCTCAGTCGCTAGCAGAATCTGGGAGTGGTCGGTCCTTGTACCTCCCCTAGCATAATAGTCCCATGACCCCCAACCTTCTCCTCCCCTCCCTGCACTGAAACCTACTGCGCAGAATGGGTGCTGGCAAAGGGGTACTTCCCTCCCCTCTGATTTGCTCAGGCTCGGTGTTGAGTCTCTCCCTAGCATCCTCTGGTCCCTGCACCTCCTCTCCACTGGAAGTGGGGCTTTCCTCCTCGCCAGAGGAGGAACTGCTTCGCAAGATTTTCGGAGGTTCCCCATAACACAACTGTCCTTCCACCTCTCGCCTCTGAGCTGATGGCAGTTCCCTGACAGCAGCTACTGATTTCGCAGTGTTTTATTATGTTTTTGTATATGTTGGAAGCCGCCCAGAGTGGCTGGAGCAACCCAGTCAGATGGGTGGGGTACAAATACAGTGGTACCTCGGGTTACATACGCTTCAGGTTACAGACTCCACTAAGCCAGAAATAGTGCTTCAGGTTAAGAACTTTGCTTCAGGATGAGAACAGAAATCGTGCTTCGGCGGTGCGGCGGCAGCAGGAGGCCCCATTAGCTAAAGTGGTGCTTCAGGTTAAGGGAAATTTCAGGTTAAGTACAGACCTCTGGAACGAATTAAGTACTTAACCTGAGGTACCACTGGAATAATAATCACCATCGTCATCATCATTAAGATTTAAGATTCATAAAATGCCCCCAATATCCACAGTGCACAGGAGCTTCCCGCGGCCAATCAGAAGTCGTTCTTTGCACAGAACCTATTCTTAGCATCCTTACAAACCTGCCCCCCCACCTGGCCTTGGGTTGGAGGTGTGGGGTTTCAGATTTCTCTCTTTCCCCCTGTCCTCTGCAAGATCCCTCCAGAAGACAAGGTGTCCAAGGGGAGGGCTTAACAGCTGCAAATGAGACCTGATTAGTTTGTGGGGAGATTAGACGGCAGCTGCTATTTAATGAATATTCTTCTCAGTTTGTTGCAAAGAGGTTGGAACACTGCATGAAGTGTTGGCCCACGCTTTCCACTGCATTTTTCTGTCACTTTCCTTATCGTTTAAAGTCCAGTCCTTTGGGGAAGTGGATTTGCTCTGTACGAATTCCAAATCAGCTTTAATTGCAAAGCCTGAATTTGACTGAATGTGTGGGATGTGATTGAATCCCATGGAAGATAGTAACAGTCTGGATGTACCCTATGTCTCCAAGACCCATTTTTTTCAATAATAATTTTATTTTTTATTTTCAACTTTTACCAACATTTTAGCCAGAAAAACAAACTCTCAACAAATCTAATTTACCTTCCCCTCAACTTCCCTCCCCTCCCTTCTGCCGTTATTTATTTCATATCTTTTTGTTACTGCATATCCAATTCAAATATATTTATAATTTTTACCTTATCCTCCCCTTAATTATTTCTTACTGCACATATTTATATCAATCTGACAAAAAGGTGAATGGAGGTCACTCCCCCCCCCCCAGCCACGCCGCAGTTTAAACAGCACCAGTCCTGCACCTCGGCTAACCCGATTGGTCAGCTGGGGGGCGTGAGACAGCAGGGAGTCCTAATGCCGTGCACGGCATCCCTCCATCCCCTGCCAGGTCACACTGAGGTCCCAGATGCCCGCCCACAACTCCACCCCCCCGAGGAAGGGGAGTGGCTTTACCATCACAAAAGAATAGCCAGGCTGCCCGGGTAAAGCAATCAGTGACCATTATCAGGTATCCTGGCAGGCAGGATTTTTGCTGTAGACCGCCTCCTTCTGTGATGTATGTATGATGTTTTGGGGAGTGGTCTTGGGCTACAGGGTGGGCAATTTCAAAAGTCTATATAAGGGCTTGTGCACCATTGTTCAGGGTCCTCCTCCCTTCTGTGTGTGGTTAGTGGGGACCCTGTCACAACAGTTCCTTGAATAAAGATTAGGCTTACTAGCCGCTTTGCTTCTCAATATACTCTGACTGGCCTCTGTTATTTTCTCCTACCGATAGGGAACTCACTTAACTCTATACGGGCTCTGGAATACCCCATAAGGGAAAGGGAGCCGTTTTTTCTTATAACGCTTTTAGGAATGTTTATAATGCAATCATATTGTTCTGAAGCTCTGTTAAGCCTAGACAATAGCTCTATTCATAGTCATGCATGCACAACGTAGAAAGGTGATTTTGTGTCCAAGTACTGCACATATACATTCGAGGCAAAACAGTAGTGTTGAGAGATGAAGGGGAACTAATCTAACCTCCTTTATTGCTCTGATTTCAGATCTTTGGACTATTGGTGTTCATGGGAATCATTCTGGCAATAGGAAATTCAATTTGGGAGCATCAGATTGGCATCCATTTCAGAATTTACCTGTCTTGGAGTGCAGTGGTGAAAAGTCCTATATTTTCAGGATTTCTGACATTTTGGTCATACGTTATCATACTAAATTCGGTTGTGCCCATTTCCTTATATGTAAGGTAAGGTGTCAGATTCTGTTGCATTTACCTTTAGGTAAAAGGACCCCTGACTGTTAGGGGTGGGAAGGTAAATGGCATTTCCGTGTGCTGTGGCTTCCATCACGGTGTTCTGTTGTGCCACAACTGGTTTAGTCCTGCTGGCCACATGACCCGGAAAGCTGTGTGTGGACAAACACCGGCTCCCTCGGCCTGAAAGAGAGATGAGCACCGCAACCCCATAGTCGCCTTTGACTGGACTTAACTGTCCAGGGGTCCTTTAGCTTTGCCTTCATACGAGTATATTTATAAGGATGAAATAATTGATGCCCCGCTCAAAAGATTTACCGTATTTTTCGCTCTATAAGACACACCATACCACAAGACGCACCTAGTTTTGGGAGGAGGAAAACAAGAAAAAATATATTCTGAATTTCAGAAGCCAGAACAGCAAGAGGGATCACTGCACAGTGAAAGCAGCAATCCCTCTTGCTGTTTTGGCTTCTGTGATAGCTGCGCAGCCTGCATACGCTCCATAAGACGCACACACATTTCCCCTTACTTTTTAGGAGGGAAAAAGTTACAGATAGGTAGCCGTGTTGGTCTGCCATAGTCAAAACAAAAAATTAAAAAATAAATTAAAACCATGGAGAGACCTGGTCTGAACAAAGACATTGGATTCTTATCTCATTATACATGACAAAGCCATTTTTCACCTTCTCACCCCTTGCTTTTTCCTGTAAGACCTATTGCAGTCGTTAAGAGTCGTCAACAGGCTCATCACAGCTATCTGCCAATCACCCATTCCCACCACCCTTCTGAGTAATACCCCCTCCCCACCTTCTCACTATATAGAAGGGTCTGGTGACTTCTGTTTCAGTGTATCTGAAGAAGTGTGCATGCACATGAAAGCTCTGTTGTTGATAAGCAGTAGTCCCGTGCACAGCGGAAGGATGAGGAGTACGTGCTACATACTGTATATTGCTTTATTTACACTTCAAAGCTGGTATGTTACAGAAAAAACATCTTGCCTCTGCCGGAGCAGAGAAAAGCATCCTCTCTCCTCTAAAGCACACACTGAACTGCAAAGAACAGTGAAAAACAGGAAACCAGTGTACGTCACATCCAGTCTCCCTTTCCCGTGGGAAAACTCCAACAGTACGCTGACTGTGAAATGTAAACATTGTCTTGTGACAAGCAGTTCGCTGCACAGTGAAGAGAGCAGAAACCAACATCCTCCCCCTTTCTGTGAACATCACTGGGCAGCGTGTTCGTACAATATCAGTACAAACCCAACTTCTGCACATAGGTACAGTGTTGATCCCTTGATACAATCTTGGACAATACATCAGCAGGAATTTCATTACCTGGCATATAGGACACCGTTACGAGTCCCTTCTGAATACGTTCCCTAGCATGTTGCAACTTCAATTGCAAGTGCTTCGTGCTTTGCTTACAACCTTCAGAATTCAGCAAAGCTAAACATGCTTTGTTGTCCTGGTAAACCTGGATTGGACATTTGACAGGAATTTTCATGTCTTTGCACAATTGTAACAACCATTCACAATCTTTAAGTGAATAAGACAGTGCATTCAGTTCAGCTTCACAAGTACTTAAGCTAACTGTTGTTTGCTTCTTGCATGACCAATCAAATACACCCTGATTGTACATATAGCAAACTCCAGACGTACTTTTCCTGTCTGTAGTGTCACTTCCAAAACTTGCATCTGCAAATATCTCAAGACCACCAGACTTCTGATTGTTAAATCTCAGTCTGTAATGCATAGTGCCTTTCAAATACCGCGCTATGCGTTTCAGAGCTTTCCAATCCTTAACAGTAGGATTGTTGACTTGTCTGCTTAGCAAATTACAGCTAACAGCAATGTCTGGTCTTGAACATCTGGCAATGAAATTTAGCTTGCCTAGCACACTTCTGTACAGTGTAGTGTCAGAAAATGCTTCTTCAGTGTCATCTACCTGATAACCTGTTGTCATCGGTGTGTCTACAGGGTTAGCATCCATCAGGTTTAGTTTGCTTAACACATCAGCAATTTTCCGTGACTGGTGTACTAGAATGTTACCATCTTGATCTCTCTCTATTTCTAGAGATAGGTAGTTGTTTACCTCACCAAGATCTTTCATGTCAAAGTGCTCTTTCAGTTGAGCTAGGGCGTTATTGTACATTGTGACATCTTTCCAAAAGAATAAAAGATCATCAACATAAAACAAACAATACAGTTTCTTTTGCCCCTCCTCTTTGACAAATACACATGGATCAGCTTTCCCTTGCTTAAAACCTAGAGAAAACAATACTTCAGTGAGTTTTGTGTGCCAACACCGTGCACTTTGTTTGAGACCATAAAGGGACTTCTTCAGAGCACAAACAAATCCCTGTTTTACCTGTACGCCATCAGGTGGAAGCATATAAAGTGATTCATCTAGAGATCCGTACAGAAAAGCTGTATTTACATCATGGTGACTAATGTGTAGATTCTCCTCTGCAGCTAGCTTGAGCATAAGCCTAATGCTCTCATACCTCACTGTGGGTGAGTAGGTCTCGTGATAGTCTTCATCTGGTACCTGTGCAAAACCTCTGGCTACCAATCTGGCTTTGTGTCTGACTATCTTGCCATTTTGATCAGTCTTCGCTTTGAAGACCCATTTGCTTCCAAGCAATTTCATTCCTGGAACTACTGGAACTAGGTCCCATGTTTTGTTCCTTTCCAAGGAATCAAGCTCAGCCTTCATTGCATTTAACCATGGCTCAGCTTCCTTTGAATCCAAATCCTGGATTTCTTGGAAACTTGAAGGTTCAAATACCTTCTTGGAGCTTTTAACAGCTGTTACTGCTATCTTAGCAAACTCATCAGCAAATCTCTTTGGAGGTCTGCCTTTTGTGGCTCTTTGTGACCTGCGAATTAGCCGTAGGTCTTCAACACTCTCCTCTTCCTTCTTGGGAGAAAAGTGACCTATTGTGAACAATGGTTCCTCCAATTCTTGATCAGAGCTTTCAGAGGGTCGCATAGAGGCTTTCGCACTCTTGAAATCCTCTGAATCACCCGATTCAGTTTCAGACTCAGAATCAGAACCTTCATCAGTGGGTGTGGGTTGTTGCGGTTGCTTTTGACTATCCTCAGTCTCATCACTGTCATCAGGATAACATTGGAAAATTCCCACATTCTCCCCCCACTTGGCATTGTACTCAACACTTCTTGTGAGCTTAATTGCCTTTGAGTCAGTCATCATTATTCTGTAAGACCCTTTCTGATAACCTAGAAAGATACCATGCAATCCACGCTTGTCTAACTTGGAGTTTTGTGGTGAGTGAACCCACATGTCAGAACCAAAAATTTTCATGTGTTTGATGTATGGCTTCTTGCCAAACATCTTCTCATACGGGGTACAACCAATCGCTGAAGATAACCTGCGATTATAACTGTAAGTGAAACATGAGAGAGCTTCGGCCCAATAACTCTCTGGAAGATTTGCATCATGCAGCAAGGTTTTTAACCCTTGAAGCAATGTCTGATTTGCTCGTTCCGCAAGTCCATTCTGCCATGGCGAGCGAGGACTAGACAAATCGTGTTGAATTCCTTTCTCAGTCAGAAAAGCTTCAAACTGCTGAGAAGTGAATTCTCCCCCGTGATCACTGAAAAGAGTCTTTACCTTCTTACCATGCACATTTTCCAACCAAGCACAGAATTCCTTGAACCTAGGAAAAGCCTCTGATTTCTGCTTGAGATTGTACACATAAATATACCTGGAAAATGCATCAATGAGAACCATGAAGTACCTGTTTCCTCCCAAAGAGGGCGCTAGTGGTCCAACCAAATCAGCATGAACAATTTGGTATGGTTCTGTAGCTTGCCTACTAGACACCTTACCTTTCGCAGCCATTTTTACCTTGTTTGCTGCGCATGCCTTGCACTTCATGTGGTACCTGCAGGGTTTAATAGTCATACCTTCAACCAAGGCAGGCATCTTAGATACTGCCTCAAAATGCAAATGACCAAGTTTTCTGTGAAAATCATGAATACATTCTGCATGCAAACTTTTGTTAGAACCTGCAATGCAACAAGTGTCATCCTGCACAACATCATCATAATACAAAACATACAAACGATCAACATATTCAGCATACAATACATAATCATTTTTCTTTGTGATGATGCACCTTTTGTTCTTAAAGGAAACGTCAATATTCCGCTCATTCAGCTGTCCAACGCTGAGCAGATTATGTTTGGCATCCGGCACATAAAGCACATTCTGTATCGATAAGTCCAAACTGTGAAGAACAACAGTTCCGTAGCCTTTACTGGGGATTGTGTGGTCATCCGCCTGGTGAATCGCGCCTTCCTGCGGTGTAAAAGACACGAACAGTCGCTTATCGTTGCACATGTGGTGGGTCGCTGCTGAATCAACCACGAAGAAAGATCTAGACGTCTTCTGGACCTCTGCAACTTTTGGAGTGAAGCGTGAGACCATTGCCTTGTGCTGCGTTGTCCTGGACACTGGACCTTTGCCTTTGCCTCGGCCTTTTCCACGCGATGAGCTTTCGCTGCGCTGCTCTGTCTTGGCTCTGGGATATTTGCATTCCCTTTTCATATGGCCTAGACGTCCACACGAGTAGCATTTCACTGCCTTCAAAGCTTTGGCGCCATCTGGTGGTTCCACTGCACTATGGGATGACGACTGTGAAGTCTCTCCCTTGCCCATGCAGCCAGCACCACGGCGATCTGCTTCATTGAGAATTACGGCAGTAACATAGTCCACTGTCAGCTGAGCAGTAGGTTGTACAGCAATCTGAGTCGCAACAGACTCCCAACCTGAACCCAAAGATTGTAGTATCATGAAGGAATACACAGCCTCTGGAAAGTTGAGTCCTCTCTGTTGCAGCTCATGTCTCAGATTCTGCATCTCCATCAGATGTATACGCACATCTCCACCTTCAGCAAGAGCCATATTATGCAGCTTGTTAAAGTAAAACATTGTGGACCCAGCTTCTGTCCTCAAGTGAGCCTCTCTCAAAGCGTCCCAAATTTCTCTGGCTGAGGTCTTATCACGCAATAGACAGAGCTCTTCTGGGGATACTATCAATGTAAGAGTTCCCCTTGCCTTGGAATCCATAGCTTTCCATTCATCTGTAACTGGAGCTGGGGGGGTGTCTGTAATAACTTCAAACAGACCCTCTTTCCGCAGAATAGCCTCTGCATAGAGAACCCAGTCCGCATAGTTATTCTTATTGAGCTTAGGAATTCCACAAGCATCCTGAAGGGCCATCATGACTCTGGCATTAGCCTTCTGTGTCATGTCTGCTGCTTTAAATCAGGCTACTTTATACAAGCTTTATACAAGCTGTGTCTGTGCTGCTTCATTCCAAAAGCAAGTTCAAAACAGCCTCTGCCTGTGCCACTCTGCTTATTCCAAGAGCACTTTTAAAAGTTACTTTCGATTTCCCCAGCCCGGCAAAACTGCCTTAAAAGTTCAAAGTCCAGCCATAAAGCCATTAATTAGAAGCTGGCAGGCTGCCCGGAGCAGTAGCACATACCTCATCAATCATCTTGACGCGCAGAGCAGATTCCGTTCCGATCTGTCCCCCTGCATTCCGATCTTTTGCCGGCACTCCGATTCGACTTCTGGAGCCCATTCTTAAGATGACTGCGTTTTTCTGGGCCCGGAACCAAATGTTGTTGATAAGCAGTAGTCCCGTGCACAGCGGAAGGATGAGGAGTACGTGCTACATACTGTATATTGCTTTATTTACACTTCAAAGCTGGTATGTTACAGAAAAAACATCTTGCCTCTGCCGGAGCAGAGAAAAGCATCCTCTCTCCTCTAAAGCACACACTGAACTGCAAAGAACAGTGAAAAACAGGAAACCAGTGTACGTCACATCCAGTCTCCCTTTCCCGTGGGAAAACTCCAACAGTACGCTGACTGTGAAATGTAAACATTGTCTTGTGACAAGCAGTTCGCTGCACAGTGAAGAGAGCAGAAACCAACAAGCTCATACCTAGAACTAACTTAGTTGGTCTTTAAGGTGCTACTGGAAGGAATTTTTTGTTTTGAGTAGGAGGGAAAAAGTGAGTCTTATAGAGCAAAGTGAATGTTCTTAATAAGTGATGAAGCACATCTTCCCATCTTATTTGGCGTAAGAACCTTCCCCACCCCACCCCACCCCACCCCCCAGAATTCATTGAAGTTTGAATTCTGTTTTACCTTGAGGTCTGTGTAACTAGGTCAAAGATAATGGGTTTACCGAAATTATTGCTTATGCATCTGACATTGACTCATGAGCAACGGCATCTTCTTAGTTAGAACTGCCAGATTATAATATCTAACGCAAAGTTATATTTGTTTTATATTACATTTGACTTTTAAAATCAGCTACATGGCAGAATAAGTTTCTCCCCCTTTTTGCCTGTTCAAACTCTGAAAATGTCAAACAGTGAATAATGCCGCTTCCTGCAACGGTGTTTGGCATCAGTAATCCCCACCACAAATTGCTATGGGTGTGGTAAGAATAGGCTATTTTGAAGCAACTATGTGGATATAGAAGGATCTGGACCAAAAGGAAGGGTGTTGCCAGTTAACATGGCATATCAAGTGCTACACTGAACCTCCTAATTTTATTCCATTTCTGGTTAGTTGAAACGTAATACCTCGGCCGTGCTTAAGGGCTTATTTATTAATTGCTAGCAGTCCTGTACCTGATGTTGCTTGGAAATTTTAAAAAGAATCCAAAAAAGTCAGTGCAGATTTTAAAAAGTGCTTAAAATGAGTGCAGTTTTGGTCCAGTCCACCAACTTGATTCAAAATGGTACCCCGTTGAATCTAAACATCGGCAAAAGCTGCTAGGTCTCAGCAATGAAGCGTTCAAATCGCACAATAAGCAGACAAACAACTTTCCAAAACACACAGTACATTCTTTTTACCCTGCTTTTTTATTTAGATGTTCAGGGCTGCAAACGAGCGACAAACCACAGGATTACAATAAAACAGAATAAAATAATATCTGTCCAACAACCAAAGAGATAAAATAGCTGTCGGTTAAAAACTCACTTCAGATATTAGTGATAATAGAAATCAACTGCTTGCTTGACCTGTTTTTGTGTTTGCGTAAGTTTTGTAACCTCCTGAACAGCACTTTCTGTCTGCATTGCTTTCAAAGTGTGGAAGTGATTCGGCTTGGACATAGCTACTTTGTCAACTGGGATAATAAAATGTATTATTCCAAAGAAAACACACCCGCTGAAGTTCGGACCACAACTCTCAGCGAAGAACTGGGGCAGATTGAATACGTTTTTTCAGACAAAACAGGGACCCTCACTCAAAACATAATGACTTTTAATAAGTGCTCTATTAATGGGAAAGTATATGGTAAGTTACTGTTTCGTGATTCTGGCAACTTTTCGTTTTAATAGCATTTCCATCAAATTCAGGCTCGTATTATTGAGATTACTTTGAGTTTGATCCAAAGACCACAAATGGAAGGGGGAATAATCACCAGTGCTGTTTCACAAACACTTGTGCAAAGGGTTCATATGGTGTAACAGTAATCAATGACAGTGATGATGTTTTAATGAAACTTAAAGGTTAAAATATAAAATTTCTAGACAAACTTTTAATTGGAAAAAGGCTTATGAAAAGAAAGTGTATTTTAAATAAAAATGGGGAAAGATCATCGGTATGCCTCCTTCTTGCTTGTATAATTGTCCTAATACGCAATGCAGGGTTGTTTTATATAAAGCAGTTCGCAACAGAGACAGTTTTTTCAGCTGCCAAAAGGGGGCTTAATGACAAGACCATCAAAGTATTGGCAGCTGCCACTTTATTGGGGATTTATCAATAATCTAGTACTAGTCTGAGTGCAATTTTTTTGAACGTTCAACTTTGATCATGAAGCTCTGTGTGTGATGAGGTGCTTGATTCTGTCTTGTAGTAACCCTCCTGAAACCCACCCCCCCAAAGGAAAGCTATTCACAGTGCAACCCTATACATGTATACTCAGAAGTAAGTCCCATTTGGTTTAATGGATCTCACCTCCAAATAAGTACACACAGGATTGCAGCCTTAGGTGCTACCCTAACCTCATTAACCTGAGAGCAGACCCTGTTGAATTAAAGGAGACTTACTTCTCAGTAGACGTGACTAGGATTGGGCTTTTAGTTGGGACACTTTTTGAACTTAAATTGAATGTTCTCTGGCTTTTGCTAATTTAAAATTATTTTTTTCAGGTGAAGTGGGCCAGAAAACACTAATCGATGAGGTACAGTGGTACAATATTTTATTTGGCTTGTGGAATTTTGCTGATTTGTGAAAAGAGCAAGTAAAATATTATTTTGCTAGTTACTTAAATGGTAAAACTGAACTTTCATTTCCATCTGAGCAACACCAGAAACAGTTGCCCTAATATAGATATGTCAAGGCTTTGTAATTTTTGTTCCTAAAGCACCAACTTCTGTTTCTCTCCCTCTTGCCCCTGCTGCATCCCAATATGATTTTAAAATCCTCTCTTTTTGTATGCACTTTCAGTTAATAGACACATTTTTGCACAGCAAATCCCCCTAAAATAATGCATCTTTGTATGTTCTTTTCACAAATATAATGCATTTTTATGGACAATTTGCCCTAGTACAATATATACATTTTGCACACATTACTTGACTGGAGAACTGCATTGCAAAATTCGGAGAAGTGCAAATTTTGAATGGTGCCTGTGTTTTGGTCCTATTGTTTCAGAAACGGTAAATTATGTAGATTTCCCCTTAACTGTGAACTCGGTCAGATTTCTCCCTTATCCCTAGGTAGAACTCACCACCTCCCCAGCTAATTTGTTCCAGTGTCAAACTACTCTTACCATCACAATGTTTCTCTTAATGTTCAGTGAATATCTACCTTCTTATAAGTCCATTAGATCTAGTTGTACCCTCTGGACCAGCAGAAAAGAAATATTTGGTCTTTTCTATGCATGACCCCTTCAGGGACTTGAAGAGTGCTTGAATCAATCTCCTTATCTTTTTCCAGGTTAAACATACGCAGTTCATTCAACCTTCCCTCATAGGTGTGGGAATGTTGAGCATAGTAGGAGAGGATATATTGATTAAATATTATCCTTCCTTACTCACGCTAGTGAGCTAGTAGCAGAGTACATTCCCTTGTACATAGCAAGAAGCTAGTTGATGGATTCGTTAGAACCATTTGAGTTAATCAGACCAGTCTGAACTTGTCCAGATTGGATTGTTCCTGGTAAATCCTCTTTAGGTAAAGGTAAAGGGACCCCTGACCATTGGGTCCAGTCGTGACCGACTCTGGGGTTGTGGCGCTCATCTCGCTTTATTGGCCGAGGGAGCCGGCCTACAGCTTCCGGGTCATGTGGCCAGCATGACTAAGTCACTTTTGGCGAACCAGAGCAGCGCACGGAAATGCCATTTACCTTCCCGCACTTTGATGTGCTTTCGAACTGCTAGGTTGGCAGGAGCAGGGACTGAGCATGAGAGCTCACCCTGTTGTGGGGATTCAAACCGCCGACCTTCTGAGCGGCAAGTCCTAGGCTCTGCAGTCTTCTTTCAAAAGTAATGATAAGGTTTACTTACATTCGGTTCACAGTATGATCCCAAAGGCAGGATTGCAGATGATACCCAGCTCTACCTCTCTTTCAAATCAGAACCAGTGAAGGCGGTGAAGGTCCTGTGTGAGTGCCTGGAGGCGGTTGGAGGATGGATGGCGGCTAATGGATTGAGGTTGAATCCTGACAAGACAGAAGTACTGTTTTGGGGGGACAGGGGGCGGGCTGGTGTGGAGGACTCCCTGGTCCTGAATAGGGTAACTGTGCCCCTGAAGGACCAGGTTCGCAGCCTGGGAGTCATTTTGGACTCACAGCTGTCCATGGAGGCGCAGGTCAATTCTGTATCCAGGGCAGCTGTCTACCAACTCCACCTGGTACGCAGGCTGAGACCCTACCTGCCCGCGGACTGTCTCGCCAGAGTGGTGCATGCTCTAGTTATCTCCCGCTTGGACTACTGCAATGCGCTCTACGTGGGGCTACCTCTGAAGGTGACTCGGAAACTACAACTAATCCAGAATGCGGCAGCTAGACTGGTGACTGGGGGCGGCTGCCGAGACCACATAACACTGGTCTTGAAAGACCTACATTGGCTCCCAGTACGTTTCCGAGCACAATTCAAAGTGCTGGTGTTGACCTTTAAAGCCCTAAATGGCCTCGGCCCAGTATACCTGAAGGAGCGTCTCCAACCCCATCGTTCTGCCCAGACACTGAGGTCCAGCGCCGAGGGCCTTCTGGCGGTTCCCTCATTACAAGAAGCAAAGCTACAGGGAACCAGGCAGAGGGCCTTCTTGGTAGTGGCGCCCGCCCTGTGGAACGCCCTCCCATCAGATGTCAAAGCGATAAATAACTACCTGACATTCAGAAGACATTTTAAGGCAGCCCTGTTCAGGGAAGTTTTTAATCTGTGATATTTTAGTGTATTTCTGGTTTTTGTGGAAGCCGCCCAGAGTGGCTTGGGAAACCCAGCCAGATGGGCGGGGTACAAATAAATTATTATTATTATTATTATTATTATTATTATTATTATTATTATTATTTAGCTTTTAGTTACAGTTACAGAAAAAGGTGTGGGTTAATCCTCTTGTGAGGGATGCGCCCATGTGCTGCTGGCTGAGAGCCAGCAGACAGCAAAAGGCATCAAGATACTCAAGAAAGTGAGACATAGGGTCTACCAGGGTCACTCCCATCTACCTGGTCACATGCAGGGGGAGGATGTGTCAGACCTGATGTGACAGGAAGTCCTCTTGGCTGGAGCAACATTCCCCTGTGTGTCCACTCTGGGCAAACAGGAAATGTTGTATTTGACTGCTTGAGTGATGTTACATCCAGTGCTCTTTTTCTTTTAAAAAAAAATGTTTAGGAGTGCTCTCATTTTGACACATTAAATCATGGGTAGGCCCAGGGGCCAGATCAGGCCCAATCGCCTTCTCAATCTGGCTCACGGAATGTCTGGGAATCAGCGTGTTTTTCCATGAGTAGAATGTGTGCTTTTATTTCGCACATTGTGAAATAAAATGTGTGCTTTTATTTCAAATGCATCTCTGGGTTATTTGTGGGGCCTGCCTGGTGATTTTACATGAGTAGAATGTATGTTTTTATTTAAAATGCATCTCTGGGTTATTTGTGGGCCATAGGAATTCGTTCATTATTTTTTCCCCCAAAATATAGTCCGGCCCCCCACAAGGTCTGAGGGACAGGGGACCGGCCCCTTGCTGAAAAAGTTTGCTGACCCCTGATAATGCTCGCTTCTGCCTGAGACTCAGGAAACACTGGGAAAGGAAAGGAGGACGCCATTAGGGGGAACTGATGATTCACCGTGCTAGAGAAGAAACTAAATTTTTAATATTTTTTAGCTTCTTCTTCCATTAGATTCACAAAATGTTTAGGGGTATGTGTACCCCTGCATACCCCCAGAAAAAAGCACTGGTTATACCCCACAATAGGTGTCAGGGAACTGCCATCGGAGAGACAGGTGGTGGACAGGCTCCAGGAGAATAGGAGAGAATCTGCAGCAGAAGAGAGAACCAGCAGGGGGAGTGCAGGAGTCACAGCGGAGGGGAGGCTCTGGGATGCTTCCAGTGAGAGTAGTGGAGAGGTAACGGGACCCCCGTTGGGAACTCCCACCCTTCGCCGGAAACTGTCACGCAGAGAGTCACGAAGGCGCATGTCCGTCAAACAGCTTTTATGTTGGCGTAAATTCCGTAGACGCCCACTGTCAGATTCTACCAGCGACTGACGGAGTCGTGCTTTGGGGGCTCCGTTAGTGCATCGGTTTGGATGACCAGCCAAACCCCAGAGGGATCAAGCTTTTACGCACAAGCAGCTTATTATCCCATCACAATAGGGAACAATAAACCGACGTGAATAGATTTGGGGTGGAGGACAGGAGTAAAACCCGCCAACGTAACTTCCTGAACCCACCAGTCGCCACTATTTGAAGCTCTTTTCCTACATCCTGCTCACTTATGGGAACACAAGAATGTCAGATGTTTTGGCTCAGACGAATGGCCTGTTTAGTCATTTAGTCGTGTCCAACTCTTCGTGACCCCCTGGACCAGAGCACGCCAGGCACTCCTGGTATGTTAAAACCGCTTGTGAAGGCGGATGAAGGCTGCAGCACATAAGAATCTACCAGTCCTCGTGATACTCTGTTGTTGTTTAGTCGTTTAGTCGTGTCCGACTCTTCGTGACCCCATGGACCAGAGCACGCCAGGCACTCCTGTCTTCCACTGCCTCCCACAGTTTAGTCAAACTCATGCTGGTAGCTTTGAGAACACTGTCCAACCATCTCGTCCTCTGTCGTCCCCTTCTCCTTGTGCCCTCCATCTTTCCCAGCATCAGGGTCTTTTCCAGGGAGTCTTCTCTTCTCATGAGGTGGCCAAAGTATTGGAGCCTCAGCTTCACGATCTGTCCTTCCAGTGAGCACTCAGGGCTGATTTCCTTCAGAATGGAGAGGTTTGATCTTCTTGCAGTCCATGGGACTCTCAAGAGTCTCCTCTAGCACCATAATTCAAAAGCATCAATTCTTCGGCGATCAGCCTTCTTGATGGTCCAGCTCTCACTTCCATGCATCACTAGTGAGAAACATTATTGGGAACAATAACTAGAAATTCCATGGAAGTTTCGTTTCTCTGATGAAACTTACTGTAAAAGATATGCTCCCAGGGGACCCTTTCCCCCTCAACATCCAGGGTGAAAACTGTCAAGTAGAAGAGACTTGCATACTTCTAGGGCCAATGGAATAAGTTGTCACTGCTGATGCAATTTGTAAAGGCTTTCAGGCTAAATGTTAAAAGGCAAGACAATAACAAACACTTGATCTTTTTCATCAAGTGAAGTGCAACAACGCAGATGCCAAGACTCTGCAGCCGGCCACATCACCAATGATTAGTTTTCCTGGATTTGTAGACACAGGGGAAAGAAAAACTCCCAAGTCTTGTTTGCTTCTTGCAAAATTACTGTAATTTTTCAGTTGCTTACTCAGTCATTTCCAAACTGTGTGCTGGGAAAGAACTGCTGGTGTGCAATGTTACTCAGTCACGTGTATGAGTCTTCCTGCTGCATCTCTGTATGATTTACTGTTCTTTTTATTATTAATTTTTATTAATTCCCCAAATTTTAACAAATCAATCCAAATTATTTAAATTTTATACATTTTTAAAAAGGTAATTAGGTTTCCCACTCCTGTTACAAATATATGTCCATCTCTTCCTGATGTGGCTACTTCATTCTTCTTCTTTAATCACCTTCTCATCCTTCTATTAATTTTAATCCATTTTCATAGCTAGCCTTTGTTCTCTGTTTGATTTACTCTTCTGACCTGCTCTACTACTAATCATCCCCTGCCAGGGCAGGTTATTCTCCTGTGCAGGCCCAGTAGCAACAACCAGCTTTCTCTGTCTATTTTATTTGTTTATTTAATGTTTAGTTTTGGTTTTTAAAACCACTTTAATAAATTATAGTAAGGTGGTTTATAACCTGCAAAAATGTAATAAACCAATCCATAAATATCCATAAAACATAATTGTTGAAAACACCAGTAAATACCGGTTGGTTAAACAGAGAATTTCATCTTGTGAAGGCCTGTTTAAACAGTACAGTTTTCTGAAGACTTCTGAAAGAAGGGAGGGCTTTTTTAAAAAAAATAAAAAATTACTTTTTAAGCTTACAAAAAAGAAAAGGAAGAAAGAAGACAAAAGAAAAAAAAAAGAACAAAAAAGAGAAAATACAATACAATACATAAACAATACAAAACACAACCTTAACACATTAAACTAACACAATAAACTAAACCGAACAAAACAAAAACAATTTAAAAACATACATCATACCTTTTCCATATTCTATCTTTCATTCCCTTGTATCATTGACCTCCTCTTACCTCCCTCTTTGTATTCCACTTCCATTAATTGTTTCAGCAATTCCTTTCCATCTTTCTCTATTTTCTATCATATAAATGTCTTAACATATTTTTAATCTTATTTCCATTAAAATTAGTATACTTATTTAAGCTTAACTCCTTATAGCATTTCAGCTAAAGCCATAAAATTTCCTTCCAACATTTTTCTATCACTCATTAATTTTACAATATTTCTATATATAGACTTTAAATTTCCAATCTTCTTCCACCATCTCCTCTCCCCAGTCTCGGACTCTGCCAGCCACTTCCGTCAACTCCATACAGTCCATCAACCTGGAGATCTTATGTCCGAGGCTCTTAACTCTTTTCCACGTCCCTTCTGCCAGTCTTCTTCATATTCTTTGATGCTAAAGAGCAGATCTCGGGGAAACTCCAATCCAATGATACTTTTATTCCTTCTTGACAGGTCAGCCAGATTTCCATAATTAAAGCTAGGATCCATAAAGTATTTCAGGGCATGTTTCAAAATTCCTCCAAATCCAAAGGCCCCCAGAACTCCAATCTCCTCCTGACCCAAGTCCATATTCCAAAAGTCAGTTAATCCCTGCATAGAGGGATCTTTCCAACTTTCCTTTTCTAGTCCAGGCCAGGCTCCGATCTTCAAAATCTGACTTTTTCTAGTCTCAATCATAAAGGGCCTCAACTTGTAGTCCTCAATTTGCCTCTGTAAGGCTAAGGCTCCCCCTTGTGTTACTTTAGGTTCGACAACAGCAACTTTCTCCTTCTCCTTTTCAGCAATTTGTCCTGTTGAAATAGATTCCTGTGCCAAATCCTGAATAATTTCTGTATTGGTGCTCACTTTTGGTTCCAAAATGTCAATTTTAGTAGTCATAGCATCCATCTTTTTATGAAGCTGTTCCAACAGATGGCTTATCTTAGAAAATGCAGTCCATAAGGCTTCTCCTGTCGACATTCTTGAATATCCAAGGTCAATCTCTAGTTCTCACAGTTCTTATCAAGCAGCTGGAGATTTCCCAGCTCCACTCTTGTAACAGTTTCAAAAGCTCCCTCTAGAGGGGAACAGTCTCCACTTGTATCAATCTTTTCCAACACAGATCAAAAAGTAAAGATAGTTTCAATTTTCAGATACTTTTCCTCCCTTTTAAACGCAGAAGCGGACAATGGAAACAATATATTTCTCTTATTTAACTGACTGTCAACATCCGTTCTCTTCGCTGTCAATGAACTCTCCTGAAAAGTCAATCACTGGGAGCCCGTTCCCAGGTTCAGTGGTAATTTAATTTTAATCACTCTCTCCTGCAGGATACACAGTCCAAAATTTCCCCCCTCTTCTCCTGCTTCCAAGGGGGGTCTAATAATTTCAATCGATGGAAGTTTAATCCTTTACATAAGGCTTTCCAAGACCTTAACTTGTAAGCTCTTTGCTTCAGTCTATTTACAAAAGGGGAAAGGCGGACTTCCTGTTTTGAACCTTCCCCGTTCGATGCCAAATTAAGATATCTAAAGATCCAATTTTCCTTTTTACTCACGGGTTGTTATTTAAAATCCAATCGTCCACAAGAAAAAGTCAGCGCTCTCCGGCAACAGCAGTGCGGCTTCACTCCGTGAAAGAAGCGAGGCAGAAGCGTGAAAGAAGAAGGGAGGGTTTGCCACATGAAAGTACCCAGTGAAAGGCAAATTAATCGCGGGGGCAAGTGGGGGAACCATGAGAAATGCCCCATCTCTGTTACTGAGGTGGACTTGGGTGGCACTGTGGTCTAAACCACTGAGCTTCTCGAGCTTGCCGATTGGAAGGTCGGCTGTTTGAATCCCCGCAACAAAGTGAGCTCCCATTGCTCTGTCCCAGCTCCTGCCAACCTAGCAGTTTGAAAGCATACCAGTGCAGGCAGAGAAATAGGTATGCTGTGGCGGGAAGGTAAACAGTGTTTCTGTGTGCTCTGGCTTCTGTCACGGTGTTCTGTTGCGCCAGAAGCGGTTTAGTCCTGCTGGCCACATGACCCAGAAAGCCGTCTGTGGACAAACACTGGCTCCCTCAGCCTGAAAAGCGAAATGAGCACCGCGCCTCATAGTCCCCTTTGACTGGACTCAACCATCCAGGGGTCCTTTACCTTTTTTTACCTACATCTAATGTCATTGCTCAGTCCCTTCTCCTGCCAACCTAGCAATTTGAAAGCACGTCAAAGTGCAAGTAGAGAAATAGGTACCGCTCCGGTGGGAAGGTAAATGGTGTTTCCGTGCTCTGCTCTGGTTTGCCAGAAGCGGCTTAGTCATGCTGGCCACATGACCCAGAAGCTGTACGCTGGCTCCCTCGGCCAATAAAGCGAGATGAGCGCCGCAACCCCAGTCAGTCACGACTGGACCTAATGGTCAGGGGTCCCTTTACCTTTACCTTAATGTTATTATAGTATCAATTAATTGCCCCTCCCAACGTGTTCAATTTGGCTGATTCTTAACCGAAAGGGTTCCTCACCCTTGCTTTAGTTTAGACTCTAGAGCATGGGCAGGCAAACTAAGGCCCAGGGCCAGATCTGGCCCAATCGTCTTCTAAATCCGGCAATGGACAGTCTGGGAATCAGCATGTTTTTACATGAGTAGAATGTGTCCTTTTATTTAAAATACATCTTAGGGTTATTTGTGGGGCATAGGAATTTGTTCATCCCCCCAAAAAAATATAGTCTGGCCCCCCTACAAGGTCTGAGGCACAGTGGACTGGCCCCCTGCTGAAAAAGTTTGCTGACCCCTGCTTTAGAGGATTGCTAAGGACTCTTGGCAAATCAAAATTCAACTCAATTGTCTGTGGACAAACGCTGGTTCCCTCAGCCTGAAAGCGACTTAAGCGCCGCAACCCCCTAGTCACCTTTGACTGGACTTAACTGTCCAGGGGTCCTTTACCTTTACCTTTTTGCCTATTGAAGTGGAGCATAAGGAATCAGGTGCTCCTTAAGCTACTCTGTGCACAGGACTTTGGGAATTAACAGAAGAACATTGAACCCGACCTCATAGCAAATGGGCAACTAGTGTCAGGAGCTCATCCTACACTCTAGTAGGACTCTGGCAGAGACACTTGCCCAACTGGCATGTTCTCTCCCTCCTGGTCGATCGTTCAGGAGCTTCATTAGCTTTCTTCAGCCCGAACATCACAGTGACCAATGCCAACAGACATCTGCACACTTAGGGATCTACAGAGTCTTCACAGCTTGCGTGACAGACCTCAGCAACTCAGCATTTTGGCTAATCTACTTTATTTACATATAAACACACACGGAGCACTGCAACATGGCTCCCTCTCTCTCTAGCATCAGACAGCAAAGAGAAAAAGAGAAAAAGATTATTTTCCTTACTTTTCAATTCAACCAGTGGAATAGAGGACTGGTACCTAAGACTAGAAAAGTGGAAATCTGCCCAAAAACTTGCTCCGACCATAATGCTTTGAAAGTGGAATTGAGACTAAACATAACCGGATCCTTTAGATGGAAAATGAATGACACCTTATTAAGGGATCAGGAGATTGTTAAGAAGGCCCAAAAAACTTTAAAGGACTATTTTGAAATAAATCTAAACACCACTGTGGAAAAAAGAACAATCTGGGACGCAAGTAAAGCAGTTATGAGAGGGTTTCTAATACAACAAAATACGATTAAGAAAAAGTTCTGGAATGAAAAGAAGGAGAAGATATTGGAGAAAATAAGAGAAGGAGAGAAAAAATTAAGATCTAGGCCCAAGTCGAAGGAAGTGCTGAGAGAGGTGAAATTTTTCCAGGCACAATACTCGAAATTGATAAATCAAGAGGTGGAATGGAAAATTAAACAAATGAAACAAAGATCCTTTGAATCAGCAAACAAGTGTGGGAAACTGCTAGCATGGCAGTTGAAAAAGAGACAAAAACTTAACACAGTTACAAATCTAGAAATTGAAGGGAGAATGGTTCAGAAACCCGAGGAAATTAGAAAGTGTTTCCAGAGATATTTTAAAGAACTTTATTCACAAGGGCCACAGAAAGACTTTGAGATGGATCAACTTCTTAAAACTAATGGATTACAAAAGATAACTCAGGAAATGAGAACTACCCTGAATAGTAATATCACCCAGCAAGAAATTGAAAGTGCCATTCAGAACCTTCAGTTAGGCAAATCTCCAGGCCCTGATGGACTTACCTCCAAATATTATAAGGTTTTGAAGGACTATTTGATACAACCTCTGTTGGAGATTTGCAATCAGATTATGGAAGGGAGGAAGGCACCGGAGACGTGGAAAGAAGCTTTCATCACATTGATACCTAAACAAGAAACTGAAAAGACCCAGCTTAAGAACTACCGCCCCATCTCACTCCTAAACGTGGATTACAAAATTTTTGCGGATATTTTAGCAAGTAGGTTTAAAAAAGTACTTAATGAAGTGATCCATAAGGACCAGGCTGGCTTTCTCCTCGGTAGGCATTTGTTTGATAATACAAGAAACATCATTGACATTTTGGAACTTCTACAAACAAATCAGAGCACACACAAATACTAGAGCGGTTTTAATCTTTATTGATGCGGAGAAAGCCTTTGAGAACATTTCTTGAATGTTTATGAAGAAAAATTTGGAAGGGATGGGAGTCGGGCGGGGGTTTGAAAATGGAATAGAAGCAATTTATTCAGAGCAAAAAGCTAAATTGATTGTTAACAATGTGGTGACAGAGGAGTTCAAAATAGAAAAAGGGACACGACAGGGGTGCCCCCTATCCCCCCTATTGTTTATTTCAGTCCTGGAGGTGCTATTGAACATGATTAGAAAGGATCGGTCTGTACAAGGAATTGAGGTCGGAGTGAAACAATATAAACTGAAAGCTTTTGCAGATGACTTGGTATTAACATTACAGGAGCCAGTCTCTAGCACTAAAAGAGTGTTAGAATTAATTTCTGATTTTGGTCGGGTGGCGGGATTTAAGCTGAACAAGCAAAAAACTAAGGTTCTAGCAAAAAATTTGACAACTACAGAAACAGATGAGTTCCTGAAAGAAACAGAATTAAATGTGGTTAAAAAAGTAAAATATCTGGGGGTGTATCTGACCTCTAAAAATTTGAATTTGTTTAAAGATAATTATGAGAAATGTTGGTCAGAAATCAAAAGAGACTTGGAAATATGGTCAAGATTGAAACTTTCCTTGTTGGGCCAGATAGCAGCTATAAAGATGAATGTATTGCCGAAAATGTTATTCCTGTTTCAGGCCCTACAGATCGTGGACAAAGTGGAATGTTTTGGAAAGTGGCAGAGGGATATTTCCAAATTTGTTTGGCAGGGAAAAAAGCCCCGAATAAAGTTTAAAATACTAACTGACGCGAAAGAAAGAGGGGGATTTGCCCTGCCAGACTTGAGGTTATATTATGAATCTGCAGCCTTCTGCTGGTTGAAAGATTGGATTTTATTAGAAAACACTGATGTCCTAGATCTGGAGGGGTTTGATAATGCTTTTGGGTGGCATGCATATTTGTGGTATGACAAGGTTAAAGTTCACAAACTGTTTAAAAACCATATTGTCAGAAGAGCAATTTTGATGGTCTGGACAAAATATAAGGACTTATTGGAGAGTAAGACTCCGAGGTGGCTCTCACCGGTGGAGGCTAAGGCACGTAACAGACTTAACATGGAAGCCTACTGGCCTAAATATTGGGAAATAATTGAAAAAATTGGAGACAATTGGAGGCTGCTGAGCTTGGAAAAACTGAAAAACAAGGTGCGAGATTGGTTGCATTATGCTCAAATCCAGGAGGTTTTTAAAGTGGATAAAAAGGTTGGATTCCAGGTGGAAAAATCGAAACTAGAGACAGAACTGTTAGAGCCAAAAAATAAATTACTTTCGAGAATGTATAATTTGCTGCTTAAATGGAATACACAGGATGAGACAGTCAAATCCGCCATGATAAAATGGGCACAGGACTTGGGGCACAACATTATGTTTGAAGACTGGGAAAGGTTATGGAACACCGGAATGAAATTTACGGCATGTAGTGCCTTGAAGGAAAATATTATGAAAATGATATACCGGTGGTACATGACCCCAGTCAAACTTGCTAAGATATATCACCTGTCTGATAACAAATGTTGGAAATGTAAAGAGGCGGAAGGGACATTCTTTCACCTCTGGTGGACTTGCCCGAAAGTGAAGGCCTTTTGGGAGATGATTCATAATGAACTAAAAAAGGTACTTAGATTTACCATACCTAAGAAACCGGAGGCCTTTCTTCTGGGCATTGTGGACCAGAGAGTACTTAAGAAAGATAGAACTTTTTTTATGTATGCTACCACAGCAGCAAGGATCCTGATTGCTAAGCATTGGAAGACACAAGATTCACCCACGCTGGAGGAATGGCAGACGCAGTTGATGGACTATATGGAACTGGCCGAAATGACTGGCAGAATCCGAGACTTGGGAGAAGAAACAATCGAGGAGGACTGGGAAAAATTTAAAGACTATTTGAAAAAACATTACAAGTTGTATGAATGTTAAAAAATGCACTTTTTAGAAATTCTTGCTTCAGCATTGGTAAATTAATGAAATGGAAATTAAGGTACAAGAAGACAAAGGTGGAATAATGAAATAACTTTATTATGTTTAAGTTAAAACATATAAGATTTGGGTTACAATAGTTTTGAAATTAGGTAACATGATAAAATGAAAGATACAATAAGCTTGGAAATAAGTTAACAAATTGCTGATATTTTGTATTACAGAGAATGCAGGGTTTGGAGGATGTGGGGAAGTCCAATAGATGTGTTGGAAAAAGGGATTATGGAAACTTGTAATTTCTCTACTGTATTTTTCTATCTATGTCTTTATTTCTTTTTTCTGTATTTCATAAACTTAATAAAAATATTATATATAAAAAAAGAGAAAAAGAGAAAAAGACAATAGTCCCACTTCACGGAACACAGTAACACAAACATCCTGTCTCCATCACTCCATCACTCCATTACTGTGATAGACAAAAATCCCATGACTGCAATCATGGAGCAGGAATTCTAACAACAAGTGCTGCTCTCTCAGCAGTGGAGTGACATGTTACTAGTAATGCGCTCCTTTGAGCAGTCTGGCCTTTGCATTCTGCACTTATTGCAGCTTCCAGACCAGATACAATGGCAGCCCCACTTAAAGTGTTTTACAGTTGCTGGGACTCCTGCTTGCTTGCATGCCCCATCAGTGACACCTGCCAAAAAGGTAGGTTCACTCTGATCAGGACTTAGTTGATCAGCATCCCTAGATATTTTATTTTATATCTTGCTGTGCAAGTTCCACTGTAATGCTGAGGTATTTCAGTTTCCTGCAAGAAAGATCCCCAACCTTACTTTCTTCTTATCATTTTCCCATGTGCTTTTATTTCACAGAAGAAAACGCCTGTGGATTTCTCATTCAATCGGCTAGCAGACAGAAAATTTCGCTTTTATGACCACAGCCTAGTTGAATCCATTACAATGGGAGACCCAGAAGTCCATGAATTCTTTAGGCTGCTTTCTCTCTGCCATACAGTCATGTCCGAAGAGAAAACCCCAGGTAACCTAGATAAATATGTATGCTTTAATTTATTTGGGACATTTGTATATCTCTTGGTGATTCAGATTTCGAAGTGGTGTTATGTAAAGACAATCCACAGAAAATGGTACAAAACAATAAATATTTATCATAAAATCTGAACATAAAAAGAGTTGGCTGGATCAGGCTAATGACCCATCAAGTTCTGGAACGTCTTCTCGCAATGTCCATGGGAATCTTGCAAGCTGAACTGGGGCACAACAGCATTCCACTTCTGATCCCCAGCAGCAGCTTTTCAGAGGTATTGTTGTTGTTTAGTCATTTAGTTGTGTCCGACTCTTCGTGACCCCACGGACCAGAGCATGCCAGGCACTCTTGTCTTCCACTGCCTCCCGCAGTTTGGTCAAACTCATGTTGGTAGCTTCAAGAACACTGTCCAACCATCTCGTCCTCTGTCTTCCCCTTCTCCTTGTGCCCTCCATCTTTCCCAACATCAGGGTCTTTTCCAGGGAGTCTTCTCTTCTCATGAGGTGGCCAAAGTATTGGAGCCTCAGCTTCAGGATCTGTTATTCCAGTGAGCACTCCAGGCTGATTTCCTTCAGAATGGATTAGGTTTGATCTTCTTGCAGTCCAAGGCTGCTTTCTCTCTGCCATACAGTCATGTCCGAAGAGAAAACCCCAGGTAACCTAGATAAATATGTATGCTTTAATTTATTTGGGACATTTGTATATCTCTTGGTGATTCAGATTTCGAAGCTTTTGAATTATGGTGCTGGAGGAGACTCTTGAGAGTCCCATGGACTGCAAGAAGATCAAACCTATCCATTCTGAAGGAAATCAGCCCTGAGTGCTCACTGGAAGGACAGATCCTGAAGCTGAGGCTCCAATACTTTGGCCACCGATGAGAAGAGAAGACTCCCTGGAAAAGACCCTGATGTTGGGAAAGATTTAGGGCATAAGGAGAAGGGGACGGCAGAGGACAAGATGGTTGGATAGTGTTCTCGAAGCTACCAGCATGAGTTTGACCAAACTGCGGGAGGCAGTGGAAGACAGGAGTGCCTGGCGTGCTCTGGTCCATGGGGTCACGAAGAGTTGGGCACGACTAAATGACTAAACAACAAAACAATACAACAACTGTAATATCCATGACATCCATTCGTCTTGACACATTGAATGGTTTATAAAGCTATAGGTGAATCATTCAAACCATATCTTTATTTCTCTTGTGTGTGACAACTATTCTGTCCATGGTTTTCCTTCCTATCCTTGTAAAATGTTATGTCTATCTTTTCCCAGCCGTTGCTGCTCTCCATCATGCCTTGGGCGGAGCTAATATCCCAAGGTTGTTTCAGAAGTTCTCCATTGCTCCGTCCCATAGTTCATTGTTTTGCAACTTCAACAGCAGCTACAAAAACCACACTGTTCCAATAAATATCTCTGTGTTACCTTTGTAGAGCTCAGCTAGGAGGAGAATGGAATGAAACCAGAATTAGTTGGCTCTCTGGCGCCACCTAATGTTCACCTCCTAGCCTTCTGCTCCAATAGCCTCAAAGGGCTCCAGCCTCCACTGGCTTAGATGATTCTGCTAGGATTCTGTCGTGGGTTCCCCTCAGGCTTCTTGGCTTACTCCATACCTCTCCTACTCCGTTCATCATGGAGAGAAGGTACCAAGTGAATGTGGAGAAGCCCATGCTTGAATGAACACAATATTTCGCGACCCTGCTTGAAAGTAGGCTTCCTCCAGCAGGTCCAGAGAACCTCTGAGCTCAAATGAAAAATGAGAAGGGAGTTGAAGAGGTAGTATGAAAGCCCCAAATCTGTTCTTAACCTGTACCCTGGGTACAAGTGGCCCAAAAGCATTTCAGAGAAAGAAGGGGGAAGAGGAAGAGACTATCAAAAGAGTGGGGTACTGTAGTATAAGATGGTTACGGATTTTTGTATTCTTTTCGGAACCCACACAATGCATTCCTAATAATTATAAATTAATCATTAAATTTATAGACCTTCGTTAGAGGATCACAGGGCAGTTTACAGTATAAAAACACAAAAAATGCATAGCATAATAACAAAGAAAACACACACACACACACACACACACACACACACACACACACACACACACCCACCCCAGTTTAAAAGGTCATGGATTGTTTCATTAGCCAAGATGAATGTTTTTGCCTGGTGCCTAAAGACATTAGTTAAATGCAAACCCTAACATAATTTGGTGTTGAATATGGCTGAGATATTCTCATGCATTGTGGGATTGTTGCTGGCGATGGTGATTGAAGCCTGCCTACAAAGGAATATTTTGCTTTTGCTGGATCGTATTGTGCAGTCCACTGCTATGACAAGATTTGACAAGAAAGAAATGGGCCATACTCTAGTGATTAACTCAGATACAACACGTCTTGGCTTGCCCTTGCCCGTATCTGTTTTGAGACATGATCTCATAATGTGTAATTGTCTTGCTTTGGTTTGTATGGATGCAGATTTTTTAACTTCAAACAGCGCAAAGTCTTCCATTCATGGTTAAAAGCTTTCTTGCCGATTTGAAGTTGATTGAAGTTGATGAATATGTTTGGCTACAACAAAAGTCAGGGTCTTTGAGTTTGAAAAAACTGAGCCATTATAAATGAGCTGTGCTGGCTACTAGTAGAGCTTTGGTGTTATATCTCTTTTAAAAACACTCGTTGCAGATCAGACTCATATTTTTTGCCCGTGGTAGGTTGGTGCAAATTTCTTCTCTATGTTCACTCTTCAAAATACAGCATGGTCAATATGGTGTAGCGCTTAGACCAGGCATGGCCAAACTTGGCCCTCCAGATGTTTTGGGACTACAGTTCCCATCATCCCTGACCACTGGTCCTGTTAGCTAGGGATGATGGGAGTTGTAGTCCAAAAACATCTTGAGGGCCAAGTTTGGCCATGCCTGGCTTAGACCATTGGTAGGCAAACTAAAGCCTGGGGGCCGGATCTGGCCCAATCACTTTCTAAATCTGGCCCACAGACAGCGTGTTTTTACATGAGTAGAATGTGTCCTTTTATTTAAAATGCATCTCTGGGTTATTTGTGGGACATAGGAACTCGTTCATATATTTTTTTTCAAAATATTGTCTGGCCCACCACATGTTCTGAGGGATGGTGGACCGGCCCCCTGCTAAAAAAGTTTGCTGACCCCTGGCTTAGACCAAGGAAACCTGGATTCAAATGTCTACACATTCATGATGCTCATAGGCCTAAAATGAGACATTTCCCTGTAAGCAATCTTGGGCATCTCGGAGCAAAGGCAGGATATAAATGTAACAAAAGAATGGTAATAATTACCAAAAATAATTAAGCCTCCATGTCAGTTGGTAACAGTAAGGTACCTATTCTTTATAAGGAGATACAGTACTTACGGTGGCGCTGTGGGTTATACCACAGAGCCTAGGACTTGCCGATCAGAAGGTCGGTGGTTCGAATCCCCGTGACGGGGTGCGCTCCCGTTGCTCAGTCCCTGCTCCTGCCAACCTAGCAGTTCGAAAGCACGCCAAAATGCAAGTAGATAAATAGGTACCGCTCCGGCGGGAAGGTAAACGGCGTTTCCGTGCGCTGCTCTGATTCACCAGAAGCGGCATAGTCATGCTGGCCACGTGACCTGGGAGCTATACGCCGGCTCCCTCGGCCAATAAAGAAGTTGTTGATGTTGACTTATTTGTCCCATGTCTGGATTGAATCCATTGCTTTTTTCAGTCTGCAAAGAATACGTAATTAAATACTCCCCCTTTAAATTGTGTTTCCTTTGCACTGGAGGGGACATGGGTGGCGCTATGGTCTAAACCACAGAGCCTAGGGCTTGCCAATCAGAAGGTTGGTGGTTCAAATCCCCACGAAGGGGTGAGCTCCCGTTGTTCAGTCCCTACTCCTGCCAACCTAGCAGTTTGAAAACATGTCAGAGTGCAAGTAGATAAATAGGTACCACTCTGGCGGGAAGGTAAATGGGGTTTCTGTGTGCTGCTCTGGTTCGCCAGAAGCAGCTTAGTCATGCTGGCCACATGGACAAACGCTGGCTCCCTCGGCCAGTAAAGCAAGATGAGCACCGCAACCCCAGAGTCAGCCACAACTGGACCTAATGGTCAGGGGTCCCTTTACCTTTACAGTACTTACATGGGATGCTTCCAGGCAACCTGTTTGTTCATCCTAACTTGATAGGCAAAGTCAGCTATTTAGTGAGCATTCATTCTTATTTGTTTGGCGGAAATTAGATGATGTTGTGTCAAAGTGTGTGGTCTTACACTTTCCAGTGTATTTTACTCAGCATTCTGGGGACATGGGTGGCGCTGTGATCAGATGGGCGGGGTATAAATTATTATTATTATTATTATTATTATTATTATTATTATTATTATTAATCACCCTCTCCTGGTGATCATGGGAATCATCTGGATGCAGTGCATGTCACAAGGTGACCCTTAACCTTAGTCAACCCCAGCCAACAACCAGCAGTCAGGCTAATTGATTTCAGGATACACACCTGATGCTTATGTCCAAACCATCTGACATCTGTAGTTAATGAAGCTGTGGCCTTATCCAATCCCAAAATTGCTGTGCTGTGTCTTACATTGTGCAATTGCATGTGCACCATGCCTGCCTCTGGCTGCATTGCAGCCCACATTCTCTATCCACTAGCGCAAGAGCCCTTGCGCCGGCGGATGACAGAGTTTAAACATTGCACAACAAAAGAATCCGACACAGAGTTGGGGGAGCTTGTTGTGCAATCTGTTGTGTAATCTTTCGCAACGTACTTGTGTTTTCCCCTTGGGCAACAGCGTATTGTTTTGTGCAATCTGCTGTGAAACAGTCTTTGGGAATGCACTTTTGTTTTCTCTTGTGAAACCACATTCTGCCATTGCAACAAGTATACCACCGTTGTTGTTGTTTAGTTATTTAGTCGTGTCCGACTCTTCGTGACCCCATGGACCACAGCACGCCAGGCACTCCTGTCTTCCACTGCTTCCCGCAGTTTGGTCAAACTCATGCTGGTACCTTCGAGAACACTGTCCCACCATCTCATCCTCTGTCGTCCCCTTCTCCTTGTGCCCTCCATCTTTCCCAACATCAGGGTCTTTTCCAAGGAGTCTTCTCTTCTTATGAGGTGGCCAAAGTATTGGAGCCTCAGCTTCAGGATCTGTCCTTCCAGTGAGCACTCAGTGTCTTTAAATCAGTAATACACTGGGCATAATAACCCGTTGTCCTTTTGTAATGGTTCAGGAGGCCGTTGTCCTTCCTTGCTCTGTCTGCTTCTACTGTTAGTGCCCCTCCCATTTCAGTAGCCCATTGAGACTCAGAAAGATAGGGAAATCCAGCTGTGGGTGCATGCCCTTGTCTCAGGGCTGCCAGCATCGCCATGCATCACATCCATACATTCCATGGCTTCTCTCGCCCTGTCTTATAGCAGGAAGGGTACAGGTTCCATTTGCTGCTTGAGTGCTCGCCTGGACAACGTGTCCTTCTCACCCTAGGCGAGCTGCAGATTAGAAGCCCTGTACGAAACAAAAACTCATTTATATTTCATTTGACATGTACCGAGGTTAAATTAAGCCCTGGCAACAAAATAAGTTTCAGGGTTGATCCCTGGCTTGAATTAATCCCTACTGCTGAGCCCGTCACATGAATGTGCTTGAGAACGACATTTTATATTACAATGACTAAACTTTGATACTGAGGAAATTACTCATTTTTATCTGTTTATTGGCGAGATCTCAGACGAAATCTCCTGACCTTTCAACAGATGCAGTTTCTCAGCCATAAAAGGATATATTTTTATGCTTATTTACTGAATCACTTCAGTAGAATCAGAGTGCGTGGTTTCAAAAATCTTGCTCTGCGTCTTGCAGCAACACATGCCTGGTTTTTTACCACATCGCGAGACGCCCACATGTGGGGTTTGGAACCGTCCTGGTTCCTTCACATTGAATATCAGTCAGATACTCTTTTTTGTGCTTTGTACTCTTATGCATCTAAATTTAAATTAAAAGACCACGATTCCCATTAATTACAGCACAGCTTGATTGGACGGAGGTAGAGAATCACCCTGTGACTTTGGTCACATATGCACCATTCATTTAGAACACATTAACAGTCATTTCTTCCTCCAACCTTTGTGCAAACAGATCAGGATGAATGCTTAATGAACAGGTCCTCTGGTCATTTCCAGTCATTTCCCTCAAAGCCTCTGGCTGGAAGCAACTGCAGTTTCTCTTATAGTGACATGCCCTTCAAGTGATTGTAACATATATATGGAAATGTGACCTGTTAAGTTGTGGGTGAACATATTAGACGACACAGCAATTCTTCAAACAGCTCTTGTTTATTCACAGGCCAGAACAGAACTGAACTGAAGGGTTCAGCCAGCCTGCTTATATAGAGCTCCACTAGAACGCAACAGTAACCATTTTCTGTAACTATCCAATCACTGAACATCACTTTCAATCCCTTATTTGCATATGTGGACCTGAGTGAAAACTATCTACCCTGCTGGCCCAGGGTGAGAACTTCAGTACATAACACCACCATTTGTTGTTGGTGGTGTTTAGGCGTTTAGTCCTGTCCGACTCTTCGTGACCCCATGGACCAGAGCACGCCAGACACTCCTGTCTTCCACTGCCTCCCGCAGCTTGGTCAAACTTTATGTGACCATAAAGGTGGGCTTTAGCCGACTGAAGCCCCATCTCCATCAACACTATTTTTATTTTAATGTATATCCTGCCCTTTCTCCTGGAGGGACCCCAGAGTGGCACTTCAAACAGTCACAGCTTCCCTCAAGGAATCCTGGGAACTGCGATTTGTGAAAGGGTGCTGAAAGTTGTGAGGAGACCCCCTATTCCCCTTGCAGGGCTACAATTCCCAGAGTGGTTTAATAATCAGTTCCTCACCCCAGATAACTCTGTCAGTAGTAGGTTCTTAAGTCCATTTTTTATCTATTAAATAGTTTGTTTGGTTTTTTTGGGGGGGGGGGAAATGTTTCGTTTCCTGCATGGTTATTCTTGAATACCACTACAGTGGTACCTCAGGTTAAGAACTTAATTCATTCTGGAGGTCCGTTCTTAACCTGAAGGTACTATTTTAGTTAATGGGGCCTCCCGCCGCCGCCGCCCCGCGATTTCTGTTCTCATCTTGAAGCAAAGTTCTTAACCCAAGATACTATTTCTGTGTTAGCGGAGTCTGTAACCTGAAGCATCAGTAACCTGAAGTGCCTGTAACCCAAGGTACCACTATATTAAACATATTTTAAAACAGTTGCACATGTAAAAACAGTTGCATAATTCCATATATAAAAAAACAGTTTAAAACAACAGCACATGCATAAAATCAATTCTGTTACAAGATAGATACCAACTGGGATACATTTTTTAGAAGGCAGGTTGAAAGAGGAATGTCAGCGAAACAGCAATAGAGTAGGTGCCATGTTGATACTTAATGAGATAGCAGTATATAAGTAATTTAAAATAATAATTTGCTAAAAATTTGTCTTTTGTGTTCTTTAACAGTGGCTGAGTTTTCTTTCTTTTTCTCTTAGATGAATTGATTTACCAAGCACAATCGCCAGACGAAGGCGCTCTGGTGACTGCTGCCAGGAACTTTGGTTTCATCTTCAAGTCTCGAACTCCTAAGACTATCACGGTGGAAGAAATGGGCAAAGTTGTCACTTACCAGCTGTTGGCAATTTTGGATTTCAATAACACCAGGAAAAGAATGTCTGTGATAGGTACCGAATGCAAATCCCCCTTCCCCCTTGTTTTATATTTGTATTTTGAAAGCATGGTGGTGGAAACAGAGCATTGACTTCTCCAGGAGTGATTTCCCTGCTCAGCGCATGACATGAGAGCTGTGGACATGATCCTAATTCATATGAAAAAGGTTGGGCAGGGCTTGACTTGACTGGGAACTGTTGGCATCCGTCTGTCTCAAGAGACAAAGGAGTGGGGCTGCCATCATTGGGGTAGCATTACTTGGTGGCAGGAACAAGGCAGGGCTATGTTGTTGTTATTGTAGATCACTCTCCAACAAGTGGGTGCTCATAGTACTCAGCATTTGAATATAAAATAGGGACATGGGTGGCGCTGTGGTCTAAACCACTGAACCTCTTCGGCTTGCCGATCAGAAGGTCAGTGGTTCAAATCCCCACAACAGGGTGAGTTCCCGTTGCTTTGTCCCAGCTCCAGCCAACCTAGCAGTTCGAAAGCACGCCAGCGCAAGTAGATAAATAGGTACCACTGTGGCAGGAAGGTAAATGGCATTTCTGTGCACTCTGGTTTCTGTCACGGTGTTCCGTTGCACCAGAAGCAGTTTAGTCCTGCTGGCCACATGACCCGGAAAGCCGTTTGTGGATAAACACTGGCTCCCTCTGCCTGAAAGCGAGATGAGCGCCGCAACCCCGTAGTCACCTTTAACTGGACGTGCGCTGCTCTGGTTCACCAGAAGCGGCTTAGTCATGCTGGCCACATGACCCGGAAGCTGTACGCCGGCTCCCTTGGCCAATAAAGTGAGATGAGCGCCGCAACCCAGAGTTGGCTACGACTGGACCTAATGGTCAGGGGTCCCTTTACCTTTATCTAACTGTCCAGAGGTCCTTTACCTTTTTTACCTTATAAAATACAAAATAAAGCCTCAGCAATTTAACCATGTATTTGCTGTTTCTGGAGAGAGCCTAGCCAGTTGCCATGCACCTCCATTTTAAATATTTTGATCCCTTTTAATAATATAAGCCATAGTTGGACCCAAAGATGCTCTTGAGGTGCCCTCGATTTTTACTGCTTTCCCTTTAACCGCACAACTGCGCACTAGGCTTTGCAAAGTTACCAGAAACCTGCTTATGGATTCTCTTGCACAACAATGTTCTGCTGGTGCAAAGAGTTTGCTGGTGGAACAAGTACACCATTAAGTGACTTTCATTTAGCATGACTTTTTGGCTACAAAAACGGGACACATCAGATGTTTCTTATCCCACCATTGGGATCTTGGAAGCCTTTAAACATCAGCTGGGCAAACACCATTCACATGGGTTAAATAATAATATAAGACATATTACTTTCTTTAGCAATATGCTGGAAGCTTTCCCCTGCTATCCAAATTGTGATAGCAGAGAAGTGACAGGCATCTCTTACGGATAATAAATACATAATAAAACCCCTCACAGTTGTTGTCGTTGTTTCCTTAAAGACAGAAAGAAAGAAAAAGTTTGGATAATTATCCTAAGGATATAAACTATACAAGCAAACTGTCACGGCTGAGAAATCTTCCTTTCAAATTGATGGCTGGTGGTGTTTAAAGAACAAAGTGTAAAAATAGCCTATAGAGTGAAAACTGCCATACTGAGCCAGGCTCTGAATCTTCTGTATAAACCAACCCCTGCTTTGTTTATCCTGACAGTGGGGAAGCATCCTTGTACACTGGCCTGGCTCAAAATATACCCTACCCTTGTTTCTTGGTGTCCTCTCTTCCCCCGACATCGAGAAAGTTCTGTTAACAACAGTAAATTAGTACCACGTAAAACTACAACTTTGCACCATATCAAACTGCAACGGTGCAGTTAGGTAATTTTAGTTTCTGAACTGAATGGTGTTTTTTTGGGGGGGCGGGGTGTTCCTTTAGATAGTAGGGTACCCACCCCTGCCTTACAGTAACCCCTTGTGGGAATTGATTAAAATTACTGTTCTAAGAAGGAAAATTAAGAATAGAAGATGGTGACTTTTTAAGCCACCTTTATGAACTGATGCAGGTGGTGCTGTGGGTTAAACCACAGAGCCTAGGACTTGCTGATCAGAAGGTTGGCGGTTTGAATCTCCCGCTATGGGGTGAGCTCCCGTGCTTGGTCCCTGCTCCTGCCAACCTAGAAGTTCGAAAGCACGTCAAAGTGCAAGTAGATAAATAGGTACCGCTCCGGTGGGAAGGTAAACGGCGTTTCTTTACGCTGCTCTGGTTCGCCAGAAGTGGCTTAGTCATGCTGGCCACATGACCTGGAAGCTGTACGCTGACTCCTTCGGCCAATAAAGCGAGATGAGCACCGCAACCCCAGAGTCGGCCACGACTGGACCTAATGGTCAGGGGTTACCTTTACCTATGAACTGATTAATGCAATATTCCACACACCACGGTAATCATAAAGTCTTCAGTTATTTTTGTTGTTCTCTCTTCATTTTCCAGTTCGAAACCCTGATGGACAGATAATGCTTTACTCAAAGGGAGCAGATACTATTTTATATGAAAGGCTTCATCCATCAACCAAATCTCTCAAGTCTTTAACTTCAGACCATCTTGCGGTAGGTCCATATTGTTTAGAAGCCAATGCAAGGGCTTCTAAAGTATTAAGTATAAATGAAAAAGACTTTGGCATGCTTCACCCAAACTGACAGTTCTGACCGGCGTGGGAAGGAACTTGATTGAATGCTGTCCCCTTCAGTCCAACCTGCCCATAAAACCTAGCATAGTATGGAGAAGGCTAGCCTAGAATTCTTCTCTCAGAAATCCTTCCTAGGGGCAGGATTCCTTTGTCGGACAACATTAAATCATACAATTATTTGCCTTCAGCTTAAAGTGGCATAGACCAGACTTAGTTTTGCTGCATTCTCAGGTAAAGTAGAGTAAGCCATAAGCACAGTTTTGAAGATTTTCTGGAGTAGGAATTTTTATTTGTAATTATTGCTTTTCAGTATACCCCTCAAAGCACCTTTTGCTCAGTTCTTCTGAACTAAAATGACCTTTTAAGGAGAACCCCCCTGAAAAGTTCTTATTTTCTTAAAGGAAAAAGGTGTTGTTGTTTTTTTAAGTGTCTACGTTTAACATGAACCATTCCACAATTCTATAACCAAAATAAGCCTTTGACATTTAATATAAAATATGTGGATTTAGTAATATTGGTTACAAACAGAACCATTTTTTCCTCTGCAATGGAGCTCTTTTGGCTTTGTTTTAATCTTCTCCAGGATTTTTTTAAAATGAAGGTTAAAATCACAAACATTTTGAATCTTGCATTTAAAATATAGAGACCTTGAATTTTCTTACACTGACCCAGCAAAGTTTATGGAATAGATTTTTGTGAAAACAGAACAACTCTTCCAGACATCTCATGTTTTCATAGTCAGCTAAATTGATTCTGTGGCTTTTTTCTAGCCCATAATATTTTACCTTGTTCAGATTCCTCTTTTCTTATAATTATTAATTTTGAATATTACAAGAAGAAATGCTAAAAATGTTAATAGAGTGTTATAAACCATTCACATTTTCAGCTCTGCAAGGTCAAAATCCAATGTGTTTGCAATTTTCATAGCAAAAGCCAAATTTGCTAGGTTTTGAAAGAAATTCATACTGTTTATATCTAAATTAGCCAAAATATATTTTAGATAATAAAACAAAATGACTTGCTATTTGGAGTTTATAAGATGGCTCCAAGTGAAATTACTGTTGTCAGAACAATAAACCTCAGCCTTCGAGAAATAAGGAATGGGTGTTTATGGGAATTCATAATTTTATAATGGAAATACAATAGAAGAAGGTCTAAATTAGCTGGCGTGCATCTCTGAGCATTTAACGCACCAGATGTTCAGATATTTACATTTGTATGCAAGATTTTGTTGTGTGTGTGTGTGTGTGTGTGTGTTTTGCTTCGTGTAGTTTTCACATATTATTTGTCAAGTTCAGATTAGGTTTCTTCTTATGTTTAGGAAATAGTAATAGTAATAATGATAATGATAAGTGGTATCCAATGCCATCATTCTGTTAACACAAGGATTTATGCTTGCACAATGGAAATTTAACTCCCTCTCATTGCCCTGCATGCACTGTGCACCCTCCCCAAACCTGCTCCCAAGGCTTTGTTGATACTACCCAAACAGATTTAGAGGGCAGACGGAGGGAGGAGAGTTGGAGGAAGGTTTTGTTGCACAAGCAGAAATCATTACACTAACAGAATGTGTGAGTTAGCAGAATTCAACGGCCAGGTTGCTCACCGGAGAAAGACGTTTGAGCATATTGCACTGATCCTGGTCCGACTGCACTGGCTACCAATTAGTGTCTGGTCCCAATTCAAAGTACTGGTTTTGACCTATAAAGCCTTAAACGACTCAGGACCGCAATACCTCAAGGACCGCCTCTTTCCATATGAACCTACCCAGACCCTGAGATCATCTTCTGAGGCCCTTCTTCATGTGCCACGTCCTCGAGAGGTCCGGAGGGCAACACGAGAACGGGGCCTTCTCTGCAGTGGCTCCCCATCTGTGGAATTCTCTCCCCAGGGAAGTTTGCCTGGCCCCTTCATTATACACCTTTAGGCGCCGGGCAAAAAAGTTCTTCTTTAACCTGGCCTTTGGTTGATCCGATTTACATCCTATGCCCTTTTAAAATGTGTTTGTGGGGTATTGGGTTTCTGTCTTTATTTTTATTAGGTGTTTTGTAGTTTTCTATCTTGATTTTATTCTGTGATAATCTTGATTTTCCCTGAGACCCCCAGGTATAGGGCAGTACAGTGGTACCTCGGGTTACATACGCTTCAGGTTACAGACTCCTCTAACCCAGAAATAGTACCTAGGGTTAAGAACTTTGCTTCAGGATGAGAACAGAAATCGTGCAGCGGTGGCGCGGTGGCAGCAGGAGGCCCCATTAGCTAAAGTGGTGCTTCAGGTTAAGAACAGTTTCAGGTTAAGAACGGACCTCCGGAACGAATTAAGTACATAACCCGAGGTACCACTATATATAAATTCAATAAATAAAACAAAATAAAAAATATTTCGGATAGAAATCACTAACTTTACAGTGTGCAGAGCACTCCATGTACATTATCTCACCATAGTTGTTGCAGCCACACTGCAAGATAGGTCAGTATTATTATATTAATATTGTGATTTGAGGACCCGTTACCCACTTGGGAATAATAAAGAAACATGGACACAGTATATGAGGTTATTGGGGTAGAAAAGGCCACAACTTTATTGATTACAGCATGTGAGAGGTATTGGCTTAGGCATTGGACAACCACAAATTTTGACTCCACCCACTCAGGGGTGAGTCTGAAGAGGAGTTAACCACCAGTAGGGGGAGCCTGTTGATGCAAATACAACTATAAGCTCTCCCCTGATGTCACCGAGGGTTGTGCCATGGCCCCCAGCCGCACAGGGCATCGGACAGGATCCACGACCACCGGATTCCTTTAACAGAATACCCAAAAATGAAGGGGTAGGCGATGGCCACACCTTGCCCTTCCATACGCCAACAACCTATTCAAATGCCTAACCGCCAAATACCGAGAAAGTTGTGACGATTGCTACGAGATAGGCGAAAAAACAAAACAAAAGGCCAGTGCCAATTTGCCAGTTGGAAAAAACTCCTACCAGGCCCCCTAGGCAACTAGGCGACCAACCACAGGTCCATAGCAAGGTCAAGTGGACAGCTAAGCCCTAAAGGGAGTGGTAGGTGGGTGACTTGAAGAGATTGGCAGTGCAATGGCGGGGAGAGCTGGCACGGCTGCATTTGAGTAGCTATACCACGCCCCCAAGCTGCCACCCGTTCTTCTGGGAGGCATGGCGTGCCAGCGATGGAGCAGGGCAGGTGCCGGCACGCCCCCTGTTTAACGCGGGAAACTGTTCCTGTTCACACTCCCTCCCCTCCTGGAGGAGGAGAGGCTTTGCAGATATGGGGAGAGGCTAAAGGAGAGTAGCTTTCCCAAAGCCACTGAGAGAGTTTGTGGCAGAGGTGATATATGAACCGATGACTTCCTGATTCACAGTTCAGTCTCCGCAATAGCTAACTTTGCAAACCTAGGGCCTTGCTTGTGATGCAGCTCCCTTGATGAAGCTAAGATGGTGTGAGGCTAGTTGTTGCTTGAATGAGTGTCCTGTGTATGTTTCCCCAAGTTCTCTAATTGAAGCAGTGGAGTTTGGTCCACGAGGACAAACAGGAGACAGTTTTGCCCTGGTAGAAAGTAGGGAGGGAGATGAAGACAAACCTTGAGTTAGTTGGCTTCACTAGTCATTGGTCTCCATTGTCGGTCTCCATTGACTTCTGGAAAACCCTGAATGGAAGACTGGTAGGGTAGAAATTCATTAAATAAATACATATATCAGTTTCCACCAATCAAGTTGCTGGGACTTCAGCTTTCCCAAATGACTGCTGAAATCTGGATCCTAGCAGCCCAGATCTGAACTAAGCATAATTTTGCATGTGCGGTTTCCCACAGAAAACGAGAATCAACCATTGAAGTTCCACTTTGAAGGAACTGTAGGTGTAGGAAGGGGGCGAGTCTTTGCAGTTTCATGTCAAAATAACCTAAACTAGGATATTGCCTAGAAATTTAGCATCTTTTGTGACTTCATTACTTAAAAGGAGGGGAGGGCAATAAAAGGCTGTTTTAATTAGCAGACATCTTACAACATGTTTGCATTTTTGTTCTGGACAAATAATAGGAGTTTGCTGGAGAAGGCCTTCGGACTTTAGTTCTGGCTTACAAAAATGTGGATGAAGAGCAATTTCAGGAGTGGCTTGAAGTTTATCAGAAGGCCAGCAGTTTGCAAGAGAATAGGGATGAACTGCTCGCTTCAGCATATGAAAGCATTGAGAGAGACCTGAAGGTATTGCAAGTCAACTTGCAGGGGGAAATATTTTGTGTATTTACTTGAGTTGATTATTCTATCCGCCTGATGCTTTTCCATTAGAAAAATTGATCAAGGTGACTTTTCTTTTAGATAAATGAAACAATTAAAATACATTTAAAAAAATCAAAACAACAATAAACATCCAAAACACTGAATCATCACTTTAAAGTCAAGAATGGGCATGACCTATTAGGCAAACCTTGGCCTGGAAAATATTTAACAAATAAAAAGGACATCAGATTTACATAGAGCATCACAGGTTATTTCCAAGTTGGGTTAAGAATGTAAGAAGATAAAGGTAAAAAAAAAAGGTAAAGGACCCTTGGACGATTAAGTCCAGTCAAAGGCGACTATGAAGTTGTGGTGCTCATCTCGCTTTTCAGGCTGATGGAGCCAGTGTTTGTTCACAGGCAGGTTTCCAGGTCATGTGGCCAGCAGGAATAAACTGCTTTTGGCGCAATGGAACACTGTGATGGAAACCAGAGCGCACGGAAATGCCATTTACCTTCCCACCACAGTGATACCTATTTATCTACTTGCACTGGCATGCTTTTGGACTGCTAGGTTGGCAGGAGCTGGGACAGAGCAACGGGAGCTCACCCTGTCGTGGAGATTGCGATCTACTGGTTGATCCCCGGGAGGTTGGGGTCGATCGCTGTCGATCGCATGCTCTTTTTCCTTTGTGATGGCCCCCTCGCCCCGCTCTCCATTCGCTCATGATCGCTAGAACGGAGGACGGAGTCTCCGTTGCGAGGCTGTTTGTTTCCTGACTGATCTTTGGGTGAGCTTCCGTTTCCTTTCCCCCCTAAAGAAAGCTCATCATTATTTGACCTGTCTCTTTAAAAAAAAAGTCAACAACTTTTTCTTTCTCCCGTAAAAAAAGTTCAACAACTTTGACCTGAACCCCGCAAAAGGTCAGCAAGTTTGAATTTCCTCCCTAAAACTAAGAAAAGCTCAACAACTTTGACCTGAACCCCCCACCCCAAAAGGGGTAGATCACTGCCAGTTTTTTATTCTGTGAGTAGATCGCAGTCTCTTGTGAGTTGGATGTCCCTGTGTATAGGAAGCTGCCTTGCACTGAGTCGAACCTTTGCTCCATCTAGCTCAATACATGGTGCCTCGCAAGACGAAAAGAATCCGTTCCGCGAGTCTCTTCGTCTAGCGGTTTTTTCGTCTTGCGAAGCAAGCCCATTGACGGCTCAGCGGATTAGCACTATTAGCGGCTTTTAGCGGCTTAGCAGATAAGCAGATAAGCGGCTTAGCGGCTTAGAAAAAGGGGGGAAGAAAAAACAACAACGCAGGAACTCGCAAGACATTTTCGTCTTGCAAAGCAAGCCCATAGGAAATTCGTTTTGCGAAGCACCTCCAAAACGGAAAACCCTTTCGTCTAGCGGGTTTTCCGTCTTGCGAGGCATTCGTTGTGCGGGGCACCACTGTATTATCTAAAACAGGAGGTGCCAATCTTCTCAGGCCCATCGACACATTTGGATTTTTGAGTGAGTACCATGGATGTCACCTCCTCTGGTCACCCAGAATAGTCCCCACGCCACCACATATAGATACAAAGGACCTGGGTAAAATATCCCTGTAAGACTCAAGGTGTTATTATGGGAATTTACATTATGCTGAGAAGTTTGAAATTGTATCAGGAATGAAAGACATGTTGCCCAGAGCTCATGCTTGTTTGTTAACATTTTTTCAACTCATCTATTTTGCTTCCTCACAAAGCTATTGGGAGCCACAGCTATAGAAGATAAATTGCAAGAAGGAGTTTCAGAAACCATTGAACGCTTATCGCTAGCAAACATTAAGATCTGGGTACTAACGGGAGACAAACAAGGTAGGTTTTCAGTTTTATGTATCAACTGATTCTCTGTGGAGGGGTACCAGAAGGGCTTCAATTCAGTGAACGTGGTTATTTTCCAATGTGGTGCAATGGTTAGAGCAGTGGTTCCCAACCATTTTTGGCCATGCCCCACCTAAGAATCTCTAAAATCCTGATGCCCCACCCCACCCTCTGACATATAATTCTTATTATTCAAAAAGTGAACTCCTATTCACGTGGAGGAAGCCTAAAAGGCCATTCACTGTGAACAGCTCATTCTCAAATTGCCCCCCTTAAAAATCAAATGTGGTGCCCCACATTGGGAACCACAGGGTTAGAGTATCAGACTAGGACCAAGGAGATTCAAATCTTCACTCAGACATAAAGCTCACTGGAAGACAGGCTATTCATTATTTCTTAGCTAAACCACCACATAGGGCAACCTTTTTGAGTCCACAGCTCCCTTAACCAACTTCATTTTTTCTGCAGCACCCCTGTTATGGGGTGTCAGGAGCCCAGTTATGTCACCCTCACCCCTTGCCTGCGCAGATGGCAGCCTCTCACCCTTTTCTGAACACCCTCCCTTGTGGAGTGTTCCCTCAGCTTCCTCTCCTCTCGCCTCTCCTTGGGTGTCCCCTGGGCAGTCGCTGCTGCCATGCCTGGTCTCTGAGCTGCCCACTCCCCCGCCCCAAAGAGAGATGCCTCCCAGAGGCATCATTCGCCTGCGGAGCTTATAGCCAGGGCTGCTGCAATAAACAGCTGTGCAAGCCTTTGGGGGGCAGAGACACAAAAGGACAGAGGAGGGAGGAAGGGAAGGAAAGAGGGACAGAGGCCAGCGTTGCATCTATGACTGTCTTTCAAGGCACCCCAGGGTGCCACGGCGTGCTGGTTGTAAACCACTGACATAGGGTATTGTGTGTGTGTGGACATGAGCTCCATGGAAATAGGAAATAGGAAATAGGGGTATGCTATGAATGCAATATATGAACAAAATACAAGGAGGAGCAGGGCAGAGTTTGAGCAATAGGGTCTATTTCTCTTTTAAGTGTAACTTTTTAATACAGTGGACCATCTGGATACAAATTAAATTTGTTCCAGGGGTCAGTAACTTAAAGGGACCCCTGACCATTAGGTCCAGTCGTGACCAACTCTCGGGTTGCGGTGCTCATCTTGCTTTATTGGCCGAGGGAGCCGGCGTACAGCTTCCGGGTCATGTGGGCAGCATGACTAAGCCACTTCTGGCAAACCAGAGCAGCACACGGAAATGCTGTTTACCTTCCCGCCAGAGCGGGACCTATTTATCTACTTGCACTGGTGTGCTTTCGAACTGCTAGGTTTGCAGGGACCCAGCAATGGGAGCTCACCCTGTCACGGGGATTCAAACCGCCAACCTTCTGATCGGCAAGTCCTAGGCTCTGTGGTTTAACCCACAGCGCCACCCACGTCCCATTCCAGGGGTCAGTACTTAACCTGAAAAGTCTGTAACTGGAAGCGCTGCTTCTGTGCACATGCGCGCACAGCGAAACCTGAAAGTATACACTTCCGAGTTTGCCGCGTTCACAACCCGAAAGTCACATATCCACTATAATAATTTTTATTAGTTTTCAATTACAATAATCCAATAATAGCCTCATTATAACAATGCCAAATTATATTACAATTACTAATACCAATCATTCAGATGCCAAATGATATAATTTAGGTGACCCCCTGGGTGCTAGAATTGATGGTTTGATGATTTACTTTAATTCTGCATTCCAAAATCTTATTAATTTCAGTTACACTCCAGTCAAAATAACAATCTCTTATACAACAACTGAAATATTCACGCTTTCCATTTGTATTGACACATTAAATGATTGATAAAACTACAGGTGAAGCATTCAAAGAATATCCTTGTTCTTCCTGTGTGTGGCAATTATTCTGTCCATGATGTTTCTTCCAGTCCTTGTAAAATATTATTTCTATCTCTTCCTGGTTGTTGCTGCAATCCATCATGCCTTGGGCAGAGCTAATATCCCATTGTTGTTTCAAAAGTTCTCCATTGCTCCGTCCCGTGGTTCATTGTTTTGCAGCTTCAACAGCAGCTGCAAAAATCAATAAACACCCTGTTCTCGCCATTTCTCCCTTTCTCTTTTAAGTGTATCTAGACTGCAAACTTAAACTAGTTAGTTCTACTCAGAGGCAGACCCACCAAAATGAATGGACTGACGTTAGTCATGTACATTAATTTCAGTGGGTCTCCCTTGAGTAAACCTTAGTTGACTACCACCTTCTGTGAGCTCTGTGCTCAAACAACAACATGGAAGGATCTTTGGTAAATCTGGGCATCCATAGCCCACTCTGGCAAAAGAATTTGAGATCTTTGAGCCCAAAGTAACATGTGAACCAGTCCTTCAACCATTTATTGTGGCACTCACAGGCATGATTTATTAGGGACTACTTACTAAGATTGGTTTGAGATAGCCAACTATTTTTGACATTATTTAACCTGTCCTAACACTTGCTCCTCTTCCTTCCCTTGTCTCATTCTGTTAATCATCACAGCGGAAAGGGAGAGAGGCTGGCGCTTAGAATTTCATTTTGCAACCTTCTCGTGTGTTCCATTGTATTTTTTTATGGGCTGGCATACAGAGTCCCGCCACATAAATGGTCCCATTTGGCAGCCTTTTGGTTTACACTTCCCTCGGAATTTACACTTTCCATTAGTTCACAAGAGGGGGGAGATTGACACACATAACTGGTGGAATTTTTTCCTTGCTCCGTTTAAGTCATAAAAATAAAAAGAAATGTGGTTGTTCATCCTGTGTAAATTATTAGGCTACAGATCAGCACTCTTTGCGTTGCCTGGGGGTGAATAAGAATTTCCTCCAGTCAGTCAGACAGTGAAGTCTTATTGTATTGTTCCTCCTACTGTGATATCCGCCACCATTTTATTAATCCAATTTTACAAACTATATCAGGAAGATCTGAAATGTTTTATATCGATTATCTTTTGGCAGACCAGTTTCCAGAGACCACTGCCAAGGTAACTAGTTTTTGTGTGGCAGCAATAGCTTGTCGGTGCAGGCACTTGTCTTAATTTTAGAATTATCAACACCTTACCTTGATTTTAACCATTTTAATATAATTATTTTATATTTCTCATTTTTTAAAAAATATCTTACATTGTTTTTAACTCCACTTTTAATAGTACACTTAACGTATTTTGTTGTGTTCTATGTACTTTGTTTTCTTCTTTTCTCCTCTACTGGTCATTGACTGAAATTATATATATATATATGAAATAACACGCATCAGGATAAACATGCACAGGTTCTCATGCTGTCCAAAGTCAAGTTCTTCTTTCATCTTCCTTCATGAGATCTTGCCCATCTTTCTTGCTTTTTTTTAGAAACGGCTATGAACATTGGTTATTCCTGCAACATGCTTACTGATGCCATGGATGAGATTTTCATAGTAGAGGGCCACACAAAAGCAGAAGTATGTGAAGAACTAAGGTAAAACTATTATAAAGCAATTATTGGGTTGTACTCAAAATATCTTATTTGTTTCTTCGTTCTCCTGTTCCTCACTAGAAAAGCCTAAATGTTCAAGGTGGTGTTAGGTGTTACAATAACTTCAGCTGAAAAGGGAAAATGCATGTCGTCTTCTTCTTTGGAGATCACTTGTAGCAGAGTAAGATTGTCCTCCTGACTGTGGAGGCCAATTCTGGATCCACACGTCCTTCCACAATGGGGCATAGGTTTCTGGGCAGGAGTTGATCACAGTGAGGGTTTGCCAAGCGTGTCTTCCTCTTAGCTCATTTCTCCCTTTTGTCCTGAGTTTGAGCATCTTCACAGCCCATGACACCTTTGGTAAAGGCTGTTCTCCTACTGGAGCACTCGCAGGCCAGTGTTTCCCAGTTGTCGGTGTTTATAGTACATTTTAAAGATTTGCCTTGAGAGAGCCTTTAAACCTCTTTTGCTGACCACCAGCATTACACTTCCATTTTTAAGTTCAGAATAGAGTAGTTGCTTTGGAAGATAATAATCAAGCATCTGCACAACATGACCAATCCAATGAAGTTGATGTTGAAGACGGGACGGCCTCTCCTGGTATGTCCCACAGAGGAACTAACGGTCTGCAAATAAAAACATCTTGGAGATCCCAGGCCACAGAGAGGTTAGGCTGGCCTCAACCAGAGCCAGGGCTTTTTCGGCTGTGGCTCCAATCTGGTGGAACGCTCTGTCACAAGAGACTAGGGCCCTGCGTGACTTGACATCTTTCTGCAGGGCCTGCAAGACAGAGCTGTTCCACCAGGCCTTTGGCCAGGGCGCAGCCTGACCCCCCCTCCTCTGGCAATCTGCACAAAATTTTGCTTAATGGTTGCCATCAATTTGATTTTAATTAATTTTTATAATGAAATGTTTTTAGAATCGTTGGATTATTTTTATTGTTGTTAGACACCATGAGCCCAGCTTCAGCTGGGGAGGGCGGGATATAAATAAAATTATTTATTATTATTATTATTATTATTATTATTATTATTATTATTATTATTGCTTGGTCATTGAATGTATCATTGCATGTATCCTTTAAGGGGAGATATGCAGGCTTAAAACATTTAGAGAGCCTACACATTTCTCCATGTGCAAAATGCACAAATTCCTTGTTTGGAAAGAACAACATTGGTGGAAACTGGAAGTGTGAATCCATGTGTGTATTTAACTTTTGCCACGTGCTGCAGTATCTGAAACTTCCCTCTCCTTGTGCCAGCAATTGCTGACTTGCTGGTTTCTGGAAAACAGACTTGGGCTTAAGTGGCTGTTGGTTGGGGCTACAAGCTAGTTTTGCTTTTACTTTGATATACAATATATTGAGTTTCAATAGTTTAATGGTGGATTTTTCAAACTAATTCTATGATATTTGATGAAGTTGTCTATAGCTGCAAAGGTTGAGGCTGTGGCCAACATTTTTTTATCATACCATATTTTTCTTTGTGTATGCCTTGAGAAAAAATGCTAGTGGAGTAGGACAACTGGGCAAGGTGTTTGTGCCCCTAATTTGTGTTCCACTTCCACTTTTGCCGGAAATGGGTTTCTGGTAACAGAGGAACTCAAACTCAATTTCTCATAATCATCCGCAACAGTGTAAGAATAGCAGTGCTTGAGAAGTTCAAAAGGAGCCAGATCCAATTCACCCTCAGTTCAATTGACAGTTTAGTTCACGATTCATTCCCATGATCCTTGGCATTTTGTCCCCTGCCGCCGCCTTTCAAATTTTAAGTATAAAATATACTTAAGAAGGTGGGTGGGACTCAACACATGCACACACAGAACCACAGTGTAAGGTGAAGAGTTGTTTTGTTTGTTTTCCTCAACCATTATAATCTTGAAGCATAAACAGCAGCATCACTTTTCAGACAAGTAAAAATGGTAAAAGCAGTGGCCAAATCAAACACAGAGTTAAATACAATGCAATCTGTGTCTACGTGTGTATAATTGAATTAAAATTAAATTTGAATCAAATTCCCCAACGTTCCACCATAAAAGAAACTTAATTCATGTTCAATGCACCTAGAAATTATGGAAACTGCTTTCAGGTGTAACTGAGATATAATTGATTCGAATTAGTTAATCTGAATTAGTTCATTTCAAGCCCTGTGTTAGAGACATTGGAACAAACAGTGAATGTGCTCATGGAGGATATAAGTAACATATGACTCTAATGAGTGTAAATATTGTGGGATGTTGTTCATGAGTAGATCCATTGGCAGGCAGACCCTCCATCTGCCATTTGACACAAAACCCACCCCCTTCAGTAGATCTAGTCATGTCACTAGAGTGCTTACTTGCATGTATTCCTCTACCGTTTTTGCTTTGAGGACTTTGACCTTGACTAGAATCTTTTTTTAAAAAAAAAAAGTGAATTTGGGAGAAAGTGGTCTATCTAGATGTTTGCTAGCTCTTTCTCTCACCACAGTTCCTAGTGCTAAAAAGGCAAGCCATTTTTAAATTGAGCAAAGGTTTGTCTCTTCCACGATGGAGACTGCTTTGACAAAAATATCAAGCAACTTTCTGGCTGTCTTCAAGATTCTCCCATGCAACTAAGTATCTGTTTGTTGTTTGTATTTGATATCCCGCTTGATCACTACCCTAAGGAGTGTCAAAGCGGCTAACATTCTCCTTTCCCTTCCTCCCCCACAACAAACACTCTGTGAGGTGAGTGGGGCTGAGAGACTTCAAAGAAGTGTGACTAGAACCCGGTTCACCAGATTATGAGTCCACTGCTCTTAACCACTACACCACACTGACTATGTGTTTCATAGATGCTGTTTTTTTTTTTTTTTTAAAGGAAAGCAAAAGATCTTATTTTGGGGCTGAGCAAGGACATTTCTGATGGACATGCTTATGATGAAAAGCTCCAAGAACCAACACAAAACTTGGAAGAAACTGTCGCTTCTGATTATGCCTTAGTAATAAATGGACATAGCCTTGTAAGTGAGTCGTTTCTGGACTTTTCCACTTTCTTTCCCGCTGCTAATAATCATGTGCTTTTGGTGTTCTAACCATGACAGATTCCTCCCCAAACTCCAAAATTATTTCACAAGAAAGTTAAACACAAGGGCTGACTGAGCTGTAAGGACCAATTAGATATGACATCTTAACTTTTGGATGGCTTTGTAATGGAAATCAAATTAGTAACTTGGTGCAGCTTAAAAAATTTTTTTTTAATGGTCTTGATTAGAAATTGACCCACTGGTATTGTTTAAGTACTTTTATGAGGGGAATATCACAAGTCATTGCAAATTACATTTTTTTAAAAAGCAACAGGCAGAGGCAAAAGGGCGTAAGGTTGAATATATTCCTAATGTCTGCTATTTGAGAGCACAGACTGACCTGAAAGTCATTACTGTACCAAATTAATGTCATTAAGATGCCTCAAGTGGTTTCTCTAAATATCAGCTTTTACAGGGATACCAAAACACTTGGCTTTGATTAAGAAACCTGGTTCTTGTCATAACACAAGAAAAGCTTACTTTTATAGCTGTTCTTGTACGCTGGTAAGCTTCCAGATCTTGGAACAAATATCTGAAATGCTCTTCTGAATTGCAAAGACCATAAAAAGCTGCAGTTGAACTCTGAATGTAACTTGTTCTGTAGGGTGGGGGTGGGGACTTGCCACAAGCACTTTGATCTTTTTGCCCTCCCTTTTACACTTATAAAAGAAGCATCTCTTTAAGCACTTTGGAATAACAGAATATGAGGAGAAGGTCTCAACCCAACGAGAAGCACCAAAAAGAAGGAGTTATGACAAAGGCATGGGAGGTGGGAGCCCCAAATATAACTTACATTTCTGCATCCCAGATGTTGTTAGACTCCATCTCCCAGCAGCATAGCTGTCAACTTACAGATTTGAAAATAAGGGACCAGCAGCCTTGAAAATAAGGGACCAGCAGCCAAAATAAGGGATTTTAGTCAACTAAATATTTAGTCAACTATTTAAAAGGGACCAGATAATTTTGGAGAGCAACGCCGGTTTTTAGCCCTTCGTTTCCAGAGGTTGCTGCTCAAGACACCAGCCGATGAAACACTGCAATTAAATAACTATAAGCAGCAACCACTTTTCACGCAAAACGAAGTCCAAGCTACGAAGATGCTGTTGCAGTTCTGTATCTTTTCTCTCATGCTCCATCTGCAGCTCTCAATTCCATCAGGTGGGGCGGGGGGGGGGGGTGTGAAATAGCGTCCGAAGTAAACCAGCAGATCAGACCATCTATGCTAGTCTACCACTACAAATCTATGGGAGAAGCGCTTGCGGTCCTTCCCTTATAGACCTTGGAACATCTGCCCACGCCTCCGCCTCCTCCTCCTCTCTCTGAACTGCTTTCTCTATGGTTGCCCTCGCTCTCCTCTCAAGGCTCCTCATCAATTCATAGACCATGCCAGGCTGCCCATCTCATCTGGGTCCTTTGGTGGCGCAGCCGCAGTACGTCCTAGCGAGCGCGGCGGCGTAGGGCAGAGGGGAGGCAGAGACGCTCAGTTCGGCGGCCGCAAGGAGGATGGTGGCGGAAGGGCCCGAGGCTGCCACCAGTCCCAGCGGGGAGGGGTTCCCGGGGGCCGAGGCTGGTGAGAGGAGGCTGGAGGGGGGAGGGCCGGGCAGCCAAGCAACACAGTTGGAGCCTCCCTCCTCCCTGGCCGGCAGGGAGGGAGGGAGAGGAGCTGCTTCCTTTGAAACCTGGGAAATTTAAGGGACATCCATCAATAAGGGACAGCAGCGGGACATGGCGCTGGGATAAGGGAGTTTCCCGCGAAATAAGGGACGCTTGACAGCTATGCCCAGCAGCCCCAACCATCATGGCCAAAATATGGAGGCCGTTACATTGGCTACCTCTGGTTTAGAAGTTTGGTATGTGTTTGTGGTAGACAACTGAAGGCCAAACCATACCTGATGAAGGAAATTTGTATCTTAAGATCCTGTTTTGTTTTTAAATTAAAAAAGGATTTGGGGGGGGTGTTATTTGCACATTCTCTCATGCAATTTCCACAATCTGAATCTGCCCCAAGCCTGCCTGTGCATGCCTTTTAAAAGTGAAAAGTGTACCACTGTAAGCAGATGAAAACATTAGCGGGATTTTAATAACACCTGTAACAAACACTATGGACAATATGGATGGATACAACATATGCATTATGAAATAATATGGAATTGAAAAGGTTGACAATAGGAAGTCTGGAGATTCAGAGAAATCTCTAAATATGGATATGTATTTGGTATTGTTATAACTTTATACTTGAAAAATCAAATAAAAAGTATTTCCAAAAAATAAAAATAAAAGTGAAAAGTGTGTACAATACACACCAGCCTCCTATATCAGGTGTGGCTTGGCTGGTTGCTACCAATATTTTGCTACCTGAAAAAGAACATTGGCTCGAAACATGTGTAGGTTGGCTATTTTACAAACCAAATAGAGTTGTCATTTTTCTCCTCTGTGTGTGTGTGTGTGTTTCTAATGGCCACTTACTTGGTCAGGAGGTGGGTGGCAGTTGTGTCACAGTGCAGCAGTTGCTCACAAACCCAGGAGGCGAAATGACTTCACCGTGGTGACTTTGCCTCCCTAGCTGGCCACCAAACTGAAGTTTGAATTTGCCCTATCAGGGACAAGCAGGGTGTGTGTGGACTAGAGTGGAGAAGTATTCGCTGTGTGCATGTGTTTTAACATTGTGTTTTGTTGTCATCTTTTCCATGGATATGCTCAGTATCTATCTTCATTTGCTTAGAAGATTTATTGTAATGTTCACTTTGAGAATGTCCTATTGCAATGGATGTGTGCCTGTTAGAGGCTTATATCTCCCCCAAGAGGCTCAGTGGTTTAGACCACAGTGCCACCTGTGTCCCGGAAGGTTGGCGGTTCAAATCCCCATGACGGGGTGAGCTCCCGTTGCTCTGTCCCAGCTCCTGCCAACCTAGCACTTCGAAAGCATGCCAGTGCAAGTAGATAAATAGGTACCCCTGCGGTTGGAAAGTAAACAGCATTTCCGTTCACTCTGGTTTCTGTCACGGTACTCTGTGTGCCAGAAGTGGTTTAGTCATGCTGGCCACATGACCTGGAAAGCTGTCTGTGGACAACCCTGGGAGATGAGCGCTGCAGCCCCATAGTCGCCTTTGACTTGACTTAACCATCCAGGTCCTTTGCCTTTTTATATCTCCCCCACATAGCCCCAGCAATATATAGCAAAAAAAACCCCAAAGCAACAAAAAAATTATGGGACGGAGTGTCATCGAACCAGTGCTGGATTACCCAATAAGCAGGCAAAGCGTGTGCTTAGAGCACCATCAAAGCAGGGCACTCTATCTATCTATTTAATTTACATTTGATATTTCAAAAAAAAAAAAAAAATCAAAATCAAATAGTCATCATGGAAAAAATCAGAACTTCCTTTCACTGCACTTCACACTCTTGCCCTATTTTCATGTGTTCATTTTATACCATATTGGCCCAAATATAAGCTGCACCCGAATATAAGCCGCACATTTAAAATTTGAAAAAGGGGGGGGGGGAGACATTACCCGAATATAAGCCGCTCCCTTAAAATTCTGCAGGCACTCACACCTGTTCTGTTTTACCATATGTCTGTTTCAGCAGCGATATCATAAAAGCCAATTTTTGTAAGGTCGCAAATTTAACTTCTCATAGTCAGAATTTGAAAAAAAAAAAAGTGAGGCTTATATTCAGGCCAATACGGCAACTTATCCCTTTGTGAACCTGGCAACATTCTATTAACGTAGATCAAAATAATGTAAGGAAATCAAACCCTGCCATGTGTTGTATTTTATTTTTATTCGTTTGAATTTTAGGGTTTAGTATTTTGAATTATGCATGTGAGAGGCGCCATAATCTTTCTAAAGGTCTTAATCTGGCCCAGCAACAAACCCATCATTTCTGTGTCTGCACAAATTGGCAGCCAAGGACTTTGACCAGAAATAGGGAAATGTTTTCTGCAATGATTGTACATCATCCATTTCTTCTTGCTATATATTACCATGGAAATATGTGGGGGAGATGCAGGTCAATGATGATGATGATGTCGGAGAATAATAATAATAATAATAATAATAATAATAATAATAATAAATGGTTTGGCAGCACTCATTTGGATCTTGATTTGCAGCTGTTTTATGGGTAACCCTTTCTTTTCACAGGCTTATGCACTTGAGGCTGATCTGGAAAATGAGTTCGTGGAAGCTGCATGTGCTTGTAAAACTGTGATCTGCTGCAGAGTCACTCCCTTGCAGAAAGCGCAGGTTGTGGAGCTGGTTAAAAAGCACAAGAAAGCCATCACCTTGGCCATAGGAGATGGAGCCAATGATATTGGCATGATAAAAAGTAAGATGATATTCTGTATCCTGGCTGGGAATGGTGAGAAAGCCACTTCCGCAATAAACAAGGAGGTGGAGTTGCGGGCGGCACGCCCCTTCCCCACATTCGCGGGGCTCCAGCCCCCGCGATACCTAAGGGAATCCCCGCCCGTGTCATACCCCAGGCCAGCCAATCAGCTGGCTCCGGGGGTGGGGCCTCGGCAATTTAAACCTGCCACAGCCGAGGCTCCCCCTCTTTTCCTCCACTGCTCCAGCTGACCCAGTTTTCCCTCCAATCCCACCCCCTTTTTAGGATAGGTTCTCTGACGTTGCTATGAACTCCGGTTGGTCGCCGTCAAGGGGCCTGGTAGGAATTTTCCCAAATGGCTCCAGCCATTTGGTTTTCGCTTACCTCGTAGCAAACTGTCACAACTCTTCAGTATTGGCGGTTAGGCATTGGTAGGGGTACTGTTCTATTGTTATGCAAATGAAGGGGGAAGGAGCGCCATCACCTTCCCCCAAGCAAGGGTAGTCCGGTAAAGGATTCCGGGGGGGCGTGGCCTTGTCCTAAGCCTAGGGAGGTGTAGGCCCACAGCACGCCCCCACGCAGTGACACCCGGGGGAGGTCCTAGTTGACGTGCCTCAGCAGGACTCCTCCCTCTGGTGATTAACCCTTCCGGCCTCTAGCCGGTTAATAGTTAGGACCAATGCCTAAGCCAATAACGCTCAATTCCTGTAATCAATAAAGTTGTGGCCTAATTTGACCCATTAACCTGAATTCTTGTGTCCGTGTCTTTATTTCCTCGGGGGGAGGGGGAACTCGCCACGCAAAGTTCAGCTATTTGCGTGTCGAGACCCCGCAGCCATCCCCTCGTTGGAAATAACTCACACAAGGACACTGATATTACGTTTATGTTATTGGGCAAATTTTGGCCACAACTTTATTGAAATTACAGAATGTGAGCGGTATTGGCTTAGGCATTGATTGGACCTGACTATATCTGACTCCTGTCCATTGTGCAGGAAGTCCAGTAAGGGTAAGCCATCGGTAGGGAGAGCCCTGTTGATGCGAACCAACTCAAGCTCCCCCTGGTGTCCCCTTCGGGGTCGTGTCAAGGCCTTAGCCCCGCAGCTGGGCTTCAGACTAGATCAACACCCCTGGATTCCTTTAATGGAATACCCTTAAGTATGGAGGGGCAGGTGATGGCCACACCTCCCTCCCACAAGGTCAAACAATGCCTAACCGCAACCCTAACAAAGTTGTGACGATTGCTACGAGGTAGGCAAAAACCAAGTGGCCAGTGCCAATTTGCCAAGTGGAAAAATTCCCCCTCGGACAACCAAGGCGACCAACCGAAGTCCATAGCAAAGGCCACTGCCTAACCTGCAAAATAGGGAGGAAGGGCGGGTGATTGAGGAAGCGAGCCAAAGAGGAAGTCCTCTGGCTCGCTCCTCCATTTAAACGGCCCTGGCCACGCCCCCTCGGCCAGCGGATTGGCTGGCCGGGCTCTGACGTGGCCGGGATACCCCAGGCAACGGGGGACAAAGTCCCCCACCCCCGGTGGGGAGTGGGTGGCCACGTGGTCTACCGCAACACCTCCCCACTGGGAGGTGGAGCAGATTTATCACAACAAACTTCTTAAGTATCCCCTCATGTGAAGAATAGTGAAACTCTGGGGGAGAAAATCCCTTCTGCTTTGCTTTCGAAGGGAGTGATGCTAAGCACAGGAGGACTTGGGTCGATATGCATCCATTAGGGATGCGGGTGGCGCTGTGGTCTAAACCGCTGAGCCTCTTGGGCTTGCCGATCAGAAGGTTGGGGGTTCGAATCCCTGCGATGGAGTGAGCTCCTGTTGCTCTGTCCCAGCTCCTGCCAGCCTAGCAGTTCAAAAGCACACCAGCACAAGTAGATAAATAGGTACTGCTGCAGCGGGAAAGTAAACGGCGTTTCCGTATGCTTGGGTTTTTGTCACGGTATTCTGTTGCTCCAGAAGCCATGTAGTCATGCTGGCCACATGACTTGAAAAGCTGTCCGTGGACAAATGCAGGCTCCCTCAGCCTGAAAAGTAAGATGAGCGCCACAACCTCATAGTCGCCTTTGACTGGACTTAACCATCCAGGGGTCCTTTACCTTTACCTATTAGGCCCTAGAACTCACTTCCAAGTAAATGCATTTGGGATTGGTGTGCCAGGTGTTAGAGAAGATATGGCAGATTGAGATGCATATTGTGTAGGGAATGAAGGAAGCAGTGGTGCATGTTTTTAGTTTGCTAGAGTTGACCATTTTTTAATATTATTTTTTTTTGCCTAAAGTGGATTTGCCTAAAGTGCACTTTAATGGGGTTTGCCAACTGAGAAATTCTGATGAAACCAAATATGAATAGCCATTTTGTGCAAATAAAGGTATCAAACAGCCAAATAAAGGGCTCATTTGTAGGATACCCTCAGGATTATTTCCTGTTCATTATTATATGTTTGGTTAGATGTATAGGATTTGGGATTGTGCCCATTCAGAATGTCCCTCCATGTCAAATGAGTCTTATATATCTGGGAAGTTAACACCTCAAGGAGAAGACTAAGAACCTCTGAAATCTAAATTTCAGTGTGGATTTGAATGGAGAGGTTGCCACAGAGTATTCTTCTTCTACGTGATCTTTCCTTTGAATTATCTGCCCTGTTAGAATGCTCAGAAAGAGGTTCTTTAAATTCTTGGGCATCTAAAACAACATTGGCAAGAACTAAAGGAATGTTAGTGAACTATAGGACTTCAAACATTACAAATATGACCTCTAGCCTCTTGAGTATCATCTAGTTGTACACAAGCAATCCAAATTAAACGGGATTAATGTTCCAGTTGGTGAAGTATTCCAAAGTATAATGAGGTACCATGGGAAGTAATCATCATTAGAATAACCCCTAATATGCAGCACTGATAATGCTCCTGAAATATGGTTTGTTCTCTTGCTAAAAAAGAGAACATCACTTTGCAGTTTTTTAAAGCAAGCCCTCAGGAAAACCCATAGGTGATTTACTACAAAATTTGTCCCAATATACACATTTGTGTGCAGTTTTTGCAAAGCAAATTTTCCTTATGGCATTTTGTATGTTATTTTCGCTAAAAAACATGCATTTTTATGTACACTTTTCTCAGTGGATACATTTCCGTGCACATTACTTGGCTAGAGAATTGCATAGCAAAATTCAGAGAAGTGCAAATTTTGGATGTCTGTGTCTCAGTCCTTGTATTGTTTCAGAAAGTGCAAATTAGGGAGTTTCACCTTTAAATGTGAACTGAATAGGATTTATCCTCCTTCCCTAAGTGGGTATAAGATTGCAGGCTTGCAATATTCCGCTTTGCTGCTGGTACAAAGATAGGAACATAGAAAGCTGTATTATACTTATCCAGACTGCTAGCTCAGTGTTGATTCCTAAATTGACTGGCAACTATTCTCCATGATTTCAGATAGGAAGTCTTTGCCTTATGCCACCTGGAGGTAAGGATGGTAGGATCTGTCAGTTTCTCATTTTTCTGATCTTAAATTCAGCTCCCCACATTTTTGTAGCAATCTTTTTTCTTATTTCAGAATCCTCATGAAGATTCATAATCACTGTAGCGTGAATTTCTCCTAAGAAACATATTTTTGCATGCATGTTCGAATTAATATCCACCTTTTCTTGCAAGCAATTTATCCTAATAAAATGCATTTTTGATGAGTTATCTTCCCTAATATATTCATTTTTATTCACACTTCCTTCTAATATGTGCATTTTTTGTAAAGACTCTCCTCCCTGAAAGAGAGGGGAGTGGTTGTGGGCGCGAGCCCGAACACCGCTCCTAGCAGGGGGCATTGCCCCCTGCCTCCAGCTCACCTGGCTGGCGCTCACGCCCCCCCCGGTGGCCATCCAACCAGGTGCCATGGGGGGGCGTGTCCAGCAGCCTTTATGCTGCAGCGCCAGCCTCTCTCCCTGGCCTCATTTCTCTTCGTCGTCCTGTGCGAGTCACCCACCCTCCACTCCCTTCGAGTTAGGGCTTAGGTCATTGGCCTTGCTATGGACCTTAGGTTGGTCGCCCCGGTTGCCCGGGGGGCCTGGTAGGAGTTTTTTCCATTTGGCATTAGGCTTTTTGGTTTTTCCACCTACCTCGTAGCAATCGTCACAACTTTTTGTGGTATTGGTGGGTAGGTTAGGCATTGGAATAATGTGTTGTGGTGTGTCGAAGTGCTAGGTGTGGCCATCGCCTATGCCTTCAATTTCTAGGGGTATTCCGTTAAAGGAATCTGGCGGTCGTGTATTCCGTCCGAAGCCTGCTTGGCGGGAGGCCATGGCACGACCCTCGGTGACATCAGGGGTGAGCCTATAGTTGGATTGGCATCAACAGGTGATGAACCCCTGGTGAATAAACCCACTTGTTTCGCGATCCAATGCCTAAGCCAATAGCTTTTCATTGCTCTAATCAATAAAGTTGTGGCCTTTTCTAGCCCATTAACCTTATATCACGTGTCCCTGTGTCTTCATTTCACTTTGCGGGGGTCGGGTCCTTGAACCACAAACAATGGTTGAGTGGCTAAACAAAAATGAGAGTGAATTCTGAAGGGTAGCTGTGTTTCGGTTTGCAAGGATGAATTTGGTAGGCTCACGTGTAAATTCAAACTGAATTACATTTCTCCCCCTCCCCAGGAAAAGGAGGTGCTGGTCCACCCCCTGAGATATGTTCAGGGGCCGCTGTTTAACTTCTCATTTTTTGTTATTTTAAAAAATTAAATTCATTTTTTAACCAAAAAAGGTGCCAGCCTAAGATAAAAAAAAGAAAGAAAACAAAATGGACTATTTAAGACGTTACAGCCTGGAAGGACAAAAGTAGAAAGATACAGCGTATCAGGTTGTTGGTTTTTTTTATTGCTATACATTTTCATGTATTTCCCTGCTGTTTGTTTGCTTGCAGGTGCCCATATAGGTGTCGGCATCAGCGGCCAGGAAGGCAGTCAGGCGATTCTGAACAGTGATTATTCTTTTGCTCAGTTCAGATACCTTCAAAGACTCTTGCTTGTTCATGGCAGGTGGTCATACTTTCGGATGTGCAAGTTCTTATGTTACTTCTTCTACAAAAACGTTGCCTTCACTCTGGTCCATTTCTGGTTTGGCTTCTTCTGTGGCTTTTCAGCCCAGGTAGGTTCTCAGTGCTTAGCTTCACAAAGCAAAAAACAAAACGTTTCCTCCTATGTGTTTAATAGCACTCGTTTCTTAAAACCTGTTTTTGGTTTTTTTAGTAGATGAGAGAAAACAAACACACTTAATTGTTCAGATGCTTCGTTGAAACTCAGATAACATTGTAATGTTAAGATAAATAATTCTGCATGCGTTGACACCCCCCTGCAATCAATCAGTAGCTGAACTGGGTTCCGTACAAAAACAAATGAACTGAAAAAGCCTCAAAAACTCAAAATAAATAGCAAAAACAAAAGTGCCAAACTTAATCCATTCTGGAAGTCCGCTTGACTTCTGAAATGTTCAAAAACCAAGGCGCAGCTTCTGATTGGTGCAGGAAACAATAGCTGACATCTGCATCAGACATTCAGCATCTGAAAAATGTTCCAAAACTTGAACACTTAATTCCGGGTTTTTGGCGTTTGGGAACCAAGGCGTTTGAGTACCAAGGCATTTGAGAACCAAGGTACCACTGTAATAGTAATGATCTGAGTCTGCTTGTTGCTCAGACTAGGAACATAGGAAGCTGCCTTAGCCCGTGTTGCCTACACGGGCTGGCAGCAGTTCTCATCCAGGGGTCTCCTAGCTTTACCTAGAGAGGCTGGGAGCACACTTGTCAAACTACAATCCTCTGGTTCACTGAAGAAGCTATGATGAGTTGTTGTTGTTATTGTTTAGTTGTTTAGTCGTGTCCGACTCTTCGTGACCCCATACACCAGAGCACGCCAGGCACTCCTGTTTTCAACTGCCTCCCGCAGTTTGGTCAAACTCCTGCTGGTAGCTTCAAGAACCATCTCGTCCTCTGTCGTCCCCTTCTCCTTGTGCCCTCCATCTTTCCCAACATCAGGCTCTTTTCCAGGGAGTCTTCTCTTCTCATGAGGTGGCCAAAGTATTGGAGCCTCAGCTTCAGGATCTGTCTTTCCAGTGAGCACTCAGGGCTGATTTCCTTCAGAATGGAGAGGTTTGATCTTCTTGCAGTCCATGGGACTCTCAAGAGTCTCCTCCAGACCATAATTCAAAAGCATCAATTCTTCGGCTATCAGCCTTCTTTATGGTCCAGCTCTCACTTCCATACATCACTATATGATGAGTTAAAACCAGTCAAAAACCAGTATACATGTGTAGTGTCAATGTGCTCCTGCCTGCCTCCTATGCTCTTAAACTTAATGAGAGTTTATCAGTTGCCTGGTCCCATACACTTGTCTGCATCTTCAGAAAGTAAGGTCTCAAGCCAATTACAAGTATTTTGTCTCCTAGCTTTATTTATCTTATTTACGACAATATGCCATTGTCAAAGAGGGCTTCAAGGAAAAGTTTCCTTAACAAAATGTGGAAACAATTATCCTGTCCATGAATATGTTTTTAATTTAATTTAGTTTAATTGCAATAAAGCCAAACCATATAAAAACTCATGGTGAAAAGCTTATTTTATTTTATTTTATTTATTTTAATAGCATGGGAGTTCTTGTCTACTCTCAGAGGTTTGTGATAACTTGCTGGATTCTGATTATCTGCGAAATAGTCATTTACCCCACCCAGTGTTATTCCCCAAAGCCATTGGTTAATGCAGTGGCTGGCTAATGTTTCAGAAAGAATACTTGCTGTTCAACTCTGTTCATTTCTCCAGTGCATTTTTTTGCTAATTGTCCAAATGGGAAACAGATGATTAAGGCACTTCCCATTTATATGGAAATGCTGCTTCTTATGTGTTTATAAATCCCCTTACAACTTCAGGAATGTAAAAGATATGAGTAACTGTGACTTTTACGAGACTGGTTCCTAGGAGGTCCGTCTCGCAGAATGGAATGTCTAAAGTAGAGAATATCACAAATTGCGATTTGTACAACTTTATCTGCTAGGCTCCCTGCTTACCAAAACGCTAAGAAGACCTAGGCATAAGTCTATGCTGAACTTTGTAGGAGAACTCAAAGCCTGGGGATCTGGGCTCCCTTCTGCTTCTGTGCCTACAAGAAAAAGAATAAAATATGAAAGGGGCAGTACTATTTATTTATTTGAAAGGTGACATCTCTGATCATACTTTTAACTTTTTATTTGTGTTATCTTTTCAGACTGTTTATGACCAGTGGTTTATCACCCTCTTCAACATTGTATATACTTCTCTGCCTGTACTAGCGATGGGATTGTTTGATCAGGTACACATTTTGGCATATTCTAGATTAATCTGCCTTCAGCACAGTCCATCCAGCAACTTCTCTGCCCAGGAATATATATAGCAATCCCTCTAAAAGGTGAAGAAGCCAGATTTGATTTGAATCTGGAGTCAACACTCAGGTGTTACAGTCCCAGTTTATGCCTAACCTTAAGAGCTGAGATTACAAACTAAGACAAAAATCTGCCGCGGTGGAAGGCTTCAGATATTAAGGATACAGCATGCAGCCAGTTTGTTAAAGGTGTCTGGGTTCTTGGCACCTGGCAATTGCAAGTCTAATTGCAAGAATTCGTGCCTCATGAGATCTGTATAGCACAGACTCCCTTTCCTTTCAGTTATGAAATCAGTTGTGCTCCCCTAAATCTGTCTCTGCTGATGGCAACTGCTTTGGGTAGCATAGATTCCATCCCTCACTCTTTATTCCAGCTCATAGCAACAGTGATTGAATTCCCCTCCAAAGACCTCTGGCTTTATATACACTATTTTCACAATGGGTCCCACGTGATTGGTTGATTCTGCTCTCCTCCTGGAGCCTGATTGGGCTGTTCCTGAAGGCCAATTGGATGCAGCATTCTAGGATCCTCCCTGCCGATTGTTCTAGTGATAGGCTGATTCACTTCCTCTTGTGGCCTGATTGGGTTGCTCCTGCAGGCCAATCAGGTTGCTGCCTTCTAGGATCCTACTAGTGTATTGTTCTAGGACCCAGGCTCAGTACATAACGCTCACATTTAATGTCATCTCTAGTTTGACCATTGGATGTGCACATTGATATTAAAAAGAGTATGCTGAGATGGCTAAAATGATGGGGAAAATCAGGAGACAGGATGATAAAAACTTTAGCAAGGACTGGGGAGGGGATATAATTTATTTGAGGGAACACTGTAAACAGTTAAAAACATTAGCAGGATTGAAATAACACTTGCAGTGTGAAAAGAACTATGGCTATAAATAGAATTTTATGGACAAATAGAGGTTGATATGATATGCAGTGGAAAATGGTTATTAGCAGACTCCACGGAGGGGAGGAAGGAAGTCCGAGAATTCGGAGAATTCTACACTTTTTTTTGTTCTATTATATGTGTGAATGTAAAATTAAATTGTAAATCCAATAAAAAATTATATCTAGATGATAGGTAGACAGACAGGCAGACAGATATTAAAAAGAGTAAATAAAAAGGTATTGGGGTTTGCTTCTGGGGTCATACTGAAAATGAAAGTCCTTTTGCCTCTGATATGCCCATCCTTTAAACTGAATTTAACAACAACAACAACAACAACAATAATTTATTATTTGTACCCTGCCCATGTAGCTGGGTTTCCCCATCCACTCTGGGCGGCTTCCACAATGACCAAAAATATCATGCATTAAACACTAAAATATCACGCATTAAAAACTTCCCTGAACAGGGCTGCCTTCAGATGTCTTCTGAATGTCAGGTAGTTTATCTCTTTGACATCTGGTGGGAGGGCGTTCCACAGGGCGGGCGCCACTACCGAGAAGGCCCTCTGCCTGGTTCCCTGTAGCTTTGCTTCTAGAAATGAGGGAACCACCAGAAGGCCCTCGGCGCTGGACCTCAGCGATGGGGATAGAGACTCTCCTTCATCGTTGGACGTCATGATGCTGTTAAAACTCAAGTCGATGCATATTTTGCAGGATGTGAATGAGCAGAGCTGCCTCCGTTTTCCAAAGCTGTATGAACCTGGGCAATTAAATCTCCTCTTCAACAAGCGCAGATTCTTCATCTGCATAGCACATGGAATCTACACGTCGGTCGTTCTTTTCTTCATCCCCTATGGTGCTTTCTATGATGCAGTTGGAGAAGATGGGAACCATATTGCTGACTACCAGTCTTTCGCAGTCACAGTCGCAACCTCCTTGATCATAGTGGTCAGTGTTCAGGTAAAAAGAAAAAAGGCTGATAATCATTTAATTATTGAGACTCCCCCTCCCTCCAAATTTGTATGCGGTATTACAGTGCTGAGATAAACATGTACGACCGATGTCCTCTAATAACCTTATGTGTTAATACTGTTACCTCCATGCCTAAATGCATACTATTTCTTTTTGTAGATTGCACTCGATACCAGCTATTGGACAGGAATCAATCACTTCTTCATCTGGGGTAGCATCGCTGTGTATTTTGCCATTTTGTTTGCGATGCACAGTGATGGCATTTTTTATTTATTTCCCAACCACTTCCCTTTCGTAGGTGAGTAAAGAAGCACTGAGTGGGGGCGGGGGGGAATGCTCATGCAGGAAACCATATAAAGGTAAAAGGTAAAGGACTCCTGGATGGTTAAGTCCAGTCAAAGGTGACTATGGGGTTGCAGTGCTCATCTTGCTTTCAGGCCGGCGTTTGTCCACAGACAGCTTTCTGGGTCATGTGGCCAGCAGGAATAAACTGCTTCTGGCGCTACAGAACACTGTGACGGAAACCAGAGGGCATGGAAATGCCGTTTACCTTCCTGCCACAGTGGTACCTATTTATCTACTTGCACTGGCATGCTTTCAAACCGTTAGGTTGGCAGGATCTGGGACAAAGCAACAGGAGCTCACTCTGTCACGGGGATGCGAACTGCTGACCTTCTGATCGGCAAGCCCAAGAGGCTCAGTGGTTTAGTCTCTATCATATCCTTGGATGGTGGCACTGGTTTGTTTAAATAAATAAATAAATTCCTGGGCTTGTATTTTGGCATGTCCCCAAGGAAAGATAATTTTTCCAGCACTGAGAGGCAGCCACTGAGGAGGCTTCTCCAAAGGCCCAGTAAGACTGCAACAAGTGCGGTCAGGACCACATGCTGTTGGAGAATGTCATTCACCCGAAAGCTTTATTGCAAAAGGCACTGCCAGGAATCGCTAAGCCCCAGATGGACTAGACTGATGTTAGAGGATGACTCTGTTGCTTCACAAAGTAGCTCTGGTAGCCAAAAGTGAGCAACAGGAAGCAAAGATGCTTCCCTTAAAATGAGGATGCCTGGAACCGTCTCCTACCATTTGAAGCCTTGAGATAAACAAGTTTATGTCACTGAGAACAGCTGGGGCTTGCTGGACACCCTCCAGAACAGGGATACCTGTCATTATCTAAACCTTGGACCAAGCTCCCTTAAACAACTTCCAGTCCATCTTTGCTTATGTGTTCTGCCTTTCCCCTTAGACTTTGATCACCAAGGAGGCTAGGACGTGTGTATCTACCACATCCCAACACAAATATAATTCGGCTGATGGGTCCAAACATGTGTCCAAACGCTTAATTTTCATTGTGCGCTGAAACCATGGTAGAGAGAGGTCAATGTTGGATGGTGTACCTGGTTCTGTCAAACGGGGGTGCGGGAGGGCCAAAGCCAAGGTGAGGCAGGGCAAGAGAGGTGGGGGAGTGAGGGGCAACAGAAACAAAGGTGGACCCAGAGGTGAGTGAAGTGCCAGGGAGTGCAATGCCAGAATCTATAGGAGCCAACTCCTAGGGGCTATGGACGCTTTGGCCGCCACAATAAAATATTTGAGGGGGCCAGCCCCCCCCCAAGTTGTTGGCCATTCCCATTCAAATGGCGTATGTGTAAAGGTAAAGGGACCCCTCACCATTAGGTCCATTCGTGACTGGAGTTGCGGCACTCATCTCACTTAATTGGCCGAGGGAGCCGACATACAGCTTCCAGATCATGTGGCCAGCATGACTAAGCCACTTCTCGCGAACCAGAGCAGCGCACGGAAACACTGTTTACCTTCCCGCCGGAGCGATACCTATTTATCTACTTGCACTTTCACGTGCTTTCGAACTGCTAGGTTGGCAGGAGCAGGGACCGAGCAACGGGAGCTCACCCCGTCGCGGGGATTCAAACCGCCAACTTTCTGATCGGCAAGTCCTAGGCTCTGTGGTTTAACCCACAGCGCACCTGCATCGCGTGTTATATTACAATATTTAATTCAAGTTGGCACCTCTGCCAGAGTCCCAGTGGCCACACCTGCCCTTTGCATTTAAAGCAATACAGTCGTACCTTGGAAGTCAAACAGAATCCATTCCGGAAGTCCGTTCGACTTCCAAAACATTTGGAAACCAAAGTGTGGCTTCTGATTGACTGCAGGAAGCTCCTGCAGCCAATCAGAAGCCCTGTCAGATGTTTGGGTTTCAAAGAACGTTTGCAAACTGGAACACTCACTTCCGGGTTTGGAGCTTTCGGAAGCTAAAATGTCCGAGTACCAAGGCGTTCAGGATCCAAGGTATGACTGTATTTTATCATTTTAAACAGTTATGGCTTCCCTCAAAGAATCCCGGAATTGTAGTTACTTCAGGGTACTAAGAGTTGTTATTAAGTCAAAAAAAACCCCAGAGTTCCCTTTGAAGAGGGATTGACTCTTAAACCACTCAGGGAATTTATTTCTGTGAGGGAGACCTCTTAAGAGAGAATTTAAGAGACAATTCTAAGCCCAGTAATATCCGCACCATAAATTCCCGGGATTCCTTGAAGGAAGCTGTGAGAGGTAAACTGGCAAAAACACCACCACCACCCTGATATAATTTTGTAGCCCTCTTCTATGTGTCTTCATAAGTTTTAAAAGAAACACAGAGAAAATCTGCCCGTTCCTACAGAAATGGAACTGGCAGTGAGTAATTGCAAGCAAGCTGATGAGCAGAGTGTACATCATTTTCCCTGTCCTACATATTTCTCAATGCCAACTCTAAATCTATATTATCCTCTGGAATATGTGTGGTATTTTGTATGATGTCACATTTTTAGATGTTGCCAAAACATGTTCTTTTATTCTCTCTCTCTCTCTCTCTCTCTCTCTCTCCCTCTCCCTCTCCCTCTCCCTCTCCCTCTCTCTGCATTTTTGTATAGCTCGTGTAATTTAAGCACTTCAGAATTAAAATCATGTGTTAACCTAAGGAATTAAAGATTGCTTAGCATGTCCCATTGTCCCACAACTGCAAGCTGTCACCACCCAACTGGTATTCCTACCAAAATATTTCTTTCTTCTGTACTGATGCAGGAAATGCTTGGAACTCCTTGGCGCAGATAAACGTTTGGCTCATCATTCTCTTGACCACTGTGGCTTCCGTTGCGCCCGTGATAGCGTTTCGTTTTCTAAAGGTGGATTTGAACCCAACGTTGAGTGATCAGGTATGCCACAGCAGTGAAACATTTAAAGCAATTCCAGCCCCTTTTATGTATACCTTTTGGGTTCAAGTTGGCAGATGTTGCATTAAATAATCACATAGTACTTTTTTTTTTTAAGTCCCAAACCATTTTTAATCAGAAAAACTTTTCCAGGAAGATTAGGAAAAGTGCTTTGTGACATTATTGATGCCTAGTCCCTTTTGCTTCAAACGGAGAGAACTTGCCCCTTTTGAGTTTGGTGCCCAAGAGAAGATTGCTTTCATATCAACAGTGTGGTGGACGTACCGTATTTTTCTCTCTATAAGACGCACCAGACCACAAGACGCACCTAGAGGAGGAAAACAAGAAAAAAAATATTCTGAATCTCAGAAGCCAGAACAGCAAGAGGGATCACTGCACAATGAAAGCAGCAATCCCTTTTGCTGTTCTGGCTTCTGTGATAGCTGCGCAGCCTGCATTCGCTCCATAAGACGCACACACATTTCCCCTTATTTTGTAGGAGTGAAAAAGTGAGTCTTATAGAGCAAAAAATACGGTATTTTCCAGAATGGAGTGGTTCCCACTTTATGCACGTTCAAGCCCTCCCTTTAATGTCAGTCTGGGGATGTTCCTAAAATAGTTTTGAGAACCCTAATTATATTACAGTGGTGATTTTATGTGTACACCAGGTCCTCTATTGCGTATTATTTTGGAGCATACAGAACATATATAACAGAGTGGTGAAAATGCTGCAGAGAATACGCCAGCGGCTTTAATAAAAATATCCTTTCGCATTTCAAAAGTGTTGTGAAAGCAGTGTATTTGGGGAAAGGAATCCTTGCAGTAGCGGCAACAACATACATTTAAATTTAGGGATTGTGGTTTGGCAAAGGTGTGGCCGAAATCAGAAGTTGTGCTTCCTAGGCCTTCCCTCAAACAACAGGGTGCCGGCCTTTTCACTGGAAACTGATCTGTCAAGAATTTGCCAATATAATTCAGATCTGAAAACTAGTCAGTGTTTACAAAAGGAAGATTATTTTCCATATCAATGTAAACTGTTTTTCCCCTCCTTCCTAAAGGTACAGATTTTGAACAGGGCTCAGAAGAAACAGAGCCCATTACCGATCCAGATTCACCAAACGCACAGAGCTAGCTCTCGGAGATCGGCTTACGCCTTTTCTCACCAAGAAGGCTTTGGGGAACTTATAACATCTGGAAAGAATATGCGTGTCAATAATATACATTCAGTATTTGGGATAGGAAAAACGATGCAGAATACCTGGATTGAGAACTTGCGGAAGAGAACATCGGAGTGTGAAATTCAGCTGAGAAAGAACTCCAAGACTATAAATCATTGAGTATGTGGAACAAAAGAGTGTGCTATTGTTACACAGAATACTTACACTCTATTTATCTACTTGCATTGGCATGCTTTCAAACAGCTAGGTCGACAAGAGCTGGGACAGAGCAACTGGAGCTCACTCTGTTGCGGGGATTCGAACTGCCGACCTTCCAATCACCAAGCCCAAGAGGCTCAGTGGTTTAGACCAGTGTTTCCCAACCTTGTGCCTCCAGCTGTTTTTGAACTACAACTCCCATCATCCCTGACTAGCAAGACCAGTGGCCAGGGATGATGGGAATTGTAGTCCAAAAACAGCTGGAGGCACAAGGTGTGGAAACACTGGTTTAGACCACAGCGTCACCAGCATCCCATTTGAAGGTGGGACCATCTGCTGGCAAGGAAGGTGCTGTGCCACTGACCTAATACTTTGGTGTGGTTTTTTTCAGAGGGTTGGTGGGAATATGAGAAAGCAGAGAAATCACCTTGCCAACAAAGGTCCGTATAGTTAAAGCTATGGTTTTCCCAGTAGTGATGAATGGAAGTGAGAGCTGGACCATAAAGAAGGCTGATCGCCAAAGAATTTTTGAATTATGGTGCTGGAGGAGACTCTTGAGAGTCCCATGGACTACAAGAAGATCAAACCTATCCATTCTGAAGGAAATCAGCCCTGAGTGCTCACTGGAAGGACATATCCTGAAGCTGAGACGCCAATACTTTGGCCACCTCATGAGAAGAGAAGACTCCCTGGAAAAGACCCTGATGTTGGGAAAGATTGAGGGCACAAGGAGAAGGGGACGGCAGAGGACAAGATGGTTGGATAGTGTTCTCGAAGCTACCAGCATGAGTTTGACCAAACTGCGGGAGGCAGTGGAAGACAGGAGTGCCTGGCGTGCTCTGGTCCATGGAGTCACAAAGAGTCGGATACGACTAAATGACTAAACAACAACAACAACACACACATTTTCCTATTACTTCTGATTACTAGATATTGCAAGTTTTCATTATGCTTCAGAAACCTGCCAATTCTATTCCACCACAATATGCACATACATTTTCCTTCTTCCGCTGTTGCATCTGCCTATCTGTACCACATTCAGCTTGCTTTAAAACAACCCTCTGTCTCTAACTCTTGGCTGTAATCCCACAAATAAGCTACACCACAGATTGTAGGCGGTGAATGTCCTGTGTGAATTTCTGGAGGCGGTTGAGGATGGATGGTGGCTAACAGATTGAGGTTGAATCCTGACAAGACGGAAGTACTATTTTGGGGGGACAGGGGGCGAGCAGGTGTGTAGGACTCCCTGGTTCTGAATGGGGTAACTGTGCCCCAGAGAGACCAGGTGTGCATCCTGGGAGTCATTTTGGACTCACAGCTGTCCATGGAGGCAGAGGTTAATTCTGTGTCCAGGGCAGCTGTCTACCAGTTCCATCTGGTACACAGGTTGAGACCCTACCTGCCCGCAGACTGTCTCGCCAGAGTGATGCATGCTCTAGTTATCTCCCGCTTGGACTACTGCAATGCTCTCTACGTGGGGCTACCTTTGAAGGTGACCCAGAAACTACAACTAATCCAGAATGCAGCAGCTAGACTGATGACTGGGATCGGCTGCCGAGCCCATATAACACCAGTCCTGAAAGACCTACATTGGCTCCCAGTACATTTCCAAGAACAATTCAAAGTGTTGGTGCTGACCTTTAAAGTCCTAAATGGCCTTGGCGCAGTATACCTGAAGGAGCGTCTCCACCCCTATCGTCCAGCCCGGACACTGAGGTCCAGCTCCGAGGGCCTTCTGGCAGTTCCCTCATTGCGAGAAGTGAGGTTACAGGGAACCAGACAGAGGGCCTTCTCGGTAGTGGCGCCCACCCTGTGGAACGCCCTCCCATCAGATGTCAAGGAAATAAACAACTACATGACTTCTAGAAGACTTCTGAAGGCAACCCTGTTTAAGGAAGTTTTTAAACGTTTGATGTTTTATCGTGTTTTTAATATTCTGTTGGGTGCTGGCCAGAGTGGCTGGGGAAACCCAGCCAATTGAGCACGGTATAAATATATTATTATTATTATTATTATTATTATTATTATTATTATTATTATTTCCGATTTGTCTCCACAACTGCCTTTAGGAAATTCGGGAAGCTGCATTATGCCTGGTCAGCCTCTATTTTTCCATCTAGCCTAGTGATGTCTGTTCTGAGTGACAGCAGTTCTCCCAAGAAGGATTTTACTTTCTGAGCCTGCTACCTCGCACTTAAATCTGGAGAACAGTGGGATTGAACACAGGCTCTTCTACAGACATATATATATAATTTTATTTGTATGCTGCCTTTTCACAGTTCAAAAAATGCTCATGCTTTGACTCTGTTCTAAACACATTTATCTATGAAGAATTTGTATATGTGGTTATATTTCTACTGCAGTCGTGTATATACTCAATATTTTCTACAAATAAATTATTTTAAATATACAAGCAATCTATGTATGTTTCTTTTGGTGTTCTTCTTTGTCTCCAGTGCCCCCTTCCCTACCCTATAAAAAAACGTTATTCAGAATCATGGTTTGCGTGACCCACTAAGGAAGATAAAATAAAATTTCAAGACTGTAATAATTAATTGGACATTTATTCAGAATCCACTTAAATATTACACCGTTGATGAACTTGACCCAGTGATGCTAGCTTCTCAAAGTCCTGATAGTCTGTTACACATCCCGTGGCCCCTGCCACCCTCTTGCCTTTTAGCAACCCCCCCCCCCCAGGAACCACTGATTTAATGGCTCTCTAACTGCTCTAAAAAGGAACATGGGTGGCGCTGTGGGTTAAACCACAGAGCCTAGGGCTCGAATCCTCGCGACGGGGTGAGCTCCCGTTGCTCGGTCCCTGCTCCTGCCCACCTAGCAGTTCGAAAGCACGTCAAAGTGCAAGTAGATAAATAGGTACTGCTCTGGCAGGAAGGTAAACGGCGTTTCCGTGCGCTGCTCTGGTTCGCCAGAAGCGGCTTAGTCATGCTGGCCACATGACCCAGAAGCTGTACACCGGCTCCCTCGGCCAATAAAGCGAGATGAGTGCCGCAACACCAGAGTCGGCCACGGCTGGACCTAATGGTCAGGGGTCCCTTTACCTTTACCTATGATGAGGTCAAATAGGAAACACCAGCTGGAGTCCAACAACATCTGGAGAGCCACAGGTAAGAAGGCATAGTTCTCCATTCCTCTTCTTTCTTCTTTGGCAATCACTCATAGCCGAGTAAGATTGTCTTCCACAAACAGGGTTTTAGCAGTGAGTCCATAAGTGACTGAGGAGGCCAATTCTGGATCCACACGTCTTTCCACAGTGGGGACATAGGTTTCCAGGCGAGGGTTGATCACGGTGAGGGTTTGCCAAATGTGCTTTCCTCTTAGCACGTTTCTCCCTTTCTTCCTGAGTTCGAGCATCTTCAAAGCCTATGACAATTGGAGCGCTCGCATGCCAGTGTTTCCCAGTTGTCGGTGTTTATACTACGTTTCCAGCAGGTGTTTATACTTGTCCTATACATTTTTGCCAGCTTGTTAGGCGTCTGTGCTTATATTTTCTAAGTTTACTAGTTATCACTTAAAACAACATAACTGGCACTTTCACAAGATTATGTTGTGTGGACATCTTTCACAAGCTTCCTGACAATGTTTTTTCTCCCAAGCTCCTTTATGGGGATTTTTACTCCATTTCAAAACTTCTAAGAGGACCATTTTCCATTTTAACTTCCGAAGATTATCAAACAGCCAGTCATCCCTGCCTAGTTTGCCATTCTATACGGATTGGTGCTAAGCCCCTCTCTAAATTCAAACATCAAGAAGACAGGAGGATGCTATTTATCTGCCAACGGGGAGTTGAAATTAACTGAAGCATTTGTGATCTTATCCCATGTAGATTATATCCAAAGATTCTCCTGGACCTTTGAAGTCTGGCTAAACTTTAGGCTCTAGCACTTCTGTTTTCCATATTTAAAGACGTGCAAATAATCTTGCCAGATAAATAACTCCTGAAAGACTGATCAGGGAACAATTTGAACTGCCCAAGCTTACCTTAAAAGCCCTATGTGGCTTGGTCCTGAAGAACTTGAAGGCTCAGTTGCCTCCATATCAGCCCATCTGAAGACCCTTTGGAGACCCTCCTCCAGCTGCTACTGCCAGCTAAGACACACAGGTGGTGACTGAGACCATGACCTTCTCAGTGGTGGCACCTCATTTGTGGAACACTCTCCCCAGAAGGATTTGCCTGGCACCAACCTTGTGGCCTTTTCAGAGCCAGGCAACCCCACATATTTCTTTTTATTTCGCCAAGCCTTTTGATAGCCTTCCTCCATATGAATTTCTTTTTTTATATTCCGTTTGTATTTATTGTGTTGTTTTAGTTATGTTTCTTCCCTCCCTAGGGGAATTCCTACAGTGCATGTTTGTAACTGATTTGTTTCGTGCATTATGTTTGTCCTTCCAATGTCATGAAATTGGAGGCAGTCCTATTCAGGGAAGTTTTTAATGTGTGACATTTTGATGTATCTTTAATCTTTGTTGGAAGCCGCCCAGAGTGGCTGGGGAAACCCAGCCAGATGGGCGGGGTACAAATAATAAATTATTATTATTATTATTATTATTATTATTATTATTATTATTATTAGGTCAAACTCTTCTTCTGTGTACAATTATATTAATGGTTTTGAGTGTGCACCATCTCTGTAGTTTGGGAAAGCCGAGAGTTGTTAAAGATTCATTTAACAAGCCAAGCAAGGCGTGTTTCACTGGATAGCACAGTTGGCTAGAGCATGGTGCTGATAATACCAAGGTTGCAGGTTCGATCCCCATATGGGACTGCGGCATATTCCTGCATTGCAGGGGGTTGGACTAGATGATCCTCAGGGTCCCTTCCAACTTGATTGTATGATTCTCTCTTCTTGGGGAAGAGTCGTAGCTCAGTGGTAGAGCATCTGTTCTGCATTGGGATAAGTCCCAGCTTCCATCCAGACATCTCTATGTAGGGCTGGGAGAGACCCCACTGTCTGGTGTTTTTACATGAGTAGAATATGTGCTTTTATTTAAAATGCATCTCTGGGTTATTTGTGGGGCATAGGAATTGGTTCATATATTTTTTCAAAATATAGTCCGGCCCCTCACAAGGTCCGAGAGACAGTGGACCGGCCCCCTGCTGAAAAAGTTTGCTGACCCCTGGGCTAGCATCTATGTTACATTACGGAATAAATGTTGTGAAAGTGTTCAGCTGGAACCTGGGCGAGATTCATAAACAACTTCACAGTCAACTCATCAAGGCGAGTTAAAAGGATGCAAGTTGCCAGGTTGAAACCTGTTGAGGACACTCTATGCAGGCTGCCGGTACAGCGTGTTACTACTTATGCAATTAAATCCCACGATGCAAGGAAAGCCAACCAATAATTGCATTGCTGAACATCCCAGAGACAAAATAACCACAACTTCCAGAAGAGCACCGCAAATGTTTTTTGTACTTTAGCCTTTTGTTCACTGATGTTTTGAATGTACCTGGAAAGGTTTCACCATGTTAAGATGCATTTTGATCGCTATATTTTATTATAGTCTCTTATGTAAATATAATGACTGCTCCCCACATCAAATGGGGGGGTGCGTTTGCGTGGTCGCGCGCAGCCCCCCAGATCCCATGCAGCTCCTGGTAGTACAGGCTGGCTCCGCCCTCCCCAGGCTGGATACCTGGATGTCTCCACCTACCTCAGCCAATCGCCCAGTCCTGCCTGGGTAGGCGTTGCCAGGGAATAGGCCAGGTAAGGGGAGGGACTGCCCTGCCCACACAACAGAAGGTGAATCTTACATGCAAAGCAGCAGTCGGCTCCATCCAGAGCTTCTCCCACTCTGACCTCCCTCAGTTAAGTCTTCTTTTGCAGGTTAACCTCTTCTCCACTGGTATGCGGGCGCTGCTACGTCATGGTAGGGCCGGAAAGGAATTCTCCAGCATTGACAGGTTTGCCTTTCCTGTAGCAAAACGTCACAACTTTGGCGGTTTCAGGCCTTGGGCGGAATCCTTTAGTCTAAATGGGGGGGGGGGCGTGAAGCGGTGACCCATGCCCCCCTTGCGGTGGTGATCCCAAGGTTTCCCTTTAAAGGGGTCTTGAGGGGAGGCATTGGCCATATGCCGAGGGATTGTCATTGCTCTCCCTTCCAACGCGAGACGGGGGGCGGGCTCTCTGCTTGAACAGACATTCTCCAGAGCCAGCCCAATCCCCACACATTCTGCATAACCCTGATGTCCCCCAGATCCCTGGCTGGGGACTGGGAAGGATAAAAGCCCAATGCCTGAGCCAAGGTCTTCCTACATCCGAAACTTAATAAAGTTGTGGCCTATTTTAATCCCATAGCACGTTGTCTTGAGTCATTATTCCACTCGGGGGTCGCCTGGGGTTGGGGGGACTCCGCCTGTCCACGCAAATGTATGGATCCATTGTGAAGCAATTTTTAATTCTCCACATTTCTACATCAGTTTACTTTGAAAATAAAATTACCTTGAAAATTCACCAGCGGCCAAACACTACCCTCAAACCACTTCTGCCAGAGGAGAGTCCCCGAACTTGTAATTTCCATTTAGTAAAGGGATTATGGATCTTTTGTATTTATGAAGGCATATCTGCATAAAAGGTTTGTGTTCATAACAAGGTTTTAGCTAACATTTTTGCATCCAAATTTATCTACTGCTTGTTTGCTTTAGCTACTATGAAATAAAGAAGGCTAAACTGAAAAACCTTGCAATAAAGAGAATTATACAGGCATCCCCATCTACCTCCTTCAGGCTGCTTGTACTAATATTTCTGTGGCCAATTGTTATAGGAAATACTTGATCTGAGCATTAATCACCATAAGGAAAAGTCTAGTCTTGCTAAGTGTGTTACAGATGTTCTTTTAATACACAAACAATGTTGGTTTCATCCACTTGTTATTTTAGAATAAAGTTAATCATCTTGTAAAATTCCATCCTCGAAGCACATAAAAATAAAATTATATTTCTACCATGAGTTTGTACAGCGTTATATTCAGGATGCGGTTGTAGTAAATGGATTATTCATTTGTCCTTGGCAAAGCCTGCAAGCAAGCCCTTTGGCAGAATGTAAGAAGACGTAATAAAAAAATCTGGTATTTGTCTTTTACCCACAAAGGTCAGCCTTTCAATTTCCTTTGGTGGCCAGAGTTCATCCTCCTCTTTCTCCAAACACCAGGAAAGGGGTTTGTTTGCAATAAGGGATCAAGAGATGCAGGAGATTTTAAGCAAGAATTGGTGTTGTGGCGAGACCAGTACATAGGAAATACTATTTTTTAATTGCATTGTAAACCGCTTTGATATTTTTTATGACACTGCAGTGAAAAATAATAATAATTTTATAAGAATATAAATAAAATAGAGACACAGCACAAGGCACCACCCTGTGTTCTTGAGTGAGACCATTGGCCCATCTACCACAACAATATTGGCACTGGCTGGCAGCAGCTCTCCAGGGTTTCATAGAATCATAAAATCATAGAATTGTAGAGCTGGAAGGGACCGCAAGTGCCTGGAGGCAGTTGGAGGATGGATGGCGGCTAACAGATTGAGGTTGAATCCTGACAAGACAGAAGTACTGTTTTGGGGGGACAGGGAGCGGGCAGGTGTGGGGGACTCAACTGGTCCTGAATGGGGTAACTGTGCCCCTGAAGGACCAGGTGCGCAGCCTGGGAGTCATTTTGGACTCACAGCTGTCCATGGAGGCACAGGTCAATTCTGGGTCCAGGGTGGCTGTCTACCAGCTCCATCTGGTACGCAGGCTGAGACCCAACCTGCCTGCGGACTGTCTTGCCAGAGTGGTGCATGCTCTAGTTATCTCCCACTTGGACTACTGCAAGGTGTGAGGCTGCCTTTGAAGGTGACCCGGAAACTGCAATTAATCTAGAATGCGGCAGCTAGACTGGTGACTGGGAGTGGCTGCCGAGACCACATAACACCGGTCCTGAGAGATCTGCATTGGCTCCCAGTACGTTGCCAAGCACAATTCAAAGTGTTGGTGCTGACCTTTAAAGCCCTAAACGGCCTCAGCCCAGTATACCTGAAGGAGCGTCTCCACCCCCATCGTTCAGCCCGGACACAGGTCCAGCTCCGAGGGCCTTCTGGCGGTTCCCTCATTGCGAGAAGTGAGGTTACAGGGAACCAGGCAGAGGGCCTTCTCGGTAGTGGCGCCCACCCTGTGGAACGCCCTCCCTTCAGATGTGAAGGAAATAAGCAGCTATCTTCTCTTTAAAAGACATCTGAAGGCAGCCCTGTTTAGGGAAGTTTTTAATATTTAATGCTGTATTGTTTTTAACACTTGATTGGAAGCCGCCCAGAGCAGCTATGGAAACTCAGCCAGATGGGCAGGGTATAAATAATAAATTATTATTATTAAATTATTATTATTACATCTAGTCCAACTCCTTGCAAAGCAGGAATCAGGAGATGCCGGGGATTGAACCTGGGACCTGCTGCACTGACTGCATGTGCTCTGCCCACTTTGCCCAGATTGTACTTCCCGGTCGTGACAAGGAGACTTGGAAATACAAGTCCTGTGGGCAGCCTTCCAGAATGCTCCTGGTGTGTGTTGCTCTGAGAGTCTCCATGCCGTCAGTGCCAAGTGGAATGTGCCTTTGGTGTCACATGGCCCCTATTTATAGACCACACAGATGCCCTCCCTTCCTCAGCAAGCAAGGTCACTAGTCAGTCAGTCCCCCGGGGCTGCCCTTTTGTGTGCCATGGGGGACAAGCACAGAGCGAGCTCCTAAGGACACCAATAATTTCAGGTTAGTCTCTCGCTAGCTTTTCTTCAGCCTGTGTGCCATGCACCTTAGCTGTCCCTCTAACAGTCCCGAAACCCCTTGGCTTAAGCGTACAGACAGAGGAATTTTCTCCCTTGGCTCATTCCCACTGCCCTTGCGGTCAGGAGGCTGGCAGGCCACAGCAGAGGGGGAAGACGAAGGCCAAAGTGGGGAATGAGAGATGTCTCATTCAGAGTACACAGCACAACATCCCTTCCCCACTTTGGAGGAAAGCTAAAGCAGCTTTGAACTAAATCTCTTACCTAGGGGAAATTGAAGAGGAGAAAACCTTCTTGCCCTTACAGGTGAAACCCGGGCTTAATTTGACTTGGGGACCTGATTGTAATGCCAGGAAAAGGCTCACCTCTGAAATATGCAGGTATTTGCAATGAAGTGCCTTGCAGAAAGACAATCTCTCAGTAGGTTTGTGTGTGGTGCGCTCAGCATCCTGGAAATTTCATCTTTCTTTCTTATGGAAAAAGCAAGTTCCTACCCCTTATTGTTGTGAACATTAATGGGCAATGCTCTTGAAGTTTCAAAACCCAGCTGAATGGGATTTCTAGTGAGAGGTGAGCCTAGTTTTTTGGTGTTCCTCATAATTAACAGAAAGAATCTGAGCTTGCAATCTTATACTCCTTACCTGGGAGTAAATCCCATTGAATTCCCTAGGGTTACGTGTATGGTAGTAATTTAATAGGAATTAGGAAATTTATTTGCAGCTATTTTAGAATTCAACCTTTCCCAATGCAGAATTTCAGGCACCTTGGCAACATTACTCTATACTTCTCAGGTGCTTAAAAGATCCATGGCCACATTCTCTCTCTGTATATAAGGTGTGGACAATTGTACGATTATCACATACAACTTGCTTGTAAGCCACCTGTATTTTTTGTGTTATGACTTGTCAAACTAGGTGATACATAATATTTGTATCTGTGCCTATACCTGCCGTTTTTTTAAAAAAAAAATTAAAAAATTGGCAAGTTGCCTGTGTGAGTGAGATATAGTTTGGAACCCTGTCTCCAATATGGTCCTGATCTGGGTATCACTTTCCTCCCTCCCCTCATGGAGCTACAATTCCCAGAGTGGTTTAACAATCAATCCCTCTTCATAGGGAGGGACATGGGTGACGCAGTGGTCTAAACCACTGAGCCTGTTGGGCTTGCTGATCGAAGGTTGGCAGTTTGAATCCCCACAATGGAATGAGTTCCTGTTGCTCTGTCCCAGCTCCTGCCAACCTAGCAGTTTGAAGAAGAGTTTGGATTTGATATCCCGCTTTATCGCTACCTGAAGGAGTCTCAAAGCGGCTAACATTCTCCTTTCCCTTCCTCCCCCACAATAAACACTCTGTGAGGTGAGTGGGGCTGAGAGACTGGCCCAAGGTCACCCAGCAGCTTCATGTGGAGGAGCAGGGAATCGAACCCGGTTCACCAGATTACGAGTCCACTGCTTTTAACCACTATACCACACTGGCTCTTGAAAGCACACCAGCACAAGTAGATAAATAGGTACCACTGCAGTGAGAAGGTAAAGGGTTTTTCCATGCGCTCTGGTTTCTGTCACGGTGTTCCTTTGCGCCAGAAGCAGTTTTAACCCCATAGTCCCTTTTGACTGAACTTACCTTTACCTTTACCTTCACAGGGAACTCTGAAAATTGTAGCTCTGTGAGGGGTATAGGGTGGGGGTGTCTCCTAACAACTTTCAGCACCCTTAACAAACTACAACTCCCATAATTCTTTAGGGCAAGCCATGACTGTTTAAAGTGGCTTATCAGCACCTTAAATGCATGCTGTGGATGTGGCTTTTGTCAGTTAGTCTGATGTCATTGCTCCTGTTCTGAAAACTGTGCTTCCCCACATTCCCCCTCTATTACATTACTAGATGAGTTTCAGTCTGGTCCTTTGACTCCTGAGCACAATTCCTTGTTTTTGTCTCCTTCCGAAGCTTCCTATGAGTCAGCTGTGACACAAACATGAGTTTAAAAACCCTTTGCACAATGTGCAGGGTCTCGCAGAAAACACTATGAGAAAATGTTTCTGGTGTGCTTCCCCCCGCCCAAAAAAAAGCACTCAGAGATTGCTAAATTCTGTACTCAAAGCCAACCCAACCCCTAATCTCCAGACATTTAGCCAGAAGAGCATCTTGCCACACAACCTGAATGAGCCTTGTGGAACATGCAATAATTAAGTTCATGCATCTCGTGTCTAAATCAATTTGGATCTAAGATTAAGGACAGGAGCAAGGGAGCTTCAGAGTGGGCATTTCAACAATTTATTTTCATTTTGACCTGAAGCAAAACAAACTCCTCTAAAATTTATGTAAGGCTAGCATGATCTTCAGTTTGTCAGATCTGGCTTCTTGCCCAGCTCAACTGTTCTTCAGCAAAGTTTGCTGACCTCTTTGAATCACACGTTTCTGTTGTAAAGGCCTACACCTGGCGTGTGTCTTCCCCCCTGACAGATCCTGAGAAATAAAATGGAGGTTCTTCACAGCAGCTGAAAATGGCCTCTGTAGAAATGTCATTGTGCAGAGGATGAACATGTGTCTCTGTGTGTAATCTGTTTCTGTGACATCGGTACAGTTTAAGTTTCTATTAAAAATAATTTCTCTTCACGGGAACTCACGGGTTCATTTCACTCATGTATCTGCTTGAGAATTAAGACATTTGTCCAAAGCACAGGCAAAGAGTGGAAAGAATAAGCCACAAAACTCTTGTTTGGTATGATTGGATAATTCCTTTTGTATACTAGGGTTTTATTCTGTAAGAGTTTCCACATTTTGCTAGCCTAAAGAAAATCCAATAACTTTGCTGACCTTTACAATTTAAATCATGGCCTGTTTAACTGTAATCCATGTGCCCAATTTGTTTGTAATTAGGAATATCTCTCAATTCAGGCTGCATCTATGGCCTGGAAGAGTCTATGAAACTTGCTAGCTTGTAGTTTTGCATTAATTGCCCCTTTCAGGCAAATTGCTGTAGGAAACTCCTGGGTATCTTTTCCCAGCCTAGTAGACATTTGAGGTAAGTTGATTATATGTCAGGTTCCTGGGCTTGCCAACATGTCTGTAGCCTCTGCTTTTAGAATAAAAAAATCTGGTTTAGCAGCTGATAATTTCACAGATACACATATTTCCAGAATGACTTTCAAGCATTTGCGACTTTGCGGTTCTGCCTCACTGAGGGATAGCATGAACTAAGTGCAAGGTAATTAAAAACTTGTATACCTGCAGGGCAACTGGACCAACATCAAGTGCAGAGTGCTTTGTCTCTGGAACTGCCAAGATGGCAGGCTTGGTGCGATGTGCTAGCAACTCTTCATTGCCCTTCCTGCTGGCATTAAACACAAGGACGTTCCAGCCATCAACTGGACAACGCTCTTTCAAAACTTTCCCTACTTTGTGGAGTGACCAGTCGGCAAAAGGTACAGTGTGTCCTTGAGTGGCCAAAAACACTTTTCTCATACTGATAATATGAAAACGAAAGCCTCTTTTTCTTCTTCCTTCGATGGCATCTATAATGAAAAATATTGCCATATTTCCAAAACTGATAGCATCACACAGTCCATTGACAGGGACCATGAAAAGCATTGGAAAATTCTTCACTTGAGGGCCTAATATAACATTTGACATTCAACAGTGGGTTTTAGCCCAGACACTGAGGTCCACTTCTGAGGGACTTCTGGTGGTTCCCTCACTGCAAGAAGTAAAATTACAGGGAACCAGGCAGAGGGCCTTCTTGGCAGTGGCACCTGCCCTGTGGAGCCCCCTCCCACCAGATGTCAAGGAGATAAAGAATTACACAACTTTTAGAAAACATCGGAAGGCAGCCCTGTTCAGGAAAGTTTTTAACACCTGACATTTTATTATTTTTCATATTTTCCTGGAAGCAGCCCCAGAGTGCCTGGGGAACATGGAAGGCACAAAAGTTGACATAGGCAAACGGCGTTTCCGTGCGCTCTGGCTTCCGTCACACAGCGGTTCCTATTTATCTACTTGCACTGGCGTGCTTTCGAACTGCTAGGTTGGCAGGAGCTGGGACAGAGCAATGGGAGCTCACTCCGTTGTGGGGATTCAAACCGCTGACCTTCTGATCAGCAAGCCCAAGAGGCTCAGTGGTTTAGACCAGAGCACCACCTGTGTCCCTGCTTCTGTCATGGTGTTCCGTTGCGCCAGAAGCTGTTTAGTCCTGCTGGCCACATGACTCAGAAAGCTGTCCGTGGACCAATGCCGGCTCCCTTGGCCTGAAAAGCGAGATGAGTGCCGCAACACCATAGTCACCTTTGACTGGACTTAGCTGTCCAGGGGTCCTTTACCCATTAGCCCTAAGGTGCTAGCCTCCACTATCCCCTACAATCTTTAAGCCTGGTTGTCTCTTCTCTCCTCAAGGAGTTTGAAACTGACACAGATGAAACAACCTCAGTCCATTTGCCCAGCTGGGGTTTAATCCAGCTTCAGCTTTCATCCTCCATGTTTTTCGGGTCTCCCTCTGGGAGGGGAACATGGCCTCTACAAAATGCCAACCACAAGCAATATTTCCTAGGCAAATAGGTCAAGTCTGTACTATCTTGTGAAAGGACTGCCTTTAACCTGAAGGAGATGTCTGAAAAATTCAGAAGGGGATGATATAATGGATCCTTTGAGGACTGGATAAAGTATGAGTTGCTAACCTTTGGGGGCTCATTTGGAAATCTGAAAACTTTTGTAGCACCAACACAAAATGGCCGTCATGGGGCCATGGCTAGTTATGAAATGGCTGCTGTTTGCAAGCAACTTCCTCAAGAAACAAGGTGGAACTGGGGCCTAAAGCCCAGAACACAAAGCCACTGTGTTGTACCTCACAAACAAAACATGCATTAAATAATTGGTCTTCGGCAGGCAGGTCAGGACTGACTGCTGGGTTGCGGCCTGATCTATGGTGGGTCACAACACCAGCACTACTACTCCACAAAAAAATATGGTTTAAAAAGCAAGAAATGGATCCTCAAATGCATGTTGAAGGCAGGTCCTGGGTCTTAAAAGTTCAAAAAGAGCTGCATTACATGCTGTGCTATTAGAGAGGCAACTGGCATTTCCCCCCTATTATTTATTGGGGAATGTAGGATAGAACATACATCTCAGTCATCAGGGTTTCAGTAACATTACTCCGTGATTCAGCCAAACTTTGTTCAAAGACACATGACATTTAACAGTTCTCCAGTGTAATCTGAGTTGGGTTTCTTTGCAACATAATCATCAGGTTAGTTTCTGAACTCCACATTCTTCAAATAGCTTCCTAAGTTGTGTTATTGGTCGTGGTTACTTGCTTGGTAGTCATAATTAAAGAAAGAAAACAGATGAAAACAGTTCTGCAATGGCAGATAAGGCATTTGGTTTCTGACAGGGAGGATATTGATTAATGGCTAAGAATGGAACTCTCATCCTTTAGAAATGAGGGGGGAAAGTCTTCATGGAGTTCAATGGTCAATAGTGATTAATAGATTATGACAGTTGCACTATTTATAAGACTAACCTGCTTTCTGAGTGCCAATATTAAATTTAAGCGTTTTTTTATTACCAGTATGTATCCCTCATTCTGTATCCTGGGAGGACTCTCCAGATGTTGCTGGACTCATCAGTCCCAAGCAGCATGGTCAGGAATGATGGGAGTTGTAGTCCAACAATGTGTGCATTAGGGATGTCAGGGAATTCTGAGGAAAACAGAAATGGGAGCAGAAATTGCCAATGTTCACTTATTCGCCCCATGTTGAGAATGGAAATCATTCCAGCGAATATAATTTGTATTCCCTATTGTTGCTTTCAGTCCGCAAACAATATGTAATTGATTGCGTGGACAGGCGGAGTCCCCAGATCCCGAGCGGCCCCCCCCCCGTCATGTGAAATAACGACTCAAGACAACGTGCTATGGGATTAAATTGGCCACAACTTTAGTAAATTTCAAATGTGGGTAGACCTTGGCTCAGGCATTGGGCATTCTCCCTCCCTAGTCCCCAGCCGGGGACCTAGGGAGCATCAGGGTTATCCAGTGTTTGTGTGGGGGATGGGCCGGCTCTGGAGAACATATGTTCAAGCAGAGATAGCCGCCCCCGTTACGCCGCCGCCGCAGGGGAGAGCAATGACGACCTTTCGGTGTACGGTCAAAGCCTCCCTTCAGAAACCCCTTTAACGGGGAACCCTGGTATCGCCGCCGCAAAGAGGAAGATGGATAAAAGGATTCCGCCCAAGGCCTGATACCGCCAATGTTGTGACATTTTGCTACGGGAAAGGCGAAACCTGCCAATGCAGGGAAATTCCTTTCCGGCCCTTTAACAGCGACCTTAATGTAGCAGCGCCCGCATACCTGTGAAGAAAAGTTAACCTGCAAAACCTGTGAAGAAAAGTTAACCTGCAAAATAAGACATTAACTGAGGGTGGGTAGGGTGGGAGAAGCTCTGGAGCCAAGTGAGGATTCCCAGGTAAGATCCTCCCTCTATTGTGTGGGCAGGTAATCCCTCCCCTACCTGGCTTGATCTCCTTGGCAACGCTTCCCCCAGATGGGATAGGACAACTGACTGGGGTAGGCGGAGACCTCCAGGTATCCCACCTGAGGGAAGGCAAAGCCTATGCTGATGGAGCCGCTCCAGATTCAGGGGCTGCGCGCATCCACGCAAAGGGCGCCCCCCGTTTTATGCGGGGAGCGGTCATTATGCTTCTCTGCAGTTTGCATTGTGTTTCCTTTGCATTTAAGTTAATGGGATAGAATAACACAGTGGCATTGTAATTTCACCACAGCGCAGAGCAAAATGAATAATGTAGTTTTTGGCAGAATCCCAGCTGTAGCAGAACAGAAACAGTGTTGCACATGATGTGTGCAATGTAGAATGGAAACGAATGCATTCTTACCTCTCTAATCTAGATAAGTCCATAGTACTCTAATCTAGATAAGTCCATAGTACTGAACAGCAAAATTCTCCCACAATATTTCTGAATCCAGAGAGCTCAACCATGTTTTCATTTTTTATACTAGAGTCACTGAAGCACTGTTGGCAGTGTTGGCAGTGTTGGCAGTGAACCCCTGCCCTTTCCGGTAGCTTCTAAACAATGTTAGGGCATTGTTGACTGGATATTAGAGAGTTGCTATCTGTAAAACTGTTATGTGTTCAAAATCTGCCGATTATCTGTAGCCCTTTACATTGAATGAGCTTTTGAACCATATTCTCACCGAAACAGTATAATTGGTATCAATGGAATAGATACAGTGGAACCTCGGTTTTCGAACATAATCTATTCTGCAAGTCCGTTCGACTTCACAAATGTTCGAAAACCGAGAATAAAAGAGCTGTCAGCAAAGTGAACGGTGAAAATGTAAAAACGTGCCATGGAAGCTGTTTGACTTCTGAAAATCATTTCAAAAACAGAAGCATTCACTTCCAGATTGTCAGCGTTTGGGTTCCGAATTGTTCGGCTTCCAAAGTGTCAGACAACCAAGATTCCACTGTATATTTAAAGTTACTTAGCAGTTTTATAAATAAATAATAGATATGTTACAAAAAACTTGGGGTATAATCACTATTTTTCTAGAAAAAGAGGTGCCGGGACTAACCTCCCTTGTTCTCTTATAATGACAACAGCGGCTACCAGAGAGGTGCCGGAACTGAGTTCCAGCAAGTTCCAGATGAAAAAAAAAGCCCTGCTTTTAGCATTATAAAACTGAATCGGCAAGGAAAGAAGCCAGCAGTCAGCCGCCTCTGGACATTGTACAGGTTATCAGCCCTGGATCTTGTTCAGATGGTATGATGTGCAATGAAACATAGACGAGAGTCATTGCCAAGGTTTACATCAAAGGAAGAATTCATAAGGTTTACTGAAAAGCCGTGCTCTGAGTGTTCTGCTGCCAACTGATCCACCAACCTCATGTGAATGGTGTTTTTTTCTATAGAAGGAAGAGAGGGCCTCTCATCTGTTCAGTGTGGGGCAGGATGTGTAGTAAAGTAGGCATATTTGTTTCTTATGGTGAAAGCTGTGTATTCGCTAGGATTTTTTTATTTTTAAAAAAACCTTAAACATCCAAGAAGAGCTGAAATTAGAAGAGTGTAAAATTAGGCAAATTTGCATGATTTCTCTTTTGAGTGTGCATTATTTACTATGCATTTTTTCCCAGTTTGCATCACCAGTGGCGTAGCGTGGGGGGTGCAGGGGGGGCCGGCCGCACCGGGCGCAACATCTGGGGTTAGGGCAAATCCACGGGTTAGGGGGCGCAAATCCACGGGTTACGGGGCGCAAATTATTTGCCTTGCCCCGGGTGCTGACAACCCACGCTACGCCACTGTGCATCACTTATTCCAGTTTTCAGGGCATCGAAATCTCTTCTTCCAGTCATTGTTCATCTGCCCCTATTCTGACTTCTGAGATTTCAGCAGACCTTGCTTACGTACTTTCAGGTGTATATTTTGCAAGCTTTAGAGCTAAGTACTTGCTCGTCTTTAAAAAAACGAATGTCTCTGTGAAATGTTGGAAGGTAAGTCGGTTTGATAAAAGGGTCTCTGTAACATGAAAATTTTGCAACATCCTGGCCTTCCAGCACAATTAGATCAATAGCATTGATAGTAACGCCAATATTATTTTGGATCATGTCACTTTGCATTTCCTATACTGCATACAGTTCAGTACCATCCACTAACGGCTTGAAGAATGGCTTTCCTTTTCCTGAAGTTATCCTTAGCCAAAAATCTCACGACATTTTGCACTTATTGCATACAGAGAGGTCCAAGTCTTTGGCCAGTTGATGTAGCTCAGCCTCACAGTTCATTCCTCCCTCATGCCAGGGATGGAAAGATCTGTCATTTACGGTTTTCCCCATCTTAAATTCAATTCTCCACATTTTGCAGTGATTTGAGAAACATATTTTTTTAAAAAAAACCTTAATGTAAACATTTTTGCAAGCAATTTCCCCTAATACAGTGGTACCTCAGGTTACATATGCTTCAGGTTACATACGCTTCAGGTTACAGACTCCGCTAACCCAGAAATAATGCTTCAGGTTAAGAACTTTGCTTCAGGATGAGAACAGAAATCGTGCTCCGGCAGTGCAGCGGCAGCAGGAGGCTCCATTAGCTAAAGTGGTGCTTCAGGTTAAGAACAGTTTCAGGTTAAGTACGGACCTCCGGAACGAATTAAGTACTTAACCAGAGGTACCACTGTAGAATGTATTTGTCAAACTGTTTTCACCAATACCTTCATTTTTATGCATACTTTCCCCTAAAATATGCATTTTTGTAAACATGCTTACCTGAAGAAATGCATCACTAAATCCGCAGAAGTGCGACTTTTGAAGGATAGTTATGTTTGGGTTTGCATATTGCATCAGAAAGTTTTTAAATGCATACTAAATCCAAATTCCCCCTCGCAACTTTGTTTGCTGTGGTTTTTGCTTATGACTTTAAAAAAAAAATAAAAAATCATTATTATTATCCTACACTTGGCCAGAAATCCGCAGTTGCTTGTCTGCCAATTCAGGTAGCTTGTATAATATTGCAAGGAGCCTTTCTTTAAGGTCCAGTGATTGTTCTTCACCTGTAGCCCTGCTACAGAGATTAATGCTTTTTTATAGTCACTCTTCTCTGTTTCTTATTAGCATCCAGTTTACATATCTTGTGTCAAGTGCTGGAAGCCATTACCTTTCAAGGTCGGACCAAGGGCGTGCCTGCAGATTTTTCAAATTATATTTGCGTCTCAAAAGAAATCAGTTTGCTTCTAGGGAAAGTGAAACAAAATAATGTTATCAAGGTAGTGTTTTAAGGATTCCTTTCTTCATTGTAGGGGGTCTCCCAGGTCCAGTTTAGGACTGCACTCTATTTGCTTGTTTTTCACACCAGAGGGCCTGTGTGCTGGAGATGTCGGACTTAGACCCAGGTTCAAAGTCCTGCTTGGCCACAAAGCTTATTAAGCATAACTTCATTCAAGTGGGGTTATGGTAATGAAAGAATGAAGGGGTCTGTTAGGAGCCAGCCAGCAATAAATCACACGGAGTAAGGGAAGTTGGTGACAGTAGCCACGAAATTAAAATATGCCTGCTTCTTGGGAGAAAAGCAATGACAAACCTAAACAGCATCTTAAAAAGCAGAGACATCACCTTGCCAACAAAGGTCCGTATAGTAAAAGCTATGGTTTTCCCAGTAGTGATGTATGGAAGTGAGAGTTGGACCATAAAGAAGGCTGATCGCCAAAGAATTGATGCTTTTGAATGATGGTGGAGGAGACTCTTGAGAGTCCCATGGACTGCAAGAAGATCAAACCTATCCATTCTGAAGGAAATCAGCCCTGAGTGCTCACTGGAAGGACAGATCATGAAGCTGAGGCTCCAATACTTTGGCCACCTCATGAGAAGAGAAGACTCCCTGGAAAAGACCCTGATGTTGGGAAAGATTGAGGGCACAAGGAGAAGGGGACGACAGAGGACGAGATGGTTGGATAGTGTTCTTGAAGCTACCAGCATGAGTTTGACCAAACTGCAAGAGGCAGTGGAAGGCAGGAGTGCCTGGCGTGCTCTGGTCCAGGGGGTCACGAAGAGTCAGGCACGACTAAACAACTAAACGACGATGAGGGGAAGTTAGCTCTTTATTAGAAGAAACAAAGTCTACTCATGAGTGCCAGGCCTACTGAGTCCAGCATCTCTCCTGGGTAGGTCTTACACCTGTGAGGCAGTTGTGGAGGCTAAAGGTCCCTGCCTGCCCACAGCTGCCTAAGTCTCTCCCAAGCCCTTCCCAATCAATCTGAGACTATGCCAGTGTGCCTGTCTTTGCTCCTTTGGCTTCATACCTCTCCTGGTCCTGGAAGACCAGGGGAGAGGGGAGCTGGTTGCAGCAGAGGTGGGAGACATGCCTGCTGAACGCCTTCTATACCATGAAGCTCGTGCCAGAAATTAAGAAAAAATATATCTGTGAAAGTTAGTTGATTATTTCCGATTTTAATGTTTCTATTTGGTTTTTTATTGTATACAGGATCCCAGGATTCTTTGGGTGAAGCCATGTGCTTCAAATATATAGAGAGTGCAGAGCTTTAACCATAGCCTTTCCTTTGGCTTTCAGCTTCATTCTGCAATTTACTTGCTACAATCGGATAAAGATAACCATAAAGAAACAATGGCATACGAAATGTTCTTTAGTTTATGCTTACAAGAACAGTAGTTTAGCTTTATTTTAGCACGTTCCAGAACATGATTTCCCAATGAGATAAAGTAAGCAAAGCAAAAGTCAATTTAAAACAAGAGTTTAATGACTAAGAAGAGGGTTTGGAAATGTGCAGTGATGGCTTTGTAGTGGAGAAATATTGGACAACACTATGTATACACTAACTGATTTCAGACTTGCGGGAAATGTTGCCCCAAATGTCACACTGACATCGTAATTATACAGAGAAAGGAGAAAGTTGTAAGAATATAAACAGGTTGGTAAGGGGAGGTGATAGAGCAGAGGTTGATATGCCAAAGCTCTGAGAGTTGATTTTTTACTAGGGCTTAATGCGCATCATGCATTTAAAGCATATTGCTTCCCCTAAATATTCCTGAGAACTATAGTTTATACCTTACAGAGCTGCCAACATCATCATCAGTGCTATTTTTCTAGAAAAAGAGGTGCTGGAACTCACCATGAATGCCTCCATTGTTAGAAAGGCAATGTTCTCTTAGAAAGACCTTTAAAGCCCTAAATGGCCTCAGTCCAGGATTTCTGAAGGAGTGTCTCCACCCCCATCGTTCTACCCGGACACTGATGTCCAGCGCCGAGGGCCTTCTGGCAGTTCCCTCACTTCAAGAAGTGAGGTTACAGGGAACCAGGGAGAGGGCCTTCTCGGTAGTGGCGCCCACTCTGTGGAACGCCCTCCCCATCAGATGTCAAGGAAATAAACAACTATCTGACTTTTCGAAGACATCTGAAGGCAACCCTGTTTAGGGAAGTTTTTAATGTTTGATGCATTAGTGTATTTTAATATTTGGTGGAAGCCGCCCAGAGTGGCTGGGGAAGCCCAGCCAGATGGGCGGCGTATAAATAATAAATTATTATTATTATTATTATTATTATTATTATTATTATTATTATTATTATTATCACCCACCAATTGCGGAACTGAGTTCCAGATGTGCTGGAACTGAGTTCTGATGAGTTCCAGCTGTTTAAAAAAGCCCCGATTCTTCTTATTATCATTTGGTTGCTTTCTTTGTGAAAATGACCCAAAGCGACATACAAACACAATGTACACACTAAATCTCAATACAAAACCAGTAAAAAACTTTTTTTTTTAAAGCCCTCATCTATACAAATAAAAAATAGGTCTTACAGATCCTGCCCCACCAAAAGAGGCTACTAGTATTTAAAACCCTTCAAATTAAAGGCCCAAGTAAAAAAAAGAAAATTTTTGCCAGGCACCTAAAAATAGATGAAGATGGCGCCAAGTGAACCCCGCTGAGGAAAGCATTCCATAAGAAGGGGGACACTCAAAACAGACTTCTCCACAGTGGCATCTCATTTGAAGAATCTCTTCCCCTTAGATTTATGACCTGTGCTGGTATTGCTATCATTTTGATGCAAGATCCAAACATACCTGCTTACCTTGGTGTTTAAAGACTTTTAAGCTGTTGTTTCATCAGCTTGCCCTGTTATCTTAACTGCTTTAATTCTGTTTTGCTGCATTTTTATTATGTGTTTTATGGCTGGATGGTGTTTTTTGGACTGTAGGGGCTGTTTGTTATATTTATGCACCCTACTTTGGTCTTGATAGACAAAGAGCATGTTTTCAATAAATAATGAAAAATAATTCTAAGGTGGGAACTAGCAAGGAAACCATCCTTTGGTAATGGCTGTTCACAGCTATGTTTCTTGAGGGTTTAAGTGAGCTTCAGTGGGTCTGAAAATATCCTTAAACATGCTACGGCTAGCGAATGAATTTGCATCTGAAACTCCCTATTGTGTTTTCCTGCAATTTAGCTAATAGTGACTGGTATCAATATACAATTTTGACACTAAGCCCTAAATGACTTAGCCCCAGATATTTTACAGATTCTCTCAGGTGTTAAGATCTTACCCTTGTGGTAATTCCTGGGGTGGCCCAGGAGAGAACATTCTCTATAGCAGCCTCTAAATGTGGAAATCCCTCGCCACAGTGGCACATCTGGCACCTTCATAATAAAGTTTTTGTGGTATGCTGAAGAAAAGCCTCCATATCTTGGCCTTTGACACTTGAGGTCCATATTTTTAGGACCCACTCTATTCTTGTGATTGTAATTACATTTACACTGGTGAGTAATAAATAACATTGTTGCTGCTGCTGCTGCTGCTGCTATTATTATTATTATTATTAATTAATTATTTGTTACTCAAAAGGTAGGCTGTTGCTGTGTTTAATCTTTAAACCCTGCCCCTGCTGTTATGTTTCCATCTTCAACCTGCATGTCGGGCAGACTCTCCAAGTGTCCATATTTTCCAGAGACGGTCCTGGATTTTCAGAAGCCGTCCCAGTTTCTGATAGGATCCCGGAATGTCCCACTTCCCCTTAGGACATCCCTATTTTCACTGGAGAAATGTTGGAGGGTATGGAGTTATGCGACCCCCTGATAAGTAACTATACAACTTTTTGAGGATATCTGCCGGCAGCCCTGTATCGGGAAGTTTTAAAAATATTTAATGTTCTATTATATTTCTATGTAAGTTGGAAGCTGCTCAGAGTGTCTGGGGCAACCTAATTAGATGGGTGGGGTAACATCATCATCATCAATAACAACAACAATAATAGACCAGGACAACCCTGTTTTCATTGGAGGAATGTTGAAGGGTAAGGTTGGGTGTGGTTGTCTGCAAAGAAATTCCCAACGCTTCTTTGCAGACAACCGTTACAAATAATTGCAGTTAACTCAAACCAGGGGGTGAGGGTGGGGGAAACTCTTCTTGACACCACTGTCTTTTTATCTATTTATTTAATCTCCCCCTCTTCAGGAGTCTGAATCCTAGACTTGTAGGTTGTCTCGTCATTCCTTGTGGCCTCCTCTCCCACACCTTTTCCCCGCTCGGAGTAAACAGCATGGAAACTTGTGTAAGCAGCATCCCAGCCAAGCCTTTTATAAACTAAACTTTAATTTGTTATTCTTTTGGCATCCACCAGAGTGTTCGTGTGACTGTGTGGGTTGGCTGTGGAACTGAGCACTGCAAAAACTTTCAGCGGCGGAATGTCTCATTTGGCAGTGGCTCTGTGTCACTAACCAAACACACACAACCCCACCATATGCATGTAACCCCATGGAGGGCAATTGGTGGAAATGTTTTGTGTGAGTAAAGAGCTCTCAATTGTGAGCGAGGTCTTACAGAGTCGGCCACTTAATATTAGTAAAGCTTTGGAGGAAGAGGCAAAGATCCACTTGGTTTTTTCACTATAACTGGGACAATAAAGAGTTACTGAAAGCAATAGGAAATGGAGGGGGAAGATATTTTTCTAGCTTTTTCTTCCTAGTACGCTAGAGAGAACAGAGAAATGAGGGGGGCTTGTTACAGTAAATATAAACCTAGAACCACGGCTTTCCTTTTATTTCAAACATCAGTGTCCTAGCTTTCTGCAAATTTGTCTGTCCACCCACATTGTCCCCACCTGAAACTGTTTTCCTGGCACGGGAAGGAAAGATGCTGTAAGAAATCTGGAACAGATGAGAAGATGAACGATTGTGTCTGGGAAAAACTGTAACATTTCACTTGTGCGCATGAGAGCGACAGTAAGACAGACAGCTGCTTCTCACTAAACACAACTTCCCCCCCCCCTTGAAATTGTGTAGAGGACATAAGAAGTGACCTGATGGATCAGAACAAAGGCCTGTCTATTCCAGCATTCTCTGAATGACTAACCAGATGCCTGTCAGTATTTGAAAAGGAAAAGGTTCTGACCTCCTTTGACTCCTTTGCCTGGTCCTTGGACCCTAGTTGGCACAAAAGAGTCCTTGAGAAAGAGTACTTTGCAGAATGCTGCTTTTATTCCTAAAATAGTCTTCTCCAACCGCGACCGACAGCTTTATACATATCAAACACAACCAGCTTTCTACCATCCAACCAACCCACCACACACAAAGTCAATGACCACTCTATATATACAATGGTACCTCGGGTTACATACGCTTCAGGTTACAGACTCCGCTAACCCAGAAATAGTACCTCGGGTTAAGAACTTTGCTTCAGGATGAGAACAGAAATTGTGCTCCAGCGGCGCGGCAGCAGCAGGGGGCCCCATTAGCTAAAGTGGTGCTTCAGGTTAAGAACAGTTTCAGGTTAAGAATGGATCACCGGAACAAATTAAGTACTTAACCTGAGGTACCACTGAACAGACATATGTAGGTGAAAGGTTGCAAGAGTCATGCAGGCTTTGCCGATTCATTGTAGGCCACTGACTCAGTTCCTTTTGTATTAAAGAAACAGCAGCAAATTTTAAGCCATGACAGCGCTGACATGAAGGCCACAAGCAGAACATGGTTGCAATAGCACTCTCTCACTTGTGCTTGCATACAGCTGGTATTCAGAGACTTAGTGTTTCTGATACTTGAAGAAACACAAAGCCATCGTAAGCAGCAATCATTGATAGCCTTATCCTCCATGAATTGGAGGAACATCTACGTGAGTGGGCACTACTTCATATTGTGGTACTGGATTCCATCGTTTAACTGTTGTATGAAGTAGTCATATCTATTTTGAAACATCTGGATTGCCTTCTAGTTAGCTTCTGGCTCAGTACAAAGTGCTAGTTTCAACTTCTGAATCCATAAACAACTCAGGACCCTGATATTTACCATCTTCTCAGCTATTTCTCTGGTCACTGAGATCCTCCATTACGACTCTCTTTTGGGTACCTCACCTCTGAGGTGTCATAGTATGCTTCCGAATACCGTTTGCTTGAAACTGCAGGATGGGAGAGTGTTTGTGTCCTGCTTTTGGGCTTCCTGTGGGCATCTTGGTTCCATTCGTACAGCTGTTGCATTGAATTTCCTATTGCACCACCATTATTCTCACTAGCACACAACAGCCCCTTACACTACTAGCACAACAGTCCTTCTGTTGGTGGTCAAAGAATGTTGATTCTTTAACTTTCCTTTTATGTATGTTGTGTTTCTATGTTTGTTTTATTCAGGAATTCGCTACAAGGATCTTATTGTTGGCGTGCCCAAGGAAATATACAAAAACGAGAAGAGAGTAGCTCTTTCTCCTGCTGGTGTCCAAGCTTTAGTGAAGCAAGGCTTTAATGTGCAAGTGGAACATGGAGCTGGTGAAGAAGCGAAGTTCTCCGATGATCTATACAAAGATGCTGGAGCAAAAATTGGGGACTTGAAAACGGTGTTTGGATCTGATCTTGTGTTAAAGGCAAGTTTGCTAGTGAAATGTATAGACTTACATTTGTGAGAGTATGACATGGCAGTTTCATCTATCCATCTCCAAACCCATATCTCTTGGGCAACCTTATTCAATGCGTCCTAGGGTTGCCATGTGTCCTCTTTTTCTAGGACACGTCCTCTTCTTCAGGGGTAAAATTTCTGTCCAGGTGGATTTTTTTTAATTTGTCTCTGGCTATACTTTCTGGATGAGTCATAGACATAACTGGTGGTTGAAGACTTGCTTTCCTCTTCTCTTCTCCTGCCCCCCTGAGCAATATATCACAGCTTCTATAGATGTCCAGTCTTTCTTGAGCATTCTTTCTGATATGTTTACAGGGTGGTTATACAAATTTGCTCATAGTGTGGTTATGGCTTCCCATTAATAACTTCTTCATCTTACACTGAAATTTCCCTGTCACTAGCTGTAACAAGTCCTTTTTTAAAAAGTGGATTTGTGGCACTAGGGTGTGCTACAATTCACTTTAGGGTGTGCTTTAATTCACTTTAATTGAACGGTAATTGAACAAACAGAAACTTCCATCATGCGCTTGAAACTCTCCTTCAAAACAGTGACAGTCTAGAAGGCACCCTTTGTTTACTCACTGTTTAGAGGACTAACACGCTCTGAAGCTACTTGCTATAAGTCATCAATGTAGGGAGGGGGTGTAGAATGCAGGTATAATAAGAGTAAAGAAGGAAACATAAAAATATCATCTTTGACTGAATTCACATTTACAATCAATGCACTTTTGCTGGGAGCCATTGTCATAACCTATGTCCGTAATCCTCCTTCACTAAGGTTGCCATATTTCATATTTCAAAAAGTGAAAACCAGGACACTGCAAAAGTGTTTCAACTTGAACAGAGATGAGTTAAGTCCAGTAGGACTGCAACTGAACATCATCATTGTGCAATACATTTTCATAACACTTTGCAGAAGTCAACCAAAAGACATTGTATCAGTATCAGCATCAAACTTTATTTGGGTCACAGACCAGCATAAGACCAGCATATACTCTGGTTTCTCTTCAGATCGTATAAAAAGACATAGCCTTCGCCCAAGAAGCTTACAATCTACATTTCAGCACAGGGGAAGACAAGGAGAGAAGTGGAAAGGTGTGAATATGATTTGTTTCTGTTGTTATGGGATAGGAACTAAAGGGTTACAGGCTTCATGGAAAAGATGAGTTTGGGAGAGGGATTTGATTGAAGAGGTGGCATTCTATAAGTCAGCCTTCACCAGCTTGGTTCCCTCCTGATGTATTGGACTATGACTCCCATCAATCCTAGTCAGCACAGCTGAGTTGGCTGAGCCTCATGAAACTTGTAGCCCAAAACATCTGGAAGACCCCAAAGTGTAGGTGGGTTCCCACGAGGCAAGACACAGTGAAAACAGCACGAACCTTTATTGAACTAACAGAATTGGACAACAGGGGCAAGGCAACTGCTTATATACATTTCTGAAGGCCAGGGCCACAGTGATTGGCTGTCTATACTTCCAAGCTGCGAATCACAACTCAGAGTTTAAGGGCCAATGGCAGAGGCCCAAATCCTGAAATGCTCTGTGACTGTATATCATGCATCGAATCAGAACACAGGGGCTCAGAATCCTTAGTCCAGACTCAAGTTCAGACAAACACAGACCACTGAATACATAACAGACACCATGTTGGAGAAGGTGTTCTGGAGGGTGTTTAATTTAGGTACATGGAAATATATATTTTGGATTAAACAAAGCATTTCTTTTCTTTCAGGTCAGAGCTCCAGTCTTTAACGAAGCATTGGGAGTGCATGAGACAGCCCTACTGAAGGAGAAGGCGACACTTGTCAGCTTCATCTATCCGGCTCAGAACCCAGATCTGCTGGATAAACTTGCTCAGCGCAAAGCCACCGTCTTGGCAATGGACCAAGTTCCTCGAGTCACTATCGCTCAAGGATATGATGCCTTAAGTTCAATGGCCAACATTGCAGGGTGAGGATCCACAATATTCTCTCTACCAATGCTATTTTTTGTAGGGCTGAATTTTCTGTTTCAGCTGTGTCATATATGGCATTGCTTCTTACCCTTATCCTACTTGGACAGTTCTCAATTGTGGCCAGTTTTTCAATAGTGAAGGACCAGGGCTACCATTTCAGATTAATCAGTACAATTCCAGCCTCAGCCCCACTACATATCTTTGCAGCCTCTCTGACTTTAGTGCCAGAAGGACAGTCAGCATGCTCAGAAGAGCCTAGGTAAAGGTAAAGAGTTCCCTGACCATTAGGTCTAGTCGTGGCCGACATTGGGGTTGTGGCGCTCATCTTGCTTTATTGGCCGAGGGAGCCAGCGTACAGCTTCCGAGTCATGTGGCCAGCATGACTAAGCCGCTTCTGGCGAACCAGAACAGCACACGGAAATGCCGTTTACCTTCCCGCCGGAGCGGTGCCTACTTATCTACTTGCACTTTGACGTGCTTTCGAACTGCTAGGTTGGCAGGAGCAGGGACCGAGCAAGAAGAGCTCACCCCGTTGCAGGGATTCGAACCACCGACCTTCTGATCGGCATGTCCTAGGCTCTGTGGTTTAACCCACAGTGCCACCCGCGTCCCCAGAAGAGCCTAGATCAGCCTAAATCATAAAGGTGGGGAAACCCTGTCTCTGGGGGGAGGCTTTTGTCACAGGAAGAACCCATAGCTTGGGACATGGAATGACTGTTAGATTGCATTTGTTCTGCCCTCACAGAGCTACAATTCTCAAGACTGGTTTACCAGTCAATCTCTCTTCTGAGGGATCTCTGGGAATTGCAGCTCTATGAGGAGGATAAGGGTCTCATCACAGCTCTCAGCACCCTGAACAATCAACAGCTCCCAGGAGTCTTTGGGGGAAGCCATGAATGTTTAAAGTGGCATGATACTTCTTTAAATGTATACTACAGATGAGACTATAGGGATGTGGGTGGCGCTGTGGGTTAAACCACAGAGCCTAGGACTTGCCGATCAAAATGTCAGCGGTTCGAATCCCCGCGATGGGATGAAGAGTTGGACATGACTAAACGACAACAACAGAAAGTGAAGTTGGTAACTGCTAGTTGATTAAGACAAACCCAGCTTCTGTCGATCACTGTTTGGTGACTGTGGGCCTTCAGTAATGATCAGCCTTCTCAAATGGGCCCTGATGATAGAAAGTTTGAGGACTCCTGTCTTAGATGGGGAGAATATACAGCAACTGTGTGTTGCAGGTCCAACATGCCCTATTATATGTGAATATAGAGAAGATGTGTAGAATCTTCTAGGAGATATTAAGTGTGTTGTGTGGGAACGCTAATGACACTTAACCTCTCTGTCTTCTGTTCTGGGAGACATTATAATTTTGGGCCTCTTCAGTGGCCGTTTATGACACCTCATTTGGGCAGAAGGAAAGTATGTGGGGTGTTATTAGATGCCAGCACTTAGGAAGCAAGTAAGTGTTTAGGAAAACAGCCTGGAAAAATAGTGTTGTCAGATTTAAACCACGGCGTAAAGTGTGTGTAATAGCCCTGTAACTGGAGAGATTACACCTGACTTAACATCTGCACGGTTCTTAAAAGACGCAAGAGTTTTCTCTGAATACAGCAATGGCAAGTCTAGCTTGGTGTCTTGACCAAAATGAGTCCGATTGAGATGAAGTGGCTTTAATTCTGAACCATTTCAAGATGCAGCATGTGTACATAATTGGTGTAGCATTTAAACCAGTTTGTTGGGTTGAAAGAAAGAAAATATCCCAGCAGCTTTGAAATCAGTTCCAAACGCGAATTGATTCAAAATGTGTTTATTCCTTAATGGCAATGACTGGCCCCAAAGGTTTTGGCTCATAGTACAGTCAATGTGATATGAAGGGCTTCAAACTCAAGCATACTTAGTTGGAAATATGGGACTTGCTTCTGAATGAATGTGGCTAGGACTGGGTCGCTGCTACTACCCGGTCATTCAAAAACACCTTGGATGTAAAATCTGATCTGGAGGCAATTTGGATTGACTTTCAAGTTTATCAGCTGAAGTTTATCAGCCTGTTCTTTCACAGGCTCTGCTTTTGTTGTGTTAATAGCAAAGTAAGGGTTGCCACATATTTCTGGGGCTGCAGCTGTTTCTGCAATTGGTTCCAGAACAGCTTTGTTTCTGAGCACTTCTAGAAGACAAATTAGGTGTCAGTAGCATATTCTGGACCTGCTTACCTGGATGCAATCTCCTGAGAAAACAGGGCCTTGATGTAGTCAATGTATTGCTTATACAATGGTTTTCTGGAAAGCAATGATGGCGCTCGACATGCCGCAGGGACGGCTCGTTTGATGTTCCTTTTCTGGTATAAGATGGCAACTTTTGCCATTTGCCAAGCCCAAAGATTGCTTGAACAGGGCTGCGTGCTGTCCTCCTTTGCACAAAACAGCCAAGAAGGGCAAAAGAGTCCAAACTAGACGTGACAGGAATTGTGTGAATGCCAGTAACCTGCATGGTTTTTGTCGTGCAAATAGCTGCCCAAAGAAAAGCCTCTGTAGCCTCAGAATCTGAGAAGAGGAGAGGAGAAGGTTAACTACAGTGGTACCTCGGGTTACAACGCTTCAGGTTACATACGCTTCGGGTTACAGACTCCGCTAACCCAGAAATAGTACCTCGGGTTAAGAACTTTGCTTCAGGATGAGAACAGAAATCGTGCTCTGGCAGAGCGGCGGCAGCAGGAGGCCACATTAGCTAAAGTGGTGCTTCAGGTTAAGAACAGTTTCAGGTTAAGAACGGACCTCCGGAATGAATTAAGTACTTAACCCGAGGTACCACTGTACTTCCTGACTGTAGTAATGGGTAATGCTAAGAGTTATACACTGTGGCCAGTTATTATTGCTGTTATGATACATTTTTAATACCCACCCTTTTCCCTAATGGGATTCAAGGGAACTTACAGATAAAAAGAAGAACTGCAGAGAAAAAACAGGAAAAAACAATAAAATAATTAAAAACAATCAAACACTGACAGAATTAAAACAATATACATATAGAACATATATTAAAAGCATACCAATAATTACAAAGAAAACAGTGTGGCACCAGCCCTTTTGTTAAAAGCAGTCAGTTCCCAAACGCCTGTCAGAACAAGAAAGGAGAGAGCCAGTCTAGCTTTCTAGGGAGGGAATTCTAAAGTCTGGGAGTTGCCACTGAGAAGGCTCTCCCCAAAGTTATTATGGGCTGGAGCTAAGACTCGTTTAGCTTTTCCTAGTGGTTGCTTTCATTTTCCTGTCCAGTTCATCAACAAACAGCCTCTTGCTCTGGTCTTACAAAATGAATAACCCGATATCTTAAATAAGAACTAAACACTGATGTAAGGTAAAGGTAAAGGGACCCCTGACCATTAGGTCCAGTCGTGGCTGACTCTGGGGTTGCGGCGCTCATCTCGCATTATTGGCCAAGGGAGCCAGCATACAGCTTCCAGGTCATGTGGCCAGCATGACTAAGCCGCTTCTGGTGAACCAGAGCAGCGCACAGAAACACCGTTTACTTTCCCGCCAGAGCGGTACCTATTTATCTACTTGCACTTTGGCGTGCTTCCGAACTGCTAGGTTGGCAGGAGCAGGGACCAAGCAACAGAAGCTCACCCTGTTGCGGGGATTCGAACCCCCGACCTTCTGATCAGCAAGTCCTAGGCTCTGTGGTTTAACCCACAGCGCCACCCGCGTCCCTAACACTGATGTAGTCCCCTGCAAAATAGTCTATGCAAAGCAGTGAACTGCATTTCAAGGAAAACTCCTCGTAGCATCAATGGGATGCTTGAAATGCAACTCGTAGCTTCTGAGGGGTGAAATGGGAGAGAAAGCGTTAAGTGTCCCTTCCCTAGCCCTGCAGTCCTGAGGCTGCTCAAGCATCCCTGCTATTGACATAACTAAAGATGGCGGCCTGCTGGACAGAGTCAATTCTGCGCCTCTTCCTTAAATACAGATGTATTGACACATCAGCATTTGTGCACTGGAGTGCTCTTTATCTGTTCCATCCTCCTTCGAACTTCAGTGGTGGCTCCACAGTGCAGGTGAGATCATGCCAGTAGCTCCTTTGACCTGCAAAATGGTTTTGGTGTTGTATGGCATAAAACATGCAGGCCTCCCTATTAGCACCTCAGTTTCAGTAGCTCAACAATCCTTATTTGGGGTCAACGGAGCTAGCACACAACCAAGGGAGATCAAGTACGCACAATGATTTTGAGGAGTCCCTGTGTTGCTCTGACAGCTGTCTATGAGTCGACCTCCTGTTGGATCATCTTGTAGGCAGAGTGAATGCAGGCATGGATGCAATTATTCCTCTTTACATATACAACAGAGGGATTCCCTTGTTAATCAGCGATAATGTAAACCCTGCGTGAAGTGAAAAATAAGGCAAACATTGCTGCGACTTTCCAAGGAACGTTTATGTTGGAAGCATTAAGTTGGGTAGCATCCCACCCCCCCTGCAAAAACAAAACAAAACCCTGTTGCTTTAAAAAGAAAGAAATAATCTAAACCTCTTGTTTTCTTCTTCAGAGAACTAGAGTGAACCCAGAATAGCTCCAATTGTTTGGAAGTTATACACCCCTAATGAACCTTAGACATGCCCAGCGCTTTTTTTCTGGGGGGACGCAGGGGTACGCATACCCCTAAACATTTTGTGAATCTTTGTACTTTTGTCCATTACTGTACTGTGGTACCTCAGGTTAAGAACTTAATTCATTCTGGAGGTCCGTTCTTAACCTGAAACTGTTCTTAACCTGAAGCACCACTTTAGCTAATGGGGCCTCCCGCTGCCGCCGCACCACCACTGCGCAATTTCTGTTCTCATCCTGAAGCAAAGTTCTTAACCCGATGTACTATTTCTGGATTAGCGGAGTCTGTAACTTGAAGTGTGTGTAACCTGAAGCGTCTGTAATCCGAGGTACAGACCTGAGGTATAAATTACCATATAGCGTATATTCAACACAAAAAACAGCAGCAATTTGTTGTTGACAAAGGACAGCTGGACATATAAAGGGCCCCATTACCTTCAGTAGCTTAGGGCCTCATCAAACCTAAATCCGGCCCTGATACGGGGTGATAATAAAACATTTCACTCTCTACCAGGTGCCTCTCCCAAAGTATTCATGGTTCCCTCCACAGCAATATTCCTTTGTTGGGCACTTGAAAGCATGTAACCAGCACTGATATAATTTGTTATGACAGTCAAATGTATTTTTTCACTTAGACAATTTATATCTTGGATATGCTCTCAAGCAGTTGTTTGTTTTCTTGGGTGGCTTTTATTAATTCTCCTTTTGGTTGCTTTCTGTATATTTGTTAAGTCTGTTGCAATTTATTCACAAAGCCTACGGAAGAGCCAAGAAATATTTTCACCATTTTCTTTCTTCTCTCTCTCTCTCTCTCTCTTGCTTTCTTTCTCTCTAGGTACAAGGCTGTAGTCCTGGCAGCCAATCATTTTGGAAGATTTTTTACCGGTCAAATTACCGCAGCTGGAAAAGTTCCTCCGGCAAAGGTGCGAACAGTACAGTGGTACCTCTGGTTGCGAACGGGATCCATTCCGGAGCCCCATTCGCAACCTGAACAGAACACAACCCACGTCTGTGCATCTGCGGGTCACAATTCGCCCCTTCTGCGCATGCGTGTGATGTCATTTTGTGCGCATGCGCGAGCGGCAAATCCCAGAAGTAACTCTTTCCGGTACTTCCGGGTCACCGCGGGACGCAAACTGAAAATGCTCAACTTCAATTCAATTCAGTTTGCATTTAAAAGAAAATCTATGAAACTCACACTGCCCCAAACAATTTGAGAAAGGAACCATGGCCACCCTTTGAAACCCACACTCATGTGAATTTTGTGGTGCAGTTCTCCAACCAAGCAATGTTGACAATAATGCCTATGTTAGGGGAAAGCATGCATCAAAATGAACGTGTTGGTGAAATAACATACAAAAATGCATTAAATTGTGGGGGAATTGCTTGCAAAAATAGGTACATTTGTCAAAATTATGTACAAAGAATGTCTTTATTAGGAGGCATTCTCTTTATATATATATAATATTTATTAATTTTCAATTACAGTAATCCAATAAAAGCCACATTATCACAATACCAAATTACAATACAATTTAAAAAGCCAATTATTCCAATACCAAATTAAACAATTTTAGGTGACTTCCTGTGTGCTGGATTTCAGGGTGCAAAGTTCTTATTTCTTTCTCCTTCCATAATCTTGATTAATCCAATTACAACAGTTCTGATCTTGCTCCTTTGTTTAACAGCCACTGATTTCTTGACTTTCATTCATGGCTGCATATCTAATAAATTTTATTTCTGCAAGAGGAGTTTGTATCCTGCAAATTTCCTGTGTGAGATGTTCTCTTGATGAATTTTCATGAGGATTTGAAAATAAAAAATTACAAATTGGTGCAGAAATGTGGATAGCTCAATTGAATGAGAAATTGAGAGGACTGTAATTGACAGATCCTTCCATTCCTAGCCGCTTCCTTGCTAGGCCAATGAGCGAGCTGGCAAGCATCTATGGTTGCACCAGCACTGTTGCCTAAGCCAGAGCAAAAGGCAAATGAATAAGCAGGTTGCTGTGGTGAAGAGGAGAAGCAGCTGCAGGGGGGCCCTTGTCAATGGGCCCCCTTGTGGAGTGTGGACCCTTGACCCTAACCCAACCATGCTGAACTTTGATGCCAACCCTGGATTAGTTATCACGCCATGGTTTTCTGTCTTGTAAAAGTTTTCAGTGAGGCTTGAGACTAATAAGCAGACAGTATGTTTGCTCATGGTCTCATTTCCAAATCTTCCAAAGAGGAGGATTTGGGCCATCACTTTCTTCCTTTATTCTAAACCATTTTATCCTGCTTAAGTGATGCGTGCTTTGTTCCAATAGTGCCTCTTTGTTGCTATTTATTGCTATTGTCTTCCTTCCTAGATATTAATCATTGGTGGTGGTGTAGCTGGCTTAGCTGCAGCCGGAGCAGCTAAATCCATGGGAGCCATTGTTAGGGGATTTGATACCAGGTATAGTAATAATAATAATAATAATAATAATAATAATAATAATAATAATAATTGCTATTTATACGCCACCCATCTGGCTGGGTTTCCCCAGCCACTCTGGGCAGCTCCCAATAGAATATTAGAAACACAATAAAACATCAAACATTGAAAACTTCTCTAAACAGGGCTGCCTTCAGATGTCTTCTAAAAGTCAGATAGTTGCTTATTGCCTTAACATCTGGTGGGAGGGTGTTCCACAGGGCGGGTGCCACTACCAAGAAGGCCCTCTGCCTGGTTCTCTGTAATTTGGCTTCTCGTAGTGAGGGAACCGCCAGAAGATCCTCGGAGCTCAACCTCAATATCTGGGCTGAACAATGGGGGTGGAGACGCTCCTTCAGGTATACTGGACCGAGGCCATTTAGGGCTTTAAAGGTCAGCAACAACACTTTGAATTGTGCTCAGAAACGTACTGGGAGCCAATGTAGGTCTTTCAGGGCTGGTGTTATAGTAACTCAAATCCTCAAACTGTAAGCTGACTGTAAGCTGACAGAAATCTGACAGAAACGCAGGGTCTTTAAAGATTGCTTATGGTGTGTGCACATATTCCTTTCCTGCTTGCAGCCTATGGTCTTACCAGTGTACCTACATCTCTTTGCAAATAAACCAGTAACTGAGCTTGATTTAATAAAAAGCAAAGATGAAACTCTGAAATCCATGGTTGTGTTGCAAAAATGTGGCAAGCTTTTGAGATCTTCCAGAACTCTTCATCTGGCAAGTTGTTACACAAAGCAGGGTGTGAGCAGAGCTGACTTTCCCATTGGGTTTACTGGTGCGTTGTGCCAGGGCACCGGTCTCTCGGGGCGCCCCAGTGAGTGGGGGAGCTGCACGGATTTGCTGGTGGCCTCCCCTTTCTGTGATGGCCTGGGATTCGGACTTGGATGCTGAACCTGAGGGATCCCAGCCTGCACAGGATTCCCCGCCTCCAGAACCAGCTGAGCCAGGGCTGGGGCATGAGCCTGAAGGGTCCTCACCTGTGCTGGGTCCTCAGGTGCAGGCATCACCTGAGTCTGCTCTGGCTCCTGAGGTGATGGAAGACCCATTGCCTGCAGGTGATCCACTCTCAGCCCCATCAGAGGAAGCTGAGTTTGCCTCTGGGTCTGGTAACTCTCCAGCCTCTCCTGAGCTGCAGAGACTCAAGGCAGAGAGGCGGAGGGAACTAAGTTCCCGCAGGAAGAGTTCTCACCTCCAAGCCAGGGGAGGTGAGTCACCAGAGGATCGGGGCCGCCCTATGCCTCGGGGCAGATAAAAGCCGGCCAGCCCCAGTCCCAAGTTGCGGGAGCAACATTGTTGGTTTCTGATTTCTGCCTGAACCCTGTCCTGCTTTCCTGCTTGAGCTGACCCGCCCTGGCTCCCTGCTTGCTTGCCTGTTCCTGACTTCACCCAGCTCCCTGCCCTGCACCCAGCTTCAGCTACTACGGGCTGCCTCCACATTGCACCTTTGACCACGGACCGGACTTGGACCTCGCCTCTCGGGTAACCCAGGGGACCAGCACACCTTTCCCTCCTGCACGCCAGCCAGATGCGCCCCATCAACCATATGGCTGGGGGGCATGCAGCTTCCTTCCCAAGCCCCCGCAGCATGAGAGCGATCCCCGCAGAGGCTTGGACAACTTCGGGGGTGGGGCGATGGAGAGATCTTTGCACCACGGCGCTGGATATGCTTAAGACGGCCCTGGGTGTGAGTTCTAGAGAACTTGTCAGCTTACCACATTTGGTTGGTATTGTCCAAATATGGACTTTGGAGTTCTTCCTTGATGGACACTCTGCATTGGCATGGACAGCTACCTGTTTTGAGCACATATTAGGTTAACTAAAGGTAAAGGTAAAGGGACCCCTGACCATTAGGGCCAGTCGTGACCGACTCTGGGGTTGCGGCACTCATCTCTCTTTATTGGCCAAGGGAGCCGGCATACAGCTTCCGGGTCATGTTGCCAGCATGACTAAGCCGCTTCTGGCAAACCAGAGCAGCACACGGAAACGCTGTTTACCTGCCCACCGGAGCGGTACCTATTTATCTACTTGCACTTTGACGTGCTTTTGAACTGCTAGGTTGGCAGGAGCAGGGACTGAGCAATGGGAGCTCAACCCGTCGCAGGGATTCAAACAGCCGACCTTCTGATCGGCAAGTCCTAGGCTCTGTGGTTTAACCCACAGCGCCACCCACATCCCTATTAGGTTAACTACCCGTGGCTTGGAAAAGATCTGACTCGGCAGTGCCTGTGAATTTCTCCCCACTTTGCTTGCAGGCCTCCAGCTCTGGAGCAGTTCAAATCTCTTGGCGCGGAAACGTTAGAAGTGAGCATTGCTGAAGCGGGAGAAGGCGTTGGAGGGTATGCGAAAGAGATGTCCAAGGAATTTATCGAGGCGGAACTGGCATTATTTGCCAAACAGTGCAAAGAGGTGGATATTGTTATTAGCACTGCCCTTATTCCAGGTACTGTACAACTTTATAACGATTCCAGATGCCCTTGGCAGAGTGTGCTCCTAATTAGGAGCCTGCAGATCCAGTCACCAAGGAGGCAGCCAAGAGGAGGGGCTGTAGCTCAGTGGTAGAGCATCCCAGTTTGCATGCTGAAGGTCCAAACCTTTGCATCTCCATGGGGGACTGAGAAGGACTCCCTGCTCATAGCTGTCAAGCGTCCCTTATTTGGAGGGACTTATTCCAGCGCCATGTCCCGCTGCTGTCCCTTATTAATGGATGTCCCTTAAATTTCCCGGGTTTCAAAGGAAGCAGCTCCTCTCCTTCCCTCCCTGCCGGCCAGGGAGGAGGGAGGCTCCAACTGTGTTGCTTGGCTGCCTGGCCCGCCCCCCTCCGGCCTCCTCTCACCAGCCTCGGCCCCCGGGAACCCCTCCCCACCGGGACTGGTGGGAGCCTCGGGCCGTTCCGCCACCATCCTCCTTGTGGCCGCTGAACTGGGCGTCTCTGCCTGGGGCCTCCCCTCTGCCCGTCACCGCCGCTCCTGCTAGGCCGTACTGCGGCTGTGCCGCTGAAGGACCCAAATGAGATGGGCAGCCTGGCATGGCCTATAAGTTGCTGAGGAGCCTTGAGAAGAGAGTGAGGGCAACCATAGAGAAAGCAGTTCAGAGAGAGGAGGAAGAGGAAGAGGAGGAGGCGTGGGCAGGTGTTCCAAGGGCTACAAGGGAAGGACCGCAAGCGCTTCTCCCATAGATTTATAGTGGTAGACTAGCATAGATGGTCTGATCTGTGGGTTCACTTCGGCCACTATTTCACCCCCCCTTCCTCCCGCCCCACCTGATGGAATTGAGAGCTGCAGATGGAGCACAAGAGAAAAGATACAGAACTGCAGCAGCATCTTCGTAGCTTGGACTTCGTTTTGCGCGAAAAGTGGTTACTGCTTGTAGTTATTTAATTGCAGTGTTTCATCAGCTGGTGTCTTGAGCAGCAACCTCTGGAAACGAAGGGCTAAAAACCGGCGCTGCTCTCCAAAATTACCTGGTTCCCTTTAACTGGTTGACTAAAATCCCTTATTTTGGCTGCTGGTCCCTTATTTTCAAGGCTGCTGGTCCCTTATTTTAAAATCTGTAAGTTGACAGCTATGTCCCTGCTTGAAACTCTGAAGGGCCACTGTCAATCAGTGCAGACAATATTGAGCTAGATGGACCAGTGGTCTGACTCAAGATAAGACAGCTGCCTATGCCAAACATTCCTCCTCTGAATTCTTTGTGAATTGCATCGTACTTGGTGGGTGGGCATGTGATACAAGATAGCTTCTACTCCATCAGATTGTATGTTGAAGAACTTGGGTGTTTTGTGTATTACAGTGGTACCTTGGTTCTCAGACTTAATCCGTTCCGGAAGTCCATTCCAAAACCAAAGTGTTCCAAAACCAAGGTGCGCTTTCCCACAGAAAGTAATGCAAAATGGATTAACCCATTCCAGACTTTTAAAAACAACCCCTAAAACAGCAATTTGACATGCATTTTTACTATCTAACGAGACCATTGATCCATAAAATGAAAGCAATAAACAATGTACTGCAGTCACACAATCAATCAATCAATCAATCAATCAGTAGCTGAACTCGGTTCCACACAGTCACAGAACAAAAAGACAAAATAAATAGCAAAAACAGACAGACATCAGCATAACACTCAAAACAGAAGTGTAACACTCAAAACGGAGCATGTTTGGCTTCCAAAAGAAGTTTGCAAACTGGAACACTTCCAGGTTTGCAGTGTTTGGGTTCCAAGTTGTTTGAGTACCAAGGTGTTTGAGAACCAAGGTTCCACTGTACTGGTCTTCGACTTTATCCCAGGTAATTGACAACAGGGACAAGAGGCACTGAGGAAAGAGGAAGTAGTAAAAGGCATTTCAAAGCCTTAGGTAAAACGATAGAAGAGGTCCCAAATTCCTGCACCTAATATTTCAATATTAGGCCTTACAATAAAAATGATGCATGCTTTATTATTATCATTATTCATTTGTTTCAGCCTGCCCTCAACCAAAATATCTCAGAGGAGGGTACATTGATGGTGATGATGATGATTTAATTTCTATACCGCTTAATTTATTAAAAATATATTTCAGTGGTGTACAGAAAACCAAAACATGGGGTGGGGAAAATAACAAAGTTTTACGAAACAAGAGAAGGAATTTACTAAAAGGATAAAATAAGGTTGCTCTGAGTAAAAAGGTCTAAACATACAAATGGTTACATGCACACACAAAATCATCTTTTTCTTCTTTGGCGATCACTCGTAGCTGAGTAAGATAGTCTTCCATGAACACGGTTTTAACAGTAAGTCCGTAAGTGACCGTGGAGGCCAATTCTGGATCCACACGTCCTTCCATGGTGGGGACATAGGTTTCCGGGCGGGAGTTGATCACATTTCTCCCTTTCATCCTGAGTTCAAGCGTCTTCAAAGCCCATGACACCTTTGGTAATGGCTGTTCTTCAACTGGAGCGCTCTCAGGCCAGTGTTTCCCAGTTGTCAATGTTTATACTACTTTTTTTTTTTTTTAGATTTGCCTTGAGAGTCTTTAAAGACAATTAACATTCATTCAAACATAATTAACAGGAAACTAAAATATTATTCTAAACTTTTTTAAAAACAACAACAACACTACAGAGGAGGTCAACTGCAGAATGCACGTTCAGCAGAGCAAAGCTAACAAAAAAAAATCTTAAACATTTCAAAAGAAAGCATTACTAAGTTGAAGTCAAGTATAAAAGGCACATTTGAAACAGCATAGCTAGCAAGAGAATAAAATGTTCTCATAAGCATAGAATATATCTGCCGCTGTAGCTGCAAATCCTGCTGATGGTGGTTCATGGCAGGGGCTGTGGAAGCTCATGTTCAGTGAGCTGGTTCTGCACAAAAATATAACCAGGGGAGCCTCTGTCCTCTTCAGCAGCCTCAGCTTTTGTAGCTGGAGTCAATCAGGGCCCTGCCCTCCCAGGCCAGGTAGGAAAAGGCCTGCAAGGCAGGAGCAGGTCTTCCAGGACTGACAGCCAACTTAGATGAGCAGAAGCACTTTCCAGGCAAAGCCATCATTGGATACAACCATTGTATCTCATGCAAGGACAGGTATCAACTCAGGGAGATGGGTTACAGTTTCTGGTCTATGGGACCAGGAAAAGCTCAGACTACAAGAACTACATATACAGTGGTACCTCAGGTTACATACGCTTCAGGTTACATATGCTTCAGGTTACAGACTCCACTAAACCAGAAATATTACCTCAGGTTAAGAACTTTCCTTCAGGAAGAGAAGAGAAATCGTGCTCCGACGGTGTGGCGGCAGCAGGAGGCCCCATTAGCTAAAGTGGTGCTTCAGGTTAAGAACAGTTTCAGGTTAAGAACAGACCTCCAGAACGAATTAAGTTCTTAACCCAAGGTACCACTGTAAATCCTCTTTTCATGCATGTGTGAGACTGTTAAGGGTCGAGACAGGAGGGTTATATGAGTTGTGACCTGGAAACCAAGTGCACTAACTCCACCCCTATAAAATGCAGGAACAGGCAGAAATGGTATCAAACCAAACCATTCCATTATTGCTTTATTGTATGTGCTTTTGTTGGCACCTGCTCAGGCTTTTTAAAAAATGCTATGCGCTATATTAAAACTGATGAGAATTCCCATATTTCGTTTCTTTTCTTGCTAATTGCAACAGGGAAAAAAGCTCCTACCCTGATTACTAAGAATATGGTGGAGTCCATGAAGGATGGCTCCGTGATTGTCGATCTTGCAGCTGAGGCTGGTGGCAATGTGGAAACCACCCAACCTGGAGAGCTTCACATTCACAAGGTTTGTAGACGGTCTGTTTGGAACACTTTGTCCCCCTCTTGATTAATGAAATGCCTTGGTTTGTTACATGTGGATCCTGTCCTTCTTCCAAAGTTTCCACAGCATTGTACCTTGGGTTCTCAGGTGGCCCCACATCCAGATACAAGCTAAGACCAGATCTTCTTGACCATATCAGATACTTTCTGGGTTCCTGCTCCTTCAAGAATATAGCTAGGGAGAACTAGAATTGTACTACTGATCTTCGAAGGCAAAATTTCCCCCTCCTTCCCATTGAAACTATTTTGGTCATATTGATCCACCTAGCACAGTACAGTTTCTTTCAACTGCCAGCCGCTCTCCAAGATCAGAAGGCAGCTGAGATCCTTTTAACTGGAGGTGACAGGGATTCATCCTGGCACCTTTGACATGAAAATCAGGTGATGTACCACTGAACCACAGGCCCTTGCCCATTGCTTAAGTCATGCTTGCATTTTATGATGGGATGGGGAACCTGGGGCCCTCCCAATGTTGTTGGACTCCAACTTCCATCATCCTTGAACCTCTTCTTTTTTGGTGATCATTCGTAGCCAAGTAAGATTGTCTTCCATGAACACTGTCTTAACAGTGAGTCCGTAAGTGACTGTGGAGGCCAATTCTGGATCCACATGACCTTCCATGGTGGGGACATAGGTTTCCAGGCAGGAGTTGATCACGGTAAGGGTTTGCCAAGCGTGCCTTCCTCTTAGCACATTTCTCCCTTTTGTCCTGAGTTTGAGTCTCTTCAAAGCCCATGACACCTTTGGAAAAGGCTGTTCTTCAATTGGAGCGTTTGCAGGCCAGTGTTTCCCAGTTATCGCTGTTTATACTACATTTTTAAAGATTTGCCTTGAGAGAGTCTTTGACCCTCTTTTGTTGACCAACAGCATTACACTTTCCATTTTGAAGTTCGGAATAGAGTAGTTGCTTTGGAAGACAATAGTCATGACCATGCTGTCTGGGGCTTATGGGGGCTCCACCCCTATGGCATATGACTTTCTTCTTTCACTTTCCATTCCATCACATTTTGAATATTATAAGGGCATCTTCTCTCTTTTTGTTCTGAAAAAATTGCATCCTATACCATTGTCTATTAGAGTAAGGCTGAATGGCTTTTCTTATACTGTAGAGTCTCCAAAAACTGGGTGGAGAAGTGGTGGAGTGGGTTTTTGTTTTTGCAAGTGTGTGTGTGTGTGTGTGTGCACTGGCGGAGGAAGAGGAGTGTGGGGGAAGCGCACTGCCCCCAGCAGCGCGATCCCAGTGGGGTTCCATCACGGCTGCCCCCCCCCCCACGCTGGGCACCCCACCCCCACAGGTGGCACGCCATGCCCCTAGGATGTGCGCCCCGCCCCCAGGACACACGCCCTGCCCCTTTGGGTTGCGCGCCCTGCCCCTTTAGGTGGCGCCCCTGGGACGTGCGCCAGCCCCGCCCCCGCCTGCTCTCCGCCTCCTGGTGCCAGAGCATGAAGCTCCGCCACTGTGTGTTTGTGTGTAAATAAAATAAATATATTCTCTCCATCCTCCATCCTAGGAAAGGCAGTGGTTTTCTAGTGATTTCTTACTTACCTCTTCCCAGAGCTTTTACCAGTGTTGTGTAGAGCCACTAGCAGCACTAGCAATGGAACATAGAGTCCATTGTTGGTTCCAAAGCCCTGTAATATTTGCCATGGTGAAGAATGGAATGAGTGACTTAAGTGCAGCAAAAGGCTTCAGTGGTGTGTCTAGGGATGAGGGTGGGGGAATTTGATTCAGTTTAAAAGTGAACTTACCTAATTTGCCCCTTTCAAAACAGTGTGCAAACTAAAACACAACCAACCTTTGAAATTCACATTTTTCTTATTTTTTCAGTGCAATTCTCCAGCCAAACAGTGTATACAAAAAATGCATGTGCTTGGATAAGTTGTGCATAAAAATGCATGAAAATAACATGCAGAATATATTATAGAGTAAGGAAAATTCCTCTTCAGAAATATTAGACAAAATTGCATAAAACGTGTGTTTTAAAAGAAATGTGCACCAAAATGCTGATGGATTTTAATGAGGACTCCCTTTTTTAAAAGTGGTGTTGTATCCAACTAAGTCCCACTCAGAGCAGACCCACTGAAGAAGTAGGTCCGAGTCAGTCATGTCCATTAATTTAAATAGGTCTACTCTGAGTAGGACTAGCATTGGAAACAACCTATCCATGAGAGTGCATTGCTCTTGTGATTGGAATTTTGAGGTCTTAGATATATGGTAATGTTCATAAGTGTACCAACCAAGCATGTACATAGATCAGCACAGGAAGACCAAGCTCGAACCATTTTGATTCCTAAACTGAGCAAATGTTTTCTCTGCAAGGTCAAAGTGTCATTTTCTCTTTCCTCACATATCCTGTCTTAAGGGCATATTTAAGATATGAATAGGGTGTGAGCCTGTGACCTGACCCAGGAACTAAGTATTTATCATTACAAAAGACTGGCCAGGCTTCCCAGGCAATCCAGTCAAGTAACCTGCCAGACAGGAGATAAACAACATTCAAATTTCTGTTTAGACCACCTTTTCTGTGATGTAGGTATGATGTATCTGGGGGGTGGTTTTATGTTACACCCCTTCTGTGATGTATGTATGATGTTTCTGGGGGTGGTCTTGATCTACAGGGTGGGAATTTCAAAAGTCTTTATAAGGCCTTGCGCGCCATTGTTCTGGGTTCCTCCTCCTCTCTTGCGTGTGAGGGGAGCACCCTGTTGCAACAGATCAATAAAGATCAAGCTTACTAGCTGCTTTGCTTCTCAATATTCTCTGGTTGGCCTCTGTTATCTTCTCCTACCAATAGGGAACCTATGTAAGGACTCTATATGGGCTCTTGGATACCCCATAAGGGAAAAGGGCAATTTTTGTTTACAACACTCTTCAGAGGACCACATATTCACAGTGACCCATAATTAATAGGCATACATTCCCTACTTCCATGTTTGGCTGCCAATCCAAACCAGGCAGGCAGAACCATAAAGGACTAAAGAATACCAATCAATATCCAGATTTTCAAACCAAACAAGGCATTTCACAGGTGGGGGATTTGCAGCACAAGTATGTACCCAGCCCAGCCTACAATGTATGTAATTTATTTCACAGTACCGTACCCAACATAACTGGTGTTTTGCTAGTGAATAAAAGGCTCTGAACTCACAATGCACTTAAATTCAAAACTTGTACACTCCTTAAAAAACCTAGAATCAGATTGTTCAGGTTTTCTTTTTCATTTCTTTTCCTTTTTAAACAATGGCAAGGCGATAGTTATGATATTTTCTCACTAAATGTATTTGCTTACAAATTTCTCAGGACTAATTGGAGTGCAATTAATCTGCAAAGTACATCTTGTAACCATGATAGCATCCCGCGACTAAGAGGTGTTTTCAAACCTTTAAAATGCATTTTGCTTCTTCATTCTTGAAATAAGCACCATATGACTCTATAGCTCATTCCCCGAATGGCCTCCCAGCTTGTTCAGTCATTGGCTCCCGGTCAAAAGTAAAGCCTTTCCTTTCCCCCTAAGCATCAACACAAGCCGTTCGTTTTAAAAAGGAGAAACCACTTAACTTGTAAAATGAAGTGTCAGAAAATCCACAGACATGTGCAAGGTTTGATTTAAACCATTCAAGAAGGCATTTGGGCATATAAGTGGTAGATAAATAAATAAATTTGCTGTTGGTTCTGAAAGGTGCACCAGGTCTGGGCAAACTGCATGAGGAAAGTTTCGAGACAATGCATGAGAAACACTTTTTGAAAAATAATAATGTTTGTTTATTTCGTTTCTCCCAGGGCGTGGTACATATTGGTTACACAGACCTGCCAAGTCGCATGGCTACTCAGGCCAGTAGCCTTTATTCAAACAACATCTTGAAGTTATTAAAAGCTATTTCTCCCGACAAAGAATACTTTTACTTTGAGCCAAAGGATGATTTTGATTATGGGACTATTGATCATGTAATTAGAGGGACTATGGTAATGAAGGTGAGATTCTGCCTGCCCTCCACCTTCCCAAAATACTTCAATTAACAGTTTAACAAATGCATGCAGAAACCCAGTGAAACCCAGACTCTTAAGGAATAAAGGGGGAGTATCCAAATGCATTTAATGGAACACAAGATAAAGATAATTTAAGAGTTGTCACTGCTGATTCTTTGCTTGAGGCATGAGTCTGGCTTTGCACCTGCAAGAGCAGCCAATATTGAACCCTCCAAGTGTGGTTGGGCTACAGCCCCCATCAGACCCAGCCTGCAGCACCAGTGGTCTAGGATGATGGGAGTTGTAGTTCAAAAACATCTGTAGGGCACCACTTTGGGACGCAGGTGCTGCTGTGGTCTAAACCACTGAGCCTCTTGGGCTTGCCGATCGGAAGGTTGGTGGTTCAAATCCCCGCGATGGAGTGAGCTCCCGTTGCTCTGTCCCAGCTCCTGCCAACTTAGCAGTTTGAAAGCACACCAATGCAAGTAGATAAATAGGTACCACTGTGGTGGGAAGATAAATGGCATTTCCGTGCGCTCTGGATTCCGTCACGGTGTCCCATTGTACCAGAAGCGGTTTAGTCCTGCTGGCCACATAACCCGGAAAGCTGTCTGTGGACAAACGCCAGCTCCCTCGGCCTGAAAGCGAGATGAGCGCCGCAACCCCATAGTCGCCTTTGACTGGACTTAACCGTCCAGGGGTCCTTTACCTTTACATTACCTGTGCAACAGAGATTCCACCTGTTATCTTATGACTGTATCCTAATGAAAATCTTTCCCTGCTACAGGAAGGGAAAAAAATATTTCCTGCACCTTTGCCCAAAACCGTACCACCTGCTGCCCCAGCTAAGCAAAAAACTGTCCTGGAGCTAGAAGCAGAAAAACAAGCTTCCATCTCGCCATTTAGAAAGACCATGACATCAGCAGGAGTTTATACGACAGGTATTTCATCTTTAAAAAATTGCAAAGCCACATTCCCTACACAAGTTGGGGAAAGTAGCTTTGCACCTGCCTTTTCTACCAACTGTGGGTACAGCTGTAACATCAGAAACTGGATATAACATTTGCACTGGATTTGCACCTGTAGGCCCAAAGCAGAGGGCAATTTCCCAGATTTTATGTGATTTTAATGTGTGCCAGCTTCACCATTAAGCCGAGTGTAGCTGCCGGCTTCAGGCAGCTGACTTTGGTTGGCATGCAGCGGCAGCAAATTATTCATTGATTTATTATTATCATTAGTTGTTTTAGTGCCAGGGAGGGGAAGAGGGGATTGGGTAGTATGTACCTTGACTGTGGGGTGCCATTTGCTGTCCCCCCTCCCCAACAAGGCAGCAATATTTCTTGGTCTGGTCCTCCTGATAGCAACTTACACATGTAGTGCCTATGTAAAAGTTGCACAGGGCAGGCACCTTAATCCCAGAGTGCATTTACTAAACAGCTGGGGTGGACAGCAGTGCGGAGTTTTGCTGCCATATATATAGGAGGGATGCGGGTGGTGCTGTGGGTTAAACCACAGAGCCTAGGACTTGCTGATCAGAAGGTCGGCAGTTCGAATCCCCGCGACGGGGTGAGCTCCCGTTGCTCGGTCCCTGCTCCTGCCAACCTAGCAGTTAGAAAGCACGTCCAAGTGCAAGTAGATAAATAAGTAACGCTCCGGCGGGAAGGTAAACGGCGTTTCCGTGCGCTGCTCTGGTTCGCCAGAAGCGGCTTAGTCATGCTGGTCACATGACCCAGAAGCTGTACGCCGGCTCCCTCGGCCAATAAAGCGAGATGAGCGCCACAACCCCAGAGTCGGCCATGACTGGACCTAATGGTCAGGGGTCCCTTTACCTTTTTATGGGGATGGGTGTGGGGACTAAAGTTTTCCTCGGACAGGGATTTGTCAGGCTGTATATGCAGCTCTGTACGTTTTCCAGTTTCCTCCATGGGGAGGAAAAATCCCACACATTGATGAGCATAGAAAAGTAATATGTTAAGGAGACGAGTTCTTGGTTCTTCCTGAGACATGCAGGGACTATTTTAATGGTCAGCATTCAGATGTGCGACTCACTGCTTGCTGTGGTTACAGGCCCCGAAAAGCTTTACCATTTTGTCATAAGTTGCCGTATTTTTTGCTCTACAAGACTCAACTTTTTCCCTCCTAAAAAGTAAGGGGAAATGTGTGTACGTCTTATGGAGCGAATGCAGGCTGTGCAGCTATCCCAGAAGCCAGAACAGCAAGAGGGATTGCTGCTTTCATTGTGCAGCGATCCCTCTTGCTGTTCTGGCTTCTGAGATTAAGATTTTTTTTTTTCTTGTTTTCCTCCTCCAAAAAAACTAGGTGCATCTTGTGGTCTTGTGTGTCTTATAGAGCGAAAAATATGATACACAATCCCAGTGCTTCTTTGCCCTGAATAACCAGACTATTCACTTAGCATTGGAAAACAGACAATTGGCTGGTTGGCTAGGTCAGGTTTCCACCATCAGCAAAGGATAAAACAGACAGAGAAGGTCAACACAGTTTCTCTCATCAGGTAATGCTGAAGAGCCTGTGTGGTCTGCTGCATATTTTAACCATTTTCAGATGCTCTTACGAAGCGAGAAAAGAAGTCAATGGAGAAATTAGTGCCGTTTTTTCATTTCGCTCTTCTGGGTGCTCTATCATTTGACGATTCGTTCAGACAAAATACTTAGCATCTCAGAATATGGCATTTCCGTTCCTGGATGCCAAAGTGTTCTGGAACAGGCAACTTGGCGAAGTGAACTCTATCCCAGGCAGGTTCCCTTTTCTGGCAAAAGCAGAGAATGCAAGATATGCCTATAAAACCCTCTCTCAGAAAGCTGCTCCTGCTCCCGTTCTTATTGTTGTCAAGGTCAAAATGCCAATGAGTATGGGTGTGGGCTGATGATCTGGGTTCATTTGAAAGAAAAATGCATTTTTGATTTGATGCCTTTCTGTTTAGGCCTAACAACGGTTTTAGGGCTGGGCCTCATTTCTCCTAATGCTGCTTTTACGCAAATGGTTACCACCTTTGGGCTTGCTGGAATCGTTGGCTACCATACTGTTTGGGGTGTGACGCCTGCTCTTCACTCACCCCTCATGTCAGTAACTAATGCAATTTCTGGTAAGTCTTGACTCTTGTACACTTTGCTTTGTTTCGTGTGGTGATCACCAAAGAGCAGGCTTACTTGTAAGAAAATTCAGAATGAATGTGCTTATTCAGATTTGAGGAATGGCCGTCCCAAAATAAGTGGCAGCCATGGTGGACTGGCTTCCATATTTTCTCTCGTTGTTGGGAAATTACTTAATACAATAGCAAAGATACCCAAAGACTGCTCATTAGTTGAAGTTATCAAATGCAGCCATCATTTGGGGAAACCCAACTAGGTAGGTGGGGTATAAATAATGTATTATTATTATTTATTATCTGAGAACACTGTAATGTAGGATTTCATCAGAAGCTGTAGGACTTGATTGTTCGTGCATTATGTCAATCCAACTGGCCAAGTGTGGCTTAATCTTTCTGTGGAAAGCCAGCAATGTCCATCAGGTGAAGTACACATGTTCTAAATGCTCTTTGAAAACAGTTCTTGCTTGCTCTGCATAACAGCACATACTGAAGACCATTTTTTCTCCCATTCTGCCTCAAGATCTGCAACTGAGGCCCTACTCGTGAGTGTGATAGGGCCTTCTCTGCAGTAGCACCCCATCTCTGGAATGACCTTCCACACCTTGGGAATGACCTTCCACACCACAGTGCACCTAGCACTGACATTGCTCACATTTGTCATCATGCATCTCTTTGCTCAGGCCATTGGGAAAGGAATGAGAACCGTAAAAAGCCACTCAGCTTGCTGCTAGCTGATTGGGTGTATTTTAATCACGTTTTATGATGTTTGGCACGGTTTTTGTTTTACAGGTTTGTTGTTTAATTGCTGTATTCCAACCTGGGTCCAGTTGGTAAAGGGCGAGTTAGAAATACAATCCATCCATCCATACCAACCACAGGGTTCTTTGACATTGCTGAGGGACAGTTTTATATAGCCAGCAAGTTTTCCCTGGACTGTGTTATTTCAGTCTGCAGAGTGAAAGGTTTGAATGCCCTTTTCCAAATGAAGAAGAACAAGACTCCCTTCACAGAGAAAACTAGCACATCAGAAAGATTCGTGTGAACCATTCTTCCAGCTAGTTTTCTAGCAGGAAGTTTTTTCACATCTGTGGTCAAGTATTCAAATATATCATCCCCCACCTGCAGACTTATGGCAAGCGGTCATGGAAAAATGCTGCCATTTGATATTAGTCTTGTCTTTTTACCTTGACATAGCAATCTCCTTATGGTCCACAAACTGAACTTGGCCTGGAAGCCAATGCAGGTGCTGTTGAAGCTGATCCTACTTTGGGATAGTAACTTTACAATCTTTGCCGTTTTATTTCTCTGTAAGAAGCCAGCCCTTGATAAACAATTTCTGATAATTAACAATGGGCAGTATGGATTTAGCAATTTTTGTAGCTTGACAAACTCTGACGTCCTTGCAGAGTCAGTAGAAGCTTCTGTCCCTGCCCTTGAGGTGGTTTTTCTTTTTAGTCTGCTTGCTCAGAAGAGGAGCAGAATGATGTTGACATTTTGAATAATCTCCATATTCAACCACAACAGGAAACATCTGCTGTATAATTCAAAGATTTTGAAAAAAAGTTTACTAATTACACATTCCTTAGTTATGTTATAAAGTCTAAACCTGTTCTGTTTTTCCTTTAGGACTTACTGCTGTTGGCGGTTTGGTGCTGATGGGGGGCTCATATTTTCCTTCCAGCGTACCACAGACATTAGCTTTACTGGCTGCGTTTGTTTCATCTGTGAATATTGCAGGTACAAATTTACTAATGTAAATAATATATATTTTTTATTTTTTTTATACCCCGCCCATCTGGCTGGGTGTCCCCAGCCACTCTGGATGGCTCCCAACAGAATATTAAAAACATCAAACATTAAAAAGCTTCCCTAACCAAGGCTGCCTTCAGATGTCTTCTAAAAGTCAGATAGTTGTTTATTTCCTTGACATCTGATGGGATGGCATTCCACAGGGCAGACGCCACCACCGAGAAGGCCCTCTGCCTGGTTCCCTGTAACATCTCTTCTCACAGTGAGGGAACCACCAGAAGGCCCTCGGCGCTGGATCTCAGTGTCCGGGCTCAATGATGGGGATGGAAACGCTCCTTCAGGTATACTGGGCCGAAGCCATATAGGGCTTTAAAGGTCAGCACCAACCCTTTGAATTGTGCTCGGAAATATACTGGGAGTCAATGTAGGTCTTTCAGAACCGGTGTTTTGTGGTCTCGGTGGCCACTCCCAGTCACCAGTCTAGCTGCCGCATTCTGGATCAGTTGTAGTTTCCAGGTCACCTTCAAAGGTAGCCCAACGTAGAGTGCATGCCAGTAGTCCAAGCAGGAGATAACTCAGTCACCATCCCAGGGCAGGTGGAATGTACTTTGGGGGATTCTCCTGGCTCCCTGTGTAGCTGGCTGGAGTTCCCACCAGCTCCTGCTCTTTAAATTGGCCAATGAGAGGCCTGCTCTGTAGGGTGTGCTTCACTGGCTGAAAGGACATTGGCTGCCAATGAGGCATAATAAGCAGAATCACCTTCCGCCCTCAGTGCAGTTGGCGGAAGAGCACTACCTACTTATTTAACAGCTCTCAGGACTGCCCCAATTTTTTTTCTGCTTGAAGCAAAGCAGAAAAAATTACCCACACAAAAAGCTGCAGAACACCCAGTTATTTTGGCACCTGAGGCAGAGGATCCCACAAGCACCTGCCCCCCTCCTTGGCAGTAAAAATGTAATAATAATAAGTTGAATGGCTTAAAATTTGATGGAGTCTTAGTCTTTAATCTGGGTAACTTTATCACAGCTAGAGATGGAGGAGAAATCCAGTTTGTATTTCAACATGATGCTACCCACTTTCTGAAACTATCAGAACTGAAACTCAGCCAGCCTTCAAAATTTGCCCTTGCCCGAATTTTGCAATTTTGAATTTTGAATTTTGGTTCTTCAGCCAAGTAAGATGTAGGAAAATGTGCACACTAGGGTAAAGTGTGCATCCAAATGCATATATTAATGAAAATTTCATACAAGAATGCACTATATTGTGAAAAACTGCTTTGCAAAAGTGAGTATATTAGAAAAAAATTCATACAAACGTATGTATATTAGGAGAAATTTACACTAAGATGCTAATGAATTTTCATGAGAGCTTTTTTTTTTTTTTTTAATGAAAGCAGTTGTGGAAATGTAGTGAATTGAATTTAAGCCTGGAAAATTGAGAAACAGAGAAAAAGGATATATAGGGCTCTAACTGTTTCTTCATTTTCATTCTAAAAATCCATGTTCCTTTTTTCCCCAACAGGTGGCTTCTTAATTACCCAGCGAATGCTGGATATGTTTAAACGGCCAACAGATCCACCAGAATATAATTATCTTTATCTCCTCCCTGGAGGGGTGTTTGTTGGAGGATATGGTGCATCTCTTCTCAGTGGACACAGCATTGAGCAGGTCAGAAATCATTTCTAATTTTTACCATACATTTGCGTAGATTGTCTTAGCAGAGATGGTAAGCAAGCAAAATCAGTGCTTATGAGCTACTCTTAAGCAAAGCCAGATCTAGATTAAGGGAATAAGAAGCATGCACTACGTATTGTAGCATAAATATACCATAAAGTCATCAAAAAAATTAACTAGAATTAAAGTAATAAATGCATTGAAATCAAAGGGGAAATCTTCACACACAAATCATTCACTACAGTCATTTTTTCAAACAGATGTTTTCTGGTTTTGACAGGAATGAAATCTACGATGTCTTACCTCTAAGGGGCTCAGGGTGGCATTAATAGTAATAGTAAAAACAACAACAACAACAACAGCAACAACAACAACAACAACAACAACAACAACAACATAAACATATAACACCGGTCCTGAAAGGCCTACATTGGCTCCCAGTATGTTTCTGAGCACAATTCAAAGTGTTGGTGCTGACCTTGAAAGCTCTAAATGGCTTCAGCCCAATTTCGATGGGAAACCCAGCCAGATGGGCAGGATAGAAATAATAAATTATTACTATATTATTATTATACCTGAAGGAGCGTCTCCACCCCCATTGTTCAGCCTGGACACCGAGGTCCAGCTCCCAGGGCCTTCTGGTGGTTCCCTCCCTGCGAGAAGTGAGGTTACAGGGAACCAGGTAGAGGGTCTTCTCAGTAGTGGCACCCACCCTGTGGAACACCCTCCCATCAGATGTCAAGAAAATAAACAACTCTCTGACATTTAGAAGACATCTGAAGGCAGCCCTGTTTAGGAAATATTTTAATGTTTGATTCTATTTTTAATATTCTGTTGGGAGCCGCCCAGAGTGGCTGGGGAAACCCAGCCAGATGGGTGGGGTATTAATAATAGTAATAATAATTTATTATTTATACCCCGCCCAGCTGACTGGGTTTTCCCAGCCAGATGGGCGGCTCCCAACAGAATATTAAAAACACGATAAAACATCAAAAATTAAAAACTACTGAGAAAGCCCTCTGCCTATTTCCTTGACGTCTGATGGGAAGGTGTTTCATAGGGCAGGTGCCACCACCAAGAAGGCCCTCTGCCTGGTTTTTCCTCTCCCTTGTACAAATTTACTGTAATGTATGATGGTGGTCCTTGTTTTTGGTTCTGCTTTGGCTTCTGTTTGTCTTTTGTAAGTTTTAGCGATTTTAAATTTGGAGGTTTAAGTATATTATGTTGATATGAAACTGTCGTGTGACGGGCCAATGGCCGTAATAAAGATCAATCCAATCCAATCATCTCCCTTGTCTTTACAATGTGGTTTGCCATTTCCCAGAGGAACAAGAACAGAAAAAAATAAACATGGTGTCAGTTTTCAGCCTGCCTTTTCATTTACTTCAAACAAGAATGGGGGGAAATGGGATGATATGTTTTATTTTTTGGACTGCCTTACGTTCAAAACGAAGCAGGTGAGCAAAATCATATTTGAAAAGAAAACTGACAAATGCTCTGGAACATTGGTCACACAACAGGTATAAAACATTGGCTTTTTTTACCAACAGCTGTATAGGGGGAATCCATTATTTGATATTGCTTAAGAAAATACCTATACCTGTTGCTTAGATTATGTAGGGTGGTCCATTGTTCTTTCCATCAAATAAAAGACAAAACAGAGCTGTTCAATAAACAGTCCATTCTTTTATTAAATCTCCAGAAGTGTCTACTGAGCCAAAGCTTAATTGTAGACTAGAACAGATGTTGGCAAATTATTTTCAAGATTCAGAGCAGCGAATTGGCATGCAGCCCCTTCTAAAAGTGCATTGTACCGTGCAACAAATACTGGGGGAAAGTGTTCATAATTGCATCTACACTTTACACTAATCTTCTACTGCCAAATTTATATACAGTGGTACCTCAGGTTACAGACGCTTCAGGTTACAGACTCTGCTAACCCAGAAATAATACCTCTGGTAAAGAACTTTGCTTCAGGATAAGAACAGAAATCGCACGGTGGCGGCGCAGCAACAGCAGGAGGCCCCATTAGTTAAAGTGGTGCTTCAGGTTAAGAACAGTTTCAGGTTAAGAACGGACATCCAAAACAAATTAAGTTCTTAACCCAAGGTACCACTGTATATCCTATGGATTATCTTACTTCATATGTATCCTGCTCTTCCTCTAAAGAGGTCAGTGCAGAATCTGTAGCAGATTTAAAGATGTTTTGAAAACAAATACTAGGAAAGATCAATGGAATAGAAATAGAAATATTGTTTGATCCTATTTGAATGTCAGATGTCAAGGAGATAAAGAACTATTCAACTTTTAGAAGACACCTGAAGGCAGCCCTGTATAAGGAATTTTTTAACGTGTGAAGTTTTATCGTGTTTTTCTAATATTCTGTTGGGCGCTGTCCAGAGTGGCTGGGGAAACCCAGCCAGATAAGTGGGGTACAAATTATTATTATTATTATTATTATTATTATTATTATTATTATTACTACTACTACTACTACTACTACTACTACTACTACTTCCAGAAAAATGAGAACAGGAGAACTTTGCTAGAACAGGCCAAAAGACCACATGGTCCACCATACTCGTCTCATAAAAAGGAAAAACAGTTAATATATATTTTTAATGACAGCAGCAAAGGTACTCATGACCTGGCATTGGAAAACAGAGGAATTTACCAACAGTAAGAGACTGGGAGTCAAAATGTTGGACTTAAACGCAATCTGCAAGATTAAGTTAAATCTGCAAAATTAACCAAATTGGAGAGAATAGAATAAGAGCAGATTTTAACTGCATTAAATTAATGAATAATTCTATTCAACATATTATTAAACTACAAGTACAGTTGGTTACAAAAGTAAGTTAGCATTGGACAGTATAAAGATATCAGAGGTGTCGTGTTTTGTATTTTGGCCCATTTATTTCATACAGTTTGTATAGTTTGATCAAAAATTTAAAAATCAAATCTTGATCGCTATATACCAAAAGATAAAACATTTACATTATTCCTGTTGTAGAATCATAGAATTGAAAAGGGTCAACCCACTGAATTGCAAAAATCACAGTTTATAGTTATCATTATTATTCTTAGACTTCTTAGATGCTTGTTACCCAAAGGTCTCAAAGCAACTTACAGCATATTTGAAAACATAAGCATAAATACATTATAACTTTTTTAAAATATACATCGGCTATTTATTTTAACTTTTCCTTTTAGAGAGAAGAAAGGGATATTCTGTACACTATGAGCTAGTCATCTGTTTTTATGATGACACAAAAAACACCTTTCATATTTCTGGAAATGCAGACAGAATAAAAGAAGTCTGTGTTAGCCTTGATTAAATAAGGGTGGAATGACTAGATTATTCTAATTGGATTCTGCTGTGTGACTTTAATGAACATTGTTGGGGAAGGGGAAATTTAGTATCACATTTTTTTTTCTTCCCTAAAGATTACATTGAACATTTGTGATTAGCAGTAGGGGAAATAGCATATGCTTTTCAAACATAAGGAGAACACCACATGTTCTATATAAATGCATTGTCATACAGGGATTTCAAAGCATTTTGGTGTATCAAAACACTAAAAAATCAAAGTGAGAGGAAAATCTGACGGAATGATCTCACAAAGCTGGCATCTTTAAAATGTGTTTGAACTGGTGATCTGTAACTCTTCCACACATAAGAACAATGGCTGAAACTTAAAAAAAGAAAAACTTGGCATAGAAGAAACTGAATAAATCTAGCAAGGATGGTTATACCAATAAACCTGAGCTACTCAGTACTTCCCTTGTTATACACCTCTGGAAGAATGTGATAAGAGCTAAGGGTTGTATTCAGTGCCAGTCCTACTCAGCCCAGAGCCACTAGAGTTAATGATCATGGCTAATACATGGAGAATATGGCTATCTTCTATCACAGTCAGAGGCAGAATGTCTTCAGTTGGTAGGATTTGTGAGAGGCCAATATTGCTGTGGCGCCGGGGTCCTGCTTGCAAACTTGCCAAAGATTGGACCCTTTGAGAAGAGTATGGTAGACCACGTGGCCTTTTGGCCTCATCTAGCAAAGTTCTCCTGTTCTCATTTTTCTGGAAGTAATAATAAAAAAATCATAATTTATTATTTATACCCCACCTATCTGGCTGGGTTTCCCCAGCCACTCTGGGATGCTCCCAACATAATATTAAAAACACAATAAAACATCATACAGTAAAAACTTCCCTAAACAGGGCTGCCTTCAGATGTCTTCTAAAAGTCAGAGAGTTGTTTATTTCCTTGGCATCTGATGGGAGGGCGTTCCACAGGGCGGGCGTCACTACCGAGAAGGTCTCTGCCTGGTTCCCTGTAGCCTCACTTCTCACAGTGTGGGAACCAACAGAAGGCCCTCGGAGCTGGACCTCAGTGTCCGGGCTGAATGGTGGGGGTGGAGACGCTCCTTCAAGGATACTGAGCCAGGGCCGTTTAGGGCTTTAAAGGTCAGCTCCAACACTTTGAATTGTGCTCGGAAATGTACTGGGAGCCAATGTAGGTCTTTCAGGACTGGTGTCATATGGTCTCAGCGGCCACTCCCAGTCACCAGTCTGGCTGTCGCATTCTGGATTAATTGCAGTTTCCGGGTCACCTTCAAAGCTAGCCCCACATAGAGCGTATTGCAGTAGTCCAAACGGGAGATAACTAGAGCATGCACCACTCTGGCGAGACAGTCTGCAGGCAGGTAGGGTCTCAGCCTGCGTACCAGATGGAGCTGGTAGGTACCAACCTCATTCCTGATGCTCATTTAGTTAAAAAATAAGTAGCTGCCTTTCCTTTTGCTCACACCAAACAAGTCACATACTCGTTTACAGCTTGCTGTGCAGAAGGCTTTGTGACAAGTGGGATGTCAATCCCAGACTTAAAAAGAGTTTGGATTTGATATCCCGCTTTATCACTACCCGAAGGAGTCATAAAGTGGCTAACATTCTCCTTTCCCTTCCTCCCCCACAACAAACACTCTGTGAGGTGAGTGGGGCTGAGAGACTTCAGAGAAGTGTGACTAGCCCAAGGTCACCCAGCAGCTGCTTGTGGAGGAGCGGAGATGTGAACCCGGTTCCCCAGATTACGAGACTACCACTCTTAACCACTACACCACACTGGCTCTCAAGAACTATCATGGATTTCTTTCATGCACTGCTTTGGGTGATCTCTGTTTTTGTCTCCCTCAGATGATGTATCTGGGCTCAGGTCTTTGCTGTGTAGGTGCGCTAGCTGGGTTGTCCAGTCAGAGCACCTCTAGACTTGGCAATGCTCTAGGAATGATTGGGGTTGCTGGCGGCATAGCAGCTACGTTTGGTGCTCTGAAACCATCCCCTGAAGTGCTGGCTCAGATGTCTATGGCCATGGCTATGGGTGGAACCATGGGTGAGTACTGTCTGTTGTACTAACTAAACCATGGGTAGGCAACCTAAGGCCCGCGGGCCAGATGCGGCCCAATCGCCTTCTCAGTCCGGCTCGCGGACGGTCAGGGAATCAATGTGTTTTTACATGAGTAGAATGTATCCTTTATTTAACATGCATCTCTGGGTTATTTGTGGGGCCTGCCTGGTGGTTTTACATGCGTAGAATGTGTGCTTTTATTTAAAATGCAACTCTGGGTTATTTGTGGGGCATAGGAATTTGTTCATTTCCCCCCAAAAAATATAGTCCAGCCCCCCACAAGGTCTGAGGGACAGTGGACCGGCCCCCTGCTGAAAAGGTTTGCTGACCCCTGAACTAAACTATTGAACTTAAGCAGGAAGCAATTGGAGCTTGTTGGAAGCACTCCTGCAATGAGAAAGTCATTTGCAGTGAACAAGCTACCAAAGAACAGCTTTCTGGCCACTGCTGTTCTTCCCCTCCAATGTGCAGATACAAGGGAATATTGTTTTACTGTTTGCTGTGTTTTCTAGGTAAAGGTAAAAGGTAAAGGACCCCTGGATGGTTAAGTCCAGTCAAAGGCGACTATGGGGTGCAGAACTGCTGACCTTCCAATCAGCAAGCCCAAGAAGCTCAGTGATTTAGACTACAACACAGTGTTCTAGGACATGCTTTCATTTAATTCAGGGCATTTGCAAGCCCCAACAGGCTGACCTTAATTATGTGCTTCTTAGATCATTCATGGATGGATGGATGGATGGATGGATGGATGGATGGAGTAGAAAGATAATTGCACCAGCCGTTGGAATTTATGTACAAAGAAGTAGATGTTGGTCCATTAGGGTGAATTGGACACTGCCCCACAAATTTCAGAGGTCTTTCCTCTGCACCTTTCTGGTTTTTTTTTCTGATAGATATTTATTGAGATTTTTTAAAATACAAATGAAAAAATAATAAACAATATAACATATATCATGACATAGTTTCATAGCTTCTTTGGACTCCCTCACGTCTCCCGCTCCCACTTTCATCACCGTAGGTTTTTGCCAGCAATTTATCATCTTGTTTACATTCTTGTATCCCACAAATTGAAAAAATAACCTAACACTTCTCCAAAAAGTTTATATTTTCTTCAATCTCGCTTATCTTCCTAATTCCATCTAATTTAGTGGTGCCGAATTATTTATGATCTAGCATCCTTCTTAACATTCAACCAAATTACAGTATTTTTGTAAATAAATCTTAAATTTTTTCCAATCTTCTTCAACCTTCTCCTCTCCCAGGTCTCGGATTCTGCCAGTCATCTCAGCCAATTCCATATAGTCTATCAGTTGCATCTGCCATTCTTCCAGTGTGGGTAGATCTTGGATTTTCCAGTGCTTAGCGACGAGTATCCTTGCTGCCGTTGTTGCATACAGGAAAAAAGTTCTGTCCTTCTTTGTCACCCTCTGGCCGACAATACCCAGAAGGAAGGCCTCTGGTTTCTTGGGGAAGGTATACTTAAATACCTTTTTCAACTCATTATATATCATTTCCCAGAAAGCCTTCACTCTAGGGCACGTCCACCAGAGGTGAAAGAATGTTTCTTCATTTCCTTTACATTTCCAGCATTTATTATCAGACAAATGGTATATTTTGGCAAGTTTAACTGGGGTCATGTACCATCTATATATCATTTTCATTACATTTTCCTTCAAAGCATTACATGCAGTGAAGTTCAACCCAGTAGTCCACAACCTTTCCCATTCCTCAAACATGATATTATACCCAATGTCCTGTGCCCACTTTATCATAGCCGATTTCACCGTTTCATCTTGTGTGTTCCATTTTAACAGCAAGTTATACATTCTTGAAAGTACCTTAGTCCTAGGTTCTAACAGTTCTGTTTCCAATTTCGATTTCTCCACCTGGAACCCTAATTTTTTATCATTTTTAAAAACTTCTTTAATCTGAGCGTAATGTAACCAGTCTCGCACTTTATCTTTTATTTTCTCCAAACTCTGCAATTTCCAATTGTCTCCATCTTTTTCTAATATTTCCCAATATTTTGGCCATTTGGCCTCCATATTGGGTCTTTTCCGGGCCTTAGCTTCCAGAGGTGAAAGCCACCTTGGAGTTTTGTTTTCTAGTAAGTCTTTATATTTTGTCCAGACATTAAAAACTGCTTTTCTGACAATATGGTTCCTAAAGGCCTTATTGATCTTAACCTTGTCATACCATAAGTAAGCATGCCAACCAAAAGCATTGTTAAAACCTTCTAAGTCCAATACATCAGTGTCTTCGAGAAGTAGCCAGTCTTTTAGCCAGCAGAAAGCTGCTGACTCATAATACAACCTTAGGTCTGGCAGGGCAAAGCCCCCTCTTTCTTTCGCATCCGTTAATATCTTAAACTTAATTCTGGGCTTTTTGCCCTGCCAGACAAACTTAGAGATATCTCTCTGCCACTTCCGGAAGCACTCCGTCTTGTCCACAATCTGTAGTGTTTGAAACAAAAACAGCATTTTTGGCAATACATTCATCTTGATCGCAGCAATTCGGCCTAACAAAGAAAGTTTCAATTTTGTCCAACTGTCTAAGTCTCTCTTGATTTCTGACCAGCATTTTTCATAATTGTCCTTAAATAAACTCAGATTTTTTGCTGTTATGTTTACCCCTAGGTACTTTACTTTTTTGACCACATTTAATTCTGTCTCTCTCTGAAACTGTTCTGACTCTGTATCTGTCAAATTTTTTTCCAATACCTTAGTTTTCTGTTTGTTTAGTTTAAATCCCGCCACCCGACCAAAGTCTTGAATCAGTTGTAATACTCTTTTCGTGCTAGATTCTGGCTCCTGCAAAGTCAAAACTAGATCATCTGCAAAAGCTTTAAGTTTATATTGTTTCGCTCCGACCTGAATTCCTTCCACCAACCGGTCCCCTCTAATCATATTTAAGAGCACCTCCAGAACCGAAATAAAAAGCAAGGGGGAAATAGGGCAGCCTTGTCGTGTTCCTTTTTCAATTTTAAACTCCTCTGTAATCACATTGTTAACTATCAATTTAGCCTTTTGTTCTGAATATATTGCGTCAATCCCATTTTCAAAACCCCGTCCCACTCCCATCCCTTCTAAGTTTCCCTTCATAAATTTCCAGGAGATGTTGTCAAAGGCTTTCTCCGCATCTATAAAAATTAACACTGCTTTTGTATTTATATTTGTTTGCAAAAGTTCCAAAATGTCAATAATGTTCCTTGTGTTAGCAAACAAATGTCTACCTGGGAGAAAGCCTGCCTGGTCCTTGTGAACTACTTCATTTAAAACTTTTTTAAGTCTACTTGCCAAAATGTCTGCAAATATTTTGTAATCCACATTTAAAAGAGAAATGGGACAATAGTTCTTAAGTTGTGTCTTTTCAACTTCCGATTTTGGTATCAATGTGATAAAGGCTTCTTTCCACGATTCCGGCGCCTTCTTCCCCTCCATAATTTCATTGCTAACCTCCATCAGTGGTTGTATCAAATAGTCTTTTAATGTCTTATAATACTTGGAGGTCAGCCCATCTGGCCCTGGAGATTTGCCCAATTGCATGTTCTGAATGGCTTGTTCGATCTCTTGCCGTGTTATTTTACAATTCAGGATTGATCTGTTTTCTTGTGACAATTTTGGTAATCCATTTTTTTCCAAAAAATGTTTAATCTCTACCTCGTCTTGCGGCCCTTGAGTGTATAATTTTTAAAAATATCTCTGGAAACATTTTCTAATGTCCACAGGGTTCTGAATAATTCTTCCTTCAATCTCTAAGTTTGTAACTGTTTTTAGTTTTTGTCTCCTCTTCAACTGCCAAGCTAGCAGTTTTCCACATTTATTCGCCGATTCAAAAGTTTTTTGTTTCATTAATTTAACTTTCCACTCTATTTCCTGATTTATCAATTTAGAATATTGTGCTTGGTAGAGTTTAATTTCTCTCAGAGTCGGCTGTGACTTCGGATTTAACCTTAACTTCTTCTCTAATTCTTTAATTTTCTCCAAGATCTTATCTTTTCTCTCATTCTGTGTCCTTTTCTTTACAGCATTCTGTTGTATCAAAAAACCCCTCATCACAGCCTTGCTTGCGTCCCAGATGATTCTTTTTTCCACCGTAGTATTCAAATTTATCTCAAAATAGTCCTTCAAAACTTTTTGGGCCTTCTTGATGGTCTCCTGGTCTCTAAACAAATTGTCATTCATCTTCCATCTAAAGGAGCCGGTTGGTAGTAGTGTCATGTCCATCTTTACTGCATTATGGTCGGAGCAGGTCTTTGGGCAGATTTCCACCTTTCTGGTCTTAGGTGCCAGACCTCTAGATATCCATATTTGGTCGATTCTTGTCCATGTCAGTTGAGCTTCAGAGAAGAATGTTCCCTCTCTTCCCAAGGGGTTCTTTGTCCTCCAGATGTCAATCAAATCCATATTGTCTGTCATTTCGAAGAAAGTCTTTGGTAGTCTTCCATCTTTTGTAACGTTTTGGCTTTGTGACTTATCCATGTTAGTTGATACGACCCCGTTCATATCTCCCATCATAATGATGTTGTTGTAGTCCAGGTAATCCAGCATAGTCTCGTGCAACTTCTTGTAGAATTCCGATTTCCCCTCATTTGGCGCGTAGATTCCTAATATCAAAAGCTTCTCTCCTTGATGTTGTATCTCAATTGCCAAAATTCTTCCTTGTTCATCTTTAAATAAGAATTTGGGTGACAGGCTCTCTTTTGCATAGATCACCACACCTCTCTTCTTTACGCTATCCGAAGATATAAATTCTTGGCCAAGTCTTTTGTTTATTAACACTTTTCGATGGAGCCTAGTCACATGTGTTTCTTGCAAGCAAATAATGTCCAATTGTTCTTTTTTTAATACGTGGAATATCTTCCTCCTTTTTTCCGGGATGTTACAGCCATTTATGTTCCAGCTCAGAAGTTGCAGAGACATCCTGAATAAATCTGGTTATTTTTCTGGGGGTGGTATCTTTTTCGCTAGATCTTCAGGTTCCAAGGGTGCAGGTACCGCCGGTGCTCCAGGCCCAAAGGGTAATTCAATTCCTTTTTGAAGGTCCTCTCCGTATGTAGTCAAAAATTTGTCTCTGTCTTCCAATGTTCTAATTTTAACCTTCTTCCCTCTGAAAGTAAAGGATAGTCCTTGGGGAAATTCCCACCTGAAAATAATTGAATTGCTCCTCAGTAGTCTAACCAATTCAAGATAGGCGGATCTAAGGTCCAACAGTTGTTTAGGAATATCTTTATAAATTTCAATTCTTCTGTCCAAAATGTCCAGTGACTTTTCGTAATGTAGGCCCAAAATCTTGTCCCTTTCCTCCTTTGATCTCAATGTTATCAAGCAGTCTCTGGGCTTCTCTTTCTTTGCAAATCTTCCAAGCCTGAAAGCTGACACAATTTTGAAGTCTTTTTCCTCTATATTCCAAAACTTGGAAAATTCTTTAGTCAGAAACTCAGCTAAGTTACCTTCTTCAACTTCTGGTATCGACCTTATCCTTAGGTTACTCTCCCGGTTCCGCAGTTCTATCATAGAAAGATAGGTCTGATGCTCACCAACTTGTTTGCAGAGTGGTCTTACCTCTTGTTCTAAATTTTCAAGTTTTTGGCTAGTGTCCTCAGCCAATTTACGATTTTCTGCTGTAGCCTCCGTCAGCTGCCCAATTGCTTGTACGTTCTGTGATACTTGTCCAGTTAATCTATTTAAGCATTCTGTATTTTGATCAATCTTAGCTGTTTGTTCATCAGCTTTCTTGTCCAGGGATTCCACTCTCTTATCCAAAGATTCCAATTTTTCATAGATTTTTTCTAGAATGGAAGCAGTTGCTCCTGAAGCCATATCTTCCAGTTGTGGCTGCTCAATTTCTCCCTCCCCTGCCAATGGCAGAGTAGACACAGCTACTTCCTCTGAAGGCAAAGTAGGTACAGATGATCTACGTATCTGCGAGGCTGAAGTTAAAGTTGTTAAGGTTGTTTGTCTAGTTTTTGGTCCCTTTTTTCTTGCGCCACTCATTCCAAAGTTATCTAAAAGTCAAGGTCAAGCTGAGTTGTTCCCATGAGAAAGCCGCAGCCCAGATGTAAACAGTCAGACAGGAGGTAGGGGAAAAGAAAGTAAAATAATGTCACTGCTGTAAATCCCAAATCCTCTAGAGGGAGCTTGAAATGTCTTTAGGGAAGAATCCAGTTCTAATAAACTTTCTGAAATCAATTTTAATATCCAAGAACCTTCAGTAGTAGGTATTAAGCAGAGTTAGTGTTGACAGCAACATTGATACTAACAGTGCAGGCTGGTATTTATGATGTTTCAAAGTAGCAAGTCCAAATACCCTCAAATTGTTGCAAGTTCTAATACACTATAACCAAGTCTGCAAAACTGACAGCTCTGTTACTCAGGCAGCTCCAGCACCTGGGTTTCTCATTCAAATTGTAGTTCCAATAGAAGAAAGGTAGCACAGTCCAGATAAAAGGAAAGAGATCATATAATTAAAGTCCTTACTTTGTTTGAAAGAGAGTTCAATGGGTGCTCAGATCGATTGAGATAAAAGTTTCTTCTACGCCTCCACTCCTCCAGCTCCTTGCTTTAAAGTTCAGTAACAGCGGAAGACGGACTTCCTGTTTTGCGTCTCTCCGCTTTCAGCCAAATTCAATACTTTGGTCTCAAATTTTAGAAAGTCCTTCTTTACTCACGGGTTGTTGCTTTTTCTGAATCAGAAGTTTCCAGGAAAAGAGGTCAGCGCTCACCGGCAGCAGCAGCGCGGCTTCACTCCACAGATTTGCGATCGACTCACAGCGCCGCTACCCCCTCCACGTTCCGGAGCCCCTTACGGGGTTCCTTCAGCATTTTGGGGGCCGCTTCTGGCGCCCGCCGAGTCTCAAGACCACAGGCTCTTGCTGCCTGTGGGTTTCCAAAGTGGGTCTCCGCTTCGCCGTAGCGGACGACCCTGTTTCCGCGGAGCTTCCTCCTCACAAAATGAAGAGGACCGCCATTACCGTTCGCGCCGCCTCCGGAAGTGCCTCCTCTGCACCTTTCTGAACACACCCATTATTCTGTTTAAAAGTGCTGTTGGGCTGCCATAATAACACACATCTGTATGGAACAAGTAGTTTGGGAATGTGGTTCCTTACCCTGCAAACATCAGCTGCCCAGGAGGCTCAGGGACTTTGTTTAAGTATTTACCCCAGGGATTTATCTATTGCCCTTTATCAAAGCATCACAGGGCAGTTTACAAAATTTAAATATCACAAATGCCTAATATAAGGCTGAAATTCCAGCATCACTCACCTGGTTGGGAGTAAGCCCAACTGAATGCAGTGGGACTTAACTTCAGGATTGCATGGTAAAACATGAAAACACTTTGTGTGCAAAGGATGGCCCTGCGCATCTGAACAGGACTGAAGCTGCAGAGTTTCTTTCTCACCACTATAGCAGCATTCATATTGCCCCAAATGAACTGTCCAATGCTATATATAGTGGTACCTTGGGTTATATACGCTTCAGGTTACAGACTCCGCTAACCCAGAAATAGTGCTTCAGGTTAAGAACTTTGCTTCAGGATGAGAGCAGAAATTGTGCTCTGGCAGTGCGGCGGCAGCAGGAGGCCCCATTAGCTAAAGTGATGCTTCAGGTTAAGAACAGTTTCAGGTTAAGTACGGACCTCCAGAACGAATTAAGTACTTAACCCGAGGTACCAATGTATTTTTTGAACTAGTTGACAAAAAGTGACTAAGTGTGATTATTTACAAAGAAAAATCTACAAGTTGATTCTTCTTACTGGTTTATGGGGCCCCTGTATGCTGCTCTGATCTACTGTAAAAGATAAAGGGTAAAGGGACCCCTGACCGTTAGGTCCAGTCGCGGACGACTCTGGGGTTGTGGCACTCATTTTGCTTTACTGGCCGAGGGAGCCGTACCGGAAGACAATGCCTTTATGAAAATTTGAACTATTGCTACTGCAGGTAATATGAAGACCTCACTGCGAAGGCATCAGTGATCCATCAGTCAGTGTGTTAAGCATCTTTTGGGACTTAAGAGGTATATTTAACTCCAAAAGGTGGCAGTCTTGACTAAGAGGAAAAATGACAAAATAGAGAAGCAAGATATGTATGTTTTAAACATAGGTGGCATTTCCTCTGGAGCCAAATTTGCAGCCAGTTGCTATGAAACAAAGTAGTTTTCGTGACACTGGTATTTATGAACTTTTGTTATGCTACTTTCCCAAAGTCTGTTTGGCCCCCACAAGGCCAGGCATCCCCCAAGCATATCCATTCTAAATTGTAAAATCAGCTTGCATGTTTTTGTTTTTTTAAAAAAATAGTTTTGTGAATAATCCCTCAGTGAACATAAATGGAGGACAAAATAATGAGAACCTATTCTGTACCCACAAAACCCAAGTTCTTGGAAATGTCCTCTAGCATTCTTCTGGGTGGAATTTTGTTCTGTGTTTTGCTCTTTACCAGGACTGAAATCCCTTTCCAACAAATATTGATATATCTTGTGCCATTTTTAAAGGATGGCTAATAATAGTTTAGAAATCCATCTCAGTCTTAAAAAATTGGCAGAGCAGAATCCCAGTCCAGTTTTTATGAGTCCTCTAAGAAGCATATAAGAGACGTGGGTGGCACTGTGGGTTAAACCACAGAGCCTAGGACTTGCCGATCAGAAGGTTGGTGGTTTGAATCCCCACGATGGGGTGAGCTTCCGTTGCTCGGTCCCAGCTCCTGCCAACCTAGCAGTTCAAAAGCACGTCAAAGTGCAAGTAGATAAATAGGTACCACTCCGGCGGGAAGGTAAACGGCATTTCCGTGCGCTGCTCTGGTTCGCCAGAATCGGCTTAGTCATGCTGGCCACATGACCCGGAAGCTGTACACCGGCTCCCTCGGCCAATAAAGCGAGATGAATGCCGCAACCCCAGAGTCAGTCACGACTGGACCTAATGGTCAGGGGTCCCTTTACCTTTACCTTTAAGAAGCATATAGAGCATACAGAACTCACTGCCACCCCCACTCTGTGCAGTAGCAAGATTTCAGGGGGTTCCAGGTGCTCACCCAGGGTTGGTGTTCCTTTGGAGAATTGAAGACGCAGCAGAGACTGTCATAGCTTTAAGAAACATTATTTATTCACATGATTACACCTTCAGTCTGCATGGAGGGAGTCCAGATCTTACAGCATGGTCATTTCAAGAGGGACTTGTACAGCACTGGAGTGCAAGGCCTCTTTCCCAGCCACAGTCTTCAGCCATCCTGCCCAAGATGGGTCACCCCCTTTGTTCTCTCCTTCTTCCCAACACACCTTGCTCTAAAGCCTCTTTTCCTGTCATCTCAACACACACCCCATCATCATAGCAACCTCTGTCTGCCCAAGCCCAATATTCCTCTTAAATGGGCCATCAACTCCTTTTGTCAGGGAAGCAGGTGGCACTGTGATCTAAACCACTGAGCCTCTTGGACTTGCCAATCGGTAGGTCAGCAGTTCGAATCCCCGCAGCGGAGTGAGCTCCCATCGCTCTGTCCCAGCTCCTGCCAACCTAGTAAATCTGAAAACATGCCAGTGCAAGTAGATAAATAGGTACCACTGTGGTGGGAAGGTAAGCGGCATTTCCTTCGTCTCTGGTTTTTGTCATGGTGTCCTGTTGTGCCAGAAGCAGTTTAGTCCTGCTGGCCACATGACCCAGAAAGCTGTCTGTGGACAAACGCCGGCTCCCTCGGCCTGAAAGCAAGATGAGCACCACAACCCCATAGTCACCTTTGACTGGACTTAACCGTCCAGGGGTCCTTTACCTTTACTTTTTTCAGTACAAGAAGATCAAGAGTAATCAACCCAGCACTGTGGTTCTCAGTCTCAGAGTATTACGTAAGAAGAGCTCCAGTTTTATCCCAGGATTCCATGATACATTTTCCAAACAACAGTGTCTATTCCAAACTTTAAATCATAGCTAAGTCCCTGTAGGAACAGGCATTCATTGTAGAAATAGACAATACCGGTAGGAAGTGGATATGGTTATTTATGCCGGTGGTTTTCAAAATTTCTACCTCCAGAGAGTTCTGTCGATGCAGGCATGCCTGCCAAGAAACCCTGGCACGTTGCAGAGGATTCTGGGTGTTCTTCCAGGGCAACCTCTCTCTTTGTAGATCACTTCTGGCTAAGGTAGCTCTCCACATCACCCTGCTGGGTCTGAGGGTGCCCCAGGACACACCCAACCCTCTATTGCTGAGCACTGCAAGGATATAGTGGACAAACTGTCTCTCAGGGTTATTTCTTTACCATTATTTATCTGCTCCTGACGATGCCCTGTTATGCTTCCAAGGTAGCCCAGGACACCCCAGGAAATTGCTTGAAAATTACTAATTTATGCCATAGTTTGATCTTCCAGCTATCCTTCTATTTAATACAGTCTGCCAACTGCAGATCGTTCTTCCACACTCCTTCCCCTGATGGGGTTGTGGCTCTGACACCCTATTTTTGTGAGTTCTTTAGATGCTGTTGCCTTGAGAGAGGTCCTTGCGACACCTTCTTTTGAGAGAGGGCTTAAAATAAGCTTGCGATTTCCTATTATTTTGTCTTTGCACAAAAAAAGGGGGTAATAACTTAAGAAAGTAAAGTAAACAGCCTTTGTTACTTAACTGGCTGTTTATGTTTCTAAGACAGTATGAAATACAATACAACATTTTCTTTAACGACAACAAAAATATCTTGGATCTAAATTGTTTCCTTTTGCAGGTCTCACCATTGCGAAACGCATTGAAATTTCCGACCTTCCTCAGCTTGTTGCTGCATTTCACAGTCTGGTGGGTTTGGCAGCAGTTCTGACGTGCATTGCAGAGTACATGATCGAATATCCACACCTTGATGTCCACCCTTCTGCTAATGTTCTCAAAACAGTGGCCTATTTGGGCACCTATATTGGGGGTGTAACATTCAGTGGTTCTTTAGTGGCATATGGAAAACTACAAGGTACGCTCAATTATTTTTATTTTTATTCCCTGCGGTTTAGACACCCAAAGTTACAGCGTACAGACTTCTGCTAGGATTTCCAAAGGCTCTTAGAGTTAGGAACTCTGTTCATGCTGAATTTCCGTAACTATTGATGCCAGCCTTTTAAAAGAAAGAAAGAAAGAAAGAAAGAAAGAAAGAAAGAAAGAAAGAAAGAAAGAAAGAAAGAACCTTTGAAAATTTTGTGGCTTGGTCCCAAGATTTGCTGAACAAGTAAATAGTTGCTTCGGACACAGCAATTTATTTGCAGAGAAGACGCGGGTGGCGTTGTGGGTTAAACCACAGAGCCTAGGACTTGCCGATCAGAAGGTCAGCAGTTCAAATCCCCGCGACGGGGTGAGCTCCCATTGCTCAGTCCCAACTCCTGCCAACCTAGCAGTTCGAAAGCATGTCAAAGTGCAAGTAGATAAATAGGTACCACTCCAGCAGGAAGGTAAACGGTGTTTCTGTGCGCTACTCTGGTTTGCCAGAAGCGGCTTAGTTATGCTGGACACATGACCCAGAAGCTGTCTGCGGACAAATGCCGGCTCCCTCAGCCAATAAAGCAAGATGAGCGCCGCAACCCCAGAGTCGGCCACGACGGGACCCAATGGTCAGGGGTCCCTTTACCTTTCAGCTGTAGTGTCATAATATTACAAATTAACATTGTGTGAGTTATGCAGTCACAACAAGGACTAGTAAAGAGTAGCAGACCAAGTGCTGCACTTAGACTCCAAAAGACCTGGGTTCAAATCCCTGATTTCCAAACGTCTTTCTCCTTGCAGAAGAGACCGGCGATTGAAAGAAATCTCCTTGACAAAAAGCAGGAACCCAACAAACACATATCCAGCAGGTTCTATTAACCCTCTGCTGACTAAACCTCAGTCTTAAAATTTAGGATCACAGGACTGGAAAGAGCGCTTCGGACGACATCCAAATTAAAAACCCCAAATTGCAATAAAATATTAACATGCCAAAAGATTAAGCCTCAATATTGGTTTTTCCCTCCCTAGGTATATTAAACTCTGCTCCGCTTCTTCTGCCTGGTCGCCATTACCTGAACGCTGGGCTGTTGGCAGCTTCAGTTGGCGGCATGATTCCTTTTATGCTAAGCCCCAGCTATATGACCGGCATGGGCTGCCTCATAGGAGTTTCAGGACTCTCCTCGATCATGGTATGAACAGAAATGGAAGCTTTGGGTTTGAAGGAGGGAAAAGGTAGGGCAAGTCAGGAACCAGAGGTGAGGGCAGAATTGGGTCAAGAGGGAACCTGGTGGGTGTTAGAATTCCTGTTCCATGATTGCAGTCATGGGATTTTTGTCTATCACATAATGGTATAGGTTTTGCCTCCACAGAGTGGGAAGTGACGGAGACAGGATGTTTGTGTTACTGTGTTCCGTGAAGTGGCACTATTGTCCTTTGTTCTTTTTCTCTTTGCTGTCTGATGCTAGAGAGAGAGGGAGCCATCTTGCAGTGCTCCATGTGTGTTTATATGTAAATAAAGTAGATTAGCCAAAATGCTGAGTTCCTGAGGTCTGTCACGCATGATTCGCAAACTCTGTGGATCCCTAAGTGTGCTGGTGTCTGTTGGCATTGGTTGCTGTGATGTTCGGGCTGAAGAAAGCTTTTGAGGCTCCTGAACAAACAGCCAGGAGGGAGAGAACATGCCAGTTGGGCATGTGTCTCTGCCAGGGTCCTACATGAGTGTAGGCCGAACTCCTGACAGGGCATAATCTTCTAGAACAGGTTGGTAATGGTAGGAAGATGGAGTCAGGGACACTGGACTGTGAAACAGATATATTATGTAGTGAGGCTGGCACAAGTCTAGTGAGCTGATAATGTGCAGTTCAAAAAAAGGGAGGGGGGGTCAGATACATTAGGCGTATTAATTAAACACTTAAATATGAAGCAGTGTCAGGGACTGCATGTACAGAAATTATACAAGGGTAAGATGTGCTCAGTCTCTGTACTGAAAACAAACTGCCCAAAATATATTTTAAAAACCCTTCTTCTTTTTGACTCAAACCTCTTCACCTTCATCTTCAGGCAGGTAACATCCTTATAAAGTAGCCATTTTGTGTGTGCCTATTACAGTTACAGGGACGCGGGTGGTGCTGTGGGTTAAACCACAGAGCCTAGGACTTGCCGATCAGAAGGTCGGCGGTTCGAATCCCCGCAACGGGGTGAGCTCCCGTTGCTCGGTCCCTGCTCCTGCCAACCTAGCAGTTTGAAAGCATGTCAAAGTGCAAGTAGATAAATAGGTGCCACTCTGGCGGGAAGGTAAACGGCGTTTCCGTGCGCTGCTCTGGTTCGCCAGAAGCGGCTTAGTCATGCTGGCCACATGACCCGGAAGCTGTACGCCGACTCCTTCAGCCAATAAAGCAAGATGAACGCCGCAACCCCAGAGTCGGTCACGACTGGACCTAATGGTCAGGGGTCCCTTTACCTTTACCCATTACCTTTATTACAGTTACTGTACGAAGGCAGATTAATAAATGAATCATTGTCGTATAGTAGATAAGAACCACAGACTCCTATGAAAAAACCACCTCTGGTACGGGATGTAAGCAAGCAGCAAAGCATGCTTTGTATTCGTTCATCTTCCCCCATCTCCTTTCTATAGTGTGGGTTGTCAAAGAGGGGAATTTGTTTAGTTGGAAAATCTGCTTTAAAAAAGCAACCCTCTTGTCATGCTCCTTGGCAAGTCAGACAATGGGGTTCGTAATAGGTTGGGCTTTTTTCTTTGTTTTTAAGTAAGGCCATCACTGAAATATCCTGGGTTTTTAGACCCCAGTACGTATTAACTTGCCAGAATGTGGTTTAACTGGTTAGCAGAGTGCAGTCATGGAACGTCAGCTACCCTTGGCATGCAAAGATATTCCAGACAAAAAGGCTGGGTATAAATTTAGTAAACAAATAAATAGCAGTGACATAGTCTGCACTGTTGATCACAAACAAGATAATTTAGGGTATATAATTGCTCCTGAACCCTGGGGTGGGATGGAGAAGCAACTATTTTGATGTTGCTGTCATTCAGCCCAATAAATCATATTGTTTTCCCTATTGCGTGTGTAAGAAATATAAAATAAGTCAGACTGGTTTTTTTAGTGTGGTGGTTGGGCCGCCAGCAAAGGCTGTGCTGTGCTGCCTATTTTGAATTTCAAGCAAGGTAGCACAAACTTCTCCCACGAATATCCAGCGTCTGCTGAGCAATGCAAGATGCAGCTGCGGCTGGAAGGGGCTGGCGATGTTCCGAGGACTCCGCAGAGCCCTCTTCAAAATAGTTGTGCGGCTCTATAGAAATTCCATGAAAAAATCCAGTGCAATCCCTTCAGGATCCCACAAACCACATCTGCAGGGTTCCAAAAACTTCTTAGCTGCGGGCTTTATGGGGAAATAAGCTACTGGTTTAATCAGTCAGATGTTATTGTAATCCTAGATTGGAGAGAGAAAGAGAGAGATAACAGTATGAGCCAAGAACGGGCTTGATGTAGGGTTCCCAAATGTCTGTTTGACATAACCAAGATCTTTGGGTAGATGCTTGCAATTTTCTTTTTTTGGGGGGGGGGTAATAATTAATGCCCTTCTTTTGCACCATTCAGACTACTGTGGCTGTAGTACACCAGGAAATATAGGGAGCATTGTAGTAACACTGTCCTGTGAAGGAGTCAATGGTTTTTTGGGAAGGACAGTAAGATGGGCAGATCAGAAGAGTCCTTATTGGCACTTCTAGATATTTAATTGAACTGTTTTCCATTCCAATTGCCAATGCAAGGCATATATGGCTTTCGCCATAGAAATGAAACAAAGCACCTGTAGAGTGGACTGTTCAGAGTCAACCTTCACTTTAATTACTTAAAGTACTTCTTCTTCTTCTTCTTCTTCTTCAATCACTCGTAGCTGAGTAAGATTGTCTTCCATAAACACAGTCTTAACAGTGAGTCCGTAAGTGACTGTGGAGGCCAATTCTGGATCCACACGTCCTTCCACAGTGGGGACATAGGTTTCCAGGCAGGGGTTTGCCAAGCGTGCCTTCCTCTTAGCACATTTCCCCCTTTCACCCAAATTTCAAGCGTCTTCAAAGCCCACTGAAGACATTGGTTCCTGGGCGGGAGTTGATCACATTGTGGATTTGCCAAGCATGCCTTCCTCTTAGCACGTTTCTCCCTTGCGTTCTGTTTTCGAGTGTCTTCAAAGTCCATGACACCTTGGGTAAAGGCTGTTCTCCAATTGGAGAGCTCACATGCCAGTGTTTCCCAATTGTTGGTGTTTATACTACAGTTTTTTAGAATTGCCTTGAGAAAGTCTTTAAACCTCTTTTGTTGACCACCAGCATTACGCTTTCCATATTTAAGTTCGGAATAGAGTAGTTGCTCTGGAAGATGATAATCAGGCATCCGCAAAACATGACCAGTCCAACGAAGTTGATGTTGAAGAATCATTGCTTTGACACTGGCGATCTTTGCTTCTTCCAGTACACTGGCATTAATTTTACTTAAAGTGCAGGCCATGTATGACCGCAGTCTTTGTTTAATGTCTATGCTTCACAAATCCTGCTGATTAAATTTCCATTTTTTCCCTCCCTGCTCCTTTTCTTTCTGATGCGGACCTTATACACTCTTGCTGTTACTTAAACCTGACCTACGTTGGGTTCGCCTTCCCTTTTTGGCACATGAAAATGGCAGGGAGTAACCCTGACGGCAGCTATTGGTGGAGCGGATATGCCTGTGGTGATCACTGTACTCAACAGCTACTCTGGCTGGGCCTTGTGCGCAGAGGGGTTTCTTCTGGACAACAACCTGATGACCATTGTTGGAGCCTTGATTGGTTCTTCCGGAGCTATCCTGTCTTACATCATGTGTGTGGTAAGTAGGGGCAGGGGGAAAATTTGAATCAGTTCTCCTTTGAAGGTGAATGTGTCTAATTTGCGCTTTCCAACCAGAGAACTGAAGCACAGCCAACCTGTGGAACTCACACTTCTCCAAATTTTGCCACACAGTTCTCCAGCCAAGTACAAAAATGCATATCTACTAGGGTGAAATGTGCATAAGAATGCACATCATGATTATATATATATATATATATATATATGCATTACAGTAGAGGAATTTGCTTTGTGAAATTTTGTATATTGGGCAAAACTGCATGCAGATGTGTATATTAGGAGAAATCTGCAGTAGAATGCCAGTGAATTTTCATGAACTTTTTTTTTTAAAAAAAGTGAGAATTTGTTTTCCTTCAAAAAAAATGCAAACTGATTTGGGAATGCAGAGAACTGAACTTAAGATTGGAAAGGCGAAAAACTGAGAGAAACCAAAATATACAAGATTCACTGATCCCCAGTATAAGATGAGTATAGGCACCCTGTGGTTGGTGTGTTTTCATTTTTCATTTAGCAAGGCAATAATTTCATGGCTACCCCACTTTATCTAGTAGCTGGAGCAACCCACCCAAATGGGCAGGGTATAAATAATAAAATTATCAGCATCGCCACCATCATTAAGTCACTAGGTGTCAGCTGCCACATCATCAATGTCCTTGTGAGGAAAGAGTACTGGACATATATGCTGGGTTTGTTTGTCTGTTGTTTTGCAACTTTAAAAAATCATTGGCAAATATACACGTTGAGGAGGGAAAACAGGCCAACCTCTCTCCCTGTCATATACAGTGGTACCTCGGGTTAAGAACTTAATTCTTTCTGGAGGTCTGTTCTTAACCTGAAACTGTTCTTAACCTGAAGCACCACTTTAGCTAATGGGGCCTCCTGCTGCTGCCGTGCTGCCGGAGCCCAATTTCTGTTCTCATCCTGAAGCAAAGTTCTTAACCTGAGGTACTATTTCTGGGTTAGCGGAGTCTGTAACCTGAAGCGTCTGTAACCCGAGGTACCACTGTACACACACAACCTGACAGGACACGTCTCAGTCTCCACCTTGGATGATAAAGATGTATCTAGCCTTGCTAGCTCTACAAAGACAATCAGTCAGCAGTACCCATTAAAGGAAAAACAGGGAACCTGTGGCCCTCCGAATGTTGCTGTAGTACAACTCTCCTCATCCCTCACAATTGGCCATGCTGGCTGAGCTTGATGGGAATTGGAGTCCAACGACACAGGCTTCCCACCCCTACATTATAGGAACAGGTTTAGGCACTGCTTTTTTATTTAAAAAAATGTTTAGGGGAACTCTCATTTCCCTATTCCTATTGAAATACTGCCCCCCAATGAGGCCAAACTTAGATTCACAAAATGTTTAGGGGTATGCGTACCCCTTGCATCCCCCAGAAAAAAATGCACTGGGTTTAGGTGTTAACAAAACAGACTGTGCAGTTATAGTGTGTAACAGTGGTTTGGTTTACTTTCCTTATCTATGAATAAGAATTATGAGTAAATACCTAACCATAGTTGATCACAAACCAGGATATGAAACCATGAGTTTGAAAGCAATGGGTTGTATCCAACTAAATTCTACTCAAGGATAGAACCATTAAAATTAATAGACCTCAGTTAGTCCTGTCCATACTCTAATGTGGATACAATCTCCTGGCTTTAATTAACCATGTTTAAGCATTCAGTAAAGCAATGGTTAATGTAGTTTTACTACCTCTCCATTCACCCCAGGTGGCAAGCAGATATCCCAAGTGGTTTTGGTTAGACCTGACATTTGCTAATATATGTCTAATGGTTTGTCCAGGCCATGAACCGATCTTTGCCAAATGTCATTTTGGGTGGATACGGTACAACATCAACAGCTGGAGGAAAACCCATGGAAATAGTTGGAACACACACTGAAGTTGGAATCGATCAAACTGTTGACATGATCAAGGAAGCTAATTCGATCATCATTACACCTGGTAAGAGTTCGACAATGCTTTATTAAATTGTTTAGTAGTTATGCACATGGGCCATGAAAACGTTATTATTCAGGTTCTTGTTCTACTGTTATCTGTGCAGTTCCCAAATATCCATATTTATTTTCCCAGTTAACAATTAACTTTTCACTATATGGAGTGCAAAGGTAAGCAATCTCTAATTACCTACTTGTTAAGGCAAATGCTGTTAGTCACATCAGTCTCTGCTGACATCTGTGCCTCAGCTGAAATGATTAGAAGACCATATGAGGTGAGGTTGGTTGGGCCACTTAGTGGTCAAGGCTGAGAACTGAACTTCAGTTGTGTGCTGAGACAAACAAACAATTTGACCTGGAATGAGTCTGTACCTCAGAAAAGTGCGCAATATCACTGACCAGAAATGTCCTTTTCTAAAACAGTGGGAAGGAGACTTGGAGAAATTTCTGAAACTGAAAGCTGATTCAGGATGTAAGAAGGCTACATTTTCCTTTCTACCCTTTGTTCATTGCATGCAGCACTGTTTCCATTCCACCAGAGTTCATCTTCTGCTAAAACTGCATTACTTGTCTTGCTGTCTGCGCTGGCAAAATGATTTAACTTATGTAATTTACGTAAGAAATTACATTGTCATTCTATTATTCCACATTATTCGTTTCACTGAAAACAAAAAATAATGCAATTTGGGGGACGTGGATGCAATTGATTATGTATCGTTTGCAGACTAAAAACAACAAAATCATATATCGATGTTATTAGCTGGATTGATTTCTGTTCCAGAGAGGGGACAAATAAGCCAACATTGGCAATTTCTGCTCCCATTTCTGTTTTTTGTCAGAATTCTCTGGCATCCCAGTTCTATCAGATTCTAGATGGAGAAGGTTTAGACAGGGGTGGAGGAAGGGGTGTGTGGTGGGTGCAGGCCGCCCCAGGTGTCACCACTCAGGGGGGTGACAAAATGCTGGGCAGCACTCACCACGGGGCCTTCAGCGCGCCCAGGCCACACGTCTCTCAGTGGCTTGAGCATGCGCAGATTCCACATTGCCCAACGGTCTGCCTGCTGCCTTCCCCCCAGCTGTAGGGAGACTGGGAGAAGGCAGGCAGATTCTGGAGGCCCTGCCCCATCCCGCCCCTATGGGTGGCTTGCCCCACTACTGGGTGCACCACACCAGGCGCCCGAGTGGCTTCCTCCACCACTGGGTTCAGAAGCAAACCAGAGTTGAGCTTCTCATCTTTCTCCAGCTTAGCAAAAAAAGCAGGAATGGAGCTTCAAGTTCAGGAGCTTCAAGAGGAGAATGGGTTTTTCTATTTTGTCTTCAAGAAGCCATCTGTCCTCCTGGGCAAGACAGAGCAGGTGAGGAAAAGTCAGGATGGTGCCAAAGTCATCTTCACTCTTCTGACGCCAGCTTCTTTTCTGTGTGGCAGAGCTTGAAGGGCATAAATGACACCTGGAGTTGCTTCATTTAGTGACTTGAACATGCATTCTGTCTGGAATAGACTAATAGCTCTTCTGTGGCCCTTCTTCTTCATTATTACAGGGCTGGGAAGCATAATGACTCCAGGGGGGTTGATGCTATTCTGATTTTTTCTGTCCATTTCCAAGCTACATTATTTGACCATGAGACACTGTACCACGTGGTCTTTGAATTCTCCAGAAAAGCATTCCTCCTCTTATTTTTTATAGGAAACCAGAAAAATATGTCCTACTGGATGAGCCTGAGTTCATAGCAAAAAAGAAACAAACCAAAAAGAAGATGCAAGTCACTGATCTCATTGACAGGGAAAATTCCCCTGCTAGGGGCATTGAGTTGTTTGCAGGAGCATTCAATTAAACCAGCTGGTGGTCTTGGCAGGACAGCTTCAGCCTGGATGCTTGAGCCAGGCCTATCTCTTCTTGGGCTCTAATAGTTCAAACCTCTTGCAGGAACAGAAAATGAACATGTCTAAGTCCATTATTCCCCATCTAAACATACTGCTTTTGAGGGAGGTGGGATGAGAGAGAATGAATTTAATACTTCAGAGATGTTTTTTCAGTAATGCTTTAAAATAGGGTTACCAGACGTCCTCATTTCCTGGGGACAGTCCCCGGACTTGCAAATAAGTCCCCGGACAAATTCCGTCCCTGGAATGTCCCCGGATTTCATCTAATGTCCCCGGGAAACGCATCAGCGGCAGTCTCTCAACAGCCCGGAGCAGTTGGCTCTGGCTGGCTTCAGGAGATGCTCAGAAGTCCCCATATGATGGTGGTGCAGGGGCTCTAAGATGCAGCTGCCGGGCTGCCTCCACCTTCCCTGACCCCAGAAACTAAGCTGTGAAGGGAGGCTTCATGCTGCCTATCGGAGCTTGCGTGCAAGTAGGAGGGGGCAGGGATCTCTCAGTTAGGCAACGGGAAGCCTCGCTTCCCAGCTGAGGGATCCCTGCCCTCTCCTGCTTGCACACAAGTAGGAATGGGATTGGGGCTGCTCTGATGAGAAGGGAGGCATCGCGCTGCCCGAGCCTCGCCGCCGTCGCTGCCGCTGTTGGCCCTCCTCCGCCTTCCATGCCTGACCCAACGCTCACTGCTTCCCCACCACCACTGTTATGTACTGAAGTTCTCACCCTGGGCCAGCAGGGGAATACTGTAGATACTTATGCAAATGAAGGATCGAAAAGTGACGTTCGGTGATTGGATAGTTTTGTATGCAAATGAAGGATCAAAAAGTGACATTCAGTGATTGGATAGTTTTAGAATGTTGCAACAGTTACAATTGTTCTGTAGCTCTATATAAGCAGGCTGACTGAGCTCCTCAGTTAGTCCTGTTCCAGCTTACAAAATAAAGAGCTGCTTTGGAGAAATCGCTGTGTCGTCTGCTATGTCAACCCACAACTTAACAACCACCACCACCACCACCGAAGAACCAACAACTCAGGGGCTGCCCAGGCTCATGGAGAAAGGAGATAGACGCCTCAGAGGAAGGGGAAACGTGGTGGTTGAGGTCAAGGCGGCGGCCACCCGTCTGCCACCGCCATCGCTGCAGCATCAAAGACCTGAATGTGTGTTTATTTATTTATTTATTTATTTATTTAATCAACCAACCAATCAATCAATCAATCAATCAGTCCCCGGATTCATTGAAAAAAATCTGGTAACCTTACTTTAAAGTATATATTTTACATGCTTGGAGTGCTCAGATATTTCCTCCTGGTCATAATACCAAAATTCCTCTCCCTCAAGAGATGGTAGAACTTTGTGCAATGAAAGTTTGTAGGGGAAAACTTCATCTGGAACTAAAGACTGAGTTCTGAATTCAACACTGCTGAGTGTTTGGAGGGTTGGGAATCCTCTGGTTGTTTCCTAGTAGGGTTTTGGCAGTGGGTTGTATTGGATTTCTTTATGCTACCCCCACCTCCATTTGCTCCTAAATGTCTGCCTTAATTTTCATACCGTTGGGTTGATGTTCTATGATTGTTACATACTCTGGTAAGACTTTTTGCTTATAGATGGGCCACTGTGGACCCCTGGTATATATTTGCAGCCAGATAAAAGGGCCCCAGAATCTTTGTTTAAATCTAGGGCTGGTGATGGTGGTCAGAGTAGCTGGGGGCCTGGAACCTCCTAGCGCTGCTGGCTTTCACAGTTGTCTTCTCTGAGCATGCAAACAGCGACCAGAATAACTAGAGATGGAGCAGCATTTTCCCATTTCCCCCCAAAAGGGGGACCCAGACTTGGCCCTGTGTCAGTGGGGGTGGGCCCAGCTTTTGCCCAACGATAGTAATTTATTATTTATAATAAATTACTCTGGGCGCCCACTCTGGGCGGCTTCCAACAGAATATTAAAATACAATAGTCTATTAAACATTAAAAGCTTCCCTAAACAGGGCTGCCTTCAGATGTCTTCTAAAAGTCTGGTAGTTGTTGTTCTCTTTGACATCTGGTGGGAGGGCGTTCCACAAGGCGGGTGCCACTACCAAGAAGGCCCTCTGCCTGGTTCCCTGTAACTTGGCTTCTCGCAGCGAGGGAACCACCAGAAGGCCCTCAGCGCTGGACCTCAGTGTCCGGGCAGAACGATGGGGGTGGAGACGCTCCTTCAGGATGGCATGTTCTGGTGCTTGGCCTGCCAGGTGACGAGGGAACACACTGAAACTATATTGCCTAAAGTGTTCCAAACCTAAAGCTTTCCACTACTTACTGGGACAGTGTGCAGTTAAATTTACTGCCCCTGAATATGACACAGACTGTGCAAGACATGCCAGCTACTCTCTTTGACAGAATAGCATAAATAACAAAAAGGGGAGGACCATTTTTTTTGTCCCATGAGTTTTTAAAGTTGCACCACAGGAAAAGACAGCAAATGAAGAGAGATGAGTGTTAAAGGGATAAATGTGAACATGCACTTTGATATGTGCTGCATACACAACCAAACATTTAAAGCACATCTATTTCCCCCCGAGAGAATTCTGGGAACTGTAGTTTATTGAGGGTGCTAGGAACTACAGCTCTGTGGGAGGCTAAACTACAGTTCCCTGGATTCTTTGGGGAAGCCATATGCTTTGAATGTCGGTGTGTATGCTGCCTTAGATTTGATTGGGAATTAAGACCTGGGAGATATTAAGCAAGTGCTTAAGCTCTGATTTCTTTTCTCTCGTCATTATAGGTTGGGGCCTTTGTGCAGCCAAAGCTCAGTATCCTATTGCTGACATGGTAAAGATGCTTAATGAACAAGGGAAGAAAGTCAGGCAAGTGTGATCAATATGCTGGTATAAACAGGTTATATTACTAATAAGTAAATTAGCTTTAGTCCCCGGAGATCTGTTGTGATCTGCAACCATTAACTCTACAGTAACAGCTTTGATGGCGCTCTTATGGAGTGAGATAATTCTTTAAAAAGATGACCATGCTATGTGGAGGCATATCATAAGACCTGTTTGTATCTACCCTTCATCCATGAGAAATGGCTGGCCGTTTCTTTTCCTTCTGTCTTCATTCACCTCCTTTCATTTCTCTCCTCAATTACTGGGTCCTGCTAACGAGAAACTTCACAAAACTCGAACTCATAGCTAACAGCAGCAGTTGTTTTTTGTGGTGGGGAATGAGTTGCTTGTACAGTGGTACCTCGGTTTAAGAACACTCCTGTTTATGAATGATTCTGTTTACGAATTCCGCAAAACTGAAAGTAGTTTTCCAGTTTGCGAACTTTACCTCGGTCTAAAACGGAAACTGAGTGGTGGAAGGGCACCAGCGGCAGGAGGCCTCATTAGGGAAAGCACAGAACAGATTGGGTTTAAGAACAGACTTCAGGAACGGATTAAGTTCGTAAACCCAAGTACCACTGTACAGTACTCATGTTGTGGGTGCCAGCACAAAATGGCTGCCCATGGCATAAAAAAAAAAGTGACTGTACTCTGTGAGTACCATCACAAAAGGCCACTGGTTAACAGAACAGAACAAACTGCTTTGCTAGTTCAAAAGGTTATAAAGAGTCAGTCCAGTGTATTTGGAGAGCAATTTTATGATGAGCCACATCTACTGAAAGCCCTGTCTTCCTGTCTTCTTTTGCACTGGACCACTCTGGTCGTGCAGCCATGAATGGCATGGAGCATCTACACATTAAAAATTGTGGCAACATTTGCCCATTTTCTCCTCTGCACCCTATTGTGCTCTGCCACCACAACAAATAGCAACATGTTCCTTGTTCATTATTTATTTATTTATTTATTTATTTATCACCTTTATAGACTGCCTTTCTGCCAAGGTATTTTACGCTTCCTTAGGCTGCCGGAAGTCTACATTTCCCTCCATCTCAGAACACTGCCGTTCCTCCCCTAGGAATACAGAAAGCTGCCTTAAACAGAATCAGACCAAGTTTCATGATTGTTATCACATCTAGTTGGGCTGTTTGAGTTCTGGACATGGATGAGGGACATGTGGATATGGAACTCTGCTTAGGTATGAATCTTGGTAGGAGTAATTTAGCCAATAATAATAATAATGATGATAATAATAATAATTTTTTATTATTTATACCCCTACCATCTGTCTGGGTTTCCCCAGCCACTCTGGACGGCTCCCAACAGAATATTAAAAACACGATAAAACATCAAACATTAAAAACTTCCCTAAACATGGTTGCCTTGAGATGTCTTCTAAAAGTCCGATAGTTGTTTATTTCCTTGACATCCGCTGGGGAGGGCATTCCACAGGGCGGGCGCCACTACTGAGAAGGCCCCCTGCCTGGTCCCCTGTAACCTGTCTCCTGGGGGTGGAGATGCTCCTTCAGGTATACTGGGCCAAGGCCGTTTAGGGCTTTAAAGGTCAGCACCAACACTTTGAATTGTGCTCAGAAACGTACTGGGAGCCAATGCAGATCTCTCAGGACCGGTGTTATGTGGTCCTGGCAGCCTCTCCCAGTCACCAACCTAGCTGCCGCATTCTGGATTAGTTGTAGTTTCCGGGTCACCTTCAAAGGTAGCCCCACGTAGAGCGCATTGCAGTAGTCCAAGCAGGATATAACTAGAGCATGCACCACTCTGGCGAGACAGTCCGTGGGCAGGTAGGGTCTCAGCCTGCGTACCAGGTGGAGCTGGTAGACAGCTGCCCTGGACACTGAATTGACCTGTGCCTCTATGGACATCTGTGAGTCCAAAATGACTCCCAGGCTGCGCACCTGGTCCTTCAGTTGCCCCATTCAGAACCAGGGACTAATTAAACTCTCTTTCCTTAGTGTACCTCACAGATATTAGCAGAGTGACTGAAATAGATCGGACCAGAGTCCAGAGAGAAAAGAAACTGATCCTAATTTACTCAGCGTGAGCTGAATAAAAGCAGCACATAATATGAGGATAAATAAACAGAGAACTTTTTTCTTTCATAGGGCACATAGGGTAAAAACTGATTAAGAAGTACTTTTCCCTCCTACACTTGCAATTGTGAAAACTCAGCTGACACTTTCTTACTGACACTTAACTCCCAACTAACTACAGCCTCCAGCCAATTGGAATTTGCTGTCATTCCGACCAATAACAGACCTAACTCCTTAAGACTCTCGCTGAATAGTCCCTGCTATTGCACTTCTCACAATAGGTTCCGACCATCTGTTTCAAGCTGAGAACAGTGCTCACCCATTGAAACTGCCTTTCACAAATGCCTTTGCTACCCATCACTCTCTCCTTAGTGGTTCAATCAGGAGGTAGGCAAGCCTGGAGCTGGCCTGCCGCCGCCTGCGTAGCATTGCTAACATCTATCAGTTTCTTTTTATTAGTTCAGCATGTCTTGGACGCAATGTGGCCATTCCTTTTCTCTCTTTGTTTCCAGGTTTGGCATCCATCCGGTGGCAGGCCGTATGCCAGGGCAGCTGAACGTTCTGTTAGCAGAAGCCGGTGTCCCTTATGATGTTGTGCTGGAAATGGACGAGATAAATGAAGATTTCCCAGGTAAAGAATGAGGGTGGAGAGAGAGAGAAATAAATAACAGCTTATCTTTTATTTAAACCATGCTGAGAAAGTTAGTTGTATTGTGTGCTTTTGCAATTAGGCCAAAGAAAGACTCTCCTCCCTGGAAGAGAGGGGAGTGGTTGTGGGCGGGAGCCCGAGCTCCGCCCCGTAGCAGGGGGCAGTAGCCCCCTGCCTCCCCCACTCACCTGGCTGGCGCCCACGCCCATCGGCAGGCACCCAACCAGGTGCCACCGAGGGGCGTGTTCAGCAGCCTATGTGCTGCGGCGCCAGCCCCTCCTCGGCCTCATTCTCCTCTCCGTCGTCTCATCGCGATTCACCCACCCTCCACTCCCTTCAAGCTCAGGGTCTTAGTTCCTTGACCTTGCTATGGACCTTAGGTTGGTCGCCCTGGTTGTCCAGGGGGCCTGGTAGGAATTTTTCCATTTGGCATTAGGCTTTTTGGTTTTTTCGCCTACCTCATAGCAATCGCCACAACTTTCGTGGTATTGGTGGGTAGGTTAGGCATTGGAATAATGTGTTGTGGTGTGTCGAAGAGCTAGGTGTGGCCATCGCCTATGCCTTCAATTTTTGGGTATTCCGTTAAAGGAATCCGGCGGTCGTGTACTCTGTCCGATGCCTGCTTGGTGGGAGGCCATGGCACGAACCTCGGTGACATCAGGGGAGAGCCTATAGTTAGATTAGCATCAACAGGCTCCACCTACTGGTGAATAAACCCCCTTGTTTTAGACATCCAATGCCTAAGCCAATACCTTATCACTGCTGTAATCAATAAAGTTGTGGCCTTTTCTTGCCCATTAACCTTATATCACGTGTCCTTGTGTATTCATTCCACATTGCGGGGGTCGGGTCCTCGAACCACAATAATCATGCTGTCTCAAGTGCTATTTGCCCTTGTCTCCTATCCTCCTCTGACTTTTCCCATAGAAGCTCTCCAGGTATCAACTTTAGCTGAGCCCCATAGCAATCTTTTTTTTTTAAAAAAAAAAATATTTTCCATACATAAACATAACAGAAGAAAAAGCCAACAATAATAAAGAAAAAAGAATTAAACGAAAAAAGAAAAAAGAAAAAAGAACATAAAATACATCAAATCACCACAAAAACTGAAACTTAATTAATTACTCAAAATCCATCTTCATAAACATATTACTTGACTTCCTCAAATCTCTTCCATCTGAGTTTCTTAGTAATTATATATAGCAGTTTCCAATATCATTATTTCATAAAACAATATCACAGTCATAACCATATTTCCTAACTTTTCTTATCGTACATTTTCTTATTTGTTTATTTAATCCCAATTTAATCCTAGGCCTAATCGATTCTTTCAAGTGATTACATATCTTTAATATTACAATATTTATTCAAATAGTCTTTAAATTTCTTCCAGTCTTCTTGGTATTCCTCTTCTTTCTGGTAATGGATTCTCCCGGTGAGATCAGCCAGCTCCATAAACTCCCTCATCTTTATCTGCCATTCTTCTACCGTTGGTAGTTCTTGTGTTTTCCATTTTTTGGCTAGTAAAATCCGTGCAGCAGTTGTGGCATACAAAAATACTTTAACATCTTTTTTGGGCAGTTCAGAACCTGTTATTCCAAGGAGAAAGGCCTCTGGTTTCTTCATAAAAGTATATTTCATCATTTTTTTTAATTCATTATAATTTTTTTCCCAGAAGTCTTTAACCTTGGAGCAAGTCCACCACATATGAGAGAAAGTACCTTCTTTTTCTTTACATTTCCAACATGAATTATCACAATTGTGGTAGATCTTCGCCAATTTAACGGGGTTAAGTACCATCTATACATCATTTTCATAACATGAGCCCCATAGCAATCTGCACCAGCTACACACCTGAAGCCTACACCCTAGGTGTACTACTATTTGTTCAAACCTCTCTCAGTGGCTTTGGGCCATCATATTGCGAGCATCAGATTTGCAGAGGGCTATTCTGGAAAGCGGTTCTGCTTGTGTAGCATACTTTCTCAGCTGACTTCAGAGGTGGTCTGCTTCCCCATACTTTCTCTTCTAGAATGAGCCGAGAGATGCAAGAGCCTTTTGATGTTGCATTGGGGAGGTCAAGTTTTATAGCGTGATGCTGCTGGACAAGAATTAAATGATCAAGCTAACAATGCATCTATGAATCAGCAGCTTACAGCTGTCAAGCTGGTGCTCCAGCAAGTCTCCTGCGTAAAATCTCTTTAAGCAATGAAAGAAGCAGAACGCTTGTGGGAATCAGAAGGCAGCCAAAAAGAGAACGGAAAATGAATTTCAAAAAGGAGCTCGGAAGTAATCTCAAGCCTCCGTCTTAAAAATCTGTGCTTTGAAATGAAAGTGTCCCCCCACCAAAATCCAGATGCTCATAAATTATAATTTAAATTATATAAATTAATCTTACCCTTCCTATTTCATTAAAAGGCTGCTACTTTTGTATTCCAAAACTGATCTAGGTAAACCATCTGGGCCACTCGCATCATATGAAAAGTAACTTTTCGAATCAAGTTGTAAATATTGAATCTCACACTTCTTAACACCGTTCTTGAGTTCAGCTAATTGAGAAGATTGCCCATTGCTTCTTTGGAAGAGGGCATGGCATTAAGTCATGAGTATTCCTTTGTAATAATTTTCAGCTGTCAATCAGAGTTCATTGTTGGTCCTTCAGTGAAGGGACTTAACCCTGTGAAATTGGCTAGGCCACTGTGGTAGAGACTACTATCCCTCCTGCATCATACAGATGGCATAATGTATGACCCAGGCACTCAGCAGAAGGGACAAATTGTGTCAATTTTTTCCTGTTTGTCTGAGGAAGAGAAATAACAAACATAAGACTCAAGTGCGATTGAGCATCAGCATGGAGTGCCTAAGTCTTCTGTTACAGCTGATGACACACAGCTCTACTTCTCCTTTACATCTGCAAGTGTTCTAGATTCAGGTAGGTAGCCATGTTGGTCTGATGCAGTTGAAATAAATTTTAAAAAATAAAAAATTGTCCAGTAGCACCCTAGAGACCAACTAAGTTTGTTCTGGGTATAAGCTTTTGTGTGCATGCACACTTCTTATACCCAGAACAAACTTAGTTGGTTTCTTAAGGTGCCACTGGACAATTTTTTTATTTATTTCATCTGCAGGTGTGGCAGGTGTGGCAGTAGAAGTGCTGGACCATTGTCTTGCCTCAGTAATGGACTGGATAAGAGGCAATAAACTGAAGCTCAATCCAGAGAAAACTGAGGCAGTGTTAGTGGGTGGTATCCCGGACTGGAGGCGTGAAAGATTTCCTGCTTTTGATAGGGTTACACTCCTGGTGAAGGAGTGGATATGCAGATTGGAGGTGCTTCTGTTGTTATTGCTTGAGTCTCAGGTGGCTCATCGTGAACATTTAGATGTGGTGGCATGTGCCCTAGTTGGCTTGAGGGAGTTTTCCTTCAGATGTTTGGTTGAATGTCTCCCTCCCTATGTACAAGTCCTGAACTAAGAAAGACAAAACCTCTCTGTTCCTTTCTCCTCATTGTTTCTGTTCAATTTCTTTATCAGTTTTTCTTTTCTCTCTGGCCTCCGGATTTATATGTTTATAAGATTTATATGCTTAGATGTTTTATCTGTCTCCGCATCCCAAGGGAATTAAGCAGTTGTCTGCCAGCGAGTTTGAAAGTCCTGACAAAAGACAGTAGCTTTTCACGTTTCCGAAGTGTTGATGAGTTTTCTTCTGCCTCTCAGACACAGATCTGACTTTGGTAATTGGTGCCAACGACACTGTGAACTCTGCAGCGCAAGAAGATCCAAATTCAATAATAGCTGGTATGCCTGTATTGGAGGTCTGGAAATCTAAGCAGGTAAGTAATGGCAAGGGATTGATTCTTTTGTGATAGCCTCCAACAGAATTCCCTTTACATCTCAACCCATGAGAATCGGGCACAGGTTCCTCATTCTTGATGGATCCTTGGCCTGTTTTGACAGGGCTAGTCTTACGTCATGAAGAACATGCTTTTTACAAAGGAAGAGTAAGACTGTATTATGGCATGTGTACCTAATTGGCTCTTCTGTCTACTTCACTTAGTTACAGGTACTTACGCCCAGTTAAAAATGGAAACGTTTCCACTAAAGTTTAGGGTTGCCATATTTCAAAGAGTAAAAACCAGGACACCCTGAAAGTTGTTGATCTTTTTTAACAAAAACCCCCAAAACACTTTTTTTCAATTGACTTGGTTCCCCCCCAGACATCAATTCCGCCTTTGGAATTGTATAGACATTTGGCAGCCTTACCAAAGTTATCTTCCTTAACATTTCCATGTCTAAAGCTTTAAGGCACTTCAATTCACAGCTGTATGTGGTAATATCTTTAAGTGCTTGAATACTCACTTTTATGGAGTTAAGCCACGTAGAATTGATGGTTTCAACCATATAATAATTAAACTATCCATAGACTTTTAAATTGGGGGGTGGTGGTATTGTTTTTGTTTGTTATTATGGTATGTATTTTTGTGTTTTTGTATTGTGAACAATCCTGTGATCCTCGGATGAAGGGCTGTATAGAAATTTAAGAAATAATGATAATAATATGGTTTCAGAGTAGGTACGCTGTGATTGCTTGAGTATCTCTCTATTCATGCCGCCATTTTGTTTCTCCACCAGGTCATTGTCATGAAGCGCACCCTGGGAGTTGGGTATGCTGCAGTTGACAACCCCATTTTTTACAAGCCCAATACCTCAATGTTGCTTGGTGATGCCAAGAAAACCTGTGATGCTTTACAAGCCAAAATTAGGGAATCTATTTCTACCCATTAGTATTCTGTGTTTTGTGTAAAAACATAGGGCACCAGCCACCCAACAATAAACCTTGTTTAGTACCATTAATTTCATTGGTTGAATTTATTTATTATAACTTATTTAATGCATTATTTGTACCTGGTTCTTCAGCCACAGAAGGGCTCCTGGAGCAGCTTACAAATATCAGGAATAAGACAGCACAGAAAGTTGAAATCAAGGCAACTAAAAAGAGGGCAACTTTGACCGGACTGTGTCTATAATTTGGTATTGTTTAGGAAATAGGTTTGGTGGTAGCTGCAGTCTTTTTTATATATATACAGCTGTGTCCGACAGACAGCTAGAAGAACCTGAGGTATTGGATCATGTTAGTAGTTTGCGGCTTCTGTAAAGGTAAAGGACCCCTGGTCGGTTAAGTCCAGTCAAAGGTGACTATGAGGTTGCGGCACTCATCTTGTTTTTAGGTCGAGGGAGCGGGCATTTGTCCACAGACAGCTTTCTGGGTCATGTGGCCAGCACGACTAAACTGCTTTTGGTGCAACGGAACACTGTGACAAGTGCCAGAGTGCATGCGACGGGGTGAGCTCCTATTGCTCTGCCCCAGCTCCTGCCAACCTAGTAGTTCAAAAGCATGCCAGTGCAAGTAGATAGAGAGCCAGTGTGGTGTAGTGGTTAAGAGCGATAGACTCGTAATCTGGGGAACCGGGTTCGCGTCTCTGCTCCTCCACATGCAGCTGCTGGGTGACCTTGGGCCAGTCACACTTCTTTGAAGTCTCTCAGCCCCACTCACCTCACAGAGTGTTTGTTGTGAGGAAGGAAGGTAAAGGAGAATGTTAGCTGCTTTGAGACTCCTTAGGGTAGTGATAAAGCAGGATATCAAATCCAAACTCTTCTTCTTCTTCAAGTAGATAAATAGGTACCGCTGCGATGGGAAGGCAAACGGTGTCTCCGTGCGCTCTGGCTTCCGCCACTGTGTTCCGTTGTGCCAGAAGTGCTTTAATCCTGCTGACCACATGACCCGGAAAGCTGTCTGTGGACAAACGCCAGCTCCCTCGACCTAAAAACAAGATGAGTCGCCTTTGACTGGACTTAACTGTCCAGGGGTCCTTTACCTTTTACCTTTATTTTTCTGGCTTCTGTGCCTTTGTGGTTGGAAATGTAAATCTCTGTAATTAAAAATTCAAATGACATCATTTGCAGCTTATTTCTCAAACTTTGCAGTTGTAGTTATGGAACTTTAAGTAATCAGAGGCAGGTGAAAGGGATGGGCCAATTTGGGTCTGGAGCATAGCTGTCAACCTTCCCCTTTTTTGCGGGAAATTCCCTTATTCCAGTGCCGTTTCCCACTGCTATCCCGGATTGTTAGATATCCCGTAGACTGTCCCTGGGACAGGTGAGGCTGCTGATCCCTTATTTTCAAATCTGAATGTTGACAGCTATGGTATGGAGAAGTGCCATCAGCTGCCAGGCCAAGGACAGGGTAGAGAAAGCAGTGACAGATAGGCTCTAGGCCTTGTTGCAGCAGCCCATTTCAAGGGAGTGATGGCTTGGTTTGCCACCCACCAACTGCTCCTCAAAGTGACTGGCTATGATGAAATGGACATCTCATATATTGGAAATCATGCCTTCTGTGTTTGTTCCAATGATCCCTCCCCTTCTCATTAGCCTCATTTTTAAAAAAACAAAAACAAAAAAACTACAGCTTCTTAAGCCAGGGAAAGTCTCTAAAGCAGCATCAGTTGCAGTGCAAGAGGTTGCAGCTGGTGGAGAAAATGGTTAGATCTCTCTTTTTTTGCTTAGAAGCACTTTTAAGTGTCCACTAGAGCAGTGTTTCCCAAACACGGGTCTTCGGGTTTTTTCGGACTACAATTCCCATCATCCTTGACCACTGGTCTTGCTAGCGAGGGATGATGGGAGTTGTAGTCCAAAAACAGCTGGAGACCCAAGGTTGGGGAACACTGCACTAGAGGATCTTTGACTCCTGAAACTCACAGAGGAGTAAACTGGATTGTAACACACTCTAAAAGTAAACCAACACTTGTTTATATAAGGTTTTATCCATCCCTACTTTTACACTAAAATGTTTTCAAAGAAACGTGATTTGGAAGAAAACGAATTATGTTTTGCCTCTTCGGACTGATTGTTAAGAATACATTGGGTCAGGGGGTCGCTTTGATGTGCGTTTCCAGTGGGCGGATTCCTTTCCCTTTCCATTATAGCCCAGTAATCTTCCACAAAGCTGCTTTAGAGACTTTCCTGGGAAAAGTTCAAAGGAGTCTTTGTTTAACAACACACAGAGAGATGAAAATGTCAGAGAGACAATCAAAAGTCATTCACTGGAAACAGTATTAATCATTGCGCAAAGCCAAGATGCCCTTTTCTTGACAGCAATAAAAAACAACAACACATGGATGGTGAAAGCATTTGCTGTTGCAATTTATTAGAGAGATGACTGTTGAAGATATTTCTTGCTGTAAAAACATGACACAGTTTTGTATAACAATATTGGTTTTAGCAACATAGGCTACCATCCAGTGAGCCTTAAGGACGATTCTTCACTATGTACTGGACTGCAGACTACATGTCTAAATAGGGGTTAGTCTACATAACCTGAGCCTGTATTCTGCTATATCACCATTAGAGGAATATGTTAACACCAGCTGGCCAGTTCTACCCATCCATTTTTGTGTGTGTGAATGAAACTAATGATAGATTTTGCCCATACTGGGGAAATAAACTACCTTCCTACTCTGCCCTCCCCAAACACCTGAAATTTGGGCTCTCCCTACAACACTGATTGGCGATACATATAGGATAAATAGAAGTACTTCTTCGCACCATGCACAATTAATTTCATAGGCTAACTACCATAAATTGCTGTGAGGAGGGCCACTTAGCTTATGTGGTTTACAAGAGGAACAGCCATTTTAGATCTGGTCCTAACCAATGTTGATGACCTGGTTAGTGGGGTAGAAGTGGAAGGATCATTAGGCGCGAGTGATCATGCTCTTCTGAAGTTTACTATACAGCGGAAAGGAGGAGCCAAGCATACTAGGACTCAATTTCTTGACTTTAAGAAAGCCGACTTCATAAAACTTAGGGAAGTGCTGGGTGAGATCCCATGGACAGTAATACTAAAAGGAAAGGGAGTTCATGATGGCTGGGAGTTTGTTAAGAGGGAGATAGTAAAAGCACAACTTCAGGCAATACCAATGAGACGGAAACATGGAAGGTGCCTAAAGAAGCCAGGGTGGCTATCTAAAGAACTTTTAACTGAGTTAAGATTAAAAAAGGATGTGTACAAAAAATGGAAAAGGGGGGAAACCACCAAAGAGGAATTCAAACAAATAGCCAGCACGTGTAGACACAAAGTCAGAAAAGCTAAAGCACAGAATGAACTCAGGCTTGCTAGAGAGGTTAAAAGCAACAAAAAAGGCTTTTATGGGTATGTTCGTAGCAAAAGGAAGAACAAAGAAACAGTGGGGTCACTCAGAGGAGAAGATGGTGAAATGCAAACAGGGGACACAGAAAGGGCTGAACTCCTCAATGCCTTCTTTGCCTCAGTCTTCTCCGATAAAGAAAACAATGCCCGACCTGAAGAATTTGGAGCAAATGATTCAGCAGAGGAAACACAGCCCAGAATAACTAAGGAGATAGTACAAGAATACTTCGTTAGTTTAGATGTATTCAAGTCTCCAGGGCCAGATGAACTGCATCCAAGAGTATTAAAAGAACTGGCAGATGTGATCTCAGAACCACTGGCAGTCATCTTTGAGAATTCCTGGAGAATAGGCGAAGTCCCGGCAGACTGGAGGAGGGCAAATGTTGTCCCTATTTTCAAAAAGGGGAAAAGAGAGGACCCAAATAATTACCGCCCAGTCAGTCTGACATCAATACCAGGGAAGATTCTGGAGCAGATCATTAAGCAAACACTCTGTGAGCACCTAGAAAGGAATACTGTGATCACCAATAGTCAGCATGGATTTCTGAAAAATAAGTCATGTCAGACTAACCTGATCTCGTTTTTTGACAGAATTACAAGCCTGGTAGATGAAGGGAATGCAGTGGATGTAGCCTACCTTGATTTCAGCAAGGCATTTGACAAGGTGCCCCATGATATTCTTGTAAAGAAGCTGGTAAAATGTGGACTTGACTATGCTACCACTCAGTGGATTTGTAACTGGCTGACTGACCGAACCCAAAGGTTGCTCATCAATGGTTCCTCTTCATCCTGGAGAAGAGTGACTAGTGGGGTGCCACAGGGTTCTGTCTTGGGCCCGGTCTTATTCAACATCTTTATCAACGACTTGGATGATGGACTCAAGGGCATCCTGATCAAATTTGCAGATGACACCAAACTGGGAGGGGTGGCTAACACCCCAGAGGACAGGATCACACTTCAAAACGACCTTGACAGATTAGAGAACTGGGCCAAAACAAACAAGATGAATTTTAACAGGGAGAAATGTAAAGTATTGCACTTGGGCAAAAAAATTGAGAGGCACAAATACAAGATGGGTGACACCTGGCTTGAGAGCAGTACATGTGAAAAGGATCTAGGAGTCTTGGTTGACCGCAAACTTGACATGAGCCAACAGTGTGACGCGGCAGTGAAAAAAGCCAATGCAATTCTGGGCTGCATCAATAGGAGTATAGCATCTAGATCAAGGGAAGTAGTAGTGCCACTGTATTCTGCTCTGGTCAGACCTCACCTGGAGTACTGTGTCCAGTTCTGGGCACCACAGTTCAAGAAGGACACTGACAAACTGGAATGTGTCCAGAGGAGGGCAACCAAAATGGTCAAAGGCCTGGAAACGATGCCTTATGAGGAACGGCTAAGAGAGCTGGGCATGTTTAGCCTGGAGAAGAGAAGGTTAAGGGGTGATATGATAGCCATGTTCAAATATATAAAAGGATGTCACATAGAGGAGGGAGAAAGGTTGTTTTCTGCTGCTCCAGAGAAGCGGACACGGAGCAATGGTTCCAAACTACAAGAAAAAAGATTCCACCTAAACATTAGGAAGAACTTCCTGACAGTAAGAGCTGTTCGACAGTGGAATTTGCTGCCAAGGCGTGTGGTGGAGTCTCCTTCTTTGGAGGTCTTTAAGCAGAGGCTTGACAACCATATGTCAGGAGTGCTCTGATGGTGTTTCCTGCTTGGCAGGGGGTTGGACTCGATGGCCCTTGTGGTCTCTTCCAACTCTGTGATTCTATGATTCTATGAAAGCAACTATTCTATTCCGAACTTCAAAATAGAAAGCGTAATGCTGGTGGTCAACAAAAGAGGTTTAAAGATCTCTCAAGGCAAATCTATAAAAATGTAGTATAAACACCGACAACTGGGAAACACTGGCCTGCGAGCGCTCCAGTTGGAGAACAGTCTTTACCAAAGGTGTCATGGGCTTTGAAGATGCTCAAACTCAGGACAAAAGGGAGAAATGTGCTAAGAGGAAGACACGCTTGGCAAACCCTCACCGTGATCAACTCCCACCTGGAAACCTATGTCCCCACTGTGGAAGAACATGCGGATCCAGAATTGGCCTCTGTAGTCACTTATGGACTCACTGTTAAGACCGTGTTTATGGAAGACAATCTTACTTGGCTACGAATGATCGCCAAAGACGGAGAGGTTCAAGGATAATGGAAATTGGAGTCCAACAACATTGGGAAGGCCCCAGGTTCTCCACCCCATCATAAAATGCAAGCATGACTTAAGCATTGGCAAGGGCCTGTAGTTCAGTGGTACATCGCCTGATTTGCATGTCAAAGGTGCCAGGATGAATCCCTGGCACCTCTAGTTAAAAGGATCTCAGCTATCTTCTGTTCTTGGAGAGCAGCTGGCAGCTGAAGGAAACTGTACCGTGCTAGATGGATCAATACGACCAAAATAGTTTCAATGGGAAGGAGGGGGAAATTTTGCCCAGGGCTAACTTATTTCCTTGGCACAATTCTAGTTTCCCCTAGCTATGTTCTTGAAGGAGCAGGAACCCTGAAAGTATCTAATATGGTCAATCTTACTCAGCTATGAGTGATCGCCAAAGGAGAAGACGGCCTAAATAATCAAAAGAAGAAATTAATGTGTAAGTTAAATCAAAATCAAATGTTTAATGACTTCATTTATTTCACTATATTAATTTAGAAACTTTGCTCTGTTTCTCTCCCCACCAGCTTATGGTTTCTGTACCTCATTGTGAACCTTAAGAAAAAGAGTTAAAGGGAAAAGGAAATGGAAATGGAAATAATCCTAGGCACTGTCACTGAATGAAACTTAGGCATATTTCTAAACATCACCACTCCTCAGGAACAAACCCACTGGAATTGCTTCTGGAATATTTTGCTTTTAGTGAAAAATCAGATTTTTTTGTATCCCTGAGGCATTTGATCAATGATATTTACTGAAACGAGTTAAGTAACTAGCTGTTAATATGGTTAAGGGTGTGTGCCTTTAAATCACAACTGGTACTTGTATTAAATGAGTTGTTCCAAAGAGGAGGAGGAGAACACAGATGGTCCTTTGGTAACTGTGAATTTGGCACATCACCTTTAAACAGATTGTTAGGCCTCCTGTACGAAATGTGTTGTGTATCAAGCCTGCAAGCTTCTTAATAAACAAGGGCCTTGGGTAGAGGCTAGGAAGCACTTGTAACATCTGTACTTCAGTTTTTAATACACTGTTTGTTGCAGAGTGGGGAAAAACCCTTTAAAGGACTCAATATCTTTATTTAAAGGACTTCTGCAGCTTCCCCTAGTGTGGGCTCTACAGCTTACACATAGTACATTGCTACCTTGGTTCTCGAACTGAATCTGTTCTGAGAATCCGTTCAACTCCTGGAATGGTTCAAAAACCAATGTTTGGCTTCTGATTGGCTGAAGGAGCTTCCTAAAGTCAAGCGGAAGCTGCGTCGGACGTTCGGCTTCCGAAAAACATTTGCAAACCGAAACACTTACTTCTGGATTTGTGGTGTTTGGGAGCCAAAACATACAAGTACCAAGGTGTTTGAGAACCAAGGTACGACTGTCTAATAATTTGCTTCATTTGCAATGTAAAGTGCAGGGCTCAGCTGTGGGCAGAGGACCCTTAATTCCTTTGCAAGCCTTCCAACTTTAGTTGGAAGGAAATGCACCTTTCTCTGAAAATGTATGTTTCTCCTGGTAAATTTATTTCAGAATGCAGCAGGAAACTTTTGTTTGGCAGTACCAAAGCTGTCAACCTGAAATGGACATAGAAGTAGTCATTATAGTAAACCTGCTATTATAATATTACCAAAGCAATTTTACAGCTTAATTTAGACCCAAACATGTTTACCATTGGCATCCTGCTGAATACATCAGCCTGGATTTTTTTTGGGGTTTTTTTTTTTTTTGGTCTACTGAAATATTGTTCCAATCATTTTTTTAGTAAACAGTTACATCACCGGGATTAAGTCATCCCTGACAGTGAAGTGCGCATTCCTATAGAGTGAAACAGCTGAACTAAGTTTTACTATGTTTAAGAAAAGAGACACTATGTTGGCATTTTCCCTGCTTATTACGGTCTGAAAACATTTCTATTTAGAGGCAACGGGCTCAGTTTTATTTCAGGCAACACTCCCATAACAGTCCAGCTTTTTTTAAAGTGTCAAATTTAGCAAAGAAGTGGGGGAAGATAAAAGAGACAGAAAATCCCCCCAACGAAACAATATACGCTGTCAGTTCGCATTGAAAACATAACAGCCATCAGTTCTTCTCTCTAAAATATGTAAGTTGATATAAACCCTCCAAACATCCAAATTGGTGCTTATAAAAATATGTTCAAATGTAGCAAGGGCAGTAAAGTCCCCAGACCATTTGGAGTCTCTTGGGAACCATAAGAGAGATTTGCCTCAGATGATAAGTCATGGGTTTGCATTTAGGATTGAACTAAAAAGGACAGGAACATTTTGCATTCTTACAAACAAACAAACAAATGCTCTAGCCAACTGTGCAATTTATTTAATTCAATTGTTTAAAAGCATAAAGTACAATGGATCATAAGGAATATTTTAGGGGACGGATTTTTGTTATTCACACAAAAAATATACAGTATTGCCTTAGTCTTTTCCTGCTGACTTGGCATTTTTTATCAATTTGTACATAAACGAGAAGAAGAAAAGGAGGTTGTCATACTGTCCTTCATATTTTTCTTTCAAGAATTCCTTATGATAGTCGACTAGGAAATAATAAATTGCTTCGATGGTAGACAGGTACGTCTCTGGCTTTCCTTTCTGATGACGCCAAAAGCAGGTTTTCCGCGATTTCAGTTCAATTTGCAGCAATCCTGCATTAAGAGAGATAACAAAACAGAACATGTATACGCTAAATTGTACATATGACTCAAATCAGCTACTGGTAACAGAATGATATAGTGGTTCTCAACCTATGGGTCCCCAGATGTTGTTGGACTTCAACTCCCATCATCCCTAGCTAGCAAGGCCAGAGCTCAGGGATGATGGGAATTGTAGTCCAACAACATCTGGGGACCCACAGGTTGAGAACCACTGCCAGATGCAGATGCTCTTGGGCAGAGGAGAGCTCTGGTTATAGGAAGCATGTGACTCCCTTGTTACAGCAGCTCCAATGGCTACTGGTCTGTTTCCGGGCACAATCTCAAGTGCTGGTTATGGCCAAGGCTATCTGAAGGAACCTGCCCAGGCTTTTAAGATCTTTGGTCCCACCAACCTCACAGGCATGGTTGGTGGGAACATGGAGAGGACCCGGTTGGTGGCTGCTCACAGACTTTGAAACCCCCTTTCTAGAAAAGTTAGACAGACTCCCTTCTAGTTGATTTTCCACTAGCACAGGCAAACTCAGCCCTCCAGATGTTTTGGGACTACAACTCCCATCATCCCAAGCTAACAGGACCAGTGGTCAGGGATGATGGGAATTATAGTCTCAAAACAGCTGGAGGGCCGAGTTTGCCTATGCCTGCACTAGCAGGTAGAAGCTTTTTAGTGTTTAATGCTTTATTATGTTTTTATATAGGTTGGAAACCGTCCAGAGTGGCTGGGGCAACCCAATCAGATGGGTCGGGTACAAACAACAACAACAACAACAACAATTTTATAGCCCACCCATCTGGATGGGTTTCCCCAGCCACTCTGGGCAGCTCCCAATATTAATAATAACTTTAAAAAGCAACAAAACATCAAAAATTAAAAACTTCCCTAACCAGGGCTGCCTTCAGATGTCTTCTAAAAGTCAGAGAGTTGTTTATTTCCTTGACATCTGATGGGGAGGACATTCCACAGGGCGGGCGCCACTACTGAGAAGGCCCTCTGATGAGGATCATTAATTCCAACCAGCCTTTGAGAACTGACTGTTTTTTAAGGAAAGGGTTTTAATAGTGCTGTTCTATTTATATTACCCATATTTCAGTAAATTTGTTTCTTATGTTTTTAAAATTCTACTAGAGTTTAATTACTTTTTAACGTTAATCTTTTATCCTTTTGTGTTTTATCTGTGTTGTTTTGATTTGTGGAAGCCGCCTTGAGTCCCAGTACAGGAAAAGGGCAGGATATAAATAAATACAACAACAATTTCATTTCTCTAATCAGGAAACTAGTCCACTTAGGGGCTGGATGCAAGGGACTGTACCTGGTGTTGGACCACAAGGCATTTAATTGCGACTAGAACCATGCCCATGCATAGCTATGGGGGATCCATTGATTCATCTACAGTGGTGCCCCGCAAGATGAATGCCTCGCAAGACGAAATACCCGCTAGACGAAAGGTTTTTCCGTTTTGGAGGCGCTTCGCAAAACGAATTTCCCTATGGGCTTGCTTCGCAAGACGAAATGTCTTGCGAGTTTTTTCGACTTTTTTCCCCTTCCCCCTTTTTCTAAGCCGCTAAGCCGCTAAGCCGCTAAGCCGCTTATCCGCTAAGCCGCTAAACCACTAATAGCGCTAATCCGCTAAGCCGTCAATGGGCTTGCTTCGCAAGACGAAAAAACCGCTAGACGAAGAGAATCGCGGAACGGATTCTTTTCGTCTTGCGAGGCACCACTGTATATGGATTGTTCAATTTGTTCATGCATAGAAGTAACGAGACTGATGTGTCAAGCACATCCCTTCGATTTGCACTTTTATTAATCTGCAGCACTGGGCTTTAGAATCTGGTGTTAACATACCTTGGAGCCGCTCATCTGTGATTATTTTGTTCGTTTGATTCCAAGTGCTATCAATAAACACAATTCTCTTCAATGGAGCATTTCTGTTCATGCTGTTAAACTGGTGTTCGCCCAAGTCGCTTTCACTGCCTGACTCTGTTTTCGCACATTTGAGGACTGGTTCTGCTGACGAGTCCTCGTCCTCATCACAGTCAACCTTCTTCTTAGATTTGTTTTGCAAACAGAGGGGAATGTCATTTATTGAAACTGAATTAGGCCCAGGAAAGATAAGTGCAATCTAGAAGAAAAACAGACACAATGTTTGCAGGCAGGTAGGGTCTCAGCCTGCGTACCAGGTGGAGCTGGTAGACAGCCGCCCTGGACACAGAATTAACCTGCGCCTCCATGGACAGCTTTGAGTCCAAAATGACTCCCAGGGTGCCTCAGAACACGTCAGAAGTCCCCGTGTGGTATTCTATTCTATCCCCCCACCAAGGGAAGTATTAAGAATTTTGCAGGCCTTCCAACTAGTCACAGAAAAATTCTCTTGAGGAAAAAGGCCTTGTGTGGAGGCATTGCCTTTCTGCTCCTTCTCATCATCTAAGAGCTCGCTCTCTCCTTCCTGGTTGTGGGAAAGAGATTTAGATCCAGTTCCTGCCTAATTATAATCTAGCTAGCTAGGGCAAGTCCCTATCAGGAACCTAGTCTGGGGAGACCCCAAGTTGTTCAAATGGACTAGGGCATTTAGGACAATGCCCCTGGCCTGCTTAGTTTGGTCCTCCACCAATGCTTCCTTCTACCCGCTACCCTAACCATGCCAAATCTCCTAAGAACCATCTTTCTCCACATGACTCTCAAACTCTGTGCAAGCATGGATCTCACTGATGTCTGTTTTTAGCTTTATATATATAATTGCATAGCAGTATATAAATATTTTAAGAAATAAATATGGAGGGACACAGGTTAATTGTCCCTGGTGTAGACCTACGTAGGTGAATACATATCCTTCCCTCTGTAGGTAAAGTATCTCCAGAGTAGATATTGCGTACATCAGGTCTTAGAAAAGCAAAAAGTATAATTTCTTGCCTGTCAAATCAGGAGGAACCCAATACAAGTGGCAAATGCAATATAAAATATGGCAACTGGGAAATTGTGGTGTATAATTTAGAGAAGTGGAGAGTGGGGGAGCAAGCAAGCCACTTATTTTTCCCTTTTCTACGTGCAGAAGGGATTCTGAACCCCAGGTGAGCCCTGATATTCTCTTTGTGGCAGCATTGTGGATTTCATAGGCATCAGCAAGAAGGAAAGAGGAAGGAAACGAGGAAATATCTCCCCCATGCTACTTCTAGACAACCCTTACTTCGTGTCTCATTCCTTCGTAGTCTGGAATACAAGGATATGTGTAAATGGTAACTTCTTCGGGCGCCAGGAGCTTGGCATGTACAGCTGTGCTTTTGCCATCCGTTTCATTGGGATGCTTAATGATGTCAATTTTCAATGGGAGCTGAAACCAAGAACACAAGTACATACACTGGAGAAAAGGCACTCCCCATTCCATTTCATAAGAAAAAGTAAGTAACTGGCTGAACATTTTGCATTTGGGTACAGGCAGCAGTGCACAAGATACACACACGCTGCATCAGTGCCTACTAGAAGTCACTGCTTTCCTCAGCAGATCTGCTTAAAGCAGTGGGAATGCACAATGACTGGACAACTTCCGCCAAAATAAATTGTTTCTGAGCCCTATGGGTCAAAGCAGCAGGGTGCAGACTTACTGAATGAAAGATGTTACTGCTTTTCACCCAACCTACTCTAACTGGAAGTCATCTCCAAGGTCTCAGAAAGACATCTTTCCTATTAGAAAGGACCTTGGATAGCAACTGATTTGCAGTACTAGGGATTTCATCTGGAATCAGGGCCCCCTCTTCTTCTTGTACCACTAGAGTTTGGCAAGCCTGTAGCAAGTTCTGAAGAAAACAGAGTTTTGGGTTGCCGCAGCTTGTTTTTAAAACTATATTGCAAAAACATGAGTCTCACTTCATTCTTCCCCAGTTCGTTTATTAGAATGATTCACTGTGACAAAAACTTGCTAAAATTGACAAATTAGATCAAAAATAAGATATATCTTGCACTAACCTTCACAACAGGAATTTCTCCAATGGGAACAGTTTCAACTGGAACATAGCATGTGTAACAATAGAACATCCTTGAACTATTACATCTGGGACATTTTGATCTCCCTTGTTTTGGGGCTCTTTCAAGAACAGTCTGAGGCGCTAGATGCAGGTTTTCAAGTGGTGTTTCCTGCAACATCGACGTAGTCTGTGAATCTGAACTATTCAGGCCTTCCAAATTTCTTTTTATTCCCTGGTGGCTCTTTTGGTCATCTTCTGAAATCACAGGTGAATTGAAAGACATCTTACTTTCAAGTAATATCCTTGGACCTGTTACAGGGAAAATAAAAATCACAACGGCTTTCAACAAGGGCCAATTTCCACAGAAACATTTTGACAGTCATAGCAAAACTTTTATGATTTTAGATCAACTTAAGTCAATGGCTATTTTGATTTTAAAAAAACAAAAACAAAAAACTAGGGGCGCTTTTGAAGATCTTTTTTGAAACACTTTATGGTGGGACATATCTTCTGATGACTGGGTACAAGACTGCAGTCTTAATATCTTCCCGATGACTGCAAGTTTCACATACACGTATCTTTGGGGGAAAAACATGACTGAGCCGGCCAAAAAGAGAGATTCAGCTTCTGATGTGACACCACTAGCCTGCATTTAGGTAGGTTTGCAGAGGAGTGTGCAAAACACCTAATTCAATGCATGACAGTGGCTTAGGAGGAATATAGGGAGCTGCCTGATACAGAGTCAGGCCACTGGACCATAGCTCAGAACTGTCTACAATGACTGGCAGAGTCTCTCCCAGCCCTACCTAGAGACTGTCTGCATTTCTTAGCTCTTACCAGTGAGCTACAGTCCTTCTTGCCTACATTTGGCCATAAAGTAATCCAATGGAAAGCAGGACCTACCTTTAGTCCCACATCTCTCATAGGCAGATTGTGAGAATTATCTCCTGCTTAAGCCTTGTTAGTTTAAACATCTGCTTCTCAATAGTTTAAATATCTGCTTCTCTAGGGTTTTAATTCTATGGCCTAATTGATGAGTAAAAAGGTAAAGGTCCAGTCGTGGCCGAGTCTGGGGTTGCGGCACTCATCTTGCTTTATTGGCTGAGGGAGCCAGCGTACAGCTTCCAGGTCATGTGGCCAGCATGACTAAGCCGCTTCTGGCGAACCAGAGCAGCACACGGAAACGCCGTTTACCTTCCCGCCGGAGCGGTACCTATTTATCTACTTGCACTTTGACATGCTTTCGAACTGCTAGGTTGGCAGGAGCAGGGACCGAGCAATGGGAGCTCACCCCGTGGCGGGGATTCGAACCGACGACCTTCTTATCGGCAAGTCCTAGGCTCTGTGGTTTAACCCAAAGCGCCACCCGTGAGTACAACACAGTAATTTCATACACTGATATACCAATTTAGCTATATTTTTAAATGCATTTTGCTGGGCTTCTTATGTTCCTGTATTCTTATGTCCTAAGTCACTTAAGGGCCTTGGCGGGCCAGGTGTGGGAAAACATTTAAAAACAAATAGGTAACTAGGTAGACAAACACATATGCATAAATATGAATATATTAAAGTGCTTATCTTGAATGGCCGAGACAAAATTACAGATAAGCAGGTTACTTAGCCTATAACAGTGCAATCTTATATATGTTTACTCAGAAATAAGACCCACTGAGTGCAGTGGGGTGGCTTAGCTCCAGGTAAATGCATGTACCACAACCCAAACCTTTGGAAAAGTCAAGTAGCCCTACAAATGCAAAAACAAAGCAATTATAACATTTTCTCTGTAAACATTGTCCACGGAACATTGCTAGTTTATATATTTTGCCAACCGTCTGGAGTTAACATTTGTAATGGCTGTTTATGTAGTGGTACTTTTTAAAGAAAGTGATAACTTTCCAGCTTCACAAAACTTGGAACCGTCACTTTTCTTGGTGGAAGAACACAGCAACGGTACTAAATTTGTTTTTGTTGTTTTCATGTAACAAACCTCACTTCCAATTTGCAGTTTTAGTGCTTTCTCCTCCTGAATGGGGGGGGGGGGGGAATTGAGTCCGTTTACTCTGGAAAGCTCATGAAGTAAGCATCTCAGGTTTGGGCTAAAACCTTCTAACCACGCAGATTCCTCAGCGAGAGAGCAGGAAGTTATTTTAATTTGTTATGCATTCCCAGCCTACAAACGGATACGCTTTACTATAATGTCTCATGGCAGATTGGTGTTTAAATCTGAAGCCCCAAAGGGCTGTCATTGAGACCATACGGGTGAAAGCAGCTAACAAAGGAAAGGCAAAAACTTCCACAGTCTCCTGAAAATGTACCTGCAAAGTTGTCACTCTGAATTTACATTGCTTGAGACAAGTTAACATATGCAGCGCCTATGCCACACATTTCATGGAGGGAGGGGGATAGGTGCATGATAGGAGTATGAAACTAGGACCGGGCAAGTTTCTTCCCATGAACCATCTCAGTTGTGTTCAAGCTACAGTGGTGCCCCGCAAGACGAATGCCTCGCAAGACGAAAAACTCGCTAAACGAAAGATTTTTCCGTCTTTTGAGGTGCTTCGCAAGACGAAACGTCTTGCGAGTTCTTGCGAGTTTTCCCCTTTTTTCCCCTTTTTCTAAGCCACTAAGCTGCTAATAGCCGCTAAACCGCTAATAGCCGCTAAGCCGCTAATAGCGCTAATCCGCTAATTGCCGTGCTTCGCAAGACGAAAAAACCGCAAGACGAAGAGACTCGTGGAACGGATTAATTTCGTCTTGCGAGGCACCACTGTAGTTCTTTCTTCACTCAGAGCACAGAGGTTCTGGCACAATGTACAGTGGTACCTCGAGTTAAATACTTAATTCGTTCCGGAGGTCTGTACTTAACCTGAAACTGTTCTTAACCTGAAGTACCACTTTAGCTAATGGGGCCTCCTGCTGCTGCCGTGCCGCTGGAGCACGATTTCTGTTCTCATCCTGAAGCAAAGTTCTCAACCTGAAGCACTATGTACTCAGCACTAGCTGAGTTTGTAACCTGAAGCGTATGTAACCCGAGGTACCACTGTATTGTACCTAGGGTGGTCAGATGCAAAAGAACACAGGGCTCCTGCACCTTTAATAGTTATATGTAGGACATCACCTAACTTCTGAAGGTACAGGAACCTTTTTGGATTTTTGAAGCCACCCAGATTCTAATGTACTCCATTAGCCACATATATCCATATACAGTGGTACCTCGGGTTACATACGCTTCAGGTTACATACGCTTCAGGTTACAGACTCTGCTAACCCAGAAATAGTACCACATGTTAAGAACTTTGCTTCAGGATGAGAACAGAAATTGTGCTCTGGCAGTGCAGCGGCAGCAGGAGGCCCCATTAGCTAAAGTGGTGTTTCAGGTTAAGAACAGTTTCAGGTTAAGAACGGACCTCCGGAACAAATTAAGTACTTAACCCAAGGTACCACTGTATATCCATAGTGGATACTGCAGAAAACAGGAAAGGCAACACCTCTGTGATCTCATGGAAAAGTACAGTGGTACCTTGGTTCTCAAACACCTTGGTACTCAAAGACCTTGGTTCCCAAACTCCGAATACTCGCAAGTGTTCCAGTTTTCTAATGTTTTTTGGAAGCCAAACGTCCAATGCGGCTGTCAGCTATTGTTTCCGGGGCGCCTGCACGAATCACAAGCTGTGCCTTGGTTTTCGAACATATTGGAAGTCAAACGGACTTCTGGAACAGATTAAGTTTGGCGCTTCTGTTTTTGCTATTTATTTTGCGTTTTTGTTTTTGAGGCATTTCTGGTTCATTTGTTTTTGTGACTGTGTGGAACCCAGTTCAGCTGCTGATTGATTGATTGTGTGATTGCGGGAATGGTTAAAAAACCCCCATCCAAACAATGACTATTATCAGTGCAGGTAAGAAAAAAAATTAATTGTAGTTTTTATCTTCTACAATACTGTCATATTTTATAGTACAGTACATTGATTATTGCTTTCATTTTACGCATCAATGGTCTTGTTAGATAATTTATGTTAAACTGCTGTTTTAGGGGTTGTTTTTAAAAGTCTGGAAAGGATTAATAGGTTTTACATTATTTTCTATGAGAAAGCGCACCTTGGTTTTGGATCGCTTTGGTTTTGGAACGGACTTCCAGAACAGATAAAGTGTGAGAACCAAGGTACCACTGTACCTGCAAAGTTGAGCAAATAAATTACATATTTCACATTTTGTCAGTGGAACTCAGGCACATCTTGTATTAATGAATGCTTCGTTCCAACTGCTGATCACAGTCGCAAATTTCTGGCCAAGAACCTTAAGGCCAAGTTGGATCACTGTTACTTGGACTGCATACACACTACAGTGGTACCTCAGGTTAAGTACTTAATTCGTTCCGGAGGTCTGTTCTTAACCTGAAACTGTTCTTAACCTGAAGCACCACTTTAGCTAATGGGGCCTCCCGCTGCCGCTGCGCCGCCAGAGCACAATTTCTGTTCTCATCCTGAAACAAAGTTCTTAACCCGAGGTATTATTTCTGGGTTAGTGGAGTCAGTAACCTGAAGCATATGTAACCCAAGGTACCACTGTAGCACATTTCTCCCCTCAAATAATTCTTGGCACTGTAGTTTGTCAACAGGTTGCTGGGAATTGTAACAATAAAAGAGGTAAATACATTGCCCGGAATTCTTTTTTTTGGGGGGGGGGGAGGTGTTAGGGAGATGCACTTCAAATATGTTTTAAAAGTGCAGTGTGTATGCAGGCCCATAACCATTACCAAGATTTCTTAGCTGATATTTAAAATGACAGATTCCACTTCTAAGTCTCCCTCCCCCAATTCAGCACCAGCCCAACTTGTGGATTGCGCTAATACCACACACAGGAAATATAAGATCTTGTCTTTCTCACAGATGCTGGAAGCACTTGCTGCTTTCTAAGATCAAGCAGTTCAGCAACTAAGAAAGCACAACTGAGGATCATTCTACAACATTTTGAGAAAATGCGGGAAGGGGAAGAAATGACTTCCACATGTTCAGGAACCACACTAGTAATTCACTGGAGTGGTACAATAACTGGGTGTTGTTTGCAACCCAAGGAGATCAAAGCAGTTGGAGAACTCTAATCTCCCCCAGTGACCCAGTCCTTATCTTCATTGTATCTTGTTGCCTACTCAAATCATCCCTGATCACTGGTTCTGCTAGCTAGGAATGATGGGAGTTGTAGTCCAACAACAAATGAGGACCTGAAGTTGAGAAAGGCTGATCTAGCCAATGTGTGCTCTGTTGTTATAAACACAGCCTTAAGTGACTGGATTGTAAGCAAATATTCTTGCAGTTGAGGAGACTCCAGGTTTTCATTTTGCCTCATAACAAAGTTTAGGCATCACATCGACTAGATGCCCAAGGTCAAGTTGTCTGAAAACCTGTGCCCATATTGCTTTAAGCTCCAAAACACATCTTTGCTTAACTTTATTAGTTATTAATCGGAAAGCCTATGTGCATTTCCTTGAGGGTAAATCCTACAGGGTGATCAACACTCTAAAATCAAACTGTAAACCTGCAAGCCCAGGAGAGGTGCATTGTTCTTCCCCAAAATTACTGGGGCCTGCTTGCTCTAAAAGCACCATTTCGATTTTAAGGCCACAATCCTAGGCATACTTACCTTAGACTAACCTCAATGAAAACAATGGGTAAACACATGCTTGCTTGAACGCATTCTATGTTTTGCATCACTGCTCTCTTTTTTTGGTATATAATTTTATTAAGTTTTCTGTTTTACAATTTAAAATACTCCTTTTACATCCTTAAGACATCAGTGACTTCCTTTCTTCTCTTTCCATGGTTCATTTTACATATCCTAAATCCCTGCATACAAGAAGTGAGGTTACAGGGAAGGAGGCAGAGGGCCTTCTCAGTAGTGGCGCCTGCCCTGTGTTGCGCCCTCCCATCGGATGTCAAGGAAATAAACAACTACCTGACTTTTAGAAGACATCTGAAGGCAGCCCTGTATAGGGAAGTTTTTAATGTTTCATCGTTTATCATGTTTTTAATATTCTGTTGGGAACCACCCAGAGTGGCTGGGGAAACCCAGCCAGATAGGTGGGGTATAAATAATAACAACAACAACAACAACAATAATAATAATTACAAAAACTATACCGTTCAGTATTCCATTACTGCATCCATCAAATCTTGTTTACACTTTGGAATTTATCAGCTCTTAAGCTGATCGCTCGCACTGCGTTTTTATTATGATGATTATTGCTGTGCGTTCCTGTTGTAAATTGGTGCGAATACAAAACAACAACTGTTACGATCTCACACATTACTATCGCTTTTGTTAAACCATGCACAAGATCGGGCAAAGAAGCAACTTGGGAGAGGGTCCGAGGAAGCACCTCGGGGGGACAAGAAAAACCTCCATTCCCCTTCCATCCTTAATGGGAGATCTTCGGGGCCTCCAACCCCCCCCCCACTCGCCCGGATCCCCAAATAAATAGAGAGCAGCACTTCGATCTCGTCACAACGATCACCCCTTTCCCGAAGAAAAGGGAAACCAACCTACTTTTTGCAAAGGCTAGGGGTTCTTCCCTCCGCCTCCTGAGGGTTGGGGGGGGGGTCAGTCACAGCCACTGCACCGTAGAAAACGGCGTCTGTCCTCCGCTACCACCGCGTTGCAGCAGCAGCCGCACAAACACCCACAACCGGAAACGTGCGTGTATATATATTTGCGTAGATATATTTATATATTTGTCGAGATACCTCTGCCTCGAGGTCGGAACTCAAGTGCCGGGGCCGGCGGGGAAGGCCGGAAGGATTTGAGATGGAGGACGGAGGGCGACGGGGGACGGTTGCTAAGGCGCCTTAGCAACGCCGAGAACGGACTTCCGCCACGGGCGGCGGAAAGAGGCGCTGACTGGGAAAAGCGGGCCGTGCGCAAAGGGCTCTATGGCTGCCTCAGAGAGCAGTACGGCGCCCACAAAGGTCGGGGGTTTAATATAAGCCTTCCTTTAAATTGAAGTTGCCTCCTGAAAGGCTTAACAGCGCCCATGTTTACTCAAAAAGCCCCTCTCCCTCTGTTCCATGGGACTTGCTCCGGGTAAATGCGCACTTCTTTAGGATCAAGCATCCATTGAAAGTGAGAATAGTGAAGGAACATGCTTAGGATTGGGCCATGGGCCTAGTCAAGAGGTGGGGCAGATGCTGCCCTAAATCCTCAATAATAATAATAGTAATAATATTTTTTCAGTTAAGGTAAAAGGTGAAGGGACCCCTGACCATTAGGTTCAGTCGTGGTCGACTCTCGGGTTGCTGCGCTCATCTCGCTTTATTGGCTGAGGGAGCCGGCGTACAGCTGGTCATGTGGCCAGCATGACTAAGCCGCTTCTGGCGAACCAGAGCAGCGCATGGAAACGCCGTTTACCTTCCTGCCGGAGTGGCACCTATTTATCTACTTGCACTTTTGACGTGCTTTCGAACTGCTAGGTTGGCAGGAGCAGGGACCGAGCAACAGGAGCTCACCCCGTCGCGGGGATTCGAACCTCTGACCTGATCGGCAAGTCCTAGGCTCTGTGGTTTAACCCACAGTGACACCCGTGTCCCTATTTTTTATTTTAGCCTCATTATAACAATACCAAAAGGGTATTGGGCTGCTAATGGATGTCCGTTCCCATGTGAGGGAGGTTGCTGCCTAGAAAACAAATGCATCCCATAAATACAGTGCTTTTTTAATCAAAAAAATGTGGTACTCGCCATTAAGTTGTTACAGTCCTTTTAATATGAGTAACCACACACCCCGGGGCAGGGGAAACCCTGCAGAAATATATATGACTAAGAGCTATTCTGGGATCGGTAGTTGCAGATTTCCTGCTGTGAAAACAAGAGCAATTTAGTGGTAGCACTTTGGATATGTTTTGTTTGCTAGAAATAATTTTTACACATATAGCATCTGCCACACGTGGAGTGGGGTGGGGGTATTGTGCACCAGATTGTGAGACCAATACGTGTGCAGTTTCTTTTTTTAACCATCTCAGTAGTCCAGTTTATTTTATTTCTATTGGATTTGTTTACAGAAAGTAACTCAAAGGGGCTTACAAAATAATTGTGTACAAACCAGCTCATTTTTGCATTTGGAGGATCTCTTCTCTAGCTGTTAAATGGAAAGCAAAACGACAGCTAGATGCTTTTGGCTTTTATGCCTTTTGATGGATTGGAACTGCACTCAGAATATAAAAGGCAATGTTTCAATCTATGTCTTGTATTTGGTATAATATATTATGGCCAGTAGCATGTTATACACCCATTTACCCTCTGGCACAGAGCAGCTTCTTTTCTTATACTAACAACCCATACTTAGGGCCATTATAGCTGTTGTCTGGCTACTTGAACAATGAAATCTTTCATTAGATTCCACCCACCTCAAAAACAAAACAAAAGCACCTCACAACAATATTGTGGCAAGCTGAAACATGACTTTCGCATGACTTCACCTGGTTTTTGGCACGATAGGTCCAAACTGTGCTAATTTGGACACCTCTGAGTACATCCTCAACCCTTTTGGATGGGGCATTGCCAGATTTGGTGTAATGGGCCCAACCTGCGCCAAGTTGGATGGCTCTGAAGGTATTGTTGCCTAATTTGGTCTGATGGTTCCCAAGGGGGAGCCAGTGCTCTTAGTCTACATTTGGATGCCAGGCATCATTTTGAAACAAGGTGGTGGGCTGAAATGTGACTTTGGATGACATTACCCAATTTGGCGTGACGGTTACAAGCAAGGCTTTCCACGGTGGAAATGGTGTTTTGTGGCCATATTTGGATGCTGTTGGATGCACAGAACCCTCTGTGTGTGTGTGTGTGTGCGCGCGCACGCACGCACGCACGCACGCACACACAGCCCCAAAACTCACACAGCCCTTTTAAAAAGCAGAATTTTCTTTGTTTTTTTAAAATTAAATTCCTAGGCAGCACCAGGCATTCCCCATTAGTGCATTCATACTTTGTGATTCCCAGCAACTGGTATAGTGAGGCATAGTGCCATTGGCAGTGGAGGTAGAAACATAAGCTCTGGGAGTGGTTGATGCATTTGAACCTCAAATAAGCATAAGGATTCCCAGCTTGGGTGGCTGTGTAAACCAGTCCTGTATCTCTCCTTTCTTGTTAGTCTTCTGCATAATTTCTTGTGTTCCTTTATTTTCAGTGTTATCTATTCAGTGTAATGCCTCCATCTTTCATATACTAATTATCAAAACCCAGCAGTAGACATCACAGACTTACTGTTGCTAAATTGAGCACCTAATAGTTCTTTTACTGGCATGCACCATTTATGGAGGGTTTCTTTTGTAATACAAATGTATCTTTGTTTCTAGGCAGTGCCACAGCCTCCTCGCACATTTGAAGAATTTTTAGTCTCTCAGAAGTTGGTAGGTAGTTTTTAAAAATAATAATACCCGTATGTATGTGTGTTGTGGGGGGAGGGGGGTTAGGTCTGGGGAGAACAAAGTTTTGAGCAAGGACCTCACAAATGTATACCCTGAGAAACAAGTTTAAATGAGGATTGCATTTCAAGCCCTCAGGCAGTGGAATGTAAGAACAGTGCAGAATTGGGAAAGCTTACATAGAAAGGCGCTCCTGTGGTTATTCTACATTTTTCATATGCAAGTTTTGGAAGAAATGTAGATGTTGTTACCCATTTGTTTTTTGGAACTTACGCTTTAGTGATTTCATTGCCTTACATTTTGTCCGATTTTACCATTGTAATATATTCGATAGAGTGCTAGACCTGAACAAGGGAGAACCAGGGTTCAAATCCTCTCTCTGCCATAAAGGTCATTGAGTGTGCAGCTTTGGATAACTCACTTTCTCTTACCTAACCTACATTACACAACACATAGTTGGGACTTTGAAATTTTTTGCTACTGCAAGATGAAGTGATAGCTGCCTACTTAGATACCTTTAAATGTCTTGGCTCCCACTCAGTGTTGAAGTCAGGTGGTTGTTTCTACCAATATCTTGAATACTCATATCGTGTGATACATAGGCAAAATGATGATCCAAAGCACAGCTAGTGCTACACATGACTACACAAGCAAAGACGTTGATCCAACATCAACACCCCTGGTGTGAGCACAACTTGGCATGGCAAGCAGTTCTGGTCTTTAGACTGGGCAAGCGACGTGGCACTTCTCCAAGAAGGATGCAGCGAGTTGCCTCATCTGTTCATGCTGGCACTGGTGTCTCTGTGACCTAGGCAATGGAGGAAGCATCACTGCCTCATTGGAGGCAAATGGGACAGGTGCAGCAGTAACCTCCCTTGGAGAGGCAAGATTAGATGTGGTTTCTGACAACTCCAGAGGCAGAATTGGTGGCATGAAAGGCAAAGTGGATGAGCTGGAACCAGCCTCTGACAACTCTGGAGGGGCAGCCCATATCTTGTACTGCAGAGGCTAATGGGGAGATGGAATGGGGCAACAGACCCCACCACCATCACAAGAACCCTCTCCAGCATCCCCTTCCTTGGGCTCTCCTGACCCAGCTAGAGACCTTCCCAGCCTACTAGATCCTTACCCAGAGTTACCTGTTTGCTGCTACTCTGTTCTCTGACTCGACCAATCCCCCACGCCCAGGCCCATGACAGAGGCTTAAAGAAATTCATGCAATGTGTGAACAATGGATAATGCTCACAATAGATGAATACTGTAAATGAATGAATCTTGTGCAGTATGCTTCTGAATGCCAGTTGCCAGGGATCAAAAGCAGGAGAGGGCAGTTGTGCCCATGTCCTGCTTGTGTGCTTTCCATAGGCATCTCGTTGGCCACCCTGAGGAACAGAATGTTGAACTAATCAGGTCTTTGGGCTGATCTATGCACCAGTGCTTTTCTTATGTTTGTTGTGAAGATAAAATGTGATAATTCCATTTAAGTAAACCTAAGCTCTACAGAAGGATCAGATAAAGATGTATAACTTCTCCCCCCTCCCCAATAATTTTTATTAATTTTTTCCAAATATCTTAAACACAATACAGCTTAACAATATTATTCTCCTTTCAATCTATATCTTATCCAAATTAACTTCCCTCCACCCCTCTTCTGGCTTCTCTACATTGCTCTTACTTAAGCGTGATTACTATATATACATTATATAAATGTCTATAATTCCTTAATAAATTTTTGTATTATACTTTAGACAGGTACATTCCTTATTATATTACAGCATTACATCTTGTGGTCTAACCAAATGTTTACAGTAAACATTATGAGTTTTATTTTAGTCCTGTGAGTATCTTTATTTATGTACAGTTTTCTCTAAGTATACCATAAATTTGGACCATTCTTTTTGGAATTTCTCATCGTCCTGCTGTCGGATTCTTCCAGGTAGCCTTGCTATTTCCGCATACTCCAATACTTTCTGTTGCCATTCTTCAATTGTCGGAATATCCTGTTGTTTCCATCTCTGTGTGAGGAGTAGTCTTCCTGCTGTTGTGGCATACAGGAAGAATTTCTGATCTTCCTTTTTAATGTCCTATCGGACCATACCTAGCAAAAATGCCTCCGGTTTTTTTATAAAGGTGTACCTAAATATCTTTTTTAACTCATTATACACACTATCCCAAAAAGTTTTCACCTTGTCACGCAACCACCACATGTGAAGAAAATTTCCCTCTTTTACAGTGCATTTCCAACAGTTCTTATTTTTCGTTTTGTACATCTTTGCTGGTTTGGTGGGTGTTAAGTACCACCTATACAAAAGATGTATAACTTCATTTTGGGATTATATTCTCTGGATGGTGTATGAGAGAACTTACTAAAGACAGATGTAGGCAATACTATACTAGAAAAATATATATGATCCATTTGTTTTATTTATTATGTACCGTATTTTTCGCTCTATAACACGCACCCGACCATAACACACATGTAGTTTTTAGAGGAGGAAAATCTGTAGGCATGCCACCCGTAGGCATTCCCTCCACAACACACACAGACATTTCCCCTTACTTTTTAGGAGGAAAAAAGTGAGTGTTATGGTGCAAAAAATACGGTATTTACCACCTTAGTTTCTATCCCACGTTTCTACACATGGCACTCAAGGTAGCTAACAACAGTAAATCCATTATTTAGCAAAATGTTTACAAACTTGTTAAACATCACCATACTCTAAAAATCTATTAGCATTTGTGAATAAAATTTATTTTAGTGGAAGAATTAAGCGCACACATTAACCTCTGCTATTCAGGTAAACTGGATAAAGAAAGCAAGTGCTTAATTTTGGCGTGATGATTCTGTGTATATATGCATGTAGGTGTATGGGTGTGTCTCTGTGTATATATAAATATTTGTTCCTTAACATTATTGTTTGTCAGATTTTCAATAACTGTTATTATTGCAGGATGATTGGCCACGGTTTCCCTACATGCCAGAAATGGATACTCAGCCTTTGGTTGCCAAGTTAAAAAAAGACTATGCCTTGGAGACTATTACAAAGTTTCTTCATGACAATGCTCCAATATCCACTAAAATTATCTCTGATTTGGAAAAGAAAATGGATGAATGCAAAATGAGAGTCCATGAACATGCTGATGTCGTACTTTATTTGGAATCTAAAGAATCAGAAAGAGATGACCAAGAGGGTGTTTTTATAGAGCAAGGTAATAATTATCCATTGAGTTATCAGTTACAGCCAATATCCAATTAGTGTCCTTCTGTTGAAGACATCCACACAGAGGGGGACAATTTCAAGTGATTCCTTTTCCTCCCTGCAACCTACCTACACACTCGCCCTGAAGCAGATTTTTGGTGGTGTGCAGGAGGCTGCAATGGTGAGTGAAAATTCCTGAAAATTGCCTTCCTCTTCATTGCCTTCTGTCCATGAAGAGACACCAACTGCATACCACCCCGTTATAAGTTTCACACTTTGAAACATATCCTTATTTTTTAATGTTCAGTTGCTTGAAGGAACAGATTTTAACTGTGTAATGTTTATTATTTATTTGCATAGGGGAACTAAATTATCAGCCCAGGTTTAGATATAATGCCAAGTCAAACCATGGCTTAGCTCAGAGCAGCAGCAGGAATGGAGGATGAGCAAAGCAGCTATGGCCTTATATCTGGGAGGTCATTTGTTCATGCTAAGTCATCGTTTGGCTTCATGTTACGTTTCAACTGGGGCTATGTAAATAATATCCAAAGGGGGAGTTGTGCCAGTCTCTTGCAGCAAAACAAAAGAATGTTTCACAATATTCTCTCTATGGTAGTGTAAGGATTCTAGTGCTAGTGGACAGGTGAGTTTTAATGTTGTGCAACAGAGGAATCCAATGTGACAGTAGCACAACATATTATACAACAAAGTTACCAGCAAACAGCTTATGCATTCTCTCATGCAACATTCCCCTGGCAAATTTTGCCAGCAGAACAAGTATACTGCTAAATGACTCACTTAGTGCTGCATTGAATGCAACTAAATTGAGTCTTGCAGCACCTTAAAATAAATTTATTATAAGCTTTCATTGACTTCAGTCGACTTCAACAGATGCATGAAGTATTATATAGATATAGATATATTTGTAAATACAATGGTACCTCGGGTTACATACGCTTCAGGTTACATTCACTTCAGGTTACAGACTCCGCTAACCCAGAAATATTACCTCAGGTTAAGAACTTTGCATGCTCCGGCGGCACAGCGGCTAAAGTGGTGCTTCAGGTTAAGAACAGTTTCAGGTTAAGAACGGACCTCCGGAACGAATTAAGTACTTAACCCAAGGTACCACTGTAGTGAGATCAGCGGGAAATTAAATTCAGAAAACTACACAGTGGATCATTACATAATAAACTGTTGTAATTCACCAAACTGCTGACATTACTCAGCTAATTAACACAAGCTCCTTATCCTCTGGTAATATTTAGACAACATTTACTGCCCAAAACATTAGGCTCAAGAAGTGAAGTCTGGCTTACACCAATAGAGATATATTTTCCTTAATAGCCAAAGTGAGTTTTCAAAGCAAATTTACATCTCATCTAAAAAAAAATTTCCCCAAAATATGAGTGGTGTTTTACTCTAGTCATTAGCATTACTCCCTGAAGTACCCCACCTTTCCTTAAAAACAATTTAGGAGAAATTTAGACTTCATTACAAACACATTTACTACGGAACAAGTTCATTCAGTGGAACTTACTGCTGAGTAAATGTATGTGAATTTGTGGTTGTGGGAAGTCATCTACAATTGTGTACTGAAAGTGGTTCTGTGGTCCAGCTGTTAAAAGCTACTATATACATATAGGTAAGGCAGTTAGCATAAGTCAGGAATCTAGCTCAGTTCCCAGATCACTGGCTGGTCATTTCAGTGAACCAAGATTTCTATACTACACATATTTGAAAATGCAGTTATGGCCAAAATCTGTATTTGTTTCATGAAATTGAAAATTAGTGATACATTCTAAATTCTTCATACTTTCTTCCTTTCAAGACACTTGTCTTTCTGAATCAACAAGCAGTTTGCCAAGGAAGAAGAAGAAAAAGAAGAAAGTGCAGGTATTGTACTCGTTGGTTAATACATAAACCCCATTTTACTCATTAGGAGCTGCCAGCTGATAACGTTCCTGAAATTGAATCACCTCACTAGTATCCCTGAAACAAGTGCAGAAATGATTATATTTCATTTGCCAGAGAGGGCTCTTTAAACAAAATTCTCAGCAACCTCACCAAACACAAATTCCATGGATCACTGTGGGACATGACAGTTAAACTGGCGGAAAACTGATGTAACATTTTGGGCTACAATATCAGCATAATGAGGTGGTAGAATGGACTCCCATTTCAGACTTCCACTGGGGGTCTGATGCTTCCTGCACATTTTTTTTTTAAAAAAGAACATATCAGAGAAAGTACTGACTTTTGCTCTTGCTGTGCTAGCTCTTGATTGCAAAGTGCTTTGTTACACAGAGGTGCATTCAGAACTGTGATTTTCTCACCCTCCACCTTCAATGATACACTCTATTCTGTTACCCCAGTATGTTTTCACTGCGTTACCACCTTCTACTGCATATGCAACAGGTATGTATAACCAGATGTTGCACTGGTTGGAATCCAGTGACAATTGAAGGGCCACAGCCTCCTCATTCTTAATTTACAGACACTAGTAACTTTGCAGCAGGTAGACATCTTACTTAAAGTACAGTGGTACCTTGGGTTATGTACGCTTCAGGTTACAGACTCTGCTAACCCAGAAATAGTACCTCGGGTTAAGAACTTTGCTTCAGGATGAGAACAGAAATCGTGCAGTGGCGGCGTGGTGGCAGCGGGAGGCCCCATTAGCTAAAGTGGTGCTTCAGGTTAAGAACAGTTTCAGGTTAAGAACGGACCTCCAGAACGAATTAAGTACTTAACCCGAGGTACCCGAGTATGCCTATGCATACTTTTTTTGTAGTGGCTCAAGAAATGAAGTGGGAAAATTTGCTCGTATTCAGAACTGTACAACTTTAACACAATTAGCACTGTATTCAATATCAGCTCTGATATGTTTATAGTGTAGATGCTGCCAGATGCTAGTTATGTGTGTTTCTCTGATCATCACTAATTCTCTCACCTGGCTCCAAGTAAAAGGCCTTGAGTAATTTTATATGTCCACACAGGTAACAACACTGCCTAGAGAATCCACCTTTTTTCATAGCAGATAATTTCAAATTTCACAGCATTTATTTTCATCATATATTTTCAGCAATTATTATTTTTAACGACAAAATATTGATAGTGAAGCAGATAACATGTACCTTTACCACTCAGCGCATTTAGCATACTGACACAATGCTTTTGTTTAAAATGTATTTCAGATTGCTACAGATGCCATAGACCACACAAGTTCTAAGAGAGTTGAGGTAATTGTACCAAATATGCTGCAGAAGTCAATTATAGGATTGTAGAGTTGGAAGAGACCCTAAGGGTCATCTAGTCTAACCCCCTAGCATGTAGCCCCACCCCACCCCTTGACATGGGTGGCCTCTCTGTGGCCTGGGACCTCCAAGGTGTTTTTGATTGAAGACCGTAAGGTCCTCCGTGGGACATACCAGGAGGCGCGGTCCCGTAGGTACGAAGTGTTCATTGTGCGTTCCGACACCTCTTTTCCTAGAAAAATGGCACTGCATATAAACAAACATGAAGCTTCTTGCACAAGGAGAATGTTTAATTCCTCTGAAACTAGGGGAGAGAAGCAGTAGAAGGGACAACTGTGAGCTGACTCAGGATCAGACATGTGGTGGTGCTTTTATCTTTCTCCTGGCTCTTTATCATAAGACAGTTGATCTTGCACATAATTTCGGTGGTGGAGGAGGAGACAGTCTTTTATAAATCACTCCTGATTATTAACTATTACATGGGGTCAAATTTAACATTATGTTAAACATACACATAACCTTTAAAATAATAATGGTTAGAATTTGCTGCTGTCTTTTCCCCCCAGCAAAAACAGACCACTTGATATTTGGATTAATTCTGCAGCATCCATTTCATTTCCTACTCCTTAGCTGCTTTGGGGCAAATTGCTTCTGGGGGAGGATTTTTATCAGGAAAGTATCACTGGAGAAGGGACTCAGGTGGTGCTGTGGGTTAAACCACAAAGCCTAGGACTTGCCGATCAGAAGGTCGGCAGTTTGAATCCCCACAACGGGGTGAGCTCCCGTTGCTCGGTCCCTGCTCCTGCCAACCTAGCAGTTCAAAAGCACGTAAAAGTGCAAGTAGATAAATAGGTACCACTCTGGCGGGAAGGTAAACGGCATTTCCGTGCGCTGCTCTGGTTCGCCAGAAGCGGCTTAGTCATGCTGGCCACATAACCCGGAAGCTGTATGCTGGCTCCCTCGGCCAATAAAGCAAGATGAGCGCCGCAACCCCAGAGTTGGCCACGACTCGACCTAATGGTCGGGGTCCCTTTACCTTTACCTTTATCACTGGAAGAAGTGAAGGGTTCAACCGTTGGGTGCTAGAGTCTCAATATTGATCAGGATCCTGTATAGCTCCTTTTTTGTTTCTTTTATTTTACAGAAAATTTACATTTATAATACAATGGGAATCATCAGCATAGAAGCTGTAGCCGAAAAAGTCACAGAACAACCAACAGATTCTCTCTGATCATTACCTAAAATAAAGAGTTTTTACACAGTAGCCTGAACATAGCTCTTTTGTCTAAAAAAAGTGGATAGTTCTGAGCTTGCTTTTTTAAAATGTACACTTCATGTAACTTACTGATACCAAGTATCAGAACTAGAACATTTATCTGAGATAAACAATTAGAAGCATACTTATTAATGTGGATTTTCTTCTTCATCTTAGAATTACAAGTTCCCTGGTTTCAAGCCAATGAAAGTCATGAAACTACCAAATCATCTAGAACCCGCACAACTCTGGGGTTCAGTTCTTAAAGTCCAAACCTTCAAGGTATAAACTTTGTATTTCAGTTTAGGTAGCAAAACTTCCTGATGTAAAATATTTTTAGAGCTTAAGGTAGATCAATTTTGATAGGTGGTTTATATCTGAAACAAGAAAAAAATGTTAAGAGTTCTTTTAAGATTGCATGACATACTTGAGACATATTATACATTCAAGTCAGTAAGAAGCCAATTACATCATATGAAAGCCTATCATCCACTGTTAAAATCCACATAAAATGCATTTTATGTCTCCCACTATTATATTTTGGGTCTTTTGCTGCTATACATCCTTCTGTACCTCCCTTAGCAAGATGTATTCCATTTTCTTTTTGCAAATAATGATAAATTTCAGATAGCATTAAACATAATATGCAGAGTGATTAATCCACTCCATTTTATTAACAAGTGAGGAAAGTGTCATGAATTGATTGTTCAGCAGAGCAGCTGTTGTTAATTGAGCCTTGTTAAACAGGAGCACATGACTGGGCTGGCTGGTTGCCAGATCCATCTCCCAGTTGCTATAAGTATTTTGTTAGCTTGGCCCCCCCAAAGAACACAAACTCTTGGGCCTGCTGATAGTCTTTTTGGTATGCTCTTGTGTGCTACCTGCTTGGAGAATATAAGTTTGGAGAACCGTTCCTGTGATAATTTTGTGACTTCATGACAGAAAGGACATAGCCTTCAATCCAAGTAACATTTTGTGTATTATTGGAAATGGAAGTGCTCCAGCCTCTGATAATATATTATTCTGTGATTAAAGAAGCACCAGTGTTTGATGAAACATAAGAATTGATCCTTGGAATATCTTTGTTCTTTTAGTAAGTTCATATGTGGTATTTTAAACTTTTCATCAGTAGGCATATTAACATTGTAAATCTGAAAATGTTTTAGAATTGTAACGTCGTCCCCTCCCTGGTTGTTTTCCAGCTTTATAAGGGAGGGGAAAACAATGCTTACAAGCATTTGTTTGTAAATATATATATTGCTTGATTGTAAGAAAATCTCTAGGTGGTTTACATTAAAATGGTCAGTAAACTGGTTAAAACTGGCATTTTAAAATATTGAAAAAATGATTAAAATCAGCAGTAGCTAAAAAAGGAATAAAACACTTTTATCATCATCCTTTAATTTGGGCTCTATGTCTGCAAAAGAAAAAGATACTGCAACATGTTAAACAAACAACGAAACAACCCTATCCAGTACCTGTAACTATATATGGAGCTTGGGGGTTGTGCATACACCTACCAATTGGTTGGATACCATAAACAGCTTTCAAGCAGCAGTTACTTGTTAAGGGTATGGCAAAGACTCTCCTCCTGGAAGAGAGGGGAGTGGTTGTGGGCGGGACCCCCGAGCTCCACCTCTAGCAGGGGGCGTTAGCCCCCTGCCTTCCACTCACCTGGCTGGCGCCCATGCCCATCGGCAGGCACCCAACTAGGTGCCTCCGAGGGGGTGTGTACAGCAGCCTAAATGCTGCGGCGCCAGCCCCTCCTCGGCCTCACTCTTTGTCGTCCCGTCACGAGTCACCCACCCTCCACTCCCTTTTAGCTCAGGGTCTTAGTTTTCCTTGGCCTTGCTATGGACCTTAGGTTGGTCGCCCTGGTTGTCCGGGGGGCCTGGTAGGAATTTTTCCATTTGGCATTAGGCTTTTTGATTTTTTCGCCTACCTCGTAGCAATCGTCACAACTTTTGTGGTATTGGTGGGTAGGTTAGGGATTGGAATAATGTGTTGTGGTGTCGAAGAGCTAGGTGTGGCCATTGCCTATGCCTTCAATTTTTGGGGTATTCCGTTAAAGGAATCTGGCGGTCGTGTATCCTGTCCGATGCCTGCTTGGCGGGAGGCCATGGCACGACCCTTGGTGACATCAGGGGAGAGCCTATAGTTGGATTAGCATCAACAGGCTCCACCTACTGGTGAATAAACCCCCCTTGTTTCAGACTCACCCCTCTCTGAGGGGGTGGAGTCAGCTGACGTAATCCAATGCCTAAGCCAATACCTTTTCACTTGCTGTAATCAATAAAGTTGTGGCCTTTTCTTGCCCATTAACCTTATATCACGTGTCCTTGTGTATTCATTCCACTTTGGGGGGATCGGGTCCTCGAACCACAACATTATGTTTGTTCCCCATTGCTCATTGTTTCCAGAGTGGTGATCAGCACCATTGCTTAGGCTCAGCAGTTGTGAGGGCTGCCATCCTTACTGATCTGTGAGTCTATATCTCCAAACCCAGAACAGAAATTGTGCTTTCAAAGGGGATCAACTGTTCCTGTTTGGTCCCAGTAATCCTTGGTTCAACACAATCTGAGATCTGTTTGCAAAACCTATTTTGCAGTGCAATTCTATACATACCTGCTCCCAGGAATGTTGGGAATAGAATTGCATCATAAATCTGCATAATATATGCACTTCCACCTTAAAATTTGCAGATTAGGCTTCTCACTTTTTGGGGGGGTACTTTTGTAGACTGAAGAAGTATGGAAAATTTTGAAGCTTTCTTGGTACTTTTTGACATTTTTTTTTTGGTCCAAAGAAATATATTACCCTGGCTGTTACTTTCACATTAATACTATTTGAATATATCTAAATTATTTTTGCTGTACAGCTGTTACTTTAAATCATCCCTTTTTCTTTTCTCTATTAATATTTTTGAAGCAGGCAGTAAATGTTAGTTTAAGATAATTACTGCATGTTTATAGCATAATGTCATTTTATGGATTTGCATTTTTCCTTGAATTTACACAATTTGACAAGGTGTCAGGTTTATTTATTGCAGCCATTATTCATTTCTTGTCATTTGTGCAAGGCCAAGAAGTATAAAGTATGAGAAGAACCAGATTTTTTGGCGGGGGGGGGGGAGGTAATGACTTTAACCCATTTGAGCTAATATTATTATTTTGGTCTAACTAACGGATATTCTTATAGATCTGTGCCAGACTTGCATTTGCAAATACTGTCTTTAAGAAGCCAAAAATTAATTAGGATCTAAAAATCCAAATGGAAGGTTTTAAATTTAATACCAACAATCAAGGCCAATTTTTATAATCCCATAAAAAGTTATATGATTGCAGAGCATAAAATGATTGGTTGCTATTGAGAAAATGAATACTGACCCAAGCAATTATTTGGGGTCAGTTTTTAAAGGGTTATATAAGGTTGCAGCTGTGGAGTGACAAATAATCTTGTAGATGCATAGCAAAGGGCATAATGAACTATAATTTCTGAAGTTCAATGCCATAAAAATAATTTTCCAAAGCATGACTTGAGTATAAATAATGCAGTGACATTTGCCTAGGCCTGTCAGATGCCTTGTTTTTCATCACAAGTCCACCGAGATCCTTTCAAAAGGTTACAGTTGATTTGCATGACCACTTCCTTATTTTTACATCGTGGGACCTAATTGTAGCATGATGATGCTTCAGACTCCCACCACCCCAGGCGGTTTGGAAGGCATCCTGTTTTGGGCTTGCCCTCCACACCATGTATAGCAATTGTAGCAACGCAGGTCAAACCTTGACTCCTTTTTTGAATTTAAAAAAGTGCCCTTGGTAAGCGGTGCTTACTTCTGAGTAATAACAACAATAATAATAAATTTTATTTATACCGCTCCCTCCCCAGCCAAGGCCGGGCTCAGGGCGGCTAACAAGCAATAATAAAAACAAGTTGAATGAATACAACTTAAAAACAAGATTAAAATACAACATTAAAACATTGAAACATTAAAATGCAGCCTCATCACAGGAGGAGAAAGGAAAAAAGAAAGAGGGGGAGGGAATCAAATTGACTCCAAGCCAAAGGCCAGGCGGAACAACTCTGTCTTACAGGCCCTGTGGAAAGAAATCAGATCCTGCAGGGCCCTGGTCTCATGAGGCAGAGCGTTCCACCAGGCTGGAGCCAGTGTTGAAAAAGCCCTGGCTCTGGTTGAGGCTAATCTAACTTCCTTAGGGCCTGGGACCTATGGGGTGTTGCTATTTATGGACCTTAAGGTCCTCCGTGGGGCATACCGGGAGAGGCGGTCCCGTAGGTAGACATGCATAGGATTGTATGCTTAATTGTTTATAACAGTAGTTGCATTGGGCAAGCATATAGATGTGTGTTACAAATCCCCTACTTTTTCAAAATGAAAAGCAGCTTTAGGGAGCAGCAATTTGGAGTGGAGCAGAAGAAGCTTCTTAACAACTTTCTTGCCAGCTGTTTTTCTTGTCAAAGTCCTTCCCCCACAGTGTGTTCACCACCACCCCACCCCATGCGTGGTTCCTGATGCATGTTTATGAAGAGCCACTCAGGGTTCAGTTTGGGTGAGAAGTGGCTGGTGTTGAAAGGTGAAATATACTCTGAGTCTAGAGTGGATTTCATGCTCTTTATTCAGCTCATAGTGGTGAGGAGGAATGGAATGTTCCCCCAGAATGTCTGCTTTATATACATTATTTACACAATGGGCCCCACATGATTGGCTAATTCTGGGATTCACCTGTAGGCCAATCTGGTTGTGGATTCACTTCCACCTGGAGCTGGATTGGGTGGCTCCTGTGGACCAACCAGACTGCTGCATTCTGGACCCTATTGTTCTAGGACCAATCAGACTGCTGCATTCTGGACCCTATTGTTCTAGGACCAATCAGACTGCTGCCTTTTGGATCCTATTCAACTCAGTACATAACAAAAGGATTAAAGCAGTACATAACAAAAGGATCTTGCTTCTGTTCTCACAGTTGTAGCCTCCTGGGGTTGCATTTTCCATTTTAAAAAGGAGTTTGAACTTCATATCTTTAATATATTGTTGCACACCACCCCAATCTCCAGGTGGTGCAAGATAACAAATAAGGATCTGTAGAATGGAAATGCTCAGCTTATGGTCAGCTCCAGGCACTTGCCCAGAGTTCGTGTTTCCTTTGGAATGAGGTACAGCAGAGACTGTGGTGTCTATGATACATGGTTTATTTACACATATATAAAACCTGAGCCTACAATGGAGGGGTTCACAGCATTAACACCACCAAAGAGTCTTGTTTCTCCCATAGCCACAGCCTTCAAACATGACAGAAATCAAACATGACTCTTACTCTTTCCAGTTTCCTGATTTTTCCTCTGGCTCTCATCACTTCCAAACTCTTCTCTCAACACTGGTTTTTTCTGTTGAGGGAGTGGGGCAGGGATTAGAGGGGTCTCTCTCTCTCCCTGTCCCTCTCCCCACACTTACAACAATATCAAATTGATTATCACTCAAGTCTCTGATGCTCAACAACACCATATTGGAAAAACATCATGTTTTAATCAGGGGCACTCCCTTTGAAGTATATATGTTTGGGACTGCATAAAAAAAGGTATTGTTCATCACTTTGTTGTAATTATGTTTTTTCATTTTTTTTTAACAGGGAGTGGATACAAAAATTCTGAAGAAATTGTTTATCTCTGAAGCATCCCTTGCAATTTTACAGGATTGCTTTTGGTGGTGGTTTCTTCACAAGTTCAAGGTATGAAGACACAGAGCTTTATTTTCATTCTTATCCAAATTAAAAAACGTAATTCGAATATATAAAATTTCTTGATCATGAATGAATCTGTGCTCACATACATGGACTTCTGTGTTAAATAACTGCTGCCCTTTGACTGATTTGTATTGAAAGACAAACAGAATAAGTCCCACAGAGAGTGATAATAACCCTGAAAGAGTGTTGCATTTGTGGGGTAAATAACCCATACTAGAGAGCTTAAATCTGACATCCAAGGTGTGTGCAAATGCTATAACCCTTATGTCATGCCTGGGCTTTTCATATATGAGATGTAAGCCGTTGTTTGCATTATCAGTGCAACAAAGAGTGAAAGCAAGCAACTTGGGGTAGATACAACATTAACTACAAAAATTCCACTCATCTTTCTCCCTCTCTCTCTCTCTCTCTCTCTCTCACACACACACACACACACACACACAGAGAGAGAGAGAGAGAGAGGGGGGGGGAGAGTTTCCTATGTCATGTAACCTTTTTAGCTCCAAAATCACAATCATGATCACTCTGAAGTTCCGGTTAATTCATACATTATTTCTACCACCTGTGCTTAAAATCAGTGCTAAGTGAAACAATGAAATATCAATGCTAATAATACCTTTTCCTGATTTATTTCAAGCCTGATCAAGCTGAACAGGACCACCTTTTTGATAGAATATCAGACAGCTTTGTGGCGCTTCTCTTGAGTACTCCCAGTTTCATAAAAGATCCTTTCTTTCAGGTAAAGACACTAATAGGTATTTTTCAATCGTGAGTGTTGCCCCAGAATGCATCCCTTTGGCATCCTTATACTGTATACTTAAAAGCATAAGTATATACTTATACTTTTAAAAGAGGCCCTGTAGAACATGTGTACTCTGTATCCACAGGGCCTCTTTTAAAGGACTCGCCCTGTATATCCTTATTCTGTACACTATCATGCTGCCTCTTAAACTCTTTTCGGAGATGAAGATACCCAGGTCCTTTAGCTGCTCCTATGTTTTGCCTTCAAGCCCTTTTATGGTCACTCTTTATACTGGTGCCAGTGACTGCATCCTCAGCCATTGTCGAAGGTCCAACCTACACTTTATGGGATGTATGGGTACTGTCACCTCACTACCCCCAGGTAACGTTGCTGGAAAAATAATGTAGTATATACAGGCTTGGGAAATACGGCACGTACATGATAATGTGTAATTATCACAGGTTCTTGTAGAGCTTGTCTTGAGGTCTGGGCTGGATGTCTTGTTAGAATAAAGTTATAAACTCAAACAGAAGCAACTGGTCCCTGGTTTTGGGGGCCCAGCCAGTTTAGTCCTCTGAGGCCAAGGGCAAGTATACCTGGCTGCCCCCCCCCCCCCCCGCTCTGCATGGGCCTGAAGTATTGTACTCAGGCTACATGTACTTTATTGCATTTTCATTACTTCTGTTTCTTTCTCTGTACTTCATTGTGGTGTATGTGAGTTTGTCCCATTTGTATTTCAGTTTTAAGTTTTTGGTTCTTTGTTACAATAATGTTTAAGGTAGTTGGTGTCACTTCTGACATGGTGCAACAATACTGTAACAAAAATAAAATAAAATGAATTGTTTTCCAAACCATGTATCACAGGTTTTGTCTCCTTGGCTGCTGCTTGTGGAGACAAGGAAACATCACATAATATCCATAATAAAGCTTTTTTGCTCTCCGTAGTTTTTGATGATAAATAGTACAATAGTAACCCCCCAATTTGTTACTTTACCTAAAAAGTATTCTCTGTACATTGCTTCACAAGATGTTAAGCTAGCTGCCATGCTTACTTACTTCGCACATTGGCAGAACTATTCATTTTGCCACAAATAATGATTCAGCTATGTTTAAATGTCTGGGTTTGTTATTAACTATACTTTGCTTATTCTTTATATTACTCACTGCCAACTTTAAATGTTTTAAATTTAGCTTTGTTTGTATTTTGGCAGATGTACCCTGACTGCTTGTCACAAGCCATCTATGTTACTTTTTGTGAAGCTTTTCCTGAATCCCGTCTTCGTTTCACTGACAAATTTAAAGAGGAACTAATGGATTTAGTTTTTCAGTGGATAAGAGGTACCACAATTTGTCTTTGAAATTTATGGTATTAGGACTTTTCAAAAATATCTTTTCTACATAACTTTATATATTCAGCATTTTATTCCAGTCAACATCAGTACTGCAGAATAGTAAAGAATAATAACACTAACACTCTAATAATGAAAACAATGAGTCCTGTGGCACCTTCCAAGTTTATTGCAATACATGTTTTTGCAAATGAAAACTTTCAAGTCGATGAGAGCTTATGCCACAACAATTCAGTCTTTAAGGACTAAAGTAGATAGCATGCTAAATGCTTCACTCTTAATCAAGGTTTAAGAAAATATAATAGTGGGGTGAGATACCCAATTTTCATTGGAACAGCAGCACACAGTGTGTGTGGGGGAGGTTTAACTGTTCCTTCCTCAGCCCCAATCCCAATAAAATCTGCAGAAACAACACGCACGCACGCGCGCACACACACACACACACACACACACACTAATGCGGGGAGGATTTTCAGTGGGATTACAGCTGAGGAAGGAATGCTTAAACCTTCCTTCTCCAATACTGTGATCCTCATGAAAAGTGGACTCTCCTACTTGCTAGAAACTTATGATGCCCTGGTGACATTTGAAGTGATGAGCTTCAGGCATATATATGTAGTTTTGTCCCAATACTTTATGGGCTCTTTGTTGCAAGCAATTACTACTATTTATTACTATTCTCACTGTCATTATCATTATCGCTAAATTTATTACCTGCCCTTCACTGGCAGGTTTTTGGGCGAGTTGCAATTTAGAGTTCAGAATTAAATACAATGAAAACATATTACATTCACAAGAATAGGCAAATCAGTAAATGGTGGGGTGGTGGCGCTATTATTGTATTAACACAACTGTCTCTTTAGAATTTGTCACAATGCAGTCCTCTTGGGGAGTACCATCCTTCTGTGCTCAATGGAATTTACATGCTTAGAATTATGCTGTTAAAGTGAAACAGCTAAAACTCTCGCTTCATGAGTATAACATGTATCAAGGGTTTGTCTTAGGAAGTACCAAATGTAATTTCAGCTGTGCTTATAATTTTATGGTACAAGTGTTACTGAATAACTAAAACGTACGCCCCAGTGATGATGACATTCTCATTGAAATAATGCTTGTCATTCAAAATAATTGCAAGTATGGAATGAAGTAGAACTCCTCAGATATGAACTACTAAATGTGCTTTATAGTTCTCAGGGTCGGCAGGCTTTAGAGAGCTGCCCCAGCCACATTTCAGTGTGTATTCCCCCCTCAAATACAACCATGGTGATCAAATGTATTCTTATGTGGTTATAACACTTGCAAGATAGCCAGTCTAGTTCCTATTGTGAACTCAAATAATCCACCACCAAATACAACTAATTTCATGTCTGAATAATCTACAGTGAAAAGTGATAAAATTAACAAAACTAGGACAACATAAAGCATTATGCCTCTTCTTTAGAAATATCCATCGAATGTTAGTTCTCAGTTTCCAGTAAGAAAATGAAGAATGTTAGAAAGAAAATGAATGAAGAATAAACCCCAGTTTGCTAACAAAGCAGCAGGCTGTTGAGGATACAGTGTATACCAAGAAGTAAACATGTGCCTTTCTTTCTGTCTTTCTTTGGTAACAAAAGAACCGAAAAGCTCTTGTCGGTTCTTTTTTTAAAACACACACACATTAATTTATGCTTTGCAGGTTTCAAACCACAAAAATCTGCTTGGAAGAAATGGAATTTATTCTGGTTGGAAGCGCCCCTGACACAAATGCAGAAAACAGATTCCTTACATAAGTTATCTAGTTTGAAACTCCAAAACTCTGTGATTAAGACAAGGTCAATCGGAAAGTCTTGTAAGTACCAGGCGAAGAACTTAAAAAGTTATTGAATGTTTGTTTCAGAATACTGGCATAATATTGGCCACCGTATTAGTGAAATAGAGATCAATATTATAAATCTTAAGGATAAATATGAACCTTGTAATTTATTGTTGCTTCAGAGGAATCAAAACAAAATGACAAATGCTTACTCCCCAGCCATGAGGTTCAGGATGCAATATCAGCAAGGAATGATTTTGAGTATCATTTATGTTGAGACAAGGCTGTTGTGATGGGTTCAGCTTAGGACTGGTGTTGAAGACATCTGGGAACTTTGTGGTGCCTGGTACAAGTTACCCCACTTCTTAAGAAGATGGGACAGTGAATAGATGAGTCTTTGTACTGATTCCCTATTACATTTTTTTTTTTACATAAATCGAAGTGTGGTTTTAACCTTTAAAAACATGAACAACGTAAACCCTGGACTCAGCTAGACTGGTAAAGAAAAAGTGATTTATATGCGTTGTACATGCAATATAGCATTTTGCCACCATATGGCACAGTGGAGTCCCATTTTTCCTCTGCCTGTTTTCCCTTGTTTAAATTTACAACGTGTTTAACTGAAACGCATCTTTGACATGTCTAAATCCAACCCCTGTACCATGGAGACATTGTTGTCCTATGCCACATCATAATCTTTTAGATGTACTGAGAACACTTTCTTAATTATCCTATCCATGTTCTAAGTATAGTAAGGAAAAGCACCGCAAAAATTACAAGACCCTTCTCCCAACAACTTTTCTGGCCCTTTTTCTAAGGTTTTGTAAAATCAATCTTTTCAGTCTGAGATTTTATAATGACAAGCAACAAACATTTGCATAGAGTCTGGAAATACCATGTTTAAGAATTTGTTGGGAGCTATAATGTATTCTACACATGTAAGATTTGCTTTATATACAAGGAGGAATCGCTGTAGCTTAGTGAAAGCATGCAATATTCGCCTTAATTTGGAGCAGAATGTACATGGCCAATACAAATCTTGCAAGGTGCAGAAAAAAGGATATATAAAGAGTGCCTCCCATAGCTGTCTGTTTCCAAAAGACTTGATAATGTTGTTGCTCGGGTGGTAATTCCTAGAAAAAACTTTAGTAGGAGTACAGTAATATGCCAAACGCTGTAGGTCAGGGATCAAAATATTATGTCCCAGGCAAAAATTATAAATTGTTTCTGTCTCAAGTTTGGATGGAGGAAATGCATCCCAGTTTGAATGTTCTTCACAAAATAAAAAGCTTGTTTCTCTCTTTCTGTTATGAAATGGCCACTGGGTGGGCAGTAGTTGTGGCCTGTCACACCAGACCCCTGGCCTCACAGAACAAAGGGCTCTCCATTGTGAGGCCGGCGACTGGGGAAATTCCTCAGCCAGCCACAACGAGGGCCGGGATAGCCTGCCACTGGTTGAGGTCAGGTGGCTGCTGGGCCCTGCTGTTAGGTCAATCAGTAGACCTTACTTTGGTACTTTAATTTCTGCCATATTTATCTTGTATGCTGGCCTTTTCTTCCTTGCACAGCTTATTGACCTTGCTGTGGTTCATTAATGGTTGCTGTATTTCGAGCCAGAAATGAATTTGCCTGCTAACAGATTGGCCCTGTCTGGAGGTTTTGCAAATAGCAAATAGTCACAACTTTTCTGGATAAGGCATTGGATGGAATCCTTATTCACATATTGGGGCGGGGTAAAGTGGTGCAGCGGGGTAAAGTGGGGACGCGGGTGGCGCTGTGGTTTAAACCACAGAGCCTAGGACTTGCTGATCAGAAGGTCAGCGGTTCGAATCCCCACAATGGGGTGAGCTCCTGTTGCTCGGTCCCTGCTCCTGCCAACCTAGCAGTTCAAAAGCATGTCAAAGTGCAAGTAGAAAAATAGGTACCACTCCGGCAGGAAGGTAAACGGTGTTTCCGTGCGCTGCTCTGGTTCGCCAGAAGCGGCTTAGTCATGCTGACCACATGACCCGGAAGCTGTACACCGGCTCCCTTGGCTAATAAAGCGAGATGAGCGCCGCAACCCCAGAGTCGGTCACAACTGGACCTAATGGTCAGGGGTCCCTTTACCTTTACCTTAAAGTGGTGCAGCACCCCTATCCTAAAACAGGTGCAATTGCAGGGTAGCCCATTAGAGGGATCTAGTAGCAAGACTTTGTTCAGAAACCAAGTGTGGGACAGACAGGGCCATAGAGCTTTAGACAGCAGCCTCAGAAGCCCACCTATGTAGACCCACATCTTCAATGTTCTTCAATCCCAGGCTCAACCCTGCTGTAGCATCAGCTGGGGACTGAGAATTGATATACACACAATGTATATCCATAAAGGATGTGGCTAATTTTAAACCCCAGAATGTTGTCTTGTGCAGATTGTTACTGTTATCGTAGGCTAGGCCTTTGTTCCCTGGGGGAGGGAATCACTGCGATTGGGTCTGCAATACTAAGCAATTTCTTCTCATTGTTATCTCAGCTCTTTGTTTTCAAGAGTATTGAAACAACGCTTCCATTTCTAACATTTTGAGCAGAATGTTTGTGAATCAGGGTAGACTGACCGTGGGGAGTTAATACTGACGTTCCAAATAAAATTGGAGAGAATCTCCTATTCTAGAACAGGAATGTAAGTGGTTATAAAATTTCAGTACTTGGAATGCCTTATGATTTGCAAGTTAACAACCCTTAGCCAGTGTATTATTAGATTAACTACAGGGCCAAGGGCTTTAATGTTTGACTTTCTTCATATGTAGGTAATTTTGTTGCATGCTTAAGACTTTATTGGGGGGGGGCTTAAGACTTATATGTTTTAAAGCATTAGAAATACTTAAGCGGTGTGTATGCCTTCATGACTGGATGTCTCATGCCCAAGATTTTATGTAACGCCTTCAAAATGTATGATTAAGCGATTTTTCATACGGTCTTGCTCTGATATGATCCTACTAAGCAACACCAGTACTGTTAAATTTATTCTGTATAATATCACTCCAGACCCTCCTAGTGTCCCAATTTTCCAGGAACGTCCTTGATTTAGAGAAGCTGTCCCGGTTTCTGATTGGATCCTGAAACTTCAAACTTTTCCTTAGGTCCCTATTTTCATCAGAGAAATGTTGGAGGGAAATATGGTCACTCTAATAGTCAAGTAACTATCATAGAATCATAGAATTGGAAGAAACTACAAAGATAATCTAGTTCAGCTCCCTGCACTGCAGGAATATTTTGCCCAACGTGGGGCTTCAACCCACGAGCCTGAGATTAAGAGTCTCATGCTCTACCAACTGAGCTATCCCCCAAGGCTATGAAACATGCACTAGAATATTGATATCCACTATAAAAATAATAGTGTGAAACAGAATAGTTATTAAATTGTAGGGAAAACATATTTGTCCCATTGAGCTGAGAAACGTATGGTTCCCACTATTATTCTCCAGCAGCTGGTATTTAGAGGCATACTGACCCTGATTCTGAATATGGTATTTAGACATTGTGACTACTTTCTCTCCCATGAATTTGTCTCTTTAAATCACTCTGAATTGGTGGCCATCACTACCTATTGCTGCAGCGAATTCTATTGAATGCTGTTCTCCTGGTATTTATTTTGGATCATAAGCGAGACAAACTCTTCTTCTCCTTGATTTATGATGATAGACAGAGCCTAGTGTTACGCCTGCCAAACCAAATGTAGAAGAAATATTTAAAAATACAAAAAGAACTGTCAGCGAGACTTAAGAGCCTTTGGATTGTATAGCTTTTAAATGTAATTGTTTAATAAGGATTTTGTTTTAAAAAACCTAGTTATGCTTGTGGGTTTAATTTTAAGTGTTCTGGTATGCATTTTAAGGCTAGCTTCAGTTGATCAGCTAATGAAACCCACAGTAGCTGAAACATTTTTCTTTCTTTCTAATGAATGTTGTCTTGACAAATGCAGTGTTCAGTTCTTTCCCAGCCACGTGTGTGTATTTAAATGTGTAAAGGGGAATATTATTGTGTGCGTATACTTACAAATCGAAATGCCCTCATTTAACGCAATGAATAACAGTGTAGGAAAAGGTAAAAGGCCTTTCCACAAGCCCAACTCTTGACTCCCCCTACTTTTGGCCAATTCAGCTTCTCTGGTAGCAAAGGGGTTGGTGATTCAAGTGGTGCTGAATAGCAAAGGAATTTTGCAACAGAATATCATGCAACAGAATTTGCTCTTTTGCAGATTATTTCAGATCTAGATTTGAAGTGCTTTTCAGTCAGTTTTTGGGGGTCCTCTCCTTAGTATTTCCTGAAAAGAGTATGGTAAATTATTGTATTATATTATATTATATTATATTATATTATATTATATTATATTATATTATATTATATTATATATCCATATTGTAACAGAGGCAATTTAAATGGATTCAAAGAACAGCTGGATCATAGTGTAGCAAAAAACGGGAACTGTTGTCGTTTTCTCCCTCTGTAGATACAACCCTATGCCCTATTTCGATTACATCTTTGCACAACTGCCGAGCTATGCTCCCAAAGCTCAGTTGTAAAACAACAATCATATCACTTAGTTAATTTAGCATGAGGCGGAGTCAGTCAGCAAGCAGAGCATTTTCCAAAAAGTTCCTTGTCCAATCTTTTAATAGAGCCCTGTGTACATAGCCCTATGGCTTTAGATTTTTTGGGATTTGGGTGCTGTTCTATTTGAGACTTCCATTGTAAGAAGGGCTGCAGGCTGTCATTTTTGTCTGCCATCCAGTGCACATTGGCAAGAGTATTATGTACTAGACATTGTGTCTGGTCATAGAAGGTGGGGCGGGGGGGGGCGGGGAGGTGGCTCAGACAGACTGTTTTGTTACTTCTTTAGAATTAAAAGCATATGAAACAGACGCAGCTTAATAAGTTTTTTTATAAATAACATCAACTTAAATAACTTAATAAAGTTCAACTATAACTTAAAATAAAGTTTAATGCTTTAACAGAAGAAGCATGAATAGGTGAAAAAAATATCAAGCCATATACCCTAACAGAAATTATATAAAAAGATAGGTTATGTTACATAAAAACCCATATGATGTCTGAATTTTTACTTCGTCGTTATAGAAAAGGATATTTTGAGGAAAGTGAGATGAAATACATTTCCCTTATTAATATTATTTCATATACACTATTTTTTTAACATCTTTCAGAGCAGCGTTAGGCATTCTTACTAATACATATGAATACATTGCAGTGGTGCAACCTTCATCTTCCATACTAGCTTTATTGTCTGAATACCGCAGAAATCCAATTTCAAATTACTTTAAAACTTACACATTTTTCCTGGAAAGTATTCCATACTGCTCCACCTCCATGCTTAGTACTGACTTGATCATCTGAAGACTCATTCCAGCAGCCATCAAGTCCAACATATTTTACATAACATTTTCATCTGCTTTATTATTATCATCATTATTATTATAGCAGCCATGTTTAATTAAGCAGATAGGTTTATTTTAAATAAAATATCATCAGATAATCAAGTCATGACTTAATGCATAAGGGTAAATTTAACTTAACAATCTGCAAAGCTACTCTTATACTAACATGAGGATTGTACAACTCTTTACAATTTTTTACAACTTTTAGTTACTAAATCAGATGTAGTGTATCTTCATTTTTTTTTAAAGGCAGTCTCTTAAAAATAAACATAAATGCGCAAGTCCAGCTTGTTCAGTTTTTCAGTAGTATTCCAGCTTCTCTTCCTTGCACTTTCAAACAGTTCCCTTGTGAAATTAAACATTTTGCTGGAACTGGTTCTCCATAGATTTGTGATTAGGGTGCTGGCCGTGGAAGGAATTGGGAAGATATATCTTCTTTACTTGTTTTCTGACCTCTCTTGGGGGCGCCATTCTGTTTCAATGCAATATACATCTCTTTCCCTTTGTGTGTCCAGTTTGCTGAAGCATATGTATTATAATGGTTTTCTTGAATCCATTCTATGAAGTTGCAGTCCTCATTGCATACTTTCTGTTAAAAAAAAAAAAAGACAATAGGTCACATGAACGCTGAAATTGTTCATTGTATTGTAAAAAAACCCATCAGAACTTTAAATGTGCAGTTTAAACAATTTATGTCTGTTAAAATGTATCCGTTTTTGCAAATCTCTTGCATTGTTGTGAAGGGGAATGATTTTCATTAATGCAAAAATGCTCAGACATGTTTGGGTGAAATCCTGATTCATTGTAAAAAAAGAAAGAAAGCTGTAACTGAGTCCATTCAGGAATTCAGTTCTCATCTTAACATTGCATTATGTACATCCCTAAAAAATTTCGTGGACCCAGTCTCTGTCATGAGATAATGATCTGTTATAAGCTGAAATGTGCCCCATCTTAGAAACAGATTTCTTTTGATAACTCTGCATATCTGCACAGTTGTAAGGATGGCTGCAGAGCACGACATGCAAGCCTCAGTGCCGGATTTATGTATAGGCTAAGTAGGCTGAAGCCTAGGGCCTCTAAATCTAGGGGGCCCCACCAGCCCACCCGCTCCCCAGTGGGCAGAGGCAAAGCAGCCTGCTCCGGTACCCGGAGCGGCGCTCATCCCAGGGAGCCTGGTGCGCATCCTGCAGGGGCGTGACGTGCATCCCAGGGCCGTGGTGCTTGTCCCAGGGGTGTGGTGTGCCACCCATAAGGGTGTGGCACACTGCCTGGGGTGCGCGGCACACAATGCTCCCAATCGGGAGTCAGCATTTGGTCCTTCTTCATCCCGTCCAGGCCTTCTTCGTCCCAGCCAGGCCTTCTTTGTCCTGGCCAGGGCTGCTTCTTCCCAACCAGGTCTTTGGCGTCCCAGCCAGGCCTTCTTCGTCCAGGCCAGGACTTCTTTGTCCAGGCCAGGACTTCTTCGTCCAGGCCAGGCCTTCTTCATCCCGACCATTCCATGCTTGTCCATTGTTAATCATTATCAGGAAGTAAGTCAAGATGTGGGTGGCATAGCTTATCCTGGGGAAAGCCAAGAGCGTACAGTGGTGCCCCGCAAGACGAATGCCTCGCAAGACGGAAAACCTGGTAGACAAAAGGGTTTTCCGTTTTGGAGGTGCTTCGCAAAACGAATTTCCTATGGGCTTGCTTCGCAAGACGAAAATGACTTGCGAGTTCCTGCGGGGGTTTTTTTCCCTTCCCCCCTCTTTTTCTAAGCCGCTAAGCCGCTTATCAGCTGATCCGCTAAGCCACTTAACAGCTGATCCGCTAAGCCGCTTATCAGCTGATCCACTAAGCTGCTAAGCCGCTTAACACCTGAGCCGCTAAGCCGCTAAGCCGCTTAACAGCTGATCCGCTAAGCCACTTATCAGCTGATCCGCTAAGCCGCTAAGCCGCTAATAGCGCTAAGCCGCTAAGCCGCTAATGGGCTTGCTTCGCAAGACGAAAAAACCGCAAGACGAAGAGACTCGCATAACGGATTCTTTTCGTCTTGCGAGGCACCACTGTATATGCAAGGAATAGGCGAACAGATCAGGCAAGAGCAGGGAAAGATAAAGGAATCTAGACATAGGCAAGGCACTCTAAGCAGGAGACGTTGACCAGCCTGTTACCTCTTGCTTTGTTTTATATGTCATTTGGGAGGCTGGAGCCAAAGCAGGGAAGCTCAGCTGACTTCAGCTGAGCTTGCATTCCAAGGCAGAACAGGACCCGGAAACAATTTCCACCATTCTGTAAAAGCAACCCAGCTTCACAATTTTTAATGTGCTCCCACATATTGGGGGCATTATGTAAAATATAACCGGTACATACTTTTTTTTCTAAGCAAATATGTTATTTGCCTGTTAAATAAAATCTGCTGCTAATAATTATGCCAGTACCTTTCCATAGAGTTTTCCGGACTTGTTCATGGCTAGAAAGTATTCACTTGCCACTCCTTTGATTGCCACTATTCCAATTGCCACTGTTCTTATTTCGAGAATACCTGCAAGGAATAACAGTGAAGTCTGTAATTTGGCTATCTGCTTTTGAAGTGGCATAACAAGACAATTTCTCTTGATTTCACAGTATTTTAAAAAATATATAGGATCAAGTGATAAAGCAGGGGTGGAAAAAAAATCAAATCTTTTAAACATAACCATGTATGTAGTCAGCATTCTTAACTACGGTAATTTCTTCATTTAAAAAACAAAGGACAGGTTTCTCCTAATTAACCAATCATCGTAAGCCCTCTATAAGGGCTTCTGCTTATGTAATGGGGCTTCCCTCCCCCTTCCTGTGTGCTCTTGCACCCCGTGAAATTTGATTGGTGTGTGTGTGTGGAACAACATTGCAGTTGGAACATTCAACACATCATAACATCGGATTCCACCCAAAGAGTACATACAACCCATTACAAACTCCACTGAAGTGTGCTCACACATAAGAACTCCCATGCTTATATGAATTACACTAATATCCATTATATATGACCATGCAAACTTTTCACACTACCACTTAGTCCTGTACAGTGGTACCTCGGGTTAAGAACTTAATTCGTTCTGGAGGTCCGTTCTTAAACTGAAACTGTTCTTAACCTGAAGCACCGCTTTAGCTAATGGGGCCTCCTGCTGCCACTGCACCGCCAGAGCACGATTTCTGTTCTCATCCTGAAGCAAAGTTCTTAACCCAAGGTACTACTTCTGGGTTAGTGGAGTCTATAATCTGAAGCATCTGTAACCTGAAGCGTATGTAACCCAAGGTACCACTGTATTTACAAATTATCCATTTGCCACTATATTTTTGTGTTATAAAGAAATTTGGAACTTTGGTTATATTTTTTCTTGTGCTCTTTGAAGCATTTGCATTTCTCATTCTAAGTGAATGCTTTAGATCAGTTTTAATCAGGATTCAGATAATTGTCCCCCCCCCCCCCCAAGATTACATTGACAAAATTTGTAAGAAATTTACCAGTGCCATCTCTGTGCAAGCGCACAAACTTTAGAACTTGTAAATGATAGAAAACAGACCTTGGCAACTACCAGAAGATAAAGTATCTGTCTGACCCTTGTGGCTGTTGAAAACTGACAGGCACTGAAAATATATCTGTGTCACATAACAAGAAACAAGTAAAATTTACTATTGGAGCTTTTTCATTCAGATGCATTTTACTTGTATAATTGGGAAGTTGTTCCTGCATTAATGGTTTATTGGTTACAAAATATTTCTTGATCTAGTTAAGGAAGCCTACATGTAAAAATGGGTTTCTACATACAGTGCAGATCGTCTTCTGAATTGGGCTTGTGTACATACAAGGATGCTGCATAGGAGTGGGATGGAGGACTTGTATCACGTCTCCAGGGGTACATGTAGAGTGGCTCTTGTTGGATTGGGACCTCAGGTTTGGAAGACTGGGAGCTCCTGGCACTATCCAGTTTTTGCTGTTCTGCTGGAAGCCACGTGCTACTGCCATTGACTTTCCACCATTTGAATGGTATATATCGTATTATGGCATGACTTAGGGCGCATGTAGACTTCCTTTTGCACCACGTTTTCCAGCGTAGGCTTGTGAGGGGCTCATATGGGAAGTTGGCAATATTTTCTTTAAGTTCTTTTGCAGAGATAGAGCTGTCAGAGGAGGCAAGGAAAGCTGGAGAACGTTCTTATGAGTAGATGTGTTTGTAAATAAGTATGTTGGTCTAGCAATTGAAACAATAGACCAGGCCACTTCTTCATTCATAAATCTGGCCCCAAGTTGACCAAGCATGCTGTTTCAAGCAGTAGGCTGGCATCTTCCCAAAGCCACACCTTGTAGCTAGTTCAGCATCCCAGCCTGAGAAGTCCCTCATTATCTTATTTATTCTTTAGTTACTCCTGTGTTGTTTTCTGTGGAAGTGTTCTGACAGTGTGCAAATAGCAGTACAGAAACACATTGGGAAGGGTTTTAAATTATGCTTTAAAATACATATAAATAAGTATCCAAATAGCAATTATTTCTTTTTGGTTCTTGACATTTTCAGGAAATAGCCAACTATCAGTTGAAAATGTGTGGAAGGAATTCCACAGCTTAGGTCCTGCTAGGCAATGTAAAAAGACATCACTTGCATGGCCCAGGTATATAAGATGTGCTACATGCCAGTGCGGGTTTGACAGTGAAAATAAGACACGTGAGGCCATTGGATGGGTTAAATTAGGCCACAACTTTCTTGATTACAGATGTAAGCTGGTTTGGCATAAGGCATTCGGTAAACAGCTGCCTTCAACCAGCTGGTTGAACCCAGAATGGGTTGGCCCTGACATGAAGGCCACCCCTTGACATGAGTGAAGTGTGATGTTCCTACCAGTGCTGCCTCTCAGAAGGGGTGCTATGACCCATCAGCCCCCATGTGGGCGCCCAGACAGTTCTACCTCTTCCAGGACCCTTTTAATGTGCATGTGTGTATATTTGCCATGGTTTTTCCACTGGTAAAACATCCCTGACCATTAGCAAGCATCAGCTTTACAAAAGATGACCAGCTCATGACTTGACACATGAGGGTAGCAGCATTGCTGTTGCAATACAATAGCTATTTCTCCGCGTTCTCTCTCTGTTTGTCATGTTTCTTAACAAGCTCAAGATCAGCTCTCACAGTAGTGTTCCCAAGAACATTCACACTTTCAGAGGGAAACTTGAGCTCCTTCTCCACATAACAACTTCATGACTGTTTTCTTGGACTTCAAATGACTCAGTAACACCTTTTTTCCATCATGGAACCCAAAGTGACATAATTGTGGTTCCCAATCAGTCACACACCCAGGCACTGAGCAGACCCACAGCTGCTTAGCTTCAGCAGGGTACTGGTCTCATGTGTCTTTTAATAATCAGTAATAAACAGACAATTATATTCTAGCCAACAACAGTACAAAGGACACCCTAGTGATACCACTCTCCAAACGCCCTTCACCATATGGTGAAGACCCATTCATTTGTGCTTTCAAAGGTGCATTTAATCTGACTATTGAAATTAAATATTTAAGGGAGCCAAAAAGATTTGCTGCGGGGTCTATAAACTGCCAATGACAAAATAAAGGGTTGTGTGAGGAACATGGAGTCCATGTACACACAGTTCAAAAAACAGACTATTGCAGTGGCTCTTGCTCTGAATTTGAGTTGGGAAAGAAAGGACTTGGATGGGCTACAGCTAACTTGTGTTTCTAATTAATGAAGGTTGGGAGTGCTTGTTTTTTGAGTTCAGATGACCTTTAAAGATGATACAAGCCAAATCAAATCTCTACATTTTTTATGTTTGCTTTTCATGTTTTAAAATTCAATAATAGGCAATCGAGGAAGTACACATTATGAAGATCAGTGTTGTTTTCTATATGAATAATTTCCAAAGGGCTTTATTAACATTACCAGATGCATGTTGTAATGATGAGCTGAATGTGCTGATTAATTGATTTATTGAATATGAAGAATTACTAGAATGCAGTTTCATTTGTCAGCTGAAAGTGTGTGTGTGTGTGTGTGTGTGTGTTTGTATATATGTCACCAAATCATCTAGAAATGTACCCCCCAATCATCTGTAATTGCATAACCTGAATTTGCTGGTATGTGATTGAATTCCACTTGAAAATAGCAACTGTCTGTAAGCCCTTTCTGTGCTATATTAGCAAAAATAATCTGTTAATTTTCTACCCCGTGTATATATCTATAGCACAGCCTTCATTGAAAACGCTGTACAATAAAATGCTTTAAACCCATAACAATGAAATTGGTCAGACAGTGCTTGTGTAAAACAAAATCAGATAAGAAATTAATACCAGCAAATATAGAAGTGCCTTTATCTTAACCATTCAGCTGGAAATGAAAGCCAAGAAGTGTATCACCAGACATATTCCACAAACAGAGCATCAATTCAGAGAAGGCTCTCTTCCATGTCACCACACTACAGATCTCATCACAAAGGGCCTTCCTTGGCAATCTTAACACACAGGCAGGTTGATAGTGAAGGAAACAATGCTTATTTATTTATTTATTATTTCTTTCATAAAAAGGAAAGACTACTTGCTTGTAGAAAAAAAGCTCAAAGCAGTTTACAAAAAGCATTTAGGAAGAATATTTGCAGCCAATGCAGGTGTTGCTAGATTGGTGCTTCACTCATGGTGCTGAACAATGGCACAATTATTAAAAGCTTTGCATGAACCTTCCCCGCCCTCCCCTTATAGGTGAGAAGATTTCCTAGTCAAAGTTCCTTCAGTTACAGAGATCAGAACACATTGAGAAAGGAGCAGAGACTCATTTTCTGTTGCCCAAGGTTTTGGAATCCATTCTCTATAGAAGTAAATCATTATCTCCCCCCCCCCAAAAAAAAGACATCTTTAAAAGTCTGAGCAAATTTTTCCTGCTAATGATTTATTGCTGTGGGCATATTTGTGCTTCTAATAATGTGAGGTTTGGAGCAAATTTTATTATGTTTATTGTCATTTCACTTGTTTGGGTTTTTTATTATTATTTGACTGGGGGAGTGTTGGGATTTTTTTGTTGATTTTTTTTTTTTTTTTGTAACACTTTTTACATGTACTACTGACACGTCAGGTATCCTTCACCCTGTGCTTTGGATTTGGCTTTTCTTTTGTCTTTCTTTTTCTTAAATTATGTACTTTGCATTTGTCTCCGTTGAATTTTATTTTGTTAGTTTCCCAGCCGAGTTTTCACAGTTACACAAGGTGGTGTTGTTTTTTTTAATTCCACCCCCACCCAGTCTTCTGAAGTGTTAGTTAACCCTCACAGTTTGGTGTAACCTGTAATTTTGATGAGACTTCCCTCCATCCCTTCATTTAAGTCATTCATAATCATGTACCAGTCTCAGGATAGAGTCCTGCAGCATCTGACTTGAAAGCACACTCCCATTTGTTGAGGAGCTATTGATGAACATCCCTTTATGATTTACCAACCAGTTCTAAATTCACCTGGTGGTATAGACAAGTTACAGTTTGTGCTGTTTTGTAACTTCCCCCCCTAACTATTTTATTATTCTACATCAACTAGGGGCATGTGTGTAGGCAGCTTAATTAATAAGAAAAATATTATCATCATTTAGCCCACATTTAGCCAGTTTGCCAATCAAATACCAGTTTGCTAACCAAATTGCTTTGCCAGACTCAAGATAAAATGCCCACAGCACACCCATAATCCATTGAGCTAGCAACTTGATTAGTCTGGTAGGATATACTGTATTCTCAACAAATTTAATGATATCGGAGAGAGAGAGAGAGAGAGAGAGAGAGTGTGAAGGACCAAAAATGCAAAACAGTGGGAATAGATGTTCAGTTTAACACTATTCAGTGATGATGATGAAGGGCTTATCCACTCTTAAGTTTCCTCCGCTCTTTCCAGGCATGGGGAGGGATTTAAAACTCTGTGTCTGAGCGCCCCCCCCCCCTTCTTGCTCCAGAGTTTTCCTCGTGAAAACCTTCTCTTTAAAGTTACAGATAGGTAGCCGTGTTGGTCTGCCATAGTCAAAACAAAATAAAAAAATTCCTTCCAGTAGCACCTTAAAGACCAACTAAGTTAGTTCTTGGTATGAGCTTTCGTGTGCATGCACACTTCTTCAGATACACTGAAACAGAAGTCACCAGACCCTTCTATATAGTGAGAAGGTGGGGAGGGGTATTACTCAGAAGGGTGGTGGGAATGGGTGATTGGCAGATAGCTGTGATGAGCAGTCGTCAACAGGCTCATCACAGCTATCTGCCAATCACCCATTCCCACCACCCTTCTGAGTAATACCCCTCCCCACCTTCTCACTATATAGAAGGGTCTGGTGACTTCTGTTTCAGTGTATCTGAAGAAGTGTGCATGCACACGAAAGCTCATACCAAGAACTAACTTAGTTGGTCTTTAAGGTGCTACTGGAAGGAATTTTTTTATTTTGTTTGTTCTCTTTAAAGTTCAGTCAGAGCAAAAAAGAAAAACAATGCTCGAGCGCGGAGTGTTAAAGCATGGATCCCTGCCTGGAAAAGAGCAGGTCAAAAGGTAGGCAGAAATATATGCTTAAGTAATCCAGAGAACCACCATAGCAAGCACAGAACAAAACATTAGCATTCCGTTCAAATGGGCATCTCATCACAAATGGAAATACAGCTTTAAAAATTAATAAAACTTGAAGTGAAGATATGATACTTTTTTGCAGTAACTAAAAAAGAGGTCCTGGTTTACATGGAAGAGAGACTATATAGGTAAAGAAATTAGGAAACTTTTCTTCATCATGTAAGCAGGCACCAACATCCCTTGCGTGAAAAGTCCATAACTAACCACTGAGAGGCAAGAGTTTGGGAACATCTGTTCCTTTCCAAACTGAAAAGCAGTATAAAGCAGTCTATTAAATTACATGTAAATTAATGCTGAGAACATAAGCAACAACTTCCTCCAGCCTGGTAACACGTGCTTCCAGCTGTCAGGAGCTATCTGGCACCTCCCGATGCCTCACATTTCCTAACTACTTTGATTTCACTGGCATAGAATTGGTGAGGGGTGACCACATGCTGCTACCTCAGACAACACCAGCTTTCATCACCTTAAAGCTATTAGGAAACCCACAATGTTCACTCTGCCTTTCTAGTTTTCCTGCAAGCGCTTGGTACATTTTCTCTGTCTGACATATGATGTTGATAAAAGGGAGCATGTTCTACAGAGATATTATGCTCAGGAATGCAGTAAGAGATAGATCAGGCATATTGATGAAAATTTAAAGCAAATGATTTTATTCGCCACCTACGTTGTCCTTAGAATGGGGTACCCATCTCTCTATGCGGCTGCTTTAAATAGCTGGATCAGACCTCAGAGTTTAACCCCTTCGTCTGCTTCCCCAAACAAATCAGACTAAAGTATATATAACTGCATTTGCCCTCACTCATCCCTTGCTATTACTGTCTCTGTTGTATCTCACATCTTCAAAAGTTAGGTTGTATTGTAATCTCCTTGAGGCAGAAATATGTCCTTGCTAATGATACCCTATAGAGCATACATTTATGGTACTATATAAATCAGTATCCTTGAGTGGCATGCTGCTAATGTGAACTGGTGCATCTCAGCCTTATACAAAGTTACAAATAGTGAAAGCTGGTCCTTTTGGTCCAGTGGGGCACTGCCCCACCAACCTCAGTCTGCCCTCAGCTAGCCTCCACCTGCCTGCCTTCCAACATACAAGTAGCCCAGAGGGTAGACCTGGCTGTTAGATTCCTTTTACTCCTCCACAGTCTGTTTTGCCTTTGTAAAACACAGATGGGAGAAGGATGGGGACAAAACTAGAACTAACTGGCTCTGCCTGACATTGGTTCTGGTTCCACCTCTCTGCCTTTTACCCTACCTGTCCAATGAGCATAGAAGTTACAGGGAACCAGGCAGAGGGCCTTCTTGGTAGTGGCACCTGCCCTGTAGAATGCCCTCCCACCAGATGTCAAAGAGAAAAACAACAACCAGACTTTTAGAAGACATCTAAAGGCAGCCCTATTTAGGGAAGCTTTTAATGTTTAATAGATTATTGTATTTTAATATTCTGTTGGAAGCCGCCCAGAGTGGCTGGGGAAACCCAGCCAGATGGGTGGAGTATAAATTATTCTTATTCTTATTCTTATTATTTATTACTTATTATTATACGCCCCAAGGCAGGCCATAAATTCCATGGGAAGCTGTGGAGTTGTTTTTAAAATATAAAATGACACCTATAAGGTTATTGTGTCAATGCATTTCTTGATCAAAATTTGCCAAGGGTTGTGCTTGCTGTTAATAAGTTGCTGACATATTTAACATTTTAAGTTGGAGAGACAATTCCTGCCTGCTATGCAACAGTATTTTATATATCAGCTGTTTGATAACAATAGCATTTGAAATGCCCTATTTGGTTTTCTCATGACAGAATGAGGCTTTTGTGTTTTTCAGTTGAAGTAAACAGCAAGGACAATCATTAGTTTATCTTTTATTACTTTTCATTATGCTGTCACAATCCCTCAAATATATATATTTTAGAACTACATGTGGATTGCAAATGTTGAATTCCACAACTATTTCCTCATAAACAGAGACTTTATTCTCTGTCGCATTAAATTAAACTCTGTGACTTTGGAGCTTGGGATATATATTGCATGAAGCAGTGTGCATTGTCTTCTATGGTTATTGCTTTTTTTAAGGAACAAAATACCAAAATTGGCTTGGTTTGAGCAAAGGAAGAATTAGCTGAGTGACAGTGCAATAACCCTTCTCCTTTCAGGTTCCTTTTTGCCTCAAAATCACCGTTCCCAACAGTTTTTCACCCACACAGCTCTCCTCAGAAAATGATTTTGCATTTTATGTGCCCAGGAGCCAATAACACACCAGGTAGTGTTGGGGAAGACAAGGCTGCAACATCATTCCCATTAGAGTCACAAGAAGGGTTGACATGTCACAAGGCAAAGGTCATGTGTTTTGGCGGCCAAGCTGCTAGCCAATATTCCCTCTCCAGCCCACCAGCTTGTTGTTGTTGTTTAGTTGTTTAGTCATGTTCGACTCTTCGTGACCGCATGGACCAGAGCACGCCAGGCACTCCTGTCTTCCACTGCCTCCCACAGTTTGTTCAAACTCATGCTGGTAGCTTTGAGAACACTGTTCAGCCATCTCGTCCTCTGTCATCCCATTCTCCTTTCCCAACATCAGGGTCTTTTCCAGGGAGTCTTCTCTTCTCATGAGGTGGCCAAAGTATTGGAGCCTCAGCTTCACAATCTGTCCTTCCTGAGTGAGCACTCAGGGCTGATTTCCTTAAGAATGGAGAGGTTTGATCTTCTTGCAGTCCATGGGACTCTCAAGAGTCTCCTCCAGCACCATAATTCAAAAGCATCAATTCTTCGGCGATCAGCCTTCTTTATGGTCCAGCTCTCACTTCCATACATCACTACTGGGAAAACCATAGCTTTAACTATAAAAAATGAGTTCATGGGCATCAGGGGCCAATTCTGACATAGGACCCTTCTAGGAAGGCCCCACCTACAACTTTACCCCCTCCAAGCTGGGGCTATGACCTTCAAGATGGCACCCACACAAGACCCCTTATGAGAGCCATCCTAGATGACTGCTGATCCTGCACCAGAAGATTATATTGTAGGGGACAAAGAGACAAAGTTTATTGGAGAAGGGCAGTGAGCACCACACATTATCTTTTAGGCTCACAAATGAAATATGGATACACGAGAATGGCAAGACAGTGGTAAATCCAGTCGCGGACCAGATCTCCGGTCGGATCCCAAGGTTTCCACAACCAGAGGGACCGCTTCTGCGCATGTGTGCGGGGCGAAACACTTCCAGGTTTGCTGCTTTCGCAACCCAAAAGTTACATTACCTGAGGGTAACATAAGCCAAGGTGCTACTGTATGTTTAAAAAGGTAAAGGGACCAATGACCATTAGGTCCAGTTGTGACCGACTCTGGGGTTGCGGCGCTCATCTTGTTTATTGGCTGAGGGAGCCAGCATACATGCCAGCATGACTAAGCCGCTTTTGGTGAACCAGAGCAGCACACGGAAATGCCGTTTACCTTCCCGCTGGAGTGATACCTATTTATCTACTTGCACTTTGATGTGCTTTCGAACTGCTAGGTTGGCAGGAGCAGGGACCGAGCAACGGGAGCTCACCCCGTCGCTGGGATTCGAACCGCCGACCTTCTGATCGGCAAGTCCTAGGCTCTGTGGTTTAACCCACAGCGCCACCCACGTCCCGACTGTATGTTTACATGGTTTTAAAATTATGAAAGCGACTATGTAAAATAAAATTCTTTGGATATGATTCTTATACCCCTTGGTCCCTCTTCCCACTGAAGAAGCATTTGGCATCCAGAACTCATTCAGAGACACCTGTATGACACACATTCTATGATCCCCCAAAAAGGTTCTTAGGGCCAAAACCCCCACTTTACAGTACTGTCTGTCTGTCTGTCTGTCTGTGTGTGTGTGTGTTTGCATGTTTGTTTAAACATTGCTACACCAATATTAATTAATGCTGTTAAAGAAAAGTATTCTAAATATGTTAAAAAGGGCATTTGTTTATATATCACAGAAGTCCAAGTAGTTTACCCTGCATGGTGAAAAATCAGCATGGAAAGGGAGATTTTGAACTGAAAAATTTCCATAATGGAAAAGGATTAAGCAGCTTCTCTCCACTCTGGCTTGCAGCTTGGCACTGATTTTTAAAAAGAATTGTGGAGGGATAAAAACTGAAATGGCTCCCTATAATGTAAAGCCTGCTTTTGGCACGGAATAAAATATTGCCAGCCCTGTAAGTAAGTGTTTTAGGTGCTAAAAAGCTTCCGAATACATTACTAGACTATATTTCTCAAATGAAAAAGCTTTAAATTGTGACTCAAGCAAATTTTTGTGTTGGTGTTTAGGTCTGTGAATAATGTTATGGTTCTTAAGTTTGTTCACTTTTCTCTGTTAGCTGATTACCGTATTTTTCGCCTTATAGGACGCACTTTTTCCCCTCCAAAAATGAAGGGGAAATGTGTGTGCGTCCTATGGGGCGAACGCAGAGCTGCCTGCAGTCCCGGGGCGAGCGCAGCTCTGCGCAGCCATCCAGAGCGGGGCGCGAAGCCGCGCCCACCTCCCAATGGCTGCGCAGAGCTGCCTGCAGTCCCAGGGCGAGCGCAGCTCTGCGCAGCCATCCGGAGCGGGGCGCGAAGTCGCGCCCGCCTCCCAATGGCTGCGCAGAGCTGCCTGCTGTCCTGGGGCGAGCTGCCTGCATTCCGAAGCCTGGGGAGACCGGCGCGACTTACTGCTGGCCTCCCTAGGCTTGCGGATAGCAGGCTGTTCTCGGGGCTGGGATTGGGGGAAGCTCGGGCTTTCCCCGCACCAGCCCCGCGCCTGGAGGGGGGGGGAATAATATTTTTTTCTTTATTTCCCCCCCCAAAAAAACTAGGTGCGTCCTATGGGGCGGTGCGTCCTATGGGGCGAAAAATACGGTAATTCATTCAGGCTGCAATCTACTACTTAGTTAATGCACTGTAGCTGCTTACTTAAAGGCATTTTGGAGGTCAATAAGTCCAGTGGCTGATTCCAATGTAACTAATTTGTACAGGGATTTATTTAACGTATTTTTACTTGCCGAGGAAGGGTCACTTTGGTCTTATTTTACTTATGTCTTCTTCTGGCCAATTGCTTGGAGCAATTGCAGACCTTTGTGGCTGCCTAGGATGGAGCTTAGTCATGCTGGCCACATGGCCCAGAAAAACTGTCTGCGGACAAATGTCGGCTTCCTCGGCCAGTAAAGCGAGATGAGCGCCGCAATCCCAGAGTCATCCATGACTGGACTTAACTGTCAGGGGTCCTTTACCTTTACCTTTTAGGATGGAGCAGGCAGTTCATAAGCCAAGACATTTAAGCAAGAATCTCACAATATGGGTATGTGCAGCAGGGAACTGCAGCCCATCAGGAGCTCCCTATAGCATGTATCAGTGCCAAACATGTTTGTAAGTACCTTGTGTCATAAAAAGCCTATATAGTAGAGGTACATTCAATGAATGTCCCATCTGAAGCAATCCTAAGTGCCTAATAAGTTACAGATCTCATAATTTTAACTTTTCTTATCTTGGGAGTTTTAAATTTTCTCTTACAATAAAATAACAACTTTCTTTTCTTTGTGATCATACTTCTACTTGGTGTTTTTTAAAACAACAACAACCATATTAGGTAATTATTTTAAAACAGGATTAAAGAAGAAGAATTTATAATTTCTATGAGTTTTCACTTCTTCCATCTGATATATACCATTCTCTGCTCTACCATTATCCTGGTCTTTGAAGTTCTAGCTTATCTTGCTTAAGATGAGTTACTGGATTAGATAAGTCATAGTCCGCCCCCACCGTCTCCCCGGACAGTAACTTCCAACTTCTCTATGTAAAATACATTAGAGATTTGTTAGTTGGTTTTTATTCTTGACATGAAGATTTCTTTGGAAGGGTTGAGCTCACCAGACTCCAGTCTTTAAACTGAAACACTGTTCCAACTATAAAATACTTCAGTCATTTAATGTAAGTGCTCTGAAAGCAGGACTAGGGGTCTTAAAATGTATCTATTATATTTGATGGTGGGGGAAGGAAGCAGCATTTGTTGTGCACAGTATAATGTTGCATAAGTAAGTTTGCATGACTGCAGTGCTGAGAAAAAACAAGTTTCAAGTTACTTTGGCTCTATCATTCATTCCTCCAGGATCATTTCTTTTTGTTTGGTATCTAATCACATTGCTTAGCAAAATACAGACAGAGGAAAGAAAGTAAACAACACTAATTGTTACAGTTGAGCAATTACAACATTTTCCTAACTAGACTTTCCAAGTTTCATCTTTCTTTACAGTTCACAGACAAATGGGTGCCTAAGGAGAACACAATTCAGCCTTTTGCTAACTAAGAGGTAGGGGTTGCATTGGCAGGGGCCAATGCAATCATCTTCTATGATATGGCCACAAGCAAACTGCTCAAACTGCAAATGTAACATTAGGATCTCTGGGCTTTAGCAGACTCAGTGGTTTTGTAGTCCAACATTCTGTTTCCAGCTGGCTTTGGAAACTCACAAGCAGGGACATGAAGTTGATAGGACTATAGCTCAAACAGTGTAGCCACAATAAATCTGGATCATCATAGCCATGTATAAAACATTTGTCCCATTTGTAACATATCTGTTGTCTTCTCTGTACGGCTGAGGCTGTGGTCTAAACCACTGAGCCTCTTGGGCTTGCTGATCGGAAGGTCAGTGGTTCAAATCCATGCGACGGGGTGAGCTCCCATTGCTCCGTCCCAGCTTCTGCTAACCTAGCAATTTGAAAGCACACCAGTGCAAGTAGATAAATAGGTACCGCTGCGGCAGGAAGGTAAACAACGTTTCCATGCACTCTGGCTTCTGTCATGGTGTTCCATTGCACCAGTAGCAGTTTAGTCATTCTGGCCACATGACCCGGAAAGCTGTCTGTGGACGAATGCCAGGTCTCTTGGCCTGAAAAGCAAGATGAGTGCCACAACCCCATAGCTGCCTTAACCGTCCAGGGGTCCTTTACCTTTACCCTTACCATGGCCAGGCAAAGAAAATAACCACAACCTTAGCCATGTCCCATTCTATTTCCAGTAGAAGTACCTTAGGACATCACCTGTATGAGTCTCCAGATCACATATCCTATCTACACGTTCATAAGCCATTGTGGCCAACTGGTCAAAGAGCTGTCATATAAACATCTGTGCAAGTTCTCACATTTTAATTTAATACTAACAGCAACATGTATGTACAAGTATTTTATACCTAGACATGTGAACAAGCTGGTCGGGGAGCACACTTGAGTGGTTCTTCTCTTGTTCAGGGGTAGACTTTGGTAGTATGGTGCATGGAGTGAGAAGAAGAAGAAGAGTACTCTGCTCACCTGACTGTGTTGTTCCAGCCACTCTGGGTGGCTTCCAACAAAATATAAAAACACCGTGACAAAATTTGGTGTGCTCTCTAAATAGTTCTTATTTTCACAATCATTCATTATGAAATGGTTGCTTTTTATGGATCCTCTCGGTAAAGGTAAAGGTATAGGGACCCCTGACCATTAGGTCCAGCCGCAGACGACTCTGGGGTTGCGGCACTCATCTCGCTTTATTGGCCGAGGGAGCCGGAGTACAGCTTCCGGGTCATGTGGCCAGCATGACTAAGCCCCTTCTGGCGAACCAGAGCAGCGCACGGAAACGCTTCTCACCGGAACGATACCTATTTATCTACTTGCACTTCGTGCTTTCAAACTGCTAGGTTGGCAGGAGCTGGGATCGAACAATGGGAATTCACCCCATTGCGGGGATTCGAACCACCGACCTTCTGATCGGCAAGCCCTAGGCTCTGTGGTTTAACCCACAGCGCCACCCCCATCCCTCAGTAGGTACCAATATAAATATAGACTTTATTTTTATTTTTACTACTACAGTACTACTATTTTGCGCCTCCTCAGCTCTACACCCTGTGTGGCAGAACCACCCACACCGCCCTAAATCCGGCTCTGTCCGTTTGCAAAATATACATGGCCTAATGTATAAGGGCAGATGTGCATGCACATAGGAAGCATTTTTGAGAAGTTTCATACATCATTCAGGTTAGTAGAATGAAGGGAGAAAGATTTTTAAATGGGACATTGGTGCAAAACGTTACTGGCTCAAAAGACAAGACAAAATGCTTAGATGGTTTCATTGATTTCTTTCTGTTTTCTGTTTCCTTTCTGCCTGATTCAATCCATTGATTTTCTTTGATTGTGAAATCTTTCTTATAGTTTGTGAATTTCAATACCTGCGGACAAATAGCTGCTAAGGATTGTGTGAGGGGGGTTGGCTTTCATGGGTGGAGCTCATGTATCTCATTGCTACATACACCCTTAGTTTTTCTTCCCCATTCTGTATAAAAACAGATTGGGGGTGCCTCTGCTGTTCCTCAAGAACATTCACTGATTTTCATGGCTGAGTTTGAATTTGAACCCTGATCTTCCAGATCCTAGTCTGACACTCACCACACTAACTCTCCTTCTGTTATAAGCTAGAGTTAGGGTGTATCAAGATGGATGTTTATTGTAGGATGGGTGCTGTTCAAGTGTGGAAGGGAAACCCCACATAGAGTGCAGTGCAGTAATTCAGTCTTGAACTAACCAGGGTATGAACTACAGTGCAAAGCTTTCCTGGTCCAGGAATGGTCATAGGTGTTGTACCAACTGCAGTTGGTAAAAGGCAATTCTAGCAACTGATACTACCTGAGCCTTCAATGACAGAGCACCCCCAGATGGCAAACCTGAGCCTTCAGGTGGAGTGCCACCCCTATTGGGCTAGGCAACTGATCAATTGCTTAGACACGGGAACTGCTCACCCACAGTGCCTCCATTTTGCCAGTAGTCAAGCTCAGCTTCTTTTTCCTCATCTGTCTCACAACTGCATCCTCAGGGACCTGACTATCTCTCCTGATTCAGATGTTAAGGAGAAATAGAGCAGAGTGTCATTGGCATACTGGTGGCGCCATGCCCCAAACCTACTAATGACCACTCTCAGAGGCTTCATATAGATATTGGCGATAAAATGTTGCCCTAGAGCAGGCATGGCCAAACTTGGCCCACCAGCTGTTTGGGGACTACAATTCCCATCATCCCTGACCACTGGCCCCTGTTAGGGATGATGGGAGTTGTAGTCCCGAAACAGGGGGCCATGCCTGCTCTAGAGCATACCATAACATAGCCACAAGAAGTCATAAAGTCTCTGCACTATTCTCTGGTCCCAATCCCAAAGGTAGGATTGCAACCACTGTAAAACAGTGCCCCCACGTTCCATTCCCTGGAGCCTGTCAATGGTATCAAAAGTTGACAAGCGGTCAGAAAGCAGGAGGAAGGCCACACTCCCTTCTCCTGCTTTTTATATGTTTGAAAAAGGAAATATGTTATGAATATTGTTCTCAGCACCAGTTGTGCTTCACTTTGCTTCACTAAAAGTTTGAATTTGGTTGCATTATAATGTGCTGTTACTCCGTTTCTTGACTTGGTTTTTTTTATGTTGTCTTGTGATAAATGCTTAACACTGACTTTTTCAGGGGCAAAAGCCAACTCTAATATTTTTCACATCCTAGATATAGCATTAACCATTTTGTTTGTATTACACCTTTTTCATACCTGCTTCTCCCTCTACTTCACTGTTCCTTAACCTTGTTATTTCTTTGGAGTGGCTACGGGCCAGCCATTTGATTCCTGATTTTCACAATGATATTTCTGTTAATTTAAGTTTTACATACCCTGTTATTTAAGTCAGTGTTCTCTCTGCATGAAGGAAGAGTGAGAGGGAAGCCTTTCTTTTTTCCTGGCCCTCACATCCTCCTTTGCCAGTGGGGTGGGCAGGGGAAGAAATTAAACTGGTGCTGGCAAAAAGGTTGGGGTTGAGCCTCACTTTGAGATGGGGATGCCCTACCTAACACGGAAGGTTGGTGATAACCAAAATTTTGCTGATACCTGCTAACCATTATACTGTAAAATACTTTCTAGAATTCCTATTCAGCAGTACTATTGTGCGTAATAATTTGCATTGGTTCTAAGGCATTTTCTTTTTAATTCTATGAAGAAACTTTACAATTATAATAAAGTCATGCACCCACCTTTGCAAGTTCCCTGTGCGGTTCCAGCCTTATTAAATGCATTGTTGAGGGGAATCAGACTTTTAAACGTTTTCTCGGCCATTCAAACATCTAAACTATTCCAGTGACACAAATACCAATCAACCAATCAATGGCCTTTATTGGCATAGAAAAAGTGCAATGTACACGTGAATCAGAACACAACACAGCTAATGAAACATAGTAGGAGATACTTTAGGATAAAACTGTCCAGACATTGTGAGGTACGAAAATGGCTCTTAGGACCTATGGTGACATAATTTCATGGCATCACTCAAAAATCTTGCCACATTCTCCACAATGCAGTCATTACTACAATTGTTCAGCAAATAGGACACCCTTCAATAAGGGAGATTTTTGCATAAGATGAGCAATAAAATAAAACATGTGATGGATTCAACCTGTTTTGTGCCACAAAGGCAGTATCTTTCAGAGTATGGGGTTTTTGAAAATATGTCTTGCAAAACTGCAGATGGTAACACATTAAATCTTGCGATTAAATCTTTAAATACCTAGACACAAATACATTATAAACTTGCCAAATTTCTACAGCTGCAGAGTCTTCAGGTATCTGAAGAAGTGTGCATGCACACGAAAGCTTATACCCAGAACAAACTTAGTTGGTCTCTAAGGTGCTACTGGACATTTTTTAAAAAAAATTATTTACTTCGACTGCGTCAGACCAACACGGCTACCTACCTGAATCTAGAGTCTTCAGGGTGAGAGAAACAGAACTGTTTGATGGATTGACACAGCAGGCTTTTATATTATGGTGGCCACTGTAGGTGCAGATCAGGACATAATAAATAGCTGGCCTCAGCTAGCATTTTTACAATGTATTTGAGAGCTTAGCCTGTCTATGGACCCAGCCTTACTTTCCCTTAAGTCCATACCTCTTCACCCCATTTTCAATTTGGTTCAGGGCTGTGATTTTTGCCTTGAATTTTAGTAGAGGAAAGAACCATGAAACCCTGTGTTTTCCTGCTCGTTCTACCTATAATCAATAGGTTTGTTTTTTGTGTCTCCTCCACTTTCAGCTCCACCCACCGGGGCAGAGAGTCAGAGAATTTAAAGAATCAGAAATGCAGGGAATCAGAGAATTAGAAACCCAGAGAATCAAAAAACCAGAATTTCAGATAATCAGAAAACTAGATCGTCAGAAATTCAGATAATCAGAAAATCATTCAACAAAACATGCAGCAAAGCATGTCTCTCCCATATCAATCTCTGCAGCCACAGCAGGCACTGTAACCTTCAACAGTTTGAGTTCACCCACAAAGGCACATTCATCCATTGTGTCCCAAGACAGATGGATGCCAACCAATTCATCATATACCAAAGAGGCCACCAGCTTTCCAATACATATTATTTATTACTTACTACAATAAAAAGAAACAAGCAGAAACACACATATGTTTTGCACATACATCATTCAATCACAATTTTTATATGTGAGCTAAACGGGGAAAATAAAAGACATTTAAAAAAATTAAACGCACAGAGAAAACCGGGAGTGTGCTGCTTGAAGCTGGAGAAAACTGAAAAAGTTACCCTGCTGGAGGAGAAGGAAAGGAGGTAGAAAGCATGCAAAATCCCATCCAGGAGGTATTTTAGGACTAGCTCAGAAGAGGGACAAATTTTTCTTTGAGTTTTCTGCAGATTGACGTTTCTTCCAATTCAGCAGTAAAACGGGTTTTCCTGGGGAAAGCCCTGGGACAACAACAAAAAATGCTACACAGGACTGCACAGAACAAATGAAAATGTGGATGGACCCTGTGAATCCACTCCTAGGACTTCTGCCCTGTATTCACTAGAGCCTGTCCTCTAGAACTCAGCTGGTTATATGGTCCCAGTGTATCAAGCACTCTGTGCATCAGTATTTTTATCATAACATTAAGAGGGTGACTGTATATGTGCCCAGGCTGCAATTCTATGCAGACAAACTTTGGAGAGAGCACAAATACATTTAGTAGAACTTCTTTAAAGTAAGCACATATGGGATTGACTCATAGCGATGGGGGAGAATTTCAGTTCAGTTTTCATTTAAAGCCAAATTTATCAAATCCACACTATCTGAAACAATATAAGAACCAAAACACAGCCACCGTTTAACATTTGCACTTATCCAAACATTGTGATGCAGTTTTCCAGCCCGCCAGTGTTACAAACCTGATATATTAGGGGAAAATATATATAAAAATCCATATACCATAGAAAATAATATGCAGAGACGTTAGGGGAAATTGCTAGCTAAAATGTGCCCATTAGTCAAAACTGCATTAAAAAATTGTTCATTAGGAGAAGTTTCCACTAAAAAGCTGGTGAATTTTCATAAGGATTTTTTAAAATGTAAACTGCTGCAGAAATGTGGAGAACAAAATGTAAGATTGGGGGAAATGAGAAACTGAAAGAACCAAAATTGACTGATCCTTCCACCCTTAGGATTGAGATGAAAGCCCTAGTTTAATTAGCATTGGTGGAAAGGTTGATCAAATCCTTTGCACTACAAATGTAAAGCATCCCTAGGAATTCAACATTTTAGGAAGCAGCTAGGTCAAGTATGTTTAGCAGTCTTGAAAAACAACATTTCGCATGGTTCTTTAGGCCAACCAGACCAAACGAACCAGTTTCTTCATATAGTGTAAGTGTGCCCCCTTTTGCCTCTTTTAATATGGCAACTGAATATCAATAACAGAGAGCATTTTTACTGCTCTGCTTTGCTAAGGATCTCCATGTGTGTTCTGGCTGCTGTAGCCTAGTGTATTTCTTTTACCCGGTCTTCAAAAGCAATCTGCCCTACCCCTCTATTTCAGGTGTAGCTGACCTAAAGTCTTGTTGGACTCAAACTTCTATCAGCTCCAGCTAGCTTGGCCACTGCTTAGAGATGTTGGAAATTCTAAGCCCGCCAACATTTACTGCTTAGTCCAGTAAATCCCTTTATTCAGGTTCCGCACAAAAATAAATACATAGAGCAACACAAACCGGTGGAGAGACCACTTTCATGTGGTGCATTTTATTATCTTAATCATATCTACTCAGAAGTCCTGTTGAATGAAACCCCAGGAAAGTGGGTGTAGAATTGCAGCCTTAGTCCTGATGAGTTCAATCGGGCTTATGTAGAATCATAAAATCGTAGAATTGTAGAGTTGGAAGGAATCCAAAGGATCACCTAGTACAAACCCTTGCAGTGCAGGAATCTCGGCTAGATCATACATAACAGACAGCCACCCAACCTCTTTTTAAAAACCTCCAAGGAAAGAAAGTCTACCACCTCCCAAGGGAATCCATTCGATTCCTTCACCCAAATTATTCAGAAATACATTGAACAACAATGGGCCCAGGACAGAACCCTGCAGCACTTGCCGCTTTTTTCCAGGATGATGAGGAACCATTAGTCCCCCACCCTGCAAAATATCCAAAGGTGTTTCTAATACCAAGTATGCTTTTTCTTCAGCCTGAGAAAGCAAACTTTTTTTTTGTTTTTTGTAAGTAAATTATGGGAAAACAGCTGGAGCTGTTTTGTGGGGAAGAAAGCGATATTCTATAAGGTACAGCGCAGTGCCAACTGCCCGTAATAAATCACTGACAGCAGAGCTGAATTTAGATTCAGTCTTTTCTTCTTCTTAGTTTTGAAGAAAGTTACAGAGCAAGTGAAAGCGCGAGGGGCGTAGGGAAGAGCTACAGGATTTGTGTGAGAGTGAATCATGCAGAAGGTGAAGGGTGTGAGTCAGAGAGAAGAAACATTTTTAAGGAAAGGACAGTGAAGGGGTTTGAGTGAGGTATTTTTGTAGAAAGGGGAAGAGGGATTTGAGCCTGATTTTGGGGGTAAGGGTATTTTCTGGAGATAATTTCGAGAGACTAGAGTGGGACAGGATTAGGTGTGATAGGGACATAGGAGATTGGTTAAGGCCAAATTCCTTAGCACTAGTGAAACTATTGGGAGGGCCTATAGTAAAGTGGCAGAATACCTGTTTTGTGTTCAGAAGGCTCTGGATTCAGTTCCTGGCATCTGCAGTTAAAGCACCTCAGGTGGTAGAACTGGGAAAGACCTCAGCTGCTGCCAGTCAGAGCGGACAATATTAGCCTAGATGGAGCAGTGGCCAGACACAGCATAAGGCAGCCCCTTATGTTAATTGAATGTCTTGAGGCACTATCCCCAGCAACATGGTTATTATGGTACAACCAGTTTCCAAATGTGAGGGTTTGTTATTTACCAAGAAAGCTGCAGGCTCCTGCCAGACCTTTAATTATGGAAAACTAGACACAGTGGCAGAACACCAAATCATCCACCTCCACACTATGTAGCATACAGAGTAGCAAAAATTTGCCAATATAGAATCATGGATACAATCGACCAGAACAAATCACTATTTGATACTGTAAAAGCGAAGACTCACCCCAGGTGCAGTTATTTGGGATTGGGTTGGAGGGAACTTATTAGCTTATTACTTTCCTTCTTTATTAACACCCTACTACTTCTCACTGCCACTACGTAAATCCTCTGCCCTCTGATACTGGTCTCCTTTGCTGCCACCATACTGCTTCCATGACAGCTGCTGTCACTGTCACCATTCATTGAACAGGTGTGTCATGCATGCTTGTGAAGGAAAGATGAATATTGTACACAATACAAACATGCAGATAAATCTTTATATGGCACTAGGTAAAGGTAAAGGGACCCCTGACCAATAGGTCCAGTTGCGGACAACTCTGGGGTTGCGGCTCTCATCTCACTTTATTGGCCGAGGGAGCCGGCATACAGCTTCCAGGTCATGTGGCCAGCATGACTAAGCCACTTCTGGCGAACCAGAGCAGCGCACGGAAACCCCGTTTACCTTCCCGCCAGAGCAGTACCTATTTATCTACTTGTACTTTGACATGCTTTTGAACTGCTAGGTTGGCAGGACCAGGGACCAAACAACAGGAGCTCACCCCGTCACGGGGATTCAAACCGCCGACCTTCTGATCAGCAAGCCCTAGGCTCTGTGGTTTAACCCACAGTAAAAGCTGGTGCGGCAGCAGCAGGAGGATAGTTTAAAAGGTAGGGAAAACATTAGGGGACATTGGGGAATGGAAAGAGCAATGGTACACAGAGCCAGCTTTAAAGCTCCAAAACATTTTTTTTTGAGCAGCCTGAAAAAATGTTAAACCCCACCGATAAAACCACTTCAATATGTACATTCATCATTAGATTTGTGAAATTAGAGTAGACAACATCAGTTCCTCCATTAGGAATGGATGTCTGTCTCTCAGATAATATTGATACACGTAAGTAGTAATATTGATTCATGTAAACTCTGGTTTTGGAAAGAATGCAGTACTTTGGGGGAGGAAACATGCACTTAGAAGTGGGAAGCACCTTGGCAGGTACAGAACACACCTGGTCCGCCACATCACCGGCAGTTTTCCTTTGCATCACAGCTGCTGACAGAGGGTGCGTGCAGCTCAGGTTTCTGTTAAAAACTTGTGGCAGAAGCTGCAGAAGGATGGATTGAATTACGGCATCCTTTGGCTGCCCTGCCCGCAACTTCTCTTGTGCCAGCACCACCCACATTTTTTATTCTACTGTCTGCCTGTGAAATCAAGAGGAGAAGGGTGGTTTTGGATGCTGTCCACTGACAGAATTCTTGCATTCCTCATCATGGTTTATGGTGGTACAGAAGTAGATTTCTTCCAAGATGCCAGTAATTTCTGTTCTCTGAATCATCTATATAAACGCTTTGCATTAAAGAGTCAGACTCCCCCCCCCCTTGTTGCTGAGCCCCACAATTAAAGATTAATATGTGAGATTTACCACTCCCAACTTGCTCTTTAAAGAAATGCATTGAATAGCCAACAAAAAGCATGAGGAGAAGCGGGTTGCCGGGGATGGGAGGGGGCAGGATAGACTGTCAATTCAGGTCTGCACAATTTGTCAGTTTTTATTTACAAGATTTCTAGGCCACCTCTCAGCAAAACTGAAGGAGGCGGCTTACAAAATCTTTAAAATACAAGTATAGAATAGAACACATCAAAACAATAATGAAAACGTACATAGAAGAATTTTTTTAAAAAATCTCCCAGCTAATTCCTAAATGCCTGGCGACACAAAAAAAGCTGTCACCTGCCTCCAAAGGGAAGGACACAAATCAGTTTCTCAAAACAGTGCCTTTCATAACTCATTCACAGAAAATTCCCTGCTTTAGAGGATGGAACGTGGAGCAGGTCCTCGATGGCAGGTCTTAATACCATAGGGGGGGCGGAATGTCACAGGAGAGAAAGTGCTCCCTGGAATTAGATTTTTAAATTGTTTTATTATTTGTTTGCCAACCTGGGCTCCTTTGGCAGGATATAACTTTTAACAATTTTGTTTGTTTGTTTGTTTGTTTGTTTGTTTGAAATGGTCTATATAGTTTGCGGTTCGCAAAGAGCATGTATTACATCTCCCTGCCCTAAGGCAAGCTCCCTGCCCCGTTTTAGACAAACTAAAATAGACACAATGAGACAGCAAAGCAAGCGGGAGGGATAGGCAGGGAAGAATGTGTGCTTATTTCAGTCGCATGGACTTCGACTCATTTACAATGTGTGGCATCAGGTGGGGTTGCCAACTTTTGTGGGACCCGTGGGCACATTTGCAAAGTAGAGAAACTGAGCATCACACACACGCACTGCACTTCACTCCACTGCACCAATTCTACTGAATGGTTCTTTCAAGCCTAGTTTGAATAGGGTGAGAGAAAAGGACTTTGTGGGTACCAGGAAGGGCCTCTCTGTGTACCTGTGGGTGGTGCGTTGATGACCCCTGGTGTAGGGGCTAGTGGGATCCAAAGGTTTCCTAGAATATGTGAGTTTGAGGACTAAAAGGAAATAAGGAAGGAATACGTCAAGGCAGCTCTAGCCATGAGGCATATTACCATGCCAAACATGACCCAAAAGGCACATGGGCAGCTCAATAAACCCATTTCCCTGCTAAAACCATTGTGTGAGGTTGATTCTCTGGATCGCTGTGATAATAATGTATGTGAAATGCTTTGCACTCTTAACTACGCTATAAAAGCACAGCAAATTTTGCAATTCACTTATCCAGTTCCTCTGCGTTTTGTTGTGCTGATTTGTAACAACAAGAACAAAACAAGCAAACAAATAAACAACATGTTCTGTATTACTGTTGAAATCACTTGTGTTCTAAACCCAAATTGGCATTTGTCAGTTTAGGCACAGTTACATAATTCTAATCCTGCTTCCCTCTTCACTCCAGCCTTACCTAAATAATTGGCTCTTAATTTAGTGCTGAACAAGGTGTTGCTTAGCTTCACCCACAATTGCCGTAATAAGAACCATCATCCTTTACTGGTATCAGTAGCAATGTAGGCAAAGCTCCTGCAAAAAGTTTTTCTCTCTCACCTTTTATACTGGCCACATTGCTATAAGTTTATTGTTTCAATCCATCCAGAGTTCAGTTGTAAGTCCTCCTTCAATATGCACAGGAATAGAAATATCAGTCTTCATTTCAATGGCCAAATCCGATTATCTGAGCAAATGTAAACTATTAGGTGATTTTGTTTATTAACTTAGGTTTAACAATGTACATCTCACTAAAGATAGTACGGAAGTGTGTGTTTTAATATCCTGCCATGCTAGATCATTTTGTGGCCATTTTATTATAAAATACTGCAGATTACTAGGCGTAACGAAAAGAAATGCAAGGGTTTGTGGTGGGAGAGAGCCCCTACTGTGTATTTAAAGATGGGAACATATGCAATGAATGAACTCTAGGGAACCACTCTTGGGGGAAGAGATCGCTTCCAACAGTTCTCTTCCCCTAAAACTTGTTTGTTGTTTTATTATGTTTTAAAGTTGTTGATTTTAGGTAAGCTTTGAGTGTAGGAAACACGGCATATAAATGTTTTCAATAAACAATGTTGAAGCAGGCAATAGCAATCAACAAATTAAACTAAATGCAGACTCCAGCTAGGCAAAAGCGAAATCGACAAGACACATCAGGAGCTGACGGGAATAAAAAGGTCTTGCAGCCTTATCAAAATATGAAAACAGCTCTTATGTTCTTTAATCTCAGCAAGGATGTCAGTCTGTGACCTTGGGGCCTCTGCTGTTAAAACCCTGCTCCTAGCAGTAGATGCTCTAACCCAGCGGTTCTCAACCTGTGGGTCCCCAGATGTTGTTGGATTACTATTCCCATCATCCCTGAGCTCTGGCCTTGCTAGCTAGGGGTGATGGGAGTTCAACAACATCTGGGGACCCACGGGTCTAATGCCTTATGTGGGAAGTAAACAGAGCAGGGCATAATAATATTTATTTATTTATTTATTTATTTATTTATTTATTTATTTATTTATTTATACATACCCCACCTATCTGGCTGGGTTTCCCCAGCCACTCTGTGCGGCTTCCAACAAAACACCAAAATACAATAACCCATTAAACATTAAAAGCTTCCCTAAACAGCTTATCAGCTGAACATAAACAGCTGATACACAGAAAAGCAATCCCTAGGGTATGTAAGTCCCATGTCATGAAGGGCTATAAGTATTAAATCCAGAACTGGGCCCAGGAGCAAATAGTTAGTAGCCAGTGCAAATCAGCCCTTGAATATGCTCATGTCTCCAAATGCTTATTAGGAGATGTACTCTAGCATATTGCACTAACCAAAACCAAGTCATCTTTGACAACAGCCCTAGAGCGCATTATACTATAGTCTAGCCTTCCCCAACTTTGTATCTTCCAGGTATTTTGTGCTAGCCATCGTAGGGATGATGGGAATAGAAACACACGGACTACAGGTATGTCAGTCCTGGCGGCTACAAAACCAAGATTTGGCATGGCAGGATCACCTCTTCCTGAGAAGGGGAAGAGCCTATATAACAAATGCAATTGGTGATATACAGCACTGGCAAACATTATTTCTTGTTTATCCTGGAGCAAAGATGAGCCCATGGAGCATCCCTGGGCTTCAAATAGGAATATTTCAACCCCATCTACCACAACCATACTAACATAGTCCAAGACCTGAGCATTCCTCCCACCCCCAGTGTAATCGCTGTCTTGCCTGGATTCAGTCTTATTTCAATCCCTCGCATCTTATTGACTAAAAGCATCCAAACAGTGGTTCAGGAAAGAGGTGGTAACTCCCATAAAGGTAAAGGTAAAGGGACCCCTGACCATTAGGTCCAGTCGTGGCCGACTCTGGGGTTGCGCCGCTCATCTCGCTTTATTGGCCGAGGGAGCCGGCGTACAGCTTCTGGGTCATGTGGCCAGCATGACTAAGCCGCTTTTGGCGAACCAGAGCAGCACACGGAAACGCCGTTTACCTTCCCGCCTATTTATCTACTTGCACTTTGACGTGCTTTCGAACTGCTAGGTTGGCAGGAGCAGGGACCGAGCAACGGGAGCTCACCCCGTCGCGGGGATTCAAACCGCTGACCTTCTGATCAGCAAGTCCTAGGCTCTGTGGTTTAACCCACAGCGTCACCTGCGTCCCTGGTAACTCCCATATGCTTAGTTAAAGAAATATTGAGCTGGATTTCATCAGCATAATAATGAAACCTACCCCCAATCAATGCTGATGACCACATACATGGGCGTAGGCAGGAGTTTTCGGGGGGGGGCAGGACCTATGTGATTGGTCAGTTAGTTAAGTGTTTCTATTGTTTTACTTGATGGGGGGAGGGACATCTGTCCCCAACCTTGGCTATGCCCATACCACACCACATTTAAAATCTTCCAGCTCATGGGAAGTTGACTGAGTGTTTGGTATCAGAGCCACACCCACAATCATTGCTAGGGGTGGCTGGGCTCTGATCTTGCAGGGTGCCCATCATAGCTCAGCCATTATTACTGTCACCCTTCATCTGTTCCAACTATCACTCCCTCCAGATCAAACCTCTTCTAGCAAACTTTAGAAAGGAAAGTAAGAGCTGCAGCTGATTGTCCTCAGAAGAAAGCATGAACGCCAGCTTGAAAAGTGTAAATAGAACCCCTACTGGAGCCTGCTTAACTTTTTCCCAGATGCACCATCTGTTTAACTTCAGACATTTTTGTGGCTTTTACGCTTCGGACATTTCCCCAATAAGTCTAGAGACTCCTATCATGACAACCTGACGTGTGAGCATTGATTTGAATAGAGCTGTATCAGATTACATTAGCTGAAGATCTTGGCGCATTATATTTAGAGGCCTCACCCTATGCAAAATATTAAGCAAATGCCATTGAGCCAAAGCTTGGGGCAATGAAGTAAGCCAGAAGATAGCTTGACCTCAAATGGAGGAAAACTCCAGTCAAATGCTATCAAGCACGGGCTCATAATCGGGCCTGCTCAATGGCTGTGAAGGCAGCAAAGAAGGTATATTTACTGCTTCAACCGCATCCTTAATATGCTGTCTGGTGGAGCTTTTCCAAGTAGTACGGTGCCTTTTTCATTCTAGCCCAAAGGAGGTGGTAGAACTGATGGTATAATAATAATAATAATAATAATAATAATAATAATAATAATAATATAGGCGTTATATGTAAATCAACCAATCCTGTTATAATCAAGTTGACTTGGGTGGGTTTTTTTATTTCAAACTTGGAATCATAACAAATTAATAAGGCATATTGATTTCATTATTGTTTTTACTGCCTTTCTTGAATTGTGTGTGCAATTGTCAGCCACATCTGTGAATATCCATTTCCAAGTTTTCAGCACCGTTCGTTATACAGAGAAGTTTTTCCAGGCATACAAATGATATCATGTGTTATGAAACTTTCATAGGCTAATAGTACAGCGGCTATAGAAACTGGCCTCTGTTCTCTTTTTAATTTAACAGTGCAATAGGGCTTACTCCCAAACAAGTGGGTTGCAGCCTGCTAGTTTAGGTAGGTTCATATAATTTTTCCTAAGATAGTTTTTTTAAAGATAGTTTTTTTAAATATATTTTAATATTTTAGGAGGGGACCCCTGAAACTGAACAAAGTCTAAAGAGATACTGACATTTATAACTGCCAGAAATAGACATATATGCGTGACAATTCTGCAAAAAGAGCAGGCAAGTGACAAAAAAATGTTATTTGCAGTTAGTTGCAGTCGTGAAGCAGGTCTCCCATTTCTGGTTACCAATCATTCATTTATTTATTCTATTGGTTTTATTGTTATGGACTAGGTAACAATAATTAAAAGTAAGAATGCATATAATTCTTCAATTGAATGAAATCTGTTTTTATTTGTCCAGACTGCCATATGACAGGTCAAATAAAATTGTTTTAATACATCCTAGAATGCACATCAACATGTTGTTATGTTATGGATGCAGACGGTAGAAAATTTGGAGTGTTGCAAATCACAAAGCTGGAAAATTAAATAATCAAAGCAAGCAATAAAAAGAGACCAAATTGATACTGATATGTAGAGAAACCGTTTTAAACCATTTCATCTCATGACTTTGCTATCAATAATATTTACATTTGATAGTAAAAGTTTTTGAGTGTTCAAAAAGGGCCATATAGATTCTCTCAGTAATTCTTAAATCAGCCCTGTAAGTGTTGTTACCCCAGTTTTGCAAATGGAGAGCAAAGTCTGAGAAAAAGTGACTTGTCTCACTACTGCACACAGAATTCATTGCCAATGATGTGTGAATAGGGGACCTCAAAATCACAGCTCACACTCAAGCTATTACAATACACCCATTATATTGCTTGTGCAATATTCAGATTTGTATGAGAAATAATGGAATGTGGGTAAAATACACTGGCTTGGTTCAGATGTAACAATCTTACAGCAGAGTCTTAACCATTGGGAGCCCTATTTAATTCAGTGGGGCTTACTCCCAGGAAAATGGAGTTAGGACTGCAGCCTGATCTGATCCTGGTTTCATATCAGAACTTGTAGTCCAATAAATGCTTCAGATTTAACAGGAAGCTGTGGTTTAACAAGCACTGAAGTTAGGTATAGGAGAAGGTTGCGCTGAGCATCTGGGCAGAAGGCATGACATTGTTATGTCTGAAACATGCCAGTAGAAAGAAGAGAAAGCACAAAGAAGAGCAACAAATCATAGGTTTGAGAGGTCAAGACTTTGTCTCACATCTGTTTCAATCAGCGCTTTTTTCATGGGAGTGTTTTTTTGGCTCTCACTCTGCCCTTCGTTCCCAAGCTGAAGAACAGTTATTTGTGTCAGCTGCAGAGTGATTTCTTCTGGCTGTTGGTGGCCTGCTGTACCATTATTCATCAAGTTTATTCCCTAGTCACCAACTTGATGTCCAAGAAGAAGTTCAGCTAGTAAACGCAGGCATTCCTGTTGGTGCCAGTCCAAGAATTAGGACACCGTTGCTATTGAACAGGCTCATCATTTCAAAGCTTAATTTATATCTGCTGCATAATGATGTATACGCATTAAATACAGTGGTGCCCCACAAGACAAATGCCTCGCAAGACGAAAAACCCGCTAGACGAAAGGGTTTTCCATTTTTCGAGGCGCTTCGCAAGACGAATTTCCCTATGGGCTTGCTTCGCAAGACGAAAACGTCTTGCGAGTTTTTTCGCTCACCCCCTTTTTCTAAGCCGCTAATAGCCGCTAAGCCGCTAATAGCGCTAAGCCGCTAATAGGGATGCTTCGCAAGACGAAAAAACCGCAAGATGAATAGACTCGCGGAATGGATTATTTTCGTCTTGCGAGGCACCACTGTATACACCTGGGAACATCAGTGCTGAAATGTAACTTTAAGAGACGTACAAAACGTTAATCCTTCCAGTGCTAAATGAGAGTTGCCAGGGCTCTTTGCCTGAAAGCCATTTCCTATTATATTTATTTACACACTTGCCTTCTACTCTGATAACTGTTTGGTATTATCCAGTAGGTGAGGGAAAGAGAATTTGCACTGTGCATTTTCAAAAACACCTGTTGTCAAATATGCCAAGGCTAAACCATGTCATAAAGACAAGTTAGAGACTTACTTCAAATGTTATTGAATTCCATGAGATTGTTTAGTATCTTTTCCACCAATGCAAGATATAGTTAGCGGGTGCCCCTATCTTATGGATCAAACTGCGGCAAGGCCAGCATCAGAGTGCAATCCATCATATTCTTGGCAACTGGAAAAGAGTGCACTTTCCAGAAAAAAAATTGAACCCCATCATTTAACTATGCTATTTGGCTGAACTACATTATTTATCTATTCATTATTTATACATACAGCCCACCCTTCACCGACTGGTCCCAGGGCGGGTTAGATAAATAACCACAATTTAAACAATATACAATCAATTAAAAATCATTAGATTAAAAACTGCAGAACCAAACAAAATCACAACAATGGTGCAGCAATAGAGCGGGCAGAGAAACATCCATTCACCAAAAGAGCTGACTAAAGAGGTATTGTCTCAACCTGATGCCAAAAGCTATACCACAATGGCGCAAGATGCATTTTGGAAAAGTAGGCATTCCAAGATGGCAATTTTCTTTCCTCGCGCCTTCTGCTTTGCTTAACCCAGTGGTTCCCAAACTTTTATAGACGGCCACCCTCCACCCTTTGGTTCCATAAATACACCCTCAGCACTCTGCCCCCCCCCAAACCTATTATTCAGAATAGTGGCGTGCACAAGAATATGATATCACAATAAAATTCAAAACAGCAACAATTAATTGCACCTTAATTCAACTGATGATCCAGTGATACCAGTTTTTCAAGGTCTGATAATCATGGGAGCCACCATCTTAGCATGGCAACTGTACTGAACATGGGTTTGTTGGAGCAGCGACAACAGTGACACCAATTCAGTGAAAGCTGAAACCTTGACAAGCTTTGGGACTCAACCCATTTGACTCATTCCCTGCAATGAACACTGAGAAATATATTTCCCTCCTCCATCACAAAAGCTAAATAGTGAAAAGGAAACTGAGTAGCTACAACTAGCCAACCTGCAGCCATATTACTGACAATTGCTAAGAAGAAGCCAATTTGCTAGCTTTGGCTTACGTATTTCTATTTTCCCATCACTACGCCTCCATGTTGGGGAAGGAAGGCAAGGCTGTAACACTTTTAATACGAGCCCTACAGGAAGAAATCTGACAGGCAAAGCTCTCGTGACCAGAACTTTAAAGAGGGGCATTTTTGAGGGAGTTTGGTAGAGGAGTTTGAGGGGGAAGCCTGGAGTGCTGTCTCATGGTGTACATTGGACCAAAAGACATGAATGGTGAGGGGGCGCTGCCACAGTCACCTGCAACACCTGTATCGTGTCTGCCTTCCTGCCTGGCAACATGCAAAACTAACCTGCAGCAAGTTCAAGCTGGTTCCCCTGCTGGAAGAGAAAGGTACTGAAACTTGAGGCCTGCCTATCCACGCATGGCGCTAGAGGGCTCCAGACTATCTCAAGACCAAGTCCTCCATGATATTCTTGCAGAGATGATGGTAAAATGTGGGCTGGATGAAGTAACTGCTAGGTGGATTTGTAGCTAGCTGGCTGACCAAACCCAAAGAATGCTCACTAATGGTTTCCCACCATCCTGGAAAAAATGGACATTGTTGTTCAACTTATTTAAGAATAACTTGGATGAAGTACTGAAGGGATGGTTCATTAAATTAGCAGATGACAGTCACCTGTTATGTATGCTTTAGTTGAAATTCCTGCATTGCAGGGGATTGGACTAGATGACATTTGGATCCCTTCCAATTCTGTGATTCTAAAGAAAACTGTAGTATTGTTAATAGGACCTTCTCTGTTAATCATCCCCACAGGTTGATATGAAATGAGTTACCCCTTCAGATACTTCAGGCCCACCTCATTTAGGGCTTTATATGTCAATATCAGAACCTTAAACAGGTGTTGGTAGTGAATGAGCAATCAGGGCAGATCCTTTAGGACCACATGATATGAGTCCAACCAAATATACCAGTAGCCTAGTTGCTGGATTCTGTGCTAGTTGCAGCTTCCAAACCATCTTTAAGGGTAGCCCATAAAGGTAAATCATCAATCTTTATTACGGTCCAGAGACCCAACAAAACATTACAAATCAATACACAGTTCATACAGCCTACCTCCAGGTTAATCAAGCATTTTGTTTAGAATATAGGGCTCATTTGTTCTTGCAACCACCGATAAAAACTTTGCCACTGCCAACGTTCTAGCTTTTGTCCGGTCTTCCAGTAGGAACCTGAAATAGTGAGCCTCTGATTTTCCCGGGAAAGGCACCAGCAAGGGTAGTACCAGTATAAAGGATGTTGCTCCTGTAGCCTAATAAAAACCCAAGCAATGTGGAGCACGGCTAGAATCAGTACAACAAATCTTGTGTGCGAAGTCAACAAGAGAAACACATTGGTGCCGCAGCACCAACAGGCAGCTGAAGCTCTGAATCTTTATGCTAGCTCTCACAATTTGGGTCACTGTGTGGTGGTTTATGAGAATCAGCTGTTATATAGGTAGGGCTGTTATATAGTCCAGTCCCATGGCTCCCTCGGCCAGTAAAGCAAGATGACCACTGCAACCTCAGAGTCATCCGCGACTGGACCTAATGGTCAGGGGTCCCTTTACCTTTTTACATGGTATCAAAATGTTCACTATGTGATCTCTGATTAGCCAGGATCACCCAGCCTTTTTAAGTTAAATATTTTGAAAACAATGACTTCAGAGAGCTACAAAATAATCAGTTGGGCGCATATAGGGGGTTTTCATAGACACAAACCAGTATTGAATGTTACATTAACATATTTGATAAATTTCTGTTCACGATCCCAAAGACTGTGGTAATTTAGAACCACATAAGATTAATAAAACAAAGGGCACGTCATCAACATGCTGAGTGAAATTGTCGCTTGCTTCTTTTCTTTTCAGGAGGCTACATTATTCTGTGATTTATAAGGTTTTGAATAAAAACCCATAAAGAATATGAGTGCTTTATTCATCTGCATGACATATTCCTTATTATTTCATTATATTCTTAAGATGGTTGCATACTTACATTGACTAATCTGAAAAGAGGGAAGAACTTTAAGCATCCTTTATTTGGCAGTTTATATTGATGGTTTGGGCATTCAATCTGAGAGAAAGTTGACTTTGCCTACTTTCTGTTTTGTATAGTACCTAGATGAAATATGAATAAGGATGCTCTCTTGATGCACATTTTATATATTAGTGGCTTAAACCATGCACTTTCATGTTGGTGTGAAATCCAAAATACATAGCTTTGTCATGGGTAAATTCCATGCTATTCTGTACTCTTGCAATCTGCTTTATAGAGCACAGATCTAACTGGAAACAGAAATCCCCCACATGTTCCAGCTTTGGAAATCTGTAATGTTAATCATGAGAAAATCCAGACATGCTGATAGAGATGATGTCACACTTTTGCCCCCTATTCGTTTAAAATATAAGGTTGAAGCAGGCAAATTGATTTCTATAAACTGCCCTAGATGACTTGAACTAGCAGAATTTCTAATAGCAGATACTTCTTAGAAGCCTCCAGATTAGCCTAAGAAATTTATAGTGATTTTTTTTATATATGTGACAGAACAAATCGTCAAAGTTTGGCTTCTCCAGAATCTGACTCTTTAAGAGGAGGTTCATCTTACATCTTGTAATACTTTCTGGCTATCAGATGAATTTGGTTTGTATATCAGAGCAGGGCTGCCCCTAAGGAGGGGTTAAATAGAGGCAGCTGCCATCAGCCCTGTTCTCATCTAGGCCTGCACAACTTGTAGCCTGTTAGCTGAATGAATGCAGCCCACCAGCTATGTACTGTACTGTATCCTGATAGGCACAACCCACATGCTTCTGCAGGCTCAAGCAACCAATCAAAATTAGAGTCATCCGTGAGCTGCCATACCTGACCAACTAGGTGTTTTCCAGCTTAGTGGGTCACAAGCTGTTCATGCCTCTTTTAAGACAAGTGGGGTTTGTAGTGTGCAAATGAGATTATCTGAAGCCATAACCAAAAAAATAGAAAATATATGTATAAGGGGTTGCTTTGATGCAGCTTAGTGAAACATTCAAAATTACTATTTTAAGTATCTGGAAGTCAGGTGCAAATGTTAAATACACCCATAGAACAAGGTGTATCAACAACTGCACCAGCGTAACACACACAGTTTATATTTTATTAGACCTGCAGAGATGTTCTGCCAGTGCTAACGTCAGACATACCAGAATAAGTCTTTTGAATCAGGCTGACACTGTGTTTAGCACTGGGACCTTCACAGTAGGACAGAGCTAAACGCAGTTTTACATTTCATATAGTTTGTAAAGAATTTACTTAAGAAAGTACAGTGGTACCTCTGGATGCAAACGGGATCTGTTCCAGAGCCCCGTTCGCATCCTGAAGCAAACTCAACCCACGTCTGCCGGGTCACAATTCACTGCTTCCGCGCATGCGCGCAACGTCATTTTGAGCGTCTGCGCTTGCGCAAGCGGCGAAACCCGGAAGTAACGCGCTCCGTTACTTCCAGGTTGCCGCGGAGCGCAACCCAAAAATGCTTAACCCGAAGCTCCTTCAACCTGAGGTATGACTGTATTTTGATATGACATAAAACTAGTTAATTCCAGACAGTATTCAATTTCCATAGACCAGGCACGTCCAACTCCCAAGAGACTGCAATCTACTCACAGTATAATCTACCCATTGTCATTGCCAGGAGTTGTTGAGCTTTTTTTAGGGGAGGGGAGGCCAGAGGTGGTCACTAAACTTCATACCACCATCTACCTGTTGGACATGCCTGCCATACATAGACTAATACGGTTGGAAAGGGCGAAAAGACCTTGCCCTTTGGCATGTTTCTCTAAACAGAGTAATACACATGAACCACAGAGTTTTGCAAACATATAAGGAGCACCACACAAAGCATAAAAAAATCTCTAGGTGATTCAGGGAAGCAAGCTACATAATACATGGAAATGGGGGGAACCAGCTCTCTAGAAAATGTTATCAGAGTCCTCAAATTTGTTTAGCATATTATTGATGTATAATTGTCAGTGTGCATTAAAAAAAAAAAAAGACGACTTCCGGGTCGGCGCCATCGCCGAATGGCGGACTCCCTCCGAGCTCCGGAGGGAGCCTGCACGGCAGGGGCTGGGTCCTACCGCACCGGCGATGCGGGGACCCTTAAAAACCACGGCCACGGGGGCCGTGGACATGGAGACTCGGCTGACACCGTCAGCGCCCTCCCGACTCGTGAAGGAGCCTTTTTAAAGGCTACGGATCGGGTGCCGGGGAGAAGCGTGGTGTTTTGAGTCCTCTGCTATCCCTGCCGTGCGAAGCCGCATGCCATTCGGCGGAGAGCGCTGGCTTCTTCCTTTGAAAATTCGGACCTAAAAGAACAACCTGTAAGTAATTGGAACTTGGACTAAAAAGAGGGATAAAAATTTTAAAAATTTCGGAGCGAGCGGGGGAGGCGCAAAAAAGGAAGTCAGCCACCCCCTCCATTGTAGAAGGATCAAAGCAAAGGATCTGATAACTAAGATCGGAGTAACATCATTTTGGCAAGTTTTTAACCTCACGAGTGAAGAATATGAGATTGAGCTGGAGGAGGAAAGTAGAATTCGGACTTAAAAACAACCCCCCCTGGAACCCCGGGAGCGATCGATGACGGAGTTTGGAGAGGAGAAAGGCAAGTTTTGACAGCTGTCAAAGAGCTGTCAAAGCGGAAAATAAGATAGAGACTATGTTACAAGGACTTTGCTGGTTATATTTGTTATAAATTGGATACAAATTGTTTTAAATAAGGATTACAAAGTTACTAGGGCTAATGGATGCGATCTGGAAGAGAACTCAGTTTTTGCAATCCACCTAGAGGAGCCGAGGGATATTACAAGTTTTAGCTGGAAATTGGAACTGAACTGTTTATCTCCTGGGAAACTGCAGAAATGGAACATTATTATGACTACAGAGGCCACTACATCGAAGAAGACAATGGAATCATCTGTTGTGGAATGAAAGGAACTTGACGTAATGTTTTGTTTCTGAATAACAAGCCTCTGTAAAGGAACTAACTTTTGGAATTAGGACATTTGTGCAGGAAAACAGGGACAGAAAGAAATAGAAAGAGGAGTCTGATCAATAAGAACAACAAAATAACAAGAATTGGACCAAGTCAAAAGTGGGGACATTTGGGACATCCAGATTTGACAAGCTTAAGGATTATAATTTGGAGTTTTTCACTCCTGGATATAAAAATCTGGATGGAAAAAATGGGCCTCTCTTTGAGACAGAATCCTTCCATGATTGGACACTCGAAATTAAAGAGGACTGGCAAAGGACTATGATTTAGAGAGACGTGGAAATATCGGACATTGAGGAACATTGGGAACGCAACCGGGAAAAGGGGGGGTGGGAAATGTGGAATCCTTAAAGGCGTAAACTATGTTTTATTTAGGCTATATACATTTATATGGTATTCTAAAGTGGGGAACTCGTGGTGGGAATAAGCCGATTTTAGGGGAATGGAAAATAATGTTGTTGTTTTTTTTAAAAAAAAAAATTGGGTTAAGGATAACAAGTTTGAATTGAGGAGAAGAACTTGTTGAGATCATTTGAGAGATTTGGAATACAAGGGGGGGAGGGAAGGGGAAGTCCTGAAAGGATGTAATTGGAAAAAGATTTGAAATTGGATGTTTTATTAATTTGTAATTAATTGGAAAATTTTAATAAATATTATTAAAAAAAAAAAAAATAAAATAAAAAAAAAAAAAGACGGGTCTCTGTTCCTATGAGCCTACAATCTAAATTTCAATGGGAGCAACAGGAAAGGAAGAGGAGGAACATGGACCATAGAGACAGGTGGAACAGGAAATAAATACACAAGTTTAGTTACATATATTCAGGCTTAGTTTCGCTGGGAACAAAGGAGAATTCTCATGGATGAGATGGGTTTTGAAGAAGGGATTTGAAGTAGTATAATCTAGTTCAAGGGACGCGGGTGGCGCTGTGGGTTAAACCACAGAGCCTATCACTTGCCGATCAGAAGGTCGGCAGTTCGAATCCCCGTGACAGGGTGAGCTCCCGTTGCTTGGTCCCTGCTCCTGCCAACCTAGCAGTTCGAAAGCACGTCAAAGTGCAAGTAGATAAATAGGTACCACTCCGGCGGGAAGGTAAACAGCGTTTCTGTGCGCTGCTCTGGTTCACCAGAAGCGGCTTAGTCATGCTGGCCACATTACCCGGAAGCTGTATGCCGGCTGCCTCGGCCAATAAAGCGAGATGAGCGCCGCAACCCCAGAATCGGCCACGACTGGACCTAATGGTCAGGGGTCTCTTTACCTTTTTTAATCTAGTTCAAAGGTAGCCAAAGTAGTGTCCTGCAGACATTGTTGCATACAACTCCCATCATCCCCTAAAAATTGCCATGCTGGTTTGGGCTGATAGGGGTTGTAGTCCAGCAACATTTGGAAGGCACCACAATTACCACTCCTGATCTAGGTGTTTTCAGAGAGAATTACAAGAATAAGGGGCATCAAAGGAGAGTGTGTGGCATGCAAAGAACCTTTGGAGAGCTGACAATAGAAGATGTGGAGAATAGAAAGTCAGGGCAAGGGTATTTGAGAAGCCAAGGAGGGTTTTCAGTGTAAAAATGCGGACTTCTTAGGCATGCCTGGACTGAAGAGAGGTGTGGATAAGAAACCCCCATAGGGCTTTAATGAGTAGTGCCACATGTTCTGAATGATGAGATTGGCAAAATATTTTGTTTCATGTCAAGTATTTTTGTATCGCTTTTAATCAGAAAAGTCCACGAAGTGGATCACAGATATTTTAGCAGCAGAATTCTAGGGGATGGTTGAGGTCTGACAACTGAAGGGCAGGCAAAATGGTTCCACAGTAGTGGAAATAGGAGACAAATCACTCGTCGTCGTTTTTCTTTAAAGTTGGGATGGAAATCCACCTTACTTATTGGGCAAGAAGCTTCAGTTCTAGCTGTTTCAGAATAGATATTTCACCAGAATATAAATAATGAGCCATCTTATAAAATCGTATATGTTTGTGTAGCTTGGATTGAAACCAGCAAAATTACTTGCCCTCACTGTTACATCAAATAGTAGAATGTTAGAGATCTGGTAGCTAGAAACCTTCATGGTTTTCAAACTAAGGAACTAACTCCATTTCGGCGCAAGCACATAGTGCAAGGACCCATCATTGGCTTTTGTAAAAAACAAAGCAGTGGGGATTCTGAGCAGTGAAGAAGTGGATTGAGGGGCTACCTAGCCCTTTACCCACCCAGTGTTTTCCCACTCCATATTGTTGACATCAAATTGATTTTCTCTCTGTCTCTCTCTTGTCTCTCTCTCTCATTGAAACCCCTCAAAATTCAGATGTGCACCTACTTTAAGGTATTTATGTCCTATGCCAACCTTTACCTCTCAGAGTGACTTACAGAATCAGTACTAAGAATATAAAAAAGCCTGCTGGATCAAGCCAATGGCCCATCTAACCTAACATCCTGGTCTCACAGTGGCTGACTATATGCCTGTGGGAAACCAGCATCCTATTCTCACAGTCGCCCATCTATAGTCCATGTGGTTAAAGGTAAAGGTAAAGGACCCCTGGATGGTTAAGTCCAGTCAAAGGCAACTGTAGGGTTGTGGCGCTCATCTCGCTTTCAGGTCAAGGGAGCTGGCGTTTGTCCACAGACAGCTTTCCGGGTCATGTGGCCAGCCGGACTAAACCGCTTCTGGCGCAACGGAACACCGTGACGGAAACCAGAGCGCAAGGAAATGCCGTTTACCTTCCCGCCGCAGTGGTACCTATTTGTCTACTTGCGAGGGTGTGCTTTCAAACTGCTAGTTTGGCAGGAGCTGGGACAGAGCAACGGGAGCTCACCCCGTCGCGGGGATTCAAACCACCGACCTTCTGATCAGCAAGCCCAAGAGGCTCAGTGGTTTAGACCACAGCGCCACCTGCTTCTTTAGACCCATGTTAACAGGATTGGAGTGCAAGAGCACTTTCTCCTGCTGTGGTTTCTGGCAGCTGGTATTCAGAAGTGTTGCACCTTTAACTGTGGAGACAGAGCATAGCCATCCTGGCTAGCAGCCATCAATAACCCTCTCCTCCGTGAGTTTGCCTAATCCTCTTTTAAAGACTTTCAAGTTAGTGGGCATCACTGCCTCCTGTGGGACAAAGTTTCATAGTTTAACTATGCACAGCATGAAGAAGTGCTTTCTTTTGACTGTCTCAAACCTCCCAACATTCAGCTTTATGGGATGCCCACAAGTTACATTTTTAGGTGAGAGGGGAGAAGAACTTTTCTGTATCCACTTTTTCTATGCCATGCATAATTCTATAAACTTCTATCATGTCACACTTACTCACCTTTTCTCTAAACTAAAAACACCTAGACGCTGCAACCTTTCTTCATAGGGGAGTCGCTCCATCCCCTTGATAATTTTGGTTGATCTTACTGGAACCTTGCAATTACAAACCTAGACAGCATCTTAAAAAGCAGAGACATCAGCATCTTAAAAAGCAGAGACATCACCTTGCCAACAAAGGTCCGTATAGTTAAAGCTATGGTTTTCCCAGTAGTGATGTATGGAAGTGAGAGCTGGACCATAAAGAAGGCTGATCGCTGAAGAATTGATACTTTTGAATTATGGTGCTGGAGGAGACTCTTGACAGTCTCGTGGACTGCAAGAAGATCAAACCTATCCATTCTGAAGGAAATCAGCCCTGAGTGCTCACTGGAAGGACAGATCCTGAAGCTGAGGCTCCAGTACTTTGGCTACCTCATGAGAAGAGAAGACTCCCTGGAAAAGACCCTGATGTTGGGAAAGACTGAGGGCACAAGGAGCAGGGGATGACAGAGGACGAGATGGTTGGACAGTTTTCTCGAAGCTACCAGCATGAGTTTGACCAAACTGCGGGAGGCAGTGGAAGACAGGAGTGCCTGGCGTGGTCTGGTCCACGAAGAGTCGGACACGACTAAATGACTAAACAACAACTGGAACCTTTTCTAACACTACAATATCCTAAGGCAGTCCCAACCCTGAGGCTCACAATCTAGAAAGACATGGCAGACAAGGAAAAATGAATGGAAGAGTACACGTTGTTTCAACCCTACAGGGGGAAAGCCATGGGCAGAGATTTTGGGTAGAGAAACAGAGGGTGAGGGAAGGATTAGACACTCCTTCATCTGATTTTCTTTTAAATGATCAAGGGCTGGGGCACCATGGCACTTATTTACAAACATCTAGTTAGTCCCTAAGTGCAATTGCATGGTGTCAGATTAGATAGCAAAGACATAGGAGTTGGTTTATAGAGAGAAGTGGAGCAGCATTTAACATCATTGCCCCCATTTGTTTCTCACAGGCTGTAGCTATAGTGGCACACGCCTCTTTTTCATTGCAACAGAGGAAAAATTGTCCATTTAGTAATATCCATTTTCTAGCCATTACATATTTTACCTCCTCTCTCTCTCTTGAAATTGGTCTTATGCATGCATATTTCCAGTACTCTCTTTTGTTCTATATTACTTGGAGTCGGCGTAGAAACAAATTAGAATGCAACTGCTCTTCAATGATTTCTGTTTTCTGCTCAATTTAAAGAAGGAAGAATGTAGGCATCTGGGTTTAATAGAATGTGATGGTGTGAATATTCAGTGACATGATTTTGTGGCTTTCACAAGATACATTGGCATATGGAGAGGTCCTCTCAAAAGTATTTGTTTCAGATTAATGTACCTAAGACCCTCACCCGCATAAATTGGCAATTTGATTATCCAGTAATTCCAGTTCATATGCAGACCGCCACATGTGTAAGGACTTCCCCATTTTTTTTTTTTCAGTGGACAGGTACAGCTTTATACATTAGTATTATTATTAATACATGCACAGAGATACCCTAACTTATAAAGTGAACAGCATGCTTGTATGGGATCATCCATACAAAGATCCCTAGAGCACCTGCAGAGTGCTGAAATGAGGGTCCTCAGTTCAGAACACTAATTCTGGATTGGATATACTAAAATCAATATGATTGCTTCAGCATGTTGAAAGAAAGTAAATTCAATCAGTTTAATTGAGTATTACTCATAAAGTTAGGTGTGATAGAGGCTTCTCCTGCTACATGATATGGTTGAGGCATAGATGAATATTCAGACTTCTTTTTTCAGTTATTTGTGTGTTAACTGTATAGCAGTTTTCAGAAGGAGATATAATCCAATGCTGTACATGTAAGTACATTTAAGTGCAATGTACCTAAGACAGTCAGTCTTAGTTACATGTTATATTCCCAAACTTATGCAAAATGTATATACAATTTTTTGTTCCTGTAACTTCTAATCCCACATCCAACAAGATTGCTTTATTCATTTAAAAGCATTAGCCTATATGCCAAATTCAAGATTGTGTGAAACAAAGACCTAAAGCATATCTTAAATATGATAAACTGAACCATTAGCTAACCTAATAGTAAGTAAGTAATTTTATTTACGGCCATAGGCCCATACAGGTAAAAACGACACATAAATAACAACTTGTGCACGTGGGGAAAACAGCCGCTAAAGCACCACTATAACAATAAAATACTATAAAATAGAATGGCATACTACGCCTTAGTTAGCTTGTAGTGCTCCTTGGCGTCGCGTTTGGGTAAGGACAGCGACCAGGAACCTTGCCACTTTCAGGGTCGTATGAGTATCCTTATCCTGCTAACCTAATAGAAGTTTGTTTCTATCACTGTTGGTCAGTGTGAGGTGCTAGAAACCCATCCAGAAATGTAGGAGGCAACAAATGTAGAGATAAAACACAAGCATAGCTCTCTTTTTCAGCATTGCATAAATTGGGGAGAAATGATTCTCTGTTCTCTATGGAACATATCTTGTTGTTTTGTTTACTTGAATTTGGCATATCAGTGGGTCCCTGCTTGTAGTAGGGTCCAGAAAATACCTCTAGGTTTGTTTTTATGTCCTTACATTGATATTTGCTCTATTCCAACTGCCTGCGTGCAAGATTTAAATGGACTAATACAGACATCAACATTAAAAGAAGGTGAATCACAGACCATGATGAATTGTTTCTCATAAGTATTTAGACAGAGAATTGAGTAGAACAGATCTCTATTTCCCAATACACCATGTGTTAATGTGCTATACCACAATTAAGTACAAGAATTGCTGATCTACTTTTTACCATTATCATCAGCATTGAAATATATTGTTTATTATTGTTAAATTGTTTTTAATATATATACAGTACTTACCTGTGCACAATAAACACATACTATCATAAGATCTATATATAATGTTATTAAAGTACTCTCGGATGAAAAATCTTTCAAGAGATGTGTGTCAACATCAAAATTGGCATTTAACAATCTCTTGCAGGTTTTAAAAATAGGTTTCCTTCCCTATTAAGCTAAATAGATAAAAATAATGGATGGAGTGACAGAAGAAAATACTGTTACATTTTATTATCATTGTGGTGAAAAAGGACCCTGAAAGAAATTAGTCTTCATTCCAGGTTTGGCAAAGTTTTTTTTTTGCAAGGCTAGTTTTGCAGGCTAGTTTTTGCAAGGTATCATTCATCATTGTCTCTGCTTCAATTTGAGGTGTGGATAAGTTTTCCTATGGTGTTAAGGCATTATACTTACAGGTAGGGTGTATACTACAGGCATTCTTTAATATTTCATAATAATTTTATGAGCATAGAGCTTTGTGGTTTGAGACTTTTAATACTTAACAACCTTAATTCACTTGTTATAATAGTCTTTTTCTGTTAATAGTTGCCAGCTGCCAGTAATACATTAGCAGATCTACAACATATTGGAAACGTATTCTTGAAAATGACGTATTTCAAAATCAGTACCAAATGTCCTGCCACATTATTAGGAAGGCATAGTCAGTATGCTTTAAAAGAACTAGGGCACCATACGTTACACTAAGAAGAAAAAAATTGACAGTACATACAGATACAAAACTATCCATTCATATTGCAGGAGAGAGATTACTTACTGTAGTTGCTGTTACGCTCCAATACTCCTTTTATCTTGCCTCTCTTATCAATCTTGATATACCACTGAGTTCGACAGAAAAGTCTTCTTACTCTTACATTCCCCCCTTCCATATAATCATAACTTCTGGTATGTCGCTCAGGGGAAGAACAGTTTGCATTTGTAGCCATTTGCTCTGGGGTCATGTCATTGCAAGCTAATGCTATAGCGCCCACGAGGAAGATAATGTAAAAGTATGATCTGTAGAGCAAAGTTGGCAGGATCCATGTCAATATCCATTTGTGCATTATAGTGCAGTGTTCTGGGTACTCACGAACAACATAATGAAAAAAATCCGTCTTCAGTAGATTGTCTTTCCTTGGTCATTGACCTGTCCTCCTCTGCCTTTCCCTTGAATTGTAAAGTAATTTAACCAGCGACTGTTCCCTCTTCCAGAATTCCAGTCCTTACTATTTTTAAGATGCAGGTATCGAAGAGAATTGACCCTTAAAAATCCTTTCAGCCAGGAAGGATATCCTTTAAAGAAACAGGTTGCAATAACCTCGGCTGCTGCGTCCTCCTTTGCTACTTGTATTCTCTGTTCGCACTGAAAGCAAAAGATCTATGAAGAAAGTGGTATGCATAAATTTTTATGGTCATTACATAAGCAAAGCAACTATCTTCCATGCTATGGGAATAAAACAGTAGGGGGGGGGAGGGTTCATGTGTATGTGAGCGAGAATTTCTATCATTAACATGACATTTTAAATGTTGATATGCAGCCCTCGTTTCTCTTGTTCTGTAGTTTTCTACTGAGTCTGATGATTCAGTTAAATTGCCAAACTCTTCAGGAGAAAACCGCTATTGCATCCTCTTTCACTTGATTGCTTCATCTATTTGTCTTAGTAGTAATTTCCCTAAAAGCTTGCTCTGGTATCTAAGATTTATCAGGACAAAGTACACTCAGTTCTATTTTTTACATAGTCTGTATATATACAGTTCCATTGCCACTGCTTCATAAGACACTGAGAGCATTGCTTCTGATACTACAAAATCATGACAACGGAAAATGCTGTTAGCAGCTAAGAAATCTTTTAAGATGTTTTAAAGAAGACAGATGACTTACTTGCTCCTGTTGATAACAGCTGGACACACAAGTATTCCATTTCTGTTGTCTGCCTTTTGCAACATGAGACGCTCTACTGTAGCTACAAACTTTCGGAGCTCAAGAAAGACTGCTACAGAATCATAATTGTTTCCATAAATCAACATGCGCGCAAGAGGGTGTGTGCGAGCATGTGTGCGTGTGCGTGCACACTTGTGTGTGTGTGTGTGTGTGTATGTGCACTGTTAAGTCTGTTCAGGCTTTTTTTTTTTTAAAGGAAAACCTTTGCTGACCTCTCTTGGAAGCAATTAGGACACAAGCAGTCAGCTGTCAGTTGACTGCATGAACAAAAATAAAATGTTGTGTGGAATTCTATGGTCATCAGAGGGAGCTATCAACATGGCTGGTGCCCTGAATCTCAAACCTGCCACTTTTCTAGAATACTGGGTTTTCTGACTCCAGTTCATGCACTGCTCGCATTGCCTCCTTATTTAGTGAAGCGTAATTCTTTTCTGAATCATTTTCCAAAGCCTGCTGATTCCTCTCCGATCATTGTTTCCCACAGATAAACACAGAATTGTTATTTCTTACAGGCAAGGTAGATTGAGGGCGTTAGAAGAAAATCCAAAAAATATATAAGCTAACAAATGCTTCTGTGCATAATCAATCATATCAGTGTCAATTGAAAACTGAGCTAATCTGTGTTCTCTGTTTTCTGCAAGTGCGTTTTTTCACCTACAGATACATGGTTCTCATAATGGGAACACAAACATAAATGGAGGGCAATACACCTTAGAACTAGCTAGTGTTGTATGAATCTGCTCCTATATTGTGTACGAGGGCTCCCGCAGAGCCAATGCAAAGGGGAGCCTTGGACCAGCTGCTGACCTCAGTAACAGGACAATGGATGTCAGTGGCTCTGCTAGCTTTAGCTAACATTCCCTCTACTATTTCCACATGTTGGTGATTTTCCAGTCACCTTTCTAGTAAAAACTTAATCTAAGTGGAAAGCCCTCTTTATCTCGAGTAATGAAATGATGGTAACTAAACAAGCTAATTCCACCGATTCCTACAAACCTTTCTACCCGCTCTACACATTGCAAAAACTTTTAAATCTCAGTGGCAACCTTCAAAGTCTCCCAGAGAGAGTAGCTCATCCAGTAGTCAGCAGATTTGTCAAACACTAGCTCCAAATGAAAAGTCCCAAGCAAGATGGCAGAGTAGCATGCAAGCCAAAAGAATCAGATTGCTCAGTTGGTAGAGCTCTTAATCTCGGGGCATGGGTTCAACCCCTACATTGGGCAAAAGATTCCTGCATTGCAGAGGGTTGGACTAGATGACCCTCACAGTCCCTTTCCAACTATTTTTTTAAAAAAAATTAAATAACATTTGTTCAAAAGTTCCAGTTCTACAATTCTATGATTCATAAACATGCCCAGGAGGTTGCTGACTCAATTCCACACAGGAGATTCCAACTGACCCCACGCAAAGAAGTCACCACCCACATTTACCTTTCCTCCACTCTTTCCATGCACTGCCTGTGCTTTATAACTCCATGCCTGAGCTCCTGGTTTGTTTGTTTTTGCTCCAGAGCTTTCCCCATGAAAACCTGTTCTTTAAAGCTTAATCAGAGCAAAGGGCAATCTGCAGAAAACCCGATTTGGTGTCTGTGCCAAGTGAGCACTAAAGAGCAGCTTTTCATGGGGAAAGCTCCAGGGCAAAAAATAAACCCACATTTTGTCACGGAGCTTATAAGCGTGAACCTTTGCCTGAAAGATCGGGGCAAAAGGTGAGTGTGGATAAACCCATTATTTCAGTCAAAAGGGATAAAATGAGCCAACCTCGTTTTAAGTATGTAGCATCTTGCCAGCTATTTATTTATAAAAATATTTATATTGCCCTAATTCATACAGATCATATCAAAGCAGTTAACAGCTGTACATAAAACAGTACAATAAATACCATATTAAAAAAAATAAAAGTCCGAAATCAGAAAACCAGTGTGGAGATATGTTTTCTTTAGTGCCTGCATAGGCCTAACAGAATAGAAGAGTTCAGTAAGTGTTTGAAAGTTGGAACAGTACTAATACTTTTCTAATTTACTAATTGACAGTCATTCCATGTGTAAATCCAGTAAACCGGCTGACTATGATAAATATCACTGGGTGGGACAACTGACTCCCACTTGTGATGTCCCTACCTCTTATAAATGTTAAACTTGACTCTGCTGTAATACTCTGCTGAATGTATAAATGGGTATTTAGTGTGTGTAGGAGTGGTAGCTAAATTGTGTAAAATTATTCTCGAGCATGTGCCCCAGGTGTTCAAAGCAGTTTATTTCTTAAATGTCTCTTATACGGGTCAGCGAAACAGCACATTCTTAGGATGTCAATGGATAAATCTGTGTACTTGAAAACATTTTTTCAAGACACATTTTATAATAAATGTTGCAAAGCAGAGGCCAAAATCTTCATCTCTGTTTGCTTTTCTGGTTTGTTGATGGTGCATACTTGTACCGGCTGCTGATCTATGAATTTGCATACTGTGAAATGGCAAAAGGAGTATTTAACATAAAATTAGGCTCCTGTATAATTAACAATTATTTGCTTCAACCTGTGACCCGCAACTGGGATCAACAGCTAAGATTTGGTGATCAGCAAGCTATACAGAAAAGGTGATTAGAGACTCAACATGATTCAGTGTTGTGGATTTTGATGTTTTTGAATCAATATTTTATTGAAATATATTTTAAAATATTGAAAAATAAAAAATGACAGATAACAAAAATAATACCTGAAAAATATTAAACCACTGACAAAAATGTTATGCCACTAAAAGCATTCAGATATGTAATATAAGCTCCATTGGTCAGGCAGGAAGACTTTTTCTTTCCCCCCATAAACGTTTATGAAAGACCAATTTTTTGGTCTTTTTTTTTTACTTGCTTGTTTGCCTTGGGGGTCCTTTGAAGGAAGGGTTTGTTAGAAATTCAGTAATTTATTCTGCTTCTTTTGAAGTGTTGCAAGAAAAAGAAATCTAAAAAACAATAATTTTGGCATTATTTTCATTGTGGCCCATCTAGGAGAGTTTTGCTTTAAACCTTTAACTCTTGCTGCTGGTGGGTTGTTTTTTAAGTTAAAGGGTCAAAATTATCTTCTGCCTGACAAGTTACATCTTGGTTTAAAAAAATATCAGGTATCTCTTCCTTTTATTTTTTCCATTCAGAAGTAGTAATCATTCCACTTTCTCCTTTAGCTGTGTCTTGGCAGGGGAAAAGAAATAAAGCTACAAATTTCTTTATGCCATGGAACCAATCTGGCTCAAGCCCTCTGTGTCTCCTGTTTATCAAATATGCCAGGACAGACAAGGTGATAAAGATCATGTCCAGTTTGGCCCTTAGAAGTCCATTTTCCAGCTTGAAGTCAACCCCAAGCAGGTGCCTGCCCAGTGAAAAGAAGGTTCTGGCAAAGAGTCTCAATTAAGCAAAGGCATCCTAAGCATGAACCCAAAAAGGGGATTTTACCCAGTGAGCAAACTCATTTATAGTAAGCCTCATTTTCTGGAAATGTTTATATAGTTCCTTGCTGAATGTTAATACAAAAAATGCTGATAGAATGATCTTCAGTGTGTTTATTTTGTAACAGGGAAAGAGGATGGATTTGTGGGAATCGAGTAGGAGTAGGGTCAAATAAAACAACTTTTTCATGAATACCTGACATTTTCAGCTGTTTAAAATTCTAAGTCCTTGGAATCCTGAAGGATTTTTATGAGTTTCTTCTTTCTGGCACAGATACTAGGTCTATACCTCACATACTATTTCAAACCAAGTTATAGGCCTGATGTCTTGTCAGTTGTCTTGAATGGTGTTCTTTGGCGTGGGTCAGAGGGCTAACATACTTTAACTTGTTTTTAAAAACCTATACAGTGACAATTAACTTCTCCCATCTAACATTAGCTGGCATGGGAAAAGACATCAATACACCGGTACACCATTTATGACAAGTTGACTGGGATCTTTCTCTGAAATTATTTCAGTCACATCATCTTTTCATGCCCACGTAGTGGGCAAAGGGTATGAAAATCCCATTGTGATATTTTTTTCTGGATCCATTCTAAGGGGTAAATGGAGAAGTGCCTCTCCATAAATACAAGTAGGATGAAGTTCGAGAAGAAATGTGAGGACTCTTAAATTCAAAATTACATTTCAAACAGTATGTGTTTACATGAGCATGGAATCCCTGGGTGTCTAATAAGACTTTTGCTTACCATCTGACATGCTCATAGGTTATTCTAGGCATGCAGCAAAAGTGCCCACAATATTAATAGTACAGTACTTCATTCAGTGCAGGAGGCGCAACCCGTGGATTAAGTTAAAATTTAAGAAAGGTTCTGTGGCCACAAGCCTTGCACATGTTGCACTGTGAGCACCGCACCCTATAATAGTCACCTTTGACTGGACTTAACCATCCAGGGGTCCTTTACCTTTACCTCCATTTCTCTGCTTATTCAATGTAGCATACTGATGAACAGATATCCTAGCTTTAGCAGCAAGGTATGAGAAAAGATAGGGACACGGGTGGCGCTGTGGGTTAAACCACAGAGCCTAGGGCTTGCCGATCAGAAGGTCAGCGGTTCAAATCCCTGCGACAGGGTGAGCTCCCGTTACTCAGTCCCTGCTCCTGCCAACCTAGGAGTTCGAAAGCATGCCAGTGCAAGTAGATGAATAGGTACCCCTCCGGCGGGAAGGTAAACGGCATTTCCGTGCACTGCTCTGGTTCACCAGAAGCGGCTTAGTCATGCGGCCCACTTGACCTGGAAGCTGTATGCCGGCTCCCTTGGCCAATAAAGCGAGATGAGCGCCACAACCCCAGAGTCGACCGCGTCTGGACCTAACGGTCAGGGGTCCCTTTACCCTTTACCCTTTACCTTTATGAGAAAAGATACCCATTTGGAAGATACCTTCCAACTCTGATTCTTTGGCTTGTAATTCCACAAGAAGATAAGCCCTGCTAGATGAAGCCAATGGCCCATCTCTTCCAGCTTTCTGTCCTCACAGCAGCTCACTATGGGAAGAATGCAATGAGGACCTGAGTGCAGACCACTCTCCCCACTTGTGATGACCACTGCCTTTCTACAATGGAGGTAGAGTATAGCTAATGTGGCCAGTAGCCACTGATAATCCCAAAGCTAATAAATATCCTATAATATTCTTACTTACTTACCTGCTTCATGAAACAGTCATGAAGCAAGAGTTCCTAATTACCCAAAGGTCCTATTCCTTGCCTTCAATTTCCTTGAGCCAGATTAGCATTTTGAAGCACTGTTTGAAGACAGTGCCTTGTCTGCATAAAAAGGGAGCTAGCCCCATCTAGCTTGAGATGAGTACAAAATAGTGGCTGCACTCCTGCAACAGGGAGCCAAGCATATACCCATCCATGGAAAGAAGGCAGATCTCCAAATAAAGCAGGGAGCAAAGAGTCCAAGAGAAATGTGAGGATCTTAATGTTTGCCTAGCCAGCTGCTAAAACTGTTAGCAGCTTCAGCCACAGCAATACCACTTTAGTTTTGTGTGTGTGTGTGTGTGTGTTTTTACAATCAAGCAGTATATAAATTTTACAAAATAAATAATACAAGTGGGAGAGTAGATTGGGAGTTCTAGATTCAGTCCCACGTCCGATCCCTCACCTTATTGGGTTTACATTTTGTTTTATTGGTCTTTTCAGCAAGATGGTTCTGCCATACCCTTAGCATGGTTGTCTTTTAACCCCCCCCCCTCCAGGTTTACTGTATGAGTCTAAGGAGTTGCCTGCTTTTCCAGGATGGTGAGGACTGATGGGCAGCCCCTTCTCCTGGGGGCAGCTTGTAGGTTTTCCTATGGACTGTCATGGCTGAAAATTGGCCGCTGTTTCTTCAATGCTTAAAAAGCTGGGTTAGCACGAGTCAGCGGCCTGCACCATATATATAGAGTGAGAAATGTTAGTTTGTTGTTGGGTTGGGTGGTTGGTGAAAGCTGGTAGTGCTGATGTGTGTACAGTTGGTCAGTCGCTTTTGCAGAAAGACTTTTAAGAATAAAAGCAGAAAGTACTCTGCAAGGATACTCTTCTTGTGGACTCTTTTATGACGACAAGGATCTGAGGACCAGGCTGAGGCAACAAAGGGAGGTCAGAGCCTTTTTTTTTTTTTTTTACAAACACTGACATGGATTGCCATCCTGAAAGTGTTGAAGGCCCTATGGAAGATCCCCAGAACAGAAATGTATCATAATAAATTTGTCTTTTGCCGGTTAGAAGTGATTGTGCTGCTCCACTAACACAGTGTCTGGATAGGTGCTATATTTAGAATCCTTTCCACGTTCATCTTTTGACGCTCCAAACCTGCAACTTTTATTTTTTATTTCACAGAGGAGCTTCTCCTCCAGCCTTCATTCTAGTCGTGGCCAAATGTATTATTTAACCTTGATTTGGTTCTTATAGCACAATCAAAACATGTTTTTGAGAATCTTGGTGGTCTCAGCAATCCCCCCTCCCCTTTTAAGTCTGGGAGGGATTTTTATTATTATTTTATTTTAAGCTCTTTCCAGTGCCTGCTCCATTCTTCTGAAATACTTACATAGTCACCACTGCCACCCAAACCAGTCCATGTTTCTAGAAACGCCCTTGGGGCATTCTTTTTATTTCAATTGATTTTCTCTAGTGTAGTTGTTTATCTTTTTTTTCAATCTGGTCATAGAAAGCACATCTGGTTCCTGTTTTAATCAGGATTCCTCTGGGAGCAGCATCATATTAGAGAGAACTAGCAGTGCTAAAACAATAATCCATAATGATGCAACTTCTGGAAATCTAAAACGGTTTTATCCACTGTTTTTAGAAGTGTGCTAATGGTGTAGGCCAACTGACTCCTTTGTAGATAAAACTTACAAAAGGTCTTAATAACAGATATGTGGATGCATTGACATAAGTGAACAATTAAGGCAATCAGCAGTTTCTGCTTCTTATTGTATATTTAAGTCTTGCTGAAGCTCATGGCTATGGTCTCATATCACTTACTCCAAAGTAGTCCCACTGGGTTTGGATTACTCTTGAGTAATGTATTTAAGGATGATTAAGGAATCTGGATGCCATTTCTGCTGCTGTAAGGCCATTAACTTTAATGGGACTAAACCAGTTTGAGGAGTAATTTTTGGAATTCCTATGGGTTATTTTACCAACAGATCACATAGCATAGACTTTCTTGACAATGTGCATTGTCTAGTACAGACTTCTATATCTTGATAAAAAAAGATAACTGAACGTGTGAGCTGATTCGCTCACAGACCCATTTATTCAAATGATTCTTAAATCTTTTTAAGCTTACAGAACTGATTTTTTATTATTCAAGTCATTTGAAGGCAATTTTTAAATATGGTGACTCGTGGCTGAATTTGCAGTAATTATAAAAGCAAAGGTGGAAATTTTTATAGGATATTATTAATAGACTGAGCCGGTTCAAAATGTATTATTTGACAAATTAAACAGTATGGAACTATACAATGCAGTCAGCTTACACATATGTTACAAGTTACATTACTATTACTAGAGAGATGCAGACAATGGTGCGTCAAGACACAACAGAGGACAGAATGTGATATGATAGACCAAATTGTTTAAATCCAGGTCTGCCGCTACCTCACATTAAGTTAAGGCCTCCAATTTTAGGGCAAATGGGAGTATGTGGGTCAGAAACCCTTCTCATGTTCACTGCTTACCTCTCTCTCTCTCTCTCTCTCTCACACACACACACACACACACCACAGACTTTTTTCTTACCCAAACTCACTTTCAGTAGAGCAGCTTAGCTAAAAAGATAGGCTCTGGGGAGATAAGGCATGTGGAGGAGATTTAGAATCCCATCCATATTATAATTTATCTCTTATTAACAATGATATCCCACACATTCTGTACAGAGTACTCTCACCATGGCACTTAGAGATAAATTAGAATCAACATAACTGTAAAACATCCAATAAAATATCAATGACAATAAAATCATCAGATTAAAAAGCACCATATCCCGTGCTTTGCATGGACAGGTGGAGTCCCCAGATCCCGAGTGCCCCCCCCCCCGTCATGTGGAATAACGACTCAAGACAACGTGCTATGGGATTAAATTGGCCACAACTTTATTAAATTTCAAATGTGGGTAGACCTTGGCTCAGGCATTGGGCGTTCTCCCTCCCCAGTCCCCAGCCGGGGACCTAGGGAGCATCAGGGTTATCCAGTGTGTGTGGGGGATGGGCCGGCTCTGGAGAACATATGTTCAAGCAGAGATAGCCGCCGCCACAGGGGAGAGCAATGACGACCTTTTGGCATACGGTCAAAGCCTCCCTTCAGAAACCCCTTTAACGGGGAACCCTGGTATCGCCGCCGCAAAGAGGAAGATGGACTAAAGGATTCCACCCAATGCCTGATACCACCAAAGTTGTGACGTTTTGCTACGGGAAAGGCGAAACCTGCCAATGCAGGGAAATTCCTTTCCGGCCCTTTAACAGCGACCTTAACGTAGCTGCGCCCGCATACCTGTGAAGAAAAGTTAACCTGCAAAATAAGGCATTAACTGAGGGTGGGTAGGGTGGGAGAAGCTCTGGAGCCAAGTGAGGATTCCCAGGTAAGATCCTCCCTCTATTGTGTGGGCAGGTAATCCCTCCCCTACCTGGCCTGGTCTCCTTGGCAACGCTTCCCCCAGGTGGGATTGGACAACTGATTGAGGTAGGCGGAGACCTCCAGGTATCCCACCTGAGGGAAGGCAAAGCCAAGCCTATGCTGATGGAGCCGCTCCAGATCTAGGGGCTGCGCACGTCCACACAAAGGGCGCCCCTGTTTTAAGCGGGGAGCGGTCATTACTTCTAGAAAAATGGTGCTGGTACTGCATACCATTGAGAACCTCCAGAAAAAAGCACTGACCATATCAGAAACCCAGCTGATGTTTAAAAGGCCCAGGAGAGCAAAATGTATTTGCCATGCACTGGAAACATGAGTTCAACTGCTGGGCAATCCTCCCTGAAGAGACCCTTCTACAGTTGTGCTGTCATGGTCAAAGAGGCCCTCTTTGTAGTTGTTGTTGTTTAGTCATTTAGTCGTGTCCGACTCTTCGTGACCCCATGGACCAGAGCACGCCAGGCACTCCTGCCTTCCACTACCTCCCTCAGTTTGGTCAAACTCATGCTGGTAGCTTTGAGAACACTGTCGAACCATCTCGTCCTCTGTCGTCCCCTTCTTCTTGTGCCCTCAGTCTTTCCCAACATCAGGGTCTTTTCCAGGGAGTCTTCTCTTCTCATGAGGTGGCCAAAGTATTGGAGCCTCAGCTTCACGATCTGTCCTTCCATGAGCACTCAATTACCACTCGCTTAACTTCAGAAGGTAGGAGCATCTTGAAAGACGCATCCAATGTAGATCATATGCTCAAAAACATGTTAAATTAGCACTCCTCTGAGAGCAACATCATATCAGAGAGAGGGTTGCAGCCAACTAAGTTTTACTCAGCATAGACCCACTGAAATACATTGTACGTCCATTAATTTCAATGAGTTTGCTCTGAAGAAACCTTAGTTGGATGAAATCCAGACTTCACAGTGGTAAATCAATAATCCATAGTGATGCAACTTCTATTCATATAAAATAGTTTTGCCTCCTGTTTTAAGAAGTATACCGACTGACACTTTTGTAGATAGAAATAACAAGCAAATGAGACAGTCCCTGGGAGGTAAGTAATTCTAAGCTGTGCAGGGCTTTAAAGATAAGCACCAGCACTTTGAATCTTGGAAATTGATTAGCAGCCACCGAAGTTGTTTCAAAACGGGCCTCCTGGGGCAGTCCCAGTTAGCAGTTTGGCAGCTGTGTTTCAAACCAACTGAAGTTGCCTTCAGGTCTTAATTGGCAGCCCCACGTGGAATTCACTGCAGTAATCAAGCCTGGAGGTTATCATTGCATGGTTCGCTTGGCCAGGCTCTCTCTGTCCAAGAGTGCCAGCAGCTGGCATACAAACCTAAGCTGGCAGAAGGCACAACATGCCACCGTTGCCACTTTGATCTCCAGTGACAAAGCTGGATCAATCAGCAATTACAGAAACTTAATCTTATGGGATATGTTATGTATCCCCATCCTGGACAGATTGAACACTACATCCGTGGTCAGACAAGTATTTCCATCTTGACATAATTAAGTTGCAGTTCATTGGTTCTCTTCTAGCCAATCACTAATCCCAGGCACAAATTCTTCACTTCCTCTGCCTCATCTGAACCCAAATTCTCACTACGTTTTTTGCCACCATCTCTGCAGTGGTAAAACACTTTATTTTAAAATTCTGGTCTTCCATTTTATTGGTGAATGTGATAGACTTTACAAGCATGTCTGCCACCAGCACATCTAGTTTCTTCCTGTGTAGACTTGTACGTACAGTGGTACCTGGGTTTTCGAACAGCTTAGTTCTCAAACAACTTGGAACCCGAACGCTACAAACCTGGAAGTAAGTGTTCCGGTTTGCGAACTTTTTTCGAAGATGAACGTGCTCTGTTTTGAGTGCCACACTTCTGTTCTGAGTGCTATGCTGAGGTCTGTCTTTTTTTGCTATTTATTTTGTGTTTTGTGGCTTTTTGTTTGTTTGTTTTTGTGACTGCGTGGAACCCAGTTCAGCTACTGATTGAGTGCAGGTAATAAAAAATTACATTTTCATTTTTATCATCTACAATACTGTTTTATTGATTTTACAGTACAGTACATTGTTTATTGCTTTCACTTTATGGATCAATTGTCTCGTTAGATAGTAAAATTCATGCTAAATTTCTGTTTTAGGGGTTGTTTTTAAAAGCTTGAACAGATTAATCCATTTTGCATTACTTTCTATGGGAAAGCGTGCCTTGGTTTTGGAACACTTTGGTTTTGGAACGGACTTCCAGAACGGATTACGTTTGAGAACCAAGGTACCATTGTATCTCTATGTGTAACTGGAAGAACAGCCACCCTTTGCTTCCAGTCACAACAGTAGCATCAGGATGCCCAAAATCAGGTCTCAAATGATACTAAAATGGATCTATACAATCAATTTCCATCTAACAGTACCTGGAGTTGTGTAAGAACCACCTCCATGATCACCCTGAGTAATCTACGGAGCAATCTTGTCAAACACCTTAAGCCATCTCTACATCCTATGGAATGACTAGAATTTCACCAGGACTACCAGCCATGTCAACATGGCTCTCCAAAATCCCACAGATTTCATCAGCCTCCCATTGCAAGTCATTCTAGTGGCTTCTGTGTAAACCCACACCTCTGTCTCTAAATGGAAGTCTAGTATTCTAGTTGAACACCTCTGTTGCTTCTGGTCTTGTCAGGCTGTTTCCATTCCTCTTACTTTAAAATGAATTGTCCAACAGTCTTCAGATTAAGTTCTAACAACGTTCCAATATACTCTTAAGCCCCTGTGTTTCTGAAGAGCCAGTTTAGAGATCTTAACGGGTTTAATGGGAGAGATTTATTGAGATAGCTCAGATTACATAAGCCTTTGAGTCATCTCACAAAGATCTTTGGCATTTGAGACCTTTCTCTTTAAAACATGCTTGCCTTATCTTTCAGTAGTTTAGCAAAGTCACTCACTAAAGCAATGAATAATATCTTTTAAGTGATAGGTCACAGTATGCATCAATTATGTGCCAATCTCTACAAATGTTAGCAAGTATACTTTGAGCTCCAAGCATAAGAAAAATCAAAATGCTACAGACCTTAATTCTTCAAATATCTCTCTCAAAGTGTTCCAGAAAACTTCCCATGATATACACCCCAAACATGTATTGTGGTAAAATGTGGCAATCCTATGGAATTATGCCATTTTCCAAAATGCAATGGTTGACAACTCCAGTCTTCCACGTGTAAATGTAAAATGTCAGAATAACTTGGCTGAGGATAAAGTTGTAGGAATGTATATTCCAGTAGAATAACGTAAGGAAAGGGTCTAGCTGTGGTTGAGACCTTGTCTCTTTTGAACAGACAATACTTCTATAGATGCATTAATATCCCCACTCACATATTTATAGGATGAGCTCTGGAATCAAAAATAGATGCCATGACTCAAGTAAAAGCTGTCTTTATAATATTTGTTATTGCATAGAATATTTGAATATGTAATATTGAAGAATTATTGACCATTATTGACCATGTGTGTTGCATCTAATTTGATGACTAAAAACAAATGTAAGATACAGAATGATACATTATTCTCCGCTGAAGAATAAAATCTTACTAACTTGGAGAAATAGAAGCCTTATGGAATCTGAGAGATACTTTTCATCAGCCAAAACTGCTGCTCAGCTGTTTCGAACTCAAGCACATACCTTCTCCAAACACTACTGCTCAGATCACAGCAACAGATCAGATGCATTTCCTGATAAAGCTATGCTACTAAATCCTTTATCCCAACAAATCACAGTCTTCATAATATCATGTGATCCTCAAATTTGGAAGGCTTTTGCTAGACTTTGGGGGTTTTTTTGGCTCACTATAAAATATTCTGTCAGGAGAACAACCTTCCTTAACTTTAAAAAAATAACAGTAAGATCCATAGTTGGTTGGTGGGAGGGTGAGGTCCTGAAAGACATCTCTGGCACAAGCTTTTTTTTTTTTCTTCAAGAGGTTTATCATGAAAAGAGCTTGAAAATCAGACTGGGCAGTCTGGCCAATTTCTCCTGAATATGTCAAAAGGATGCCATTTATATGCTAAGCTGAAGCTACTATGTAAAGCATTTTTTAAACCTTTACTGCAGTAATATTTATAATGGTTTGACTTTAGTTTTGAATAATGCTAGTATTTTAATTAATTTTTAAGTGGTTTGTTAAACTCTTCATCTGAGGATCACGGGGGGGGGGGGCAGAGGTTGAAATATAAAAACACCAAAATACATAAAATAGTGGCAAATAATCAATACCCCCCCCCCCCCAGTTTAAAAGGCCAAAGGCCTGGGAGAAGGTTTTTGCCTGGTGCCTAAAGATATGTAATGAAGACACCAGGCAAGCCTTCCTGAGGAGAGCATTCCACAAACTGGTAGACACTGCAGAAAAGACCCCTTCTCATGTTGCCACCTTCCGGACCTTTTGAATTTTAACAGGGAGAAATGTAAAGTATTGCACTTGGGCAAAAAAAATGAGAGGCACAAATACAAGATGGGTGACACCTGGCTTGAGAGCAGTACATGTGAAAAGGATCTAGGAGTCTTGGTTGACCACAAACTTGACATGAGCCAACAGTGTGACGCGGCAGCTTAAAAAGCCAATGCAATTCTGGGCTGCATCAATAGGAGTATAGCATCTAGATCAAGGGAAGTAATAGTGCCACTGTATTCTGCTCTGGTCAGACCTCACCTGGAGTACTGTGTCCAGTTCTGGGCACCACAGTTCAAGAAGGACACTGACAAACTGGAACGTGTCCAGAGGAGGGCAACCAAAATGGTCAAAGGCCTGGAAACGATGCCTTATGAGGAACGGCTAAGGGAGCTGGGCATGTTTAGCCTGGAGAAGAGGAGGTTAAGGGGTGATATGATAGCCATGTTCAAATATATAAAAGGATGTCACATAGAGGAGGGAGAAAGGTTGTTTTCTGCTGCTCCAGAGAAGCGGACACGGAGCAATGGTTCCAAACTACAAGAAAGAAGATTCCACCTAAACATTAGGAAGAACTTCCTGACAGTGAGAGCTGTTTGACAGTGGAATTTGCTGCCAAGGAGCTTTGCATGTTCCCTCGGCCCTAAAGGTGTTCAAGGCAAAAGTGGTTGCCGCGCTTGCTTATGCTGCCCCGCTTTGGGCCGTGATGACAGATCTTGCTCCTCTTGAGACACTGCAAAATCAATTCCTGCGTCGGCTCCTAATGCTCCCCCTGTGCGTAAGCAACGCAGCCATGCGACTAGAACTGAAGATCGCATCCTTAGAAACTTGCCTGTGGAAGCAAGTCTTCAATTATTGGTTATCATTGTGGCATAGATTACCAAACCACTACCTTGTCCAATGCTTATGGCGAGATGAATTCTCTAGCCTTTGGTCTAGTAGAATTCATGCCAAACTCCTGAGTTATGGAATCTCTCCTTCAGATTCCCTAAAACTAGACCAAATTACCGCTCAAAGACTGATCCGCCAAAGACTGGATGACATCGATCTACAGCGAAATTATATGCTGGGGGGAGGTGTTTGTTCGCCCCAGAACATTGGTATCACTTTAACTTACTGTGTTCCATCATACCTCTCCTCCCTTTCGACTGTTGCCCATAGACTGGCCTTCACCAAAGCGAGGTTCAACGTTTTTCCCTCCAACGTCCTGAGACATAGATTCTCAAAGGGCCAAGCCCCCGCCACGTGCGAATGTGATAAGGAGACGCCGGAGTCGCTCCAGCACATCATGTTCACTTGCCCCCTGTTCAATGTGCCACGGGCAAATTTGTTGGGATCAATCATACAGAAACTAGAGGGTACCCCACCAAAATTCCACCTTGCCCAAATCTTGCAGGATAAGGATACTCATACGACCCTGAATGTGGCAAGGTTCCTGGTCGCTGTCCTTACCCAAAAGCGACGCCAAGGAGGACTACAAGCTAACTAAGGCGTAGTATGCCATTCTATTTTATAGTATTTTATTTTATAGTATTTTATTGTTATGGTGGTGTTTTAGCGGCTGTTTTTTTTTCCCACCACGTGCACAAGCTGTTATTTATGTGTTGTTTTTACCCGTATGGGCCTATGGCCGTAATAAATATTGTTTGTTTGTTTGTTCATATAGGGTGAGGTGGTCCTTGAGGTATTGAGGTCCTCAGCCATTTATGGCTTTATAGGTCAAAACCAGCATTTTGAATTAGGCACAGAAACTGCTGTAATATGCTCAAACTGTCTTGAGTTGGTGTGATATTGATGTAATATACTCAAACTGTCTTACTTGACCACTGTAAGGGACTGGACAGAGGAGGAATGATGGGAACCGCCTCCCCAGCCTGACTCTTCCAGAGAAGAGGAGGGCAGCGTGGATTTACAACAGTGGTTTACAGGAGGACATAGCTCAGAGGCAGATGAGGGGGAAAGCTGGGAAATAAGGGGAAAGGAGCAGGAAGAAGAAGAGGAGGAGTTTGGATTTGAGATCCCGCTTTATCACTACCTGAAGGAGTCTCAAAGCGGCTAACATTCTCCTTTCCCTTCCTCCCCCACAACAAACACTCTGTGAGGTGAGTGGGGCTGAGAGACTTCAGAGAAGTGTGACTAGCCCAAGGTCACCCAGCAGCTGCATGTGGAGGAGCGGAGACGCGAACCCGGTTCACCAGATTACGAGTCTACCACTCTTAACCACTACACCACACTGGCAGGAAGAAGAAGCACCACCAGGGGAGAGACAGCTGACAGACTCAGTGTCTTTAGAAAGCATTCCAGACCCCACTCCCAGAACCCGGCGGGCATGGAAAGTAAGAGAGCAAAGAGCTCAGAGGCAGAAGGCACAAATCAGCCACCGTAGGGATGACATATAATGGGAGAGACGGAGGGGGTGGGATTTCACTTGGAGCAACATCATTACTCTAAGAGGCAGAATTTCTAAACCTCTCTCTGTGAATATTGAATAAAAGACACTGGGGGGGTCGGATTCCCTGAAGCCTGACAGCCACTGAATTCTGCACCAGCTGATGTTTCCAAACCCTCTTCAGAGGCAGCCCCACATATAACACATTGCAGTAAACTAACCTAGAGGTTACTAGAGCATAGACAACAGTAGTTAGGCTATCCTTGCCCAGATAGGGGCACAGCTGGGCCACCAGCTGAAGCTGATGAAAGGCACTCCGGGCCACCGAGGCCACCTGAGCCTCAAGCAACAGCAAGGGATTCAGAAGTACCCCAAAGCTACATGCCTGCTCCTTCAGAGGGAGTATAACACCATCAAGACCAGGCAACCTCCCATCCATCTGGTCTAGAGAACCGCCCACTAACATTGATTCAGTCTTATCTGAATTGAGCTTCGGTTTGTTGGCTCTCATCCAGTCCATAACTGAGGTAAGACGACAGCCCAGCACCTCCACTGCCACACCTGCAGATGTAAAGGAGAAGTAGAGCTGTGTGTCATCAGCATATTGTTGACAGCGTACTTCAAAACTCTGGATGATCCTACTTAGCGGTTTCATGCAGATGTTGAACAGCATGGGAGATAATATCAAATCCAGAAGAACTGCCCATTGAATGTTCCACAGGGCCAAAAAAAACCCCCACTCCTCAAGCATCACCCTCTGGAAACAACCATCCAAATAGGACCAGAACGACTGCAAAGCCAGCTACTCGAGAAGGATACCGTGGTTGATAAAATCATTGGTGTATAACTGTTCTGCAAACAAATCAGAATGAATACTCCATAGCAAACAAGCCGCTTGTCTAACTGTCATGTAAGCTTTGTGCAAGGAAATCAGGGTGAATGCTGAATCAACAGGTTGTCTAGAGGAGCCCTCCAGAACCTTAGAGCAACTTGCAGAACTGAAATAAAACTAAGGTGGTAGGAATCAACTCAGACTTAGTCCAGTGAGGAAATTCTTCAACTCTGTGCACCCAGCACAAATCTGTCTTGCTGAAACTGATTAACAGTGGGACCAACATGCTAAAATATTTTGCTTCCCTCATGGGACTGTGTCATGCAAAAACTGAGGTCACACACTGGGAGATTTGAGCTGTTCTTGCTTGACTGTGACAGAGTATGTAAGCTTCTATCTAATTTGAAAGAAGTTTGCTTCTATCTGCTTGAATAATATTAAATACATAAAAGTTGGGGTCTCAGTAGTTAATCAGATTTTGTCTAGCTGCTTGATACTCTCTAATGTTGTTTCTTCATGGCATTCTATGAAGTTTAGGTCATCATAGTCTGTGAAAGTGTTGTATATGGAACCTCTGTGCTCTGCTTGTTCCTAGCACTGTCAGTTAATGGATGAGATATTTGGCATGAGCAAGCCCCAAGAGGTTAGTTACTTACCCATGTTCATAGTATTAGCTCTGAATTTCTTATTTACTAAAAAGCAACTGCATATTTTATGTAATTAAAAACAGTAGAAACTTATGCACATTCAACTTGATTTATGTCTTCTTTTAGCCCTTGGGAAGAAGTCATCATTGACTGAAAAGAGGGAGGGGAGGAGGGAATTTATAAAAACTTGAAAGAACAGCTAAAGACAAGCCTCTTCTTTTGTATGACAACACTGTTTTGATGACAGAGGGCAAAAGGTAGGGAGTATTGTATCTACGGCATCTCCTAATACTATGGTTCCCAGAAAAGAAATGTGGGTTAGCACATCGCCTAAGAGCCAAATACTTAGGGAGTTGCCTGAAAAGATGCACTCCTGGAGAGAGGAAAAAAGATTAAAATAATGGGCCACTGGTGGGTTGGCAACAGTTCTACAATTCCGTGACTTCTGCCAAGGTTGTGTGAGGCTGTTGCTGCAAGTGATTCCTATTGAAAATTAGAATCATGCAGTCCATAGAAAGAGGTGCCATGAAGCTTGCTAAGAAAATATAAAAGAACAAGCAAAACTTCATGCTCATTCATACCTTGGAAGATGGGAGCATGAAAATTTAAGAGTGCAGCCTCTTCGATCTGTGGTGCAATTAAAATAAAGCAATTTTAACCATGCACAGAGTACTTTCACAAACTGACTTTCAAAATATATTTGATTATGAGTCCCTTCAAAAATAAAGTCCATGGGATCATTTTCATATTAAATTACAGTGGTACCTTGAAATGCGAATGGGATCCATTCTGGAGCCCCGTTCGCATCCTGAATGCAATGTAAGATGCGACGGCGTGACTGCGCAGGCGCGGGTCGCGTTTTGCCGCTTCCGTGCATGCGCGTGACGTCATTTTAAGCATCTGCGCAGGCGCGAGCGGCGAAACTCAGAAGTAATGCGCTCCGTTACTTCCGGGTTGCCGCGGAGCACAACTTGAACGCACTCAACCCGAAGCACATTCAACCCGAGGTATGACAGTATCTTTATTCTGCTCAGACGCTCAGAGCAGTGTATAGTGGTGCCTCGCAAGACGAAATTAATCCGTTCCGTTAGGCTCTTCGTATAGCGTTTTTTTCGTCTTGCGAAGCAAGCCCATTGACAGCTTAGCGGATTAGCGCTATTAGCGGTTTAGCGGCTTTTAGCGATCAGCTGTTAACCGGCTTATCAGCGGAACAGCTGATAAGCGGCTTAGCGGCTTAGGAAAAGGGGGGGAAAGGGGGGGAAACCCGCAGGAACTCGCAAGACATTTCGTCTTGCGAAGCAAGCCCATAGGGAAATTCGTTTTGCGAAGCGCCTCCAAAACGGAAAACCCTTTCGTCTAGCGGGTTTTCCGTTTTGCGAGGCGTTCGTCTTGGGGGCACCACTGTACATAGTTCTTCTCCATCTGCCTTTTAGACTCACAAGAACTCTCAGTAATGCTGAGAGATCAAGACTGGCTCAGGGGCCCTGAATGAGCTTCATGGTTGAGTAGGGACTTGAACTCAGTCTCCCTAGTTCAAGCCCAATACTCTTTTAACTGCTACACCAACCACACCACATCTCCATTTAGATGTCATTATTGCTGTATCTTGAAGGCTCAGAGATGTCACAAAAAAACAATTTTTTAAAATGATACAATAAAGGAGAACTGTTTGTGGCAAAGACCATTGAATTTCAGTAATATACAAGAGTGCATTCTTCCAGCTTAGCTGGTTCGCCAGCTTCAGCTGTTCCTGGGCAAGGATGACTTGGTCACAGTGGTGCAGGTCTTGAGAACATCTAATTTGTTGTTGTTGTTTAGTCGTTTAGTCATGTCCGACTCTTTGTGACCCCATGGACCAGAGCACGCCAGGCCCTCCTGTCTTCCACTGCCTCCTGCAGTTTATCCAAACTCATGCTGGTAGTTTCGAGAACACTATCCAATCATCTTGTCCTCTGTCGTCCCCTGCTCCTTGTGCCCTCCATCTTTCCCAACATCAGGGTCTTTTCCAGGAAGTCTTCTCTTCTCATGAGGTCATTGGAGTCTCAGCTTCAGGATCTGTCCTTCCAGTGAGCACTCAGGGCTGATTTCCTTAAGAATGGATCGGTTTGAACTTCTTGCAGTCCATGGGACTCTCAAGAGTCTCCTCCAGCACCAGAATTCAAAAGCATCAATTCTTCGGCGATCAGCCTTCTTTATGGTCCAGCTCTCACTTCCATACATCACTACTGGGAAAACCATAGCTTTAACTATACGGACCTTTGTTGGCAAGGTGATGTATCTGCTTTTTAAGATGCTGTCTAGGTTTGTCATTGCAAGGTTCCAGTAAGATCAACCAAAATTATCAAGGGGATGGAGCGACTGGGAAAACCACTGTAATACACTGTGTGGAACCCTTGAGGTCGGTTCAGAAATTGTGAGTAGTATAGAATGCTGCAGCCCAGCTTTTGGCAAGAACAGCTGCATGTCAGCATATTACACTGGTGCCGAAAGCTCTACACTACCTGCCAATACATTACCAAGCCATGTTCAAGGTATTACTATTAGTGAATAAAGCCCTAAACGGCCTAGGACCAGGTTCCCAGAAGAACTGCCTTATCCCTTATACCCCCGGCCAGATCACTGTAATCATCTGGAGAAACTCTCCTGACTGCCCCACAGTTATCTCATATTCATGTGGTTTCTGTACACAGTAAGGCTTTTAGCATCATGGCACCAGGATTTTGAAACATTATTTTTATGGAAATCAGACAGACCCTACAATTTTTGACATTTCTTTGCTTGCTGGAAACAACTTCTTCTTCTTCTTCTTCTTCTTCTTCTTCTTCTTCTTCTTCTTCTTCTTGCTAAGTCTTTTTAGAGATTTGATTTGATTCAGTGACAGTCATTTGTTCTGTATTTTGTAATTTTATGATATTGTAATGCTTTTATTGAATGCTGCCAAGAATTTTTCTTATGAGCTGGCAGCTCAGAAATACTTTTACATATACACACATACACAGTGCTTTTTCTGGGTGTGTGTGCAGGGGTACGCATACCTCTAAACATTTTGTGAATCTAAATTTGGCCTCATTGAGGGGCTGTATTTCAATATGAGTAGGAAGATGAGAGTACCCCCAAACATTTTTTTAGAAAAAAAAGCACTGCATACACACACACACACACACACTCCCCACCCCTGATGTTATTTCCACTGATGCTATACTATTTATTTATTTATTATATTAGTAGCCTTATTTCAGACAGGTGAACTCAAAGTGACATACACAAACGAGTAAAAACAAAGCTCTGTAGCTTGAAGTTTTGTCCTCTGTACTGAAAAAGTACGGTCAGGATCACCACAATTTGGAGAGTGAAAGTGGGGCAGTGTCATGCCTAGCGGTACCCGGTACCAGGCACTATGTCTTCGTAGGAAGTACTAGACACCCCACAGGTCGAGGACCTTGAGGTGCAAGCAGGCCTCCCTGAATCCAATGCTGAGGATGCCCCGAGGGGCTTTCTGATTTGATACCTGATGAAAAAAAACCCAGAAGTGAAAGAGGAGTTGGTGGAGCACCCCGCCCCTGACCTCAAGAGTGCCACTTCAGGTCCAGGTCCAGGCGACAACACAGTATTCGCCTGTGGGCCCAGAGTTGTCAGTCTACTCATGAGTAAGGGGGTGCTTGAGAATATGCAATCCCCAATACTCCTTCATTGTCAGTAGCTGTATTTAGGGTGTGGTTTAGGAGGCCAGAATTTATTTATTTTTTAAAAATAATATTTATTAAAGTTTTGAAAGTTACAGAAGAAAAAAAAGAAAAAGAATTAAACATAACAAAACCATACAATACAGAATTTATAAGGTCCTGAACCTTCTAGTTGCTGGAAGCAACATTGGTCCCTGACTCCTAGCATCCCCGTCTTGCAGAGGCTCCCTGTGCTAGGGACCTTTTGAGGTGGCAAGGAATAGGGATTGTCCCAGCTTTGCCCACCTCCTGTTTTCCAGGATGTGAACACAGCTGTATGGGACAATCTTATTTTTGCATCCCAGTGGTGGAAAGAATTATTAGACTACCACATCCTACCACAATTATTAGACTACCACATCCATTAGACCTACATTGGCTCCCAGTACGTTTCCAAGCGCAATTCAAAGTGTTGGTGTTGACCTTTAAAGCCCTAAACGGCCTTGGCCCAGTATACCTGAAGGAGCATCTCCACCCCCATCATTCTGCCTGGATGCTGAGGTCCAGCACTGAGGGCCTTCTGGCAATTCCCTCACTGCGAGAAGCCAAGTTACAGGGAACCAGGCAGAGGGCCTTCTCGGTAGTGGTGCCCGCCCTGTGGAGCGCCCTCCCATCAGATGTCAAAGAGATAAACAACTACCTGACATTCAGAAGACATCTTAAGGCAGCCCTGTTCAGGGAAGTTTTTAATGTGTGACATCTTAGTGTATTTTTGGTCTTTGTGGAAGCCGCCCAGAGTGGCTGGGGAAACCCAGCCAGATGGGCGGGGTACAAATAATAAATTATTATTATTATTATTATTATTATTATTATTATTATTATTATTATTATCATCATCATCATCCCCATGAAAATCATTCTCATTTTTACTCCCACCTCTGATGGTTACTGATTTAGTATAATTCGCTTTCAAAGTTTCAATGCACATATCATTCAGCTAACCTTTCCCTATTTTGTGTTTTCTAAAGCACCAACATTGCCTTATAGAGGCATTCTTTTGAAATGGCTTCTCATCTATGCGAAATGTGTTCTACAAATTCCTCTGAAAAGTTATTGTTAAAATAGCAATATTGTTCCCATATGTTCCTCTCCATAACTGATCTTCAAGCCCTACAAGATAAGCAAGACAACCAGATCACTTTCTCTATCAGACTGAATTTGAAGAGAATTAATTACATTCAAAAGGCTTGTCAGATTGGAAAAAGGAGAGTTAAGAGATCTGAACCAGCAGCAGATGTTGGAGAATACTGATCCAATTATTACCTAGCACAGAATATACTGGAAAAATGTTCTGGAGGCCAGCAGCGACACAATCTCTCTGGGTGGCCTGCCCATCATCTCTTGCTGACTGATCTTTGCTCCAGAGTTGTCATTCCACAGAAGGCACTTGGGGTCATGATGACACTTGGAAAAAGATTATTTAAGGAATGATGTACCATTCCTTAGAGACATACAATAAAAAACTCTGCCATCAGTCTAAATCACTTTATCTTTTGGCCTGTCTATTCAGCCCCACCTATGGGACTATGTACAGACCACTGCTCTGCTCCACATGAGTGACGGCACCCAAGGGCTCGTACATAGAGGTAGTGCCATCTGAATATTTTGGTTTGAGTTTTATTTCATTTCTTTTTCAAACTTTTGCATGTTTGCTTTATTGTGTTCCCAATGCCTAGCAAGTCCTGCATCTTTTGGAGATTTTGCTTCTCGTAAGAAAGTAGGAATCTGCCTTATACCAGATTATTTGTTCATATAGCCCAGTATTCTGAGTATCTGTAGCTCTCCAGAGTCTCAGCTGAAGGTTTTTTCTATCACCCGCTGTGGTGATCACACAGGGTCCCCGGACGTTTCACCGTCTATTGATCCCTGTGCCACCACTTGATTTCTCGCTGCCACCACCCAGGCCCTACCTGGTACAATACTGAGTCCAGTCAGGGTTAAATTGGAACATAAACTTCTGTTTATTTATTGCAGTTTAACAAGCATGTGGTTTCATAAACGGTATCGGTCAATTACAATCATGGGGTGCCTATCCAGACCTATAACTTCCGCTACCTGCTCTCACTCACTAAACCACCTGTCAGATATTTATTTGTCTTCCTAGCTCCTAACTGTTCCTGACTCAGTTTATTTCTCTATGCTAACTCAACCTCCCCACAGACTCTATTCCAATTCACTCCCACTCCACCCAACCTCCCAACGAACTCCTCCCTTCGCCCCTCCCAGAGCTGGTTTTATAGTCCCTCTGACTCCACCCCCCTGGGTTCTGATTGGGTAGCCTGTTTAACTATTTCACCTCAGCACTCTCATATGTTAACGTCACACCTGCTACCTCCTCCTTTTAACAGAAAGTACCAGGGATTGAGCTTGTGGAGTTCTGCATGCAAAACATGTACTCTGGCACTTAGCTATGGCCCCTCCTTTCTCAAATGATTGATTGATTGAAAGTATCTGCAGAGTTTTCATCAAGATTGAAACAGTGATGAAGAATGCAACGGATGTGTAGCTCACTCAAGGCGAATCCCCATAGAAATGCTTATACATTTCCAGAATTGCGTTAGGCTTACCACCAGCTGCAGCTGCACATGTTGGCACTGGACATTCAGGGCATCATCTCTCTCTCTCTCTCTCTCTCACACACACACACACACACAACCACACCTACAGTTCATCTAACCACACCAGCTTGGGAAGTCTGTTAAACCCAGTGGAGACCATCACCCCAGCAATAATTGTTCGAAGGCACAGCTTGCTACCACAGCTGAAAAGCTATAAACTACTATATTGGAAGAGGGGGGAAATTTGCCAGATGGCTCTCTCATCATTGCAGTGTTATAAAGCAGCAAAATGTTTTAATTGCTGCAGAAGGAAAAGAACTTCTGCTGGGACTGTGGTTTACATCAGAAGCAAACCTTCTTTGAGGGAGATGGCCCTTCTCTTGCCTTACATATCTCTGTCAGGGGGGGAAATGTGTATGTGTCTGCATAAACCCTGAAAATGGGCATGATTTCAAACCCGTAGAAGATCTTGCAAAATGGATTTTGCCCTAGGTTGGGGGTAGGATTGATGCTAGACTCCATCAATAAGGAGAACATTGGCAGCAGACTATCAAAACACCATTGCTTGTATGCCTAGATCAGATGCAACATGAGTGGTCATAAGAACTCCATCACGAAGCAAATTTGACAAGTGGGTGGGGCCACCCACCTGTCAATAAATGTGTGTCAGAAATGACATCAGGTCATTAACATGCTGCTAATGGGAAGTCAAGGAGGAGGAGGTCACAGCAGCCATGGTTAAGTGGTCACAAGACTTTGGGTATTCAATAACCATGCCACAGTGGGAAAATTTGTGGAAGATTAATTGGAAATTCACAAACCGTTATGTCTTAAGAGAAAACAACACTGATGGTATCTAACACCTTGGAAACTGTCAAAGATGTACAAAAATGTCCCAAGTAATTGCTGGAGGTGTGGAGATAAATCAGGCACTTCCTATCATATGTGGTGGCTATGCAAAAAAATCCAGGCTTTTGGGGAGAATATCCACTTAGAAATACAAATATATATATATATATATATAAAGATTTCCTTTAAGAGAAAACCAGAAGCTTTTCTCCTGGGGATCACAGATTTGAAAATCCTGCAAAAAATGAAGAGTATATTTCATACGCCACAGAGGCAGCAAGAGTTCTTATCGCTACAAAGTGGAAAAGTGATGAAATCCCCTCTACCCATGAATGGATCCAAAAGCTAACAGATTATGCGGAGTTAGATAGTTTATCAGAAAAAATAAAGAACAAACCAAAACAGGAAATTATCTCAAAATGGGAAGTCTTCAAAGTTTATTTGAAAAACAAGTACAGTCATTTAAACTCTGTCGCCGCATTTGAACAACTTTAGTAGTAGATTTAAGAAAGATAGGAAACCTAAGATAAATCAATAATTAGTTAATTTAAGATAAAAATGTGTGGCGGCAACAAATAATAGATAATTGAAACAAGGAATGGGTGGGAAGTCGGGTCTATAGTCGAAGAACCGCTTTTTGCTTTATTTATTTGTAATTAATATTGTCTTTATCACTGTTTTGTTTGTATTTTTCCTTTTTTGGTGTATCAACAAAAAACAAACAAAAAACACTCTGCTAATAGAACAGCTGAATCAAGCTAGACTGTTCTTCCTTTACATGAGCTGGTGTGGGAGGAAGTCTGTGATGCTTAGCACTGAAAAATGAAGGGCTGCTTCGAAGATCAATGCTGGGAAGGAGAAACAGTCCTGGATAATGTCAAGTTTAGGGCAGGCCGGCCGGCGGGCCTTCCTGAAAACAACCTGGTGGGCAGAATGGGGGGGGGGGCTAAGCCTAGCCTGTGGGCCAGAGGGTCTCCATCCCAAGCTACAACAGTAATAGGTAATTTGTTGGCTATTATTTCAAAGATACCTCGATCCTCCTAGGGACTATATATGCATGAGTGAAGCTTTGGTGCATATTCCCTAATTGATGGGAAACTCTGTATGGCAGGTGGGTTCTGCACACATAGTCCAGCTGCACATACAGAACCCTTTCAGAAAATCATCATCATCAATCTTTAGTACGGTCCAGAGACCCAACAAATCGTTACAAAGCAATACACAATTCAAACAGCCTACCTCCAGGTTAAACAAGCATTTTGTTCAGAATATAGGGAAATCAGCAGTAGCACCAATGAACTGGTTAGGAAGCAGACCAGGATGGGCTGGATTTGCGATTGCTGCATCTTAAGAGAGTTCTGTATCTACAACCTCAACTGCTGAGCAAAACACACAACTGGATCAAGGCTGGTATTATTTTTTATTGTTCAGCAGCTATTCAAATACAGAGCTCTTCATGGTACAAAAGTTCAATATGGACAGCCCTTTTATGGACAAAATGAACAATGTCTCTTTAAAAACGATTGTGTTTCTCTAGTCAAAATTATGTATCTGCCAAGATTATTAATGAAGTAGAAAGTGCAACAGAGGTAAATACGGCCTTGGAAAACAGCTGGGGGCGTAAATGTGAGTGGTATCCATTCTCAGCACTGTAGACTGAGAGAGGAAAACTTGCTGAAAAGAAGCTGGAATTTATTAAAAGGGTTTTTCAAAAGACTGTTGAGCTATTGTAATGACTGTTTCTTCCAGTGATCATAACTTGCTGCGGGCAAAGCAGTTCATCTTCAAACACCCATCACAAATGAATGCAAGTTTAAATTGTGTTAGTACAAAGAGCTGCTCCACTTGCATGTAAATAGAGTGACCTATGTAAAATCAATATGCACAAGATACCTGGTCATTTTCAATTGCATGTACAGCAATATGAGAAACCTATGTACATGCCAAGGATACTGTAGTTGGGTTGAAACCTTCTGTTGCACGAGCATCTCTTTAAAACATGCCATTTGTTTTCTGTAAAACAGTAACTCTCTCAAAAAATAGTACACATAATGGAAAATCTTGACGAGGAAGCTTGGGTTGTCTAGGGCTGTCAGTGTTGATCTTTGGCAATTCCACATCAACATTTAATCCACTACAGGAGTGTTTCTATGTTCCAGTTCAGATGTACCAGTTTAATAAACCATGACATGAACAAGTGTTTTACCTATGCATTCCTTTATTCCCTCCTCCCTTCTCTCACACGTTCATAATGCAAAATGGCTGGGGTTTGTTAAACCACAGTTTCCTGTTACATCCAAACCAGGAAACTGTGATTTACAAGTGACTGGTTTAACAAATCCCAGAAGTATTTTAATTAGTCTTAATTTATCATAACAGGGAAGTATCTCCTCCGTGCTTCCTTAACATTATCTTTTCAACTTTTGCAGCCATCTTATCTTGAATATAGTTACCACATATGCACTAAGGAGAAGCATCTCTATACAAAACTGAAACCTATTTTCTGTGTTTTAGGGAGTCGGAGTCCGATTGCAGATCAGCCTCAAGGTAAAATCCAAAAGCGGGCATGAAACTGACTGTGATGATATATCATATGAAGTAGAGGGGAGGGGGCGCCATCTATAAGAAATCATATTGTGCGTTTGGGTGCTATATTCTTACTGCCCGTTATTCACTTATAGCTCGTTCATTGTAAGGTGACAAATGGCGATTAAGTGCAGCGGCATATTAGTGTTACCAAGAAGATAAAGCTGGAGCTCTGCACATGCCCTGGAATCATGTGTTTATTTTTTGCCTTTGTTGTGAGCAATGAGTGCACCATTGTTGCAAAGTATCAGAGAACTGCAGTAGATCAAGATAAATATCCTCCCATCAGGTGACGTCTCAGCAATTTCAGCCAAAGAACCTCTGCATACTAGGTACAACCCCATTAAACTCCCCACTGTAACAGCAATAAAATGCTTAATTAGTCCCCAGAACCTTTTGCAACTGGCATTCAGTAGCATAGCACCCATAACAATGGAAGTGGAATGTAGCCATCATGGGTGGTAGCCTGGGCCGGATTTAGGTTTGATGAGGCCCTAAGCTACTGAAGGTAATTGGGGCCCTTTATATGTGATATTTTAGGGAGCAGGCTAGCAGGCAGGTCCCATTACTTACATCATAGGAGCCTACACAACACAAAACACTGTTGCTGCATGTAGGTTTTATTTTATTTGTTTTTTATCTTATATTTTGGAAATGTAGATCCAGTTTTTTTCCTTTAAATATTTTTGGGGGCCCCAAGAGAGTGGGGCCCTAAGCTATAGCTTGTTTAGTTTACTGTCCAAGTTGGTGGCTATCACTACAATTGTTGGGAGCAAATTCTACAGCTGAACTACGAACTATATGAAGAAGTTACTTTTTTTCACTGGCTGATGAGAGTTGTAGTTCGAGGGCACCACTTTGGAGAGGCTGGTCTAGATAATGGCACTGAAGAAGATCCTACATGTAAAAATGAGAATTTTAAGAAGTGAAAATCCAGAGCCTCCTTGTTTGTAAGATGTTCTTATTCCACATGCAAGGCTATGTCAGACAAACAGAATTTAAAAGATGAGGCATTAAAAAAAATTAGAAAACAATAATACAGTCGTACCTTGGATCCCAAACGCCGCAAACCCAGAAGTGAGTGTTCCGGTTTGCAAATGTTCTTTGGAACCCGAACATCTGGTGGGGCTTCCACGGCTTCCGATTGGCTGCAGGATCTTCCTGCAGCCAATCAGAGGCACACTTTTGTTACCAAACGTTTTGGAAGTCAAACAGATTCTGATCGACTTGCAAGGTACAACTGTAATGAAGGCTGTGAAAACACTGTGCTTTTTTGAAACCTTGAATGCATGCCACAGCAGATAACTTGATCTTGCAAGAACATCTTGCCTCTTCATGAAATCTCTTTTGTAACTTACACCTTCTGATATCTGAGATGGCATTTGATGGGCTATTAAGTCTGTTTCCAACTGGGCAGTTTTTATAAAGGATCTTCTCCTGAGCTTGATGTTATGATGATGGTCAGTGCCATTTTTCTAGAAAAAGAGGTGCCAGAGCTCACCATGAACCTCTCCCTTGTTCTTTTAGAACAGCAATGGGGCCCACTTGTGAACTGCTGGAGCTGAGCTCTGGTGAACTCCAGCTTGGGGTGGGGCGGACTCTGGCAATGGTAGTTAAAATGACTACAGCTTGAACAATGTGGAAAACTGCCAAATCAAATTTTGGCCCAACTAAAAGGTAAAAAGCTAAAGGACCCCTGGACGGTTAAGTCCAGTCAAAGATGATTATGGGATTGCGATACTCATCTCACTTTTCAGGCCGAGGGGGCTGGCCTTTGTCCACAGACAGCTTTCCGAGTCATGTGGCCACCATGACTAAGCCGCTACTGGTGCAACATAACACCGTGACAGAAACCAGAGCACACAGAAATGCCCTTTACCTTCCTGCCACAGGGGTACCTATTTATCTACTTGCACTGGTGTGCTTTCGAACTGCCAGGTTGGCAGAAGCTGGGACAGAGCAACGGGAGCTCACCCCGTCGCAGGGATTCGAACCACCGACCTTCCGATCAACAAGCCCAAGAGGCTCAGTGGTTTAGACCACAGCACCACCCACTTCCCAAGTAGCCTAACTAGCCCAGTACTGTCCACGCTGACTTGCAGAGCTCTTGCCAATCAATTGCTATCTAATCATTTTCAGCTGAACTTATCAGGGATATACACCAGAATGCAGACTCCCCTTGGAAATTAGCCAAACACTTAGTAGTAATCTGAAATGATCCTTGGGGAGGCAATGTTGACGTGTCCTCCTCAGCTTTGTCTGCAGCTCCACCTGCTTCTGGCTCATTGTGGGTGCAGGGATTTCGTGACTTGTGTTTGCCTTTTGTGCAGTGCACTTTCAGCTTGAAAAAGAAGAACCGAAGGAAGTAGAGGTAACACCAAAGAAAAAGGCAGAGGTAGGCAACTGATCCTCGTATCTGCCATATGCATTATAAAATAAAGGTTGCTTTGTTGAGCTGGAAAGGGTTATTTGGTTTGGTGGTTTGGAGAAGGCTGAGCCGTTAAGCAGTTTATATCCCATTAGTTCCCAAAACTTTTTCTTCTGAAATTTTTCTGAAGTCACTGAGTAGTATACTTGTATCACTGGCATCCAGAAGAACATTGTTGCACAAAACACCACATAACCAGGCATGGCCAAACTTGGACCTCCAGCTGTTTTGGGACTACAACTCCCATCATCCCTAGCTAACAGGACCAGTGGTCAGGAGTGATGGGAATTGTAGTCCCAAAACAGCTGGAGGGCCCAGTTTGGCCTGGTAACATTGTTGCAGGATTGATTGCATAGTGCAATACTGTTGCACTATGAGTTTCCATAATAATGGCTGTGGCCTTGGATTCCTCTGTCATGCAATATTAAAACTCACTTATCCACTTGCTCCAACAGCAAGGAACATTGGATACAACCCATTGCCCACAGGCTTTATGCAGCAACCAGAGCAGGGAGCAGAACTTTTTACCTGAAAATTTATTAGAGGTTATTAGGAAAAATGTTCTGGATGTCCATTCTTTTCCCCATTTTATTGCCATGTACTGTCATTCATTTACAGTGCACTGTGATCTATGTTAAGGTGCTTTGTAAGATTCTTTTCCCCTTTGTTACAGTCACATTATATTGGAGATGGCCCAGATTTCCAACGTTCACTGTTCAACCTTGGTGGTCAAAGTCCTCTGGTCGTATATTACCTTAAGATGCATGGAATATCTAACACCTTAGCAAACATGCGGGCTTACAGGATTAATCACATTGAAATCTGCAAAGTACCATATCCTTTTTAAAAATAAAAATGTAACTTCAGCTGCATTTATAAAATTGGGATTAATTCGGTTCTTTAAAGGATATTAGGTGGGTGCAGTGCTGACAATGGAAGAATTTCTTTCTTCTGAAGATTTGGTTTTCCTTTTCACCAAGGCAAACTAGGAGTTTGGGATCAGTTGCTGCAACTTCTTTTTCCACTTGCACCAGACAATATTTGAACTGGGCTGCTAAATCACATCTCAGGATCCAAGTGTCTCTCATCTATAATCTACTGATTTAGAACTGTGTTCCAGAGAACCCTGGGATTCTGATCAGGAAGTTTCTCAATTAGTAATGGCAGACTGGTTACCCGAAAGGCATGTCGCTCACCACAAATGATCTGCAATGTGCAGGGGAGGGGGCTGCAATACACAAATAGTTTTATGGCAGATCTTGGTGTTCCTGAGCAGATGGATCAGTCTGGAATGAGTTTCCTGAAGGCAAAAGGTTTAAAAAACTGTTGCTGCAAACCCTCTGGCAGCATTCTGGTCCTGAGTTTGCCCACTGGCTTATGGTGGAATACATTCCAGTTGTCCAAAACAATGTGTTCCTATACTACATCTGGATTAGACACCGGGATCTTAAGAATGTGCTGAACTTCAACATGAATTGTAATACTTGAAAATTCCCTGCTATAACCTAGCCCAGTGTTTCCCAACCTTGGGCCTCCAGATGTTTTTGGCCTACAACTCCCATCATCCCTAGCTAGCAAGACCAGTGGTAAGGGATGATGGGAATTGTAGTTCAAAAACAGCTGGAGGCCCAAGGTTGGGAAACACTGACCTAGCCAACCTTTAAGAGAGTTTACACACTGGGTTTTGACTATAATACTAGTACCGGGTCAAAGGCTGTATCCCTTTCATTTCATATGATTTTAAGGTGCAGTGCCTAGTTATTGTGTTGGCTTCCTTTGGTTAAATTAGGAAGGGTTTTTGGAGATGAGGGTCATTTTAATTAATTTTTGTTCAGTCTTACATAACCATTTCCAACAAGTCTGGGTTTTAGCAGAGTTAACTATTCCCAATAAAGATTAATGCCTGGATTCCCTCAAGCATTTTTTTTTAATGATAATTCTTATTGCTCTGCTCTCCTGTGTACCAAAATGTTTCCACAGGAGCAACCTTTCCCCTCAGAGGAAATGTTACAGGATTTGGGGCTTCTTAGTTTAGAGAAAAGGCAAGTGAGAGTCAACATGGTAGAAGTGTATAAAATAGGCATAGTTTGGAGAAAGTGGATGAGAAATGGTTTTCTCCATCTCTTATAATGCTAGGACTCGAGGGCATCATACATTAACAGATTGATATGCTTTATTATGAGTTCTGTAGAATGACTGATTCAGAAACTGATCTGTGATCAGAATGCTACTTTGTTATAGTAATTGTAGGCTGAATACCACCCATCTCATTTCAGAATCTGCTTAGAATTTTCAACTTGTTTTTATTATTGCTTGTTAGCTGCCCTGAGCCCGGCCTTGGCTGGGGAGGGCGGGGTATAAATAAAAAATATTATTATTATTATTATTATTAGAATGCAAGACTTTTTTGTGAGTGTATGTTTTCAGATATCCTCTCCCAGCTTGCATTGTTTGCGCCAACTTTTCAGTTTTGCTTTCATCTTTGTTAGTCGCAGTAGCTTCCATTTTCCAGTGAGTTTTCAGCCAGCCTGCAGAATTTCATGCTGGACACTCATCAGAGCTCAGAGCTGGGCAAAAAGCCCTTTATAGGTCTGGAGGGAAAGAAGGGGGTCGGTTATAGGTTTGCCCCTGAGAGACAGAGAAGAAAGTTTCCATCTTTTCTTTATCTGCTCCTGTGAGTGTTACTGCTTTCTGGAGATTTAGGTACTAGTCCTCCTGCCTTCTACATCTAAAACTATTGTTACTGGCTTCTAAACACTTTCCAGTGTGTCTGTATCTTTCCTGGATTTTCAGAACTGGACAGCTGAGGTCGCATATTTCACTATGCTTCAAATCTTCAAGTTACATGTATTTGATCTGCCAGTAACCATCATCCTATGTCAGCATCTTCATCAGAATCCAACTTCTAATTGCTACTGGCTTTTAAAAACAAATCCAGCTGAAAAGATATAAATCAACTCTTTTGGAAAGTTTTTGTTGGAGTAGCTAAAGGAAAGGCTTTGTAAACATAATCTTCTGTTCTGATTCTGACACTGTTGGTTTTCTTGCAAGGAATTACCTGAGAAGAAAAACTCTCTGAGTTCAGGACTTTTCAAAAATGAGTTTAATCGTAGTGTGACTTTTCTTGGTTTTAACATAAGCCTACCATGATCAAATTCCTCTTGGATAATAGTACATATCTGTATCAAATCTGTTTTGTGGCTCTTCTCTGCAGCCCTAGATTTATCTTAAGGAAATTTGGTAAATCCTTTCTTGGGGCCTTTATTTATTTTACATACTATTTCCTAGTGTATTTATTTCCCTTGGCTGCTACATCAGCACTGGGAACTGTGTGTGTTTGCATTTGTGATATTTCTTAGATTTTCAGGTAGGTAGCCACGTTGGTCTGACGCAGTCGAAATATATAAAATAAAAATTAAAAAATTGTCCAGTAGCACCTTAGAGACCAACTAAGTTTGTTCTGGGTATAAGCTTTTGTGCGCATGCACACTTCTTCAGATATTTCTTAGTTATTGTGTAGGCCTTCATATGTCCAGTTCTTCCTTCTAATAGTTGACTCAGATGGTAGGTGACAACAGGACTGTAACCAAAATGAGGCCTATGAAAAACAAGATGGAGGCATTAGCGTGCTTTGGAGGCACCTAAAACTTGCAGAGGTATTTTTAAAAAATAAATTTAAGGGCAGGGTGTTGCACACCCCAATAACTATTCCAGTGAAGACTGCCTGTTTAGTAATTATGTAATTTTTCAAAAGAAAAATAGGAAATGGGGGAAGGGGGTAGAATGGTCAGCTGGAAGGGGCATGGCTGGCTGGCTGAAACACTGAATAGGGGCATACCTGCTAGTACATGATGGTTTATTGCAACGTGGTGTGAGAGATATGACTTGTGTTACAGAGCTTCCCGTTAAAACTAAGGTTCCACATGCCTTCAGGCTTTAAATTCAGATTCCCAACTGATTTCACAGAGGAGACCAATGACATAGGAGATGACCCAGTACCCCATCATCTCTTTCACTCTTTCACCCTGGCGCATTGCTCCGCATACAAGAGCAGTGTTAGAAACTGAGATATGAAAGCTAGGAACTAAATGGCACCTTAAGCCTAGGCTATAGGTACAACAATGGAATGTCTAGGAACGCTTGGTTATATATATATCTCAAGAACACAAAGCTGAAAATGAATGAATTGCAGCTAAAATATTATGTTCATTTTTCATGTGGTCCAGTCCTTCCCCTGCTCACCCTCCTAATATTCTTAAGAGGGTCTCTTCTTCAATCTTCAGAGAGGAGCTGGAAATGGGGAGGCAGAAAAAGGACCTCCTTTCCTTCCACTCTGAAATCTTAGGCACAGTGCTGCGCCCAGAGCTCAGAAATTGCTGGTGCTAATGGAACTCTCTGTCGCATAATGCGCCTAGAACAATGGAAGTTTTTAACACTGTACACAAGTCCCCTTCTCCCCCACTGGCTGCCTTCACACAGGTAGAGCGGACCTGTAGCTATTGGGGGGTGGGTAGCTAGGATTTTTGTCCCAGGCGAAGCCTCCAGAGGGATGCCATTGAGGCTCCCAGCCACAGTATGTGTGTAGGCAAATGCATTTGTGGGGGTGCCAAATGGGTCTTTGACCCAGGTGAAATAAAACCTTGTTTCGCCCCTGGTAGAGCAGACTGTGCATGCCCAAATAGTAGTGAGAAAGTACAGTGGTACCTCGGGTTACATATGCTTCAGGTTACAGACACTTCAGGTTACAGACTCCGCTAACCCAGAAATAGTACCTCGGGTTAAGAACTTTGCTTCAGGATGAGAACAGAAATCATGCTCCGGCAGCGCAGCAGCAGCAGGAGGCCCCATTAGCTAAAGTGGTGCTTCAGGTTAAGTACAGTTTCAGGTTAAGAACAGACCTCTGGAACGAATTAAGTTCTTAACCTGAGGTACCACTGTACAGTGGTATCTTGGTACTCAAACAGCTTGGCTCCCAAATGCCGCAAACCTGGAAGTAAGTATTCTGGTTTGTGAACGTTTTTTGGAAGCTGAACATCTGACGTGGCTTCCACAGCATCCAATTGAGTGCAGGAAGCTCCTGCAGCCAATTGGAAGCCGCCCCTTGGTTTTCAAACCATTTCAGGAGTCAAACAGACTCATGGAAAGGATTAGGTTCGAGAACTAAGGTACCACTGTACTGTGGGTTGAGCGCAGAGGAAAAGGTGAGCAGCAGTGGTGGGGAGGAGAAGGAGGAAGAGGTGGGTCTTTCTGAGAGCATCTTGCCCATTGGCCACCCCAAACCATGAAAGAAGCAACTGCAGACCTGACTTCAGCTGTCCAGAGAGAGCTAAGGAGACTTAATGGAGAATGGCTCAGATCAGAAAGAGATGTGGTGGGAGAGGAGAGGAAAGAGTATGCTATGGGACACAGAGGAAAGGAGGTTAACTGAATGGGTTGAAAAGAAAATTATTAAATTGTAAGAAAAATGTTTTTTCTATGGTTTACATACTGGTGCATCTCTCTCGGGTTAATAAAAAACGTAAAAGTGGTCCTTGGCGTGGTTTGCGTTATGCACCACTGGTATAAAGAAACAATAATATTTAGGTAGATTGAAGCAATTTTATGCAGACGCTTGTAGTCCCCCCCCCCACAAGGCTTTGCTTAAAAATGCATCATAATGCTTTGTATATTATTCTTCGGGAAGACAAACAGACCAATCTCGCAGAAGTCTTCCTGCACTGGACCCGCGACATGAATGGGAGTTTTGAAAAAGCACTATCAGAACATGCGGAGGTGCCTGCCCTGCTGGCTTGGACATCACTGCTTCGGCCACCCCCAGCCATGTTAATGGGAACTGCTGCCCCACAGTCATTGCCTCAAGCATTTCATTGGGACTTTCCTAGGAGAATGCAGAATGGGGCATATTTCCTTTTCTTAAAAGGAAAACGTAAATTTGTAATGAAATACTACATTGCAACTCTTTTTTAAAATACAGTGGTGCCTCGCAAGACGAAATTAATCCGTTCCGTGAGGCTCTTCGTATAGCGGTTTTTTCGTCTTGCGAAGCAAGCCCATTGACAGCTTAGCGGATTAGCGCTATTAGCGGTTTAGCAGCTTTTAGCGGATCAGCTGATAAGCGGCTTATCAGCGGATCAGCTGATAAGCGGTTTAGCGGCTTAGGAAAAGGGGGGGAAGGGGGGGGAAACCGTAGGAACTCGCAAGACATTTCGTCTTGTGAAGCAAGCCCATAGGGAAATTCGTTTTGCGAAGCGCCTCCAAAACGGAAAACCCTTTCATCTAGCGGGTCTTCCGTCTTGCGAGGCGTTCGTCTTGCGGGGCACCACTGTAATCTTTAGTAGAAATTCTGCCCACGCATGTGCAAATTTTCTCTCTCTAGTTTCCTCGAAGGAAGGAATATTAAGCTCATATTCATGCCAACGTATTCATGCTACCAGCTCTGATTTATACCTCCGTATATGGTATAAACGGCCTCGGTCCAGTATACCTGAAGGAGCATCTCCACCTCCATCGTTTTGCCCGGACATTGAGGTCCAGCGCCGAGGGCCTTCTGGCGGTTCCCTCGCTGCGAGAAGCCAAGTTACAGGGAATCAGGCAGAGGGCTTCTTGGTAGTGGCACCCGCCTTGTGGAACGCCCTCCCACCAGATGTCAAAGAGAAAAATAACTACCAAACTTTAAGAAAACATCTGAAGGCAGCCCTGTTTAGGGAAGCTTTTAATGTTTAATAGGTTATTGTATTTTAGTGTTTTGTTGGAAGCCGCCCAGAGTGGCTGAGGAAACCCAGCCAGATGGGTGGGGTATAAATAAATTATGATGATGATGATGATGATGATGATGATGATGATGATGATAAACCAGCTCTTTATGTTCCTGTGGAATCCAATAAAAGCAGGCCTCTTCCACACTTTATGGTTTTATACCATCATATGGGACGCGGGTGGCGCTGTGGGTTAAACCACAGAGCCTAGGACTTGCCGATCAGAAGGTCAGCGGTTCGAATCCTCGCGATGGGGTGAGCTCCCATTGCTCGGTCCCTACTCCTGCCAACCTAGCAGTTCGAAAGCACACCAGTGCAAGTAGGTAAATAGGTACTGCTCCGGTGGGAAGGTAAGCGGCGTTTCCGTGCGCTGCTCTGGTTTGCCAGAAGCGGCTTAGTCATGCTGGCCACATGACCTAGAAGCTGTACGTCGGCTTCCTCGGCCAATAAAGCGAGATGAGTGTCGCAACCCCAGAGTCGGCCACGACTGGACCTAATGGTCAGGAGTCCCTTTACTTACCTTTATCTTTACGGGATTATTAAGACAAAGCAGGGGAGGCTAGTCTGTTAGGCCAAAGGTGCCCTGCCCCAACAACCTCATCCAGCCCCCACCTGCCTGCCTTCTTACTTGCAACCAGACCTGGAATTAGTACTGTCAGCTTCTTCCTCCTTAGTTTCTGTGCTGCCCTTGTAGAATTCTGCAGCGGAGAGCATGACAACAAACCAGTCCCAGCGGGTGCCAGTCATCACTGGGAGGAAATACTTGCTCAGCTCACTGAGCCCCCGCAAAATGATACTATTGTGCCATTTAAAGAAATAAATGCAACACGTTGATTTACAACTTGTGTTGGGCTTCATAAAACACCAGAAGTATTTGTCTCTAGAGTGACAGTGGAAAATGTCAACACCACCTTCCGTCACAGAATGGCTTTTGGAAAGAAAGAAAAAGGAAACTAACATTCCATTTCAGAGCCAAACAAAATAAACAGGATTATAAATTTATTGAAAAACGAGCTCTATTCATGAATTATTGGAACAGCAAAATATAATATAGAACCATATGTCTCCTTCTCCCAGCTTTAAGATACCACTCTCAATATTCTTAGCATTCTCAATATATGTAGCATTTTCAATATTCAATATTTCAGTATTCAGTATTCTCAGTATCTCCAACCTTATAGAAAATCTGGTACTTTTATGCTTGACTTCTATCCTTATTTTAACTATTGTATATAAGACCAGGCTATCACAATTTCTTGATGGTTTCTCTTCTTTGACTGTCTGCTTAACTCGTGCTTAATTCACATATGTATGTTTGCTTGTTGTAGATTTTGTAGCTTGGCCTTATAAATAAATGTTACAAAGAAAGACAAGCCTGAAAAATAAACATCTTTTCCCTTGACTGCAATAACAGCACACCAGCTTCTCCGACATACAGAGATGCTATTGCAGAAAGTCAAAAAATTGCAGAAAAACGGCACAACGATTTTCTTAAGTATTGCATTCATTAAGCAACTGTCTTTACTTTGAAAAAAGCTCTGTGTACAATTGGAGGGTACTTTGGGGACCTCACGTGAGGATGGCATGAATTAGATTTCTTGCCAAGCAGCAAAAAGGCAAAGGCGTATTGCGCTGCCTTAGTCACTCCCACTATGCGCTCTATGAATTATCTGCCGCTAATGTTCCTATGTTTTAATGCTAAACTACAGATTCAGGAGAAGCAATGAACTTGCACAATAAGCTTGCAGACACCCAGGTACTTTGGTCACTCTTGGCAGTGCAAGTTGTTCATTTTCATATAATGAATAGCAGATGTCTATAGCTGCAATCCTCAATGCTGATCACCCTCCAGAAAACGCTTGTTCAATGGCACTCTTTCAGGGCTACTCAGCAGCAAATGATTTGAGGAATGCTGGGTTTCCAAGCAAACGTACTGGAAAAGCAGAGATAAGCTGCTGCATTTCATGTACAACTCCATATTTGCTTTTTATTTATTTTAAGCAGTGGGGTGAGTAAAAGTGTGTGTGTGTTCTTATGGATAACATTGCAAGTGTGTCATGCATATGGCTTTGCTTTTCAGTTTTGAACATAAGTGTGCTGATGAACTAGCACATTTACAACGCCAGAGAAAAAAAGTTAACAGAACATACAAGAGGTTTGCTTTTAACTATATTTTTTTTATGTAGCAAAAGGTTAAGGCTCTCTTATCTTTATGAATGTAAGTAACATAATGGCCAGGGCCAAATGATTTGGCTCTGACTAGTGGATCTCTAACCTGGAGGTAAGTTCCATTGAATTAAATGGGACTGGCATCTGAGTTAGACATGTATAGGTGTGCTGTTAATTATATCTTACTTTTGGGACATGCTACACTAAAAAGTGAAGGCAGTTGAGGGATAATGGTGATTGATTTTATTATTTGTACCCCATCTGACAGGGTTGCCCCTTAATGTCATCAGCTAGAAATGCATGAGTTCAGTTGTCAAACTCTATATCCTTCTTCATAGGGAACTGAGGGCCAGACTAGATAAGTGCAAAATCAGTTTGCCCACCCACCCCCTCCCAGATGATGAATGTGTATTTAGTAAATTTGTATACCGCTCACTCATAAAAGAATTTCTCTAAGCGGTGAACAGCAGGCGTTGTTAAGACTGGAGGCAAAATAGGTCTGAAGCTGAATGCTAGCAAGCTGGAAGTGCTATGGACAGGTAGTTCCGAGGCACAGCCATTAGGGAGTCAGCCTATTCTGGTTAGAGCAGCACTCCCCCTGCAGGATCAGGGTTGTAGCATGGGAGCACTCCTTCGATTCCAGGCTGTTGTTGGAGACCCAGGTGGCCTTTGTGATAAGCATCCTAGAATTGTAGAGTTGGAAAGGGACCGCAAGGATCTAGTTCAACCCCCTGCAAAGCAGGAATCTTTAAGGAGTGCTTATACCCAGCCCTGACCATTCTTCAACTGGGACAACTTGGCATTAGGGATTCAAATTATAATGCCGTTTTTGACACTGCCTTGCCAATACGCTTGTCCAATACGCACTTTTCTGTTTTCTACTGAGACAGACTGGGGCCAACCAACACACTGCAATGTGCTGTGTGAGAGACTAACTTGAAGATGCTCTGGAGTCTGCAGCTAGTACAGAATGTCACTGCCAGTCTGTTACATGGAGCACCAAGACCAATACTTAGAACTCTATACTGGCTCCTTGTTAGCCACCAGGCCCAATTCAAGACGTTAGTTCTGGTCTACAAGGTCCTATATGATTTGAGGCCAAATACTTAGAGGAGCACCTCCAACAATACCTTCCAGCCCAAGTTCTAAGGTCTTCAGGGGAGACCCTGATGGTGGTGTCAGTGGGCAAGGCCTGGGGGCATGGCATGTGGCAGTCTTTCTCTGTAGTGCCCCCCTCACTAATGGAATCCCCTCCTATCGGAGAGTCAGTTGTCCCTCACACAGTTAACAATTAGGCATCAGCTTAAAACTGCCAGGCCTTTGTTAGCTAGCTGCACACACATTAAAAGGAATAATTTCTTGTCCATTGGGTTGCATCCAACTAAGTTCTACTCACAGTAAACCCATTTAAATTAATATATTTGTTAGTTATTTCCATTATTTTCCATTGCTATTTCCATTATTTTCCATGGGTCTACTCTCAGCAGGGCTAATGTTGTATGCAACCCAATGTCTTTGAGGCCTGTTAATGGATGGCTGACAACTGTAATTGTTTTGTGAGATTTTATTTTGTTTTAATATGGTTAGCTATCCTGGGCTTCAGCGGGAAGAAGGCTGGGGGTATAAGAACAATAAGTAAGCAAAGAAATGTCCCTTACAAGGTGCAAATGTTTGCTAATGGAGATATGAACTCTGCACCAGCTTCCATAGCCTATTCAATTTCTAAAATGTTCCAAAATAATAATAAAAATAACAACAATGTGGGCCAAAAGTTGAGTGTAGGAGAAATGGAATTTAACACATGAGCTGGCAGAGGTGAATCCTAAATTCCAGATGGTGGCAGACTCGTTTTTATTGGTATGTTGAAAACAGTTGAAGTGTTAGATTATTCACTTCTCCTGATTTATAAGATTCAAGAAGTGTTATGTTCTAGTCATAAAGACAGGCATATATATGGGACATAGTTCACCCTGTAGCACATGAACTTTGAAGAAAGCAGTACATTGTGTTTGCTTGCCCTATATGCTAGAAATTCAGACAGATGAAATGGAATGTCACTTTGGCCAGACTAAAGTAGGAGGGACATTGTGGTTTTCTACAAAAGTGCAGCAGTGACAAGAGGGGCCCCTGGAACACAGAGCTAAATTCTACTGAATCATACTATGTCCTCTATTCTTTTCTTAGGATGTTGGCAACCATCACTAAGAAGCGTACTGAATCAAGGCTGCAAACAGAGAGCTTTATAAGCCAAAGGGTATGTCACTTTTGAGATCGCCATTTTCAGTTTTTAAGTAAATCTTGTGGCCTGGATAAAGAGTGGAAAACCTACTTAAGTTGGCCAGAAGATTGTGCTTTTCCTACCTGTTCCATTCAATACCAGTCATACACTCAAGTCTCCCTGTTCTTCATCTGGGCAGGCAAAAGGTGAAAGCACCATCTCCAAAGCCCACTCAGCATCTTTGACCCACTTTTGGATTCAGTTCCATCCTCTAGCAACTCCACTGAATTTCTGAAGGACATGAGAGTTCTTCCTTCCCACCAACTTTAAAATGATCAGTCATGTCTGAAGTAATCTATTCAGGTTTAAACTGCCCAGAGATGCAGCAACCTCAATTTAGTATTTCCCGCAGCATCAATATGTGAAGTCCATCTGCAGCATTGGTTTGGTTTTCTGGGTTCCTCTAGTCAGCTTCTAGTTGTCCCAGTCACTGGGCTGGTAGCTGTTGTTAGCCTACAAGTACCACAACGGACTGATCCCCACCCCAGAATGATCAGGCTCAGCTCTCTTCTCCTGCTGCTTTTGCACACTGAAACTGAGCATACAACCTCTGACTCACGAAGGCTGTAGAAGGTGGGCACCAGCCCCTTCTGTGGGTTTCTCTGGGCATTTAACTGTAAGGCCAGAAGAATTTCATTTGTGTCCAGGGGTGGGTGTCTGTTGCAGGAAATATTTTTTGAGGGTACCCCTTAAGATGGAAAGGCAAAGTTAGAAATGGCAGAATTTCACTAACTGCCTGGCCCTCATTCCACTTTCTCCAGCCCTTGCTAACTCTGGGGACGGTCTCTTATGTGCTAGGAGAACCTGCTCTTAGTTAGGATAGCCAGTCCTAGACATCAAGAGGTGGCCCGCCTTGAGAACTGTGCATTGCAGCTGCTGATTATGTCTTATCCCAGTGGTGAGAGAATCTCTGCCCTGAGTGTGTGGGAGAAGGAAGCATGATGGAGCCAGAGGAGGCTTCAGCTCTGCTGATAAATCCCACAAAAAGTGTACAAGGTCCATTGCACTGAGCCAGATCCCAACCCCCCCAACCCCCACTTCACATGCCAGGTTATTTTCTCCACTTAATTCAACAGTTCATTGTGGTGTTTTGTTTGAACAGGAAATCCCAAAGCCATGCCATTCTGCATCCACCTCTGCATCTACATCCACCTCTGCATCTACATCCACTGTGAGTTCAGCAGCTGAAGACCTCCCTTAGTAAGATACATGTAACAAAAGCTACCCGATTCATTCCTTGTATTAAGCTTAGTGACATACTTGATATTAAATACGCCTCTATCTTCAAGTCAATAAAGAAAGACAGAGCAGCATTTAAATTTTTTGAATCTGATTCGTTTCTTTCTCTTACATTAATAGGTTTTGGCAAATAAAGTTTTGTAAAGTCCAGACAGAAATCAGTGTTTTGGATGATCTCTTTTAGAAGCATAAGTTCTGCAGGAAAAATTCATTACAACAATTAATAGAACTCTTAATTTTATTACAATTATTTTTCAAAATGCATTCTAATAATGGACATTGCTCATTATAATAAAAACAAATGATTTGTTTACTGTAGCGTAGGAAGTCCTGCCTACTTCACAGTGCCCCAGATTATTCTTTTAAAAAACTGACATCCTTTAGGATTCCAGAAAAATTGTCGCTCCACCACCAGGGTTGGTAGCAAATAGGCTGTTTCCTCCCAGCGCTAACCTCTGGTTATTGTTTTTATAGTAAGCCTCTTTCACATGTGCTAGGAAACTCTCCAGCTTCTCCACAGGAACCATTGACACAGTGCAGCCACCCCATCCTGCTCCCGTCAGGCGCGACCCAATGGCTCCAAATTGCCTAGAAGAACAAAAAGCAAGTAAATAGATTTTTGAAGCCGTAAGTCAAACTGAGAGTGTGTGTCGCATGCAACATGCCCACTTGAACACAGTGCGCTTAAGTGCCTTGGAATTCATCTCATTTTCAGAAGCTTAGAGTAGGAAGAGGCAACTGTGAACAGGGTGGTGGGGTGCTTAATTCAGTCCTGAAAGGCTTCCCATCTGGTCCCCACCACAACCTAATCGCTTGTTATGCCTGCTTAAGCCAGGCAAGCCAATGCCTCTTTAACCTCTCCAGCGTGAATATTAAGAGAGGTCACGAATGAACCACATTTGCTCATTCTTCTATGCCTATGTCTTGGAGAACAGATGACTTATATTGCACCGGAAGGGCTCTGGTTGCTGAGAAAAGGTGTATCAAAGACAGTGAGGGCAGCCAACAAGCCTTTATTAAATTAAACCTATTACCCCCGTTAAAGCTTTGTTGCCGACCAGATGCTTAAAAGTTCCTGTCTGCATAGAAGGCAAAGTTATTCGCAATCACTTTTTTCAGGCATTATTTTTCTGCTCAGTTTTTGAATTAATTTATTTATCATTTTCAAATACATCCATCCTTTGTAGTGTTTTAGAGCATTTATATTAGTAAGCACTGAGGGGAAAGCAGAAGAAAGATGTCATTTTGTTTACCAGCATTCGTCAGCAAAGATCCTTTAGTTTATGCCCCGTTAGTATTCATAATATAAATTTCCAAATCTGGTAAAGTGCAGATGCCGAACAGTTCTGCTCATCAGGATGAGGCACCTCACGCTTTTCAAGATTCAGCTGCTCCTTCCATTTATAGCAACAGGCAGAAAAAGGGAATGTTGTGTCATTCAGAGAATATCCAAACACTTTAATCACTCGGCATTAGGGGTTGTTGTTGTTGTTGTTAAAAATGCATACTATGTATTTGCTATCTAAAACAATGCTGAAATTGGACCAGTTAAGGTTTCTGCTTGCCTTTGTGAAGCATGGTAAACTGATATTCCAAAAGGGGAATGACGCTTGTTCGAATAATAGTTGCATTATTATATAAAGAACCCCAGAACCTGGGGAGTTGTGTTATTGCAGTTTGCAGCTGGTGTTTAGCAAGGTGATTTGAAGCAAAGGCTCGGTGTTGTTAACCCATTCCCATCTTCATTCTTGACCAGGGAAAATGATGATGGGACTTAAGAGTTGGGTTAAAGTGAAACTCATGCATTAGTCCCAGGCTGAACCAGGCCACAAAGGTGGCTGGCCAACCAGAGTAAGAGTTCACAGGAGAGTTCCCCTTCTCAGTGCCAGAGACTGAGCTGTTTTGTCTCCTCCATCTAGCAATTTGAAGTAATTTGAAGTAATTCCTCTTCACTTAGAACAGTGCTGTTGAGCTCAGAAGAAAAATTTCTTTTAAGGTGGTATTTCCAAGAAGTCTCCCTTTATTAATAACTCCTACAACTTTTTTCCAAGTAATGGGCAAAATGACATGAAACTCAAAATCTATTCTGTGGATTTTTAAAAAATGTAGTGCTGACCAATTAGTGGTTAAGCCTTTTGGCACTCCAAGCCCTCACCATTATGAATCTTTTTTTAAAAAAATATGGCAGGAACTCTTTAGGAAAACCCAAATATGCTGGCAAACCCAAAAACATCTGTATATGCAGATTTTGCTTCACAGTTCAAAACCTTGTAAGAGATGCAAATCTGATAGACACAAGGAAAGCTGTGGCACATGGTTTTAGGAAGGATTTTTAAACCTATGCATAGCAGCTGGCTATGATTGTGTATAAAAGCCATTTAATATATGCAATTGCTACCCATTACCATAACCATATCAAGCAAATGTTTTTGTTAGTCAGCTTTTTAAATCAATAACAGGCAATAAAAGGCCAGGGGGGAAATATCGGTCATCAGTGGAACAATCCAGGATGAAATACAATAATTACTTAAATAAAATATCTTCTGAATGAGACAAGAGCAAAATGAACCGTGTTCTTAGTTGCATGCAATTCATTTCCTGTCATAAATCTCCTAGACCAGTTTAATTGTGGCTGCCAAAATTGGTATCACTCTTACATCAGTGAAATCTTAATAACCACACACTTCATATTGGCACTTACTCATCTCCATCAGTTTCTGTGTTGCTTAATGTATATCTTATAAAGCAGGGGATTTATAAGGTTGTGGCCATTCTTCATTTTTATTCAGCTTCCAGGTTTGTCATAGAGCAAGAATCCCATTTCAGTTCAGACATCACACCAAACTATTATTCACACTTACCATACCACAGTTTGAGCTACCAAATGTACATGGAAACATTGATTTCGACCATCTTCCTGCTTTCATTTTTTATCTGCTCAGCACACCTTTGCTATAGTTCCTCAGCTTCCACAATCCAGACGTAACACAAACCATAGGTGACACAAGCCATGATTTACAAATTTACCTCCAATCTCCATTTCTGGTTGAAGTTTCCTGACTGGTTGTAAAACATTTGTCAGTTGAAACAATATGCCAAAGCATAGTTAGGTTTCCTTAACCATGCTTTGGCACAAGGCCTGAACTGATTCTCTCTGTAGAGCAGTGGTAGCTAACCTATGGTCCTCCAGATGTTGGACTACAACTTCCATCATCTCTGACTACTGACTGCAGGTGATGGAAGTTGGGATTCCAAAAACATCTAGAGGACCACAGATTGGCCACCCCTGTCCTATGACTATAGCGAAGACAGCTTAGATACATACAGTAATTGCTTTCTATGACTTGGGGTTTCTAAAGCTTAAAACATCCCTGTGGTTAGTCTCAGCACACAGTGACAGACATGTAGCACCCTATGGTGCCCTTAGTTTAGGGCAGGCTTCCTCAAACTCGGCCCTACAGATGTTTTTGGCCTACAACTCCCATAATTCCTAGCTAGCAGGTCAGGGATGATGGGAACTGCAGTCTCAAAACATCTGGAGTGCCGAGTTTGAGGAAGCCTGGTTTAGGGGGTAAGGAGATTCTAAAAGGATGAGGAGGGAGTAAGTCTTAAATCTGGGATTTTTTTTAAAAAAAATTAAAAAATCTGGGATTTAAAGGGAGGTAGAGATTGCACCAGATTATTGGGACCTACCTGCATAAGTGGTTGGGCTGCCCCAAGGTAAAACAGTTCTAGACAAAATTATTTTCTGAGATCTCACTGATAACTGGACAAACAATTCATCCTTTGTCTGGCTCTTTTGAATTTGTTTGTAGATTTGGATCAAGACCTGAATAACAAGGAAATGATTTTGCATCTTTTGACAGTGAGACAGGCCACAATTGCCAAATGTTGGGAAACTTTTTATCTCAATAATCTAGGCTATTGATATTCCCAGACTTTTGAAATATCTCACATGAGCTAAAAGTGGCCACAGGCCAAACTGAGAGATCACTTCATAGCCATTTGGTCCAATTTTATATTATATAGTAATATAGCATCTGCTTTAGACCATGGAGCTTTTCCCCTTGGTGTGTTTTATTACTGACCCAGTCAATCACATAGCTATATTCTCTTGCATAACAGCCTGCTTATAAACATGGCAAAGGAGGCAGGGAATGGGTGTTGCTGGAGAGACACATATAAGAAATAGGCAGAAAAAGGTGCTCTCTGAATCTCACTTGAGGACACAGTTGACTGACAAACACTTTGGCAAATATTTCCCTTAAGGCCACTGCAGGCCACTGCTATAAGTATGACAATAGAAATATATTTGCTCAGCTCAATGTCAGCTTTTTATATTATTAAATGCAAAGAAACAAGCCACCAATTGCCAACTGAAAACTTTCAGTGAAACTCACTTCTGGGAACCATCTGCACTTTAAAAACACACAAACTGCAGTCGAGTACACAGCTATGAATATCTGAGTCTCGCTGATGTTTGGTCCATTCTAACAATATGGTTCTATAAATGTGCTAGGTTGCGGCTTTAATGCCTAGGCTGCAATCCTTGTAGCATTCCATTAGCATCACTGCCACAAAATCAGCCTAGAGCAGGGAACTGTAGAATAATCTGTATGGTGAGCTGGTTTGAAAGCAATCACTGTATCTAGGCTCTACATTACTGTATCAAGTGTCCCTGCACTCTTTGAGGATACAGAAATAATGTCTCTTCCACAAACTTTGCCAGCACTTCAAGTCAGGAACCCCCCAGGGCCTCACACTCTTATAGCATAGCCTAAGAAGGATAATAACCTTCACTTAGCTACTTAGTGCACCAAACCACCAACACATTCTGCCAAACACTTGTGGTATGACAACCATACAATATGGCCATAATGAAATAGTTTAGATTCTTTCTAGAGTGCTGAGTTTCAGACTGGCCCAAGACAGCCTTGGCATATTAGATCAAACTACCAACTAGCTGTACACAGTTACACATGAAAAAGTGTTAGATGAAGCTGGGCAGCAGATGCCATAAAATTCATTGTATTCTCTTAAATTAACAAAATGTACCAACCACTTCTCTTCTATCATGGAAAGAGCAGCTGATTGTTTGCGAGAGCTAGTTTTGGTTTCAGCAAATGCTATTTAAAAACCTCTCTGGAGGGTTGCTACTGGATGATCCACAGTAAAGGAGCTTTGTCCTACTATGAATTTGTGTAGCACCTAATGTGAAAGAGTTTTGATCTTGCTTGAGACAATAAAGGGAAGGAGCAAAAATAAACAAGTAAACTAACTTTTTTCCTAGGTGGGGAAAGTCAGGAGCTGTAAATGCAAGCATGTTTCTCTTGTATTTGGGGAACAGCCACTGCTCAGCAAAAGGTCGCCATGCAGGGCTGGAAAAGGCTCCTCTCTGAAACCCTGGCATTCTGGTCCAGATTTAAATTGTGCTTTAGACCCCAAATATCTAAAAAAGTAGAGGCAAGAGTCCCTGCTTTCTGTGAACTCTGACATGTGGTTCTCCATCCAATTTGAAACCATATTGGATCCTGCTTAGCTTTGCAAATGTGCTTGCAGTTTTATTGCTGCACCAAAGCCCTAGGGCAGAGCTGGTAAGCCAGCAGCCCTCCAGACGTTGAACTCCAACTCCCATCAGCCGCAGCCAGCAGCATAGTTAAAGATAATGGGTGATGTAGCTCAGCAACGTTTGGCGAGTCATGGGTTCCCCACCCTTGTCCTAGAGCACCAGTAAGAGTTTTTAAAAACAGCTTAATGTTATGGTGCACATTCACTGCAATCCAACCCACATGCTCAAAAGAAAGTTCACTTTCCATGGCCTTTGCAACTTACAGACAGATGTCCACCAGCTGATTCAGTTCAGGACAGCTGCACTCATATAAGTCCTTGCAGCTGGCATGGCTCTGGTTCATTAAATCCCCCAATAACTGGACTGCATCTTCAGGTGCCTCTGTACAAATCTTCTTAAACTCCAGGACTCTGGCAGCTTCGCTGTACACATGCTTAGCACGTTGGTATAATTTAAAGGTGGTCACTAAATTTAAAAAGCAAGAAAAAATATTCAGTGCAGGAACAAATGGAAAGATGTATGATTTATTGCTATCAGATGTGGTCATGTGGCTTCCAGAGAAAACTGGTAAGAAAGGTGATCCAATATTTTCCTATCTATTTTGTTTCTCCTTTCTTTCAGTCATGTCAGTATTGGTATAAAAACTGTAAGCTCTGATCCACAGCAAGGAAGATGGTATGCAGAGGGATAGGGGACTGCAGTTATCACGACATAAAACATACCATGCCAGTCAGCTGTGTTGTATTCTGTAAAGGCAGAAAACTTGGGGGTTGAAATAATGTGGTCAGGAGGAAAGTGCTTTAACAAACATACCCCAGTAGCTTCCTCCATTCTGCTTTTCTTGCTGCCCCACTCCAAGTAGGAATAGACAACACTCCTTCCCCTGGTTAAGTATCCTGAGCAATGGCGCTGCTTGACAAGTGTCAAAGCATTAGAGCTACCTCCATGGTTTGTGGTCTTCTTAACTTCCTTCAGAAATGTCTAATTGACTTTCTTTTTTTTTTAAAAAAAATGAAAGACAAGAGTCTGGAGCCCCTGTTGGTATGCAACCCAATAAATGTGTACCTCCTATACCTGTCGGCATCTGAAATGCCATGACTAGGAGGTTGTCTCCTTTGAAATCCACAATATGTTTCTCCTGTTGTGTTTGCTCAAAAATTCAGCATTCGTTCATTTATTACATTTATATTCCACTTTATTTTCTTCCAAGTTGCTCAAGGTGGTGTACATTGCTCTCCTCCTTCCCATTTCATTCTCACAACAACCCTATGAGGTAGGTTAGGCTAAGAGATGGTGACTGGTCTAAGATTCCCCTATGAGTTTCATGGCTGAGTGGGGATTCAAAGCCTGATCTCCCAGGTCATAGTCTAACCCTGGTTCTCAGGTGGCAACAAATAAATACCTTTCTGAAGTTTTCTGATTGAGCTGTGTTTCGAACTTTCATGCAACTAAGGAACTGGGAACTACTAACCACAGGTGAATGAAAAACCTTTATAAGATTATCTCCACCAGTAAATTTCATATAACCCAGACCAGCAAATACGGTGTGTAGTTTATACTGTCAATGCTTAGCCTTGTGCCAGCCCCCAAGTGAGTAGCGTTCTTCCAGCATGAAATATATAACCTCAAAAGTATTACCAACCTTATCAAGTACTAACCTTGCCCTAATGATGCTAATGGTTGTTGAGAAAGCGTATTTCACTGCTCTTTATCTCAAGCGTTGTCCTATCCCTTCCTCTATCACCTTTACTAACATTTTTGTTGAAGTTTATTTTGTACATCTCTTCACCAGTCCCTTCAACTCAGGCTACATTCCCAAACTTACTTAATAAGCAATAAAGCCCTTCTGAACAAAACTTGCCTGATTTCTGAGCAAACATGCATAGGGTTGAACTACCAATCACCTAGTTTACATTTCTCTCTCTCTCTCTCGACCATTGTTTATTTATTTATAACATTTTATATCCTGTCTTTTTGCCTGACCACAGGCATCTGAGGCATCTTCAAGATTCAAAACGACACGGCAATAAATTGCAGTGGAAGTGGTTGACACATGCAGCTGCAAAAGTAACATATATGTATATATGAGTTCAAGGGATACAAATATTTTCACATTAAAACTGAATGGCCATTTCATGCAGAAATACTCCAAAGCGCTAAGCCCTTAATTGCATCCACCAGGGACCCAATCTGGGTGCCAGGTGGAGATCAGCCAACATATTTTCTCTATTGGGTTCTTGGATCTTTGGTCATGTTGAATTCTGGGAGTGATATAAAACGCCAGTAGATTTTTCTTGTAGGAAAAGCTGAATAAAAGATGGTATTCAAATGCACTTCATAGCGCATCATTCACAACATGCGTTGCCACCGTAAAATGTCCACTTTAGCTGGTTTAAATTTGAGAGACATTGGTTTCCTGTCTCTCCTCAAGGACATGGGAAGCAGAGGGGGAATTACAGTGATGAATGAAGAAAACAACATCGTCAGAGGTGCCAGGATTATTTGGCCCGATATGAAACATAACTGCTGTTAATGAGAATGGACCCAATGGAAGAGTTGCCTAAATACATCATTGTTTTGGAATAAGATTAAAACCCATCAAAATTGGAAAAAGCTATGTACCCCAATGGAAATGACCCCCCTGGGATGGGTCACTGAACAATGGAAGAAGTTTTCCCAATTCCCAATTTACCAAATCCATTCAGGAGTACATTTTGTCCCTGTGTTTATGAATTGGTCTCTGCTACATTTGCACCATGCAATGCACAGTATCACTGCTGGGTGGTTTACAGAGGTGTGTGTTGAAAACAGAGCATTCCTCTCTGGACAAATTCTCTTTCCAGACTATTTCCTTTTGAAGGCATTATTTTACAGCGGGGCAGTTTTAAAAATGTGCATTTGTTTAGGGCATATCTGAAAGTTGCGTGAGAGTCTGCCATTGCTCACACTCTCTTGTAAATCACCATTGAACAGTAGTAACCCAGAGAATGAACTGAAAACATGTCTGGTTTCAATTTGGAGGCCAACATCTTGCCAAAGGCTGTGATTGATTCAGAGACCACCCTTCGGTAAAGCAACGCTTCACTGGCCAGATTACCTTAAAGCACTTCGCGGTTCTCTCAAGCTCGTCACGTTACGTACTGGCCATGGGAATCATCTTTTTACTTCTTCCTGCCAGCCAGACACTGGAAAGGCATGTTCTCAACAACATTCTGTCATGTAAGAGAAGGCTCTATAACCTCTCCACATTTGGTTTTGCCTCTAATCTAGTGTAATCCTTTCAAAGCAATTATTACATCCAAAATGACAGAAACCGGGGTTGCATTGTTGTTTTCTTAGACTTTCTTATTAGAGTGACTGTTTGCCAAGCAAATGTGAGTTGAGGAATGATAGTATTTAATTAAGGGGCTCTATTGTGTGTGGGACGTGGGTGGCACTGTGGTCTAAACCACAGAGCCTAGGGCTTGCCAATCAGAAGGTCGGCGGTTCGAATCCCCGCAACGGGGTGAGCTCCCGTTGCACAGTCCCTGCTTCTGCTCACCTAGCAGTTCGAAAGCACGTTAAGTGCAAGTAGATAAATAGGTACCGCTTCGGCGGGAAGGTAAACAGCATTTCCATGCGCTGCTCTGATTCGCCAGAAGCAGCTTAGTCATGTTGGCCACATGACCCAGAAAAACTGTCTGCAGAAGCAGGCAAAAGACGACTCCCTCGGCCAGTAAAGCAAGATGAACACCGCAACCCCAGAATCGTCCGCAACTGGACCTAATGGTCAGGGGTCCCTTTACCTCACTTTTATTGTATTTAGCTGGTAGAGCAGCCCAATTCTTGGAGAAAGCCACAAGTACTAACACATGATGGATTCTAGTAACAAGGAGTCATGCAGCCACTTAAAAGGTCTACCATGCAGCATCTGTAAGATGCAAAGGTGCACATCTGTCACCTCCACCGACCAGCAAGACAGAGAAGTAGAAAGGACTATAATTTGGGCTAGTTCCCCCCACCTAACCTACATAGTTAAAGAGTTTTAACATCACGTCTCCCATTTTATTTTTAAATTTATTGTGATTCATATAGTATATACAAACTCCACAAGTAACAAAAAAGATCCAATAACCGTTTCTGCTTTCCCTTGGACAAGCAGATTATACAAACATCAATGCCAAAACAGGATGGAGTATCAGTGTCCGTCTTCTTTCAGTGTACATTCCCAACAACAGGCTGGAATCGGATTCATTCTGGATTAGGCTTTACAAACTGTTCCAAATTAAGACATATTGTGATGATAATTGCATCTCTGTGTTTATCTGGTTCTCAAACTAAACAAAATCTTCTAAAGCTGTGTGAAAGGATTCAATTTGTGTTTGCTCCCTTAATACTTGAAAGTAGTGTGTTAGTGTCTCCATTGCCACTAAATACCATAACTTCTTATACCAGCTTCTCAAGTTTAGCCCATTAGCATTTTTCCAATGTTAGGACAGTATACGCGGGGCTGCCCTTGAAACTGTCCCAGAAACTCCAGTGGGTGCAGAATGCTGCAGCGAGGCTCCTCACAGGGTCTCTGCCATGGGAGCATATTTACCCAGTGCTTTTCCAGTTGCATTGGCTCCCGGTGGAGTACAGGGTCAGATTTAAGGTGCTGGTTTTGACTTTTAAAGCCCTTCACGGCCTAGGACCCTTGTACCTATGGGACCGCCTCTCCTGGTATGCCCCACGGAGGACCTTAAGGTCCATTTATAGCAACACCCTAGAGGTCCCAGGCCCTAAGGAAGTTAGATTAGCCTCAACCAGAGCCGGGGCCTTCTCAACACTGGCTCCGGCCTGGTGGAATGCTCTGCCTCATGAGACCAGGGCCCTGCGGGATCTGATCTCTTTCCGCAGGGCCTGTAAAACAGAGTTGTTCCACCTGGCCTTTGGCTCAGAATCAGTTTGATTCCCTCCCCCTCTTTCTTTTCCTTTCTCCTCCTATGAAGAGATTGCTCCCTAATTGTTTTAATGTTGTATCTTAATTCTTTTAAATTGTATTTTAATCAACTTGTTTTTATTATTGGTTGTTAGCCGCCCTGAGCCCAGTCTTGGCTGGGGAGGGCGGGGTATAAATAAAAATTTATTATTATTATTATTATTAGTCTAGCCACTACCACCATATGTTGGAACAATTCTTTGGCAACAATGTCTAAATTGAGACATCCCCCAAAAGTGATAGAAGGCGTAGTTGTGGATCTTTGGTGACTTGACACTTGGCTCATCTCCTCAATGACATTCTCCTAAAATATTTCTACTAAGCATTGTCACCAGAGGTGCTAGTAGGTCTCTAACAGCCTAACCTGTGAATAATCTTTAAATATTTGTACTTAACAGAGAACAATATTATTCTGAATGTTTTTATCAGCCAACCTAAAGAAAATATAGCATGCTGGGTCAATTTGCTTTCCTAAATCTATTTCCCATACAGCCTTAAAGTTATCAAAGGTTGACATTGTCAGATCAAGCATCAAACCATACACCTTAAGAGACTAAGCCCTTGTATCCTCAGAATCATGAATCCACTTTTCAAATGATGAGAGCTCCCTTCCTATTATGCTCTTTAATTAGGGAGCAAGTAATGAAAGACTGTCCTGGATTAAGCTCCAGCCACCCAACCCTTCTCTTGCAATTTTTATTTTTTATTTTGACATTTGACAAAAGTCACCTGAATGAAAGAGCCATTTATCTTTCAGTTCAGAGCAATATGATTCCTTAATTGGGCTATGAAAGGAGGAATAATGGAACACAGGCATTACCTCCATTTCAATACATGGAATGGGAATCACTTAGCAAGCACCACCAAGCACTGCATTGGAATATGGCTCACAGACATGTTCAGAGGAGGTATACCACTGGGTACCAAAACACTAAGAGTCAACCATGGGGGAGACTATTGCCTTCCTGCTCTGCTTGAGGGCTTCCCAGAAATATCTGGCTGGCCACTATGGGAAATAGGATGATGAACTATATGGAGCTTTGGATTGACCCAGGAGGGTGGTACTTTTATTCTTATGATACACTAATGGAAACAAAACCTCCATGGAGAGGCCCAGATTCGCAACCACAATTGGCTTACAGGGCCACGCTTCTCATCTTACAGTTGAGCAGCTGAACTTCAGGTTTCCCAAGTTCACATAAAGAAAGCAAAGCAAAGCTGGCACCCAGATTCCTGTTGTACATCAGGGTGACTAGCCTGTGGCCTTCTAGATGCTATTGGCCTTAACTCCCATCAGCCCCAACAAGCATGGTCAGGGGTGGTGTTAGCTGTAATCTAGCAACATCTGGAGGGCCACAGGTTAGCACATTCCTGCACATGCCCTCTTCAATAGCTCCCACATGCATTAAGTGGATTGCACTTAAACTGCTTGTGTTGAAGGCCACAAAAAAACCCTTCACAATCAATCAAAATCTGGTCCATGCTGCAAAAAGTCAAGCAGATAGCTTCCCATCCTGGAAGCTCAAATTCTCCAAAGACAAACTGCAAATAAGCTGGGTGGCTTCCAACAAAACACTAAAATACAATAACCTATTAAACATTAAAAGCTCAGCTGATTTAGCTGCTACAAAATGTAGGTCTCTCCCTCCCTCCCACTCCTTTCAGGATTATGGGTCCCCCAGCCATTCTACTAAAAAATTATTATTATTATTATTATTATTATTATATATTTACACCCACCCTCCCCAGCCAAGGCCAGGCTCAGGGCAGCTAACAAGCAATAATAAAAACAAGTTGAATGAATACAACTTAAAAAGAAGATTTAAATACAACATTAAAATATTGAAACATTAAAATGCAGCCTCATCACAGGAGAAGAAAGGAAAAAGAAAGGTAAAAACAAAAAACAAAACAAAAACCAAGTTGGTTGTGGAGAAGGAAATCAGCAAGCTTGTTTCTCCTCTCAACAACGCCAGCCAACTACTTACTATGAAAATTTCGACCTAATGTGTGCCAAAAGGAAAAACATTAAGACTATAATAACCTGGAAATGCAGCAATATAAGCAGGTAGACGTCTTTGTTTTGCTCTAATAAGGCCCTTTCTAAACACACTGTTTCCCCTGAGGGACCAGATAGGCATCGCTAATCCACCCAGACGACAGTGTCCCGGCAAGCCATTCCATTAAGTAAGCCCCACTTCCTAGTATTCCATTGGCGCTGGAAAACAGTAGTTTGTGCCAAAGCAAACATGGGGATTATACATGTACTGGTGTGGAGATGGCAATTGTGCTACTGTCATGCACCAGTTGTATGATGCCCAACTCAACTCCTTTTGAGTTCTGCATGGGACAAACATAACCTGTAGTCAGCAAGAAGCAGCAAGTGATAGGGGACAGGGAAAGGTCAGAGACTAGCAGTGAATAATAGGGATGGCTAGGGAGGAGATGGATGGTGGCAGTAAAACAACTGATGTGTTTCTGTGCTGGGTATGGGAAGATTTAGCTGCAACATTTTTTCATACTGAAAGCATTTTTTTCACATGCTACAGTGGTGCCTCGCAAGACGAAATTAATTCGTTCCGCAGGTTTTTTCTTCTTGCGAGTTTTTCGTCTTGCGAAGCACGGTTTCCCATAGGAATGCATTGAAAATCAATCAATGCGTTCCTATGGAAACCGCCTTCAGACCAGGTCCGGGGACAGTCTGTCCCCCAACCTCTTCTGAAGGCTGGGGGGGGGGGCAAGGGCTTTTCTTCCCACCGCCAGCCTTCAGAAGGCTGTTCTGAAGGCTGGCGGTGGGAAGAAAAGCCCTTCTCCCCACCTCCCGCCCCGCAAGCTCCGGGGACAGGAGGGCTTCGCTGCCGCCCGCCAGCAAAGACTTTCTTCTTGCGAAGCAAACCCATAGGGAAATTCGTCTTGCGGAACGACTCAAAAACGGAAAACTCTTTCGTCTTGCGAGTTTTTCGTTTTGCGAGGCGTTCGTCTTGCGAGGCACCACTGTACTATACCTTTGGGTCTATCCGTATGACTGGCCTTAATGAACCTTTGAAAGAGTCAGAACCCAGGTTTTAATTTGATTTCTGCCTTCATGGGCCAGGTGTGACCAGGTGTGTTTCACCTGAAACTTATTACTGGTCCCTTACTCACTATCATTACCATTTTAGGTCATGTTTCCCGCACTAGTTAGGTATGACTTTCACAATTCACAAAAGCAATGGGAGCAGATATTTTACTTTTTATGAAAGGTATGGGTTAAACCATAGATTTGAATCCATTTTTTTTTTTTTTAAATCTAAAGGGTTTCAGGAGAACAAAATCTGAAAATTATTATTAAGGGGTTCCATTTGACCTAGATGGAAAAAGCAAAGTTCAAAGCAAAATCGAAGGCTTTGGTTTGGATGTATTCAATATTAAGTTTAGAAACTGAAATGTTTATAAAACATTTTTTCCCCCATAATAACCAGTTTTTTAGGTCCAAAATATTTGGGCCTGGAGTTCCTTTGTTGGTTGATTCTTCACTTGCCCCTACTGCTCCTAATACAAAACCGTTTGTTTAATAAATACATACATACAAAGGTCTCTAGATATCCTTGTACTGCCCTGTGCCACCAGATGACTCACATAGAGCGTCCAACACATTCCAAACAGCAGCTCTTCATCACACAGAAAGAACTGTCTGACCTTTTGAAAATAAAGCACATAGAGCTTACGGAGCAACAAGCAAATAAATAAAATGGCATCCTTTCAGACACTCATATGAAGTTATCAGTGCCCTCCATTCCAATAGTGTAATGTTTATTCAAGCTCAGGTGACAGCACCTTGCTTTATGAAGTCTCCTTAAAATGGAACACTAGCCTTTTATTATTCTTTATAGGATAAAACTGCCTTTTAAAAAATGGTTTTACTTTTTTTCAGAAAGCAGGATCACAGAACTAAAAAGAACCTCTGGGATTACGAAGTCCAAGCCTCCAACTGAGAGCTTTGCCAGCCAGCTGACAAACTGGGAGATTAGCAGAACCAGCAAAGGTGACATAGATCCCAAAAGGGATTGACTCAGAGACCATTGCACAAGAAGTCACTGTGCACAATTTATCTCTTTTCTCCGGCTACTGCTTTCTCCACTTCTGGATTAAGGTTAAGCAATGCAGCCTGGCTGTTGCTATTTATGTATGAATCTGTCCTTCTGAATCCAAGTGTTGGTACTCATTATTTAACAAAGTAGCACTCAAGTCTCAGCACCTTACTCAAGAAAACAGCTTAGCACACCTTAAGGACAGAGGCAAAGACTGATTTTGTGAATGGAGGTGTTTTCGTGCGGTCAACTCTAAGGTTGCTAACAAATGTCAAGCACGGCCATGGACAGGATAACATGGGAACTTGCCCCAACACTGTCACTCTGCCCAGTGTGCTGATGGTCCTAATAAAGAAAGTAACCACATCATTCCATCTACCCTCAAGATGCTGTACCAAAGCTATGAAGGTAACATTTACATCAGCCTTAAGCATTCTCTAAGGACAGTATGATTTCTAAAAATCCTCTGTTTATCGTATGAACCTGCCCAGACTTTAGGACCAGCCTTGCGGTTCTGCTTTCTGTCCCCATCCACATGTGGTATCCATGGTGACCCCAAGACTGGAATTCCCTAACAGCCAGGCACCCTTTTTCTCAGTTGGGAAAAACTTTCTAATTCCAGTTACCATATTTGTTAATGTATAAACTGTTTCTGGATTATTCTGGTATGTTATTGCTGACTTCGCATCCAGAAGCAAACGTGACTAGCGACGGCACGTCTGCGCGCACGCATGTCGCTTTTCGCCGCTTCTGCGCATGACGTTGTTTTGAGCATCTGCGCACCTGTGAGCGGCGAAACCCAGAAGTAACGTGCTCTGTTACTTCCGGGTTGCTGCAGAGCGCAACTCGAACGCGCTCAACATGAAGCAAATTCAACCCAAGGTATGACTGTACTGCTGTTTATCACTGTATGAAATCCATCTATTGCTTTTACATTTCTTCTGTTTTAATGTTTTACCTTTTAAAAATGCAAGCCATTTTGCCTCAGCACAAAGCAGCACATGAATAATGAAGTAAACTAAACCCTTTCAAGTCCATCGCCAGAGATACTTGATAAAGTTATTCTTGGATCACAGGCCTTTGACAGTGCAATTCTATACATGTATCTACACAGAAGTAAGCACCGCTGAAAATAGGTAAGGATTGCAATCTGAGTAACTTGACTTGCCATAGTTGTACAAAGTACCTTGAGATTTACTTTGCTGGTCGTTACTTCCAGGATGTAAAGCTGTGTGTAGAAAAAGATTTTGCCAAAACCACAACAAGCTGGTTGGATGCTTTTAACTCTTAAGATAATTCTGCCCCCAGGTTTACACATCAAAAATAGACTGCAAGGGTTTTTTTGTTTGTTGTTCTTATGAAAGGGAACAAACTGTTTTAAAATACTTCACTTAGAGGGAAACAAATCCCACATTTTATAGGGGAAATGAAGGCACTGTTTTACTGTGGAATGCCTTGCTGCGATGGGGCATACTCATACAATGTGTATTTTATTTTTCAAAACAGCAACAAGCACCCCATAACAAGCAGAGTGAAGCAAAACAGAACAAATGGTGGTGGTAAAGTGTCCCTTAGCCATGTAAGCAAATAACCAAGAAGTAAGATCCTTTAAATGGAACTAAGTATTCCCATTCTTGTTCTAAATTAGGATCTAGGCCAGGGGTTGGCAAGGTTTACCGGCCATGGGCCGGAGATCATCCGTGGGCCAGACTGGTGCAGCACGACGCCAGAAATCACGTCTGTGCATGTCCGCGATGCCAGAAATTGCTTCTGCACTAGCCCAGACGCCAAAAATCGCACCTGCGCAGAAGCGATTTCCAGCATCTGGACATGCGCAGATGTGATTTCCAGAATCTGCGCGAGATGCAATTTTTGGCACCGCTCGGTGAGTCCCCGCGCTGCACCAGTTTAGCACAGTGTGTGGAGGACTCACCGAGCGGGCAGCTTGGTTCAGGGGTGGCTCATGGGCCAGTAAAACGGTCTTCATGGGCCGCAGCCAGCCCATGGGCCGCATGTTGCCAACCCCTGATCTAGGCTTTCAGCTTGAATCTGAAAGGAACGGTAGGAGCAGGATACAGTATAATGTTGTTGTTGTTGTTGGCATCTGTCGGTCTCAGAAGACAATGGGGTGTGCAAGTCAAACTGCTGTGTTGGCAGCAAGGAGTGAAATCGAACTGCTGTGTTGGCAGCACTGAAGTGATCTTCCCAGGGCGCAAGCCTGGGCTGTGTGTGGAGGTCCTGGGCTGCCCAGACAACAAGACTGGTGAGACAACTCACTGATGTGGTCCAAAGGAAAGCAGAGCAATATGTTTGGTACTACCTGGCTGCAGGAGTTGCTGGAAGGAGGCGTACAAGGCTCCATCCAACTGTCTTAGGGACTCTACTCTGGATTTGTGTAGGGTTTACTCCGTAGCCTTTTTCTTCTCCCAGATATATCCCTCAAGCTGCAAGGGTTTAGGACCAGAGTTTTCTTTCTCCTAGATCAGGGGTCTGCAACCTTTAAGACAAAAAGAGCCACTTGGACCCGTTTCCGGAAAAAAACAAAAAACTGGGAGCCGCAAAACAAGCCAAATGTAAATAACCACACATTCTTCCCCTTCCCCCATTCTCTCTCTTTTCCCTGAGTCTATTTCAGATAGCAAAGAGGGGTATGGTACCTCTCATATCCATTTTTTGCAAAGCACCATGTGCATAGAGGGCATTATACAAATTAATACATAGAAAAGTGTCTGTCCCTCCCTGCAGTTCAACTCCCTCTCTTTTTACTAACAGCACATATCCATTCCTTCTGCTGGTGCAACTTTCTCATCATTTCTACATAGCAGCATTTATAAACCAGTGCCAGAGAAACTGGTTGAAAGGAAGGTGAGAGGGAAGAGATATGAATATTTATGTGTGTATATGTATACATACACACACCTACACAATTACAGGTTTGAAGCCAACTTAAAACAAAAAGAGCTGGTAAGCAAAGGAATCTGTGGTGCTTTCCATGGGATCCGGGGACATGTCAGCTAATACTCTTCCCTTTCTTCATTTGCTTGTCTCTGCAGCAAATCTCGAGGGGGAAGGGAGAAGGGCAGGAATTGCATAGGCACGAGAGAACGGGGGAAATCCCGCATGCAGGATTTTGGTGCCTAACAGCCCCCCCTCCCTCTGCAATTGCTCTTGTGCTCCCCCGCCTCTCCTGCTGGCTACCTCTGGACCCCCTCCTCGTCACTGACGTAATTCACCCCTTCCTCCCTGACAGGGAGGGCGGGCCCATTTTGTGGTCCACCTCAGGTGCTCTCCCTCAACTCGGTGGCCACTCAGAAGCAAGGCACGGAAAAGGATCCCGAAGCACCACCGCCGCCACCCCCCACAAACACACACAAAAACCCCGCCCCACCATTTCCTTCAAGCGCGCGCGCTCTCTCTCCCTCGCCTCAAGTGCCTCGCACGCGGGGCTGAGGAGAGCGTGGCCTGGGTGGGCGGCTCTCGATGTCGCGGTGCGCGGTGCCTAAGGGAGGGCGGGCTGCCGCGACGGCGAAAGCAAGCGCGCCTGCGTGTGGCAGGTGCCGGCGGTGGCAGTGGCAGCCGCGTCCACCTGAGGGCAGAACCGTCGCTGCGCCCTAGCACACTTTCCTGCCACCGCCCTCCTCCTCTTCCTCCTCGCTCCCTGCACCATGAGGGAAGAGGCGCCGCCGTGAGCTGCTCGGCCGCTTCCTCACCGTCCTCCAGACGAGGCATCCCCCTCGCCGCCCGTCCTACCCCGGGGGAAGCTATGAGCCATGAAGCCACCTGGCAGAACTTCCCTCCGGCGGCAGCAGCAGCAGCAGCAGCCCTTCTCCGGCCACCGCTGCCTCCTCCTCCATCCCAGCAGCCGCCACCTCTCGAGCTCCGCTGCCGCCGCCGCCTTGCTTTGCCCGGCTCGGCTGCCCAGCTCCATCCCCCTCCTCTTTCTGGCGCTTCTGCTTTTCTGCTCAGGGTCCCCGAGGATCTGCGGAGCCGCGGCAAAGGTGTAAAAGAGCCGCATGCAGCTCCGGAGCCGCGGGTTGCCGACCCCTGTCCTAGATGGACTACCTTTCCAGGTTGACATGTTCTTTCTGCCCTTCCCTTCCCTCTACAGCATGGGCAGAAACCGCCTTCTTGACCGTTGGACCCACTTGTCTGTTCAATCTGCCGGAGCCTGTCTTTGCATGCAGGGGAAGTCCCTAACTCACCAAGGGTTTGAGACCCATTGGCTATCCTTACCTGGTTTAGCCTGACAATCAAAGCCATTTCTGGGGTGTGCCCGCTGTCGCTTGCTCACAGTTTCTAGCAGCCACAGGTGGGAGCTGAGTGTAGGGTGAGGACCAAAGGTGGACAAATTACTCTGGAAGGAGCATAATATGTCCTCCACCAGAGGTACCACCCCTTCCCTAATATCCATAATGAGTTCCATGGATGCAGGATGGGTGCAATAATAAAAATTACTAACTGCAAATTTTAATATTACACAGAAACATGAGCAAGGCATCTCAACTATCTTTTGTTACTACAAGGTACTGTTGCCTCCAGCCAGCAAGTCCAGCAAATAATTTAACTACGTTAAAGACAATTTTTAACAAAATATTAATTCTGTTTCTACAAAGGAAAATAAGATAATATATAGTTTGCTTAACAAGTTCGTTAAACAGAAAAGGAACTGAACTAAAAAAATTTTTTTGAAATCTTTACAAAGGTTCCCTTTCAACCAGTTATTTCAGTTCCCATAACAATATGCAGTAATGCATAATTTAAATACACTGGGAAAAGACAGAAATCTCTTTGTTTTGTGTACTTCAGCATTCCAAAACCAAGCTGAGGGTTATACAAACAATAAATTCTAATTTTTATTTCCCTATTTCTTCCATGCAACTAAACAAGAATCTGTAACCAAGTTTTGTCTTGTACCAATGAAAACAACAGGCTTACTCTATGACCCATTTTTGTTGGCTTTATCACACAGAATCAGAGTCACGCCACATCCTAAGACAGATTCTGTTCGACTAACATCTGCAAACGCTATATGGGATAACATTTCCCTTGTACTTTTCACACTGAAAAGTCTTTCCTACAAGAATAAGGTGCCCAAAGAAGCGGAAGTAGGGGGGAGACGGGCCGAAAATAACTGAATCTAAACTGTATTCTGTTGGAGCAGATATTAATAAATACAGCCACACACCCCAATCTAGAACTCACTTCAATCCATGATAATCAGCCTGGAAATTTTCCTGTTCCCTTACAAACAGCTCTGCCCTGTCTTCCTTGCTATTACTCCCAGAAGACACCTGTGGTACAATTTTCAAATCCCTAGGAAAATCTCACCCTAGTTTATCACTTAAGCCTGTAGTCCTCACCCTGAAACAAAACTAAGTACCTAAGTGAATTTGCCGCCACCTGTTGCTCTTCCCTTATATTCCTTCCCTCTCTGCTGACATTTAAAATGGTAAACTCTCTGGGAACAAGGGCCAGGGTTTGTTTGTTCTTTGCTTTTGTTACTCCAAGAGCACCATGCATAGTAATATTGGTGAAATAATAAATATGGAGTGAGCGTTGCTCAAAAGTTCCTGGGAAATTCCTCTCTTGCTCCTGCTGCTGCCATGCACTAACCAAACTAGAGTCTGGCTTGCCATGCTGTCTGAACTTCATGTTGTGATTTGTTTCCTCCACATAAACCACAAGCAGTAAGCTAACAACAAACCTTGTTTGCCACTCATGGTTGGGGGGGAAACAAACCACAAGCCCAGGTTCAGACAGCATGATAAGCCAAACCTGCATGGAGTAGCAGGAGTGTGAACTTTTGGGCATGGTGCACTAGTGCACTGGTTATTCACATTACTGTAGATATTTTTTTAACCATGTGACATGGAAACCAGGCCATTAACATGAAAGGGGGGGGGAGATCTAGGCTTTAAATATAGACGCAGCCAACATTCTAAAAATGTTCCATGTGCACAGCAAAATGTGGTTGGCTCATTTAATAATAGGCAGAAATACTAAGAGTATATGCCAAGCAAATAAGAGTAGATTAAATTCACTTCCTAAATCAAAAGTTACCTCCCCCGCCAAATGATCAAAATCAAAATAGCCTCTATTTATTTCAAAGGAGAGAATTTAGAACACATGCTAAATATCTTACAGAACAAGCCGGTCTCGTTCTCCGACCTCCTTTGGTTTTCTGAGGCATGCAAGTTGCTTTGATCACATATCTCCCATGTCAGAACCAGAATTTTTTGCCCCATTGGCACCGTCCTTTAAAGTAGTTGCAGAACGTAAGTTGCATGCATCGATTTAGTTTGTCCCTGCTGCATCCTAAAGGATTGGGATGGGAACATATCTCAGTGTTGCTTCACCTGTTTTTATTTAATTTAATTAATTTAATTTATTATTTATACCCCGCCCATCTGGCTGGGCTTCTCCTGCCACTCTGGGTGGCTTCCAAAAAAATATTAAAATACTATAATACATCAAACATTATAGCTGTGGGAGGAGCTTATCAGAGCTTGTAGGGCAGCGGCTGAAGAAGGAGCAAAAAGGGTTTTCTCCTGTGTGTGTTTCTTGTGGCTGATTAGCTGCTCCCCCTGTGCAAAGGTCAGAGGGGGCAGGGTTTCTGTTGAGGTAGGTGATTAGCTGTGGGAGGAGCTTATCAGAGCTTGTAGGGCAGCGGCGTGCGCAATTTGATCTATCTTTAGATTTAGGGGAGCTAGTCTCAAACGTTTGTTGGGGGAGACCTAGGGTTTTTTTGGGGGGAGTTACTTGTCCTGTCTGCATGCTTCTTATGATGGAGGACCACTGTAGCCAGCCCCAACGACACGTTCTCAAGATGGAGAGTGAGGGAACAGCTGCAGTCGCCTGCGGTTCCTGCACAATGTTTGCCATCTTGCCAAAGGTTGCAGGCAGCTTTACCTGCAGCAATTGCATGTTGATTGCCCTCTTAAAAGACAAAGTCCAGCAACTGGAGGAACGTGTGGCTACGCTCCAAAGAATTAGAGAGCTGGAGCTCTTCTTGGAAGCAACAGAGCACACCGTCTCCACCAAGGAGGAGACAGGAGACTCCCCTGAGAAGGAGGCTAGTTCACCAACACAGGAGCCAGATATATGGAGAAACGTGACTCAAAGAAGTAGGAGGCCCAGGGTTCGCTCTGATTGTTTAGAAATACACAATCGCTTTGAGGTCCTCTCCCCTAGAATGGAAGACGAAGAGCAGACTCCATTTGAGGATCTCTCCCTCGTTACAGTCGATCAGGTATATGAAGACGAGCAGCAAAGTCAGTCCTCAGGGAATGTGCAGGCGACCTTGGAACGGACAGATCACGGAAGAACCCCGACCAAACCTAAGAAGAGGCGTGTAGTGGTGATAGGGGATTCCCTACTGAGGGGAACAGAAGCAGTGATCTGTGGGCCTGACAAGATGTCTCGGGAAGTGTGCTGTCTCCCCGGGGGTAAGATCCAAGATGTAACTGAACGACTGCAAGGAATCATAAAACCCACTGACAAATACCCCTTCCTCTTGGTTCATGTGGGAACCAATGACACTGCAAGCAATAGCCTCCAGAAGATCAAAAGAGACTATGAGGCTCTGGGCAGGAAATTGAAGCAATTAAATGCACAAATTGTCATCTCATCTGTCCTCCCAGTTGAACGACGTGGCCCAGGGAGAGAGAGAAAAATAGTGGAAGTGAACAGCTGGCTTCGCAAATGGTGTAAACAGGAACGGTTTGGATTCTTAGATCACGGACTGCAGTTTCTTGAAGATGGACTTCTGGCTAGAGATGGGCTGCACCTCACAACGGTTGGGAGGAATGTTTTTGCCAAAAATCTCAGAAACCTCATCAGGAGGGCTTTAAACTGACTAATGTGGGGGAGGAAGACAGTGCTCCTGAAGGTAGGAGTCTATCAATTGATGAAGATGATCATCCAAATGTCATAGACCAAATGGAGCAAACAGCACGCAGACCTAGTGGTGGGAGGAAAAAATCCTTAAATAAGAGACACGGGAGAATGATTAATGGACTTCAATGTCTGTACACTAATGCGCAAAGCATGGGAAATAAACAAGATGAGCTTGAGCTCTTGGTACAGCAAACTAAATATGACATAATAGGCATCACTGAAACCTGGTGGGATAAGTCCCACGACTGGAATGTAATAATGGAGGGTTACAATCTATTTCAGAGAAACAGACCAGACAAGAAAGGAGGAGGAGTGGCGTTATATGTCAGGGATGTGTATACCTGTGAAGAGATCCAAGATTTAGAACCTCAAAGCCAAAGTGAGAGCATTTGGGTCAAAATTAAGGGAGAGAAGAATAACAGGGACCTCATTGTGGTAGTTTACTATAGATCCCCAAGCCAAACGGAGGACATAGATGATGCCTTCCTGGAACAGATGGCCAAGCATGCAAAAGGAAGGGAGATAGTAGTAATGGGGGACTTCAATTACCCGGATATTTGCTGGATGTCAAACTCAGCCAAGAGCATAAGGTCAAACAGATTCCTCACTGGCCTTGCAGACAACTTCATTGTCCAGAAAGTGGGAGAAGCAACAAGAGGAACAGCCATTTTAGATCTGGTCCTAACCAATGTTGATGACCTGGTTAGTGGGGTAGAAGTGGAAGGATCATTAGGCGCGAGTGATCATGCTCTTTTGAAGTTTACTATACAGCGGAAAGGAGCAGCCAAGCATACTAGGACTCAATTTCTTGACTTTAGGAAAGCCGACTTTATAAAACTTAGGGAAGTGCTGGGTGAGATCCCATGGACAGTAATATTAAAAGGAAAGGGAGTTCATGATGGCTGGGAGTTTGTTAAGAGGGAGATAGTAAAAGCACAACTTCAGGCAATACCAATGAGACGGAAACATGGAAGGTGCCTAAAGAAGCCGGGGTGGCTATCTAAAGAACTTTTAACTGAGTTAAGATTAAAAAAGGATGTGTACAAAAAATGGAAAAGGGGGGAAACCACCAAAGAGGAATTCAAACAAATAGCCAGCACGTGTAGACACAAAGTCAGAAAAGCTAAAGCACAGAATGAACTCAGGCTTGCTAGAGAGGTTAAAAGCAACAAAAAAGGCTTTTATGGGTATGTTCGTAGCAAAAGGAAGAACAAAGAAACAGTGGGGTCACTCAGAGGAGAAGATGGTGTAATGCAAACAGGGGACACAGAAAGGGCTGAACTCCTCAATGCCTTCTTTGCCTCAGTCTTCTCCGATAAAGAAAACAATGCCCGACCTGAAGAATTTGGAGCAAATGATTCAGCAGAGGAAACACAGCCCAGAATAACTAAGGAGATAGTACAAGAATACTTGGCTAGTTTAGATGTATTCAAGTCTCCAGGGCCAGATGAACTGCATCCAAGAGTATTAAAAGAACTGGCAGATGTGATCTCAGAACCACTGGCAGTCATCTTCGAGAATTCCTGGAGAACAGGCGAAGTCCCGGCAGACTGGAGGAGGGCAAATGTTGTCCCTATTTTCAAAAAGGGGAAAAGAGAGGATCCAAATAATTACCACCCAGTCAGTCTGACATCAATACCAGGGAAGATTCTGGAGCAGATCATTAAGCAAACACTCTGTGAGCACCTAGAAAGGAATGCTGTGATCACCAATAGTCAGCATGGATTTCTGAAAAATAAGTCATGTCAGACTAACCTGATCTCGTTTTTTGACAGAATTACAAGCCTGGTAGATGAAGGGAACGCAGTGGATGTAGCCTACCTTGATTTCAGCAAGGCATTTGACAAGGTGCCCCATGATATTCTTGTAAAGAAGCTGGTAAAATGCGGTCTTGACTATGCTACCACTCAGTGGATTTGTAACTGGCTGACTGACCGAACCCAAAGGGTGCTTATCAATGGTTCCTCTTCATCCTGGAGAAGAGTGACTAGTGGGGTGCCACAGGGTTCTGTCTTGGGCCCGGTCTTAATTCAACATCTTTATCAACGACTTGGATGATGGACTCAAGGGCACCCTGATCAAATTTGCAGATGACACCAAACTGGGAGGGGTGGCTAACACCCCAGAGGACAGGATCACACTTCAAAACGACCTTGACAGATTAGAGAACTGGGCCAAAACAAACAAGATGAATTTTAATAGGGAGAAATATAAAGTATTGCACTTGGGCAAAAAAAACGAGAGGCACAAATACAAGATGGGTGACACCTGGCTTGAGAGCAGTACATGTGAAAAGGATCTAGGAGTCTTGGTTGACCACAAACTTGACATGAGCCAACAGTGTGACGCGGCAGCTAAAAAAGCCAATGCAATTCTGGGCTGCATCAATAGGAGTATTGCATCTAGATCAAGGGAAGTAATAGTGCCACTGTATTCTGCTCTGGTCAGACCTCACCTGGAGTACTGTGTCCAGTTCTGGGCACCACAGTTCAAGAAGGACACTGACAAACTGGAATGTGTCCAGAGGAGGGCAACCAAAATGGTCAAAGGCCTGGAAACGATGCCTTATGAGGAACGGCTAAGGGAGCTGGGCATGTTTAGCCTGGAGAAGAGGAGGTTAAGGGGTGATATGATAGCCATGTTCAAATATATAAAAGGATGTCACATAGAGGAGGGAGAAAGGTTGTTTTCTGCTGCTCCAGAGAAGCGGACACGGAGCAATGGTTCCAAACTACAAGAAAAAAGATTCCACCTAAACATTAGGAAGAACTTCCTGACAGTAAGAGCTGTTCGACAGTGGAATTTGCTACCAAGGAGTGTGGTGGAGTCTCCTTCTTTGGAGGTCTTTAAGCAGAGGCTTGACAACCATATGTCAGGAGTGCTCTAATGGTGTTTCCTGCTTGGCAGGGGGTTGGACTCGATGGCCCTTGTGGTCTCTTCCAACTCTATGATTCTATGATTCTATGAAAAGCTTCCCTAAACAGGGCTGCCTTCAGATGTCTTCTTAAAGTCTGGTAGTTGTTGTTCTCTGTTGTTCTCTTTGACATCTGGTGGGAAGGCGTTCCACAGGGAGGGCACCACTACCGAGAAGGCCCTCTGCCTGGCTCCCTGTAACTTGGCTTCTCGCAGTGAGGGAACCGCCAGAAGGCCCTTGGTGCTGGACCTCAGTGTCCGGGTAGAACGACTGGGGTGGAGACGCTCCCTCCTTCAGATATACTGGGCCGAGGCCGTTTAGGGCTTTTAAAGGTCACCACCAACACTTTGAATTGTGCTCGGAAATGTACTGGGAGCCAATTTAGGTCTTTCAAGACTGGTGTTATGTTGCACAGTTATCTTCCTTAATCCTATCAGTGACAAAATCTGTGGGAAATGTGTGGGTAGCTTGAAACATACGACAACTGTCCACATGTTTGTTTGTTTGTTTGTTTGTTTGTTTGTTTTTGTGTGCTGCTAAGTTACAGCCAATCATGGCTTCCCAATGTGTGTGCAAGGAAAACATGCATGCGGATAGATCTGCATGTAGGCATATTCTAATATGTGAAGCAACTATGAAACAGATTTGGACTTTGCCCAAAGCCAACCTACTCAGTGTCATGGATGAGGAGAGGTTTCAAACTGGGTATCCTTTGTCCAAACACAACAGGCTATTCATTTGCCTCTGATATTTTTTTGGTGGGAAATGTTTTAGGGCCAAGTGACTCAGAGCAGTGGTCAGCAACTACACAGGCCAGAGAGCCAATCTAGAACAAGCACACTCACATCTTCCTCCAACTAAAAGGTCCAGATTATTATGTACCACAGATCTATCATGGAAGGAAGAGGCTATCTGACACACAAGTAAGTGGTAAGCCGAATTATGATTTCTCAGGAGCCAAAGTTCATTTGAAAACTACCAATTGTCCACTGCTGACCTAGAAGGCTGCATGCAATTAATTCAATCCTGTATTTTTAATCACCAAGCCATTATCAGTATATTGCCTTGACTAATCAGATAGCATTTCAGTTCCATTTTCTCCACTTCGTTTTAAAAAAGTCACAACACAATCAACCCTTTTACTCCACAAAGATTCCAAAAGAAGGTCCACTTGAGGTTATACAAAATGTAAAATATTTCCACATCTATTGCCTATTATCCTTTACATAAATGGAAACATTCGCTGACCATCACCACCACCTCCAATTTGGCATGCACTCACCGTCTTGTGTGTTCTGGTTGAGGATCTGAGTGCGTAGCTCTTTGGAGCTAATTCCCAGGTTTTTCCCAATTTCCTCTATGTTGTAAGGCTCAGGGTGAAACACCTCCTCAACCACAGCCAGCATTTCCTCTAAGCTTAGTTTCAGCTTGACCTGCACTTCCTGGAGCTTTGCCATTGCTTTCCAATCTAGGCCTCTGGATTTTGCTAGAAGCTGCAACAACAAACAATGCATAGACATCTTAGCAGTTTGAAGTTAATACAAAACATTTCCTAAAACCCTTACAAGCTATTTTTTTCTTTAAGGGAAAACTCTTTGAAAAGCACAAAGAACAGCATAATTTTTAACATGATATTGGCAGCAAGATTAATTTAAAGAATTGGAAAATATAGCAGACTCTTCCCACTTAAGGGGATAAACAATAGCACCTTGCAAAATGTAATAAAGTCACTTTATATATCAAGGAAAAAGAGTAAATGTGAAGAAAGCCCCATTGTTCAGCCCAGACACTGAGGTCCAGTTCCGAGGGTCTTTTGGCGGCTCTCTCAAGTGAAGTGATGTTACAGGGAACCAGGCTAAAAGGCAAAAATGCTCTTTGCACAGTGCTGAAAAGGAGTTACAGTGGTGCCTCGCAGGACGAAATTAATCCGTTCCGCGAGTCTCTTCGTCTAGCGGTTTCTTCGTCTTGCGAAGCACGGCTATTAGCAGCTTAGCGGCTTAGCGGCTATTAACGGCTTAGCGGCTTTTAAAAAAAGGAAAAAAACTCGCAAGACATTTCATCTTGCGAAGCAAGCCCATAGGGAAATTCGTCTTGCAGAATGACTCAAAAGACAGAAAACTCTTTCGTCTAGCGAGTTTTTCGTCTTGCGAGGCATTCGTCTTGCGGGGCACCACTGTACTGTTGGTGTCAGGTGGGCCTCTCTAGGGAGAGTGTTCTACATCACAGGAACCAGCACTGACAATACCTCAACTCTCATTGCCAACCTGCATACTTCAAAGGGAGAGGACACTCATAAAAGGACTCATCTGCTTATCCTAAGGGAGGCATATACAGTGGTACCTCGGGTTACAGATGCTTCAGGTTACAGACGCTTCAGGTTACAGACTCCGCTAACCCAGAAATAGTACCTTGGGTTAAGAACTTTGCTTCAGGATGAGAACAGAAATTGTGTGGCGGCAGCGCGGCGGCAGCAGGAGGTCCCATTAGCTAAAGTGGTACCTCAGGTCAAGAACAGTTTCAGGTTAAGAACGGACCTGCGGAACAAATTAAGTTCTTAACCCGAGGTACCACTGTACAGGAAATGTTTTCCCTTTACATACTGAGATCCGAAGCTGTGCACATACACAAAAATGACTTTTATAAAGCCACATAATCACCATGTCCTGGAGATTTTCTGGCACATAAAGCCTAAAAACAGCCAGAAGTTCTGCTTAAAACAAACTTGGTTTGATTCTCAGGCTGTCCAGATGGAAACTAAACTGGGAAGGAGTATGGTGTGAACTTACCACAAGATAAATGAAACAGCCACTTCAAGAATGATGGGTTTTAGGGGCAACAGAAACACCCAGACTAGACTCTCTAGGGCACAGTCCACCAAGAACAACTCCTCTTCAAAAGCCACTATAATTAATTGGGACATTGAGAAGAACCGCAGAGCAGGATCTTCCCATTGGATTGAGCCCCATGTTAAGTAGTGGGAGGGAGGTGTTGCCTGTGATTTTCTGCCTCATGCACCAAAATGTCTTGGGCCAATCTTGTGGTGATCTGTGGTTAATCTTCGATGTTTGCTTGCCATTATAGTGGACCAGTCACCATAAAGAGCCCTGATGTTCAGCACAGACCACTCCCTCAAAGACACATAAACTGGTATTCAAACAGCTGCTCATATATACTGAACTGAACATGGCTGGCTATTCCTGGAAAGAGTATTTCTGCATTAGTTAACTTTGATCTCGTTCTGACAGCTGAGCCTCATCTTTCCCAGTGTTCAACTTTGTTGCACGAAAGTAATCTGACTAGACTGAAAAACATTTTTGCGGAATCATGGGTAGTTCTGGTCACTCAAAGATGTGTGGGGTGTAAATTTCTGCTCTGCTTTTGAGAAAAGTGCAGCTGAATTCCTTAAATTTTTTCATTACTCTTCCAACATAAAAAGTGGGGACAGGAAAGCACTCTGAAAAGAGAGATGAAAGGTCTGATGACCACATCTCTGGGGTGTATTTTCACTGAAAATGCCACACCCCAGAATATGTGAACCAATGTGTGTGGCTCTGAGCATGTGCACCACTGTGGAAAACCATAACAAGACCTCATGCACCAAGGGGGAGGGAATCACAGCTCAGTGACAGATCACATTCTTTGCACGTATAAGGTTGCAGGTTCATCCAGCCCAAGTGATCAGGTGATGGGAAAGGCACCCTGCTTCCTGCCACCTGAAACCTTGGAGAGCAGCCCTGGAGATCAGATGACACCAGGCTAGATAGACTGGTGGTCTGATGCAGAATAAAGATGTTTCATATGTTCATCTAAGATTCAGAAGAATTCCATGTACAGAGGGAGGCATCATTCCCAGACCAATTTTTAGCCCTAACACCCTCCTTTTGTAGAAAATGAGCAGCACTTAAATCAATCACTTCAGTTTCCTTAAAATGTAAATTAATGCAGATGAAGCAAATGAATAGGTATTGTGCTTGTTAATTCCCCCCCTTTTTGCACAATTTTGGGTATAACAACTAAAATATAGGGGAGATCAGATATTTAGAACATTTTTAGGCAGCAAGCGTACAAAGGCAAATACTGACATAAGAGAGACAAAAAGAAGTATTTGTGGAGGGAGGAAATATCATCTTAGCCTAGGGGTGAATATTCAACAATGAGGAAATTTTAATGCACTCTGGGCATGTTCAGAGGCACCATTTTCAGTATTCTCATATTCCCAGACCAGTCCCTAGCACTGAAAACATGTTATTGAGCTAACCCCTACAGAGTCCTGGCTTAAATGAAGCCCCACGACAGAAATGATAAATATTACTAAAGAAACTATTGTTTGTTGTCCAAAATTAATGTTAGTGAATATTTTTGATAATAGCAATGTAAATATATTGTCAAAAGTATTTGTCTTATATATGATTTTGGCAGCGCAAATAGAAATTGCAACTCAGTGGAAAACAGTCCAAAATCTTACACTTGACGCTTGGTACCATTCATTGGAATACAGCTATAACGGAGAAAATCACGCATAATTTGGGATTTTGACAAGGACTAGAACCTTTTTATATGATCTGACATTCTTTCATAACATAAAAACGGAACCATCCTTTTCAAGACAACCTGCATCACAAGTCTGGCAAATCTGGAATTATACTTGATATTCTGATAAAATTAATAGTTTTCACTTGGACTTCGTTATTTTATGTGCAACTACTCATTCTATGTGCCTACTTAATAGGTTTTTTCCTTCATTTTTAAAATTTTGTTGTTATTTTTCATATACATTATAAAATGAAATAATAATAAAAACTTTACCCCCCCCAAAAAAAATGAATCCCCACAGATTTCCAGACCCACTCCCCTTGCTCATCTTACAGCACTCTCTCTACACCTGTGCAAAAGCAGAGGGCATTTTGCCAGCACACCACACCACTGAGGAGATAAAAATATAAATGATATAAGGATTCCAATAATGAGAAATGACATAAACATACATATGGTGAAGGGGTCATTATCAGGGCTTAGTTTCTAATCTGGGGAAGGAAAGAAAAAAACTAGGCCTCAAGCCTGTCTTGAAGACCATCTGGCCTAGATTTCAGATGTATGGGGGTTAATTGTGGTTATTCAGTGGCAATGAAAGACTGTAGATGGTCAAAGGCATTTACTGGCACTGAAAGCAAGATGTGGAGTGAAGTCTTGGTGAGCCCTGGGTCATATTAAATTCTGGCTGTGGTCCAGCGCTTGCTAGACTGGAGCAGTGATTGTGGTTACTTTCCCTGAAGACAAGGGTGCAAAAATATTGTCAGTGATGAAACCTTTCGTTGCAAATGTCCTGAGGGGTCCTTTATTTGTTTGTTTCAGGTTTTTTAATTATGACTTTATCTTAAGAAGAAACATATTCTCAACCACAACTGTGTCTAAATGAAGGAGCTTTTTTTGTCAGGGCAAATTTTAATAGGAGGTTCGAGTCTTTTTCAAGCGAAGAATGCGGTCTGCTCCCAGTCCTAGATTACATTGATAAAAGTGCATTCAGATCCACTCTAAAGTAGCCCGATTGGGCTGTCACACTTCATATATTCAGCCTAGTTGAGAACAAGTGCAGCCTAGTTGAGAACAAGGAAGCCATGAAGAAATGAATATAAAAGCTTCAGATGGGCAATGTCCTTCCTTAACATGCGGAGTGAAAAGAGAAATCACCCCTATAATTTCAACAAAAAGGTTGGAGGTTTCTAAAAAGGGTTCATTCCTTCATCACAGTGGTGATTGAAGGAGGTGAGGACAGGTGACCCCACCTAGGCCCGAAGTCACCCCTCCCAACCAGGCCTCAAAACTGTCCAAAATTCCTTTTGTCGTCTAAAAATCCAAAACAGCTTTTCTCTGCTCTTCTCTGCTTTTCTCACAAGATGCTGTGGCAAGGGCAAACCGTTACTTTTATCAGTACAAGAAGGCTTCAAAAAGCTAATGAATAGACTGTCAGAGCAGGCCTGAGAACTGACTTTTATCTCATTCAGTTGCAACATCTTGGACATGCTGAACCACCAGCGCTCCCTTGACCACTTGGCTTCTCACCCCCCCTTTCCTGGGAAGAGTCCCAAGACAGGAGCTTTCTGTACATGCTCAGGGGAACACACATGGGGCAGGACTCCTGAGGGAGGAGAAAGGGGAGGGAACTGGAAGGGGAATATATACTCTGTGCAAATGACTGTGAACCCGTGCATGCTTTTGTGAGTTATCACACTTGCTCCTTCTACCAGTTCATGGATGGTAGAAATAAAGCTTTTTCTCCGAAACTATTCCTTGAGTGTCTGTTGACTCCCATCTCCCTATCCCGGATGCAATATTTTTCCCACCCGAGGGCAAAGCCTCATAAGGCTACAGTGATAAACAAGACAACAGGTGACAAACATGAACAGGAGGTTAAAAGCACTCTCCCATCAATGTCCTCAATGATGAGTAATAGCGGACAGACTTCAAGGGAGAGCATCTTTGTCCACAGCTACTGATCATATCACATTCTAGCATCCTGGGCTGACAGTGATGCCCAACAGACCTAGTCAATGCCCTGCATGAACTGAATATGTGCCCTAAAAAGCTCTTGTGAATCCTCTTCAATGCACAAGACCGTGTAGGAAGGATTTTTTTTGGGGGGGGGGTGAAGGCGACCACCATGTGCCTGCTTCTGCTCTACTTTCCACTCTCCTCAGGATCTGCGATCTAAGCATGTAGCACCAATTCTGCCACAACTGCAGTAGGTACCAATTAGTTTACTGGCTCAAATCGTAGTGCTGTTTTTTAGCCTATAAAGACTTATGTACCTTCAAGACGACTTATGTACCTTCAAGAAGACCCCAGTATTTCAAGGACTTCTCCCTACCTGGATCTACCTACACACACTCAACCATATTTGCAATTTGGGGCTCTAAACTCCACAGCCAATAAAATAAACAGTGGAAGGAACAACAACCACACTTGGGTGAATGAAGTTTTTGGGGAGAGGCCATGATTGGGGTTCAATGTTGTGGTTGCACCTGGCTTTCATTTCACTAGGAGAAGGAGTCCTTGTACTGAAAATCTCTTAATAAAACCATACATTTGCAAGAGAAAATTACTGAGAAGGAAAGTTCTGTTAAAGTTGTTGCCTTCCTCCTATTGCTTTTTTCAATTTTAGCTTGCCTTTTTTCCTGTTTTAATTCCCTTCATGTAGGTGTTGTTGTTTTTTATGAACTACTTTTGGTGCCATCTAGTGTACTTTGCAAGGTTTATAGTTCTTATCACATGGATCTGCTACTATTTAAATCAGAGTCATTTTCAGACATTATAGTGAACACATATTTAGGCATTAATTCATGCCAAAGCATTAAAGGGACCCTGTTTTTACTCATCTTGTCAGTGAGACTAAAAACAATTCTTTTGTGCATCCCAGTTACAGCGATTATATTTCTCTAACATCTGTCGGTTTTTCTAGGGACCCAAGACAGCACATCCTTGCCAAACATTTTAAAGAGTTTAGCATTCTATTAAAATTGTCCCTTTCAAGCATATGCAGAGGCAATGAAGGGTTGTTTTTAAAGTGATGTGTTTGGGTTTTTTTTAATGTAGCATCAATGTTTCTGAATATCTCTAGTGATCTTAATGTCAAATTGAAGAGCAGCTAAGTTGACAGCCAATGTGGTAAAAGGGGGTTAGAATCCTGAATGCAACTTACAATTTGTTTAAAAAAGCATGTAATGCCAAATTTAAAATACATCACAAAATAAACTAAAAGATGAACACCAACTAAGGGCTAACTGCCTGTGCATCTTCACCTGACACCCAAAGGTGGACAGTGATGGCAGTAGGCACAACACTCTAGGGAGTCTTCCACAGCTGGGGAGCCACTACTGAGAAGACCTGATGTTGTGTTGCCACCCTCAACACATGAAGAATGACTACACATGATGAACACAGGTTCCAGGTACTTTCATGTGCCAGGGCAAGAACCACCCTGAGCTTTTAAGGGGGGGGGACCCCTATATATAATAAATTATAGTTACAGCAATGTCCTCACAATGTAGAATCCTAAACTTTGTAACTTAAAGAAACCACAGAAGCCAACACAAATGTTGTGCCAGTCACCTCCCGTAGAAGGTTGTAAACGGACGGGTTTCCTAGGAAAACTAGACAGACCCAACCACTGGAACATCTGGTCTATATAATGACTCTTGACTTCAGCTTTGGAAGTCACCAGTTTGCTCCCCATAAACTGTGGGCAGCATTGCTATTTCTAATTGTAATGCATTCCACTAAAAGCTAAAATAGATCGGCGAAAGCCACATGTGATGTTATCTGTTGTTGGGCTGCATCATTTTAGGCTGCATATGCGGGACTGAATGTTTGAATGCTCCACATGAAATGTGCCTCACACATTAAAAAAAAAACTTAGCAAGCTTATAACTTTCTCTCTAACATGCTATTTAGGATGTTTGAGATGTACTTTGTGTGGAGGAGGCATTCAGATATTTGAATTCCTCCCCTGTCTCAAATGGTACAGCCCAGCAACGGGTGCATCACAAAGGGCTTCTAGTAGCTCTCATCAATAACCTTAAAGGAAGCTTGAGTGGGAAAATATGCACCCATATGAAATGTCAAAATATAACGTGGATTTTAAAAAGAAACGGGGGGGGGGGGAATCTCCCTATTGCACTGCTGTCAAGAACACTGAATCTAACACAAAGCATTTCCTGGCAGTTAATGATCTACAATCTCTTCCAACGAATTCTCAGCTGCCAAGATATGCTCTTCTTTTCTGGCTCTTCTCTTTGGTTAGCACAATCACGCTGCAGGCCGATTGAGAGAGAGGGAAGAGGGAATCACAGGCCTAGGATACATCACTTTCGTAGCTAAACAATTCTGGTTTCCCTAAAAGAATCCTGGGGATTGTAGTTTGGTGAGGTTGCTATAAATCAACCATTAGACATCCCGCCCTTCTCCCCAGACTGAACCACTCTTATCTGTTGTAAAGGTGACCAGTTAATAAACTAGGATATCAAACCAAGAATCGATCCCAGTTTTGTTTTAACCAATTGTAATTAATGTTGTTCTCATTCTTCTTGGAGAGCACGAGGAGTCTGAAAGCTTTAACTTTGGAATTAAACCACATTTCCCCATGATACCTGAACTGAGCAAAGTGGGATTTGCTCTAAACAATGGCTTAGTGTTATGCCTGAACTTGACCACAGACACGTAAGTTGATTCTCAAGGAGCAAAGTCTCTGAAGGTCACCTTGTCATTAAGTTTATAACTTGCTGACTCACTCAACAATCAATTGAGCGTATCAGTTTTATTTAGTTATTTATTTATTTTTAAATTTGTATACCACCTTTCATCACAGGAAAATATGTTTGTGGGGGGGGGGAGGGTAACCAATTATCTGAGTATGGATTGCTGTAACTTGTGTATGTAGTAAAGTGGTTGCTTTGGATGAAACGCATGGAATAATTTGAACCCAAGCTTGAGGAGAGTGCTACTTTCTACAGCTTACCAGGTGCATAAAATCCAATCTTCAATAAGATACAAATAAATGGAATGTTATTTCATGAATTTAAATGTATGTATTTCCATTTCCTTTCCTTGTTTTAAGAGTGAATACATTGCTATTAAAGCATTTTGTTTTATATTCCTGGGATTAGATTGCGCTCTCTCATTAAGTGAGATCAGCTTTGACAAAGATAATTTATTTTGCCCTTCCTGGGCAGACTCCTTTTTAGTGCTATGCTACCCAAATGGAAACACACACATTAAGGGCTAAATTCCATCCCCCTCTTCCATCAGTCATGTATATATGGCTTGAATCCAGACCCTGAAGAGATAAACATGCCCTTTGAGGCAGCACCTGACCTGGTGTTAAAATAAAGCAACAACTGGTAGAGTGGAAAGAGTTGCAGCCAGCACATATTTGGATGATGGCTTCATTAGGGTTTGATGAAAGCCATGCAGTACCTTTGCAGCCAGACGACACTCCATCACCCTAATATTAAAATGAGAAGTCGCTGCCTTGTTCATTTCAACGCAACTGTTGGCAATAAGGAAAGCTACTCCCTCTGGAAGCCTCACATCAGTTGCCCTAAGAGGATTGAACTGTATCAGCTTGGCCTATGGAAAGAAAAAATAAATACATAAATAGTAGAGAGTTATTTTGACTAGTAGGCAGCACATTTAAGATGAATAAATCACACATCATTTACCTGCAGACTCTCTCTCTCTCTCTCTCCCCCCCCCCCCCACATTTGGAACAGTGGGCATAAACCAGCAGGAAAAAGACAACCAAGTTTTTTATGTTTGACGTTTTATTATGTTTTTATATTTTGCTGGGGCGGGGTATAAATAATAAACTCCTCATCTTCCTCCTCCTCCTTCTTCTTCTTATCAAACCTGAACCCCTTTTTAATTTGGAGGTGCGTTTTTAATAGTTATCTTTCAATGAGATATTTTTTTTAAAAGAGTTAATAACTCGAGCTGACCAAAGGTCAGCCCTGGCCCTGGGAGCAATTTTGCCTTGCCCCTGGCAGCTGCACTAATTTTTAACCAAGGTATGATTACTTTTCCGAAAGGAAACAACAAGTGTTGTTATAAGTAACAGATGTGCCTCACTTTAACATTACATCTCTCTGTATTGATAGCATGCTTCCTTGTGCAGGTATGCACAGTGGTACCTGAGGTTAAAAACTTAATTTGTTCTGGAGGTCTGTTCTTAACCTGAAACTGTTCTTAATCTGAGGTACCACTTTAGCTAATGGGGCCTCCTGCTGCCGCAGCCACGAGATTTCTGTTCTCATCCTGAAGTAAAGTTCTTAACCTGAGGTACTATTTCTGGGTTAGCGGAGTCTTTAACCTGAAGCGTCTGTAGCCTGAAGCATCTGTAACCCGAAGTACCACTGTATTCATAATGACATAAAGAAGAGCCCCGCAGGATCAGGCCAAAGGCCTATTCTGTCCAGCATTCTGTTCTCACAGTGGCCAGTCAAATGCCCATGGGAAGTCTGCAAGCAGGGCCTGAACACAACAGCCCTCTCCCCTCCTGCAATTTCCAACAACTGGAATTTAGAAGCATATTGCCTCTGACAATAGAAGCAGAAAGTTAGTCATCAGGGTTAGTAGCCACAGGTGGACCTATTCTTCATGAATTTGTCTAAACTTCTTTTAAAGCCATCCAAGTTGATTGCCCTCCCTACCTCGCGCGTGTGTGTGAATACATCCCTGACTTGTGGAGTTAGCCCTGGATCCACCATTTGTGCGTCATTCATCAGCTCAGTTAACAAAAGCCCTTTCTTGTGTTGTAACACAATGGCTACTGAGTTCGTGCTCAGACAGTACGTACAGTTCCCTTTTCCGCAAGAAAGCAGATGGATTGGTCCATGCCTCCTCCTTCTGTGCCAATGTAGCGTTCACTCTTGCTGCAGAGTTCAGCCAGCTCCACCTGAGGAAACACAGAACTCAGCACACAAACCAAGGCAGGGGGATGTTCCCTCATACATTCTTTACAATTGAACTAATGGCAGGGGGTGTTGATATGCCTTTGAGGTCTTTATAGTTTCCCACACATTCCATACCAGTTGACTAAACATTTGATACCAAGCCACTCCATCTCTACATTGGTATCAGTCAGTCTATACTTAGGTCTCCTTCTCCCTGCTTTCCCTCAGATTTTCTCCATATTTTTTACTGCTAATTGTAAACTTCTCCTCTGATATGCACCAGGATTGCTCTGCCTCTGGCATGCTCACAAAGACAGTATGATTTTCAAAGCTGCCTGCATTTAAAAGCTGCTGCTTTTTTGCTTCTCTTCACTTATCCCCAGGCTGGAGCTATCTGGGTAACTGTACCCAATTTTCAACTTGGATAGTATATTCCCCAACTCTGGGTAGGTGATATTAATAACGTAGCATGGGAACTTGAGGGTGAAGATAGCAGCAAGCAGAAGAGTCTGCTTCATTGACCAGACAAAGAAAAGTGGTCAATTTGGTCAAATGGCAAAAATGACCGGAAGAATCAGAAATCAGGAAGACCAAAATGTTAATAAGGAGTGGGGAAAATTTATAATTTATCTTAAAAACCATTGTAAACAGCTAAAATCGTTAGCAGGGTTGGAATAACACTTGTAGTTTAATGTTGAATTTTGGGCATAATGGAGATGAAAAGATTTGGATTATTATAAAAGATGCAGGAAGAAATTATTAACAATAGGACCCACAAAGGGGAGCAGGGAAGTCCAGGAGATTCTTTGGAATCTTGATTTTATGTTGTATTTTGGATAACTGACTGTAAAACTTTAATCTGAAAAACCAAATAAATTTTTTTTTTTTAAAGAAGTAGTCAATTTATGTCAACCTTGGCCAATCCAAGAGCATAGTACTGCTTGCCAAACGCAGGGCCAATATTGCCAACCTTGAAAGTGTCTGCACCTGAAGACCACAATAGTTCACAAAACTGGATCCCAGCTTTACACCCTAAGATTCCCAGGTTAGGTTCCTGATCCCACCAATCCTCACATCTCCAGGTACACCTCCTAATTTCTGTACTTCCTTTAGACACTTCCTTTAGGTACATGAGACATCCATACAGGTATACCTTTAGGTCCACCTCAGATATTTCTAGAGCAGGATGGAGGTTATGAGATGCAGCTGTAGCCCAATAAATTCCTAGTGTCATTGTTTCATTAGGTGTCCTTACAGTATAGATGCAGGTCCAGTGGCCTTACAGATGTTTCTGGATTACAACTTCCATCATCCCTGACCAGTGGCCATGCTGGCTGGGGCTGATGCAAAATGGGATTCCAACAATATTTGGAGAGTGCATTGGAAGCACACAGAAGGATACTGCTATCAAGAGGAGATAAGTTGGCATCCAACAGGTTGTCTCTTTGGTGCCTTATGTAGGACCTATGTAGGACCTTGAAACTGTATCATAGTTAGCCATAGTCAGGGATGATTGGAGTGGTTGTCCAACAACATCTGGAGGGCACCACATTGCCCACCCCCAGCTTAAACACTCCAACAAATATCCAAAGTCTACTGATCTTACATCAGATCTCCAGGGAGACAACAAGACCACTGAAATGCTTGTGCCACTCAGATATACATAGCTAAACTTGTATTAGCCTCAGAAACATGGTGTCAGGGCTGGAGACAGGTGCAGGTCAGCAGTGGCAGAGGAAGGGGAGTGCGGTGGATGCGGACCACCCCGGGTGTCATCACTGAGGGGGGTGACAAAAATAGGAGTGTTTTTTTTTAATGGGCTCACGAAACTTTTTAGTTCAGTCAAGAAACGTAATGAAATGCGGCTGGCACTGGGCGCCACAGCGCGGGGGCTGGCACTTACCGCAGAGTTTGCACCGTGCCTGAGCCACGTGTCTCTCCTGGGAGTGACGTTTTGGCTTGGGCACCTGCGGGCTCTGCGCTGCCTGAAACAGCAGCGTGGGGCTTGCGTCTGCCCACCGCCTCTCCCTCAGCTGCCCCACAGCTGAGGGGTAAGCAGTGGAGAGGCTTCATGCAGCTCACCCTGCCCCTGGCTGAGGGACACGTGTGCTGTACCAGGCACCTGAGCCGTTAGCTACACCGCTGCAGGTCAGCATGAAAGAAGCAGGGCTCCATTGTCAGTGAAGTTAACTCTTTATTCAAGGAAATGCCATACAACTCAGCAACACTTCCCAGCAGGTACAGTGGTACCTCGGGTTAAGTACTTAATTCGTTCCAGAGGTCCGTTCTTAACCTGAAACTGTTCTTAACCTGAAGCACCACTTTAGCTAATGGGGCCTTCCGCTGCCGCCGCCAGAGCATGATTTCTGTTCTCATCCTGAAGCAAAGTTCTCAACCCAAGGTACTGTTTCTGGGTTAGCAGAGTCTGTAACCTGAAGCGTCTGTAACCTGAGGTACCACTGTATTGCCCCTATCGAGCAGTTGCCAGAACTGAAAGTCCCTGCCTTCTTCTACCCTTTCTAGGTCTCCTCTCCTGGATGTTTCCTAAGCAGTCTCAAACTGCATCTGCCCACCTCTGACCTCTGTTCTGCCCTCATTATTATGTGCATTCTTGGAGACCAGGGGGAGGGGAGCTTGTTGCAGCAAGAAAGCGAGACTCCCCGAATTCTTCTGTAGCCTCTTGACCCCACTCCTCTGCTTCAGCCTCGGAGTCTGAACTGCTCCCTGTCACCGGCTCTCCCTGCTCACTAAACCCTGTTGCCCATTCAGCATCCAGCCCCTCCTCCCAACCTTCTCCCTCTGACCTCTCCTCAGTTTCCCACCAATCCCCTGGCTCTGAGCCTTCCTCCTCTGGGGTTCCCTTGGAGGCTCCCTGGCTGGTGCCTCCCACCACTCCTTGTCATCCAGCCAGTCCCTGACACATGGTCAGCAATGATGGGAGTTGTAGCCCAGTGTTTGCCAAACTTGGACTACAATTCCCATCATTCCTGAGCACTGGTCCTGCTGGCAAGAGATGATAGAATCTGAAGTCCAAAACGGCTGGAGACCCACGTTTGGGAAGTTGTAACCCCACAACATCTGGAGGGGACCCTGTTCTAAGTATAGGGTAACGGGAGCACAAGCATGGGGGGCGCAGAAAGGAGAGGGAAGAATGTGTGTGTGTGTATTCCTTCCAGCAGGGTTACACAGCTTCATGGGGCCTTAAGCTTAGATAATTACCAAAGAAATGACATTAACCAGGGCATGGCTGTGAGATAAAGCCCGTAACTCATTGCATTTGGAAACGAAGAATGTGGGCACGCCTGCCCACTTGTTCAGTTTCCATAAAGGCACTGGAAACAGACGAAGCTGTAAAATGTGAGCTCAGAGCACCCTAATCAGGGTGAATAGCTTGCAAATGCAGTGAAAACTGATAAGACTCTACTCACAGTGCTCCTTAAGCCATGTAAATTCCCTCATAAACTCCAAGTTGAGAGGACAGAGCTGTCAAAAAGGGATTAACAAACTTGAAAATATGCACAGAGTTTGATGTGAATAAACCTTCCAGGAGACTTCCAAGCGGAGCTGGAGGCCCGTTATTGGTGGTCCAGATTAAACAGATGTTTTTAATAAAAAGACAAAAGGTGACTGTTCTTACTTGAATGCTCTTTGGGGGTAAACTCAAAATACTAATGGTGAATTACATAGTTCTAATCCCTTTTTAGTAACTGGAGAGACGTGGCACATTATTTTACTATTTTCAGCATCAAGATTTCTGCTCTACTTCCACCTCTAACATATATTTAAAGGTAATAATAAAAGGTTGCAGCATTTTACTTACTTAAATGCTTTAAAAATGGATTTCCCCTCTCTCCTCTCCACTGTTGCATAGAAATTTGTTTCCCATTAAATATGCAAATTTATTTGGACATTTCCCCCAAGTAAACTTGCTGCATGGGGGGCTACATGATGGCAATCCTAGTTCTCATCTCAAACCTATTTGTATGTTGAATAACCAAGGGGCAAAGATTGCCATGCTTACTCAGCTGTTAAGTATTTGTGCTAACTTTGGCCTTAGCAAAATATCAGTTTCTGTTCTGAGGGTGACACAGTTAACAGTGAGCAGAGTATATGGTAAAATGGCTAACGACTGCTCTGAAAATGCTTGATGGGGGAGCAGAATTTTGTGGTCTTCTGTGTGACATGAACATGAAAGCTATGGGAATGATTCATTTATTTTCAGGATCAATAAACAGGAAAACGTTAAGCAGTGGGCAGTTAAAGTTAACTAAAATCAGCAACGGAAAAATCAGAGCAGCTTACCAGGGCGAAATTCTTTCTATAAAAAATGGCCTTTACCTCCCAGTGGAAAGACATCAGAGAGGAGGCTAGTTAGGCCTCCACAGGGAGGGAACTGCAGAGCTTGATGAAGTAACTGAGAAAACTTCTCAAGTTTCCACCTAACACATTTCTGATGTTGGTTGGGTAGAGAGAAAGGTCTCTTGGAAAGAGTTGAAAACATGGGCAGGTTTATATTCAAGAAGGCAGGCAGCCCCCAACCATTTACTGCTTTACAAGACATAACCACCACTTTTATTTGGGTTCGGAACAGAACCAGTAGATAATGAAGTTGTAAAATGGGAGTCATATGCTCCCTAAACCCAAGTCCTGATCAATAATCTGGCTGTAGCATTCAGCTGAAGTTTCTGAAGCTGTTTTTAAAAAACAAAATGAAAGCTGAAGGCTGAAAACAGAATAAAATAAAATAAAATCCTTCATGGGACTGCACCACTTCAAACAGCATTTGGTAAGGTCCATATGCATGAACATTGCCCCGGGTAAAATGAACTAACTCCCCCACCCCTAAATCTCTGCATATAGGAAAAAAAGCATGACACACAAAACAGGGTTCTACCTTATTTCCAACATCTCCTTTTCCATAGCAAACAAAGGTACCGTATTTTTCGCTCTATAGGACACACTTTTTCCCCTCCAAAAATTAAGGGGAAATGTGTGTGCGTCCTATGGAGCGAATGCAGGCTCCTTGGCTTCAGCGATAGCAATGTGAAGCCTCTGAAGTGCAGAGGGAGCACTCCCTCCACGCTCCGGAGGCTACGCGTTGCTTTCGCTCAAGCCTGGAGAGCAAGAGGGGTCGGTGCGCACCGACCCCTCTCGCTCTCCAGGTTTCAGGGATAGCTGCCCAAAGCCTTTGGAGCGCAGTGGCTATCCCTGAAGCCTTTGGAACGCAGCCGGACCTCGTACTGCACTCCAAAGGCTTTGGGTTCCTTTTGCTGAAGCCGGGAGAGCAAGACTCTCCTGGCTTCAGCAAAGAGGGATAGCTGTGCAGCACCCCTTCAGCAAAGCGGGAGGAGAAATGGAAGGGGCTCCGTTTCTCCTGCCGCTTTGCTAAAGGGGTGCTGAGCAGAGAGGGGGAGAATTTTTTTTTCTTGTTCTCCCCCTCTAAAACAAGGTGCGTCCTATGGTCGGGTGCGTCCAGCCAGTGTGGTGTAGTGGTTAAGAGCGGTAGTCTCGTAATCTGGGGGACCGGGTTCGAGTCTCCACTCCTCCACATGCAGCTGCTGGGTGACCTTGGGCCAGTCACACTTCTTTGAAGTCTCTCAGCCCCACTCACCTCACAGAGTGTTTGTTGTGGGAGAGGAAGGGAAAGGAGAATGTTAGCCGCTTTGAGACTCCTTAAAGGGAGTGAAAGGCGGGATATCAAATCCAAACTCTTCTTCTTCTTCTTCTATAGAGCGAAAAATACGGTACCTGTATATTGAAATATGAGGCCCTCCCTACAGGCCTATGGGCAATCTTAAGTGGTACAGTCTCACAAGATTATCCTATGTGTACATTCCCCCTAAAATTTTGATGACTTTTCCATAGTACCCATAACAGGTTGAATACTGTGCATTCAATGCATAAGCAATGCAGGAAACCTTTCATGTGTATTGCAGCCTTTGCCACAGTAGCTTCAAGCAGCAGCTGGAGATTGGTTGCTGATTTCTAGAAACTGCTTAACAGAACTCAAAATACAGGCATTTCCTATCTTATGTAACTTCTCATCCTATGAGGAACTGCTACTTGAACTCAGCTATCACTTGAGAAAACGAAACTTGCATCATGGAACCCATTCAGTGGAATCAGCCCAAGAACTTGCATGTTAGCATTTAGCAGTGCAATTCTCCCCATCTTTTTCTCTGCTCTTGTGATGAGCTTTTGGTCCTTGCTGGTCCCAGTCTGCCAAAAGTCCCATCTGCAAGTGATGGGTGTGCATTCTCTATTAGAGCTGCAAGCATTTGTTCATTATTATTATTTTTGCACAAATGGGAGGATTGGCAGGACCACCAAGGATGAACTAGCAGATCTAGGAGAACTTTGCCACAAGACAGCCCAAGGTCTCCCTTGATATAATGGACTGCTAGACTCTGAAATTGAACAGACCTGTGCCTATGGCTTCAGAGTCTTTCTACTGATAGCAGCAGAACAATGATGGATGCAGTAAGAAAGAAACAGCTTGTGCAAAAATACCAAACTTTCACTCAAGTAAGTGGAAGACTATCGTGGAAGGAATTGGACATACACAGGAGGCAATTAGGTTCATATCTCAGACATATCCACTGAGATATCCCAGTAAGTGAATGTACTCGGTGAGCAAAATTATTGTTGCAAAAGCGGATGCTGATTCTCTTTCTCAGCACAGCAATACTTACAGGAATACGGTGCAACAACAAGAATTCACTGATACTTCTGAAGAAAATCTATGCATTGGCAAAGGGAAAATTCACTATGGCTTTAAAGAGGTGACAGAAAATTAAAGCACAGATTTGCAGGGAATAGTTGTTTTTATCAATTCACCTTCCACCTCCATGAGGAAAAAAAAAAAGACAAAAGTGTACACCTGAGATAAACACAGACGGCAGTTTTTGAAACCTGTGTTACTACTGGCTGTAAAATGTCTGGCTTCAGAAGACTAAGATGAGGCCTTCATAGCCAAGCTAGACATCCTGAATTATTTTTCTGGTTGTTAACTGACATTAAGCCACAGTTCCTTGGTTCAGATGTAACTATGAACTCTGGCTTGAAGCAAGTCAGGATTTTTTTAGTTCTAAATCCAGTGCGTAATGGCCGTGGGGGACAAGAAAGCCTTAAACAACCATCACAATTTAGCCAAATTACACTTAGTCTTAGCTGTAAGAAGGGATGTTTTAGAATGCATAACCATGACTGTATATTTTATGTTTATAATTTTAAAAAAAATCACATGGGAAGTGCACTACAACACTGGATTACTACACAGTATTAAAATATATATTTTTTCCATTATGTGTGTTGGGGGAGGGGTGTCATGAAAGGGCTTTGTGGGTTTCCTTGCTAAATTCACCTTGTCGGGATTTAGCTACACTCCACATAACACAACCATCATGGTGGATGTGCTTGCTGAGGTGGGGGCAGGTGGGGGAAAGTATCACCATTTCCCAGAAGCTCAATTTAACAGTCAGGATGCTGAGAAACCACAACGCCACCCCACATGCAAACACTCGCTGGGGCAACCCCATCTGGAATGTTCTCAGAACAGTAGCAACTGCTGCCATGGTCCCTGTGGAAAAAAAATCACATCATGTGGAAACCCCTTGGAAAAAAACCAAACTGTTAAAAGAGATGGACCATGTCTTCTCATAAGTGGCCTCTCTGGAGCCTTCTAAATGCTGTTTCGCCATGTGGCGCTAACAACCACAAAAGGATAAACATAACATCTGTGCAGTATTATCACTCTTAAACCATGACTTTACCTCAGAGTATTCTATTCAGACAATATCTGTGGGATTTGACATACTTCCTTTCCCATGTAGTAACTGCCTGCACATGTTTGGTGTTTTTTTTAACCATGCTTTTATCACACTACTCATTCCCGCTATCCCGGCCTGCTATCAGAAGCAAATCACCATATAATTGACCTTTTCTTTTAAAAAAAAATACCACATGAGAAGAGTGTATTATGCCCGTCAGCCACAATCTGCTCCTGTTTTGGCAGACAGTAGATGTGATAGTATATTCTAAACTAAAGATATAAGGCCTTCACATTAGTGGCTTCTGTCAGTTCTTTGCTCTTAACTTCTCTTGTAACAACCAGTCTGCTTGCTGGCTCTAATACCCTGGGCCTTCTCGACATTTCTTCTCAATCATGTCCAGGGCCTTTTTTTCCAGCCGGAACTTGCCGGAACTCAGTTCCTGCACCTCTCAGGTGGGCGCAATTGCCATTTATAAGAGAACAAGGGAGGTGCTCATGTTGAGTTCTGGCACCTCTGTTTTTAGAAAAATAGCACTGATCATGTCTGTTAGCTACAGCAGAGATCTCGGTGGATGTTCCTGAAAAGATTAGCTGCCTTGGAGACGAGTATAAACTAACTTGCTTTTCTTTAATTATGCAAACAGAAACGGCTCAAACACCCCTTATATAGCTCACTTGGAACATGCATCCTGATAATAGACTACTGTACAAACAGACAAGTTCAGCCATTGCCCCCAACAATGCAGCGTCTATCTTTAACCTCCCGTTGTCTAAAAACGCAAGTGCCCTGCTAATTAAAGGCTGCTTCCCGCGAAATCCAGATCATGGTCTGAAGGCACATGTTGCAGCTAAGCAGGTCTAGTCCTATAAACCGCATGAGTGGAAAACCACTTGGGAAAGTGGTGTCGCCTGTTCTGAGCAGTGAGGTACAGTGGTGCCCCACAAGACGAACGCCTCGCAAGACGGAAAACACGCTAGACGAAAGGGTTTTCCGTTTTGGAGGCGCTTCGCAAAACGAATTTCCCTATGGGCTTGCTTCGCAAGACGAAATGTCTTGCGAGTTCCTGCGGGTTTTTTCCCCTTTTTCCCCCCCTTTTCCTAAGCCGCTTATCAGCTATTCCGCTGATAAGCCGCTTAACAGCTGATCGCTAAAAGCCACTAAACCGCTAATAGCGCTAATCCGCTAAGCTGTCAATGGGCTTGCTTCGCAAGACGAAAAAACCGCTATACGAAGAGCCTAACGGAACGGATTAATTTCGTCTTGCGAGGCACCACTGTATAAGTGTGTTAAACCAAACAACCAGTGGAGGTTAGTCCATTGCAGCAAGTGGGGCATTGCGCCATCAACCTTAGCCAGCCCCACCACCCTCCCTTCTTACTTACAGCCAGTCCAGAGGTGGTGCTGCCTGTCAGCTTCCTCCTCTCACTCTCCCCCCCCCCCACAAAAAATTATTTGGTTTTACAAGTATAAAATTATAATAATACCACTACACATCCACAATTAAAAGATTCCTCCAAATCTCTAGACTTCCCACCTTCCCCTCCATGGGTTCTGTTGTTAAACCTTTTCTACTGCATCTTTTTTCAATATTCCATGTTTTTTACAACTCCATTGTAAAAGTCTACAGCTCTCGTTACATTACAAGTGTTATTGCAATCCTAGTGTTTTCAGCTGCTTACAGTGGTCTCCAAGATAAACTATAATTTTTCCCATTTCTGATTAAAGTTTTGGTCTTCCTGGTTCCTGAGCTTTCCAGTTAGTTTCGCCATTTTGGCATAGTCCAACAGTTTAATTTGCCATTCTTCTCTGGTAGGGACTTTATCTTCTTTCCATCTGTGGGCTAACAACATCCATGCAGCTGTCGTTGCATACAGAAAAAGTCTTTTCTGCTCCCTTGGAATTTCAGCACCTACAATTCCTAATAGAAAAGCCTCTGGCATTTTAAATAAAAACTATTTCAAACATTTTTTTCAATTCATTATATATCATTTCTCAGAATGCTTTTATTACCTTACAGGGCCACCACATATGATAAAAGGTGACTTCTTTTTCTTTACATTTTCAGCAGATGTTTGTACCTGTCTTATACATTTTTCCTCTTCCTCCTTACTCTCAATGCTTCCCTTGCAGAACTCCACAGGGAGGAGGATGGGGGCAAAGCTAGAAAATTGTTGGCTTTGCCTAGCCTCAGTTTTCGCTCCACCTGCTGCTAGGCTATCTGCCCTCCACCCTACCAGTCCAAATTGGTACCAGGTACCACTTAAAGCAACCAATAACAAAATATAACTGAGTGCCCTGCCAGGGGCCAACGAGGACCCAACCTCGTTACTTTTTGTGACATCCCCTTAGCTCCTGTTTTAGAAGGCTATGGGTGGAGAAATCGTGGCATGGTGGCTTGTAGACTCCCAGATGCTCCCAGAGTACTTCAAGCACTATACAGAATTGCTGGTTCTCCAAACTCTTACCCCCTCCTTGAAAATGCAATCCGGATGTTCATATCAGTTGGCAACTATTAATTCCAGATTGGCAGAATATGAGCAGGGGATGTTTATCAGTGGTGGGTTATACAACATATCATGTTTAGCCTTTTTATGTTTATGCAGTGAAATAACATTTAATCAGAAAATATCTAATTAGAACAGAGAAAAACAACATCATCAAGAACAGCACCACATTCTGCAAGAATGCATTAACCCGCCCACAAGGCACACACTATATTGAGGATAGTGGTGTTTCGAATAAGCTGAAGCATGCACACAACCTTCTGGTGATTCTATGCCTCTTGACTTTAATTGTAGGCTTGGTGCAAAAATTGGACAAATGCTCCACACCAAAATCTACCTGCCTCTGCCAGCTCAGTATTTCTCTAATACTTTAGTATTATTTATTTGAAGTATTTATGACCTGCTCTTCCTTGACTATTTTCAGTTTCAGAGTGAAAAACAGCTTTGGACAAGTAGGCATAGCTGTCAACTTTTCCCTTTTTTAAAGGGAAATTCCCTTATTCCGAATAGGATTCCTCGCAAGAAAAGGGAAAAGTTTACAACTATGTAAGTAGGTACATTCTAACATGCAGTGTTCCTCCCCTCACCCTGCTGCCATATGCATTCTTATTTATCATCCTCCTTGTGCATTATGATGTGGTACAATCCCACACAGCAGGCAATAGGCAGACCTCGGGCTTACGGGATTATTATTTTTTGTTTCACTAAAACTCTCAATTCCACGAACCAGAGGGACGTGCAAAATGGAAGGTCAGAAGGCTGAGACCGACTGCTCATACCTGCTGAGAAACTTTTCATATATGACAGAATCTACTAACTCAAATGAAGATTTAGCAGCCTTATTTAGAAGGGAGGACGTTGCCTTTTTTCAGTCGCTACTGTTGAACAATTAAACTTCAGAAACCTTTCTGATCTAATGCAAATCAAGCTACAAGATCTACCAGTAGATCCTAATCTATTCTCTACCCAACCCTCCTGTAAAGGACTCTTATTTCTCCTTAAAATACTTATGGCTTGTTTCCCACAGACTGGCCTACTTTCCTGCAAGCTCCTGCCTTCCAAGCCAATCATAGCACCTTTTGCCAAATTATCATATAAAAAACCTGCCCGGAAAGAGAGACTGCACATGACTTAGTATTCCTTACAAGCAGTGGCGTAGCGTGGGTTGTCAGCACCCGGGGCAAGGCAAGTGATTTGCGCCCCCTAACCCGTGGATTTGCGCCCCCTAACCCTAACCCCCAGATGTTGCGCCCCCCCTGCACCCCCCACGCTACGCCACTGCGGAGTCGTCCGCCATCCTGAGCCAGCGGACCGACCGATCGCTCGCCCGCCCGGAGCCGCTGCGGCCGGAGAGCTGCGCCCGATCGCTCTGCGCCCTCTGCCCGCCGCTGGCTCTAGGCCAAACCCCGGGCCCGACTCGGGAAGCAAATACCGCGCATGAGAGGAAAAGATGCGCAAACCCCCGGCGCAGGCGCCCCGCTTGTTGACACGGGAGGGGAGGGGGGGAGAGGAAACGCTGCTGGTGCCGCTGCTCCTCGGCAGCGGCTCCTCCTCTTAGCCCGCCCTGCTTACATTTGCGCCAATCCCCACCCACTAAAGCCTTCGCGCCTCCCAATGGGAAGCCTTGCCGGGCGGCGGCCTCTGCTGCCTGAGAGTTCTAAAGCCACGCCCACTTTCCCAGAGACTGGCTGTTCTGAGGGATCCAGGGCAGGGCCGGCGTGCGCGCGCGCTTCTTGCTGCCCGGGCGCTTGCTCTAATCCCGCCTTCCCTGGGAGGGAGGGACGGCGGTGGCCGCGAGCGTCTGGGGTGGGGCGCGCGCTGGCTCTCCCTGGCGGCCCCCGCGCCTGGCGTTCTATCAGCGCGCCCGCCCGCCTCCTCTCTCTTTCCCCACCCATCCTCCACGTGCTGCGCTCTAACCCGGAGTTAGAAGGGAATTAGAACACGCCCCCCGTGTGGGGTGGTTTTTTTTTTTGCTGCTTCTTCTTTTTTTAGGGCTTTAAAGTTATGCTTAATATCTGCAACACATTGAGTGCTCGTCCAGAAAAGTTGAGACTCACCCTCCAGTGCTATGCTCATGAGGCGCTTTCCTTCTCGTTGCTTAGGACTTCGTAGCAGCGGGGGAACCGCCAAAAAAGCCCCTTCGGGCGCGCGGGAGGAGCGAGCCGCCCGCTTTCCCGCCCTCGCCGGCCTCCTGGGGCGCACGCAGCGCTCGCGCCCTCCGCAGCCCGCCCAAACGCGCGCCAATGCCGGGCGGGCGACGCGCCCCCTCTGGGAAGCGCGATGTAGGCGCCGCTCCTGCACCCGACGGCCTTTTCTGCAGGGCTTCTAGCTGCAAGCGAGTGTGCGCGCAGAAGGCGGCGCCTGGGCTGGGGAGCGCGCAGCCTCGTCCTTTCCATCGCAGCCAGCACTGTGAGAGAGAGAGTGAGCCACCAGGACCAGGTAGGGGCAGAGAGCTCCGAGTGCGCCCCCAAAAATGTTGCGCCCGGTGCGGCTGGCACCCCTTGCACCCCCCACGCTACGCCACTGCTTACAAGCTAGTGTCCAAAAGGGTCCATGAAGGAAGGAGACGCCACTAGACTACTGGGTAAAGCCCTGTATATTTAACATTTGACAGAGAACAAGAGGAATGTGATTTTACATTAGATGAACAAAAGGATCGTGGTGTCCTAGAAAACAAGCTATCTGCCAGTAACTTGGAGTATGACAAGATGTCCCACCAGAACTATTTTGATATGTTAACATTTTAGAATAGATTTAATTGACAGTGCAAACACACACACAAGTTTGCATTTAGGTATCAAAAATTCACACGTTTTTATTGTGACATGCCATCTAAAGTACAGAGGGCCATTCCACACATTATGCAAAGCAAACCTTGGTTTGGAACTGGGTGTACCTAGAACAGGAAACTGCACTCAAGCCTGGCTTCTTAATGTGTCTAACTATCCACAAACATGTTCTGAAGACGGATTTAACCCAATTAAAGCCCAGCTAACGTTACATTGGGGGGGTATGCTTATCTTTGGTTTCACATACAAAAAGGCCTTTAGAAAATTAGTGAAAGGCTAAACTGCATTTGCAAGCTAAAAACCAGCAGCTCTGAATTACACAATTTGCCTGCAGACTTTAATAATTCAGTCTGGTTTACAATATCATTTAGACTATATTGCATATGTAAGATCCAGCATTCTAATCTTGTAGAAATCTTTACACTCATGAAAGTCTTAAAACCTATTAAAAATAGCACAGCAATTTGAGTGAATGGGAGACAGGCAATTGCTTGGTATATTCTCAAAACAGCAAGCACTTTATCGCACACAAAAACCTGATATATGTTTGTGGTTAGCATGAGCTGAGTGGAGAATGTGCATATATATGGATGGATTGGGCACATGCTCAGGAATGCATGGAAAGTTTGCACAATGAAAACATGGACAGGGTTTTTTGTATGTTGCCCAGTCAACATGCACCTTTTGCAACTAATGCTGGAAAACATGCACACATTGACAATGAGAACTGAGTAGCATATACACTGTTAAGTACAAAGCAGAATTTTCTAGACTAGTAGAAATTAGACCCACAGATGCCTAATGTGGTGGAGTTTTATATTGAACAATTGGATTTTCTAGAATGGATTTATCAAGCACTTGGTGTGACTTAAACTGAACCATACACATGATTTTAATTATAAAGTAACCCCCCCTTAATCTGAGTATGCCAAATAATTATAATTTTAATCAAAACTGAAAAATGAGAACATGGTTTAAAAATTTTGAGGGATAAAAATGTTTGAAAATGTTCACAACAGTCCTGTACAACAATCAAAACATTTCTTTTAAGGATTCCGGTTTCCTTTCTGTTTAAAAAGTAACCATTTCTGAATGATGGGAACTCCTATATTTAGCAGGCTTAGAATAGTACATAAAAATCTTGCCTGCCACCTTCCCTGTAAGTCTTTCATCATGTAGCAACTGGTGAATTAAAAGCAACCACCACCAAAGCAACTGTGTGTGCCAGGCAGAGCAGAAAGCAGTTGACTGCATTAAGTCAATCACTCATAGAATCATAGAATCATAGAGTTGGAAGAGACCACAAGGGCCATCGAGTCCAACCCCCTGCCAAGCAGGAAACACCATCAGAGCACTCCTGACATATGGTTGTCAAGCCTCTGCTTAAAGACCTCCAAAGAAGGAGACTCCACCACACGCCTTGGCAGCAAATTCCACTGTCGAACAGCTCTTACTGTCAGGAAGTTCTTCCTAATGTTTAGGTGGAATCTTCTTTCTTGTAGTTTGGAACCATTGCTCCGTGTCCGCTTCTCTGCAGCAGCAGAAAACAACCTTTCTCCCTCCTCTATGTGACATCCTTTTATATATTTGAACATGGCTATCATATCACCCCTTAACCTTCTCTTCTCCAGGCTAAACATGCCCAGCTCCCTTAGCCGTTCCTCATAAGGCATCGTTTCCAGGCCTTTGACCATTTTGGTTGCCCTCCTCTGGACACGTTCCAGTTTGTCAGTGTCCTTCTTGAACTGTGGTGCCCAGAACTGGACACAGTACTCCAGGTGAGGTCTGACCAGAGCAGAATACAGTGGCACTATTACTTCCCTTGATCTAGATGCTATACTCCTATTGATGCAGCCCAGAATTGCATTGGCTTTTTTAGCTGCCGCGTCACACTGTTGGCTCATGTCAAGTTTGTGGTCAACCAAGACTCCTAGATCCTTTTCACATGTACTGCTCTCAAGCCAGGTGTCACCCATCTTGTATTTGTGCCTCTCAAATTAATTAATGTTGCTCCATGTCTGCTCACTAACCTTTTGTCCAATCCATTATTTAAAAAGGTAAAGGTACCCCTGCCCGTACGGGCCAGTCGTGTCCGACTCTAGGGTTGTGCGCCCATCTCACTTAAGAGGCCGGGAGCCGGCGCCGTCCGCAGACACTTCCAGGTAGGTCACGTGGCCAGCGTGACGAAGCTGCTCTGGCAAGCCGGCACCAGCGCAGCACACGGAAACACCGTTTACCTTCCCGCTAGAAAGCGGTACCTATTTATCTACTTGCACTTTAGGGGTGCATTATTAAATGCTAGCAAAATGCCAATCCTCAGAACAACTGATGGGGGAAATAAGGAGGACCTGTATATTGCAAAGACTTTGCTCGCAGAAGCACAGGCCCAGTGTCAGCACACAGCGTTCCTGAGCAGCTCCCAAGACCCCAGCACCCTGACCTCACCCCAAATGGTTAGATCTGGAAGCTACCATTTAAACTTTCTTCAATGCTGTGGGGCAAGGGTAGTCAATGCTGTGCTCTCCAGATGTTGTTGGGCTACAATGCCCATCAGCCTCAACCAGCATGGTCAGGGATGATGCAGTCTAACAACAGCTGGAGGGCATGGTGTTGGCCATCCCTGCTCTAGAGCATTGTGGGAACTTTAAATTATTATTATTATTATTATTATTATTATTATTATTATTATTATTTATACCCCCGCCCTCCCCAGCCAAGGCTGGGCTCAGAGCGGCTAACAAGCAATAATAAAAACAAGTTGAATGAATACAACTTAAAAACAAGATTAAAATACATTAAAATATTGAAACATTAAAATATTAAAATGCAGCCTCATCACAGGAGGAGAAAGGAAAAAGGAGGGGGAGGGAATCAAACTGGCTTCAGGCTAAAGGCCAGGCAGAACAACTCTGTCTTTCAGGCCCTGTGGAAAGAAATCAGATCCTGCAGGGCCCTGGTCTCATGAGGCAGAGCGTTCCACCAGGCCGGAGCCAGAGTTGAAAAGGCCCTGGCTCTGGTTGAAGCTAATCTAACTTCCTTAGGGCCCGGGACCACTAGGGTGTTGCTATTTATGGACCTTGAGGCTCTTCGTGGGGCACACCGGGAGAGGGGGTCCTGTAGGTACGAGGGTCCTAGGCCATGAAAGGCTTTAAAGGTCAAAACCAGCACCTTAAATCTGACCCTGTACTCCACTGGGAGCCAGTACAGCTTAAAAAGCACTGGGTGAATATGCTCCCATGGCAGAGACCCCGTGAGGAGCCTCGTTGCAGCATTCTGCACCTGCTGGAGTTTCTGGGTCAGCTTCAAGGGCAGCCCCGCATAGAGCGAATTACAGTAGTCAAGCCTGGAGGTGCCCGTTACATGGATCACTGTGGCCAGGTCGGGGCGGTTCAGTGAGAATGCTGCTATCGCCACTAACAAATATGCCTGTGGTGCTGGTGGGGGGCACTTTGCCGAGGGTCCTCTCAATTGTGGAGCCACTCAGGGCGCTGACCCTCCGCTTCAGGACCCATGTCAGTTAAGGCTAGGCCATTTGGGGTCAGGAGTGGAAGGCAGATTTCTCGTCACAGTGTCCCTGCATTGTTGTGATTGACAACTGTAGGCTTACCTGGAGGAAAGTAAAGGGAATCACCAGTGGAATCCCCAGTGTCTGGGGTGAAGAGCAATGGCTCCCCTTCTCTACCATGTGCCCTACTACAAACTATTTACTTTGTCCCATTGATAGTAGCTAACAAGAATCAAGCTTAATGGCTCTTATTCCAGCAAGCCAACCCAAGCTCTGTCTGCACTATATATCTATATATATATAAAAGCACTATGATACCACTATTTAAACAATCATGGTTTCCTGCAAAGAATCCTGGGAAGTGTGGTTTGCTGTGGTTCTTTAAAATGGAACAACACTGCTTTAAATGCATATTGCAGATAATATTTCTTTCAGCAGCTTTGAAAAGTAGGCAAATATTGTCATTTCCATAGTACAGAACAAAGTTCTGGTTGAGAGATATTGAGTATCGTAGGAATATTTCCATTCTCTTCCCTCTCTGTATTTTAAAGAGCATCCACATAGAACTTCATATGCATTTTTGTGTATATATCTCCTAACATATGCACTATTTATACAGTTTTGACAAATATGATATATATTTTGCATTGCATTTTTTGCATGTGATTTTTGCAATGCAAAATACCCTAACAGAATGCATTTTTGTACATTTCTTTTACTAATATATACATTTTTATACGCGTTATTTGGTTGGAAATTCGAACAGCAAAATTTGGAGAAGTGCTAATTTCAAATGACAGCTGTGTTTTAGTTTACATATTGGTGTGCAAAATATAAATTTGGGAAGTTTGTCTTAAAAGATGAACCAAATGAATTTGTCCCCCATTATCTTTGCTTGCTCACTAACCAGAGTTTAAACCATGCATGGGGAAACTGAAGCCCTTCAGATGTTGTTCGACCCCAGTTTCCATCAGTTCCAGAGAGCATGGCCAGTAATCAGGGATGATGGGGCTGTAGTTCAACATCTGGAAGGCCATGCTTTGATTTAAACTAACAACGTTGAACCTAACAGGGAACTCTGGTTAGTTGAAAAGAAGAAGCAGATGCTTGCAAATTCCTCCCCACAGGTAATGAAGGAGCATGCAAAAGACTGAGGCTCACTCATGGAAGACTAAATCGTATTTTAGGGTTACATCCAAAGTGGTCTACTGGCTTGGATACCCAGTAAATTTGTAACAGAGATGAAAGTTGAACTTCCCCACCTCACAGCTCACTATCTTAACCTAGGGTGAGAAACCTTCGGCCTGGGAGGCAAAAGCAGCCAGTCAGGATTCTCTATACCAGGCATAGGCACACTCAGGCCCTCCAGATGTTTGGGACTACAATTCCCATCATCCCTAGCTAACAGGACCAGTGGTCAGGGATGATGGGAATTGTCGTCCCAAACATCTGGAGGACCAGAGTTTGCCTATGCCTGCTCTGTACGGTCCATGGGACTCTTGCCAGGTCACAGCCGCACCCACTCTGCCCAGGCCACACCCCTCATCATCCCTACTTCATTCAGTGCTTGAGTTTCTCTGCCTGGCTCTGACAACACCTCTTGGCTGCCTGGATGGAGTATAGAGAGGGTTGTGTGAATGTGTGTAGAACTTTGCTCACAGTTGCCTCTGCCACTGCCCACCACTGGCATGCCCCCCCCCCCGAAGGCTGCTCAGGTGGGTATATGGCCCTCTGTCTGAAGAGAGTTCTCCACGCTTGTCTTAAACACTATGCAACGTTAGCTAGATATTGCCTCAATGCTGAAAATGGTTAGCACTGTGTATCTGGTTGGACAGTATCCAAGATTTCTCTAAACCACTGTGCATGCATGATGACCTTTAAAAAGAAAAAATCTGGGCAAGTGGAGACAATGCAGATTTCTAAACACATTAATCAGACACAGCATAAACTGTTTTCTGAATTTACTTCCAACAGACAAAAGTATGTTGTTTTAAGAATAAAACAGAGTCAATGTTTCATGTGAGTTTTAACTACACAATGCTTTTTGTTTTTAGTCTTCCTTCATTCTCTTTAGTGTACAGAAAAGGGAGAACCGTATTGAATCGGCATCATTGACACACTGACATAGGACTTAAGTATGCTTACCCTAAGCTTGGGTTAAAATACTTTTCTGATCAGGATATTTTGATAAGGTGTGGGTTCTTCTTCCAAGCTAAATATGCAGCACTTTCAAGGTTTGATCCCTGAAGCCCTGTCCACAATCTCATTATGTTAAAGTATGGGGAGCAGGTTAGGGATGCGGGTGGCGCTGTGGGTAAAACCTCAGCGCCTAGGACTTGCCGATCGTCAGGTCGGCGGTTCGAATCCCCGCGGCGGGGTGCGCTCCCGTTGATCGGTCCCAGCGCCTGCCAACCTAGCAGTTCGAAAGCACCCCCGGGTGCAAGTAGATAAATAGGGACCGCTTACTAGCGGGAAGGTAAATGGCGTTTCCATGTGCTGCGCTGGCTCGCCAGATGCAGCTTGTCACGCTGGCCACGTGACCCGGAAGTGTCTTCGGACAGCGCTGGCCACCAGCCTCTTAAGCGAGATGGGCGCGCAACCCCAGAGTCGGACACGACTGGCCGTACGGGCAGGGGTACCTTTACCTTTACCTTTATGGGGAGCAGGTTATATATCAGATATATTTTCCTCCTCTTGGAAACCCATCAACAACTCCTAGGGATTGCCAAAGAACAATTCCTAAGGGTGCCAATAGTTAATTTAAAAGAAAACGGGAAAATATTCAGGACCAATGAATGGGAGTGACCCAAGTGACCTTACTGCTGGAATCCTGATGTCAATCTGTTACGCTGGGCTCTGACTTGCTCTGACCCAGGCCTCCTGATGAATGATGACCCCAGGTGAGCAAACACCCCACCTCAATCTGGCACTGAAATCCCTGGTGAACCTGGAATGGCCTCCCTGGGCTTGCCTCCAGGGGTCACTCTGGAGGTACATCAAGGTGGGCTCCTGACAAACCTCTGGCAGTGGAACTGCCAACTAAGTCAGAGGGGAATGTCAAGTCGTCCCCAGCCCTAAAGAGGATCTACACCAGAAGGTCCAAGCCCAAACAGCAGGTCATTGACAAAATACATGCCTGAGAGCCCAATGTTGCTGCACAACACCTGAGTAAAGGGCTCCTTGCAAGTACAGTGGTACCTCGGGTTACATACACTTCAGGTTACAGATTCTGCTAACCCAGAAATACTATCTTGGGTTAAGAACTTTGCTTCAGGATGAGAACAGAAATTGTGCTCCGGCGGCGCAGTGGCAGCAGGAGGCCCCATTAGCTAAAGTGGTGCTTCAGGTTAAGAACAGTTTCAGGTTAAGAACGGACCTCCGGAATGAATTAAGTACTTAACCCGAGGTACCACTGTAATGGCACTTGCAAGGAATAGTACCACTGTAATGGCACTCTTAGAGCAGATTCAAGCATCTGCAGTTGGTGTTGGGTGTGGTCTGGGGCAACAGGTTTCACTTAGGAATCTATCAATTGCTAGGAGCAATGCATGCAATTCAGCTTTCTATGCTGAACTTGACTTCTTTCTTTTCCTGCATGTCGTGAGGCAGCCCCAGATATTGTCCACTTGTTATCAAACTACCAGAACTATAAAGAGTAGACCAAAAAACAGGGCCATGTAAGGAGGCTTAAAAAGATAACGGTACCCCTGCCCGTATGGGCCAGTCTTGACAGACTCTGGGGTTGGTGTGCCCATCTCACTCAAGAGGCCGGGGGCCAGCGCTGTCCGGAGACACTTCCGGGTCACGTGGCCAGCGTGACAAAGCTGCATCCGGCGAGCCAGCGCAGCACATGGAAACGCCATTTACCTTCCCGCCAGTAAGCGGTCCCTATTTATCTACTTGCACCCGGGGGTGCTTTCAAACTGCTAGGTTGGCAGGCGCTGGGACCGAGCAGCGGGAGCGCACCCCGCCGCGGGGATTCAAACCGCCGACCTTTCGATCGGCAAGCCGTAGGCACTGAGGCTTTTACCCACAGCGCCACCCGCGTCCCGATGTAAGGAGGCTTAGGCTAGGCTAAAATATATCCCCCTATAGCACCTTTAACATGCATTTCCATGCTAGACAGAAGATGGCCAACAATACTTGCTCCCTTTTGCAATGAGCTTTCCAACAGGTCATTGTGAAAACAATCCTGAACTTCTTTTTAAAATGTTCATACAAATCAGCCTTCCTCAGCCTGATGTCTTCCTGATGTTTTGGACTACACCTCCCACTAGCCCCAGCCAGCACTGCATTCTTATTTTTATTCTTAATATTCTCCCCATCTGACTGGGTCACCCCAGTCACTCCGGGCAGCTTCCAACAAATTAAAACACAACGGCCAAAGGTCAGAGATGACAGAAGTCGCAGTCCAACAACACCTGAAATTTAGCAATGTTGAATTTTAACATGGTCTCTCACAAATTGTACTCCCCTCCCCAACCCGCCTTCCATCCGGTACCTTTGGAAGAGTCTTTCCATTTGCCATAAGGGTCACGAGTCCTGCACAGCAGACCAAGGCACTGGAACTGGAGAGGCCAGAACTTGGAGGGATGGTTCCTTCTACAAGGCAATTCATGCCGCTTGGACTGTCAAGACTGAAATGATCCTAAACAGCAAGGGGGAAATTACTAAAATTAATCAGTAAGCTCAGGCACACATTTTCAGTATAGAATAAGCAAAGAATGGCTCTTACATTAACACCGGAGCAGGACTGGCATAGTTTCTCACAGGGAAAATATAACATTTGAAGGCAATTTCCAGAACCAACCCTACCACGGATCCAGAACCAGGGGCTTAATGATGCGCGGGAGCCCTTAAGATACCACCTAGTTCTAGGGCAGTGTTTCCCAACCTTGTGCCTCCAGCTGTTTTTGGACTACAATTCCCATCATCCCTTGCCACTGGTCTTGCTAGTCAGGGATGATGGGAGTTGTAGTTCAAAAACAGCTGGAGGCACAAGGTTGGGAAACACTGTTCTAGGGAACTAGAGATAACATGCTGGACCAGCAGTAGGCCTGAGAGGGTCAGGTAGCATCACTGCAAAAAGATGTGACTACAATAGTCTGCTTTTGCCTTGCCCTTGCCCACCCCACCTCACTCCCAACCACTTAGGAGGTTGGTAGCTAAGGCTGACACTGCCAGTCCTTTATAACTTATCATTTAAAAGGGTACTATTGCTATAGCAGCGTTTCTTGTTATGTTAAAGTATACCTTCCATAAACCAGTTACAGTGGTACCTTGGGTTAAGTACTTAATTCGTTCCAGAGGTCCGTACTTAACCTGAAGCACCACTTTAGCTAATGGGGCCTCCTGCTGCTGCCGCGCTGTCGGAGCATGATTTCTGTTCTCATCCTGAAGCAAAGTTCTTAACCTGAGGTAATATTTCTGGGTTAGCAGAGTCTGTAACCTGAAGCGTATGTAACCCGAGGTATTACTGTATAGTGGTACCTCAGGTTAAGAACTTAATTCGTTCTGGAGGTCCATTCTTAACCTGAAACTCTTCTTAACCTGAAGCACCACTTTAGCTAATGGGGCCTCCCGCTGCCACCATGCCGCTGCTGCACAATTTCTGTTCTCATCCTGAAGCAAAGTTCTTAACCCAAGGTACTATTTCTGGGTTAGTGGAGTCTGTAACCTGAAGAGTCTCTAACCTGAAGCGTCTGTAACCCAAGGTACCACTGTACTCTCAATATTTCCTGAAAACACAGGTTATTTCCCAAACACCATGCTACCCATGGTTTCCTGTGTCCGCTCTTCTTCCAAACACTTTAGTGCTCCATTTATGCCTTGAGATGCAAAAACAGCCCAGTTCACTCCTTCTGGACGCCTCGTTTTATAGGTGCGGCTCTCACTGAATACAGACACTGATTCCCTAACTTTGCTGCAGGCAGTTGAGCCAAGATACCTGCACCACTACCTATAATCTTCCTTGTCCTGGGAACTGAGTGCCCCCCAAAGAGCCAGCCCCATGCCTTCTGCCTGCCATAAAGCTCAGATCTCCTACTCCCAATATAGGCAAGCCATTGCTGAGTGAGGGCGCCAATGTAATCTCTGTGTGCTCACTCAGTATTGGCAAATCACTGCTAAGCGAGGACATCAGGATATTCTTCTATGTTTCTCAACTACCCCTCTTTCCTGCTACCTCAAATAACTTACTAGAAATAGGAACTTAACAGGTGTTTGCCAGTACAACTTACAAGTAGCTAAGGAAAAATCCAAAGAAAGCCCACATCCACCTGTTCCTTGAACCATTTTTTTTTCAGTTATAGAGCAGCTATTTAGAGGCCCAAAGTATCACTGTATTCAGCCAGGGTAAGTCTATAAAAAGTGCTGCTTATATGAAGACTTGAGCAGAATGCTCTGCAAACCACTTCTACTTCAGTAAGAAATTTCAATATGGGGCTTTGAAAAGATGGTCGGTTTTTACTGAAACTGTAGTACATAGGCAGTTCCATTTTTCTATAGTGGCTTAAAGCCATCTTAAGTGGTCTGTGGCTCACCGTAGAAAGTAATCATTCTAAACTCCCAGACTCCTAATACAACATCAGCAGACAAGCTACTGGGCCAGCAACCTCATAAGCTAAAATATGCTAACAATTTCCCCTAAAGTCCACATATTGTCAATCAAAGACCTGTTTTAGCCAAGTGGAAGTTTTATGAGTTAGACCAGATGCCAAATGGGATGCCAATGCCTTCAAGTCAAATAGATATCAAATATATTATTCTTGTTGGTACAGATGGAGAAAGTATTAATAAATATCAGATATTATCACAGAGGTAGGGAATTGTGGCCAGCATTTAGAATTCTCACTACTAACTGGACAGAACACAGCACATAAGAAACACTTTTAATGGTACATCTGATTTTCCCCAGCAAAAAAATTATTGGCAGAATTTATTTGAAGTCGCTTTGCTTTTGATGACAACTAGCAAATCAGGGGTTTTAGAACAAACTGGTATGTTTTGAATATTTCTTCCACTGTTAAGACTCTTTCAAGTTGTTTAAAAATAAAATGTCTACAAAACATCTTACACCAAGAAACAGACCTATGCATAGAATTGCTCCATCAAAATTTTTACATGTCATGCTATGTCAATGTTATGCTATATATACACATACAGTGGTAGGCACAAACGTCCATGTTTTCCATTTAATTTCTAACAACTTGGCTTTATTATTATAATTATTATTTTTTAAGTTTGTATACTGCTCTTCATCTGACGATCTGAGGGTAGTTTTATCCATTTTTATTTTGAAGAAGGTTCTGCTGACATGGGCTTCCGAAGTGAGGTGGCTGGCACTTCCACAGGGCAATAAAAACTAAAAAAAGTGATGGGTTTTTTGGAAATGGAAACAGACTTGTGGATGCTACATTCTGTATGATGCAGCCAATTGTACATTTGCACAGTGATGCAATGAATGCACAGTCTCTCAGAGGCAGTTAATGGCAAGCAGTAGATGGAGTTGGGCTGTTGACCAAGTTAAATTCTTTGGTTAATTTAGCCCTGCTGAGACTATCGGGTCCAGTGAGAAGTAGCAGTTTACCGTAAGTGGCCCTACAAAGGAGTAATGCGATCAATTACAGCTGCATCAAATGAGCTGCTTCCCAGGCTACAGTAAATGAGAGACTGCAGGAGCATGCAAATTCCTTTTTTGTATATGTCGCTCTTCAGTCAGAAAGCAAATAGCAAAATAACACACATCCATCACCACTTTCAACATCCCAGTTAGCAATTGTGTGTCTTTTTCTTTCCATGTTTTGCAATCCTACTGGCGAATGAAGCAATCGCTTCTCCATTTTTTCCAATTATTATTATTTTCTCTCCCCCCACCCCTTGCTTCCTAGGAATCTCTCCTTCTGGGAGATGAAAGAAGACCTGGCGAAGAAATCTTTTAAATTCCTGGCCTCTCATTTTTGGGAGCCGTAAACACTTGCTCTGCAGAAGGTTGAAATATTTCCGATTCCTAGGAAAGAGCATCAGATTTTTTCACATTTCCACTGCAGATGGAACAGAAATTATTTTGGCCAATCACATATGACACAGGCATGGTGCCTTACTGACAATTTAAGACAAATTTCCAGGAGGCCTGAGGTTTTGGGAGCAATCGGTTCAGACTTTTGGCAACAGAAATCTGCTCCTCTTTTTGCAGTCCATGGATCAGGGAAGACAGGAAGAGAGAAAGGGGTGTTGGAAAAGGAGAGAGTAAAATATGGGGCTGTGGCCACTTCGGGTTCTCCACCAGAATGTCGCCCTCAAAAAATTAGTCCAGAGGGAATGTGGCCCTTGACTGGGGGAAAAAATGTTCTACTAAAGCACACTGCGAGTTCCTTTTCCATGTATCTATTTGCTTTGTGTTTGGTAGGTGGTCTGGCTTATCCTGACATGAAATATTAAATTAAGAAAAACATATTGGAAAGGCGAAAAGGATAAATGATATAGTACTAAACAACTAACTTTTGCCCAAGGTTTTACAAATTTCAGTGAGTGGATGAATTGGCCTGACTATTTTAGTTTCTCTCCTGGATCACAGGCTGAGATACTCTTTAGCATCCTTGAGACTGCAGTCCATTGCGGTGCTTTAAGGAAGACGGGGGGAAATTAGCTATGAAAATTGGCTATACTGAGAGGAATGGAAGACTTTGGCTATTATTTACTGTTTTGTAATAATAATAATAACAATAATAACAATAATAATAATTTTATTTATACCCCGCCCATCTGGCCAGGCCTCCCCAACCACTCTGGGCGGCCCCCAACAGAATATAAAAAAATGGATAAAAATCAAGCATTAAAAACTTCCCTAAACAGGGCTGCCTTCAGATGTCTTCTAAAAGTCAGATAGTTCTTTATTTCCTTGACATCTGATGGGAGGGTGTTCGACAGGGTGGGTGCCACTACCAAGAAGGCCCTCTGCCTGGTTCCCTGTAGCTTCACTTCTTGCAGTGAGGGAGCTGCCAGAAGGCCCTCGGAGTGGGACCTTAGTGTCTGGGATGGACGATGGGGGTGGAGACACTCCTTCAGGTATAGTGGGCCGAGGCTGTTGAGGGCTTTAAAGGTCAGCACCGACACTTTGAATTGTGCTCGGAAATGTACTGTAAATTATATGACATTCAGATGGACCATAGCTCACTGGTAGAGCATCTGCTTTGCAGAAGGTCGCAAGTTCAATCCCCAGCATCTACATATATATGTAGGGAGATATTTTGCTGATTTCAGTTTTTATGACAATACTGAGCTAGATGGAGAAAGGGTCTGACGAAGTCTAATGCAGCTTTCTACATTCCTAAACTTTGTTCAAGAACATTTGGCTAAAAGTGGCCAAGCCTATTCAGCAGAGGTGAAGAACTAGTTTTTCTTGGGCAGGTGCATTTTCTCAAGGGTAATGGAGGAGGTATACAATGGCAGTGGGCAGGGCCGCAGCACATGTGCGCGCACGCACACACACATAGCCTACCTCCCAAGTAAATGCATTGGATTGCAGCCTTGTTGCATTTAAAGGGGTTTATTCCATAGAGACATCACCTTGCCAACAAAGGTCCATATAGTTAAAGCTATGGTTTCCCCAGTAGTGATGTATGGAAGTGAGAGCTGGACCATAAAGAAGGCTGATCGCCGAAGAATTGATGCTTTTGAATTCTGGTGCTGGAGGAGACTCTTGAGAGTCCCATGGACTGCAAGAAGATCAAACCTATCCATTCTTAAGGAAATCAGCCCTGAGTGCTCACTGGAAGGACAGATCCTGAAGCTGAGGCTCCAATACTCTGGTCACCTCATGAGAAGAGAAGACTCCCTGGAAAAGACCCTGATGTTGGGAAAGATGGAGGGCACAAGGAGAAGGGGACGACAGAGGACGAGATGGTTGGATAGCGTTCTCGAAGCTACCAGCATGAGTTTGACCAAACTGAGGGAGGCAGTGGAATACAGGAGTGCCTGGCGTGCTCTGGTCCATGGGGTCACGAAGAGTCGGACACGACTAAACAACAACAACAACATTCCATAGTAAGTATGTTTAGGGTTTCAGTCTAAAAGGAACAGGGGAAAAGAATGGAAGGCAGGTCTAGCAGTGGTTATTACCATGGTAGCTAAGTGGAACCCCCATGCTCAGAAGTTTCATATGGTGAGGAAAAACAGAGATAGCGGCCATCTTCATCAACTGTTTAACAGCACCTGCTGTTAGCAGGCTTGGAGCCAGCAGGCAATATAATGGAGCAACTGTAAGGGCCCACTCTCACTGGGCCCGCTGCCATAACTACTACCACCACCACTGCTGCGGCCTGCCCAGCAAAAACAAGAGGTGGCACTCATGGGAGCTGTGAGCCTACACTCACCAGCTGGCGGGGCCGGTGAATTGCACCACTTGCGATGCAGACCAGGGGCATATAAATCATATGCAGTGGTACCTCGGATTAAGTACTTAATTCGTTCTTAACCTGAAGCACCACTTTAACTAATGGGGCCTCCTGCTGCCGCCGGAGCACGATTTCTGTTCTCATCCTGAAGCAAAGTTCTTAACCTGAGGTACTATTTCTGGGTTAGCGGAGTCTGTAACCTGAAACGTCTGTAACCTGAAGTGTATGTAACCCAAGGTACCACTGTATAGCAAAGCTTTTTAATGTTTAATGTTCTGTTATGTTTTTATATATGTTGAAAACTACCCAGAGTGGCTGGAGTGATGGGCAAGATACAAATGAAGAAGAAGAAGAAGAAGAAGAAGAAGAAGAAGAAGAAGAAGAAGAAGAAGAAGAAGAAAAGGAGGAGGCGGCCTGGGCGATGTATCAATACATTGTCCAGGACTGGTTTGAGGGCCAGAGCACAATGGCGCCTTCACCCAGCAGTATATTGCGAGAGAGGCTTGCCTGTTTCCCCTCCCCAGCTGAGACAGCCCCAGTGCTCCTGCCGCTCACAGGCATAGCTGTGAGCAACTTTACCCTTTTCTTGTGAGGAATCCTATTTGGAATGAGGGAATTTCCCTTTAAAAAAGGGAACAGTTATGCTCACAGATGAGTGGGCAGAGCATCGGGGCTCCTTTAACTGCAGAGAGCGCCAGTTTCCTCACAGTTTCACAGAGCCCTCACCCCGCCACCGGCTCACGGTGCCTCGAAGATATAGCTTGTTTCTCCATATATCGCTGGTGAAACTGCCGCTGCTCCTGAGTCCCTCTGCTAGCAAAGCTCGCTGGAGGAAGAAACTCTTAGCAGACACTGATAGCAGAGGGACTCAGAGTTGTGGTGGTTTCACCAGGGATATACCGCTGAGTGAAGCCGACATCGCGATGTTATGGCTACTAATGTTGTAATCTTGGGAACAAAAGTGGGTATTAGTAAAGAAGTTGACAAGAACTCGGCACAGGAACCTCTTCCAACTGAACAAATTGAAAAATTTGAGAAGGAGAATCATGTTGTGATTAAAGTGATGAGAGGGGGAGCCGTAACCCTACAGAGGCAAATGGTGGACTACAATTTGAGGCCTTACATGATGGCAACTAGGAGAAGTAAATTTTTGGAGATGGAAGCCTGGATTGGTTTGGAAAATGAAAGATGGAGAGATCACCCTATGTGGAGATCAAATGACCTTTGGGATACAAATCTGAGCCAGGTAGAGGTTGGAGCTTTGGGGGCCTTCGGATTTGAAAGGAGTGTGAAACAAGATTTGGAATATCCTATAGGCCCTATTTTTAACTATGGAAGTTTGGCAGGAAGGAATATGGTTACCGTTGGGTTGGAGCTTCCCCGAGATCTGGTTTTCAACACCAAAGATTATCAAAAAGACCGGCAGAGGGGATATGAAAGAGACTTAGGAGCCTCAGACTTAAGATCTCCGGGTTGATGGTTTTTCGAGATTGATGGAACTATTGCCAGGGGCCGAAACCGGGGAGGGGATCTGGTGGAAGAAAATTGGGAATTTAAAGTGCATATAACATAATTTGTTTTTTCTTTTCTTTTAATGAGAGATGGGAAAATCGTGGAATGGAATCTTTTTTGATCCTAGGGGAAACGTCTTAAGAATAAGTACAGATATATAAGTTTTAATGAGAAATAAGATTAAATAAAGTAAAAGTGGATGGTTATTTGGTGAAAGAAAGAATGGAAAATTATAGTATATTAAGATAAGATATAAGGATAAAAATAAGATGAAGGATTTGCTGAAATATCTATATGAATTAGAATACAAAGAGGGGAATTATAGTATGCTAAGTTAAATTATTAGGATAAAAACAAGGTTGGAAGGATTTGCTGGAATATCTAATTGAATTAGAATACAAAAATGGGAGGCGTGAGGAAGTCAAGGAAATAAGTGAATGTAAGTAAGTGAGTTAAAGGTTTGACTTGTTTTTTTCACTTCTTTTTTCTGTTTTGTGATGATGTTTTTTCATTATTTTTTTCTTTTTATATGTACTGTTTTTTCTGTTTTTTCTTCAATTGTTTTCTTTTTATATTTTTTTTCCGTAACCTTTAAAATCCTAATAAAAATTCATTTAAAAAAAAAAAAAAGAGGCCGACATCGCGGTCTGCTCCTTATACCGGTCCTGGGTGATATATCAATATATCGCCCAGGCCTACCCACCAAGGGTAGCCTGTTTGTCCCCTTCGAAAAAACAAACAAACCCAGACCTGAATGAAATAGAATGGTGGTCTGGTCCAGCAAAGTAAGATCCACATGCTCTTATAAACTTGTAACTAAAGGTGAGGATTTCCAAGAGAAAGTTTGCGATCTCTGCAAAGTCTGATTTATTTTAAAACGTTATCCTCCCCCACACCCTGACATCATTCCAGTATTAGACAGTTCTTGCGGAATTCTTGCAGCACCCACAGAAAATAGCTCTAGTTCAACACGTCCTAATCACCACCACAAATGACCCACATAAAAATTCCCTTTCTTAGACACACAAACAAACTATTAGCTCAAGCACTATCGCTGCCAACCACTTCCACACAGAACATCAGAAGACAAGACTGAGAGGCAGGGGAGAAATCTAAGTCATATATTTAACTAGGAACTCATCGGCAGAATTGCCTTGAAAGGGAATCACACTTGCAAACCTATCACGCAATGTTTAACATTGGGAGGGTGGGGGAGAAGAGGAGGGTGCCTGGCTCCAGTTTCAGAACTGAACGTGGATTTTACCAAGCTTTGCAGCACTCCTCTTCCAAAAGGATAGTATGTTCACTTTAATATAAACACGTTTATGTCCTTGGGTTCTCTTGCAACTTCCAGCTGAATAATGTTTTGCTTAAGGGGTTTTGTGTTTGCACTTACTTTCTTTTTAACGTTTTATATGCATCACCTTCTTTATAGGGGACTCTGTTCAGCATGCACAAATCTCCCCCAAATTTTATTTCCCCCTTGGAGCCAGGAAACAATCTGGAGTTTACTGTCTCTCTGGGCCCCTATACAGGTTACCTGATAGAATGTGGTTTTGCAATAAATCACTGGCTGATGTGCAAGCCCTTGAATACAGATGCATGCTGCTTCATTTAACTTAACGATCTTTAACTCAAGTACAGTATATGCCATTTACCTACTGTATTTTTATCTTACCTTTTAGACAATTATTGTCTCCCAAAGCAGCGCACACCAATAAAAGAGAGAGAGAGAGACCCTAACATGAGGTTCACAACCAAAACAACAAGGCACACAAGGAACGGCAAGTAGAGAGGAAAGGTAGAGGAGGAAGATTGATTTTTCAAGGCCAGAACCAAGTGGTGAGCTATAAGCAGGCACAACTGGGGAACAGGCTGAATGTCCCTTAATGATACTTGTCTATGAGGAAATGTAACCCTCAGGCCGAAAAAGAGTTCTTGTCCCTGGTACAGGGTATTACTGCAAGTAATATGGTTATTAGCCCCCATTCCCCAACTCTGCCCACCTGTAATTTCACTAATTTCAGTGGGTTAACCCAGGATTTCCAGGTTACAATGTGGAGTTAAAATTAGAGAAATATTGATCATATTCCTATGTCACACTTTTATTAATCTACTCTACTCTTGGAGCTCTGAAAAAATCTTTCAAAAACTCACAGCAAGGAGAAACATTTTAATGCCTGAAAACGTGAAACAAGAGACCATAAATTCTGAAAGAGTTTTGTAGCCATGGTGCTTTATCGGTGTAAATAAATCTAACTATAATGCATTTTAAATGATTTAATTAATACTTTGTTGTATTGTGTTATTTTTTTTTTTAAAAAAAACACTTTAAATGATGCACATACCCAAAAAACACACAACTTACTACAATGATGCATACTGAATTTGTTTTACCTCAATTCCTTTGACTCCACACAGAAAGTAGTTGTGCCACAAAGGTTCCGTTTGATTAATTTGAATGTTGTTGGCATTTGTAGTAAAATCCCTGGAAAATATAAACATACGGGAAAAACATTAAAAGTCCATCAACGTAGGTTTAGTGCTTTTAAAAATATAAACGACCTGCTGCTGCCATCTGCTGGCTAAGGAGCGACACATTCTTTTCTTTTCTTTTTGCCAAAGGTTTTGCCAAGGGCCTGTCAAACATTATTTCTTCATCTCGCCCCACTCTGCCTCTCAAGATGCTGGCCAGAGAGAGATGGGGAGCAGGCCACAGGTTTGTGCCAGCTCACTTTCTAACACCCTCCCTGCTCTCGGTACCAGGTGGAGTGGTAAGCATGCCTAATCTGCATTCATGTTCATCACATGGACTCCCAATTTGGGGTGCCCCACACCATGTATAAGGGATGCGGGTAGCAATGTGGGGTTAAACCACAGAGCCTAGGACTTGCCGATCAGAAGGTCGGCGGTTCGAATCCCCGCAACGGCGTGAGCTCCCGTTGCTTGGTCCCTGCTCCTGCCAACCTAGCAGTTCGAAAGCACATCAAAGGGCAAGTAGATAAATAGGTACTGCTCCAGCGGGAAGGTAAACAGCGTTTCCGTTGGCTGCTCTGGTTTCACCAGAAGCGGCTTAGTCATGCTGGCCACATGACCCAGAAGCTGTACGCTGGCTCCCTCGGCCAATAAAGCGAGATGAGCGCCGCAACCTGAGTCGGTCACGACTGGACCTAATGGTCAGGGGTCCCTTTACCTTTACCTTACACCATGTACTCTGAGGGACAGAGGGCAACTCCAGATTGTCTCTGTTTTGTGGAATATTATTTTGTTGAAAACATATAGTTTTGCTCAACCGAACTGCCCTAGTGTGGTGATGGAGACCCTCAGGCCCAGAGGCCAAATGCAGCTCTCTAGGTCGGTCGGTCAGTCTGGAGTCTGCTTGGCCAACACACTTTCCTGAGCAACACCCAGTGGTGACTAGTGCCCACTAGGGCTGGTAGGGCAGAGAGCAGAGAGCCTGGCCATTGGGGGAGTCAGAGCCAATGAAAGGAAGAGCCAACTAATCCTGGCTTTGACCCCCATCCTCTTTCCTACTGAGTTCTACAAGGGCAGGCATAGGCAAACTCCGGCCCTCCAGAGGTTTGGGACTACAATTCCCATCATCCCTGACCACTGGTCCTGTTAGCTAGGGATGATGGGAATTGTAGCCCCAGACATCTGGAGGGCCGGAGTTTGCCTATGCCTGTACAAGGGCTAATGAAGAGAATGCTGGCAGGCTGTTCCAACCCTAGGACTGGTTTTAGCTAAGGTTAAGGTAGACTGAGGGGGGGGGTGACTGAGAGAGGGGCAATGCCCCAGTAACGGAATATACCAGCCCTGCTTTGCATCCACCTGTTCTCGCCTGGCTGTAGTGTGCCCTAGAATAGGCATAGGCAAACTCGGCCCTCCAGATGTTTTGGGACTACAACTCCCATCATCCCTGACCACTGGTCCTGTTAGCTAGGGATGATGGGAGTTGTAGTCCCAAAACATCTGGAGGGCCGAGTTTGGGGATGCCTGTCCTAGAACTCTGATCATGCTTCTTGGTTGCCTGAATTGAGGGTTGAGGGGTATGCCACCAAGGGACAGCTGGCCCCTGGAAGGTTCTCCAAAAAAGGATGTGGCCCTTGGGCTGAAAAACCAATCCACTTTTTAAAAAGGATTGGGTTCTGTGGTTTGGAAAGTGTCGGTGAAATGCACTGAAAAGCGTGGGACAAAGGAATGCTTAACGAGAAGATGCAGAACAGCGCACAAGCATATCAGGATGAATGCTCACTGTTGTATAACCTTCCCGCAAACAAATGCTCTGTAGGGACTGGACATGGTACAATAATAATAATAATAATAATAATAAATTTTTATCTATACCCCGCCCTCCCCAGCCAAGACCGGGCTCAGGGGAGCTAACAACCAATAATAAAAACAAGTTGATTAAAATACAATTTAAAAGATTAAGATACAACATTAAAACATTAGGGTGCAATCTCTTCACAGGAGGAGAAAGGAAAAAGAAAGAGGGGGAGGGAATCAAACTGATTCCAAGCCAAAGGCCAGGTGGAACAACTCTGTCTTACAGGCCCTGCAGAAAGAAATCAGATCCCGCAGGGCCCTGGTCTCATGAAACAGAGCATTCCACCAGGCCGGAGCCAATGTTGAGAAGGCCCTGGCTCTGGTTGAGGCTAATCTAACTTCCTTAGGGCCTGGGACCTCTAGGGTGTTGCTATATATGGACCTTAAGGTCCTCCGCGGGGCATACCAGGAGAGGTGGTCCTGTAGGTACAAGGGTCCTAGGCCGTGAAGGGCTTTAAAGGACTTTAAAATAACTATTCTAGGTAGGAAAAAAGAACACCCAGGCAGACCCTAAGGTCTATTTTACAAACCAGACTTGTTTCCATGTTTTCTTAAAATTCATCAGGCAATTCAGATGAATAATACCACAAAAAGGAGAAGTTACTGTTGGTAGAAATCACTCTTTGTGCTACAAGTTCGTATTGTTTGCCGGAGAAAATAAATATGCAGTCTGCTGCTTCCCCTTTTCTCTCCTCCCTCCAAATAAACAGGGATCCTGTTTCCTCTGTGCATGCCTTTCTTTTAAAAGCTCAAAAACCAAACAATAAACAAAACAGGGATAATTATATGGTATCGCTGGCTGCCCCACGGAATTAAATGTTACAAGTTGGGTGTGCAGACCACTGAAATTATTTGCAGCCTTTTCAAACCAAAAGACTGAAAGAAATGTTGGCATCTATGCTGGCACATGATATTCAGATATCCATCCTCACAAGACAGCCAGGCACAATGCAATATAACTGTGACAAATGAGTAAATGGGGAAACTCTTTGCAAAGAACAGAAAATTGACACTTCCATTCTATCCTGGAAATTATCAACACAATAATCTTATTATGGAGTTGTCTGAGGCAACTTTTCTGCAATTCAGGTGCGGAGAATTTTAAAATCCAGTGTTATGAATAAAGACTCCATTCTTATTTTTAGAATAATAATTTGACTTGTACAGACAATCAAAATAGCCCAAGAGGAGATCTCACTTAGGTGTAGTTTGGTCCTCTGTACTGTATTATGCTGTAACACAAGGGTTGGGAACCTCCAGCCCATGAGCCAAATTTGGCCCACGAGGCAGTTTTCCTCAAACTACATCCCCTGCCAAGCATTTAGGAACACTTAAGACATAAGGTGCTTCCGTTTCAAGAGAAAGGTGTGCATGTTCTGCTACATACAAGGAAAACACAAATCACTCTGCAAGAAAGTATTAGAGAATTCCAAATAATTTGCTCATATACGTACAAACACAGAATTTGGCAGATCTAGCTGAAAGGCACCACATGGATATCTGCACTGATCATTACAATGCATCCCTAATTATTATTATTGTATAATTGTGTAATTATTGTATAATCTTAGTCTTTCACTGCCAGCAGCTGTGGTTAGGGTGGTGTTTAGGAGGTACAGTGGAACTTCGGGTTAAGAACTTAATTCGTTCCGGAGGTCCGTTCTTAACCTGAAACTGTTCTTAACCTGAAGCACCACTTTAGCTAACGGGGCATCCCGCTGCCGCCGCGCCGCCGCCACACAATTTCTGTTCTCATCCTGAAGCAAAGTTCTTAACCCGAGGTACTATTTCTGGGTTAGTGGAGTCTGTAACCTGAAGCGTCTGTAACCTGAAGCATTTGTAACCCGAGGTACCACTGTATATAAGACCTCACTCTGGTGTTGCTAGAAACACCAGAGTTCTCTGGCTCCCAGTTCCTGGATCAAGTTTTATAGACTTGCAGAATTATACCTATATCACTTCCCTGTGATATTGACCTTGGCCTAGTCTTTGTATTATACATTTAAAGCAATATTATCCTACTTTAAACAGTCATAGCTTCCCCTAAAGAGAGTGTACTTTTGTTAAGGGTGCCAAAAGTTGTTAGGAGACATGATCATTTAGAGTAGTATGATACTGTTTTAAACGTACAGTACAGATGTCCCTGTGTCATAGAATCATAGAGTTATAGAGTTGGAAGGGAGCATGAAGATCATTCATTCCCCTGCAATCATTTGCCCAACGTGGGGCTCAAACCCACAACCCTGAGATTAAGAGACCCATGCTCTACCGACTGAGCTATCCACAGGGCTAATCTGATCCTCTATTCTTGACCTTGGTTTGTTTGGACTGTGCTGCATCTGTAATCCAGTCCTCATTGGTGAGCACTTTGCTGATGTCCAATCTCCTGTAACTTGGACACTTGCTCCCAGAATAGCCCTTCTACCTTGCCATGAAATATTTGCTTGTCCAAATTTGCTTCTTTTTCTGTTCCTTTCCCATCCCATTTTTCTTTATATTGTGTCTATCAGAATGCAAGCTTGAAGGCATTGGGTATCTTGCTTTTTTTTTTTTTTTTGAAAAGTTTTTATTATTAAAATAATTCGGCATTAATACACACATATTACGAATATACAAGCATACATTTTATACAATCCTTAAAAATGTTCAAACATACCTACACTCAATCCCACAGATAATTCCTTTTCCCATCACCATCCACCACCCCTCACCCAACCTTTGTGTTAGACTTCCAATCTACTCAATTGCAATTTCTTTCCACTTCTATTACTTTCTTTCACACACCTTTAACCTAATATCACGCTTCTTTTTCTGTTACACATTGTTATCCATCTTATTTAGTATTTCAGTATTTATAACGGAACTTGTTTATTCTAACAGGAGTTCCGATTTTTCAATATGGTTTTGCAAGTATCCTTTAAACACCTTCCAGTCCCTGTCTATCTTCTCTTTTGAGATCCTTCCAATTTCTCCCATTGTTTTGGATATATTGTAATACTCCAATAATTTGGCAAGCCACTCTGTTTTTGTCGGTATAATACCACTTTTCCAATTTTTCGCAATCAATAGCCTTGCGGCTACTGTTGCGTATAAATATAATATCTTGTCCTCTTCCTTTAGACTTCCTGGTACTATTCTCAATAGAAAACCTTCTGGTGTTTTCCTAAATGAATATCTGAACATTTTTTTCATTTCGTTATATATTGTTTCCCAAAATTGTTTGATGTTTAAACAATTCCACCATATATGCATCATAGTACCTTTTCTTGCTTTTTAATCATTGTACAGTGCCTAGGAAACTTTAGGTATAATCGTAACAGCAACAATAATTGAAATAACAAGAACACTTACGAGTACAAAGGGTTTGTATTGGCCAGATGGATAGCTGGAGTGTTTAGAGGTTCAGCAGCTATAAGTATATCTTGCTCTATGGCCATTGGGAGCACAGCATATCCACAATAATCTATATGTTCACCTACCAAACAAAAAAGAATATTAACAACGTTTTAAAATAGTCTGGGACGCATCAGCAACAGCAGAATAATCCCTTTTAAAAGAAGGATAGTTTTTACACAAGCCAGAGAAATTCTATCAAATATACTGGGGTATATAATTTATATACTGGTCCAGATCAGATGTAATGGGAAACAATTATTTTCTATTATGACACTAACAAACTGCACACAGAGTCTTCTCACACAGTCTCCCCCTCCCCACTCCTCATGCACACAAAGAAATCAGAAATGTATGTTTCTGATGTTCAAAAAACAGTAGTTCACCATGACACCCTAACTGAGGAAACAGTGGTTGTTTAAACTACAATTAGTGAAAACAAGCCAAAATCAGATGAAAAAAGAAACGTTCTCAATGCATCTCAGTGGCAGAGCACATACTGTATTTTTCGCTCCATAGAACGCACCTTGTTTTAGAGGGGGAGAACAAGGAAAAAAAATCTCCCCCTCTCTGCCCATCGCCCCTTCAGCGAAGCAGCAGGAGAAACGGAGCCCCTTCCATTTCTCCTCCCGCTTGGCTGAAGGGGTGCTGCACAGCTCTCACTCTCTGCTGAAGCCAGGAGAGTCTTGCTCTCCTGGCTTCAGCGAAAGGAACCTGAAGCTTGCGGAGCACAGCGGGAACTCGCGCTGCGCTCCAAAGGCTTCAGGCGGCTATCCTTCTCACTCTCCAGGCTTCAGCAAAAGCAACACGAAGCCTCCGGAGGCTTCGTGTTGCTATTGCTGAAGCCAAGGAGCCTGCATTCGCTCCATAGGACGCACACACATTTCCCCTTAAATTTTGGCGGGGGGAAAGTGTGTCCTATGGAGCGAAAAATACGGTAGTTTATCTCCATTTAAAGCAGGACAGGTGACTTTGTGGCCCTTAAGATATTATTGGACTCTAGTGAGCATGGAAAATGGTCAAAGATGATGGGAATGGGAGTGCCACAGGTTCCTCAGACCAATATAATAATGCATAATAGGTAGCAGGACTGGGAAAGACCTCGGCCTGTAATCTTTGAGAACTGAGGCCAGTATGAGGAAGTTTCATCTTTTCATATATTACATCAAGAGGCTGTGATCCAGTGACATAGCCCATGCTTTGCAATGCAGAAGGTCCCAGATTCTGTCTCTGGTACCAAAAGGGCTTGGATTAGGACTGGGAAGGGTCCCAATCTGGTGGGCTTGACAGCTGCTGCAAGTCAGAGTAGACAACACTGGGCTATCTGAGGAAAAAGGTAAACCTGTACAGATTAGTTTCAAAAACGAAGGCACAAAATTGCTGAGCATCCTGCACCTCTGGCAAGTTCCATCTTTAGATGTAACAGTGTGGAAATTGCAAAAGCAGAGGAAATAAGATGTGGTACCTGAAAGCATGCTTCTATGCATGTGCTTCCACGTATGTACACATGAGTTTATGCATATTAGCCACTGAATTCATATTAACCCCAGTATGTATTCTTTTACCTATTAAGTTGACTCGCCCTGGTGCCCGAGCATAAAACTTGGGAGTTGATTTAAATTTAGAGATGAACATCTTCTTCAGCTTCAGCAATCTGGAAAATCAGGTTGGCACATTGAAGATTAATTTTGCTTTGGTTTTATTTGTTGTGTTGTTTTGATTTTAACTGTGATCTTGTGCACCGCACAGGTATGTATTACAATGCAGTATATCAATTGAATGAGTAACAAAGATGTAGCACCTTTAGAGAACCAACATAAATTCAAGGAATAACATCCAACAGGTATCCAAGGCTAGCTTAACATGAAGGGGCAGCAGTTTTTGTACACTGATGAAGTTTTACCCATTTATGCATAACAGGGTTTTCATTTCTGTTAATTATCAAGAGGGAATGTATATGTCAGGGGGGAAGCAGCCTCCCCCCAACCTGGTGCCCTCCAGATGTTTCAGAAAATTTCTCATCATCCCTGGCTGGAGCCAATGGGAGTTATATCCCACAACATCTGGAAAGAACCACGTCATAGGAGGCTGTAGGTAAAGGTAAAGAAACCCCTGACCATTAGGTCCAGTCGTGGCCGACTCTGGGGTTGCGGCACTCATCTCGCTTTATTGGCTGAGGGAGCCGGCATAGAGCTTCTGGGTCATGTGGCTAGCATGACTAAGCCACTTCTGGCGAACCAGAGCAGCGCACGGAAACGGCGTTTACCTTCCTGCCGGAGCGGTACCTATTTATCTACTTGCGCTTTGACGTGCTTTCCCCGCGATGGGGTGAGCTCCCGTTGCTCGGTCCCTGCTCCTGCCAACCTAGCAGTTCGAAAACACGTCAAAGTGCAAGTAGATAAATAGGTACCGCTTCGGTGGGAAGGTAAACGGCATTTCCGTGTGCTGCTCTGGTTCACCAGAAGCGGCTTAGTCATGCTGGCCACATGACTCGGAAGCTGTACGCCAGCTCCCTCAGCCAATAAAGCGAGATGAGCGCCACAACCCCAGAGTCGGCCACGACTGGACCTAATGGTCAGGGGTCCCTTTACCTTTACTTTATCTAGTTTAGCACTGTCTGCACTGACTGGCAGTAGCTCTCAAGAAATTCAGACAGCTGTGTTTCCCAGCCCTACAGAGAAATGTCAGGGACTGAAGCCGAGGCCAGCATGTGTTCTTCCGCTGAGCCATGGGTGTAGCCAAGGGGGAACGGGGAGCAGCTGACCCCCTAAATCAATCAAAATCAATACAAATCTGAGGTTCTGCCCCCCTACCGAAAGCCTGTCCCCCCCCAACAAAAATCCTGGCTACATCCATGCACTGAGCAATGACCTTTTTGCTATTTTCTCAGTCCAACCTACTTGTTGTTGTGAGGAACAAGAAGGGGAAGACTCATGTAAGCCACCTTTTGCTCCATGGAAGAAAGGTAGCATGCAAACCCAATAAATAAAAATACTGGAATACAGGGACATGTTGTATTGGTTGCAGGGGGAAGTGTTATGGACTCCAATCCTACGTACATTTACCTTGGAATAAACACCATCAAACAAATGGGACTGATTTCCAAGTAAACATACACAGCACCAGTGATTATTTTTTTCTAAAAAAAAATGTTGAGGGGGTACTCTCATTTTCCTACTCATATTGAAATACTGCCCCTCAATGAGGCCAAACTTAGATTAGATTCACAAAATGACTAGGGGTATGTGTACCCCCGGGACACGGGTGGCACTGTGAGTTAAACCACAGAGCCTAGGACTTGCTGATCAGAAGGTCAGAAGGTCGGCGGTTCGAATTCCCGCGACGGGGTGAGCTCCTGTTGCTCGGTCCCTGCTCCTGCCAACCTAGCAGTTCGAAAGCACGCCAAAGTGCAATTAGATAAATAGGCGTTTCCGTGTGCTTCTCTGGTTCGCCAGAAGCGACTTAGTCATGCTGGTCACATGACCCGGAAGCTGTAGCCTGGCTCCCTCGGCCAATAAAGCGAGATGAGCGCCGCAGCCCCAGAGTCGGTCATGACTGGACCTAATGGTCAGGGTTCCCTTTACCTTTACCTTATGTGTACCCCCAGGAAAATGGCACTGCGCAGCATATATACATATATATATATATGGGGTGTATGAATGAGAATGACAAAAAATAATGAATCCCCCAGGTTCATGTTAAACGTGTGTCCCAGGTCTGAAAACATGGATCTGGAACATAACCTTAACAGTGCTGAAGGTTGAAGGTGGGGCATTCAACAGGATGGGCGTTTGGAAACACAATTTCTTAAACATCCTTTTTGTCTAAAGCATAAATATCTTGGTTTTGTATTTTTTAAAAATCCCGTCGTGATGTTCCTTGCTGTATGGCAGCGACTCCTGCTTATTGCTGGATAGGGTAAACAAAAAAAACCGATGAAAGATCTGGAGATCGGCTGTAGGAAAGACAATCACGCACCTGGGTTCCTCTGCCAGCTGGATCGAGAGGGTGGGAGGGAGATTCGCGGCCATGGTTTGCTCCTTGCGAGTTGGCGCGCACCAGGGCAAAGGAAAGCGGCTGGAGGTTTTCTCTTTTCTAGCTACTTTGCAAAGCCCAAAGGCTCAGATCCTGGAGTACGTAAGCTGCTTCCTTCCGGCATTACGGGGGCGGAGGAGGGGAGAGAGAAATCAGCTGCAAACGTCCAGCCGCGGCTGCATTTCCTCTTTGTATTCCCCGCCCAGGTCCACCGTATAGGCAGCGCTTGTGCAAACAACTCGCTTGAGCAAATAAAAACTCAGCAAGTTATGATCCTCTTGCAGCCAGATTTAGTACGTTATCCTAGCTCAACCAGGCGAGGGAGGAGGAGGAATCTAGTTGCTGGATCTCTGGCGCCTCCCCTATCGGGAAGACTTGTCTATAAGCACCCACGTGCGCCACTTATGGAAATAAGGACTTCCCTTAACTTCAAATAGGGTTTATTCACACGGGGGATGGCGGGGAGGCAATCAGCAATACAATCCTGTACAGTATAAGCTTACTTTGAAGTAAATGTCACTGTCTCAACGCATGATGTGTGGAATTCAGTGTCACAAGATGTGGCAATGGCTTTCAACAAATGTATTCATACTTAAAATATTTAAAATCGCAGTGAATGTGTATGGTATAGTTTACCGAGACAATTTCTAGATACGTGTGTGTATATATATATTGTTTCATATATATATATATATATATATATATATATATATATATATATATATATTGTTTCATAATTTGTATTCATGTTTGCATCGTCATACTCTTCATTTTTTAAAGAAGTTTTAAAACTTAGAAGTTTTAATTGTATTGGTTTATTACTGATGTGTTTGTTGCTCTGGACTCCTTTAGAGGGTGGGCAGGGTATAAATTTAATAAATAAAGAAATCTAAAATCATAGCTTGTTCTATGTTTATAGTCCATATATAGCGGAAAATTATCAACTGTTTCTAATCTGCCTTCTGTGATAGGAATTTTATGGTCTTAGATATATGGTAATGTTCATAACCGCACATACATAGATCAGCACAGGTAGACCAGCCTGGAACCATTTTGATTCCTAAACTGACCAAATGTTTTCTCTGCAAGGTCAAACTGGAAAAGTCTCCCCATTGTCTCTTTACTCACAAATCCTGTCTTAAGGACACATTTAAGATATGAATAGGGTGTGAGCCTGTGACCTGGCCCAGGAACTAAGTATTTTACCACTACAAAAGAATGGCCAGGCTCCCAAGGCAATCCAATCAAGTAACCTGCCAGACAGGAGATAATCAGCGACAGGAGAAAAACAACAAGCAAATGTTCTGTTTTAGACAGCTTTTTTTTCTGTGAAGGTGTGATGAATCTGGGGGGTGGTCTTAGGTTACACCCCTCACGTGATGTATGTATGATGTTTCTGGGGGGTGGTCTTGATCTACAGGATGGGAATTTCAAAAGTCTTTATAAGCCCTTGCACAGCATTTTTCTGGGTCCTCCTCCTTTCCTGTGTGTGAGGGGAGCACCCTGTTGCAATAGATCAATAAAGATCAAGCTTACTAGCTGCTTTGCTTCTCAGTATTCTCTGGTTGGCCTCTGTTATTTTCTCCTACCAATAGGGAACCTGTGTAAGGACTCTATATGGGCTCTTGGATACCCCATAAGGGGAAAGGGCATATTTTTATTTACAACACTTCTCTAAATCTCATATGTTAATTTTAGACTACTAATGATATCTCAACATTTATGATAACCACTAATTTAGGTGGCATTAAAAAGGGATTAAAAATGGGACGCGGGTGGTGCTGTGGGTTAAACCACAGAGCCTAGGACTTGCCGACCAAAAGGTCGGTGGTTCGAATCCCCGCAACGGGGTGAGCTCCTGTTGCTTGGTCCCTGCTCCTGGACTGGACCTAATGGTCAGGGGTCCCTTTACCATTACCTAAAAGGGGATTAGAAAATGAACGGACAACAAGTTTATGGCAAGGGCCATAGCTCAGTGGTAGAGCCATCTGTCCCAGGTTCAGTCCCCAGCATTTCCAGGTAGGACACTTAATGTCTCCGGCCTGAAATTCTGGAGAGCTGCTGCCAGTCAGAGTGGACAATACTGAGCTAGATGGACCAATTGCTTGATTCAGTATAAGACAGCTTCCTGTGTTCCTAGTCATGATAGCTGAACGAAACTGCCAGCATCAGAAACAGTCTGCCACTTTAGATTAGTTGCTAGGGAGTAACAGCAGAAAAGTGATATAAACTTCAAGGTTTGCTAATGAGTTTTCCAGAGAAATCTGTTGGGCCACCCGGGAAGTGGACAATGTGGATCTTTTGACTGATCCAGCAAGGCTCTTAGTAGAACTTCCTTCCAATTACAGATAGGTAGCCGTGTTGGTCTGCCATAGTCAAAACAAAAAATTCCTTCCAGTAGCACCTTAAAGACCAACTAAGTTAGTTCTAGGTTTCAGTGTATCTGAAGAAGTGTGCATGCACACGAAAGCTCATACCTAGAACTAACTTAGTTGGTCTTTAAGGTGCTACTGGAAGGAATTTTTTGTTTTTACTTCCAATTAAGCATTTTAGAATCACATCTTAAAACTGCTTGAGATGGCCTGATGTACTCTAACATCAAAAGATGTTGACATTTTAAAATCAGTAGAAATAATTCCAACGAGGACCAGGCTGAAACAGTATAAGCATAGGGTACCTGTTCAGATCTTCATTTGTCATGCTTTGACCAAACACATACCAAAGATGATTTGTAAAAAAACGGGAAGCAAAATGGTTCCAAGGAGCTTCAGTATCTAAAAGCATCTATTCAAAAGCAGCACTGTCCTTAAGACATATTTTGATGCAGTGCATCGATTCCAAACCTTTCGTAAGGGTAATGAAAAAGTTTTTCATGTTCAAGATGTGTAATCCTTAAAGCTGTGTGCCATTGTCCTCACATAGACTGGGAGTAAATAACCAGTAAGAATATGTGGCCCTGCTGGTAAAGCATAGAAAAAGCAGGATGGGATGGATCAGTAATCTTTGCGGGGGGGAAACCCTGTGTTAAGTGCATGTAGAAGAGCAGGAATAACCTGAAAGGACCCTCTCTCTTGTGTTTATATGAAGCAGTAACTGTCCAAATGCTCTCTTCAGATCCAGTGAAGACTATCATTGATCTACACACATAAAACAAATTCACGCACAGGCATCTTCCAAAAACCCATCCCAAACCCCAAAAAGTCCCATGGCGACCAGCAAATGGAAAAGAGGGGAGATCTCAGCAGACTTTAGGGATGCAAAAATTATCAATCTCTTTTTAAAAGATGATAGAACAGATTGTGGAAATTATCAAGGCATCTCAATAATTTGCAGCCAGCAAAATTTTTGCAAGGATCTTTGCAAACCGTCTCCTAACAATATCCGAGGCTCCCCATCCTGAATCCCAAAATGGTTTTTGACCTTCTACGGGGACAGTGGACATGATTTTCACTGCTCAACAGCTTGAGGAAAAATGCGGAGAGCAAAATCAACCCCTGTATATGGCGTTTATTGACCTGACTAAGGCCTTCAACGCTGTAAATCGTAATGCCCTGTGGGCTGTCCTTCTGAAAATTGGCTGCCCATATAAATTTGTGAGCATCCTTCAGCTCCTCCGTGATAATATGACAGCAACAATCGCAAGTAACAATGCCTCTCAAAGTGAATCATTCACAGTGGGATCAGGTGTTAAACAGAGTTGTGTTATCGCCCCAACTCTATTATTTTCATTGCTATGATCCTACACTTGGTTTAAGGGAAACTACCCACTGGAGTAGAAATCACATATCAAACTGATGGAAAGCTTTTTAACTTGAGTAGGCTGAAAGCAAAGAGTAAGGTTACTGTAACTTCCGTCATAGAGCTTCAGTATGCTGATGACAACAGTGTGCACACTCAGAGGATGACCTCCAAACCATCCCAAATATATTCGCAGAAGCTTACAAAAAGCTTGGCCTATCACTCAATATCCAAAAAACAAAAGTGCTGCACCAACAAGCACAAAACATGCCCTCTGCAGCACCACAAATCCAACTCAATGGTCTAACGTTGGAAAGTGTAGATCACTTCTACTTGGGCAGTTATCTTTCCACAAGGGCTGACATTGATGCCAAAATCCAGCATCCCCTGAGCTCTGTGAGTGCAGCTTTCTCTCGACTGGAGTGCAGAGTGTTTGAGGACATTCACAGGCAAACCAAAATGCTTGCTTACAAAGCTATAGTACTACCAACCTTACTGTATGCTTGTGAAACGTGGATCACTTATAAATGCCACCTCCAACTCCTCGAAAGATTCCATCAATGGTGTCTCCGAATTTTTTTGCACATCACTTGGCAAGACAGGTGAACTAATGCCAGTGTACTGGAAGAAGCAAAGATCACCAGTGTTGAAGCAATCATTCTTCAACATCAACTTCGTTGGACTGGTCATGTTGATCATCGTCTTCCAAAGCAACTACTCTATTCCAAACTTAAAAATGGAAAGCGTAATGCAAGTGGTCAACAAAAGAGGTTTAAAGACTCTTTTAAGGCAAATATTTAAAAAATGTAGTATGAACACTGACAACTGGGAAACACTGGCCTGCGAGCGCTCCAATTGCGCTCCTTTTCCAAAGGTGTCATGGGCTTTAAAGACACTCAAACTCAGGACGAAAGGGAGAAACATGCTAAGAGGAAGGCATGCTTGGCAAACCCTCACCATGATCAACTCCTGCCCGGAAACTTATGTCCCCACTGTGGAAGGACATGTGGATCTAGAACTTGGACACACTGTTAAGACCAGGTTCATGGAATACAATCTTACTCTGCTACGAGTGATTGGCAAAGAAGAAGACTGTCTCTCAACGTAATCCACCTCACAGGGCTCTTGCGAGGATAAAATGGGTAGAACCATGGAAGCCATCTTGAGCTCCTTGGAGGAATAGTGGGATATATACATGTAATAAACAAACACTGACTACATCTGCCATACAGAAATTTAGCAGGCGCATTTCAGCGTCTGCGATTGCAGCTGCTTGGTTCACACTTGCCCTGCTTTCATGGTGAGGCACGGGAAACCCTGTCTTTTAAAAAACAGCATTGTATTTCATATAGGGACGCGGGTGGCGCTGTGGGTTAAACCACAGAGCCTAGGACTTGCCGATCAGAAGGTCGGCAGTTTGAATCCCCGTGACGGGGTGAGCTCCCGTTGCTCGGTCCCTGCTCCTGCCAACCTAGCAGTTTGAAAGCACGTCAAAGTGCAAGTAGATAAATAGGTACCGCTCTGGCGGGAAGTTAAACGGCGTTTCCGTGTGCTGCTCTGCTTCGCCAGAAGCGGCTTAGTCATGCTGGCCACTGGAAGCTGTACGCCGGCTCCCTCGGCCAATAAAGTGAGATGAGCGTCGCAACCCCAGAGTCGGCTACGACTAGACCTAATGGTCAGGGGTCCTTTTACCTTTACCTTTATTGTATTTCATTTCATTTTTATTTTTATTATTTTATTTTATTTTTTAATTATTATTATTTTTTATTTCATTTTATTATTATTTTTTATTCCGGTAGTGCCAACAGCAGGAGACCACAACAGCGTTCGCCCTTGACAAGACAAGAGAGGGAAGGAAACGAAAGGGCTGCGCTGATTCAACCACGCAGCAGCGCTGGCCGAAGCGCCTCCCTCCTCTCTCGCCTCTGAGGCCTAGTCAGGCCCAGCCGGTTGCTAAGGGCCCGGTTGCCAACCACAGGCCTGCTGGTGCACCCTCGATTAGGCTCCGGGCTCGCCGCGCGCGATTAAAAAAAACAAACACCCCTCCCCTTCACCCCCACCTGAAGGGAGCCGACGGGTGCGCGCATGCGCGCCGCCGAAATCCCCATCCCCCCCACCCCGGTTCCCTTGCTCAGCCCGAGAACAGAGTCACATTGAGGCGCAGCCGCGGGGCATTGTGGGAGAGGAGAGGGGCCGGCCGCAGCCTGTTTCTCCTCCCTCCCCTCCGCCCCTTTCTTCCCCTCCCCCTCCCCCCCCCCCGCGCGCGCGTCCTCCGGCCAAGATGTCTGACATGGAGGATGATTTCATGTGCGATGATGAGGAGGACTACGACCTGGTAAGGCTGAGGGGGTGGAGGCGGGCTTGTGGCGGGGGGAAAGGGAGGCCGGCGGCGGGGAGAGGCCGAGCTTCCAGGCCGGGAGGGGGTCCTCCGGAGCCTCTCCTCGCCTCCCTCAGGGGTGCTTTCCCTCGCCTTCCTTTCAAGTGCCGTGACAAGGCCAGCCTGTTCCCCCCGCCTCAGAGGTGGGGAAGGGGGGCAGGCAGAGGAAGCTCGTGAGTGGGGATAGTTCGAAGGGGGGGGTGGACACCTACCTTCTCTGTGTCTCATCCTGCCACGGCCACCCCCAGCCCAGTCCAAACCTGAGGCTGCAGAAGTAGGCCCCTCCTCAGGCCCAGCCAGAAGTCGGGGGCCCCTGTGGGTTAAAGAACCGTTTCTTTGGATTTGGAAAGTCAGGGGCGAAAGCGCTCAGGAGGGCCCTAGTCCTGTTTCCCCCCACACTCTTAAAATACCTGAACATCGAAGAGGAGGGAGCCAGAATCAGTCCCTTTCGGGTGCTTAGGGGTGATCGCTGTCTCTGCCAGGGTCAGCTCAGAGGCGAGGAGGTAAGAAACTGGTTAGCACACAGATGCACTCCGACTGGGATACATTGCAGTGGGAAACAGGCTTTTCTGTATAAGGCTGGTTACTGCTTCATGTGGTTTTTTTCTCCTTCGCCTCCTGATTTTTTTTTTCCTGAATGTGTGTACACATGTGTGTTTGCAGTAGGAATCGGTCTGTGTTGCTGAAAGGGAACTCTTAAAATTTGAGGCAGTGGCTAAGTTTAATAGATGTGATATTGCTGTTTTTTTTTTAAAAAAAAAAATTGTTTTGAAATGTGCCATGCATCTCTTTTAGAGGTATTTGAGTCTGGATATATTGTCTATTGTGTATTCCTTATCATTTGTGTACTTATGATTACACAGAGGAAAACAGTTTTGAAATTTTCATAGAACTGTGTAGTTATTTGCTGCCTGTGCTATGAAGTTCTCCTGTTTTAATAGAAAACACGGAATACTGTTAGATTGCCATCCTATGCATGCTTGGTGGGAATCGATTTCCAAGAAGCCATGCGTAGGATTGAATGAAAAGTCATGCTTCTTCCTTTTAGCAACAGCTTATGTGTAATGTCAGTTTCTACAGCTTCCTCATGTCCATATATCATTTCATTGTGAACTTACTGTTTTCTTATGGCCTTTCCAAAGAACCATTCAAACAGAGAAGAAAATACAAGCATAGTCTTAATCTCAAACTCTTGACTGTTGATGTGTATATTTCTTCTCACATCTATAAACCCTTCAGAACACTGACAGATATGTTATGGGTATATTATAGTATCCTGTACAAGCTCCGCCAAGAGGGATAGAGTGACAGTTATCTTAATGAAGACCCATAGTTCACAAGGTCCAGCTCCTGGCATGTCAAGTTAAAAAGATCTCAGGCAGCACAGCTAGGAAAGGTGCTTGTCTGCGACCTTGGAAGACTGCTGTCAGTCAGCATAGACCACAGTAGATTACGTACACCTTGATGTATGATAGTCACAGGTTTAGCATTATTATAAATAAGGATTCTGTCAGTTTATAACTTTTTGACAGATATGTAGATATGTAGTGTTTAAAATTGCTATATTTCCCCGCTCCACAACTTTTCTATTCATATTGACTTGATAATGTTCCATTATTTTAATGCTGTATTTTATTTTTGTTTTTAAGTTGTAATCATTCATCTTGTTTTTATTATTGCTTGTAAGCCGCTCTGAGCCTGGCCTTGGCTGGGGAGGGCAGGGTATAAATAAAAAAATATTATTATTATTATTATTATTATTATTAGATGAGAATGGAACACCTTTCCTCCTCTAGAATGCAATATAACCTTTACTTACAGAATTAAGGAATTAATTAAGATACCCAACAACCATGCAGTGCATCAGCATAGATCTGGAGCTACTGTAAATTAACATAGTTTCAGTGTAGTTGAACTTTTCCACTTACACAAAATTTTGCAAGTGCTTTTTTTCAGAGAGCTGAGCAACCTGTGAGATATTGCTAGACTACAACTCCCATCAACCCAGACTGCTGACCACAGGTTCCTCATCTTTGATCTAAACATGTGTCCATACTTTGCTGACACAAGTATTATATTCACTACCCAGATTTGCAGGTGGAGGAGAGTTTTGGGCACAGAATTTTAGTTGGATCAATGAACAATCATTCAAACTAACTAACTTGTAGAGTGCTGGATGGATTATTACATTGTGAATCAAGCAAAGAAAGCAATAGATGTCTACTATACAGGTCCCTTTATAAATCAGCGTAGGAAACCTGTGCCTCTTCAGATGTTGCCGGAACACAAGCTCACATAAGAATATAAGAAGAGCATGCTAGATCAGTCCTGTTGCCCATTTTATCCAGCATCCTGTTCTCACTATGGCCAACCAGATGCCTGTGGGAAGTCTGCAAGCACAACTCTGCCTACCTGTGATTTCCAGCAACTGGTATTCAGAGACATAATGCCTCAGAGTGTGGAGGTAGAACATAGCCGTTATGACTAGTAGCCATTGATAGCCTTTTCCTCCCTGCATTTGGCTAATCCTCTTTTAAAGCCATCCAAGTTGGTGGCCATCACTGTCTCCTATGGGAGCAAGTTTCATTATTTAACTATGTACAGCATGCTTTGTGGAGGGGGTACAGTTTGTTTTTATTCTTGTTAATGCAGGGTTAACAGCCACTTGCCATGATTGCTAAATAGAACCTTCATGTGCAGAAGCAGTTTGTCCTTGAAAACCAGGTGCTGGGGCAAGCAGGAGACGACTGTCTCTTTAATGTCCTATTTATAAGCTTTCAGAAACATCTGCCTGGGCCTTGCTGGAAACAGTCCTGGACCTTCTGATCCAGCAAGGCAATAGTATTTAGAAGCACACCATACTTTTAAATAAGCTTCAGACCACTGTTTCTTGATACACTCTTTCACACCAGTAGCTCCCCCCCCCCAATACATTCATCTATTGTCCATTTCTTCATAACTTTACCTAGTCCATGAAAATGTGTTCACAGGTAGCTATGCTTGTTCCTGCAAAGTCGCCTCCCTCTCTCCTTGCATTGGAGATAAAAGTTACCAGCAAGAGAGCACCAGTCACTTGTTAGGTAGGTGTAGTAGCAGTGGAAAAGTCTTCCTCACTTTCCCCCTAACACAGCATGAACTGAAAGTATATTGGATAGGGAGAACTAAGCATGTTGCTGGATGGCATTTATTTTTCTTCCATGCAATTGACTTTTCTTGCCATGTTACAATACATGAGGACATAGTTTGGGTGTGTAGATGTTTGCTATAGGGTCATTGTAGATAAAATTATTTGTAAGACAGGACTTCAACAGGTTAAGAATCCATTTCTGTTTACTGGTGATGCTGTGATGTACCAAAGAGATATTTGATGCTGCCCTTTCGAAATGGAGGAGGAGGACACTGTTTCTCAATCCCAGCAGTTGGATTCTGAAATAAGTATTGAACATCAAGTGTGCGTATTTAGCCTTAAAAGGTGGAATTTGCATTGTAACAGCTTTGCTTTCCACAGATCAGTGAGCATGCTTTAAGGAAAACTACATTGCAGAGGCTTTTAAACAAAGCTACACAAACCTTGAGTCATCTTACATATATGATTTTAAAAAGCAATATACTGTACTTCCCAAAACAAACTGACATTCATTGGATAAGACAAAACTTTAAACAAATGATAAAGGAGCTTGTAAAAGCATTGAACAGGAGAATAAATTCTAATGTTAATGTCTGTATCAATCATGACTTGCACAGTTTTGCATAATGTTATCTTCAGAAAAGGGGTGAGTTGATGGCTTTTGTTCCTCTGAAATGTAATAGGCATAAATTTAGCCAATGCACATTGGCACTAACTTCAAACCCTTGTTCCTGTAACTCTCCCAGAACACCTACACTTTGCCATCTGCATGCATTCAACTTTGATCTTCATCCCCAACCAAAACCTAGTGCAATACCTAGATGTGTCTGCTCATAAGTAAGTCCCACTGAGTTCAGTGTGGGTGTAGGATTGCAGCCATAGCGTGTGAAACTCACCTTGATGCCTCTTTCTCTTTGTTGTCTGAACTTCCGCACTGCCGAAATCTAAATTTGTAATCTCCTTTTCACAGGGATCTTTATGTTTTGCTTCTGTTTCTTTGGAAAGTTCACATACACTTATAGTTCCACATTAATAACTAGTGAAATGCTTGTCGCTACAGGTGTGGGTGGGGGATGTCCCTTTCAAGAGAGGGATTATATATTTAAAGAGGTGCACCACACCTTCCTGCAGAATCCTTGTCACCAATATCTAGACAACTAAGGATGGAAGGACAAGATTTTAACTTTCTGTAATCATTTGTGTAGGTGACACTCTTTTCCCAAGGAAATGAATGTCAATCATGCCACTATAGCAGAAGGTAAAAGGATGCATTCAGAGACATCACCAGGGTGAGAACTGAACCTGTTCCCCACCCCTGACAACTGTAGCCATTAAGAATTCATCCTCTTTCTATCTGGTTTTTCACTGTGAGAGCAAAATGGTAGATTTAAAAGGCTTTTGGTATGATCCAACAGGGCGGTTACAGCAGGTTAATGGTTAAAGATAACCATACGTTCTGCATATGCATGGCTAAGTTACGTGAAAGCTGACAAGAGAAGATAGATTAGGGAATTTATACCAGAGAACAAGGAAAAGAGACTGAGGGTGTTCACTCCCAATATTTAGGATATTATATGTGCACCAGGTATCCCTGTCTCCAATGAACTTGACTAGTGCAAGAACAGAATGCCGTAATGTGCAGAGTAAACTGCTACCAGTGAAATGTAATACGTTTTTGCTCTCTGAATATTTTATGCAATTCCTTTTATGTTGTGATTGGACAAGGGGCATGCTGACATTTAAAAAATGCCCAGGTTTATCTCCCTGGCAACACAGCAACAACTGAGGTTAATGCCATGTGCGTGTGTTGATGACTTGGAGCTACGCTGCATGCTGAGAATGTCTGCCTTTTTCGAGCCATAACTTCACTTACTGCTCTTTTTAAACTTCTCAATCCACCAAACTGTCTTTGTGTGCCTATGCCTTCATGTTCATGGAAATAAAACTTAAGGTTGCCTTCTCAGGCTTACACTTCTAGAGAGAAATACTCTTGTGAACACAAGCACAAATTTGAGGTGGGGTGTGTGCATGCCTCGAGGTTTAACCTGATCTGTTTCAGAGGTGCTATGTGTCTTACTAGTACAACTGAATTAGATCTGGTAAAAATGAAGCTGTGTTTCTCCCTACCTCACACTCAGTCCTCGGTCACTATGATTCAGAATCTAAAAATGCCTATAGCTTTCCCCCCCCTCTCTTCACAAATGAAGTTTGTGGGTATAGCAGCCCCTTCAAAGTGAGTTAAGCCAGTTTGCAGACTGATACATCCAGATGTTTTCATGCAGGTCACCTTTAAAGTTTGGCTTCTTCTTTTTATACTTTCAGCCAGAATTGGAAGCAATTTGCAGGCATGGTTACCTATTTTGAGGGATTGGAGCCAGCTAAGTTTCAGAATGACAGCTGCAGTAGTTTTCCGGTTGGGTACAATAGAAATTGTAGCGGGAAAGGGAGTGGTAGCGGGAAAAAGAGCATGGATCCCCAGGAACATCTGGGGTGGGGGAATTCACCCCAGTAAGGACTTTGTTACCTCAGAAATTGTTGGTGGGCAGTGGGCTTTTGCCCCCCCCCCAAATAGTTTTTTGAGGATATATCTTCAATTCTGGGAGAAAGTGATTTCTCCATGGACTTGCATGGGAAAATGGTGTGGTGGAAAAACAGCTTCTTGCCACACACATAGCAAGGACTGTGTTATCCTAAGCTTGAATGATGGTGATGGGGCTTCTGTGCCCCACTCCCATGGATTTTAGGGGATACATTGGAGCTTTCTTCATTGACTTGCAAGTGGGAGGAAAAAACAAATTTGTAATCGCTTTCCCAAACCTCTGTGATAAAAGAGCACGCTGGGGAATTAATCATGATTAAAAAGATAGACCTGCCCATCAAGATAAAAGATATTCAGCCCTTCTCAAGGGATATTTCCTTAAACAGCTTGATTTCATTTCTCCACAATGTGGTGGAACAACTGTGCTGCATTTTTTAGACAGTCAAGGCTGCAAAGTGTCTTGGAAGTTCAAGAAGCCCCAGGTGTGACTGAAGATGCCTTGTTAATGGTGAGATCTGACTCAGAAATGTGAGAATCTTCCCTGAACCAGTCCAGTTTGCCTCGTAATTCAGGGTACACAGCTGATGCACACTCCCATTTTGAGGTAGTAACAAAAGATAACCCCCAGTAGTCTCTCAAAGACCAGATACTATTAGTGGTTTGCATTAACATCTTCCAGTTAACAACCATGGGTCTAAAACAGGCATAGGCAAACTCCGGCCCTCCAGATGTTTGGGACTACAATTCCCATCATCGCTGACCACTGGTCCTGTTAGCTAGGGATGATGGGAATTGTAGTCCCAAACATCTGGAGGGCTGGAGTTTGCCTATGCCTGGTCTAAATGAACTGGAAAACATGCCTGAGAACTCATTCTGGTCTTTATTGCTTCACCATTTTGCCCACAATTCAAACAGTTATCTGTGGAAGGTAGCTATGCATTATGATTCAGCATCAGCTATAGGATCATGTGTAGGGCTTTTTCCTTTTATTAAGCTAAAGCTGTTACTATTTTTGGCTGGAATTTCTTTTGAGTAGATCAAAAGTGTACTAGTAAGGACTGCTGCCCTTGCATCTCAGCATTATGTGTACTTGTATTCTGTTTGAAATATTTTTTTAAAAAAACGTAAATATAACTCTTCTTAAGTCAAACTGTAGCAACATAGGTTGATGTCTGTCCCCCACTCCCCAACCCCCTGTTCTTATCTTATCAACAAATCGCTTAGTATTATTAATGCTTTAACCTGCATTATTGCTTTCCACCCTTTGAACGTAGGAATATTCTGAAGACAGCAACTCTGAACCAAATGTGGATTTGGAGAATCAGTACTATAACTCTAAAGCCCTGAAGGAAGATGACCCCAAAGCAGCACTCAGCAGTTTTCAGAAGGTTTATAGTTTTTTTGTTTCTTTATATTGGTACACATGTTACTGTGTTTTATAATGTTAGCCGCCCTGAGCCTGGCTCCAACTGGGGAGGGCGGGGTACAAATAAAAAAATAGTGTTATTCTTATGTTCCAACTAAATGTTTTCCTCCAAGTTTGTAAGAGCTTTCTGATCTATGGTGGCCTTATTTAGCTGTAACTCTGCCCATTAGTCTTGGGACATTCGTCCTCACTTCATTAGCCAATTATGGCTAATGTTTTGCTTTCTAACTCTAGACGTTATCAAATCATAGTATGAAGCAGGTATGCATAATGTGATCTGGGCTAAGCACTCTTAGCGTCAATGTCAGTGCGGACATAGGCATGGTTCATATGTCATGTTAAACCATAGTTTGGCTTAATGCAGACAAGGAGCATACTCATGCATGCTGCTCAAAAGTTTCCAGGACCCCTCCCCTGCTGCTGCAGTGCCACAGACAGAATAAGCCTAACTTACCATTCTGTCCAAACCCAGGCTTGTGGTTTGTTTTCTTCATTGCTTGGACAATACCACAAGCCAGACTCCTGCTGGTTTCATCCACTTATGCACTACTCTGGTGGTTTCTTGATTATATTTGCTTGTGATATGAATTTTTAAGTTGTTAAAGACACATTAGTCTCAGAACATAATGCAAGGGAGAAACTAATACATTTTTTTTTTAATCCCAAGGTCTTTTTAAAATTATTTTTGTTCTGTAGCAGAAGGTTGATCAGGATCTTCTAGCAGATCTCTGGGTGGACCATTCATGTTCTGCAGTATATATAAATTCCAGTGCAGCCTAACTTGGAATACTCAGTAATAGGGCCAGAATTCTTGAATCAGTGACAATTCCAATAATGCTTGAAAAGTTGCATTGGATGGGATTTTTACACAACATGGTAAATATGAAACATCACAGAATCAGCAAAATAGTTGGGGAAGGAGTGAGTTCTTGATGAAGATTTATCTATGTCTTTGACCATCACCAAGCTATCAAGTTAGACAGCAGTGGGAGTTAGTAGAATGACAACATTGCAAAAGCATTTCCGGACTGCCTTGGTAGATTGTTAAATAGGCTTCAGCGTAACTTTTAATGAAATTTACAGATATCTAGAAAAACAATTATCTTTGATTTATGTGGTTTTTTTATAGGTTTTGGAGCTTGAAGGTGAAAAGGGAGAATGGGGATTCAAAGCATTAAAACAGATGATAAAAATAAATTTCAAATTGGTAAGCTGTATACTGTTTTTCCTTGCTATTTTTCTGTATTTGAAATTAAACCATATAAGTAGGGCAGCAAGCCGCTTTTATCAAATGGCAGTCTTCCTGCTTTCATTTGCACTTCATTGCTGATATAACTCAGCATTGCTGCAGTTGCCACAAGATTGCTCTGTAATGAATAAATTAATAAATGCATATGAGAGATTTCCCAAACCAGTGTATTTCTTGTACAAGTGTCTGTATTTCTTTTTTTTTTTTTTTAAGTAAAAAAGTTGATGCCCTCTTCAAACTAGTAATAAACTAGTTTTCATATATACTGGCATTACTGCCTATAACAGAGAACCTTATCATTGTAAAAAAAATAATGAAGCTTTATACCTGTGGGTCTTAATGTATTAAACGCACATAGAACCTGTTTCCATCTTCCTTAAGTATCTATTAATATCCTGTAGGGAGAAATATCTTGAAGACTGCGTAACACTAATGTTTGATTTAGCCTTACGTGAACGAGACCCGAGCCTTCCTCCCCTCTCCCACTTGGCAGCAAGAATTAGATTATAAACTTTTGCTTCCCATTTTAACTGCAATTTAGCTTATGTCAGAATGCTTAAGAATGGTTTTACTGAAAAAGCCAACTTCATAAATAATGGTTTTTAATTATCTTGTTTCAATAATCTGTGGTTAAGATTAATCACAGTTTAGTGTTCAGATGTAACATTGTGGTAAATGGAAATGAACTCCTGTGCTGTTTTCACAACTATAGAAGGTGAGTGGGTGAGGATTGCATGAGCCCAAGGCTTGTGCATGTAATGCTAAACTGAAGTTTAATGTTAGATTGAAACTTTCATAGTGTGGTGGTCACATTTAGAACTTTGAGGGAATGACATAAGGACCACATGCTCTAGTTGCTTCTCTCCACCAGGTCACACATACCCAACAGACAGAAACACACACACACACAAAATGCCATTCCATGGGGTCTTGGCAAAAGTTGGGTCCAACAAAATTAGTTTGCTTGGTTCTATATGAGTTTCCATATGAACCCTTCTAGATCTTCAATTTTTTTACATAGGATGATGACGACAAAATCATTAACAAGTCACAGAACACGCAGGTGACCTATGATTGGATGGTGTTTTTCTGGGAATCTCTTGTAAAAAATGTTGAGGCTGCAAAAGATCTCTACCTTTGGTCCAGGTTTTTGCAATATGGTAGCACTGGACAGCATCAGATCTGTAATTTTCATAGTTCTGTTCAATGGAGACATGTCATCTGTGATTTGATTATGTTCATGCAGGGAGAGGGAGACCATGGAAAATTGCAGTTTCAAAATGATCCATTTTACTGTGTGCATATGCCTTTTTCTCTCTGTTGACACTTGTAGCACTCCACTGTCTACCCCTGGTCACTCTGTTTTCCTCCTCTCAGATTGCTGCCCTTTCCTTCCTCCCCACTTGGTCACTCCTCTTTCTGTTTAGTTGCTGTACTAAGTTTCGAAAGCACATAGAATTTAAAGAGTATTGCTTTTACAAGATTCCTCCTCCAACTTCATGTCCTTTCGAGGAAAAGGGTAGCTACCCTCACCTCATTTGCAGGTACCAGGGGAAGTTCAATAGTACTGTTGCACCTGCAGATGCCTCAGTGGTAATCCTCCTATATAGTATTTATATTAGGTAAGGTCATTTCTTCTAAAACATCTAAACGAAATCACTCCCACTTTTCCAGCTGTGAGTAATGTGCTCATTCCAAATGTATGCACACTCTAGTTGCACATGCTGTGTACCAAAAATATACACTTTTGTGTGATTATCTTTGCCACTAATTAGACTCTGCTTCTAGTCCTAAATGCTTAGGTTTTTTTTTCTCCCTTGCAGACTAACTTTCCTGAAATGATGAACAGATATAAACAGCTATTGACATACATACGGAGTGCTGTTACAAGGAATTATTCCGAAAAATCCATCAATTCTATTCTTGATTATATCTCCACTTCCAAGCAGGTTAGATTATCCTTCCTTCCAAATTCTAGGTTTTGCACCTTTTTTAAAAAATGAACTTTGAGAATAATTGCACTGTTGCCCCTTGCTAGTCTCTCTCTCGCTATCAGTAAAATAGGTAGGAAGAGCACTGAGTTAGATTTATAATTTAGAACTGCAGATTTGCACTTCTCAATCATAGGGAATGTTTTTGTTGTGAATTTTCATGGACTGACCCCCTGTGTGCAATTTAATGTCATCTAGTGTTTATGAGGATGTTGTATGAACTGTACTGAACTGATATTGGTGTATCTGTTTTAGACTATGCTCAGGATGAGAGAGAGAATATGGGGATTTCAACAGAGCCCTGTCAGCACTCATTGATTCCATAACAGAACTCAGCAAAAAAACACCCCACCCTAATCTAACATGTAACAATGCAGTGCTCTTCTCTCCGCCCATCAGAAACGTGCAGGCTATTTAAAAAATGCTGAAGAATGTTCTTGGAGGGGTTCTGCAGAAGGCCATGAAACCCTTGAGCCTTCCAGCTTTATTGTTGTTGCTCTGTCAGCTATACTTCAACAGGACAGTTCCAAAACACTATCTCAGTTTTAAAACAATTCGCATCTGCATGTACTAGGTTTTCAAATCCCTGCCTGATTGGGTTTGCTTCTAAAAGTTGGATTGCAGAAGTATTTTGGTTCTGCCATGAGCTCTTTGTGACTTGCTTTCATGGGCTGAGTTTTCTGGGGCCAGAAAGAGCTACCCTGGCCTGTGCCTTTCCAAGACACTTTGAAGAGCCGTTGCCTAGAGTTGTGAGTGATAAATAGCATGACACAAGAGCTCTTGGCAGAAACCCAGAGCCTTTTCAGAAATCACTATTTCTACTTTTGCAGCTAGAGAATAGCTTGAGCAGTTATGAATGCTAATAAATCTTCCATCCAAATGAATGACCAGGCATAGGCAAACTCTGGCCCTCCAGATGTTTGGGACTACAATTCCCATCACCCCTGATCACTGGTCCTGTTAGCTAGGGATGATGGGAATTGTAGTTCCAAACATCTGGAGCGCTGGAGTTTGCCTATGCCTGGACTCTACATTATCCTCCTTTCACTACTGTGGCTGCTCTGTCATCCCTGGTGCCTAAAGAAAGCAGCCAGTTAGGTTCCAACACGAACAGTTGACTCAGTTTAGAGAGGACCAAAAGATGGGGAGAGGGGACGTTGCCGCAGCTTTATTCCCATAAAGGGGGAGTAGAATCTACAGCTTTCAGAGAAATTGAGAGCCCAGGTGAGGGTACATAATTATGCCCAAGAAATGGTGACACATCTTAACTATTAAGCAGAACTCCTTGGGAAAGATATTGGAAGTTATTCTTTGTTAAGTTTTTCTCAATAACAAAAGTATGTACGCCTTAAATAGATGTTACAATGTATAAGTTGTTGATTTCTTCATCTGATGTATTACATACTGTAGTTTAATCTTGCTCTTTGCGTATGTTCATGTTGACTTTATTAACAGACACAAATTTGCTGTTTACAATTATAGAATTCTGATTTTTTATGCCAGATGGATTTGCTTCAGGAATTTTATGAGACAACACTTGAAGCTCTGAAAGATGCTAAGAATGATAGATTGTGGTTTAAGACAAACACAAAGGTATAATGGGCAATGGGGATTTTGTTTAAAAGTAATTTTTTAAAAGTGTGTGTTTAGAACTCACAGTGTGTTTTTAAAAAGCAACTTGTTGTTTACAGCTTGGCAAACTATATTTAGAACGAGAAGAGTATGGGAAACTACAGAAGATTTTGCGCCAGCTCCATCAGTCATGCCAGGTATGTTACAATCTATTTTCTAAACTGTAATAAATGTACTTATTACAGGAGGGATTTTATATTTTATAATGTGTTTATTATGTTTTGAGTTGCCTTGGGACAACCCTAAAAGGCAGCTTTTCAATACTAAATAAAACACCCAAAACTTGATAATGAGGTGGTGTGGCAAGCACCTCTGGAGAAATGTTTCACAGTGATTGTATCACTACTAAGGTCCTATATTCAGCACTACAAATCTAAAGTCCTATAAAGACCGTACCCAATACAAGGCATCATCCCCTTTCCGTCTCTGGTGAATGTTGCATAGAAGAAGAATGCGCTACAGAGATGTGTACCAAGTTAGTTTTTCAGATGCACTGTATGCAGTGCCCTTGAAGATGATCCAGAAGCATTTACAAGTTCCGAATTCTGTTGCTGGCGATGTCAGGACTCTGATAAATTATTCATTTGTGTTGGTTGCCAGTGTGTTTTTGGAGCTCATCAAAGAAGCCTTAAATAGCCTGAGTCACTATATCAGCTTACACGGAAATAGAAATTAGTTTTGTAATTGTTATGGTTTGGCAAAACAGTAACAGGCTACATATTGCGCTGATTTTTTTGCTTTATGCATCTACATTCAACTAATGTGATCAGTAACAAATGGTGACTATTATTTTCTGTCCTTTTAGTAAGATTAGGGTTTTTTTTTAAATGTGTGTTGATTTTTTAAACCATGCAAGACACTACTTCAGTTTTCTGTTGCTTATATGGAATGTGAAATAATATTATGCTTTAAGTTCTGGTTATATTTAAGAGTGCAGGTTAAGATTTTTATGGAGAAGAGAGTCGTAATTTATTTCCCAATTTACAGTGCACATCTTTCTTCCTTTTTGTTAGACTGATGATGGAGAAGATGACCTTAAGAAGGGTACCCAGCTATTGGAAATATATGCTTTGGAAATTCAAATGTATACAGCACAGAAAAATAATAAAAAACTTAAAGCACTATATGAACAGTCGTTGCACATCAAGTCTGCCATCCCCCATCCACTGATCATGGGGGTCATTAGAGGCAAGTGCTGTTTACATTTCGTTATCAGATCACATAGCATTTGTCTAGTTAGTTCACTGCATTTATCCTGTATTTTCCTCTTGCATAAAGTCAGGTACAGTGGTGCCTCGCAAGATGAAATTAATTCGTTCCGTGAGTCTCTTCGTCTTGCAGTTTTTTCGTCTTGCGAAGCACGGCCATTAGCGGATTAGCGCTATTAGCGGCTTAGCAGCTTTTAGCGGCTTAGAAAAAAGGGGGGGAGGGGGAAAAAACTTGCAAGAACTCGCAAGACGTTTTCATCTTGCAAAGCAAGCCCATAGGAAATTCATCTTGCGAAGCACCTCAAAAAGGGAAAACTCTTTCATCTAGCGAGTTTTTCGTCTTGCGAGGCATTCGTCTTGCGGGGCACCACTGTAGTTAAAATCTGAGCATCTTTTGTCTGCTTTTATTACAAAGGATTTTATTGGATTGTACATGATGCAGGAAATAATGCTTTTGTAGGAATGCATCACTTCCTTCTGTGTAGATGCAAATCCTAGCATATTGTTTGCTCAAGGCATATTCCACAACATAATGTTTCCGTGATTTGAAGTTTTCTATTTGGAATAATTCCATCTGAACAAATGTATTTATAGTAGGTTGTGGGTTTTTTTAGTGTAACCGTTGAATCTTTGCCCCAGGGTGGCAGTGTCCTTCTTTAGTTCTCTTTAGAATGCGTGCTTGGAGTAGGTTGTACAATCTGGAAGCTCACAAATGAAGTTCTGTTATTTGGTGTGTTTGCCCTTTGTCAGAATTAGAAAATAAAAGGTCATTTCTAGAAGTCTTGCTGGTATCCATATTGAAAAAACATGGAATATGTCTGGTAATTGTAAGACAACAATATTGATCTCTACTTGTTTTTCTTTCAGAATGTGGTGGTAAAATGCACCTAAGAGAAGGTGAATTTGAAAAGGCACATACTGATTTCTTTGAAGCATTCAAGAATTATGATGAATCAGGGAGTCCAAGAAGAACCACTTGCTTAAAATATTTGGTCCTAGCAAACATGCTGATGAAGTCTGGAATAAACCCATTTGACTCTCAGGAGGTACAGTTATCCGTTTCTTACTGCTTGTATGAAGGCAATTAGCATAAACCTTTTAGCTGGTATCTAAATATGCTTATTGTTGTTTCTGTCCTGTTCAGGCAAAACCATACAAAAATGATCCAGAGATTCTAGCAATGACAAATTTAGTAAGGTAAGAGCTAGTTTCCCTTAAGGGCAAAGCTAGAAGCAAATTTTAATCTAAATAATCTAGTGAGCTGTAGAAACAAACTCAAAAGTTGGTGTCAAAATTACCCTTAACAGAAGAAAGTTTACCAAATCTCAGATTTTCAAAATGTGCTGAAGGCACGCTCACATTCCGTTTTACTGTAAATGAGATTGCACTGAATATTAAAATCCTTATTCTCTGCATACAGGCCAGTAGCCACAGAACCATTCATCTAACCCCAGGCCCTATGAAAGAATAAAAAATGTGTGTTTGTCAAACCCCTATCCTCCCCTAATACCACATGGCAAGCCATTCTTGAAACAGGGGACTTCCAAAAGTAGTTTCTATTGTAGTGGTATGGAGGTCTGCTGAAAGAGAAGTACACTCACTTTGCCCAAGCCCTCGGTCATACTTCGCAATTTGAATACTCACCTTCAGTTTCTGTTGATCCTCGGAAACTGGGGGTAAAGCTCACTATAGATAATGTGTTCACCTCTGTTTGGATCATAGCAATCAAATTCTGTTATCTGTTTTCTTTCCTAATTGACTAAATTGTAATACAGTGCACATGCTCTCTTTCTCACTTGAAGTGCCTATCAGAATAACGACATCACTGAATTTGAGAAGATTCTGAAGACAAATCACAGTAACATCATGGACGATCCCTTCATAAGGGAACACATTGAAGGTATAGCTGGGAAGAAGTCTTGTGATTTTAGCCAGCCCGAGCTCCTCATCCATGTCCACAGTGTATAAAAAAAATGCCTTCTTTTGTAGCGAAAGCATGATAAAAATGTAACCGAAATAATAATTTGTGCTAGATAAGGCTGAATAAAATGATTTTGCAAAACAAAAATTGGCAGGAGTTTGACTGGAAGAAGAAAAAAATAGATTTTAAGTATTAACAATTTGTACTGGCCGCTGAGTAGCTTACCTGTGTTGGGGTTGGGAGAAGGAACCATACGTTGCAGCTTCATGATGGTACATCAGAAAGAGTCTCCCTGATTATCTGTGAGACTAGCGCACTGTCCCACACAGCTGTTTGCTGGTGGGCTGGAGTGTATTGGACCTGGTTGCCAGGGAAACCAGGACATACTCTGATCCTAACCACCAACATGGGCAATCCAGGAGACATCTGCCCAGTTGCCAAGAGAAACAAGTTTGCGGCAGGGGGGCAGTCTTGGCTGGAATGGAGCAGAGGGAGCATACATAATCCATCACTGAAGCTTTAGAGTAGCCTTTCTCAACCTTGAGTCTCCAGATGTTGTTGGACTATAACTCCCATCATCCCTAGCTAGCAGCACCAGTGGTCAGGACTGATGAGAGCTGTAGTTCAACAGCATCTGGGGACCCAAGCTTGAGAAAGGCTGCTTTCAAGGATGAGTGGGAGGGGTGGCCCAGGGTGGAAATAAAGTGTGACTTAACCTCCTCGCCTCTGATTCAATATATCATGGGGCAGCCGAAAGTGTAGGGCAACCTTTGTGTTATATTCCTCTGCTATTGGAGCCCTGACCTCTAATGAACTATACTAACAAACAGTATCCTTTTCAGCTCAGTGTGTCTTGAGTAGCTGTTAACTAAAGATGCCAGGAATTGAACCAGGTGACATTTACTTGGGAAACTTTCACTTTCTACAGGTTGATGCCCAGTTTGTTTCCAAACTGAGCGACCATTTGAGTTAGGGGGAAAGCCTTAGGAGCATTTAAATACAGTTGAATAATTTGTTTGTTTGATTTAAATTTCACACGAATTCCCAGCTGGAAACGTCATTTGAGAGTAAATTCTTAGGGTTTGATATATAGTCTAATGCATCTGTAAAAGTGTAGTGATCGCTAGATATAAAATTAGACCTATGCATTTGCTTTTATCTAAAGTGCTTTCATTGTATTCATAATGTAATTACTTTGCTTTTGTTCTTTTCCAGAACTTTTGCGAAACATCCGAACACAAGTGCTTATAAAATTAATTAAGCCTTACACAAGAATACATATTCCTTTTATTTCTAAGGTATTTGAACACACTGTCTCCAGAGGATTACCCCTAAAATCTGCTTACAAAAACTGCATCTTGATATTTTTTTTCTCTTGGAGGTTTTAGCAGCTGGCCAACTTGTTGTTTGCTACTTCCTTTCCAGATGCCAGGGTTGTGAGAGATGCTGTAAATCCCAGAGGAGCACAGCATAAGTTTAGGCTGTGATACTGGGTTGAGATGAGATGATGTTTTGGCTCAAATGTTATGGTCGGGGCTCAGCAAAATGAGCGGCTCAAAAACCAATTGCAGTTTTCTGTGGGAAGAAAATTCTGTTAATTTGTGGCAGCAGGGCTTACAGTTAATGATGCCACACACACACACACACACACACACACCATTTGTTCTTTCTTGGCTTGCCACTGCTACAAATGTCAGTGGCAGCAGATTTTCTAGTAGATCCCACCTCTAGCAACTGCCCTCTTGCACCCAATAGTGCATGATGCTACATCACGATGCGCACTTCTTTCAATAGGGCATTCTGGAGTGAAATGGGTGCCACCGATATTATGGTTGTTACTTGCAGCAGGAGCAAACTAGAGTTTTCAAAGGAACAGAAATCAAAGTGGGAGGGTCTGGTGAATAACAGTTGACTACTGGCAACTCAAATTATTTTCTGTATTTGCTACTCTTAAATGGAGGGGGAGAGAGGTAAATTTGAGATCAACACTGCTATTGGATGCACATTCATCTTCCTCACAAACCTGTGAAGCTACATCTGTGAAAGATAAGTTTGAAAAGCTGTGGTCAGTGCCTTCTCAAAAGCCAGACAGGAGGCTGAAGTGGAATTGCAGTGGGTACAGAGGCCTGCACAGCCACTTGTTCTTCAGCAGAGCTGGCAAAATCAAAATTAATTAGGCAGATATGGTTATTTGCACAATTTATTACAGAATTCAGTTTTCATTGGCTTTTTTTAAAATGTGAAAGGCAAAGCCATGGTTTATGCTAGCTAGTTAAAAGTCTGTGCCATTATTGGAACTTCCAGATGTGCAACAAGAAAAACAACGGTACAGTTGTACCTTCGTTCTCAAACGTAATCTGTTCCAGAAGTCCGTTCGACTTCGAAAACATTCGAAAACCAAGGCGCAGCTTCCAATTGGCTGCAGGAGCTTCCTGCATTCAAGTGGAAGCCGTGTCGGATATTCGGCTTCTGAAAAATGTTTGAAAACTGGAACACTTCTGGGTTTTCAGCGTTCGGGAGCAAAAAAGTATGAGTACCAAGGCGTTCGAGAACCAAGGTGTAACTGTATAGAGTGGCTTTCCTTCTTTCTGCTCAGAATTCAGCTTCATTGATTTCACTCCACGGTGCAGCAGCCTCTTGGTCTTAATTGGTGTCAGTAGTTTGTGAAAACCATGGTTTGCAGTTCAGCTTCAAACTCTTTGGCTTAGATACATTTTAAAATGTATAGCTAAAAAACAAAACATGATTTTGCATTACATCTGAACCCGGCCCCTGTCCCTCTCAACAGCCTTACCTGTACTTAGGTTTTACTACTGCAAGTAAAGTCAAGATAACCATAACTGATTCTGCTGTTTGTGTTAAAACTTTCCTACCCTTTCCTTTACCGTCATATATACCCACTGCAACTTGCATCTTTCCTCAACCTGGTGTGCTCCAAATGTTGCTAGATTTAAACCCCAGATAGCACGGCCAGATGTCAGGGTGCTGGAATTATAATCCAAGCATCTTTTTTAAAAAAAATCTTTAAAAAAAAACATTTATTCAAAAGTTACACTACAATAGTCCAAACTTCTTGAGGTCACAAGGTTGGGAAGACTGGTTTATAGTATTGAGCTATAAGTGCACTGCCAGCAACAATCCGCTGAATCTAAAGGCTTTCATCTGGTAATCCTTCCTTTCCCAGTGATCATACTGGTATTGACGTTATATGTTTAACTTCACGCTTGCTTTCCTAGATAAAGAAAAAAAATGCTTACTACCCAAAGCTTCGTTGATATTTGATACCTCTTTTCTCCCTTAGGAGTTAAACATAGATGTAGCTGATGTGGAGAGCTTGCTTGTGCAGTGTATACTGGATAAGTGAGTATTTTTTCCTTTTCCTTTTTGAGTACTGAATGTTTTTAAAATGTTTATTTATAGCAGGGGTGGGGAACTGGATTGGGCCAGATCCTTACCTCCCCCTGCTTCCACTCTTTTTGGTGCCTGCTAAAAACATTTTTAGGGAGGCAGGTGGTGCTGTGGTCTAAACCACAGAGCCTAGGGCTTGCCGATCAGAAGGCTGGCGGTTCGAATCCCTGCAACGGGGTGAGCTTCCGTTGTTTGGTCCCAGCTCCTGCCCAGCTAGCAGTTCGAAAGCATGTCAAGTGCAAGTAGATAAATAGGTACTGCTCCAGGAGGAAGGTAAATGGCGTTTCCATGCGCTGCTCTGGTTCACCAGAAGCGGCTTGGTCATGCTGGCCACATGATCCGGAAGCTTTCTGCGGACAAACGCTGACTCCCTCGGCCTATAAAGTGAGATGAGCGCCACAACCCCAGAGTCGTCCGCGACTGGACCTAATGGTCAGGGGTACCTTTACCTTTAAAAACATTTTTATTTAGACAAGCGTATTCAGATGCTTAGGTAGTTGAGGTAATTATAATCTGTTTAAGTATTTTAACTTTTGCATGTTTTAAAGTACTGCTGTAATTTTTTTATGTTTTAGGAAACAGCTTTGAGGTTTTTGTTTTTTAAAAATAATAATCAGTGTATAAATTTTATGAAATAAATAATAAAAATATCCTTATATTCAGTAAATCAGGAGTGTCCCATGGACTTGCACATGCCTTGTTAATCCCACCCTTCTCTTTTTGACCCTCACCAGAGTTAATCTGAACCAGGGACTATTAACCATAGTTAGTCTGCAAACTTTAGTTTGTAGCATTCATATAATTCTTCTACAGAAAGAGGAGTCGAGGGAACTGGATATGTCAGGAGGGAGGGGAAGGACGCTATGAGCCCCTTGTTGTGCTCTTGACCTCCTGGCCATGAGTGTAAACACTCATAATTTGTATCAGCTTGTGTTGTCTGGAACATTCATAACATTGCACCAACCTGTATTACCTATATTGTAGGACACACTTTAATATTTCTTGTTTTGTCTCTTGCTTTAGCACTATTCATGGCCGAATTGATCAAGTTAATCAACTCCTTGAGCTGGATCATCAGAAGAGGGGTGGAGCACGGTATACTGCGTTAGATAAATGGACCAACCAACTAAATTCTCTCAATCAGGCCGTAGTCAGCAAGCTGGCTTAACCAACAACAGGCAATTACAAAATGTACTTAAGGCAACAGCGCAGTGATGTAAACCTTAAAAACTGGGAATGGCAAAACTACTGTCGGTTGGTGTGCCCTGAAATTATTGGAGTTAATGGCAGAAGTGCTTTTTTGATCAGCTGGTTTGTGTTTTGCTGCTGCATTTATCCCAAGAAAAACAGCTTTAAACTCCAGAAGAAAACCAAATGCCACGGGATTTATGCTGTGTTGACATCTTGCCCTCACCATGCAACACCCTAATAATTTGTCAAGGGGCAACTAATGACCAGAGCGAAGGTTTTGTTTGTCATGATTTTAAATACACTGACACGTTCCTGTTGGTTTAAATTTAAACATATTTTACCTGCAGAAAAAAGAAATCTCACAAAAAAATAACCTGCAATAACTTGAAATGCATACCCTTTTGAACACTTCCTTTTTCTCATGTATAAATCAAAATGTTTGCTGCATTTTGCAAAATGTCAATTCTCCAAAAATGTGTCCGTATATTTCTGTACCTGCAGTGTAGTAAAGGTTTAGAAGAAACCCCGTAATTATGGTGGCATACTGTCACTTAGGTTTCAAGCAGCAAAAATAAACAGTGCAGTTCAGAAATTGTAGAGTTTTTGTTTCTTGATGTGTTTTTCATTATGTGGCTGGCTTGTGTTTAAGAGATTGAGGGAGAGTGTTGTTGCCTTCTGCCTGTATTTTGAAAGCACTCTGAAGGTCAGGGGCACCATCTACGAAGCTCTGCTGCTAAACAACTGCAATCTGTCAAAGGGGCTTATGTGAAACTTCCACACATGCCACATTTTCTTAGTACAAACCTGCCTGCTCCGTGGCTAGTCAGTCAAGAGCACTCCACTGGAATCTTCCCTTTCAGTTTCAAAGAAGAATGTTCTTGCTAACCATAGTTAGCGTCAAACCACATTTTGCAGCTGGAGTTAAAATGGGTTTGTAGACTGGCTGAACTAAATTTAGTTAATGAAAATACAAGTGCAGATGTAATCTTAACCATATTAGCTCTGAAACTGAAAGGGAGGTGGGAAATGTCCACATTGGGTTGCGAACCTGTGGGATGCACTTAATTATCTAATGTGATTAGCTAATTATGCAACAGTTTAGCAGGCTGCACCTATTAACTTAAATTTTGCACGTGTGTTTAAGTATTACTCTTTGGTATTTATATGCAAACGCTACTGATCAAGCATTACCAATTTAACTGTTTGCTAATGTACAACCCTTTCTTAAGAGTGTCCTAGCCACTGTTGTTTTGGCACATCGCAGAACTGGATTTTTAAATCTTGGATTTAGATAAACATGGGCTGTGGTTGATGGGATTGCTCAGACGAGTGGTGCCAAATGGAAGTTTGTGGTTTTACTCTTTTTAAAAGAAAAGGGGGAGAAACTATAAATAAAAACTGTAGAAACTTAAGACCAGCATTCAGGAGTCATACCTGATGGCTATGGAGTCAGAATTGGTCTTTTCATATAAGGATTTCTGAAGTGGCAGGTGAACTATAGACAGTTCTTTCACAGTCTGCCAATAGGAAGCAGTAGAGGGTATTTCAAAGCATTATTGCAGCTGAGACTGTTAGGTTTCCATATGGAATCTGATAGAATATGGTTAACAGAAGTAAAACTTTGAAAATGAGTGTTGGTCGGCTTTTTGTTCTTTTCATAGTAAATTCCTAGAATTGAGGGGATGTGGTTGTGGGAATATTTCTGAAAGCCTGCAGGGTGTGTCCAAAGATGGAGTTTTTGTCCTGCCTGCCCATGATTCTCATCCTCTCCTATGTCCTGCAGCTGCTTCCCATTCTTCATCCTTATGTCTTCCCTTTGTACTGGCAGCACTGGTGAAAGGATAATCCTGGTTCATACATTTTAGATGTCTTGTAAACTTTCCCTTCCACCCTCACATGGCATCCCTTTTGAGAACATACTGGATCAAGCAAAGTACTGTTTTATAACCTGATGTCTCTGAGAGGAGGAGTGCTACAGGTGATATGCCTACCAAGATTTTTAAATATTTTTTTGCAATGATGTCCCTTGTTGGTTTTGTTTTTTTTGAGCCACTGCAGTCTTGAAAATTGCAGTGGCCATGTGTACAGCTGCCATGTAGAGGCACTGTTGCGTTTTAGTGTTGCCTCTGCATGATGCTGGCTAGCAGCTCACTGGTGCCTTCACGTGCTATCGGGTATGTGAGCAGGACCAAATAATTTCTTACTGCTTGTATAACACACTATATAGTAGTGCATTCAATCCCTAGGCCAATAGCTTTCAAACTTCTGCCATGGAAATCCTGCATGTTGCAGAGCATTCTGAAATATGTTCTAGTGCATATCAAGCTCTCAAGAGGTATTGTTGCTCCACATGAACTGAAAGTACATTCTAGAAGATGCCTTAACAATCCCTTGTGTGCTATGCAGCACAGCACAGGTTTCAGACAATGGTACCTGGAACACAATCGCGATGTGAGTGTCTCCTCCCCACTCTTAAAAAAGCCCACATAGGTAACTGTGGGGTTGTTTGTTTGTTTTTTACTTGAGATATAGACAATGAAAACTTTATTGTCCAGGGCTGAATTAACGTACTGTGTATCCAAATGGATTCCCCACCTCCTTCCATTAAACATTACGCAAATCTGGGAAATGGCTTGTCATTTTAAGGTAGGAGCCAAAATAGATGTCTGAAATCAGATGGTTAGTTTTCTTTCTTAGCTGTTAGCAAGGAGATTTCTATACAAAAAATAAGGAGCACCAACATCCTTTGAAACATTATCTAGCATGTAAAAGGTCCCAAGTTGATCTCTCTAAAGGACTGAGAAAGACCCATCTGAAAATTGTGGTGATGTATTGCTAATATCAAGTTAGATGGAATAATGGTCTAATCTTGTATAAGGCAGCTCCCTAAGATGCCTGTATCTCCTGTATCAGCCTTTGTCACCATGGAATCCATGATGGGAACTATAGTCTCATGTATGTATGTACGTATGTATGTATGTATGTATGTATGTATAAAGAGAGGTGGGTGGGTGTGGCAGCTGTCCTACCCATTCTATAGCCAGGGTTCATGGTAAATTACAGGATAAGAATTCAGCGCTAGTGCAGTCCAAATTATGTGCCTTTTTATAAATTGTGCAACCAATGTCCATAATTTGCAAAATTCTACAATTTTTACATTTTCCACTGCAAGGTGGCATTCCACTAAGTTACTCAGAGTAGACCTATTGAAAGTAATTGATATAGCCAAATTAGGTCTATTGGTTTCTCCCTACTCCCCAACTTCAATAGAGTTGTGGCAGCTGAACAGCTCTAGCTACAGACTGTACATTTTGTGGCTTTTACTATAATTTCCAAAGATGTGCTCTCATTGAAGGGGCAGGGCAAAATTGAACATCTTTCTGGAGTGTGACAAATGGATTGGCTGTGTTTTGAATACATTTTATTAGGGCTTACAGAGAAAAATACAAAACTTAATATCAAATATTGTTGGTTTTTGCCCAAACTAACTATGACTTGGTTCTAAATGCAATGGAAACAAAGGAGGGGAGAGAGAGAGGGGGAGGGAGAGAGAGAGAGAGAGGGAGGGAGGGAGGGAGAGAGAAATAAATAAGAAATAGAATAGGGGTTAAAAAGAGAGAGGGAGAAATAACATTCAGAAGGTAAGGGACTTCTCATTCTTTGTCTGTCCACTATAATTAAACAATATTCACTTCATCCACTCCAATATAACACCCAACAAATGGATTGGCTGCAGAGGAGCAGCATGCCTTATGATGTCCTTTGGTTAGCAACATAGCACTGATGTAGCTGGGCATTCATATAAAGCAGTATTCCATAGGCAAAAAGCTGCAATACTTTTTGGCTTTGAAGCTTTTTTAAAAAGCATGCGTTGGCCTATTTTACCATGTAGTATATAATAAGCTTGATGAGCAGAATGCATACATGAACACCAAGACAGTCCATGGACAATTTATGTATGTTACGTTGTTCCCAAAGAACCCTATGATGTCATAAACAATGATATCATTGCCCTGGATGAATGTGACATACTTAAAAATCTGGCGAGGGTGCCAGGACCCAGGCAAATTTTTCTTGGTGACTTGGTTGAGCCTCTGTGCCATCAGTTTGCTATCCTGCCCTACCTGTTGTGCAATTTCCTCAAGTTTGTTTAGGCCAACGTAAGTCCCATGGAACTTGATGGGACTGACTCGCTATTAAGTGTGTTAAGGGTTGCAACTCTAATCTTCACATTGTCCTTCGCTGCCTTCATCCCCATTCCATAGCTGCTGCTGTGAGCTACTAAACAGCATTCAGAGGCTTGTCTGGAATCTGACCCTGCCAAGTAGGAATCTATGCAGTCCTCCTACACCTTCTGGCAGAGGAACTGCAGCACTGTAATAGAGACCAAGTTGTCGTAGATGAAGTGAGATAACAAACAGGGATCAGAAACTGGAAGGCAAACCCCACTGAAGGGTTAGGTCCTGCTTATGTAGCAGTACAGCTGACATTTCTGCCTTGCCTGATCCCTAGTGCAAAGTGTTGTCTCTAAAACGTGTCCATAAAAATGTTGCACTGTGCATGATGGTCTACTGCATCACCCCTCCCAGTATAAACCTTCCTAGACCCACAACTGTGATATCAGAAGTAGACAAGCAGGGCTGGTGCCAGCACATAGCATCCTTTGCCAAAGGACAAGGCCCACCGCCACTGGTACCAGAGCCCCACCTGCCCTATAATATTAAAGCAGTGTCTTTCCACATTAAATAGTCAAAGCTTACACCAAAGAATCCTGGAAAGCATCATCTGCTAATGTTGTGGCAGATATTCATTTAGGAAAACACCAGAAGCTTTTCTATTGGGAATAGTACCAGGAAGTCTAAAGGAAGAAAACAAGACATTATATTTATATGCAACAGTAGCCGCAAGGCTATTGATTGCGACAAATTGGAAAAGTGGTATTATACCGACAAAAACAGAGTGGCTTGCCAAATTATTGGAGTATTACAATATATCCAAAACAATGGGAGAAATTGGAAGGATCTCAAAAGAGAAAATAGACAGGGACTGGAAGGTGTTTAAAGGATACTTGCAAAACTATATTGGAAATATCAGAACTCCTATTAGAATAAACAAGTTCCGTTATAAATACTGAAATACTAAATAAGATGGATAACAATGTGTAACAGAAAAAGAAGCAGAAAATTGGTTTAAAAGTGTGTGAAAGAAAGTAATAGAAGTGGAAAGAAATTGCAATTGAGTAGACTGGAAGTTCAACACAAGGGTGGGGTGAGGGGTAAGGGATGGTGGTGGAAAAAAGAAGTATCTGTGGGATTGAGTGTGGGTATGTATGAATATTTTTAAGGATTGTATGAAATGTATGTTTGTATATTCGTAATGTGTGTATTAATGCTGAATTATTTTAATAATAAAAATTAATTTTAAAAAAATGTTGTGGCAGCTATTAGGAGGCCTACATTCTCCCACAGAGCTACAGTTTTCAAAGTGGTTCCCTTCTTGGGGAACTCTGAAAGCTGTCGCTCTGTGAGAGGAATGGACAACATGTGAGTGTCTCCTAATAACTCAGCGCGCTGAACGAACTACAGTTCCCAGGATTCTTGAAGTGGGGGAGTCAAGACTGTTTAAGACGGTTCTGCTTTAAACGTATAGTGAAGATGGGGCCCAGGTGTGGTCTGGACCTCCCTTTATCCCCCCCCCCAAGGCCCATGGAATTGGGCTTGCCACTACCACCATTTTTAATTTCCTCAAGTACGAAAGAGCTGAGCTAATAAGGCCCAGTGTTTTACCTACTTGCTTCTATTTGGAAAAGAACGTTTTGCACACTCACCTGGAAACATTTTTATTTATTAAAACACTTCTCTACCGCCCCGAGCACATCAGTCTGGAAGCAATGCACAGCCAATTGTTTAACATACTGGCATCCACCTTTAAATCAATACAGATAAAAATGATAATAAAGCTGGTAATACAGGACAGAGTTGAAACGTGACAGCCTGCTGGGAAAAGTTGAGGAAAGGTCTACAAACATAGGTACTTACTTTAGCACAGGTATGGGGAATCTTTGTTGCTCCCAATATTGCTCCTATATACCATGTTTATTGGGTCTGGTGGGAGTTGTAGTTTGGCAACATCTGGAGGGTCAAAGGTTCCCCAGCCTTGTTTTAGTGAGTCAACAATGATAGCACTTGCCTGAGCTGAAGAGAGGTTTTCGATAAAATCTTGCCACCCTAGAAAAGGTTCTACCCCTCACCAAATTTGCTGACTACCAAGAATGCATTGTCCACCAAACATAACAAGCAAATAGGGCAATAGAGGTGAAGGTGCTCCTTCGACACCCAGCTGGAATAGGAGGCGATTCTCAGCGTGAGTCCAGAGAGCAACTGTGGGTCACAGCATTCAGAGAGTTGGAAAAGATAGTAGAGTTGCGTTGCCACAACCTGCCCTGCCATCGGTCTTGCTTCTGTCTGGGAGTGCCACAAATGTCCCACTGTTTGGGACTATAAAGGCTAAATGGGTACCACTAGAAGGCAAGCACATGTTCAACACACTTCCGGCTACATTGGTGAGAGCAGTGGTTAGAATGACCTTGGTTGGCCAAGTCACTATCTCCCTGCCTAAGCTACCTTGCAGGCTGGTTTCGAGGATAAACTGAGGAGGGGAGTACCATGTGTACTAGGAGATCCTTAAATGAGTGGGAATACATCACAAACCTTTATGCCAGACTCTCCTCCCTCGCAATCTGTATAGCTGCTGGAGACGGTTGCACAGCCACAACAGAATCAGAGAGTCCTTTCTATGCCCCAGGAGGGTCTTTGAGAAGACGTTTTGGAGTACCACCATGGCCCTCATTCTCATTCTTCACGCATGCAATAGGCTGATAAGGATGTGTGATGGATTGGACAATATCTCTTTCTTCTCTTGTCCAGCGGGATTGGACTGTATTCCTTCCCCTTGCTTCTGTTAAGAATTGAGAAAGTGTGGTTGAATAGCCAGTTCATGCTGGTGCTTTCTTCAGGAATAGATTGTGGTGAAGAAATTATTTATGGGATGTGGTGCTGTTGGCGTCAGTACATAAGATCCAGTCTTGCTGGATCTGACCAAAGGTTAATCTTATCTAGCATTCTATTTCCAACATACCAGCCAGCTGCATTTGTAATCTGAGTACAATAGTAACTTTGTCACACGTGAACATTACCCAATCCATTCTGCTTTGACACTATACCATAGAGACAGGCTCTAATGTGGAAACATGCACATGAATGGGTTATTTCAGACCAGTTTCTCCAGGCTGTACTAGAATCACCATTTAAATTTCCCCAGAGTGCTCTGGAACAATACTATGTTGGGGACCTTGTAGAAAACTGAAACAGCAGTTCTGAAATCCTAATACGGGAGGACTAGATTACATCAGTACAGGTGAGATCTGCTGATTTTCTGGGGCATCAACAGTTGCTGCAAGGTGCTGGATGCTGATATCTGGCATAGTTCCAGTGCACACTCTTAACCTCTCCCATATAAGTGAAGTTTCCTATGGAGAAAGGTAAAGTGCTCCACTTTGGGACACATTGAAGCAAGTACAAAAACTACTTTCTGTTCCAGTCATGGAGAGGGGTGTGGGCAGTTTCCTACCTTATTCAGGATCCTGAATAAGGGGGTACAGTGTGCCCATGAACAGATCCACAGCACTCTCTAAAGGTCCTTGCAATATGAAAGCCATCCAGCAGTGCAGTTATGCAGTTTTAGATTCTCGACTTAATGACTTTGTACACATAGATACCATATTTTTTGCTCTATAAGACACACTTTTTCCCTCCTAAAAAGTAAGGGGAAATGTGTGTGCGTCTTATGGAGCAGATGCAGGCTGCGCAGCTATCCCAGAAGCCAGAACAGCAAGAGGGATTGCTGCTTTCACTGCGCAGCGAGCCCTCTTGCTGTTCTGGCTTCTGAGATTCATAATATTTTTTTCCTTGTTTTCCTCCTCCAAAAACTAGGTGCGTCTTGTGGTCTGGTGCATTTTATAGAGCAAAAAATATGGTACCTCTTTACCCTAGCCTTTGGCATTTGAGATTTATTTTGTCAGGATCCATTCTATTCTTCTGATCATTTTTTAAAATTGATTTTAATGTTGTATTTTTATACTGTTGTAACCTTTCACAGGGATCTTTTTGTGGTCAAGGACAGGAAATCCAATAAATAATAACAGATGAAAATATGCATTACTTTGCCTAGTCCAAACTGTGTCAAGACATCCCTGTTGCATTTGGGGGACCCTCCTGCTCATTCAGCTGAGTGGGGCTCTGGATTTCTACCCTGACAGCACCACTGAAGCCCTTCTCTGTGCACACCATCTGCCCATCATAATGACAGACATTTTGCTGCCATATAATAAAAACAGAACCAGAAAGCACTACCCAGATTAGCTCTGAAGAACTGCATTGTTAACAAAGCCTGAATAACAGCCTTTACAAAAAAAAAAGTGACCTTTATGTGGGCATGTATTGCTGGAGCATAAAAGAGAACTGTACAATGGCCATTTTCATTGTAGCAATACATTTATTTTAAATACGATCAAGCAAATATCTTAAGAAAAATATCACAGGCTATAACTTGACAGTCAACACCATTTGGAGTAGGATTCCTAACAAGCTGAACTGCATTCCAGATTTACAATCCTGATGGCCATTACAAAGAAGGCAGTTGTTTCAGGTCCTGCTTGTAGTGGGCATTTTTCACTGGATTTTCTGGGCAGACGGGTTCTCCCACATTTCTCAGAAGGAGAGCAGTGACTGGGTTTTTAAATAAGTTGTTTCTCAACAGAAGTAGAACACGCACAAACATATTGTTGCATGCCACTGCAATCTCAAAGTGGTGCGAGATTCCAGGGGTCCCTATCGGAAATGAGGCACAGCAGAGACTGTGGTGTCTTTAGGATATGTGGTTTATTTATGCATACATACAACCTGAGCCTATGATGGAGGGGTTCACAGCATTAACTCCCATAGCTGCAGCCTTGAATTCAAACAGAAATCAGCCATAGCTCACTCTCCATCTTTTCAGCCTGCAGCTTTTCCCCTCTAGGTCACATCACAGCAAACTCTGCTCTCAAACTCAATCTTTGTTCTTCTAATTATCAAAAAGCTGGAGGATGGGACCCACCCTTTCATTATCTGGCACAGAGCCCCCTTTCCTTTGCTCTCTTATTAGCTTTCACCCAGGCGATCACCTCAATGAAAAAAGGTAGCCTGGATTATATTTTAACCCTTGCTGAATCTTGGGATTAGAAGGCTTGATCAGATTTCAACACCCACTCATAACACTATGTTACGAAGAACTGAAAGGTGGATTGGAGAGGGATTTAGTTGTTTACTTTCAAAAGTTATGAAACCTTTACACACTGTTTATCTTCTTGATGATATCTTACCCTCCTGCATTTATTAATGAATCATGAAACTCTCCTTTTAAATTGCAGGGTTTTAAGCACGCTTGATCTGATCTATATAAAACCATATTTTGGATGCACTCCTTTAATGCAGATGCTGGAAAAGATATGAAGGGGCAAAACATTAAAATTATTGTAGAATCATAGATTGCAGTCCTAACTACTAGAAAGTACATACTACTGGAGGAAGTGACATGAGTATTTGGGATTGAGCTGTGTGACACACATGCCCTTGGCTTCAATAGTTTCTCAACATAAATACAAAACCCTATTGGGCAAAATGCTGATTTGTATTAACATAAAAGATGAAATAGACATTGGTAACAATGATCAAACATTAAACTAAATACTGAAGAAGAGGCTCAACTGATACTTTACTTCATTTATACGCACATTTATTTCCACTTTCAGCTGTCAACAGGAAGAATTGTGCTTTCTCTTGTTCCTAATCTTCCCTAAAAAGGTAAAGGTACCCCTGCCCGTACGGGCCAGTCGTGTTCAACTCTAGGGTTGTGCGCCCATCTCACTTAAGAGGCCGGGGGCCAGCACTGTCCGGAGACACTTCCGGGTCACGTGGCCAGCGTGACGAAGCTGCTCTGGCGGGCCGGCACCAGCGCAGCGCACGGAGACGCCGTTTACCTTCCCGCTAGAAAGCGGTACCTATTTATCTACTTGCACTTTTTAGGGTGCTTTCGAACTGCTAGGTGGGCAGGAGCTGGGACCGCAGACGGGAGCTCACCCCGCTGTGGGGATTCGAACCGCTGACCAAGCGATCGGCAATCCCTAGGCGCTGAGGATTTACCCACAGCGTCACCTGCGTCCCTAGCCCCCTGCCAAACCCAGAGGTAGTGTGGTGCTGTTCAGCCCAGCACTGACATCACTGTGATACTTCCACAGATCTCAACAATATGTTTAGATATCTCTCTCTGTTGTAGATTTGATATTGAGATTTGGGTCCAATTGGACACAGAAAATGTGCAATGCGCTATGTCTGGTTGCATTATAAATTTGCAGCCCTGCTTAAACTGTCCTGTTCCATTTGCAGGTGATAGTTTTCAGAAACGTTGCAGTGATATGTTGCCTGTTGTATATATGTCACTTCCCCTTATCCTGCCATGGGCTCTGGTCAAACAGGTTTTGAAGCACTACAAAATGTACTAGACCTGTTTAGACTTCTCCAAGGAAGGTGCCCAAGTCTGGGGCTTCATTGCAGACTGATCCTATGCATTAAGTTCAATGAAAGTTGTCCCCAAGTAAGCCTCAGACAGCTTGTTTTTTGGCTAAATTAAGAAAATGTTCATGCAGCCCTATTCTGTGCATGGTTACTTGAAGGTAAATCTCACTGTGATCAGTGGGGTTTATTCCCAGGGAAGTGGACACAAATTACAGCTTCACTGTTTGAGAGAAATCTATCTCTAAGTTAAAATTTATTGTTTATTTTCTCATTTGTGCAGAAACAGGGAACCCCTTATCCTTCAAATGTTGTGGACTCCAACTCCCATCAACCTAAGGTAGCACAGTTAAACCATCAGGGATGATGGGAACTGTAGTCCAGCAACATGGAGGACCACAAAATCCCCACTCCTGCACTAGTGGATATGGGAACAACTATTCTCTCTTTTCTTGACACTGGTAATTATTATAAAGTTATCAACATGGCCCACTTTGTGCAACTTGGTCAGGCTTTATTCTGTTGCCACTAAGGAAAAAATATTTTTGTCCACCTAGCTCTCATGGTTGCATGTGGAATAGCACCCTAGGTTGGTTTTATTTGTTCTTGCTTTAATGACTGATCTGACCGGGGGTGTGTGTGTTAAGGTATGGGGGTTTATTTCTTTCCTTATGTGTTCTCCCTTCATTGTGTTCTTTGTTCTGTGAAAACAGTAAAACTATTTTAAAAATAGAGACCTTCAGAAGGCAACTGGGTCCTTCTTCTGGACTTCTGATCACCAGCAGTGTTTTCCTAGCGAGGAAGGGAAATGCAACCACTGTGAATTTCACAGTTGTGTTGCAAGCATAACGAATTATTAAGTTTGAACTTGCATCCAAATCAAGTAAGGTCATCTCACAATCCTATTGACGTGAGAATATCTCATCTCAAAAAGTAACAAACATACATATGTCTGCAATAACAGCACTCCTACATGTTTCTTAAGAAGTAACCCCTACTATCTTCAATGAGGCTAAACCCCTAGTGTGTTTAGCATTGCAAGCAAAGTTAATTAAATTGCACAATTCTTGAATAGGCAGTCACTCCATGTGCTGTATTTAGAACACTGACTTTTCCCAGCTGTCTTTATGCCAATAGAACTGAATAAATGAACTGCCATGAGGAAATGTTCATGGATAGTAAAGGGTATTTCTGCAATAACATTATGTCCTTCTGGTATGGCAATTTGACTTCATGGTGTAGATCAGCCTTCCCCAACGATGTGCTCTCCAGTGTTTTGGACCACAATTCTTACTATACTTCACTAATGGGCATGCAGTGGTACCTCGGGTTACATACGCTTCAGGTTACATACGCTTCAGGTTACAGACTCCGCTAACCCAGAAAGAGTGCTTCAGGTTAAGAACTTTGCTTCAGGATGAGAACAGAAATTGTCCTCCGGTGGCGCAGCAGCAGCAGGAGGCCCCATTAGCTAAAGTGGTGCGTCAGGTTAAGTACAGTTTCAGGTTAAGAACGGACCTCCGGAACGAATGAAGTACTTAACCTGAGGTACCGAGGGCCTTCTGGCGGTTCCCTCACTGCGAGAAGTCAAGTTACAGGGAACCAGGCAGAGGGCCTTCTCGGTAGTGGCGCCCTCCCTGTGGAATGCCCTCCCACCAGATGTCAAAGAGAACAACAACTACCAGACTTTTAGAAGACATCTGAAGGCAGCCCTGTTTAGGGATGTTTTTAATGTTTGATGTATCATAGTATTTTAATATTCTTTTGGAAGCCGCCCAGAGTGGCTGGGGAGGCCCAGCCAGATGGGCGGGGTATAAATAATAAATTATTATTATTATTATTATTACCACTGTACTGACTTGGGCTGATGGGAACTGTAGTCCAAAACATTGGGGAGAAGAGGGAGAAGAAGAAGAAGAAGAAGAAGAAGAAGAAGAGTAGTAGTAGTAGTAGTAGTAGTAGTAGTAGTTTGGATTTGATATCCCGCTTTATCGCTACCCGAAGGAGTCTCAAAGCGGCTAACATTCTCCTTTCCCTTCCTCCCCCACAGCAAACACTCTGTGAGGTGAGTGGGGCTGAGAGACTTCAGAGAAGTGTGACTGGCCCAAGGTCACCCAGCAGCTGCATGTGGAGGAGCGGAGACGCAAACCCGGTTCACCAGATTACAAGTCTACAGCTCTTAACCACTACACTACACTGACTCTTGGTCAGGTTGGGGGAAGATAGTATAGATTCACATTAGAAGTGTTCAGTGCCAGGTTTGGGGCAGCCCTTAGACAACGTGATCTCAGTCTAAACCAGCATCAGCACCTGGCACCTTGGGGAAGCTGTCAAGATATCAGTGCCTTGTCAGGACCCCCTGCTGATGCCTATCCTGTCCTGTCCTGCCCTGCCCTTCCCTTCCTTTTTCTGGATCTAGCCACCCTTTCAACTTTCCTCTGTGCCCCAATCCTGGCAGCCCATCTAGTTCGGCATCCTTTTCACAGTGACCAACCAGACGTTTCTGGGATGGCTGCAAGAAGGAACTGAGCATAATAGGTTACACGGGTCAGCAAACGTTTTCAGCAGGGGGCCGATCCACTGTCCCTTAGACCTTGTGGGGGGCCGGACTATTTTTTTTTGGGGGGGAGGGGTGTTAATGAACGAATTCCTATGTCCCACAAATAACCCAGAGATGCATTTTAAATAAAAGGAGACATTCTACTCATGTAAAAACACGCTAATTCCCGGACCATCCATGGGCCAGATTTAGAAGATTGGGCCAGATCCAGCCCCTGGGCCTTAGTTTGCCTACCCATGGCTTAATACATACAGTGGTGCTCCGCAAGACGAATGCCTCGCAAGACGGAAAACCCGCTAGACGAAAGGGTTTTCCGTTTTGGAGGTGCTTCGCAAAACTAATTTCCTATGGGCTTGCTTCGCAAGACGAAAATGTGTTGCGAGTTCCTGCGGGGTTTTTTTTCTCCCCCCCCCCTTTTTCTAAGCTGCTAAGCCGCTTAACAGCTGATCCGCTAAGCCGCTAAGCCGCCAATAGCGCTAATCTGCTAAGCCGTCAATGGGCTTGCTTCGCAAGACGAAAAAACCGCTAGACGAAGAGACTCGCGGAACGGATTAATTTCGTCTTGCGAGGCACCACTGTACCACCTTCTGAGAGGGAGAACAAGTTGCGTGGAGATTGCTACTCATTCTCATACCTCTCTCTCTGCTTGTTCCCTCACAGAAGGGAAGCAGTCACAAAGAGGGGGTGAAGGAAACTTCAGGGACTAACTATGCCCCCCATCCTGGGAGTGGGCTAAAGTTTGTAACCAGAAATACAACACTCTGAAAGGGCTGGTGCAGTGTGTTGCTCTAAGTGAGAAAGTAAGCCCTTGGTTCAAATTTTGCCTGTCATAAATTCCAGAGGTGGCCTTAAGCAGCCTTCTTTCTTTCAGCCTCTGCTCCTCTGGGCAACTGCTGCTGCCGCCCCTGGTCTCTGAGCTGCTCCCCACCCGAAAAAGAGAGGCGCCTCTTAGAAAATAATAAGAACCCTCCTGGATCAGACCAAATCTAGTCCCACATTCTGCTATCACATTGACCAACCTGATGTCTATGGGAAGCCCATGAGGACACAAGTGCAACAGCACAAGATGTAATAATTTCTAAAAGAATGTTAAAATGCTATTATTATAAATGGTAAACATTTAGGATTGTTAAACTGGTGCACTGTTAGTATACAACCAGTGGGCTTTGGACTGCCTTGTGCTAGTCCCCAAGGCAAAGAAAATATAGATATTTAATATTTCAGACTTTATTTTATAATATATAGATTCTACCCAAAGTGACAGTAAAAATAGATGGTTTCAGTTTGTATGTTCCAACATTTAATCAGCAGCTAAGAAAAGCACTTTTACTAGCTATGATGTTTTCTAACTTGTTTTCCAAGTCTTCAATTTGGTTGTGAACCATTAATCTAATAGGGAACATTCTGGTGTTAAAAGCATGGAATCCTGAGTTCAAATTCAGGCTTCAACAGATGGTTTTGACTATTCTTGTCTTCTTTAGACTTGATTTCCCACCTGAAAAACATTCTACATAATTACAAGCATCCATAATCCATTTTTGTGGAAACATCTAAAGGTACACAGTAAAATCAGCCTTTTAAAAAAAAAGTGTGTTGGAAATAATGTTGACTAGAACAACCAGTGGTTATATCTAGGTCAGCATGTAGCATCCTCACTCTCTGTGTCAGCATTATCTATATAGGATCAAAAATGCAACCTCTAATTAAGAGACATGAACAACAGGAGGTGACACACTTTATAATTGCTATGTATGTCCATGTATACTTCCAATGAAGTATTTAGTCACTGTCACTAAACATGATATAAATTGATAGGCTGTTGGTTTTTCATGCAAAGCTTGATCACGTATGTGACTTTGCTTTTGAATAACAAGCCCATTACTGAGAGTGAATTCAAATAAGTGATCTAGATCATTCCATACCATCCTTGATCTTAATACAACCTGAAAAGATGTGTGTCTATAAACATAGGGTTTATAATCCTATAAACACAGGGTTTGTTGTCTTGACCCCATGGCCCTGGGTGAACAACCAGCAACCATTTTGATTAGGGTTGCCTCTGCTCAGATTTTATCTCTGAAATTATTAGTGTATTTGTCTGCATGAACTTCAGTTAAACTTTCCTCCAGCATTAAGGAAGCATTTAGGTCAGGGGGAGGCAAACTAAGGCCCAATCACCTTCTAAATCCAGCCAGCAGACAGTCCGGGAATCAGGGTGTTTTTACATGAGTAGAATGTGTCCTTTTATTTAAAATGCATTTCTGGGTTATTTGTGAGACATAGGAATTTGTTCATTCCCCCCCCCCCCAAAATATAGACCGGCCCCACACAAGGCCTGAGGGACAGTGAACCAGCCCCCGCTGAAAAAGTTTGCTGACTCCTGATTTAGATAGAGAGATTTCTGGAGACAGGTAAATGCAACAGGAGGAGGAGGATAGTAGTCCAGTGGTGCCTCTGGATACGCACACCTATTGTTGCGTATCCTCCAGGTTATGCATGCAGCAAACCCAGAAGTATTTTTCCACGTTTCACCCTGCATGCATGCGCAGAAGCGTTCTATTGTGCTGCGAGCATGCGCAGAACAGGCACCTCCGGTTGCAAATTCCTCGGGATCTGACCGGAGCTCCGGAACGGATCCCGTGCGCAACCGGAGGTACCACTGTAAATTATTTTGTAGGAATACAATGCTCAGTGACATTTTATCATCCAATGTGAAAACTGGAAAAAAATTATGACTCTAATGACCATTAGGAATGAATGACCCATTTGCCAACGCCACATTTTATAGTTAAAATAACACTAGATACCATTATGGCTGCAATAACTTGTCCAATCGCACTGGACATGAACATATAAAACATTAAAACTAGATTATTCACTTGGATAAAGACATCTTACAGTGCAATCCTATACACATCTACTTAGAAGTAAGCCCACTGAGTTCAATGGGAATTACTCCAAGGAAACTAGGTATAGGATTGCAGCCTTGTCGCTTCAGTAGGACTTACTTCCAAGTAGGCATGGCTAGGTTTGTGCTGTGAGTTGAGCAACTAATTACCGTATTTTTCCGTGTATAAGACTAGGTTTTTCCCCTAAAAAATATTTTCAAAAATTAGGGGGCGTCTTATACTCTGGGCCATCTCCCCCCATTTTCTTAAATCTGAGTCCCCCCAAAATAGGAGACGTCTTATACATGGGAGCGTCTTATAGATGGAAAAATACGGTATATGAGCTTCAATCATTTAATCAATTTTTGTAATTTTATATATACACAACAACTGGCATGAAGGAAAAACACCTATTTATGGAAGAAACTGAGAAAGGGGTAAAATTCAACCTCCCCCAAGTTTCACAGAGATATTTTATAAATACGGCATTAGGTTAAGTTCTGGTTAACTACAATAACATATTTGGGGGGGGGGGTCATGTATACAAGTTCTTTCTTTTGTTCTGTTCTCTTTTCCACTATTTTTTTTAATTCTTTTTGTGTGTCTTCTCTTACTCTGCGCCCTTGTGATGATGTACCGTATTTTTTGCACCATAACACTCACTTTTTTCCTCCTAGAAAGTAAGGGGAAATGTCTGTGCGTGTTATGGAGCGAATGCCTGCGGGTGGCGGGGAGGATCTGCTGCAGTCATGAGCAGAGGATCCATGGTTCCCCTTCCTTCCCTCCTCCGTGGTTACAAAGCATGGATCCAAATGGATCCTCAGTATTTTTGCATTGGGCTACTCCAAACTCACTGTCAGATCACATGTCTGTGGCCACAGCATGAACCACAAAAATCATATATCCACTATTTCGTTTAGAATATTTTTTTTCTTATTTTCCTCCTCTAAAAACTACGTGCGTGTTATGGTCTGGTGCGTGTTATAGAGCGAAAAATACAGTACTTTAAATTTTTCCAATAAAGAATATAAAATAAGTTTCACAGAACTGAAAACATACATACACAGATAAGCAAGGAAAGCGTGACCTAAAAAATGTAGTGCTAAGCTCAAGTATAAAAGGCAAGCATTTAAGAACAGTAGACACCCATCCTAAAACAAAACCCTGCACCTTTATAGTTAAAAAACACACACCTAAATAAATAAATAATCCTTTATACCCCGCCCACCTGGCTGGGTCTCCCCAGCCACTCTCAACACTCTTTTACTAGGCAGCTAGGCTGCAATCTTATTACATACTCACCGGGCGTAAATCCCATTGTGGGCCTTACTCGTGAGTAAGCATGCATACGGTCGGACTGAACTGACACACAGCTCAAGGAAAGCTCTCACCCTGTCATGTAAAGTTACAGATAGGTAGCCGTGTTGGTCTGCCATGGTCAAAACAAAATAAAAAAATTCCTTCCAGTAGCACCTTAAAGACCAACTGAGTTAGTTCTAGGTATGAGCTTTCGTGTGCATGCACACTTCTTCAGATACACACTAACTCAGTTGGTCTTTAAGGTGCTACTGGAAGGAATTTTTTTATTTTGTCCTGTCATGTAAAGTAAAGCCCCACTGTGGGCCTCACTCCCACAGCGAGGAGCGCCTATACGACTGCAGACAAAGACATAACACACCTAGATAGATGGACATATAAATAGATAAATAAAGAAAAGCCTAAGAAGAAGGCGAGGCCCTCCCCCTGATGAACTCCAGCTGGGCTCCAAACAAGCCTTACAGGCCCGGCGTTGCTGGGCAACGGCAGAGAAGATGGGAGGGGGGAGTTCCGAGCGCGGAGCAGGAGGAGGAGGAGGCGGCCGCTTTTAAACCAACGCTTTTAAGCGCAGCGTGTCTCCCGTCGGCTTCCGTCCCAGATGCTCCCTCCTCCTCCTCCCCCGCCCCTCCCCTCCGTCGCCTCCATCTCAAGCCGTCGCTAGTGGCGTAGCCGGGTCTTGTTCGGGAGCCGCGTCAGCCGCCGCGGAGTCGCCTAGCTGCTCGCCGCGCCGGGTGGTGAGCGGGAAGCCGGTCCGTGAGGGGAGGGGAAGGGAGAAAGAGAGAGAGCCATGGGGGGAGAAGCGTCCCGCCGTCGCCGCTGAGAGAGGCGCCCGGGCCCGCTCTGCTCTGGCTGCTGGAGCCATGGACAAAGCCGTCGGCGGCCAGGTAGGGAGGAGTCCGGCGAAGGAGCCCGCCGCGCAGCGACCGACCCCCGGCTGAGGGGTTGCTAGGCAACGGGGGGAGGGGTGGCCCGCACACCACCCCCCCCCTAAATCCTGGGAGGAAGTCCCTTGAGGCAGCTGTGCCTAGGGGTTAGTGGCTGAGGGGTGCCTAAGTAAAGAGGAGGGGGCGGCGGCTGAAATGGTGAGGGGCTTAAATAACGCCCCGGCCTTCTAAAGCTCAGGCGTCCCCTCTGCGCCTCCTGTGCTTTTGTTTTGGTTTCTCAACCTGGGCTTTTAACTTCGGGGGCGTTAAATGACTTGTAGTACTTGCTTACGGGGAGTCGCCCGAAGAACTCGTCTGCTGTGGAGGCGGCGTACAAATGCCACCGACACGTAAACAAACCGAGAGGGTGCTTCGTGTTGCGGTAGTAATAATAATAATCGTGGGGGGACGGGACACGGCAATGGGAGTTATGGGGCTTGAGTCCTAGACCCGGTCCCTACCGCGGGTGGGATCGGGCCCGAGGGGAATTAGGCGAGGTTGCCAGGGCAGTGAGGGATTTAAAGGGATTTGTTGAAGCTCTGGGAGAAGGAGCTGTTTATACAACGCTCTCACTCTTGACATCCGTAGGGTGGTCTTTATAAGTTTTAATAAGCAAAGGATATATGTAGATTGTTTCTTCTCTCTCTCTCTCTCTCTCCCCCCCCCCACACCCCGCAATCTAAATTCTGCAGCAAGGAATCTGAATTCTGGAGTAAGAAAGCAAAGGCAAAGCTAGCAGGCGTTTAACATGGGCCACTGGTGTTATGGGTGTGGGGGGTGTTGTAGATTAAATCGCCAGCTATTGCTAGCTGAATGGTGCTGGTTTCCGTAGCAGTAATACATTAAAGTATGCTTCTGTATGGTATTGTGGTTAGTGTCGAACTGCGACCTCTGAGACTTAAGAGTTCAAAACCCCACTCAGCTTGAAACTCCCTTTGTGACCTTGGGGCCACTGCTTCTCTCAGCCTAACTCACCTCAGGGGGAATTTGTGAGGATAAAAGCTCCATGGATAGAAATTTCAGGGCTTCAAGACACTTTTGCTATGCATTGTTTCAGTAACTTCTAAAACATATCTGCATGACACTCCAGTATTTTTCTTATTGCAAAGTATTGGGGAGGCTAGCCAAGGATGGAAGAATATAGTGGCTTGTCTAATACCACCTGGTGAATTTTGAACTGGGAACTTATTTTCTGTGCTTTATTGGTGGGAAGGAAAGGATGATAATGCTGACAAATTATCAAATTTCCAGTCTTGGCAGGAAAGACCTGGATTAGCATATATAGTAGAACTTGGCTATAGTCTTGCAATGCGAAAAGGAATGAGGTCAGGAGGAGGAATGGGACAAAGTGCATCTCTCCCCAGGTTCTTCTTTGAGGCTAAAATCATTGTCAGTGACTGACTTGAGAGTTGAATATCCTTCACCTCCTCTTAAAGTAGACTAAATTTTCCAATAAAGCTGGACTGCTATCAGCTATGGGCATTTCTTCGCCTCACTCTTCACACACCTCTTTCCAGTTTGAGGCAAGTGGGGAAGTCAGATGGCTTTTAGAGCGAGAGAGATTTGTCCCTGAGAATTTCAGGTATTACTGTACTTCTTAGAGGGCAAACTATATGTAACTCACATTTAAATGTAAATGAAGCACCAACACGCTTGATTAAAAGCGGAAGGGTTTGATTTTGAGTTGAGGGAGTGTCTACTTAAACCTTTCCTTACCAGCTGATTCTTATATCAATATTGTGCTTCTCTCCTCCAGCCCCATCCCTTCCACTCCTCAGGGTTCCAAAGTATCAACATATGTCTGGAATTCTTTGCAGGGAGAACAGCTGGTAGAGTGGAAAAACAGTTGGAAGGAGAAGAGTTAAACATCCCTTGCTTAAAATTGCTGCCTCTTAAAGTTGCTTGATTTAAAACACCACCACCATTGGGGCTTCATTGCACACACTTATTTGTTTTGTTTGTAATGTTTAATTTGACCCACTGGCAGAGGTTAAACACATTGTGGATGCATTCAGACAGCTTTTAAAATTAAGATATTAAACATTTTGCCTTTATAAGAACAACCTAGTTGCATTTTTAAGCTAGTAATCTGTACACAACCATAGTTTCCCATTTTACCTGAACTAGGAAAATGAACTGGAAACCATGGTTAGAGATTTCCTAGTTTATCAGCCATGCAATGAAGAGGCTTTCTAAGTGGGCATGGTTTGTACATATTGCAGCATATTTAGCCAAGATAAGCTGAAGCAGACCACTGACACTTGCAAGACAAGAGTTTAAACTTTAGTCCACGGAAGGTATCCTCTTTATAAAGTTCTCTGACTAATATCAATCTCTTCAGTTTATTATCACTATCATTATTTTTAATTACCTGCACTTCACCCTAAGGTCACAGGACAAGTTATAAAAAAAAACAGTGCTAAAAACAGTTTAAAACATAATCACAAAAATAAGGTGGGTCCTAAAAATACAGATTTCATGTACCAAAAACCAGGATAAAGAGGTGTGTCTTCAGCGTTCACCAAAATTGTGTAATGAAGATGCCGGATGAATCTCTGTGGGGAAGAAGTTCCAAAACCTAGGGCCTACTACAGAGAAAGCCCTCTCTTAAACCACCTCCCCTGAGCTCCTGTGGAAGAATCAAGAGGGCTCCCCCCGCTGATCTTAAAACTGGTGGAGGTCTGTAGGAAAGATACAGTATTTCAGGTATTGGGGGGTGGGGACTGAGTCAATTAGGGCTTTAAACACTTGTAATTGGCTTCAGAAACAAACTGGTAACTAGTGCAGCTATTTTAAAATTGGTTTGGTGAGATCTAAGACCAGAACCCCAGCTAGGAATTTGGCTGCTGCATTTTGGACCAGCTGAAGTTTCTGAGGCTTCAAGGGCAGCCCCACCTAAAGCACATTGCAATCATCCAATCTGACCTGGGATAGCTCAGTTGGTACAGCATGAGACTCTTACTCTCAAGGTCATGGTTTTGAGCCCCACACTGGGCAAAAAGATTCCTGCATTGTAGGGGGTTGAACTAGATCCTTGGGGTCTCTTCCAACTCTACAGTGCATGACCCATACGCAATACAGCCAGCCTAGATTTCAGACCACAGGTCTATGATCTGACCTAATATTAGGCAGCAGCATATGTTCCTAAATGTAAATTTCTACCCAAAACTACAAAGTTGGTTTGGTCTGATCATTGCTGCTGTTATTTAAAGATATGGCTGTTTGGGGTTACATATCATTTGTTTTTATTTTTAACAGGTCTTTTGTGTTGCCTGTAGTTTCCATGAATATTTTAAAAAATTGTTTCTGAAGGCAGAATGGTTACTAAACCACAGACATCACTCTTGTTGAGCAATATGTTGTGGATTAATTAGTAGGAATTGTAATTAGCCTTCAGGTGACTTCATGAAATGGTTACTTCCTTGTTGCATTCTTCCAGTACAGTGGTACCTCGGGTTAAGTACTTAATTCGTTCCGGAGGTCCGTACTTAACCTGAAACTGTTCTTAACCTGAAGCACCACTTTAGCTAATGGGGCCTCCTGCTGCTGCCACGCCGCCGGAGCACGATTTCTGTTCTCATCCTGAAGCAAAGTTCTTAACCTGAAGCACTATTTCTGGGTTAGCGGAGTCTGTAACCTGAAGCGTATGTAACCTGAAGCATATGTAACCCGAGGTACCACTGTATCTTCCTGTGTCTTCAGTTCTTTGCAGCCAGCCATTATCTGGATTTTAGTAACTAGGCATGGATAGCTGTAGAAGAGGGAGAAGCTCTAGATGACTCCAAGATAAAATAATAATGATGATTAGGTTCAAGGAGAAGGTCTCATTCACAGGAGTGGTATAGCCACTTGCTTGCAAAAGGCCTCAGCTTCACTCCCCAGTATTTCTAGACAAGACATGGAAAGGCTTCTTTAAAACCCTGAGGTGTTATTGCCAGTCAGCATAGACAGTAGTAAGCTAGATAGACCAGTGGTCTGACTTGGTTAAAGGCCGTTTTTCTGTGTTCCTGTAACATTTGCCTGACATTTTTCTTTAGGGGACGAAAGGGTGTGGGTGGGCATTGTTGGTTTTAGTCCTCTTAAAGTCGTATGTTGCATAGTATTGTGCCAGGCAGCAGGCACATGCCTTCACAAGATAGCGGTGTTAGAAACTCAGATATACCGTATTTTTCGTCCTATAGGGCGCACCGGCCCATAGGACGTACCTAGTTTTTTGGGGGGGAATTTTTTTAAAAAAAATTATTTCCCCCCCACCAGCCGCAGGGCTGGGGCGGGGGAAGCCCGAGCTTCCCCCGACCCCAGCCCCCAGAACAGGCTGCCGCCCGCAAGCCTTGCGAGCCCGCAGGACCTCCCGCCGGGCGCGCAAGGCTTGCGGACATCTGCCCGAAGCACGGGGCGTGCTCTGGAGTGTGCCCCGTGCTTCGGGCTGCAGGCTGCTGCCCACAAGCCTTGGGAGCCCGGCGGGCACTACCGCGGGCTCCCAAGGCTTGCGGATAGCTTCCTGAAGCCTGGAGAGCGAGAGGGGTCGGTGCGCACCGACGCCTCTCGCTCTCCAAGCTTCAGCGAAAGCCTGCATTCGCCCCATAGGACGCACACACATTTCCCCTTCATTTTTGGAGGGGAAAAAGTGTGGCCTATCAGGCGAAAAATATGGTATAAGCTAGGTGCCAAATGGCTCCTTAAACCAGGACTACAGTTGCCAAATAACAAAATTAGGAAACAGATTGCAAAAAGGAAGGTTGGTATCTTACCTTGTATCATGCATCACTTCAAAACAACTTGTTCTGTGATTGAACCAATGGCACGATATGTTCCTTATGCTGCCACATTGATTTAAAGGCATCACATTAAGACAAGTTATGACTTAGCATGAATGCAGGGTCTCTAAGAGAGTAGATTGGGGCCATTTTGCTCCTCCCTAATCACTCTGCTACTGCACTGATGTGTGAACTAGGCCAGTGTCTAATCTTAGTAGCTCCTTTTCTTGGGAAGTATCTGTTCTAATGTAGAGTTAGCCTTGGCCTTTATGAAGTCATGGAGGTACAAATCAAGGTTGGATAAGATAGGCTCTTACAGTTTTATAATGCAGTTGTTTCTAGTAGTAAGTTTTAAACTCTTTAAAATGGACTTGGGTTGTGATAGGGAAGGAGGAGTTGCATTTTGTTAATCCAGATGTAATCCAGATATAGATTCAGTTACTAAACATCATAGTTGTATCATTAAAAATAAAACACGTGATTTATAAAAAAATACTTTTATGAATACAGTAATGAAATAGGATCGATCATTAAAAGTCTTCCGGTATTGGATCCTTGTTACCTGGTAGGTTCATGCCCAAGTAATTGTAGGATTGAAACATTACAATCCAAACATAATGCATTTCTATACAGATGCAAATCCCTGTGGTCAGTAGGAATTGTTCCTGTTAATTGTACATAGGATTGCATCCTAACCTAATGATGTTTGGCCTTGTTTAGAAGCTAAGTACGGTGGTGCCTCGTAAGATGAAATTAATTCGTTCTGCGATTTTTTTCGTCTTGCGAAGCACGGACTTTGGAAAATCAAAAATCACCAAAGTCTTCAAAAACCTCAAAAAAGGCTACCACACCGCGTGCTATGAGTTGCTCCTCGAAGTGAATGCACGGTTTTAAGAAAAAGGAAACAAACTTGCAAGACAAAGGAAACAAACTGGCAAGACGCTTTCATCCTGCGAAGCAAGCCCATAGGGAAATCCGTCTTGCGAAGCAACTCAAAAAACGAAAAACTCTTTCGTTTTGCGAGTTTTTCGTCTTACGAGGCATTCATCTTGTGAGGTACCACTGTAATAGATTACTTTATATGAGCTTCATGTATTACTTGTACCCTCATGTAGTTTATAGGGAGACCTCTTGGAAGTTGTATTAATTCAGCACAGTCAGTAGAGCATGAGACTCTTAATTTCATGGTCATGGGTTCAAGTCCCACGTTGGGAAAAATGATTCCTGCATTGCAGGGGGTTGGACTAGATGACCCTTATGGCTCCTTCCAACTCTGCAATTCTATGATTCTGTAAACACAGTGTAGGAGTAAGGAATTAAATATGAAAGTTATGAGTAGGTGTTCATGGGAACAGGTTGTTCAGTACTTAATGAAAGTACTTAGCATTTATAAAATGGTAGTGCTACTGCCCACTCATGTTACCTTGTTTTATAGCTTATCTGTTTGAATGAAGCTAAGACACAAACAATGGAAGCTCTAAGATTGCACATGACATGTCATATAATGTATATTATATATTATATTATATTATATTATATTATATTATATTATATTATATTATATTATATTATATTATATTATATTATATGACATGTCATGTGCAATCTTAGAGTTTCCATTGTTTGTGTCTCCACCTATCAAAGATGTCATACTGGCAGTATTGAGTTTGTAAAAGCATTTCACTCAATGTGTTCATTGAATATTGGTTTGTAGATACAGTATTCCCAACTAAGGGTTGCATGCCTTAGTATACCCATTTCCTGATCAGAATTTGCTTTGTCTTTCTTGTGTATCTTTAAAAAACAGCCATTCATTAGTCTAACATGCAAGCAAATGAAACAGTTTGTATGATCCTTTTTAAAACAGATAAATGATGCATGTTAATCTGAATCTGTAAGATGTTCTGTTTGGCAGTTGAGCTGGAACAGATAATAAAAAGTGGTGTGAGTTTTCCAGACAAAATGTAATAGGAACATTTTGTGCTGCTTTAAATGGAGATCTGATTTAGCATGTATATTTGACTTGCATTTAGTAAACAATATCTGATCCCCTCCCAGTAACCAAAAGTAGTTTCACTGAAACATGATAAGAGAAAAATGTGGAAACAATCGAGTTGTTCTAAATGTCATATTCAAAGCATTACTTAGAAATTTATATTTAGAAATACTCCAATGAAAATGTTAAGACATAGCTCAATAGCATACATTCCCCTTAAGCTATTTAAATTTTAATAACACATTACTGTTTATTTACTCAGAAGTAAGCCACATTGAGTTCTAGAGTGCTAGCTCCGTAGTAAGTCTGTTTAAGATTCCAGCCTAAGGGAGAAAAAGGAAGATGCTGAAAATTAACATATACTAATTTTAGCATGCCCGGACTGCTGCTTGCATAAGTGTTTGCATTCTAGTGAGAGTCTCCTGAAAAATAAAAGTTTGCTTTTAAACATTACTACTACTATATTGGTTCCATTTGCCTAATGTAACTTGTATTACATTAATGCACAGAGCAGTCCTAAAAGTGGAGAAATTACTACCCCATCATTGATTAAAAAGTAAGATTTTTTCAGACAGAACTTTGAATAAAATGCTCTTGCTATCTTCTAGTCAACCACCATATTTCCCGTTCCTTATTGCATTGAATAATCTAACTATAGCCACATCTGTTTTTGTGTTTACAAAGCGACTCTTAAAATAGGCAAAGTGTAAGTTCTTAATATGCTTGTTGCTGCATATTCTCAATTTTAAAACTGACCAAAAAAATTTTTTTTTCAAATTGCCGAAAGATAAAAGGTCACTATTATAACTAGGCTGCTTCTTTTTCCAGCTGTTAGCCAGTATAAAACCCAACATTATTTTGAATTTGAAACATAATATGTAGGCATCTGCCTTGTGTTAATTACACAAAGTGCCTTCAGCCGACAGCACTATTCTGCTTAGAAGGACAGCATGCGTTCTGTTTTAATGGGTAATATTGAACGTCTGTTACAGGTTTTTTGTATATTGTAGTCTAAAGATTAAACACAGTGCTGTAACTATAAGACAAAGTTTACCAGTCTGTTCCTGCTAGTGTCATCTTCTGTTGCTGCAGCTGCTAAATAATACAGTAGCCTTTATATTGAAAACAAAGGTGGCTTTATGTTAAATATCTTGGAAGAAATGTAATGGTCAGTGGGAAACATATATAATGAGCTATTGCATACATTCTGTAAAATTAAACTGAAAGCTGGGCAAGTCTTAAAATCCTGTGCTTTGAAAGAAAATCGCTAACATAAACAATAGAATATGTAAGTACTGATTGTTGTATTTATATAGTGTCACCAATGTACATGTTCCTTTAGAGGAAAAAGAGGTTCCTGTGTAATCCATACTCTGATAGAAGTGGAAACAATAGACAGATTGTTATTTGCAAATGGCTTAATGTAGAGGCTCTGAAATCAAAAGCCAAACTTAATTCAAACTAAACCTGAATAAGAAACCACTACACTAATTAATCTTATATCCTGCTGTTTTGCTCAAAGGTGGGTTTGGATTAAGAATTATTATTAAATATATTTATGTAGTCACCATTCAATAAATATTTCTTGTGTAACTTGCAACAAAATACTAAACACACAATACAGTGGTACCTTGGTTTGCATATGTTTTGGATTACAAACACGTCAAACCCGGAAGTGCGTGTCCCTGTTTGCAACCTTTTTTTGGATTACAACCCATTTTATTTGGATTAGGAACAATTTATTTTTTTTGGAGACCCCATTGGCAAAAGCATGCCTTGGGTTACAACCTGTTTTGGTTTACAAACGGACCTCCGGAACAGATTATGGTTGTAAACCAAGGTACCACTGTATACAATAACCAATAAAACAAGAAACCTTAAAAAACTTCCCAGTTCTTTTTTTTTTTTAAAGAAATTTTTATTAAGTTTTTTTTTTATAGCAATAGAGAAGAAAAACAGCATAGCAAAAAGCAAAAAGAAAAAGAAAAACAAACATAAAATTTAGCATCGTATAATAACCAACTTTTCTTCGTTTTTGGACTTCCTCACGTCTCTCGCTCCTACTTTCCAAATTTATAAAACTTTAACCAGCAATTTTATCACCTTATTTCCATTCTTATTGTACACTTTTCCAATATTTTGTCCCTAACTTTGAATATTTTTATCTAGGTCTTAAATATCTAGTCTTAGCATAATATTTATTCAAAATTTATTTTTCTCATAAAATTCACTCATTTTCACAGTCTTTTCACCAAATTTTATGGTGCCCTGTTATTTTCAAATCCCTCATCCTTCTTAGCACTCATATAATTTACAGTGTTTTTGTAGATAGTCCTTGAATTTCTTCCAGTCCTCTCCCAGGTCTCGGATTCTGCCAGTCATTTCTGCTAGCTCCATGTAGTCCATCAGTTGCATCTGCCATTCTTCCAGCGTGGGCAAATCTTGAGTTTTTCAATATTTAGCGACAAGTATCCTTGCTGCTGTTGTCGCATACATGAAAAATGTTCGATCATTCTTTAACACCCTCTGGCCAACAATGCCCAAAAGGAAGGCCTCTGGTTTCTTAGGGAAGGTATACTTAAAGACCTTTTTCAGCTCGTTATATATCATTTCCCAGAAGGCCTTAACCCTGGGGCAAGTCCACCAGAGGTGAAAGAACGTTCCTTCAGTTTCCTTACATTTCCAACACTTATTATCTGACAGGTGATATATTTTTGCTAGCTTGACTGGGGTCATGTACCACATATATACCATTTTCATAATGTTTTCTTTCAAGGCATTACATGCCGTAAACTTCATACCGGTGGTCCATAACTTTTCCCAGTCAGCAAACATGATATTATACCCAATGTCCTGTGCCCACTTTATCATAGCTGATTTAACCATTTCATCCTGTGTATTCCACCTCAGCAACAAGTTATACATTCTTGAAAGTACCTTAGTCTTAGGTTCTAACAGTTCTGTTTCCAGTTTCGATTTTTCCACCTGGAATCCTAACTTTTTATCCAATTTAAAAGCCTCTTTGATCTGAGCGTAATGTAGCCAATCTCGCACTTTGTCTTTTAGTTTCTCCAAACTCTGCAATCTCCAATTGTCTCCATCTCTTTCTAATATCTCCCAATATTTCGGCCATTTGACCTCCATATTGGGTCTTTTCACAGCTTTAGCTTCCATAGGTGATAGCCACCTTGGGGTCTTATTTTCTAATAAGTCTTTATATTTTGTCCAGACATTAAACACTGCTTTCCTTACAATATGGTTCTTGAAATTCTTGTGAATCTTAACCTTGTCATACCACAGATATGCATGCCATCCAAAAGCATTGTTAAATCCTTCCAAATCGAACACATCAGTGTTTTCAAGGAGCAGCCAATCTTTCAGCCAGCAAAAAGCTGCTGATTCATAATACAACCTTAAGTCTTGCAGGGTTAGGTTAAGGTCTTAAGGCAAAAAACTTCCCAGTTCTAAAACAGTTTAAAAGTTTGGGTGAACAAAAGGGACTTCAGTTGGCACTGAAAATACCATAAAGTCTCTGTTTGACCATCTCTGGGGAGGCTGTTCCACAGCTGAGATGCCACTAATGAAAAGTCCCTTTCCTTGGTTCCCCCCTGATTTGCTTTGCCTGCTGAAGCTACCCAGAGGAAGGCCTCCAAAACAATATTAAGCTTCAGGTTGGCATATGCAGGATAAGGCAATTGGTACTTTAAATTGGCACTAGATTATTTTTGCAGGAAAGACTTGAAGGAGGCCTTGAGTTTAAGCACTCCTCCTCTCCTCTGGTATGGACACAAGTGGCCGTAAAGCTTTCTCTTCCCTTTTAGTTTAACCACTAGGTTATCTGAACTATGGTTTGTTGAAATAAGGCGGGTGTGTGTTTGTGCGCGCACACACACGGCAACAAATGGCTCCTTAAACCAAGGTTACAGTTGCCAAAACAGAATATCTAGTTGCCATTTTGGGGCAAGACATATGTAAAGTTTTATTTTTTAAATGACTGTCTATGATTGATTATCTGTTAAACATCTGGCTAGTTCAGATGACAACATAGGGCAGTGATGGCCAAACTTGGCCCTCCAGCTGTTTTGGGACTACAATTCCCGTCATCCTTGACCACTGCTCCTGTTAGCTAGGGATGATGGGAGTTGTAGTCGCAAAACAGCTGGAGGGCCAAGTTTGGCCATCACTGACATAGAGCTAGGTAGAGCTAGGTTGAGAACTTTGTGAACTTAAAAAAGAAAAGTCACTTGATCCAGGGACAGTCCACACACACACACACACACACACACACACATATATATATATATCAGCCTATTCCTCCCTCTTCTTAATGATGACACAGACCATTCATAATGTAAGAATATTCTTACATTACTGTGAGCAGGGCAGTGGGGTGGGGTAAGTGAAGGCAAACTACAACGATTAACTGTAATGTCGTTCACTGCTCCTGTTTAGGCTGCACAGAAAAAGCATTTTGGTTCCTGAAATTCATTCTAATTCTGCAGATAAAATATAACTGATAGAATTCTGCAGGATGTGGTATTAGTGTGTGAAAACAGTCAAGATTCAATTATCCCCAGGCATGCACCTCCAGATGGTGGAGATGTCAGGTGCTGCCATCCTGGCACCCAGGTATTTTCACTTGGTTGCAAGTGGCCAATAGGCAGGTGCAAAATGTGCCTGGCTAATTTAAAACACTGCTTCAAACCATAGGTTATAGGTTTGTCTCAATTAACCATAATTACGATTAAGGTGTGAGTGTCATGACCAGTTGCAGTGAATCTAAAACAGAATCAAAAGCTCCCAAACTCATTGCAGTTGTGCCAGAAGAGCAAAGTGGGCCTGACTTGTTGAGAGTATTATTGCTGCATCGGGTATCATAGCTGAATAGCTTTCCTTTGGGAGGGTAACTTTTCTTCTGCAGGTTTTTAAAAAATTAAATAAATACTTTGTCAGATTTGTTTCTTACTAGTATCTTTCCTCTAGTACATTTCCTTCTCTTGAAAAACAAAAAACCCAGACTCTTGACTCTTGATTGAAGTGCATAACATTGGAAATCAGTTTTCTATTTCTTTGAAATACACTACTTTGCCCAACAGTTACCCCCTGGTTCTAGGAAGTGTGGGACACTTGTTACAGCTCAGTCTTTTGCAAATGTGTTTGGAAGTAAGTTATATTTTGTTCAGTGGAACTTGTTTTTGTTTTTTTGTTTAGAAAAGGGTGCAAAAGACTGAAGCTTCACCTATCAACAATAAGTGATTATTCATACTTAAATAGACCCACCGAAAGCAATAAACTTAAAGTAACATTTTTCTTGGGAGTGTAATTCATTCCATTCTCATTTAGATTGATCATGTGCAATGCTCTAAATGAGTGATGGCCAAACTTGGCCCTCCAGCTGTTTTTGGACTACAACTCCCATCATCCCTAGCTAACAGGACCAGTGGTCAGGGATGATGGGAATTGTAGTGCAAAAACAGCTGGAGGGCCAAGTTTGGCCATCACTGCTCTAAACAGTATCTCCTATGCTTCCTTCCATCATAAAATTTCATGTCTTTACTGCAGATAAATGTGTGGCACAAAACATGACTGTCTTTAATTGTTTTCCTATTTTGTAATGTGCATTCTTCAGAAGACTGAACTTAGGCCTGTTGTGCATATTTCCTTGTGTGACATAATTGTTTGCATAGTTGTCACCACCTCTCTGGTTACTGCTCTGGTGCTTTACATAAGGGATATATTTCCTGCACATGGAACTAGAATAAATTGTGTCAGTGTGTAACAATCTATGTAGTATTCTACCAGCTTTGGGATTGCTGATCTTAAATGCAATTAATTTTGCTTGAATAATTTTGACTGGGGAAATGTAACATGGTAAACCTACTGAAAATACAGCCCTAGTGGCTATGACATACTTAAGTACTGACAGCCCAGAAAATACTCTAGTTTATGTTCCCTAACATTTTAACTTTTTTCTTTCCCTTCCCTTAAGAATGTGAAACTCTCTGCTGAAGTAGAACCATTCATTCCTCAGAAGAAGGGTCCGGATTCACTTATGATGTCTATGGCGTTACCTACTGACAGTGGAGGAGTTAATGGCGTGGAACCAGCTCCTATTCCTAGCTACCTGATTACTTGCTACCCATTTGTTCAGGAAAACCAGTCCAATAGGTAATTAAATATATTCTGTGAGTAAATAAATGAATGTAAACATTTTCTGCACCTGCCATTTAGCTTTCTATGTTCCCTAAAATACTGGGAAGCTTTCACACTAAACTTCAGCACTTAAAGCTGAAATTTTGTGCATGTTTTCTTGGGTGTAAGCTGTTCCAAACTTAGTGGCACTTGCTTCTGGGTAGACATGTGAGGATTAGATTGCATGTTAGTTGAATAACATGGTTGTAGAAGGAACTTATTTGCTTTCTCTCTAGGTTTTTTTTTTAAAACCATTCAGAAAAATCATCTATTTTTTGTGTCTCCTGAATGAAAGGTGGTGAGGTCTGAACCTTCAAGCCACCTCTTAAATTTGCTATCTGTTAGAGCAGCGAAATTAGCTTCATGCCACTTCCAAAATGAGGCAGTGGCCTCCATTTGCTGCCTTCTTTGCAGATGAAAGGCAGAAAACTGTTTTCACCGAGCATAGGGCTATGATGAAACCTCTGGAAACATCATGTAATTCAGGTCTCCCTTTGATGTTTAAGGCTGCAGTTGTAACCCCTTTTACATGGAAGTAAGCACCATTAATTCAGCAGAACTTAATTCTGAATGGACATTGTGAGGACTTGGCTATAATTTTACCTGTAAAAACATAGGACTGCCATGGTAGTATAGCACTTGATATCTCACAATAGTGTAATACTTAGCTTGTGCAGTACAGTTTGGTGCAACCAGTTCCTCATACCTCATACTGGACAGCCATATGAACACAGTGGGGAAATGTATGTGGGATGGACAGCACTTAGCACTTGCAGAATCTTTCTTTTTGGTTTTAAAGGAAAGAAGTGGTGCTGGTGGACCGTTGCGCACTTAACCATTCAGAAAGTGAATTATTCTCTTCCTCTCCACAGGCAACTTCCGCTGTATAACAATGATATCAGATGGCAGCAGCCTAACCCAAACCCTGCTGGTCCATACCTTGCTTATCCCATTATTTCTGCCCAGCCACCTGTGTCTGCTGAATACACGTATTACCAATTGATGCCAGCACCATGTGCCCAGGTCATGGGCTTCTATCATCCTTTTCCAGCCCCTTACTCAGCACCCTTCCAGACAACAAGTGCCATAAATACAGTCACGGCAGAATGCACGGATCGCCCAACCCAGCCCAACCAGGTCTTTTCATTATGTAGCCAGCAGAGTAGAAGCTCCAACAGGGGACCAGCTGTGCAAAAAGTAAGTCCATTTAGCAAGCAACATAATCAAAGGATGAATGGCTAGTTTGGAATATATCGGTGAAGTATATGTTTGTCAATACAGTCCAACCTCGGTTCTCGAACGCCTCCGTTTGGAACATTTTGGCTCCCGAATGCCGAAAACCCGGAAGTAAATGCGCCAGTTTGCAAACGTTTTTCTGAAGCCGAACGTCCGACGCAGCTTCCCCTTGGTTGTCGAACATTTCGGAAGCTGAACAGGCTTCTGGAATGGATTACCTTCGACAACCAGGGTTTGACTGTATACATATCATTGTTGTAAAACATTACGCTGGAAATGAAAATCCTTTAAAAAAAATGTTTTACACCAGAAATGGAAGAATCTAGAAAATATTTTTGTACAGAGAATAAACTTTTTGAATTCTGCATGCATTATCAGGGCAGCATAGAGCACAACCTCTCACTTGTTCCCTTCCTCGGTCTGCTTATGCCAGGCATGGCCAAACTTGGACCTCCAGTTGTTTTGGGACTACAATTCCCATAATCCCTGACCACTGGTCCTGTTAGCTAGGGATGATGGGAGTTGTAGTCCCAAAACAGCTGGAGGGCCAGGTTTGGACATGCCTGGTTTATGCAATTGGGCATGCACAAAAGCCCAAGCCTAGGTGTTGTGTGATTCAAGACCTTTTCACATGTAGACACACATATATGATAGTTTTTATCTGATACAGATATCAAAACTAACAAAAGTTAAAACAAGTACTCCATATAAAATGCACCTTTCTGAAAGATAAAATAATTCTTTTTTATTGTTACCTGCTTAGGATTTGAGGATAAAGAAGTTTGAAAAAAATAAAGGACATCCTTGGTTTATTTTGCCAGCAGAATATGGTGGTCACTGAGCTGTCTAAAAAATAGCCTTCCAATATATTTTGCTATATCTAGTGCACACAGGTCCTGTTGAATTCAGTATGTTTTACACATGTGCAATTGGAGGCAAGATTGTAACCACAGTGTCTGTACACGTCTGTTGTCTAGAGTAATGTAGCGTTCACTGTTTTATTTTTAAAAAAGTGGTGCAGTATCAGCCTAATTTCATTTTTTGGTGTTTCTGAAGTGCTGTAGTAAGATTGTAGTGTTGAACTCGATACATTTTAAAAACATTTACCCTTCCTTCTTGAAAGTCATGAATACATCTAGCTCACATCCATGCAAACATGAATAGGTATCATATTTATGTGCAGTGGTACCTCTGGTTGCGCATGGGATCCATTCCGGAGCTCCGGTCAGATCCCGAGGAATTTGCAACTGGAGGTACCTGTTCTGCACATGCGCACAACATGGTAGAGTGCTTCTGCGCATGCACACGCAATGAAACCCGGAAAAATACTTCTGGGTTTGCCGTGTGCGTAACCTGAAGGATACGCAATCAGAGGTGTGCATATCCAGAGGTACCACTGTACTTGCTTTTGAAATTTTATTTTAAAAATGGTTAAATGACAGTTGTTTAAAAAAAACACAGGCAGCCATACGGATGTAATATTTTAAAAAACTCTTAAAAGCCACCATAATAGTAAATTGCTGCTTTTGGCAAATTAATTCCAAAATGAATTAATAGTGTTTAAGTGCTGCCTAACCTCTGCTTAAGATGTATTAAAAGCAGTTAATTTATCCATTTGAGTTACCCTTAATACTGTCTTCCATAATTCCAAGACTGATAGAATTCTGGACCATTTCCGATTCTTAATTATCATACTTGGACACCTACCAAAAGGTTCTCAATACATTTTTAAAAACCACACTTAACAGTTATACTTCAGTAAAGCACTGTTACAGTGGTGCTTCGCAAGACGAAATTAATTCGTTCCGCGAGTCGCTTCATCTTGCGATTTTTTTCGTCTTGCAGAGCACGGATTGCCCGGGTATTAACGGTTTTACGAAAAAGGAAGCAAATCCGCAAGACGTTTTCGTCTTGCGAAGCAAGCCCATAGGGAAATTCGTCTTGCGAAGCACCTCGAAAAACGGAAAACCCTTTCGTCTAGCGAGTTTTTCGTCTTGTGAGGCATTCGTCTTGCGGGGCACCACTGTACTGAAATGTCAGAATTTCAGCAACTAGACATGCTAGGCTTGGGTTCCAAACACGTTGCAGTAGCTGGAACATCAGAAGTGTGAATGTACCTAATGTAGAAATCGTAGTTTATTAGTTATCAGTACAGATAGATGAAAGCTGCTTAGCAAAATATGAAAGATCTTTAAACAATGGACTGTACTTGGTACTCATTATTTATTCATTGTTTCGTACGTAACATACGTTGATTTTTTGTTAAAGTGCTGATTGATCTAAGGTTAGTTTCCAAATGTTTGCGGATAATATTAAATAATCTTCTGTGGTTATTTTCTGTGGAAATTGTCTTTCCTAAACCAAGTCCACTGGCTTACCAAATAAATCTCTTTCCTTGGCTAATCATTTTAAACAGCAACCGCCTCCACAGATACACATAAAAAGCAAAAGGCCTCCAGTGAAAAGTGTTGCTATCCAGAAAGAGACCAGTGCGTCGGGCCCTGAGAGCAGACCTAAAATTGTACTCTTGGTGGATGCTTGTCAGCAAACAGGTACAGTAATATTCTGTGCTTAAGTGAAATTTCATTGTACCTGAAAAGGTCCTTGTACAAAGCTTATATAGGAATATCTGTGATGGAAGTATTGGGTGTTCCTCCCATTCTGGGATGATATGCTTAATCTGCCTTGGCTCCTGGGTAAGTTTACATTGGCTGTTAGGCATCATTCACGTGGTGTATCTCCCTTTTGCCACTAATATTTCTGTCTTTTTAAGTCAAATTTTATTCAGTTATTTTCTCAGAACATAGTCTTATGAACATAATCACAACTGACAATATATTATTCCTTTCAGTCTAGCTGCCCAAGTCCGAAATTGGTCCAGTGAGGGCTAGCTGTACTGAATGGTCACAGAATGCTGACCAGGGCAGAGTGGGAATGGAATATGGGGAAGAAGGAATCGTTTATTAAAAACGAGCATAATTAACTAGAATCTGGGACATTTCCCACACAACATAGCAACAACTGTTCTTACTTGTTTTTATCATTTTGTATTTTATCTGTGCTGTTTTAATTTGTGTAACACTCCTTGAGTCCCATTGTGGGGGGAAAGTGGGCTATAAATGAAATAAAAATAGGTACCATCCATTGCCTGTTTTGCACTTTAGAAACTCAAGCACCAAGGTTGTAGAAGGAAGCGGAAATTATTGCCATCTGTACTTGTAACAAAACTCTCTGGCAATGGGTTGTTCTAGAATGCCTGATAATTCCATTACTATTGTGACAGCTCTTCTTAACTGCTTGTATGTTTGTGGAAGAAGACTAGGTTGCTCCAAAGAACTGTTAGTTCTTAGTAATCCCACTTGCCTTGCATTGCAGACTTTCCATCGGAGATCGCAAGCAAATCACTGTCTGAGAGTGTGAGCGCCATGCACTGGAAACCAAAAAGCAGGCGGCGGCGAACCTCCCATCCTGCGGAATCCTCTAGTGAGCAAGGGGCTAGCGAAGCAGACATTGATAGTGACAGTGGTTATTGCAGTCCTAAACACAGCAACCAGGCTGCTGGTGTGACCTCAAGGAGCACAGAATCTGCTGCATCAAATGTAGGTAAACGCCTGAAGTGCTTAAAAGGGATGAAGATGGCACAAAATAAGCAAAATCTTAAAATCTCTTCTTTTTTAAATTTTTCAGATGATGGAACCATCAATACATCCAGGTAACTTTCATAGAGAGAGAGAGAGATCAAAAAATCTCAAGCACTCAAGCTTTGCTGTTTTTGCCAACATTCTCTTCCTAACAGCATCAATAAACCACCTTTTTTTCTATTGTCCTTCCGTCTGATAAATATCCAGGCCTGAGGTGAAAATTAAGCTCCATAAGAAATGCATATAAGGCTTCATTTTTAATTGTGCATTCCTCCTTATGTTAACACAATGCAAGTAACTTACAGTAAAGGAACAAAAAAATGTTCGTTTAGAAAGAAAACATGTTGTACTTGGCAGACAATACACATGGGAGTAATAGCTATAACAAGCCACTTTCATTCAAAATTATCTGATGTGAACCATTAGAACAGGTAAAACTACTGAAAACAGGAACTAATTTTACAGGGTATATATACACAGAGCTAGATTTTGCACCCTAGCTGTCTCTCCCTATATGTATAACTTTCAGTACTGTTGGAGAATGGATATATTTTTTTACACTTTGTTTTTCATACATGGAGTATTTCCTTAAATATCTGCGGTGTTTATTTCAGGAGCCGTCAGTTGGGCAAGTGTCAGTTCCCAAGCAACTCAGAAAAAGCCTTGGATAGAGAGAACACCAGTTTTCTCAAGAGGTGGACGGCAACCTGAGCAGTGTAGTAACTCACAGGTAACCTTTTACTATGAAAACCCTAAACTTAGTGTAAGTTATGCAGGTTAAGCAGGGCTGTACATCAGTTTCTTTAAAAGATGAAAACTACTGTAGAAAGCATGTAAAACTGGCAGACTTGTACCATGCATTCATTCAGAGCTATAGAGAGCATTTGGGGATATCATTAAAGGGCACATGAGATTTATTACCATGATAAGAGTTAGTCATGATAAGAGTTATTTCATGATAGTTGGGAAAAGTACCAGTCCATAATATGTTTTGGGTTGTGTTTTTTTAATGCACCTGTAGCCTGCCTTTAGATGTAGGGGACATAGCACATCTTCAGAGAGAAGACAGAACTTGCAGAAGAAACACGAGAAGCCTATAACCATAAACCAGTCAAACAGAACCGAGCCAAGTCCTGAGCCCCTCTATTTTGAGGTAACTTTTTTATTCATTCATAGTAATTGTCACACAAAACCCTCACTGAAATTTTTGAGTGGACGATGGCGGCCTTGTAATCGGCTTATCCTGTTTTGTCAGCTCCACTCCACCCTGTCTGCCTCTGGAAGAAGCCAACCATAAGGATTTGCTCGGTGTTACTTGCAAATCTTGTGGTTTCTTTCTTTCTAAACAAACAATGTGTAGCAGCCAAGATTTGTTCTTTGCTTGCTGTCTGCAGTTTGTTTGGAAGAAGCAACCTGTGGTTACTGGTTCACACACAATCCTAAGCCAAGTTTCATGGTTTGTTTCTCCTGGAGGCAGGCAGAGCTGAACCCATGAACCTGAGCTCCATGCACCAGCACACTGTTCGTTCAGAGTGAGCCTTGGTTTTATTTTTGACCATGGGTTATTGCACTATATGGGGAACCTTGGGGCCCAAGGCAGAATGCCACCCTTCAGGTCTCTCTATCTCCCGCTTTGGCCTTGCTTCCTCCTTGAGCATTTTTGCCTGGCTCGCTTGTGTCACTGGACTCATTAAGCTTCTTGCTTGCTTGGATGCCGAACAAAGAGGGATTGGGGAGTGTGAGTGTGGAAATTACTGTACAAAGGTACAAATGACATCTGTTCCTCTTCCCATTTCTGCTTCTGGCACTACCCTCTACTATCAGGCGGCCCCTGAAAGATTGCCCAGGAGGACCTGTGCCCCTCAGGTTCCCAACACCAGGATTATTATTATTATGTGCAAAGAAGGCTGGTTTTGTGTCCTACATAATAGGCATGCTCATTTTTAAAGCATATAAACTTGTCTTTTGTCGTTACTTTTTAGTGTGTCCCAGCATTTTGCTGCCAGCATCTTCCCTTCTCTAATTGTTGCATAATGAGTGTCTCATGATTGGGCAAGTTATTCTTTTTTAAGCATTGCAGAGTGGCATCTGCTAACTTCTGCTATTGGCTTGAGTGAGGCCTTAGTGCCTAGTAGAGATAGAGCCATGCAGACTTAATTCATTTCAAATCTTCCCAATATTTTTATTCAGGATGAAGATGAATTTCCAGAGTTAAACAGTGAAAATGGAAATTCTAAGGGTGGTAATATGCAGCTGAAACATGCCCCTAAAGTGGTAAGAGGCTTTTATAATGTTAATAGTATTTTGATTTAAATTAGCTGGTTTTCTTTGCTAGACATTGTGATTGACTATTGATAATGCAGCAGCAGTGAATGCTTCTATTTTGTGGGAGTGGAGAAAAAGAGAATGTGGTGGAACGAGGTGCAGAATTCAGTTTCATAAGAATATTTGCTTTTAAAGAAGGAAGCATGTTTCTAGCCCTTTATGGCTTGGATTATATGCCCGAAAGTGTGAGCAATGTCTGCTGAAATCTCAAAAGCCAGAGGTGTGGAGGGAGCTTCAACACCTTGCATAGCTCGTTATTCTAGTCATGACTGGAATAACTAATGCAAAATAGAAGAGTACTGTTTCCCCCCCTCCATGTGCTTATACCAGCAGCAAGTAAAAAGTTCCAGCCTTTCTGGAGTAAATCATTCATGCTAGTAATATTTTGAGTCTCTAGATTATTTATGAGTTGCCTTTTTCATGTGACCTAAAAGCTATTGGTAGAGGACTGCATCTGCCAAATCAAATAATTGCTCAGACTTAACTGAGATACTGTTTAAATAAAGCACTCTGACCACTTAGGGAGTCCTATATGAGTGTACTAGGTTGTGTGCTGATACAGTTGAGGTAGTTTGGGAAACAAGGTCAACTTGGGCAAGTTTGTGATGAGCTATGCTTTCTGTTGTAACACCTTTAAAGCTGTGCTCTCTCTCCTTGTTCACCCTAGTTGGATGGTTTGCCTGAAAATTCTCCAATCAATATTGTACAGACTCCAATTCCAATCACCACATCTGTTCCTAAACGGGCAAAAAGTCAAAAGAAGAAAGCCCTAGCAGCAGCACTGGCTACAGCTCAAGAGTATTCAGAAATTAGCATGGAGCAGAGAAAACTCCAGGTCTGTTCTTTTTTATGTTATAATCGTGATTGGCTGCATATTTAAATCAGGGACAGCCAGCTGGAAGCCTCCAGCCTGGGTACAATCCCCAAAGCAATCATAATCACCAAAGGAGCCCTGGTGAACCTACCAAAAAGTTCATACAGCTTCACTTGCAAGAAGAATGTTCAAGTTGTAATATTTCCTAGAATTACATCTCTCCTTCTAGGTTTTGTAAGTACTGCCTTGGCTATGCCTTTGTTGTTTGTAAGCACAAAAACATTATTGCTATATTGAACCAACGGTATCTTCTAGCACCGCACCCTCAGGAAAACAGATTAAACACCAAGATCAGGCATCCCCAACCTTCGGCCCTCCAGATATTTTGGACTACAATTCCCATCATCCCTGACCACTGGTCTTGTTAGCTAGGGATCATGGGAGTTGTAGGCCAAAACATCTGGAGGGCTGCAGGTTGGGGATGCCTGAACAAGATCATGGGAAGTTTATAATGTCTGGTTAAGTTATGCCTCTGGTCACTGGGGGTGAACTGTACCACTTTTATTCTGATTATAGGAAGCAGTTTCAAAAGCAGCTGGAAAGAAGAGCAAAACACCTGTGCAGTTGGACTTGGGGGATATGCTAGCCGCTCTTGAAAAACAGCAGCAAGCTATGAAAGCTCGCCAGATCACAAATACCAGGCCCCTTTCTTACACAGGTTGGTACATCTCACTTGGATGGTTTTTAATAGCTACTCGTTTCTCAGCCATTTTCCACCTAAGGCTAACCTGTGGCCCTCCAAAATCTGTTGGACTGCAGTGGCAGTCGGTCCCAACCAGTGTGCCAAATGGTTGTGGATGATCGGAGTACGTTTTTGTTATTCAGTAAATGTTCATACCATTCATGTGTGATGAATAAAGTCAGGTTGGCTTGTGTATGTAATATTATATGTCAGGGTGGCTTATTATAGTTATAAAAAAGTATAGAATACAATAATGCATTAAAACCAGTACAACAACAAAACAACAACAACAACAATTTATTATTTATATCCCGCCCATCTGGCTGGGTTTCCCCAGCCATTCTGGGTGGCTTCCAACAAAAGATTAAAAATACATTAAAACATCATACATTAAAAACTTCCCCAAACAGGGCTGGTTTCAGATGTTCTAATAAAGAACATTAGATAGTTCTTTATTTCCTTGACATCTGGTGGGAGGGCATTCCACAGGGCTGGCGCCACTATCGAGAAGGCCCTCTGCCTGGTTTCCTGCAACTTCGCTTCTCACAGTGGAGGGAACCGCCAGAAGGCCCTCGGCGCTGGACCTCAGTGTCTGGGCAGAACGATGGGGGTGCAGACACTCCTTCAGGTATACTGGGCCGAGGCTGTTTATGGCTTTAAAGGTCAGCACCAACACTTTGAATTGTGCTCTGAAACATACTGGGAGCCAATGTAGGTCTTGCCAAGCCAGCAGCAGAAAGCAATGCCTTGTTACAAGTGACCAGCTGCCCGTAAATGCTTTGAGGAACAGAGACGTTTTCAACTGGTGTGGAAACTCATACAATATAGACTACAATCATATTTCTGCTGGGAGTAAGTCCCATAGCCAGGGTGCTACCACAGAAAATGCCTTATATTGAATCACTGCCTGATGCACTACAGTAAATGGCAGGACTTCCAGAAGGGCTTCTTCTTCAGATCTCAGGACCTAGACACCTACAGGTGTTTGGATTTCAAGTTGTTCAGGGCTTTATATGTCAACAGCAACACTTTGGATGCTTCTGAGCCCAATTCAGTCAGTGCAACACTCTCATAAAACTGATGTCATATGGCTTCAATAAGCTACACCACTTGGCAGTCTGTCAGCTACTTTCTGCACTAGTTTACACTTCTGAATCCCCTAAAAGGGTTGCTCCACGTAGAGTGGATAATAATACTGCACTATTAAGATCGGGGGGGGGGGGGAGAGAGCTATGGTTCAAATCTCCACTCAGCCTAATCTGGCTAACAGTGTTGTTGCAAGGATAAAATGCAAGCCTCCGCAATTTCAAAAATGGTTTCTGTGTGGCAATCCTCCTTGAGTGTATGAGGCTGGCTGTGCAGTTCTTTGAAAGCCAGCCAAAGGAAGGTTCCTTTCTGCTAACAGTTGAGATAACATACTATTAATTTTAAGGGACGTACCATGTTTCTGTTTCCTTGCTGAGCTAAAGTGTTCCTGCAAAACAGTAGACTAAACCGAATAGAGTTTAAAGCCATCTGGAAGCAGAATCGTTCTATTGTGTAACTTTCCTGTCATTGTTGTCTGTTTTTGTTTCCAATGAGAGGAAAAGGCTTTTGTAACAAGAGCTGATCGGGGGGGGGGGGGTGTTTGCTAATTTTGGTTTTCTTTCAGTAGTAGGGGTTAGAATAATGGTTGTCTTGATTTCATTCAGTTGGCAGTGCCGCACCTTTTCATGCCAAAGAACCTGCCAGCCGAAAATCCTTAACTAAAGGACAGCCGTCAGTGGGTTGTCTCAATCCTTTGGACTCCACTGCCCCAAAAGTGAAACGAGGAAAAGAAAGGGAGCTCTCAAAGCTGAAGCGTCCAACAGCACTTAAAAAGGTAAGCAGTTTTTAGAATGTTGCCTGTGGACATGGTGATCATGAATCCTAATGGTCCAGCTTATTTTATTTTATTTTATTTGAAAGCAGGAGACAGGATAAGCTTCCATTCATGATCATGACGTATGATTCCCCTCCCACCCCGATGATGGGAACAAGCAGAGCACCAAGGAAGCCAACCGGCCAATCGATACCTTGATGTCACTTATTTCATCCCCAACAGATCCAAACTGCCTCAGTAAAAGTGCTTGATTCAAAAAATGGTCTCCTTGCTCACAAAAACACAGTTCTCTTGATGAGCTGTTCTTCTCTTTGCCCCGCAGCATCTGTTTCTGTGTTAATTCCCAGGGTTTGCCCACGCTGACTTGTGCTGTGGGCCTAGCTGCTGATCTAAGGGTTGCCTATATTTAAGGTCATCTTTCTCATTCAGTGGCCTCTCTGCAAAGACTGATACTGTATGCCCTTAAGACCAGTTGTGTTACAGTGGTGCCTCGCAAGACGAAAAGAATCCGTTCCGCGATTCTCTTCATCTAGCGGTTTTTTCATCTTGCGAAGCAAGCCCATTGACGGCTTAGCGGATTAGTGCTATTAGCGGCTTAGCGGCTTTTAGCGGCTTATCAGCTTAGCGGATAAGCAGATAAGCGGCTTAGCAGCTTAGAAAAAGGGGGGGAAAGGGAAAAAAAGCCGAAAAAACTCACAAGACATTTCATCTTGCGAAGCAAGCCCATAGGGAAATTCGTTTTGCGAAGCGCCTACAAAACGGAAAACCCTTTCGTCTAGCGGGTTTTTCGTCTTGCGAGGCATTCGTCTTGCGGGGCACCACTGTATTTCTAGCAGATGAAAAGTGGACATTTTACACCACAAAAAGCTAAAAGGTTATATTTGCTTGTTTCTTTTCGGCAGCTCCCTTTGCTCGCACAGCAACAACGCTGCCTCTGACTCTCCTGCACTCCACTTCCGGGTCAGGCTTGACCTGGGAGTGCAGCTGCTGCAGCTGGGTGTAAGAAAGCTGCCTCAGTAGCTCCCTTGCGTGCCAGAGCCATGCTTCAATGAGGGAGCATGTCATGGGGGTGCCTGGTTGCGCCCCTTCCAAAAAATGTGCCTGGGGTTATGCCCCAGTTATGATATCTGGGTTACAGACTAACCAAATACTTTCTCTGTACCAGAGAGCCTAAAACTGGTAATCACTATCCTGTTGTTAACCATGTAGGATATGGCCAATAAAAGGGGCAACACGCATTTAATGAACAACACAGCCTAAATGGCTTTCCTTTATTCTTATTTTGGGATCCTAGAAACTAGGCCCTCCTTTTTCAAAGATTTTTGCCATGTCCCAGGTACTTTAAAATTGTTGAATCAGTTAATCATAAATACTGTTTTGCACCACTTCTAAATAATAGCCGTATCAATTTAAATACAGTGGAATCTTGGGTTAAGTTACCCTCGGGTAACGTAAACTTTGGGTTGCAAAAACAGCAAACCTGGAAGTGTTTCGCCACTTGCGCATGCACAGAAGTGTTCTACCACCGTGTGGGCATGCACAGAAGTTGTCTCTCCGGTTGCGAAAACTTTGGGATATGGCCGGACCTCTGGAATGGATCCCATTTGCAACCAGAGGTACCACTGTCCTTGATTATTGTTGCATGGTTTTATTTGCAGGTGTGTGAGCAAAGGATTCTGGGGGGAGAAAAATGTTTTTCAATTCTGAATTATTTTCATATGTCACTGTGTTTTCTTTTTAAAAAGAAAACATGCAAAAGTCAGGCATAACAAGGGCTTGGATCCAGTGATGTCCTGGTGTTAGCAGAAAGGCACCTCTCTTTGTGCAAGACAGCACCACTGAATTATCCCAACTCTTCTCAGTCTTGCTACAACCTCCAGGGCCCTGTTCCACACTGTTCTGGGGGTCCATTGATACTCCAGACTAGCTTTGAATGACAGGGTGGTGTCTAGCTTGTACAAGAAGATTTTCTCTCCCCATCTCTCAGATCCTACCCAATATGAAACAAAATAATACAGTTGTGAAGAGGCTACGTTTGCTATTGCACATACATAAAAATGACAACTAATGGATTCTCCATTCCAAAGAGAAGGAAATTCAAATTTGCAATCATCAAGTATCACGTTCTTGAAATAAAAGATTGCATGTGCCACTGAGGAAGACAGCAAGATTTAAAATCATCTGGCAATTGAAATCACTATTTGCCCTAAATATTGGCAGTTAGATTTATTATACTCTGGTTTGCAATAAGGATATAATTTTATAAATAATGTGGTTAATCTTTTCTTTTAAAGAACTATATTGTTTTAGAATATTTGATTATGTATATGATACTAATCTTAGTAACGTATTGTATATTATAATATATTCCCAACTTTTACATTGTTTCCTAATTTTCTTTTGACACGGGTAATTTTCCTTTCTCATGGTGTTTATAAAAAATACAGTTTTTTCCTGCTGTCCCTTCGTTGTTCAGAACATCCACCCACTTCTGAAAAATGACTTGCACTTACGAACAAAAGATCCACATTAAATTTGCTATCCCTTTTTCTACAAAGCATCAAGCTTGTTAATTTGTAGAAGAAATTAGCATTGCTCACATTATCCTAAACTGTCTCTCCACCCCACCCCCCAGATTATCTTGAAGGAAAGAGAAGAAAAAAAGGGGCGATTATCTGTAGATCATACCCTTCTGGGAGCTGATGAAGAACAAGAGGTGAATCTGACTCCAAATCAGTCAGAAGACGTAGCATCTCAAGAAGGTCAGAACTCTAAAGATTGAACTGAAATATCTGTCTAGATACAGTAATATGCTTTACAGTATTTCCTGTGTGCATGTGTGTGCCCTTGAACATTGTTGTGTGTTTTTTTTGTAATTTTAAGTAGAGTTACTAAATCAGGAGCTCTGTGTCTTGTCTATGGCAAGTATTGTTTTACTTAGGAATTTGGACCAGAAGGAGTAAGCTTTGTGCATGTTTTTAATCTAAATTGTAAATATAATGTCACTCCAGAAGCTATTTTAGCCTTTCAAGAGCAGTAGGAGTCTGTGGATGGGCAGCTGAAGAGCCTCTACAGCAGGCTTCCTCAACCTCGGCCCTCCAGATATTTTTGAGACTACAATTCCCACCATCCCTGACCACTGGTCCTGCTAGCTAGGAATCATGGGAGTTGTAGGCCAAAAACATCTGGAGAGCCAAGGTTGAGGAAGCCTGCTCTATAGTAACATAGTCCATGACTTGGCAGCCTCAACATCTCACCCTATAAGTTTTTAAAATTGCCTTGATAGTTACCGTATTTTTTGCTCTATAAGACTCACTTTTTCCCTCCTAAAAAGTAAGGGGAAATGTGTGTGCGTCTTATGGAGCGAATGCAGGCTGCGAGCTATCCCAGAAGCCAGAACAGCAAGAGGGATTGCTGCTTTCACTGCGCAGCAATCCCTCTTGCTGCTCTGGCTTCTGAGATTCAGAATATTTTTTTTCTTGTTTTCCTCCTCCAAAAACTAGGTGCGTCTTGTGGTCTGGTGTGTCTTATAGAGCGAAAAATACGGCAATTGCTAGCTGTAGTTTAATATTTTTCCCCCAACTGAAAACAAAACAAGAAATCTAGCACAGCAACCACATGGTGTCAGTGCACCATTGTTTTGATGCACAAAAGCTGGATCTGTCAGATCATAGTATTGACTAGTCTGGTTTACAGTGTTGGGTTCTTTTGAAAGTGTCATGGTGGCATGAAGGAATGATATGTTCCAGTGATCCACACAGATGCTGTTTTTGACTTTATCATTTTCCTGTTACAGAAACCGGCTTGAGTGTGCCGAGTGACACCTCACTCTCTCCGGCAAGTCAAAATTCTCCTTACTGCATGACTCCAGTATCCCAAGGCTCACCTGCCAGTTCAGGAATAGGTAGCCCAATGGCTTCTTCAACCATCACGAAGATTCATAGCAAGAGATTCCGAGAGTAAGAGCTGTTTTTAAAAACCAACCTTCTGCATCACTTGTCCAATAAAATGTGTATTACAGTGTAAGTAGAATGATGGAATTGTAGCGTTGGAAGGGATCATGAAGTTCATCTAGTCCAGTCCCTTGCAATGCAGGAATCTTTTTGCCCAGTGTGGGGCTCAAACCCATGACCTTGAGAGTAAGAGCCTCATGCTGTACCAACTGAGCTATCCCACAGAGTTTAGTTTATAATGGACCAAAAAAACCCCAAGTTCAGCCCATGCTGCAAAGCATGACAGTTGCACTTAAATAAATTCCAGCTATGCTATGCATAGTGTATCATAGACCAGAGAGAAGGTATCTGCACCCCAAATATATTTGGATAGCTTAGTCAAGTCATAACTGGAAGAGACGACAAAATAGGTATTCTTAGCCAATCCTGATGAGAGAGGATTTTGTCAATTACCCCTTGTTGACAGACCATGTGTCTTTGCTTTACCTTTCGTTTTGAGTGCCTGGGGTCACTTTGAGTGATACTAGGTTTTGGTATTCTAGATACCAATATTTGGTTCTTTTTTAAAAAAAAAAAATTATATTTTATTAATTTTCCATCAAAAGAAAACACAAATAACATTGCAACTTCTACAAATTCTCCTCATTTTTAGACTTCCTTCAGCCTCTCTGCCAATCATCCGAATTAAATTTTCTTTAATTACACATTTCCAGATTTTGCTATTAATCCCTACCCCCCGCTTCTATTTTCCTTTTTTGTAATATTTCTTATGTTATTACAGAGCTTCTTTAAATGCCACTAACGGTATTTCACTATCACTTATACATTCCCAATACTCAACTAACTTTCCCCAGTCCTCGATGAACTTTTGATCTCATAGATATCTGATCTTCCCAGTCAGTTTATCAAGTTCTGCATAGTCCATCAGCTTCATTCTCCACTCCTCCAGTGTTGGTATTTGTTCTTGTTTCCATTTCTGGGCCAGTAATATTCTTGCCGCTGTTACTGCATATTGGAAAAGTTTATGATCCTTTCTATTTATTTCATTTCCAACGATTCCTAAGAGAAAGGCCTCTGGTTTCTTAGGAAATGTATATTTCAACATTTTTTTTCAGTTCATTATATATCAACTCCCAGAAGCTTTTCACTTTCTTACATTCCCACCACATATGATAAAATGTACCATCCTTTTCTTTACATTTCCAACACTTCTTACATGTTTTATACATTTTTGCAAGTTTTACTGGTGTAATATACCATCTATATATCATTTTCATAACATTTTCCTTTAATGCAGTACATGCAGTGAATTTAATACTTTCATTCCATAGTTTTATCCAATCATTAAATTGTATATTATGACCAATATCTCTGGCCCATTGTATCATAACTGATTTAACTTCTTCATCCTTTGTATGCCATTCCAACAATACAGTGGTGCCCCGCAAGACGAATGCCTCGCAAGACGGAAAACTCGCTAGACGAAAGAGTTTTCCGTTTTGGAGGTGCTTCGCAAAACACATTTCCTATGGGCTTGCTTCGCAAGACGAAAATGTCTTGCAAGTTCCTGCGGGTTTTTTTCCCCTTTCCCCCCCTTTTTCTAAGCCGCTTATCCGCTAAGCAGATAAGCTGCTAAAAGCTGCTAAACCGCTAATAGCACTAATCCGCTAAGCCGTCAATGGGCTTATACATTTTAGATAAAATTTTATATTCATTATTTATTATTTCTAATTGAAATTTGGAATCTTTCTCTACATATCCATATTCTTTGAGATCTCTTTTAAACATTTCATTTATTTGAAAATAATGCAACCAATCATATACCAACTCTTTTACTTCTTCATAGGGTTTCATTTTCCATTTCCCCCCTTCTTTAACAATCAAATTTCCATATGTAATCCAATTCTTTCTCATATTAATTTTTTTTACACTCATAACCTCTAAAGGAGACAACCAGTGTGGAGTTTTTGGTTCAAGTAGGTTTTTATACCTATCCCATATTTCTATCAACGATCTTCGGAAAATGTGGTTCTCAAAGCCTTTATGGATTTTCTTCTTTTCAGCCCATAGATACGCGTGCCATCCAAATCTGTTATCAAATCCTTCTAAATCTAACAACTCTGTATTTTCTAACTTTATCCATTCCTTTAACCAACAGAGGCATGAGGCTTCATAGTACAATTTCAAGTCTGGCAAGGTGAAGCCTCCTCTTTCTTTTGCATCAGTTAGTAGCTTAAATTGAATTCTTGGCTTCTTCTCTAAATGATTTTAGGAGAGATTTTTTGGGATATCTTTTAGTTTAGGAAGCTTGTATCAGAAACTTCTGTGCCACATTCTCTGCTAGTTTGAGATTCAGAATAACTGACAAAATAAAAACAGTGATTCTAAAATTACACAAAGTTGTAGCCATAAATATTAAAGATGGCAAATATGCCACAAAATATCAAGATAAACCTAAATATGTATTTTACACTTTTCTGAAGTCCTTTAGCTCATCCCTCTATATGAGAGAAGAGCTCATGTTAAAATACCCAGGTATAGAGGGATGAGCTAAAGGACTTCAGAAAAGTGTAAAAACCCTTGAGGAAAGGATAGTGAAAGCAGTTTGGCCTTCTTGAACTTTGTCTTATTGTATCCCTTCTGACTTTACAGGTACTGTAATCAAGTTCTAAGCAAAGAAATAGATGAGTGTGTGACCCTCCTGTTACAAGAGCTTGTCAGCTTCCAAGAACGAATTTACCAAAAGGACCCCATGAGAGCAAAAGCAAAGAGGAGGCTTGTGATGGGTTTACGCGAGGTTACAAAACACATGAAGTTAAACAAGATCAAGTGTGTTATCATTTCTCCAAACTGTGAGAAAATCCAGTCAAAAGGTATTAATGATTATCTCTGGTGGACCACCTTCTCTTACAGCTTCGGTCTGATTCTCTGCTTCAACACGGAATCATTTTTTTCTTTTTGCCTATGCCGTTTTTTATTCTGCAGGGCACTGAGGGGCTTTCAAAGAGCTGTGTGCAGAGTACCATATGCACCCTGGGGCTTTCTGTCTCCCTTTCCTCCTGCAGGTCCTTTCACCCCTCGAGAAGCCCCTGCAGAGGAATGCAGAATGATTTTGTGTGGCACAGAGCCTGCCGATGGGGCAGGGGTTGTGGGGAGAAGACATGAGCGGATGTCATGACATGCACACACTTTTTATGCACTTTCTACTTGCACAGGAGGAGGGATTGCAACCTGGCTCACACAAAACTGGCTTAGCACAAAAGAAGTACATGTGTGGGCTTCCGGAGAGAAGATCATGGCTGCTTTGCTTCTCTCCTCCAGTTGTTGTTCTGCTGCTGCACTAAGGCATACTCCGCCTTAGCATGTTGTTTGAACTTGGGCTCATGGTTTAGCGCACTCCAGACAAAACCGCAAGCTGTAACCAAAGTTGGTCTTTTGGCTTACAGCTTGTGGATTTTCTTGGAGCACTGAACCACAGGCCTGGTTCAGACAATACGTTAAGCCAGTACAAGTTCAGTGCAGCACAGCAGTCATGATCTCTGTGGAAGCCCACACATCTGCTCATTTGCGATTTGGCTTGGCACTGCCCTAACAAGGGCTTTATATTTTAATTGAACTTCCTGTCTAAGGCCTTTAGACTTTTTCTTTAGAACCTTGTCTTACTGATAAAAATAAGTTGGCTTAAAGTAGCAATTTAGCCATCATTTTATCCTTACGTATGTAGCATCTTAAAACTGGCAAATTATATTTAATTATATGACTGAATTTTGAGCTGCAGCCAGTACCAATTCCTGACTCATGTGCCTGTGTGCTGCAGGTTTTTGTGACATCCACATTTTGTGTGTTTTTTTGGTGTGCTCTTAAATCTTAGCTCTTTGCCTAAAATGCAGAATGTGTAAAAGGTTTTTATAGTTCATCATCCTGTGCTGTATGTGCTGCATTGGTACAGTTTTCATTGGTTGGAAATGTGTAGTTGGACTTAAGCATTTGATTATTGATGTAAAGTTAGCAGACTTTAAACTAGTTATGAGGAAGTTCTTCACATTTTAATCTTCTGTTCTTCTCCCGGCATGTACCAAGGTGGACTGGATGAAGCTCTGTACAACGTAATAGCCATGGCACGGGAACAAGAAATCCCCTTTGTCTTCGCCCTGGGTCGTAAAGCTCTTGGTCGCTGTGTGAACAAGCTAGTTCCTGTTAGTGTGGTTGGAATCTTCAATTATTCAGGTGCTGAGGTAAGAGCATATAAATCAACTCTGCCACTATGGTGTGAATTCTTTCTGTTTCACTGAGTTCCTAAGATTATTCATAATGGTGCCTGACCTGTGCCACATACCCCATTACTGAGCTTTGTATGTGTTGCGTTCTCCACATCTTTGAAGTAACCCAGATCAAATCCTCCTCTTCGCACACGTCCATGCATCCCAAAACGTGAAGAGGACTGCCTGCCCATCAAATGTGATACACAAGAACCATGAGAGTAGAGTCAGGCTCCTGCTTTCAAATGAGCACTCTTACAGAAATCTGATTGGTTCCTTCACAGAATTTCGAAGAATGACAGGAAATGAGCTTGGAAAAGGAGCAGGCTAAAAATACACTAAAAGCACTTACCCATTTTTGACACGTGAATATGGGCCATATCCGATATTAAATGTGTGTCTTTTTTTCCTCTTAATTGGAAGAGAAATTGGAGTGAGAGCCAGAAATCTCATCTTCATTAAATATTAAGGAAAGTGGCTCACAATGTTTTTACAAAACGTAAGTGTCATATTCACTAGGGAGTGCTCTGTTAAGTAAAATGATGCTTCCATTTTGCACTAAGCTACACCATGCAGCGGAACACACATACCCCTGCTCCCCCCCTCAAATTTCAAACTAGCCGTTATAATTCAGATGTAATAAAGGGATCTTATTTGATCTACATTTTATTGCCATGCCTAATTTTAGTTGGCATGTAGAATTTTAGCTGGTGCAGAACTAGAATGCTTTTTTGCTATCACTATAATGAATTTCTTCAGCCAAGTGATACCCTTATGTGTCTAGGATCTAGGGATGAATTCCAGTCCGTGGTAATTTAACAAGTGTTTACAAGCCAGTTTCATTCTGTTTCTGCATTAAGCTGCAATTTGAGAGAGAAAGAGAGAGAGAGAGTGTGTAAACTTAGTTTATCTCAGCATATGCATGTCTAAATATGGGTGGTATTCAGCTAAAGTTTACTCAGACCCATTTAATGAACCTGACCTAAGTTTAGGTCCATTAATTTCATTGGTTCTACTCTGAGTAAACCTTACCTGAATACCTCCCACTTACTTCTAAATTACATTTGCATTTTATTACATTTTGGGTGACTGACAACCCCAAATCTTGGGATACAAAAGAGCAAAATCCAGACTATAATTCTGTTCCATTCCACATGTTAGTGTCGGTTTGTATCAGCATTCCAAGAAATCAGATTCCTCAAACATCCATCAAAAACCATTGTCTATGCCTCTAGCCAGTGTTCAGTTCTTTCCCTGTGGATCTATAAACTTGAGGCTATCAGTAGATAAGGTTACTACTGTTTCAGCTATCTCCTTCTGAACTACCATGGTACAGTCTTTGGGTCGCAGAATGAGAGGCTCGTTGGTTTCCCTCCTCAGATTCCTTAGGCACCTGTAGTATAATGCATTGCCTTGTTTCAAGACAACTTGTGACACTAGAGTGTCTTGCCTTGAAAGCAGGGGACCTTCCAATAAAGAGATGCAGATAACAGGGTGGTCTCTTGGGGTAGCTTTTATCTCTTGCTGGGGTCTTTTTCTTTTAGAACCTCTTCAACAAATTGGTGTCACTGACAGAGGAGGCTAGGAAAGCCTATCGGGACATGGTTGCAGCAATGGAGCAGGAGCAGGAGGAGGCCTTGAAGAACATTAAGAAGGTGCCCCACCACATGGGGCATTCTCGGAATCCTTCTGCAGCAAGTGCAATTTCATTCTGCAGTGTTATTTCAGAGCCCATTTCAGAAGTGAATGAGAAAGAGTACGGTGAGTGCATTTTCAAAACAGTGCTTATGTAGCAGAATCGTACTGAGAGTGAGCTAGCTGTCAACTTCTTTCCTTTTCCCCTTCCTTTAATGTTGATGATCTGCTTATTTTATGATCACGAAGCAAATTTTGGGGGGTTTTCTGCCCCTGTGGCAGATTGGCTAGTGGCTTTGGGGGGGGGGGTTTGCCTCATTTTTTGTAGCCTCACACTCCGAATTGAGGCACCTGGATTGTCTGACTAAACAGGAGTTGCCTTCTGGTGTGAGATGCTCAATTTGCTCCTCCACTCTTCTTGCGGCACACTGGTTTGGATGACAAGATTTGTGTGTAGGGGTTTTATTTTTTGATGTGGAAGTGAATCAACATGTGCGGGATGACACCTTGCAAGCAGGATGATAAACTAGATGGTCTCTACACTCAACCCAGCCATAGATGTGGATATTCCTGTAAATGTAAGTTTGTTTGATGTGACTGACTGAAAAGAAAAACCCCTTATTACAAAATAATGCAGCCCTGTGAAATAGGCCTCAACTCATTTCCCGAACGTATGTTCTTCTCTAGAAGCTCCTTACTAGTTGTCGCGAGCAAAATGCATCGAATCGAGTGGTAAAGCCCACCTGGGTTTAAATAAAATTAGGAACATAGGAAGCTGCCTCATATTGAATGAGATAATTGGTCCCTCCAACTCAGTATTGTCTACACTGGCAGCAGTTCGTCAGGATTTCCAGCAGAATTCTCTCCCAATCCTTCCTGCAGATACGAGGATCAAACCTGGGAACTCCCAGACACAGTTCTGTTCACTGGAACACTACTTAGAATGGCTCTTTCATTTCTCTCTCTCTCTCTCTCTCTCTCTCTCTCTCTCTCTCTCTCTCTCTCTCTCACACACACACACACACACACACACACACACACACTCACACACACACACAGAGAGAGAGACAGACAGACAGACAGACAGACAGACAGACAGACAGACACAACACCAAAGCTTGGTTTTCTACGGAGAGCTGTTTTCCATTTAATTGATTATTAAACAACTTTAAAGCATTTAACTGGAAGCCTGCACACATCCCAATACACATCCCAGTACACTGTTAATGTTAGGCAGCTAGCAGTGGTGCGTAGAACCTAACCTGTGTTCTATACTTCCTTCTCATGGCAACACATCTGACTGCAATTTCTGTTTTTTGCCATTCTCTCTTCCCCACCTTACCCTACCCCAAGATTGATATAACTGAATTGGAGGGGGGAAACCTTTTCTCTGATACCCCCTGAGAAAAGTTCTAAAATTGCACTTTGTTTTTGTATGAGGGTGAGTGGAACGTGTATGTGTGTGTGTGTGTGTATCAATTGTTTTAAAAAAGAACAAAACCACACCTCTTTCTGCGTGTCAACCATTCCCAATCTTTTCTGCATTTCTTCCCCTCCCCAGAAACAAATTGGAGGAACATGGTGGAAACATCAGATGGATTGGAAACGTCTGAAAACGAAAGAGAGGCCTCTTGTAAGGTTGCTGCTCCAGAAAAGCCCGACAGCAGTAAGGCTGTTGCTAATAAGCAGCTGTCTCTAACATCTGTTGGGGTTGTTGCAGTCACAATTCATGGGAAAGCACTTGGTGGTGGCAAGGAAGAACCCAAACCAGATGACAACCTGGAATGGGCCTCGCAGCAAAGCACAGATACGGGATCTTTGGATGGCAGTTGCAGGGATATTTTGAACTCCTCCATGACCAGTACAACCAGTACCCTTGTCCCAGGAATGCTTGAAGAAGAGGAGGATGAGGATGAGGAAGAGGACGATGACTACACCCACGAACCTATATCTGAAGAAGTTCAACTCAACAGCAGAATTGAATCTTGGGTCTCAGAGACTCAGCGGACTATGGAAACGCTTCAGCTTGGGAAGAGCCTTAGCAGTGCAGAGGATGAGAATGTTGAGCAAAGTGGTGAGGAGGAAGAAGCCGAAACTCCTGAGCAAGTGGATTCGGTTGTCGACAGCGAGGAATGGACAATGGATAAGCATGCAAGTAAAGCCCAGCAGAAGCCTTCAGTCTGCAGTTCCCTGGAGACGAAGCTTACGGACTCAAACTATATACCATAAACTCGAGCACAAACTCAGGAAACATTAATATTTTAAAAACTAACTGTTGTAAGGATTTCAGCCATTGCTTTGTGTGCTTCATCTCAGCATTTTGCACTGTGTAACGTTTAATATGCATATTTAATTCACAACATAAATATTTTTTGTAGCTGTCTTTATTACTTTTTCCATTAAGAGCTAGAGTGTATGTGCATGTGTGTAATGACTATTTATATCTTCCTCAGAACAGATTATGTGTGTTGAAACTGCCGGAGGCATCTTTTTGTATGAGAAAACTATTTGCAAATGACCATTTTTATGCAAAATTATTCTCAAACTATAACTTAAAAGTTCTTACACTTTCTAGCCTGGCAGTAGTGACCAATATTTGCTTTGTCATTCTATTATCTTGAAATTAGTTGACCACATCTTCGTGTACCAGAATTTGGGCCAGAATTAATCTTTCCAGGGGCTTTTATCCTTGCTGATAAGAGTTAGAAAGATGCATATTAGTCAGTAACTTAACTTCAAACCTCTTCTTACTGGCCTCAGGATATTCGTCTCAGAAATATACTCTTGAAATGCTGGTTATAACCATCTAAAACAATTTGGCAAGGCACCTTCGGAAAGAGAATTCTTACTTCCATTTTGATTCACTATCATTGTCACTGTGCCTATAGGACTGTCACAAGGGGACCCATTAATCACAGCAACTTTTCCTTGTTGGGTTTTGTTAACTTTACTGTTTGCGGTTTTCACTTATCTCAGGAATGCTAATATAAATTTATAAATGCTATGTAAATGCAGACACTGAATTGGATATTGATCATTCAGCAGAAAGTAAGGTGGGCCATTGAGGCTCAATTTATTCGGGTAAAAGAGGGGAAATTTGTGCATGCGATGCTCATGATCACCTCTTATGTTTTTAGCTTGGGGTCAGTCATAAAAGTTGGTTCTTGTTGATGAGGTGAGCTCTTCTGTAACAGCAGGAGTTCATAATAGTGAGCAGGCAGAATTTATTTGGGTTGGTGGGAAATCAGTTGGTTTAGTGGGAGAGAGTCAGGCTGCTTTGCTATTAACATAAAAAAATCAAAAGGCTTGTCTTAACTTCTGCATGCTCTGCATCAAACTTTTGTCCATTGCAGAACATCGAATTGTACCCAGATAAGCTGCATGGAAAAAAGAAATCCATTAATGGTGAATGTAGAAGGGTTGTATACTCATTGGTAGTGCAAAAAGATATGCTTTATGAAAACATGGACTTCCAGCGATTATTGAAGTATTTCACAGTTAGGTTGTTCACTTAATTATTGGGACCAATAGTTTCAGCATCTTCATAACTAGCTTATTATATTGTACGGACAAAAATCTGATACAGTGTCTTAAAATCTCATATTGTCCTTCATGGAATGTAGCAGAATAAGCCAGTTTGAGTATTTGTGCAAGAAGCTCTTTGGAATATTTGGCTCAGCACAAGTTAGAGTTAGACAGAAAATGTCTTGGAGTTTGGCTGTCACAGGATGCGAGTAGCCCCGACCCCCCCCCGACCCCTCTAAGTGCTAGTAACTCATATTAGGTACCTTTTTAAAAAGGTTTGTCTTTTTTTCAGAACCTGCTTAATCCTATGGCAATATACATAAAAGTAAAGTACATTAATTAAGTATATCCACTTTTTCAGCTGTTGGTTTCAAATTCAGTCAAGGCATTCTTCCCAGTTTGCGAAATTGCCTGTCCAAAAATTGCAACAAATCTCAGTGCAAACAAGACATGAGTGTAAGGAAGCCAGCCTTTTTTTTAAAAAAAATGTTCATCCTGAAAAGTGGCAGCTAAGCCTCAAGGTGGAAATGGAATATCTCTGTGTTTGTATGCTTGTGAGGCTATGTTAGCTTGTATTTAATAAGGTTTTTTCTGGTGTGTAGTATAATGAGGTGTATGTGATTCTGTCATCTTCTGTAATGAGCATCCACATTCTGTTCCTTTTGATGAGTTACCTTATCTTTCAGTGCCACGATAGTTCCTGTTTGTTTGGGTTTTTTAAGTAGCACAATTTCTATACTGGCATAAAAAGTAGGTTCTGACGCACGGTCAAATGGTGTTTCTGCTTTCGTAAGTAGGTTCAAATTTAGGACATGTTCAGCAAATATCTGTGCTCTTTTAAAAACTTGGTTAGCAAATTTTACCAGAATTTGTGGAAGGAGATGAGGGGTGGGGGGGGGAGTGCACAATGGGCTAGATCTTCCTTTGTTTGAAGTGACTATGTGATGAAGTATTAAACACTCCAGTATTTGGATAAAAATTAGCTTACCCTGGAAAATGGAATGCCTGGTGAGCTATTGCACTTGAGCCTTTGGCAGGCCAAACAAGATTTTGGGGTTTGTAGGCTGCCAATGCAATGTTTAATTCTTTCGAGTTTATGGTAGCCAGTAAACCCCATTTAACTTATTCCCTCTCTCCTCTGGATTAAATTTCAAACTGTATTTACAGACTAGAAGCTTGATCAGTGACTGGTGTGGTGTGGCGTTCTGCTATTTTTAACATGGAAGAAAAGGTCCTTTTGATTAATGCACTTGTGTGAATTTTGAACTCAGTACAACACAGGGAGCGATACCTTGGAATGTTAATTGGGTGGGTGGATGTACACAGTATAGTTGAGTCCAGTTCTTCAACTGGAAGTTGTTAAATTTTAATAGCATGGAGCAAAAAGTATTGTTTGAAAAGCTGCTATTTGCTGAAATTGTCATAATATTTTGTGTGTGTGATGTGCCAACTAATCAAGATATTCAGTCAAGTTACCAGATTTTAATCACTAATTCAATAGGAAGACTTTTTTAAAAAGTTGCAAAGCCATAAATGGAAATTGTACAGCTTTATATACCCAGACCTGCCCAGCAGAAACAGTAAGAAAATGTCTAAACTTAAAACAATTAACACTTTTAAAAAATCAACTTAATGGCACAGCCCAATTAATGTTAATATATGGTTAATGTATTTTTAAAAGACTATAATAAAGTAATGTCTGTTAATCTTTGATACCTTTACATTTGTAGTAACAGAACGTGGGTTTAAAATAGAAAATCATTATGAAATTACTTCATGAACAGGTTCTGTCTGTTTTTTCTTTTACGAAGGATAATTGTTCTGTCTACCATACCTTTTTGAGTAATAACAGCTTTTTGCACTATGTAAATACTAGTGGGGGTTCTTCCATAATGAATAAAAATGATTATAAAAAAGTAATGGTGTGGTGTGCTTTTTTTTCACCAAGCTGTTAATGGTTGCTCTCAATTCTCTGTGTCAACATTATTGTGTAAAAACTCATTTTTGAAGGGAAATTGATTTTCCCAGCTCCCTATATTCAACTGTGGTGACTAAAATGGGCTGTGCTGGCCAGTGTGCCACAACTCCAAAATATTTTTGTGTATAGTACGTACTGCCTCTGCCCTCAGTTTTCACTAGTCTACTAAGCTAGGAAGGAGTTAACATAGGCATGGAAGAGTCATGCAGAAATGATCATCCTAGCACTTGTTTCTTACTACAAATGTCCTCCATATGCAATATCTGTGTTGTAGGTTGCCTGCTCATGAGTTAGAAATAGCCTCTCTTTTAGCCATAAACAGAAAGGATGTTAGCAAGGAGTGCATATAGTTGCAGGTTACTGAATGTACAGCGTATTCAAGTTCGAATGCTGCAAAGTCATACTCCCTTCAGGTCACAAGCTTCCTGTGAGGAAATTTGTAAGCCACTCAAGTTTTTAATTTTTACTTAAGTGAATAAACAAATTAAGCTTATGCAGTTATTGCATGAATGCAAGAACTATTCCGCTTCCTCTGGATGAAAAACTGCCTCGGGCCTGATGAAATACTGCGTGTTGTGTATCATTGGGCTGATTTGCACATATATATTGCACCACTTTGATTTTTCTGCTCTTGGTTACCCTACATTTTTCTATTATTGCAGCGAGAGCGTGCAGGCCAACTTTTATTGAATAAAAGTATTCCATGTGTGGTGACATTGGGCATCAGGAAAGTGCTATCTTTTACAGGGCCTGTAAAACAGAGTTGTTCCGCCTGGCCTTTGGCTTGGAGCCAATTTGATTCCCTCCCCCTCTTTCTTTTTTCTTTTCCTTTCTCCTCCTGCGATGAGGCTACATTTTAATATTATATTGTTTCAATATTTTAATGTTGTATTTTAATTTTGTTTTTAAGTTGTATTCATTCAACTTATTTTTATTCTTGCTTGTTAGCCACCCTGAGCCCGGCCCTGGCTGGGGAGGGCGGGGTATTATTATTATTATTAATAATAATAATAATCTGCACTCAGCAGTGAAGGCTTTGCCTGGGTGGATTGGCCCACTGAAGTATTACAAACTGGAAGATGTGGAATGAAGCAATTTAATATTCAGCATTTGCCTTTTTCACATAGCTGACATTTTCAATTTTTTAGCTATCTGTTGTGACCCCAAGGTCTTGCTCCTTGTCAGTCACTCCCAATTTAGACTTCATGCGCATATATGTGAAATTAATATTTTATGCCCCTTTCTGCAATACTTTACACTTATTATACTAAATTTGCTATTTTACTGCCCATTCGTTCAGATTGGAGAGGTCCTTTTGGAGCTCTTCAGAATCCTTTTTTTTCTTCAACAACCCCGTACAGTTTAGTATCCTCAGCAAACATGGCTATTTGGTTGCTTTTCCCCACTCCACAATTCTAGATAGTTCATGTACAAGTTTATAAGCACAGGTCCTAATACCACAATAAGGGGAGTTCATGCTCACTGGGCACAATAAGGATTGGAGTCCCATCTACAAAGTTGCAGAGTCCTTATCCATGTGATAAGAGGATGGAGTGATAAGAGGATGTGAGATTGCTGAATTGAAAGAGTTTTCAACAAAGTTTTCAATGCATCAATGAGAGATCAACATGTATATCTCAGATTACCACTGCCCCCTTGAAAGGGGGATGGGGGCATAGGCACCACATATGCTGAGGTCCATTTGCTTCCCTGCTCCCACAGCTTGTTTAGTCATGTCCGACTCTTTGTGACCCCATGGACCAGAGCATGCCAGGCACTCCTGTCTTCTACTGCCTCCCACAGTTTGGTCAAACTCATGCTGCTGGCTTCGAGAACACTGTCCAACCATCTCGTCCTCTCTTGTCCCTTTCTCCTTGTGCCCTCAGTCTTTCCCAACATCAGGGTCTTTTCCAGGGAGTCTTCTCTTCTCAAGAGGTGGCCAAAGTATTGGAGCCTCAGCTTCAGGATCTGTCCTTCCAGTGAGCACTCAGGGCTGATTTCCTTCAGAATGGAGAGGTTTGATCTTCTTGCAGACCATGGGACTCTCAAGAGTCTCCTCCAGCACCATAATTCAAAAACATCAATTCTTCGGCGATCAGCCTTCTTGATGGTCCAGCTCTCACTTCCATACATCACTACTGGGAAAAGCTCCATGAACAAAGACAACAGGCTCCCACAGCACAGGTACATAATTTCCTATCGGTGTGTAAAATTGTCTTTTAGACTTCACTCCCTCTATCCATGTGTGTAAGGTAAAGGTAAAGAGACTCCTGACCATTAGGTCCAGTCGTGGCCAACTCTGGGGTTGTGGTGCTCATATCGTTTTATTGGCCGGCGTACAGCTTCCAGGTCATCTGGCCAGCATGACTAAGCTGCTTCTGGTGAACCAGAGCAGTGCACGGAAACGCCGTTTACCTTCCTGCCAGAGTGGTACCTATTTATCTACTTGCACTTTGATGTGCTTTTGAACTGCTAGGTTGGCAGGAGCAGGGACTGAGCAATGGGAGCTCACCCCGTCGCGGGGATTCGAACCGCCAACCTTCTGATCGGCAAATCCTAGGCTCTGTAGTTTAACCAGTGCCACCCATGTCCCATCCATGTGTGTAGAGAATTGGAAAATGGTTTGGAGCAGCAGGAGACAGGGCCAGCCCTACCATTAGGCATAGCCAGAGGCGCCAACTTGTGCACAAGATTTGGGGGAATGTTGATGATGCATGCGAGACATTGGGAGGAGCAAAGGGGTAAAGCCAAATATGCAAGCACAGCTTCAATGGCCATTGGCGGCTCCTCTCTGGGCCACCTACTGCCACTGGCTGAGGGCTGCTTCCCCTGTCTTCCCCTTAATAGGGGGAAGGAGGTGCCGCTGGCCACTGAAGCCGTGCCGCACATGGCTCCAAAATCAACCACCTCTTCCTTCCTCTGCTGCTGGGGGCAGCTTTTTCCCTCCTGGCCCTCTTCAGCAGGAGGAGGTGTTGGCCATGGAAGCTGCTCTGCGATTGGCCTCATCTGCCCCCCGATGGTTCTAAACATGGGGGGATATTGGGGGCTCCAGAAGAGCTGGTCCCCAAGGAGTTGGCACCTATTGGTGGTGGATGCTGGGAGTGATGAAGGGTGGCGGCGGCAGCAGTAGCAGCCCCTTGGGGTTTCCCCCCCCCTCAGCCCCCTGCACATTCCCCTCTGTTAGACGAGAGTTGTGCCTGCCCCACACCCTCAGGTACAACGGAAGATGTTATCTTCAGTGTTGAAGTGAGTTTCAGTCGTTAGCCCAGGCAGCTCCTGTATCTGGAATGGGGTAGGGCGCCATCTTGTCCTTTGCCTCAGGCAGCAAAATGTCTTGGGCGAAAGCTGGCAGTAGAGTGCATCCTTTACTTGCAGACGGTCTCAGGTTCCATCCCTGCTGTCTCCAGTTAGAAGGAACAGGTAGACCTCTACTTTAGTCCCTGCAGAGCGGCTGCCAGTCAGAACAGACAATATTGGGCTAGATGGACAAATGGTCTCGCTTCGTATTAGGCCGCTTTTTATGTTCAGTGTAGTTTTCAGTGTCTCCAAGCCAGGGCCTACCTTTAATGCCAACCAGTTAAGTATTTTAATTGTGCATGTTTCTCTTCCTCGCTACCACACGTAGCCTAGACAGGCCTTTTGACATAAGTTCCAGCCATTTGGGGTTTACTTGCCCCATTTTTTAAGTATATATAATATATTTGCAACCTTGCTCCACCCCACCCCCACCCTGCCCCAACAATGAGCAGCAAAGGGGGGGAATGGCGGTTGCATTACTCAGGTGACCTGCCTTAGGTCAGACTGGTCCTCACTTGGGGATTTCTGGTGTGTCAGTTGAAAAGCATTAAGAGCATGGGTAGGCAAACGGGCCCGGGGGCCGGATCTGGCCCAATCACCTTCTAAATCCGGCCCGAGGAAGGTCCGGGAATCGGCGTGTTTTTACATGAGTAGAATGTGTCCTTTTATTTAAAATGCATCTCTGGGTTATTTGTGGGGCATAGGAATTCGTTCATTTCCCCCCCCCAAAAAAATAGTCCGGCCCCCCACAAGGTCTGAGGGACAGTGGACCGGCCCCCTGCTGAAAAAGTTTACTGACCCCTGGTTAAGAGGAATCGGGGGAAGATAGGGAAAAAGCTGGGCTGGAAGCAGGTGCAGAAATTAAGAGCAGCTTGTGATTAGAAAGATGGGAAAGGGGTGGTTTTGTGAGTTTATTCTGGAGGAAGGGAAGCTGGGAGAGGGGAGGTAGATGCACATGGCCACCAAGAAGGCTGAGTGCTGGGCAGGAGGTCTGCCAGTGACAATAAATATTGCTGTTTATGCTAGCGAAAAGCTGGGCTCTGGTAGAAACCGATGCTATTTGTGCCTGAAAAGCAAGAACAGATGCCTTTTTGCACTAAAAAAAAAGAGAAAAGAAAGTCCCCATCTCCTTAGCAGGGGTGATGGCACGTGTAATTCCAATCACGATTGCTTCCCTTTGAAATCCTTTTCCTTTCTTTTTTTTTTTCCTTCCACAAGTGATGCATTTTATATGAACAGGGATCTAACGTGATTCTGGACTTCTGCATCGAGCGATACCAGCACTGGCACCGGCACATGCCTCTCGCTTCCCTCTCCGCCCCTCACTCACAAGGCAGTAAATGTGACTGCGGTCTGTCTCACCCACACACTGAGAATTAACATGAGGGAGTGCATGTGACAGGAAGCATCCACTGCAGTTTAAAGCTCTCCTGTGGAAGAGGTCAATAAAGCCTATTGTTGCTCGCTTCCCTGTTGGTGGGAATATATATATATATATATTTTAAAGCCTTATGGAGAAGGGAGAGGATTTATTCCCTCTCTTTTAGACAAGCAAGTTGCAATTTTGTGGTATTTTGGTAGAAATCTGTTTGCAGGAAGGAGAGGTTCCAAACAATAGCTAGCAAAGAGAGTCTGCCCACTTCAATGAAATCTGATACTTGCATTTTAGGTCCCCACTTTTCAATCTTTCCTTCTGCTCAGCAAGTACAGCCTAATTCCTTCAAAGTTCACCTTCCACACTCTTAAAGTTGCAAACTCCTATGATGCTAAGGGGGAAAAAAGTGTGTAACAACAAGTATGAAATTCTACTGAAGAAATGACATGCAAATTCAAACCTCTATTGTTCCATTGCATAAAAACAAACCATATAGTACCGTATTTTTCGCTCTATAACACGCACCCGACCATAACACGCACATAGTTTTTAGAGAAGGAAAACAAGAAAAAAAATATTCTAAATGAAACAGCGGATGTATGATTTTTGTGGTTCATGCTGTGGCCACAGACATGTGATCTGACAGTGAGTTTGGGGTAGCCCAATGCAAAAATCCTGAGGATCCATGTGGATCTGTGCTTTGTAACCACGTTTTAAGTGGGGAGGGAAGGAAAAGCACTCAAGGGACAAGGGACACGCGTGGGGTGGGTGGAGAAGGATGCTGTTAATAATGCAGAAGAGGGGTATAAGAGGAGAAGGCTCCTCTCCTCTCCCTCTTTGCTCCTTTAAAGCAAGCAGGCTCTCTGTCCCTCTCTCCTTCCCACTCAGCGGCTCTTCTCCCGCTTTGCTGTTTCAAAGCAAGCCACGGAGGAGGGAAGGAAGGGGAACTGTGGATCCTCTGCTCACGACTGCAGCAGATCCCCCCGCCATCCGTAGGCATTCGCTCCATAACACGCACAGACATTTCCCCTTACTTTCTAGGAGGAAAAAAGTGAGTGTTATGGTGCAAAAAATACGGTATATACTGTGCATGATAAAATTCACTCCAACATCACTGCAACTGAAATGTGCAAAGGACAACAGCTAAAGTAATCATAATCTTCTTATATACCTGGAGTTATAACTAATGATAGTCCTACTCAAAGTAGACCCATTGAAATCAATGGGCACCGCTAACAGGTCCATTAATTTAAATAGATCTACTCTTATTTGAACTATTAATTTGACAGGTTCTTTTTTTAAAAAAAAACAGCACAGCATTACCTCATGTGGTGCATTATACTTTTGGGTTTGTCAGATCAGTTGGTCAACTCTTGAGTAGGACACAAACCTCTGTAGCAATCTCTTAAGAGATCAACACACACACACACCCCCCGGACTTTTTGCAGTGCGAAAAGTGATAGGAAAATGCAATGGAAAGTGTGGACTAACAGTCGCTTGACTCAACCTAAACTTTGTACCAGCAAATCAGAATGAATGCTAGCCTGATTCTGAGGTGGCAGAAAAGGGGAGACTATTGTGCCCATACATGGGCAGCTGGGTACACTTGCCCCAGGCCTTGGAGGGCCAGGCTGTCCAACCAGAGACCAGCTGCCTTTTTGTTTTGAGTTTATAACTTTATTCTAGCAAGATTCCCCTCCCTGGGCCTCAGAAAAGCTCTGCACGGGCCTCCTATGCTCTGTCTCCACTCACAGGCAGTGTTCTGTTTGTGCAGAAAACTGATGTACCGTATTTTTCGCTCTATAAGACGCACCAGACCACAAGATGCACCTATTTTTTTGGGAGGAGGAAAACAGAAAAAAAATAATTCTGAATCTCAGAAGCCAGAACAACAAGAGGGATCGCTGCGCAGTGAAAGCAGCAATCCATCTTGCTGTTCTGGCTTCTGGGATAGCTGTGCAGCCTGCATTCGCTCCATAAGACGCACACACATTTCCCCTTACTTTTTAGGAGGGAAAAAGTGAGTCTTATAGAGCAAAAAATACGGTATGTCTGGCTTAAACGTAGCTTACTGCTCAAAAGAGTTGCATCCATTTTCCCCTCCCAATTTTGCCTCTGGCTCCACCCACCCTGGAATATTAACCACCAGGGAATGTGGCCCTCGGGCTGGAAAAGTTTCTCCAACCATGACATACGCTGTGTGGTATCTGTGACTGGCAGGGCGTATGCGCCATTGCTAGCAAGGCAAGAAACTATGTAAACAAAATTATCCCCACAGAAATAGCTTGTTATATGGTTTCGGGGCGATCTTAAAGGTGGTTATCTTCTATTTTTTAGTGTAACTACAGAACAGCATCAGGTATATGGACTTTAATAATTTTGGTAACCCGGAGCAGGCCAGGAGTAGCGTTAAGTGTTGCTGATGACAGCGGGGGCAGGGCAGGGGGAGTCCACAGAAAATACGCAGGTATTGTCTTAAAGCAGGCTTCCTCAACCTTGGCCCTCCAGATGTTTTTGGCCTACAACTCCCATGATTCCTAGCTAGCAGGACCAGTAGTCAGGGATGATGGGAATTGTAGTCTCAAAACATCTGGAGGGCCGAGGTTGAGGAAGCCTGTCTTAAAGCCTCAGCGGTTTATCTGCCTTTTCCATCCCACCCTCCCCCCATGTTTTGTTCAGGCTCCATCTCATAATATGACACAGGAGGAGTTTGTATGAAGAAGGTTCTGGAAGAATGTGCTTCGGAGGAACTTCAGCCCTAGTGGGAAACGGTGGCTTTGTTGGGATCCGCGCATGTGCTCTGCCACAACAGCTCTCTGATTGCAAACCTTGCAAATCCACCTTGCCAATATTGCACATTCAGAAACAGAGGGATTAAATCGATGGCCTCTTCCCTGCCAGGCCCTGGTCCTGGGAGATGCTCCTGTTATTGTTTTTCTGCATCAGATGCCACGTCCCTGCTTTTCCAGAGAGAAGCACAGTTGGGGAAACGATGGAAAAGCAATCTGAAACAATCAGAGAACCACAGGTAAGGCTGAGAACGATTATGATTGGAACGTGGGGGACCTTTCAGCTGCTTTCAGATGAACGCCTCAGGGTTTCATTCAACTACAGAGTTAGACCCATAGAAACCAATGAACAAAGTTAGCCGCGTCTATTTATTTCAATGGGCCTACGCTGAGTAGGACAAGCCTTGAACCCTCAGCCTTGTAAACCATTGGAGGGACGTGAATAATGTTGAGGGGTATTTTAGTGGGTAAATTAGGCCCAACTTGAAACTTCGGCTTGCTTTTCCAATTTGGGGGGTGGGGGGTGGAGAGAGCTTTTTACTCATGCATTTCCACCTCCTTCTGCTAAGGCTGGTTTAGAAAGCTATTTCTGATTGTGTTCTTTTTTAAAAACAAAACAAAAGCCAGCTTTTAAAAATCTTGCTTCACATGTGCAGCACCCTGTGACTTACTAAAAGAGTGTGTTATTATGATGTGTCTCCTCCCACACCACAGGCCCACACACTGGTGCCTTTAGATAGGGGAGTCTTCCTTTGATGTTTTTTAATCTCCCTTTCATCATTGGAAAAGATGTGGCAAGGAAACTTCTTTGTTTTTAACAAAAAGCCCTCACATAGGAATTTATGGCATAGGAACTGGTGCCTGTAAGGAAAGCCCAAGTTTTTCCCTGATTGCCCTGGTATCACGCGAACCCCTCATGGGGCATCCAGAATCATAGGACCATCATGTTAAATGTCATGTAAAGAAAAACTGGAGGGATCTGTTGTGATTTAGTTACGAGGGCCCGGGGCGCAGCATAGGGTGTGTATGTGTGCCAGTGGGGCCATGGCCCCAGGCACACATTTTTTGAGGGGGCATGAACCAAGCACACCCCCCACAAGCACCCCCAGCACAGCCCGACCTGGTGTGACTCTCCACCCGCCAAGGGCTGTGTTAGCTGGCCAGGCTCCCCGCCCCCACCCCTGCATGGATGGACAGGCCCTTCTTTGCTCCGGTGGGGGGGTCGGGTCGCTCCAGCAGCATCGGTGGCAAGGGCTGGGCTGGCGCTCCCTGGCCAGCGTGTGTGCATGCGCCCTCCGGCACGCTTGCCCTTGCCCACCCTGGGCACCACCAACCAACGCTACGCCACTGTATGAGGGACTACCCCAATGTGAAAAGTGAATGGCATCTGTCCGCTTTCATTAAGATCTTCTGCACCACCAAGCTGTCCTTTAAAAGCCCATGGAGTACTTGCTCATTTTCACATTCTCACTTTCAAACTTCTGAATCCAGTTCCCGAAGAGACCCCCTTTTGTGCTAGGCCAAGACTGGCATCTTTCAGCATGACATGATATCACAGCAGACAGAGTCAGTGGCAGTCGGATGCATGCCACTTCTGCCACATCTATTTATGGTGTGTTAGTGCACACAAAGCAATGACGGAGTTGTGTGTCTGCGTTTGACATATTGATTGGCATGTCCAGGACACAGAAGAATGAAGTAGGGTGCAGAGAGAGGGTCAGAGGCAGAGATTGTAAGAGGGCACAAGAGGCCTGACCACATTCGAGGTCTGTTGTATCGAATGAACCAATAATTACTTTATATTATGTTCATAACTACCACGGCTAGCACCATCACCCTACATCTTTGGGCATCTGCCAGGGCCCCAACACCCTGGTGGGGGCCTACTGCTGATTCCTGCCCCGGGTCCTTTAAGAAAAAACTGACTCAGTGCCTGGGAGGCCTCTCATCTCAGCCTTTTAATTGGACTCAGCTGGTGTTTTAGGTGGCACTCCATAAACAGATTAAGGAGATGATGATGATTTCTTGGTCCCCGAACACAGGACAGGTAGCTTGGAGTTTCCAGGGTGTGAGCTTTGCCATCTACCACCCAAGGTATCCTGAAGGAAAGGCAAGAGGTCCCAGTGGAAGAAGGCAGAAGGTGCAAGCTGAGGCACTGCAAAAGCACTAACAGGTCTCAGGTAAGAGTGTCACCCCTTTAAATGTCCTGCAGCTCTGCTGAGGGACTGGGGGATCTCTGGTTCTGCTCAGATATATAAATGCTAAGTTAATGGTTGGACTCAATGGGAAGATTCTGGTTTCCTTGTTGCTTCCTATGAGGTCTAGGTTTTCTTCCATTAGGCTTGATCTCTATACCTGGTACCTACAACTGAACGAGTCCAGTTGAAGGTAATATTGTCCCAGTCTTGCTACTTAGCATCATGAAGGCTCCTGGCTTGAGAGTCAGGATGTTGCCCGAAACTAACAGCTGAAAACATGAAGAGAAAGTGACCTGGTCACCCAGGAAGTAGATGTTTGAACCTGGGTCACTACATCACCCCTGCTTTCATCAGCCACGTTTCTGAACATCACCACATGTACACTGAAGGGTTTTGTTTGACTGTCAATAGTTAGCAAGTGCTGGTGTTGGTTAGGCTTCCCCATGGTATTGACTTGAGGCTGAAGAAGTGTTTTGTGGGAAAGAGGCTGTCATGGGCTTAACTCTGCAAGTGATCATGGCTAATTAAACCTTTTAAACTGGGGAGGGGGTATCATTTTTGTTCCTTATTATGTTATGTATTTTGTGTTTTTATGTTGTAAATTGCTCTATGAACCTCAGGTGAAGGGCAGTAAAGAAATTTAATAAATAATAATAATAATAATAACAACAACACATGCCCATTGCATACCCCATGCTGGTTCTGTATTCGTTCCTGTAAAGACTTGGAGATCTGATGCCGGTCAGAGGGGACAACACAAAGCTACATGGACAAATGGCTGCCTTGCACCAAATCAGATTTCTATCAGATATAGAATAAAAGTGTGCGAAGTAAGTAAATATATTTTTTTGACAATTTGTGTGTGCATTTTGGCCGCTAATTTCAGCTTTTACTCTCTAGTACAGAATTCAGATTCTTGTTTTTAAGTGTAATACACACATCCTTTGTAATAAGCATTAAATCATTGGGTCAGCCCCACTGCTTAATGCAGTTTTGTGTTCCTCACTAATGGCTAAGACTGCTAGCAATTTCGGTGGATGCAATGTGCTTTATTGCACTGCCGACTCAGCCTCACTTCCGGTCTGTGCTCAGTCCTTTGCAGTTTTTCTCATGTCTTCAGAGTAAATTTGATAGGCACAGGAAGTGTCATTAGATATTGAACCGAGAGTCAACAAAAAGGAACTCTTCTTCTAAGAATGGTACATCATTACCACCCCCTCCCGATTTTATACCATATGAACTAACGCTGGTGGAAAAGATGTTTGCTTGTTTCCTTCTCTACTAGCCTTCTCATGCTGCATTGCAGAAATAACAGCACATACACACACACGTTTTTTCTCAACAGGAAAAAAAATGAATTGCACACATTGGCAGCGTAATTATTGATGTCTTCATCCATTCACTGCCTACCAGAACATTAAGAATTGCCCCCATCACTAAAAGTCACATTTTGCATGGCTACTAGTTTAGTGTATTTATGGTGCATGAGTCACTGAGCTTTCTCCTGATTGGCTGGAAATTAAACACCCCTGGGACTGTCAGTCAGTTACAGCCATTCTCAGCTTCATTCACAGATTTATTTCGCTTGCACACAGGGAAATTCATTCAGAAAACTTCATTCATAAAAACTGCAACATTCTCTTTCTTTTAATCTTCCCTACAAATAAGCTACCATGACCTGGCTACTGAGGAAAACCTACGGATGACTCAAAAGGCTGCTGGAGATGCTTCACTGTAATATTTCCACTGACTGATGATGAATCTGAAGTCCAATTGTGCCGGATCATAAATCTACGAGGAGTATTTTGCTTATTGTGGTGCTAAAGGATTTTTCAAGAATTACCAGGGTTTCACTGAGAGAAACTGAGTTTCATCTGCAGAATTATTTAACATGGGATCTTTTCACCTACATTTCTGTGAATTAAGAATTTTTAAAATCGCATTTTTTCCCCTGACAGAGAAATTCAGCATTAATATGCTAATGAAAAATCTCCTTTCAATGCTGCTGTTCTAGGAAAGGTAGAAATTTAAACTCTCTTGTGCTGTTTTGATATGAAATAGTGTTTTCCTTTCTCATTTTAAATATATTTAGATAAAATTAATTGCAGCCAGGGTTTGACTATTGCTAAAATGGGGGGCTATGGTAGTGAGAGGTCAAAGCAGAGCTTGCTTGCTTGCATGCTTGCAGAGCTCTTCAGAATAAACGGTTGTAGTTTTCTCTGGTGTACCTGCATGCATGTGTTTGTGTAAATTTAATTCAGATTTAATTCCAAATAGCCAGATGTCCAGACAGAGCGAGGCTCAGTTTATTAAAAGGGAGAAGTCACCTGGGAACCTGACGAGGACACCAGTGACAACCAAATCTGCTCTTTTCTTCTTTCTTTTCAAAATAGTTCTGGTTTGCCTAATTCCATATTTCTTTCTCTTATTTATAAAAAGGCGGCCGATTTAGAGAAGGGTGTAGTAGGGAAAGAGAACCCAGTTGCAGAACTTTGAAGGCTATGAGAGAACGCATTCCACACAGCCTCGGCGGACACATACTATATGTAGGACTGTTGAGAGACCTAGGAATGCTTCACAGGGCTAAGTACAGTCGTTTTAAAAATGAATCCCTCACATCCCTGGAGGAAGATGTGCAGAGCCGTCCTTTGCACCTTAAAGGGTCTTCGGCTTCTCATTCCTCAACGCCTAACATGCCCATTGAAGATGTCACCATAGGGACACCGGACAGCTCTCTTGCTCTGTGCACCTTGATCCCTCGGATGGCTAATATCAAGCTGGCCAACCCTTCCGCCTTACCAAGCTTCAAGAACTTCTGCCTACGGACTAAGGAGGTACCAAGAATTAAGCTCACCGAATGCCAAACTGTCCCGAGCAGCCCAACCTTGCCAGAAATCAATTTAACCAGCTGCCTGACTGCTTCTTATTCCCGGGGAAACCCAGACAGGCCAACAAAGGCCAAAACAAATATCCAAGAGGACAGTTTCTTGTCTGGCTCTGAGGAATCAGCTTTCATATCTAAACAGGAAAAAGACTTTAGGCAGAGGGGTGAATCCAGTTTGGAGACTGGGATCTCATACGCCGTCCAAGTAAGTTGCTTCTCAAAATGTCTCTTTTTTCTAGTTTTTGACATGGTAGATTACCTGCTATTAAGAATTTAAAAGCAAGACCAACTTGGGAATTATGTGGGGTGCTAAAAAGCGTTGAAAGCACTTTAGTTAAAACTATCCCAATTCTTGCAGCTGTTGTGCAAAACAAAACAAAATGCCAGTATTATTATCCTCATGCAGATGTGAAGACGGAGGCTCACGGTGTAGCTTCTTTAAGACCATTTTGTGATGTGAGTTGGTGATACTTGATTTCAGGATTTCCTGGTTTATGGCTCACTTGCTAGCTTTTATCCTGTGCCAGTACATAACCCACCTCGTCTTAAAGGTCTGGGTTGGATTGCAACAGAAAAGCTAGGCAGAGAACCATGCAACGCTGAAGACATTTCCTCTCTCATACGGTGGTAAAAGAAATTCAGATCTCCCTTTTGGGCTGTGTGTATTCACATGTAGGGAAGCAGACTGGAGTTATTTTTAAACCAGGTATGCATATGTCTCAGCTGCGTACACACTACACAGCATGTGCAAAGCACATTGTCTTTCAGAAAAGACTGGGGGACGGTAGCTTCTTAAGGGCTGTTGGGAATTACAACTGTGCATGGTAAGAAACAACAACAGTGCCCAAATTTCTTTGAGGGGAGGAAAGAATGTGCTTTAAAGGTATAGTGTGAACATTTTATGTATGTTTTATATTTGAGATGTGCGTGGAAATGTGACAAACGGCGTGTCGTGTGAGAAAACAGTCTCAAGATGCATGATGACCTAAGCCATGAGCTAGTGCGCTGAGATAGCTGTTTTAAAGACATAGTACAAGGTGTTCCTGGTGCAGACTAGATCAGTCTGTCATCTGACTTGACCTCTTTTCTGCATAGTGGTATGGGACGGCCCAGAAGAAGAGAATAAGTTTGTGGACAGGGATGTGGAGCCACTTGGAGGAGTGCCAGTGCCAAGGTCATGTTACCTGAGGAAATCCCAAAATCTACAACACTACAACTACTGGTCACTCAGCCATAGCTAAAAGGGTTTCCTGGGAAGAAGGGCACGAGCAGGGATGGGGAGCTTGTGCACCCCCTAGATGTTTTGGACTACAATTCCCATCATCCCTGACCACTGGCCATGCTGCCTAAGGCTAATGGGAGATGGAGTTCAACAACATCTGTAGGACCACAGTTTCCTTATACCCTGCATAAGAGAGAGAGGAAGAACATTGCAGAGGGGGTTGTATGTTGTTCGAAAATGACTCATGAGTCCAGGACTTCTCAAACATTTTGAAGTGGAACCAAGCTGTAAATTGACTTTACTGGACCCACTTGTATCCCTGCCTTGTGAGCCCTACTTTCCCCCTTTGTAACACTAAACAGGAATATTGCGTAAAATGCTTGGTACTGAGGAAGTTTATATTTAATTTTCAATTTTAATAGAGAACGCAGCATGTTCCCCTCTTTGGATGTTTCTAATCCACATTTTTCTTTATTGTTTTTGTGGGGGGCAGGGGGCAAATAACATGGGTTTTACTCTAAGTAGGCCCATTGAAAGTAGACATGCCTACTTTGAGTATGAGTAAGACGGATTAGAACCCTATCTATTTAAATAAAATTTAAGGATGGTATTATACATGAAACGAAGGAGGGAGTAAGAGGGTTGCTTCCTTCTGAAAGAAAAATGGCATTGAAATAAGGGAAATAAGGAGGCAATATCCTGATTGTGCAGCCTGCTTAGGAGCTTAAGAATCACTGTGTTTCTCAGACTGCCAGAGAACTGGCATGTCCAACGTTTTATCATTAACCCAGAAGATGAAGCCCTCTGCTCAGATCTCCCAGTATCCCTTCCCTGCCTAGAACAAATGAAAATTACAAAACAAAGCATATGCCCCCAAACAACTTTCCCACTTGTGCATGTCAAAGATGTACAAGCTTCCATTTTTATTTTTTCAAGTCAGTTTCAGGGCAAATACCTAAAGATCAAATGATTTGGATTGTCACCCCTGTGTTTACCATGCAGTTGGGTTACATTCCATCTTTCTGTATAAAATACACTGGGGACAGCTTGGGCATGTTATGCAGTTGGTGGCTGCACAGCTTGCGACGCGCTGAGCAAAATGTTGATGTGTGATGTCCTTCCATGTGCTCTGCAAACCCTTATGTTCTTGCAGAGCCCAGCTAGCGACAAAAAGCAGGCATATCCATGAGCATAGGGAGCTGCCTTACTGAATTGGACCACTGGTTCATTGAGCTGAGTAGTATTGCTTGCACATAATGCCAGTGGCTGTTTAGAATTCCAGACAGGAGTCTTTTCCCAGCCCAACCTGGGGGTGTCAGGGATTGAACTGGCGACCTGCATCCAATACAGAAGTTTTCCACCCAAGGTACAGCCTTTCCCTTTCTGCTCCTAGTGGGCCCCCTTAGAATCATAGAATTGTAGGGTTGGAAGGGATTCCCAGGGTCAGCTGGTTCACTCCTTGCAGGTCAGTAATGAACACCCGCATATCATATTCCTGCATTGCAGGGGGTTCGTAGATGATCCTCAGGGTCCCTTAAAACTCTATTCTATGTCGCCATCAGTCTAGCAGGAAGTTTGGGCTGATGAGGAAGGATGCCTGCACGGTGTTCCCAAGCAGCATCAACCTCATTGCAAGCCTTTTTGTTGTCGAGAAGATGCTATTTTGTCTCCTCTTCACCCTCTGTGATTGCCACAAAAACCACTGAATGCTATTGGGACTGTCACACATTTGAACATGTTTTCACTTTAGTTCTTAGCCCCCTTTTCATTCTTCTTTATTTTATTTGTGGCAGAGCAAGATTCAGTTTTTAGCAGGTCTGGATTTGGATTTTCGAGGTCTTGCTTTAGATCTCTCTGCTGAGCTCAGACTTTTTTGGGGCAGCCAATATTTCACAGTGCAATCCTATACACATCTACTCAGAAGTGCGTGCCTCTGAATTCAGTGGGGCTTACTTGCAGGTAAATGGGTACAGGACAGCAGCCTTAAAGATTCAATTTCTCCATCAATTTTGTGAAGCAGGAATAGTCTCGAAACAGCTTTTAGGGGAAAAGATTGTAGTGCAGTCTAGGCAGCTGGTGCTGTTTTAGCTTCAGAATACAAATCAGGTTAAGACAACAAGATATGCCACTGGGCCAAATTCTGCTGACTAGCCTACAGAGGTTTGCATTTTCTGCTGTGCCTACTTTAGCAATGGCCCCATTCACCAATGAAATGTGGCCCCTGAAAGGTTGCCCAGTAAGGAATGTGGCCCTCAAGCCGAAGTATGCTTGCCACATCTGCAGTAAGGGATTCACTATGAGTAAACACCCTCCAAAACCTGGAAATGGCACCTGCCATTCTAAAGTGCATATCAGACAGAAGGAAACTGCACATATTCAGAAAGGTGTTTGCAGAGCCAAGCAGTCCTCCTAGCGAGTCAAAATGCACATCACTGGGATTTTTCTTTGAAGGAAACACAGTGCCCAGATTAGCTAATCCTGACCTAGCAATTGGTTCTTCCCTTGATGGGGGATAGTTAGATCCTGAGCAAAAGCTGCCCATCTGACTTAAAGAAAAAAACCAGACTGGAAAATGGATTCCACGCAACATGCTGGCCCCAATCCAGAGATCTTCATGGACTGCCGTCCGCTGCATGCCTTCCATGATGGGGGAAAGCTCCCTTGCCGAACAGCTGGCCCAGACTGTCAGCTTTGATAGCACTGAGCACCTGTTACAGCGGGAAGGGGGTGCTAGGCATGAATTCCCTGCCCCTAAACAGGTGTTCGCTGCTGATCAGAGCTGACAGTGTTATCTGTCTGTTTGACAAGTGTGGATAGGGTACACAAAAGCATATTGGGTGCATCAACATTGTGTGCATGTAAGCACCCATTCAGGTGGGCAACCTGCTGAAGCTCCATTTCTGAATGTATATTTCCTCTCCTGGATTGACCTCCTAGCTTGATCAAGGTGCCCAACTTCCATTGTGGTTGCAGAAGTAAATGGGAAAGGTGATACCAAGAGGTTTGGAGAGAATATTTCCCGGTTTATAGTTTGGCTATAACTTAAGGCAATAGCATCATAGTGAATTCTGTTAGCCTATTCTGCTTTTGAGGCAGATTTTCTGCATTTACGTGTTCATGTGTGTGTTATGGAGGAAGAGAGAGGAAACGTACAAAACTAAATTTATTTTTCCTTTCAAGTGAGTGCACACCAAGAAGAAGAATATGTTCGTTCTCCGTCTCTCATATCAGAGGTTAATTTTGAGGCAGCACTCTGCTCTGGGAGCATAATAATGCTTAGAATTTAATTCTGCAGAAAACCAACTTAAATAGAACTGATTAGAAAGTTCTGGTAGCATCTGGGGATAATTAAACTAATGAAGGTGAAAAAAACAGGAGTATCAGGAAACGCAAAGTGGCAGGTGCTTGGTGATCAAATGCGTCAAGGAATAGTTAGGGATTTCACAGATAGAAATCAATGTTTCCCTGGGAGATGCATGAATTATGTGAGAAAAAAGTAATATATTTATTGTTACTTTCATAATTATTGGATGTCATTCTAGTATTTTCCTTCTTTTTTGGTATTCCTCCCCCCTCCCTAATGCTCTTTTGTATTTTGGGTAATAAAACTATACATAAAAGAACTTCGAACACATTCTTCACATATATTATTGCAGTAATCTTTAAAACAACTCTGCATAATGTTGAGGAATTGCTGCATGCGGGAGGGATGGAGCACATGCTTTGCACAGACAAATGTCTGCTTGGACCTGACCACACACCTCCTTGTCCACTTCCTCAGCCAAAACTCATGCAACAAAAGTGGGCAAGCCAGTCTCCCAGAAAACCTTGCCAGATTCAACTGCAGCAATAGCGGAGCCCGAGTCTCTCACAATGCCTCACAAACACATCACCGTGGGCTTCAGAGAGCACGTGACAAGACACCAGGCCATCTCAAAAAGCACCCACTGGATAATACGCAGAGGATGCAATGGAGACTGAGAAGGAATTATCATAGATAGGAACACAGAAAGCTGCCTTACACTGAATCGGACCATTCGGTGGTGGAATTCCCCATCAAATAATTGCACCTGTTAGGCCAGCTAGTCTTATTTGCATACCCTGTTTTCTTCTCTCTCAGTTCCTGGCAGAGCAAAGTCTTTGCTGCACCAGTGGTTTCTTGAGAACCACATTTTCCACTCCCCACCTCTGCCTTGCTTCCCCACCTCCTGCCTACGCTTGCTTTCAACTCTTTTCCAATATGGATTCTGGCAGAATATTCAAGCTGGGTTTTTTTTTAAAAAAAATGCATCGAATTGCAGCTGATTAACAATAAGAAGCTGCCTTCTACTCAAGTCAGGCTGTTGGTCCACCTAGCTCAGTACAGCCTACACTGACTGGCAGCAGTTCTCCAGTGTTTTAGTCAGGGGATCTCTCCCAGGTCTAGGATTGAACCTGGGATCTCCTGTGCACAAAGAAGGAACTCTACTGTGGAACTATGGCCCTTCCCCATATTAAATTACGGGCATTTGAATGTAAAAGTTCTGCAGGCAACAGTGGTAGACCTGCATTTAGGCAGAGTTAGAGGTCAGCCTCAAATGGTATGAGGGGTGGGAAAGAGCTGCCACCCATCTTATCCTCCACAATAATAATAATAGTTACAGGTAGGTAGCCAGGTTGGTCTGCCGTAGTCGAAACAAAATAAAAAAATTCCTTCCAGTAGCACCTTAGAGACCAACTAAGTTTGTTATCCGTATGAGTTTTCGTGTGTATCTGAAGAAGTGTGCATGCATATGAAAGCTCATACCAGTAACAAACTTAGTTGGTCTCTAAGGTGCTACTGGAAGGAATAATAATAATTTTATTATTTATAACCTGCCCATCTGGCTGGGTTTCCCCAGCCGCTTTGGACGGCTCCCAACAGAATATTAAAAAAAACCATAAAACACCAAACATTAAAAACTTCCCTAAACAACTTAGCCTGGGTAAATGCATAGAATCATAAAGACAGAAGGGACCCTGAGGATCATCTAGTCCAGCCCCCTGCAATGCAGGAATATGCCGCAGTCCCATATGGGGATCGAACCTGCGACCTTGGTGTTATCAGCACCATGCTTTAACCAACTGAGCTATCAGCCTGAGAGCCACATCCCCATATGGACAACCTTCTGGGGTCCATATGCTCATGATGGGCAGGGCCACAAGCAAAAGTGAAGGGAACAATGAGTTTGAATTTCACCTTTGGGTAGAGGAGGTTTGTTTCTACACACACTCGTGTATCCTCTCCGTCCTCCATCCAGGCCAACAAGAAGCATGACCAGAGTGCAAGCACACTTTCTAGCTAGGCATAAACACCTAAAGGGGGTTCAAAGCAGCATTGGAGAGGGGTCGATTTATCTGGGTTTAGGTTCTGCCTAAGACCAGAACTCCTCAGTTGGGAAGGCTACATACACAGCCTGGAGGTCAGGGCTCTTGTAATCTTAACAATTGGGCAGAAGACGGAATTTTGTTTTTGTTTTTTTTAATAATATTTATTCAAATTTTTTAAAGATTACAAAGAAAGCATGGGGGGGGGGAAACAAAAAATACACAATAGAACACAAAAGGCATAAAAAAACCAGAAAAAAAAACAGAGAAATACAGAGAAAAAATGCAATCATTAAAAAAGAAAAAAGAAACAAAAATAATTTAAATCCTTTGCATGACAACTTCCCTTTACTTATTTTCTTGACCTCCCCACACCTCCCATTTCTGTATTCAAGTTCAAATTTTTATTTCAGCAAGTCCTTTCAACCTTATTTTTTTACTTAATAATTTATTTTAATATGTTATTATTTTACTTTCTCTCTTTCATCCATTTCCTCAATTCATTTTTGCTTTAATTTAGTTCATTTTAAAAACCACTTTTACCTTATCCAGAAGACGGAATTTTGGCACCTGCGTCCCTGTAGAGGTGAGAAGAGTCTGTAAAGACTTTTTAATATTGTTTTGCAGATGGATGAGTGTATGTGCAAACAAGGCACTTTCCAAAATTAGAGTATGTAGGCTTATGCCGAATGTATTTTTGTCTCCGCTCTGCCATTAGATTCAATATGAGGAGGGGAATCACACCCAAAATGTCAGGGAGACTTAGGTCACCCGAAAAGCACCCCATCTCTTGAGCATCCTGTTTTGTTGCAGGGAGATTAGCTGATGTTGGCTATTTAATAAGCATCCATTCTGATGGTTTGTGGGGACATGAGATATCATTGGGTCAAAGCAAGTGTTATGACACACTGTCCAATGCATTTTCCTGTCACTTTCCTTATCACAAAAAGTCTGATATGGGGGTGGGGAGAATGATGGCCAAGGTTTGCCAGTCAACTATAATTCCACAATGTGAATTTGCTGGAATGTGATTCAAAATAACGACAGTCCAGAAGCACTTACAGCTCCTCCCCTCCAATCTGACACTCCTGGTGATACTCGTTCAATTGTGTATTTTCATTAAGCTCAGTCAGTTCCACGGGAACAGAGGTGAGGAGTCTCAATCAGTCAGGGGTCAGCAAACGTTTTCAGCAGGGGGCCAGTCCACTGTCCCTCAGACCTTGTGGGGGGCCGGACTATATTTTGGAAAAAAAGAACAAATTCCTATGCCCCACAAATAACCCAGAGATGCATTTTAAACAAAAGGACACATTCTACACACTGATTCCCAGACCGTCTGCAGGCTGGATTTAGAAGATGATTGGGCCGGATCCGGACCCCGGACCTTAGCTTGCCTACCCATGCTTAGTAGTGCAGTTCCTGGGATCTCTCATGGTTCAGCTTTCAAAGGCAGGTTTCACCCGTCACTGCTTGAACCTTAAGCTGCTATGAAAGGATTTGGAAGAAATGCCTGATGGCATAATTAGTAGAAGACTGGTATAAATTCCAGTTTTCTTGAAAAATGCAAATTAAAAATCACATGTAGTGCCACCGGTGTGAGTCCTGCCCCTCCAACCCACTGGCCTATCTTTAAGTTTCTATCCCAGGTAAATTGCTGTCCTGATAGTGACTTGCTTTGGCCTTTTGTGAATACCTTCTTAAAATTCTGCTGGTGTGATTTGCCTGTATCTTGAAACATTTACCAGGGCAGCCAGAAGGCTATTGATGTGCTCATCTGGGAGCCTGTGAGTCCGCTTCTATTGTCATGTCTTGTGTGAACCATGGTGTTTTCATTCCTAAGGGTCTGGTGATCTCCTCTGGAGCTCTAGAAATTAAATCTCATTGTGGGGTAGCTTGTGGGCTTGTGTCTCTTAACATGCATACAGAGAAACACATGCATACATGAATGAATGTTTAAGCCTGCGCATGTTTAAAGAACTTACTTTCCCCCAAAGAATCCTAGGAACTGCTGTTTACCCCACACAGAGTTATGATTCCCAGCACTTCTAACAAATTACAGTTTCCAGGATTCTTGGAGGGGGGGCACACATTATGTGCTTTAAATGTGTGCTTAGTGTACCCCAGCATGTCACATTTCGCTGGAGACACATTTTGAACTGTTGGCAACAGATTGCAGGACAAAATCATGTTCCCCACCCCCAAACAATATGTTTAACCTAAGAAACAAAGGCTCTCCTGGCTTTTTAAACTGGGGAGGGCAGAGTAAGTCTTATGTGGTATTCAGCAGAAAAAGAACCTTCTGCAATGTATCGTATGGGGCAGTGCAGAGTTGGGTGGTATATAAGAAGTTGCCTTATTCAAGGTCAGTTTGTGTTATGTCTACTCTGACAGCTAGCAGCTCTCCAGAAACAAAGGCAAAGGTATCTCCCATCACCTGCTCTCTGAGCCTTTGAGCAGATGGTTCCAAGGGTTGAACATGGGACTGAGAATGAAAGGAGCGGGGTTAACAATTGCGTCTAGATGGCAGAATGTTGGAGGGTATGCTCTTCTTGGAGACAAATGCCCTATTGCAGGGATGGGGAAGCTGCGACCCTCCAGATGTGCTCTTCAGTCCCAGCCAAAATAGCCAACAGCCAGGGATGATGGGAGCTGCTGTGCAGTAACATCTGGAGGGCCGCCATCTCCCCATCCTTGCTTTGTCACATACCATCACTTTTAAGGGGTGGAAGAAAATAAACTGACCCCTCTCCTCCACCACACACACACACACACACACACACACACACACACAGCAAGGTCCTTCCTCATGCACCCAGGTTCATTCTGCTTCCATTTAATCTGAACAATTTGTGTGTGGACATCAGCAATGCAATTGTGCCATTGCTTCCAAGACATTGCCCCCCTCACTTTCATTGGTGTCTTACCTTGGCTCAAGACAGAATGCATAAGGGTCCAAGGCAGTCTCCCCTTGGGGCGCTGTCTGGACCAGACATAATCCTGCATGACTTCTGTGTGGTTGCTATATTTTTGCCTTTCTATCCACCCAAGACTCCCATGAGGAGGAAATGAACTCCAAGTGACTCAGTGTTTCTCAAACTCATCTATGATTCAGGAGCTGGGGGAACATATTTTTAGCTTCTCCCTCTCTTTTAGATCCACTCCACCGGGTGCAAACATTTAATTATAATATCCAAATGTGTGTGTGTGTGTCAGTATACTTGAGAGCACAGGTGTCTGCCTGAAGACCCTTGCAGCTCCAAGCCTTGCCAAAAGAGATGGACAGTGGGCTGCAGCTGTTCCATCTGCTTCCTTTGTAATTACTCCTGATGAGTTGTGGTTTGGCATCCCGTGGGTGACTGACCTGGCAAAGAAGCCTGCCAGATGCGCTTGCTCTTTGGCATTCGTTACTGAGTCCCTTACTGAATGGCAAAGTGGCCTGTTCACTGAGGAAATAGATCAGTTAAGCATCGTAGGAGGACATGGAATTTCACATCATGCCTGGCTCCAGGAAGTAGCATGATACAGTAGACGCCAGGGCTTTGAAGCTACCAGGGATCTACAGAGGAGGTCAGCTGGATCTAGACCAGCTTTTCTCAACCTGTGGGTCCCCAGATGTTCTTGAACTACAACTCCCATCACCCCTAGCTAGCAAGGCCAGAGCTCAGGGATGATGGGAGTTGTAGTCCAACAACATCTGGGGACCCACAGGTTGAGGGCTGTTGAGCTAGACAGAAACAAAAGTATTTGGCAGTGGTCAGTAATGTGCTGGCTGTTGGTCTCCAATGATGTCTCCAAAACGTAGGTGTTTCCTCAAAAAATCACAGTGCACAAGAATACTGTTTGCTGTTCCCACTCAGTTCCTGTTTGCACTGGCTCATCTTACCAGCACGTTAGAAAAGCTTGCTGGATGAGGCCAAAGGCCCATCTATTGCAGCAGCCTGTTCACACATACAGCCTTTTTAAACCTAAAGAAAAAAAGAGGGATGCAAACCCTCAATTCTTTCTCAAACCTAAAGACGTACAGTGGTACCTCAGTTTAAGAACAGCCCTGTTTACGAACTATTCGGTATAAGAACCCCACAAAACCGGAAGTAGTGTTCCATTTAGTGAACTCTACCTTGGTCTACAAATGGAAGTTGAATGGTGGAAGGGCACCGGCGGCGGAAGGCCTCATTAACAATAATGGCTAACCCCCCCCCCCCTTTTCTAATTTAAAACCAGAATTTCTCTGTTTTTCATCAACTTCAGTGCGTTCCCCCAAAATATCTGTTAACTAATGTTATGTTCTGGTCCAGTACTTTTTTTCTGGAGGGATGCAAGGGTACACATACCCCAAAACATTTTGTGAATCTCTGTAGTTTTGTCCATTTACTGTATTTATTTTTCCCAATTTGAACTATAAAATGGTGGTTTTCTTGAGTCAAAATGAGAGTACCCCTAAACTTTTTTTTTTTTAAGAAAAAAAGCACTGGGTCCACACCTCCCTCCTTTTGAAGTGGAAGAATTGAGGCAAGGGAAAACATCAGATAAAATTCATTCTTTCCCCATTGTTATTGATTTTTAAAAAACATTTTCACCCTACTCTTCAGCCAAAAAGCTGTATTTTATAGCTTTCATCCTATGCTGAACACATACCTCTTTGCCCTGGCCTTTGATACCAGAGAGAATTTTAAGGCCCACCTATTCTTCTGATTGTATTTGTTTTAACTGATTTCAATACAGTCATACCTCGGGTTGAAGTAGCTTTGGGATAAGTATTTTTGGGTTGCACGCTGCGGCGACCTGGAAGTAACGGAGCGCGTTACTTCCAGGTTTTGCGGCTCGCGCATGCACAGACGGTCAAAATGATGTCATGTGCAGAAGCGGCAAATTGCGACCCGCGCACGCACAGATGTGCAGACACAGGTTGTGTTCACTTCTGGATGCGAATGGGGCTCCGGAACGGATCCCGTTTGCATCCAGAGGTACCACTGTACAGTGCTACCTCGAGTTACAAACACTTCAGGTTACAAACACTTAGGGTTACAAACTCCACTAACCCGGAAGTAGTACCTCGGGTTGATAACTTCTCCCCAGGATGAGAACAGAAATTGCGCGGCGGCAGCGGGAGGCCCCATTAGTGAAAGCGTGCCTCAGGTTAAGAACGGTTTCATGTTAAGAACGGACCTCCGGAATTAATTAAGTTAGTAACCCGAGGTACCACTGTATTTTATTTGTGTACTTTGTCAGTCACCTTGGGACCTTATGATGAATAAATAATGCCACTCCTAAAGCGGCTTATAGTAATCAGGCGTAAAATCTAAAAAGACACGACACCCAAGGAAAAGGGGATTGGAAGGGAAGAGAAAACAAGAAAACGCAAGCACCAGTTCTCAAATTTACAAAGGTCCTATAAGAACGGCCAAGGAGAAGATGAGACAAAAAGAGCTGGCATCTCAGCAGAGCCAATGGAGTGGCCTTGCTTCCCATCTTTCCCTGTGCTGCAACAGTCTGGTGATGACTGATAGCAAAGCAAAGGTCACATAGTGGCATTTTCCCCAGCACCCTCAGACTTCCTCAGGGCCATTGGTGTTCGTCCCACCTTGCTGCCTTCCAAAACCAGCTCTACCTATTTTTCTCAGTTCCCTTCCTATTGAAAACTACAGCCATTAATAGTCCCAGGAGCTGGAGTCACCCATTGACGTTTTTTTTAAAAAAGCCCAGATCCTAGGAGATGCTCCTGTATTTAATGTATTATCCCTGTTCAAGCTTTTAAGTGAAAGTGGCTTTGGTGAAATGCTGATAAGATTAACTCTGCTCAGGATAATTTATGGCAAAACCCCTGGTATTGATTTCTCTTCTCTCTCTCTCTCACCCTCCCCACCCCAACTTTGCAGTTTTTGCTCAGCGTAGCTTCCCACACAGATGTGTGCAGCGTGTCTTACTCACAGTCATATGATCTCAAACTGTGACTCACCTACTCCTCCGAATCTTTGGCTTTATCAAGCATGGCGAAGCACAGCCCTGCCAGTTTGCAAGATTTCTGCTCTTAACAGAAAACAGAGCACGCATATAAATACACCGTTGCCTACCTTTCATAGCATAGATCATACACGTTCTTCAATGGATAAATGATCTCAAGGGGAATTTTTCAAATATTTGATTCGAAAAGCCTCTTCATAAATACCCTCCTCCCCTTAAAATCTACATCTTTAGTCTTGGGAGCTAATTGTAATATTATATGAAATGCATTGCAACTTCTTTGTTTTTGCATTATAGATGATGCCATATTAGGGATGGGAACACTGATTCTGTTTGCATCTAAAGGCGACTCCATCTATATGGAAACTGAAACACAACCATCCTTCAGAATTCACACCTATCCAGATTTTGCAGTACAGTTCTCCCAACTGACCCTTTTTTTAAAAAAAGAAATGCATATACATTAGGGGAAAGTGTGCATAAGAATGAATATATTAGAAAATAATAACATACAAATATGCATTAGATTAGGGAAAATTGCTTTCAGAAATGTATACATTAGTCAACGATAGGAATGGTGAGGTCTAATTCTGGTTCTCCCACTTTCTCATTTTTCAAACCATAAATTCAGTTTTCCACAATTCTGCAGCAATTATCCATAGATAGATAAAAAGATAGATATAATTCTCAAGAACATGCATCACAATTTTAGTGTGAATTTCTCCTAGCACGCACATTTTTGTATGCAGTTTTGACTAATGTACACATTTTTGCAAGCAATTTCTCTTAATATAATGCATTTTTGTATGTTATTTTCACCAATAAATTCATTTTTATGCACACTTTTATGCACTTCTGACAGTCAGGAAAAATGAGAAAACATTTGTATTTACCCGGGCGTTTGATGGTTGAAATACACTGTTCTTGGCAACCCTGAAATCACTGGATAAGGTTATGTTTTCAACTGTAACTGTTTTTAGAAGGTTTTAATTGCTTTTAGAATGCTTTTTTATTGTCTTGTTTTGAATGTGTTTGCTACTCTAGGCTCCTTCAGGTGGAAGGGTTGGATATAAATTCCATAAATGGGGAGATTTTGGAATGGGTTTATGCAGTGGCGTAGCGTGGGTTGTCAGCACCCGGGGCAAGGCAAGTAATTTGCGCCCCCTAACCCGGTAGGGGCAGAGAGCTGCGAGTGTAAGCGCCCCCCCCAGATGTTGCGCCCGGTGCGGCGGCCCCCCTGCAACTGCCACGCTACGCCACTGGGTTTATGTATTTCTGTGCTATCATTTTAAATTAAGGAGTATATCTTTTGAACGTTTTCTGATTGGAACTTCTTTCTCTTTATTTTTCTAGATAATTTTTAAACAGCTGTGATTTCTCTCTCTCTCAATATTTACTCTAGTATATGGGCTGTATTGAAGTGTTGCAGTCAATGAGATCTCTGGATTTTGGCACTCGGACACAAGTTACCAGGTAAGTGGTTGAAGTTTGAAAATAGCAGCTTACTAAATAGTAAATCCTTTATTTTGCAGGTAGAAGTGATTGCTTTTCAATGACTTTTTAACATAGTCCTTTTTGTTCTGTTTGAGGCTACAATATCAGCTCATAGGGCCGGCCCTCTCATGAGGCGAGGTGAAGCAGTCACCTCAGGTAGCAGATCTGGCATCTGAGAAGCACATTGCACACCACCCGATTTTCTTTAGCCTCCTATTCCCCTGCTGGTTTCCTGGGCTGTCCTGGCAGCTCACAAAGTGTAGACATCAATAAATAAAAAATGCAGCCACACGCAAATATTATCACGTGGGAACTTTCACATTCTTATTTCTACTGTAATTTTCAAGAGGGTAAGAAAAGCAATAATCCTTTTTGGAAAAGTGGGAGAACTGGCTTTTAAAAAATCATTACTACAGTCAAAATGAAAGAGGGGGCCTTTTTGTTGGTGGCTCCTGGCTCTAGAATCTCTCCCTAGGGAGGCCTGCCTGGCACCCAGGTTCAATTTTTTCTGTTTTCACAGGCCTCTCATCTAATTTTAAGTCCCTGTGGTACAGGTGATAGTTGTAATATATGAACGTATCTGATAACTGTTTTTGTTCTGCACTGTATGAACTATTTCATTGTGCCTATTTTGTATTTAGGTCTTTATGTTGGTCATCTCGAGATTATTGTGGTTGTATCAGAGCATGTTTTTATTTTCTTTTTATTTGCATTACACCTAGCGAAGATATTTTCTGAGGTGTTTCATAAGTATATATAAAACACCCTGCTTTTCCTTTAAGCCCTCTGTGGCACCATTGTGAGTCTCCCTCTTGGGACTAATAACAACTTGGCTGGTGGGGGGTGGAAAACTTTCATGTGGTCTGCGGGGGAGAAGAGTTTCATCAGCTTATTTACATTTTAAAATAAAATAAATTGCACCCTTAATTGCTTCCATGCACTTAACATCACAACTAGCTTGGCCCTTAAAGGGAGGAAGAGAATTAGTGGTAACCACAATTAATAGCTGGCTAGTATGCCGATCCAAAGCTTGGGTAACCTTGAAAATCTCATTTAAAGACTTCTGTTGTACAGATTTCTGATATGCTTAGCCATACTCTGTACAGGCTACATATGGTTCTGCTTCATGCCATGCCATGGAAGATTGTACCAAAATTCTATTTTTCCCCCTCAGACAATTCAACATTAACTTTATGCCATATGTACATCCGATGGATTCCAAACTGTTCTGTAATCCTTGTGACATTGGCCTTATCAGCTCCCCAGAGGTTGTGAATGATGATTTCTGAACACAAAAACCTAACCTTATAATAACGCAAACACCTCTTTTTCCAGTGAGACACAGTTTGGGAACATACATCCTATTGCATATCATAGAAGAACATTCAGAAGTGATCAGAAAGAAAATGAGAGTTTTCAACTCTAGATCAGAGATTCTAATCTATCCCACTATATGGGTAGTAAAAACTCACAAATATTGTCACCTTCAGCCAAATCATCTACAGTAATGCTTCCCCATACTTAAACTGCATAGCCATGTATTAGATTAATGTTAATAACATTCCATATTTTATTTAGCAGAAGGGGCTTGTTTCTGGAGCTAATTTCAGGCTGCTAATAGTTAGCAAGTATCAGGAAATAAAGCAGCACCTCTATTTGTCGTCTTGATCCTAGGTTTTATGCATTTCCAGTATATAGCCTGGTAATTGGTTATACCACATGGTGTTATATGGCAGACAGAATGTGTAAAAGAATTCAGGCATGCCCAGAAATCCGATGGAACAGAAACTGCACCAAATGTTTGTGCTCTACTGCATATGTGATATGCACAAAAAAGTTCTTTTCCACAAAAAAATGCAAGCAACTGATGGGGCAGGGTGGGGTGGGAGGAAAGCAAGTGGATCAGAAGAAAATGACTTTTGTCAACATTAGGCAACTATCCCAAGAATAGGAATTGAGAGAATCTGTCCATTTCAGTTTCTCAGTTTTTCATTTTTCCAATCTTAAATTCAGTTCTCATTTCCACATTGTTTTGCTTTCTTTTCTTTTTTTTTAAGAATTTTGCATGAAAATTCACCAGCATTTTAGTGCAAATTTCTCCTAATATACTTACGTTTGTATGCAATTTTGCCTAATATGCACATTTATACAAAGCATATAGTGCACTAATATAGTACACTTTTGTATGTTATTTGCAGCAATATATGCATTTTTATTCACACGTTACCCGAGTTACATGCATCTTTGTACACCTCACATGACTGGAGAACTGCATTGCTAAATTCAAAGGAGTGCAGATTTTGAAGGGCGGGTGTGTTTTGGTCCCCGTATTGTTTGGAATGTGTGCATGAAGTCTGTTCACTTAAATGGAAAGTGAATGAAATTTCTCCCTCGTCCTTAACCAAGAGGGATCTGTCCAGGCATCTAGACATGTAGCAGATGAAGCTGAGTGTCCACATTGTGATGTTCATATGAACCCCACTGAACAGATACTGAATGCTTCTTTTGATGTAGATGAGGATGTACATCTTCTTCCAAGACTTCTAGTCGTCGTAGATGCCCGGTTGCATGCAACTAGAACTGGCTTCAGAGGCTGACATTTACAATGGGCACCAGGCCATTTGAATCACTGCCCTGTTTTCTTCTGTTTTTGCATGCATGGTCTGGGGGGAAAAAAAAACAGTCTAGAAAATACGTTTGGCTGCCCTTTTGTCTCTCAAGTTGCCATGCAGAACATATTATTGTGTCATGGTCTCTGTTTATATCACTATTATTTATCAAAGTGATATTAGAAGGGAAATGACGTCCAGTGGTTGGTGTTGAATGCATTTTGTTTAATAGGCTAGCAAGTCTCAGGCTTCAGCTTAGAAAGCCGCGAAGAGCCTGTAGCTAGACATTATTTCACTAATATATTGCCCACCACCAATCATACGAATGAATATCATAAAATGTCTCCATTGAGCAGGAAGCAATAAAGACAACCCATGGTTCCCTGAAGGCTATTTAAGCATGAACTACACTGTTCTGTATGTCATCTTGAGACGTCTGTAACTTCCTCTGCAAACAGATTTTCTGCTGTACAGAAGCACAGATGTGGTATTCCTATGTTAAATCTAAGATTGGAATTAATTGCTCCTGTGTTTCACTTCCACATGTTGGAGGGGAATCTTATATGCCTTTCCTCTGAGAACAGGCGTGCTTTCCTAGACTCTGGTCAGGTAGGAGTGTGTCTTTCAAGATTCTAGTTTTTTCTTTGCTTCCCACCCCCAACCTTGGTGAAATTGATAGTGGCATGAAGGATTCTGAGGCAACAGCTTCTTAATATTTTGACTTTTGTGCCACACAGCACAATTGCAGGAAATTGTCAGAGCAGGGGCATCATTCAAAGGATAGCAGAGGGCAAGCAGGTTTCTCTCTCTCCTATTTTTCAGACCACATGTCATTAACCTATATATCTGATCATTGTGAAGAATATAAAAAACACCACAAAAGCTCTGAAAACAGTTGCTTTAGAAAGTTCATCTTCAATACATCCAGGAGCAGACCTTTGGACCTTTCGGTGAATTTCTTCCCACCCTCATGCTGTAACCTAAAACATTGTGTCTGGGTGAAAACATACACACAAAATAATGAGGGAGCAGGATCATGAAGAAAAAAGAGAGAGGCAAGACTAAAAAAAAAAAAAAAAAAAAAAAAAGAATTGCAAACTGACAGGGAAGTTAAGATTAGAAAGATAAGAAACTGAAATTGACATTCAGCCATACCTAACCTAAACCATGCAATGGTGACAAAGGATGCTATTTCACACCGCGGCCAAAGCACAGCAGTGGAAGACCCCCGTGCTTCCCGTAGGGCACTAAACCCTGCAGGCTCAGCTGCCTTTGCTTGTGTCCAAACTTAGGTGCAGGGGCCAGCAGCCTGGCAGGAAAGGGAAGGGTCATCACTTAGTAGCAGAGCATCTTCTTTGTATACAGGATAGTCCCAGGCTCCATACACAGAATCTCCAGGTCTGGCTGGGAAAGATTCTCTCTTTGACGTTCTGGAGGGCTGCGGCCAAGTCAGTGTAGATCTGGTTGGGTGATTCTTGGTAGGGTTGATGAGAGTTGGAGTTCAGCAATATCTGGAGGCCCAGAGGTTCCCAGCACCTGGTGTAAACAATACTTAAGCTAGAGGAACCAATGGTTTGATTCTGTAGGTAAAGGGAAAAGGTAAAGGGACCCCTGACCATTAGGTCCAGTCGTGGCCGACTCTGGGGTTGCGGCGCTCATATCGCTTTATTGGCTGAGGGAGCCGGCGTACAGCTTCTGGGTCATGTGGCCAGCATGACTAAGCCGCTTCTGGCGAACCAGAGCAGCACATGGAAACCTATTTATTTACTTGCACTTTGACGTGCTTTCGAACTGCTAGGTTGGCAGGAGCAGGGACTGAGCAACGGGAGCTCACCCCGTCGCGGGGATTCGAACCGCTGACCTTCTGATTGGCAAGTCATAGGCTCTGTGGTTTAAGCTACGTTTTTGCAAGAGCTGCATCTGTTAGAAGGCCTGTGTCCAGGGTTATCCCTTACCACCTGCTAGGAGATATTACATATACAGTGGTACCTCGGGTTAAGAACTTAATTTGTTCTGCAGGTCTGTTCTTAACCTGAAACTGTTCTTAACGTGGAGCACCACTTCCCGCTGCTGCCGCTCTGCCGGAGCACGATTTCTGTTCTCATCCTGAAGCAAAGTTCTTAACCCGAGGTACTATTCCTGGGTTAGCCGAGTCTGTAACCTGAAGCGTATGTAACCTTAGGTACCACTGTATTTTGGTGTCTGGGATGCTGGATTAAGGAGGACGAGGTGGGGCAACACCTGTTTCCACATTCCACTGCACTTGTGGATACATATCCAATATACACAGGGGTTCCTAGTCATGCCAGTGGTATATCTTGCTTCCAGCCAAGGAATCTCCTTTGTCAGATAGGAGCGGGTGCCCAAGGACACATAGTGAAGGATGGTATCCCCAGCAAGAGACAAACAATGGAAAGAAGAATCCAGTGGGTAGGGTGGGCTAGATTTCTTTTGCATTTCCAACATCAATAAAGAAGATGCAGAAATGGGTGGAAGACTGTGCCTAGTTATTAAAAGAGGCTTCTGCATTAAAGCCAAAGCAATGCCTTTGAAAATGAATTGTTACAAGCTTAAGTCATTAAAGCTCCCATTCAGCCTTAATGGACCTATTTATCTACTTGCACTTTGACGTGCTTTTGAACTGCTAGGTTGGCAGGAGCAGGGACCGAGCAATGGGAGCTCACCCCGTGGCGAGGATTCGAACCGCCGACCTTCTGATCGGCAAGTCCTAGGCTCTGTGATTTAACCCACAGCACCACCTGCGTCCCCCGCGTTACACCTAGATGCTTGCAATTGGGCGGTATGGAGTATCCTGGAACAGGGCAAGGCTGGGTGCCTGGAATCCTGAGCAGAAGCATTGTAATGTATTATTGCAAGTCTCACTTGTATACAACTGCAAGTAAGAAGGGCTGTCTACAGGCAATGGTGGAGTCAAGAGAGTCAGTGTGTGCATAAACTCTATGTAGATGTTAACCTGATCATCTTTTGCTTGAGGAGGGGGCCTGCCACTACAATGCCAATTCTCTTTCTATCTGTTACATGTGTATTTCATGCACATAGCTTGAACAGCTGCATAGGACTTAATGCACAGACTATCATTGCAACCTGTGGCACTCCTACATTTTAATACCTGCTGTGGATACCATAGGCCAGGCATAGGCAAACTTGGCCCTCCAAATATTTTGAGACTACAATTCCCATCATCCCTGACCACTGGTCCTGTTAGCTAGGGATGATGGGAGTTGTAATCCCAAAACATCTGGAGGGCTGAGTTTGCCTATGCCTGCCCTAGGCCTAGTATAATACACACCAGTATTTTTTACAAGTGTCACAAAACCACATACAATTCAGTATGTGTTCATTGCAGTACAATTCTGTATTCCTGGAAGAGAGCACCATTGAGTTCAATGGGCTTTACTCCTGGGCCAATTTGTTTGGATTACATGCTTGGACATAGGACGCTAATCCTTTCCGGCTAGTCTCAGGGGGAAGAGAATATCCAATCTATTCCTGTTTCGGACAGATCTTTGGGAACATAACACTTGTAAGCAACAACTCTTGGTTGTATGTTTCGTACTGTGTAGTTTTTGTAAAAGAATTTGGAAACCAAAATAAGATTTAAAAGTTAGCATGCACTTGATCTGGCTGTCCTCCTTTTATTAGTACACAGTTCATGATTTTTCTAAATCGTTTTGTTTGGTTTCTCTCATGTTCTGTCTTGCTGACAGTAGTTTTGGGACCTTTACGGGATAACAAAGTTGGGATCTATACCTTGTTGGATAGCTACATTAAACCTTGAAAGCAGCTAGGCAAAACCGCTAGAATTAGAAGGCATCTGAAATTGTGGGGCTAACTGGATAAGGCTGATTTTATCTTGATGATTAGACTTTCTACTTTGTCAATACATACAATCCCTTTCTGTTCTGCGGGTGAAGGAAGGGCCTCAGATGCTTAAAATCGAATCTTCAACAGCATTCTTGTTCACTTACATCAGCCCACCTCCTTGCTCCCAGCCTCATTTGCAGAAACAATAAACAAAGTGGGCCAGTGTTCGTTGCAAGATTGCCTCTCCTCCTCAACAAAATTCTTTTTTCTAGACGGTCTAGAAGACCGCAGGCTCTTGTGTCAAGTTCCTTGACACCCAAAAGAGTTTCAGATGCTTTTAGCATGAAATGGCTGGTTTCATGCAGTTTCAGGGCAATAAAAGTAACAAATTCCTCATATGCTGGATAAAATCAAATTGGTTTTGCGATTTCCACCTCTGTGTGTAATTGTCAGGCTCAGGCCAACGCTATATAGACAATTTAAACAGATGGGGGAAGGCAAAACAGAACTGTGTCAAGGGCTCAAGGCTAATTCATAAATGCCTAAAAGAGGATTCCCCCCCACCTGACCTAGAGACAACAGGGTGTGTGTGTGTGTGTGTGTGTACACATTCAAGGTTTCCCAAAGTAACCAACACATCAGCTTGTATGTATACATCTGTTTGTCTGTCTTTCTACCTACAGTATTGCAATTACAAAAAGAAAACAATACAAAACAGTTAGAGTTGCCCTTGGTAATTGCAATATTATTGTTCTTGCCTGAAAGTGATACCAGTTGACAAAATAGAGCAGTGGTAATAAAGACAAGCTGTGTTTCCTTAGCTGATCAATGGGATACATTGCTATATCTTAATAGAGAAGTATAGAGAGGAATTTAGTGGCGGTTTCTCTTCTTTTCTTTTTTAAAGGTGCTTTTCATGAAGGGGTTATCCACATGTAGTTTTTGCCTCACTCTTTCCAGGCATAGGTCTGTCTGGGCACTCGTCTTCTTACTTTATTTTTTGGTCCTAGAGCTTTCCTTGTGAAAACCAGCACTCTTTAAAGCTGAAGGGCAACAAACAACAAGCCCTAAGTCCATATGTGTCAATAAAGGAATTCCAGACAATCAGGAATTTCACATCACCTGAGATCTTGGCACAAAGCTCTGCTCCACATTCTGCCATTCTCTGAGATTAGGCCGGTAGGATGTGGACAGAGCCTTCTTGGTGGTGGTGGAACTTATGCGTTGGAACTGCATTCCCTAAGAGGTGGGTTTAGTTATTTGTTAGATTTCTCACTAAAAATTCCCAGGGTGAGTTGCAACAATATTAAAATAGATGGTGAAAACTAACCTCTCCTATCAGGCTTTCTATGAAGACAAAGCTACTGTTTTTATCCCTTGATTGCTGCTGCTTATTCATGTTTATAGTCATATCTTTGCCATTTTGATCACATTGCTTGTGGGGACAGCTTCAGGGTTTGAGGTGGCCCCTGTGCGAAGTGCCCTCTGGTGGGAACCATCTATATCAGTGGCCCTTTTATAGCTTACTTTGTGGCAGTGCTGGATGACTGGGGCCAGGAGCTACAATTTTCATTTTCCACACTGCCCTCATGTAGGGTTGCCATACATCTGGAATTTTCCAGACATATATAGAATACTGCAGCCACCGCAAGCAGTGTCCGGCTGGAAATTGACAAAATGTCTGGGCAAATTTGGACATAGGCAGCCGATGTTGGGCAGTGTCGTTTTTGCCAATTTCCCTCAGAAATAGCTCAAAAACGTCCAATTTCTTTGCGATTTTGCAACATCTTTGGATTTTCAATTTTTTGAAATATGGCAACCCTACCCTAATGTATGGCGCTGTGGGTTAAACCACAGAGCCTAGGACTTGCCGATCAGAAGGTCGGCGGTTCGAATCCCCGCCACAGAGTGAGCTCCTGTTGCTCGGTGCCTGCTCCTGCCAACCTAGCAGTTTGAAAGCATGTCAAAGTGCAAGTAGATAAATAGGTACCACTCTGGTGGGAAGGTAAACGGGATTTACATGTGCTGCTCTGGTTCACCAGTAGCAGCTTAGTCATGCTGGCCACGTGACCCGGAAGCTGTACACCGGCTCCCTTGGCCAATAAAGCGAGATGAGCGCCGCAACCCCAGAGTTGGCCACGACTGGACCCTAACGACGACTACCCTAACGTAGTACCACTTCATGGCATTGCAAACCCAGAAACGTTTTCAAAGGGGGCCACAGGGGCCCTGGCAGTACCCAAGGAACCCAGGTGCTGTTGGTAGGATGGCTTGATTGTACTTCTGTTGCCTTTTTTAAATTTATTCTTTATACAACAACACCTTGGCAGCCAGGCATCCAAAAAGAAACATAAATGTTAACATAGCATCTTTAGTAGATACTTTTATGTGGGCCTTTATGTTAAAAAGCAAATACTTTGGTACTATTGGTGCAGTACTACGATTCACTATTTGATGATTGGTATACATGGCATTGTGATCGAATGAACTGCTCCCAGGAGGTTAAAGATGAAGCGGAGGTTGTGTCTGTGCTGATTTTTTGATTTTCTTTTAAGATCACGGGTGCCAAAGCAGCCCAGCTTCCATGCCAGGAAAAGCAGTACCCTGCAATCTATATAAATTAAGCATGTTTGCATATTTTATCTTTCTTTTTGCCGCACTTAGCTGCTGCTAGTTATAACTGCCTCGGTCCCCTGCAAACCTTATGTAGCCAGCCCTCTGCTTTCTGAACTATCACTGTGCATAGCTTACATTTCTAAGCCTGTAGTTCCTGAAGCTATAAGAGCTAGAAATGGCATAACAGCCCTATAAAATAGGCCAGTATTACCTCAGTATCACAGAAAGGAGAGAGAAAGAGAGAGGCTTCTTACTGAGAGGAAAGATTTGAACTCAAGACTGCCTAGTTCGTGGTTCAGTCTTTACGTTAGGTCTCTTGAGATGGCCAAAATTCTTTCATGGGGGTAAAGGTTTTGGGCTATTCAGCAAAGCATTTTCCACTGGACAATATAAATAATGGGGACCACTTGGTAACAAACTTTGACCTCCCACTGGGGGGAAAATTACTGGAGTGGGTAGCTGTTCCTGAAGTCCTGCTATTTTTTTCACATTCAAGAATGAGAACCCTTGTTATTGTATTTGCTTTGGACTTATTCATTCTACCCAGAGGGTCTTTGGGCAAAGCAGCTGAGCATTCATTTATTGCCAAATTTCAGTTTGCCCCTCATTCCCCCCCCCCCATTTCATTCATCTTCTCAGTGTGCTTTCCTTACATAAGAGGCCAGTCTGTTTTATTCACTGTTGGGCCCTTGTATATGCTTGGAAGAAGAGTTCCCGCATCCTTATAAAGGCCAATTTAGTAGCTAGGAGCTTGGCAAGAACTTTTTCTCTGATTAATTGTTCGCAAGAAGGGAGTTGAAATGAATTTAAAATAATAATCAATAATTTACTTATATCCTGCTGTCCTTCTGCAAGGACTGAGAATGGCATACAGAACATAACCATAAAATCATACTATACAATCAATTAAAAAATGCAAGTAAAACAGTTTCTAAGAGCAATATCAAAATGCAATCAGCTCTTAAAGCAAAGAAAAACACAAACATAGCAGCAGCAGCAAAGTTAAAAGTTGTTATATAATAAATCTGCTACAAGCAACAATAGAGTCCACTGAAATAAAGGTGTATTCAGTTATGGTAAAAGACAGTGAGGGAGCCTGGTGAATATCATTTTGGAGGACAGTACAATGTCGTGATAGCATCACCAAGAATGCATTGGTGGAATCTACACAAATTTCCCCAATTTTATTTGTATTGGTCATTGAAACTCTGGCCAATGTAATTAGAGAAGATGGAAATATAAAAGGAATAAGCAATAAAGGAAAAGAGAAAATGAGCTTATTTGCAGATGACACCTTGCTGACAATTGAAAATCTGTTGGAAAATATTCAGGTGTTAGAGGCACATTTGAAAAAAAAATTGGAGAAATAACAGGGTTGCAAATTAATTGGTCCAAATCAGAGATGATGATATTTAACTACAGTGAAGATGAAAAACGATTTTTTTTGAAGTAGATAAGAATAGACATAAAATTAAGAAATATAATAAAGTACTTGGGAATAAATATAACAAGAAATGCAGAACAACAGAATTTTAACAAATTAAAGAAGGAAATTAAGGAAAAGCTGGATGAATATAAGAAAAAAGCTTTCATGCTTTTTTTTAAAAAAGCGTTTTAAAAAAATACATTGAATTTTCCATAAGGCTCACCATCGCCATCTTGTGTCACATTGTATATTACACTTAAATAGTTTTATTTGAAATTGTATACCTGAGTCCTCTGTTTCTTGTGCTCACAAGAAGGGGTTGGACTATATGACCCATGAGGTCCCTTCCAACTCTGCAATTCCACGATTCTATGCCAAATCTCCTGAGATGTCACAAAGAGCAGGGCGTCTGACATTTATCCTAATTCCCGGATAAACCTATAACGGAACAAGTAGTCCTCTAGGTTACCTGTTTCTAGCTGCTGAGGGCTTTAAAGGCTAGAGCATGGGTAGGCAAACTAGGGGCTGGATCCGGCCCAATCACCTGCTAAATCCGGCCCGTGGACGGTCCGGGAATCAGTGTGTTTTTACATGAGTAGAATGTGTCCTTTTGTTTGAAATGCATCTCTGGGTTATTTGTGGGGCATAGGAATTTGTTCATTCCTCCCCCCCCCCAAAAAAATATAGTCCGGCCCCCCACATGGTCTGAGGGACAGTGGACCGGCCCCCTGCTGAAAAAGTTTGCTGACCCCTTAGCTAGAGTCTGCACTTTGAACAGCCCAGAAGCATACAGGAAGCTAAAGTAAATAATGAACATAACATCAGAGTTATGCGCTAACCTGTGAGAGCCAGATAAAAGTCTTGCTGCTGCATTTGGATCAGTTGACGCTTCTGGACTGTATTCAAAGGCAGACCAGTCTAGGGCGCAGGGTGTCACAGAAGCATGGATAACAAACCACACCTGCCTTCTCCAGGTACGTCTTCAGCTAGCATTTCTACAGAAACTTATAAAAAAGTCATCCCAGCAACTGCTGCAGGGTGGTGTTGTGGGTTAAACCACAGAGCCTAGGACTTGCTGATCAGAAGGTTAGCGGTTCGAATCCCTGCGATGGGGTGAGCTCCTGTTGCTTGGTCCCTGCTCCTGCCCACCTAGCAGTTCGAAAGCACGTCAGAGTGCAAGTAGATAAATAGGTACCGCTCTGGCGGGAAGGTAAAAGGTGTTTCCGTGCGCTGCTCTGGTTCGCCAGAAGTGGCTTAGTCATGCTGGCCACATGACCCAGAAGCTGTACGCCGGCTCCCTCGGCCAGTAAAGTGAGATGAGCGCCACAACCCCAGAGTCGGCCACGACTGGACCTAATGTTTAGGGTTCCCTTTACGTTTACCAACTGCTGTCAGATAAGTACAGTATCCAGGAAAAGTGATTGATCAAGGAGTACCACTATCTTGTTAACACTCACATGCCACCAGTTTATCACGTCCACTGCCTCAGAGCTGTGTGTCAATTTAGGAATGGACAAATCCATTGAAGTAGAGATAATCCACCAACCACAGCCTTGGGCAGCTAGCAGACGGGGCTTCTTGCTGCCTCATGCCTTGAATGAAAATAAAGCAAGTTCCGCTACTAATGACTAATTGACATTTCCTTGCTCTCGGGGTGGGGATTGTGTATGGGTCGTGTGTGTCCCGCCCCCCCGTCCCCCGCCAGCTACAATCCCTTGTAAGGGAAATGGAAAGTCATCAAGTCCCATTGCTCCCAGGCGGACTTGCTGTATTTGCATCCCAGGTGTGCAGTGTCAAGGAGTCCCATGTGCTAGCTACTACAGGTGGCCGAATAACCTATTTTTAAAACATTTAAACATAGTATTTTAGATTAACAGAGGGAGGGCTGTCTCATAAAGGAATCCACACAACTGGGTTACAAAGTGGATCCGTAATCTGATCTGGGTCATGATCGTGCCTGGATTAAATCAGGTGTGTGTCCACTTCTGACTCTGAGTTTGGCAGATTCCTCCTACAGGTTGCATATTGGTAACTGCTCAGCCAGCCCAGGATAAAAAAACCCTAAAACATTCCTGGTCGCTAAACGTGTCTTTGTTTTAGCAGTCTCATTTAGGGTAGCAGTGGGGAAGTCTTTCAGTTGTTAGGCAATTAGGAGTCAAAAACACTTTTTGATCTACTGCAGGCACATCCAAATTCCGCGTTGGGGGCCTAATTCAGCCCTCTTGTAGATTTAATCTGGCCCCTGTGGCAGTTTATTTTCTGTGGCAAAATCCCCCCCCCCAAAAAAGCTCAACTCCAATCCAAACTCAAGAACTCCAATCCTAAAAAAAGGTCAACACTCATGTTCACTTCATCAAATCCAGCCATCTTTGAAAAAAGTTTGGGCACCCCTGATCTACTCAGAGATCTACCAAGATATCCCAAGCTGGATTGCAAGAAAAGCTATTCCACTCAAACAGTCACCCTATGGATTCATGGAGACAGTGGCCTTTGGCAAGGCTAACTCCTTTTCTCCTTGCATAACTGTAATGAGGATAATTAAATGGTACATTGCATGCCAAAACAGAGATTCTGACTGATCTTATATCAGTGGTTTCGTTGTTGAACCATGGCGGCATCAGGAAGGGGAATGCAGCTTGTCATTTGACTATATGGTGTGTAATTTGCCTGTCTTTGATGTAGGTCATTAAGCGTGCAAGTGCTTTATTAGCCATCTGTTTCCCTCCCCTCCCTTCCCCCATCTGGACACAGAATCTTTAAAAGAGACATTCACTTAAATTGGGTTGGAAAGGAAATCTTATTAGAAGTTTTGGGTGTCCCCCTCTCCCATTTCTACCCTTCCTTGCCAACAAATGTTTAAGGCAGCTTGAAATCAATCACACTTTCAAAATCTTCACAGCAACCCTGCAAGGTTGGTTATTCAGATAGATTGTGGTTTGTTCTCTAGGCTATCTATCGAGCTGCTTGATTAAACAAAGATTTGAGGCTGGAGATCCTGCACCCAGTTCTGCCATGCTTGCTACTAAACAACCATGGCTTTGTAAAAAGTAATATACGGTGAAATCCACCCCAAACTGGAAGTATTTTCATAGAATCATAGAATTGTAGAGTCGGAAGGGTCTCAACCCCCTGCAATGCAGGACTCTCAACGAGATCAAACATGACAGGTGGCCATCCAACCTCTGCTTAAAAACATCCCAGGATAGAAAGTTCAGCACCTCCCGTGGGAGTCTGTTCCAGTGTCAAACAGCTCTTATGGTCAGAAAGTTCTTCCTGATGTTTAGTTGAATTCTCCTTTCTTGTAACTTGAATCCATTTGTTTGGGTCCCAGCCTCCAGAGCAGGAGAAAACAAGCCTATTCCATCCTGATGGTGCTCTGATGGTGTTTCCTGCTTGGCAGGGGCTTGGACTCGATGGCCCTTGTGGTCTCTTCCAACTCTATGATTCTATGATTCTATGATCCTCCATATGACAGCCCTTAAGATATTTGAAGATGGCTATTATATCTCCTCTCAGTCTCCTCTTTACCAGTCTAACCTTACCCAGGTCCTTCAACCATTCCTCATAAGGCTTGCTCTCCTAACCCTTGGTTATCTTGGTCACCCTCCTCTGCATACATTCCAGCTTGTCAGTATCCTTCCTAAATTATGGTGCCCAGAACTGGACAAAGTATTCCAGGAGTAAGGAAATGGATGCTTACCCCTTTCTTCAGGTGGGTGGCTGTTGCTACAAATGATACATTTATGTATTTATATTTTCATATACTGTATATGCTGCAGAAAAAAACCTCAGAGACATTTCTAACAAGGAGTGAAATCCCCAGAATTACTCCAAAGGTAGAGCTATGTTCGGTAGCTTTGATTTTTATATGATAAGTAGAGGCAGAGTACAAAGTAAACAGACAACTGCTTTAACACCACACTGCATCACTACAACCAGTTTGGGAGAGGATAAAGTTTGCACAGTGGAGTGGAGAATTTTGTTTTAATGTTTCTTCGCATGTCTTGGACCAGCTGTCTTCCTTATTTCCTTACCCCCTACTGCAGCCCCTGGTTGCTTGCGAGAGGCAGGGGGCAAGTTCAGTGGCTGCAGCGACTAGTTTCTTTAGCACTGGCACTTGGGACAAATGTCCCAGTCGCCTAAAGGCCGGCCGGCCATACCCTTGTAAGTTACTAACAGTTATTTTCTGGAAGGTGGTTTTGCTGAAATCAAAAAAAGGGGGACTTAAATATTGAAAATAAGTATTCACTGTCTGAATCTGAAGCTAAGGCTGCATAAATAAACCACATTGCTCCATCATCAACTGTCTGTGCTATTTGTTCTTTCTCAAAGGGAAGCAATAAGTCGGCTGTGTGAAGCTGTACCAGGAACGCAAGGAGGCATAAAAAAGAGGAAGGTAAATATGAAACTCCTGGAAATTTACCATTTACTAGTATTTGCTTGTTTTAATATCTTTAAGTTGAGAAGGCATCAAGCAATCAGACACAGGCTAATCCCAAAGCAGCAGCATTTCTAAAGCAACAGCAATACACCCAAAGGCATAAGATTCCTCCTACCTGCTGCTTTCAGAAACTTGTTGTTGTTTAGTCGTTTAGTCGTGTCCGACTCTTTGAGACCCCATGGACCAGAGCACGCCAGGCACTCCTGTCTTCCACTGCCTCCCGCAGTTTGGTCAAACTCATGTTGGTAGCTTTGAGAACACTGTCTAACCATCTTGTCCTCTGTCATCCTCTTCTCCTTGTGCCCTCCATCTTTCCCAACATAAGGGTCTGTCACCATCTGCAGTGATCATAGAACCCAAGAAAGTAAAATCTCTCACTGCCTCCGTGGCTTATTCCTTTCCTAGCCAATTCAGCTCCCTCTTGGGCAAGTGGATGTGTACATTCCATCAAATAGGAATAGTTGCTATCAGTGAAAGACGTATTGTTTTACATGCCATGCTGCATACAAACCTAGAGAGAAAGGGCCATTTTCTTTATATTTGTTTATTTTACAAGCGATTAAACACTAAAATATTGTGTAACAATGGCTGTAACTATACGAACATATCTGTGCTTCTAGTGAGATAGGTAATTAATCAAGGAACATCCACAGTGAAGGTAAACCGCCTTGAACAACAGCGTTTGCATTTACTTTAAAGTGCTTGTTATTTGATTAGCAGCCACTAGCAATGCTGAAATATTTCACCAGCATTTTATGCCAGGCGTCCCTCTAGAGGGAAGGAAAAAAGGAGAGTAACACACAGCCTGAGTTTCTGGCACTAAACTGAAAGCTGACATTGAACATTATGCTTTATGGGGCGGGGGGAGAAGGTACCGTATTTTTCGCTCTATAAGACGCACCAGACCACAAGACGCACCTAGTTTTTGGAGGAGGAAAACAAGAAAAAAAATATTCTGAATCTCAGAAGCCAGAACAGCAAGAGGGATCGCTGCGCAGTGAAAGCAGCAATCCCTCTTGCTGTTCTAGCTTCTGGGATAGCTGTGCAGCCTGCATTCACTCCATAAGACGCACACACATTTCCCCTTACTTTTTAGGAGTGAAAAAGTGAGTCTTATAGAGCAAAAAATACGGTATCTTCATCGCCTTCCCCTACACGCCACTGGCAACTAAATTCAATGTTAATACAGTGGTACCTCGGGTTACATACGCTTCAGGTTACAGACTCAGCTAACCCAGAAATAGTGCTTCAGGTTAAGAACTTTGCTTCAGGATGAGAATAGAAATCGTGCGGCGGCAGCGTGGCGGCAGCAGGAGGCCCCATTAGCTAAAGTGGTGCTTCAGGTTAAGAACAGTTTCAGGTTAAGAACGGACCTCCGGAACGAATTAAGTACTTAACCCAAAGTACCAATGTATTAGAAATATCAGTGATGCCTACATTGGGACTGGACCACTTTGGCTATCCCATGTGTCCTCATTGCAGATGGTAGAGGTTTGTTTGCTCAGCTATCCAGACCTCCCCAGGTAGCTTGGGCCCCCCAAAAGAAGTCATCCTCAGCTCTCTCCTCCAACACTATGGTAATCACCTCTTCCATCTTTCACAAACACCCCAGTAGTATTTGTAGCTCAGCTACTTCTAAAGTAAGTGTGGAGAATCTGTCGCCCTCCAGAAGTTGTAGGACTACAGCTCCCATCAGCCCCAGCCAGCATAGCTAATGGTCAGCAATGATGGAAGTTGTAGTCCAACAACATCTAGAGTTTCCCCACCTCTGTTGTCAAGGAAGGGAAGAACTCTAATTTGTTTCATCTTTATATTTGCATCTTGATCTTTCTTTCATCTGTTGAGCTGGCCTCAGTAGCCTCTACTGCAGTTGAATATGCCAGCACTACACAGATTGTGTTTGGCTTTGTAGGGCGGGGGCCACAATACCTTCCATATTGTTGTGCCTTTCCAGTTTGTTCCTGGGTCCCATTGAGCCCCTACATATGTTACAGATGGCTAGAAATTCTATTTTTGCTACACTGGAATCACAACATTTTAAGTACCGGTACCTAAAGTCCCCCCTTTCCATGTACCATAAACAGCGCTGTTGCTACTTGCTACCACCTTCATGGCTTCTTTCATGCTAGTTCGGATCCTTGTAAGTTCCCTCAGTTGCTCCTTTAATGCAGTGGTGGCCAAACTTGGCCTTCCAGCTGTTTTGGGACTACAACTCCCATCATCCCTAGCTAACAGGACCAGTGGTCAGGGATGATGGGAATTGTAGTCCCAAAACAGCTGGAGGTCCAAGTTTGGCCATCACTGCTTTAATGGTATGTCTTGCATCTCCCAAGGGTCCTGGTGTTATAATAAATACCTTGTAATAATTAATTCATTTCATTTCTCCTTGGTTACGAGTGAAATGTGAAGACTAACGGATAGGCATTTTGTTGTCTTTTTAGCCTCCAGCTAAATTTTTATCTCCAGTGCTTGGTAAAAGTAACCTTCAGTTTTCTGGCATGAATACAAAACTGACCATCTCAACAACCAGCCTCACTCTTCTGAACATTGAGACCCAGCAGGTAGGCTGGCACATTATTTTACATCAGGGTGGGGAACTTCCAGGCCTCAATATATTCATGGGCCACAGCCCCTCTGCAAGAAGCCCTCCTATTTCATGCCCTCCTTTAATGTTTTCACCTGGTCGGAATTTGCCCTTGATCTATAATCATGCCTCTGAATTACTGGTTGGAAGGCAGATGCGTTTGTGTGGTTGAAGCTAGCCTACTGCTGCTTAACCCCCAGTCGTGCTACAAATTCCCAGCACCAATAACAAACCACAGTTTCCATGATTATTCTGAGGGGGAGGCATGTGCTTTAAATGTATGGTGTGTATACAGCCAATGTAACTTAGCCTAAATGTGTATTAACTAAAACGACTGTAGATTGCTTCTTTGTTCTTTCTCTACAATGTAACTCACTGGTGATTTCTAGCTGCGTAGCACCTTAGCATAGTTAATTGTTTTTAATTGCTCCTAATCCCTTCTTTGAATTGTTATACTTACTGTTGTTCATTTGAGATTGTGAGCCACTTGGGACGCCATTTTGTGGGAAAGTGGCATACCAATAAACAGATGACGACAATGATGTTGTTGTGTTTTTTTTCCAGATTATTGCAAATCACCACATGCAGTCCATTTCATTTGCTTCTGGAGGTGATCCTGTAAGTACAAACTTCTGAACTTTAAGAACCTGTTATAACACACTGTCTGTCAGTTGTCTCATTTCATATGTGACTCGTTTCCAAGTTAAATTGTTCCCTGTCTTTCCGACCCTTCTGTGGTTTTGATTAGGAGAAAAGGCTCATTTTAAATGATAACTGAGGGATTTGTTTCATATGGAAAAGCTTGTAGTTTGCTTTTCCTTGACCATTAAAAACATAATACTTTGTTGTCACTCTGTTTTAGGCCATTTCCAGATGACTTGTTTATTCATTCATCCTGATTTGTTTGTGAGGAGATTAGACTATGTTGGCTATTTAATGAGCGTTCATTCTTTTTTTTTTTTTGGCTGGGAGGTTAGATGACGTTGCATCAAAGCAAATGTTATCCTCCACTGGCCAGTGCATTTCCCCTTCATCTTTGTTATTGCAAAAAGCCTAATTTCTTGAAGAAATAGGTTTGTTGAGCAAGGCTTCCTGACCAACTATAATTGTGCAACCTGATTTTTGTGTCTATTGAATCCTGCCCGAAAACAGCAATAGTCTGGAAGTGTCCTTAAGTATCCCTGCTTGCTTTCTTGTAAAGTGGGGTGGGGGTGGGGGTGGGGGTGGGGGTAGGAGTCTGCTGTAAAATAGAATGACCGCATTGTAGTGGCTTAAGCTCATGAAATAAAATTTCTTTCTTTTTTGGCTTCGTGTGTTTTAGGATACAACGGACTACGTTGCCTATGTTGCTAAAGACCCTGTTAATCAAAGAGGTAGGCACATTCATTTCCAGTAATGTTGCACATATAAAATATAATAATTTCCACTCACTTTCCATGTACTTCAAATGTTGCCATGAGATGACCATACTTTGGAGGGAGAGCCAGATACAAATGGTAGAACTGAAATGATATACAGTGGTATCTCTGGATGTGAACAGGATCTGTTCCGGAGCCGCGTTCGCATCCAGAAGCGAACGCAACCTGTGTCTGCGTGTGCACAGGTTGCGATTTGGCACTTCCGCACATGCACGTGACATCATTTTGAGCATCTGTGCATGTGCGAGTGGCGAAACCCAGAAGTAACGCTCTCCATTACTTCCGGGTCGCCACGGAGCGCAACCCGAAAATATTCATCCTGAAGCTACTTCAACCTGAGGTATGACTGTATAATAAAAAGGTAAAGGACCTCTGGATGGTTAAGTCAAGTCAAAGGCGACTATGGGGTGCAGTGCTCATCTCACTTTCAGGCCAAGGGAGCCAGCATTTGTCCACAGACAGCTTTCCAGGTCATGTGGCCAGCATGACTAAACCACTTCAAGCGCAATGGGACACCATGACGTAAACCGGAGCGCACAGAAACGCCATTTACCTTCCCGCCTCAGCTGTACCTATTTATCTACTTGCACTGGCGTGCTTTCAAACTACGAGGTTGGCAGGAGCTGGGACAGAGTAACGGGAGCTCACCCCATCGCAGGGATTCAAACTGCCAACCTTCCAATCGGCAAGCCCAAGAGGCTCAGTGGTTTAGACCACAGCGCCATCTGTGTCCCAGTATATAATAAAGACATGCTAGTTTGTGGAAACCAGTGACTTTAAAGTTTTGCGATAACTTTAAACAGTAATTTAACACTGTTGTGGCAAACGGCAGGACTCTTTGGGCAACCTCACCCATGATGCCTGGTGATAAGGAGAGACCCCTTCCTCAGAACTAGGCAAGGCATGCCCATGCTGCCACTATGTCAGGAGCATGCAGTCGTTATGCAACAGGGAAGTGGCTGGGGAGGTGAGGGAAGAGGAGTTGTAGTCTGTAGCCCATCTCGGGCAACATGTTGTTTACTGGTTACACTGCTTACTGGTTTTCCTGATGAAAATCCTTCCTTGCCGGCCAGGTTCTATTTGCCCAGAAGGTGAGCTGCCTTCCACCCTAGGGCAAATAGCAGCTGAGGCAATTTTAACTAGGTACTGTATTTTGTGCTCTATAAGACTCACTTTTTCCCTCCTAAAAAGTAAGGGGAAATGTGTGTGCGTCTTATGGAGCGAATGCAGGCTGCGCAGCTATGACAGAAGCCAGAACAGCAAGAGGGATTGCTGCTTTCACTGCGTAGCGATCCCTCTTGCTGTTCTGGCTTCTGAGATTCAGAATATTTTGTTTCTTGTTTTCCTCCTCCAAAAACTAGGTGCGCCTTGTGGTCTGGTGTGTCTTATAGAGCGAAAAATACAGTAAATGTGGGATGGGGAGAGTTAACCCCCCCTCCCCACACTGCAGTCCCAGTCTGGACCAGGCCCTCCTGGAGCAGATTAGTTTTGTTTTTGGTTTAGTTAAAGATATGGAAATGCAAGCACACATTTCGCATATCATTTAGTTAAGTTTTTATTCTACCACATACAGTGGCTTTCAAAAATGTGAACCTTTGTGGAAAACAGGGTGCATAAGATTTTTGGTGTGAAAACCTTTCCTCCTACCTTTGTACAAGAAATCCCAAGGTCCATTAGTGGACAGGGAAAGTTAAAAACACCCAAGAAGAGATCGTTGGCTTTATTCTTTGATAGCTTTCTTATCAGAGTGGTCTCAAAGTGCCATCTGATGGCTAAGATGGGGAAATGTGGCTAGTCGATACCATAATGCTGTTATACAGATCTGTGGTGTTACTGCATTTGGAATATTTTGTTCAGTTCTGATCACTTCACATCAAAAAGTGATATTGTAGAGTTGGAAAGGGTTCAGAAAAGGGCAACCAAAATGATCAAGGAGATGGAATGACTTCCCCCCAGGAAGAAAGTTTGAGTGTTTTGGATGGTTTTAAAAGAAAATTAGGTCCAGCACCGTAGGCCTTCTGGCAGTTCCCTCACTTTGAGAAGCCAAGTTACAGGGAACCAGGCAGAGGGCCTTCTCAGTAGTGGCACCCGCCTTGTGGAACGCCCTCCCACCAGATGTCAAAGACAACAACAACTACCAGACTTTTAAAAAGACATTTGAAGGCAGCCCTGTTTATGGAAGCTTTTAATGTTTGATGCATTACTGTATTTTAATATTTTGTTGGCAGCCGCCCAGAGTGGTTGGGGGAGCCCAGCCAGATGGGTGGGGTATAAATAATAATAATAATAATAATAATAATAATAATAATAAGAAGAAGAAGAAGAAGAAGAAGAAGAAGAAGATAAGGCCATCAATGACTATTAGCTTTGATGGCAATGCTCTGCCTCCATGGTCAGAGGCAATAATTTCTCTGAAATCCAGTTGCTGGAAACATCATGAGGGAATGCTCAGGTCCTGCTTGCAAGTTTTCCACAGGCATCTGGTCAGCCCCTGTGAGAACATGATGTTGGACTAGATGGGCCATTGGCCTGATCCAGCAGGCTCTTCTTATATTGTTATTTATGTTCCTGGAAATATATATTTTTAAGAGTTTATGTTCCTGGAAATATATATTTTTAAGAGTCATTAGCAAGGCAACAGAAAATATAATAATGTGACTATGCAAATCAGTGTTTACATTTGCACCTGTAGTACTGTCTAAATGACTCCAGGGATTCCAAATATATCAGATGTGGAAATGAGACATCCAAAACAGTTTGTCCCAGAATACCCAGGACACAATACCTCCTGTCCTGAAGATAAGCTAAAAGAATTAACAGTGCAATTCTATGCAAGCTAACTCAGAAGTCACTCTGTATTCAACGGTGCTAACTTCCGGATGAGTGTGCACAGCATTGTGGCTTAAATTTTGAACATAGTAGAATTTACTCCCGAAAGTCTGAAGTAACGATTAAAATCCTTATCTCCCTAAAAGTATTCCCCAGTATGCCTCCAGAGCCAATGTCTGTACTTGGCCTGAGGAAAGATGAACTATGAAATTCCTTAGCATAAGGAAACCACTGCCTCAAAGAATTAAGCAAGCTCTAAAAAGCAAACAGATATCAGTAGAGAATGATGTTTGCAATTGCCAGCTGATTATTCCAAGCTCCACTTCCACCTTCCGCCATTTTGTTAGTGGCTCCACCTCTGCACTGCCATTTTGTAATTGGTGGGCTTCAGGAAATTTCAACCCTCTCAACAGATCCCCGTTGGAAAGTTTGAGAACTTAGGTTAGATTTGATTCCTTTGGAATCAAATACTCTGGAAACTGTTCTAACCTTCACTTCAATGGAACTTTTACCTGCACAGCACTCTTGATAATCAGACTCCTAAGCCTTGTAATATATGACAACGATTTATTTGTTTTCCACAACGTTTCTCTGTTGTTGTTTTTTTAGCCTGCCATATACTGGAATGTCCCAGCGGAATAGCCCAGGAAGTCATAAATACCATAGGGCAAGCTTTTGAGCTCCGTTTCAAACAGTACTTGAAGAATCCATCCACTTTGATTGCTTCCAATGAAAGGTCAGCATGGTGCTGGGAAATAATGTGAATATACATGCTGTTTGCATGCTGATTTCAAGGGCCTTGCAGTGTATCTCTTTCTCTCTACATCTCTACTGTCCCATACCTTGTCATTTACCAAGAGAGCATCATGTCAGGGCTGGGAACGCTCAGGCCTGGGAGCCAAATGAGGCTCTTCTCATATCTGGCCCCAGGACACACTGCTTCCTATAACTGAGTTGCAGTCCTAAAGGTCACCTAAAATAAAATCCCATGGAAAATAAAACTCTGAGGAAAAATCACAAATAGATTGTAAATTGTGCAGAAGAGCACACAGCTTAGTGGCAGAGTTCATGCTCAGTGTGTGGGTTCTAGGTTTGTGCAGGTTCTAGGTTCAAGCCCCACACACTCCTGGTAATAGGATGTCCAGCAGCGCTGCTTTGAAAGACCCCAGCCTGTAGACCTGATGCCAGTCACAGTAGTTAACACTGTGTTTGTTGGATTAGTGGTCTGGCTCTGTATAAGGCAGCATTTGCCAAAGTAGTGCCCTTCACATGTTTGGGACTATTACCATCATGTTGGCTGGGGCTGATGAGAATTGTAGTCCAAAATATCTGGAGGATAACAGCTTGAGAAAGGCTGGTGGTACAAGGCATGACTTCTGAATAAGTTGAGTGCTCCGCACTTATAGGTGATCAGATGTGAAATGTTGTCCATATATTGCTCTGCAAATTGAATGGCTGCTTCTCCAGCCACGGTGAATTATACAATTAAATTCTTGAATTATATACTCCTAACCAGACTACTTGAACTCTGCCTCTTTCCTGTTCCCGGCCGTTTATAAAATTATGTTCTCATTATAAATTAAAAAGCAGGATTCAGGATTAGCTGCATAACATTTTTACAGAAAAGACACAACAAAATTTGGGTTTTTTGCCCCTGGGAGGAGGGGGGTATCCAAACGGAAGATTTTTCAGATTTCTTGGTTGCAACTACAATGTAATTCATTAATATTTTGCTGCGGTTTCAACTGCAGCAAAATGCTACATTTATTTTTTGAAGGTGTTTATCTACCACTTACAGAAGGACCTCACAAAGCAGTTTATAAAAGATTGTTTAAAACTTTGATTTTAAAAAATGTTAGCATTACATTGAAAGACATGAATGGGGAACCATTGTCATCTTAAGGGCCACTTTCACTTCTGGGCAACCTTCCAAGAGCCACATGCCAGTGGTGGGAGGGGCAATGGATGCAAATTTTATTATTGTACAGTAAGCTGCAGACATTGACACAAACCTCTCTGTCCTCCATCAGGACAAAAAGAGGCATTATCAGAATTCAAGAACATATTTTCACCAGGCTAAAACACTTAGAGTGAAAAGCAGGTTGAGTGAAGGGTGTGGTCAGAGTCAGGATTTTGAAGGTTAGATAGAAAGCCATATTTGGCTCCCAGACCTGAGCTACCCCACTCCTTTTGAAAGACTCCACCACAGAAAAGGCCCACTTAGAAGCTCTACATTCTCAATTAAAAATTGCCATATAGACCTGACTGAACTTTAAGAAAAGCCTGGGAAGTCGCACCCTCTGTGCCATCATCTCAGACCACTCGGTGAGTGAGCATAACAGGGGCTTTTTGGTGGTGGTGCCAGATGTTTGGAATAACTTTCCTACGAAGATCCCACGAAGCTATGATGTATATCTGTCATCACATTAAAACTTTTCCTTTTGGGGAGTTCTTTAATGTTTAATTTTATGGCTGCCTGGCTTCTTTGTTTTAGATGTATTTCTTGGCTTTGTTTATGTTGTGAAGCCATTCTGGGGGTTCCATTAGCAGAAGAGCAGAATCTATATAATAAATATATTGTCAATGCATTCACTGGTTGATTTAATTTAATGTCGTTTGAAACTACTTGCAGCTCATTTTATGAGACACATTTGAAAGTTGTGCATTTTGTAATGTTGATTAATTTTGAACAGGGAAGTGGTTAATCTTGGTGGATCCACGTGGAATATTCAGGATAAGGAAGATCATGAATACTATAATGAAATCCCAGGCAAAGAACCTCCTGCAGGTGGACTATTAGATGCCAGGCTGAAGGTGCCCACAGAACAAAGAACTAAGTGCCCTGTGCACTATGAACAGCAATATTGTCCAGTAAGTGTGTTTATTATTGATAGGACATTATTATTAGTTAACATTATTTAGACTTCTTGATTGCTTGTTACTCAGAGTTTTCCAGGCAGCTTACAACACACTGAAAACATACATATAGATGCATAATACCATAAAAAACAGAACAAGGAACTGCTGTAACAGCAAAAGGAAGCTTGGCAGCACACTAACAATAATGACACCATTTCAGTCTATCACATTCCTTGGGGGAAATATAAGTATTCCCCTGGTGCTGAAAATATGTCAATGATGGTACCAGGTGGACCATACTGGGGAGAGCATTCTGCAGATGGGGAGCCACAACTGAAAAGGCCCTTAACAACATGCCTTGCACTGAAATTTAACTGTATGAGAAGAGATCTCTTTAATTCACTAGAAATAACTAGAACAGACTTTCCCAAGTTGGTGTCACCCAAATGTTTTGGCTTATAGCTCCTCATTATCTCTGGCCATTGACCATGCTGGCCGAGGCTGATGGGAGTTGCAGTTCAACAAGCTGGGGAAGGCTAGATTATGTCAAGAGTGACATTTGGGCTGAGCCAGACAGGTAAGCTGCGAGACATTGCTCAGATAGAGAGATAGGACTTGGGAGGCTGTCTGAGGCTCAGGGGTCAACCTAGATAAGGAGAAATGCTAGTGTTGCAGTCCATATCATCTGGAGGGCACCAGGTTGGAGAAGTCTGGGCTGGAGTCTCAAGCCAAGAAAGCAGCGACAGGGGGGCCTTCTAGAGCAAGCCAGCAAAGATAAAAATGTCAGACTGTTGATATTTATACCTTGCTTGGCCAACCCAGAAGCCAGTGGCAAACCTACATTTTTGGGGCCCCAGCTTGAACTGTCACGGGGCCACCTTCACAACCAGCCACAAGGTCTGGATAACCACTGTTGCCTTCTTCAGTGAGGTTGTTCCATGACAGATCACCACACTTTTACAACATCTGTGCTGCTGACTGTCCAATTCTGGGATTGTTGAAATATAGGTAAAGGTAAAGGGACCCCTGACCATTAGGTCCAGTCGTGACCGACTCTGGGGTTGCAGCGCTCATCTTGCTTTATTGGCTGAGGGAGCCGGCTTACAGCTTCCGGGTCATGTGGCCAGCATGACCAAACCAGAGCGGTACCTATTTATCTACTTGCACTTTGATGTGCTTTCAAACTGCTAGGTTGGCAGGAGCAGGGACAGAGCAATGGGAGCTCACCCTGGCAAGGGGATTCGAACCGCCAACCTTCTGATCGGCAAGTCCTAGGCTCTGTGGTTTAACCCACAGCACCACAAAAAGTCCGTTTCAGTCCTGCCACTCCAATTAGGTCTACAAGACCCAAAGTTTTTAAGCCATGTGGACTGAAGTTGCTTCTGGGGCCCTTCTAGGATTAGGGGCCCTGAAAACTTAAGCTTCATTAGCTTTGTAGTAGATCCAACTGTTGCACTGTCTAAAGAAGTACCATACTTTCTTTCATCTTTCTTGGAACTTACAGCAGTCAGCCGCTTTGGATGAAACTTTCTCTACTCCGTGCATAATTTTACAAACCTTCCTCGAGTCCTCCCTGACCTTTTTTCCTAAACTAAAAAGCCCCAAATGTTATACCTTTCCTCATAAGGGAGTTGTTTCAACCACTTGATGAAATTGGTTGCCCTTTCCTGAACCTTTTCCAGCTTTTGCCGTGAGCACAGCACCAAGGATAGATGACATGTAATTTGTTAGGCAAAACTATTTGATCCAGATGTGTGTGTTTTTTCTCCAAATGAACTTCATAGGATTTGATTTGACTGGACATTAAAAAAGCAATGAACACCCTATATGATTAATTTCTGTTTCTTTCAGACTGGGAGCCCCAAATCCACAAATATTTATGAAAACTGCCCAGAGAACAAGGCAGTAGGTAAGTAACCTGTGGGTTCCTAAGACATAAGTCACAAACTGCCCTCTGCATGGGGGAATGGAAAATGTAGAATCAAGCTCCGTTCTGCCTGTGGTTAAGCCTGCCTCTGCTTCTTCTTCCCCTTTGCTAAGGGTGTTTCAGAATTCCATTAGAAACAGGGGTGGAAATTGCCACAGTTCACATGTTTGTCTGAGGTCAGTAATGGAGATAATGCAAGCAAATATGAGACATGATTCTTTGGGGGAAGTAATGAGCTTTTAATGTGTGCTTTACAGACAGAGAAACACTGCCTGGTTAACAGAGTGCTTCAGGATGGAGGGGGGAGGGGGGAGAGAGAGTTTCTTCAGCCTTCCACCTAGGTTGAATGAATGAGTGGTTGGCAAAGAGAACCGGGAGGGCTAATTAGCTATGTCTTTCTGCATTAACTGTTGAGTGAAGTGGGGTGGAAAACTGAGGCAGGTACAGCCAGAAGAGGATGTACATTCATAGCTGTAAATGTAAGCATCAGGGGCTTTTTAGATCTGTGTGTGTATGTAACGTAAGGGAGGCAGTGTGGTGTAGTGGTTAGGAGTGGTGGACTCGTAATCTGGTGAACCGGGTTCACTTCCCCACTCCTCCACATGCAGTGCTGGGTGACCTTGGGCTAGTCACACTTCTCTGAAGTCCCTCAGCATCACTCACCTCACAGAGTGTTTGTTGTCGGGGAGGAAGGGGAAGGAAAATGTTAGCCGCTTTGAGACTCCTTAGGGTAGTGATAAAGCGGGATATCAAATCCAAACTCCTCTTCTTCTTCCGCCCTAAATGATGATGTGTGCTGTGCTTGTTACAGACTTTCTAAATTTTGTAATAGATGCTGTAATTTTAATATTGCTATGTGAGCCACCTGGAGGATTCCACTCAGTGACGGGCCTTGGGGTTTCAAATTTCCGCAGCATCCTATGTGACGCCAAAATTTGGCACCCCCACCTTCCATTCTACCTAAGTTGCAGAGCCCCCAAGGCTCTATGCAATCAAACAAGTTGTGCTACCCTAAATCTGTCTCTGTTCCACTGGGATCATAAGATGATAAATGCATTTATATGCAAACTTTACCCCAGTATATGTATCTTTGTACATACTGCTTGGCTGGTGAATTGCATTTCAAAAATCAGAGAAGTGCTAATTTCAAAGGAAGGATGGGTTTCAGTTACAGAATATTTCAGAAAGTACAAATTAGGTTCACCTCTAAATGCAAACTGAATCAAATGTCTTCCTCATCCCTACTGAGTCTGGGACATTATACATTCTCTTCCCTATTGTGGTTCTGAGCCGATGGGATTATAGTGGTAGAAATCAGTTTACATCACAGTTCGATATCGGTGTTTATGTAGGATAGCTTGGTATGCTAGAAATTCATTTTTTCATATGTGCTGAAAATATTATATAAGTAGGCCCATGGTTTTTTTTGAACATGTTTTGGAAGAACACATTTGGAAAATGTCAAGTGTTTTACTAATGTTTATTGTGAAATAAAGGAAGTCTCTTTCTATTGCAATTAACTGCAGATGGCTGCACTGAACAAGGGCAGGGAGGAAAGAGAGATGCTTCATTGCTGAAAAATGCAAGCAAAATGGATCTTTTTGACGACCCTCGATATATCAACACTCAGAATTTGCAGACCATACCTAGTACTACCAGAAGCTGCAGTGCAGAACAGACCTGTGGCAGCCCTGTTCACCATTCAAGTACGTTCATATTCCTACAGTACATGCCATGAGGCTTTAAAAGAAATGTGAATCCTTGCAAGCCTTTCAGGCTTTTTGAAACCTGCTAAGCATCTGTTCTTGATATGAGACTCAAGATGAGTAATGCCAAATTTAGCATTAATGAAAACAATGAGCAGTAACAGATGACCATTATTACTCAACACACAGTGTACATATACCCTCTTCATAAGCTGGTGCTTCCACTTCCCTGCTTCTCTGGATTTCTGCCCTTCTACACACAGGAAGCTGCCTCATATCAGGTCCATCTACTATTTGTTCTATTTATATCCCATCTTTCCTCCAAGAAGAAACTGAGTACCTGGTTCTTCCCGTCATGTGATAAAACAATCCCATGACTGCAAGCACGGGGCAAGAATCCTAACAACCACGACCCCTGGCTTCACATTACATCTGAGCCATGGATTGTGGTTTATTTCACACCAAGCAAACCTTGATTGGTAAGCTAAGAATAAGCTTGATCTTATCATTGAGGTTTGTTGGGAGTGAAACAAACCACTGTGGTTTGGATGTCAGGAATAATGGTTTGTTTCTCCCCAGTACAAGCAGGGAACAGTGAAAAAGGTGCCCTCCGTTTACTGTGGCCAGTCTCCTGTCCACACTCCTTACGTTTACTAGGTATGGTAACTGTTTAAATAATAACAATTGTGCAAGCCACTACACTACCCTACAATTTAAAAATCCTTTTCTCATTGTTGAAACTATTCCCCAGTGAACTGCAGTGCAGTGGCCTTTTCCCAGTTGGTTGATAGACAAATAATCACAACAGTCAATAATAAATCTTGTGCATTTTCTTTTGGTTTCCATTGAGTTTTACAGCAGGGATGGGCAGAAGAATGTAGGTTGTGGATCACTGGTGAATTTCTGGTGGATTACTGCCACCTGCTGATTGACGGCATTCTTCCAAATCACGCAGCCTAGACCAGGTGTATCTTAGCTGGATCGAGTAACACATATTTTAAAGCAAGAGTGCTTGGGGACATTTTACACAAGTTTGTTGTGCCTTAAAAGCTAAAGGGTCTTAAGTTTGCTTTGTAAAGACATCACTGACTGATGGGAACCCTTGTTCAAAAAAGCTAAGTGACGCGGAAGTCAATTCATTCTTGTAGGTTTTGGAAGGGCTGTTGGAGGCAATACGCCTCTGAGTGTCAGTCGCAGGGAATCCCAAGAGGGGACAGTGCTCTGGCACTCAGGTCCCGCTTTCAGGCTTCCCATAGGCATCCGGCTAGCCTCTGTGAGAACAGGATTTTGCACCGCATGCGACATTAGCCTGATGCAGCAGGACTTTTCTTATGTTCTCATGGTCATGTCTCTTTACTGGTAGTTTATTGCATGCCAATGGTGCTAGTTTGAAGCACTATCTAATGCAGACCTGTACATTTCCTTCGCTGCTTTTTTAAAAACTTTATTCCAAAACCGAAAAAGAATTACAAACATCAAATTCAAAATCCATATTCGTTTTGTAACCTAAGCCTATTACATAGTTGACTAGATTAAAATATACCTAATTGCTATAGACTTCCGTTTGCTATATATAAATTCAATGCAATTAGAAATATTATATTAGAATTTTTTATAAATTCCCCTATACCCCCCACTACCCTTCACCCATGCGTGATCTCAATATTATTATGCTTCTTCCATCTTGTTGTGTTGTTGTAGTTTAATAATTATTCAATTGATTCTTTTATTATTTCCTTGCACATTATCTATTCATATTTTACACATTATCTATTAATATTCCAGTTCCGGTGCTAGTTTAAAGCACTGTCTAATGCAGACCTGTGCATTTCCTTCGCTTTAATTTCAGAATCATTGGAAGAGGTTGAGCAGAACCTGGCAAGTCTTGGAAGCATTGCAGGCATACAGCAGCAGCTATGGAATGAAGAATGCTACCATGGAAAGTTAACCAGGAAAGCAGCAGAGAGCCTCTTAGTGAACGATGGGGATTTTTTGGTACGTGAAAGTACAACGTCGCCTGGCCAGTATGTTTTGAGTGGGCTACAAGGAGGACAAGCGAAACATTTGTTGTTGGTGGATCCTGAAGGCAAGGTAGGAACATTTAAGAAAATGGATGTAGTAATAATCACTAGGAGGATCACTGGGCAGGTGCAGAATGCCAGAAATAGCATTGTCTGGTTATTGTTCCCGGGCAACTGGTATTTAGAGGCATGCTGCCTTGGATCCAGGATAATAATAAGAATTTATTATTTGCACTCTGCCCATCTGGCTGGGTTTCCCCAGCCACTCTGGGCGGCTTCCAACAAAGACCAAAAATACACTAAGATGTCACACTTCGTGTATTTTCCCTGAAAACTTCCCTGAACAGAACTGGCTTCAGATGTCTTCTGAATGTCAGGTAGTTTATCTCTTTGACATCTGATGGGAGGGTGTTCCACAGGGCGGGTGCCATTACTGAGAAGGCCCTCTGCCTGGTTCCCTGTAGTTTTGCTTCTTGCAGTGAGGGAACTGCCAGAAGGCCCTCGGCGCTGGACCTCAGCGTCCTGGCAGAACGTTCCTGCCAGTAACTGAGAGGGGAGGGGCAAGGTGGCAGGGAGGGTGGTGCAATGGAATAGCAATAGCGTGAGCATCTGATTGGCTCCGCTGCTACACCCACACTGCAGCAACCTCCCTGCCACCTAACCCCTTGCCTGCTCAGTGCCCAGCAGCAACCACTGTGTTGAGAATCTGGGTGAACAAAGCTGCTCCAGCACCACAAAACACACACCTGATGCTACTGGGATGTAGCACACAGCAATCATGACTCTGGCTTTTAATATTTTGCAAGTAGAAGAAAAGCTGGGGAGAAGGCAGGTGCAATATGGTGGTTTGAGATGCAGAGCCACCTTATTGACACACAATTGAAAACTAACGTTTGCCTTTATTATTATTTTTGCTGTCTTTTCTAGGTTAGAACCAAAGATCATGTGTTTGACAGTGTGGATCATCTTATTCGTTACCACATGGAAAATAAATTGCCAATAATCTCTTCTGGAAGTGAATTAAATCTGAAGCAGCCTCTGAGGAAAGGGACCGGACACCCGCAATATAACAAATAATTAGGTTGGCTTACGCCATCCTCAAGACAATTCCTCCTTTCTTTTTCCTAACAAAACTTCAAGTGACTACTGTATATTGAAACATGGATCCTAGGAATCCAGCTCTGCAAAGAATAGATGATGCCTCTAGATGCTGTTACACAAGACTTTGTGCGTGTGTGTTATCTACTTGCCAGTGTGTTTATCTACTTTACATCTATACAGTCCCATCTGGACAGCTATAACAGTTTTACCTTACAGAAATAAAACCCTGGAGAGCAAGAGGGAGAGGAGATACCAAGCACCAGAATCACTTTCTAATGATTTTTAGAATCAGTATGAAATATAAAAGCACAAGCAAACGATCACAAGCAAAAGCAAAACTGACTCGAAGAAACTGGCTGGAATGATAGAAATATGTGCCTTTTAACCAAGGAGGTGTGGGGAAATAAATAATCTTTATACTGGATTTTTAAAAAATTAGTTGATTAATTTGTCTAGGTATACAAGATATGATTGCCAAAAAAAAAAAAGAGAGATAAAAGAACCCACAGGTCAATTTGAATAGAACGATAAAACAACAACAACTTCCATTATGATACTGATCTTTCTTTGAGGGCTACTCCAAAATTCACAGTTTCGTTAATCAATTTCAGTGAAATGTAAGTATGCTTTGGAGAAAGACTACAGCTTAAGAAAGGTATCAGATTCATTCATTAGTAGTAATAAATAATAATATCCCTAAACTTTTTTTAATGTTTGTGCAACATTTGCTAAATCTAAGTATGTAAATTAAGCATAATTTTGAAATGGAAGCTGACACTGGGTTAAACTTAGGTTTGCTTACTTTTCAAAAAGCCCTTCTATGCCTTTACCAGCAGCACTACATGTTAAGCGATAGCTGAAGCTTCATTTGCATGTCATGCTGCTGTTTAAGAAAAGAAGAGATGGACTTAATGGATGGTAAGCCTAGTTAGATGCTAATATTTTTAAGAGTCTCAAATATGATTTTACTAATAACGCCAACAAGTATCAGAAATAACTTTCACTCTCAAATTCCATTGTACGTTTACAATATAGAGAAGCTACAGGAAACAGATTATATGTTATTTTGCAGGGGGACCTTTTTAAACTGGCTACTTTCCTTTCCTCTTTTTAAATTTTGCATGCTCTGTATTTCCCTTTCCCTCTGCTCTTTTTCAGCTCCGCTAGATTTCTTTTGTTCCTAAAAGTTAAGAAACTAAATTTCTTAGAAATAAATATTCACCCTGCATTGTCTCTGTACCTGTTGTCAATCTGAAGTATTATGTAAATTAGCATATACTGGAGCAATTCTGTACTTTATAACAGAGAGACCAAGTAGTGTGTTTAGAGTTTTGAAAAAGAAGACTACACTCTTAAGCACACACATCTAGGGAGTAATATTTACTGAACTCAGCGGCCACACTCAGATGTTCTAATCCTGACTTGATAAACCACTGCATGCTTGTCCATGCACTCGTATATATGCTGGTTTATTAAGCCAGGATTTGATTGTTATGAACCTGGTCACTGGAACCTACTTCCAAGTGCACATACTCAAGACCACACTGCACATGGAAAGGATAGTTTTCTCAGGGTATATTCCTTTTTATATATTAGCACAATGCCACCAAAATTGTATTTGCAAGAGCTGAACAAGTTGGCAGAGCAATAGATGGCGATTCTCTCCTAGGATGCCCAACAATGGATATATGAAAGTCTTAAATAAGGTTAGCTTTTAAAATAATGACATTTAAAAATAAACTTTGTCTGTGCAAATATATTTTACATGTTTTGTTTCTGTTCTTTTTACAACACACTGTTCACCCAGTTTGTCACAATGCCAAGCTGAGAATCCCAACATTTTACCAAAAGGCTTGCAGCATGAGATAGCTTGCTGGTGACTGCACTGCTCATGGCAATTTTGGTGTATAAAGCCTTATACAACTTGGGACCAAGATACATGAAAGATCATATCATCCCTTACACACCCAGCCAATCACTATGTTCTGAAGCTGAGGGCCTCCTGAATCTCACCTGGAGGTCTGTTCTGCAGAGTTTGGGAATCAGACCTCTTGTGTTATGGCAACTACACTCTGGAATGTTCTCCCATTAAATATTAGACAGGTGTCAACTTTCTGGCACCCAATGATGCTTGGGGAGTGCTGTTCGGCGCAATGGAACCTGCAATGCAGGGTTCCTCGGGGTTCAGTTTTAGCATCTACATGAAACTACATGGGGTCTTCTGAAGGTTTGGAGTACGTTGTCAGCAATATGCTGTTGAGGCACAGTTCTCTTACATCTGTAGGTGTGGCATGGGATGTCCTAGACCATTGTCTTGCCACTGTAATGGACTGGATTAGAGCCAATAAACTGAAGCTCAATCCAGATAAGACAGAGGCACCGTTAGTGGGCAGTTCCTTAGACCAGATGGGTGGGGGGAGGTTTGCTCTTGATGGACTTACACTCCATCTACAGGAACAGTACATAGCTTGAAGATACTTCTTGAATCTTTGCTGTCACTTGAGGCTCAGGTGGTCTCAATGGTGCAAGAGAGCTTTCATCAGCTTAGGCTGGTGACCCAGCTGTATCTCTATCTGGACAGATATAGCATAACTAATGTCATCTATGCTCTGGAAACCTAGGTTAGATTGCTGCAATGCCTTATACATGGGGCTGCCTCTGAAGATGGTTTGAAAACATCAGCAGGTGCAGAAATCAGTGGCCAGTTTGCTCACTGTGGCAAGACTGTTTGAGCACATAATTCTGGCCCAAATGTACTGGCTGCCAATTAATTTCCATGCCTAAATCAAAGTGCTGGTTTTTACATATAAAGCCTTAAAACGGCTGAGGACCACAACACCTCAAGGACCACTTCTCCCCATATGAACCACCTCAGACCTTGCAATCACAATCTGAAGCCATTCTTTGTGTACCTCGTCCACAAGAGGTCCAGAGAGCGGCAAGTACGGGCCTTTTCTGTGGTGGCCATGGGCAAATAAATAAAAATGCTTAACTGACCAATTGTATCAGATAGTTCAGTTCTGCCCCCGCCCATGGTGGTGGCTCCCCGTTTGTGACATGCTCTTTAGGTGCCAGGCAAAAACATTTCTCCTCTCCCAGGCCTTTGGCTAATCAAACCATCTACGGCCTTTTAAAATTGGGGGGGGGGGCTTTATTTTTGCTCGTTACTGTGTTATGTATTTTTTGTCTTGTTATAGTGTAAACTGCTCTGTGATCCTTGGATGAAGGGTAGTGTATAGAAATATAACAATTATTATGATTATGATTGCTGGTCCTGATCCAACCACGCGCTCCTTCTGTGTAAGATGAGCAGGTGAATGGGTCCTGAAGGCAGAACAGAGGATGCCCCCCGCCCCACCTCCAGCCCCGGAATAATTCCTATTTGGAATTACAGATAGGTAGCCGTGTTGGTTCTGCCATAGTCAAAACAAAACAAATTCCTTCCAGTAGCACCTTAAAGACCAACTAAGTCAGTTCTTGGTATGAGCTTTCGTGTGCATGGTATCTGAAGAAGTGTGCATGCACACGAAAGCTCATACCAAGAACTGTCCTATTTGGAAGACAGCCGAAATCCTCCCCTTTGCCAAAACCACACACTCAGCTCCCCTTCCAACAGGCAGCCTGCAATGTGCTTAGAGCGCAGCCGCAGCCGGCTCTGAAACTGTCTGGTCCTTTGCGCTCCTCCCGATTGGCTGAGACCTCCAGCCAACCGCCGAGCAGGATCCTTTTCCCGCCGCCAGCCGCGCCAGCTTTCAAACAAGGAAAGGCTTCGCGGCGCAACCGAGCTTGGAGCAGGAAAGAAAGGGAAAACAAAAAAACAAAGACCGCCTCTTCGCCCACCGCCTACCGGCTTCTCTCAAACAACCCCGCCTTGTGGAAAGGCTTGCCTATTGGTCGGCCTTTCTTTCAATCATCCAAAGAACGACGGGCAGGTTCGGTCGTCACGCGGAAGAGAGAAGGGGTCGCTTTTAGCGGCGTGGGGACGGGGGAGCAGGTGAGGCGTCTCGGCTGCTCGTTGAATGGGGGGGGGGGGAGAAAATGTGGGGGGGTCTCTGCTCGCTCGCTCGTGTAGGAACCCAGGGCGGGGTTCAGCGCGGCGGGGGCGCCCAGGGAGGGGTGGTGGTGGTTGGGCGTCGCCATGGAAACGGGGCGCCTCGGGCCTAGACGTCGAATTCGCCTGCTCTGCTTCCCTCGCAACTCGCACCCCGTCTTCTGACGAATTTTTTTTTAGAAGCAAAATGTTTTAAATAGGCACCTGTTTCCTTCGCTGTGGTAAAGAGGGACGCTCTTGTGCTAAAATGCGACCGAGGAAGCTTGGCGTAGCCGCTTACCTTTGACTAGCCCCCTTGTCTAGGGTTTCCACCTTTGTTGTGGCAAAATGGGGGGCGGTTTTTATTTTCTCATTTGGTGCTGAAGCGACTTCAAAGCAGTCCAAAGTGATCTGTTGCAGCCTATTCTCTGGAATACGTGTCACACACACGCGCACACACATGGATTTTTAAATCTGTGCTTGGCTACCCGGAGCTTAAATACAGTGGTACCTCGGGTTACATACGCTTCAGGTTACAGACTCCGCTAACCCAGAAATATTACCTCGGGTTGAGAACTTTGCTTCAGGATGAGAGCAGAAATCGTGCTTCGGTGGCACGGCAGCAGCAGGATTTAAGCACCATTAGCTAAAGTGGTGCTTCAGGTTAAGAACAGTTTCAGGTTAAGTACGGACCTCCGGAACGAATTAAGTACTTAACCCGAGGTACCACTGTACATGACTTTTCACACACCCTTTCAAACACAGGCATTTGGAGAGGATCTCTAGCTTGGCAGAGAGAAGACCTGAAATACAGGGCAAAACTGTATCAATACAGGACGCACCGAAATACAGGACAGGTGGCAATCGTACCATTGACCTGCCTAAATAGATGTGGGGTTGCAGCTTCGCAGCCTAACCTGAGATGCTCCAATGGCAGAATTCTAATTCGCCTAAATAAGGCACACTTTTGAGCAATACTCATTTACAGGGTTGTGTGCATAAAGCTGCCATGCTATGTAGTGCTTTAGAAGTACGTTTTGATACGTTTTCAAAAGAGCTTCACACATACATTGCTTGTTAACATTTTGGGCTGCTTTTCTGATCGTTCAAAGCGGCTTGCAAAACAAAAATGGCGACCAGGGACTTGCAGAAGATGCTTGACAAAATCCCAGTTGCCACGCTTGCTAAACCAAAAGCCAGCTAGCTGAGAAAAATGTACCTTTCCAAAGGCAAGTAAGGAAGTATATATAATTCTGAAGTTAATGGAGAAGGCTTTCCCAGAGATGGGGAAGAGAATTGGACAAATGCATGGAGGATACTATTAGCCATGATGGCTCTGTTTTTACCTGCACTGTTGGAGATGGTATGCCTCTGAATATCATCCGCTGGGAATCACAAGTAGGAAGGGTGCTGTTAAGCTTTTGAGTCCTCCTTGCCGGCTTTCCCTGGGCATCTGGCTCACCAGATGCTCAAATATAATGGACCTATGGCCTCATCCAGAAGAGCTATTCTTACGTTGTTATAATTTGAAGGAATAGTGGAAGTGTCACAAAATATTTCCTGCTACCTTATTCACTCAGCAAGGTTTCAGTCACTCAACACATAATAGGTTTCCCAAGCTAATCTTTCTGAATTTAGGCTGAGTAGGGCTGGCCATTTTAATTTAGGTTTATGGATTCTAGCCTCTCTCAGGGTCTTCAGGGAAAGGAATTTTATTTCAGCGTGGTGGGTCAGAACCAAAAAGGTTGGCTAGCTTCTCCTGGTCCCGTCTCCTGCTAGTGTAACAGGTAAACTCTGCAAGCCATCAATTTACACATTGTTTTGCAAATATTGCTATGCAAAGCAACTATAAAATAAAATAGCTTTTTATATTCATAGGTTGGATGCTTGAGGCTAGCTTTTTAGACTGAAGAGTGCAGGAGTCTGGGTTGGATCTATAAAAATGCAGCAATCAAATATCAAGGCATTTCTCAATATCTCAAGTACCAATTGAGTTTCACAGAACTCGTCAAAAGCACAACAGATATGGCAAAATAATAATTTTGTTAGCAAATCTTGAGATTAATTTTTAAAGAATAATATGCAGAGAATAAAATTAGAGGTGATTAGAAGGTTTAGTGAGGTGTTTATTTGAGACTAAAATGGTCTGTTTTCAAGGTTATATAGGAAGTTGCTATTTGTATCTGACTGGTGATAAATCACCACAACCATATTCTGCTTCAGAATACCAAACCTTCCAAGCATAGTAATGTAACTGAACAAAATTGGCACTTGAACTGCAAGTAGGGAATGTTATATGAAAAATTTGGGGTGGGGTAGGATGGAGGGGGTCAGTCTTTAGGAATAGGTGTAACATAGGCCAAATGACTGATTATGAGCAGGCAACCAAACATTGTTAACTCCTATTATATGCCTTTTGAAAGCTAACTGCAAACCAAAGGCTCAGTATCAAAGAATTTTTAAGTACCAAGGAGCTAACAAATTCTGGCTAATGGGAACGTCACTCTAGGAACGGTGTCTATGTTTGAGGGCTCTCTTCCTCATTCACTAAAGCTTTTTACTATTATTAAATGCAGTTGTGTAATTTTTGTTTTCCCTACCACAGGTGAAACAAGAAACATTATTGCAAGCATGTCACTTGACTTTGACAGCGCAGCTTTGCAAGTACAACATGAAGATGAAGAATATGACCAGGAGGACTATGCTAGGGAGCAAGAGGTAAAAACTAAGAGTTGCCAAAACTTCATGTTTCTTATTCTTTCCCCGCCCCCCCAACTTTCCTTTTTTCTTATGCTGGGGTAGATGACTTGTTCAGCACTAAGGACCACATTGGAAATGATTTAGAACATATTAAGAGCCTGACGTACCAGGCCAATGACCCATCTGGCCCAGCAGTATATCATAAACAGTTCATTATATAATTCACGAGGAAGCCTGATATATATAGAGAGAAATTTTCCCATCTCTCATGAAATTAAACTTGTGAGCATTCAGTGAAACTGAATGTTGAAAGATTCAGAACAGACGAAAGAAAAGTACTTCCTCACACAGAGCACAGTTAATTCTGAAATTCACTTCCACAAGAAATAGCAACAGTCACCAACTTGGATGGCTTTAAGAGAGGATCAGACAACTTCATGAAGAACAGGTCAGCTACTAGCCACAATAGCTCTATAGCTGGTGAACGTATTTACATCAGCCAGCAGCTATCTTGTCTTAAAATCATCTGGTTGAACTTTTAAGGTTTGAAAGGGAAGAACATAATATTGAAAGGAAGGTATAGCCTCGGCCCTCCAGATGTTTTTGGGCCTACAACTCCCATGATCCCTAGCTAGCAGGACCAGTGGTCAGGAATGATGGGAATTGTAGTCTCAAAATGTCTGGAGGGCCAAGGTTGAGGAAGCCTGCTCTATATGCACTTTCTCTAAGCCATGCATAACTTTACACCTCTAGCATGCCCAAATTTTGTAGCTTTTCCTCATAGAAGAGTTACTCTATGCTCTTGATCATTTTGGTTGTCCTCTTCTGAACCTTTTCCAGCTCTACAATATGACTGACCTAGCATGTCTGCTATACAGCTATAATGGCAGGTCCAACTTGTATAGTTGTTGAGCTTTTTCTGTGACTTTCTTATTCTGGGATTGGACTCCACCTCAGAAATCTACTTTCTGTTAAGACTAATACTGTTGTCTTGGAAAGACATTTATAGTGACATCATAATCTTCTTGAAATTACACCTGAGTGTCTCATGATGTCACCGAAACAGCTCCTTATTAGTGTGGCTGGCTGTTTTAAAAAACACCTTTAAATAAAGTGCTTTTGTCATTTGCTATTTCTTAAGCTTCTGTACATGTTGGAGTCAGCTGTTGTAACAGAACTGTGAATTATGCCTTCTCTTATCTGGAGTATTTAGGAATGTGGGTGCCTCTCTCGGTTATGAAGAGAGATTCTGCTGTTCTATGCAGCAATTCAGTATGTGTTTCTTATACATTTAGTTTAATTTATTTGGTGTTTTAGGGTGCCAGTTGTACATGTAACTGATTTTGCTGTGTATAAGTTTTCCCTGAGAGTTCTGTATATTTTGTGGAGAGAGAAAAAACACACAAATCTGCTAATTTCTAAATGGAGTTGTGTCAAGAGGGCTTATAGGAAAACTATTGCTGGTTAATTGTATTGCAGCAAGATACTTGTATTGATTTGGTCCTAGAGAACCAGAGTGGCTCTTACACCAACATCAGCTGACCAGTACAATCTCCTGTCATTGTTGCATTAATGCTAATTAATCAGCATAGAATTTGTTTTGCTTCTTGTGTATTCCTTGCTGGATATGCTTCCTGTCCCACTTAATACTCCTTGCTATTGGCTTTCACAGTATCACAGCTACAGTATTTATCTCAAAGTAGTAAGCTAGGATAATTTCCAGATTGCATTCGTGTTCAGATATCAAATAGAATTCACCAGGCCCTTGATTTTTGTTTGTTTTTTTGAAGCCACCTTCTGTGGCTTCAAAAACTCCCAACTTTCCCTCGTTTAGGTATGCTGATTACTAACTGAATTAATTCCCTTCCTTCCACCGGGGTGGTGACGTGCTTCCCTAATTTTTGCAGAGGTGTAAACATGTTTCTGGGCTGTACTACCACTTCATACTGCAAATGGGGACTGACTTAGTTGGACATTTTTCTGTACACCCCCTTTCCCAAACCGTTGAAATAAGCATGCCAGGAAGAAGGGGACCATATGGCAGTGGTGAGCAAGTCTAGAGGCAAAAGTGGGCATGACAGTGGGTGTGATTTGTTAGCTTAATGTAGCAGACTATTTTCCAGCCACAGCAAAGTGAGAGGTATACACACACACACACTGTGTATTTATTTATTTATCAATCTATATTTATATCTTCATTCAGGAGGGATTATAATAGTAAAGGGCACATTCCAGCCAGGCAAAATGCTTGATGGTGGGGAACAGGGCCAGGAAGAACCTGTTGCTTACAAATAGTCCTAAGGGCCAGAAGGAGAGACCTACATTTGGTCTCTGGCCTTGAGATTCTCCATCCCTCATCTAATCCATAGAGCAGGGTTTTCCAAACTTTTGTCTCCCGCTGTTCTTGGACTACAACTCCCATCATCCCTAGCTAGCAGGACCAGTGGTCAGGGATGATGGGAACAATAGTCCCAAAACAGCTGGAGATCCAAGTTTGGGAAACGATCTGAAATCCTTGTACAACAGGTGCAATCTTTTCTCATTTACAGCAATATAAAAATGCAGCCTTCCTCTCTCCCTGTCCCTCCCCCAGCAAAAATGAATCAGTGTCTTAGGCATCTTTTGTAATCCCACTTCTGGCCTTCTGTTGTCTCACGTTGGTCAACTCACATTTTTCCAGCGCTCTGCTACTAAAATTATTCACCTCTCTTGTGATCATATTCCTTAAATTCCCACACTGACTTCCTATCAGTTCCCAAATCCTGCGCAAGGTCCTCAGTTTTGCTTTCAAAACCTTCCATGGCCTTGCTCACCCTTCTCTCTCTGTTCTTATATGCCTTGACTCATCCAGTTCCAGCATCCTCCGCTCTCCAACGGTTTCCTGCTCCCCTCCAGCTGCCTCTTATGAGTGGATCTTTAGAAGAAACTCATCTACTTCACTCCAGTTCTGAAGTCCTCAATACTGTGCAGTGCTGAAGCCCTAGTCTATATAGAAATAGTAATTGTAAACATTGAACAAAAAGGTGTTGATAGTGTATAGCTTGGAACGTCTGAGAACATTTAGATGTAGTATATTTGATAACTTAGAATCTTGATTGCCATGCCAAAAAGAAGTAGTATAGTTTTCCAGGTGTTTTTGGTGCAGTCTTACTTATGTGGTTACCCCCATTATTTGTAATATAGTAATCCCACTCTAAAATATGAGAGAAGCATTTCTTCTATTTGCCCGTTATTCTTTTTGTGGGCAGATGCTTTCCTTTAATAAACAAACGTGTATAGGCTTTGCTAGTTTTAGGATGAAGAAAAATTGGGTATCTAATTTAAAACACCATAATCGCTTATGTTGTGTACAGTTTTCTAGTAACGTGAAAAAAAGAAAATGTACTGCACAGATGTATCAGTTGAGATCCATTCTAAGTACCAAAACCTCACTGAAGGTTTGGAAGAACAGGTGCACTCTATACAGGATTCCTTGCTCCAAGTAAGTAAAGAAAGTTTATTTTAGTTAGTTGCTGAAAAGTAACTTCCTCAAAAAAGAAATACTGGGGAAGGGTATTCTGAGAGATGTAAGTGGCCTGTAGCTCTTCCCTCTCAAAAGAAAGGTTGGCCCTGCAGAGACATAAGTTCTACATTCACAGTATTTTCTGGCTTTAAAAAAAAAACACTTAGAGAAGTGCAGTATTTGTTTCCTATCATGATACTTCAGCTGAAATAATGTTACTTTATTACCACCCACTCCAGATTCGAAGTAAAATTATAGGGTTCCCAAGTTTTGTATGTTCCATTGCATATTATTTATTTAAAGCATTTATTCCTTGTTATTTAGCCAGAAACGCTCCCAGAGTAGCCTACAAAAATTGGTTATAGAGACTCATAATCTAGAAAGCCACGACATACGAAGAAAAGGCATGGGAGGGAGAAGGCAAAAGCAGGCTCAAACAGATGTTCTTCAGGTTACCATTCTTGTAATGCAGTTATATAGTTCTGTCTAGACAGATTCTGTCTAGAAGAGCAGCAACTCCTTTCTGAAGTCAGCAGCAGTTGTGGGTGTTCCTTTACCTTTGATAAAACCCCACCCTCCATCAATTCCGGGAGCCCAGCAGGAGGCAGTATTCAGGCCAGGAGGATAGGATAGCTTTTGCCACACACCTCTTCCCTCAGGCAGGCTTGCATATCAATATAATGTCATGTCAAGACAAACAGTGCAACATTCAAATCAGCTACCTGTCCTGGCTTCTCTAAGTCATCAAGGAGTTGAGGTGGAGAACTCTGTGTGTGGGTGTGAGAGACAGACAGAGGGCTGGGGGCTGGGGGAGAGTTTCGAGAAATGTGAGGAATGGAGTGCTAGAATAGAGGAGGGATAAGCTCATACAAATGGGACGCAGGTGGCGCTGTGGGTTAAACCACAGAGTCTAGGACTTGCCGATCAGAAGGTCGGCGGTTCGAATCCCCGCGACGGGGTGAGCTCCCGTTGCTCAGTCCCTGCTCCTGCCAACCTAGCAGTTTGAAAGTACGTCAAAGTGCAAGTAGATAAATAAGGTACCGCTCTGGTGGGAAGGTAAACGGCGTTTCCATGAGCTGCTCTGGTTTGCCAGAAGTGTCTTAGTCATGCTGGCCACATGACCAATAAAGCGAGATGAGCGCCGCAACCCCAGAGTCAGTCACGACTGGACCAAATGGTCAGGGGTTCCTTTACCTTTACCTTTAAGCTCATACAAAGAAACTGGTGATTGGGTAACCTATCGCTCCTGATTATTTTCAAGTAGTCAGTTACAGGCATTGGGTCCACAGTGTCCAATCCACAAACAGTCTTTACATTCCCCCAAGGGACTCTGATCCAACAGTGACATCTGCATCCCCCAGCACTATCTCCCACACTTTCATAGGAACCCCAAACCTTCCAGAGCAGATTCTTGCAGTCATGGGGGTGTAGTATAAGGAGATGAAGGGGCAACTAGTAGCAACAATGACAACAGCTTCCTTCTCTGAATTCTGCCTATGAAGCATCCAGTTAGCAGAGTTCTGCTGCAGCCATGTCTGTATTCAACCTAATTGTCTGAACTACAACCTTACAGATATATTTCCGATGTGCAACTTTGTGCTGAACAAGTTGATGAATTCTAATCTTGCTCACTGTTTTGGGTAGCAGCAAAGCATGCCTCTCAAAGGCATCTATGCGTAGGTTGTGCAATAGGTCAGCTCCCATAAATGAATCTGTTACTATGGTTCTATTCCATCTTACCTGCCTTGTTTATGAGAATGAATATCTTTCATACTTTTTGTGCAAATGTTCATGGCCCAGCAGAGAAAGACTAATATGTGCTGTGGTGGCAATATTATAATGGTATGGCGTTTTCAGAACAATGTAGCACGCCTTCTCCTCAGTTGAATTCCTTTGATATTGAAGGTGCCAAAACCTCTTTCGCTTAAGCACAAGTCGAGTTAGTGGATATGTGCTCCATAGAATCAAAGAAATATAGGATTGTAGAGTTGGAAGGATCATCTAGTCCAGCCTTCTGCATGTTTATGTAACTATAATAAGTCTTATTTCAGTTGCAGCAGCTATTAACAGACCTTCCCCATGATATGCTAGAAGACAGTGGAGATCACCTCTCTGATTACAGTGCACCCGAGGACCATGAACAGTAAGAAACTTGACTCTTTTTATTATCCACCACCATCCCTAACAGTGTTGAAATTTTCAAATGGCACTCACAGTAACTGTATGAGCAACATCAGCTGCCTGAGTAGGAGCCAGATGAAGAAAAAAGTTCAGCTAATAATATATATATCACAATAATGCTACATATGCTCATGTGATTCCTATGGCTCCATGTGCTTTCTTTATAGAGCACAGAAACCCTGGGATCAGGATGCCAACAGATGGAATGATCATCCAGTTGCAACAAATCCACCAAGTGTAAGTTAATACGACATACAGTGGACCAGATTGGCATGCTTGCTTGCTTGTTTATCTTTATCTTTGCTCAGGTTTGCAAAATAATAATTTATTCATGTTGTCTTTCAAACTTTTCTAGCTGTAACATAACTAGTACCCAGTTGTGCTAACTAACTTTATTCACAGGACTATGAACAGGGTCAGAATTTGTATGCTGAGCGCTTTTTATATGACCAAGGCAACTTCCAAGGTGAAATGCATGGCAGTGACTGGTCAGAGCATCACAATGAAGATGAAGATAAAAGCATGTATGAGATTTCTGGCAGAGCTAGTGAGGATGGATCTGATGAAGTGTATCTGGGAGGAGATGGGTTTAAAGCATCTAGCCACTACCAACAAGACAATATATATCACCTTCCAGAAAACTTTAGGCCATACACAAATGGTCACCAGCGAGAGTTCAGTAAGCAACACAGCAAAGCAGACAATTTCATTGATGCTAAGAAGGAAAACTTGAAGGTATGTAGACTCTTTGAAGCTGCTATTTTGTTTTCTCATTTCCTGGTACTCCTCTTCCAAAGCTGTAAAAACTAGTGGCATTGCAAGAAAACTACAACCTCAAGATTAAGTCAGTTTGTAACTTTCAAATAGCAAATCTGGCACTACTGAGTTATGTCTAAGCTCTGTTGAAATTGTTAGGGCTTATTTCCAAGTAATGGTTTCCAAATTAAGGTCTTGGGGTACTACATTTCACATAGTGTTTGAGCCTGGTATCAGAAACAAATAGTAAATACAGGAAGTCTTTTCTTTTAAGTTCATGGGTGTATAAAGAGGTGTGGGATATAGCTATTAATGATAAATTAACTTTTATCATTAAGGTAAGACGAGGAATACGCAGGAGAAATAATTTTGAGGAGATATCAAAGGTGTTAGTAGAATTTGTACTTTTAAAATGGAAAGGGGTCAAACCATTGCAAGAGGTGTAGAAATTTTGGGAGGCTGGATAGTTAGAATGGAATGGTCTCGGTGGTGGGGTGCACACTTTTATTCTTATTTATTTATGATTATTACTTTGTAAAAAACAACAACAGAAAAAACAAATAGAATAAAAAATAAAGTACATGGGTGATGAGAGGCAAGGAGTATGAATTCAGTCATATGTATTAAAGGGAAAAGTGAGGCTTATATATGCTTCCTTTATATGTGGCACTATACAGTACATGTATATTTCATAATTGGGTATTGGAACTCTGATAACAAATGTAAGAAGCAACTTTTTAAAGAAACTATGTTTTTCTGTTGTAGTTGCAATGTGGCACTTCAGAAACAACTGTGGAGCCTTACAAAGTAGTATATAAGCCATACCAGAATAACATCCAGCAATCAGTCCCTATTTCTCCAGATGCAACAAGAAGAAATGACGCATTTGAAGAGATGCAACAAGAATTTTTGGGTACTGGTGAGGGTAAGTTGTTAATTACTCTAAGAGTTGATGTTATGAGGGTAGCAGATGAGATATCCTTATAGACGGTGGTGCCCTGTGATTTGCCTAAGTCAGGGACATGTGACTAGTTGATCTATATGTGCTTTTCCCTTTAGGCTTCTTCAGTTTAGTCTCTGCCCTCTCCTAAAGTGGTTGTATTTCCTCTGCTCTGCTTTCTTTGTCTGTGTTCTGTGGTGGCTTCCTTTCCTGCTACCTATCTTTGCCCTTTTCTCTTTATTGCTCTTTTTCTGAAGTATTTTCTAAAAAACAACAACCCTAACTTCATTTCCTTCTTTACTGTCTTCTTTGACTCCCAACTGGAAAAACCTTTGCACCGATGATGAAGATGCACACACAAGCTGGTGAAACAGTCTCTGAGCTGGTGGCTGGATCCATCCCAGCTAACCAAATGCACACTGCCAACAGTAAGGGGCGCAAACAACTTGGTCAAGCAGTGAAGCAACACACGCCAAAAACTGGCTAGCGCCCAGGTTAGTCAGTCTAGCACCAAGACACTTCACAGTCACCATTTGCCACAAAAGTGTTGGTCCTGACAGAAGACACAACCACAAAAGCACACCTAGAATACCAAGGGGCCGGCAGATCATGCTTGGTCCTAAAAGAGGCACAAGCTTTCCTTATCTTTGCAGAAGAAAACCTGGCCTTGATTGTAGCACAGCACAGTACAACAGACTACCTCATCAGCAGACTATATCTAGCCAGCAGAGTGAACGCTGAACAGGCTTGCCTTTTCCAAAATCCAGGCCAATATTGGACCTCTCTCAGGTTGAGAGGCAAAGACTCCAGAAGACTGGACGTGCTACACAGGTGATTGACACAATTCTGGCCTCCAGAAGGCATCAGCTAACTGGATTTATGAGGCCTTTTGTGGGGAGCCTTTTCCAGATGGTTCCATAGAAAGTGGATGGGCAAACTGGAACCTGGCTTCAGAGTTCTTGCAGTTCCTATAATCTGGCGTGGAACAGGGCCTCAAGCCCAACACTGAGACACCAAGTTTCTGCACTAACCTCAGTGCTATCTCAGGTGAGCCACAGGTCTGTTGGCCACATCTACAAGTGAAAAGATTCCTCAGAAGGGCAGCACTCCTTAGCTGACCAACAGTTCACAGATTTCTGACTTGGAGACTACACATGGACTTGAAGGTGCTAGGTCAGCCTCCTTTTGAACCCACCAGATTGGTTTCTCTGCGCCTACTCTCCTTAAAAGTAGCATTCCAGGTAGTATTACCTCAGCCAGCGTTCAAGGCTATCTCAATGAAAAAAGAACTATTTCACAAGGACAATGTGATTCTTTCTACAGACCCTACATTTTGCACAAAAACCAACACCACTTTCCACAGTACCTAGGAATTAATATTTCTATCCTTTTTCCTGCACTCCTCCCACCCTATAGAGCAATCTTGGCACATGCTAGATTTCAGAAAGGCAGTCAGCGCACACATGGAAAGAACAAAGTGCTTTTGAGAGACACACAGCCTCTTTGTATCATTTCATCCTATCATAGCAAGGTGAATTAAGGGTGTGGGTGTGTGTAATGTGTGGGTGTATTCATATTCATTCTAGTCCAGTGTTTCCCAACCTTGGGCCTCCAGCTGTTTTTGGACTACAACTCCCATCATCCCTAGCTAGCAAGACCAGTGGTCAGGGATGATGGGAATTGTAGTTCAAAAACAGCTGGAGGCCCAAGGTTGGGAAACACTGTTCTAGTCTATGAATCACAACACCTGTAGGCACCCAGGCATGTTACTGCCCACTTGACAAGAGTAACAGCTATTTCAGCAGCCCTGCACACTCAGGCCAGCATCTATGTTTACCCATCCCTACAAAATAGACCTTTGCACCTTGGCAGAGGGAGCCCTTTTGTTAGGTGTGTATTGCAAGGTGTACTGCCTTCACAGTGAGCAGCTTTCAGAGATTTCCTACCCATAATAAACACAGGCTCTGGTAGTTGCTGCAGTGATTGGCTCACTATTTGCCAGCAGAACAAAAAATCAGCCACATCTTGAAGGGGCCTTCTCTTGCAGATAAATCAGCCAGCCATGAACACACCCTTCAAGCAAGCTGCTCACAACAAGCCTCACAAGACACACACTCAGACCGCCCCACCCTTGATCTTGTGGAAGGCTCTCTGCCTTTCCATCATATGATTTGTGTAAGATTCATAAACAAAAACTGAATGGGAACTAGGAAGGAAGAAGTCTATATGAATGGTCAAATTGCAGACAGCCACAGAGCTATTGCCTGGTGGGTTGAGTTCCCTCAATTTATTTTAGTAATTAATATACCACTTAAATGCCAGAATGTTGTAGGTAAAGTTGCTTGCCCAGCAGCTGTGGGACAGCAAAGACTTCATTTGTGGGGTTTTTGGAGTTTAAATATTCGGATCCCTGCATATAAGCTTCATAGTTGGCTCTGCCATCTAATCGGGGTGGGGGTGGGAATCAAAAGGAGAAGCAAAGATGCATTTGGCAAAACTTCTGATATTTTTATCAAGATATAATTATCCCTCCATTAAAAAACTATATGGCCATATTTATATTAGTTGAGGAAAGCATACATATTTTAATATCTGATGTTTGGAATTTGTATCTGAATTCACAGATTCTCCAGACAACATGCAGATTCTGCAACTTCAGGTTCTTAATAAAGCAAAAGGAAGAAAACTGGAAGAACTTAATAACCAGCTGGAAGAAAGAGCCCAGCAGATTAGGTATCTGTCTCATCAGCTTGCAATTGTAAAAGGTAAATCTCTTTGCCTTGGGGAGGCAGAGTTTTGGTTTGGTTTGTGAGAATTCTAGCTCCCTTAGAAATAAAATATTTTCTTCTCTGGCAGTGGTGGGGGGCCCCCTGTCCGTAGGCCAGATTAGATCCAGAAGGAATCCTGATTTGGAATTTGAGGCTGTTTTCCCCAATTCACTCCCACTTGGGATTATTGACCAAGATCACTTGCATTCTTGGCAGAATGTGTTAGAAGTTTGGGAAATAACAGAGATAAAATGCCAAAAGGGCAGTAAGAGGGCCAGATATGCAAGAGTTAATATTGAAGTGCCTATTACAAATAATAAACAAGGCAGCACACTGTTATTTTGCTACAATTTATTGTCCGAACTGTATTTTGTGTGTTCATTAAATTAAAACTACACCAATCTGGACCCTAAAATTAAATTACTTCATTAGAGACAAATTGTGTGTTCATTCTTTCCATGCTGATCACTACATTTGTATTAATGTTTACAATTGTGTGTGAGCAGGGACTGACGATTTCAGGGGGAGGGAACAGGATTCAACCAGTGGGCAAGATAGTTTGGTCTCCCCACCATCCATGGGTCATTTTGACAGGTAGACATTGTAGTCCTTTTCCCCACCCCCTCAAACTTAATCTAGCAGTTTTAAATATTTTTCTTTCTTTTTTAAAAAAAGATGAAAAAGATGGCATGTGTCTCAGTCTCCAGGAAAGCCAAAAACTCCATCAAAATGCCAAAGAAAGGGAAATTCAGCTTGAAGGCCAAATAAAAGCTTTAGAAACACAAATTCAGACACTAGCTGCCAACGAGGAGCAGGTACGGTAACTATTACAATTCTCATGGTTATTAAAGATTTACCAAAGTACTGCAACATTTCAGAATTTTGTTGGTGATGTCATGAAGAAAAGTGAGCCATCACCCATATATAGTAGGACTCAACTGGATTAGGATTGTTTGGAAAGATATCAGAGATACTAAAAGGGGAATTACAGGATACAGCCTGCAACTAAATCCAATTATAATGTTGTTAGATCATATTAAGCAGCAGATAAAGAACAATCAAAGGGTTCTTGTATCTCATTGTTGATAGCAGCTCAGATAATGTTTGGTAGCAAAATCTTGGAGAAACAGTAATCATCCTGAAATTAATCAGTGACTAAGAAAAGTGTGTGACATCATGGTCTTGAAGAAAACTACATGCTGTAAATTGCTTTGGGAAAGAAGTATGCAAACACATTTCCAAGCAAAACTGGCCTTTTAGTATATATTAGCATTTTTAAAAACTTGATTATTATGGATATTCTTAGCCGAATATAGTTGCACAATACTTGCTTCATAACATAATATGGCATTCTATTTAAGAAGTTGAATACTTTGTAACCAGAGAATTGATGTCAATAATTTTATTTTTTTAAAGGTGCTAGAGAATCATTTTGAACTAACACATGTTCCTGTTTGATTTTTGTTTGTTTTTGTAGCTGATCAAACAATCTAAAGTTGCAGAAGTTGCAATGGAAACCATGCAGCAGCAGCTCCTGGAACTTCGACGCTCTGACACCCTCCAGCGTGCAAGAGAGCAGCATGAGGCGATCGTTACAGCACTCAAACAGAAACATGAAGAACAAGCCTTGTCTTTGCAGCAGAAACTGGATGCTAGGAATATAGCATTTCAGGAGCAGGTCAGATTGAGGTTTACAATATTGAAAATATCACACAGAGGGCATGAAAAGTTGCGATGTTCTGCTTTTTCCATCTGACAATGATTCTAAATACCAACTCTCCATTTAAAAATACACTTGGAAGGGAAGCATACAGAATGCATATAAACTACAAAACCACAGAGCTCAGTTGTCTTCAGTGGCTTTCTCCTTTATTTTAGAAATTGAAACAGATGGTGGTAACTATCCTCACTCCTTTGACTTCCAGTCATGGACCTGTTTTGACAAGATTCTGTAATGCTGAAGATCTAATTCAGCAAATGATTCTTAAAAATCTGTGGATCACTTGACTTCAAATTGTTTATACTCCAGCTTTCTTTCCTGCCCCACCACACCTAGAAGCACAGCCATTTTTTCTCTTTTTAAAGTGGGCTGCAGTTTCCCAGGGTCACCACCAGAGGCCCCTGAAGGACAATGCTCTTAACGTTGATAAATGTCAATTATCAAAAGCATCCATCTTTGGGACTGGTTCATACTTCCCCACCTTCATTTTTATTTACTAAAGAAGTGATTTAAAACCTTAAAGAGACTTTACCGACTGACATAACAAAAAATATGAAATCTGAGAAGGGGTGGTCTAAACTTAAAAAAAAAAAAAGCTTTAGGCACTCCTTTTAATCTTTTTCTGTTCCTGCCTCTTTCTATAGCCACATGAGGAAAAAAGCCACCCTCCTGGCTGAGTGCTGGAGGCACCATTTTGAAGGATGTGGCTGAAAAGAAAGTTGATTCATCCCACAAAAAGCTCAAGAGGCAATAGCAATAACTCTATGAGTAGCTTCATATATCAAGCCAGGAGCAAGCTATCCTTGTAACAGCTCCTTTAAGAAACCACAGTTTATTGGACTAAGTTTGTGATACCTGAACCATCCTAAAGTGTTGTTTTAATTTTTATTTTCCTTCCCCCTCCCTCCCTCCCTTTAAAAAAAATTCACTAGTGATGCAGATTATATGATGTATATTGGACCTGTGCAAAGATATTCTGGAAAATATGCAAAATATGATTGGATATAATATACCATTGTGTCTGACCCAAAAAAGAATTTACATCTTAAAATAATAATAACAATCAGAACATGGTAATTTGGTGGTGAATTGCTAATTGAAGCAAAAATGTTAATAGCAGCCAAATGACATACTTAAGGAATCTCAACTGAAGGAGAGTGGATTAATAATTAAAAAAAATGGTATCTGGTCATGATGTCTACACTTACTGTGATGAGAAAAAAATCAGAGCAAAAACCAGCTTGAGAGAACTTGGTTCCCCTTAAAATCAATTATGAAGAAGAACTATAGTTTGGAACTATTTAAACTTTTCCACTGCTGGTATAAATCTGAGATCCAGAAGATGAATTAGATAGCTTACAATGGAATGGAAAAAAACCAAAATGTCTATACATTTTTTTCAGTTGTTGTGTTATTTAATTGAGAATATGTAAATAGTTTTATGTTTCTGTGTTCCACCCCCCCCAACCCAATTGTGAAGTATGGATGATTTTAATATTAAACTTGATTGGGAACAATGTAGCCTATATGGACACCCATTCTGCTGTTTGTTTGTGTTGCTTGCTGTTTGTGTTCAAAGACATTTCTCTTTAAGCTTTTGATTCTATTGCTTAGCTGTTTTGCCTCTTTTATACTCTTGTTCTGTGATGCTGCTTTTAGTTTGGTAATTGTGTTTTAATGTAAGCTTATTTGAGTCCATTTTGGAGGGGGAAAGTGGCATAAATTTTTTGTTTAGGTATTGATTGGAAACTTTTGATACAATTCTTTTATCAGTCAGAACTTTGCTGCCATCTAAAGGAACATGTGAAACAACTTGAAAGAACTCTTGAGGAAAGCAAAATGGAAAAAAATGAAATTATCAGTCGGCTCTCAAGAAGTCTAGAAGAAAGCCAAAACCAGTGTGCAAATCTGCTGCAGACAGGTTTGTCATATTTGCATTGTTTTGGCGGCAAACATGAATGAAGATCTGCTCAAGTTTTGAATAGGTGTTTGCCTGAAAAATCATAATAGTCTCAAAACAGTAGCCTTTAGACTATAACTAGGTGCAGATGAAGAAACCATTTGTCAGTTCCTTCGGGACAATAGCTTAATGCTATTCTTAAGTATCAGCTGAGCATGATAGTTATCGGGGGGTTTTTGGGGTTTTTTTATTGAGAGTTTTTTTAATACAATAAAGAGAGAAAAACAGCATAAGCAAAAAACAAACAAAAAAGAAAAACAAACAAAATTTAGCATCGAGTAATAACCAACTTTTCTTCATTTTTGGACTTCCTCACGTCTCTCGCTCCTACTTTCCAAATTTATAAAACTTTAACCAGCAATTTATCACCTTATTTCCATTCTTATTGTACACATTTCCAATATTTTGTCCCTAACTTTGAATATTTTTATCTAGGTCTTAAATATCTAATTTTACCATAATATTTATTCAAAATTTATTTTTCTCATAAACTTCACTCATTCTCATAGTCTTTTCACCAAACTTTATGGTGCCCTGTTATTTTCAAATCCCTCATCCTTCTTAACACTCGTATAATTTACAGTGTTTTTGTAGGTAGTCCTTGAATTTCTTCCAATCCTCTTCCACTGCTTCCTCTCCCAGGTCTCAGATTCTGCCAGTCATTTCTGCTAGCTCCATGTAGTCCATCAGTTGCATCTGCCATTCTTCCAGCGTGGGCAAATCTTGAGTTTTCCAATATTTAGCGACAAGTATCCTTGCTGCTGTTGTTGCATACATAAAAAATGTTCGATCATTCTTTAACACCCTCTGGCCAACAATGCCCAAAAGGAAGGCCTCTGGTTTCTTAGGGAAGGTATACTTAAATACCTTTTTCAGCTCATTATATATCATTTCCCAGAAGGCCTTAACCCTGGGGCAGGTCCACCAGACGTGAAAGAACGTTCCTTCAGTTTCCTTACATTTCCAACACTTATTGTCTGACAGGTGATATATTTTTGCTAGCTTGACTGGGGTCATGTACCACCTATATAACATTTTCATAATGTTTTCTTTCAAAGCATTACATGCCATAAACTTCATACCGGTGGTCCATAACTTTTCCCAGTCAGCAAACATGATATTATACCCAATGTCCTGTGCCCACTTTATCATAGCTGATTTAACCGTTTCATCCTGTGTATTCCACCTCAGCAACAAGTTATACATTCTTGAAAGTACCTTAGTCTTAGGTTCTAACAGTTCTGTTTCCAGTTTCGATTTTTCCACCTGGAATCCTAACTTTTTATCCAATTTAAAAGCCTCTTTAATCTGAGCGTAATGTAACCAATCTCGCACTTTATCTTTTAGTTTCTCCAAACTCTGCAATCTCCAGTTGTCTCCATCTCTTTCTAGTATTTCCCAGTATTTCGGCCATTTGACCTCCATATTGGGTCTTTTCACAGCTTTAGCTTCCATAGGTGATAGCCACCTTGGGGTCTTATTTTCTAATAAGTCTTTATATTTTCTCCAGACATTAAACACTGCTTTCCTTACAATATGGTTCTTGAAATTCTTGTGAATCTTAACCTTGTCATACCACAGATATGCATGCCATCCAAAAGCATTGTTAAATCCTTCCAAGTCTAGCACATCAGTGTTTTCAAGAAGCAGCCAGTCTTTCAGCCAGCAAAAAGCTGCTGATTCATAATACAACCTTAAGTCTGGCAGGGCAAACCCCCCTCTTTCTTTAGCATCAGTTAATATTTTAAACTTAATTCTGGGCTTTTTGCCCTTCCAGACAAATTTAGAGATATCTCTTTGCCACCTCCCGAAACACTCCATTTTATCCACAATCTGTAAAGTCTGAAAAAGAAACCGCATCCTTGGCAGTACATTCATTTTTATAGCAGCAATTCGGCCCAACAAGGAAAGTTTCAGTCTTGACCAACTTTCTAAATCTCTCTTAATTTCTGACCAGCACTTTTCATAATTGTCCTTAAATAAACTCAGATTTTTTGCTGTTATGTTCACCCCTAGATATTTTACTTTTTTAACCACGTTTAACTCTGTCTCCTTCTGAAACCTTTCTGACTCTGAAACTGTCAAATTTTTCTCCAATACCTTAGTTTTTTGCTTGTTTAATTTAAAACCCGCCACCCGACCAAAGTCTTGAATTAATTGTAATGCCCTTTTCGTACTAGATTCTGGCTCCTGTAGGGTCAAAACTAGGTCATCTGCGAAAGCCTTAAGTTTGTACTGTTTCGCTCCGACCTGAATTCCTTCCACCAACCGGTCCCCTCTAATCATATTCAAGAGCACCTCCAGGACCGAAATGAATAACAGTGGGGAAATAGGGCAACCTTGTCGTGTTCCTTTTTCAATTTTAAACTCTTCTGTCACCACATTGTTAACTATCAGTTTAGCCTTTTGTTCTGAGTATATTGCATCTATCCCATTTTCAAATCCCCGTCCCACTCCCATCCCTTCCAGGTTTTTCTTCATAAACTTCCAAGAAATGTTGTCAAAGGCCTTCTCCGCATCTATAAATATTAACACTGCTCTAGTATTAATATTTGTTTGCAGAAGTTCCAAAATGTCAATAATGTTGCTTGTATTAACAGACAAATGTCTTCCTGGGAGAAAGCCTGCCTGGTCTTTATGAATCACTTCACTTAAAACCTTTTTATATCTGTTTGCTAAAATGTCTGCAAAAATTTTGTAATCCACATTTAGAAGGGAAATGGGGCGGTAATTCTTAAGTTGTGTCTTTTCCAATTCTGATTTAGGTATCAATGTGATGAAGGCTTCTCTCCACTTTTCCAGTGCTTTCTTCCCCTCCATAATCTCATTGCAAACCTCCATTAGTGGGTGTATCAAATAGTCTTTCAGTATCTTATAATATTTGGAGGTAAGCCCATCTGGTCCTGGAGACTTGCCCAGTTGCATATTCTGAATGGCAACTTCAATCTCTTGTCGTGTTATTTTACAGTTCAGGATTGATCTATTTTCTTGCGACAACCTTGGTAGTCCATTTTTTATCAAAAATTGTTCTATCTCAGCCTCATTTTGCGGCCCTTGAGTGTATAATTGTTTAAAGTATCTCTGGAAACACTTCCTTATCTCCACAGGGTTCTGAATATTTCTTCCTTCAGTCTCTAGGTTGGTGATTGTGTTTAATTTTTGTCTCTTTTTCAACTGCCATGCTAGCAGTTTTCCACATTTATTTGCCGAGTCGAATGATCTTTGTTTCATTAACTTAACTTTCCACTCCACCTCCTGATTTATCAATTTGGAGTATTGTGCTTGGTAAAATTTAATTTCTTTCAAAATCTCCTTTGACTTCGGTTTTGATCTTAACTTCTTCTCACATTCTTTGATTTTCTCCAAAATCTTGTCTTATCTTCTCATTTTGTGCTCTTTTCTTTACAGCGTTCTGTTGTATCAGAAACCCCCTCATAACCGCCTTACTTGCGTCCCAGATGGTTCTTTTTTCCACCGTGGTGTTCAAATTTATCTCGAAGTAGTCCTTCAGAACTTTTTGGGCCTTTTTGGTAATCTCCTGATCTCTAAATAGACTGTCATTCATCTTCCATCTAAAGGAGCCGGTTGGGATTAGTCTCATGTCCATCTTTACAGCATTATGGTCGGAGCAGGTCTTTGGGCAGATTTCCACCTTTCTCGTCTTAGGTGCCAGACCTCTAGTTATCCATATTTGGTCGATTCTTGTCCATGTCAGTTGGGCTTCAGAAAAGAATGTTCCCTCTCTTCCCAGTTATCGGTTTTTGAATTTGTTTCTGAGGATCTCCAGGTTTCCTCAATGGAAACAGCAACTACAACAGAGCCCTGGTAACCTGTGTATTTGACATCGCAGAAAGCTGTTGATTCACAGCTGCAAGTGATTAATGGGCACATTCTAGGAATACATTCTTTGTTTGTGTAGGGCAGGGGTAGTCAACCTTTTTATACCTACTGCCCACTAATGCATCTTTCTTGATGGTAACATTTCCTTACCGCCCACCAGTGCTCGGTCGAAGGAGGATTCAGCTTGTGCCGTAGAACCCCCTACCGCCCACCTAGAATCCTGAAACACCCACTAGTGGGCAGTAGGGACTAGGTTGACAACCACTGGTGTAGGGTGAAAAGTTGGCCCAACAAGCTTACCTAGCGAATCCTACAAACACTATACATGCTGCGCCCTAGAATCCTCTGAAAAACACTTAGGATTCCGTGGCAAATGTACAGGTATTCCTTGGCCAACAAATCAGTGGTAAAAAGAGTTATTTGAGAGGTAGGAATTAAGAAAGCCCCTCATATGTAAATAATCCTGGATTGCTCATACATTACGACGAAGCTCATATAGCACTTTTTTTTGCTTAGAGTGTCATCCTAAAAAAGCGACTAGATCAGATACCTAGGTGGCATAGGTGGTGAGAGGCCTCTTGCAAGGAGAAAGATGGAAAGTTTCAGTAGAATAAAACTTCCTTTTAAGCGAACCTTGCGTAACAAGGTAAATAAGTGATGATGAGTGTGGCAAGTGATACTTAAGTGACATAAGCCCTGCCAACTCCACACTGAAAAATATTCCTGCTGGCTAAAGAAATACTGTGAAATGCCTCTGTAAGTGACATTAAAGATACCACTGTATACATTTAGACATCTTGTTCCTTAAAAAACCCCCCAAAACTTAACTATTTTACCAAGCCAACCTTGTTCATCCTGTTTTTTTTGGCAGAGTTTCACAGTTTCCTTCAGCTTCAGGCAAGCTAAAGAAAAGCAAACATTGGACATGTCTTATGTACTCATCATTACTTTTATTTTAAAGTGCAAGGAAAAACTCAAAGGAAATAAAGCTGCCACAGTCTCAAATGCTGGAAAAGATTTTTTTAAAAAAAACAACAACCTGAGAACTTGAGTACCTTCCATTCACATAGGGCCATAATGTCCACATCCTCTCTGTAGTAGAAAAATCCAGCGTTTCAGTGCATCTTTAAAAGGGTACATTTAAAAATGCTGCTACCTGATTATTGCTTTTAATTTGAGTTATTAATGTATATTCTTCTTAATGCCAAAATAGACCTTAGTCAAGGTCACTTGATACCCCCCCCCCCCCGCCTCTGCTGTTCTTACCATATACTCACGATATATTAATTCCAGCTCTTTCTCTTCAGGTTTGGTAAAGGAGACCAATCAGTTACGCATGCAGCTTCAGCAAGCCCAGTCTGTCCAGCTGATAAGCAATGAAATGAATAAGGCTCTGCAGGTTAGTTTATTATCCTGTTTAAATACCGTATTTTTTTTGCTCTATAAGACTCACTTTTTCCCTCCTAAAAAGTAAGGGGAAATGTGTGTGCGTCTTATGGAGCGAATGCAGGCTGCGCAGCTATCCCAGAAGCCAGAACAGCAAGAGGGATTGCTGCTTTCACTGCGCAGCGATCCCTCTTGCTGTTCTGGCTTCTGAGATTCAGAATATTTTTTTTCTTGTTTTCCTCCTCCAAAAACTAGGTGTGTCTTGTGGTATGGTGCGTCTTATAGAGCGAGAAATACGGTACTTTACGATTTTGGCCTGGGCACTATTTCAAGGTGCTTACCTACTAAGCTCTAAGCTGCATGGGGTCCAAATACCTGAAAAAAACACTTTACACTATACCAGCCTAGCTATGTCTTCAGGTGTCCAAGGGTGGCTCTTCTCAAAACTATCTTTACTGGATATGTGATAACAGGGGAAAGAGCCTTCTCTCTTATGGTGCCTTGTTTGTGGAACACTCTCTCCATGGTAGTGCACCTGGCAGTAGCCTTGAAATGCTTTTGTTGCCAGGTCTAAACCTTCACTGATTTCCCAAGCTTTTTATGCTGCATTCTATGCTTGTCTGCCCATATGTTGCAGTTTGCTGCCCTGATATTTTTTAATGGTTTATAAACATTCTAAAAAAAATAGTATGTTGGTGTTTGCCGAGATCATTGCGATGTTGGAGACTAGACTGAAAGGTTTATTTTTACTGTCACTAATTTCAGCAGTCCTAAATGAATTTAGGACTTGCTGTTGAACTCATTGAGGATTACAACAGAGTAAATATGCGTGGGCTTCCCCCCCCCCCCGCAAGTGTGCAAAATACAGAGTAATCCTTATCTCATGTATTCTTTCATCACACCATAAGATTGATTCATTTTATTGGTGGAGGATGATGTAGGCAGACATGACAAAAGGCTACCCCATGCATTCATTGTGAACTGGAGCTTTAGCCTACTTTAAAATTTCCTTTATATTTACCGTATTTCCTAGTGGAAAAATGGCACTTAATGACATATCTGTAGTGAGAAGTGTGCTGCCATTAAGAATATGAATGAATGAAGTTTTATTACCCATCAAAGATATCTGTGCACACTATAGGGTTACCTCTTGCATTCAACCCATCTTAATAAAATCCAGGAATCAAAGGAGTCTTTCCACTAGGCATTTGCCCCGAATTCTTGGAGACAGTGTCATTGAGTGTCACACCTGGATTCTTCCAGGAATCAGTCGGTTGTAATAGACAGCACTCAGACACTTCCAGAATAAAGTGGCCCAATGAATGTCTGTCAGTCCCTGAAGCTGTTTCATTGATAAAGTAAATTCCTTTGATCAGACACTACCTGGTTCCCAACATGGGGGAAGGGTATGACAATAATATATATATATCTTACCAGTGTCACTTCATTTGGCTTACAGATCATCATTGTCATATATAGGTATTTTAAGAAATTAAACAGATGCTTAACTGCACACTCAGCTGTGACTACAGTTGTCAAAGGTGGTGTGGTTGCTCGAGAGCAAACAGGCAAGACTCCAACCTGTCTTTTCCAGGCTTTGTTCTTAGTGCAAAACTATTTACAGTGAAGAGCGTCTCAAGTCCATGTCTGGCTCAGTCGCTAGCAGAATCTGGGAGTGGTCGGTCATTGTACCTCTCCCAGCATAACAGTCACGTGACCCCAAACCTTCTCCTCGCCTCCCTGCACCGAAATCTACTGCACAGAATGGGTCTGGTAAAGGGGTATTTCCCTCCTCTCCGGTTTGCTCAGGCTCCATGTTGAGTCTCTCCCTAGCATCCCCTGGTCCCACCACTTCCTCTCCACTGAAGGTGGGGCTTTCCTCCTTGCCAGAGGAGGAACTGCTTCGCAAGATCTTCGGTTCCCTATAACACAACTGTCCTTCCGCCTCTGAGCTGATGGCAGTTCCCTGACAACAGTCAACAACCATTTTGCCAGGGGTTCCATTCCCGGACCCTGTACCCAGCATGTATAAGTGAGTCCTGCTCCTGTTCCACCCTTTTAGTGACTTGTTTCATGACATTTTTTGTTATTTCTGGGTTTGGTGCTGTGTGCAATTGTGCATCTTTTGGACGCACATTAATTGGTCATAATAATTGGTTAAATGTTAGCAGGCCTATATTCCTAACCTATTCTGGATTTGTTTATCTTCCACCCTACCCCCCTGTATTTTAGGAAGAGTTAAAGGAACTTAAAGAAGAATTGGTTTTATATGAATCTGCTGCGAAACATGGTGTGTTTCTCAGTGACCCAGGTGGAGAATTGAATGTAGACGTGACTGATTCTTATGTAGATTTGGGTATTAAAAAGAAAACTGGACTTAACAGGTACTGGGTGAACAGCTTTCTAATCTGAAAATGACTAATACTGAAATGTCCAAATAGTATCATATCTCCCTATTATGTTTTAAAATTTTAAATCTCACTTTCACATGGGGCTTGCAGTAGTCTGCTATCCAAGGGACTGTTCAAGTCCATATCTACTTAACTTTAGTAATTCTGAAGAATTAGTTGTTGTCTTCCCATTCCCTGGATGTAGGAAACTTCCCTTTACCTGGACCCCTAAAATTATTCCCCTTATTAATGTACCTGTGTGATACATGTTTTTGTTACATATTTAAAGTGTACTTTTAGGTAAAATACAACAGTTACTGCTTTCTATTCGTCTTTCTTGTGTAGATAATTACCAAAGTAGCAGTGGTTTTCATAAGAAGAGAATGGACTTGTAATAGTTGTGTTTAAGATTGATGTAAAGATACAGTGTAAACCTTCATTAGTAAATTTAAGGCTGCAATGTAGTGTGGTGTTAAGTCTTTGTTTTTAAGCCAACATAGAAATACGCAAGCTGAAGGTGTACCGCTTGAGCTATATTTGTGGTGGTAGAACCCAAAATTTAGGGCAAGTTTATTTGGTAGAACCCAAAATTTAGGGCAAGTTTATTTGGTAGAACCAAAAATTTAGGGCAAGTTTGTTTGGTCTTGTTTGTTTTGCAATTTATAAGCCACTTCTTGGGTAAGCCCTCAAGCAGCATATGATAAAATAAAAATAACAGTAAAACAACCATGAAAATGTTCAATAAAATAATAGCACTATAGCAAAACAAGATTCCAAATAGCTAGATGATAATCTCTAAATGGTACTCCAGATTGAAGAATGTCTAAACAATGCAATTTCTATTAGCCCTTGGAAAATTGAGAGGGAAGGGACTTGGTGGGCATATGATGAGTTCACAACTCTCCTTAGATAGAAACTGAATGGGTAGCACTGCTAGAATTAGTTATGGGAAAAGCTCAAATGTTGATAGAGCCAGTGTGGCGTAATGGTTAGTGTTGGACTAGGACCTGGAAGAGCAGGGTTTGTATCCCCACTCAGCCATGAAGCTCACTGCCTCACCATCTCTTAGCCTAAACTACCTTGCAGGGCTGTTGCCAAATGGGGAGGAGGAGAACCATGTACCCTGTGATCCCTGGAAGATAAAAGGTGGTATATAAATGCAATAAATAACTAAAATAAACGGGATGGTTATTACTGTCCTCAGGTAAAAAACTGAATGTCTAGCACTGGTATAATCAGTTACAGTGGTGCCTCGCAAGACGAAAAGAATCCATTCCACGAGTCTCTTCGTCTAGCAGTTTTTTCGTCTTGTGAAGCAAGCCCATTGACGGATTAGCGCTATTAGCGCTTTTAGCGGCTTTTAGCAGCTTATCGGCTTAGCGGATAAGCAGATAAGCGGCTTAGCAGCTTAGAAAAAGGGGGGGGGAGGGAAAAAAACCCTGCAGGAACTCGCAAGACATTTTCGTCTTGCAAAGCAAGCCCATAGGAAATTCGTTTTGCGAAGCACCTCCAAAACGGAAAACTCTTTCGTCTAGCGAGTTTTCCGTCTTGCGAGGCATTCGTCTTGCGGGGCACCACTGTATGGGGAAAGTTGAAATGAGGCCCCAATGACACAAGCCAACTGGAAGGGTAATCCGTATATCCTATAATATCTGCATGCAAGAGTGAATTTGTGAGCTCTTCATTTGTTGTTTAAGTAAGTAGGTGCCTTAAACTCTTTGATAGTGAGTCCATTTTAAACTACTCTGTTGCCAATTATAGCATCCTAGAATTGCAAGGCTAGAGCTCTCTGCAATGAATAGGATACACAGTCCAAGAACCAGTTACCAGGTCAACTTCTAGTGCCACTTCAAAGTAAACCTGAAAGGCAAAGGACACATACAAATAAAACTGTTTGCCTCATCCTACTTGTTTATTTGGGAGCAAGTCTCACTGAAATGGAACTTTAGGATACAGCCATAGTACATAAAATAATTCCAAGTGGCTCAGAATCTCAAAGTCTCCCAATAATTATAGGCTATTAATGCAACTATCCCCCCCCCCCCTTGGTAATGTTCAACAGCGCTGCACTGACTAAAGAAGCAGATAAAGAATTTTCTAAAGATGAGATCATCTTACAGCTGAAGATTGAACTAGAACGTTTACTGAATAGTAACAAAACAAAGAGGAACCGCATTTCTCGGTTACAGAGTGACCTTGATGATTACCAGAGAACAGTTGAAGACCTGAAGGAGCAACTAGTGAAAACAAATGTGCATGAGGTTTGTTTTAATTGTGGGGTGCGTTTTGAAATATTGATATACTTTTAAGTTTTCTCTTTTCAGTTGGAGTAACGAGACATCCAGTATCCTGGGCTATAACTACCAATTGCCCAGGAAGTCCAGAAACGTGATAAACTTCTGGGTCATTCCTGTGACCCTAGGTTCGTCCTTTTCCTGTCTTCAGCCAGGATTGAGCCTTTTCTCATACATCCTTTCTTTCAGCATTTCCACCATGCCCATATTCTTCTCTCTATTATTACTTGTTTGATTACTGCCACTCATCTTCGAGTTTCTCCATTTTTCCTCTTAACTTTCTCATCTCTGTTTCTATTCTCCATAGCCCAAAAGCATTACTCACATCCTGCCAAATTTATGAAGAAACTTAAAACTCCAGTAGTAGATGTGCCAGTGTTCTTCTTCCCTTGGATGATGACTCTTGTCTCAGATTCTTCTGCTGTAGCCCTCTGGGTCCTTAGGACGTCCCTCATTTCATCGGAGAACTGTTGGAGGGCATGGGAATAATATAATAAATTTATTATTTGTACCCCACACATCTGACTGGGTTGCCCCTGCCACTCAGGGGGTCATCCATCTTATATAAAAACATAGTAAAACATCAAACCTTAAAAAGCTTCCCTATACAATCAATCAATCAATCAATCACCCCCAAAACAAGAGAGGGGTTTAATAATAATAATACTTTGGTTGATCTGATTTACATCCTATGCCCTTTCAAAAAGGGTTTTGGGGGGGGGAGAGGGCAATTGGGTTGTTTTTATTTTTATTATATATTTTGTGATTTTATATATTGATTTTATTCTGTGAACCGCTCTGAGACCCCCGGGTATAGGGTGGTATATAAATTCAATAAACAACAATAAACAACACCTCATTTCCCCCATAGTCATCCTTTTCTAAGCAGTGGCTATGATGCAAGATAAGGACCTAAATGATAAAACCATAATAAGGAGCCTTCCCAGAACTGCCAAGGACAATCATTGCAGATGCTACCATAGAAGTCCTGTAGTTTTCAGCTCAACCCATTGCTGCCTCAGCTGTAGTGTGGGTGTCCCTGTAGCTACACTAGTGGAACTCAACAGTGGCAAAAGAGCCCTCTTTTGAGCAGCCTTCCAATCCCAGAGAGAGTAGATGCCAGAAAATGAAGGTTCAGGCAGCTGTCCAGTGAAGAAGGGCTACTCAAGAGTAAAGGTCTCTTGGAGAGCAGATTTAAGTGTTTACCATAGGAGCCAACACCTAGGGGGCCATTTGGGCTTTCAATATAAAATATTGAATGGGCATTGCCTTTCAAATGGTGTGTGTGCACCGTGCCATGTGATCAATTATGTGGGGTGGGGCTTACCTGGGCACCTGCAATATTTCATTCAAGTTGGCACCCCTAGTATTTACAGCTGGTCCTGAGTAGAGTTTGGTACATTGGAATATATGAGTGCTTAGTTGAGATCGAGTAGCTGATGGAACAGCCCATGACTTTTGAATCCCAGACTACTGAATTGTCTTACTTATTCTGTCCTAGCTTATGCATATTGTATGCCTCACTTACCCTAATTTGCTCATGGGGGTACCCAGCATTCCCCCCACCCATTAAATTTAAAACTTCGATTGGATTTCAAACAACCCAAAACTTAGTAGTCAATAATTATGGACATGAAAGTACCAGTAGTTTATACTGTTACACTTTGGAATTTAGTTTACGAGACTGTAAATGATAGTAGGTGGTTAGATCATCCAGAAATCAGAGGCTAAGTGTTGCCAACTCCTGGATGGTATTATTGAACTCATAGTTGCAATACGTATTGAATACAAAGACTCAGCTATAATAATTACACCCCATATTTGTGTCAGATGATTATTGGATTTGATTAGTCCTCAGGTTTATTCAACCCTCCTTAACAACTGCTTTAACCAGGTATGAACCAAAAGGAGAGAAAAAACCCACCATCTTGGATTGTGTTAGGTGGATGTGGTAAATAATATTTAAGCAGTACTGCTGGTGAATTAATGGGTGGTGTTCAATAAAGTTTTACTTCGAGTAGACCCATTGAAATTAATGGACCTAGCATGCTCATTAATTTCACTGGGTCTGTTCAGAGCAAAACCTTGTTGAATTCTACTCAGTATTTGAAGAAGCCATGTGCTTCATATACAGTATGGGAAAGATGCAGCCCTCTGATAGTGAAGATGGCTGCTATTGTAGTTGGAGGCAATGCCCTAGGTCAGAGCTTTCCAAACTGTGTCGCGACACATTAGTTTGTTGGCTGCAGTGTGTAGGTGTGTCGCACGAATTGCTCCCTGGGCCTTGAAAGGGGTTAGTTTAACCCCCAGTTTGCTAGTAAAACTGAATTACTGTGTCGTGAAATGATGCATGTCTTAAAAGTGTCAGCAACATGAAAAGTTTGGAAAGCTCTGTCCTAGATAATATTTCACAAAGAAATAAAACAGGTGATTTTCTTCCTAAGAAACTGATGGCTGCCCTTTTGGTAGGAGCCAAGTTTTATTACAGCTATATGCACTGACCCTTTTGTTATTTTAATTTCCTGTGCTTAGCTTAAAGCACACTCTTCGTGCTGAACAACTGTATGTGATGTTTTTGCTTACATGAGAGAGTTGCTTAAGAATAAGATGGAGTACTGTAATTTAAGTTCTATAACTTGGTTTACTTGCCTAGGATAGAATGGCTAGAATATGATAGTGCTGGCTGATGGACTGTACTGGATATGTTGAAACCTTTGCCTTGATGCTGAAACATATTTACTTGGAAGTACTGTTATGTGAATCATTTAGTTGCTTCTTGTGCTGCTTGGACAGTTGTTGGACCTGGAAATTCATGTGGGAAGCACTGACAATAGTAATTCTTCTGCCAAAATTGTCCAGCTGGCCCTAATATTTAAAACTCGAGTGTGCCCTACTTGCTATAGCATCCATGTTGCAGTACCTGCCATACCAAATAAAACACAGACACTTACATCAGGTTTTTGGATAACAGTGTGTTAGGACATAATTTGACGGCTTTGTGCTGTGCTCTGCAATCATGGCTTTGTTCCACTTAGCATAAACCTATTGTGCACCAGCCAGCAAAAAGAAGCACGTATATAACACACAATCCTATCTGGATATAGTTCCAAGTGAGCTGTATTTTGGTACTCTCTGTGCTTTGTATTTTCTTTTTCCGCCAACAACTTGCATCAGGGATGGTTAGCATGGCGTTCCAGATGTTGTTGGACTAGTTTCCATCAGCCCCGGCCAGCACAACTAGGGATGCTGGGAGTTGTAGCCCAACAAAATCTGGGGGTCCACAGGTCAGCAACCCTGATATGCATAATTGACAAATTCACCTTGTGAGTGGTAAATATTGCATGTTGGGGTTACATTTTTACTTTTTCGCTTTGGGGAAGTGTTGGGCTTCATTTCTGATTCATTTCAAATGTTCCAGTGTTAGCTTTCGTCCAGATGACATGTATTGAGTGTCTTCACAAGTGGCTGTGTGAAAAGTTTTTCTTTGGCATCTCTCACAAAGTTTTTCATTACCTGACAATTTAGCAGTCCCTAGTCCCTCCCTCCCCTTTTTCTTTCTGGTATTGGTACTTTAAACTGTTACGTCTTCTAGGAAAGGGCAGTCTTACCTCTGATTGGGGCAGCACAGAGCTATTTTGCTGTGTGTGTGTGTGTGTGTGTGTGTGTGTGTATGTTTATGTTGTCTGGACTCATTTTCCCCTCCTTTATTAGCCCAGAGGAAGAAATATAGAGAATCAACTTGATCCCGTACAGTCTAATGTCTCTGAAGAAATGCTGAAGCTGAAAAAGGGAAATCAGGATTTGAAACAAGAAACTGAGGTGGGTTTTTACCATGTCAGTTTTCTTTCCATCTAAGGATAGGATGGGATGGGATCACTCAGAAAATGGCTTACATATGTTGGAGACCTGAGAGTGGTAACACATACTGTTGCATATATATCTTGATATTGAGAGTAAAGGAATCCTTATAAAAAGTCTAGACAAAAGTGAGCATGGTAATTTGCTACAGTACCCACACTAAAGTAAAATGAGGGAGGGGAGGATATACCTATCCTGAAGGAAGCAGAACCTAAGTTAGGGGTCCTTGCATTTTGTTTGAGAGTTATGCTCTCCCCGTCAATAACCTGTACCAGCAAGGCAACAACATCTCTCACCCATTCTTTGGTCCATGACATTATTGAGGAGCAAAGAGCTCCTGTTGGAGCTTTGAGCTGCTCAACTTGAAAATCTGAGGTTTTAAGTACTATTTTGAGCCCATGTATCCTCATGGAGAAGGAAGAGGTCTTTTTCAACAAGTGAGTGCTGTAACATCTTTATTCCTTTGTGCCATTGTACCATCCTACAAGTTCCTTGCCCATTTTGTAGTTGAAAGGAAACAGTCCTCATGAGAAATGACTAGCTGGTTATCTGTATGTTTCCTGAATCATGGCTTTTTGGAAGAAGACTGTTGTATGTAGAAACCTTTCCCACAGGAAGTGATAATCTATTTTGGTAACAGGATTAGTCTGCTGATCTTATTCTGAGGTCAGAATATTTATTCATGCCTTCCAGGTTACATTTAAGATAAGAACTATTCATTGAGGAGACCCCTTTTTATGTAAATTTATGCCAACTGCACTGATGCTATGATCTACAGAAATAAACCATAGTCAAAGTTCAGATTGGCACCCATTGTTACATTACTTTGTGATGTCACTGCACTATATGTTTTCTACCCCACACCATTGGCTGCCACTGGCAAAAGGAAAAATGCACACAGTGTTAGAACACACACGTTCATACCTGTTTCAGGAGAGAAAAGAACTTTACACAGGGATGCCACTTTTGGCAGAGTTACCCGTAAAATGTTTCTCAGTAAAGGCAGGACATGTTAATAAGATGTGAGCATTATTCAAATATAAATTGACCTTTTATCATTATTCCTCTCTTATTTTTTGTTTGGACAGAGCCTTAATGCACGTATTCGGGAATTAATAGAAAACCAAGAAAAACTGAAAAATGCAAATCAGGAGCTATGTAGTCAAATGAGACAGATGATTCAGGAGTCTGATCGGGATAAGCAAGAAGCTCTTGACAGGTAATGTGGGGGAGTGGGAAGCTAACACAATGTCCTGCATGTGCCTATAAATGTTACTTTTTGATTTTCTCTGTTTAGGAGATAAAGAAGTAGAAAATGGGTTGGCTCGGATTCTATATTTATTAGGACTTGTCCGTACTAGTAGTAGCCAAGGAGGTGAGGGCTTTCCATCTCCAGCTGCAACCAACAGGAAGATCACTCCTTTCTCCAAACAAAAAGCCTTGAAAATAACTTTCTGTTAGAGCTAAGAGAATGCTTTTTCAAGTCTAATTGTGACATGTAATTAAGCTTGAAAGAATCCTACTACTGTAGCCAGTGGAAGCCTTCCTTGAAGCCTGATTGTGACACAGCAGACACAGTTGAGGAGAGGAGAGTTAATTCTTACCCCCTGAGCTTTAACCACCCCAGAAATTGTGTACGCTCTCTCTCTCTCTCGCTCGCTGTGTGTGTGTGTGTGCGCGTGTGCATGTGCATGTGTGCACGTGTGTGCATGCATATGCTTGATGGGTTGCAGGCTTTGTTTGTTTTGCTCTTTATACGTGTGTAAAAAAATCATTTCTTAGGCTTTTTCCTCTTCCTATCTCCTATCCCCAGATGTGAAAGAACCTATCAGCAACATTATGAAAACATGAAGAAAAAGCTTTGTGAAGAGCTTGAAGAAAGGCATGCTGCAGAGAAAGAAAAACTCACCTATGATTATGAAATGAAGATTACACAGTTAAAGTGAGATTTGTTTTTGCCCTGCTAAGTTAGACTGCCCGAAACTGTTTCACTTTCAGACTCACTGTTTTATTAGAAAAGAACTGGGATTTTTTTTTTATCTTTTAAAATGCAACTTGTATGTGTTTCCAGGACTGTCATTGATGAGTTGAACAAAGAGATGCTCTCAGTGAAGGAATGTTACGTCACTGTCTGCAGAGAGAGAGATGAGCAGGAGGCCACTCTGAAGGCAGAATCTGAACAAAAGCAGCAACTGAAGGAAGAGCAGGTAGAAGCAGAAATAATCCTAAGAAAAAAATACTCCAGAGATGGTGATTGCATAGCAACTATACCAGATTTGGTTCCTGAACAAAGGCAAATTCTCTCAGCAATTTCTGTTAAGTAAAATGTTTGGGAATGCCTGAATTGGTGCAGAACAGACATAACACTTGCTGTTCCTTAAGCATAATTAAACTATGGAAGATAGGCCACATAGGATCTTGTACTCTTTCCCACCTGTCCCTTCCTCCTCAAGCATGAATCACCCCTATCCTTCTCTTGTTGGCATTTACTGTGATATTATATCTGCGTCTGTCTAAATATGGTAGCATATTGAGTAAAGTTAGAAAGCACTTATTGAGGTGAGCTATATTTCACTCACCTTAAGTGCTTTCCAGTTTTAAAGATGTTAGAGTTTTGCATACATATAATGATTGTGTGAACATATTACCAAGTTATGTATTGGGTGCTTGCAGGATCCAACCCTTAAAATATATAATGAGGATTAAAGGCTCATTTGTGGACCAAATAGAAACCCTAAGTTAAATAGTTTTTTTCTGTTTTCCAATACAAATTTTATATGCTTAGGATTGTGAAATCATACATAGCCCCTTACTCACATTTAATCGTTGTATATCAATCATGTTTAGTGGTTGATTTCTGACTCTGGTAGAAACTCTGGTTCCATAGCTTTCGGCTTTATTTTGTATCTGAAGATGCTCTTCGCCATCAGAAATGTAAATATGAAAGATGGATTTTGTTGTACAGAATAACAGTGAATGGATTTTTTTTGGCCTGCATCCTACTTTCATATGGAAGTTGTCTATAAAGGCATTTTGATTTGTAATCTTGCTTTGTGGTAGTATTTGATTCCAAAGCACTATCAATGACCATTTCTTTGTAGAATAATAAAAGTGTGTACACACTTCAGACAGCTCCAAGGTGCTTAGAAACTTTGACAGTGGTGAGTCAACAACAGAGAAAACTAAAGGCAGGGTTAACAAGTTAAGGGCAGGGAGGCAGGGTGGATTTGATTTAGATCAAATCGATTTAAATCACGATTTAAATCATGATTTAAATCACTAGTCAGTAAGACTTGATTTAAATCATTTTTTTTACAGAAAGACTCAGTCTTGCATATTTACAACCAGATGAAGGTTTCTTTTTGGGAATAAAAAATTTTCAGAGTAGTTTTTACAGTTATATCAAAAATTACTGATTTGGTTATACTATTAAAAATACATAGACAGATAATTATGAAATTATTGTGAGGTTTAATAAGTTAACTATATTTGGACAACTTTTCTGCAGTACTTTATTGGAAGGAGAAAAACAATCACTTCCTTAATAACAATTTAAACAATTTACTTAACTAAAGCAGTAACATTATAGCATATGTATCCATGTTTGTTAACTGATGTGGTTAAACAATTTAAAAAACAAACAAACTTAGACTGAGTTTTAGCACACATGAAAAACTCAAAACAAATTCTTATTTCCTTTGGACTATAATGTAACTTAAATATAAAACTATCTTTAGAAAGAATTTTCCTCCAAAAGCATTTTATTTTAAAAATCCGATTTAAATTTTAAAAATCTGATTTAAATTTTTTAAAACCATTTTTTATAAAAAAAAAATCATTGATTTTTATCCACCCTGCAGACAGGCAAGAATAACATGAGATGAAAACAAGCAAATATATCTATGTTTAAATTTCGTTGGGCATAAGGATCAAGAAGCTAAGCCCAAAACCCCATGGGAAAGGTTGGTTTTGAAGAGGGATTTGAAGGAAGAGAGAATTGCTTGTAATGAGAAAGTTTTAGATGTAAGAACTGGCAAGGAAGAATGCAGGGAACTGTTTTAAGTAACAGCATAATCCTATGCATGTTTACTTGGAAGTAGTCCCACTGTGTTCAGTGAAACTTCCTCCCACAAAAGTGTGTATAGAACTGCAGCCTAAGAGAAACCCCTTGAGTAAGAAATGCTAGAGTAACATAACCACATAAATAGTGGTAAGATCACACCAGTGATAGTATTAAGAGAAGAGCTTTTTTAATTCTAACAGGTGTGGTGTCTATTACAACAGCTTTAATACTTTTGTTCTTTGCCAAGAAGCTGATAAACCATTGCAGATGTTTAGCTCCGAAGCTGTTGTATTTATCAAAAAGTTAATTACTAATCATGTTATTTTTTTCCTAGCTCAAGAAACAGTTATTGAAGGAAAAAGAAGACTCTTTGAGCAGGCTGAGGGCTGAACTAGAGGAAGAACACAGGAATTCCATTGTAACAGCCAAGAGCCAATGGCTGAGGGAAAAAGAATCTGATGTGAAGCAGCACATTGAAAATGAAGTGATGATAGTCAAGACCCTCTGGGAGAGAGAACAGAAAGAGGTGTGCTGGGGTTTGTACTAATAAAGTCATACCTCGGGTTGAAGTAGCTTTGGGATGAATATTTTCAGCAACCTGGAAGTAATGGAGCGCATTACTTCTGGGTTTCACCGCTCACGCATGCACGGATGCTCAAAATGACGTCATGCGCAGAAGCGGCGAAACACGCTCACGTGTAGTCACGTCTTACATTCGCTTCAGGATGCGAACGGGGCTCCGGAACGGATCCCGTTCTCATCCAGAGGTACCACTATATACAGTGAACTGCTTCTGGGATGCTATTTATGCAGACACTGAAGAATTCTTTCTGAATTTTTTGGCTCTTGCAGAAGCTTGCCATTTGTTCCTTGCATTTAAAAGCATAGTGCTAAAATAGATTTGTTTCTTTGTTGTCGTTGGTGGCAACATCCTTTTCTAGTACGTATTCATTTGTGTGTTCATTTCCAGCTTATTTTTTCTTAAGTGATCAAGGATCATACACACTATTCTGCTGTTACATTTGCTCTCAGAAAACATTGGCTTAATCATTTCACACGTGGCAAGTGAATTTTTTTGAAGGCGAGGTGCTCTTCTTTCTGCTTCTAATGAAAGAAAGAAAAACCTAAGCCTTGATTTCACTTTGTTTCTTTTGGAGATTGACAGTATGAAATTTAGCTTTTATGTTTGATGGTTGATTTAGATGTTTCTTAGTGTGCTCTAAAAAACCCCACATCATTTGTTCCGTGTAGATCAAAGACAGAGCTATTCAGGAAGTTGAAAAAGAGTGGCAACATAGACTTGATCAAGCTTTAGAAGAAGCAAAGAGGCCTGCTGTGGAACTCAATGATTATTGCGGCCAAACAGAGTTGTTAACCATCACAGATGAATCGTTGGACCAAATGATTGCCGAAGCAGTTGAAAAACAGACACTTCTAATTCAGGAGGCACTGCAAGAAAAGGAAAAGGCCCTGAGGGATTGTGAAGCAAGGCATCATGAGAGCATTGCTAGTCAGGTAACAAGCAAACACAACATACTGCTTTGCCCCAAATATGGCCAAAGCATGTGCAAGAAAAATTATAGTTATCATAATACACATTTTCTTAATATTGCCACGCTAGAGTTGAATCAGTGTATAATAGGCACTGATTAATAAGCAGTTCTAAATCATGTATTTTTAAGCATGTTCTTAAGATGAATCTGACTGTATACACTTTCATTACCTCAGAGTTCAAAACCTTTATATGATAGCTGGTTGTCTAGCTTTTAATGTGCAAATTAGACCATAGCACTAAACAATCAGATTGATCTAGATTGAATCTGTGTGAAGCCTCAGCCTTGCATTCTCCTATCTTCTGGTTCTCTCTCCTGATTTTGAAGTTGGCTAGTATTGAAACCAACCACATTTTACATGGGAAAAGGGTCAATATCTGTTGCTTTAATCCTGGGCACAGTTGGGCTACTTTATATCTCATTGATTTCAGTGAGTTTAAGCACCTGCACAGACAGATTTGTAGCTGAAGTCCTTTCTCTTCATTCTGTGATTAGTTGAACATAGACTGAAGCTCCACTTACCCATTTGTAGGTGGAACTGGCTCTGACAAAAGCTCGTGTCAGGTGGCTGCAAGAACTGACTGAGCTTGAGGAATACAAAGCTCACCTGAAGGTAGCCAAGGAAAAATGGGAGAAGGAATGTGAAATCAGCACAGCAAAACAGGTAGTGGAGAATGAATTGCCCGTGATGAGCAAAACTTGGCTTATTTTTCACAGTAGGTTCAAACTGGAAAAGTTGCAGATTTGAGCCCACTTGATCAGAAATGTATGTTAACTGCTCAAATTCAGTAGACCAGTGTTCTCCATAAGTTGTGTTTTATGCTTTGCCTGAGGGAATGGTATGATACATTTTGTTTTGCTAGAGCTCCCTCCCTTAAGCTGCTTCCTCAGTTCAGTTCTTGCCATCACTTAAAGTAGACATGGTTTCTTCTCTCTCCTATTTTGATGCTCAAGTTTCTCCTTGCTCTTTTGTCATCCTAGTTTCCCTCTGTTTACTTTAAATCTCCCTCCTTTGTCTCTTTTCCCTCCATTTACCTTAAACCAAAAAAACAAACAAGCAAGTCTTCTTTATACTCTTCAATTTCTCCCCACTGTTTTGGCATGCTGCCCACAGAAAAGAACAACAAAGAAGAAGTTGTAGCTCATAAGGATTTCTCACTTAACTGGCAAATTGAGGGCAGTGGCCTTTGGGCACCAAAACTGTCTTTCTGCTTTTAGCTTAGCATATGTCCATGCTATAGGTGAATCATGAGACACAACCAGTCACATAGATATATCCCTATGCCAACCTTGGAGGTCCATTCATGGTAAGTGACCAATGTTCCATTTTGCTTTCAAAAAGAGAGATATGATAAATTTGTTAGTACAGCTGATGAAATTTTCTAAATTATTATTTTTTTCTTTTCAAAATCATCTAGTGTTTTTTTTTTTAAATCCAGTTCAAGTTCTGCTTACATTATTTAATTATACTGAATTCAGGCTTGAGTGCCACTGACAAAAGTGGCACTCGCCTTGGTACAAGTGCTAGTATTCTCGAATGGGTTAATTTTGACTGGTGCACAGGTAAAGCTGTCCAATCTCCTAATGATGTCTATGTGATCTAGAGGACCATTCAATCTGCTGCTCCCTCGATATCAGAGATGGGCTTGCATTGTGCCTGCACCTATATTAAAACACTAAGCATAGTTCTACCTCTAACCATGACTTTGTTTTGACACTTAACTATGGTTTGGGAGCATGCCTGTGCAAATATAATCGTAATGCTAACAATAGTTACCAGAACTGAATGAGGGCGGAGAAAAGAGAGGAGCGTGCAAGCTTGTGTGCACTCCTGAGTTCCTAGCCATCATTAGGACACAAGGCAGGGTTCTGTCTGCACCAAGCCACCTGTAACCTTTAGAACTCTCAGATAAATTTGTCAGGATATTGCTGATGGGCCATCATGTGTTGCATTCTTTAGGTGTCACTGGCTCTTTCAGCTGCTGAAGAAAAGTGGAAGAAGGAACATGAGAACACTGATATAGCTAGAGTAAGGACCAAAGAACTTGAAGATAAGGTATTTTCCCTTAAAAGGGAATTAGAACTCAAAAAAGAAGAAATCCCTGCCATCATTAAAGCAGAAGTGGCAAAATCTCGGACTCAGTGGAACAAGGAAAAGCAAGAGGAGATTCTGAGGATTCAAGACCAAAATGAAAAAGATTACCACTCTTTTTTATATGACCACAGGAATAAAATCAATGAGGTGCTTGCCAAAGCAAAAGAAGACTTTGCAAAGCAGAAGAAAGAACTTCTAGATCAAAAAGAGGCAGAACTGAATATGTGTCTGGGCAGAAAGCAACAAGAATGGGTAGCCGGAGAAGCCAAGAGATTCCAAAATGAGATTCGCCAGTATGAAGAAAGGATTCTGGTTCAGGTGGAACTCCTCTTAGATGACATGCACAAGAACTTGGTCAAATGTTCAAGCAAAGAACGTGCTCAGCAACTTAAGTGGACTGCTTCTACCATTCAGATCAATTCCCAGTTCAAAGAGAAACTGACATTTTGTCTGCAAAAAGCATATAGAGCCACTGTCAGCGCTGTTCTGGAAAAAGCCAAGCAAGAATGGAATGAGGTAACATTTATGCAACTTTAAATGAAAACATGTGGGGTTTCATTTAAAAACAAGCTACATTTTGGCTTTCACACTCTGATTATGGACAAGTTTAAGAAAAATAGGGAGCCATGTATTTTTTTCAGAGTTGGGGGTGGGAAAGGATGAGGACCAATTGATGCGAAAATGTTGTAGATAATATAGAATTTGTTAACTATACATGTAAAGGGGGGGGGATAAAATAGATTTGTGCAAGTGTAGCCTTGCCAGACTTGACTCAATTTGTTTATTTCTATTTAGTCATCACACTATTACAAAACAGGTTTCACAGAATGAAAGTAACACAAAATAAGCAATAGACGTTTAATTCAGACTTGGATAAACTTTAACATAAGCAAGTTTAATGTGCTGAATTTCTCATAGTTTATTGCTTGCCCCTTTAAAAAGGGGGGAAATGTTTCTCTTGTTAAAAACATTCCATTTTAATACTGCATTTTATAAAAATGGGTTTAAAGAAAATGAATCTGCAAATCTGGAAAAAGTAAAACTTAAATGAATAAAATCCAAAAACATACTTAAAATTTTGAATTTCCCAGGCAGGATACAGAATTCTCTCCTAAAAAAACCCCTCTCATTACTGTCTTCACAGTTGTATACTTATTTTGTCCGTCTAGTAGATGAATTATTGACTCATGGTCAAACCTCTTCACATCTCTCCCTAAAATTTGTCACAAGTCAACCCACAATAAACTACAAGGACAGGTATGTTCAGAATATGGCATGTTTCTGAACCTTCCTTCAAAAACAGGAAGACATCAGATTTAGCTGGGATTTACAAATTAGATATTTCACCTGTCACCATTTATATCAACACTTGTAAAAAGCCTGATTTTATGATGAGCGGGGTATATGTATGTATGGAGGGGTGAGCCTGTAGAGACTCCTAGGGCTTGAGGTGCATCTTTTCACTCAGACACACACACACACACACACACACACACACACACACACACACCGTGGAATCCTGCAGTGGGGCACAAAATGCTCAGTTGTGGGTGGCAAGTTTGGTTCTCAGAGCAAGTGAATGATTGTGATTTGCTCCATTAAAGACAAAGGATTCCTTCAGGAGTACCATTTGGTGTGGAGACTAAACCTGTTTCCCACCTTGGCAACCCCAGCTTTTGGAAACGCCCATGGGCCTCATTGAGGCTTGGCCACCTCTGAGAGCTGCGTGCTAGTGTGGACACATGTCACTCGCACTGTATGTCATTGGTGTGCATTCATACACACTTGCCACACGTACAACAGAGCACTTCTCCAGCACACATCTAGATGCCAGGTACACCACACCACACCACCCCCCAGATACAGACATACAGTTGGCTACTCTCACTTTCCTGTCCTTAATTGGTGAGCTCATTGATGAACTAATTCAGGTGGTCCTGACACCACAAAACAACCATTTCACTAGGAGGAAAAACAACACACATTTCAGACAAATAAAGCACAGACAAAGAAGGCAAGAAAAATGGTAATTCCTCCCCAGCGCCCATCAGTTCTGCAAAAATGGGAAGGACAGGGACCCTGGGGGGCACCACGGGGTTTGTAGTGTCTTGGGGTACTGTGGTGCCCATGTGCACTACATAGGGGACCCTCACATTAATTACTCACCCCATTTGAATAACAGTTTTATTCAGTTGTTACCAATTTGTTGCTCTTTATTGAGGAAGCACTTTCAAATAATTTTTCCATTGCACGCATTGGATTTAATTGCTTTTTGTATTTTTAATTATGCATGCTGCTTGTGGCAAGCCCTTATAACCACTCCACAAGCATAAATTGCTGTCTTATTCCTTAGTGAATTGGATAAGTGAATTTAATGAGCATCCCCACCCCCCTTCCTCCTCTTATTCATTGTAAAATTCATTAAACACCCCTCATTTAATGAAAAGAGCAACTGCACCATAAATTCCTTATAAAATTCTCCCCATTATTTATTACTGAATTCGTGTTTACGTTAAATAGGTGGTGATGGTGGTTGTTTTTAAGTTGCCACTCTGGCCTGCTTTCCATCATTTGCTCTCTTGGCTGCTCCCTGAATAGATAGTATTTATCCATCAGGAAAGTTGTAGCCAAGTTGTTCAGTCTTCCTATAACTGGCTCCCAGCTGCTCCCAAAATAGATTGTCTCTCTTTCACAGCAAAGCTATGTGAAGGCTGTAACAAAGTTTTCAGAGTACTGCAGAAGTGTTCTCAATAAGGAAGCTGAAGGAGCTACTTTGAGGTGGAGCTTTTGGAGCTTTTGGACATTGTAGCCACACTGAAACTGAGCTTAAAAGTTACATGCTTGCTGGCCCACATTGAGTGGTCTACCTAATAAGGTCTTATACCCTGTTTTGAAAAGCACCATGATACAGAAAGATATAACAAAAAAGGGATTCTTATTGTTCTCTTTCCATCTAAAGAAAATGAGTACTATATCTACCATTGGACTCACAACAAGAACTTTAAATAGATTTTATACAGAGATACACTTTTCATCCTATTTCCCATCACGCCCCAGAGAAACAAAAGTTTAACACAGTTTAAGAGTGGTTGAATATTGAATAATATAAACACTGGTGGAAAGACAGAAGTTAAAGGCTTGATTCAGCCATTCTGTAGAGTTATATTGATTTGCCTGATGTCACCAAATTCCGCACACTGTCATTGCATTCCAAACCTCTTTTGTTGTTGCTAGGATGATTCCACCAATGCTGTTACATATGAATGTAATCTCAAGTGCTGCTCTTTTTTCTTTGGGGCAAAAACGCAGTGGTGGCAGTTAATGATATATTCTGTTGTGGGGGTGTGGATTATACTTTACTATAGTCCCTCACTGTAAAACCTCATTCCACCTGTTCCCTGATCAATGATGATCAGATAGTATTTGGCAAAACCAAGAAGAACAGAATATCAGCTTTAAAAGAAAAAGGGGCCAGGAGAGAATGGAGCACCAGGAATTTTTACAGAGATGAGGAATGTAGGGGCCTTTTTCAGTGCATCATTACAGAAAGGGTTTAAGAGTGGGTCACCCTTGATCACATTCCCCTCTGCATTATTCCGACTCCTATGATAGCCATGACTTTGTATTTAGCTGTTAGTCTTTCTCCTCTCTGCAAGGTGAGGGAGTCTTCAAAATGCTCTGAAAATTAAGAATTGTTGAACTACAGTGGTGCCTCGCAAGACGAAATTAATCCGTTCCGTGAGGCTCTTCGTATAGCGGTTTTTTCGTCTTGTGAAGCAAGCCCATTGACAGCTTAGTGGATTAGCGCTATTAGCGGTTTAGTGGCTTTTAGCGGATCAGCTGATAAGCGGCTTAGCGGCTTAGGAAAAGGGGGGGGAGGGGAAAAACCCCGCAGGAACTCACAAGACATTTCGTCTTGCGAAGCAAGCCCATAGGGAAATTTGTTTTGCGAAGCGCCTCCAAAACGGAAAACCCTTTCGTCTAGCGGGTTTTCCATCTTGCGAGGCATTCGTCTTGCGGGGCACCACTGTATGTCAGTATGAAGAGCCTTCTCTGTTCTGCAGTAGTGATACAATGTTTGGACTGTTTTCTTTCATTTGTTGTCATGAAGCCTTGCAAACAAGTTTTATCTCCTTGAATATACATGAATATAAATCTGTCTATATATAAAGACAGATATAAAAACTCCACAAAGGGTTTCTTTTCTTGCTAGAAATGTTTTTTAAAGCTGAAGAGGAGCATTTAAACTGAGTCTAAGAATATTGCCCAATCTTTGATTGAATATAAATATACCATTTAATATGCTTCTTTTAAACAGTGTGGTGCAATAGATACTCCATGGTCTAGCCCTTGGAAAGCTAGGTCCACATTTCTGCATAGCCATGGAGCATGTTAGGTGGTCTTGACGACTAACTTTACCCTAGTATTTACAGGCTTGTGAAGATAGAGAATTGTAAAATACTTTGTACACCTAAATAGAAATTGATATTAGTGGCTCTCATTTGGAACTTGAATTTGTGATATCTTTTGCAGAAACATGAGGTTCTGGACTATAATTTCAAAGAACCAGGGGACTCCTGCTTACACAGCAGTGAAGGAGAGACAGGAGACAAAGCAAGACCTTCCATGTACAGCGTTGGACAGCAAGTAGAACTACAAAGGCTGTTAAGGAAGCAGACACCTTTGCAGGAATCTGAAACGGGTATTGGTATTATTTCCTTCCACCTTGCTTTAATCTTGACATTGGTTTGTTTCTTTGTAAAATAACATTTTTATAGTAGCAACTGGATATAACTGGATATAAACAGCATTGTACAAATACTGTAATACTGACAGCTACCTGCTGTTGCCCTTCCCTCTATTTCAGGCATAGGCAACCTTCGGCCCTCCAGATGTTTTGGCCTACAACTCCCATGATCCCTAGCTATCAGGACCAGTGGTCAGGGATGATGGGAATAGTAGTCAAAAACATCTAGAGGGCCGAAGGTTGCCTATTCCTGCTCTTATTTCCTTCTCTGATGGCATCACGCAAATCCTAAGCATTACCTCTGATTTCCAGAGATGGGAGTATTCCATGCACAGACCAGGCTTTCAGACCAAAGATGTATTCCATGTTTCATAGGAACCATGATTCTTCTCCCTCAATCTGGCAATCTGCACAGAATTTTGCTTAACGGTTGCCATCAGTTTGATTTTAATTAATTTTTATAATGAAATGTTTTTAAAATGTTGGATTATTTTATTGTTGTTAGCCGCCCTGAGCCCAGCTTTGGCTGGAGAGGGCGGGATATAAATAAAAATTATTATTATTATTATTATTATTATTATTATTATTATTATTATTATCAAACCCTCTCACCCTCTGAGAGGATTTGACAGAAGTTGATAGGCTATCAAAATCTACAACAAGCGGACAAAGACATTTAGATAGCCTGACTCATTGTTTGTCTCTTTTCATCCCAGATTTCAGGGGGATTCTTGCACTTCCAAAGCCAAATTGTTTAAAGCCTGCATTTCTGTGGCCTATGACACTTGCCTAAACCACACAGCTTGAGAACACTCTCCTATAGTGTATGATAATTTCCCCCAACATTTCCAATGTTTGTGTGCATGCATGTTTTGAAATTTATTTTATCTATCACCATTTTAGTTATATACCATCTGCGGATTAATTTTAAACAATTCTGCTGAACAGCCTTATTTAAAAAGAACTAGCAGCGTCTTATGTGGTATTGCTTGATAATTCTAGGGGTGTGTGGAATCAGTGCAGCTTTGAAATCAGTAGTAAAATCACTACTATTCTGAAAGGTTTATTCAGCTATCTTGATTCAAAAGGGCACCTAAATGGTATCCAAGCGTAAATTGAAAAACTGCTCCTTAATCTCAGGAACCATCACGCAAAATTTGATTTGATGAGGTGTCCAAATGTGGAAACATAGGTCTCAAGTTACATGCTTGTACTGTAGAAGTGCATTGAGTAGCTACGTCAAAACACTTCTAATATTACTTCCTTTATCTTTTTACCAAATTCTAGTTTTACTGCCCTATCCCTTTTCTTTTCCTCCTTTCTTTCAGAAGTTTTCATCTCCTCAACTAAGGTACCTTTTATATCCTTTCCTTAGACAGGGAGGAATCTTTAAGTGACCAGGCTTAACTGAAAGATTGGTGAAGTGTTCTCTGTCTATTAGATACTTCATTCACCTCGGAACAGAAAGAACCTTCACAGTAAATGTCAAAAAATCATTGCCCTTCAACAAGGTCAGGAATGGGGAACCCATGTTCCTCCAGATGTTGTAGGATTCCAATTCTGATGGAACATGGCCAGCAGCCAGGGATGATGGAAGTTGCACTTCTACAACATCTGGAGGGCCATAAATTCCACATAGCAAGACTCCAAGAAGCTGGGAAGCATAGAATAAACGTGACTCTGGTTGGTCTATTAGCTGATTTCCTTCAACTAAGTAAGATATATAGGCACTAGAAACCTGTTGTAACCACACAGAGGTTCCAGAAAAATACAAGAAAACAGTAGTTTCTGGCCTCAAATACAATGGCTACCAATCCACGTTTTCTAGTTTTCTTAACTTTTTGTGTTGATTAACTGCAGATTTGAAATATAGGAAAAGAGATCCCTTGTCCCGAGAAGACATTTGTTGTGAGCACTGTCGCCAGCAGCTGGAAAGAAAGGAAAAAGAATGTCAGGATTTGAAAAAGAAACTTGATAAAGCTTGCAAGCACCTCCAGCTTGCAGTCAAAGCAAAGTCAGAGCAGTTCCAAGGTTTGTGTTCTTATTTGTCAAGGTAGAATTATTATTGGACTATACCAGTGATGGCCAAACTTGGCCCTCCAGATGTTTTGGGACTACAACTCCCATTATCCCTAGCTAACAGGACCAATGGTCAGGGATGATGGGAATTGTAGTCCGAAAACAGCTGGAGGGCCAAGTTTGGCCATCACTGGACTATACCATCTCCAGCCAACACTGGGTATAATAGGAGTTGCAATCCACTGGAGTCATTTTCATAGAAGTATACGTCCCCAGGTGGATGAGGTCCTTTCTCGGGTGCCACAATCCCAATCAAATAAGTTATAAGACTATGAAAGAGAAGACACAAGTTGATAATGTTACAGTGTCTTTTTAGGGTGAAGTGTTCAAATCTTCTTCCCTCGCATTCCCACTGCATTTTCCATCAGTATACTAATGGTTCTATTTGACATAAATTTGAAATGCCTGGGCTGCATGTTTCTATAGGGTTTCCGTAACTTTTTACTCAGTTCTATATAGAATTCTGGCAATGGTGCCAAATTAAGATAACAGGAAAATTCCACACTGATTCCTATTTAGATACCCAGTTAAATTAACAATGTGTAATATTTTTGTTCTGTACTTTTAGAAAATGAAAAAATTGTAGAGGCATTAATGGAAGAAAACTCCACAATGAAGGACAAACTTGAGGATTTGAAGTTGGCCAACGGTCCCCCAAGGTAGTTAAGAAAAAGAAGAGTGATTTATGGGTGCTTGAAACTTCATACTCAGTTTGTGTACTGTGTATTTTGTGTGCTTATAGATCATCGTCAGAGGGGAGTGTCTCAGCCCCTTGTTCCTGTGATGGAAAAGCCTTGGAAGAAATGCGTTTTCAGTATATTAAAGCAGTGGGCAAAATTAAGAGTAAGTGCTAAAGAAGTTCCTTGTAGTTCAGTAACTAGTTTCCCCCATCTGCATGCTTTACAACATAGTAACTGAGGCAAATTACCAGTAAGACTGAATGGCTGCATTGTGGGTCCCATAATCCCCTGTCTTTTCTGCACGATATGTCCTCTTACTATGTTTCATAAACATTGATCTTTTGTTTGTATTATTGAATATTCACTTCTGAAACTCCAGTTGTGTATCTCTGGAGCATAAATTCTTTATTTAATTTATACCATGCTGTTTATAGGTGACATGCTTCGTTACATACATGAAAGTAAAGAGAGAGCCGCAGAAATTATTAAAGCAGAAGTTTTAAGAGAACGTCAAGAGACAGCCCGGAAGATGCGCAAATATTACCTCATTTGTCTTCAGCAGCTTTTGATTGATGATGGAAAGCATGATGGGTGAGGTATTTCTAATTGTATTAGTTGAGAAGACAACATTTTTCATAGACTTGTGCTTGAGATCCAACACTGAGTGAGTCGGCTTGTGCTCATTTAGCAGGACATTCTCTTCCTTTCCTCTTGCCTGCACCCGCTTGGCCTCAGCCCCAACCCCAAGTTAGAGGTCTGCACAGCCTAACTTTATGGAAAGTACCTTATTTTTCCATGTATAGTACGCCCACCAGGTATAATATGACCCCTATTTTTTTGGACTGCAACAAAAATGGGGGGGGGGGAATTGCCCAAAGTTGTTGAGCTTCTTTGGGGGGAGATTGCCCAGAGTTGTTCAGCTGGGAGGGGGGAGCACCAATCGCTCTACAGCCTTGCCACAGCAACCAATCACACGCCCAATTGCCGTGGCCAATCTCCTGCTGGTAGCTGACGCCAATTGCCCTTCCCCCTCTGCTATCCGTGTATAAGACAACCTGCAATTTTTGCCTGTTAGTTCTAAGAAAACAATATTGTTTTATAGCTGGAAAAATACGGCATTTTTAATCTTGCTTATCAATAATGGTATTATCAGTGACAATACTCTCCAAGTATTGTCTGCGAAGCAGAAATAGGTTGCTCAAAGCACCTGTGGAATTTACCAAAGTTGCTATCTCACCTGCTCTGCATGAGAAATCCTCTACTTTCTGCTTTTCAGCTCATTGATTGAGAGAGGTAATAGCTGCTCTTCTAGCCTGCACTTGGACAGATCACATTTCATGAGCTCTGCTCTCATCTCTCAGAAATCCCATCCTGTCGTATAATTATTTTATACAATAATGAAGAATTATGCAGATATCCTTAAATCATTCAAACTTTAAAGCTACAAGGGAATCTTTTGAGTAGCCAAACCTTGGAGAAACCTTTCTGTGATATATATATATTGTCCACAGACAGCTTTCCAGGTCATGTGGCCAGCATGACGTACGTGTGTGTGTGTGTGTGTGTGTGTGTGTGTATAAGTGCTCACTCTCTTTATTGAAGTGCTCACTCTCTTTCTTTTTGTCGTAACTTCAGATGGCTGGAATGGCCCTTGTAATTTGCTCCTCTAAAACAGTTGTCAATCAGATTAGTCCAGAAAAGGGTGGAGTTTTAAGACCTCTTACTGGTTTTCCTGCAGGCCTGAGAAGAAAATAATATGTGCTGCTGGCAAACTTGCTACAATGGCGAAAATATTAGAAACACCTGTTCGTAATGCATCCCAGAGCAAAGTTACCCACTCAGGTACAGTAACATGAAGAATGCCTATCTCCTGGTTTTTTATACATGTCATTTGCTTATGTAATGAGAGGAGATGTTTGCTTGTGTGGCTTATAGTACCTTCAGTTGTGCCTTCCGTATATGTGAAGCACTTTAAACTCATTGAAGGAATTCTTTTTAAAATATATGTGTTTGTTGATTTTTTGAGGATACAGCTGTAAAAACTTAATAAGATATAGAACATCTTCAATGTTAAGAAATAAATATGGACCGATGGGTCAGAGTTTACATAAAATCAAATCAGATCAGAAGCCATTATTGGCAACAACAACAAAATCAGTTGATTGGGGAAGGGGATAGTCTGAGATGTGTCTAGGCCAAGCAAAAAGAGTCTGTCGGTGGAGGCAAATACCTCCCCTGCATAGGTGATGCACGAGTCGTTGGAGGTTTCTATAATACACTGTTGTTGGCTATAAAAAAACAATTCCTCCAAAACAATTACATGCTTGATTTTAATTTCTTTTTACTTTCCATTCCACCTTCTGTAGCCCAGTCACAAAATTCCAAGCTGCTCTCTGAGGTTGAGAAACCTCAAAGAAATTATATGCAACAAGCCTCGCCAACCCTAGTAGAAAACCAAGTTCATGTCAAAAAACCCAGTAACCCAGCTACCCAGAAACGTATACCTTGTAGCTTACGACAGCAGCTGGATGCTGAAACCCACTCAGTTGCAAATTCCCATACCCAAGTTGGTGGGAGAGCTTTTAAACAGCTGGATGATACATCACTTGGTGCTGTATCAGTGGTGGCATTCAATGAAGGCGAAGACGTAGACAGAGGTCAGTGTCATGCAGTCAGTGATGCTGCGTTCCAGAATCGTTCCTCGCGGATTTCTCAAGCAAAGCTCCAAAACATTCAGTCAACTAGCGGAACAGGAGATAGCTCTGACTCCAGAGCAGCTTGTGTAAGATTTAAAAACCTAGATGAAAGACCAGTTGTTACAGAACTTGGATGCACTCAGTCTTCTAGGCATCAGAAGTCAACTTCTCAGAAAACTCAAGTCTTTGACATTCAGGAAACTCCAGAACGGGATGAAGGATGTTCTTCTGATTGGAGCTTGGTCAGTGAGACTTTACACATGGATGTGTCTCTGTATCCTCTTCAGAAAGCACATTCCAGTGCACCAGGAGAATCCCACCCCAAAGAAGATAGTTCTGGTTTTTGTCTACAACCTGGTGGCCACAAAGACAAGACAGGTGTTACAAAGAGCCGAGACATGGGCTGCAATGAAGGCCATCTGGCTATGAATCCTAGCTGTGTACCATCTTTGAATGTGAGCAAATTAAGCCCTGCCGATCCCTATCTGAGTGGTGCAATGTGTTCAACAGCTGGGAAAAGCTATAGCCTTCTGAATTCAAGGAAACAGAAGCAAGATGTTTTGGCTTTTCAACAAGATAGTGGCTTTGACAGCCCACAAATCAACTTTGATTAAGCATCATGGACTCTCAGGACAGTCTCACAAAAGAGATACTTAAAAATATTTAAATGAAAGCTGTGGAGGAAGCCTGTTGTGACAGTCTTGTGAGTGTTTTTTTCCAATTCTTAACTTTCCCTTTTCGACTGTTACATGAACAGACCGATCATAAATATTTATGCAGGTTTGGGATATGTCTTAGCTATCTGTCTTAGACTGTGTATAGTGTGTGTGTGTGTTGCGTTTTGCATATGAAATTATCTATTTTTATACCTCAAGATTAGTGTGCAGTACAGTGCAAACTTTTTTAATTTATATGGCAATAAAACTGACACTTTGTGATCCGTATGCACAATTGTCATAGAACTTTCTTCAAAGTTGGGAGTACCTTTCATTTATTTAGTACATTCATCACCCTTTTCTCCAGAGAACTGGCAGACATAGAGTTCCAGGGCAGTCTTCCAGCTGGCCAGTAGCCAGACCCAAACCCACTTAGCTTCAGCAAAGTTAACTATGTTATGCACCTTCAGACCATGCCTTGTATGTGTGAAATGCCAGGACATGGAATCTTAAACATTTCCTTTCTAATATGGAATGTAAAAAACAACTGGCATTAGCAAACTCCAATACCTAGAGTGCTATTGGGTTTCTACTTCCAGAAACAGCACTGCTATGATGTACATGGAGGAAACTTTCTCAGGAAGCAGATCCTGGCCATCAATTAAGCGTTGAGGAGATACCCAAAGTTCTCGTGATGAGATTTCATTTACGGTATACCTAAGGTCCAGTTTATGTGTCCGTGTTTTTGTCACAAAATGCCCAGCAGTCAGCACCAAGCTGCTTTATCATATAAACAACAGTGTGCTTAATGAGAAGGCAATGTGTTTAGTTAGCTGGTTTGCACAGAACATTAAACCATTGGGGGTTTTCTTTTAAAAAAAAAAAACTGGTTTAATGTGACTATGAGTGTGGTGGCGCACAATATACAGTGTTTGCTTTGCTCCTTCCCTACTCCTACTTATGCCATACCAGTGGGAAACAAGGCAAAAACAAATGGTATGCTAAGGGAAAAACCTGGGCTTATTGCTTGGAGAGAAATGAACCACAAGCCCAAGTTCAAACATTACGATAAGCTTGTTTCCCAGTGACTCAGCAGAAGCAGGGGAAGAGGACAGCATTAACTACATGCAACAGCACACTGCTAATTTGTGCTAAACCATAGTTCATTTTAAATCTGTTATATTGCCAGGTGCTAAGTGCCTCTAGCAGGACGCGTGTGGCGCTTGGGTTAAACCACAGAGCCTAGGACTTGCCGATCAGAAGGTCGGCGGTTTGAATCCCTGCGACGGGGTAAGCTCTCGTTGCTTGGTCCCAGCTCCTGCCAACCTAGAAGTTCGAAAGCACATCAAAGGGCAAGTAGATAAATAGGTACCGCTCCGGCGGGAAGGTAAACGGCGTTTCCATGCGCTGCTCTGGTTCGCCAGAAGCGGCTTAGTCATGCTGGTCACATGACCCGGAAGCTGTACGCTGGCTCCCTCGGCCAATAAAGCGAGATGAGCGCCGCAACCCCAGAGTTGGCCACGACTGGACTTAATGGTCAGGGGTCCCTTTACTTTTAAGTGCCTCTAGCATCATATCAAAAACCTTTTCAATGGGACTTTTTCTTCCAGGTGTTTTTCACAGAACAGTAATTTTTGTGTTTCATCTCACAAAATGCCACTTTTCCAGGTACTGGCTTTCTAAACTTCCAGCATGAAATAAGTGGCATAGAAACCTATTTTTTTATGTGCCTTTAAGCAAATTTGATCACTCAGAGTTGATTCCCTCCCACCCAGTGTTGCAGTGAGGACTACCATTGAAGTTTGTGGTGTCAAGTGTGTAGCTAAGGATCCAGAAATTATGGTGTATCTGAGCTTTGCTCCTGCAATGCAGAGGAGGAAGGGCCAATGAACTAGTCTGTGTCAGTTGTTGACATTTCTGTATAACTATAATGGAAAAGAATCTGCAATAACCCTTATCAAATTCCTAAGCAGCAGAATGGTTTCTTGAACAGAAGTTGACACACAACCAGTCTTAAGGAGGAAACTATATTAAAAAGATCTAAACCAGTTTCCAGGTTCCATGGTACAGATGTACCTGTAGAAATTAGTCGCATCCGGTTATTAGAGGTATATGTTTGATTTCTCCAGTAAGAGGAAAGATGCTCACAGCAATGCTGCCATTATTCAATCAATGTTTCTTTTTTATATTAAAAAACCCCAACTGCAGTTCACCTTCAATCGTTTGGTGCTACTAAAGCCACTAACTGGTGTAAATACAGTTTGTTCAGTTAAACTAAAATGTGTTACGTTTTTAAAAAATGTTCATTGTTTAATGGCACTCTGCTCCCACCTAGTGGATTCCTGTGTGTATTCTTTGAAACATAATTCCTGAAAACGTTTGAGCAGTACAAGTAAGTGATGGCACGTAACCAATTTCAAGATTTGAATGCTGCAGGAAAAGGAAATAATCTGGGGTACCATCCATCACATCACATGTGTCTGCAACTCCATCTGACTTTTCCTCAGCCTCTTTGCTGTTGTGAGAGAAAAGGTATGTATTTAAGGACTCTGTATATAGGAAGCATTTGCCTACAAAATAACCCCCCATGCCCTTTCTATCAGGTACATTACAGAACATGGCATGCCTCCAAGCAATTTGCCACTCCTTTTTTATATCTGTTTTTAAAGAAAATCTGTATCCTGCCTTTCCATGATAAACAGTTCTCAATGCAGCTTCCTGTATTAATAAAAACAATTCAGTGTAGAACAATACATTAAAAACCGTAAAAATGCAACAGAGTCAGACACTCAAACTTAGATCTTCAGTTAGGAGCTAACCTCAATAAAGCTTGCCCTAACAGTAGAAAATAGAAAGGGGAGTTTGGCAACTAGGGTGTGACCACAGAGGAGGTCCTCATGCATCTTAGCTAGTTTTGGAACAGTCATTATTGAGTCTGAGAAGGGCCTCGCCATCAGATACTAGGGAGAAGGCACAAATGGTATGGGAGGAGGTAGTTCTTTATATCATTTAGGCCTTTTATAGGTAATCACAACACTTTGAAACCCTCCCAGAAAGGTACTGGCATTCCAGAACCACCATGGGAACATAAATTTATGTGGTGCAAGATATAAAGTTTGTAACATGCAAGATTCCCAGCAGAAAGTGGCCACTCTCCCATCTCACCCTTGTGCATTCCTACTTGTGTTTCTGTAAATTGTATGGCCTTTCCTCCAGCTTGTTTCCATTCCCCATGGCTCCCTATGCAAAAGTATTGTCCTTTAGCTGCAGCTTCCATTTCTGTGGAGGAAGCCACCATTATTGGATGCTGTTGGAAGGACTTTGCTGTAACCCACAACCTTCTGATGATGTCTTCAACTGAACTCCTTCCTTACTGTTGTCCTTATAGCCAAGAAAGCCTTCCTTTTAGCTGTTGCCCTTGCCCAATTGATATGGTGCTCCCACAGTAGTCTGGGTCATGTGATTCCTCTGGCAATGGTTTCTCTCTTGCATGATGCTCTAGGCACACTGTCAAGGAATTGATGTTGGCTGAAGCCTTTAAAACCCCACTCAGCAACTACTTTAGTAATTTAGAGAAGATGGATGACCTAGCAAGTGCCATCATCAATACTGCCACTCCTGTTATGGGCTGGCAACCAAATCAGAGGGGCCTGATTTGGTTTTGGGTCCTACAGTTGCTGATTCTTACTTGGCATGGATTTAGAGCAGTGTGGGAGCTACTAGAGTTGAGGGTACATTTAAAGGAGCCTTAAGATGAGAACTAGCATATATCAACACATATGCACAATCGAATACTGCTAATGCTGTTTGTTTACTTCGTTGAGTCTAAAATCTATCAACTTTAGGTTTCCTTTTTCATAGCTTTACTCTTGAGAATCAAGAATTGGTGCAAAGAGCCTTGTGTAAAGAGATCACCGCGTAAAACTGCTATACATGTGGCAGCATAAAAGCTGTTTTCTCTGGTGTACCTTTTGTGCAGGAAAGTCAGTCTGCGGAGTGAAGCATTAGATGCGTCTAGCGGTTATAGCTAATCAGGTGTATTGTTCGCATTCTGGGCATGAATTCTTTACCACCCAGTTAGTGGAATCTGTGGCCATGCTCCACAAACATTTTGCTAGTTCACCTGAAGAAAAATGGCTGGAAGTGGGGCAGGGCTGCAGAGAGAAAGAGGCAGGTGAGCGAAGGGGTAAACAGCACCCCCAACCTGAGAGAGGGTGTGTCAGAAGGAAGATGAAATAATATTGATTTATATAGATTAGTAATTTTGTATTAATGTAACTTATGTATATGTAACTATTTTTGGTAATACAGTGGTACCTCGGGTTAAGTACTTAATTTGTTCCGGAGGTTCGTTCTTAACCTGAAACTGTTCTTAACCTGAAGCACCACTTGAGCTAATGGGGCCTCCTGCTGCTGCCGCACCACCGGAGCACGATTTCTGTTCTCATCCTGAAGCAAAGTTCTTAACCTGAAGCACTATTTCTGGGTTAGCAGAGTCTGTAACCTGAAGCGTATGTAACCTGAAGCGTATGTAACCTGAGGTACCACTGTATTTTGTTTAAGTTGTGTGTTGTTCAGTTTTTTTGTACGCTGCTTAGAGTTATTTTAATATTAAGCACTATAGAAATTAAATAATCAATAATCCATTTCTCCCACAAATGTGCCTTTCTCCATCACCACTTTGCCTGACTCTTCGCTGTTGAACATGTAGGATGGTAAAGTTTTTCTCAGAGTGGATTTGTTGAAACTAATGAGCATGACTTAAGTTTAGTCCATTATTTTCAGAGGAGCTCCTCCAGAACTTAGCTGGACACCAGCTGCAGTTCCTCCCTCAACTTCTGTTTGTTTTAAAAATAAAATGTGTTTCTAGTCCCTCACGTGTTATGTAATAAGGAGATTAAATGTATGCATAGTTAATTGATAAAAGTTTTAAGGTGGCTGTCTTCTAGCTAGATCTTCTCTTCTTAGCTTTAATTCTTCTAGTTGTGATTGAGTGTTTTTCTCCCATGTTGAGAAGCTGCAGCCGCTGGCCATTTGCCACCTTTTCTGTTATTGCTTGGTTCTTTTCATGAACCACATAGAAGTTGAGTGGGAGTAGAGCAGGTGCTCTGGTTTGCTGCAGCCTCATGAGGAACACAAAGTAAATCTGCTCGTCTAAGCTACAGAAGACTTAACACTTATTTAGAAGTGTGTGTGTAAGACTGCAGTCTTAGAGCGTTTAGCAGTAATTGGAAGTCTCAGTGGGTAAGAGGGGCCCTCTCTCAGCCCCACATTCAGAGATGGGTAACCTGTAGCCGTCCAGATGTTTTTGGACTCCCAACTCCCAGAATCTTTTACCATTGACCATACTGGTAAGGGCTGATGGGAATTAGAGTCCAGTAGTCAAGAATCATGGAAGTTGAAGTCCAGGAATCTGGAGGGCTGCAGGTTCCTCATCTCTGCCTTAATTGGTCATATTCAAGGCCCTTTCTCTTCCTTCCCCCACAGAATACCTTTAACATAAAAATCCAGCATGGAGGTGGTAGGGTAGAAAACCTGATTAGGTTTACCTCTGAGTACATTTGGACCAATATTGTGGCAGGGTATGTTTCCCATTGCATATTTCAAGTGCTGGTTGCTGTAATCCCCTTCCATGCCAAATTATAATGTTTAGTCATTTAGTCATGTCCGACTCTTCGTGACCCCATGGACCAGACCACGCCAGGCACTTCTGTCTTCCACTGCCTCCCGCAGTTTGGTCAAACTCATGCTGATAGCTTCGAGAACACTGTCCAACCATCTCGTCCTCTGTCGTCCCCTTCTCCTTGTGCTCTCAATCTTTCCCAACATCAGGGTCTTTTCCAGGGAGTCTTCTCTTCTCATGAGGTGGCCAAAGTATTGGAGCCTCAGCTTCAGGATCTGTCCTTCCAGTGAGCACTCAGGGCTCCTTAAGAATGGATAGCTTTGATCTTCTTGCAGTCCATGGGACTCTCAAGAGTCTCCTCCAAGCACCATAATTCAAAAGCATCAATTCTTTGGCGATCAGCCTTCTTTATGGTCCAGCTCTTCTATACATCACTACTGGGAAAACCATACTTGGTTTGGAAGGCACATAAAATGGAATGTGACCCTTCATATTGGAGGTGATAACATTTGAAAGTGGTGTGCACCATGGAGAGTCTCTGCTCCAGAACCGCTTTTTAGTGTTGTAACAATGAAAAAAAATCTCCATGTGATCAGTCCACACCGGGTTGCAAATGAAGGTTTACATCAACTATTGCCACTGCAAAAAATGCCACCTTGGACACATGTGGAGTTTGGGGGGTGTCTATAGCCTATGAAGTGGTCTTCCACAGGAACGTGTTTTGAAACGATATGTGTTGACAAAAATTGTTTGTCAGCTCTATTACACATGACCTATAGAATTGGAGCAGTACAACTCACAAAAAAATGTTCACGTACATGGAATGGAGTGGACGTGAACAAGTTCTGTTCCCAGAGCGAGGTGGGTCCATTGTAATTCCTATCCTCCGAGACCATGGATATTACTTAAGCTGCATCAGTAGGACACTCCCTTTGAACTGAAACATCTCATTAGCAGGGGACTGATTGGGGCAGAGGAGAGAGACAGCAACGCCTATTCCCACAACTGACATGTTTTAAGGAATGCGAGCTTTGATTCTGCAGCTGCCGCTCCTCCAATCATCAAGGGGTTTTGCAAGAATGAAACCGAAGGAACTCCCGAGTTCATAGCTCCAACTTGGCTGACCCACATTTTATTTGTACATCCATTGGGGGGGAAAGAAGAATTCCAGATTGCTCAGTGCACCAACCCAGCAACAAGCAATTTATCCCAAGGTACGGCACAAACTTAACTGTCTTGCTCTGAAAGATATGGGCACTGTAATTTGTGTATGCCAGTGCAAATTTTAAATGGTTGACTTGGAATACAGACATTACTTTTATGTATGACTATGCGGTGGTAATTGAGGAAAGGAAATCTGAACTATCTAGATTATTCAAAATGATCAGATTTTGAACTCGGAGAAATCAAAATTGGTGGGGGTAATTGCTTGTCTTTCCGGAAAATGTCACTCACAGCAAAAGCAATGAGTCTTAAGGAACGTAAAAAAATTCTAGTCTTTTTGAGTTGCCTCAATTTTCACTTTTGCCGCCACATGACTGCTTCTGTGAAAATTAGTAACAGCAAATACGCAGTGGAAGCAGACTAAAAATCTTTTACATAATAGAGGAAGTACGGTACATGCTCCTTGTCTAGAAGTCTCCAGTATAAATGGGCTTATTGGGATTAGCTTTGTGGGATAGCAGATTTTTGGATTTAATGTGGGGTGACCTAGCTTCAAATTCCTGATCTTATTAAGCTGAGGGCCCGTACCACACAGGATGAAGAAGATCCAGGGCTGGCTGTACTGACTTTTTGTTTTAACTTCTGAAAATCACTGCAGAGTGCTCAGAATTTGACTGGAGCCCTCAGAATTTGACTGGTTACAAGCTCCAGAGTTCCCTGGGAAGATGGGCTGATTGATAACCCACTCTGGAAACCGACGCTCTAAAGGGAAATGGGGGTCTCCTAACAACCGCCAGCACCCTTAAGATACTAGAGTTCTCTGAATTATTTGAGGAAGCCACAGAGATTTAAAGTGGTATGATACAGCTTTATGTGTATAGTGTAGATGGAGCCTTTTCCTTCACAAAAGGATTAGATAACAATAGCTTGTCTTAGTCATGAACTCATAACAGTGGCTAAGATTAGTATAGACTTGAGCTTTGAACTGTCTTCATTTTAGACTTTTATTGAAACATGGTTGAGATATGCATACACATGCACCCCCACAGGCTGCCATAAGGCTGTTTTGGGACTACAACTCTCATCATCCCTAGCTAACTGGACCAGTGGTCAGGGATGATGGGAATTGTAGTCCCCAAACAGCTGGAGGGCCAAGTTTGGCCATGCCTGCATTAGGGAATAAATATCTGTACTAGCTTGAGGTTCACATCTCTTTTCATGTACCTTCTGCAGGAGGTGCCTTCTGTTTTAAACTTGAAACGCTTGCCAAAAACATTCCTATGCTACCAAGCTTAGACAGGCAGTTAAGAAAACACAGTTCCATAATAGCTTATGGTTTCTTATTTTAATTTTTAAGTGGTTTTATTGAATACAGATGTTGTAAACCACTTGAAGTTTTTTAATGATATAGTGGTATTACAATTTTTTTATAAATAAATATTAAAAAACCAGCAAAAACATTTGCACATTATGAAGCTATCTATCATTTTATATCACAAGTTAAAACTGTAGCAACACACACAGCAAATCAAATCAAATCAAATCCAGTACGGCTACCAGCTGTGATAAATGTCTCCACTTAGAAGGCTTGTTGAGAGAGGAAGGTCTTCAGCAGGTGCTGGAAAGACAATAGATTTAACAGAGACTCTGGAGAGCCACTGCTTGCCAGATTACAGGAGAGTACTGTGATGGGAGGATGGATGATCCGGCCTGATAGAAGACCACATCCTATTTAGGCATTGCCATCATGACCTGCTGTGTCTGATGACCGCCCACGTGGCAGGTAAGGTCTCATGTGGAAATTCTTCCTTTAAAATCTTGGACAGAGAGACAATGTCAATACAGTTTCTCCCATGCTAACCCCTGTAATGAGCTAGAGTTCAGGTGCATTACATAGCAGGTAAAGAATGAGGTGAACTGCCAGCTGGAGGAGGGACAGGTCTAAAGCAGATTTATAGTATCGCTGGGCTGAAACCAAGCTTGGCTTGTATTCTCCCTGCTGTTGAGACATTGCTGCCTTGTTATTACACTTTCCTCCTCGGATGTTATGTGCATATTGTCTTTAATATTGCTCTCTGCTTTGAGAACAGAGGTGAAAATCTGATTATGAGAAGCTGCCTTATGCTGAGCCATACCAACTCAGTATTATCTATATACAGACTGATGTGAGTCTTTCCCAGCCCTAATTGGAGAGGCCGGGCAGTGAACCTGTGACTTTCTGCAGGCAAACCAGATCTTCTGCCACTGAGCTACAGCCCATGTATATCCTCAGATACAGGAATAAACCAGCCAAACTGTTAGCCCTTCTTTTTAGTCCAATTCCATCTTTTCCATTAGTTACCTTGGTTGCTGGGTAGCCTGTTATCTCTATTTAAATGTGTGTGTTTTTTTTTAAATTTCCGGTATGTATAAATATAAAGGTAACAGGTAAAGGGGCCTCTGACCGTTAGGTCCAGTCGTGACCGACTCTGGGGACCGAGCAACGGGAGCTCACCCTGTCGCAGGGATTCGAACTGCCAACCTTCTGATCGGCAAGTCCTAGGCTCTGTGGTTTAACCCACAGCGCCACCCGTGTCCCTGGATGTATAAATATATATATATAAGGACTAGCCTTGAGAAGCTGCTTTTTAAAAATAAATCACCTCACAAAAACAACAACAACCCTTTATTCCATGGCTATCGCAACTATCATAAATCCTCTTTGACAGAAAAGATTTTCTGAGTTTGTCTTTTTGTTTGATATAATCTTGGGTGATGGTGGTTTTTTAAATGGTGAAAAGAATTCAGGCTGCAATCCTATACCCACTTTACCCAGGAATAAGCCCTGACTTACTTCTGAGCAGTCAAGCTTTGAACTGTAGATACCAAATGATGGCTGCACAATAGCTTAAAACAATGAAAGTTTAATATTCCCTTTCAGCGTATAAACTGATGACCCTTCTTTTTATTTTATTTTTTAAATGTACAAAAGAAATTTATGAGGTGTTGCATAGTTCACCATATTAATTGATGGGCGGTCTACACGTCTGCCGCATTATCTCATATATTGTAATCCACATTGCTGCAGCAATGAGGTAAGGAACCAGCTAAATACATAATCACAATTGTCCCACTAGACATAAAAAAAAGTCATGCGATTCTAATTAAGGTTGGATAACTCTTCAGCAGCTGAAGGAAGGTTCTGGCACAGATTTGAGAAGGGTTAGCCTACATTAATAGAAGTCTCCTTTAAGTACACCACACAAACACACCCTAAGTGCGCAGTGGTGTGCACATTTACTTGGGAGTGTGTCTCATTGAACACAAGCGTGTGTCCTGCCCCCAGGCAGATTTCCCAACAATTCTACTTAAACTCTCCATTGTGCCCATTTGAATGTTTCCACTATGTTTTTCTATGTAGTGCTCTTCTGCAATTCCAATCCACTTAATTAAGGTTTCCACTGAACAACTTCCCGGCAATTTACCAAGTGGTACGCTCAGGGCAGGACTTTGTAGCCAGCCTTGCTGACTCAAAGCCGGATGTGTGGACTCGAATTTAGAAGCAATGTGTTGTATCCCATGTAGGGCTAAGTTAAAAGTCATTTAACAGTATGCTTGCTCCGCAGGCGAAATGGTTTGTGCCAGGAGAATGTTGTTGTGCGAGGGAATGCATAAGCAGATTTATGTATTTGTTTATAAAAAATATTTATGTACCGCTCTTCATAAAAAACACACGATAAAAGCAATTTACAGTGGTTATACGTAAGGCAATGAAACCATACAAAAAGTTTAAAAGTCTGAAATCAGCTGACTATTAGGGGAAGTTGAAACAGAAGACATCTGCTGAATCTCTATTCCACAAAAGTAGGCTGATCCACACTGAAGGTGTGGTTCCTTGTTGCTGCCAAATAAGCCTTGCCAACTCAGCAAATGGCCAATGACCTCCTGCATGGTGTAGTGTGGTGTAGTAGTTAAGAGCGGTAGTCTTGTAATCTGGTGAACTGGGTTTGCGTCTCCATTCCTCCACATGCAGCTGCTGGGTGACCTTGGGCTAGTCACACTTATCTGAAGTCTCTCAGCCCCACTCACCTCACAGAGTGCTTGTTGAGGAGGAGGAAGGGAAAGGAGAATGTTAACCGCTTTGAGACTCCTCAGGGTAGTGATAAAGCGGGATATCAAATCCAAACTCTTCTTCTTCTTCTCCTGCAGGTGATCTCAGTCATCAAGTGGAAACACAAGGGTTCAGGTGGTCCCTAAGGTACCGTGGACACTTGTAAATTAATACAAGGACCTTGAACCTGGCTTGATAGTAGATGGGCAGCCAATGCAGATGTTTTAACAATGGAGTCACATGTTGTCAGACAGGTGCCCCCATCAACTGTCTCGCTGCAGCATTCTGCACCAGTTGGAGCTTCTGGGCCAGGCTCAAGGGCAACCCTGCTTAGAGCACATTCCAGTACAATCCAGTCTCGAGTTTGCTGGTAACTTTGCTGAACCCTTGTGCCTGGTGGGCAGAACATGTTGGATACAGCCCGTTGTGTTTGAGTTGATATGGGTGATATGCAAGTTGTATCTTAAAGGTAAAGGTGAAGGTACCCCTGACCATTAGGTCCAGTCGCGGACGACTCTGGGGTTGTGCGCTCATCTTGCGCTATAGGCCGAGAGAGCTGGTGTTTGTCTGCAGACAGCTTCTGGGTCATGTGGCCAGCATGACTAAGCCACTTCTGGTGAACCAGAGCAGCACACGGAAACACCATTTACCTTCCCACCAGAGCGGTACCTATTTATCTACTTGCACTTGATGTGCTTTCGAACTGCTAGGTGGGCAGGAGCTGGGACTGAACAACAGGAGCTCACCCCCGTCGCGGGGATTCAAACTGCCGACCTTCTGATCAGCAAGCCCTAGGCTCTGTGGTTTAGACCACAGCACCACCCGTGTCTGCTATGTGAATATGGCGTATTCATGCATCCAGCCTGCCACATGATGGTGCAATCATCAGGGGCCGATCGTACACCTTCAATCTCCTCTCAGCTTCAGGAAGAATCCTGTAGTGTGCAATGTGTTTGTTTTAAGATATATTATTAATGCATACCCGTTCCTTTTCCGCTGACAGGTATTTTATTTGTTTGTTTGCTTTTTTGTTATAAACAAACACTTGTCCGGTAAGTGGATGTTTTCCCTCTACTGAAACCTGCAGAAATTTGTAATGCGTGCTTGACTCAAAGGGCTGAAAGGAGTTTTCTACAAACATAAAAATCCATTCATCTCCTTGACAAACTTGTTTATCAAAATAACATGAATGGAATGTCTGCCTCCGCAAGGGTAAACATAATGTACTGCATCGCATTTGTTCTGTGGGTTAAAAGCAAAACGTCCTGTGTGTGCAAAGGAGAAACTCTCCTTGTATCTACATGACTGCTCTGCGGGACGTGTAATTTATTCATAAGTTGAAATGTGGAGTTGAGGGGAGGGAGGAGAGAGAAGAGGCTCTGTCAGTTGGCAAGCTGCAGAAGTCCCTCTCAAAGTTGTCCAGTCCTTCCCACCAGTGATGGCTGGTGCCCATTGGTACTTGGTAGGGTGGAAGGCAGTGAGACCAGACAAGAGTGGAGCCAGAGCTAATGGCAGGCATCTAATACTTGTTGTTTTGTTGTTGTTGTTGTTGTTTAGTCGTTTAGTCGTGTCCGACTCTTCGTGACCCCATGGACCAGAGCACGCCAGGCACTCCTGTCTTCCACTGCCTCCCGCAGTTTGGTCAAACTCATGCTGGTAGCTTCGAGAACACTGTCCAACCATCTCGTCCTCTGTCGATCTAATACTAGCATTGCTCTTATCATGCTCCCTTCTAAGAAGGCAGGCAGGTAGGGGCTGGCTTGAGGGCAGGCTTAAATTAGTGGTCCACGACCCCCTGGACCTAAACTGCCAACTTCCACTATTACCCAGCCTTTTCTAAATGGATTAGGGAGGAATCCAAGTTGCCCAAGAAAAACCATTCTTCCAGATGTTTTGCTTCTTGAGGCCACTGGGTAACTTAGATTGCGCAATGCAAATGCTTTCTGTCATTCTGACAGATGTATTAAGGAGTTGCTGTTTTGATTCTTCCAGCATTCCCTCAAGTGTTCCCCTCTGCATTCACTACATTCCCTCTCTGCTCTCCAGTAACCAGATGTACTGTATGTATGATTGCCAACTTAGGGTATGCCGTCCACAAAAGCTTACCATAACGAAAGTGCTGGTCTTTAAGGTGCCACAAAATTTTGGCTTGTATCCAGCTAATTATTACTCAGCATAAACCCGTTGAAGCAAATATACCTAAAGTCCATTAATTTCAGTGGGTCTATTCTGAGTAGGCCTAACTTTGGCTACAACTGTACGTCTCACACAGTTTTAAATCCGATTAGAACAGAAAGTTGGCCAAAAGAAATATAAGTAAGTACCAAAGGAGTGATCTTGTGGGACAGGTAGTTATATATAATATAATCTAAAGAAGTTTTATTAAATAGCAAGACTAGTTCTTGATTCCCAAGGGTAAAGGTATTAATGAAACACGAAACCTAAAACTGATCTCACAGAAAAAGTGGATGTTGGCCACCAGGGTCAACTAAATAAATAAGCACCAGTAGTAGCTGTGCAAATTGAAATTAATTGAAGCTGACCCACCGAAATGAATGGGCCTTAAGTTAGTCATGTTCATGAACTTTAGCAGGCCTACTTTGTGTACAACTAATATTGAATGCATCCCATAGTTTTGTTCAGTCTTAGCTGTTGGTGTCCTCCTACTCAAGTGATTTTCTTAACCATCCATGGGGAATATTTGGCCTTCCAGAAGTTGCTGAATGGTAGCTCTCACCATCTCTGGCCATTGGCCATGCTGGCTGGGGCTCATGGGAGTTGTAGTTAAGCAACATCTGGTGGTCCAAAAGGTCCCCCACCCCGTTCTTCGCTGTCAGCTTCCATCTAGGGCAGGCACGGCCAAACTTGACCCTCCAGATGTTTTGGGACTACAACTCCCATCATCCCTAGCTAACAGGGCCAGTGGTCAGGGATGATGGGAATTGTAGTCCCAAAACATCTGGAGGGCCAAGTTTGGCCATGCCTGATCTAGGGGATAGGAAAGCCTATGACCCATGTAGGTGTTGCTGGGTTCTAATTCCCATCATGGTCAATGGGCAGAGATGATAGGAGTTGTTCACTCATTCATTTCAGAACACTGTACAATAATACTATATATTATATTCATATTTGTTATTATATTCATAGCTGATTTTACATAGAATTGTGGTTCAGGTATCATAAGATCCTTCCATCTAACTAAGGATGCTAAGTGTTGGCCCCTCCCTATGTGCTATCATGCTTGTGCAACTTGCTAATCTGAATATAGTCCACTACAATGTCCTTTGCATGCTAACAGGTGCTTGACAACCTCACTTGTTTTTGCACTGCCCTCCAAGCTGGAAGAGCAACAGCAGAACATGAGGTTTAGGAAGCCCCGCTGGTTCAGTGCCAGACGTGGCTGGTGGGCTGTGTGTTCAACTTGGTGGGTCACAAATCATGTAGGCCTTTGCTGTATATATTTCGCCTACTTAGGGCAGGGCATCTTGGCAACGGATAGTGTGTGGGAAGTGTTGCTTCTTGTCTATAAAATTGAGCAGCAAACTTTGGAATGTCAGTTTTGCAACACAAGGACCTTTAAAAAACCTGAACTGACTCTAGACATTTACCATATAATACAGGACCTTTTGAGAGTTTTCAGTATTTTGAAATGCAACGAATTGCGTACAAGCCGAACAGCAAATATTAAGGCTTACATCTGCAAGTGAGGTTTTGCAGTCTGTCTTTGGGCTTGGCGAGAGCCTCTCAAATCCCAGAACAAAGACTCTAGCTATGATTCAGGTTTGGCTCTGGGGCTTGTGAAGATGTGGCACAGAAATTAGGTGCACATCTGGTGCTATTAAATGCATGGCAGAATTCTTAGTCCTACATTTGCTCTCCACCAAAAAGCATGGAGCAGAAGCAGACACTCTCAAGACCAGCTCTTGTTTATGGGGAAAGGGCTGTAGATCCATGGGGCAGTACAACTGTGTTACATGCAAAAGATTGTGTCTCCTTCATCTCCAGGTAGGGAGGTCAAGTCCCCTGCCTGAAACCATTGGAAGACACTTTCTGTCATTGCAGACCATGCTGAGTGAGATAGATGAATGGACTGACTCAATATAAGAGATAGATGAATGGGCTGACTCAATATAAGGCTCAGTATGTTCCTAAATGATGCATCAGCTGAGAACTCCATTTTGACCCCCAATATTTTAAAATATTTAATTGGTTTTTTTGTAAATTACTTTGAGGTTTTCTACGATCAAGTGATATATTAACTGCTAGACAGACACAGAAACTCAGCCCATGCACACAAATTTTTCAAAAGCCTGTCCCATCATGGGAGAGCATGATTTTTGAAAAGAAGTTGGAACTTCACATTGCAGGGACTTGCTTATGATCACACTGCTGGTCATTGGAAAGATCATAGGATCTTTCTGCCTAATCCTTCTGTTTCCACAGCATCTAGTTTCCGATTTTTCAGATCCAGGACCTACCTCAACGTAAAACTTAACACAGGGGGATTTTTTCTTAATTTTTCTACCTTACCTCCAGTAGTGCTACCATTGTGACCCACATTAGATCAGACTGTGACATTGGGAAATAAAAACCATCCCTACTCCTATCGACTTATTCTTCTTTACAATTGCAGATAGGTAGCCGTGTTGGTCTGCCATAGTCAAAACAAAATAAAAAAATTCCTTCCAGTAGCACCTTAAAGACCAACTAAGTTAGTTCTTGGTATGAGCTTTCGTGTGCATGCACACTTCTTCAGATACCAGATACTTCAGGTCTTCTTTACAAGTTCACTCTCCACTCATGCTACATTTTTACTACCTTCACAACTATGAGAAGTTCCATAGTTCCACTAAGAGTGTCCGAAAGTCTTTTTGGTGGTGGCTCCACTAGTAGCTGCCTGGTTGGCATTGACCTGTGTCAGGGCCTTTTCAGTGGCAGTTCCCTGACTGTGGGATGCCCTTCCTAGTGAGATGTGCCTGTCTCCTTCCTTGTTAACTTTCAGGAGGAATTTTAAGACATTCCTGTTTACCCAGGCATTTGATGGATGAAATATCTGTTCCTGGCAAGCCTAAGAGAACAACCTCGGCCCAGTATGCCTGAAGGAGCGTCTCCACTCCCGCTGTTCAGCCCAGACACTGAGGTCCAGCTCCGACGGCCTTTTGGCGGTTCCCTCACTGCAAGAAGTGAGGTTACAGGGAACCAGGAAGAGGGCCTTCTTGGTAGTGGCGCCTGCCCTGTGGAACGCCCTCTCATCAGACGTCAAGGAAATAAACAACTACCTTACTTTTAGAAGGCATCTGTAGGCTGCCCTGTTTAGGGAAGTTTTTAACGTTAGATGTTTTACCGTGTTTTTAAAATTCTGTTGGAAGCCGCCCAGAGTGGCTGGGGAAGCCCAGCCACATAGGCAGGGTATGTATGTATGTATGTATGAATGTATGAATGAATGAATAAATAAATAATATATTATTATTATTATTTATTTACTTATATGTGTATGTAAATACAATCATGCACCTCCAGAAGGTTGCGCAGAATGGAACATGATACTTGGGGCAAAAAGGGTTCCCTGCCCCAATTTACAATCTATGGGGTTGACTGTAGGACAATTTTATGCAAAACTCACCACCCTTTGCTGAAAAGCCAAGATGATACCATTTCAAATACTGGAAGAATGTAACAATATCTTCCCTCATGCTTCCAAGAAATTGTTGGCTCTGATCTCTTGGGCGCCTCCTGGTCCCATGGGGAAGGTGGCCTTGTTCACAAGACTGAGCTAATTGCAGTCTGTTGAAAGATTGATCTCATGGGACCGAGTTCAATACATGCCTAGGCCCCCAAATCAGGGTGGGAACCCATGAACTGTGTTGTGCAGTAAATATTTATGGAAAATTGAAGTCTGTTATGCAAGTGAGATAATTGGGACTGACCAAGGGTTTCGAATATCCAAAAGTTAAACCTCCATGGGGGCCCATTGTTCAAATACATATGGAATAAAACCAGTACTTTGTAAGCTCCCTGGGGCAGGGACTTGAATTTCGCTTATGTTAATAGGTAAAGCGCCGTGTACAATTATGGTGCTACGGGCAGGATCCAAGTTAAAACATTTTAAATTCCCGTTGATTTAAATGGGACAGCTATTTATTTATTTAAATAAATATATATAAACCACACTTTTTAAGAATGTCAGACATCAGTAAACGCTGGTTGGTGAAGCATCTCTGGTTTGAAAATTCTGCCTGAATAATAGGAGTTTTTACAAGATGCCCGAAAATGAGCAGGGATGACTCCTGACGAACTTCTATTGGCACGGAGTTCCGCAGGACAGGGTCACAAGGCAGTAAAAGCTCGGGCCCTGGTAAAAGGCTAGCTGAACTTCAGGGTCATGTGGGGCCACTAAAAATCACCCACAAGAAGACCCCAGCAACCGAGGTGGAACATGAGGGATCAGGCTGCGCTTAAGGTTTATGCTGTTTATGCTGTAAACCGCTTTGAGATTTTTATTAAAAATATTGTGGTATAGAAGTTTTATTTATTTATTTATTTTAAAAAGGTACTATGGGTCAAAGTTGTTTAGGTCACTGGTCTTCAGCTGGTGGGGTGGACAACCCACTAGTGAGTTGCAGCCTGATCCAAGGTGGGTCACAATAGACATGCAAATATATGGTAAAAGGTTAAGAAATGGGTCCCCAAATACATGGGTTCTGAATCTGCAAAGGTTGAAGATACCTGCTTTAGGTGACTTAATTATGTACCTAATTAAAATATTAAATCTCTACATTAAAAGGTAAAGGGACCCCTGACCATTAGGTCCAGTTGTGACTGACTCTGGGGTTGCAGCGCTCATCTCGCTTTATTGGCCATTGGAGCCGGTGTTTTTCTGCAGACAGCTTCTGGGTCATGTGGCCAGCATGACTAAGCCGCTTCTGGCGAACCAGAGCAGCACACGGAAACGCCGTTTACCTTCCCGCCAGAGCGGTACCTATTTATCTACTTGCACTTTGACGTGCTTTTGAACTGCTAGGTTGGCAGGAGCTGGGACCGAACAATGGGAGCTCACGCCGTCATGGGGATTCAAACCGCCAACCTTCTGATTGGCAAGCCCTAGGCTCTGTGGTTTAACCCACAGCATTAGTGGGACTTAAATGTGGCTGCATTGGGCTGGATTCGCATTCTACAAAGAAGTTCAGAGTATGTTCATACATGTTTAATGTGCAACCACCACATTGCCAGTGCTTTAGTTTTAACCCATGTTCGTGTGGAGGTTATCATTAATGCAACTGCATCTCTTCTTTCTTTTTTTGGGGGGGGGGCAGTTGAAGCATCCCCCTGCTTTGCCCTCTAACAGGCCTCACCACAATTGAAATCCACAAACTGCTTCAAATTCAGCTTTGGCTTGTTCCTACAGTGACGATGTCATCATAAGAGCGAACAGGGACAAATTCAAAATGCGGAAGACCTGTTAAATGGTTAATTTCACCTGAGAAATGGCGGTGCATGTTCTTACTACTTGCAGTCATAATAACTGTTGGTCAAGAATCATATGGGCAGCAGGAGGCAGATACCGTATTTTTTGCTCTATGAGACTCACTTTTTCCCTCCTAAAAAGTAAGGGGAAATGTGTGTGCGTCTTATGGAGCGAATGCAGGCTGCGCAGCTATCCCAGAAGCCAGAACAGCAAGAGGGATTGCTGCTTTCACTGTGCAGCGATCCCTCTTGCTGTTCTGGCTTCTGAGATTCAGAATATTTTTTTTCTTGTTTTCCTCCTCCAAAAACTAGGTGGTCTGGTCTTGTGGTCTGGTGCGTCTTATAGGGTGAAAAATACAGTAGATGCCATCAATAACGGGCAAAAGATTCCTGCATTGCAGGGGGTTGGAGTCTCGTGGTCCCTTCCAACTCTTCCATTCTATGATTCTCTCCATATTGGTAAGCCAAGGACACATACCAGCCAGGCAAAAGTACTCCATAGGGGTGGGGAGGTTGTGCAGCGTGCATGAGAGAGTCCTGAGGGGCTAGATACGAGGCCTGGAAAACTGCATTTGGCCTGCAGTCTGGAGGTTCCCCACCCCTGGCTTAGCTATTTGTTGACTTACTGATTTTGGAATTTAAAAATTGAAATAAATAAAGCCCAGTAGTCGCTCAGCAATTTCTCCACCATTAGGCTAAATGCACAGGACCCTTGCGAGGCAGAGAGAAGCAAAGGTGAACATGGTGGTTTTATATTGGCAGCGCTAACAAATAATTTTAAGCGGCACCCTATGTTAAAAAGTCAAATTGGCCAGTACTGCCTAGCGCATGGGTAGGCAAACTAAGGCCCAGGGGCTGGATCCAGCCCAATCGCCTTCTATATCCAGTCTGCGGACGGTCCAAGAATCAGAGCATTTTTACATGAGTAGAATGTGTCCTTTTATTTAAAATGCATCTCTGGGTTATTTGTGGGGCATAGGAATTCGTTCATTCCCCCCCCCCCAATAGTCCGGCCCTCCACAAGGTCTGATGGACAGTGGACCGGTCCCCTGCTGAAAAAGTTTGCTGACCCCTGACCCCTGGCCTAGCATTTGGAAGGCACTGGTGGTGACCTGGAGACCCTCCTTCACTTTCCTCCAGTCTTTCCAGGGGGACGCATTTAGTAACATTAAGTAACTGGAAGCTGCAGTTAGTGCAGAATGCTGCAGCACAATTACTGACGGGTGAAGCGTTGTCACCCTGTAACCCCTGTGCTCAGAGAGATCTGTACTGGCTGCCGATTTGCTACTGCGTCAGGTTCAAGGTGTTGTTACTGTTAGTTGTTGTTTAGTCGTTTAGTCGTGTCCGACTCTTTGTGACCCCCTGGACCAGAGCACGCCAGGCACTCCTGTCTTCCACTGCCTCCTGCAGTTTGGTCAAACTCAGGCTGGTAGCTTCGAGAACACTGTCCAACCATCTTGTCCTCTGTCGTCCCCTTCTCCTTGTGCCCTCCATCTTTCCCAACATCAGGGTCTTTTCCAGGGAGTCTTCTCTTCTCATGAGGTGGCCAAATACAGTAAATCCATTAGCAACTCGGGACCAGTTTACCTATGAGATTGCCTCATCCCTTTTCATTCAGCAGAACTAGCACTGTAAGAACTTGATCTATTAGTGTGGCACCACCAACACTTCGAAGCTCTCTGCCTATTGAAATCAGGCACACACCTTCACTGTACTCTTTGCAGCATATTTTTATTTAGACAAGACAGGTGCTTAGAAAGCTGGTGCCAGTTTTAATTTCCTTTCAGTCTATTCCTCTTTTAACTTTCTGAAAGATTTAAATTATTGTTAATTTTTTCTTATTGATAATTTTATTGTTTTATATTTTCTTATAAACCACTTTTTTTGTTTTTACATCCAAGCAGTGTATGCCTTTTAAATAAACAAACACAGTAGCTTAAAGAATGAAGGCATATGCCTAAAGCTCGCTTGGTGACTGGTCATGACTTGGCCCAACCTACCTCACAGGGTTGTTGTAAAGATACAGTTGAGGGGACAGAAGGAGCCATGTATGTCACACAAGTATACTGATATACAGGGTTGATTTTGTGGTGGTGGTCGCTGTTGATATTGTGTTGTATCCAATGTAGCAGTAAGCTCAACTCGCTAGTTTTGTGGGCAAAATATTTTGCGCTGGCAGAACACTGTGTACAGTGGTACCTTGGGTTACATACGCTTCAGGTTACAGACGCTTCAGGTTACAGTCTCCACTAACCCAGAAATAATACCTCGGGTGAAGAACTTTGCTTCAGGATGAGAACAGAAATTGTGCTCCGGCGGCGTGGCAGCAGCAGGAGGCCCCATTAGCTAAAGTGGTGCTTCAGGTTAAGAATAGTTTCAGGTTAAGAACGGACCTCCGGAACGAATTAAGTATTTAACCCAAGGTACCACTGTAAAAGCAGCTTGCTGGCAACTCTGTTGTGCAGTAGAGTGTGTAATCTGTTGCACTATGAGTCTCCACTACTGCAATTGTTGCATCGGATTGCTCTGTTATGCAACATTAAAATCCACACGTCTGCTAGCACAACAGCCCTTATACTGGTAGACAGAGAATACTGGATACACACCAAGATCACTATTTCTAATTGTCTTGATTCCCCCCTCTCCCCCAATTGCTATACTTATTGTTCGTTTCCTATATTGCTATATCATTTTTGGAGGGAAAGTGGGATGTAAATAAACAGACAAAGAATATAGTTGTAGTGAACAACTCTCCTGCCCACCACTTGCCAGGGTTTAAAAGTCTTTGAAAAGTCTACCCTTTTCGCACTTTGCCTGCCAAAGAAGTGACAGAGGACTTTTAATCATTTGGGTTAAACTAAGGTTACCAGATTTTTTTCAAAGAATCTGGGGACACTTTTTTTTTTAAGAGAGAAAAAAAAGTTGTTTAAAAAGTTATTTAAAAAGAAATATTAAGAAGTAATATCTTCTCTTCTGTGGTCTCCTTCTGTCCTCCTGCCTCTGGACCCTGGCCCACTCTCTTGGAGTGCTAGCTGCCGTGGAGTAGGCTCGGGTCGGGCCTGGGCTCGGCCACGTGTCCTTGCCCTCCCGGTGCTCTCCTACCTCTCTTCCGCAGCGGTGGCAGCAGTGCGGCAAGGTTGGGCACCGCTCCCTTCTTTTTTCTCCTTCCTCTTTCTCTCTCTTCCTTCTCCTTCTCCTCTCCTCCCTGAGTCGGCTCCAGGGTTTTCCTGGTCCTGGAGCGCCGCTGGGCAGTCAGCTGGGTGGCCGGGTGCTCTTGTACCCAGCTCAATTTGGGTTGCAGGTGTGTGTGTGTCAGCGGCATCCCCGGTTCCGCTTCAGCAGTGGTGGCAGCAGCGGCAGTCTCAGCAGCCTGGAGCCAGCCTGGTAGCACAGTTGGCTCTGGCTGGTTACAGGAGCTGCTCGCTGCCATGGCGCCCACCATTTTGCCTCACCAGAAGTCCCCATATGATGTGTCTTGTGCCGTTGAACCAATCATGCAACATTCATTCTCTACTAATAAATCTACAATACTTAAAATATAAATGCGGGGACATTAAATGAAATCCGGGGACATTCCGGGGACAGATTTCTGAATGCAGCGACTGTCCCTGGGAAAGGGGACGTCTGCTAACCATAGGTTAAACTACTGTAGACATGAACTCTTGTGTTCTCTGTCCTGACACTACATTTGAAGCAGTGTAGTGCCACACTGTACAGTCACAGCTTCTCCCCCTCAAAGAATTCTGGGAGCTGTAGTTTGATAAAGGTGCTGATAGCTGTTAGGGGAAGACCCTTGTCCCACTTACAGAGCTACAATTCCCAGAGTTCTTGGGGAAAGAGGGATGGACTGCTAAACTAGTCTGAGAATGGTAGCTGGGGGGGGGGGGAGATGTTGTTTAGTCATTTAGTTGTGTCCGACTCTTCGTGACCCCATAGACCAGAGCACGCCAGGCACTCCTGTCTTCCACTGCCTCCCACAGTCAATAGGGGAATGGGGTCATTTGGGGAATGGGGTGTCCTAACGCCTCTCAGCATGGGTGGTGCTGTGGTCTAAACCACAGAGTCTAGGGCTTGCCGATCAGAAGGTCGGCGGTTCGAATCCCCGCGACGGGGTGAGCTCCAGTTGCTCTGTCCCAGCTCCTGCCAACCCAGCAGTTCCAAAGCATGTCAAAGTCAAGTAGATAAATAGGTACCGCTCCGGCGGAAAGGTGAACGGTGTTTCTGTGCTCTGCTCTGGTTTGCCAGAAGCGGCTTAGTCATGCTGGCCACATGACCCAGAAAAACTGTCTGCGCACAACCGTTGGCTCCCTCTGCATTAGCTGTCAACTTTCAGGTTTGAAAATAAGGGATCAGTAGCCTCGAAAATAAGGAATCAGCAGCCTCATCTGTCCCGGGGACAGTCCACGGGATATCTAACAATCCAGGATAGCAGTGGGAAACGACGCTGGAATAGGGGAATTTCCTGCAAAAAAAGGGAAGGTTGACAGCTATGCCCTCTGCCAGTAAAGCGAGATGAGCGCCGCAATCCCAGAGACGTCCTCGACTGGACCTAATGGTCAGGGGTCCCTTTCGCTTTTTAACGCCTAATGAACTACACTTCCCAGCATTCTTTGTGGGGGAAGCCTTGGCTGTGTTAAAGTGGCATAATGATACTGCTTTAAATGTATAGTGCAGATGAGGCGTTATATAAGCCAGGAATCGCCAATTATCTACCCTTCAGGTTCCTTCAGCCCGTCAGTGGAGGCGGTGAAGAGTTTGGGTTGGAACCTGCTGCTATGGCTTCCCTGCGGTCAGGCGGGCACAAGCTCTTGGCACCAGGGTGCCCTTCGCTTCGTGGGTCAGCCTTTCGGGATCACAGGAAAGGTTAATCTGCCGTCTAGACGACTTTGCCAAGCCCTTGGGTGCCCGTCCTTGCCCACGCCGCCCTGAAGGAGCGCAAGGCGGCAGTGCCAAGCCGGAGGTCGGGCGGGGGGGGGGGGGAGAGCGGCGCTTGCGCCAACATCCTCCCCTTTCTCTCTCTCTCTCCCCCCCCCCTCGCGCCGCTTTGGTTTGCGCTGCGTTCTGCTAAAAGGCGCGCAAAAGAAACCGAAGCAAAAAAAAGTTGTGAGGCGAGAGGAACGCGAGGAGACGCGTCGCGCGCGCGAAGAGGGAACTCGCGTCTCTCTCTCTCTCCCTGTGTGTTTTTTCCAACCGGGTTTTGTTTTGGCTAAATTTCCCCCCACTTCCCTCTCGCGAGAAAGGAAAGAGGGAGGGGGGCTGTAAAGACGCCGCGCAGACGATACTTGAAGAGGTGCGGGGGGGGGGGGGAGAGAAGAAAAAAAAGAGGGGAGGGGAAAAGGAGGAGGAGGCGAAGGAGGCGAAGGCAGACGGAGGAGAGCAAGGAAGGAAGAAGGAGACGGCAGGCGGCACAAGCAGTGCTGGATGCAGCGGCCACGGCTGGCAGAGCAGCCCTCCTCGCACTACCTCGGCCGGCAGCAGCCGCCGCCTCAGCAGGAGCCTCTCCCGTGGGCGCAGGTCCTTCAAACCTTCGAGGCTTTCTCTTTGAAATAAAACGGGGGTGGGAAGCGGGGAGCTTGGAAGCGCATTCCTCAGAGGTGTCCCCCAAGTGACAGGCGCCTCCTGGAAGACGCTGGCTGCCTGAGGAGAAATTTTGGCGCGGGGAGGCTCTTCGCTCCGAGGGCAGATGCTCCGGCGAGGCGAGCTCGACTGAAGAGAAGGGCGCACGGCTCGGCGTTACCCCGGGGGAGCGGGGAGGCGGCGGGAGGCGGCATGCACGGCCAGAGAGGGGCAACCGGGAAAAGGGTGGCGGTGAACGCGCGGTTGTGGGAGCGAGCCTGTTGCCGGTGGCGCCGGGGCGATGCTGTCGCCTCTTTCCCCCATCTAATAACGGTTCCTTTTTCTCCCTCCCTCTTTCCTAAGCTAGCCAGTGGAGAGTCTCTGCTGAAGCCGAGCTGCCCCGGGAGCGGAGGAGGCAGGCAGGCAGGCGAGCCCCCTTGCAGCGGCGCGGGCGCGATCCGAGTGCAAGGAGGGTGGGTGGAAAGCTTGGAGGACGAGGAGAGGAGCCGCCGGCGTCGTCGCCACCACCACCACCACCGGCAAGATGCGGCCGGCCGGGCTGCTGCTGCTGAGGTTCACGCTGGGATTTATTGTGCTGCTGGTCGCCTGCTCTTCCCCTCCGGGCGGAGGGGCTGCCGAAGGCAGTGTGGAAACGGACGTGGTCGCCGCCGCCGCCGCGAAGGAAACCAACAGCCGAGCCAGCCGGTCCAAGAGGAGAGGGCAGGCGGGAGGCGCCGCGGGGCACGATGCGCTCAAAGGGTAATTGCCTGGAATGACGCGCGGGACGGGTGCCCGGCCGGTGCGCGGGGAGGGAGGGGAAGGGGACGGGGGAAGAAGTTGCCTGATACCCAGGTCAGATTGTTTGCCAACCTAGCCCGGTACGGTCTGCTCTGGCTGGCAGCTACTCTCCAGAGGTCTTTCCCCACCATCAGCTCACCGATCTTCTTAAAACTGCGTTTGAATCTGGGGCTTTCTTCTGCATGCGGCTCCTCAGCTAGGATGCTAGACTGCTCCGGGTTCACTCCTTGCCTTGCATTAGAACACATGCTTTGCATCCAGAAGGGTTTGATTCCAGGCAGCTTTACCACAAAGGATGTTAGCCATGGTGGGAAAGACCTTTGGCAGAGTTCTTCTGCGCTAGATGGTCAGATTCTCATGCAATGCAAAAGTGAGCTTGGCAGCACTCTTCCTCTTCTTCTTCCTCTTCCTCTTCTTCTTCTTCTTCTTCCTCCTCCTCCTCCTCCTCCTCCTCTTCTTCTATTTTTTTCTGACATGAGCTGACATGGGCTAGAGCAGGGGTGACTGCTGTACTACAGCTGCCATCTTCCTTGACCGTTGGCCATGCAAACTGAAACCGGTGGAAGCTGGACTTCCTTGTTAGAATGAAGCCATTGGATGTGACAGGTTTCTGTTGGTTTTCCTGAGCTGAACCCTGGAAATACAACTTAGCAAGAACTTTTTCCCTGGGCAGGTACAGGTTCTTGCTTTCTCTGTTCCACTGTTGTGTTGTAGAGTTGTCCCTACGTTCTGGTAATTAAGGAACTGTAGCTCAGGGATGTGCTTTGCAGGCAGAAGGGAACCATGTTCAACCCCTGGAACGTCCACTTCAAAAGGATCAGGTAGCCGGCAACATGAGAGGTGACAATTGCCAAAAAATATTGGGCTACATAGCCTGACCTGGTATAATAGAGTTTCCTGTGTTGATTAGGGAATGGGCTTTATTCACAAGGACTGTGAAGGCTGGGGGATTGCTGGAGAAAAGAGATCCTGGTGTACCTTTTGGGTGGATAGTGTGGGGAGAGGTTGACTGGTATCTGGCCCACCTGGTGTGTTGCTTTGCTTGCTTTTGAAATCCGTAGAGAACTCTTGGTTTAAAGCAGGAGTTTAGCTCCCCACAACATTAACTCATTTTTCCACTCTTGCCTATGGACATACACAGCCTAATTCAGATACCTGCTTTGCCAGCAAATATATTTGAGGGGGGAACAGGGTATGTATGTGTGAATGCTTAATGCACTGGTGCAGTGGCATTATAAATTGCACTGTTGGCTAAATTGGGGGCATGATAGCTCAAATAGATGGTTTTGCCTAAGTAACTCCCTCCATACCTACCAACAAGCTACTCGGTGACCAAACTATGGCTCTTTTATCTCAGCACAGCATGGCACCTTGGCCAAGTTTAGCTTTGTATGTTGCCTCAACCTGGAATCATGGTTAATCTCTCTCCTAAACCACAAGCCAAGAACTACAAGGACTACATCTTTGGCTTAGCTGCCAAATTGCACTGAGCTAAAAGAGCTGGGGAAGAGCAAAGTGGCTGTAGTCGCCTCCCTGGAAGCCAATGCTTTTGTGCTAAACCACGGTTTAGCTTGGCATTATGTGCGAACGCTGCTTCTAGATGGGACAGGAGCAGGGCAGCTTGACACAAATGTTTAGTGCAGATGTATTGGTTGTGTGGGATACGTTGTATCCTTTCAGTGGCTCTAAGCTTGTCAGTTCCGCAGTCATTTTAATATGCTCCTCACCTGCATATGAGTGGCCTCGTGCAAACCTTCCTCCATCCAGGTGGATTGTGCCCTTGCATTGGGAATTAATCTGGATTGTGCCCTTGCATTGTGGAAACCTACTGGCAAGAGTGCCAGGAGTGGCTCCAGAGTATTTTTGCACCTGCCAACCTCACTCTCTCCCTTCCCCCTCTACCTCCTGGTACGCTGTAGTGATGCAACCAACCTAGAGGTCAGGTGAGTCTCAGTGCCCCACTATGGTGGGTGTTCTTTTATCCCTTCTTTCTCCTTCAGAATGTGCCTGGGCTCACTTGCTAGAGTCAGCTATGGCTAAGTGTTCCGCCAGCAGCCTTGGCATCTCATTCTGTTAATTGCCCTCTTGCTTATCTTGCTTAAACTCTACAGTTGCAATCCTATGCAAACTCGCTGGGATTGCGATAAGGCCCCATTAAACTCAGAGTGACTTATGTATGAATGGACACATGCTGTAAATGGCTTGCATGTGGAACATCTAGATTGGTGGCAGTTGGTGGATGCATCCACAGTATTCTGTGTTTGGAGGCAAGAGAGGAAGGGGTTGACTTCCTTTATTTGCAATGCCAGAACAGGAAAGTATGATCTTGCAGAGCCTCAGTGGTGCTAATTGTTTGTTTGTTTGTTTTGCAAATTTGACAAGCTAACTCAAAGTAGAGATGGCTTTTTGAAGAGGGGAGGAATGTGTGTGTGTGTGTGTGTGTGTGTGTGAGAGAGAGAGAGAGAGAGAGAGGGAGAGAATGTTCAGTGTGTGTTTTCATGTAGAATTTCTAAAGAATACAGTCTTGACTAGCCTTGTGACCTCATAAGACTTTCCAGTTTGATCAGAATTGTGAATTTTGGATTTTTCTGTTGCTGAGAAAGCTGCGATGTGGTGTGAGCATATACAAAGTTAGAGTGCATGGAAATCAATTAGTGTTGCCTTCTGAAGGTTGCTTGCTATCTTCTGGATAACACTTTTGCTGATCTCCTATAAAAATGGTTTGGGGATCATTTTAGCACAGGACTGGGGAACTGTAGAAATCATAGAACTGTAGAGTTGCAAGGGACCCCACAGATCATCTAGTCCAGTGATGGCCAAACTTGGCCCTCCAGCTGCTTTGGGACTACAACTCCCATCATCCCTAGCTAACAGGACCAGTGGTCAGGGATGATGGGAATTGTAGTCCCAAAACAGCTGGAGGGCCAAGTTTGTCCATCACAGATCTAGTCCAACCCCCTGCAATGCAGGGATATGCAGCTGTCCCATAGAGGGATCAAACCTTGGCGTTATCAGCATCATGCTCTAACCCAGTGTTTCCCAACCTTGGGCCTCCAGCTGTTTTTGGACTACAACTCCCATCATCCCTAGCTAGCAAGACCAGTGGTCAGGGATGATGGGAATTGTAGTTCAAAAAAACAGCTGGAGGCCCAAGGTTGGGAAACACTGCAGTCTAACCAACTGAGTTATGCAGGCTCCTGTGACCCTGGATTGCAATTCCCATCATCCCTGTGCATTGACTGTGAAGGGCAGAGCTGGTGGAAGTCCAACATCTGAAGGGCCACAGGTTCCCCCACTCCTGCTTCATTTTACTCCTTTTCATAGTAGTCATACCTCGGGTTACAGACGCTTGAGGTTGCGTTTTTTTGGGTTACAGACCCGCCGAAACCCAGAAGTACCGGAATGGGTTACTTCCGGGTTTCAGCAGTCGCACATGTGCAGAAGCTCTAAACCGCGCTTTGCGCATGTGCAGAAGCACAGAATCGCAACCCGCACATGTGCAGACGCGCCACTGCGGGTTGCGAATGCTGCGGGTTGAGAACGTGCATCCCGCATGGATCTCATTCGCAACCCAAGCGTCCACTGTATATAAGCCTATGATGACTGCAGGAATTGCATTCTTCCAGTGTTTTGTGCTCATCTTTTGGTTTTGCCTTACCAAACTGTTTTGCAGTGTTACACGGCTGCACAGGCTAATATTTGGTATGTCTGTGATGTGATGTTTCACATGAGTCCCTGGGCTGCCTTCCCAGTGCCATTCCTTTTGACTCCAAAGTTGTCAAAACTCTGGCAAGAGGAGGCCACCTTAAGTGAATGTGAAAAATGGTTTAAGCCTCCTTTAAGCATTACCAAGAGGAAACAAAGCCAGGAAGGTTATATTCTTTAGTTGTTTACTTTGCAAAGAGGCAATTGCTAAATATCCTATGGTCCTTGGTTGAAGTAAGCTTTGCAGGGATGCTTGAATTAATTTAAATCTGCCTTTCGCACACTAATTTTAATGGAGCTTGACAGGATTATAGGTAATGGGTTTGATATTATAGGTAATAGGTTCAATTACAACGTAATTTTAGGTTTCTCTGTCTCTTCTTTTTGCTCCTTTTCTGTTCCTTTGTGTATATCCTGTATTATTTTGTGGGTTTCTTTTAGATCAGTTTAAGAATACTTGCATTGATTAAGCAAGGAAATAGAACCAGTATGACGTAGTTGTTGGAGTGTTGAGTGGACATAAAAAGGGGGTGTCTGGACCAGCCAGTCAGAACTTCCTGTTTCCTCCTGGGCTGGGACAGACTTCCTCTGCATGTGACCAGAGGTGGGCGTGACCTCACCTGGGCAGGTAACAAAACAGCACAGGGGAGGCAGCCATATCTCTTTCTGACTCCATTCCTTGAAGAAGCAACATCTTCTTAGCCTGAGATGCTCTCTTGGCTTCCAGCAGCAAGTCTTATTGGCACATGGTCCTGGTGAAGGGTTAACATAGGAATGGCAAAGCACTTTACCCCCCAAAAACCCCAGAGTCCTTTTTGTTGGGGATAATTCAGATGGAAATTACCAGGTTTCAGAAAAGGTTAGTTATGGCATGCCACTACTGCGGCCTGTGTTTTGTTAGCCCCAAAATGAAAAATGAGCGAGGTCCCAACTAAAGAAGAATGGCAACTTAAACTGATGGAATATGCACAGCTTGTGGATCTAACATATAGAATAAGAGAACAAGAAGAACATATGTTTAAAGAAGACTGGAAAATGTTTATTGAATATATGGGGGGAAATAGTGTACACTTGAAAATGTTGGCAGCATTAAGATAAATTCAGCAGTGTAAATAAGTTTTGATGGATGTAATAATGGAATACTGAATGGCTTGGTTTATATAAAATATGCAGGGATTTTTGTTATGCAAAAGGAACCATGGAAGGAGAAGAAGGGAAATCATTGATATTTTAAGGTTGGTTAAATGAACGTTCTAAATTGTAAAACAGAAAATTATACACACACACACACACACACACACACACACATATGATAGGGATGGTGAACCCTGTGGCCCAACAGATGTTGCCTGACTACAACTCGCCTCATCCCTGACCATTTGACAGACTACCCAGGGCTGATGTGGGCTGCAGTGTTGCAGATTCCATATCCTTGGTCTAGTTGCCTTAGAAAGGACCATAGAGTTGGAAGCGACCCTTGGAATCATCTAGTCCTACTCCCTGCAGTGCAGGAATATGAAACTGTCTCTTACGGGGATCGAACCTGCAACCTTGGTGTTATCAGCACCATGCTCTAGCCAGCTGAGCTATCCAAGCTATGCCATTGCTGGTTGCTTGTCTCTGGAGATCCTGGGATTGAGTGGCCTCATGGAAGCAGTGTCAGGACGCACTCTGTGCCTCTTAATTTCATGGTCTAGGTGGACACTAGAGATAATGTTGAGGACAAGCAACAGGCTTGACTCCCAGGTCTATTGTAACCTCCTGTCCCCCTTTAAGGCTTGTCTGTTGTTAGTCCTCCCAGAGAAGATGAGGCTGTGTTTGGGCACGTTCATTGGCAGGTTAGAATTGAGAACATAAAATGAACCAATGGCCCATCTAGTCCTCTTCTCATAGTGGCTGACCAGATACCTGCCTGTGGGAAGCCTCTTAGCACAACTGCCCACCTGCAGTTTACAGCAACAGGTATTCAGGGGCATAATGTCTCTGACAGTGAGGCAGAACGTAGCCATTGTTAACTGACTGTGTTTTCTGGATTAGACAATGAGCTGTATTCAGTGCCAATCCTACTCTGAGTAAACCCATTTAAATTAATGAAGCTAAGATAGCCATTACTACTTTTTAACTGGGCTTGGAATACTAACTTTGAAATACATTTCAACTTAGTAACCTCCTTGGCGGGAGCTACTTAACAGTATTAGATGATATCATTAAAATTTCCACAATCTTAACAGAAGCCCTAAATACTTACTAGAGATTATCTTATCTGACTGAACAAAGCTGGAGGTAATTTGTAATGATTTTAGTTGAAACTGACTGCCCAGTTATATTTAATAATATTTTGGGATTGCTTTATTCTACTTCAGCTGTCTTTTAAAGTAGAAGCAACTGTTTAATCAACGTTAAAAAAAAGTTAATGGAAAAGCAAAATGGATAAAATCAACCAGTAAAGGTACACATTGTAAGGTAAAACTACAGATTAAAATCCACATCAACCTTTGTATGTCTTGAGTAAAAGGTAAAGGTACCCCTGACCATTAGCTCCAGTCGTGCACAACTCTGGGGTTGCGGGGCTCATCTCACTCTATAGGCCGAGGGAGCCGGTGTTTGTCCACAGACAGCTTCCAGGTCATGTGGCTAGCATGACTAAGCCGCTTCTGGCGAACTAGAGCAGTGAACGGAAACGCCATTTACCTTCCCACTGGAGTGGTACCTATATATCTACTTGCACTTTGATGTGCTTTCGAACTGCTAGGTGGGCAGGAGCAGGGACCGAGCAAAGGGAGCTCACCCTGTTGCGGGGATTTGAACTGTCGACCTTCTGATCAGCAAGCCCAAGGCTCTGTGGTTTAGACCACAGCATCACCCGTGTCCCTATGGCTTGAGTAGGGTTGCTCAAATGGAAAAGTTTTTATTGGATGCTGGAAAGAATGCAGAGAATACATCTGGCTATTGACCATTCGGCGGGTGTGCGGGTGTGGAGAGATCCAGAATGTAGAAGCTGGCTACACTAAATACTGGGTCCTTATGAGTGCAGAGAGAACGTTATGTGGTGCTTTTAGAAATGCCAGTTCTGCCAACCAAAATGGTCGAGTGGTCAAATATGGGGTGCGGTGATCCTTTAAGTAAAGTAGTCCCAAGCTGTTAAGGGCTTTATATACTAATTCTAACACTTTGAATTTGACCTGCTAACAAATTGGCAGCCCGTGTAAACTCTGAATAGGGATTTGGTGTGCTTGACTCCTGTCAACAACTGTGCTGCTGCAGCATTCTGCTCAAACACCACTTTCTTGACCAAATACAAGGGAAACCCCACATAGAGCTTGTTGCCATAATCCAATATTGAAACCGGCGAGAAATATCACGAATGAACAATATTAGCAGTTACAGATACAGTGAGGATGTGTTGCATAAATCAAGGTTAAAACAAGATGAGAAAGCACAGGGTTCAATTTGGCCAAACCCATCATATCTAAGGCCCTACACTTTTCAAAGGGCTGTGGGGAGGGCAGTTTTGAGAGTGCGCTTAATCTCCCCTCCCCACTGAAATCAGTGGGTCTTTAAAAAATGTTTTGACTTTGTATCCTCCTCAGATTTTGCAAGAAATGCATACAGCTCCCCCCACCTCCCAGTCCATTCTTCTCCAAAGTACAAATATATTCTGAGACCTAAGAATTACAGTATAAATCATTAGCAGATGCGGGTAGACTTTTGTTTTCATGTAACTGTAGTTAGGATAGAAAGAGCAGCGGGTGGATTGGGGGGGGGAGTAGACTCCATCTGTTTTTAGAACGTTTTCTGACTTGACTCTCAAACATATGAACAGAAAGAGCTTCTTGAAACATTTCAGAAGAATAAAAGAGTTTAAATCTCACGATTGTTGTTAGTGCTGTTTTTAAAAAAACTGTGTCAAATTTGGTCAGGTTTTTTAAACCACCTTGCTATGTGTAGTGCAGAATTACTGAACTGGTGTTCATTTGAATGTTGAGATCTCATGAGCCAGCATTTAAAGCCCTGCTTTGAAGCAGGTTCTTCTAGATGGTATGGGCTAAAAAACCATCCTGATACAGGGTTTAGCTTTGTATGCAGGAGTGCCAGCTTGGCCCTGCAGCCGTGGGTCAGCATGCATGGCCTTTGCACCAAAATTTGTGGGTGCCCGCCCAGCCCCTTCATGGGGAATTTTGTGGGTGCCCAGGGCCCCAGGGGGTTGGCACCTATGTGTGAAAGGAAGATGGGGAGGAGATATGTGAGTACAGTGGTACCTCTGGTTACGTACTTAATTCATTCCACAGGTCTGTTCTTAACCTGAAACTGTTCTTAACCTGAAGCACCATTTTAGCTAATGGGGCCTCCTGCTGCCGCCACACCGCCACTGCACAATTTCTGTTCTCATCCTGAAGCAAAGTTCTTAACCCGAGGTAATATTTCTGGGTTAGCGGAGTCTGTAACCTGAAACGTATGTGTCAGAGCTGCCTCTAGGTCCCAGCTCACAGAGGACCAACGCTCGGTTGATGTAATGTACAAAAGTCTTTATTGAAGTTTAGTTTCCATTTCAAACCCCAGAGCGTGCAGCCCTACGTCTTGGCCCTAGACCGGCGAAGTCCCCTCTGAGTCACTACCCCTTCCGCACCAGTTTAAGATCCTAGCCTGGCTCCACCTCCTGTGCTGTTCCTTCCTCCTCTGGGTCCTTCTGCCCCCTGGGGTTTCCTCCCTCCTGGACTCTTCTGACGCTGACCCCCCTGAGTCTTGCCCTTCCTTCCGGCGGGCTTTAGGACCTGGCTCCCTATCCGGGCTACCTGCTGTGCCGCTCGCCTGTACATTTGAACTTGGCGCGCGCGCCCAGCCAGTGACTTTCCTCTCGACCGTTTCCCCGCTCTCCGATGGAGGCGTGGCCAGTCCTGACTCATTTCCTCCCTCTGGTGGTGGGAAGACTGGTCCCGATGCCTGGGACTCCTCCCCCCCACTACGCTCTGGTGGGGACGCTGGTCCTGATTTCCAACTGCTGCTCAGGGAGTCCCCGCTGGCCCCTTCCTTCTGGGGTTTCCCCCTTGGCACCCCCCTTGCCCTGGCCATCGGCGCTCCTCTCTGTGAATCTTCCGATTCGCTGGAGAGACTCGTGGAATCTCTCTGACCACTGTCACTGCCTACACCCCCCTCGGATTCCTCCTCCTCACTCTCCATTTGCTCCTTCTCCTGTGTCTCTGCTCCTGAACCCCTGACAGTATGTAACCCGAGGTACCACTGTATAACAACATCACCCTGGAACCATTGTGGAGATCTCAGCTTGTTCTCATTATTGATTATCCTAATATAATTGTGGCAAGAATAGCAGGTTTGTTGCTTCCTGATGATGTGCAGGTGCTGACTGGATTGCAGTATTTCATAGAAGTGTACTGTAGAATCTGTAGAGGTGATGTTGTTTGAATCTCTTGTCCACGTGAGGCAGGTTGTTGCTGGACTATATCTCCCAATCATTACCATGACTATTGGCCGTGCTGGCAGGGGCTGATGGAAGCTGTAGTCCCAACAAGATTTGAAGGGCCATAGGTTCTTCATCACTGATGTGCATAGTCATGGTTAGATAAGGAAGATTCTTGCAGCAAATGGGCTAGATTCCAAATTTATTTTTTGATTTAATATTTCCTTCCATGTGTTGCCTACTGGATTATCTTGCAGGATATTTGGAATAAGTGGGCTAATGTCATGAAATATGATGCAGTAAAATGAGAACTCCTGACTTTGTTTTTATTTCTGTTCCATTTTTACACCGTGGAGCTCAAGGCATAGTAAGTACATCATTCCCCTCCTCCATTTTATCCTCACAACAATCCTGTGAGGATCACCAAGTGTGCTTCATGGCGTGAACTTGAATGTGTATCTTTCTGGTTCATCATTCTAATCCTGGCTTGTGAATGAGCCCACAGATGTTACTTGCTTTGAGGATTTCTTACTAGCCTGCTAAAAGTCTTGTAGGTCATGTTATTTCATTCGGACTAAAAGAATTGCCTTCTATCAGCAGACTGGAGGAGGAGGAACAGACTAACCTGTCCCTCTTGTGCTAGCCTGTTAACTTTTCCAGTCTGGTTGTGGAGGAAGGGGCTTTTAAGTCTTCCTCAGCTGCCTCCAACTCTAGATAAAGCCTGGATTTTGATGGCGTATTCAGCATTTCAGGAATTGTGTGTGAGTAAGTGAGTGAGTGAGTGAGTAATTACACAAATTTACTATCCCTATGTCTGCCAAAAAGACTTGGAGTGTGTTGTGAAATTTCTGAAGTCAGAGGCGAGTCTCATCCAGTGGTGACAGGCTGTTCTTCAATTCCCTTCATAGCTTCTTACCTTTCCTATGATTTGCAATTAAGGTTAATCAAAAATGCAAATTAAGAAAATAGTATTCATATTACGCTTCTAAAATTCATACTTATCCCGCTTTTCTCTCCAGAAATGCAATTTGAAATGCAAGCTCCTCTCCCTTCTGTGGTTCAAATCCCACTTGATTTGTTAAGGGCTAGTCTCTCAAATATCTCAGTGGTAACTCTAATATCCCAGTTTATAATTAAGGCTTATGGGTTTTTTCGTTTCCAACCAATATTTACCACTAAAAGCCTGCTTGAGAAAATCAGACTTACCATACTGGTAAATATTGGTTTAGGCGGGAAAAACCTCAAATGCTCTTTCGTTCAGCTTCTGGCTGGCACACCTGGCTGGCTGTTTTCATTGCTGACAGTGCCATGCTATGTACCCAGGCAGAGTTAGATGGCAAGATGCCTTTGAAACTGGGAGCAACATGTGAAGTCAGATGAATGCCAGAAAGGTGCACTTTCTAAAGTGACTCCTGCGTGTTGTCAGTGGGCATCTTATCAGGAAGTAGCCTGGCTTTATGACATGTGCTTCCAGCAGGCAAAAGGAAAACAAGAATTCAAGAGGACATCAGCTCAAAAAACCTAGCAGAAAAAGAAATAAATGTCGACTCCTTGAAATTGCCTTATTGATAATCAAATAGTCACATATTTGCTAGGGGTTCATACTGTGTTTGGATAACTAGAATGTTTGGATAACTGGGTTTTTATATTATGTGCATTTTGTAGTACGCTGTTTGCCAGTCCTGGGTCTTACTGAGGCAATTGTATATAGGATCAGAGATCCTGGGGTCAAGGTCAAGTATTTATTTTTATTATATTGATTTATATTGTGCCTTTTCCCCAGATTGGGTCTTAAAATGGCTTACACAAATTAAAACAACACAGGTAAAATACAGAAGGCTAAAAACATATAAAAGGTCATAGTTTAACTACTTTTTAACTATATAATTATATTTAACTATAATGATATAAACAATAATTAAAACAATATAAAAACAGATCTATTAAAATAAAGATAAACAAACAGCACAGCACTACTTAAAAACAGCCAGTACCCAAATGCCTGTCGAAATATAACAGTCTTCAGCGGCCAGTGCAAGGACAAGAAAGAGTGAGCCAGTCTAGCTTTTTCAGGAAGGGAGTTTCAAAGTCTGGGAGCAGCCACCAAGAAGGCTCTCTCCATTGTTCCATTTCTGGAGGCTCAAACTTCCTTTCCTTGTTTTAGATAAAATCCTCATGGTACTTCAGGGGCAAGGTTCCATACCGTCTCGCATTCCGGTCCTGACCACACCCAGACATACCGGTACTTAACTTTTGTAGGGTAATTGCATCATGTTCCTTCAAGCCCATGTCCTGGGACCATTGGGTTGCATCTCATGTAGTGCCAAGTTAAATTTTATTTATTTATTGTATGTATACCCTGCCTTTCCTCCCCAAAGGAGCCCAGGTGGCAAACAGTCTACAATTTAAAAACAAAAACAAAGCAAAAGCATTCTAAAACAGAGCCAAACATACAAATCAAAAACACCTAAAAGCAATTTCAGCCAAAAACGTACCTTCATCCAATGCTCTTGAGGTAAAGTCAGCACTTGTTGTGCTGGCAGAATGTTGTTGCACAAGGGGAAACAAGTACATTTACAGATGTTTCACAAGAAGCTTCTGCTAGTGCAGGTGGCATTGGATTCCTTTGTTATTCAGCCTTTAAACTCTGACATCCCTTAGCGCAAGGGCTCTTGCACTAGCAGACCAAGAAGGATGGCTATGTCCTATTTGCTCCAGTGAGGCTTAGTGCAATACAACACAGTTTTGATTTTTGCAAAACTGCCTTTCTAGCCTGCCTCAATTTTACGATTGCTGTCATTGAGCAACATTCGAAACCACTATTTATGAATCAGGATCTTTTTGTTCTGTCCTTGGCAGCAGGCCCTTCAGCAACATGTTTCTTTTAACCCTTGTGTTCACTTAGTACAAATTGTGACTTGCTGCTTGTTTGTGTTGCATACATCTCACTTTGAGCATCTTTGTGGGTGCAGCTAGGAAGCAGAGTTCTGTCAAGCTAAATCTGGCCACTATTATGTCTATTTCATGTAGTGGAGCCACAGAGTTTGGTCATCTGCTTCCACATCAAAGCCAATAAAAGCTCTATGCTTTATAGCTATCTGGGTTCACTAGAAATACATATAGAGAGAGCGAGAGCGCACATACATATCTAAGTAGTAGGGGAGGTGATTCCTTCGGGAGCTTGGAACACAGCCCATTAAAATAAAAAAGTAGCACAATCCTATGGATGCTTACTTGGAAGTAATCCAACTGCATTCAGTGGGACTTACTTCGTTGTAAGTGTTTGAGGGAATGTTATATCTACCAATACATATATCCCACTGAGTCCGGCTTACTCTTACTAAACCTGTTCTCAGTGTCAGCAGGTACTATTAATGGACATAAATGACAAATGAAAACAGAAAGGAGAGATAGAAGAGCAACACAAGCATTTTCATCCTTCAACTGTCACAAATTTGTCAGAGATATTGTCTAACTGGTGGTTATATAATAGTCAATAGTTGCATTTAGTGTGTGTGTGTAAAATAAATCTATGGGTTTGTACCCAAGCAGTACCAGTGGAGTTCATCTGGCACAGTGACACTTTCATTTCCTCTCCTCCTCCTCCTGTGGCCCCCTAAATCATCTTTGAAGGGTCTCCACAACCATCAGGATCTGATTTTGAAGGGGTGGGGAGCTGTAGTGGAAAGACAAGTTCCATTCTGCTTATTTCTTTCCAGTCGTCTGTAACGGATGTGAGTAACCTTTGGCCCTCCAGATGCTGTTGAACCACAACTCTCACCATCCATGGTTACTGACCATTCTTCTTGGGGCTCATAGGACGTACTTTAACAGCTTCAGGGGGGCCAAGGGCTCTCCCCTCACCATACCTGATCTATAAATGAGGCCCAATCTTCAAGGAAAGTCTCAACTGCATATAATTTACCTTAGTGAGTGTGAAGTGCTTGCTTAAAAATTCTGTGCATTTAATCTGTAGAAACTGATTTGGAAGATGAGCATGGAGGGGCATAGTTCAGTAGAACACATGTTTTGCTTGTGGAAGATTCCTGGTATAAGGCTACTTGCTGTGTACATCCAACATGCACATCCAACACTGCAGAGGATTATACCCCTCACTTTATTGTTTTTGTTATTATTTATTTAATTCATTTGTATCCCACCTTTCTCCCAAGCTGGGATTTTATGGTTTAAAAGCGTAATTCCAAAATACAAACTAATAAACATAAACTAGTTAAAACCAATAGTTAAAATACATCAAAACGTATTTAGAACTATCAGTTAAAACAGTTTGCCCTGGTAGCGTTGTCAGTGATCAGCATTGTCTGCACCTTGATTTCCAAAGGCCTGTCTGAACAGGATGGTTTTAGTTTGCCAGCAGAAGGGTAGAAAAGAGGGAGCTGATCTAACCTCTCTTGGGAGGGAATCCCACAATATGGGAGCAGCCACCAAAAAGGCTCTTCCTTGTGTCACCACCGACTGTGCTTCTGATGTTGATGCAACCAAGAGAAAGTGCTCACTTAAGGATCTTATCATCTGGGGCAGGTTCATATAGGGATATGTTTTGCAAAGATCATAAGGATCCCTGGATTCAGCTACGTTAGTAAAGAAAATTCATTTTATATGCGTGTGACACCAGATGGCGCTGTGGTGTCCTGCCTTTCGCCAACGTGATTTCCCTCTTATGAGGTTTTCTGGAAGCGCTTTTTTGATGTGTCTAGATCCAGCCTTTGTCTGTGAAAATGAGGTACCTTCTATTTAATCTCTTGATGAGGAAATTCTTCACTTATCGGAAGATGGCATGGTAAGCCTAGGATGGTCCAAGATTTAGTCATCAAAAGCTGCTCAGAAAAGCCCTGTCAGATCAGATGAAAGACACATCTAGCCAAGCATTTCCTTCTCACAGTGGCATAGTGTCAGACATGGAACTGATTGTTGTATTGGTGCATGGAGTCACAAAGGAACTCGCCCCTAGGAATTGTGCTGTTTGTTTCCCACTTAAAGTGAGAATGGCACCCCTCTGTCAGATTGTACGAAATCTTCCCATTCCAGCAATGTTGGGAAGCTTCTGTAATATTTTGCAGAGGTCCCCCTGTGTTGAGTAAGATCAGTTACCGTATTTGGCCATTCTCAGTGTGATTGAAACTGAGGTCAGTAAAGTGTTTGGCGTTGCTGCATGTCATTTTGAATTCCTGACTTTTATCCAGGCCTCACAGCTGCAGAATCCCCAGTCCATCTGCAAAGCTGTTCTGCTTCTTATTTTTCCCCCCTCTCTCCTCCTGCTGAATTAAGGCAGGATGCTGAAATAAATATATTCTTAGTCAAGGGCTTGAGTGTTACTTCTTGGGCCTGTTTGTTATTAATGGAGCAAAAAGGTAAATAAGGAGGGATTAAGGGCACAGGAGGAACAGAGAGGGGGTGAGTGAGGACAAGGGAGAAGGAAGGCAGCAATGGTTATGGGATGGCCATTTGCTTCTGACTGTCAAATAGAAGGACCATTATATTATTGGCTCAGGCTCACCATTCACTTGCACTGTGTAACTGGAGAAAGCTGAATCAACACCGCTAACAGAAGCAGTCTACTTTGAGATCCATTGAAATGAACAAGGCTGTTGGAATCCTGTTGTTCTGGCCTGTCCAACACCTGTGTGTATTTCACTCTCAACAGCTTGTATTTTCTGCATTTCTTGTGTCATCGCTTATTTGAATTAATCTGTATGGAACGCAACTCATGGAAACTAGGCAAAGGGTTCCAAAGTGACCTTGCTAATGACTTGTAGAACAATATTAATGCCCACCAGAAATGCCTCGTCATACTGTTACAGGCAGATCGGTGTCCACGATTTGAACTTTATATTTTATTTATTTTATCTGAAATGTTTTCCGGCTCACTTTCATAGCAGGAAAAAAGCCCTTCCCCTGGGCCTCTTGCACAAAAGTGTAAGATTAGGGAACACTGTTTCAAATAACGTAATGTAGTACATAACATCTTGCTATTATTTTATTTACTTATATACTTTCAGGTGCTGAAATACATAAAATCGCCAAAATCTAGCGACATGTCTAATCAGACATGTTTAATGGTTCCATTTCAGAATGATAGCTCAACAATATCACAATAAATTCAACAAATAACAGTGAGGTGAGGGGTTAAACGTATTGCAAGATTCACAGGGACGAGCAATTTAGAGTGCAGTAGGGGTGTCAAAAACAACACTGCCAAAGGGGTTGCCATACGTCCAGATTTTCCCAGAAGTTGCAGCGATTTCCAGACAGTTAACGGTATGTCCTGGAAATTCTGAATGTGTGGCAAGCAAAGCGTGTAGTAGATCTTCTGCTGAGTTGGGACATTTCAAGCTCAGGTGGGTTGAGGTGATGATCCTGGCTCAGCTGAAGATAATCTGGTGTAACTTGCATTTCCTGCTTCAGCCAGGGCTCAGCTGATGCTAACTGATGCTAACTGAGGTGTGGCGGAGGCAGGGGAAACTTAAGCTGGATCCTAACCCTGTTCAGCTCAGTCATGAGACCTGGCAAAAAGGGTATGGTAAGTCAAACACTATTTCAAAGGCTTATTTCCTCTCTGACAGATTTGGGGCAGCTCAGCTGGCAGTAATCTCGCTCCTGAACAGGGTTTGCATTTGGTGTAACTTTACACCCGGCTCTGCTTAAATCAGCTTGCGTTTCGCCAGCTTCTTGTGTACAGAATTCTCCCGAAGTGGCTATAAACACATGCAATTTATTTCCAGCATGTGTTTTTTTAAATGTTTGATGGAGGTTCACTTCTGACTGACTTTCCCTTCACATTCCAATGCATATTGATGGCCTCTCTCTTCATTATGGATTGATTCTCTGATGTATCTTAATGTTTTGCTTTCGATGGGAAGCTTTCCTCACACTCACTTAAGGCAACAGCTCTCCAGTGTCTCACCAGTTTCCCAACCTTTAGAATGGAGTTGGCAGGAATTGAACCTTGGGTGTTTTGCACAGAATGTACCTGTCTAAATTCCTCCCCTTTATGTAAATGGGTTTGCAAATCATGGTTTGCATTAAATGTTACGTCTGAACAAAGCAAACCATGGCTAAGGCAATTTCCCTGTCCCTCTACCTTCTCTCTGGGCCTCCTTATATTCATTCTCTGTGAGCACAACCTTTGCTTGACATGCTAAACTATGGTTTTCATTGCATGTTTGCGATCTTAACAGAATAAAGGCAACAAACTACAGTTACAGTGGTACCTCGGGTTACATACGCTTCAGGTTACAGACTCCGCTAATCTGGAAATAGTACCTTGGGTTAAGAACTTTGCTTCAGGATGAGAACAGAAATTGTGCTCTGGCGGCGCGGCGGCAGCTGGAGGCCCCATTAGCTAAAGTGGTGCTTCAGGTTAAGAACAGTTTCAGGTTAAGTACGGACCTCCGGAACGAATTAAGTACTTAACCCAAGGTACCATTGTACTGCCAATCATAATTCTGTGGTTAAGCCTTAAGTGTATACTGGGCCAATATGTTAAAATGAATTTTCTGTAATGTTTAACTAACTAACTAAATAATTGGAGTCTGTTTATTCCACCTCTCCTACATTACAACAAGCACAATAAAATTACAAAAGTTGGAATGAAGCATGTTACAGAAATTTCAAGCCAAATTTGCATAGGCAAAGGAGTAACAGAGAAAGGGAAGTGATAAACCATAGGGGAAAAAAACAATTTCACATGGGAAATATACACTTTGGTGTTGTGTGTGTGTGTGTGTGTTCAAAGGACAAGGTTTAGGAGTCGTAGGAGCAATCACCACCTCCTTTATAAGATAAACATTTGTTTAACTCTGGGTGGGCACTTGGTTTAGTTTGCTTGTCCAGAGAATCATATAAGTTGTTTTTATCTTATGTAATGTTGTCTATAAAAAGTGGTTCTCAAACCCTCCAGAATATCATTACTCTATGTCATAATGATGTGAGAGCCAAATTTCATCCCATAATCAAGTGCAATTACCGTAATTATATATATAAAAAAGCTGGTTTTACAGTTGTAATTCGCAGAAACAAGATTAAAAGGAGACAATTTGTTTTGATTAAATGTACAGTTTGCTTTTACTTAAATGTAAGCAAGAAAAGTTCATCACTGTATACATGCCAACTCTCACATCTTGGCCCGGAATAACTTGTGTGTGTTGAAATGGTTTTGCTGTTTGCTGTAGTTTTGGGGTCAACACCACCAATGCAATAAAAGTGCATATGGAACTTTTCCTGACTTTCCAGAGAGTGGGGAAAATTGTGCTTTACCAGAAACTCCTGTGTTTGCATCAGAGCTCTGTATTCCACAAGGATATTGTTGCAGTGCTGACTGTGATAATGGCCTGTTATCTCCAGGTAGGGCTGGGAGAGCCTGCTGCCCGAAACCCTGGAGAGTTGTGGCCAGTCCAGGTATTCAATATAGAGCAAGATGGACCTATGATCTGATCAAGTATAAGGCAGCTTACTATGTTCCTATAATACAGCGAATGCAGTGCTGTACTTAGAGACTTTTAAAACCTGTTCCTGCTCTCTCTCTTTAATGGCACAGAGATGTAAGGGTTATAGCTCAGTGTTGATTCATCTGCTTTGCCATGTCATGGATGCTTTAGCTGAGATTCCTGCATGGCATGGGGTTAGACTAGATGACCCTTGAGGCCCCTTCCCACTATGATTCTATGAAAGTCTCAGGTTCAATCCAAGCATCTCCTGTCTGAAGCAGTGGAGAACCATTGCCAGTCAGTGCTAGGCAAACAAAGATTCTATGGAAGCAGGGAATTTGTCTCCTCTGGGATCTGCTGTCTGAAGCTATTGCATGCTGTTGATCTACCTTAACTCTAGCTTTGAATGAGTATGGAAGCCCCATGCATTAAACTTGCAAAACCAACTTTGGACTGGGTGTCATGGCAGGAAAGGTGGTATGACCCACTATTTTTTGAATTTTGACTTTTGTAGCCTTGAGTTTTCATAGAACAGCTTCTATACAAATACGATTTTGGTTTTAAATGCAGTGTAAGGTAGTCTCTGTGGGAGTATATTGTATTTAATTATGGGGTATCAGAGTTTTTAGGGGGTTAACCAGGCTGGGATAGCTGGGATAGCAGGCTTGTTGGTTTTTGAATGTCTGGTGTAGATTTTTTCTATTTCGTTGTTCTGTGTGGGACAATGACAATAAATCGTATCATATCAAGCTGGGAGGGACCACGAGGGCTGTCTAGTCCAGCCCCCTGCAATGCTGGACTCTTTTGTCCAACGTGGGACTCAGACCTATGATCCTAAGAGGAAGATGGAACCAATGGTCTGACTCAATATGAGGTGGTTTGTATGCTCCTGTGTGTGCCTGCATCAAGCAGGTAACCGGAGAGGTCTTCCAAGTCAGATTCCAGGCAAAGGGCGAGCTCTTCCTTTTTCTTTAGTTCTTAGAAATAAATTCATGGCCATTTGCCTGGTTTAAAGAAGGCAGCCGAGTCGCTGCAACTAACAGCCAGTTAGATGTTTGAGTTGTTTCAAAATTGTGATTATTTGAAGAGTGGAAGCTGGCCAGGGGTTGCTGGCAGAGTGGGGAGGGGGGAATGTGTTGTTTCGTAATCTTAGAGTTCCCAGTTAGCAGTGATTTCCTCTTAAATATTCCAAATGCGCATTTGTGTGTCTGTGTATGTATACCCTTTTAGATCCCCCTGCAGCCACCTTCTTCTTGCATTCTCTATGACAAACCACTTTCACTGTATCCTTTCTGCATCTATCACCTAACTCCTCTCTCTGCTGAGTTCTCAGACTTGCACTTCCCACTCTGTCTAGCCTCCCAGCCTTAATTTATTCAACTCCCACACTTTTGCCAGCCTTAGCCAGCAAGTGCCAGAACTTCTGATGGAATGCTTTTGCCTCGGGCAGTGTTTGTAGCCCTGCTGGTGATCAGCGTTGTTGCTCCTTAGGGAGCTGATAGATGGGCAGAGTGTCGCTTGCCCAGAATTGGGTTTCTGCTTGGTTGGGAAGGGTCATTGCAGGGGCAGTTGCGGGACAGTCTAATTCAGCACTTCCTGTGCTGCAAGGAGGCTTTTTATGGCTATTCTAATCTCTTGGGCTGCCTTTTGTTTTTGTGTATTGCAGATAAGCATGGCTGAACCAGGCTGTAGCTTTCGAACTGTGTTCTGGGGTTCCCTGAAATCCTAGCACTGGGTGTTTTGTTGGGGATAGGGAAATACATTCAATTCAGTTCCCATTTATTAAAGGAGAATCTTACCAAATTTGCGCTGTCCATAACAATGTGAGAACCAAAACACAGCCATCATTTGAAATTTCCACTTGCCCAAATTTTGCAATGCAGTTCACCAACCAGTGTTAACAAAAACACATATATTAGGAGGAAAGTGTATGTAAAAATTAATACATTGGTGAATATAACACACCAAATGCACTATACTGGGGAAAATTGCTTGCGAAAAGGTGAACTTGATACCAAACTACACAAATATGGTTTTTAAGGGGGGGGGGCTGATAAGTGTTCATGAGGATTTTTTTGTGTGGGGTGGGGAAAACAATTATCAGATTTCTGCAGAAATGTGGAGATTGGAAAAATGAAAAAGGGAGAGAACCACAGTACAGTGGTACCTTGGGTTACAAACTCCGCTGATCCGGAAGTAGTACTTCAGGTTGAGAACCTTGCCCCAGGATGAGAAAGAAAATCGCGCAGTGGTGACACGGCAGCAGAGGGAGGCCCCTCAGCGAAAGCACGCCTCAGGTTAAGAACGGTTTCGGCTTAAGAACGGACCTCCGGAACAAATTAAGTTCGTAACCCGAGGTACCACTGTAGACAGATCCTTCCATCCCTAGTCTTTTGTAATAACATACATTTTCATACTAGATTGGCTTCCTTGTGTCCTGGCTCTCATGGCTGGATGAAGAACTCGTAACTCCCAGCTTTATTTCTGCTAAAGACTTTAATGCACAGACTTTGAGTTACATAGGCAAGGCACAGGTTACAAGATTTCAGCAGGTGTATAAGAGTTATAGGTCCACGGCTAAGAGTAAGCTAAGACATTGATCCAACAAGCGATATGTCCCTTGCACTTTCCTTTTGAAGACCAGGGTGGGCACAGCTCTTAGCGCAGCAAGTGGCTAGGGTCATAGGACTGGGCAAGTAAACAGGCACTCCTTTGAATGAGTTGGGCCTGCAAGGTTTCTTCACACCATTGCTGGTGCCTCCATGTCCTTGGAGATGGAGGTGGTGTTGGAGCCAGCTCAGCATCCAATTTACTCTTAGTGGCCTCTACAGAAGGGGGAGGCTCCTCAGTGACAGGAGAAACCTGAGGTGACTCTGCAGTAGGAGACAACTGGCTACAGGTGTCTTGTATCACAAGGGTGGAACAATCCTCCGCTAACCTGCTTGGTTAGCTCTCCGTCCTCTAGACCAGGGTTCAGCAAATGCTTTCAGCAGGGGGCCGGTCCACTGTCCCTCAGACCTTGGGGGGGGTGGACTATATTTTGAAAAAAAATATGAATGAATTCCTATGCCCCACAAATAACCCAGAGATGCATTTTAAATAAAAGCACACATTCTACTCATGTAAAAACACACTGATTCCTGGACTGTCTGTGGGCCGGATTTAGAAGGTGGTTGGGCCGGATCCAGCCCCCGGGCCTTAGTTTGCCTACCCATGCTCTAGACTGCTACCCCCTGCTCCAGTCTCAGACCATTTATTGGGGTCCTTTTTTTACCTCTTTCATCCTCCTGGGGCCCTCCCTAAGGCTTATCGCTTTCCTCCTCTGGAGGACTCCAAGATAAACATGCCCACCACAGTTCCTTCCTGCTACAGTAGACAAACTGGGGAGTATTGTGTGTGTTTTTCTGCACATTATCACTACATGTGAGGTGACTCTCAACAATGTCCCACATGGACGGAGTGAGTGTTTGTGTCCTAGAACATGTCCCAGAATCCTTTGTAGTCCAGAGGGGTTCCCTCCCTGGGAGGCGAGGGATTCTCTGGCAGGCAACTTGATGCTTGGAAGTTGCTACCAGACTAGTTTCTAGAGGATGATGCAAAGTAACAAGGGATGCATTTTCCTGGCTTGTTATCTCTTGATGAAACAGAATGATAATGAGATCTTTGGCTGCTCTGTGTTGTCTTCAAGCAGCGCCTTTGCCCACGAGGCCCTTTCTTCCCTCTAGTCTGTTGTAGTGATCATCAAACCCTAACTATGGGGCAGTGGCGTTTTGACATGGCAGCGTTCATTTGCAGGGCCTTCCTGTCGTCGCCTTTCAGGGGCAAGCTTATCTGAGTTGACAGCTGGGCATTGTTCTCACTTGTTGTGGATTCTACAACAGTTGTGCCCTCTGCAGCTCCCTGGTTTTTCTGAATGGAATTTGTGCAGAGAAGAACTGGAAGCGTTGGCTAACAGCGGAGGGAGAAAGCAGAGAGAGTAACCCCAAACACTTCAGAGACACAGAAAGAAAGAAGGCAGTGCCTCTCAATAAACAGTTGCTGAGGCTCATGTACTCCTTGTGGGCTTCTCATAAGCATCTGGTTGGCTTCCCTTCCCTTCCCTTCCCTTCCCTTCCCTTCCCTTCCCTTCCCTTCCCTTCCAAAAATTGATGCTGCAGCTGTTGGCCAGTTGTTAGAAACCAGTGTTTCCCAAACTTGGGTCTCCAGCTGTTTTTGGTCTACACCTCCCATCATCCCTAGCTAGCAAGACCAGTGGTCAGGGGTGATGGGAATTGTAGTCTGAAAACAGCTGGAGACCCAGGTTTGGGAAACACTGCCCTAAAACTTTTGAGTGGGGGATGAACTGGCCCTAATCACAGGCGCAGACAGCTCAGTGATTTATCACCTTTCCACTTTTAACATAATAATACATTCATGAAGGTAGTAAACTACAGCGGAACAAAACAATAAGCTGGGAAATTGGCAAGGAGAAGGCAAGGCAAACACTTGCCTTAATAAAACAAAAACTGTCTTGACTTGGCTGTGAAAGGCCAAAAAAGAGCAGGCAGGATGAATCTCATGGGGCATGGAGTTCCACAGTCTGAGTGCTAGTACAGAGATGGCTTCTCCAAATGATTCCAGGGATGGGCAGGATTCTGGGAGCTGGTCCTTAAGGCAGATGAGGGTTTAGGGGAGCTTGACTGGTTCACCTGCTCTGGATTCCGAGCTGAGAGGGCTCCACAACAATGTCGAACAATGGAAGGCCATCCATTTTTGGGCATCGCACAGGGCAAGCCCAAGTCCACCACTTCTTGTGGCTTTGGTGGGTGGTGTTTTGCACTGAATTCAGAAGCAGCACCTTAAACTGTTCCTGGAAACAAACTGGCATCCAGGACGAGATGGTGTGAGAACGACGCAGCATTCTGTACCAGCAGAACTTCTGAACGCATTAAAATTAATGGGCTCAAGTCTGTCTTGCCCACTAAGTTCAGTGGGTCCCCCCCCCCTATGTAAAACCAGCACCACATGTTCATTGCAAATTGCATTCCTTCCACAGCAGCCAGAATCCAATGCTGTTATCTGTATTTATAAAATCTTGTTTCCTCAGGGAACAAGGGAACAAAACCTTTGCTTTACCTTATTGGCATGAAGTATAGCAGCAGTGTTTGGCACTGATAAGAGGGGTAACTTTAGGAAGCTCTGTAGCTCTGAGGGATAGTGGCTGAAACACAATGGACCATGTTATGGCTAGCACCCTGATCCTCTGAACTGTGATCAGGGTGGATGCAGTAGATGCAGGAAAGGGGGGCACAGATGGACCGAATTGAAATATGCTCTTCACTCACTCATTCAGCCTGCTGCCACTAGAATCTAAGAGTGACTCTTGCTAGGTAAAGGCTGCATTATAATGAGTCAGACAAACTGGTCCATCTAGTTCAATATTATCTACACTGAATGGCCTTGGCTCTCCAGGATTTCATTCAGGAATCTCTCCTAACCCTAGCTGGAGATGCCATTGGGGGCTGAACCTTCTGCTTGCAAGGCAGGTGCTCTACAACTGAGCCACGGATCTTGGCTATCACACTCTTGACAGGCTGGTTCAGAACAAAGATCCATCTAGGTTAGCCCTCTGTTTCCAAAACTGGATAGTCATGTGACTTTGGTAAACTTGCCAACTGGGACTGGTGGAGGCAGCCAGCCGCCTGCCCCATTAGCTTCCACGATTTATTCAGCGGTATACTAGTTCTGCACATGGAAGTTCCATTCAGTTGTAGTTGCTAACATCTGTTGGTAAAACTGTTCTCCTTAAAGAAGGTCCACTTCTCCACCTCCACTGAATGTTCAAGTAGCCATCCCATGGAGTTCTTTTGTATTGTCCAGGGACAGCGTCTTACAGTGGTTTTGGTCCTATCTCCAGAGTCGGTTTCAGAGACAAGCTTTGGGTATTTATCTCTTGGCCTCCTGGAGGTTGTGCTGTGTGGGGTGTTGCAGAATACTGTCCTGGCCCCAGTGCTGTTTAACCATCTACATCAAGCCCTTGGGAGCAGGAGATTTGGGATGAAGTTTCATAATTTATCAGTAACATCTGAATTGGGAGAGGCCTTGGAAGCCCTGGGCTGGTGCCTGTTGGCTGGGTGAGGGTCAAATTCTGGCACGATGGTGAGCAGTCCCCCAATCCTGATAATTGGTCAATTTCCTGCTTTGGATGGCATCCTCCTCCCCCTGAAGGAACAGATTCATAGTATGGGGGTGTTCTTGGAACTGTCTGTGTCAGGTAGAGGCCCAAATAATAAAAATATTTGTACCCCAGCCACCCTGGGTGGCTTCCAGCATATATAAAAACATAACAAAACAGTAAACATTAAAAACATCCCAATAAAGGGCTGCCTTCAGATGTCTTCTAAAGGTTGTATAGTTCCTTGACATCTGATGGGAGGGCGTTCCACAGGGTGGGTGCCACTACCGAGAAGGCCCTTTGCCTGGTTCACTGTAACCTCACTTCCCACAGTGAGTGAACCACCAGAAAACCCTTGGAGCGGGACCTCAGTGTCCAGGCTGAACAACGGGGGTGGAAACGCTCCTTCAGGTATACAGAGCTGAGGCCATTTAGGGCTTTAAAGGTCAGCACCAACACTTGTGCTTGGAAAAGTACTGGGAGCCAATATTGTGCTTGGAAAAGTACTGGGAGCCAATATGGCAATTTCTGGACCAGGGTAGTTTGACCACTATCCTCTATGTGCTGGTAGCTCTCAGATTGGATTGCATTCTGTGTAGGAGTTTTCTTCAGGCTGATGCAGAAACTGTAGCAGGTGCAAAAAGTGGCAGTTCAGCTGCTCCTAGGGGCAGAATATTGCTATCATATTACACCATCTCTGAAAGAATTGCACTGTCTGCCAATTAGCTACTGTACTAAGTTCAAGGTGACTGCACTAGTATTCAAAGTCCCATACAAAATACCCAACTGATCCCTGTGTTCTATAGGAGAGGGCATCTTGAAGATATCATCTTACCAGGAGGTCCGTTCTCCTCAATGTAGGAACAGGGCCTTTAGTGTGGTGGCACCTACCCATGGGAGCTCCCTCTGAGACAGGCACCACCTCTATTTTCTTCCCATGCCTGTTGAAGACCTTTTCTCTTTCAACAAGCATTTTGAGTGGAGATTTTTTTTTTTTACCTCAGCCAAGGTCTGCATTGTATCTGAATGGTTTTCATGTATGCAATTTTTATGTATGTTTTTATTGTGCTGTGAAATTGCTTTGCAATGCTTCATAGGAAGCGATTCATAAATGGAATTAATAATGATAATTTGTCCTTTTTTAAAAAAAGCCATCTAAGCTAATGTCTGTGGGTGGACCCATTAAAATGGTCTGCACATTTAATATGATTTTTTTGGGTCAGCTGATATTCCCTCTGTGGCCTCTGTGGAGGTGGATGCATGTGCAACAACAGGAGGAGGAGGAAGTGTTTTGTCCCTGTTGAAAAACTGCTTCCCTTCCCTCTCAGGTTTTTTCTCTCTTCAGTGGTGCCTCTCCTCCATCAAAGTGATTCAGGAGGAGAAGGGAAGGTAAGCTGTCAGGCAGATGTAAAAACATGTGAAACATCACCATGAACATTATATGACAGCTTTTGAGGTGCACCTGTAGCCTTACTAACACATTTGCGTTTCCTCTAAGCCTACCATTTGTTAGCGGGGATGCTTAATGCTTGTCGTAGCAATGACAGAGAGCTAATCTCATTTGTATCCATCTTGTAGACCCAACGTATGTGGATCACGTTACAATGCCTACTGTTGTCCTGGATGGAAAACATTACCAGGTGGAAACCAGTGCATAGTCCGTAAGTCATTCTTTGCTCTTTATTTCAGATACCAGTGTGGTGTAGTGGCTAAGAGCGGTAGACTCGTAATCTGGTGAACCGGGTTCGCGTCTCCGCTCCTCCACATGCAGCTGCTGGGTGACCTTGGGCCAGTCACACTTCTTTGAAGTCTCTCAGCCCCAGTCACCTCACAGAGTGTTTTTTTGTAGGGGAGGAAGGGAAAGGAGAATGTTAGCCGCTTTGAAACTCCTTCGGGTAGTGATAAAGCGGGATATCAAATCCAAACTACTCCTCTTCTTCTTCTTTGGCGATCACTCATAGCCGAGTAAGATTGTCTTCCATAAACACGGTTTTAACAATGAGTCCATAATAGAAAAAATGCTTGCTATTGTTTTGCCCCAAGCATAGCTAAATCCCTCCTGTCATTTCAGTGCCATTCCCATATGCTTTCATTTCCCCCCTCTCCATTCTATGGCAGGGGTGGGGAACCTTTTTCAGCCTGAGGGCCACATACGCTTATGAGGAACCTCAGGGGGCCACATGCTAGTGTTGGGTGAGGCCAGAGGCAAAAGTTGGCGAGGTAACAGGCCATTGTTAACAAACAACACCTACCCTCCACCCTAAGGTGCCAGGTTGGGTTACAACAAATTATATGTGATTCCTACCTTTCTAAAGTAGGGTACATTCTAACCACGTGAAAGCAGGTCTGGAGAGAGTCCTGAGGGTAAGATAGGTCTGGAAGAGGCTGTATTTGGCCCTCAGGCCTTAGGCTCCCCACCCCTGGTCTGTGGTCTAGTCTGTTTCCTGCTGGTTGTCATATGGAAGGTGCGTCAAACAGCCTCGGCATGGCAATTGCAGCTACACACATAGGAGCGTAAGTAGGAGGCCAAGAAGAACTCTTTGTGATCCAAGAAAAACATGCAACACTCAGCCATTTGCCCTGCTTTACAAGAAACATTTCTCAGAGTTGTTTCTTGGCCATATACTTCTGCTGTGTTATTGCAACCCACACAATCTGTGGCATTAAAGGTTAGATAGGAGCTCGGGTAAGGAAGTGCTCACTGGTGGGTCGGTCAAGAGTGGGCAAACGTGGCACACCATTCCCAAGACTTCTATCCTTCATGCAAGGGCTTTCACACTGAAAGTGTTAAACATAGCGCAGCCTTTCCCAACATTGGCATTTATCCCTTACCTTCTCCCCTCTGGTAATCCACTGCAAGTGCAACTTAGCTTTATCAGTGTCGCCCTTGGGTGTGGCACCTCAAGGAGGATGTTGAGGAGCTGGAAAAGGTTCAGAAAAGGGTAACACAAACACTCAAAGGGGTTAGCCATGTTCACCCACCCCGATTGATCCTCTGGCAAGCACCTCTGTAGAAGTGCCGCCTTCACCATTAATACTACAGATCCTCCGGCTTGTAATAACACCTCAGTGGAATGATGAGTATTTGAATTTCATTAAAAGGGCACACCTGACCATGTTTTTCTCAGTCAAAGCCAATTAACTGAGCCATGTAATAAAGGAGTGATCAGCCAGTAACCATGACAGTATATAGTTGTCCATTGCACAGCCAAAAGGCATGTTCAACTGTTCCATAGGGCATTCTTATAAAACACAGTTGAAGTTCCGCTATTGTTATGTACTGAGCCGAATCCTAGAACAATAGGATCCAGAATGCAGCAGCCTGATTGGTCTGCAGGAGCCACCCAATCCAGCTCCAGGAGCAGCCCGGAATTAGCCAATCACGCGGGGGCCATTGTGTAAATAATTTATATATAGCTAGACGTTTTGGGGAAAGTTTCATTCATTGCTACTATGAGCTGAATAAAGAGCATGAAATTCACACTCGACTCCGAGTATATTTTAGCTATACAAACTTCCTAGGGGTTAATTATCCTGCTTATAGTTTTCAGACCATGCTTTTGTATATGATGACACTTGTAAACATGGCAGTAAGGGGAAATGGCAAAACTTTTCAAAATGGATGTAAGAGTTAGTTTAGCATTTCAGGTCTGGAACAAAAACAACCCCACCATGACCATTTCAACACTGCACAACACTCCTTTCTTTTTACTCAAGTGTACAGAACTGCAGATATGTGAAATATAATGTGGGGATTGACCCTAGGACCAATGAAGTGCCATTGAATGTCAAGCTGCATACACACTATGCAATTAAGGCACATTTCTCTGCCCTTCCCATAGAATTCTGGGCTCTGTGGTTTATCCCTAGCAAAGTTACAGTTCCCACCAACACTTTAAAAACTACAGTGCCCAGAATTCTCTGTGGGGAAATCTCTGCTTTGTATGCACTTTGAAGGTGTAGTCTGGAGCCTCAGTCACCCAAGGACAAATAAGTAGCTGCAAACTATTCAACATTAGTGCCTAAAAACCATCAGAGTGCATGCTAACCTGCTTAAAATCTGTTTTTCTGCTTATACCCCTTTTGGGTTTTTCCTCTCTTCCCTTACAGCAATCTGTAGACATTCCTGTGGAGATGGATTTTGCTCAAGACCGAACATGTGCACATGTCCAAGTGGCCAGATCGCCCCGTCCTGTGGCTCAAAGTCAGGTATGTTTTCTAGGGCTAGATTATTCTTATGCTCTTGAATTGGCAGTGTGGTGTGTTTTAACTTGAAAGTAACTTGGTAGTTCAGACAACTAAACACTGACTCAGTATTAATCATTTACCACAACTAAAGGAATCTTGGGTTCTAGCTATTGCAGACATTCCTTATGGCCATTTTTTAAAAAGTAACAAATACTATACAAGTATTGGCAATTGCATTTGGCTCGCCAGATGCTATATGCTTTTTGAAAAATTGGTCCTGCTTGCAACAGAAGTCTAAATTATTGAAACAAACAAGAGGTGCTAGATATTTCCTTCTTGCTTTTTGTGTGAATGCCCTTGTGGGAAACCACCAGGAAAGGCAGACTTTTTTGTGGGAATTAAATGACCTGGCATTTAGATATTTGGTATTAATTGTCCTTCCTTCCTTCCTTCCTTCCTTCCTTCCTTCCTTCCTTCCTTCCTTCCTTCCTTCCTTGTCAGTGGCATTACTCTTTGGGAACTGGCCTATATTATTTTTAGTGGGTTCATAAAATAGCATGAGATTAGGAAGTAAAAATCAGGGTCAACATTTGTAACAAGTAAAATAATAGCAGAATCATTCAGGACAGAACTAATCCCCAGCTATAGGCAACATGGGTTGTGTCTATTACCAGACCTCAAACTAGCAGTGATTGAGAGTTTGAAAGGGAAGGGCCATAGCTCAGTGGTAGAGCACCTGTTTTGCATGCAGAATGTTCCAGGTTCAATCCCTGGGATCTCTAGGTAGAGCTGGGAGATACTTTTTTTCTGAAATCCCAAAGAGCCACTGCCAGTCAGTGAAGGAAAACCTGATTAAGATGGAACAATGATCTGACTCACTATAAGGCAGTGTCTTTTGTTTCAAGCATTATGTAGGCTACTTGCTTTCCTCATTTATTCATTTGCAAGGCATATTAGATGGGCCTATGCAATGCTCCTACCCTTTGTGAGATATCCACCAGCAAAAATGAAAACTAGGAAACCAAAGTTCCCTTTAAAGCCCATTAATTGTTTTGGGGTACTAGCAGCATTTTCTTTTCTTTTTTTAATCTGGCAACTAGTTTTGATAGTTCTCCAACAAAAGCTGAGATTAGAGCTCACTGTGTCCTTGAATAAAACCACAATTCCAAAAATTTCTCAAGATGTAATGAACTGCAATACTGGCATGGTTTGCACAATGCTGTAAGCCAAACTGTTGCTTGCTGGGACTGTGCAAACGTGTGAGCTCTTGGAGAGTAGAGTTCATATACTTTTCTCCTGCCTAGCCTTTTTTATTCCCACACTGCACTGAGCTCAGCCGTCCAATGTTACTGCCTTACATTGTTATTGCATATCACCTGGGTGAAGGCACAGCGGATGCTATGCATGACTAAGACATTGATCCAATGACTGACATGCCCCCTGGGCTCCTGCCTTCCCAGACATCTCTGAAACTTCCTGAAGACCAGATGAGGCCCAGCCCAATAGGCCCTTCCTAGGGATCATCTGATTCCAGCCCCTCAAACTTCTCCCACTCAGCTTCTTGATCTGACCAGCCTATCCAGGACATCTCCTTGGGGGTTCATGATAACGCTTTCCTCTCAAGAGTGACTAGACCAGCCTTTCTCAACCTGTGGGTCCCCAGATGTTGTTGAACTACAACTCTCATCACTCCTAGCTAGCAAGGCCAGAGCTCAGGGATGATGGGAGTTGTAGTCCAACAACATCTGGGGACACACAGGTTGAGAACCTCTGGACTAGACTGAAACTTGTAAGTGCAAGTCCTCTGAAATCTCATTTGTTCCATTCTTGTTATTGTCAGAACGGCCCCATGCTTCTGGCAGAATGAAGCATTTCTTCTACTTTGTTACTCAATCACAGACCTCTCCAGCGATTCATTGATAAATAAAAAGTAGTAGAAATACCACCCCCCTCCTTAAACTAAGCAACAGCCCAAGCTGCTTAAAACTTCACATCTGTTCTTTTCCTTGAATCTCAACACTGAGACATGGCTGGCGAAGACAGCTTTGGATGCCTTAAAACATTCCGGACCCTCCTCTGCATATCCTTAGACCTCACAGATGTTTTCTGGCAATTTGGTTCTTCCTGAAGCTTTTCAAAGAGATTGTGGAGGCACCCTCCCTTGAAAGTTAGAAGAACCCTGCTAGATCAGGCCAAAGGTCCATCTATTCTAGCATCCTGTTTTCAGCAGTGGCTCATTAAACATTTCCAGGAAGACCACAACCAGGACATGAAGGCAATAGGTTGGCGGCTTGAATCCCTGCGATGGGGTGAGCTCCCATTGCTCTGTCCCTGCTCCTGCCAACCTAGCAGTTTGAAAGCGCCAGTGCAAGTACATAAATAGGTACCGCTGCAGCAGGAAGGTAAAACGGCGTTTCCATGCGCTCTGGTTTCTGTCACGGTGTTCCGTTGTGCCAGAAGCGGTTTAGTCCTGCTGGCCACATGACCCGAAAAGCTGTCTGTGGACAAACGCTGGCTCCCTTGGACTGAAAGTGAGATGAGTGCCCCTACCCCATAGTCACCTTTGACTGGACTTAACCGTCCAGGGGTTCTTTACCTTTTTACCTACTCACCTCTGTAGTTCCTCCCAACAGCTCGTATTCAGAGGTATACTGCCTCTGCCCCTCAGTGATCCATTTAGCAGCTGCCGTTACCTATTTATAGACCTTCCTTCAGTGAATTTAGCCACTTTCCATTTAAAGCCTTCTGAAGCCATCTTATTGGAAGAACACACCTGAACATTCATGTTCTTTCTGACCAATCGATGCTTTCATTTGCAAATACAGTGGTACCTTGGTTCTCAAACTTAATCCGTTCCAGAAGTCTGTTCCAAAACCAAAGCATTCCAAAACCAAGGTGCTCTTTCCCATAGAATGTAATGCAAAATGATTAATCCATTCCAGACATTTAAAAACAACCCCTAAAAGAGCAATTTAACTTGAATTTTACTATCTAATGAGACCACTGATCCATAAAATGAAAGCAATAATCAATGTACTGTACTATAAAATAAATAAGACAGTATTGTAGGTGATAAAAATTTTAAAAAATTCTTACCTGTACTGATGATAGTCACACAGTCAATCAATCAGTAGCTGAACTGAGTTCCATACAGTCACAAAACAAATTAACCAAAAAAGCCTCAAAAACAAAAACGCAAAATAAATAGCAAAAACAAAAGCGCCAGACTTAATCCATCCCAGAAGTCCGTTTGACTTCCAAAATGTTCAAAAACTGAGGCGTGGCTTCTGATTGGTGCAGGCGCCCTGGAAACAATAGGCGACGCTGCATCGGATGTACAGCATCCGAAAAACGTTCGCAAACCAGAACATTTACTTCTGGGTTTTTGGCGTTTGAGAACCAACCAAGGCGTTTTAGTACCAAGGCGTTTTAGAACCAAGGTACCATTCTATAGAGTACTCTCAGCTGCCTTTAGATATTTAAGGACTCAGTCCTAAACACACCTAAGCCTTGTTGAAAACAATGCGACTTACTTCTGAATAGCCATGCATTGGATTGGGTTTCAAGCAGTTTTGACAGCAAACACAATGCATTGCTGTTGAAGAATTGCCCAAATTTCCGTATAGATGGGTGAATGCAGAATACTCACATCAATTCCATTGCACCTGCTCTTTTTTCCCCTTTTGCTTTTAGTTATGTAAACAGTCACCATCCATACCATTGTTGGACACATCTATGATGGTTGGACCTAGTTTAGATCTGTTCATGCAGCCTTGTATGTAACATCAAAGGTGGCATGAATTCCAGGCAGGGGGGTTCAGGGAATTCCATGTGGGTGAGTGAATGGGCTGGCAGAGGAAGGGTTGCCGTCACTCCTCTTCCAGACTTCCTGGTTTCCATGCTGGCCAGGGAGGAAGAGAAACTTCTTCCTCCACAGCTGGCCTGGAAATGCAATGAAGGAAGCAAAACCACTCAAGGAGACTTTGAAACAAAGCTGGGTGGGATGTTGCTTAGGGAAAGGGGACGTGGCTGAGGGAGGTTTGTGTGGCCTGGGCAGAGTCCCAGGGGCCTGATAAAGAGGCCCGGGGGAGGGGCACATTTCACCCTTGAACCCTAGGTTCCCTCCCACTGCCACAATGTAAAAAAAAAAAGGAAAGTTGCAAAAAGCTACAACAATGGTGAGTCCATGCAGCCCCACTCAGGCCTTAAAAACAATTCCAATGAAAATGATGATTTGCATTCCTAGTCTGCCAGATAATTGAGACTGCATGAGAAATAATTTCCTTTGGAAAATGAATTAAGGCAGAATAGGGCACCCTCTCACCCGCAGTCCCGCATTGCAGAGTTGCATATAAGACTAAGATGAAGAAATATTATCAGCCTGTAGCATGGGGAAAAAAAGTAAGGTAAAACAACAACAGCTCTGCACTTAAGCTACCGTTAAACTTGTTATCTCAAAGCATTTAAATGCCTTTGGTAATAAATGTGGGAATGGAAGTTAGCTTTTGGCTTGCTTTACTCTAATTGAAATCAGTTTGTGGTTTGAGTTCCTACTCCGCCTGACAGATGATATCATTTCCTATGTGTTTTCTAATCCCTTCTGTTTTCCTAAGGTTTTATAAAGCAAAGTCCGACCATACATATTGAAACCACTGCCCACCTTTTTCAGACCTACTTAGGAGGGTGTGAATAAGGCTACTGAAGATCAGCTGGTTGAAATTTTGCAAGTTAAATACAAGCAAAGTGTGGAACGAAAGCTTTTAAGTTCTGCATCTTGCTTGGAGGCAAGGTCAAGAGCTCTGGGGTGCTCTCGCAAGATATTGCAGGTCTGTCTGAGCTCCTACGAGATCTTGCATGAGCACCCTTAGCCTTCCAAAAATCATCACAAAAAAACTTTTAAGCTCTCTACCTTGTTTGCTGGGCAAGGCATTCTTGATGTGTTGGCTCTGGAAGTCGAGTAGGGATGCTTTTGTAGGATCTTATGGGAACTTGAACAACCCCATGGGGTCTCACAGAGGCAGCCCCAAACCGGCGTGTTGAGAGGGCCTTGCCCTCCTTCCAAGGCAGGGAACTTAAAAGCTCTTTTTGCAGCAGGTCTGCTTGGGATGAAGAGAGTTGTAGCCCAACAATAAGTGTGGTCCCAAGGCAGAAGAGCACTGTATTCAAGGACTTTCTTGATACTTCCTGTGCTCCTTTGATTTCAGAAAGCTTGGCTGCACATTGCGTGGCCAGTTCCCGCCTCCCCCCAGCAGAAATAAAGACACAAGACACTATAATTAAGGTTAATGGGCTAAAATTGGCCACAACTTCATTGGTTACAGGTGATGAGCGGTATTGACTTAGGCATTGGTCCTAAATGACTATCCGGCTTCCGTCCGTCTGCCTGAAAGGCCGTGAAGGGTTAACACCAGCAGGGGGAGCCCTGCTGATGCACATCAACTAGGCACTCCCCCAGGGGTCACCGCTTGGGGGCGTGCCTTGGGCCCTGGCCTCCATAGGCTTCGGACGTGGCCACGCCCCCCAGAATCCTTTACCGAACTACCCTTCATTATCCGGGGGAGGTGATGGCGCTTCCTCCCTCCCATCCATCTACATAACAATACCCCTACCAATTCCTATCCGCCAAACTGAGGAAGTTGTGACGATTTGCTACAAGGTAGGCGGAAAAAACCAAATGGCTGGTGCCAATTTGCCAAGTGGAAAAAATTCCTACCAGGCCCCTTAACGGCGACCAAAAAGCCACAAAATACAATGAGGCATTCTGCATTTCTATTTGATGGTGGTTGTGGCCAGCGCTTCACAGAATTAAACATTTAAAATGGTTGCCATCTGCTGTTTAGCTTCTCTGGACCACACAGTTAAGTAATTGTCTTTCCTTTCCAGTGCAACATTGCAACATCAGGTGTATGAATGGAGGTACATGCAGTGATGACCATTGTCTCTGTCAGAAAGGATACACAGGAACACACTGCGGGCAGCGTAAGTAAACATAATCTAAACATTTAGCTAGGGGTGCTGTCCTATGTGTACTAAGTGATACAGGGTGCATTTTAGTGACTTTTGGAGGCAGAGGAGAAATGGAGAAATTGTGGGTGAAATGGGGGCTTTGCCAGCACCAATGGTTGCAGGAAGAGATCTTACTGGAAGCCACCAACTGGAAGCTGCCAAGCAGTGGCATAGCGTGGGTTGTCAGCACCCGGGGCAAGGCAAGTAATTTGCGCCCCCTAACCCGTGAATTTGCGCCCCCTAACCCGTGGATTTGCGCCCCCTAACCCTAACCCCCAGATGTTGCGCCCGGTGCGGCTGGCCCCCCCTGCACCCCCCACGCTACGCCACTGCTGCCAGGCAGTGACACTATGTCATCATACAGTGTTGCTTCCAGGTTTCTTTAGGGAAAGGGTGACAATGGCAGTCACTGGGAAGTGGTCTTTTGGTTGAGACTTCTGTTATGAAACTGAGAGAAGTGGCCCAGTTTTGAGCTAAAAATTCTCATCTGACATTTGACTCTGCACTGGTTAATTAAAATGTAGAGCTCAGCCACAAGAAGACTAACAAATCCATTGTAATCAACAAATTCTGGGCTGCTGGTTAACTGCTGTGGAATTTTTCAAGCTAGCACGTGACTTTGCAATAGATGCCAGGAGAATTCTTTCTGACTAGAACAATTAAAGTAAGCATCAGACAAATTCATAATAATTGGATATTGCCTGATGTTGCAGTTCTATGCATTAATTTTTTTTAAAAAAAAAATTTCCATTTTCCACATCACAATTAAAACAACGTAACTCACAGCACATCAACCGCGTTGCTTAAAACAGTTCTTGCGTTCGTAGAATTATCAAAGACTTGAAAGGTTTTATGCATGTAGGATCTGATTAGTTAGAACTTCAACTGTGAGTGCTGTCTGGCCCCTTTGCAAATGTGGAGCAGACTGCAAGGTGGCTCCTATCAGAATGTATTCTAATGTTCACCCCCACGCCATGCTGGCTTCCATGCTGGTTGTACTGCTGCATGACTGGGTACACTGAAATGCACTCAGCCTTTCCAGGTAAGATGAGGTCTTCCCACATCTCATTTACATCCATCCATGCTGCTCACAGCAGAAGCAAATGTTATATGTGTTGCCTGGGGAGTAACAGGCACTAGCGGCAGGTAAGTGAGGTCTAGGAGAGCCTTGGTTGACCAGAAATTACTAGATTGTGAACTGTAGTGCACTGGTCCAAGGCTGGCAAAGGGATGGAAAAGATAGACTTACAATGCATGTTATTAGTAACTCCTTTTCATGTGCAGAAATGGCTGGATTGTGCCCATATCTTGCTCTGTTGAAATTGTGACATATTGGGGAATTGGATTACGTATGCTAAATCTTTGGCTTTTCAAATAAAGTCATAGCTGAGCTTGATGTTTGGCTGTTTTGAAATACATGACTGCATTTGATAAGTAGTTCATAGAGTTTGGCATTCACCAGCAAAGGCTTGCTTGCTGGTCAAAATGAGTAAGACTGTGAGAGTCCCAGGCCATCCATATTCCAACAAGTGGTTTTGCCAAGCAATGTGGATTTGTAATAATGTGTTTAACTGCAAATCATGTTCTTAGAAAGAGGCCTGTAATTCAGTTGGGCAGATGTGTGTGAGGTTTTGTAGAGAGAAAGAAGGGGGAAATAGAAAGTTTTTGTCTTTTAAGTAAGGGTATGTCCTTATAAAGGGACACGGGTGGCACTGTGGGTTAAACCACAGAGCCTAGGACTTGCTGATCAGAAGGTCGGCGGTTTGAATCACCACAACGGGGTGAGCTTCCATTGCTCGGTCCCTGCTCCTGCCAACCTAGCAGTTCGAAAGCACCTCAAAGTGCAAGTAGATAAATAGGTACCTCTCTGGCGGGAAGATAAACGCCATTTCTGTGTGCTGCTCTGGTTCGCCAGAAGCGGCTTAGTCATGCTGGCCGCATGACCCGGAAGCTGTACGCCGGCTCGCTCAGCCAATAAAGCGAGATGAGCACCGCAACCCCAGAGTCGGCCACGACTGGACCTAATGGTCAGGGGTCCCTTTACCTTTACCTTTTATAACTCTTTCAGACAGGTGACCTCTTCCACCCTGGTACAGAGCTACCGTTGCTTGGACCCAGCTGTAGGCAGAGCTTGAGGACAAAGACCCAAATAGTAATTTCTTACACAGCTGGTTGGGTGCTTCTATACTAAACCTTAATATTTCCATTATTATTATTTTTTATTTGCAGTTTTGAGACTATGCTTCCTCCTGGAGGAGAATAGTTAGCAAAATAGCCAAAATACAATACAACGATCAAACAATTATCAAAACACACTTGAAACCACAGAGCTGGTTTTCACGTAACACCAAACCAAACTATGGGTTAGTGTGAAAGTGTGAAGGCCTCCAGAGAGAAGATTCACAGCCCCTGAACTTCTCTCTGAGGTCTGCTGCTGCTAGGGTACTTTGAGCCAAGCTATGCTGTTGCCTGAACCCAGGCTCATAGTTTGTCTTCTCCAAACAGGCCATGAGCTGTAAACCCAGGACCAAACCTTGGTTACAGTGTGTGGTTTGTCTGGAGCGAGACAAGCTACAGGCCCGGGTAAAGCCACAAACGGTTGCCCGTCATGGAAACATGGAAGCATCCAAATAACTCTGTTTCTTATTTCACTTACAGCTGTCTGCGAAAGTGGGTGCCTTAATGGAGGGAGATGTGTCGCCCCAAACAGATGTGCCTGCACTTATGGCTTTACTGGACCTCAGTGTGAAAGAGGTAGGTGGGATTCCCGCCCCCCCCCCATTAGAAAAGACCAGACTTTGATGTGTTGTGTATGAGTTAAGATTCTGAATGAGTCAGTATGAGTTAAGTTTCTGGGGTTTTTTTATTGTTTGCCGATGTGATGAATTAAGATGAAGGAACAATATGTTTCTGGAAGACTTATTTTTTTAAGAAAAGCTGATTAAAGAAGGCAAATGAAACTGTGGCAGGTGATGGAGTGAGGAAATAGCTCCTTATTACCAACAGGATTCAGGGCAGCTTTGTATGTTAAAACAAAGCAGGGGAAGAAATAAATTTGTGTTATTTGTACTTCCTCTTATTGCAGTTCCAGGATAGCATGTCCTTAGCTACTCTGACACTATAACCCTCTGGTGAATCCACACATAGCAATTATTTCAAATCTTAGAAGAGGCCAGTGGAGAGGTGCAGTCTGTGTTCCTTACTCCCATAAGATCCTTTTGGTATATTCTCCAGGTTGTTGTTTTTTGCAATGTGTGGACGTTATCCTTACTTCTATATTGCTTCTTGGCGCAAAGGTCTGTTCTAAGATTGCTAAGCAACCAAGTTTCCCTCTTTCGCCTCACAGTCAGCCTGCCGTTTCCCTCTCTGATGAAGCTTCTGTGCTTTTAATCAGCTGCCCGAGAGGCAGAAATTCAACAGGTGCAGCATTTGTATCTATCATTATAGCTCCTTCTCAGCAGCTTCATTTCCTACTGTCAGGAAGAAGATGGCAACACTTTCTCTTACGTGGAGCAAGGCACTGGTGTATTTAGGACACAGCAATGGTTGTGCCTTTGTTTCCACAGTATCATATGGTTCAATATGTGTGTGAGGTTTTATTTACGACTGTGATGTTGATGAAGGGATGACCCACTTTGAACCTGTACAGAATTTGAGGTGCAGGACTTTAGAGATTCAGTGCTATACGTGCACTTTTAGGACTGAATTTTGGCCACCCCTGCTGGAATTTAGATGTGTTGGAGGTCTGCATACTTTTTATTTAAAGATGGGGATGAGGATGAAAGGCAAAGGAAACTTGGGAGTTCATTTTGTTTCATTTTTCATTTTTAGCTGTAAAAGCTGGCCAGTAAAATGAATGCAATCACGTACATTTTAGCTTGCTGTTTAATATACACAGAATGTCTTGGGCAATGTTTTGGCAATTGGAGCTACACTTAAGTATTGGAGTTATACTATATCCCGCCTCAAGTCTCGTGCTTTGTTTTGACTAGCTTTGCAGAGTTCTTCTTCTGTAAAACTTGTATGAGTTTGTTATCAGTTTTGTGAACTTTTTTTTTTTGCTTGGGTAGCCATAGCAACGCACACAGCTGTTTCCAGATGAGAACACAGCCCTACTTATCTGCTGTGCCCGAAGTAGTTCAAGGAAATTAAATCAAGTTTAAGAGCATTCTGGAGAGAGATGACAGCAATAGCTGTTTAACTGTAGTTATCGTTTGGCTGTTTTTGTATTTTTGCAGATAACGTATGTTTTAATTTGAACAAATGGGCTAACTTGGTGTATGGAAAATTCATACGATGGGTTACATATAAAGCAGACTATTATATACTCAGTCATGCAAGTCCACCTTTCTCTCTCATATGTATGTAGGCTCTGTTCAAGCCTAAACCTGGGAGAAACTCCAGTAGCTACAGAGAGCAGTTTGAATGCAAACTGTTACAAGCCAGGGTAGGATTGAATCCAGCATTCCGGTTAACTCTTCCACACAGGAAAAATAGGTGGTTACAGAGAGCAGCCAAATGTTAGGAGCAGTGGAAGGACTGTTTATACTGTGTTCAACCACAGAGAGGAAAACAGCAGAGAGAGGTCTCATGCATTTGGCTCTGAGCAGAGTTGTCCATTAAAATGATGGGGTGCACTTGAGCCAGACGTCCGAGTCTTAACCCCATGCTAAACTTATTGCATAGAAATTAGTAAAGGGACTCCTGACCATTATGTCCAGTCATGGCCAACTCTGGGGTTGCGGCGCTCATCTCGCTTTATTGGCCGAGGAAGCTGGTGTACAGCTTCCGGGTCATGTGGCCAGCATGAATAAGCCGCTTCTGGAGAACCAGAGCAGCGCATGGAAACACCGTTTACCTTCCCGCTAGAGCGGTACCTATTTATCTACTTGCACTTTGAGGTGCTTTCGAACTGCTAGGTTGGCAGGAGCAGGGACTGAGCAACGGGAGCTCACCCCACCACGGGGATTCGAACTGCCGACCTTCTGATCGGCAAGTCCTAGGCTCTGTGGTTTAACCCACAGCGCCACCCACGTTGCTGCATAGCAATTAGCAAGGCTTAAAAAATGCTGAATGATCACACCCATGCTGACTTATTTTGACTGCTAAGGTCAGTTTTTGCATTCAGCTAATCCCCCCTCCCATACCGTAGCTCTGTGAAGGGGAAGGGGGACTTAATGGGAATCAATGGAAGCTGCCTTGTGCTGAGTCAGACCACTGGTCCATCTAGTTCAGTATTGTTTACACTGACTGGCAGCAGCTCTCCAGGGTTTCAGACAGGATCCCCTCTCAGCTCTATGGGGTGATGCCAGGGATTGCAAAGCAGATACTCTACCACTGAACTGCGACCCTTCCCTTTGTGATACTGGTACTGAAGATGCAACAGAGAAACAGTTTTGGGATTAAATCCGTATCAACAACTGCCAGACTTAAGGATGCATACCACTTTTCTATTTATACGTTTCTAAAAATCCCAAATACACATGGTCACATGGGGTTGTCACTTTGGGATTTCTAGGATCTGGAGGAATCTGACTTGTGGTGTTTATACCTTGATTGGGATTGTGTACAGTTTTTTTTTTCTGCCAACCAGTGGCAAAGCCAACTGGTTCATTTTGCCAACCAGTGTAACAGGGAGTAACAAATCTGTGTTTGTTCAAGACACAGCAGCTGATTTTTGAGAGTATAGAGTAGGCAACCTAAACACTAAAAAGACTGAAAGGTTTTGATTAAGGTTACTAGACGTCCCCGCTTCCCAGGGACAGTCCCTGGATTTACAAATCAGTCCCCTGACAAAATCCATCTATTTAGTAGGAAGTTGAAAAGGGTCCTCGGATTCATTGAAAAAAATCTGGTAACCTTAGTTTTGATAGCTCCAGAGCAGCCAGCCTGTTGACAGATGCCATCATTAGTCACAAGTACTCATCAATTAGAGCCAATGGACTACAGTATTTTGAAATGGGAATCTATTACCTCTGCAACTCATTAAAAACATTTCATTCACTCTTCATGGCTTTCAGATGGACTGTGTTCCAAACATGTTGTTAAACTTAATGTCTTTTTATTCCATCATGTTTTTATTTGTTTACAATAGTTATAGCCCACCTTTAGATATTAAGTCCTTAATGTAGTAAAATTGGGCAAATAGCATTTCTGCTTTATTACAAAAACTTATGGGGATATCTGTGTATCACATCATCGGCTACTGGCTGGAAGTAATTCCAAGCCTATTGCATACAGCCTTGTAAATAGGCGCACAAAAGTTAGTGGGAGTCAGCATGGAAACGCAGAATCCAAGCCTCTTAGCAGGCTATTTAAAAAGCCTTCCAGCAAACAGGCTGATAGAAGAGGATCTTGGCGGCAGAATGAGCTTCCCGTCCTCCTAGTTGAGCCCTCTCTGTTAGGGCAAATGGGTACCACCCCACCCAATGCAGTCTGTCCTCAGCCAGCAGATTGCCTACCTGCTTTCTTAAATCCAGTCCAGGGGGTGGCACTGCCAGCCCCCTTCCTCCTTAGTCTTAGTCACGCCCTGAACAGGGAAGAGGATGGAGACAAAATTAGTTGACTCTGCCTGTCCTTTCCTCTGGCTCTCCCTATGGTTGGTTTCCCTGCCTTCTGCTCTAGCATACCCAAATGGTCCTCGGCCACCACCTCTTCCTCCTCAGCCAACATGGAAATCAAGTGCACTGATGGCAGAGGAAAGGAGAGATTTGTTGCTCCGGGCTCAGCCCATTAAAACATCTGCATGGAATTGCTGGTTGCCTTCAGGTGCCAAGCAAGTTGTTGATGGCAAGGCTGACTTAATGCTGATACATTGAAAACTGCAGGGATGGAAGAGACTTCAAGGGACATCTAGTCCTATCAAACTGTAGAAGAAATTACATTACAAACTGAAGCTCCACACAGGGATGTAAAATGAAATGAGAGAGTATTAAGACATTTCTAGTAACATTTGGGAGTTGTTAGACAGTGTGGCGTAGTGGTTAAGAGCGGTAGTATCGTAATCTGGTGAATCGGGTTCGTGTCTCCGCTCCTCCACATGCAGCTGCTGGGTGACCTTGGGCTAGTCACACTTCTCTGAAGTCTCTCAGCCCCACTCACCTCACAGAGTGTTTGTTATGGGGGAAGAAGGGAAAAGAGAATGTTAGCCACTTTGAGACTCCTTAAAGGGCGTGAAAGGCGGGATATCAAATCCAAACTCTTCTTCTTCTTCTTCTTATAGGTACATACATAGGAAGCTGATTTCTGCCAAGGCAGAGCTTTGGTCTACTGAGCTTAGCATTATCTACACTGAGTGCCAGCGGCTCTCCACAGGTTCAGACCTTTGGTGATTCCTATATTTCTGTTTCTAAATGCAGTGGAAAGTACAGGCAGAATCATGCTCCCACCCAGAGTTTCCTTTTGAGTCAGACGACAGCAGGCTTGGACTCCAGTCACTTCAAATATTAAGATTGTAGCATGTACCTCCCTCGTGTATGTACTGCATGTGCAAACAATGTCTGGCTTTCCTTCATGGCGTCAGTCCTGTCCGGCTCTCTTTCTCTGCAGCAGGATATATATTTCAGAATTTTGATCACCTTGTGAGTCTAGGAAAGGCAAAAGGTAAAAATCAGGGCTGCCAAACCATTTCAGCTGAATATCTCATTGCTTTTTATTTTATTGATTTAAATATATATTTGCATATCCTACCAGTTAAATCTACTAAAGTCTGCAGCCCTCATTAAAAAAAAATAACGTCCAAAGAACTTTGGCAAAAATGCAAATTGGGCAATATTGAAGCAATGCAACTTTACTACTGTGTTCTTATATAACTGGCATAATTTGCAGAAAAGACTATGCACCCTGAGAGTGGTGTGGAAAGCAAGCAGCAAAGTGTAGATAAAAGTACAAGTCATTTCCCAAAAACATTTGTTGCATTTAAACTAGTATTATAACCTATCATTACTGGTATCCCCCCCTCCCTCAAGAAAACCCTTTTTAGAACTGTCTTCTAAGCAGTACATTTGATGACAAAGACATACACTACATTTCTTTCCTGGACTTTAATATAAATAAGTGACATAAACGTTTATCTAGCATAGCTGTTAAGATACCTGAACAATAGGGCCACACTAGTATAGTGTAAGCGGCTTCATATTTTTGTGAGAGAGGTTCTAAAATATAAACCCAATATTTATTTATTTATTTATTTATTTATTTATTTATTTATTTATTTACGGCTATTAGCCCATAAAATATGTACAAACATAAAAGCACAGAAGCATAAAAACCAATACATCTAACAACAGAAGGGGAACACCACGATGCAAGGGTGGGTCATTGAGCAGTGACAGTAACAGCTTGGGGCCCGGAAAGATCCAAGGGACGGTTCACAGAAAAAGGAGAACTGGAGACGAGATCCGTCATGCACTCTCATCATAACTGTCCGATTAGTTTTTGTTGTTGTTGTTGTTTTTTGGTGGTTTTTGTGTGTGAGATAACCGCATTCAGGAATCTCGCCACCTGCAGAGTTACAGAAGGATCTGTATCCTGCAAAAGCAGTGCGGCATGTGACTCAACAGGCCTGCCAACCAAGCGCAGTAATCTAAAATATAAAGCTTTCACAGTAGTATTTCATGACTACACAGATAGTTAATGCACACTGATGGTTAACTTCACAGATAGTTATTTTCTCTGTTTAGAAATAGTGTATTTCTAGATAAAACAATTGAGAGTATTTCTGAATAAATCAATTCAGTTAAGTAAGTCATTAGCAGAACATTCACCTTCAAAACAGAGAATGGCTTTGTTTGGACGATTGAATCCTTGGATGATAATCTAAATCAGGCCATTGACTACATTTGGGTGTCATAATGAACTATGGTTTTCCATTACTTGAATGAGCTTTGGCAAACCCCTCCCTCCCTTCTTGCTGTGACTGTGAGGAGACTGAAAGCTTTTGCTGCTCATTCAAATGGAACTTTCATAACCAAAGTTTAGCATTATGCCCACCTAAACTGCGGTTAATGTTAATCATGGCTTATCAAAATAAACCCGCTTTATAACCAATGGCTTAAAGTTGGCTTCTTTCAAACAAGCCATTGTTAAGATTAACTACAGTTTCTTGGATTTGGACAATGCAACAAGCTGTGGTTAATTTTAAAACGGAAAACATCTGAACTCCTCCATGCAAGTAGGAGGAGTTAGTGAGCCCAAAGCTTATCTAGACTCATTCCTGCAATGATAAACCATGGTTAATTGTGACATCCGAACACAGCCACTAAGAGCATCATACTAGATAATTCATAGACAACCCAGGGAAGAAGTGTACACAAAACCAGAGGTGGTATGATTTATTTATTTTTAATTTCAACTGTCAGAGTGTTCCCAGTTTAAAACCTGTTTGTTTGTTCTGCCTGGTGATCAAAAGATCTCTGCCCATAGATGTTCTTTTCCCCTGGTGCATTATGGGTATCTAGGACTGTAACCTTAAGTAAAGGGACCCCTGACTGTTTGGTCCACTCGCAAACGACTCTGGGGTTGCGGCGCTCATCTCGCTTTACTGGCCGAGGGAGCCTGCGTACAGCTTCCAGGGCATGTGGCCAGCATGACTAAGCCGCTTCTGGCAAACCAGAGCAGCACACCTAAATGCCATTTACCTTCCCACCGGAGCGGTACCTATTTATCTACTTGCACTTTGATGTGCTTTCAAACTGCTAGGTGGGCAGGAGCAGGGCCCAAGCAACGGGAACTCACCCTGTTGCGGGGATTCGAACCACCAACCTTCTGATCAGCAAGCCCTAGGCTCTGTGGTTTAGACCACAGCGCCACCTGCGTCCCATTAATCTTAAGTAGGCATGGTTATTTAAAAAAAGCAATCATGGTTAAATTCTGAATTGTCTATTTGATTTGTCTATGAGGAAACCCAAATTCGAGAGTTTTGGCATCCACTTCATAATTTATCTCTCTTTGGGGTATCAGAAATAACAGATCTTGAGTTTGAAAATACTGCTGGATTATGATTTTCTGTTGGGAAATATAATTCATGTTGGGTTAAGCTTGAATTTGCAGTTGCAATGATGGGGTATGTGTGTGTGAAAGGGAGGAAATGACTATTCAACAATGATTAATAACATTTGCAATAGATATGTTCACACTTCCAGCTGATCTCTGGAAGTTTTGTAAGAAACGAGTAGCTTTCCTGTATTTCTTTTGTGTCTGCTTGTTCTATTTGGCACTGGAATAGGACTGTAGGGAAAGAGGCCTAAATAAGGTATACGGAATGAAGTAGATGATATAAGAGAACAATCTGATTGCAAACTGTTAAACAGAGAATGCAGAATTTGTATTGAATGTGCTATATGGAGGCGAAGATCTGCTTTGGGATCTTTTGTTTGAATAAAAAGTAAAAGATTCTTTGAAAAATCTCAGAAAGGGAGATCTAGGCTGTCGCTCTATATGCAGTTACCTGGGAATCCCTTGCACTCTTGGCAAGGAGCTGTATCACCCCCCCCCAATCCCTTTACTGCAATAGCTACATTAGAAATTACACATTTTTGTACTCCCCACCAGGGCCTGTCTCTGCTAGGAGTATCCCTGACTGAACTCTATGGCATTTATTTCTCAGTAGAGTTGCTGTTGACCTGTGATCCCAAGCACTTTTACTTGGAAAGGAGATCAATTAATCTAACTGGGTCTTCCATATAAGTAAATGGGTTTAGAATTAGGCAGTGGGGGTTTTCCTTTCAGTTTTCAAATCTCTAACCTCTGTCATTGCAAAGAGTTGTATCCAATGCTAGCCATATTCAGGATAAGACACACTAGGTCCAGTAATTTTAGCAAATATTCTCTGAGTAGGATGTAGTTGTGTACACAGCCCAAATACCCCGATGCAGATTTCTGCACTCATTTACATTATATTTCTAAACATTTTATAAATGCAACAATATGCATCCTTGGGGTTTTGAAGCTTTGCTAAACTTTAGCTGCTAGAAAGCCCAAATCTAACATTTTTTTCAGGGTCCTTGCAAAACCTTAGGTTGACATTGAACTATGTCATATTAGAGTTCAAGATTGCTTAAATAGTGCAACTTTGTCCAGAAAGGGTAGAAAAGAAGGATTTGGCATGCCACATTTAACGTTATAGTGGGAGGCATTTTAACTTGAGACATCGCATATTCATATAGCCAAATATGACCATGATATCATGTGGGTGTCAATGGAATTTGTCCCAATATATCCGAGATATGAGCCATGCTAGTCTGCCAAATTCTTGTGTAATTATGAAGGGAACTTTAATCCAGGCCTCCAGATTGCTCTTGGAATTTGGAAATGCTGGGTTAAGAGGTTTTCATCATCCCGCTTGACGCTTCTTCCCTTTTGGGACACCCAGACTTCATGAATGCAGATAAATATGCACAGTATAAAGAGCAGAAGAGTTGGGTCTTGTATAGAATTCAGCATCTGTTTGACCAAGGCAATGTTTTGCCAGAGAGGAAACCAAATTCTTGTGACTGCAGAGGGGTAAATTGGAATTTTCAAAAAGCAAAAAATCAATTCACTTGCAGAAAAAAACAATGAGGACTTTGTGGCGATTGTGGTGGGCTCCTAGATCGCTTACTTGCTTTGACATGTGTGCAGGAGAAATCAAATAGGTTACCTTCCAATTTTATTTTATTATGGTAGATTCTTCCTCCACCCCCGTTCCTGATCTGGGCTGTGCTTCTCAGAAGGAGAATGGAGAAGTATGTGGTTGAAACCAGTAGTACTATGTGTTGTGTGGTGAAGCCATGAAACTGTATTGTGTATTTGACATACTGTATCGTCTCCACCTGGGCCTATGGTTTGTCTTCTCTAGACAAGCCAAGAGATGTAAACTAACAAGAAACCTTAGTGTTACATTTGAAAACATTGGGGGAAAATAGATTATTTTTTTAAGCAGGTGGTGGAAATCTGTCAATATCAGCTCAGTTGACAAAATATTTACCATAGAGATGTGAATAATGTTTATTCATTTCCAGAAAGCGTGTCAGAAAAGATGGTTAATTCTAGGCAGCAAGTTTTCAAAAACTGGCTCTTTACTTACTTTGCCAAAGCTTTACAAATATAGGCTACCATAAAACATCTATATATAAAAATTTAAAATATATACAAATAAACAGGCATGTAGAAATATGTAATAATGAGGATTTTCATTGGAGTTTCTTCCTGCTAAATTGTGCCATTCACCACTCTTAAGAGATGCTATTGATAAAAACTCAGCCACCCTTGCAGTTACTTCCGGGTTGGTTTGTGACATCAGTAAACCGTGTCACTTCTAGAACGTCAGCCATCTGAAAATGATCTAAGCTTAGATTGTCAAAGTGCTCCCAATACTGAACATTTTGTGTTCGTTCTTTACTGCATGTGGCGTCTGTTGAGTCTGTGTGCTGCCGATGAGTCATGTTCTGCTGCCAAGAAAAAGCATATGTTAGACAGACAATCCCAATTGAACACTTCTGGTGAAATGTTGAGGAGGGAACATAAGACTCAGATCTTTGGGCATCCAAACATTAGGGAACTTAGACGAAGGGATAAGGAAGTTGCGGCTTTCCAGATGTTCTTGGACTCACAACCCACAGCCACCTCACCCACCATGAACAATGGTCAGGAATGACAGGGTTTGTGTTCAGCGTCATCTGGAGGTTCACAGGTTCCTCATCCCTGATTTGGAGAGCAAACTTACCTTATGGCCAGAGAGCAGTCAGACTGAATACAACAGTGGAGCCACATTCCAAAGCCACTTGTCATTGACTCCACCTACTGTTGGCCTCTCAGTCTTCTACCCTACCAATCCCCATGAACAACAGCCAATAGTGGGTGGAGCCTCTGCTGCTGGTGGAGCGGGTGAAGAAAAATCTTTGCTCCATCCTAACCCCCTGTCTGGCAGTACGGATCCGTGTTTAGGATTGCTTTGTCCAGATATTCAGAGTAGAATGTTAAGAACTCTATTAAAGGATCCCTGACCATTAGGTCCAGTCGTGGCCAACTCTGGGGTTGTGGCGCTCATCTCACTTTATTGGCCAAGGGAGCCGGCGTACAGCTTCCGGGTCATGTGGCCAGCATGACTAAGCCGCTTCTGGTGAACCAGAGCAGCGCACGGAAACGCCGTTTACCTTCCCGCCAGAGTGGTACCTATTTATCTACTTGCACTTTGATGTGCTTTTGAACTGCTAGGTTGGCAAGAGCAGGGACCGAGCAACGGGAGCTCACCCTGTCGCGGGGATTCGAACCACTGACCTTCTGATTGGCAAGTCCTAGGCTCTGTGGTTTAATCCACAGCACCACCCGCGTCCCTTAAGAACTCTATTAGGGACATTTAAATTTTTCATTTCACTGTAGTTACATTTGGAAAGGGAGCCCCTTTCCTAAGTTTATGGAAATGATGCTACAGCATGCCCAAACATTTTAACCAATAGTTAAACACTTACAGGCAGAGTGTTTAACTACTGGTTAAAATTCTGGGTGTATGTTGGGACGCCATTTGGTGAAAGTGTTTTCTGGAACAAATTTTACTGAGTTCTTGGAGAGTAAACTCCTAACCATCAACATCTACTATGTAAGGCAGATTTATTTCGTCTTCTGCAGAATTCATCTTATACACGAGGAAAGTTTTTTATTCTCTCCACCAGGAGAGAGTGAGAGATGAACCTGCACTACAGGAGTCTAGAAAATCCTGAATTGCTGTGCAGGCACAAAACACCCTAAATTTGGGGGCTTCATTCTCTTGTTCTGAACTAACACTCAGCTACAGTTCTAGGGATAGAGACGGTTTGGTTTTAAATCACCTTTCTGATCCCCCTCTCTCCATACGGGCATTACTTTGGATCCTAGCTGGCCTAAATTGCAAAGCTGTGTGCATAAAGCAAAGAAGAAGAAAAATATTTGTGCCAAGGTATTAAAACAGCTAAGAAGGATGGGAACATCAGCTCGGTGGGAACATCAGCTCCCACCCCCTAAGAACAGCCTCCCAGATGTTTATATTGTCTAGCTATTTGTTGTTTGTGTCTCAAAAGCTGCACCAAGATTCTTACTGTATTGGCTGGACATACTTGTGTGTTTTGCTGGCTTGGGTTTGGGGAACTCCCTAACCCTCCCAGCTACAACTTCAAGAATGACCTCATCTTGCCTTTTTACCTTGCAGTCAGTTCCATCCTCAGCAATCTCATGCAAGGCAAAAGGCCTTCCTCTTGTTTTATAAAAATGCCTGAATTATATTTTACAGCATGACAGCAGTTACAGACAGTAAAGTGTTTTGCTTCAGAAACCCTTAAAAAAAAAATCACTGTGAAAATGTATGTATCTCCCTAAAGATTCAATTCCTTACTTGGAATTAAGTGCATTTGAGTTCAATGCCTTTACTTTTAAGTAGGTGTGTGTAAAATTGCACCTTATGGTTGCAAACCTAAACACACCAGGGAGTAAGTCTCAATCAATGAGTAAGTTTCAGTCAGCTGAATGGGACTTCCTTCTGAGTAAACATGTAGAATTAGGCTGCATGCCAATTTTCCTTTGGGACTCAAAGGCAGAAAAAGCAATTGGGAGCTGAAGAAGAGATCAGTGGGCTACTAGAAAGGATATGGCAAGTAATATCAGGCATCAAAATATTGCTCAGGCTTGCACTTCTTACATACAGTATCCACAAAGCTTGCCCTGCCACCAGAGATTACGTTGTATGGTTTCCAAGCTAGATAACAGTCTTCATTTTTCTCCTATTCAAATCTTAATTTGAAATAAATAAGCAAACAAACTTGCTGTTCTCCAGATTGTCCGTAATGCCATTGCTGCTCCTTCTGAGTCAGTAGGAGGCACACTTTATAAGGAATACTGACTAGAGGCTACCAGCCGCATGCTTAACTCTGCAGCTTCCCAGATGTATTTTGCCTGCGCTGAAGCTGGTAGCCTGACATTTCATGCTGCAGGCTAGTAATTTCATCCTGAGCCAGTGTTGATTTGTGACAGTGAGTGAGGCTGCCTGGTCTCCACACAGCCATATTTTCTCCTTTGCATGTGTCACGCTCCCATGCCAGCAGTTCCTGCCATCGTGTGTTGAGGCACGGCCGTGAGCATCAGTGCAGCGCACTAAAACCATCCTTTTGGGAGCTGTCTCAGGAGTATGGCTACAGCATGAAAGGAACATATCTCACCTTGTCAAATGGTACCTGAGATTATCTGGGAAGAGCATCCCAGAGGTGTGTTTACACACTTGGCCAATATGCATCTGCACTGATAAAAGTAACTCCCCAAATTTCCCGGCCATTAACCTCAGTCTATGCCAAGGGAAGCTGAATTATGCAGTCTGTATCCATTCTGCAAACTGGATAGCAGAGACTTGCTAATTTGTTTCATTTTTGCTAATATGGGAGAGTCAATGAGTTATTAAGGCATTTGAAACCATGACTGCAGCAAATTCTGCTCAGTCTTCCTTCCCCCCCAAATTCATAAAGCATTCCCCCCTCCCACACCTTGAAACCTATAGCGATAGCCAAGAGAACTGGGAACTCTCTGTGTGTCTTAACTAAAGCAAATAATTATCAGAAAACAGAATTCTTCAGTCATTTCCAAACTACATGCTTTTCCTAAGTTTTGTGCAGAATCATGGGATGCAAACAGACTTGTTTTATCTAATGTCACTATTATCTTGTATATGTTGTTTTAACGTCTATGGTTACTTTTGATTTATTTAAATGCTTTGCTTGTACTTTAAGCCAAGTTGGGTTCTGTTGTATCTTGATCTAGTTCTTCATCAGAAATGAGCGAAGTAACTGTTTGTGGTGATGCATTTAGAAGTTGCTAACCCATTCCTGAAAAAACAGTGTCATGTTAGAAGGGAAGACTACCTTTAGTAACACAACAGAACAAATGGCTTTCTGAAGGTTACCTGCAAATATAAACAAAACTTCAGTTGTACCCCCACCCAAAAAACCCCAACAGAACCAGAGTGTGTCACTGAGTTAAAATATGCCTCTACCTTGGGGTTACCACATTCCTAAAAGTTTTGGGTCTTTTCTTTGATTTTTAAAGTTTTTCTTTTAAAGCGGATGTATGCCAGCTCTGGACATGGGTGGCGCTGTGGGTTAAACCACAGAGCCTAGGGCTTGCCGATCAGAAGGTCTGTGGTTCGAATCCCCGTGATGGGGTGAGCTCCCATTGCTCGGTCCCTGCTCCTGCCAACCTAGCAGTTCAAAAGCACGTCAAGTGCAAGTAGATAAATTGGTACCACTCCGGCGGGAAGGTAAACAGCGTTTCCGTGCGCTGCTCTGCTTCACCAGAAGCGGCTTAGTCATGCTGGCCACATGACCTGGAAGCTGTACGCCGGCTCCCTCGGCCAATAAAACGAGATGAGCGCCACAACCCCAGAGTCGACCACGACTGGACCTAATGGTCAGGGGTCCCTTTACCTTTATGCCAGCTCTACTGGGCAAAATGCAGATTCCAACTCATACGTTCACATACCTGCTCAGCTATGTAGCCCACTGAGAGGCCTTCAGCCAGTCACTCTTTCTCAGGTGCAGAGCCATTGCAAATTTTAATTTGGAGGAGAGCAAACCATGTGCACTTCCTTAAGCTCACTGGGGGAAATGAAAGATAAAAATACCAGACTAAAATGAGGTAGAGTAACTTATCCCCCTCCAGATGCTGTTAGACTCCAACTCTCATCATTCCTGAGCATTGACCATGCTGGTCAGGGCTGATGGGATTTGGAGTCCAACATCTGGAGAGCCACAGCTTCTTGATCCCTCGGCTAAAATATAAGGTGGTCAACCCCTTGCACAGATGTCAGAGGCAATGGGAAGAGTGCATTTGTGGCATACCCATGTGCTTCACTAGGGCACAGAGTCATGCCTATATTCTTATTCCCTCTTCGATACTATTGTTTGCATTCCCCAACCCAGTAAGCTGGACACAAAACTGCATCAATGCATTTGGGGGTCTGTGTAGAGATGCGCAGCAGCTTTTATAATGAGTGATGGGAGCCTAGGGCCCTTTAGATGTTGTTGGAGTCTCAACCTCCATCAACTTCAGCCAGCAGGTGTTTTATAGATAATAGTTTCATAGAATCGTGGAGTTGGAAGGGACCCTGAGGATCATCTAGTCCAACCCAAATATGCAGCTGTCCCATATGGGGATCGAACCTGCAGCCTTGGCGTTATCAGCACCATGCCCTCACCAACTGAGCCATCCAGGTGTCTAATGGTGAGAGGAAGAGGCCAGGCACAACAGCTATCCTTCAGGCGAGCCTCTGGGCAATGAAAGCTGGCTTTTCTGTTGCCTGGATGTATGCTCCTTATTCCCTGCAGGTATTTTTTTGTGCACGTAAAGGTAGAGAGGAAGAAAGCAGGTGCAACAGCCGGGCCTCTGCTGAGCTGCTGGTCAACAGCAATTGGATTTTAAGCAGCATTAAATTTTGTTTCAGACAATTTTGTTTCAATACAATGCACCTTGTCATTTCTTAGAATTCCTAGAGAACAGCTGATTTGCTATTTTTTAAAAAACTATTTCAGGCAGAGAAAATGTTCTGCAGCAACGCCAGCTCTAATAACTATGTAGAGGAGAGGTCCTGAATTTACTCAGGAGGTCAGCTGAGAAGGAGACAAAAACCATCTCCCCTCCTCACAGCAAATCATAACACCTTGTATATCTAGGGGACAATCTGAACCTCTGCAGTGTCTTCTTGTCAGTTCCGCCAAGTACAGTGTTCTGTAATTTGGGGCCTGATATGAACTACCATGAAGGGAGACAGTTATTTCGATCAAATTTTCTAAACAGCTGTTTCAAGACAGACCACTTCCTTTCCCCAGTGATTGGATTCAAATCAAACTGTTTTTATCTCATGCATTCTTTGCATTTGACTCTTTTGTTGAATTAGAAATTTAATAGAGCAGCTGAGCATTTTAAGCAATTTTGGAAGATGGGGGGGGGGGTGGAAGAGGGATGTGAACTCCAGCACACCCTGTAAAGCATAAATTTCTTAACCAAAAGAATAGTTTATTCATATGCTCTGTACATTAGGTCAATTATTACTCACTTTCTTTGGACACCAAGCAAAGGCCTCCACCCTCTATTACACAGCTTACTGTAATCAAATGAAGAAAGAAAAGCAGAATCGTTCAAAAGCAAACTTGTGGCTTAAGCCCCAGCCCAGAGGCTGAAAAGGAACAGAAATCTCCAGCTCTATGATTCTATGAAATGATTTGCTATGAAATGATTTGCTTCAGGCAGGGCTGCTGTTCCATATATATACAGTACACACACAAGCATTCTCTTAGGTGCTTAAAAATTATATAACATTATTATTTATTTCTTAATTATTTGCAGTTATAATCCATCATTCATCAATTACATAATCCACAGGGCAAGGTACAGAAAATGATAAAACTCCATTGAAACATCACAAATGGGGAAGGGCTATGGTTCAGCATTGCTTTGCAGAAATTCCCAGGTTAAATCTCTGGCATCTCTAGGTAAAGCAGACATCCCTGTCTGTAATCCTGGGGAGCCGCTTCCAGTCTATGTAGACACTACTGAGCTAAATGGACCCAATGGTCTGACTCAGGACTCAGCTATACAGTTGCAAATAAAACATTTAAAGTGTTTTGTAAAGTGCATTATACAAATGTGACATGAGATGGCGATGGTGAGCTATGGCAAATTCAATATACTTTTTCAAAACTTTTTTTAAAAAAGCATTTTCACATCATTTTTTATATTTCTGGATTCCACCTCAGTATAAGCAATCTTCCTGTGTTCCTAATTTAATGAGAAGAACAGTCAACAACTAGAATACAATAAAATAAAGCTAAAGGGACCCCTGACCATTAGGTCCAGTCGCAGGCGGCTCTGGGGTCGCAGTGCTCATCTCGTTTTATTGGCTGAGGGAGCCGGCATACAGCTTCTGGGTCATGTGGTCAGCATGACTAAGCCACTTCTGGTGAACCAGGGCAGCGCATGGAAACGTTGTTTACCTTCCCACTGGAGCGGTACCTATTTATCTACTTGCATTTCGTGCTTCCGAACTGCTAGGTTGGCAGGAGCAGGGTCCGAGCAACGGGAGCTCACCCCATCACGGGGATTTGAACCACCGACCTTCTGACCTTCTAGAGGTAGCCAACGCACTGAAGAGGTGTCGCGGGGCCCAATTATGTGGAATGGGAATAGGATTTTGTCAGGAAGGAGAGTTACTGATTGTTCCTCATGCCTATCCCTATCCCCTATCCCTAAAATTATAGAAGCCGCCCATGAATCTTTCCTGAGTTCAGCACTCCATGGAATATGCTTGAAAACACCAACTCAGCCACCCAGATTCACATACGTTCTCTGTTGCTCTGAAAACCCACATCTCTTCCCAAGTTTCAGTCCCTGTTTCATCCATCTGATCGAAACCAAGTCCTCACGCCAAGCTAAAGTCTCCATTCTGCAGTTATGCCATTTAAAGTACGTAGGTTTATATTACACTACTGTAATGTCCTAGGATCATAACATTTAAAAAATTTATTTAAATGGAACATAAGCATATCAAACTTTCTCCATATCGTGTCAAGTGCCTGTGATCAACACAGAGGCATGACCCTCTCTTTGGGAATCGCTGTTCTAGGTCTCCAAATATCCTTTCTCTATATAAAGTTTTTTTAAAAAAACAAATTCCCCCTAAGCAAAAGTTTAAATTGGCAAAGATAGTACTAAGTCTTGCAAGGCCAGAACTCCTGCAGGGAAACTTTTGACAATATATATAATTTGTTGTATAATTCTGTAATTTCTTCTCTTTAACTCTAAAGACGTAAAGGGACATGGGCACAGTGATTTAAATTGTCCTTTGGGCAAGAGATGTATAAGAATAATATTTAGTGTAATCTGAATAATCTAATAAAACACGAACTATCCATCCCATTTAGCATAGTTCATTTTGGAAGAAACTGTTTTCTTTTTTAAAATACATAGTTTACATTACAGTGCTCATTGGTGCAGAACCACAGTTTCTTCATCCCTGACCAGTGGCGCCAACATGGGCCCCAGACTGTGGGTGGTGCCCAGTGTGTGTGTGTGTGTGTGTGTTGTGCCGTCATGACATCAAGGTGCATCATGATGGCACAGGTGCGCAGTGTTGGCAACTGGGCTGCGGCCTGAGACTTCGCAGTGGGGCCTCTGTTGGGGCCCACTGCGGCTGCACCCACGGCCACAGTAGGTCCCAACAGAGGCCCCACGGCAGAAGTGCAGGCTGCGGCCTAGTTGCTGCTGTGGTGCCAAAGTACCGGAGGTAAGGCAGTGGGCGGTGGCATGCGGTGGCGTTGGGCAGAAGCTGGGCACTCACAGCAAAAAAATTTGTGGGTGCCTGGGGCCCTGTGCAGTTGGAGCCAGTGGAACCATTGACCATGCTGGCTGGGGCTGTTGTGAGTTTAGAGTCGAACAACATACAGAGGGTGATATCTTCCCCTCACAACCTTGTTTATAAATGCTATTGCAGGAGTGAGGAACCCTTTTTTTGCTGAAGGTTGCATTCCCTTCAGCAAAAAAATGTGCTCGTATATGTATACATTAGAGAAAACATTTTAAAATATATGGGAAGATTGCACACAGAATTGCACACAAACATGTACATTTTAGGAGAGATTTGCTAATGAATTTTCATGAGAACTTTTGCTATATATAATATATTTTTGTAAACTGATGTGGAAGTGTGGAGAACTGGGCTTAAGACTGGAGAAATGAGAAATGAAGAAATTTGCTTATTCCTGCTCAGATGTAGGAACTTGCTTCCAAGTAAGTAAGTATAGGATAATTGCCACTTCAGTCTCATCATTGGTCTGATAAAAACTTGTAGCCTTGCAGCTGACACCTGGTGATTGTTTCTTCCAATGATTTTGGCAGTCTGCTACTGCCCACCCCTGCAGATTTTGCCACAAGACGAAATAAAGGCCTTTTCATCTGTTTTGACTTTTTAGGTACTTCCACAACAGGCCACATTCATACCATACATTTAAAGAATTATGACACCACCTCCAACAGTCATGGCTTCCCTCAAAGAATTATGGGAAGTGTGGTTTGTTAAGGGTGCTGAGAGTTGCTAGGAGACCCCTGGTCCCCTCATGGAGTGACTATTCCCAGAATGGTTTAACAATCCTTCTTAACAGGGAACTCCTGGGGAATTGTAGCACTGGGAGGAGAGTAGGGGTCTCCCAACGGCTCTCAGCACCCATAGGAAACTATAGATCCCATAATTCTTTGCAGGAAGCCATGACTGCTTAAAGTGGTATCATAGAGCTTTAAAGGAATGGTGTGAATTTAGCCTTGGTGTTTTAAAGTAGAATTCCCACTTTTTGCCCTGCTATAAATGATTGAAAATTGACGCTAATAGAAAGATGGACGGTGTGTGTGTGTGTGTGTGTGTGTGTGTGTGTGTGTGTACCTGCGGGAGAATGGAAAATTATTCAGTTTATAGTATAGGTAGGTGTGGGGAAGTTTTGGCCTGCCAGTTGTTTTGGAAGTACAACTGCCTCATCCATGCTTGCAAGCATCGATGTGAGTTGTAGTTCAGCAACATCTGTGGGGGGCAAAGTTTTCCCACACTTAGGAGAAGAACAGTGAATATAAGATAAAGGGACCCCTGACCATTAGGTCCAGTCGTGACCGACTCTGGGGTTGTGGCACTCTTCTCGCTTTATTGGCCAAGGGAGCTGGTGTACAGCTTCCGAGTCATGTGGCCAGCATGACTAAGCTGCTTCTGGCAAACCAGAGCAGCACATGGAAATGCCGTTTACCTTCCCGCTGGAGCGGTACCTATTTATCTACTTGCACTTTGATGTGCTTTCGAACTGCTAGGTTGGCAGGAGCAGGGACCAAGCAACGGGAGCTCACCCTGTCGCGGGGATTCGAACCACCAACCTTCTGATCGGCAAGTCCTAGGTTCTGTGGTTTAACCCACAGCGCTACCTGAGAAACTCTTTGTCATGGGAAATATTACAAGAAAGATTATATAATCTCTTGCTCTTAAGGCATGGAAGGGGAACTCAAGCATGTAATCCCTCCAACCTACTGGCCATCGCCCAGCCATGACCAGAGTTGCCATATTCCCAAAACTGAAAATCCAGACAAAGTTGTTGAGTGTTTTTTGTTGTTGTTGTTGGGGGGGACACACACACATCTCCCCTGGAATATTAAGTTTTGGAGATTTTTTATTTTTGTAATTTTTATGGATTTTAAAAAAATTACCCCCATTGCCATAGTCTGGTAAAAATTCACCTGGATGCCATTCTGCTGTCCGCATCCCAGTTGTGTCCGGGAAAATCCAGACGTATGGCAGCTCTAGCCATGAAAGAAGTGGAGGATCACTGCTAGCAGCTGGGTGGTCCAGGCCTTTGGTCTTATTACTGACTACAAGAAAGCTGGTTGTAAATATCAACTGCTGCTACTACTCAAAAGCAAAATGGGCCCGGAGAAAAAGGAGAGGGCACTACTCAAAATGGAGAGATGTGTAGTGTTGGTCAAAAAGAGTTTTTCAGCCCTGAAAAGAGGTTTCATGCCAGCTTGAGCCTCTTGGCTATGCAGAAGTGGCATGCTAGCAACTTCTGGGTTAGTTAGCTAGTGTGGCAGAAGCATTAGGATGTACCCAGAATAACAACTTGTGAGGCCAAGTAGGTTTCAACTGGTAGGGAGGAAGAGGACAAGTGGGCAGGATTGGAGAGCTCCAAAACCTAGTGCTGCTCTCATTTTGGGAATGTCCCAGCAGTAATAGGGACATTGCTGGCTTGGAGTTGAATACCACTTTGAGCCTCGCCAGCCCTGTTTTACTGCTCCTGCACCTGGGGAACTTCTGCCTATTGAGGAGCCAGAGGGCTGAGCCAACGAGCCCCACCCTGGAAAACAATTGTAAGAACTCTGGCACAGCTGTAGCTGTTTCCAGGGAAAAGCCTGTTGTGTGAACAGTTGTTTGTGGTTCGACAGCTGTGTTTGTTGTGAGAGCACAAATGCGACTCATGAATTCATAAAGTGTGATTCATGGTGTTCCTGGGTGGTGGTTGTTTTATATTTTTATTGTATTGTACTTTTGAGTATGCATTTACTGTAGCTGGCTACAAAGAAATAAGCTGAGGACGATGACATAACTTCCTGCATGCATGGCATTCCCAACAGTGAACTTTGCTGAGACCCTTTTTATTGGGTATAATAATATCAATACATTACACTTGCAGGGGCTTGGTTTTTCCCCCCTTTCATGGAAATGGTATAAAGCTGACAGCTCATAATGAAGAACAGTTAGTGCTGATGGAGTTCTTAGTACCAATTGGGTCTAATTAATTCTCCCATGTCCCTTGTACCTTTACAGTTCCTATATTGTAAGGTTACCAGATTTTTTTCAATGAATCCGGGGACACTTTAAATAAATAAATAAATAAATAAATAAATAAATAAATAAATAAATAACATGTTCGGGGTGTTGATGCTGCAGCAATGGCAGTGGTAGAGGGGTGGCCACTGCCTTGATCTCCTCTGAGGCTTCTATCTCCTTTCTCCATGAGCCTGGGCATCCCCTGAGTTGTTGGTTCTTCAGTGGTGGTAGTGGTGGTGGGGAAGCGGTGCGCAGTGCGTCAGGCATGGAAGGCGGAGAAGGAGGGCTGAGAGCGGCAGCGGTGGTGGTGGTAAGGCTTGGGCAGCACGATGCCTCCCTTCCCATCGGAGCAGCCCCAATCCCATTCCTACTTTCATGCAAGCGGGAGGGGACGGGATCCCTCAGCTGGGAAGCGAAGCTTCACACTGCACAATGCCTCCCTTCTCATCGGAGCAGCCCCAATCCCATTCCTACTTTCATGCAAGCAGGAGGGGGCGGGGATCCATCAGCAGGGAAGGGAGGCTTCCCATTGCCTAACTGAGAGATCCATGCCCCCTGCTGCTTGTACGCAAGCTCCGATAGGCAGCATGAAGCCTCCCTTCACAGCTTAGTTGCTGGGGTCAGGGAAGGTGGAGGCAGCCTGGCAGCTGCATCTTAGAGCCCCTGCACCAACATCATATGGGGACTTCTGAGCATCTCCTGAAGCCAGCCAGAGCCAACTGCTCTGGGCTGTTGAGAGACTGCCGCTGATGCGTTTCCTGGGGACATTAGATGAAATCCGGGGACATTCCGGGAATGGAGTTTGTCCGGGGACTTATTTGCAAATCTGGGGACTGTCCCCGGAAAATGGGGACGTCTGGTAACCCTACGTATATTGCAAAGCTCCAACCCAGATTGCCACAGAGAAGCATGGTTTCTGGTCTCTGTGTTTCCTTTGCATAAAACACCTAGATATGGTACACCTCTCCATGTGACAAAATTGCAGTGAGCTGGAAAACTAATTAGGCTATCTAATTGATTTCGCATGAGCTCCTCCAGGGAATGTGCTGCATCGCCGACACTACGGCTTGCACAACGTACAAAATCCCAGAGAATAATTCTCAGGGGGTTTGGCTAGAAATTGACAACCAAACAATGCACTGAAACATAGGGAGAGAAGTGGTGTGGGTGGGATATTAGTAGGAGAAAGGGTTTAATGGTTGTGCCATTATTCACCATATGCTTCAACAAGTAGAGATGAAATTTAAACCACGGGCTTATGCAAACTTACCTTTCCTCCTCTCTTTCTCGTCATGGTGCACACTTTAAAGCACCCCTCCCCCTTTTCTTGCTCCAGAGCTTTCCCCATGAAAACCCACTCTTTAAAGCTCAATTGGAGCAAACACCAATCCATGGAAAACTCAATTTGATTTTTTCTCCAATTGAGCACTGAATAGCATGTTTTCATGAGGAAAGCCCTGAGGCCTTTAAATGGTGGGGCAAAAGGTAAGTCCATAGGGAAAAGGGGGGGGGGGAATCAGGATACAAAAGTTGTTGAACTTAGCCCTGGGAAACCCACAAGCATAGCATGAGCAGAACAGCACTCTTTCCACTCATTATCTCTAGCAACCAGTATTCAGAGATATACTGCCTCTGGTACTGCAGGCTGCATGGCCTTATCCTATCTGAGGATGCTTTCAGACATCATATGGCAAATGGTAATTTTAGCTCCAGCAATGTTACCTACTTGTTCTAGTTCTTCAGAATTTTTTGTTATTCTGATGGTAGTACTGGGGGGTAGTTAGCTAGGGACAGAGCATCTAACTGAGCATAGTACTTAATAATGATACCTCACCTTTATAGAGCACCTTAGAATGCCCAAAGCATTTTATATATTTTGATTTAGCAATCCTTACTACAGGGGTGGAAAACCTGTCACCCTCCATCATAAATTACCATTGGTCATGCTGTTGGGACTGATGGAAGTCCAACAACAACTGGAGGGCACCAGGTTGAGGAAGCCTGGCCTAATCACATATATGGTATACCTTCTGTTTTGGCTCTTAAGATTCCAAGATGCTAGGAAATCCTCCTCCTGGTACTGTGCTTTGCTTGAAAACAGCATATGTATATTAACTGTAGAAACCTGGCTGAAATACAAACCAATGTAATACAGTGGTACCTCAGGTTAAGTACTTAATTCGTTCCGGAGGTCCGTACTTAACCTGAAACTGTTCTTAACCTGAAGCACCTCTTTAGCTAATGGGGCCTGCTGCTGCCGCCGCACCGCCTAACCATGATTTCTGTTCTCATCCTGAAGCAAAGTTCTTAACCTGAAGCACTATTTCTGGGTTAGCGGAGTCTGTAACCTGAAGTGTATGTAACCCAAGGTACCACTGTATGTTCTGGTTTAATGGCCTGACCCCAAAATTAAAATGGCTTTGACTTGAGCAGGAAAGAAAAATGTATGCTTTCTTAAAGGTAATCAACAAAAATATTAGGGGCAGATGATAAATATTACTTTGAACTGTGATGATACAAAGTTAGATTCTCTCCTTTACAGATTTTCAGTAGTTTTCATGCTTTGAATTTTTAAATGTTTGTTTTTGGTAAAAACCACAGTGCATCAGCCATTAGGCAACATACTTGAATAGGCAGAACATCAACCACACCCCCCAACTGAATGACCCCGACCAGAAAAATAGACAAATTTCAGAGGAAGGCATGCTAACATCGAGAGAACTCTGGGGTATGAAATACTTATTGATAAGAAACATTTTTCAAGGTAGATATCCCATGAAGGAACCAAGTTAAATCACTCATGACTCTACAGATTTAGACATTTTGATATCCATTGTGTCTAATTACATTACTGTTATGACCAATGCCATAAGAATACAGAGACAACATTTTATGATTCTCTAAAAACAAATAACGCATGAAGAACAGAACATATACAGATATGTGAATGCTTTTAAATGCATCAAAACTGCCATCGCTCTTCAGCCAGAATGGCTGTATTTATGGCTTCTCTTAATGTTCATGCTGAGTGGAACGCTGTTCTTGAGTGGCTTCATTATCCCATTAGTTCCAGATGTTGTCTGTATTTGTACTGATACACTGAAATAATTGTCATGGCAACAGATGAAAAACGTTCACCTTTTGATGGGATGACACATGCATAGTTCTGAGAGGAGCAAGGGGTCTGCGTTGTTTTTCAATGTATTCTCCAAAATGTCATTTGGAAGCCCATTGCAATGGAACTGTCTCTAGTTGGCTCCACCGTTAGGCAAACTTAGATATTTTGGCGGGGTGTGACTAAGAGGCTTTACTGACATATCTGACCTCATGATTTCCTGACATTCTGGTCCACATGTAGCTGAGAAGGCCAACAAGTCTCTAGACTTGTTATTTAAAACTGGAAGTTTTATGCATGGGTGCCATTTTGGATCTTGGGAGTAGGGTGGGAGGAATCAGTTACTGAAAGGGTTGTTTTTCATGTATTCAAGCTTTTGAATTGCAAAAAATGAGTGCAGTTTTGGGAGCATTTGTCATGGTTCCATGCATGCTTTCAGAATACTCCATTCCATCTGCTGCTGTTTTTCTATCTCCCATTCCAAACATTTTGTGGCTAGTGAGCATGCTGAGGTGACGCTTTGCCGAAGACCCCAGGAGGGTTGCAGCACGATGGGGATGTGTCTACCAGAGTTGGACAGCCCAAGGCTGGTGTGTGTGTGTGGGTTCCTTCAACCAACTCACTCACCTTACCAGTCACCATGCTAAGAGCCACAAGCCCCAGTTCCCTCTCTACAGCTGTAGGAGCCTATCCCTGACCCTTCCATGGTGTGTTCCTCAGATACTGGGAGTAGCCCTACCTCTCTAGTGGGGGATGTTTCTCTGGCTCTGCCCTAACCTCAGATGGTGTAGAGAACCTCCTACACCACCTCAATCCAAGAGGTACCAAAGAATGATGATGATGTTGCCAACTAGGTTTCGTGGGAGATGGGTGTTTGTCATTGTCCGATCAATGGCTAGGTTTTGGGAGCTATATCACCTGCCTTTGTGTAACTGTACCTAGGATTACTTATGTGTATTGCCTGTTGTGCATTAAGCCATTAATTTGCATATACTGTATATCGCAGCAATCTAAACACCAAATCCTTTGTAAAGTCTCCTCTTTTGAGTTTTTGTTCTTCAGCAAGTAGGAGCCAGGACACAGTAAGCACTCTATGCATTGCTAATTTTATCACCTTTTAAGGTTTTAAAATTCTAGGACTAATCTAAGAATGCAGTCTGTCCTTACGACATGAGTGTGATACATTGTGAAATAACATAGCTTGTTGAGAAAGCTGGAGAAATGACACAAAAAGTAAATATAGCTGTTTTGGACCAGAAGGAGGGTGGTTGGAGAAATCACTTTTGTGATACCTGTTTTGTGATATTTTGTTTTGCCTAATGAAGATATTGTTTGAGTATGGATTTTGGAGCAAGGAGGTTCTCAAGTGCACCCTTACTTGACTTTCTTGTCCTGTAACTAGCAGCTTCCTATTTCTGACAAAGTTGTTAGCCCTCTTCCCACAAGCATGACATATGGGGCAAAGCTGATTCTCATAGATGAGTTTGTTTGCCCCCTGGGAACCTTGGCTGGGTATAGCAATAGCAGGCTGCATTCTGATCTCATAGACACTGGGATAAATACTATGAGTGGTTCTGCCAATTGAGTTGACTTCAGATTTTGGCTCCAGCGCAAAACTGGCTGTAGAATGGGCTGTGTTGGAACGCGCTACTCTTTCACAATATGCTCTGGGATAAGTGTGTATGTGACGGATACTGACGGTTTAATCTGTGTTTACATTTTTAATGTTTTGTGAATAGCTTTTAAAAGGTGAGCAAAAACCAACAGGGACATGAGACCCTTGCCAACATGGTCTCTTAAACATGAAAAAGTATATGGCCTATTACTGAAAGCAATAATATTGCTTAGCACTAACACTTTGCAGTGTTTAAAAGTAGGGCTGAGCGGAAAGTTTGACTTTGTGAACTTCAGGCTCAAAATTTGAAGAGCAAGGGGTGAAAAGGGGGGGGGCTGAAGCTACATTTAACAAGAAATTACATTTAACAAGTAAATAACAAAAATGCCTGCCCCCAAGTCAGACAGTAAGGTCCCCAAAATGATTGCAAGCTTTCACACTCCACAAAAAACCCACCAAAATGACAATACCCCTGAATATATTGCCAAATTTACTGTGCGTTTGTGTGTTCATGAGGGTTTTTTTGATCCTTCCTCAAATTGTCTCAATAAAACTATTCTGTGAGGTAGGCTAAGACTGAGGGGTAGCTGCGTGTCAGAAGTATCTATTTCTGGTGAGCACTGAACACAGTTCAGCCATTTAGAGCCAACCTAGACATGTGGGGAAGCCACATCTATAAATTATGCCCATGTCTGTCCTGTTTCCATAGAACATGGGGGTGGGGTTTCTACCTTTTTAATATGAAAAACAACATGCAGGGGAGGAAAATGAAACCCAAGTCCTCCGCCATCCCTTCTTGTGATCTGTTTACAGTCTTCTTTCTGCCTACATCCTGCCTACTGTTGATTATCCATGGTCCTTGCCCATGCTTCCTAGGGATGGTGGCACTTATAGCTTAGCAATACCTGGAGGGCTAAAGCTTCCTTGCTTTTCTTTTCAAGCAGCAGAGCTCAGCAAGGCAAGGCTTCCTTCCTCTGCACGCTGCTTTTCATATCAAAAGTAGACCTTCTTACAAGTGTGTACTGTTGCCCTGTTGCAAGGGTGGGGAATCTCTGGCCCGCGCTGCAATCTTAGCCTGCCAAAGTATCCAGTTTGGTTTGCAAGGGCATTTCCCCCAAACCCGTGCCCACCTGTCCATCATCATTGGTGATGTCAGCTGATGGGTGGGAGAACGAGGTTTAATTTTGCATTGGCTGTGTGCCGTCTTCCCATCAGGGAACAGGGTCATGCAGCCAAGGCAGCAGAATATATAAAGCAAATGAATGGCGATTAAAGTGCTTCTCCAAAGCAGTGTTTGAAGCAGCAAATGTGCTTCTGTGAGTGATGTGAGGTAGCCCCATGTTCCTGTTTCAGCTGAAATGGGGGCACAGGGCCTGCCTTAAAATGCTTCTCAAAAGTGCTGTTTGAAGCAGCCACACCCCTCTTTCATTTAAAGGAGAAAGGGCGGGGTGTGTGTGTGTGTGCTTCAAAAGCACTTTTGCAAAAGTCTTTAAGATGGCCCCAGTGCTCCTAATTCAGGCTAAAATGGGAGCATGGGAGCTGTCCTAAAACTTTTGCGAATCTCATTGTGTTCCTCTTGTAAACTTTTGAGATTGGGAATGAAAGGGAGAGGAGGGGAGACTTGCAACGCTATGCATTTAATACATGGGTGGGCTTGTCAAATTTGGCTCATGAGGTTGATCCTGATAAGGACCTGGCCTGTGCAGAATTGCTGCCCATCCCTGCCCTATTGTATCTTGTTTGGCCTTTAAGACGCTATGCTACACTACTCTCAAACAGTAAACTAGTTGTTAGCTTCAGATAGAAATATAGGGAGAGAAGCCATGATTTCAGATGAGACCTGAGGAACCATGTGGAACTTCAACAGTTTTGTAAAAGGACCACCTGCCCTTCTTGACAGGTGGCACTCATTGTGAGATGAATCTAGAGGTTTCATGTGTTTTTCAGTGTTTTTTACTGGGTGGTGCCAGAGGTTTATGGGGTCAGTCTATCCATCTTTCAGAGAGATATTGTAAGGGTAAGGCCTCTATTCAGGGGCATCTTATATGCAGAACAAATGACAAATGTGTGTTTATGACTTCCAGGGGTTTCTTCCATCTGCCTGCACAGTACATTTTATTCATTCATTTCTGAGCATTTACATCCTCTTCTGCCTGAATATAAGAAGGGTAGCTTTGCTCTCTGGATTAGAAAGTGTAACAAACAAATCCACCATCAGACTCCCTAGTCATACTCATTTTATTTTGTAAAACTACTCACAGAAGCAGAAAGCAATTGTGTTGTGTTCCATGGCTTCATGTGAATCTTGCATTAGCAGAAGTCTTAGGTTGCGTACTTATTACCATATACTTGGCTGCAGCATGCTCCCACTTCTGGTGTTTGACGGCCTGTGCAGATGACGTTAGGCACGATCCACATCTGTCCTGCAGATTCATGACAAATATTGCAGTATACAATGTGCTTTCCCTCAAACCAGCTTTCATCTGATCTGAGAACGTAAGCCACGTTCACTTTGCAGTTCAGCTGAGTTGCGTATATTTGAGTCAGCTTGCACAGATGACAGCTTGCTTAATGGGATTTGTGGTGCCTGTGTGTTGTAGACAGGTAATGCTCATTGGGAGAAGAAACCCCTGGCCCCCATCTCTGGTGTGCACAGCAAATGCAACTTGAAACACAGTAGGGAGAAATTACCTTGCAACGTTTTAAGCCACTAATCTGTACAGAAGTGTGTCAGTTTGGGAAGCAGTGCTACATCAACGGAAACTTCTTCATTTTGCTGCCTTTTTTATTATTTTTCTTCATTCTGGAAAAAAAATGCTGTATATTTTTGGACTGCTAATTGTAATTGCGAAGAACAAAACTAAATATTCACCCCACCCCCTTGTTATGGGCTTAGTTTTGTGTTTTGGATTTGAGTGTGCATAATAAATTACTCCAGAAACAATTCTTGAACATTACTTGGTTGTTGTTTGATTACTTTCCAGCTACAGGGAAAGTGGGTCAATTGCAAGAACAAAATAGGTTTTGAAAAGATTCAAGTTTTTTGTTCTCGAATGTGGGTTTTCAGATACTTTTCAAAAGCATAAGGAGATGAGTGCCCAGTTCGGAGGGGCTCCTTGGCTTCTCGCAGAAGGAGATTCAGAAGGAGCATCTTCTGTGATTGTTTGCTGAACTGGGCAAAAGAGCCATATCTCACCTGTGTTAAAGGCCAAGGAACATCCATCAAATTTAGGTTACTGGTACTGGCGACCTTGGCTTGGCCAGTTTTCATATACTTTACATTAAATATGGCTGATAAGAAGAGCCCTTAGGACAAGCCTATACAACATGTGATTTGCCAGCTCAAATGCAGACCACAGGCTGTGTATGGCAGCTCAGCAGGTTCTCAATAACCCCTATTGTTTTGCTGTCTGTTGGGGACTGCAAAACCTGGGAAAGGGGAGAGATAAGGGCCTGGCAGGCCATTAAACTTGCCTGTTGGGTTGTGTTCAGCTAAGTGGGTCACAGGTTGCACAGGCCCAAATGAGGATAATGATTTCCAAATGGTGAGTCAGGCATTTGGACTCCTGTGAATAAGTTTCCAGGCTCCAGATATTAGATGGTGATGCACCAAGAAATGCAAGCCCAGTGAAATCCCTGGTTAGGAGGAGCTCCAGTGGAAAGGCAGCTATGTTGATTAATCCTCTTGGGCAAAACATTTAGGAACCCACCAAAGTTGGCTTAGGAATCTCATTAAAAAAAACCCTTGTACTTCAACTAGTGTACAGTAATTGTAGATAATTTTAACTACGATACAGGTTTATCTGCTGATCAAGGTTTTAAAATAAGCAAAGCAGCAAATTGCAATTTGGCATTATGCCGAGCCTGTCTTTTGCTTTATTACAAAGTGCAGAATTCTGTATTTTGGTGCTAATTTAATTTAATTTCACACTGGGCATGATGCAGCTAAAGTTAGTTGCTTCTACAGCATAATTTTACCTGGACCAGAATAGTCTGCTATCAGCAGTGCTTGGAAAGTAACTTTTAAAAGGAACTAGATGTAGTTGAAGTTCATCCTATCCGAAAAGGAACTAGCTACAGTTCAAAATAATATTTTGCAAGATGCTGTCTTTCAGCCTAGGTTTCCCTATTTATTAAATAAAATTAATATGTTCCTGACCTGGAGGCTGTAAGGATCCTAGGTGAAGAGTTAGATATTAGGAGCCTTATGTGTATGCCTGTTTAATGTACTGAAAAATATTCTTAATAACAAGCTTTTTTTTATAGTGCCTGATTTAAAAAAATAAAAAAAATATGTGGACTGCTGCATTGCTGAACATAATGAATTCCATGTAGGAAGCATGTGGTGCTGGGAAGGTCACAGGGGTTAGATTTATGTTGCCATGAACATTTAGCATTCATGAAGGCTGATTCAAGTAGGCACATATATATTCTAGTTTCAATTGTCAGACCTTTTAGGAAATTCATAGTTAAGAAAAAGGAGATTATTGCTGGGGGAGGGGGTTAAAACTGAGTTGTATTTAAGTCTTTGGAAATGGCAAATACTTAAAATTTCAAGTCCAGATCATGTGTCTGGGGCTTTCATTGATTTTGGCAACCTGACTTGAAGCTTGTGTCTTTTCCAAGCAATTTACGAAATCAAGTACATTTTATATTTTTTACATATTACACCTAAAACGTGCTGCTGATTTTAAGTGCTGTAATACCCACCATTCTCAACAATTTCAGAAAAAATTCTGACATGATTTGGACATAATAGTTTTATTTTCCACCAATGCCTTTTTTGGGTCGTGGGGAGTGAAGTAGTCTATTCTGAAAGCTTGAAGTTTGGATACTTTAAATGGTATTTTGTTATGTGGGTGTTTCAGCTGTCATTTGGAAGTTCAGGAATGTTGAACATCTATGAAAAAATGCAACATACTTATAAATCCAGGATTCCCTTTGTTCCACCCCACTCTGCTGTTCTTCCAGTGTGCCAGAGAGCCAATGTGGTGTAGTGGTTAAGAGCGGTAGTCTTGTAATCTGGTGAACTGGGTTCGCGTCTCCGCTCCTCCACATGCAGCTGCTGGGTGACCTTGGGCCAGTCACACTTCTCTGAAGTCTCTCAGCCTCACTCACCTCACAGAGTGTTTGTTGTGGGGGAGGAAGGGAAAGGAGAATGTTAGCCACTTTGAGACTCCTTCAGGTAGTGATAAAGCGGGATATCAAATCCAAACTCTCCTTCTTCTTCCCTCCCAGGGTGGCCCTGCCCTCTGCCTGCCCTTCAGAGCCAGTGCATCTTGCAAGGCTGGGCCTCAGTGGTGGCAGCCTCTCTTCCTCCTTCTCACCTGCTCTCCAGCTGCCCCTATGAACTGCCCAAGGGAGGAGGCCAGTAGCGGTGGCTATGGAGAGGCAATGGAATGCCTCCTTGCAGGCGCCACTGCCACCAGCACTCAGGACAAGCGCCAGCTCCTCCTCCTCCTTGAGCTCGGTGGTGGCACTGGCAGGGGAAATAGGGACATTGTGGGATCAAATCAGAAGCCAGGGTGGTTTTCATAATTCTGGGACTGTGCCTGGAAAATAGTCGGGCTAACATAAAGGCCCTGCATTGGACTGGAATTAATAATTTTGAAATATAAGTGACCCTGTCACTTATCTGTTGGATTTATCTGTTGGATTTAAACCATGAAACCTGGGGGAGCAAAATTTATTTACCGCTGACTTGATATTTTCTTTTCCAATGTCCCTTAATCTGATTTGAATACAGTATTATGATAAATATATTGCTCACTTGAATTATGCAAGAGTTCCAAGTCAACACAAATAGATCTGATTTTGCTATGTAAGCATTGGAACCGTCTGGTTTTATAAGAGTCCTTAAGTAAGTCAGATATCAGACTTGAAGGCTGGCAAAGAAAATGGCAATTTGACCAGTGTTTTATAGTGCTAGCCCACACCCAATATTCCTTTGTGTGTACACCTAGTTCTGTACCTAGTTCTGCACACATCGTCTCATACTTGATTGAACTTGGGAGCCCCAGGATATGACTCAAGTATTAGTATTATATGCTTGTATCCAATCAAGTTCCATTACAGTGGTGCCCCGCAAGACGAACGCCTCGCAAGATGGAAAACCCGCTAGACGAAAGGGTTTTCCGTTTTGGAGGCGCTTCGCAAAACGAATTTCCCTATGGGCTTGCTTCGCAAGACGAAATGTCTTGCGAGTTCTTGCGGGTTTTTTCCCCTTCCCCCCCTTTTCCTAAACCGCTAAGCCGCTTATCAGCTGATCGCTAAAAGCCGCTAAACCGCTAATAGCGCTAATCCGCTAAGCTGTCAGTGGGCTTGCTTCGCAAGACGAAAAAACCGCTATACGAAGAGCCTCACGGAACGGATTAATTTCATCTTGCGAGGCACCACTGTATTAGATTCAGAGAAGAATTTTGTTCTACACAAATACTACCGTTTCCTGCAGCTTGGGGTAGGGGTTGTATTGGTAGATCCAGTAGGTTCATTTTTGGAGCACAGGAAGGTAAACCTCCCTCCCTTTCTTCTCCACTGATTTTGCTTGGCCCTGAGGAACTTCTATAGATGTCAAGTGGTTGCGGATATTGGATCTATTATCAGTTTCTACCTCCGATTCTTTGACCCCTTTCAGTATGTGGCTCATAGAGTCAAGAATATTGATAAAAACAAAACAAATTCCTTCCAGTAGCACCTTAAAGACCAACTAAGTCAGTTCTTGGTATGAGCTTTCGTGTGCATGCACACTTCTTCAGATACACTGAAACAGAAGTTTCCAGACCCTTCTATATAGTGAGAAGGTGGGGAGGGGTATTACTCAGAAGGGTAATACCTGAATACCCCTCCCCACCTTCTCACTATATAGAAGGGTCTGGAAACTTCTGTTTCAGTGTATCTGAAGAAGTGTGCATGCACACGAAAGCTCATACCAAGAACTGACTTAGTTGGTCTTTAAGGTGCTACTGGAAGGAATTTGTTTTGTTTTGACTATGGCAGACCAACACGGCTACCTATCTGTAACAAGAATATTGATGACTGTTTGTTGCTCTTCCTGAGGGAGTTTCCTATAGGAGCTAAGAAAATCACATTCCAAGGGGTTCATGAAATGCTCAAATCCTGGGACTGTTTGTTTGGAGAAATCAGCTGATCCTTTTGACCCTCCTGGTTATATTGCTGTTGAGGATGCTTCTGGCCATGTAGCTTACAAATATAAATAGTACCTCAGTCCCTACCCTCAGGATACCCAAGGAAAAAGGAAGGAAGGAGAAGGGGGGAAAGTAAGCTCAGCCACCAGTTCTTCAGATTACAGGTCTTAAAACGAATGGGAGCAGTTCTGGTAGTTTGCTGCCATGTGAAGGAGGACCAACAAATAGCCCTGCTTCTCACTTCTCCCTCTGCCCTGCCGCCTGGTGGAAAGGCAGTTGCCACATGACTGCTGGGGAGACTGAAAAGCAGCTGGTCTCTTAGCACAGGCAATGGAATAGTGCTGTTTCCCTTCTCTCCTCTCTTCTGCAGCCTGTTGGAGAATCTGCCCTTGCTGCCGAAAAGGTTGGCTGAAAAAATAAACACACAAATGCCAGAATCTAATATTTCCAGGGTCATGATTCCTGTGAATGGCTTCACTAGCTCAATCTGTTCCATAGATTACTTTGGAGCAATTGTTGTTCATTAGCACTGTGCCTAGTTTAGATAAAAACCTGCCAATAGTCTGAGGTTCAACAATCTCTACAGTTGTTTTAGGCTACTTCCACTTTTCCACTGGTCTCAGTAGTTAATGTCAAAGGAACTTTTTCAGTTGTGGCTTTAATAGCTTGAGACTTAGAGGCACATATATTTTTTCGCAGTTTTAGTATTTATAGAAGTAAATAAGGCCACATGCTTTTGTATTGGTTTCAGGCAGTTGTGGGCAACAATTCTCTAAAATTAGTTCAGGTGAAAATAGATCCGGAAAGAGGCAATATATGAGAACTCTTTGAAGGCACATCTGTATTAGAAGGCATTGATTGATCCTGGGATGGGGGCACATTTGTTCAGCCCAGGGACCACATTCCTTCATGAGTAACCTTTAAAGGGTCCCATGCCAATTGTAGGTGGAGCCAGGGGCAGAAAAGTAGATGGGGACAGATGCAAAAGCTTGTGGAGCAATGAATGACCTTTTCACAGTAGGCTGCATTCCAGCTGTGCAAAAGCCAGTTTTCTACACCCACCAACCTTCTCTTCTCTATTCCCTCTACAGACAAGCGAGAAGCATTATTATAGTTCAAGGAACATTTTGCAGGCAAAATGCTCAGCAAGGGCATGGAGCAGGGCCTGGTGAGCGGCGTAGCCTGTGGAGAGCGGGCTACAGTCTAGGGGACATTCTTAGGAGCCAGATGGAGAAGCCTAGAGGAGTGGTTCCAATTAGCTAAGTGCTGCAGAGTGCGGACCCCCTGTTTTTTCAAAAGCCAAGCCATGGACCCCCTGCTTTTGTAAATGTTGATATTTCTGTAGCAGTTTTTGTTATGGAATAGTGCTGCCATACCCTCCAACAAGTCCCATCACAAAACTGGGCCATGGGTCTTCTAGGCTTCACTCCTGCATGAGTCACATAACCCACCCGAGAACGCAGCACCCACAAACTCATGGTTTTAGGTGACATAATCTCGTGCGAGACGCATGTCCGACCGCAGTGTCACATTTTTGAATGTTGTGTTCTAGTGTGAGGGCATGGTCCCTCAAAACGCGATGTCCCTGGCAGTTGACGGATATGTGACATGGACCACCTGGGGTCTACAAACCACCGCTTGGCAACCACTGGCCTCAAGGTTCTCCCTCCCCTCTGAAAACAAGAGATCAGTGTGATATTTCTAGCTATCATGGGGAATTTTTATATTCAAGAACAAATGAAACCCTGATCAAGTGGATGTGACAGGTTTATTGTTACTTAATATATACTGTCAGCCTTTCCACAAATGTACCCTAGCAGAGGAATGTATCCAAGAGCTTGGGTCTCAACTACATCTATTTTGTGTAAATGTTTAATTGTTTTTCATGATTGTTTTTTTTTTAAAAAAAATATTTTTAGCTGTTCCTATTTTTATCTGTAAGCCACCTTGAGTCCCCGTCAGGGAAAAAGGCGGGATATAAATAAATACATAATAATGTGGTAAAATGGGAATGTGTTGCTCTATAGCACATCATAATCACAAGGGAGATGTTTCACAGTTTTAATAGGTAGGCACATAAGCATTGGGATGTAGAGACTAGTGTAAAAGAAAATATACATAGGCAGTGGTTTTTTCCTCTGGGGCGATACAGGGGGACGCATACCCCTAAACATTTTGTGAATCTAAGTTTGGCCTCATTGAAGGACAATATGAGTAGGAAAATGAGTAGGAAAATGAGAGTACCCCTAAACATTTTTTTAAGAAAAAAAAAAGCACTGTGCATAGGCAAACTGATATATCACAACTCAACCAAAGATTTGGTGTGTTTATAGTTTGAAAATGGAACTCAGTGAAAATGTTCAATCTAGCATTCTGCAAAGTATTTTGGATAGGGATTCCCCTTTCTTTTGAACCAGTTGGAAGGATGTGCAAAGAAGTCACTAGCCTTTCAAAAACAAAAAAACCCCACTAGCCAATATGTCCATACTTATTTTTGTTGTGTGGCCTGACAGGTGACAGGGTGAGAGGCTGAGACAAATTTTGTAAAGATTTTGTGCTTTCACATTTGGAGGAAATTTTAACTTGCCACTGGGGGCAAGTAACTATAAACAAGTCTAAGGAACACTGAAGATTGGATAAAGGGTGGGAGAAAACACATCAAGTAAGAGCATAACCTTTATTTGAACCGACTAGTGCTTAAATTCCTGGAGAGAGAGATTTTGTGTGACCTAATCTCAAATACTAACTGAAATTTATGACACTCAAAAGCTTGCATCTGGCAATTCAGTTGGTCCAAATTTATTTTATGCAACTAAATTTATAGGCCACTTAATAATGAAATTAAGAAGTTTACATTAAACAGCACACATACACATCTTGCCTGATTTTTTTTTTAAGGCGGCAGGAGAACAGGAAAAAGCCATTGGCAAAAAAAGTCTCTCAAAGGCCTCCAGAGCCGAGTAAGCAACAGCAGAGAGCTTCAAAGCTCTTTCCATGGTGGGAAAACTCGACACAGAATTATCTTTTAAGTTCTCTGCCTTGCTTATTGGGCTGTGGGAAGTTCTTGCACAGGTTCTGGAGGCCTTTGTGAGATCTCAGAAAGCCCTGATAGATCTTGTGCAATCTCTGGAAGGTAATATTGCCCACATGGGGGTGGCTTTACACACAGCCCCTGGAATCTAACCCCCCCCCCCAATATGCAGTCCTCTGTATAGTTCATTGAGACCAACTGAGCCTCTGCTAAGGGCCTCCTACACTGTACACTTTAAAGTGGCATGGTTTCTCAAAGTGTTTGATATTGAGGTCAGTCAGTGGGACTGTACAGGTAGGCTTCCCATATTTCAAGAAGTAAAATTCCTGACACACACACTGCCTCTCCCAAAGTTGTTGAGCTTTGTGTTGAAATTGTTGAGCGAGGAAGCTGAATTAAAGAAAGAGGAGGCAGTGAAGCCACGTGAAAATATCCTACGCCAAAGGATAAATGGACACAAATCTGATATCAGGAATCACAAGATAGAGAAACCAGTAGGAGAACACTTCAGTCTCCCAGGACATTCTATACAAGATCTCAAAGCAGCTGTCTTATTACAAAAGAATTTCAGAAATAGACTGGAAAGAGAAGTTGCTGAATTGCAACTTATTACCAAACTTAAAACCATGTAGATACCTGGTCTGAATAGAGACATTGGATTCTTATCTCATTATACATGATATCGCTATTTTTAGCCATCTCACCCCTCGCTTTTTCCTGTAAGACCAATTGCGGTCGTTAACAGTCGTCAACAGGTTTACCACACCTATCAGCCAATCACCCATTCCCACCACCCTTCTGAGTAATACCCCTCCCCACCCTCTCACTATATATAAGGGTCTGTTGACTTCTGTTTCAGTGTATCTAAAGCACACAAAAGCTCATACCAATAGCAAACTTAGTTGGTCTCTAAGGTGCTACTGGAAGGAATTTTTTTATTTTGCATCGACATGAAAATAGGTTATTGAGGTTGGCTGAGGCCAGAGGAGAGAACAAAGCTTATCTTTCTCCTGTTCCTTTTTTTATTTACTTGGGGAGCCCTGCATGCAGAACCATGTGTGTGTGTGTCTGCGCCAGGGCTCCCTTTCTCTGCCCTGCCCCCTCGTGCCTCTACGTGGGCAACTTGGGGAAGGCAAAGGTGGCACGAGCAGAAAACGGTAGTTGAGGAAGGGGGAAGTGTGGGCATGGACAGACTGGGGGGCCCGTGTCCCGCCTGCCGCCCACCCTCAGCAACACGCTCTCTCTCCTCCTGGGCCCGCCCCCCTTTTGCCATTGGTGCCCTCCAGGGCAGCCCTGGAGACAGACAGAGAGAGGTGCTAGTAGTTTGGGGCTGTTTGATATGACGCAGGGGCTGTGTGTGAAATATCCCACCCACCGCCATACGTGCAGGAAATTCTGGAAATCTCTTAAAAATCAACCACCCCACCCGGGCATCATTTTAGGCATCTGATTAATGTACATGTCCGGAATTTTCCGGATGTAGGCAAACCTAATATGAGGTACCATGCCCCCCCCAAAAGTAATTAGGAAATATGAGCCTTAAAAAAAAGGAACAGGCATATACAGAGAGTACCTTCCTTGCTAATGCATTTCATTAGTTGATTTTACACAACAGTTTCCCTTATTTATTTTATTCTTATTAATGGTGATTGATGATAAATAAATCTTAATTATATATTGACATTTCTTTACTTTATCTCATATACATTCCCAGTCATTTGGGTTGGGGTCTATAGCAACTTTATAAGCTCATTTGGAGGTCGGTGGGTTCAGAAGTTTGGGAACCCCTGATGTAAAGTGAGAATGTAAGAGTTATGTTGGCAACTACCTAGGTGCACTTGTGAAGGATTTGGGCTTGGAGGGGGGATGCTTGTGTTTGCCCTGTGTTACTAGCGTGTGAAAAACATTTTAAGGGAAAATATCTGTTCTTTGTGAGGGCGATGAATAAAGGAATATAGCAGGCTTCCTCAACCTCGGCCCTCCAGACTTTTTTGGCCTACAACTCCCATGATCCCTAGCTAGCAGAACCAGTGGTCAGGGATGATGGGAAATGTAGTCTCAAAACATCTGGAGGGCTGCGGTTGAGGAAGCCTGGAATAAAGGAAGGCGCAGAAAAGAAGCAGAGAAGGTGACAAATGTTAGTTTGAGGGAAAAAGAGAGCTTGTGTGTGAGAGTGTGTGTATGTGCGTGCAGGGGAGCTCGCCATGCCACTGTTGTTGCCGTGGGAGAATGGAACAAAATACAAGTGAATATTTTATTAACGGCCTAGTTTAATTTTGTCTCTTGGATAAATAGTTTGTCGTACCATAAACAAACCAAATCAGACGTGTTCCACATGCCCTCTCGTTTAGCTGCAGACAAAGGTTGCCCACAGTTAAATGGGTGTGCTTTGTGCCTGCGTATCACTGAAAGTTGCCTCTAATTAACTTGCTTGTAAGCTACAGCCCTTTAGGATCTGTTAAATTCCGTGGTAGGAAAAATAATTAATAAAAGTATTGTGCTCTAAGCAAGATTAATCAGGGAAGGGGTGGCAAACTTGTCCCTGTTGGGTCAGGGTCCTTTACAGTTCCCTACAGATCAGAAAGAGTTTGTTTCCTTATTGTATGAAATGTGAGGAGTCCTCATATACACAGTTTGGGGGATGTACACAACACAAGGCACAGAACGAGACTGTGAAGCTACACAGGGCTGTGATAAATATGGCTGCCGGAACCTCATTTAACTCTCTGTCTCAGGCCTGTTCCCCCCTTTTTGGAATAAGAGGCAATGACACTCGGAAGTCCATTTATCAGGAAGTGCTCCTTCCTTCAATTTTAGGGACATAATTTATTGACTTCCCTTTCTCTCATTTTTGCTATACACTTGCTTCTGTACTGCAGTGTGGAAATTTGTTTGTTTGTATACCGTCCCATACCTGCAGGTCTCAAGGTTTTTCACAGGGTAAAATCACGCTATAAGAACACAGAATTAGCAGGACCAGAGTTGAAAGGATGCCTGCTTCTGTGTGCCGGGGCGGAGGGGATGAGGGGAGTGTGCAAAGCTACCTGTCAAGTTCTTACATTGTTGCTTTGAGTTCGCATCAATGAAATTCACCCCCTGATTTAACACTGATGATGTTTCCTTGTTCTGATCCAGATTATAGGACAGGCCCGTGCTTCACTTTGGTAACCAATCAGATGTGCCAGGGGCAGCTCAGCGGGATAGTCTGCACAAAGACCCTCTGCTGTGCGACTGTCGGGAGAGCGTGGGGCCACCCCTGTGAAATGTGTCCAGCTCAGCCTCATCCTTGTCGCCGGGGCTTCATTCCAAACATACGGACAGGAGCCTGTCAAGGTACGGTACAGTAGGAGCTGCTGAAATTTTTATTAACAGAATGATTGCAACCGGGCTTCATCTGCTGTCTGAAATTGTAGAGAGAGACATGAAAGGAGTGTCAGATCTATTCGTTAAAGCATCTACGGAGAGCTGGATGCTCTTGTAAATTGCAAATGGCATTTGTAAAACTTGCAAGAGAGAAAGGCAGGGATCTTACTGAATTTCTTTGGTGCCGAAAGGTTCATTCATAAGGAAAGTAGCTCCATTCTGCAATGCTACAGGAAGATAGAACAGATTTTGGCGACAGCACAGCCACAATAAAATTGTTTATTTTAACATTTTGCAACCGGAACTCGTTGATATTTCTCTGTAGAGAGATTCCTCGAATATGGGACGGCTCTTAGGTTGCGCTGTTTATAACAGCTTGCTATGTATTTTAAGTAATATAGTAAATAAACCTAAGTTGGTTATGTCCATTAACTTCAGCAGGTCTACTCTGAGTAATGCTTAGTTGAATACCACTCTATCAAGATAATTCTTTCTTTATTCTTTAGCATGCCTCACAACCACAAGCCCTTACACTGCTTTTGGCTTTTATTGTTATACATATACAGCTGTATAAATTCTTTTATTGTCTGGATGTCTGGCAGGAAGCAGGAGAAAGTTAAAAGGGACAGTTGCTATACACTAAATTGGTGTGGATTTTATATTTCCAGGACTGGATCTTTGGGAGGATTTGTTTTAGACCATTCTCTAAAATATTGTGTAATGAGGTACAGTAGTTAGTGGGTCTAGAAGAGATAAAGATTAACCAAAGTAGTATCAGATTTATAATCTAAAGATTCCCATTATGAACTGAATGCAGTCTATTGTTTTAGAAAATTTGGATATGGTTTAGCAAAAAACTAAGCCCTTTCTCTTATCTTTAAACAGCTGGGGCTGCTCTATAAACTGCAGAAACAACTTCCATACAATTTGTGTGGTTATGTTCTAACCTTTCATTGTCCTAAACTAGCATATTCTCCTGTCTAATGGCCCCTGTCTAATAGCAGTAAACAGTCATGGCTTCCCACAAAGAATCATGAGAATCCCATCACAGAGCTACAATATTCAGAGTTCCCAGGAAAAAAAGGATTGACTGTTAAATCTCTCTAAGAATTGTAGGCCTGTGAGGAGCCCATCAGGATTCTTGGTGGAAGTCTTGACTGTTTAAAGTGGTATGATACTCTTTGAAGGGAATAGGTTCCCCTAACATAGCTCAGCATCCTTTACGAGCTACAGTACACAGTATTCTTTCAGGGTGCTTAAATTGGCATGATAATTCTATAAATGTTTAGTGCAGATAGGGCCAAAAGTCTAGCATATTGAGAACATTGCCCAGTCAATAATTGCTGTGTCCTGAAATAGCCAACGGCGCCATTTACTTATGGAGCCAATCTTCATGTGAAAAAAATTAAATGGAATATACACAAACAGCAATTTTAATTGGGAGTTATATAACCACATTGTATTTATGTATGCATAGTCAACATGGAAGTGACAATCAGGAGTAGAGTTTTGTGCCCTGGTTTTGTGGAGAAACTGGCCATGCACCATTAACAGTTGGATGACAGGAGTAGAGTTTTGTGCCCTGGTTTTGTGGAGAAACTGGCCATGCACCGTTAACAGTTGGATGACATTATCCATACAGGTACTTTTTGTACCTGAGGACAAAATGTTAAGTATGAACTGGCTCTATAATTAAGGATGACATTGGGTTTTACTTTTCTTTACATGCTTGATGTAATACTGACCATAGGATGCTAAGCAAGGGGCCTAGCCTCATATATTTTGTACCCCATGTAGTTTGATGGTATAAACTTAAATACGACAATGGCCGAAATTTCTTTGTGTTACTTTTTAAAATAGAAAGTACTTAGGGAGACTGTACTAAATTAATCTTAAAAAAAAACCACTTAATAATTTCCAAATAAGTTGGACTTTCTTCCAGTCAAGAAACCTTACAAGATGATGTGGGAACAGTGAATTTGTTTTTAATTTTTGTGTGGTCAAATTGTTAACAGTTCTTTTTGTGTGTGTGGTTTTTCTCCCCCACCCCTTTTGCATGATAGATGTGGATGAGTGCCAAGCTATCCCTGGAATCTGTCAAGGGGGAAATTGCATTAATACCGTTGGATCTTTTGAGTGCAAGTGCCCAGCTGGACACAAGTTTAATGAAGTGACACAGAAATGTGATGGTAAGTCCTTTCAGAACCTTCGTTTGAAAATAAGGGGAAATGTTTTCACATTTGAAGCAAACAGTATTTCAAATATTTCTTCCCACAAGTATGCAAATATAAATTACACAAAGGGCATTTCAGTATTATCTCTCTCTGTGCATAAAATCTGTTTCATTTCTAGCCTTTCGTACACTTCCATTTCCCCACCAGTATTTTTATGTGAGTGGCTGGGGAAACCCAGCCAAATGGGTGGGGTATAAATACAACCACCACAACCACAACATCTAGACTAGTATAACTGTGGCAGTAGGTCAGAATTAAATGAAAGGGGAACATATTTTGACAATATTTTGATTTATAACTATGTGAAAGGTTGGAACAGGAGAAAGCTATGCTGAAGCTTTTTATATCCCCATTGCTCTCCCCATATTGCACTTTATCCTTGGACATTATTGTACATAAAGGAAGGGTGATGCAAATGATACTTTCTCTGCCTTCTCTTGCCCACTCCGAATCACATAAATTTAGGTAAAAAAGTAAAGGACCTCTGGACAGTTGAGTCCAGTCAAAGGCAACAATGGGGTTGCGGCGCTCATCTCGCTTTCAGGCAGAAGGAGCCAGTGTTTGTCCACAGACAGCTTTCTGGGTCATGTGGCCAGCAGGACTAAACTGCTTCTGGCACAATGGAACACTGTGACAAGTGCCAGAGTGCACAGAAATCTCATTTACCTTCCCAGCACAGCAGTGCCTATTTATCTACTTGCACTGGCGTGCTTTTGAACTGCTAGCTTGGCAGAACCTGGGACAGATCAACGGGAGCTCACCCCGTTGCACGAATTCGAATTGCCAACCTTCTGATCGCCAGGCCCAAGAGGCTCAGTGGTTTAGACCACAGCGCCACCCGTGTCCACATAAATACGCATGCATATTATCAGACAGTATCTCTCTTGTTTCAAACAATCCCATTCTTTCCTCTCTGAGAACCCACAGATCTTACTTTACTCCTCCATCCCAATAAAGTAACATTTCGCATGGGCTGTGCTTCGTAGCTTATTTAACATCATAGCTCATTCAGCAGTGTACATGTGTTTCAATGGATTTATTTAGAAGAAGGAAGGAAAGTGTTCCCTTTGGTAAATTATTCATGAAGGTCAATGGGAACTATACATAAGTAAAGCATAAACCCTTGTAATATCACACAGCTCATCCTGAATGTAAGACCCCTTTAAGACTCTGCAAATTGGGTGCCATATAACAGAGGAAATATAAATCTAGGTGTAATAATAATATTTATACAACAACTCCTTTGTCATTTTTATTTTATCTTATGTAAACCAATTTGCAAAGAATTTGCTCCAGACAAATACGGTTTTCATTCTGTCTGCCAGTGCTGTTGGCAAAAAGGCAGCCAAAGGTAGAAGTTGCAACTTCTCAAACACAGGAATCACTGGTAGTGTTTCTAGAATTAAATTCAGTGACATCTTAATTAAAAAACCAGTTAAACTGGATTATGTGGAATTGAGATACCGCAATTTAGCCCCATTGGTTTAAATCTGTTTAAATCTAGATTCTATTGTTTAATGGGTTGTGTATAGGACTGTCAGGATTTGGAGAGGAAGGGTGGATCTAGACACAGGTTAGAAACGGAATAAATAAGTCAGAAATTAAATCGTTACAGCAACAAAAAAGCCTATGTAAAAATCAATATAAACTCCTTTTTGCCCTCTGGCACCATCTGGTGTTGGGATGTTTATAACGCATTCAAAACGTATGATTGTGACGAATGTAGCCTCAGTGGGATGCTAAACTTGGATCTTCCTTAAAACATTCACGCTTACAAAACTGTAATCCTGCATGCCACAAAGTGTGTATACAGTGCTGCAGTTATATTTAAGGTCTCATAGGCTGGATAATATAGGGGAGAACCCACCACTTTTGATAGGTACATGATGTAGCAGAACATCAGCTGGAATGAATGGATGTTCTGTTTGAAAACCCTTATTAAGATGCTGGTATGCTGGGACAACAATGAAGAGTCATTCCAATAAGGCGCCTTATATCTGTCTTGGTCAGTACTCCATTCATAAGTTTAGCAGATAGAAGTGTAGTTTGAGAAGATGTTGAACTTTTCTTTTGCACCCCTTTAAAAGCTTGTTGATCTTATAGGAGCATAAAGACTAATGTTAAGTCAGTGCAAGTGCAATTCAAGACATGTATCCTCAATACCTGAATTGTGGGGAGAGGGGGGAAGACAGAGGGAACTGTGATGAAGCCTGTAACTGCCACACCATGCTTCCTTCCAGTTTTACCCAAATCATGCTTTTCCTCTAGCCTTCCAAAATCAGGACCTTAAGGACTCTCACAAAAGTTAAAGGGACTGGGGGCTTGACCACATGGGACTTTACTATGTGTTTGCAGTTTTTTGTCATGTGGACTATGCAAATTAAATAAGAATACAATTACTTTCAAGCAACACCAATTGTGAGGGTTTCCCCTCTATAATTTCATGTTAAGCCAATATGGGCATAATCTGACAATTTAGGGGGAATCGGGCTCAAAACTGATCTACTCAGGGTCACAGATTATTTGTTCAGTGGCTAGATCAGTTGTCACTTTCTGCTAGTCTCATGGCCACTACTTTCTCAGTAGTACTTTCATTTCTGTTCTTGGCTGTGTTCATAACTATTTATGGTGCACTCCTGAATGGAACTTATCTATCTATCTATCTATCTATCTATCTATCTATCTATCTATCTATCTATCTATCTATATCTCCCACAGATTTGCAAAAACCAGAAAACTGCACAAGCAAACCACATTAAAAACAGTGTGCTGAGAGTTTATAACTCACTGACCGTGTGCTTTTGTGCACTTCCTGGGTGGGGATTTTTTTTTTTAATGCAGGCCACACCAGCACCTATTTGCGCATATGCCCTGTCTTTACTTACCTGGCACAATAGAATCAACAAATTAGAAAACAGGGACAAGCACAAAAGGGAACACCTGTTGGTATGAATGGGAAAAATCAAAGTTGCTCCTCATATATTAAATCAATTATGTGCAGGTTTTGGACTACTCCAGTCTAATTTGAATGGGGGAGGGAGGAGTGGATTATCAACTAAGTAATACTGAAATGTGAACAAGCCCTGGATCTCATCTGCTCTTGCATGGCAAAGTCCCAAACCCTCCCAGGAAGTGGAATAAAGACACATGAAACAGTATTTTTGGTTAATGGGTGAAAAAGGCCACCACTTTGTTGGTTACAGAATGTGAGATGTATTGGCTTAGGTATTGGAAACCACACGACTATATCTGAATCCTGCCTGTCTGCAGGAGTCTTGGAAGGGTTAAACACCGGTAGAGGGAGCCCTGCTAATTCACATCAACTAGGGGCTCCCCCAGGGTCACCGCTAGGGGTCGTGCCATGGCCCTAGCGCTCCGTCTGGGGCTTCGGACAGAGACCACGCCCCCTGGATTCCTTTAATGGAATACCCTTGAATTAGGAGGGATAGCTGATTGCTACTACCTCCCCTCCCTTTCAACCTAATACTCCAAAGCCTAACCACCAAACCTTACAAAGTTGTGACAATTTGCTACGAGGTAGGCAAAAAAAACACACCAAATGGTCGGTGCCAATTTGCCAAGTGGAAAAATTCCTACCAGGCCCCTTGGACAACCAAGGTGACCAACCGAGGTCCATAGCAAGGTCAAGAAATAAAAGAGCCTAACCTAAGGGAGGGAGAGCGGGCGGGAGAACTGGCCGAGCAGGGAGAAAAACAGGGGCGAGTCCTTGGCCGTGGGCAGTTTAAATAGCCCGCGCCATGCCCCTGTACCGTCCGAATTGGATGGCCTAAGGGTGACGTGACTGAGGACCATTCAATGGCGCTGGGGCAATCCTGCCCTGGACGCTTGGGGAGGGCTTGCTCCCAGCTCTCAATGACATTTCCCCAGGAACGGGAAATAGCTTTCCTGTAATTTGAATGCTGTGCATCCGAGCACAAAACACAGGCTGGTTCCATTTTGAACGAGGTGCTCATTGGATCTCCGTGTTGCCATTGACTCTTCAAATGTGTTGCTTCACTGGTGGTATTTACCAGAAGCTTATGGTATTGAATTCCTGACGGGTAACCTCTGCTGACCTTGACACTACAGTGGTGCCTTGCAGGACGAAATTAATCCGTTCCGTGAGGCTCTTCGTATAGCGGTTTTTTCGTCTTGCGAAGCAAGCCCATTGACAGCTTAGCAGATTAGCGCTATTAGCGGTTTAGCGGCTTTTAGCGGATCAGCTGATAAGCAGCTTATCAGCGGATCAGCTGATAAGCGGTTTAGTGGCTTAGGAAAAGGGGGAAAAAGGGGGGGGGGAACCCGCAGGAACTCGCAAGACATTTTCGTCTTGCGAAGCAAGCCCATAGGGAAATTCGTTTTGCGAAGCGCCTCCAAAACGGAAAACCCTTTCGTCTAGCGGGTTTTCCGTCTTGCGAGGCGTTCGTCTTGCGGGGCACCACTGTATTATTATTTGCCTCTGATTTGGACAATCCGCTATAACAATTGACCTTAGTTCATCAATGGCTGTGCACATATGGAGGCAAGATCACTTGCTGCTTCCTTCCTGAGTGCAGTGCTGGGTAGATTTCGGCTCCTCAGACAGATTCTAACCCTCTAGGTGTTCCTAAAATCTCAGCAACTAAAATAGGAATCGAGTGCAGCAACTTAATTTTTTGGTATGAACTGAGTCCTGATTCATTGAGGCATGGGGGGGGGGGTAGTTGCAAATGGATTAGATTCAAGTATTTTCTGACTCAAGTTCCCTACTGTTTATCTTCAAGCTAGTGTTGCCTCTGTTTACAGAGGGTCTGGTCTTATTGAAAGCAAAATCTCCAGGTTTTATTTTAAGGCTGAGCCTAACCCAAACAGCCTTTCACTGTTTATAGTGCTGTTGACATTAATATAAATACCATTGTCATCAGTTTAAGCACTTTGGTTTCATTGAGGTAACGGCAAATATGGCTGGTGACTTTCCAGACATTAGCAATAGGAGACAAAAAGTAAGCCCATTAAAAACATTATGTGCTTTTTTAAAAAGGGACTGAAATCTATCTTGTGTGTTGTCTGCAGCACTATGGTTACTCCCATGACATGACAACTCTCTTGCTCAGGGCTTGATTCCTAGAAAAAGAAAACTATTAGATTTATTGACAACTGTTAGGAAATGCTACCCTCTGATCTGGTAAATCCCCCTCACCTCAATTCATGATCTGTGAAGTCTCTCTTTTTACTCACAGGTGAAGAAAATATGCTTAGCATTTGTTCAGACCATGGCTGGATCTACACACATAAAAAACAACAACAATTAAGTTAAACGCATTGTAAACGTCATACAAGGAAATCCCATTGGTGAAAGATGGGACTCCATAGCGCCACCTGGTGTCACAGTGTTATGATGCATGTAAAGTGCTTTATCTTTACAAATGTAGCTGAGTCCCATGTTTGCCTATTCTTCTGGGGTTGAACCCTGGCACAAATTAAGCCTAGTTCAACTGCTGCTGCGAATATGTGAAGTACAGTGGTACCTCAGGTTAAGTACTTAATTCGTTCCGGAGGTCCGTTCTTAACCTGAAACTGTTCTTAACCTGAAGCGCTACTTTAGCTAATGGGGCCTCCTGCTGCTGCCATGCCGCCGGAGCACGATTTCTGTTCTCATCCTGAAGCAAAGTTCTTAACCCGAGGTACTATTTCTGGGTTAGCAGAGTCTGTAACCTGAAGCGTATGTAACCTGAAGCATATGTAACCCGAGGTACCACTGTATTCAGAAAGTGTGAGTGATGTGATGTGAACATAGGAGCTCTTCTGAATCAGACCAAAACCTGCATCTAGCCTAGAGTCCCATTTCCACCCCACCCCTGACCTCCCATAGCCCATCATATGCTTTCAGGAAGCCTTTAAGAAGGGCATGAGGTCAGTAATAGTGGTATTCAGTTGTGCCCTGCTTCTGGAGGCAAGCTCACCATCAGCACTTGTCATAATTGGTCTCATTTAGGCATAAGGTTAAAACCCTTTTTTGTTCACCCCAGGCATTTGGAATGTACACTGAGCTTCTTTTGCTATGCTTAATTTCCTTTCCGACTGTTTCAGCAACCTTGGCAATAACTTGCAACCTTTGTTATTATCAACATACATTAAGAAATTAGGAATTGAAAGCAAAGATTGTTGAATTTGGAATTTCTTTATTTTATGCCTGGTATTATGGTCAAGGGACATGAGGATCCACATGTTTTCTCACATGATGCAGCTATTTCCCAATGTGTGGAGCTAGTTTTCATAGCAATAGATTTAATTGATGTGACTATAAATATCAAGAGTCATCAATATTCTCATCCGTACAATTCTCAATAAAGTTGCTGTTTTGATGGTATTGTTCTAACGTGATTGAACCTTCTTCTTCTTTTTCTTTTTAAAAACCTGTAGATATCGATGAGTGCAATACCATTCCTGGAATCTGTGATGGGGGAGAATGTTCCAACACAGTTAGCAGTTACTTTTGCAAATGCCCTTCTGGATATTATACATCCCCAGATGGCTCCAGGTGTATAGGTGAGTCAAAAAATAAAAATGCAAATGTAGACATGGTAGATATGGAAATGCAACGGAAAAATCTGTGAAAAGAATTACATGGAACCAAACTTATTTGAATGGTTCGAAAGATCTGCTTTGTGAACAGATCTAATGGGCTAGAAGATCTTTATTTTTATTTTAAATGAAAGGTTAGAAGACTGAATTTTTTTTGGTGTACCTAACCCCATTGGGGTACCCAATGGGAGCCTTCACAAAATGACTGTGCATATTTATTAGTATCCCTCCCCATTTTTACATGCTGCAAGATTTGGGCCAGGATTTCGGTTATCGTGCTTCCTTCTTGTAGTCCCCCCTCCTCTAAATGCACATAGAAGTGAACAGAGGAATTGGCAGATTTTTTTCTTTTTTTAATATGTGATGCCCATTGACCTTCAATTCTGAATCCAAAAATCATGTCCCCAAACAGCTGGAGACCCAAGTTTAGGAAACTATTCTCTAAATATTATGGGATTTTCCACAACGCTCCAGAGTAGACTTGGAGATGTCTTGGGGAGTGCATGAGAGAGCGAAGTCCTGCTATAGTAGCAGTAATCCTAGTGCTCACAAAATTATTTCGTTGAATATTGCCCTATCATTTAAAGTGTTTCCTGGAATGTTGTCATCTGACTTCCCACTGTAATTTTCACATATTTAGAATGTGACCCATTTTTTTATTTTTAAAAAATTCTTCAGATATTTTAGTTATCATCCTACAACAGGTAGAAACCTCACTACTGTAATGGAAGTGCCATCCAGGGATGTCCGAAAAATTCTCCAAATTCACATTTATGTGTTAATTTGGAGGTGGCCCAGTACCTCAAAAATCCAACCTGGAATTAACAGCCACTACATCAGTTTATGTGGCAAATTAATGGCTGTGTTTTTGGTTTCATAAAGAGTTGTTTTTTATTTAGAACATAGTAATGTAGAGTAAATTATGCTGAAGCTATTGCTTCCAAAGGACATCTCTGACTATTAGCTATTATGGCAACAAATCACCTGTTCTTGGCCAGCTCTAGTTATGCAAAGGTCCATTATCCCAAGGAATGGGAATGTGTCAAGCTGTCTACTTCACAAAGGAAACTGGTTTAACCCATCCTCCTCTTTTTAAGGAGTAATTATTAAAACAGGCACTGCTTGAAGATTGTTCCTTAAGTAATGGAAGTGTAATGGAGACAGCTAAAAGTTAGAGTGATGAATGGCAAAAAAAGCACAATAAATATTGCTTCTGGGTGGGGGGAGCCGACCCAGCAAAATCCTACTTACATATGCAATGTGGGACAAGGGAGGGGAGAGAATCAGTCTATGCACAGGATAGTGAGGATGTGATTCCCATAACTGTAGTGCTACTTATGTTCAACCCATTTGTTCCTGAAATAAAGAGCCTTGAGTTTCACAAGCATGTTGATACTATTCAAAAGCATATGCATTTTTAAAAGTTCACATAGTCATACATAGCAGCCGGTATGAATAAGGATGCATACTCATGCATTAGTTTTGGCTGTCTTACACTGGGGTATACTAACAGACATAATATGAGGAGGAAGAGAAGAGAAGTATTCATGGGAGGAGAAGGCAGGAAGTAATAACCACTCCCTTTAGAAAAAAAGAAGGGATTATAACAATCCCTCTCTTGTGACTTAACATCTTTTTTTTGTTAAGTCTGGACAGTTTCTCTCTCTCTCTCTCTGTGTGTGTGTCTGTTTGAAATATGATATGCACACAATCCCAAATGCAAACTCTGCATAGCACTCCATGTGAAATGGGTTCATTCGAGGGGAATAGGCAGAGCAAAACGGACATGGAATTAGAACCAATGTTGTAAAACATACTTTCCCCTTAGAAATCTGGAATGGATTTAATTTGGGAGGTGATTCATTTTGGATTTTTTTTAAAAAAATACGTCGAAGGCTGCTTTTAAAAAAAAAATACGTCGAAGGCTGCTTTCACTGAGACTGTTATAACTTGTTTTCTTTGCTGATTTCCCTAAGTAAAATTTAATATATTTTATACCATGAAAATTTGCTCTTCAATCTATGATATAAAATATGCACATTTTTTCTGTTACTAACATTGGAGGCTGTTGATGTTTGGATTTCTAGACCACAGAAATAGAACTGCTATAGTCAAAATTCTGTTGTTGTAGGTCCCGCTCAACCACATTGCACTATTGTTTATCTATAGTTCTGAAAATGTAGCACAACCTTCTGTAAGGTAATTAGGGATGGATGGATCTGTCCATTTCAGTTCTCTCAGTTTCTCATTTTTCCAAACTTAATTTCAGCTTTCCAAATTTCTGCAATAAATAGCAGTAATAAAGAAATGTGAAAATTCATCAGAGGTATAGTTCGAATTTCTGCAGCTTAAACACATTTTTGTATGCAGTTTTTGACTAAAGTACACCTTTTTGCAAGCAATTTCTTCTTAAAATTGCTTATTTTCCATTTTTATGCTCACTTTCTCCTAATATAATGCATTTTTATAAAGATTATATTGTTGGAGAGCTCCACTGCAAAATTCATAGAAGTGCTAATTTCAAAGGATGGCTGTGTTTTGGTTCTTGTATTGTTTCAGAAATTGTGAATTAGGTAAGTTGGCCTTTAAATGTGAACTGAATTGCATTTCTACCCCATTCTTGAAGGCAGGCTAGCAGTTTCATGGGGATATACAAACTCTTTCCTGCCCAAAAGTCCAATCCCATTGGGTATACCTTGGTGACTGTGTACTCCTTCCTAGTCTATGTTTTATACACCAGCAATACTATTTTTTATAGTATTCATCGAAGCCCCTTACTTTAAAGAAAGAGTGGGGAATGTAGCCCTTGAAGTTTTGTTTGACCGAGCACATCATTCCTGACCATTAGCTGTGCTGGCTGGGGCTGAAAAGAGTTGGTGTCCAACAACATCTGGAGGGCCACAGGTTTCCGATCCCTTCTTTAAATGAAGCATTGGACATATTTGGTCTGTCTCTCTGTTCCTTTCTTTCCCTTCCACATTCAGCGCAATTGCATGAACAACTCAAGTAGTTACTTAGAACAGAGGTCGGCAAACTTTTTTTGGAGAGGGGCAGTTCACCATCCCCCAGACCTAGTGGCGGGCTGTACTGCATGAGCGGGAGGGAAAGCACGCAGTGAAGGGGACTTCTCTCTCTCCCCCTCTGTCCCCCAGTCCCTCCCCCTGCCTATCACCTCCATCGCTCTGCTTGCAGTTGGGAGCTGGTGGTAGCGGCTCTCCTTTTCGGGCCAGCTTTCCCGGGTGCCAGGCGCAGGGCCAGCACCTACCCTACAGCGTGGCCATGGGGAGACGCCAGAAGGCAGATGGCGAGGCTTCCTATCAAAGCCCAGCCCCCTTCCTCTGCAGGGCAGGGAGAAATTAGGAAGAGGGAGGGAGGAGATGCCGACACCACGGTGAGGGAGGGAGGGGGGAAATTGCAAAAAATGGTCCCCCCCCAAAAATGGGGGGTGGGAGGCGATTGCACCGATCCAAGCGGTGATTGCAGAACCGTTTGTGGGCCAGATTCAGAGGGCAATTGGGCTGGATCCGGCCCATGGGCCTTCGTTTGCTGACCCCTGACTTAGAACATCCATTGAAGAAGTGCATGAGCTAGGGGTTCTCCCAGAATCCTTTGCAATGGTGCTGATAATTCTGGACACTGTTCTCAGATCATATAAGGCTATGTACAAATGAAGAAGATTGTGTCCCCACCCCCAGCATTGTCTATGATATTGCAGAGGATTCTGAGATGCAATTCTCTGCATACTTTACCAGTTTAGGGCAGCAACATGTATTGGTCAAGCTTCAGCTCTAACATCAAATCAGTATGTTTTAATTGCACTCACTGGGCCCCTGCAATATGAACTCTTACAGATTTAAAACTTGGTTTCATTTCTACCTACATCTCCAGATTGAAAGTATTTTAATTTAATGATTGGGTGTTTTAAGTGATGATAAGGAGCAGAGTGAAAGTGGTAATCCAGGCCCTAAGCTATTATTAACTTTCAACATTATTTTCAAGACAAAACGTGCTACATGCAGAACACTATTAATTATCCACAGATAGTCTGGATTTGTAAACTGCACATTTGCAATATAAAAATGATGCTAGCCAAAACACATGGAACAGGGCGAAATAGCTAGTCTGGAATTAGTTTCAGTATGATGCTAGCAGCAGTTTTCACAAGATAATACTGATATATTTATTGCACTTTCTGTGCCTGTAATTCAGCTGCAATGCTCATGTTGGCTTAGATGCATGTTAGATTTAAAAATGGCTCTCTTCCTTTTCCGGTTCCACACTGGCAAGATTCTCAGCTGATAAGTCCCTTCCAAATGGCCCTCCTAGGATCCTTTTTTGTTTTTTTGTTTGGCGGGGGTGGGCAGAGGGGAAAACCATTCTCCCCAAAAGAACCTTGGAAAAATCTCCTTCCTGGACCAAATTGAGGTGGTGTGATAGAGGCATAAATGCCTATAGTGTACAGTGGTTCCCTGTGTTATGTACTTAATCTGTTCCGGAGGTCCATTTGTAACACTAATGGTACTTCCCGCTGCTGCCGCACTGGCAGTGCGCGACTTCCGCTCGCATCCCGGGGCAAAGGTTGCAACCGGAAGCATCTACTTCCAGGTTAGTGGAGCTCATAACCTGAAGCATTCGTAAGGGGGACGGTACATAACACGAGGTACCACTGTACACTTAATACAGTGGTGCCTCGCAAGACGAAAAGAATCCATTCCGCGAGTCTCTTCGTCTAGCGGTTTTTTTGTCTTGCGAAGCAAGCCCATTGACGGATTAGCGGATTAGCGCTATAAGCGCTATTGGCGGCTTTCAGCGGCTTATCGGCTTAGCAGATAAGTGGCTTAGCGGCTTAGAAGAAAGGGGGGGGAGAAAAAAAAAACCGCAGGAACTCGCAAGACATTTTCGTCTTGCGAAGCAAGCCCATAGGAAATTCGTTTTGCGAAGCACCTCCAAAATGGAAAACCCTTTCGTCTAGCGGGTTTTCCGTCTTGCGAGGCATTCGTCTTGTGGGGCACCACTGTACTTATTTGGAGAAGTGTAAAATCTGATGGATACCGTCATTTTTCCTCTCCCCAATCTCCAAGGGCAAAATTTTTGAAAGTTTTGCTGTAACTTTCAATCAACTTACTAATCCCTGAAGGCTGTCGCCTGAGGAAGTTTCTTCACTTTCCTGCATGGCATAGCTGGCCCTGCTGTCCTGTTGTACTTGATAACAGTGATCCCTTTGCATCTGGTGCCTCTGCCACAGTTTAGTGAGAGGGAGGGTGGCCTGGCCTAAGACATGCATAGTTGTGTTGCTTCTTTAGAGCAATGTGCATGATAAGTGTCAGGGAACTGCCATCGGCTCAGGGGTGGGGTGGGGAGGCGGATGGATTACAGAGAGCCCCCAAAGATCGTGGGAAGCAGCACTTCCTCAGCGGAGAAAGGAAGCCAAGCCTCTATTGGGGAGGAGATGCAGGGCTCGGAGGATGCAAGGCGGTTCCAGGACACCTGGTCTGAGCAAAGCGGGGAGGAGGGAGGTCCCCCTTTACCCACGCCTTCCTTGCGCAGTAGGCTTTTGTGCAGAGAGGGGAGGCGTAGGCTGGGGGTCAAGAGACTACTCTGCTGGGGAAGATTTAAGGACCGCCCACTCTCAGATTCTGCTAGTGAATGAGCAAGACGTGGAATAGAGGCGCTCTGCATTGTAAAGGTTTTTTAGCACCAATAATAAAGCTTTAGAACAGACCAGTGAGGCACCTTGCCTGATTGCTCTCGAGCAACCACCCAATAGCCATAACAGCAAGCTACGGATTTTCCTTCTAGAAAAGGAAAGAAAATGTCTAGCTTCATTTCCAGGAACCACTCTGACTTCCTGGCATTAATTCTATTCTCGTTCATGGCTGTCTGCCAGAGTTGAGCCCCAGCATCTTCCCTCCAACCTTAAAAAATAAAATAAAAACCAGAGTACTGAATGGCATTCACTGGTATTCTTGTGAGGTTCTTAAGAACCTACAAGTCAGATAGCATCTCGCATCTCACAGAAGGGCAGCTTTTAAGCATTCTATGGTGGCTGCGGTGGTTGCATTGCAATATTTTAAAAATCATATCCTCCTCTCACTTGCATATCTTTCTTATTCTATTGTTGCTGGGGAGACATTGATAGGGGTTGCCAGCTCATTTACTGGTCCTTACTCTTAAGCAGGGTTCCCCAAACTTGGGTCTCCATCTGTTTTTGGACTACAATTCCCATCATCCCTTGCCACTGGTCCTGCTAGCTAGGGATGATGGGAGTTTGTTGATAGGAGTGGGATTGTTTAAGGCTGTTTATTTGTTTACAATACTACTCACAGGTCCAGCTGCATGGTTAGTTGACTCTGTGGTGTGTATAGTGAGGTTTAGGCACTAATTCCTCATGTTTGGATAAGTGAATTTTCATACAGCAAGTGTTAGGATAGCTAGAACTGCTTGTATTTGGTGTCGAAAGAGATGTATTCTTTATAAACTGATGGAGTGTTCTAAAAAGCTGAAAGATGTGCCCGTTTCTTCCCCTATAACAGATGTACGTCCAGGATACTGCTTTTCTTCTCTCATCAATGGCCGCTGTGGTAACCAGCTCCAGCAGGTGTTGACCAAAACACAGTGCTGTTGCGACACTGGACGGTGCTGGTCTCCTGGCGCAACCAGTGCCCCGGAAATGTGTCCCATTCGAGCAACTGGTATGGAACCCATCATATGCCAAGCATGTAGCTCTTCAGAATTTTTGCACTGAAGACTCTGTGGAAATCTTATGGGAATAATTATAACTTTGAATGAATGGCATTTTAATGACTGAAGGTTGCTCAGGCCTTCTCAAGTGGTTGAGGAAATATTTTTGGGGAAGCTCTTTTTTATGGTTGCCAACTCTCATGAGAGAATGAATTTTCTCTCTGATAGTTGAGTTGCCTACTTTAAATTGCAAAGTAGCCAATATAGCTTGGTTATTGTTACTGGTAGCAATGCTACGTGAAATCAAAACTCAGCCATCTAAGTGGTCTGCCTGACAGAGAAGTATTTAAGTGAGAATGGCAAATCAGTGAATTTAAGGAGCTCAAGAAGTACCCCCAAACAAATTGGGGGGATGAAATACTACCTCCTCACATCACTGCCTATGGCAGCTTTATGAGCTGATTCTGATTGGGGAAACAGCATGGGGGAAAGGGTGAAAAAAGCAAAAGCCCTGATGGAATTCCTGCTCCCCTCACCATGTTGTTTTGAAGTAAAGAAGTTCCTTTCTTTGTTTCATTTATTTATTTACTGGGGTTTTTTTATATATCATATTCCTATCCCATTATGTTCTCAAGTGGCCTGCAATTCATGATACAAAGCCTCAATAAATTTACCATAATGCAAGCCACACTAAGACTACAAGGGCATTCAAAGGTGTGTTTTCAGTGGCTGCTCCTCAGTTAGATTCATAGAGTTGGAAGGGACAAAATAAAAAATAAAAAATATCATTCAGTCCATCCCCCTGTCAATGCAAGAAATCCATAGCATCTTTGATAGGTGGCCAGCCCATTTCTGTTTAAAAACCTCTAGTTGAAGGAAAATCCTTCTGGTCTGTTTCACTTTTGAACAGCTCCTGCTGTCATGGAGTTATTAAGGTTTTATTGAAATTCATTATGTTCAGACATGGGATCACAGAATCATAGTTGGGAGGGACCTTGAGGGTCATCTAGCTCAACTTCCTGTGATGCAGGACTCTCAACTAAATTATCTATGAAAGATTGTCATTCAACCTCTGCTTAAAAACCTCAAGTGAAAGAGGGAGTCAATTTCACTGTCAGAAAGTTCTTCTTGAGGTTTACCTGGAATCGCCTTCCTTGTAACTTGAAGCCATTGTTTCAGGTCCTACCTTCTGGAGCCAGAGAGAACAAGCATTCTCTCCCTTCCATGTGACAGTCCTTTAGATATGTGAAGATGGCCATCATATCTCCCCGCAGTCTCCTCTTTTCCAGGCTAAACATACCTAACTCCCTCACCTGTTCCTCATAAGGCTTGGTTTCCAGGCCCTTTATCGACATACCTGTTTTCTGCAATTTTTGAAAGAAATTGTATCTAAATTGTTCACATTTCCCCTAAAACATACCTTTTTGTATGCTTTTTCACCTAAGATGGGCATTTTGTATGCTTTTGTATACGCCTCCTGAACGGAATGCACAATATGTACACTTTCCCTCATGAAATATGCTTCTTAAAATGCATTTTTTGAACTGAAAGTGCATCACAAAATTCAGAGGTGCACAATCCGAAAGATAATTGCACACCACTGTGTGTATTAGTCCTGGAAATATGAATTAGATTGGTTCATTTTGGACAGCCAGTTGAGTGAAATTCTCCTCTAGCAAGAAAAGACACATGACTCATGCCCAGGGCCCTGCACAAACTTAACAGATGGTTTTACTTAGCCTACTTAATTCATTAAGGACTGCTTGACAACTGTATTTCATAAGCACCATTGTAAATCCCAAACTGGCTGTAAAGTCACTTTTCATTTGATAACACGGTGTTTTCTTTTAGAGGAGTTCCGCAAGTTATGTGTGTATGCCAGCCTGTTGCCTGCGAGACCAGATGTCCCTGGTGGGCCTGTTTTTCCTCCTGTCTATCCACCTGTGTATCCTCCTCATCCAGGTTACCCACCACCAGATGCCGTTGTGCCATCTCGTAGACCAGGACCAGGTAAAAATGAAACAGAAACCTTTATTTATTTATTTATTTGCGTTTGTCTGCCTGCAGTGATGTATTTCCTTGTCCTTTGCATCAGAAAAAGTCCCAGGTGCCTACTTATCCAAGGTGTTAACCATTAGATGGTGGCAACCTAAGATTTTGAATAATTGCTTTCCCTTTGTACCTGCACAGGGCTGGTCCCTAGAACTTTAATGTTTTCACTCAGTCTCTGATACTGTGCTTAGGAATTTGAAATATTTTAAGATATCCCACCTCCATACAATCTTCCTCTGCCTCTTTTGGGGTTTGTTGAGAAACCAAGGAGACTTTGATGGCTGAGGTTAAGGCAGAAAACTTTGGTGGAATGACCGTGGCTCAAAGGCCATGTGTTTATGGGATTCAATGCAGCTCAATGTGTTTCATCGGGAAGAAATGTACCGTATTTTTCGCCCTATAGGACGCACTTTTCCCCCTCCAAAAATGAAGGGGAAATGTGTGTGCGTCCTATGGGGCGAATGCAGGCTTTCGCAGAAGCCTGGAGAGCGAGAGGGGTCGGTGTGCACCGACCCCTCTCCCTCTCCAGGCTTCAGGAAGCTATCCGCAAGCCGGGGGAGTCCGCGGGAGTTCCCCGCGGGCCCCCCCGGCTTGCGCAGCACTGCCTCTTATCCCAAAGTCCTGGCGCGCTCAGCAGTCACACCGGGGCTTCGGGTAGCTCTGCGCAAGCCGCGGGAGAGCTCCCCCGGCTTGTGCAGAGCTGCCTCTTATCCCGACACCCCGGCGCACTGAGCAGTCGCACCGGGGCTTCGGGTAGCTCAGCGCAAGCATCGGGATGGCTCCCCCGGCTTGCGCAGCACTGCTTCTTATCCTGAAGCCCCGGTGCGCTCAGCAGCAGCTCCCCCGGCTTGCGGAGAACAGCCTGTTCTGGGGGCTGGGGTCGGGGGAATGACAGTGAGAGTTCAAGTTGTGGTGAAAAGGGTGCTGTATACATTTGCCGAAGGAAAAGCAACTGTTTTTCTTTAATGAGCATTCACACCTTCCTTTGTGGGTGCCCTTTGTGGGTCCACATGCAGCACCTTGGGCCATGTGGGACACACCAGCTGGTTGGGCTGGCCTGCCTCCCTGTGCTAGTCATTGGAGGTTCCCGCCAAACCTCAGTTAGCCAATCAGCACTGCAGGGAGGCGGAGCCAGTTGCTTAAATAGGAGGTGGAGTTAAATAGGAGGCGTTATCCTGTTGAGTGCTTGCATTAGTAAAGGGCAATGCATTGCATTAGTGAAAAATATACACAAATTGTAACTGCTGGTGCATGTAGATTTAAATTAAAATTAATATACTTGGCACATAAATTGTGTAGGATTTTAAGTTTTTGTTTTTGTTTTAACTTTCTAGATACTATATCACTTAATGTCACTGGTATTAATGTATGCCAGAGATATCAAAATCTCTGCCTTAATGGTCGCTGTGTCCCAACTCCTGGAGGAAGTTATCGCTGTGAATGTAAGAAAGGATTTGAACTGGACATTAGAGGAGAGTGCATTGGTATGCGATTTTTTTTTTTTGTCCTTTCTATAGTGTCAAAAATAGCATTTTGCTAAAATACCTTTCCCCTTTGCATTCATGAAAATGTTGTTCGTTGATATTTAAAAACAGAAATTATTGACTAGTTCTGTATGCCATATCATGAACTTGTCCATATTTCCCCATTTCATTTAAATAGTTTTAGGAGGTTGTGTGCTCACCCTCTCAAAGGCAGTAGCGCACAAAACCCTCTACAATCTCTTTTAGTACATATGAAGCTAGGAAGTGAAACTGGAAAATGCCTGCTCAGAAATGTGTGAATCCATATCCTTTTCTGTGGGGGTTAGATATAGGTCTGGAAGGGACATTTGGGAAGGTTGTGTAAAAGAAAACAGTGTGCTTTGAAAGTTTATCTGGATAAACCTTAATTCACTTAAGAGGGAAAAACTAGTATACTTTCCAAATGTGGCATATGGAATTTTCCAGTGGGAATGCTGCATAACATAGAATTATATTGCCGATGAAAAAAAGAGTTCTTAAAGTTCGAGTATTGCATAGCACAGTTTATTATTTTATTTTCTAAAAAGTTGTTTAGCATACGTAAAACAAACTTTCGAAAGAAAATTCCAGGCCTGACGAAAGCTTACTAAACGTACTCTCTGTATCTTTCAGATGTTGACGAGTGTGAGAGAAATCCTTGTATTGGTGGAGATTGTTCAAATACGCCAGGATCCTACGTATGTCAGTGCCGTGCTGGATATCAAAGCACCCTGATGAGGACAGAATGCCGAGGTAGAGCTACCATAGACATAGCAAGGCGGGAAATGGTTCGCTATCCTTTTGTAGTCATTTGCTGCTTTCCCCAAATTTCCATTTAGATGTTACTTTTCAACTATACAATGTCCAAAGCAACATAATCAACCACAGAGGACTGCCATCTCAGAATCTAGGAGGCAAGGCCAGATTCAGCAGCTCTTCCAAGCTGCAAACCTTCTATTCATTTAAGTCAGATAGATGCACAATTAGTTGGGTCCCTCATCCTCGATAATCAACTCCATCTCTGTATTGGGTTTGTTTATTCACCCTCATCTAGTCCACGCCAGGTACTCAGTGACTTAACTGCTACACCTGGGTCAACTGAATTATCAGTTTGCATACTGGTGACACTTGAACCCAAATCCCTGGACTTCTCCTCTCTGCAGTTGAATGTAGATGTTACACAAGTGCATAAGAACTGCGGGACTAGATAGGCCATTTGCCTGATCTTGCAGGCTTTTTTACTCTTGTGGAAGTGAATTCTGTGGTTTAACTATGTGCTGTGTGAAGAAGCACTTATTTTTGTCTGCCCTTCGTCTTCCAACATTCAACTTCTCTATTCTAGTGTTACGAGAGAGGGGAAGGTAAGCTTTTCTCTGTCCACCTTCTCCATACCATTAATAATTTTATACAGCTGTATCATGTCTCATCTTAGTCTCCTTTTCTGTAAACTAACAAACCCAAGTAATCATTCCTTATGGGTTGAGTTCCTCCATCCCCTTGATCGGTGTGGTTGCCCTTTTGCCTGTTAAATAGCATAAAAGATAGAACCTTTCTGGAATCTGTCTGCAAAACTGGAGCAGAACTTCTACAAAACAGGACATCCCCACTCCTTGTTCCTGCCACCAGTTCATTATCAATAATGTATCAACCATTGAGAGCATGAGAATCAGTGGGATTACACTTCCCTTGTATCTCTCCCAGCAGAGATTGTTCACCAGGGTAACCAAAGCAGTGTCAATCCTGAAATATGGCTGAAATACAAACAGAAATGGAACTGGAAAATTCAGTCCATCCTTGAGAACTTTGCTTTCTTGGCTAGGAAGGGTAGGTTAGACTCTTGGGATTAAGTGTTGAGATCAAAACGAGCCATGGAAGGATGCCTTAGGACAGATTTCTTCAGCACAGAATAAAAAAACACACCCTTCTTTAGTTGTTGCTTTATCCTTGGGATTGGAGCACCCATCTCTAAGCAATATGTGGTGCTTAGGTCATTTCAGCTTCCTGGAGACATTTAAGGAGACAAGGGCTGGGTATCCTTTTTATTTTATTTTTTATTAAATTTGTATACCACCCTTCATCTGAAGACCACAGGGTGGTTCACAAAATACGAAATGAGAACACAAAATACATTTTTAAAAAACAACCCTTCCAGAAACACATTCAAAAGGCCATAGATGGTTTAATCAGCCAAATGCCTGGTTATCAGGAAACATTTTTGCCTAGCACCTAAAGATATGTAACAAAGTTGCCAGACAAGCCTCCCTGCGGAGAGCATTCCACAACAGGGAGCCACTGCAGAAATGGCCTGTTCTTTGGTTGTCACCCTCTGGACCTCTCGAGAAGGCAGTCGAAGAAGTGCCTCGTGATGATTACGGGGTCTGGGCAATTCATATGGGGAGAGGCGGCCCTTGCCGCAAATCTCTGCTGCTATACATGAGAGAGAAAGTTCTAGTTTATTTTATACCATGTATGTGGCAAAAGAATGGGGTGGCCATACTGTGAAAATATGAGCGAAGTCAGAATGAAACTATCTCCTGTTGACTTTATGTTTGAAGCTTGGAGATGTAATTAGGGGAAACTGTACGATTGGCTTAGAAAAATAACAATATTGTAGGCATGCAGAGGGAAAGCACGGATCTAGAAATATCTGCGGGATTAAAGAGTTATGAAAGAGAAACAAAGAATTAAAAGACGAAGCCTAGAGAAAACAACTCTAAGCACTATTGGCTGCTAGTGAAGGAGAGAGGCTCAAGAATGACATGTCATTTTGCCAAAAAGCCCGATAGGAAAACTGCTAGCACTGAAGTCAAATTGTTTGCTATATGAAAAGAACAGCAGCCATGCAAATTGTTGTACAGTGGAACATTCAGAAAAGGCAAAATAGTATACGAATGGCCACTTTGGATTAATTGTAAGGGCTAAAAGAGGAAAGAAAGGAAGAAGACCCAAAACCTGGCAATGGTTTCCATCCATGCATATCTGTTTTCTGTGTGTTTAAGGGCAAAATTATGCAATTCCCTCCCCCCAGTCATATCAACTGCAGTTTGCCTTGTGTCCCTGTGTATGTTCCTCCAATCCTCATCGCTCGGCAGTCGACTCAGTGTGTGGCCGCCGTGAAAAAGGAAGATTCCATGCTAAGGTTCATTAGGAAAGGAAAATAAAACTACCAATATAATAATGCTGTTATGCAAATCAATGGCGAGACTGCTTTGGGAATACCGTGTACAGTTCTGGTCACCTCAGCTCAAAAAGGATATTGTACAGTTGGAAAAGGTTCAGAGAAGGGCAGCCAAAATGATCGAGGGGATGAAGCAACTCACCTATGAGGAAAGCACACACTTTTTAGTTTAGCAAAAAGGCAAGCAAGAGGTGGCATGATAGAAGTTTATAAAATTATGCATGGCATGGAGGAAATGGATAGAGAAAAGTCTTTCTCCCTTTCTCCTAACACTTGAATTCGAGCCCATCTAACAAAGATGAATGTAGGGAGATTCAGGACAGATAAAAGAAGGTACTTATTCACACAGTGCATAAACTATGGAACTCACTTCTGCAGGAGGCAGTGATGGCCACTAACCTGGAGGGTCTTAAAAGAGGATTAGGAAAATTCATGGAGATGTCTTTCTTACCCCCTGCCCCATATGCTTTAGCAGACTTAAAAAATATAAGCACTGTGTGTATATCAATCAATTTAGCCATACATTCATCTAGTGCCATCCACAGCTGTTTTATGCAACAAACATGCAAAACTGTTTGTTTCAGAGTTTGACGCTGGAGATGCAAGAGATGTCTGGGTCAGTGAATGCCCCACTGCTTTAAAAATATTACTGTATTCTTCACTCCATAAGACGCACCCGACCATAAGACGCACCTAGTTTTAGAGGAGGAGAACAAGAAAAAAAATTCTCTCCCTCTCTGCTCAGCGCCTCTCCAGCAGAGCGGGAGGAGAAATGAAAGGGGCTCAGTTTCTCTCCGTTTCGCTGAAGCTCTCCTGGCTTCAGCGAAAGCTGTACAGCCTGCATTCGCTCCATAAGACGCACACACATTTCCCCTTACTTTTTAGAAGGGGAAAAGTGCATCTTATAGAACGAAAAATTCGGTACATCTGTCACCAACTATTAAATAGTGGGGTCCTCCCCCCCACCTACCTGGCATTATTCACTTTAAACGTATGATTTAATGAAACTTTCCCACCACAAGCAATATGAGTGTTGCTGGATAGAAACTGGACTTGGCAGTTTCATCCTGTTCTTTCTGTTCAGTGATCTGGAGCTAGTGATTATAGACCCTGGGATTGCATTTTGCGATTATAGGGAATAGTCCCGTCAATGCTGCCCTAAACAACTTGGAGGAAGGGTGCAGTACGAACGTGATAAGCAGATTATTGCAACACAAGTAAAGAGTGCTTCCTGTCCATAGCCTGGTGGGATGGCCTGGAATGCTGTCTCTTAATGGAGTCAGGGGGAGTCACTTTTGGGAAACTTTTGACTTCATGCCACCTTAGATGTAGCAAGAACAGAACAAGTGTACTGTCCTTAACTGGATGGGCAGACCTGATTTCCAACATCACAGTGTGCATGTTACACTTAAAAAAACCATTGATTCAAGTGGTAAAGATTCAAAGCATGTGTTCGAATTTCACCCATAAAAGGCAGCAAAATTTAAATGTGCTCGACTTTGGTTTGATTGTTTTTGTAGCTTCTAGGCAATTCAGTCAATTAAACCAACCTCTCTCTCTCTCTCTCTCTCCCACACACACATCCACACACACATGCAAATAAGCACCATTGTTAGATTTACATCTTCATTTTCTTCTGTTCCAGATATTGATGAATGCTTGCAGAATGGCCGGATATGTAACAATGGTCGGTGCATAAACACAGACGGCAGCTTCCACTGTGTTTGCAATGCTGGCTTTCATGTGTCGGCTGATGGGAGAAACTGTGAAGGTTAGGGTCATCTAATTTCTTAAGAGTATTCTTCCTTTTATCCGTGTAATAACTGCCTTTGTGTGAATGTGTACACGGGCTGTCCTATCGCAGGGCAAGTAGGCAGCTTATCAGTAAAAACTATATGGTGTTTGAAATCATAGTCCTGTATAGAGGCCCTATATCCTCTTTCCAACTCCTAGCAATATTTTCCAGAAGTTTCACAACTGTTTCATAGGTGAGCAGCTAAGGAAGAGTTCAGAAAGGGATAGCCAGCAAAGCATTGTCTGGCCAGGCTCCTATGAGTGTGGTCTCCTCATGACTCAGGCCAAGGAACACACTGGAACTATAAGCTTTTATAAGACTTGGAGGACTTCCTTGTTGGCATAATGGTTCTCCTGGTTTTTTGGTTTGCTCTTTAGCTTTCCCCGTGAAAACTCACTCTTTACCTCTGAATCAGAGCAAACCCACTGAAAACCCAAATTGCCATTTGTTGTGCTTCAGCTTTCAAAAAGAGCCGGATTTTTGTGGGGAATAGTCTTTGGCTAAATAAATAAATAAATAAATAAATAGTGCTTGGACACAAAGCTTTAAAGCACAGGCCTGTGCCTGGAAAGCCCAAGAAAACAGCTAAGTGTGTAAACCATTAAGTTTAGTGGGATTACTTCAAGTAGAACTAACATTGGATACAACCTCCTGTGAACAACTTTGCATGCCCAGTTATAGAGCCCCATTAGCAATGCCTGACGTGGTTTCTGCAAGACAATTAGTACTTCCCTCTAGCCCAGTGTTTCCCAAACTTGGGTCTCCAGATGTTTTTTTTAGACTACAGTTCCCATCACCCCTGACCACTGGTCCTGCTAGCTAGGGATGATGGGAACTGCAGTCCAAGAACAGCTGGAGACCTTAGTTTGAAACTGTGCTCTAGCCTGTCGTGGACAGTATGCCCTTGAGAGGTCTGTACTAGCCGTATCATGAACTTGTAGCTATATTGAGTAATTAACATGCCTGATGGGATCTTATTGCAACATTTCCTGAGCTTTAAAGAGTTGCCTCTCTTTTAGGAAATGTAAACATAATTTGATGTGTTCTTACCTCCTAGACCCTTAACCTTTAAAAGAAGAAAAGAGAATGTTCTTTTATCATATTTCCCAAGGTTCTTGGGAGAGTTTCCAATGATCTGTTCATACATTAAAAAGAATTTCAGGCACTGGTTGTAGAAACATTTTTGGCAGAATATTATCTTAGTGATTCAGCTTGAAGATTTAATGCCAACATTCCTACTTGGGATAGATACACATTTTAAAAAATCATAAATTATTTTTGTCTGATTTAGAATGTAAGTGAAAAGTAAACATGCCATGTCTAGAGGAGTAATTTCAATGCAAGACAGCTGCAGTATTAAGAGAAGTATCTTGGTCTCAAATATAGTTCTAATGTCATTATGATCTAGAGGTAACTGCTAGTAGTAATTTTTGTTAATCCTTGGTAGAGACAGACCTTTTAGAAATCTGTATTTAATCCTACTTTTGTGGGGGAATGATCAAAAGTTCAGGCTGCTTTTGGGTATCATATCTGCATATCCATATCACTGAAATATATATCTGGAAACCCATCATAGCCTTTCAGTCTAACATCTGCCCCACCCCACCAAATCCCATGTGTTAACGGTAATGAGAACCAGTGAAATGCAGAGAACAATCTGCTAAAACATTTTTCATTCCACTAAGAACGCTGCCAAAATGTCTGTGAGCATATTGAATTGCGTCAGCTTCTGAAGTAATTGTCTCTGTTACACTATAATGGCCCAGTTTCCATGCCCAAATTCAATCATATACCTGTCTAAAGCCACGCAGTACATAAATGAAGATATTAAGAGTTAAGTCTTTTTGGCTGTGAATTTGATCTACACTCTGAACTTGGATTTCTTTTGGCCAAACATGATTCTGTATTTCATCTATTTGTTTAAATAGATGAAGGACCGAATAGAAAGATAGGAAATACTGTCAACAGGGGCTACAATCCTATGCTAATTTACATTGAGTAAGCATGTTGAATTCATTGTGAGTTTCTTCTAAGTAAGTGTGCAGAGGATCAGGCCATATATCTTGTATTCTTGTAACTTGTTTTTTTGTGTGTGTGCAATAGCACTCCTGGTTGACCTCATCTTTGATAGCCAGTGTGCTATACAACATTCCATGTCAGGATATTATGTGTATAAACGTCTCTTTGCAAGGCAAAGTTTGGCAAGTTGGGTGGTAATATAAACCATGCCCATTAAGCCCCTTCCTGCTATGTAATTACCAGAAGAATGGAATCACTTGTTAAATCCAGGCACTGACTGTTGAAGAGAGAGGTTTGGGAAAACCTCCTGTAGCAGAGTTAAGGACAATGGCGATTGCTGCAAACACATTAAAAACTTGCTTAGATTTACATCTGCCCCCATCCACCTTTAAACAAATGGTCCCCATGAAAATACTTAGGCTAGAATAAATCACAGATACTTGGCTTTGCAAATAATATTTTAATCACAGTTTCCAGAAGTTACAGCAAACAAATCTCCATCTGCTGGCAGTTAAACAAAGATGAAAAAAAGTTTCCAAATGACTTTAAAAGAAACGTGGTTTCCTTGCAAAAAGGACCGTACAATCTTTGGGTTAGCAAAGATACAGGCTTTAAAATATCATTTTAGAGAGATTATGTTCACTTGCGGGGAGCCATGTTGCATTGCATAAAGAGATAGAGAGGATGCTGTGGACCTGCCCAGCTGCACCCACTCTGGTAACTTCAGTTCAGGGCTCAGGTTAACACTTTCATGCATATCTAATCAACATGATGAATGTCTGCTTTTCTCCATGATTTTATAGATATGGATGAATGTAGCATACGGAATATGTGCCTTAATGGGATGTGCATCAATGAAGATGGAAGTTTCAAGTGCATTTGCAAACCTGGCTTTCAGCTAGCTTCAGATGGACGTTACTGCAGAGGTAAGAACTCAACTGCAAATGGCACCATGTGCTATATATTTGTGATGAGATATATGATGCTATGATGTGGTGGTGTTGGTTATAGCATGAGCATTTCTGGTGTCCTGACCTGTCCCCTTCAGTAAGGTACTTTAGCCAAGGCTGGTTTCTATCCATCCATATGACTTGACATCAGACCAGTGCCTGATAATTAGTCCACATAGATGGATTCCCATGTTGATTACAGGGATAGCCTGGCCAGTAGGACCCTTATTTTCCCAGGGCATTTCCTGTGTTCCTGATGGCGCATTACAGTGTCTAGCAGTTGACAAAGAAAAGGGAAAACAAAAAAAGAAAAATCTAGTTTCTTCTTCTGCTTCCCCTGCTTTATCTCATGTGCCTAAATAAGGTTGTAGTAATGAATGCTGAAAATTCTCTCAGAGCTACGACCCCCAAATTTCCCTAGGAAGAGAGTTTGACTGTTAAACCACTATGGAAATTATAGCTCTGTGAAGGAGGATCAGGGTCTCCTAACAACTGTCAGCACCCTTAACAAACACCAGTTCCCAGGGTCCTGTGATGTAAACCATGACTTTCCAAGTGGTATATTTCTTTGCTTAAGAGCCTCATTTCTAGCTCCAAGCAAGGGATCACATCGCAATAGCTTGCTCTCATTTTGCTATAGCAGCTGTGTATTCCCCCACAGTGAACTAAAGAACCAGCAAATAAACGCTACATGATGTCATTACACTGTACTTTCATTCTTATGCCATAAGGAATCAAGTGCTTATAATTCTAATTTGTCCCATTTTCCAGGTTTGTAAGCACTAACCAGAAACAGGAGCAAGTAGTAAAAAATAAATTTAAAAATGAGCCAATTTTAAAACAGATTTTTCTTTTCATAAAATACAAATGTTTTAGCTTCAGGGATTGAGGCATCAGTAGAAAGGTTTGTTGACAATATGAGAGGTTTGAAATCCCCCAGGTAAGCTAGCCTGTATCACACGTGACACTTCACTCCCCAAAGAGTTGCAAGGAACCAACAGGATGTAATGGCTTTGTTAGCCTGCTTTGAAAAAGAACTATTAAGGTTGCAGTATTTGGCACACCTATCAGCATTAAAAACAGTGGGACTTGCTTCTGAGTAAACATGCACGGAATTGCATTACTCCTCTGAAGTCTTCTGCACCCTTGCCTGAGTGGCTAAATTCTTATACCCACTTCTGTGGGAATAAATCCCATTGATACCTACTCCTAAGGAAAAATGCTTTGCAAATTTCATTGAACACAGCGAGAAAGATCTGAATAAACATGCATAGGATTGCACCTTAACTCAGTTTAAACCATATTGCCTATTGCATCTGGCAGTGAGGATCTGTGTCTAGGATCCAGACAGCAAATAGACTTAATATTGATACTTAAAAGATTTATAGTGAATGTTTGAATGGTGCATATCATTGTTTTAAATCATAACCACTGAGATATGTTTTTGAACGAGTAATTTAATTATTTAGCCGTTTTTATACCCCACCCGCTAAACAAAGTTCTTAAGGCATCTTACAATATATTTTAAACACAGTAAAACAGACAACGATGCAATAGTCACTACAGCAGGGCAAAGGTATATATAAGGTTTTGCTCTCCACCATCCCTGTTCTCCAGTGTGCCAACGGATGTTATTCGGGAGCCTAGAACTGACTGTTGAAGCAGCTAGGTGTTAGTCCCACACTAACTAGGACTTCCTCACTGGTTGGCTGTTGCTGCTGTCTCTCAGAACCCCTTTCTCTGGTGGCAGATGCAGGAAGTGATGCTGGAGCAAAGATGTTACAAGCCCCCCCCCCCCGGCTCTCAGATGTTCCAGCTCTCTGCTGTGGAATCTATGGCTCCATAGCAGGTCAACTAGTGAATAGTCCCCAGCTCAGTGAGTTTTAGTCCCTCACATAATGGTCTAAAAATAGTTTGGTAATAATAATAGCAAATAAAACATTGCTTCTTGTCTGCTGTTACTTTCTGATTTTTAATATTGTCGTAAGTCTGGCACATAATAAAACAGACTACTACGAATAACAGCATGCTTCAAACATTGAAAGCACTTGATTTCAGTGCAGCGGGCCTGTAACGTAGGGCAGTATTTTTATCCCTGCATTTGCAGAGCTGATACTGCAGTGCTAGTATATTGGTAAAAGGGTTAACCTTTGGGTCAGAAAGTTGTTCATGTATTTTTACCTTTGTAAATATATAGTACAAACTACACTGTGGCGGGTGGCGCTGTGGGTAAAACCTCAGTGCCTAGGACTTGCCGATCGTATGGTCGGCGGTTTGAATCCCCGCGGCGGGGTGAGCTCCCGTCGTTCAGTCCCGGCTCCTGCCCACCTAGCAGTTCGAAAGCACCCCTAAGTGCAAGTAGATAAATAGGTACCGCTTTATAGCGGGAAGGTAAACGGCGTTTCCGTGTGCTGCGCTGGTGCCGGCTCACCAGAGCAGCTTCGTCACGCTGGCCACGTGACCCGGAAGTGTCTTCGGACAGCGCTGGCCCCCAACCTCTTAAGTGAGATGAGCGCACAACCCTAGAGTCTGTCAAGACTGGCCCGTATGGGCAGGGGTACCTTTACCTTTACCCTGTTTCTGGCACCGGTAATAGTAGATGATGCCAGTGGGGATGTGTTTCATAAGCATTTAGTTTGGGACTTAAACAATGAGTGAATTTGTTTGGATTTGAAACAAGCAAACAAGTGAAAGCATTGAAACCATTCAACATAAAGAGACATCACATTCATAGAGAGAAACTCCCGTGCTCAGTTCAGTGTTTCAAAGCCAAATGGGAGAGAGTATTCTTCCAAAAAGGTGTGCCTAGCAGCAGTGCATCAAATGAGAAGTACCGTAAATTTCGCTCTATAACACGCAGATTTTTTCTCCTAAAAAGTAAGGGGAAATGTCTGTGCGTGTTATTGAGCGAATGTGTGGTCCCTGGAGCTGACTCGCCGGAGCGCAGGGGCAAAAATAGGCAAAAATCAGGCAAAAATCAGATCGGGTGGTCGGGCGGAGGGAAGGCAGAAGCTGCTGCTTTCCTGCATTCTGCCTCAGGGTCTTACTGCCCACCTGCTTCTGTTGCTGCGTTTGCTCAAACTCAACAAAGAGCAGGGAATCCCCTGCCCTCCTGGCAAGCAGAGGGTTAAGGAAAGGATCGAGTCCTTCCTTCTAATTCTTTCCTAGTCACACTGCGTGCAGGCTCCAGCCCACCACCTCCTCCTCTCCGTGCTCTAGGGACTCACAGGCAGCTGTAAAACATGCAGATGGGAGAGAGAGAGAGAAGGCTGGCTTGGGGGGGGGGACTTTTGCCTTCCTTTCCTCCCCCCCCACCCCGTTAAGCTCCTCCCCTGCATTCTTAGCCAGCTGCTTCTCCGCACACCCCTCTTGTGCTTCTTGTCCCTTCTGTGTTTTTCCTTCCCTCCCCATTTAAAACGTGGTGACAAAGCACGGATCCACATGGATCCTCAGGATTTTTGCATTGGGTCACCCCAAATTCACCATCAGATCACATTACATGTCCATGGCTACAGTCTGTACCAAAAAAATCACGCACCCACTGTTGCCTGGGGCTGCAATGGTGCAAAAACATGGTTACAAAGCATGGATCCACAGGATCTTTGCACTGGGTCACCCCAAATTCACCATCAGATAACATAGCATGTCCATGGCTACAGCCTGCACCAAAAAAATCAGGCACCCACTGTGGCCTGGGGCCACAATGGTGCAAAAACGTGGTTACAAAGCACGGATCCACATGGATCCTCAGGATTTTTGCATTGGGTCACCCCAAATTCACCATCAGATCACATAGCATGTCCATGGCTACATCTTGCACCAAAAAAACACGCACCCACTGTTGCCTAGGGTCACAGTGGTGCAAAAACGTGGTTACAAAGCATGGATCCACATGGATCCTCAGGATTTTTGCATTGGGTCACCCCAAATTCACCATCAGATCACATAGCATGTTCATGGCTACATCTTGCACCAGAAAAATCACGCACCCACTGTTGCCTAGGGTCACAGTGGTGCAAAAACGTGGTTACAAAGCATGCATCCACATGGATCCTCAGGATTTTTGCATTAGGCTACTCCAAACTCACTGTCAGATCACCTGTCTGTGGCCACAGCATGAACCACAAAAATCATACATCCACTGTTTCATTTAGAATATTTTTTTTCTTGTTTTCCTCCTCTAAAAACTATGTGCGTGTTATGGTCTGGTGCGTGTTATAGAGCGAAAAATACGGTATTTTGATTTTTTTCCAAAATGGCAAGCTGTTCAGCTAATAATTCCTGTTGAAAACTGGAACTGTTTTATAGTGCTTCCCCCTTCTTATAACTTTCAACGCTTGTAGAAAGCCTTATAGTCAAAGTGTTAAGCACGTAAATGTGTTCAAGTCTAGACTTCTGGACCATTTAGGCCGTTCTGTCTCCAGAGATTTGAAGAGCCGAGATTTGAGAGACACTTCATACTTCTATCCTTCTCATTAAAAAACAAACAAACCCGTCCCCAGATTTGTGAGTAGTGGGATTCTGCTATGCTTGAAGATAAGCAACAGCTAAGGTTTCTACCTTCTTGGGACCACATTTTGTCCATGCATTTTTAATACAGGAATTTATATTCCACTTTTTCTGTATAAAATAAACTCAAAGTGGCATACAGAAAAAGTTCACAAAACAAAGAAAACACAATAGAAACAGTTCAAATTGCTCTAATCAACATCATCATCAAACCTTTTATTAGCATCACATACAAACATCCAAAACAAATCAATACAGAATTACCACTTCCCCTGTGGCACAAAACATTTGCTAAAAGAAAGGAGGAGGCAGAGCAGTCTATCATCACATCTCTTGGTCTCCAGGGAGATCAGACGTCTGCAGTGTATTTCAACGATGAAAAACCAAATAGAGATATTTAGCCACTAACTTGGTGAGCTCCTGATCATTCCCTAGTAATAGAAAATGTATGACCTCCGACTCTGGTTTCCATTTGGGGATACAGAGTTGATCTAGAAATTGCTGACGGAGATCAGCATATAGTTTGAGAGCCATATGTGTAAGGGTGGTAATCAATATACAGGCAGTGACCATTTTGTGTGTGTTCAGTTGATGCATGACTGCTGACTCGTAGGTCCTTTTGGACCCAGAATGGGGCAGGGTGGGCTTATGCGTGCTTTGCTGACGTGTGCAGGGGCCAGGAACACAACCCCCATGCAAATCAGGGGGTGCTTGTACTACAATAAAACCACGAGTAGGATGAAACAACGCAGCATGAAAAACAGGGACACAATTTTAACCAACGCTGAAAGCTTGATAAAATAAAAAAGGCCTTTGCAGTTTGGCCCTAGGGCTCACCTTTTAAAATCCATTTATTGTTTGAATAGAGGCAAATAAAACGTTAAGATAATGGCCAATTTGGAAACTGCAGAAAGGCTTAATTTGTTCACCTTTCTGGCCCAAGGCAGGAGGTTGGATGTTAATGTGTCTTAGGCATACATATATTAAAATACAATCAGAACACCAACTCTTGGATCAGCAGCACAATTCTTGGTGCCAAACAACACAAGCTAAGTAAAACACAGAGGTGTTTTGCTCTGTACTTGCCCTTTTAAGGTTGAGGGGTGAAAAGAAGAAAATGTCACACATGCCGATTTTTGTGTATATTAAGGCGAGCTGTTACGATGTGATTACATTGTGAAATGTTACACATCCTCCCACACAATATTTCAAAAATATCCCCTTCTTTAATCCTTAGGGTTTTTTTTATAGAAAAGTAGATGATTACTATAGCAGGGGAAAAAATGTTGTTTGCTTCCTGCTGGGACACAGGTTTTTTTTTTCAAAAGCTTGAGTAATTTGGCATACGAATTCAAAGAGCGATTGGTACCAAATCGTTTTCCAATTTGGTAAATGCTGGGGGACATGCTGTGTGGTACAGTGTTGCAGAACAAAGGCAAAATTATGTGAAGTTGGAAGACCTCAAACACAGAAGCAGCCAATGTTATGCCCTGCAGATGTTTCAGGCTACAATTCCATTCATCCATGGATGTTGGTCATGCTGGCTGAGGCTGATGGGAATTGTATTCCACAACACCTGAAAGGCACGGTGTTGGTTGCCCTAACCGCCTGCCCCAAACAGAATATCCTACATATTTGCCATAGGAATGGAGGAAAGTGCCTTTTTATTGGTAGTATAAGGGACGCGGGTGGCGCTGTTGGTTAAACCACGGAGTCTAGGACTTGCCTATCAGAAGGTCGTCTGTTCGAATCCCCGCGACGGGGTGAGCTCCCGTTGCTCGGTCCCTGCTCCTGCCAATCTGGCAGTTCGAAAGCACGTCAAAGTGCAAGTAGATAAATAGGTACCACTCCGGCAGGAAGGTAAACAGTGTTTCCGTGTGCTGCTCTGGTTCGCCAGAAGCAGCTTAGTCATGCTGGCCACATGACCCGGAAGCTGTATGCCGGCTCCCTTGGCCAATAAAGCGAGATGAGTGCCACAACCCCAGAGTCGGCCACGACTGGACCTAATGGTCAGGGGTCCCTTTACTTTATTGGCTGGCAGCAGCTATCCAGGGTTTCCGACAGGAGTCTACCCCCGCCCTACCTGGATATGCCAGGGATTAAACTTAGGATCTTTGGTGGAAGGGCCCATAGCTCAGTTATAGAGCATCTGCTTTACATGCAGAAAGTCTCAGGTTCAACCTCAGGATCTCCCAAGTAGGGCTGGCAATGAAACCACTAGATGGACCAATGGGCTCACTCATTCCAAGGAAACTTCCTATGTCTGAACTGCACCCAAAAAGCTTGTACCAGCTTGCTGTCTATGACAGACACAATTAGACCCAGCCACCCAAGTTGTGGGCAAGGCAGAGGTGGTCCACAATCATCAGAAGGAACAGTTTCACAGAGCACTTACCAGTCCATTGAGCTTAGATCACTAAAAAGTGTTCTTTGTGAAAATAATATTACAGTCATACCTCGGAAGTCAAACAGAATCCGTTCTGGAAATCCGTTCGACTTCCAAAGCGTGGCTTCTGATTGGCTGCAGAAACTTCCTGCAGCCAATCGGAAGCCCCAGAAGCCCCGTTGGACGTCTGGCTTCCAAAAGAACGTTCAAAAACCGAAACACTCACTTTCAGTTTTCAATCGTTCAGGAACCAGAACATTTGACTCCCAAGGTGCTTGGGAGCTGAGGTATGACTATATAACACAAATAGCACTTTTAAAAGCAATACAGAGTAAAACAATGTAATAAAATTTGTTAAAATCCAGCAGGAGAAATCACACAGTAGTTGCTTAGATCAGTGAATAAAACTGACTGAGATACTTTTGGGCATCACCTGACCCCTCTCCTCAACAGCTTCTGATTGTTGATTCCATTCATTCCATTTCTTGCCTCACTTTTCCTATAAGGTCCCAGGGCGGCTTACAACAATAAAATATACAATGGAAAACAATTCTGTTTTCCATACAATACAAACATTTAAAAATACTTCCAATGCAGACTGAGATAAGTACCGGTGTATCACTAGGTGGGTTGGTGCCACAACACTAAAGGCCCAATTCCTCTAGCATTCAAAATGGACCTTCTGATAAGATGGTATCTCCTGTAGAGCACAGTGATCAATAGAGTATATATAGGGTTGCCATATTTCAATAGTTGTTGAGGGTTTTATTGACCAAAGTTTTTTTTGGCCAGGGTACACTTTTATTCCTTCACATTATAGGCCTACTTCAGCATAACTCCTGTCAGATTTCAACCTTATTTCTAAAACCTCGAAGAAGGGGACTGTATGTCCTTCCTAGGCTTCTCCCTGTTGGATCCTGCCTGTGTTGTCTGCCAGGCACTTCTGCAAAGTGACTCCCAGGTCCTGGGAGAACCAAGCATCTATTTAAGCTAGATAGAAAAGAGATTTGGCAATTAAGAATTTTTGCCCTCTTGTGAAACACTATCCAAATGGTTTTTATTCCTCCCTCCCATAGTTTTCTTGCATATGTATCATTCGTTTTTGGATTATTGTTCTCCTGGGATTGTATGAAAATATATCCTTTGTGAAGGAGGAACATTCAATTCGGAGGTTTTATAATTATCCCGCTCAGAGAATGGGACAGCTTCCTCTGAATTATGCTTTTGTTTCATGGGATGAGCTAATGTTGTTTTAAGTTACTTTTGCTAAGTAACAAGTTATTGAATGAATTCCCTTTTCTCTTTTATCTGGATACACTATGAATAAGCAAAATGGAATATGCACATATCAGCTCAAGTAAATGAAAACTGCTTTAATTTTTAATTTCTTATGTAACCTATTCTGTTCTTTGGCAGACATTGACGAGTGTGAGACATCTGGAATATGCATGAATGGGCACTGTGTGAATACCGAAGGCTCCTTCCGATGTGAATGTCTCCCTGGCCTTGCCGTTGGACTGGATGGGCGTGTATGTGTTGGTAAGTGTGTATGCCGGCAGCTACAATTCAGTTCTAGATTAAAAACCACAAATAGTTGTAGAACATGCCATCTGTCTGTGACTCAGGTAGAAAAGTGTTATGCTAGGATATGTCTTTGGTAAGTCTCCGTGAGAAGGGAGTCTCTACAATGAGGGGACCATCAAGACCAGGCTTCCTCAGCCTTGGCCCTCCAGATGTTTTTGGCCTACAACTCCCATGATCCCTAGCTAGCAGGACCAGTGGTCAGGGATGATGGGAACTGTAGTACCAAAACATCTGGAGGGCCAAAGTTGAGGAAGCCTGATCAAGAACATGTGCTCCTGCTTTCCTAACAAACACAGAACAAGATAGGTACTATGCAACATAATTTTTGACATGTTATATCCTGCTTTTTGCTCATCGTGGAACCTGAGGATGCATTTGTGTGGTTCCCCAGCAGAAACCCATTGAGGCCCTTTTTGTTTCAGCAAGGTTGTGGCTTCATACGCCTTCAGACCACACCCTAGCCAAGCAAAACCGACTTTCCTCTGCATTTTAAGTCCTTGACTAAAAAGTGCAAAGAGAGGAAGCTGAATTGTTTTATTAAGCAGAGTGTGAAGCCTTCAGGGAGGTTGTATCTCAAAGAGGTTGAAGCATCTAAAGTTAAGCTAAATTACTTGACAGCCTTTTCATTTGTTCTGCAGCTGGGATTATCCAAAGTTGGTCAGACTTGCCTTGTTACATTTGGAGTAATACTTTTCAAGAACATATGTATTATAACTAAGACCAGTGGGGGATTTTTTAATATATATATTTTTAAACCCTATTTGCTTGGCAGTAATGAATGTTTTCCATAGCTCAGCATTTAGACAATAAAAGGAACGGGGGGGGGGGTGCAGAAGAGGAGAAGCTGGGGGCGAGGTGTAGAACAGTATATGAAACCTAGCCTTAGCGGTGTGGCCTTTTTCTACAACTTTGTGGCATTATTGTTGTTGAATTGGTTATCTTATTGGCTATTTCTCTCTCTGTCTCTCATTTAGATACACATATGCGAAGCACATGCTATGGTGAATACAGGAGAGGTCAATGTGTTAAACCATTATCTGGAGCCGTCACTAAATCAGAATGTTGTTGTGCCAACACTGATTATGCATTTGGAGAACCTTGCCGGCCTTGTCCCGCACAAAGTTCAGGTACAACATGATTTAGATTTGCGTCTTTCTGTCATAATTTTAAAAGTGTTCAAAATTGCCACAGCAGGCCACACTCTAATAATGTCTTAATAGTAGGTACCTTTTAAAAATCTTACATGACTTATACACTGCTCTGCACTTTTAAAAACCTCTACTTAGTGTATTGAGCAGCTGAGGGGGAAAGCTGTTTGCTTGTGAAACTGCATAGGTCATGATCGATGAATTTTTCTAGTGAATATTCCTTAGAATTTGATAGTATGAATTCCTATAGTGAAAGTCAATTGCAGATTCTATTTTGGTACATTTCTACATATTTTGTGGTTTATATGTTTTTTCTTTACTTTCAAATTTGTGTATCTTCATGACATAAAATTTGGCATTCATTTAAAGGTGCATAAAATGTTTGCACCTCCCCAGCTTATGGCCTTCTTATTCACTGTGTTTGAAGAGAAATCTCAACCTGATGTGTGACAAGAGTCTTTTCTGTTACCACAAATTGTGCTAGGCAAGATTTCCAACAAATCTTGTTCCAATGGCAGATAATGATAATAATAATAATAATAATAATCCATAAATTTGTGTGGCACTTTATGAAGGATTAGATATTGTAAGCTTCTCAGTACCCTGCCTCAGGGATTTTGCTGTCTAAAATTAGATGCATCAGAGAACAGAGGAAGGAGAAACAAAAATGTATTGCAAGGTATTGCAGTTTCTTTTCAGAACATGGAACAAGCCAAATAATTTACATATATTTATGATTGTATGTTATGGATGCATTATATCATCTATTTATCTATCTATCTATCTATCTATCTATCTATCTATCTATCTATCTATCTATCTATCTATCATCTATAGATATCTCTCTCACACAAAAAAGGGAAGCTCTGTTCAGATTGTATGCATTTTTAAAAATTAAACCCCCCCCCCACTGTAGCCTCTTGGCCAAATATCTCAGAAAAAACAGTATTCTGGAATGTCTAGCACTGAAATTGGCTCACTGGTTTTGAGGAAAAGGTACCTTGAGAAGCTTGTGCATTTTTAACCTTTATTTGAATTGGCAGTTTTAAGACAGAGACAGAGAATAAAGATCACTTGAAACCAATTAAGCTGGCTTTAGCTGATGTGCAAGCTTTAAGGAGGAATTGTTGTCCACTGTTTCACTCTAGGCCACATTAGTTAAAATACCAGCAAAAATGCTGGGAAGTTATCAGACCAGGAAAAGGTCTTCACGGCACCGCCTGCTGCCATCGGCTCCCCCTTTGTAACTTACACAGTAGAGCTGAAACGTTTTGTAAATGTAAATGGCCCAATGCCATTAACTTCTGTTTTGTATTTGAATTAATTTAACAGAACATTTGCACATGTGGAAACAATTTATTCTGGGCTGTTCTGCGCACCTCTCCTATTGTTAAAGATGCCAGCTCATGGAGGGTAAAATATAGGACAGCTTTCAGCTTTTGATTTTCAGGTTGTGGGTGTGGGGCAGGGGGTTGGAAGAGTGGCTTTTTTCAGGAAATGCATATTGTGGTGTGAACTTGCAGCTCTCGGAAGGAAGACTTCATCTGTCTGCTCTGAATGAATAGGGCCATGCACTTAAAACACATGACTTCCCCTATGAATCCTGGGAACTAGGTGCATGACATGACAGCTCTTGCAACATATGAACAGATTACTTTCAGGCAAAGATAATTTAATGATATTTGGAAAGTATTTACTGAAACCAAAGTGACTCGTGAACTGATGTGTACATGAGGGATATCTATTTACATATAGTTTTGTAACTCTAATTACATTTTAACGTTACTTCGTTATTGTTGCTATTCTCTGTTTTTTTTTTTTGCTTCTTTTTCTATTTACTTTAATCTACTGCAAAATTTTCAATTGCATATATAAATATTCTTAAAAAGAATCCTGGGAACTATATTTCCCCTCTCAGAGCTGCAGTTTTCAGTGCCCTTAACAAACTACAGTTCCCAGGATTCTTTGGAGGGCAGGGAGCCATGTGCTTTGAATGTACAGTGTGGGTCTGTCCAGGCTAGACATTGAAGTATGGGAAATGAGGACGTGGTTTTGTCCAAAACAGCTGGCAGGCCAACCTCTGAGGTCCAGATGGCCTAATTTGGCCCACGGGCCAAAGGTTTCCCACACCTGTTCTAGATTGATTTCAATTTAGGTGGGAGGAGCAATGTAGCTTCAGACCGGGTCACCAGTTCCAACTTCAAGCAGAGATTATTGGTATTATAAAAGCTCTGTTCTGACACGATTGTTTTGAAAGAGCTGAATGCATCTATTAAAGCAAGCTTCCTCAAACTCAGCCCTCCATATTTTTTTGGCCTACAACTCCCATGATCCCTAGCCAGTGGTCAGGGATGATGGGAATTGTAGTCTCAAAACATCTGGAGGGCCGAGTTTGAGGAAGTCTGTATTAAAGTGTTAAAAATAAGTTGTTTGATTTGATTTATTTTTCTCCCCAGAGGAGTACCGCGCACTTTGTAGCAGTGGCCCAGGCATTACAGCAGCAGGAACAGGTATGGTTGTGCAAAACCAGTGGGTATTGGCATTATTTGAGGAAAGGATTGTATAAACTAACGTGAATACTAATAATTGTAATAGGGAAGGACCGTAGCTCAGTGGTAGATAATCTGCTTTGCATGCAGAAGGTCCCAGGTTCAGTCCTCATCCTCTCCAGGTAGGGCTGGGAAACATCTTTGCTGCCAGTGAGCATAGACCAGGGTTTCCCAAACTTGGGTCTCCAGTTGTTTTGGACTACAATTCCCATCATCCCTGACCATTGGTCCTGCTAGCTAGGGATCCTGGGAATTGCAGTTCAAAAACAGTTTAGGAAACCCTGGCATAGACAATAATGGACTAGATGACTCAGTATAAGACAGCTTCCTATGTTCCTACTGTTCTGAAAGAATAAAAAATTAGGGATAGACAGATTCATCTGTTATTTCTGGGTATGTGCACAATTTCACATGGGTTTATTCATAAGTCCTTTGCCTTTTTAGTATTAATCTGTGGTTTTTTAAGAATTAAAGAACACATGAAACTTCATATTTAAATACCTTTTAAAATTTATTTAAAAGAGAGCTGGTGTTGAGTAGTGGTTAGGGTGCTAGTGTAGGATCTGTAGACCAGGATTCAAATCCCCACTCTAAGTCCAGTGGGTGACTTTGGGCCTGTCTCTCATCCTTACCTACATCACAGGGTTGTTGTGAGGCTAAAAGAAGAAAGGGGGAGAAGTATGTATGCCACCTTTGATATCTGTTTTGAGCCAAGAAATGGAGCACACAATTTGGAGAAGTGTGAATTCTAAGCCATATGTTGGTCCGGGTGGGAGTAGAGTGGAATACAAATTAGGGCCAGTTTGCTTAAAAATATGGACTAAAGAAAATGATCCTCCATCAGGGTGAAAAATAATCTTGACGCCTTCCGTTTTCTAGATATCAATGAATGCGCACTGGATCCTGACATTTGCCCCAATGGAATATGTGAAAATCTGCGCGGAACCTACAAATGCATTTGTAATTTTGGGTACGAAGTGGATTCATCCGGGAAAAACTGCTTAGGTATGAAGTTTCCTATCTTACTATCTAACACATTCCTGTATGGTGCCTCATTGTTCTGCTTTAGTTCCATCTAGTGTTTCTGATTTGTCTATCTTGTTTCTTCCTGGTATTTTAGCTAGCTTCTTTTCCATCTTTGTAATCCTGTCTTCCTAGTTAACAGATGGCCAGATACTAATTCAATCGCCATATTTTGGAGGGTTCCCCCCCACCTCCATGTAAAATAGGCTGGAGGGATTCTGAATGGTGGGGAAGGGTATAGCTCAGTGGTACAACATCTTTGCTTCATGCAGTCTAAATTTCTTGTATTCTTTTTTTAAAAAAATTGTTTGTATGGGATGGGATATAAATTATAATATAGTATATTGTTGTATAATTTTGTGAAATATGTTTAATAAAGATTTTTTTAAAAAATAATTTAAAAAAAAGAAACCCTGAAGAGCTGCTGACAGTCCGTGTGATCAGCACAGAGCTAGATGAACCAGTGGGTCTGATTCAGCATAAGGCAGACCCCCATGTTCCCTATGGTTTAGACTCAGGCACCCCCAAACTCAGCCCTCCAGATGTTTTGGGATTACAACTCCCATGATCCCTAGCTAACAGGACCAGTGGTCAGGGATGATGGGAATTGTTGTCCCAAAACATCCGGAGGGCCAAGTTTGGGGGTTCCTGGTTTAGACTCTTGCTTCAGCCTCCTGAAAGGGCATTTGCAGGCCCTTTTCTGCAGTGCACCTGCTCTTTTCCTGAAGCCACACTGTGAATTGCATGGACTGACTTGCAAAGGAGATGCAGGCTGTCATGTCCTGTTCTTGGATAGTGTGTTGGATTGGTCAGCCTTTTGTTCCCCTTTCCATTTCTTCTGTTTTGGTTTAATGCTTTTTTTGCAGCACCTGTGATGTTATGGCTACACTCTTCCCAAACTGATTGCTGACTACCCTACAAGCTAGCATTTATGCTTTAAATCAGTGGTTCACAATCTGCAGCAATGAAGCAGATTTAAAGAAAGAGTTCTTACCAATTAGTTTATTCAGTCATCACAGTGAAAGACAAAGGAATGCAGTCTCTCTCCAGATCAGTGGTTCCCAACCTTTTTTGGCCATGCCCCACCTAGGGCTCTCTAAAATCCTGATGCCCTCTCCATGACATGTAATTATTATTATTCAAAAAGTGAACTCCTATTCACATGGAGGAAGCCTAAAAGGTCATTAATTTGGTCTAACTCATTCTCAAATTGCCCCCCTTAAAAATTAAATTGCCCCCCTGTGGGGCATATGCCCCACATTGGGAACCACAGCCTTAAATATTCTGTATGTACCCCTTTAGATGCTTCTTTCTCTGTGTGTTTTTCAGTGTCTGTCCACATGGATGTATTTGCTCCAAAACAGAAGTTAATGTAGCCCAGTGTTACCCAACCTAGGGCCTTCCAGATGTTTTAGATTCCAACTCCCATCAGCTCCAACCCACATGGCCAAGTCAGGAATGAGGGGAGATGTAGTCAGAAACATCTAGAGCAGGTTTTGGGAACCTTTGGCCCTCCAGATGTTTTTGACTTGCAACTCCTGCCATCCTTGACCGTGGGGCGTGCTGGCTGGGTCTGATGGGACTTGGAATCCAACAACAAACAGGGTGGTGTAGACCGAAGAGAACCATATGTTCCATTTAATTTAAACTTGGTGCCTGAAGTGGAGTAGAATGCCATCCCCCACCTTTTCAGGTGGTACTATAAACATCCTACTTTGATAGGGGGCAGAGATTGATTTGGCCTTGGGAAGACTATATTCCAATGTTCAGCTGACCCAATGATTGCATATCAGCCACATGTTGTTAGAAAGTGTGATGACATTGGAAAAGAAAAATACTTATTATGCAGTTCCCTTTTGATGGCACAGAGTTTCTTGTTGCTGCTTTTCGTTACAGGGAAATATAATTTTTCCTGCCAGAGGTGGGAAGTTTGGGAACTAGTGCTGTAAACCACTAAAAGTCCTGATACTTGTTCCTTTTCCGGTGATTTCAGCATTTCTCTTACAGAACAAAGGGAAACATCTCTATCAGTGAAACATATCTGCTTGTAAAAACAAAGTTTTCTTTTATGGCTTCCCATGAGAACAAAATCTTATTTAGTTTCTCTGATGACACTCTTAATTGTTTTTGCAGACATCGATGAGTGCTCCTTGAACCCGCTGCTTTGTGACAATGGGCAATGCAGAAACACCCCTGGAAGCTTCACTTGCACATGCCCTAAGGGATATGTGTACAAGCCTGATCAGCAAACATGTGAAGGTAATTGAAAACATCCCTTTATGTTATAGCTATTCTGAGCATCGGATTATTATTTTTTTAAATCACCCTATCTCTGGAGTTATATTTGGATCAAATAAAATGTCGGCTTATTTGCCAACATTAGGGATGAATTCCATTTAAGGCAGACTGGAACTGTTGTATTTTTATAAGTATGCCAGGAGACTTTTGACTTTGTATATTACACTTGGGGGTGGGGATATATAATCTGCATTCCCAAAGAATATTTCGGGTGGGAATTTAGCTGCAGCTAGGTGTTCAGTGATCCCGGGGAATGGGAAGATCTGGTTTCATATCCCAGAGGACTATTGGACTCAGTGGGCACCAATGAGCACATTGCTGTCCTTCAGCCTTGGCTCCCCAGTTTTAAATGAGAACAGCTGTGACCAGCCTTGTAGGATTCTTGCTGGAACGAATAAAGCAAGGTCCCTTGAAACTTTGGGGTAGGCAGTGGACTGTGTGTGAAGAGTGCATAGATCTGCATTTTTACTGTATGCATAAAGTAAAGTTTGAATTTATAGGGTTATTTTTTAATGGTACACAGGTGCCTTGGTCCTACGTGTACCTTGGCACGTGCATGGTGCTCCTGTGTTTTCAGGCTACCCTAAGTACAAGTTGAAACCTATACAGTAAATTGGAGCAATGGGACCATTTTACTTGCAGGATTACCTTACCCTCTTGTATACTCACTTCAATTTGCAGAACTGTAACTCCTACCGAAGCCGCACAATACTTGTTCTGCACTTGTAAGAAATCAATATTTTAGTATATCAGCACTGCACTTTGGAACTCCCTTCCTATTGACATCAGGCAGAAGCCTTTGATGTAATCTTTTTGGCACCTGCATAAAACATTTTTTGTGTTGGCAAGTCTATACATGCACAAAGAGTGCTGGCATGTGTTTTGATTTCTTTTTGCTACATTTGATCATTTTTGAATGTTTTTGAGTATCAGCTTTTAATTGTCTTTTATTGATCATTTTAATGCTTTTATATTTTTATAAACCACCTAGAGGTTTCCTTAGAATCAAATGTTGTGAAATAAATAAATGCGGCTTGAGGGTGCAGGAGACAAATTCTATGACAGATGGTGGGTTTGCCAGAGGTGGATTGTGGATTCCTAGCCGCAATCTACAAATCTCTGATTCAGCAAGAGAATCCTTTTGTTTCTAGATGACCAGACAGAAAGGAGCAATCTGAAGCTTTGCTGGTCACTAATTCTCACTGTTTCTCTTCTAGATATTGATGAGTGTGAATCCAGCCCCTGTATTAATGGCGTGTGCAAAAATATTCCTGGCTCTTTTGCCTGTGAATGTTCCCCTGAAAGTACTTTGGATCAAACGAAAACCATCTGCATTGGTAATTTCTTCTTCTGAGCTGTCTTTATTGGCTAGGAAATATTTTTTTTACAATTGACATACATATATCTTATTCAGTTTTCAGGAAGCTTTTGAGAATAACCACGAAATAGAAGTGAAATAAATTTAAGAGTATTTCAATCATCGCTTCACTGTTTACTTGAGCATATTAAAAAGTGTCTATAGAGTACCCTTTCACATTGCATTAAAAATTGCAGAGGAGGTATTGTAGGGAATCAGCAGATAATGAAAGACTGGCCTGACATTCTGAGCTGGAAGGAGAAGAGGTGGCAACTTTATAAAGTTGCTGTGGTTTGGGAATAGATGGCAGGTAGCTGGGTGTGGCGGCATCAGGCCAAAGGTCCTCCTAGTCTAGCAACCCACAGGCAGACCTGAGTGAAATAACAGGCTCCTTGCTCATAATCCCCAGCACCTGGTATTCAGAGGCCTCCTGCCTGTAGTACTGGAGGAAGATGGGAAAAGGCAGACAGGGCCATCTTTAGCAGATGCGGCGCCAGGGTGCAAATATCCGCCCAGTGCCCCCAAATTACTACGGAGGGGTGAAGCTGCACACTGCCAGCCATGGAGGTGGCGCAACTCTCCCCCTACCGCTGTGGGAGAGCAATCCCCGCATAGGCTTGGGAGGGAAGCTGCGTACCCGCCAGCCATATAGTTGGCAGGGCGCAGCTTCCATCCTAAGCCTCTGCGGGGATCGCTCTCCCAGAGCAACCGGCACCCTGGCGCAACGCACCACTAAGCCCTAATGGAAAGATGGCTCTGAAGACAGGAGCTGATTTTATCTTCTCAAAAACAATAAGGAAGCTCCAGACTGGAGGGTGTTGGCAACAATGTTGGCACCCATCTGTCTTCAGACAATTGAGTGAGCCTCAAGGGGTGAAATCAAACTGCTGCGTTAGCAGTACCGAAGTGAACTCCCCGGGGTGCAAGCCTGGGCAGTATGCTGCCCAGAGGACAAGACCTCTATCTCTGTCTTGCTGATGTGGTCCAAAGGAAAGCAGAGGAAAATGTTTGGCACCAGCTCAACCTGTCTTCCTAGGTTGTTTTTTTATGAAGATAACTGAGTTAGTTTTCACGAGTATTCACTCACACTGGGTAAAGATATTTGAATAGTGATACATTGCTAAATGGCAACATCTTGTTTTATTTTTATTTACCTTTGCAGAGACTGTTAAAGGCACGTGTTGGCAGACCATAGTGAATGGCAGGTGTGAGATCAATATCAATGGGGCCACTCTGAAATCTCAGTGTTGTTCCTCGCTGGGTGCTGCTTGGGGTAGTCCCTGTGTTCCATGCGAACGAGGTAAGACCATTTTGCTGTGTCCTTGGCAAATTATTATTTGGAGCATTAGAAGAAAGCATCCGATAGAAAGGGCAAAATCACCTCTGGATGTTTTATAGGGGGCGGTGGTGGCTGGATGGTCATTTGCCAGGTGGGGTTCAAGCTGAGCCCTCACTTTCATGACATGACAAAGCCCTAGAAAATATGATAGCAGCAATGGCTTTGAGCTTACACAGACTATCTTCCCCTCATCACTTAAAAGTCAGCGGTGCATCTAATGATGGCTTTGCTCCTGTCTGCTGATTTCAGAATTCTTTTTACAAGCATTTTCAGATAAGTCTTTTGGGGGTGAGTGGGGTGCACCTGAGCATTATGAACTGCACAAGTTAGTATTCTTAACACTTGGATTATGAACTCTGGCAAAATCACCCAAGAAATCTTGGTTTAGAAGGAAGGATTGCCGGGTGAGGGTATGCAACTAGAACCCCAGCATATGCCTCATCAGAAATGCTGAGTCTTCCTGAAGCTTTCTGCTGATGAAGTACCCTTTCCTTATCAGCTCATCTGCCTCAGTCCCTGGAATGTCTGCCTATCATGGAACCCAGGTACATTCCAGAGGAGTTTGGGTACATGTACTCTACTTCATGCAGGGCACTATTGATCTGTTTGAACTGAGTGTGCATCCTAAATCACGCCCTCTTGCAGCTGCACATTTCTGGAGAAGTATGCTAATGTTGGGCTGTCTTTCAAGAAAGCTTGTTTTCTGCTATTGATCATCTTCCAAGAAACCCCGGGTGCTTTAATATCCCCCCCTGGAAGATCCCATAAGAGTCTGGGTCAGATGTTGTTGTGATCATGGCCTGATATAGTGCATGCTAAATGCATTATTTGCTTCATAAAACTTATACACTGCTTGATTGTAAAACACCTCAAAGCGTTTTACAAATGTTTGCTTTGCAGGAAAGTACTAGGAAGCTTGGAACCTTCCAGCTCTGCCTCTTCCATTTTAGTGGCTCAACTCAATTGCTTAAACTGCATTTTGATTGAGACAGATCTCTCTAAGGGTCTACATTAATTCCTAGCATGATTATATTAATTGTGATTAAAAGGGGATGTGCATTACTGTCACACTTTACAGAACACACTGCAATATTTAGTATATATTGTTGCAGACCACCTCAATCTTCACAAACGATGTGAGATTCCAGAGGTTGCAGGCATGCCTTACCCAGGGCCTGTGTTTCCTTTTGGATGATGAGGCAAAGTGGAGACTGTGGTGTCTTTATGATACATGGTTTATTTACAAATATATACAGCCTGAGTCTAGATGGAGAAATTCAACACATTATACTCCAAGAGGCTCACTTGCTTCTCCCATAGGTGCAGCAGACTTGGGTCTAAGAACAGAGAAACCAGTCGTGGTTGCTGTCTCTTTATTACCACCTGTTCCCCTGAGCCTACATGGTGCTCTTTGTTCTCCTTCTTCCTCCTTGTTGCCACTAGCCCAGTGAAACTATTCCTCTCTAGCCTACATAATCCAAACGGAAATTTTAAACCTTTTTTGTCTCTGTCCACTAACACACAGCTGGAAAAAGGGCTCCCCCCTCCCTCTTTGCTGTCTGGCACTGAATGTCTTGATGGCTCATTTTTTGTTAGATTAATGACTCGGCCATCTTCAGGAGATTACCTCATGAGGAAGCTGTCCTGTGTTATTTACAGCTTGAACCCCTACTGGATCTGGGAGTTCAGTGTTTGCAATTCAACTCCCGAAACCTAGATTAAATTCTAACAGTTACTAAAACTGGAAATTATGGGTAACCTTGCACCCACAAACTCTGGCAAACAAAACTTACAGCAATATGTTAAGGGAAATGTAAGTCGAGTGGTTAAATGTGCCTAACAACCAGCCCTTGTGCACATTCAACAGGCCTTGCAGAAAATGTGCACATTATCTCTCTAGGAAGAGGGAATGGTGCACATTATGCAGAATGGCTGCAGAATGTAGAATATTCGTAGGATTTGTAGAGTTGGAAGGGACTCCAAGGGTCTTGCACATTCCCAAAGACTAGTGGGAGATTATTTATATTTATCCAGGAAGTGTGCACAGTTTTCCATGGGTGGATGTGTACCGTGACAGGTTGTTATACACATTACCTGCTCAACTTACATTACCCCTAACATGTACATTGCATACATGATAATTTTGTAATGTACAAAGGGGCCTTAAGCAAACATACCACATAAATACTGTGTAATAAGTGGGTTTAGTCTTAACTTTTTATTAGAGCACTAATTGTCAAAAGAGAACAAAGTGAGACATACTTATGAGTATATATGCTTAATATTCCACTAAGAATCATTGTTGTGTCCCTTATTCATGCTGCAGCCCCTTCCTTTAACTGTTATTGCTCATTTAATTGTTGCTATTTTGGAAGTTTCCATGCAGAAGAGGTCTGATCTGTGTTTCAGATGCAGTTTCATGTTCAGTGAAAGAAATTTGAGCTTTGGACTGCAATGTTCTTTGCTTCTCTTTTATAGATCCAAACTGTCCGAGGGGATTCTCCAGGGTAAGAGGAACACAGTGTGAAGGTATGTATTATTGCTCTGGAACTGGAAACATGTTAGTGGAGAAACAAAAAATTCCGGTGCCATTTCTCACATTGCTATGGAAGATCACAGTGCCTAACAAATCTTTAGAGCTAGGATGAGGAATTAGATCTGGCCTGGTAGGAAGGATCCTTATCTTGTCCAGCTCTCCTGTGAACCAAATTTGACAGGTGGGCAGCCTAACGCTGCAATTACCTGGTTTTGTCCATGCAGGTGATCATTGGGCATAACGCCACTCATGGACCTATGGGAGCTCCAGCAATCAGCTAGTTGTTGGGACTTGTATATGCCCATGTGCATGATCCTCATATTCTTTTGCATGCATGGTACAGGACCTGCAACACACAACCCTACTTAGAAACTTTTCAGGTTTACAAAGGCTGCTTAAACCCCATTGGACATCAATGAATACTAGCATGTTAATTCATGGAACTGGAAATGAAACTGATGGCCATGCAATCTCCATAAATATGTTATCATGCACACCTCCATGCCCCTCTCTTCCTGCAAGAGTAGCAACCATCCATTTCTCAAATAGCTTCAGAGGAGAAGGGTTTGATGTGAGAAGTTGTGGTGTGACACCTAGGGCTGCAAAAATATCTAGGGTGTGTTGTGTGACCAATGGTTTGCACGCACACATAGAATCAGGCTGTAGACTGCCCTTCGCCTAATGCATGTGATATGAAAGTATTACTGCACTGGGAGTTGGGGAGAGAAGTGGGGGAGAGCTGGCAAATAACCCTTGAGATCTATGAAAAACAGATATGCACTGGGATCTAGGAGAAGTCATCAAGGTGAACAAGGTCCCATGGCAATTACACCAGCGGTTGGGGAATAGGAGATGAAGCGGAAATGCTCACTGAAGAAGTGAACTGATAAAAAGACTGATGTGATAAAGGCATGGAAAGCAGTCATGAGAAAGGCTAAGAAGGCGCTGGTGGGGAACCTTGTATGGTCCAGCAAGCCAGGACTTTAATTCCCTGCACCCCACAGGGCGAATTTGTCAGGTGGGTAGCACCACTCATCTCAGGTGACTGAAAAGGTGGGTTGTCCCATCCACCTGTCAAGGTTGCCCTGTGGGCTAGGGCTAGGGCTCTGCTTTGCCAGTGCATTTCCCGCAGGATTGAACTCTCCACTCACCAGCTGATGAGTGGAGTCTTCCGTACTGCTCTTTGTAGCGGTCTGCTTTGCTAGCATGTCCCTCAAAGCAGTGCCCAGCAGGATTAAGCCCAGACCCCCTTCCATCAGCTGTGATGAGAGGTGGATGTCTAAGGCAGTTAAAGAGATGCTGTATACATGTCTACTCCATGATGTCTTCCCCTTTGGTGGAGCTCTTTGTCCTGACCTATGGCACCTTTCCCTTACTTGCGCCATCACTGTTGGAGACTGTGATGAGTACCCATAGCTGCTGGTTGAGCACAAGGTATCTAAATGACAGCAAGAATCTTGCCCATTATTCCTTTTCTCGAAGTTCCAATGGTTTCATACTGTATTGGGTCATGGTGACTAGTGCAACCTGACATGACAGAGCAGCTGAAATATTTGAAAAACAAATTATTCCCATGTGTGTCTTGTAATAGCTTTTATTTTATTTTTTTAAAAAAGCAAGGAGGAACAAATTTATCTCCCTCCCTCAAACTTGTCCCTTCTCTCTCTCTCTCCAAATAATTACCAAATATCTTGGAAACGTTTCTACCACAAATCCACTGTACATAGCTTATATGATCTCAAGAGAGATGTTGCCCCACCTATTCCAAATCACAAGAACATGTTTGAGTGCTGAGAGATGGAAAGTTATTTTTCCAAGATAGTGGCCACAGGATTTTCTCACATATAACTTGCAGTAATTTCATATTGATCGATCCAGCATATTTTCCAGCACCCAAATATATCCGATTCACTTTCCACTACTTTCTGACATGTGGAGGGAACCCCATAGAATTTCAATCAGTTTAAGCATTTTTTCAGAGGAGGCGATTCAAGAAGATCTTCCCTCGAGGCTGCCGGTTCCTATGGCTTGCCTGCTGTGCAAAAAACAAACAAACTTGACTTGTCCTGCTGTTGTTCTTTTAACAGCAGCTTGATGGAGCAACAGGTAGTGCTTTCAACCTGCTTGTTTGTATTGTCCCTTGCTAATATCTGTCATTAAAATTATAGTGGTGGGTTGAAAAGTCGACAACTCTACTATTACCTAAGCTTTTATTTTTTAAAAAAACAAAACTATTTCACCATCATCCCAATGACTTGGTTACGCAGCACCTGACCATGTCATTATCTATCAACCTTGGTACCTTTGACTACAGAATGGAAAATGGCCATAGTTCAGTGCTAGGCAATTTGCTTTGCATGCTAAAGGTTCCAGTTTCAATCTCTGATACTGCCAGATAGGGCTAGAAGGGTCTTCTGGCTGAAGCCCTGGAAACGTTGAGCTAGATGGACCCAATGGTCTGACTCAGTATAAGGCAACTTCCTATGCTTTCTTCCTCCAGAGTCACTGTGTCCAATAATGAAGCTCTTCCTTACTTAATTTTTTTCTTTTTTAATTGTTATCCTTCCTGTGGCCACCCGCAACCTTCTGTCTACTGTGGTTGACGTTTGTTTTTTAAGACAAAGCAATCCCTTAGATGCAGGGAAATGAAGTTAATTCTAACTATGGGAAAACGTGGTTAATTTTAAAGTTCTTGAAAGGCAAATCATTTCCGCATGCGAATATTCCATAGGTTCTTGGGGTGCCCGCTGTCCCAAGTTTTCTGATTCTCCTCCTGCCTCTGTGAATCAGTCTGCTTAGAGATGGTGCAGCCCATAGAGTAATGCTTGCGGTTTCCCTTTGGCTTTGGATATAGCTGGATCAAGCCACTTCTAACCAAAATGTACTGTTTCAAAACTAAAATTAATATGTTATTGTCATGCTTGAAGAGACTGCCTTGTAGACATTTTTAAAGCATGCGTTTCCGGCTTTTTGTTTAAATAGATATCAATGAGTGTGAAGTGTTCCTTGGAGTGTGCACAAATGGACGGTGTGAAAATACTATGGGATCCTTTGTCTGCCAATGTCCCAGTGGTATGACTCTGGATGCAACTGGACGGAGATGTATTGGTAAGCATGAGAGGACCTTTAATCCAATCTAGTAGGCTGTGAATGAAACCCTGAGCTCCAAAGCTTAGTCAGGATTTCAGCTTGAGCAGGGACATATTCATTCTCTTCTGCAAACCAGAGAATACTCCCCTGGGACAATTATTTTGTAATCACAGATATAAGGAAAAGACCAATGGGTGGGGACCCGCACACCTGGGGCCAAATGTGGCCCTCCACTCCCCCCATCTGCCCTGCTTTGAGCCCTCAATGGCTTTTTAATGGCTTGAATGTGTCAACAACAACAACAACAACAATAATACCCCGCCATCCCCGTCCAAGACCGGGCTCAGGGCGGCTAACACTGAATATCAATACAGTAAAAACATTATAAACAAAAATGGTTGATTAAAATATAAATTAGAATACAGTTTAAAATGCAGCTTAAAATGCAGCCTCATTTTAGTGGTAGCCTATAGATCAAAGCCATGAGGGGAGAAAATGTCAAATATTCACTGGGGCCAACTATCCATGCTGGTCCTACATGGGTCAGCAAAAAGAGCCGAGGGAAAATTTATATACAAATCCCATATAAGGGGTTCCATCAAAATAAAAATAAATAAATAAATAAATGGGGGGGGGATTAGACTTAGTCTAGCCCAAAGGCTGGGCAGAACAGCTCCGTCTTGCAGGCCCTGTGGAAAGATGTCAAATCTTGAATGACATGCTGGCCTTCTAGGGGACCCCTTGACTGCTGGGTGCTATGAAGCCACGTGATCATTTTGAACACGCCTAGCAGTGCATCCCGAGAGTTCTTGGAATGTGATACTTGCCTCCCCGGGGACCCATTGCCCACCAGGCGAAGATTTTGGAAGGGAAAGATGAAAGGGAAACCCCACTCAGCCTTAGGAAACTGGGTTCCATTGGGGTAGAAGGCAGGCTTTGTGGGTTGTATCCAGTGTTAAAGTCACTTAGTGGTGGGATTGTTCTGCTGGTTACTCTGTTGTATAATAGATGACACAATCCATTGCGCAATGGGGCAACTGTTGTATTGGATCCGTCTGTTGTGCAACATTAATATGCACCCTTCCACTTGCATGAGAACCCAACCACTTGTAGACACAGAACACTGGGTACAGCCATGGCTGCTGTTGAGTGCACCCATTTGCTTTTTCAGTACGGTCGATGGCAGCTATTTCCTCTCATGAGAAAAGGAAAATACTACAAAGGGAAGACTGTCATGCTGAAAGGGTGACATACTTGTATCACTGTGTGGTTCAGCCTCTATGAAGAGGGATCCCATGGTGGAAGGAAAATGGAGACACCCCTCCAGGACAGTCTGCCTTATATGGACTCCCTGTTTCTCTCTCCATATGACACTGAGTATTAGGCTGGGTTTCTGTGTTGTAACATTTCCTTAGTGGTTGAGCTCTGCTGCGCTGATGCTGCAACTGCTTATTTTCCATCTATTGATGGCTTTTTTTTAAAAAACCACCCTCAACAGATATCCGCTTGGAGTTGTGCTACTTGGATCACGATGACGAAGACTGCAGAAAACCAATAGGAGGGCGGCATCGCCAGGATGCCTGCTGCTGTTCTGTTGGTGCAGCCTGGGGCCCCGAATGTGATGAATGCCCTGAGAAGGGAACGCCTGAATATGAAGTCCTTTGCCCAAGAGGACCTGGGTTTTCTACCAGAGGAGAGATTATAAACGGAAAGCCATTTTTCAAAGGTATGCAAAGCCACCGATGGTACTGGAAAATGTTCCGAGGAACTGATTTATTTAGTTACTCCTTCTTTCCTTTCTCAGAGTAAACTCACACAACATGGGCAGGAATTGGGGTTTGGTGAAGTTCCAGACCACGTGCTTATCGCCCGAGAGTTGCAACACAGATGTAACACTACCGGGGGTAGTGTTCCTTGAGCAACATGACCATGGCACAGTGGCTATTGTACCTTTGTGTGTATTGCTGCTGCTTCTGCCTGCCTTCCTTGTGTATAGAGTAGCTGGGCATGGGAAGAAACACCAAGGACAGATACTGGCTTTCCTTTACAACCCCATAATTTCCACAGAAGTAAGGGAAGCACAAGGGACGCGGGTGGCGCTGTGGGTTAAACCACTGAGCCTAGGACTTGCCGATCGGAAGGTCGGCGGTTCGAATCCCCACGACAGGGTGAGCTCCCATTGCTCGGTCCCTGCTCCTGCCAACCAAGCAGTTCAAAAGCACGTCAAAGTGCAAGTAGATAAATAGGTACCGCTCCAGCGGGAAGGTAAACGGCGTTTCCGTGTGCTACTCTGGTTCGCCAGAAGCGGCTTAGTCATGCTGGCCACATGACCCGGAAGCCGTATGCTGGCTCTCTCAGCCAATAAAGCGAGATGAGCACCGCAACCCCAGAGTTGGTCACAACTGAACCTAATGGCCAGGGGTCCCTTTACCTTTAAGGGAAGCACGCGTATTCTTGCTTGTTGCAGTGGTTTTGCTTGTGGTCCTCCTGGACCTGTATTTGTAGAGCTCAGCATGTCAGGGAGCTGGAAGAGAATTAGGAATAATCAGGGTGAAGGATGAGGGGTCTGTGAATAATGGCTTCCCTGTGGCCTGAAAGAGGAGTGTTGATCTGGAATGAGTGTTAATGCACTCTTTTGTAAAGATGGAATGTTATTAGAATTCTTTAGCTGCTAATAAATGCTTTAAAGAACCAGTAATTGTGACCACCGTGGATATTAACTTTCCTCACTGAATTAATTGAATTAGCAAAATCATTCAAGAAGAATTCCTAGAAGAGGTGCTGGATATGACCTGAAGGGATGTTAGATATGAGGCAAAAAGAGGGGGGAAGGTCGCTGCTAGTACAATCCAGTGAATATTTAGTCAGAAGTCCCATTGTATTCAGTGAGATCTGCTACCTAGGAAATTGTGTTTTGGGTGACCGTCTATGTGTCTAGCCCTCATGGTCATAGATTAAAATAAAACTCAATAAGAGGTGTGCTAATTGCAGAGAATCTAGTCAGGCATCACTGCTAGTGATCAGAGGTACAGAGCATAAAACCCATTTCTACCACAGACATGGAAGAAATAAAGAAAATGTAATACGCTTTGTAAGAGTAGCATCAAATGAATGGGAGTTCAGTTTCATATGTACAGAAGTGTTACAGGAGTGTGAACCACTGCTGTAATTTGAACACTCAGATGTGGGCGTTGCATTCAGTGAACTGCATCTGTTAAAAGACTTTGAACCTGGTCATTTATACCTGGGCTTCACTGATGCCATTCTCATGAAATGAGAATTAACTAGATTTAACTACTGCTTTTAACAATGGCTATGTCTCTGTCTTAGATATCAATGAATGCAAAATGATTCCAAGCCTTTGCACCTATGGAAAATGCAGAAACACCATTGGCAGTTTCCGTTGTAAATGTGACAGTGGATTTGCACTTGATTCTGAAGAGAGGAACTGTACAGGTAAATTCCTTAGTTTTCATTGTGTCCAGTAGTGGCCGAAAATGTAAATGTAATATTGCAACTTGCACATCCAAAATATGTGTTTTATTGATTTCAGTGCATTTTAGAGGTTTTATTACAAGCAAGCAATATGCACATTTTGTTAAATACAATCAAAATAAAATATTTGTTGACCATTAAAATTCATTTCTAAAACTGCAATACAGCATATGTTTGCTTTTGAAATAACTTGGTTTTGTTTGAAATGGCAGATATTGATGAATGCCGCATCTCCCCTGATTTGTGTGGCCAAGGACTCTGTGTCAACACCCCTGGAGATTTCCACTGTGAATGCTTTGAAGGCTATGAAAGTGGATTTATGATGATGAAAAACTGCATGGGTATGTTACTCAAGGCATATTTGCATTGGGGCGCTCACCAAACCTTATGAGGTCATTGTTGTTCCAGTAACTGCTGGTTTGCATCTGGACTCCATTTTTTTTGGAACAGTTGTGAAAAAGCAGGGTGTGGGGAAGAAGTGTCACTTTAGGCATCCAAAGTCTTTGTTTCCTAAATTTAATGGGGGAATTCAGGCTGGTTTGGATTTGCAAAATAGCCAGCTCAGTTGGATCTTGGGAGTTTTTCTTGAACCACCAAAGTTCAAAAGTTGGGTTGGGGAATAGAGTGTGGTTAAAAAGACGCTAGTTCTTATTCTGAATCCACTCCAAAGATTGTTATCCCAGCACAATATGGATTCGTAGGGTTTTGTGCTCGGGACTTTTCATTTTAAAATAATGAAAAGCAAGCATTGTTATTTTGCTTGGATCAAAGGCTGGTCCATAAGTGGGAGCTTTGGTTTCACTCCCAATATGAAACTGATGGCTTTTAATAATGCCAACTCACAAAGTCTAGGGTTTCTTTTAGCTCATCCTCAATATTTCAGCATTATCTCTCCCTTCCCCCCACATTGTGATTAGCTCTGATTAGTAACAGATTTTATAATACTACATGATATCACCTTGAGCTATGATAGTTTCTGAAGGTATTATAGGTGTAAAATGTATGTCTGGCAACAGAGTTCACTATCACTCCAGGCTTTAAATAAGACACAATGTCTTTGTTCTCTCTCATCAAAATAATATTGCTCTCTTTACATTTCTGAAGTGTTTCCTACACTGAGTGACACCATGCACATCCATTCATTTTCATATTCATATTTTTTTGGGAAAACCTGGGAGGTAGATTACTCTGAGAGTTGTCACCCAATGGCTGACTCACGGTTGAAGATCTAACCTGTCTCTCCCACATAAAAGCTATCCAGAATGCCAGCCAAAGTCAAAGGAAAGATAGGTCCTGCTGTGATTATTACTCTTAAAACAAGTGCATACATTTCTGAAAATAATTTGAATCACCCCACTCTGTCACGCACACCCACAGACACACAACTCCTCAGGCTTTTTGTGTGTTTTCACTACCCGTTGGGACATCTGCTCATTGTGGATTTTATACACAGAAATATTTTCTATACAGACGGTGTATAATGTGTGATCATTTCCCTTTTCCTTGCCTTTGTATATAGATAGACAAGATTGATGGAGATATCACACACTCAAAATCCTAGATACTTGCCCAGATTCCTACCAGAAACTCAACTATCTGGTCTTTCTCTACTGCTGTGGTTCAGATCAGAGCTGACTGCAGCATGTTGGCCAAGTCAACAGATTGGGCTGGGCAAGACATCTCCTTTGAGCGAACAGAGAAATGTTCAGCAGAAAGCAGAGAAGCAGACAAGAGGGAAATGAAGAAACCACCCACTAGGCAGGGGAGGAATCCCAGTCATGAGTGATCTCTGTGGGAGTTGGGCTGAGGTATTTGGGAAGAGACAGTGTCTCATGTGGCATGGAGAGAGAAGGAAACAGCAGCTGGAAGATGGTTAGAACAGTTACTGGCAGGAGAGGAAGGGACATGTGGGGAGGAGATGCATGGGTTTTCATGAGGAGTTCCAAAGGCCAAGCAAACTCTTGGATTAGCGCCACTACTTCAGTCTCTCTGGTATGCTGAAAACTTTCGGCTCTAACATGCATTCTTTCCCCCATTTTTGTTCTGCTTTCTCAGACATCGATGAATGTGAGAGGAATCCTCTGTTATGCAGAGGCGGTGTTTGCATAAACACCGAAGGAAGCTTCAAATGTGATTGTCCTCCAGGTCATCAGTTGGCTCAGAACATCTCTGCCTGCATAGGTAAGGTGGGGGGAATAGCCCTTGCATGAAAGTTCACTGCAGTTCCCAGATTTATTTATTTTTACATTTTCACACCTTTGTTCCTGCTCTGTGGGAGTGCCATTATCCAGCTGGCATTAGATCTGCACAGTGTCTGATCTGATATCATTGTGCCTCTCAACAGACCCATTATTACACATACAGAGGAAAGGCTCCTCAAATTTAGGCCCCTTTCTCCATCCCATTCCTGGAAATGGTACAGGGATGAGTTAAGAATGGAGCTAGATTTAAGAAAAGAGTGATACGGATTCTCTATGGGCATTGCTGTTCAAGCAGCCCACTTGTGTTTATTAAAATTGTTGTTGTTGTTGTAGTTGTAGTTATTAATAATAACACTTAACATTTGTACGGTGGTTTCAAGTGTTCAAATGTTTCCGCTTGTATTACTTGATCGTAATCCATTCAGCAACTTGTAAAGTAAATCAGTTTTATTATCCCCCATATGGCAGAAATTCCTGTGCAAAATACTGATGCAGTTCAGCATCAGTGTCCAGTTCTTATTGATTGAATATGATTTACCGTGTTAGGCTGCAGACTCAGGGCCAATGAGAAAACATACAGTGCTGCTTGGCGTGGCCTACTGCATAAGATGACAATACATAATTGTAACAGTTGTCTTTCGAAAGCCATTTTTGCACCTCTTTGGGGGGTATGCCCAGGACAGATATCCCTACCATCTCACTGTAGTTACGTTACTGGTGGAACAGGATTGTAGTCAGAGTGCCTTGGCAAGGGTGCCACAAACTACAGCCTGAAACTGCTTGCCTGTCTGCTTCTTTCTAAAGCTCAGCATGGTACACGCCAGACTTAGGATTGTATCCAATGCTAGTCCTTCTCAGAGCAGACCCATTGAAATTAATGGACCTTAGTAATGCCCATTAATTCCAATGAGTCTAGTAGGGTCAGCATTGCCTACAACCCCTAGAGTTAGCAGATCAATCAAATACTTTCTGTCACAAGCCATCTACAGAACAGTTTGAGCATTACAACTCATCACCATGAGTGACCCAAAGACCTAGGGCTGTGTGGACTGTTCCCTGATCCAGAGTCACTCCTGTATCTGTTAGTTATGTTTTCCTGGTTTGAATGATCATCTCATTGGGAGCAAGATCCTTGCCCATTGGTGCTTTGTTTCTGAAACCTGTTGCCAGGAAGAGCTAAACTACATGCTCAGCAGAATTAATGTGCTGCAGCTTTTTCCTCTTGCAGCTCAGACTGCAAATATAGGATCAAAATACTACTGTTACTACTACTACTACTAATAATAATAAAAGGGACCACTGCTCAAAGGTTCAATGTTCACTGCCCATCACCTCCAGGTGTGGTTGAGAATGTCCCTTGCCTGAAACCATGGACAGTTGCTGCCAGTCAGTTTAGACAGTTCTGAGCTACATGGACCAAAGTTCTGACTTGGTATAAGGCTCCAGTATGTTTGAATCCTTCCCCTGTTATTTAAAAAACAAAACAAAACAAAACACTGCTCTCATATTAAAGAATCCTAAGTGTTTGGGCAAAGTCTGGGTCCGAACCCATTCCCTGACAAACTAGCTTTCTTTGAGCATAGAAACCTGGGCAATCCACCCACGCAACTCTGGGGCTCAGTGCTGTTAAAACTGAAATCTTTCATCTCTTGCTTTAAGCCCCTGTCTGTAAATGAAAGTTTAGTTGGATTCTCCCCCGCCCCCGTTACAAAATTAAGGTTTTGTTGTGATGTTTCAGATGGCAAAGCTTATGTTAACCACTAGTGGAACTAGTTAGTGAGGAAGTAAAACCTGGTTTCAGTTGAGCTAGAGGATCCCTCCCCACTTGATTACAGATTCTGTGGTTCCCCCAGTTTCAGAGTTGTTTAAAACTCATCTATATTAATTTCCATAGTGCATGTTTAACTTCCACCCATGTGCAGTGGATCCTTCCATTTAACTGGAAATGAACAAAGCTGAAATTCAGGTGAAATGCAGTTCTTCTGTTCTTCTTTCCTTTTCACCTTTCTGAGAGTAGATCTCAGGCTGGAGTTTGGCTTAAAATCCCTGGCAGCTTCTTCTATTCTTGGCAGGAATCTAGCCTTGTGCAGCCAAAACTCAGCTGTTGGCGCTTGGGCAGATTTCATAACCTAGGGCACAGTGCACAGCCCTTTCTCCTTCAACTTTATATTCTGTTTTCACTATGTTACCAGGTCTTCATATTTGTCCTCAGTGCTACCATCAACATAGAGAGCCAGTGTGGTGTAGTGGTTTTGAGTGTTGGACTAGAATCTGGGAGACCAGGGTTCAAATCCACACTCATCCATGAAGCTCGCTGGGTGACCTTGGGCCAGTCACTGCCCATCACAGGGCTACATCACAGGACTGCTCGGGGATTAAATGAGGAGGGGCAGCACGGTATATGCCACCTTGAGCTTCTTGGAAGAAAAAACTGGAATACAAATGGAATAAATTATATGAACTATTCAGCTGGGGTGGTGGTGAGGGGCAGGTAGAAGACAAAGATCGTTCATAGGAACTTTAAACGTCTGCCTTTCTTTTTTCCTTTTCAAATAGACATTAATGAATGCGACCTTAGTGTAAATCTGTGCAGAAACGGGCATTGTGTCAACCTCATTGGGAAATACCAGTGTGCCTGCAACCCTGGGTATCAGTCCACGCCTGACAAATTGTTCTGTGTTGGTAAGAGCTTTGTTTTCCTCATGGGTTAGTAGTAGGTGTTATATATGTGTGCGTGTGTGTGTGTGTGTGTGTTCTTGTGGTGTTGACAAAAAAAAATCACTGGTATTACAAACAGTATGTATATGTGTACACACGCATGCGTGTGCGCGCACACACTATAACTTACAAGAAGGAATAAATTTGTGAGCACCAGCCAACAAAACATAGTTAAGAATAGTGATATATCTATCTATATCTATATCTATATCTATATCTATATCTATATCTATATCTATATCTATATCTATATCTATATCTATATCTATATCTATAGTCCAGTAGCACCAGTAGCACCTTAGAGACCAACTAAGTTTGTTCTTGGTATAAGCTTTCATGTGCATGCACACGATAGCTTATACAAAGAACAAACTTAGTTGGTCTCTAAGGTGCTACTTTGATAGTCTTTTCTTCATGGAGCAAAATAAAAGTAGACCAGTGTAAATCCGATGTACGGTTGATTTACTATGAATTTATAACAGAAACGTCGCGTATGTCGTGTGTGAGCGTGTATGTGTGTCATGTTTGTACAAACTGAATGCTTGGGGGGGGGCGTTTCCTGCAACACCTTCAATTTGCGATATCGTGAGAACACAATTCTGGAAGTTTAGAGCACAAACTCCCCTAGTTTGAAAAGCTTCACCCTATTCCAAGTTGGGCCCAGGCCCCTTTAAAACTGGTTCAGAATCAGCTGCTCCTGCCAGTCCCATCTTACCTATGACAAGGGAGAGTTAATAACTGGTGGCAAGAAGGGCTTTCTGGAGATAGACAAGTCTCTCCTTACTTGGCAGGGATGCTCCTGAGGAAAAGAACATTCCAGAAAATGCTGAAGAGCATTGGTTTCTGCTGTGGAACGTGGGATTTGTAACTTCTTCTGCTTCCCAATTTAAGTTCAGTATTCAGAGAAAACTGCAATTCCCATTCTCCCAAGCAAGAAACTATATTACTGAGCAGCTTCAGAAGGAGGTAGATAGAACTGGAGGGTGGGCCACTTCAACCAATCGTCTTTTTGAATCTTCCTTGGAAAAATTAAACTTGCCCCACCCCAAGATTCATGTGAGTTAGCCCATCATATCTTCAGATGTAAAATGAGCGTGAAGCTCCACAATGCCGCCACCCCCGCACCCTTTCAAGGTTGTAAGCCCCTTGGGGCAGGAAATCTACAGAGATGCAACCTACATCAACATACAATTCAAAGTGTGGAATCAGTTTCCCCCTTTTATAATTTAAGCCCGACAGTTGGACATTCCACTATTTGATTTTCCTGTCTGAACATATTCCCCACCCCCCCACCCCTGCAACATATTGGAATGAAAACTTTGGAGTGTCCTAAGATAATACTAATCAGTTTAGTGTCAGTTTAAAAACACACTGAGAACTTTCAAACTTCCACAGCCTCACAGTATTTTTTAAATATTTTTTAGGAATAAAAAATATTTTGTGCTTTACATTGTCTTTTCTTTCTTTCTAGATATTAACGAATGCGACATTATGAACGGTGGCTGCGACACGTTCTGTACAAATTCGGAAGGCAGCTATGAGTGTAGCTGCAGACCAGGATATGCACTAATGCCAGACCACAGAACTTGCACTGGTAAAGTCAATTTGTGAACATTTATTCTGACAGCCACTGCCAAGCTGCTTCTGGTTCTTTGGCCGTATCTGTTGCCTTATTCTCACTTTATGTATTCGTCATTGCCATTTTTGCAACCCAATCCTTTGCATGTTTATTTAGAAGTTCCATCGAGATCAGTGGTATTTCCACACATTTATGCAATGGATTGCTGCCCTAACTATCAGATTTGGGAGCCACATGTAGCAGGATTAATAGCCTTAGTCGTCTCTGTAACTGTTTTAATAGGATGTTTAAATAACTTAATGCTGCAGACTTTATTAAGATGCTGATTATTTCAGATCATTGCATTATTCTTATTATTACCGCTTGCCCTTCACCAGCAGTCATGGGGTATGTTGCAACAATTAAAAATTGAGAATTTAAAACAGTTAAAGCATAGTACATACACAAGAATAGGGTGAGTCCTGATAACACCCGTCTCAGGTGTCCAAAGCCTGGGCAAAGAGGTGCATCTTCAGCATTTTTTGAAAGCTATATAGTGAAGATGCCAGACACATCTCTGTGGGAAGGGAATTCCACAACTCTGGGGCTGCCACAGAGAGTGCCCTTTCCTGGGCCACTCCCACCAACTGAGGGAGGTGTACCAAGATGGCGCCCTCTGCTGATCTTAATTTTGTGTTCTTGTTATTCTGTGGGATGCCATGGATGGGTTACATCCCAAAAAAGGTGGCATACAAATAATTTTATAAGCAAATGAAAAATAAATAAATTGCTGCACCAGGCCGCTTTGGAGGTTAGGGAAGTGGAGTGCAAAACCTTACAACAATTTCAAATTAAATAACTCTGCCTTTTGCTTCAGCAAGGAACTTCTTCTTGTTGTTGTATTAGCCATAGGGTGGGTTACCACAATTTAAAATTCAGAACTAAAACAGTTAAAACAAATTACAGTCACAGGAATTATGCAATAAGGGCACAGGCGTATTGCTTCGAAGGCCAAAGATTCTGCAGGAAGGATGTGGGTTGGCCATAATCCTCCGCACACACAGCTTTCTTATTTTAAAAGGTTATCTGTATTCAGTATTGAAGTACAATTTTCCAACTTCTTGCAGTGGCCTCTTTACACAGATGTGACAGCATCCACGTATTAGGAACAGGAAACCATGATGCACAAAGATATTCTACCAGAGTGCTTTAATTTTAAGGTGCCCGCTTCCTTCAGTGGGGAAATGCTTGTTTAAACACAAGTTCTTCTGGCGCAAGCACTTATTGAAGATTGGGTTTCTGGCTGTCAAAGAGTCATGGTTCTCTGTGCATTATGTTTCTGTCCCTTAATAAAAGAGAGGCAGTATGGTAGAGGCAAGGCAGAGGGAAAAGGAGAAAAGGGAACATGCCGTCTTTGGAACAGTGGCTAGACGCAGACCAAGAAAACCTGATATGCTTCCTTGCATACCTCACTGAGTAGCTATGAGAAGAAAAAGAGAAAGACCATATACAGTGCCCAACACCTCTTGAAGGGCTATAAATGCCTCTAATTAAAAGCTAGCTGTATTATAAATACCTCTAATAAATGATGGCATTTATAATATAGCTAGCTTTTAATTATTTTTTGATCCGGGGAGGAAGCTTCAACAATCTTTGTACCCCTATTGAGAAAGCCACTGATTATGGCTTAAGGTTTTGTGGAATAGATCCCATTTCCTCAGAGGTATCCTAGTTTGACACAGGGTGGCGCTGTGGGTTAAACCACAGAGCCTAGGACTTGCCGATCAGGAGGTCAGCAGTTCGAATCCCCGCGACGGGGTGAGCTCCTGTTGCTCGGTCCCTGCTCCTGCCAACCTAGCAGTTCGAAAGCACGTCAAAGTGCAAGTAGATAAATAGGTACCGCTCCTGCGGGAAGGTAAATGGCGTTTCCGTGCACTGCTCTGGTTCGCCAGCAGCGGATTAGTTATGCTGGCCACATGACCCGGAAGCTGTACGCCGGCTCCCTCGGCCAATAAAGCGAGATGAGCGCCGCAACCCCAGAGTCGGCCACAACTGGACCTAATGTTCAGGGGTCCCTTTACCTTTACCTTTATTATAGTTTGACAGTTATGTATACATCAGTACAGAGATGAAGGGCGCCCCCCTGGCAGTCAGCAGTGTCTGAAGGCCGTGAAGTGCAAGGGGGAAGAAATAGGTGGGGCAGATTTTCCATGTACAGGCTTGAAATAAATTATTTATATGTGGCTTACAAATAAGTTTTTTTTTTGGGTGCCAGTTCAGCTAAGGATGTAGTTCCAAACAGCTGATGAGTGTGATAGCGTCATGTGATTAATAAGAAAAGCAGTAGCCAGCAAGAGATGTCTTCCAGGTTGCATCTCCTTACAAAAACAACAGTTAGAACAGTATCTGTTTGTTTTGTGTTGGCTGAGCAGAAAATGAATAATGGTCCGAAAACTCTTGGACCCAGTAGTTAAAATGAGTTAAGTTTTCTGCAGCTGCATCATTCCTAACATACACAATGGACTCATCTCCTTGTGAGTTACACCCTTTCTCTCCGAAGAGAGGGGGTTCTCAGCTCAGCTCTTTGTTTTGCAAACATTTCCTTTGAGTAACCAAGCAAAGTTTTGGATCTTAAGCTAGTATGTGGCGCTATTGTCAAGGAAAAAAATCATGAGAACTTATAAAAGTTTGCAATTATACAACACAGAGGGTTTCCCCCCTAAAAGAATAAGTTATACTCAGAGTAGACCCATTAAAATCACACAAATTGATTTTTAGTGGATCTACTCTGAGTATGGCTGACATTGGATATCACCCAATAAGTTTAAACAGCTTGGTAACTGCAAGAAAAGAGGAATTTCCAGCATCTTAGATCAGTTTCCTGGCCACTGGTAGTAAACAGGGGTATGGATAAGTGTTAAATTTTAAATGCTAAATATTGCAAAGCTTTTTCCAGCAGAGAGAGCAGATGCAAAATATTATATTATAATAAAAGATTATTCTGCAAAAGAAATCTATATGTGGACTTCCTTAGCTTTAATAGATGTAATGTGGCAATTCTGTACTTTTGCTTCTAGAAATAAGTATCACTTAACTAAGACAGAAAGGATAGATTTGGGTGTCAACTGCTTAAGAATTTGTCATTTTCTCTTACAGATATTGATGAGTGTGAAGACAATCATAACATCTGTGATGGGGGCCAGTGTACTAACATACCCGGAGAATACAGGTGTCTTTGCTATGATGGATTCATGACATCCGATGACATGAAGTCTTGTTTAGGCAAGTAAAAAATATGTTACCCTAATCCTGTTTGTAACCTGCCTGTGATGAAAATAAAGGAGATGGTGGTTTGTTTTAAATTTGCAAGCAAGCAGTAACTCTTCATCATTGTTACTAATGTGGATGATAGATTGCAGTCAATTGTTTGCCACTACTTATCAATATCGCTTAATGTCATTTTCACATCATTTGGAAGATGCTGGCTGCAGATGAAACCTTATAAAAGTGCCTTCGAAAGACTCCTGTTTTTCAAAGATGGTGAACACAGAAATGTTTCTGTTTAGTTGTTTAAAAAATAAATAAAGGAAAATGTTTAAAACATACCATATTTTTTGTGTGGATAAGACTATATTTCCCCCAAATTTTTTTAAGTTTCAAATTGGGGGTTGTCTTATACATGGGGGCATCTCATACATGGAAAAATATGGTATTCTGTTTTCTCTGAGATTATCTGCTGAAAAGGGCACACAAACCCCATTCTGACATTTTGAGCAGGCCTTAACTAAACACTTGAGGAGCAAAGAGTAATTTCGTGAGTGCACTCTCTCCACCCATACACTTCCACATTGCTCTGGCCCTCTGCATCTTCCAGGGTGACTGTTTGCAGCAGGGGAGTCTGTTAGAATTCCTGCTCCATGATTGCAGTCATGGGATTTTTGTCTGTCACATGATGGTGTATATTTTGACTCCACAAAGTGGGAAGTGACGGAGACAGGATATTTGTGTTACTATGTTCCGTGAAGTGGAACTATTGTCCTTTGTTCTTTTTCTCTTTGCTGTCTGATGCTAAAGAGAGAGGGAGCCATGTTGCAGTGCTCCATGTGTGTTTATATGTAAATAAAGTAGATTAGCCAAAATGATGAGTTCCTGAGGTCTGTCACGCAAGATGCGAAGACTCTGCGGATCCTTAAGTGTTGCCGATGTCTATTGGCATCGGTCGCTGTGATGTTCGGGCAGAATAAAGCTTTTGAAGCTCCCGAACTATCGACCAGGAGGGAGGGAACATGCCAGTCGGGCATGTGTCTCTACCAGGGTCCTACTCATGTAGGATGAGCTCCTGACAGAGTCTCCTATCCTTGTGGATTCTTCCATTTGTGTGGAACTTTGGTTTTCCAGAGTTCCAAAATGTGTGAGAGCTTCTCTGAGCATAGGAGGCAGCCCTGCTGTACACAGTTGTCTTGGAGTTGGCAGAAGCTGATGATGGCTGGGATGAGGGGCAGAACTAGCACACTTGCTATAAGTTTCGTGCATGTTATCCCTATCAAGAGTGGAAATCCTTTCTGTGAGCTTCTGGAGCATTTTGATAAAGTGTCTAATGTGAAACAGGCTAAGGAAGCCTCAGTTGAAGTGCAGATCTTCAGAAGTGAAGCCTTTATAAACAGGGTTGGGATTCCAGTAGAATGATTCCAGACCTTTTAGGATTGAAATTACCCTAAGGAGGGGGAAATGTTCCACACAAGAAGATAGTGGAGAACATTAAGACCTTGGTAGGTGACTGCACTTTTTAATACCATTGGTGGAGGAACATTCAGAATATAATAAGAAAACATAGGCCAGATATATTCACTCTTAGAGATTCTGGGCTCATGAAAATGGAAATAACAAACTAGGAGCCAATGGGGGGGGGGGAGAGAAGTAGAAGGGAATGCTCATATTCAAATGAATAGGGACAGTCATCAGAGGGTTGAGGTAGATAAATCTCTCTGAAGATTTCCAGGGCTTGTTTCTGTTCCCATCACAACTCTAAGGAAGAAAACTTCCAGGTTACTTCTTTTGAGTTTACCTTCAAGGAGCTAGAAACAAGACTATCCTCAGCTTCCTAAATGGCTTAAGACTTTGGGTTGTTTTCAACTCACTTTTACTCAGGGTAGACCCATTGACGTTAATGGGCCTAAGTCAGTCATGGCCATTCATTTCAATGGCTCACCGCGATGTGTGGAAGTCAGTTGAATACTATCCTTTGGTTCCAATCTTTTCACAGCGCTGCATGGATCTGTTTCCAAAACCATATCATTCCCCTGCCAAAAATGTCATAGCTACTTCCTCCCTTTTTGTAATAGTTTATAACAATACTTGTATCTAGAGTGAAATGTGAGTAGCAGTTTCTTAAGATTTTTACAACTATAACCCCTTCCCCCCTACAGATGTTAATGAATGTGAGCTGAACCCGAACATCTGTCTGAGCGGAAGCTGTGAGAATACAAGAGGCTCCTTTATCTGTCACTGTGATATGGGTTATTCTGGCAAGAAAGGAACAACGGGTTGCACAGGTATGTATATGTCTTATGCTTATATGTAAATAGTTTTTTTCCCCATTTACAACTATATACAAATATTTGTCAACAGAATAGTTGCCCATTTGTTTGGTAAAGCAGAATGCCATTCCTCTTTCTGGGGCACAAATTTAAGATTAGTTGACGTGAGAGAGAAATAATGAGCAATCTTCTGGGCTTTGCTGGCATGCGCTTAGCTGGTCAGTTACTCAACAAACTGGCCACTTTCATAATACATCCGTGGTTAATTTTATAGCCGTGGAGTGATTTGAAAGTTGCCAGTTGTTTTTTGCCATCTGGCACAAGGAGAGTGCTTTGCTTCTCTCATCTTCAAAATAATTGCTAAGAATAAATTTTAAAAACTCAGTTGGTATATCATTGCTTGCTCTAGGGTGGGCTGCACACTTTCTTTTTGTTATTTTTCTGGTTAATTATTTTTGAAGGAAGGAGAAGGATGGACCTATATGATTTTTTTTTAAAAAAACCCACATTCTAGGTTGGGGATAGCAGTAGGCCCTCGTTCTAAAGACTACTGATTTAAAACGCTTGTGGTCCAGCAAAGGAAGTACTATGGGTTTTCCATGATCCTTCAACCAGTTACATTTAATTCCTATCAAAATTGTTGAGGTTTGCCTGTGCTCAATGGCATCTCAGATTGCGGATTTTGAGGGTGAGCTCTCAAGTCGCAGATCTGTAAAAGCAGGAAACACTCCTGTATCTGTCCACGTGCTCTGTGTGAATGGGTAGCACACAGGTATGACTCAATTCCTCTGTAGTTAACATGACTAAAGGTGTTCATGGATAAACAGGACCACCATGTACACACCAGAACTCCTGGGTGCCTTTGGCTTGGAACCAGTGGGTGATTTTGCAGTGAATAGATTAAGCGCCATAAGAAACCCATAAAACTCCAAGCCTATTTTGTAATCCTGGATTTCATATATTAGCCTGCTGTTCATGTAACGTTAAACCATAGTTAAAATTTAACTATGGATATATTTGAACAAGCAGTCTGTAAGTGCACGATGCTCAAAAGTCCCTGCTTCACTTCTCCCAAACTACTGACTTTTTAACTGGGATTTAATGTTACATGTGAAGTGGGCCATTGAGTCAGGGCTGTGTTTTGCCTAACTAGGTCACTATGCATACAGATTTAGGAATGTCTCCTGTGTCTGGAAGATGTAACATGAGAACTGACCTTTACTCCAGCAAAACTTTTTATACTAAGTTTTATTCCACCTAAGTTATTGGCAAAGTTCCATGTTGTGAGCAAGACTGGACCAACTAACACAGCATGTAATTCACTGCATCGTGACAAGACCACCAAGGACCACGTCAACAAGACCATATTGGATTTGGAAAGTCTACACTTTGTGTGCAAACAGCAGACTCTCTTTTCCAAATGTTTTGGTGAATAGTATGTGCTTAAATAGTTTTCTCTCCTTGTGCTTTCAAAGTGTCAGCAGTACAGATTCTTGATTTTAAGTGAATTATACCAAGATATGTCAGCAAAACCAAAACATACATGATTTTCATTTCGTTCACCAGCCAAAAGCACTGAAGTTCAAACTTACAAGCTCAGAGGCCAGTTGCATTAATAACACAGGATGTTGGTATTTGAGCAGTGGGGTTCCAAATCATAGCCGTTGCCTAAAATATAAACACAAGCATATGGTTAATTTAATTTTTTTAATGCAGGTTTAGAACAAACACTACTCTTGCCGTCTCAGAGTGGGACAGATACATCAGCCAATAAGTCACTTCTGCTAGGAAACCGAAATTAATGTTGTAAAACAGACATCAAAAATATTTGAAAACGATTCTAGGTGAGAGCAGTGTGGGAACATCATGTATCCCTGTTCATTAGTAACAGCTGTCTTCTGCCATGAATATGCATACATGAATGTGGATCTAAGCAATAATTGCTTTTTCCCTCTTGGACCAACCTTCCAGCATTCTGTAGATCAGGCACCCCCAACCTGCAGCCCTCCAGATGTTTTGGCCTACAACTCCCATGATCCCTAGCTAACAGGACCAGTGGTGAGGGATGATGAGAATTGTAGTCCAAAACATCTGGGTGGCCCAAGGTTGGGGATGCCTGCTGTAGATAGAGATACAGATTTTAAAAAGTCATTTGGGGTTAGTACCACTTCTTAGTATAGATGTGGGAATCCCACATTCAAATCTACCCCACCCTCCAGAGAAAGCTTCATACACAAAAGCCCACTTCATGGGTAAGCATAGTTTGCAGTGAACACTGAGATTTATCACACTTTGCTCCTAGTCTCTCGCCAGCAGGAGCAAAAAGCGATGACCTCCAGCTTAGGAGCCATCTGCACTATGCTTTGAAAGCAGTACCATACCACTTCAAACAATCATGAGAATTACCAGGAGACCCCTATCATGCCTTCACAGAGCTGCAGTTCCCACTCTGAGGATTGTAGGTCTCCTAACAACTTTCAGCATCCGTAACAAATTGCAGTTCCAAGAATTCTTTGAGGGAAGCCATGAGTGTTTACAGTGGCGCCATAGTGCTCTAAATGTTTAGTGCTGATGGGGCTTTAGTGTTGCGTCCAAACCAGGGATTTTGTGGTTCATTTTGCTCTGAACAAACGACGCTAAGCAAAGAACAAATCTTAGCTATGGTTTACTGTGATGTGTTAACACTGCCGTAGAAAAATTAGCATGTTGGGGAGAATAGTATGCAAGGAGCCTTTCTGTATGTTAGCTTTCCAGGGGTAGGAATGTTTTGCCATGGGGGAGTATTTCCCTCCGCGGGATGGGAACTTGCAACCTTGGGTTGCTTCAGCTGAAGATTCTGGTGGCATTGCCTCTCTGCATTCCTCCTCCTACTGCCATGGTGCACTCGCTTCTGCTGCTTATGAGCAGCAAGATACAGGAAGAAGAGAGTGTCTGTTGATACAAGGAGGGTTCAGAAAAACGGCAGCAGATTCTAGGAACCCAAGGAAGGACCAGCAATGAATACAGTGCTGGGCGAAACTTACCGGAAGAATAAGAAATCAAGATAACTTTTTTAAAATAAAAGAATGCAAACAGTTTATTGAATATTTACAGATAAATTATATAAAAACATTGGCAGGAGTATTGTAACAACCTGCAGTTTTATAAGAGTACACGTATATTTGAAGATGAATAAATGAACAAATTCAGTTAGTTTGGATATGCAGAAGATAATAAAAACAAAATTTAAGGAACCGCAGAAAGAAGGGGATGGAAGTCAAGTTTGGAAATGTCAAAATGAATGTAAAGTTAGTGAAATGTATAAACTTGAAAAGAATAAATAAATAAATAAATAAATAAATAAATAATAAAAATAAAAAGCAATGAATAGAGTGCATGTGTAGCCAGCTGCAATGCAAGGGGGAGCTTGCAGCAGTAGTGTAATGAAATTCAAAGGGGTAGGACAAATGGGGTGGTCTCAGTTGTGAGAATGTGTCCCCCGAACATTTGTGTATTGTGTTTATCATAAGTTTAGCACTCTGGCAGCCAGTGTGAAGTATGTGTTCCTTTTACTGCTCACTCGAATGTGAAAACAGTATTTGCAGCTGCCCGTGGAAGAGGAGCAGGGGTCCTCCTTTTGTCCCAACTGTCCAAATTCCTTTGTTAAAAATGTCTGTAGCCTATTTTATTGCTCAGACCTGGAGCCAAGTGCTTTGTTTCCTATTCCCAGACAGGAGACCTCCTCCCCCCCCAGTGACACAGCATTTGGTGACAGCATTAAAAATGTGTGCATTTGGGTTGAACAGCTTGACAATGGAGGACGAATTCTCTTCTTTCTGTTGACATGCCAAAGACACCAACACATATTTTTTTTTGAGAATTGCAAAAATGTGAATACAACTTTCAAGAGTAGTCTCTTTGTTCATGAGAACAGCCACATAATGTCCTCTGAGTTCTATTACAGTTGCATCTACATATTTCATCTCTTTAGTCATGACTGATTGTTTCCATTTTAACAAGTAAACATGTTTTCCCCCTTCACCCCCAATCATTTAACTTTGTTTGCAATCCACCCACTGACATGCAGTCCCATTCTATACAGATGTTAATCTGTTTTCACTTCAGTTCTTAGTAAGAATGTGGGCAGAGTTCATAGAAATATTTGGTTATATGCAAAGATATATATTACCTGTGACAGAAATCTGGGTGGGATTCATGCCATCATTTTTAATTATCAGAAAATGAAAGTGAATTGAGTCAGCTGAGCTACGTCTTGCTTGATATACGTCCAGCTATATCTTGCTTGAATGAGGAATACAGCACAGAAAGTGTTTGGAAGCAGGGAGTCAGAAACTACTTTATAAAACCCAGCCCTAATTCCAACTTCCTATACTTCATCAAAGCTTCACATTTCTTGTATTTAGTACATCTGATGCTCAATGTATTTATCAAATCCTCCACTAGCAAATGACAAAACAGTCCCTGCAATGCCTGTCACCAAGGAGCTTGGTCCATCTAAACTCTGCACATGCCCTGGAACTATCATATCTATTTTAGCTTTTCTTTGGGGAATAAGTGCAGTGCCACTGCAAAAGAAATCATAGGAAACAATATTAGTTTAAAGCATACCTCCCATCACAGTAATAATAATAATAATAATAATAATAATAATAATAATAATAAATTTTATTTATATCCCGCCCTCCCCAGCCGAAACCGGGCTCAGGGCGGCTAACAACACTAAAGTAGTACAACATTATAAAAACATTATAAAAATTAATTAAAATCAAAATTGATGGCAACCATAAACTAAAGTTTTGTAAAGATTGCCAAAGGAGGGAGTCAGGCTGCGCCCTGACCAAAGGCCTGGCGGAACAGCTCTGTCTTGCAGGCCCTGCGGAAAGATGTCAAGTCCTGCAGGGCCCTGGTCTCTTGTGACAGAGCATTCCACCAGGTTGGAGCCGCAGCCGAAAAAGCCCTGGCTCTAGTTGAGGCCAGCCTAACCTCTCTGTGGCCTGGGACCTTCAAGATGTTTTTATTTGAAGACCGTAAGTTCCTCTGTGGGGCATATCAGGAGGTTGTAGCTTTTGGATGGACCATAACCTATGTAGCCTAATTAGTCATTAGAAGCATTGCAATATATATTGCTAGCATGTTCCTCTATGTGGAACCTTTGGCCTGCAGACCAATCTTGGCCTACCAGGGGGGTCCAATTTGGCCCGTGAGGTCATTTCCTCCAAGCATGCCCATCAGCTGACAAAACTGACAAGGCAAACAGCACTTTTCAGAGGCAGTTTAATAGCAGTTCCTGTGATCCTGTTTCAGCTGAAACAGGATGAGCAGGAGCTGTCTTAAAGTGCTTCTTAAACATTTATTGAAGCATCCCTCTCCCCCGTCATTTAAAGAAGGGGTGGATGCTTCACACAGCCCTTTTGAGAAGCACTTTAATGTGCCCCCCACAATCCTGTTTCAGCTGAAATGGGGCCACTGAAGCTGCCTTGAAGCGCTTCTCAAAAGCCCTGTTTGAAGCCGCTCACGTGCTTCTGTGAGCAGGAGAAAAGCCCATACCCGCACCCTGTCACCTCTCTAGCACTTGAGAAATACATCTGCTTGTTTTTAAAGTGCATATTTTAAAAACTAAACCTGGAGAGAGAGAGAAACTGCACATCATGCGACGTTTCATCCTAGGTCAAGTGGGAAACAAGAGTTGACGTGGGGACAAAATGCGCAACCTTACGAAGATGCATCTTCCCAGTAGCGGTGGGTGGAGCCATGTTGCCTACCTGGCTCCCCAACGATGCATGTTGCTGCATGATGGAGGGGGGCACAGCGGTGGAGCTTGACATGGTGTAGGCATAGCAGTGGAGCCAGTCCATTGGTCTTGCCACTGTGCTCGCACTGAAGCCCTTGCTACTTCGCCCCTCCTCAGCAGTGACACATGGCATTGGGAGCCAGATGAACAACTCTGCCTGTACAGCCCCACCAGCCGCTACTTTGCCCAAGACCCAGGGCTGGGGAGAAATGGAGAGGAAAGTTGATATCCACTTTCTCTCTTGTTGCATCTGTAGAAGGTTGGGAGCAGCTCTCAGGACATCCACATAGTGGCAGGAATATGACCTAGAAGTCACAGAGCGGGTGAGGACTTAGGATATGGGCCAGTGTAAGGTCCCTTTTGGGACGTGGGTGGCGCTGTGGGTTAAACCACAGAGCCTAGGGCTTGCCGATCAGAAGGTTGGCGGTACGAATCCCCGCGATGGGGTGAGCTCCCGTTGCTCGGTCCCTGCTCCTGCCCACCTAGCAGTTCGAAAGCACGTCAAAGTGCAAGTAGATAAATAGGTACCACTCCAGTGGGAAGGTAAACGGCGTTTCCGTGCGCTGCTCTGGTTCGCCAGAAGCGGCTTAGTTATGCTGGCCACATGACCCGGAAGCTGTACGCCTGCTCCCTTGGCCAATAAAGCGAGATGAGCGTCGCAACCCCAGAGTCGGCCACGACTGGACCTAATGGTCAGGGATCCGTTTACCTTTATCTTTAAAGTCCCTTTCACTTCAAACAATGCATTAGTTTGCATTATGTACATTGCTTTAATTGATGTCATATGCACCACTGTTTCCACTGTGTACGTTTTATTTATCTGCATGCCTTCCTTCAACACAAATATTCTCAGGGTGGCTCACAACAATATGACTCTTGTAGAGAGGCCAAGTTGATAGCTGCTGCTGGGCTGGTGGCAGAGCAATTTATGTTCTGTTTTAGTTCAGTGGGACAGTATAAGTTCAGTGTGAGAGCTGGGATGGGGTTGTTTTTCTGTGCTTGCTCTCAAACGCTGGAGTCTTGGGACCGGTTCACATGGCCTCTTGGTGTGTTGCGGCCCTTTATTACAGCCTTGTTTTTTCTTTTACTTTGTATAGACTTGGACAGAATACAATATTCAAAAAACATTGGCTTGCCCCACACTCAACTGTTCATTGAGAGCAGTGCAGGCTGCCGCAGACTTTCTTAGATGGAAATCTACTGTGTTTTGTGCTAGCAACAAATCATTCGAGGCAACTTTGCTTCCTATGTGTGTGACGCAAACTGGCCTGGAAAATAAAGCAGAGCCCTCACATCACGTTAATTGACGTTCCTTACTAAGATAAGAAGACATGTGCTCTAGGAGGAAGAAGCAGTGGGGCGGGCTGAGGATGTAGGGTCATCCTTGGGCCAGAATGTTTGTTTTTATTGGCCTGCCACAGTTTTACGCTCAAAGGGAAACTTTGCAAGGAAACAAGATCTGGAGGGGGGCATAGATAGAGAAAATGTTTATACAGTCTTGACACTGTGCTCTTACTTTTAGTAAAGTCAATGAATATTTTGCTCTTCATTTTTAGAGGCTGTGTTGGGTATCTTTAGTCATGCTGAGTAGCAGCCTGCTTCACAGTGGTCCTGCAGGAATCGTAAGAGACTTGATAGGGCAACAGAGCCCGGTCTCTTTGTATTACTGGAAAACTGGAAGATAATTTTATTTTGGTTTCATAATCAGGGGACCAAACCAACACAGTTTGAAAACCACTGTGTTAAGGCTCCTCCTTTCCTCTGACTGAAACTTTTGTTGTTGTTGTTTAGTTGTTTAGTCGTGTACGACTCTTTGTGACCCCATAGACCAGAGCACACCAGGCACTCCTGTCTTCCACTGCCTCCCGCAGCTTGGTCAAACTCATGTTGGTAGCTTCGAGAACACTGTCCAGCCATCTTATTCTCTGTTGTCCCCTTCTCCTTGTGCCCTCAATCTTTCCCAGCATCAGGGTCTTTTCCAGGGAGTCTTCTCTTCTCATGAGGTGGCCAAAGTATTGGAGCCTCAGCTTCACGATCGGTCCTTCCAGTGAGCACTCAGGGCTGATTTCCTTCAGAATGGACAGGTTTGATCTTCTTGCAGTCCATGGGACTCTCAAGAGTCTCTTCCAGCGCCATAATTCAAAAGCATCAATTCTTTGGCGATCAGCCTTCTTTATGGTCCAGCTCTCACTTCCATACATCACTACTGGGAAAACCATAGCTTTAACTATATGGACCTTTGTTGGCAAGGTGATGTCTCTGCTTTAGTTCAGGGCACAAAATGATTGCTTTTGAGGGATGTGAAATGCCTTCCCAAAAACAGTTACTTTGTCACCTGTCTCCTCCCGCCCTGACCACTTTTTGGGTGACTATTTATTAAAGAAAGAAAGGAATAAGAAGTTGCATCCAGCTATACCCCACTCAGAGTAGACCCACTGAAATTAGCCATGGCATTTAATTTAAATGGGTCCACTTGCTAGTAGGACTAACAGGCAGCCAGCCTGTTCCTGGTCTATGCCAACAGTGCAAGTCAGTTTCATCCAGTTACCAGATTAATGTGTAATATATTTTTTTAACCTGTACAAAAATTCATATTCAAATAAATATTTTATCTTGAAATATGTATTTAAATACTTATTTTATCTCATTGTACAAATTTCTAAACACATTTTATAGTGCATTTCAGCATTTTGGGGTATATTTTTGAGCCAATAACTTACGTTGCAAACTTCAGAAAAGTACAAAATCTGAAAAATGAATGCATTTGGATCTGCATGTTAGCCTGGGAAGTGTGGATCATCTTTCCTAGCATTAGAAGTTACAGAAATCAAATTCGTGAATTCTCACTGTCTTCTGTTATTGCAGTCATCTGGTAGTATGAAAGCTGGCTTTAAAATGAAACTATAAGGAAGTCATGTAAGCAATCAAAATCAGATTCAATCACCTATGCATAATTAAACAATGCATTGCCAAGGTGGTGCTCTCTGCAGAATCTTTCCACCTGTTGAAAATATGGTGGCGCTGTGGTCTAAGACCACTGAGCCTCTTGGGCTTGCTGATCGGAAGGTCAGCGGTTCGAATCCCCGTGACAGGGTGAGCTCCCGTTTCTTGGTCCCTGCTCCTGCCAACCTAGCAGTTCAAAAGCACGTCAAAGTGCAAGTAGATAAATGGGTACCACTCCAGAGGGAAGGTAAACGGCGTTTCCGTGCGCTGCTTTGGTTTCACCTGAAGTGGCTTAGTCATGCTGGCCATATGACCCGGAAAAACTGTCTGAGGACAAACGTCGGCTCCCTCGGCCAGTAAAGTGAGATGAGCGCCACAAGCCCAGAGTCATTTGCAACTGGACTTAATTGTCAGGGGTCCTTTCCCTTTACCTCTTGAATACTGTACTCAAAGATTTGCCAACTGCTTATCAGAAAATAAAGCAGTTAAGGGGGGAAAGTGTTTGCCCGAAGAAATTTGAGAAAATGATTTACATTTGCTTCTCTTACATTTTATTGTTTCCCCCTGCAGATATTAACGAGTGTGAAATTGGAGCCCATAATTGTGACCGGAATGCTATCTGTACGAACACTGCTGGAAGTTTCAAATGCAGTTGCAGCCCAGGTTGGCTTGGTGATGGTATCAAGTGTAAAGGTGAGTTAGAGGAACTCTGGTCAGGTGCTGTTGTTTTTAAACTTCGAAATATTTATATGTCAGTGTTGAAAGTAATCATTTGGGCATCCTTTGGCTTCATTTGCTCTGAAAGTGACTTTATAGTTATCAAATACAACTCTCTGTGCCAGTGCAGAGATCTCATCAACCCCTTGCAGATGTTTTTCTAACTGCTCCTTAAAAACTTGGAGAGAAGGAAAATTTGCTGCTTTCCTTAGGCCTCTTCTACTGCTGCCCAGATGATTTTGAAATAAGCATTCCCTCTCCACCGCTTCAAATAATCAGCTTAAAATTACATTTGTTTCTCTTCCCAGGAGTATAAACAATTGCTGTCAGTCTTTATTCTGGCATTTTTATAACAATCTGCAAAGTAGTACAGTGTACCTCAGCAGCTATTTCTTCACCTATCAAAACTTGGCTTATTTTTAAGTATGTTGCACTTAAATTCTTGGTCTGCCAAATTTAGCATCTGCATTTGGCACAGCGACGTGTTTTGGTGATGAATTGCCTGGTATATTAATTGGTAGTTTTCATCTTAAGTACTTATCTGAATTGACTTAGACCTGGGAATGTTATGTCAATCCGCAGATAGAGTATATGGAGATCTAATTTTTTTTTTAAAAAAAAATTAATTGGGAATTTTGTCCCCCGTATTGTCGTGCCATTTGTTTTTTTTATAGACCTTCTGCTGTTGCAAGACTTTCCCTTTCAGCTTGCAATGAAAAATATTTATGTTTTTATTAATGCCATTTTTGTTCCCTTCAGACCTAGATGAATGCTCAAATGGGACACACATGTGCAGCCCTCATGCGGATTGCAAAAATACCATGGGGTCATACCGTTGCCTGTGTAAAGAAGGGTACTCTGGAGATGGATTCACATGTACAGGTGAGCTTTCTCGGGGGGGGGGGACGACCCTCCCATACCTCTGATAGTGACATTTAGGGAGTCCCTTTCCTCCACTGCCCAGTGTTTGACAATATAAAATGGTCCCTCAGGAACACGTACCTGGCCATCTTACCCATTTGAATGAATATGTGGCTGTTGTTAGAAACAACTGAATGGGGCCTGTGTAAAAAGGTCAGACAGATCCTTTTCTGTTCTGTTGCAGTTGTTTCCACAGGTTCATTCATAATTTTATTCCATTTCATCTCCACATTAATCTACTTTTTTTTAAAAAAAAGTGCAAAGAGTGCTGTTTAAATTAGGGATGATTCAGTCTGTTTTTGACCCAAGTGAATCTCATATGTGTTTTTTAAAGTCCAGATGGGAATTCATATTTAAGTACATACTTGAACAGTATTTTATCACAAAATATGTATTTTATCTCAGTGTATGTATTTAAACCTAGAACAATACCTTTCCCCCCCAAAAATAACAATACAGTAGTCGAGACTATGCATTTTTCATGCTTTGTGGGGTTTTTTGTTTAGCTAATAACTCTATTGCAAACTTAGGAGAAATATATGTATGATATACACACCCACCCACCCACCTCTTCTACTGAGCTATGGCTCCATCCCTTCATGTCTTCCCAAGAAGAAAAAAATATATTCTCTCCCTTTCCATTTGGCAAGCGCTCATTATGTCCATACCTTAGTTTCTGTTGTAGAATTTCAGGCCTTGGGCAATAGTTGCTCCTTGGCATAAATAAAAGAAATTGTTCATCTGTGACTTTTTTTTCTTTTCAGATATTGATGAATGCGCAGAAAACTTGAACCTCTGTGAAAACGGCCAGTGCCTCAATGCTCCAGGAGGTTATCGCTGTGAATGTGATATGGGGTTTCTACCTACCCCAGATGGGAAAGCCTGCACAGGTAATTCAGTGCCGTATATAAACAGTACTTACCTGAATTTGGCAAGCCAATGTAATTAGGCAATCAACACAGGTCTCCTGAATTTTTCGAAAGAAATTTAAAAGCATATCGCCATTGGGATGAAATGGAAGTGCCCACTTGGGAGTTTCAGTAGAATGTGTCTCATCTTAGTAGGTATATATTTATGAAATATCAAATGGTTTATAAAGATATTGAGATAAAATTGTAAGAAGCGTAAGTTGGTTATTGTAATGGTTCTAGGGGTTGCTCGTGCGTAAGCCGGTGCTTATCTCCCCGGCTGGGTGCAAACACCTGGCTGGGCTGCCAAAATGAACCTTTTCTGTCCGGGCAGCCACTCACCCGTGGGTGACTCAGTCGCTGGCAGAATCCGTCAGTGGGCGTTTCTTAAACCTCTTCCAGCAAAGAAGCTCTTTGACGCCTAGTCTCCTCCTACTCTCTCTGCGCAAAAGCCTTCTGCGCAAGGAGGGTGTGGGCAGCGGAGGACCCCTACTCTCCCCGCTGGTCCCAGGCAAGGAGTCATGGGACCGCCTCGCCGCTTCCCCCATCTGCCCCCCTTCTCCACTGGTGCTACGCTGATTCTCTTCCCCAGAAGATGGGCTGCTTCTCCCGATCCCTGGATGCTCTCTGGAATCCCTCTGGCTTTTGCTCTCTCCCTCTGGCACTGATGGCAGTTCCCTGACAGTTATGAATGATGATCTCAGCATCACAGTGCATCAACAACTCATAGCAATGCTAAACCTCTGTGAATCGTATCCTATACAAACAAGCATTGAAATCAATTGTGAATCCTAGTTGGGATTATGCAGATGATGAAATGAAGTTTTACATATAGCAGCTAGATTCATTATTGATGTAGTATGGTAATTATTATTATTATTTGTTAATTTATTTACTGCTTAATGTCAAAACAGGCTTGCAAGTGGTTTGCAAGTATTAAAAACAATTATACATAAACAATTCATAGTTCTTAGTGGCATTAAGTTCTATGGGACAAAGTGAACAAGTTGTAATCAGCAAGACTGATGCAGGGAGCAAACCCAGCTATCACCCTAGAAATTGGCATCAGCAGGGTCAAGAAACAGGGTTAGCTTCCCACCATAGTTCTGAGTACACATCTTTACTCTCTCCCAGATTACTGAACAATCTTCATGAATTTCTCAGGAAGAAATGAGAGATATCTCATGGCTAGTGAGTACAGTGTTTCTGAGACTCATCCCATAAGGGGAGAGACTACACTGGAACTATCAGAGGACAAATGTTTCCAACTGCCTCACCCCACTGTCTAGGTCCCTTGTAAGGTGGAGCTGCCTGCTAAATATTTATTTATTCCTGCTCTCTCTGGCATTTTTATGGGGAGTGCCCTTTGAGTCTTTTATTTTTTTTTTACTTTTAAAGAACATGCTGGTGTTTTTCTCACCCACTTTTGTATTTTGCTTTTCGAATTGTGGTTCATTACTTAAAACTGAAAGTTGCGTTCTTGCTTATATCAACGTAATTAAGGCATCTCCTGTCTCTTTTCCCCTTCCTTCAAGATATCGATGAGTGTGCCCTTCCCAACATATGTGTCTTTGGGACTTGCCAAAACTTGCCTGGCTTGTTCCAGTGCCACTGTGAGACAGGATATGAATTGGACCGAAGCGGTGGGAACTGCACAGGTAAGTATGTGACTTGGCCAATCTAGTTGTTAACATTACTTGGCTGATTCATTAAAGAGATAGGCCTCTTTACTTAATTGCTCGTGTAAACAAGTTTTCTCAGAAATATGTCCAGATTAACTAATCTTCAGTGGCAAAGACATCCTGGTGCTATGAGTTTGATCTTACAAAGGATGGCCACATTCAATCGTACCACCTGCCAAATATGTTACCATTTCTGTTGGATTGGGAAAACGAAATGTTTGGAGGTAGGCATTTCCACATATTATGCTTTGACTGTGTTCACACCATACCTTTAAAGCACTCGCCTCCCAATTATCCTGGGAACTGTAGTTTGCCCTTCACAGAGCTACAATTCCAAGCATGCTTAAAAAAACCTACAGTCCCCAGGATTCTTTGGGGTGGGTGCGAATGTGCTTTAAATGTATGATGTATATGCAGCCTTACAGTCTTAAATCAAGCTAATCTGACAGGCACTTTTCTTTGTTGTTGTTGTGGATAGATGCAAAGCATTTTATATTTACTTGCTAAAACAGGTCTGGGGGAACGTGTGACTTTGCAGATGTCTTTGGACTTCAGCTCCTCTCAGTCACAGCCAGCATGGCCAATGATCAGGGATGATTGGATATGTAGTCAAACATAATCTGCAAGGTCTCTACTCTCAAACGACAGTGGGCACTCAGCAAACATGATTCCAGTCACGCCAAAATTCCATGTACAACTTTCGGGATCAGGGCCATCGTGCCTGATTTTGCAGAACTGCATTTTCTTTTTGTTCTTTAAACAAATAAACAAAAAAAACCCCACAATATGCATCGGAAATATGAAGAATATTTAATTTGCATCGAAAAAATGCTTAGTAAATTGGCTGGCAAGGAAGGGAATAGTAGATGATGAGAACCCAGGATATTAATTCAAAGTGATGTTTGGATCACAGAATGGGTATAGGATGTTTGCATTCAATAGAACATTGAAATCCGTTGAGGCTTAAATGGGCATTGCCTTGTATTTTCCTCTTAGGCTTAGTAGACAAACCATGGAAATGGGCATACCTGGTTTTCTTGCTGCTGTTTGTATGATTTGCTTGGAGTCTTTGGGTGTTTGCTCACTCCTAGGTTCTTCTTGCATTTTTCCTGTCCAGATATCAACGAGTGTGCAGACCCCACAACTTGCATCAGCGGCACTTGCCTCAATATGCCTGGCAGTTATACCTGTGAATGCCCCCCAGATTTCGAACTGAACCCCACTCGTGTTGGATGTGTTGGTAAATATCATTTCTTTTTGGGCTTCCTGAGTCAACATACGTAGCTCTTCTGAAGTGTTTTATTCATGGTTTGGGTCACATAGGATGCATAGAAAGCTGAGTCAGACCATTGTTCCATCAAGCTAAGTCTTGTCTATGCTGATGGGCAGCAGCTCTCCAAGGTTTTGGACAAAAAAACACTTTCCCATCCTACCTGGAGATGCCAGTGATTGAACCTGAGACTTTCTGCATTCTTGAAAATTAAGTGAAAGTAGGCTTAAGTGAGGGACACGGGTGGCGCTGTGGGTTAAACCACAGAGCCTAGGACTTGCTGATCAGAAGGTCGGTGGTTCGAATCCCCGCGACGGGGTGAGCTCCCGTTGCTCAGTCCCTGCTCCTGCCAACCTAGCAGTTTGAAAGCACCTCAAAGTGCAAGTAGATAAATAGGTACTGCTCCGGTGGGAAAGTAAACGGCATTTCCGTGTGCTGCTCTGGTTTGCCATGCTTAGTCATGCTGGCCACATGACCCGGAAGCTGTACGCCGGCTCCCTTGGCCAGTAAAGCGAGATGAGCACCGCAATCCCAAAGTCAGCCACGACTGGACCTAATGGTCAGGTGTCCCTTTACCTTTAGGCTTAAGTGAAGCAACTCTACAGTTAAATATACAGTCATACCTCAGGTTAAAGTCACTTCAGGTTGAACATTTTCAGGTTGCGCTCCGCGGCAACCTGGAAGTAATGGAACGTGTTGCTTCCAGGTTTTGCCTCTTGCTCATGCACAGATGCTCAAAATGACGTCATGCATAGAAGCAGCAAATCACGACCTGCAGGCGCGGGTTATGTTCTGCTCTGGATGCAAATGGGGCTCCAGATCAGATCCCGTTCGCATCCAGAGGTACCACTGTAATCAAGGCATGGAATGGTAAACTGGGAGGGATATTCTTGAGGTGTTGATGGTAGAACCACCAAACCGTATTGGCTATTGAGGTAAAAAATAAAGATATGGAAATTTGACACATCAGGAAAGATAACCAGGAAAACACAATGCAGCTTGGCTTATTGGGGGGAAAGGCACTACAGTACTTGAAACATCTTCTTTTGCCCACTAGATACACGCTCTGGCTTCTGTTACTTGGAAATTAAACCTCGAGGAGATAATGGAGATACAGCTTGCAGCAATGAAATCGGTGTTGGAGTTTCCAAGGCCTCTTGCTGCTGTTCCCTTGGTAAAGCTTGGGGAATTCCCTGTGAGCAGTGCCCAGCTGTAAACTCAAGTAAGTGAGGCAGAGCAGTACAAGACGTTGACTAATTTGTGTCTTGGTCCATTTGCTCCCTTTGAGCAAAAGTCAATCCAAGTAGGATCACCCACAGGGCACAGTCATGTGCTAAATTGCGCTGTAGTGTAGAAAGCCACTGGCTTTGAACTTGTGTCACACACCTAGAGCTAAATAATTCAAATCTTGTTTTCGAAAAAAATAAAGCTCAACTTGCTTTGGGTGTAAATGAAGTCTGAAGCCGCGTATACTTTTCAGGAGAGAGGTTACGTATAGACCACTTCATTGCAATGTTAAGTTCATCCTGGGAACCTCCAACTTGATCTCTGGTTGGAAGAAGATTGCAGAAGAAAAATAAGGGTGCTAACCAGACTCCTCACTCCTGCTGGTGGGGCTTTGCTGAGCTGAATGACCACTGCTGTATCCATAGCCTTCTGCTCATGGCGACTGGGCAGAAAAAAGGAGGGGGCAGGGCAATTGGCTCCAAATTGGGGTTGATGCCGGCATGCGATGGAAGTAGGATGGGCTTAGGGGGCAGCATTTGGGGGCTCCAGCTGTCCTTCATCAGTGGGGATTTGAGCAGCGGCCCACCTTACCTGCATGTTTGGCAGCCAATGGGAGGCCAGTTTTGCTGGTAGAGCTTGATGTAGAAACACCTACCCCTTCCTTGCAGCCTGATGTAAGGAGAGTTAGAGTGATAAATTTTGTAGCAGAGCTTTGGCTATTGCAGGCTCATGAAATTTATTTCCCTTTTCAGGTGACTACAAGCTGCTGTGTCCTGGAGGAGAGGGATTCCGACCAAATCCTATTACAGTCATTTTGGAGGGTAATGCATATTTTGTGGTGGCTCTCGACTAATCACCATGTCATAATGAATTATTTCATGAGCTTCGTTTGTTCGCAGTCCTCTTTAACAAGATACTGTCGGCATTTTCATTTGATTTTAGATATTGATGAGTGTCAAGAACTACCTGGGCTTTGCCAAGGAGGAAAATGCATCAATTCATTTGGCAGCTTTCAGTGTCAGTGTCCAACTGGCTACTATTTAAATGAAGACACTCGAGTCTGTGAGGGTAAGTAAGCCTCAGGTTTATTCAGTATTGCTTTTAATTCTGCGCGGAAAAAGAATGTTCATCAAACCACATGGTCTGTTTCCAGAAAAATTAGTGCCACAATGAGGTACAGGTGTAGAAAGTTACAATTAACTGAAGGGTATGTGCATAATTACCGTATTTTTCCGTCCATAAGACTCCTCCATGTATAAGATGCCCCCTTTTTGGGGGGACTCAGATTTAAGAAAATGGCTTCGGCACTATCTGTGTATAAGACGCCCCCTCATTTTTTACATTATTTATTAGGGGGAAAACCTAGTTGTATACATGGGGGGAAATAGGGGACACAGGTGGCGCTGTGGGTTAAACCACAGAGCCTAGGACTTGCCGATCAGAAGGTCGGTGGTTTGAATCCCTGCGACGAGGTGAGCTCCCTTTGCTCGGTCCCTGTTCCTGCCAACCTAGCAGTTCGAAAGCACATAAAAGTGCAAGTAGATAAATAGGTACCACTCCGGTGGGAAGGTAAACGGCATTTCCGTGTGCTGCTCTGGTTCGCCAGAAGTGGCTTAGTCATGCTGGCCACATGACCCGGAAGCTGCACACTGTCTCCCTCGGTCAATAAAGCGAGATGAGCTCCGCAACCCCAGTCGGCCACAACTGGACCTAATGGTCAGGGGTCCCTTTACCTTTACCTATACATGGAAAAATACGGTACTTATCTTACCAAGCCCATTGGAACAGGTAGGGTAGAAAGCATAGAAACCAATGGTAGGCACAGCCAGAACCAATGGCAGGCAGAGTCAGTTCTAGTGTTTTCCCCATCCTTTTCCATGATGAGTTCTGCAAAGACGATGCAGGAGGAAGCTAACTATGAGTCACTGCAATGTGTTATACGTGGGGCTGCCTCTGAAGATGGTCCAGAAACTTCATCTGCTGCAGAATTCAGTGACCAGGTTGCTCGCCAGGGCAAGATGGTTCGAGCATATAATATCAAACCTGGCCCAACTTCACTGCCTGCCAATTAGTTAATGAGCCCAATGCAAAGGGCTACTTTTGACTATAAAGCCTCAGGACAGCAATAGCTCAAGGACAACCTCTCCCTGTATGAACCAACCTGGACCCTGCAATCATCATGAGCCCCTTCTTTGTGATCCCCCTCCATGAGAAGTCCAGAGGGTGGCAACACGAGATTGGGCCTTTTCTGTGGTGGCTCCCCACTTCCAGAATGCTCTCCCCTGGGAAGCTTGCCTAGCACCATCATTGTACTGTATGTCTTTAGGCACCAGGCAAAAACTTTTCTTTATAACCAGGCCTTTGGCCTTTAACTATCTGTGGTCTTTTGGAAGGGGATGGGATGTTTTTAATGTATTTCTCTTTTCCACTTGGTTTTAATGTATCTTATGTGGGGGGGGGGCAGGGGGAGTGGGGGGGTGTCTGTCTATTTGGTTATAAGTTGCTTTGGGTTGCCCTGGGCAATATATATTGTAGTTAAGCAATATATGCATTGTTTTAATCAATCAATCAATCAATCAATCAATCAAATATATAAAAATACCTACTATACTTCTTTTATTCAGGGCTAACCAAAGTGTGGCCCAAAGGTGTGATAATGAAGTGGGGGAGGGGGAAGCATCTGTTGAGCTTTTCCTCTTCATTCAATAACTACTTTCAACCCATATCTATATAGGATTAGGCAACCTGTTTTTTATGCAGCACAAAAAACTTTCTCTAGTTGATATTAACTTCCCCTATTTGTTTTTGCAGATATTGATGAATGTAAGAATGAAGGCATCTGTGGACCTGGAACTTGCTACAACACCGTAGGAAACTACACTTGCATTTGTCCTCCTGACTACTTGCAAGTAAATGGCGGAAACAATTGTATGGGTGAGTTTGTTTATTTCAACGTTTTCTAATCCACCTTTCCACGCTGAAATGAAGCACTTAGGGTGGCATACATCCAAACACAAAATCACAACAATGGCAACTCAAGCACAATGGAAAACAACAGCGTGGCAACATAATAAGCTAAATATGGTTGCGGGGAAAAATAAAATATATATTATTTAGAGTCCTTCTTGTTTCAGTTCTGAACTGGCAGCCTGGCTGAACTTAACTTGAGCAAAGGTAGCATATGCAAAACAAAAGCCTAGCCTTGTTTCTTCATGATCATTAACAAAACTGGTAACTATATTTGCAATAAGACTTTTAACGTATCTAATTACAGAGCATGGCTACATACAAGAGTTTCCTTCCCTTCATTAATGGAAAGTTTTACTTGCTGAAAAAGTTTGTGACTGGCTAGAATGCTTTTAACAAAGGAAGGCAAAATCAAATCCTGAATTGTGCTCTGGTAGTGTTAGCAGCAAACTTCCCATAATGTTCAGTGGGAACAATGTCAGGAAATTTGATATGTAGTGATAGAGACTGGTGTGACTAAGTAAATGGTGGCAGTTCAGGGTATGGAACTGGTTCAGTAAAGTGGGCTGCATTGCATGCTATGCTAAACCAAAAAGCCTGTCTTGATTCAGCATAGGAATGTGTGGTGTGCACTAGCACACAGCAGCTGCAATCTGCTTTCCTCCACCGTTTGTGTGAGCAGCTGAACAAGCCAGGATCTTGCCCTTAATAATAGCTTCCTGTTACACGCTTACCCGGAAACAGTAGTTAATGGCTTCCAAACAAGCCAAAATATGATGTTTAAATTTGGCTTAATATTCTGCTTTGTTTGGAAGCCAATAACTTGCTTTCCAGTTTCGCATGAAACAAGAAGCTATAATCCTGGCTTGAAGCAATAATAGCAAAGAGTAGCTCTGAGCATATGCAGAATGTGTTTCCTGCACCCAAGCAGCAGCTTCAAGTGGGGAGGGGGGAAGACTTCAAAGTTGGAGACTTCCAGAAAGGGCGATTCACCTTTTGCTTTGTAACTTTAGTACTGGTACATAGCTAAGGCGAAAGAAAGAAAGAAAACATCAGAGGCTTTGCAGATTTGGTACTCTGTTTAAGGGATGCTTCCTCCTATATTACTGAGAGGGTTGCCAGATTAATAATGACTTCAGTCGAGATGAGGACAAGTTTTGTTCTGGCTTCCTGAGAAACAAAAATAAATAAATGCTTGTTCGTTTGTTTTTTTAATGAGTTGTATGTTTTATTTTTGTACTGAATTTTATTGGTATATGGCTTTAATAAACCATATATTAAAGGCTGTGCAGTCTGCATTTTGAACAGTTTTGTAGTGGCTGCAGCACATTGAACTCAGTTGCCTTGCAGATGCATCATTTCAGGGTTTACCTTCAGTTGAAAGCATCTCAGATCAACCCTGTTCCTCAGCTGAATGTTGCTGAGGTTCCAAACTCAAATGAACCCAAAATGTATTTAAGCACAACTAAGCCAAAGACATATGGGGTATTGTCTTCCAGAATTTCACCAGAAGGATATGAAATCACTGATTTAGCAAGGTTTTAAGCAAGAACCCATGACTAGCTGAGGTTAGCATGTTCTCTGCTGCCAAAGCTTTTGATGAGTGGAGTGCTGGGTTTTATAGTTATGAAACCAAGCGTCATCCGTGGGATTTTGGACAACACTGAAAGATGTTTATCCATAGATGATGATGCAATTTCACTTTAGCTGTCAGCTATGTAACATAACACTGGATTTCAAGAAACCCTTCCAGAAAAAAAGGCACGAGTAGTTTACTACTAAAACATGGGAGTAGTATGTTTTCTCTTTTAAGGCAGGGGCAGCTAAATATGCTTTGGTACCTTAAAACTGAAAAATGGGAAATCAAACGGTTCCCCTCCTCCCAAATTAACATGCTTCAAAATCCACTGGGAAGTTGTTCTGTGCAAATTTCTAAGCTAGTGTCATATAGTTGTTAAACCAGGACCTGAGATACATCCCGACTGGGTGCCAGGAGCAGGTCACCAATAAATCACACAGAGTATGTAAACTCTTTATAAGAAGATACAAGGTCTGCTCAGGAGTGCCAGGCCTAATGTGCAACTCTACTCCGTAGATCTTGGTCCTATGAGGCAGTTGTGGAGACAGAAGGTCCCCACCTTCCCACAGCTATCTAAGTCTCCTACTCCCCTGAGTCCTTCCCAAGCAATCTGAGACGCCTCCAACTCCCCTGTCTTTGCTCCTCTCTCTTCATATCTCTTCTGTATCTGGGAGACCAGAAGGGAGGGGAGCTTGTCGCAGCAGGAGGGGGAGACACCAGCCTGACTCATCTCTGCCTCTTGGCCTTCCTCCTCTCCTGCTACCACTTCTGCTTCTGGGCTCCTCTCTGCCACAGACACTCTCTGCTCACTAAGCCCTGTTGCCTCTTCAGCCTCTGACACCTCCCTCCAGGATTCTCCCTCTGACCACTCATTGTCATCCTTAAATCCTTCAAAGACAGAGGTCCTCTGGCTGGGACGGGACGATATGGGATTGAGGGGGCAACTCCCATCTCTTGCGGGGGTGCAATTAGTGCCAGCATCGTCCGTTAAGAGTTGGGGTGTAATCTTCAATAGCTCCCTCTCCATGGTGGCGCAGATTACAGCTATAACAAAGGCGGCATTTTTTCATCTCCGCCAAGCTAAGCAGTTGGCTCCTTACCTCTCTCGCCCTGACCTAGCCACTGTGATCCATGCGACGGTCACCTCCAGACTGGATTATTGTAACTCACTCTACGTAGGGCTGCCCTTGAGACTGACCCAGAAACTCCAGCGGGTGCAGAATGCTGCAGCGAGACTCCTTACTGGGTCTTCGCTGCAAGATCACATTCACCCAGTGCTATACCAGCTGCACTGGCTCCCGGTGGAGTACAGGATCAGGTTAAAGATGCTGGTTTTAACCTTTAAAGCCCTATACGGCTTAGGACTCTCATACCTATGGGACCACCTCTCCTGGTATGTCCCACAGAGGAACTTACGGTCTTCAAATAAAACATCCTGAAGGTCCCAGGCCACAGAGAGGTTAGGCTGCCTCAACTAGAGCCAGGGCTTTTTCAGCTGCGGCTCCAATCTGGTGGAACGCTCTGTCACAAGAGACTAGGGCCCTGCGGGATTTGACATCTTTCCACAGGGCCTGCAAGACAGAGCTGTTCCGCCAAGCCTTTGGCCAGGGTACAGCCTGACTCTCTCCTTTGGCAATCTCCACAGAACTTAAGCTTATGGTTGCCATCAATTTGATTTTAATTAATTTTTTAAAATGAAATGTTTTTAGAATGTTGCGCTATTTTATTGTTGTTAGCTGCCCTGAGCCTGGCTTCGGCTGGGGAGGGCGGGATATAAATAAAATTTATTATTATTATATTATTATTATCCCATCAGCAAACCCTGGGCTCTTAGCCTTTGTCCCTTGGGGGTCCCCCAGCTAGTTCCCCCCACCATTCCTCTGCGTCCAACCGGTCCATTACACTCGGTGACCTTAGGCCAGTCACTGCCACTCAGCCTAACCTAACTCATTTTTCTTCATTGCAGATATGAGGAGGAGTCTGTGCTACAGGAACTATTATGCTGACAACCAGACCTGTGATGGAGAGCTGCTCTTTAACATGACCAAAAAAATGTGCTGCTGTTCCTACAACATTGGACGAGCGTGGAACCGGCCTTGTGAACAATGCCCCCTCCCAAGCACTGGTTTGTATTTCTGCTGGAGAGAAATATCAAAGCTGTTAGCAGAATCTTTTATACATCTCAACATCGTGCCCGGAAGCTCTTTTGGCTGCTACATGTGCACATGCACAAATGTTATGGCAAAGTCACCAATGCTGTGCTAATGTTGGGTTTCGTCTGCAACATAACCTGCTTTTCCTTATCTAGCCAAGGTAGATGAAACTCCCATGGGTATAGAGACAGGATTAGTAGACGATCGTCCAAGCTGCGATTTGATCAAAAATTCCAATTCTCAACCACCTGGTGTGTGTAGGCTCTCCTGTGGCCAAACGACCTCCATAGAGCATCACTTTCTCTTGCCATACAGCTGCAGGTAGTCTTTGAGGCTCTGTCTTCATTCTCCCTTTCCTCCAAGAGTATCAAGGAGATGGTATCAAAGTAGATATTATTTTATTATTTATTTTGACAGTTTTTATACCACTTTATTACAGTTGTCTATAAGCGGTCCACAAGTAGTAGTAGTAGTAGTAGTAGTAGTAGTAATAATAATAATAATAATAAACAGTTACACCCCCCCCCAGTTATTACAACACTCATGGATTTTATTTAGCTATCTTAATTTAGGAGAATATTTGCTAGCTGCATTCACACATATAACCATGTTTTCTGTTGTGATAACCATAACTGTTAAACAAACCTAACATCTCCGATTTGGCCCAAGGTTTATTTTGTCATGTCATTGTTGTTTACATTGATCTATCTAGTTTAATTTTAAACATATATCCACAGATTTGTACATGTATGATACTGATTGTGTGTATAACCAGGTTAGTGTATACTTCATGTAAGGATGTTGGTGAGTTTGGGATGAAGATTTAGAAAACCTGGCCTTTAAAAGGCATAGATTAAAAATTGAGAGTAGGTTGTTTGATTATTTGTGTGTTCTGAATCTTTTTACAGTATTTACATAGTTCCCAGAGCAGGTTACATCATCATCATCAATAATTAATACAGTAAAATGACTGCATTTCCTTGAAGTTTGAATCAATCGTCTTACTTTGTGACTTCAGGGAAATGTAATTATTCAGTGTGGGACTTTCCCTACATTTTTATTTCATTTTTTTAGATGAATTTGCAACTCTCTGTGGAAGTCAAAGGCCCGGTTTCGTCATAGACATTTTTACAGGATTGCCAGTTGGTGAGTTAAAATTCTGTTGAGATTTACTTTTCATTTCATATGGAATGTATTAGGGGAAAGGGGGTGTTTGTTTTTATGATTTGCCTTTTCCTGGGAAATAGTGAAGACTAAACAATGTGGTAGAACTCAACCTCCATGCCTTAGTTTGTCAGACTATGGCACCCTTCTTCCTGGGTCCTCTTAGCCTGCAGCTGTGGTTACCGCTACTTGGGATGAAGATAACATAAAGGTTTGAGGGCATTGTAGTTTGGCTTAGTTTGTAGACCATAGGTACTGGAAGGGTGGAAAGCTTCTGGGACGAGCGCCAGTCGGCAATGGGTTTGAAAGGGAGTCTTTTCTTTTTGCTAAAGCAGATTTTTATCTGACCTTTCACATCAGTTCCTCTGGGTATTGAATTTAAGCGCTGGGGGGCGGGATCCTTTATGTTTGTGTATACTTTACGAGAGGGCAGGGAAAGGATTCAATATGAATGTTTTTCACACACTATAAGCCTGTAGGTGTTTCATAGCCAAGGTTTGAAAAACTCAAACCCAAAGGGGGAAAACCAAGGAATTCATAGAGAAGGAGCCAAGTATTCTTAGATGGAATTCCCTTCTTCCTTTTCTTGTTTTCATTTACATGAAGAGCAAACTGGAGCATTTTGTGGTGCAAAAAGCAGGATTGTACAATATGCCCCAGGAACAGAGGTTAAGAGGAAGTCTTTTTGTTTTTCTTAATTGGGCCAACTTCTGCTTCAAATGTCCCAATCTTTATTCCTTTGTTAATACAGATATTGATGAATGCCGCGAGATCCCCGGTGTGTGTGAAAATGGAGTCTGCATAAACCTGATAGGCAGTTTCCGGTGCGAATGCCCAGGGGGCTTCTTCTACAATGAAAAGTTACTGATCTGTGAAGGTGAGGGGCTTCCTCTCAAGTTTATGACAGTGGTGTAGATATGGTAGTAGAGTGGCGTGCTGAACATGCATGCTGGCACATGTAAAGCTCATGGGCACAGTGAGGCTTCATCAGGTCTTGCTGCCTTCTTGTGTTTCCCAGGATTATTCTGACAGCCAGCAAACATGTTAATGTTCAGATAAGAGGTCTTTTGCATTTGTCATAATCCCTGATGGTGCTGATATGTGCAGTTCCATGTGCTGTAGCCACAAAGTAGAGGGCAGTAAGGTATGGATGTGGGGGTGATTAGGGAGGCAGGAGAGGATATATTATTTAATGATATCCTTCCTAACTTGCGCTAGCAAGTTCCATATTCTAGCAGAGTTCCAAACATCCCCCTTTTAAATTACGCAGCGATCAGCTTGTTGCTGACTCATCTGAGGCTTACTATTAAAGATTCCTTCCTGGTAAAATCCCTTCTAATCCCTCTTAAAAGGAATAAACACAAGAAGCTGATTAATGTTAATATAAAAGTAGTTTATTACAGATTCATTCAGGTTCACAGACATATCCCTGAAGGCAGGCTTAGGTTACATAACAACTAGAACTATTCCATAAAAAAGTTAGTCCCAATTGACTGCGACTAAGAGTCACTTCTCCAAACACATATCAACATACAAAAATGGAGAACACACACTGATCAGAACATGGAGGCCATGTGCTCCTCCATGCTAGTACAACAGACCACACCCTCTTCAAGTCACATGTAGTGGAAGTCTGTCCCAGCTCAGGAGGAAACAGGAAGTCTTCTCCTGAGTGGTACAAAATATCCCCTAACATGTCCACTGTAGGAATGTTGTACTTGACTGCAGTTTTACATCCCACAGTGAACAAAGGTCCAGTGCTTCTTCCCCACACGCATTTTGAGAACACCACTGTGGGAACAAGAGACTGCAGACAAAGGCCACAGTCATTTCAGTACTTTTTCTTAACTCTCTTCATCAGTCTACACCTGAGTGCTAAGTCTTCTTCCTTGTCATAATTATTCTTTGTTGGCAGTACCAAATTTAAAAACAAAGCCCAATAACTTCTAATTTGGTCACCTTATTACAGATTTGCAGCCATTGTTTTATTAGCATCCTTGTGATTGACTAATATGCCCTTCTTCACATAAACCAGATTTCAAGTTCAAGCTTGCTTGTAGGAATTCAGTGTGTGAGAGTTCAACTATTTTAAATGGTCATGCCTCCTCCATCTGTGGTAATAAACTGAGAAGTTTTACTAAAATGCATCACTGTGGGCTAGTCTTTCGGATGGAAAAGTACTATTCAGTCATATGCTATGCTTCCAGTCAGCAGGAAAGAAAACTAGGTCAAATAAAAGTAATGCTAATTAGGAACTTACAATGAGCTGTGAACTAAAAATTTTAAAATCAGGAAAATATATTCCAAAAAGTTACACTTCTGAATTAAAAAAAAATTGAGACGAAGGTAACATAATAAGTTTGCTAAAATGGATTTGTGCATTTAAAATAATTGCATAATAGACTTGCAAATTCTTTAATCAGACAAAGTTGTTTTGTGGTATTTAGCTCATTAGTTTTCACGCCAAGCCGAGTGGTTTACAAGTGCCTTCTCCAACAAGGTACTCCCTAAACGCTTTGGACTTCAACTCCCGTTATCCCTCATTGGCCATGCTCACCGATGTTGGTGTAGCCCAAATCATCTGAAGGACACCAGATATGGGGAAGCTGATTTACAGAGAGGGCAGTCGAGGAAGAGATGGAGTTGACCCTAGGTGACTTGAGCACCTATTACTTTTTATATTAAGAAACATGAGTGTCAAATGTTTGTGGTGCTCACACATTTCATCACAGATAGCAATCTTCTGCACAGCATTTACCTGTGCTGTCTTGCAGCTGTTGCTTCCTGGATGATATAGGAGGACCTAACCTCTGAAGCCACCAAAGGCTGAGAGTCCCTAAAGACATTGAACAGCATTGCAGCTTTCTACTAGGTGATTTGTCAGTGGCAGAATGTGGTAGCTGAGGTTCAGGCTAGGCCTCCCTAGTCCACATTTCTAGAAGAAAACTCCCAGAAATGCCAAATGAGGCAGGGCTCAGGGTACCACTTGGCTCTGAGGTCCCAATATTTCCAGTACTTCCCTTGGTCCCTACGGTACTATTGAGGATCCATCTTTATTTCAAGGTAAACAAGAAAACATGGGTCTTTTCCAGTCTGTACTCTCAAATACAGATTTTCTACTACTTTAGAAGCAACAAGCTAAGCATGTGCAACCTCAAAACAAAACATTTTATATACTTGGCATGGAGCTGCCTCCAACCCTGACTCTCTGCTGAGTCTTCCTATATGATAGATAATGTTTCCAAACTTGCTAATCACACAGCTTGCATTTTTAGGTGTATACCTACAGGATTTTTAAAAACAGTATACTAGAAGTGCAATGTGTAATCTCAGTGATAGTCCTTAGATTTATTAAGGTTTAATGGCATAACCTCCATGAGCTTGCGAGTTCACAAACTGAATCCTGGGAGCCCTACATCCCAAAACATTGCTGCCTGCCTTCAACCTGTGGGTGGAACCAAGACCCAATCTGCTGACCTTTCAATGGGAATGGAAAACTGCCATTCAGGTAGGTACAATTGTACTTTTAAGTACTAAGTACTAAGGTTTTGTTTGTTCTTTCCAACAGATATTGATGAATGCCAAAATGGGCATGTGTGTCAACAAAATGCAGATTGCATCAACACACCAGGTAGCTACCGCTGTGATTGCAAACCTGGTTATCGGTTCACACCAGTCGGCCGGTGTGTTGGTAAGTACTTCCAGCGAGTGTACTTTACTGCGAAATTCATGGTGACACTGATTTATTTTTATTGCTAATATTAAATGTATTGGTCACTTTTTCTTTGCCACGGCAATTTAAAGGGACTTACAAAAGTTGCCTTTTTGCAAAGACATGTACTAATAGTATGTGATGGAGGAGACTCTTGAGAGTCCCATGGACTGCAGGAAGATCAAACCTACCTATTCTGAAGGAAATCAGTCCTGAGTGGTCACTGGAAGGACAGATCCTGAAGCTGAGGATCCAATACTTTGGCCACCTCATGAGAAGAGAAGACTCCCTGGAAAAGACCCTGATGTTGGGAAAGATTGGGGGCACAAGGAGAAGGGGACGACAGAGGATGAGATGGTTGGATAGAGGCCTCGAAGATACCAACATGAGTTTGACCAAGCTGTAGGCGGCAGTGTAAGACAGGAGTGCCTGGCGTGCTCTGGTCCATGGGGTCACGAAGAATCGGACACGACTAAAAACAACAACAAAGAGTACCAGAATATCTTCTTTAAATGCAGTGTCTTATATTTTGACCACGAGTGGGCAGTTTTTTCTCTCTCATGAAGATGCCGGAGAAACTTTTTTTAAAAAATCGTGTGTTTTCTGTTCTGGAAACCTCAAGAACAACCTAGCCATCACAGTTGCTATTTCTTTTGCTAAGTACAAGCACGTTCTTTAGTGCAAGCAGTTTTAGGGACTTTTGTACAAGTGCTTTGATCCTGCACATTTGAAGGCTTAGTGTAATTTATTAAATTTATGGCTTCAGACAACAGAAAGGCGTCTCAGAGCAATTTACAAGAAAAGTAAAATACAAAATTGCATAATAAATGATCAATAAGAGCTGTACAAATGTGCTAGAAGCGTTCATCCAAAATTGCCAAAAACAAGGATAATCCACCCCATCCAAAAAAAGAAGGGATGCCAAAAACAGCAGCTTAAAGCCTGGGAAAATAAAACTATTTTTGCCTGGTGCTGAAAATATGACAGAGTTGGCACCACGCAAGCTTTCTTGTGAAGGGAATTCCATAATTAGAGGGATGCCACAGAAAAGGTCGGTTTAACCCCTCCAAACACAGAGAAGGACCTCAAAGTCCAACAGACTGGCCACTTCTAATTCTTCTGCCCCATTTCTTTCTCAGGGCAACTAGCAATCTCCAAGGCTGCTGTCAACCTCTTTTTATCTCAGATAACAGCAACATGAAGTAGAATTAATGAAATTTCAATTATATGAGACATTGGTGCTGCCTCCTCCCAACCCCAAATGAGTTGTATTGAATGTTAAACATACTCAGAGGAGACCCATTGAAATTAATGGCCATGACCAGCTTAGGTCTATCAATTTAAATGGATCTATTTCAAGTAGAACTCAGCTACACGCAACCCTATGTGTACAAAGATCGGTGTATGTTTCTGAATAACACTGCCATTAGAAAGGACTTTAGCAGTATTTTCCTGGGAAGTTTTTGTTCCACATAGTTGGGCTTTCGGAAGAGCACCTTTTCCTAAAGTACATGTTTACATTGTTTATAAGTCCTTTGTGGGGAAAGGGTGTAGACACAGAAGTGAAATTTCACTTTGAGAATAAATGTCTTGTTTTGCTTGGGTACATGCAGTCACTTAGATTATGTGCTTAACATAATTGTTCTTGAAAGGCCTTCACAGAGACTGAAACAGGAAAATCCAGGGTAACTGCTGATATGAGCAACAATGCCCCAATGTATGTTGGCACAAATATTACTTCCCTGAATTTTGCTTTGGCTTTCATAGGAAGAGAAAATAAGATGTAATGTTTGCCAGTTGATAAGAGAGTCATTTTAAGTAACACACACTGGAAAAGGTATAATATGTTGTTTGTAGCTGCATAAATCCTTAACCTTCCAAATTCACACTTCTCTGAATTCTGCAATCCTGTTCTCCAACCAAGTAATTTGTACAAAACTGCACATGCTAGGTAAAATGTGCATACATTAATACAAATAATATATACACAATGCATTATATTGGGGGAAGTTGCTCGTAAAAAAATGTATATATTGCATATAAAATGTATATATTAGCAGAAATTCACACAAAAATGTTGATGAATTTTTATGACGACTAAAAAAAAAAAAAAGAATTTGCAAACTGATGTGGAAATGTGGACAGCTGACAAGTTTGGAAAAACAAGAAACTAAGAGAAATTAAAATTGACAGATTCAGCCATCCATAGTAGGAAGTCCAAATCTTTCTCCTTTGAAGGAGGGTCTTGATTCCACATTTGGTTATTTTATGCATCCAGTTAAAGTATTTCAGATGAGAGAACTGGAAAAAGACCAATATTTGTCCATCAGAGGAGGAAACACTGAGCTAAACAGAAGAATAGGTAGGTTTAGTTTAGGGCAACTTCATATAGTTATGTGGTTTCTAAGCAGTAATTTTTGAAACTTCTGTTATTTTCAGACCGCAATGAGTGTCTAGAGGTACCCAATATTTGTAGTCATGGAGAATGTCAAGACATAGAGGGAGGTTACATCTGTCGTTGCCACACTGGATTCAAAACCAATGGAGACCAAACTATGTGTATGGGTACGTATGAAACTACATTTTCTCCTTTCTGAGTTGTAAGAGGAAAGCTCTGTTTTGGGCCCTAATTAATCAAGGTAACAAGTTTCTCCATATCAGTTCATTACATTCCTGCAGTGCAGGGGTTGGACTAGATAACTCTCGAGGACCCTTCCAACTCTGTGATGCTATGAGATGGCCGCACAGTATGTTGACTGCTAGCGTAGGACGTCTATTTTGGGGAGAACCCTGTGGTCCTGAATAGCTCTGCTCCCCAACCCCCTCATATTAACTTGGCTAGTGGGTGTTAGTGGCTTTGTGTTTCTTTTGAGTTATGGAATAATAATAATATTTTTTTATTTATACCCCGCCCTTCCCGGTTCAGAAAACCAGGCTCAGGGCGGCTAACAACAAATTTAAAACACTTAATTGATGCAACAAAAAACAGCATAAAATACAGTATAAAATGTGAATAAAAAGAATTCAAAATTCAAAAATCAATTTAGGGGGGAAATCCATCCAATAAACATTAGATGATCACCACGGCTAGCTGGCTAAATTAGTCCTATTTGGGCCAGCGAGGAGACCAGGGGAGAATTAGCTGTGGGATCCCAGAGCGGGTAATCTTCATAAAAAAAGGAGGGGGGAGGAAGGAGAATAAAAGATCAGGCTAAGTTCAAATTGAAAGCCAGGCCCTGCGGAAGGAAGTTAAATCCTGCAGGGCCCTGGTCTCATGGGACAGAGCATTCCACCAGGTTGAAGCCATCACTGGAAGGCCTTGGCCCTGGTGGAGGATAATCTGACTTCCTTCGGGCCCGGGACCTCTAAACTATGATTATTTGTGAACCTTAAGGTTCTCTGTGGGGCAGACCAGGAGAGGCGGTCCCGTAAATACGAGGGCCCTAAGCCACAAAGGGCTTTAAGGGTCAAAACCAGCATTGCCTTGCACTTTCTGATTTTCTCATTTTTGTTCACAGATATCAACGAATGCGAACGAGACCCGTGTGGAAATGGCACGTGTATGAACACAGTTGGTTCTTTCAACTGCCGCTGTCATACAGGATTCATCCTTTCTCACAATAATGACTGCATAGGTAAGGAAGCCGACTGAGTCTCTTTGGGTTTTTGCACATTGCAACCATAGTAGTCACTAGGCCACTTGAGAAGGGCGAGAAAGGCAGCAATCAACATTGATGGTGTCATATTATGGTGCTGTATTGGCCTTGTGAGCGGGCAGAAAAGACTGAGATGGAGCTTCTAAGCTGGAAATAACCCCCATCACACGCTCCCGCACTTACCTAGCACAGAACCGGGTGAGAAAGGAGCTAGAGTTGGGCGGCTTAATCTGCGTAGACACTGTTACACCAGCTGTGTGGGCTCCTGCATAGGATTACCTGCGTGTGTAATTATGTATAACGAACTTGGAGCGCTACTAAATATCATGATATAATACACCAGAAAACAGACAAATACTTGAGGTCTTTAGTAGCATTTCCAATCCTTCGAGGATTGCCTCCCGCACAATAGGAGAACAACATACCCGTGTTGCAAACTTAACACAACAAACAATACAAGCAACACGCAGACCAGTATACTAGATAGCACTGTAATTCTTATTGCATAATATACATGGGGCCCCTGACCATTAGGTCCAGTTGTGACCGACTCTGGGGTTGTGGCGCTCGTCTCGCTTTATTGGCTGAGGGAGCTGGCATACAGCTTCCATGTCATGTGGCCAGCATGACTAAGCTGCTTCTGGTGAACCAGAGCAGTGCACGGAAATGCCGTTTACCTTCCCACCTATTTATCTACTTGCACTTTGACGTGCTTTTGAACTGCTAGGTTGGCAGGAGCAGGGACCGAGCAACGGGAGCTCACCCCGTCGCAGGGATTCGAACCGCCGACCTTCTGATCGGCAAGTCCTAGGCTCTGTGGTTTAACCCACAGCGCCACCCGCGTCCCAAGTGCACACATTTTGTTTTTGTTACTAAATCATGTATATTACGCAATAAGAATTACAATGCTACGTAGTATACTGGTCTGCGTGTTGCTTGAATTGTTTGTTGTCCCGCACAATAGGAGACAGAACAACTTAGCTTATTGTCTGCTCCCCTTGAGAGGTTCTGAACCTCCAGGCTGGCGTTGCCTTATGTCAAGGAAGCAGGTTCCTGTTCACCTGCTTAGGCTTCTGGAACTGGAATTTATGGTAAGCCAGTTTTTTATGCTACTAGTGTCTAAGACCAAAAAAACCCCATGCCATCCGCAGAGCAGCACTGAAACAAGCATAGGCAACGTTTGCTGTCCTCTGGTTCTGATTTGTGACATGTTCTCATCCACAACCAAGGAAGAATTTGCAAGCTCTTCAAACTGGAATCAGGAATCCCTTTCTTGAGGGCCAGAGGCAGCATCTGGAGAGTCTGGTACTAGAGTGTACTGCTATAACCGCTATATGTTGGTGGGAGCCCTTTTTTAATAAGTATGGCTGTTTTCAATCTCCTGGATGTTATACTGAAAATTATTTAGTTCCCTTGAGTGTGAAGGAGTGAGCCAGAAGCAGTGGATTATTGTGATCATGTGACACAGGAAGGGTCATGTGACACAGACTGGACTTCATTAACCAGCTCCCGGGGCTCTGACCTAGTTCCTTTCTCCTGCTTTGATTTGTTCTTGCTTTTCTTGATCTTTTGTCTTAGTTGGAAATTGGCTCCCAGTTATTTTCCCCTAGCTCCTGTTTACATTTTTCTTCATCTCTTTTGTATTTCTCCTGTTTGTCCGTTTTTGTTTTTCTAAGATCCCTTTCTGAATTGTTCCCTTTTGCCTCCTTCTGTTTCTGTTATTTCCCTGTCTGTTTGAGCTGCCAATAGGGGGAAAGGATTTGTACAAGGAGAAGCAGAAAGGGGTGGGGTGGGGGGGTGTTCTAATGAACTCTCCTTTCATAATTCCTCTCTGGAGCGCAATAACACTGACCAGTCCCTACTTTCTGAGGAGCCCCACCCTGACTGGGAGAATCCACTTTGTTCCCCATCCACCCCAGCAGCCAGCATTATAAGCAGCTGCCATGACATGAAAAGAGAGACCCAGGACTATGGAGATTGCAAGAGGTCTCTCCCCTCCTCCCATTGCAAGCTAACACTGGCTGCCTTTTGGGTTCTCTTGTGGCTGGAATGGAACACAGCTTGTCAGTGTATGCACACTTGACTCCACCTTTAAATTTCAGTGCCTGCCATAATTTGCACTGCAGTCCTTCAGATGGATATGTAGAAAAGCAGCAATTATTATTATTATTATTATTATTATTATTATTATTATTATTATTTATACCCTGCCCATCTGGCTGAGTTTCCCCAGCCACTCTGGGTGGCTCCCAATCAAGTGTTAAAAACAGTACAGCATTAAATATTAAAAACTTCCCTGAACAGGGCTGCCTTCAGATATCTTTTACAGATAGGATAGCTGCTTATTTCCTTCACATCTGAAGGGAGGGCATTCCATAGGGTGGGCGCCACTACCGAGAAGGCCCTCTGTCTGGTTCCCTGTAACCCCACTTCTCGCAATGAGGGAACCGCCAGAAGGCCCTCGGTGGTGGATCTTAGGGGATCTTAGTGTCCAGGCTGAACGATGGGGGTTTAGGGCATTAAAGGTCAGCACCAACACTTTGAATTGTGCTCCAAAATGTACTGGGAGCCAATGCAGATCTCTCAGGACCGGTGTTATGTGGTCTCGGTGGCCGCTCCCAGTCACCAGTCTAGCTGCCGCATTCTGGATTAATTGCAGTTACCGGGTCACCTTCAAAGGTAGCCCCACGTAGAGCGCATTGCAGTAGTCCAATCGGCTGGACATTATGTCCAAGGGCTGGACATTAGATATTGGGGGCCTGTGGGAGCTTAATTCAGTAATAATGGCCATTTTGGAAGAGTCAAGGGTTTTCTGTCAAAAATGGCATAGTCATTTGGGTGATGGTGGCGGCGGCAATTGCATTTTGCAAGCACCAAAAGGTGTTTTTTTGTGCCTGCCCTCCCACACTGAATATACCTGGCACCTGGAGGTTAGGCTCCCTGCTTTTTATTCGATTAAGACTGCAAGAAGAGAGGTGCTTTTTCCCATTTCATTCAAGGATATGCCAAAATCTGAATGGGTGTTCCCATTTCAAGTAAATAAGACTATTGGACGGCTCACGCTTCTATGCTACCTTGCAAACTGATGGGTTGGCTTAAGGTGCTTTTAGTTGCTGCCGCAGTTGCTGCTTTGTTATAAAATGCTGAGGCCCTTTTCAGCAGTCCTGGCATTCATTTCTGCCTGCCTTCGGAGGAAATTTATGTTTCCCCCTTTACTCACGTTTTCTATTTCTGTATGCTTGCTTCATGCTCTGGGACCAACTCTGCTATGGGCAGAAGTTGGACAGAGGCTAGCCTGGATGGTGGGGGCTAATAGCTACTCGTTCTCCCTGTCTTATTTCTGCACATTCCCCAGAAAGAACATTTACAGTAAGTAACCAAAGTTGAGTTGAGTTTAGCTGAAAAGTATTCTGCTTTTTCAGCAACAAATGTTGAGCTCAAAGCAGCTCACAAAAAGCATCACTGAGCGTTAAAAAAACCACTTGAACATTGTAATCAAACTGAATAGCATATAAAGCAAACGACAACAGATTCATCAAAGCAATAATACAATCCAATAAAGTAGTAGAAAATGCTGTTCTGTTTCCTCCCCCTTTTTTTGTTTCTCTCCCCTAACTCTTGCCTTTCTTACCTTTTTCTCCTTTTAGATATTGATGAATGCGCCACTGGAAATGGAAATCTGTGCAGAAATGGCAAATGTGTCAACAATGTGGGGTCTTTCCAGTGTATCTGCAATGAAGGTTATGAGATGCCTCGAGAAGGAAGGATCTGTATTGGTATGTCATGAACGTAACTGCAGTATTTGAGTGCCATGTTTTGTTCTATATGGTAGGAGTTAGCTGGCAATGTTTCTATGTGTGGAAGACATACAGAGTGGATTTTCTGCTGAGATCACAGATCTTTATAGAAACCAGTACACTGTTGAATGCAGTTGAAATGAAATCTTCTTGAAATGTGCCCTTCACATTATTAAGCACATATGTATTATTTGTTAAACTTGCACACTGGGGCATTTGGTCATAAAGAATGTTTGGTTCTCAAACTTAATCCATTCCAGAAGTCCGTTCCAAAACCAAAGTGTTCCAAAACTAAGGCACGCTTTTCCATAGAAAGTAATGCAAAATGGATTAATCTGTTCCAGACTTTTAAAAACAACCCCTAAAGCAGCAATTTAACATGAATTTTACTATCTAACAAGACCATTAATTCATAAACTGAACGCAATAAACAATGCACTGTAGTCACACAATCAATCAATCAATCAATCAATCAATCAGTAGCTGAACTGGGTTCCACACAGTCACAAAAAAAGAGCTGCAAAAACAAAAACGCAAAATAAATAACAAAAACAGACAGACCTCAGTGTAACACTCAAAATGGAAGCGTGGCACTCAAAACGGAAGCGTAACACTCAAAACGGAGCATGTTTGGCTTCCAAAAGAAGTTCGCAAACTGGAACACTTACTTCTGGGTTTGCAGTGTTTGGGTTCCAAGTTGTTTGAGTACCAAGGCATTTGAGAACCAAGGTACTACTGTAATATCATCAATTCTTTTTGAGTTTTACAATTATCTTGCAACTGGAACTCTTCTAACCATAACACTTTAGGACATTTATCAAGTTGAGGTAAAAAGGACACAATCACCATCTTTGATCAAATTGCTTAATGGAAGTTAATGATCCCTCATCTTTCCCTAGTACATACACTGTTTAAGAAACTGAATCTTATCCCTTGTTTTAATTTTGAAATTTAATGTCAGCTTTTTAATAAAATGAGCAGGATCAAGACACCTGAAAATGAATGATTCCTTTGTTTATATCTTCTTGCAGATATCAATGAATGTGCATTGGATCCTGGCAAATGTTCACCTGGTACATGTCAAAATCTGGATGGCTCTTACAGATGTATCTGCCCCCCTGGATACATCCTACAAGATGACAACTGTAATGGTATGTGAAGATAATTCATTCACCACAAAATAATTTTAGATTAAAAAAAAGGACAAGTGTGAAATACCTTGTAGGGCAAAAAGTTACAGCAGCTTTTTTGGAGGGTTCATGAGCAAAGAGAGTCACAAATGATCGGTATATTTTCTCACATAATAATAAAAGATCAGAAATAGAGGGAGAGGAACCAAAACATGATACCATAAGTTGGCCAGGAGCTCTATGGTAATCCATGGCATTTTCCTTAGTGTCTTTTTATTTAAGGTTACCAGACGTCCCCGTTCCCTGGGGACAGTCCCCGGATTTACAAATCAGTCCCCATAAAAAATGCATTGAAGATGAAAAGTGTCCCTGGATTCATTGAAAAAAATCTGGTAACCTTATTTTAATTAATTGCCCAAGTGAGAACAGATTCAGGTAACTTTTTTGGATAGTGGCTCATTAGGGCTCCCTCCAGAGGGTTTTGCCACCTCCTTCTTTCCCTATATCAGTTTTGTGCTTTGACCTACAAAGAAGGCAGAAAAATGTCGGGGGGCCGGGGGCTTTGCACTTCACTATTCCTAGTGAATAGGGGATATAAGGTATGGTACCCTTCACATGCCACCCACAGTGCCATGGGAACTGCTAGATCGTGTTGTGATATCACACTGCTGGTTGGTGAATGGACCCAGTGTGTCCTGCCCACATAATAAATGCCCATGCTTCTCAGAAGTATGAGATTGCACCATGGAGAGAAGTGACTCCCATGCCCTATGGGTGCGTGTGAATGGGGCTTATTGCTGTTGGCTATTTTCTGAGTCATGAAGAGTGAAACAGCGTTTTCACCCTCAAAGCCCTAGTGATGAAGTAGACTCCACACACAAGACTTTGAAGAGAACTCTTTACTTGCGGGATGGCAACTATTGTAAGCAGTATCCTACAGTCCAGTGCAATGTGTTTCACTCTCTTGAGCCCAAGAGAGGGTCTTCTTTCTTCTAAATGTCCTTTGAAACAGTCTATAAATTATAGCTTGTCTGTCCTCACCAACCCCTCTGGACACAAAGTCTCCACACAACAACCTCCACCTCCCACTCCTCCTGTCACTACCTAAAACACACACATACTCACTCACTGTTAAAGGGAGTTAACAAATTGACATGCCAATGATTCAGTATTTCTCTGACCTTAATCAGAGTCACAAGATTTTGCAGCTGTTACATTACGTTACATAGGTTTTCTTTTCCCCAGCACAATTCATTCTTTGTGAAATACATTTCCTAACAAATACAGTACCAGTACAAATACTAACAACTGCCGACCCCTATACCAACTTCCTGAAGCACCACAGTGGGGTTTGCTACGTAGTGCAAGACACTGGCTTTGTTAGGTATATATTTTGTTGTTCATGGCTCAGTTTTGTAGCACTAAAATATAAATCCCTTGCAGATATTGATGAGTGTACAGAAGAGGCAGAGATCTGTGTCTTGGGCACCTGCAACAATACTCCAGGAAGCTTCACTTGCCAGTGCCCTGAAGGGTTTGTAGTGTCTTCAACAGGACGCAGATGTCAAGGTAAGCTTCTCTCTTATCTTTAGTGATTATTTTGTTTAGAATGGATGCTGCACTTCTGGCCTGTAAACTCTGGAGTTTAGTCACAACTCTTTTGTGGAAGAAGAGTGCAACTGGGCCCTCCCTCTGCCTTTCGCACTTGCAGCTAGTAGAAGGAAAGCAATGACTCTTTCCAGGAACTTCAGGGCTGTTGACTCCACCTCAAAATTCTGGCAGTAGTGCAGCCATGCTTGGGGCTAGCTGCTTTTGATTCCTTCTTCCCACAGAGAGTATGATTAATTCTGCCTAGAACAAGCATTTATCAGAATTCCAAAACCACTCTGTGGTTTGGCCTCCTTTGCTTGGGTGAAAAAGAGAGAGAGAGAGAGAGGAGGAGGAGGAGTGTTTGTGGTATAATTTTTGTAGCTGTATAAATTAGATAGGTCTTACATCTTTTATACTTGCGGCTTTAGCCTTGCCCTGTTGAAACTGCTACTCCCTTAAAGAAAGTTGTTAAAAAGAACTTCATGGGAACTTTGCTCAAGGAATCTGCGATTTCCTCTTTTATTCAGAGGCCCTTGATATGACTTGCTGTTTTATTCCGTGGAAGTATGGGAAGAATGATGTGCCAGAAGTGAACCAACTGGAGTATAGAGTTGGAAGAGGCCTTGTAGGCCAACTGACCCAACTCCATTGCTCAGGGCAGGAAAGCCACAGCTAGCATCCCCAACAGATGGCTGTCCAGCCTCTGCTTGAAGACCTCCAGCAAAAAAAGAGAGCACTCCACCCCTTTGTGTAATTGTTTCCATCATAAAGTTTCTCTTAACATCAATATGTTCCTCCCCACATGCTCTGTTGAAAGCCAGCTGCCTATAACTTGCATAAGTTCTCTTCTTTGTATTTGAATGTGTTATTTGGTCTCTTCTATGCAATAGTGTTTGAGAGTGGTACCTCCAGTGGTACCTCGGGTTAAGTGCTTAATTCGTTCCGGAGGTCTGTTCTTAACCTGAAACTGTTCTTAACCTGAAGCACCATTTTAGCTAATGGGGCCTCCTGCTGCTGCCGTGCCGCCGGAGCACGATTTCTGTTCTCATCCTGAAGCAAAGTTCTTAACCTGAAGCACTATTTCTGGGTTAGCAGAGTCTATAACCTGAAGCGTATGTAACCTGAAGCGTATGCAACCCGAGGTACCACTGTAGTAGTTCCAGTCTTCATTAGCTGTAGTAGTCAAAAATAACAATAAATAACCACAAAGACCCATCGCTGCTACAGGGACAATTTCTTCCATTTTGCCCCTTTGAGACATATTCTTTTCTAAACTAAGTATGGATATATTTTAATCCAAGTTGATGAGGAATGTTTTCTACCTTGAGCCTTCTAAAATGGATAATTTTGTTTTGTTCAAAGAGCATTTTTAAAAGTGGCCAGCCCATCTGAAACCCCCTGCTTCCACCCCCTGCCTCAATATCCAGTTCTTTACACAGTCTATAAAGTTCTTAAAAATTTTGTGGTCCATTTTTGACACTAGCTGCATGCATTTTTTTTTTAAAGTTCTAGTGACACCCTGCCCCCAATTTGTTATTGTCTCTGCCTCTGAACTTAAGAGAGCAAAGGGATTGCAATAGATGTACAAATTACCTTTAATTGATTTATTATTGCTAGCAAATATTTGGCTGTAGTATGTTCCTGGGTTAGGAAATGGAATGGCCTTTTAATTAATTTATTTCTGTTATTTATTAAATTTCTATACCTCCCTTCATCCAAGAATCACAGGGCAGTTTACAATATAAAAACACAAAAATACATAACATAGTAACAAACAAAAGCAATACTCACCCAATTTAAAGGTGTGTGTGTGTGGAGAGAGAGAGAAAATGAGTGGTAGTCTTTGTTTATTAAATTTTAAATTACCTTACACTTCCTTCAGTATCTTGAAAAAAGCCACTTTGCAGTACTGATAATTATTTTGTTAAACAGGAAAATCATTAGTTAATTTTAAATACATAATTGTGGCTGATTGTCTCAGGATAAATAGTCATGGAGGTTTTCTTCCTTCATTATTGAAATATTTTTTATAAATCCTGGGATGTTGCTCCTGTGAATCCAGCAAAACTGGGTGAGCAGCTGGTTTTGCAGCTGACACTCAGACTGTTCCTTTGCCAGCAAGAGAAGCTGCCAGCTGTCTGTCTGTTAGATGCTTGCGGTTTCCGTTCTGCTCCAGAGCTTAGATTACTCGGCTGGAATAACACAGTGTGGTGATACAAAACCAATAATGCTTTTTCTGAACGCCAGGCAGTTGTCCAAACACATCTGAAAGGAGAAAGGGACAGGTCTAAGAATGACCACTTCAATATTCTTTTTCTGGGTTTCTTTGATCTGATCTTTGGTTAAAAAAAACCCATTGTTCTGGGAATAGGCTGAGAACAAATTAAACAAATAGCAAGGAATTAAATAAGAGATATAGATGGATGCTTTCGTGTGCCTGCCTTTTGTGTTCCATAAGTCAGTTCTGCAAATACGTCCCCCCCAAATAATAATAATAATAATAATAATAATAATGAGGCTATGGTCTGCTGTGCCTTAGCCAAGAGGAATGGAGTTACTTGGACCCTGCCGCTTCTCCCTGTCCAATGAGAGCTACAGAATATATTTCCCATCCTCTGTTATTTATATCCAATAACACCTTCTTTCTGCCTCTCTTGATATGCTAGTGAATAATCCTTTAGTCACAGACAGGCTGTTGCTCATGAAGAGGCTTCTCTTCTGGCTTAAAGGAACTGGCCACTTCCACATCAGGGCTGTTGTCTCCCAATGGTTCCTCTTCTTATTCAGCCTTCCGTCTGGTTCCAGCACCCTTGTTATGGACCCTGTTTCCATATTTTGGGACTTTGGCAAAGTGGGAATGTTCATTGAGCCTCCTTAGTAGTACAGTTGTACCTTGGTTCTTGAACGCCTTGGTACTCGTCCGTTTTGGCTCTCGAACGCTGCAAATCCGGAAGTGAGTGTTCCAGTTTGCGAACATCTTTTGGAAGCCGAATGTCCGACGCGGCTTCTGTGGCTTCCGATTGGCTGCAGGAAGCTCCTGCAGCCAATCTGAAGCCGTGCCTTGGTTTTTGAAGTTTTCCGGAAGACGAAGGGACTTCTGGAATGGATTCCATTTGAGAACCAAGGTACGACTGTACATTGAAAGCCTGAAAAAGAAGAAACACTTCTCTTACAATTTAAAAAACTCCAACTCCCCTCCTTGTTTGCCTTGAGGAAATTTGTAGTCATCGTGGTGACCAGGGACATAGCCTGCCCCAAGAAGTAAAACTGTGATTCTACTTTATATAAAGTATTTTATACTGCAGTTCTCTCCTGTTTGGTCTGGTGTGTTGAATGTTCCAGTTGAAAGGACCTTTCAGGTATGTCAGTCACTAAAGCAAAATTAGAACCAGCTTTTAATTGGAAACTTCATACTGTTCCAGCTGTTGGAGATGGATTGTTAAAATTCTGGAATGCTGCAAAAAAAGAAAAAAAAGAGTACAACTCGTTTGCTTAATGAGAACCAGAAAATACTGGCTAAGATTTGTTGATTGACTATGTAATTAAATGGTGTTCCTTCATCATATCTTGGAATTAATATTTACAGTATGCTTTTTCAGATAATTATTTTCATTGATTTAGCACTATTCGTTGTTTGCCTTTTTATACCATTTTATCATAAATTATGTACAAGTGAAAAGATGCTAAATAATAAAGAATAAATAATATTTAGTCAGTCGATGCCCTTAGGCCATGCACACATCTTGTTTTCTGCTCAAATACGGAATCAGAGGTATATACTTCATTAATTAATAGGTACTGTAACTGCAAGCAGTAAGTATAGATAATTCAGTTATATTAAAGTGTTACCATATATTTCCTGTATGGTATCATGAGAACAGAAGACTGTCAGATAAATACCATAGAAACATAGTATGTGCACAATAGTACCAAGATCACCACCTTATGTATTGATCAAAACTTTATGTGTTCATCAACAACTTGCCTGGCTTTTTTGAGTACCTTCAACTGGTTTGGTGTTTTTTTTGTTGTTGTTGTTTTTTTTAAAAAAACAACACCTTAATATATACTATGTTTTTATTTGTTTAGATTTGAGAGTAAGCTTCTGCTTTACTAAATTTGAAGATGGGAAATGTTCAGCTCCTAAATCCAGAAACCATTCCAAGCAAGAGTGTTGCTGCAATATGAATGGAGAAGGGTGGGGTGACCCATGTGAACTGTGTCCAGGTGATGGAGAAGGTATATATAAACATTTCTCAATGGTTGTTGCAATCCCTACTCATAAGAGAAATTAGAAATGAACGATCCCAATAGAAACATGGAATAGCAATGGAGATAGGAGACATTTGTAAAGTTGTTACCTCGTCTTTAGGTACAAGATAACATTGAATTCATATCTACAGCTCATTTACTAGCAGAACAGCTTTCCCTTTCCTATCTGGATATAGGCAGTGCCTCTGGAATGCATAGAAAGACACAGTTAGGGCCTCCTCACATAGTGGCTTAAATCCAGACATGCCCTTCCATATGTGGTAGGCACTTTCACTCAGTGAAATCTGTTTTTTATACCTCACAGTAGAGCATTGTGTAAGAAAAACAAAAGTTAAGTCAAAGGTGGTTGTCTGCTTGCTCAAGTGAAAGCATGAGACCTGTCACAGAGCCATTCTGTTATAGCGCTGCATAAACTGTTATGTAGACAATTTACAGAATGTTTTTCTTACATTTGTGGATCTTTGGATCCAGTTCTTCTGAACAATGGCGAGCAGCCTGTGGCCTGTGGGCTATATAGGGCCTCCTGATTAATTTCACAAGATGTGAGTCTGGTCTTGCTCTCTGCACCACTTGTCTGGGAATTTCCTCCCCCAAACAATTGTCCACCTCCCCTGCACCTGTTGTCACCTGTTTGGAAGTTACAGAAGAACCTTGGACAGTGTTCTCTTAGTGCCAATTAATTGATAGGCATGCTGCCAGTGTTCCTTCCTAGCTGTCACCTGATGTCAAATATGGCCCAGGGAAGGATCCATGCTGGCCAGATCAAATTTACCACCTTTGATGTAGGACATTTGCCCCTGAGGGAATTCAGCCCTCAGGGGGCGGGGGCGGGGGGGGGCAGGGAGGGAAGCCTTCCCAATTCCCTGCTTTAGAAGATTTTCATCAAGGTTATGAACATTTTAATGTATCAGATGACAAATAAAAGTTGCCAGATTAAGCAGGTTTGTTCTTCTGATTTGACTTACAGAAGCTTATCGTCAGATTTGCCCATTCGGAACCGGCATGCTGGTTGGCCCTCTTGGCGAACCAATTGGTAAGTAATTAGTGCTTGGAGTATTATTGCATTTGAGAGGTTTTCTCTCTGCCTTGTTTGAAAATGTCCCTTTTTGTCAGATAAAATCTCTGCTCTTTGCAGTTCTATTTATTTTTCAAAATATATTTCCTTCTGGGTCAAGATGCAGTTTCTGCAAAGCTCAAAGCAATCTCAGTGAACTTTTTTGGAGCTGGTTTTCCTGGCCTTTCTCTGCCAGAGGAAACGTTTGATACTCTGCACAATGTCATGAGAGCATGGAGTGAGCAAGTCTCTGCTCGGTTCTTTTCTCCTCTCTGTGACAACAGCAGCTCTAAAAAGATACCCCTAAAGATTCCCTCCTCAAAAAAGAGAGAAATGAACTTCAAGCAAATGCCAGGGGGGAAATTGCCTCCTTGGCATACAGCACTGAGACACCACTTGTGCTGCCCCACCAGCTGCTACTGGTTATAGGATGGCACCCCACTATTTATATAGCTCTGTTCCTATGCCTGGCACTTTGTAGGGTCCCTGCCCCAGGGGTGTTACAACCTAGACAATGACTCATGGGGAACAGCAGGGGGAACAGAAAGTTGAGGGAACTTGGGGGAGGGGAGCACAGTTGGAGGAGGAGAGCAAGAGCACAAAAGAGAAGGAACTGTACGAAGACCTGAAGGAGGAGGGAGAAGAGAAGAAAATGGATAGACAAGATACCTGAAAGAAGGAGGGAAAGGGACATAAATTTACAGTACTGTAAAATTCTGGAGTAAGCCCCACTGCAGTCAGTGTAACTTACTTCCAGGGAAGAGTACATGGGATTGCAGCATAAAAGAAGCATTATAGAAGTTGATGTTCACTGATATTGTGCCACATAACCAATGGTGGTTTGAAGTTGGCTAATTTGTGTGCAAGAAGGTGGTGGTGGTTGTTCACAGTAAAAACCGTTAAATAATTTGTGATGTGTTTGCCTGTATTTAATTTATAAGAGAAAGAAAAATTGTTTACATACGTTAAGAGTCAAATGTTCTTGCCACTCTGTCCATAACTGTGAACTATGTACAGTGCAGAAGCACCTATCTTTTCATCTTGTATTTATGGACGATAAATCAACCACTCCTCGCCTTGCATTTATTAACAACAGAATGCAATTCCGCACAGGATTCATCAGTAAACTTTTCTTTCCCTTTTCTGCTTGGTTAATTTTGGGGCTAAGATGCGGATGAGTGTAAGGATCCAGATAGATGTAAGAATGGGCAGTGTATCAACACAGATGGCTCCTACCGCTGCGAGTGCCCATTTGGTTACAACCTTCAAGGAACTGAATGCATAGGTAAGTCATGGCACAAGTATTTATTCTGCTGTTGGAATTCCTAAGCTGCCAGGTCACAAGTATAAGTAAAGCCAATGTAAAATGCCTTTTGCTGTTCTCAAATGAATATTTGGGTAGGGGTGTGCTTGCGGGAAATGAGGTCCACTTGTGCATCAGGACTTTTCCCTCTTCTTGTCCTCACAAACTCCCCTCAATATTTTCTGAGTTTCCTCCTAACCCTCCAGAGCAGATTTAGGGGACAACACAGTGGGGAGGAGAAGTAGAGAAGTTTCCTTGCATCAGCAGACCCAGTTCTGCATGCGTAACAACTTAATTGAATCCTGTCCTCTGTGAGTCTCAAAATCTGGCAGGTTGCTGGAGTTGCAGGCTTCAGACTATTTTATGACATACTGTGCATTTGTTTTTCATGTTTCCAGATGCTGATGAATGCTCTGTAGGAAACCCATGTGGAAACGGAACTTGTACGAATATTATTGGAAGTTTCGAATGTTCTTGCGAGGAAGGGTTTGAGCCAGGACCGATGGTGACATGCGAAGGTGAGTGCCACTGACTCCTTCCAGAAAGGACTGAGTGGGCTTCTTCAGAAGGCATGCTCAGTCCTGACATCCATGATTTTCAGTAGGCTGTTGTTCTCATTAGTGAGAAGGAGTGAGATAACCAAGTAGTGAGTAAGTCCAATATTTTGTTCTAGGCATAGGGCAAAGCCATGGCTGCTTGAGTTTAGAATGAAATAAAGACAGCAGATTCATGAGTTGAAAGGAGGAAAGAGGAAAAGGTGCAAGCTGAGTGTTAGGATTTCTTCATATTTATTATTATTATTATTATTATTATTATTATTATTATTATTTATACCCCGCCCTCCCCAGCCAAGACCAGGCTCAGGGCGGCTAACAACCAATCATAAAAACAAGTTGAATAAATACAACTTAAAAACAAGATTAAAATACAGCATTAAAATATTAAAATGCAGCCTCATCACAGGAGGAGAAAGGAAAAAGAAAAAAGAAAGGGGGAGGGAATCAAATTGGCTCCAAGCCAAAGGCCAGGTGGAACAACTCTGTCTTACAGGCCCTGCGGAAAGAGATCAGATCCCGCAGGGCCCTGGTCTCAAGAGACAGAGCATTCCACCAGGCCAGAGCCAGTGTTGAGAAGTGTTTTAGTCCTTAATGGTACTAATAGGCATACTCTGAGGAGCTTGATTGGGATTTGGACTCAGTTAATAGCTTCTTCCCCCCACCCCGAGCCCAGTTCCAAAATTCAGCAACTCAATTGCCTTTCTGATGACATCTCAGCATAATGAGCCCCAAACATCCTCTGTTATCACCCAAACACACTCGCAAGCTCCCATCAGTCTCTTCCTTTTACCCCTAACTAAACTTTTCAGTGGCAATTGGGGCCTTTGTGCAGGGACTCTGAGACATACAGCTTTGCAGCATTCATGAGTACTCAGGAACATCAGTCACCCTGGAAATGCCATCTCTCAAGGCTCCTTGTATCTGGGATGTTGTAACATGCATGCTTACATCAGTATCCCAGTTTGGATATGAAACTTCCAGGAACCTGATTTCCATGAGTATGCAAAATCTTGGTTTATCTTCTGAGGCATAGAATAACACCTTGGGGAAATGACTTGAGGTTGTATCCAGCACTTGTCCTACTCTGAGTAGAACCAAGATCATATATAGGACCAATTCTTTTGACAATATATTTACATTGGTATCATAAAAAATATTCAGTAGCAATAATTTTGGACAACAAGCAATAGTTTCTTTAGTCATATTTGTCATTTCTGTCAAAATTAAATCTCAGAAATCTTGCACCAACTGACAATCCCAGTACAAAAGCTAATATGCGGTGCTTTTTTCTAGAAAAATAAGGTGCTAGACTTAATAAGTTTTCAAATTGTGATGTGTGATGTCCTATGACCATAGGAGTGTGTGTGTGTGTGTGTGTGTGTGTGTGTGTGTGTGAGAGAGAGAGAGAGAGAGAGAGAGAGAGAGAGAGAGAGAGATATGAGTGAGGATAGATATAATGTTTGGGCAAAGACAATCTTAAGAAAGCAGAGATGCAGAAAAAAAAACAAAAATGAGTAGCATCAATACCTTGCAAGTTTGAAAACTTACCGGGTGCCCTAGATGGTTGAAGGGCACATTGAGCCAGGAGAAAGGTACAGCATGAGCCCAAATCCATTCTTTTCTGAAAAGGATTAAGAAGAGGGGGAGCCCTTAAGGTCCCTTGGTAGAAACATTAAAATCTGTTTTGTTTCTTAATTGCAGGAGAGTAGGCATAAAGGAGTAAAGCCACTTTTAGGTGCTTTTTTTAAAAAAAAATTGTTTATTTTGTACCTGGTTTTTATGTTTGTTTATACAGATGTAAACGAATGTGCCCAGAATCCTCTTCTTTGTGCCTTCCGATGTGTGAACACGTTTGGATCATATGAATGCAAATGCCCTGCAGGTTACGTCCTCAGAGAAGACAAGCGAATGTGCAAAGGTAGGATTCCTGGAAATTCTGTTAATTATACAATACTGTCAGTCAAAGTCTCCTCTTGCTTACAGATAGGTAGCCGTGTTGGTCTGCCATAGTCAAAACAAAATAAAAAAATTCCTTCCAGTAGCACCTTAAAGACCAACTAAGTTAGTTCTAGGTATGAGCTTTCGTGTGCATGCACACTTCTTCGTGTGCATGCACACTTGTTCACTTCTTCTCCTCTTAGTGTGTGTGATACATACATACATACATACATACATACATAAAAGGTAAAGGTAAAGGTACCCCTGCCCGTACGGGCCAGTCGTGTCCGACTCTGGGGTTGCGCGCCCATCTCACTTAAGAGGCCGGGGGCCAGCGCTGTCCACAGACACTTCCGGGTCACGTGGCCAGCGTGACGAAGCTGCTCTGGCGAGCCAGCACCAGCGCAGCACACAGAAACGCCGTTTACCTTCCCGCTAGAAAGCGGTACCTATTTAACTACTTGCACTTAATGGTGCTTTCGAACTGCTAGGTGGGCAGGAGCTGGGACCGAAAGATGGGAGCTCACCCCGCCGCGGGGATTCGAACCGCCGACCATGTGATCGGCAAGCCCTAGGCGCTGAGGTTTTACCCACAGCGCCACCCGCGTCCCCATACATACATACATACATTTAGTTTATATCCCAGTTTTCCTCCAAGAAGCTCAGTGTGGTGTACATATTTCTCCCCCTCCCTGTTGTCAAAAAACCTGAATCATTAGTACCACTGATAAACAAATATTATGAGAGTGTCTTTGAGATGGCCACATCCCACAAATAAATCTGATCTAAACAGAGGAGTGTAACTACCTCTATTTAGAATCAGCAGCATAAAAATGATAACACAGAGCTTGAACACAGATTATCTGCTTTTTTCTGATGTACACACTTCTTCCCAAAACGTTACAGAGACAGAGTCACTGGTTGTTTTTACACTTTTGCTTTTTGAAAAGTAAGAATGAGCTATTTTGATCTTTCACCAACCTTCTGCCAACGATGCATATGTCTTTCAGATCAGAATGAGTGCGAAAATGGAATTCACGACTGTGATTCAAAGCAAATGATCTGCAAAAACCTAATAGGCACATACATGTGCATATGTGGGCCAGGATTTCAGCGCAGACCAGATGGTGAAGGTTGCATGGGTAAGTAACGATGAATCTCCTAGAAATTCTAATGGCAGATGGTGATTTCAGATTAATGTATGTACATGACTTAACTATAATAGATTCCGGAAAATATTTTTCTGTCTAGATATATAGAGACAGGGATTAGAACCAAGCTAAAATAGTTAGACTAACTAAATCAATGGGACTTAAGTTATGACTACCTATCTCAGTGATTTCAGTGGGACCTAAGAGCAACTAACTTCATCTGGAATACAGCACATGATTTCCAGAGGATAATTCCTCATAAATGCAAATATTATGTATGCTTGGTTCATATTTCTGATTTGTTCCTTGCTATACCATCCTTTGATACTTGGGTAGCAGGCCGCTCAAGAAATCACAATTGAAAAGTGTACCCAGAGCTTAGGTGACACTTCCTCTCTCATGTGAGTGATCTGTCATTTAGCATGAACCTTAGGGTTTTTCCTTACTTCTGCTTGTCTCCTGCCAAAAAGCATAGGCCTGAGTGGTTTTCGGCTTGCGATGTGCTTTCTAGGCACAGGTCCCAGTGGATTTGCACTTTCTTCCAAAAAATCTGCTCTTTAGCACTAAATCAGAACAAACAGCAGTCTGTGGAAAACCCAATTGCCATTTGTTCCGATTCAGCACTAAAGATTGGATTTTCCTTGGGGAGGAAGCAGTAAGGAAAGTGGAGGGGTAGGATAAGCCCTTAGCTTAGTTTATTGTCCTTACAGTGTGGAAAGAAGCATATAAAGCACAACAGTGCAGTGCCTAGTAAAGCTCATAAGATCTGAACTTCCACGGGAAAATATGTATTGTAATGTGCCATGAAGGCACCAGAGAATAAGTTAAGATCCTTAGCCATCCAAGGGCAAAACTAGATTAAGTGCTGGAAGTCTGCAGCTGAATCTACTATATCTCTTTGAATAATATGGTAGTGTGTTGTCCGCTCACCCTCTTGGTGCGGTGGTGTTGCGGGACAGCACAGGCTCCTCCAAGGCCCCGGCGAGGGATCTCAGGATCAGCATCCTGTCTGGATAGGAGGCGTGGGCATAGCCTGCGCCACCTGTCAGGAGCCAGATCCTAGCCTGCACTCAGGATTGGCAAATGGGGATGCAGTCTTGAATACAGGCTGGACCAAGGGGCAGAGCTGACAGAGCAGGAAGGCTTCCCTCAGGTCCACTCCCTGGCCCCTCCTCCAGGCCCGCACCTGGAGCCCTTACCTGTTTTCCCTCGTCAGGTTCCCCACCCACCTTCCCTTGTTTCAAGCTGCTGGCCAAATGACCTTGCTGTGGCTACGGTGGTTGACATATTTTGGGGCCGGGTAGGAATTTGTCCACCAGGCAAATTGGCTCCAGCTTGGTGGTTTTGCCTGCCTCCTGGGAATCGTCACAACTGGGTTGGGCATTGGGACAATCCTTGTCATGAATGGAGGCGAGGTTGTACTCTGCCTGCGCCTCCAGATGCTGGGGGTATCTTGTTAAAGGGGTCTGGGGGAGTTGCCATTTCCTCACACCCAGTTGGGGACGATGGCCAATGACGCTCCCCTAGACAGTGGTCCCTGTGGGGGTCACCCTATTTGATGTAAGCCTTGGGGACCCCTGCTCAGATTGACCTATGCGTCACTTCTGGCAGATGGACCAGAAGTATTTTGATTGCCCCATGCCCAAGCCAAACCTCTTTCATCTGTATTCAATAAAGTTGTGGCCTCAGTTGTCTTTTAATTTTCAGAGGGTTGGGGAACTGGGGAGCACGACATCTGGGCCTGCAACTGGATTGATCCAGTTCAGCCTCCACCCATCTGCTTTTAAAATAAATTAAAAGAGACAAGAGATCTGACCACAGATTGTCAATAATTCGTCTGGTTTGACCCTAAGATAATAAAGCATCAATACATATTGTCCTGCGGAAAGTCATAGGAAACAAATGTAATTGTATATTTCGATCCATTTTTGAACACTCATGGTAAGTATAGTTTAAATGAGAAGTCAGGGGTTTTTTTGTTGCGCTTTAAAAATATTCCTATAAATATATATTGCTTTCGAATCAAGTTAACAGCTAGCTGCATCTTCATGTAGATGTGGAAATACTAATGGTGATAATTTTGTGGCATATCCTTAAAAATATACAGATGAGAATGAATGTCAAACCAAACCTGGATTGTGTGAACATGGACGATGCGTAAACACACAAGGAAGTTACAAATGTGAATGCCATGATGGTTTCACCGTCAACGAAGCTCAGAATGAATGCATAGGTAGGTGTTGGGCCAGAGAAAAGTGGAATGGGTCAGAGCAGTATTTTTTATCTCTTACTAGTGAACTCTCCTACTATCACAAAATCTGTTAACTGAGCATGTTAAATTCAGCTGAAATTTACTGTGTTATCTGTTCAGCTGTCATTATAGGGAACTACTGGGTACATTACTTCAAATATTTATCTACATAACTTTAGGAGGGCCAGAATTGTGTGAATCTAGCTATTAATCTGCTTCTGTTTTTATGTAATCAAACACTGAATTGTTCTGTTGTTACCTAACAATTATTTGGAATATTCTAACTCTGATTATTTCTTCCTTTGTGTCTTCTTTGGATTCTTCACTCAATGACTTTTCTTTCTTTCTTCCAGACTTAATGTCCTCTTTCTTATTGCTGCCTGGTTTTCATTCTCCCTGTTACAGTTGCTAAATATGGCTAAGTATGCCCTTCTTTCTCTTATAGTCCTGCTTCAGTCCCTGTCTCCCTCTTTCCTGCTCCCCAAAATCAGAGTCTCTTTGTCAGCGTTTTGCAAAAGACGTTCATTTGCTTTGCAGACAAGAGAGAAGGCTACTGCTTCACTGAAGTCTTACAGAGCATGTGCCAGATTGGATCAAGCAACAGGAACCCTGTGACCAAATCTGAATGCTGCTGTGATGGCGGGCGTGGATGGGGACCCAACTGTGAGATCTGCCCCTTCCTGGGCACTGTAGCTTTTAAAAAACTTTGTCCTCTTGGCCGTGGATTTACAACCAGTGGCGATGGTATGACTGTTTAAGAAACTTAAGCACCAAAAATATCGATTCAACTAGACATTTAATTTGTAGCTAGGTGGCCTGGGCCACATGCCTGAAGTTCATAGGGCTAGACAGTAGCACATCAGCCTTTAAAAAAAAAACCAAAAACTGTTTTGAGAAGGTCTAGCTGAGAACAATGAAGCCAAAGGTGCACTTAACTCTTCCCATGGCAGCAGTTTAGCCACCCTAAATTGCCTCCTGAAGTGGCTTTTCATTTATTTTTATTTAATTGAAAGGTCACCATACACTTGTATGTAACATGTACTGTATTTTTCGCTCTATAAGATGCACCCGACCATAAGACACACCTAGTTTTAGAGGAGGAGAACAAGGAAAAAAACATTCTCTCCCTCTCTGCGCAGCGCCCCTTCAGCAAAGTGGGAGGAGAAATGGAAGGGGCTCCGTTTCTCCTGCCGCTTTGCTGAAGAGGCACTGTGCAGAGGGAAAGCTGCGCAGCACCTCTCCAGCGAAGTCAGAACAGCAAGAGGGATCGCTGCACAGTGAAAGCAGCGGTCCCTCTTGCTGTTCTGGCTTCTGGGATAGCCGTGCCAAGCCTCTTCAGGGCAGGGGGAGCGTTCCTCCCGTTGCCCCAAAGAGGCTTCGCGCGGCTATCCCGGAAGCCAGGAAAGCAAGAGGAATCGGTGCGCACCGATCCCTCTTGCTCTCCTGGCTTCCGGGATAGCCGTGCAGCCTGCATTCGCTCCATAAGACGCACACACATTTCCCTTTACTTTTTAGGAGGGGGAAAGTGCGTCTTATACAGCGAAAAATACAGTAGTTTGGCCCAAGCTGTAGCAGGTTTCATTGACTAAAGTACTGAAACACAAGCCATGAAATCATTTCTGGGGTTAAGCATTGCCTGCCCATTGAAAGATGAGCCCTGGTATTTGAGACTCAAGTGAATGAGGATTGGGGCAGACGCAGGACTGCTTCTTCCATGCAATCCGAGCTGTTCTTGGAGGGGGGGGGACGGACGACCCCAAAACCAAATAAACCTTGGAAAGGGCAATTTCTCTTTCAGGATCTAGCCTCCCTGTTATGTACCAACCAAAGCAGCCAACCAAAAAGCTTTCCCTTCCCACATGCTGTTGTAGTTCAGGAACAGCAAAGGCCAAGGGAAAAATAGAAGATCCAGTGCTGCAGAAACAAAGAAACAGTCTAGCAATAGGCAATGTAACATGAAGGAGTAGCAGAAGAGGGTATGGGTGAGCCAGATAGAGTAGCAGACTTTGGGTGATAATGGCCATTGCAAGTAAGTGCATGTGTTTGTGTTGGGGGTATCTAGCTCACATAGGTGTTGGTCTTTCAGCTTGTTTCTATTGCTTCGACTGTTTATCCACTGGTATGTCCAACAGTGTCTATGCAGGAATGTCCCTTACAATAATGTTATTTGCACATTTCCCCTCCCCTGCCTTCCTGCTGTTCAGACTGGCAGGAGGAAGTGAAAATATGGCCTAAGGGTCAGAACATGGTCATAAAGCACACTATGTGATTCCCACATCTAGCTGGGAGAAGAAATGTAATGACTATGGCTCAATGCATTACTTGGGTTGTGAGCCAAGTGGAAAGGTCAGCATTTGCTAAACTTTAATTGACAACTCCTAGGTCTGCTGTTGCTCCATTAGTTCCATCTCATTTTGAGGTTTCTTCCTTCATTGTGAAATTGCATGAAATCGCCAGTTTTCCTTTTTTTATATATACAATCCTCCTAAATTGTAGGATCAATGTTTTTCTCTTCACTGATAAGTTACTTTTGTCTCCTGCAAAAGCACAAGAGTAGCACTGAACCCAGGTATGCCGTTTTCCCCCTTTTGTTTTGCCTTCTCTATAGTCCTATTTATTGAATTTCAGATATTGATGAGTGCAAGGTTATTCATGATGTTTGCCAGAATGGAGAATGTGTCAACGAGAGAGGATCATACCGCTGTAATTGCAAAGAGGGCTATACTACAGATATAACAGGCACCCTTTGTATAGGTAAGTTTCTCTCATTTTATATGCAGACATAATCATTTTATTTATCTTTCCTTTCTGTTAAAGACGGGTGAGGAACTATGTTTCCGTACAGTGACTTCCATCACCCTTGATCATTGGCCATTCTGGCTGGGACTGATGGAAGCTGGAATTCAACCTCCTTTGAGAGGTCACAGGTTCTTTGGTAAATGAATATTGAGGGCCTTGCCATGTAGCTTAGGTGCTTTTCACCATGCCACCTCAACTTTTGTCATGCTCAAATCTGTGTGGGTAACCTCACGCATGCTTAAATTTTAAGGTGGCACTCAAGTGATGGCCTTAAAGGCCTGAGAAAGCTGTAGTGTAGATGACATGGGGGATCATGAGGATAAAGGAGCTGATAGCAGTTTTCAAAATATGCACAAGAATGGTGATTGAGAAAAGCCTCTATAAAAGAAGTGTTTTATGGAGTAGAAGGAAATGTCTAGAATAAGGTGGGGAAGACTTTCCTTCCAGGTGTAGCTATCAGTCCTAGGCAGCATTGCCATTGATGGATGATGAGCATTATAGTCCATCAACATCTGGAGAACCAGAAGCTTCCCACCCCAAATTAGAAGGTTGCATCCTGCCTAGGTGACATAGCAGGAGGATATAAAGTAGTCAAGAAAAAAGAAAGAGAAAAGCCCAGAAGAAGCCAGTAGCAGCTGAACTTGTAGGGATTTACAACAACTCAAAGCAGGGAAGAAAAAGTAATGAAAAGAATGTTTCATGCAATCCAATCATCACTTCATCATGCAGCTCCCGAGGAGTAAAATGCAAATGTAAAAATGTTTTTCTTAGAAGAATTAGTAGAAGTAGGGTTGCTATACGTCCCATTATCCTGGACATATCCGGAATACTGCAGTTGGCAGCAGTGTCTGGGCGGAAATCAGGAAAACATCCAGAAAAATCCAGACATATGTTGGCAGTTATTACTGTATTTTGATGATCCTTGTTTATATTTTGTAAATTGACCTAGTACACTGAAGTGCAGCATATAAATTTAATCAGTCACTGGGGGGGGGGCAGTAATTATTGATACCACAACGCTATTAATATAAATGAAAAGTGTTTGTCTTGTTTTACTTTAGATCTGAATGAGTGCAACCTGTCTCCAAAGCCTTGCAATTTTATCTGCAAAAATACAGAGGGCAGTTATCAGTGCTCATGTCCAAAAGGGTACATTTTGCAGGAGGATGGGAGAAGCTGCAAAGGTAAAAGTTGCTCGTATGTGGATATTGTTTGAAAGGTGTATCTATACGTGTGGTAAAGAGCTAGTTTACTTGCAAGGCTATTTTGAGAAGGAATAAAGGGATAAAGTGGCTGACAGCAAGTTCTCTTGCAAGCTTCATTGCCTCTTTCCCCCCCTTAAATTGGCAAGTAAGGGAACAGATAGAGCCTGTCATTGGCCTCTATTTTACCTTGGGTTACCCAGTTGCAGACCCTAAGCATAAACAAGAAACAACCCAAGCACATGCAGAATTTGTGTTATGGAAAACAAACACCTTTTCTGCATTAGTGAAAGACAGAATTGTCCCCCTAACATGCTCATAGTTGAGTGCATTCTAAGAGGATAATATGAAGCAATCTTGAATGTGGATGCACTCACAACTAATCAAATGCACACTCCTGAGATAAATGTGGCAGTGAATTGCTTTGGCTTTGAATTTTCTTTTCAATTGTATTGATACTTCACTGTTGTAAACCACCCTGGGGGCTCTTTTTTAGAGTTGAACAATGGCACAAAAATGTTATATAAATAAATTTTACCAGGTCCAGAAGAATAGAAAGAATGTTCCATCAAAAGTGACAAGGGCAATGTTCCTTGATACTTTCTGCTTCGCTGGATTTACATCTTATGGTTCACTCTGCTCCTTTGCCTTTATGAAGAAGAGAAATTGAAAAGTGTATGTTTTCCTTTTAGATCTCGATGAGTGTGCAACCAAGCAGCACAACTGCCAGTTCCTTTGTGTCAACACCATTGGGGGCTTTACTTGTAAATGCCCCCCTGGATTTACTCAACATCATTCAGCATGTATTGGTGAGTAACAAAGAAGATTGAGATTTATTTGTTTTTTTCCTATCTCGCAGGCATTGCTGCTGGACACACTACAATATCATAATATATGACAATGGCTGGCAACTAGATTGGCCACAACACCAATCTAGAGCAGACTACATGGTTGAAAGGCCAAGACCTTTCTGCATTTCCCCATTACATATTTCCTCTATTATATTCATATATTCATGACTGATTACTGGTCTGGATCTTTCTCCATCACTTGACCTATCAAGGAAGAAAGAATTGTTTGTGATGACACAACTCAAATACATCTGACAGTTTTCACTTCCTACAGCCACTTGAATGGATGCTATTGAGGATTTATACTTTTTATAGGCAAAGGCATAGCCAGAAGTCCACAATTTGGGCTTGCCTAAGTAGCCAGACACTATTTGTGGTCACCACCAACCCTTTCCCTCCTCCAATTCCTGTGGCGGATGTAGAGCACTTGGGGAAAACCTTCCCCCACAAAGTCTCAGGGAACTGCAGAGAATGTACGAAATGGAAAGCATAATCTGCTTTTATGTTGGGAGGCAGAAACAACGCACTCCAGTGGTTTCTGTAAAACTCAAATTGTTGGCAGTGTGTTGAGTATCCAGAGGATGGGAGAGGAGCTTAGTCCAGGATATGGTTAGTTGCCACGGGCAGCACGTCAAGTGGATTTGAGAAATCCTAGTCATAGATGAATTGCAGACCAAGAGGAGATATAATAGCCATCTTCAAATATCTAAGGGGTTGTCACATGGAAGATGGAGCAAGCTTGTTTTCTACTGCTCCAGAGGGTAGGAGAAGAAAGGAGATTCTGACTAAACATCAGGAAGAACTTTCTGGCAGTAAGAGCTGTTCAACAGTGGAATGGGCTCCTATGGAAGATGGTGGACTCCCCTTCCTTGGAGGTTTTTAAGCAGACCTTGGATGGCCACCTGTCATGGATGCTTTGGTTGAGATTCCTGCATTGCAGGGTTTTGGACTAAATTTTTTTTTTTTTTTTTTTTAAATAATTTTTATTCAATTTTCAATTTTAAAGACAAAACAAACTTACATAAAAAAAAATCAAAACAAAAGTAAAACAAACACAAAACAAAACAAAACACAACCAAATTTTCATCTCCTTCTTTCAATGACTTCCCCGCACTCCCCTGCCCACCTTCCATTTTCACTACATAGCTCAGCAAATTATTTATTAGGTCTCTTAAAAATTATTCAATTCTTTCCTTCCAATTTATCTTTTCCCCCTTTTTAACTTATCATAATTTTACATGTTCCCTTTCCCATATTGGATCTATTCTCCAAGGTCGGCGTAATTTCTCTCCCACAAATTCATCCTTTTATTTTTTTTCTTTTTTTTTTTTTAATATTAAATCTAAAATCATAATATTTCAGTTCCAAATCCCAGGTTTTTACCACCCCAAATTCCCCTCCCCCCTGCCCCCGCTTTGCCCCTACCCAAATAGATAAACAACAGTTTTAGCCTGGATTTCTGACATCCGAGGCCTTCAGGCCCCAGTTAGCCTCTCTCCGCCGATTTTGTTTATAGTCCTCTTTGTTGGTCTTCCCTTCTCCATGAAGTTCTGTCAGCAGCTCCTCATATTTTCTTTCTTCCAAATCAAACAAAGACAGTTTTTGACCAAAGACAACAAATCTCCCAAAGTCCAGCCCCAGAAAGAAGTCCCCATTGAACTTGTTCATTCTTTGTTGATTCAATATTCTGATTATTCCAGGGGCTTCTCTCTTCCTCTGGCCCTGCAGATCTGCAATCCCATAGTCATCCTCCTTGTTTCTTTGATTCCCAAAAGTTACAGGTTTCTGTTTGCATTCTTGTTGAACTCTTTCTTTTTCTCCTTCCCCCCATAGGATTATCTCTCCTTCTGCAGCTGCAAATTTTTTTTCCACTTGTTTAGTTCCATTGACAGAGTCGTTAAGTTTAAAACTGAAGGTCATCAACTGTTCAGTCATAATTGTGTTCTGTTTTTGCAAGGTTCCCACCAGACAAAACATTTTTTGTATCTCTGCCAGTAATTTTCCTTCAGCAGCCATTGCAATGTCATCAGTTCCCTCCAGAGGGATCTCCATCATGAATCTCACCCAACAGTCAGTTACTTTGTTGTTAAGAATTATTTTGTTTCCAATCAGTTCAATCAATTCAGTTTCAATGTAGCATTTAATCCAGAAAAGCAGTTATAACACAGTTCCACGTTTCGGCTAGTCGTTTGACAGCTCTTTTTGACAGCTGTCAAACTCCTTATTCTGTTTCTCGGGCTCCCACACTGGGCGCTACCCGGGTCTGGGGGGGTCAACTTAAAAAGCAAAACCCCCGGAATTCCTCTTTCTTCCACTCCTGCTCAAATTACTTCTTAATTCAGTTTGTGAAAGTTCTCCGTTTAAGCACCAAAGTCTTTCCGACCTGGTGCTATCTCTTTGCTTTAAATCTTTTGGTGGGGAGGGGGAGTGCGGACTTCCTTTTTAACACGTCCCCCCGATCATACTCGAATTCGTAAATAAGAAACTTTTAATGCCGAAATTTCCTTTTACTCACGGGTTACATTTTCAGTCCAAATTTTAAGAAGAAAGACAGCGCTCTCCGGTCATGGCTCGCGGCTTCGCTCCGCCAAGGCAGCGATCGACTCTCAGCACCACGCCACTCTCCGGTCCACTCCGTAGCCTTTAAAAAGGCTCTTCGCGGGTCAGGGAGGGCGCTTAAGGTGCCCACCGAGTCACCATGTCCGCAGGCTTCCGCGCCTGCGGTTTCTAAGGGTCCCCGTGTCGCCGGCACGGCAAGACCCGTCCTTAGCGGAGCCGACTCCCTCCGGAGCTCAGAGGGAGTCCGCCATTACCCGTTCGCGCTATCCCGGAAGTGCCCCGCAGGGTTTTGGACTAAATGACCCACCATGCCCCTTCCGACGCGCCAATTCTATGATTCAACTGTCAGTTGTCCACAGGGAAGATTTGACAACAGGCTCCCAACTGGCCACAGGATGCTGTGTTTCTCCCTGAATTTCACACAATACTCTAAGATAGATCTTGAATCCAGCCTCATGCTCACCAGATCCAAACCATACATTTCCCCATTGCATTTAAAACACAATCAATGCACATTAAAAGCACATGACTTCCCCCAAAATAATTATGGGAACTGTAGTTGTCCCCCCTTCACAGAACAATTTCTATCACCTTTAATAAATTGCAGTTCTCAACATTCTTTGGGGGAACCATGTGCTTTAAACGTGCACTGAATGTGCTTCAAATATGTGACATATATCTGGCCTGGTGTTGCTGTCATTGTAAAGATCCAATGAAAATATCTTCTCAGATCATACTTGTTATAAATCTTGTACACTTACCTTGTTTTCCATGGTTTGAATATGAAAGACGAATAACGAGTCTGTATTCTGAGATGAGAACTTTTCACAATAGAGGTTGTTTAGTAGTCATTTTCAAGATGAACAAAAATTGAGCAAACCAGCTGACTTCTCCACCTATTTTCCTTTTAGATAACAATGAATGTGCCACGGATGTCAATCTTTGTGGATCTAAAGGTGTTTGTCAAAACACACCTGGAAGCTTTAGTTGTGAATGCCAGCGTGGCTTTGCACTGGACCAGACTGGAGCCAGCTGTGAAGGTACAGATGTTGGACACATGTAGTCTACTATTCTTTTATCTGTTACTGTGTGATTAATGCATCCCATGTAAATAGGCAGTAGATGTAATCCCCAAGAGCAACTTGGGAGTCGCTTGGGCTTACACAAAATACAGTGGTGCCCCGCAAGACGAATGCCTCACAAGACGGAAAACCCGCTAGACGAAAGGGTTTTCCGTTTTGGAGGTGCTTCGCAAAACGAATTTCCTATGGGCTTGCTTCGCAAGACGAAAATGTCTTGCGAGTTCCTGCGGGGTTTTTTCCCTCCCCCCCCCCTTTTCTAAGCTGCTAAGCCACTTATCTGCTTATCCGCTAAGCCGATAAGCCACTAAAAGCCACTAATAGTGCTAATGCTTCGCAAGACGAAAAAACCGCTAGACGAAGAGACTCGCGGAACGGATTAATTTCGTCTTGCGAGGCACCACTGTATTTTGAAATCACGGCAGGGGCTTCCCTTGTAGAAAATTGGTTAAGTTGCCTTTATTGGGAAAGGCATGACACCCTGTCATTAAATGACAGCTGTTTTCCATTTAAAGGATGATACTGCCCATTGTGAGTTAAATCAATGCATGCGGGGAAAGCTGTCACTCTTACGCTATAATGCATACCCACAGATACAAGCAAATATTTGTGGAGTTGATTATGATACAGGTTTTCCTAGTGATTAGAGAAATAATTCAGAAATGTACTTTCATTTTATAGATGTTGATGAGTGTGATGGGAATCATCGATGCCAACATGGTTGCCAGAACATAATTGGAGGATACAGGTGCAGTTGCCCACAAGGATATCTCCAGCATTACCAGTGGAACCAGTGTGTCGGCAAGTCTCTTTTCTTATTGTCAGAGGAGACACGATAGTTATGGGGTTAGATTGCAGTATTGTGTCTTAATTTAGTAGGTTCAGAGGAAATTTCTGCACACTGTGGGTCAGCAATTTTGGGGGGCCCAGGTGCAAATTAAGAAACTCTCATGGGCACCACACACACACACACACACACACACACACACTGCAGTCTGTTCTATTGCCTATAACAGAATGCTTCTTTCAAGCATAATTTTTGGGGAGGGACACTGTGGGTGTCAGGGAATGCCTCTGCTAGTGCATGTGCATCTGTGGGTGCTGTTGGCAACCCTTGCTGTGTGCAGTCCTATAAAAGTCAACAATGGGTCTACATGTCCTTGTGAGTAGTTGAGTGTTACAGAACAAGCTCCTTTACTCACCTGAAAAGCCCGGTGCACCATTAGTTATCTGTCACTCACTCCTTAGCCATTTATGTGAACTTTGCCATTGATGCCATTAGAGGAACTATTTTGGTGACAGTACATACATTTGTCAATGAGCTAACCCCAAAATGCTTCGGACAGAGTGCATACAGAAGCGCCATAATTTCAGCCCAGAATGGTGCTCATCTGCATTAGATTGCATAGGCTATTTGTGCATCCAATATACAGCCGGTGGGCGCGGTGAAGGTCATCCAATGTAATATGGATACACCCAGGAAGGTTCCTTATACCGAATCAGACCATTGGTCCATCTAACTCTACATTGTCTACACTGACTGGCAGTGGCACTCAGACAGAGTGCTTTCCAGCCCTGCCTGGGGATACCATAATTGAAGCTGGGACGTTCTGCATGCAAAATGATGCTCTGCTACTAAGCGACATTTGGCCCTTCCCCACTCAGGCCCTAGGGAGAATTATTTGACAGAATTCAATCATGAAATGATTTTTAAGGACTTGATGTTTTTTACTTTGGTGTTCTTGTGAATAACAACTTTGATTAATCCACCACTTCAAGGCAATAGATGGATTGCTTACTGTGAGTGAGGTCTCCATTTAAAAGTTAACTTGATTTTTGTGGATCTTATGTTGACATCACGTAAATGCAGAGCTGTCAACTTTTCCCTTTTCTTGCAAGGAATCCTATTCGGAATAAGGGAATTTCCCTTTAAAAAAGGGAGACGTTGACAGCTATGCAGAAATGCAAGTAGATCTGTCAGTGATCAACAGACACATTAATTAATACCTGTCAGGAAAAGCTTCCTATGGACTTCACAAACAATCCATTGCTGTTTCCAAATGCCTTTTGAGTTGTGTGTGTGGTTTGCTTTTTAAAAAAACTGTGGTAACAAACAAATTCATCTGTTCAAACCAGAGGCATTTTTGTTCCTTAAGCAACCTTTGGTGGTGATCTGTGCCTCTGCAGCCCAGCCAGTAAAATTGCTCATGGAGAAAGTTACTGATTACTTCTATTGTAGGGTGGGTGGGTTGGGTCCTTATGTGTTTTCAAAGTCATGGGAAACCACTTTCTTATTTTCATTATATTACTGCAGTGTAGCATGAATGTCCCAATTCCAATTTTTATTAGGAAATCCATCTAGAGGTATTTCTAGTATCTAATTCAATTGGTCCATCTGAGTTGCAGTTCTTTCCTGGAGATATGTATGGTGACTCATACTGTGAGAATCAACCATGTGCCTGCCATTGTTTGCTTTCAAAAGCATATAAAAATGCCTTTCCTTGTTATCATTGCACTGCTCTAAGGGAGGTCTCTGGTTTTAATTATGCTTAGGAAAACTTGCTGACATTTTTACACAATCTTCCATTTGGGAATGTAGATGTTTCAGCTCCAACAAGGGAATTTGACAATTACTCAAAAGTTGCTTTCATTCTGGAAAGATTGGATTAGGAGGGGACATATGATTTAAATTAAAAATTTAATTTGCTCTTTCAAGCTTTTCTGATTTTAATATTGTTGGGAATGGGGTAGCCCCCAAAGACAAGTGGGTATAGTGAGTGTCTCAAGTTATTTTGGAAAGTTCAAAATTCTTCTGTTCTTTCAAATGAACCTGATGTTTTCCAAGATGATACTGTTAGACCCTTTATGTAGCTGAAAAAAGTTGGTGTTGTTTTTGTCAGTTTTAAAATCAGATACAAGTATGTATCTGTGCCTTCTTATATGGTTAGCTTCACTGCTATCATCTTTTCCAGTTTTCTGTCCTTGCTCACATTTGCCTTCACTCTCAAATACATATACCGTACTTAAGTCATAAAAATCAAGGGAAATTAAAATGAATTTAGCTTCCCTGATTGCTGTGGCTGTTGGTGCTCTTTTTCCTACCCATGAATGTTGATCTAGAATTAGACCTAGTATAATGTAGTACAGGCATAGGCAAACTCGGCTCTCCAGATGTTTTGGGACTACAACTCACATCACCCCTGACCACTGGTCCTGTTAGCTAGGGATGATGGGAGTTGTAGTCCCAAACATCTGGAGGGCCAAGTTTGCCTGTGCCTGATGTAGTAGGTTAGAGTCTAGGCTAAAGAGTCCCTGGTTCAGATCATACCTCTGCCACAAACTGTGCCCACATGTCCACCCTTGCCAGCTTAAGCTCAGCAGGGCTTTGGATATGATGGCTGAACTGTCTTTGGGTTGCATCCATAATTAATTGGTGAACTGGTTGATTATTTTTTTCTTTTCATAAGTAATAATTTTAATGAACTGCTATTTGAAAAGTAGACTTAAAAACATGTTCGGTTGTGTAGAGATTATATTTGTATGCACTGGAATCAGGTGGCACATAAGATTAATTTGTAAATAATTAGAATAGCAAACTCTTAATTCAGGCTTGGATTACAGTACATGTTAGTTCACTGTAATGATTTAGCTGCTCCACCCAAACTAGACCATTGTGATTTCTAGTATTTTTGGCTCCACCTTCTTTACCAGAAAACTCCATATCGGCTACAGTTGCTTTGTGAGAGAGATGTGCTTCACAGTAATATAAATCTGAATGTCTAATCTGCTTCGGTTGCAGATGAAAACGAATGCCTCAGTGCCCATATTTGTGGTGGAGCATCTTGTCACAACACTCTGGGGAGCTATAAATGCATGTGCCCTACTGGATATCAGTTTGAACAGTTCGGTGGAGGTTGCCAAGATGTCAATGAGTGTGGCTCTTCACAAGCCCCATGCAGCTACGGTTGCTCAAACACAGAAGGTGGTTATGTCTGTGGATGCCCACCTGGGTATTTCCGAATAGGACAAGGGTAAGAGGATTCTTATTTTGAAATGCATAGTTTCTAAATGCAGTAGCAGAAGATCTATAAGCATTTATCTGAGTTCATTGTAGACCAGCAGATGCTGCGGGTGAGTGAGCCAAGGAGAGAATGTGGAGGCTACAAAGCTCCCATTCTTTTCTGAAAGTTGTATCCGCAGCAGTGGTGAAGCAGTCATGAGGCAAACAAAAGAATTTGTATAATATGAGTTGGTTCACGAATGTATGCATGATCTTTCATCAATTAATAACTCAGCACTTAATGACTCGCAGGTAAATGTGTGAGCTGCCTCTGTTCAAAACTATGTTTCGGCAGATAGTCGATGCATGAAGTGTTATTCTGCATGTGTATCATGTCTCTCTCTGTGTGTATGTAGGTGTGTGTACACACACATACACAATACATGCATATACATACATCCATACACGTACATGGTCTGGATTTGAGTGGGTTGTAAACAGGAAAGGAGATGCAAGAAGAATATAGAGTCAGTGACCAATACATCATTGGCTGTTGTTCATCACACTGCCCCCACTTTTCTTCATTTCATTGTCGTCTGACCTCACTGTTTACAAATCCCCTTCCCCAACCATGAGTGTGTGTGTAGATTTTGTTCCTAATGTTTTGCTACAGATTGTACTGAAAGTGTTGTGGCTGATGTTTTTCTGTCCTTTCCATTTTTTAGACATTGTGTTTCTGGAATGGGGCTGGGTAAGGGTCACGGCCAGGATCTATCTGCCAGCAGTGAAGTAGATGACAATTCACTTTCTCCAGAAGCATGCTATGACTGTAAGATCAATGGCTATCCTAAGAGGGGAAGGAAGCGACGAAGCACAAATGAAACAGATGCACTCGATGCAGAGGTAACTAACCATTCACCATTCCTGGGATGGGTAGGGTTTGTGTAACTTCAGAAGAGTCTTTCTGAGCCCAGTTCCTTCATTAACTTTTCAGCAATATCACCTGAGGTGACTTTACCACTTTAGGTTCATCTGGTTAAAGTTTTGAATTTGCTTTCACAATTGTCATATTCACACATAATGCTTGGCGTAGTAAGCCATACGGATGCGTGCTAGAGCTCACAAGCTGAGCACTCTACCTTCATTCCTCCCTTTAGATGAGCAGGTAAACAAACCATGAAGGAGATAGTTCATTAGCATGATACCTTCCTCCCTGGATCATCACAACTGCTAAGCTGTCAACAAACAATGGCTTGAGGCAGGTTAGCAACAGTGGTTTCTTAGCGCAAAATAAATTATGAGCCTTATATATGAGTCATACCACTGGTCCATCTCGCCACTTAGATATGTAGTGTAGATAACACAGGGTTGTTGTGCATCTAACCTGAGATTCATATTTATACAGGTGCAGCCTAATTGGCTAGCTGTTGTGTGACCATTCATAAGCAGAAGCCTAGTTCCTGAAATGCACTGATGTTGCTGTGGTCTATAAAAGCTCACATTAAGCCAATATGACTTCTAAACACTTGGAAGGGGTATGTTTATGTGAAAATGAAGCTCAGATGCTGTGGCAGCTGCATCTATCAGTGGGGGTCTTCTGATGTCGTTGCCAGTTTTGAGAGGGGTCAGCTTTCGTAGGCTTTCACTTACATGCTCATTTCCTGTGCAGTGTCAGCACTAAAAGTGCCACCCAGCTTTGGAGCAAGAAAGCTTCATTGTATGAGATACTAGCATGTAGCTCATGCATTGGTAGCTCATGTTTGGTCTTTTAAATAGTTTTTGTCGTGGGCATGTGCAATGAGGGTGCTTCTTCTGTCCCCCAAAGGCATTTCCTTCCTCAAATAAGATGCATTTTGGCTGGAAGCCAAGTACCAAATTCAGCTCAGCATGGCCTGGAAGCTCAGACCAGCAGGAACTCACCATGAGATAATTGGAAAGAGCAGCAGAGTTTAGGTGACGAATAATTAGAATCAGAAAATAAATACTGTAGAGAAAATCTGCTACAGCACTCAAACAGTTCCCTTTTCTCCCCAGTATCTTATTTTGCCAAATGATAGTAATAAAAATCATTTGACAGTTTGGCAGAATAAAGCAATTTTGAGGAGATTTTCCTGCGGAAGCTCTTCTGACTTTCCAGTTCTTTAAACAATATAATCAGATGCAAACTTTACAGGCGCCTCAAACTGATCCTTATCACAGCTTCTGAGAACGAAGCATAGTAATCAGCCTGTTGGATGATGGTGTATTTCTCCAGTTCTAACAACCATTAGCCAAAGACCTGCATTTCCTTTAATTGTATTTCAAGAACTGTATATGGACTTTAGGACTCATCTTTTGCTCTGATCTAAATTATCTCATCCTTGTTCCTATGAACAGGGATCAAAGAAGCAGAAAGTGCTAACTGGTACAGAAAGGTGACAAATGCAACAACTATTGCAGAATACCATGTCACCTTAAAAGTATAATTGCTTATGGGCTCCTCTGGCAGTTCTGGAAATCTGGAGCCTTCATGTTTGTGTTGTCGGTTCACAAAGAGGATGTGAGTGAGCTGGAGGCGCATGGTGAAATGTTGGGTGGTCACCCATGCTGTCTGGACTTCCAGCCAATTAATACTTTTGGGGCTCTTGCTAAAGATCATTATGCCTGGGTCACATGTCCCTTACAGTGGGCTTATGAACCCTGCAGACTTGCATCTGTGGTGACAACTGGGTGTGATGCTTGGACCATGTGGTTATTGGGGAGGTCAGCATGCACAGTCCTGGGATTCATGTCATCAGTTTGATGTCTTACTTTTTGGAAGACATTAGTAGCTTGGCAGCTGCTTTTATCTTTATGATGCAATCTGGGGTGAGAGAGAGGCCAGACGTTGATATGTATCCTATGAGTGTGCCAAGATAAATCAATTGTGGCATTGGAACAAGGTGGTTCTTGGGATTATGAAGCCATTAGTCTCTAGGGCCATCATGGTGTTGGAGAGGTGCTGGTGTGCCTCTTCCAGGCTTGGTGACCAAATGGGGTTGGTTCATCAAGGTACAAGTGAATATGGTTACCCTGGAGGCAGAGGTGAGTCCACAGCAAGCATGATATTGGTGAATACTCTCGGAAGAATCTTGTACTAAAAGTGGTGAGGTCCTATTGGAAAGCTGAGGTATTTATGGTGGGCAGGCTGGATGAAAACATGGAGACGCATCCCAGAGGTCGACTGATGTGAGGAAGTTATGGTGGATTTTCCCAGATTGATCCTGAATTTTTTTGTAAATCACTCATCACTTTGGGAATTTGAAGTCCAGGACCGCTGCCAAGCTTTGCAGTGCTTTTTTAGCACCACAATGAAAGATGCAGTAGATGTCAAGAACTGGTTCAATGGCCATGTTAAGAAGATTCTGTATGTATGCAGTATGATTTGGTTCTTGGTTTGGCCCCTGGGGGCTGGTGCTGAAATGAAGTGGGATTGTGGCAGAGCAAGGAACTCTATCCAGTATCCCTGAGAAGTGGTGTTGGGGTCCAGCAATCTGTCATTGTCTCTTTAATCTGCCTCCCCACTTGCCTGGTGGTAGCCAGGTAGTCATTGGTTCTGTTGATGGGTGTTATGGCGGGGTGGCGTGGAGGATCCAAAATTATTACCTTGCGAGGACTTAGAGGCATGGGAAGGTTTGTTCCAGGAATACTTTGGTCAGTAGTCGCGTTATCTGTCTTTGGAGCTATAGTTCCAAAAGAAACGGTGGATTGGTAGTGGGAGTAGCATTTTGAGCAGTGTTTCTCCTTTTCTTGTTTGACCTTCCATTTATGCTTTGACTCAACAAGGATATCCTTAAGGATGTCCTCACCAAAGAGCTTACAGTCTCTGAAGCCTGTTGTGGCTTGGTTGATTTTAGATGCTGTGTCCGCTTTCCAGTGTTTCAGCCATAACATTCTGCAGGCAACCACTTCTGCTGGCATGGTGTGTGCAGTGAACTGGGTTGCGGGCAAGGTAACATCTTCAACAAAGGCTGCTGATCTGGAGAGCTTACGGAGTATCTTGCGGATTCCATCAGCGTCCTGCTGTGGATTGTTCAAGAGGTCATCAACCACTCTGGCAGATGTAGACATAGGAGAAAGGGTGGGAGAAAGGAGAAGGAAGCTATTGCTTCAGGGGGAGAGCGGCTTCAAGAACAAAGGAGAAGGCAATAGAGACGATTAAGCTGAGAAGAAGAAAGCAGGTGCTCGCTTTGTTCAGGAAGAAACAAAAAACTGGCTGCGAGCGAGGCCCATGCGTGTGGTGGGTAGCTCCATACCTCAGAGGACTAAGCTGGCCGAGGGACCCCATCAGGGACAGCCTGATTTTATGTTTCAGTTTATAACTTCATTCTAACAAGACTCCTGCCCCAAGTCTCAGGCAAGCTCTGCATGGGCCTGCCAGGAGCCGCCTACTTCCTGAACAGTTTGGTGTCCGGCAGGTGGAGCCAAAGCCCAACTCGGTACCCTAGGAAATATTCTGAGTAGCAAAATATTGTATGCACCCCACATACTATCTGAATAGCTGGGGTGGTTATTATGTATGTATGGAAAAGCAAGAAGAAATATATTAAAGCACTCTGTTCTTTCACAGGATCAACCTGAGATGGAGACAGCAGTCAACCTTGCCAGCTGGGATATTGAAAAGCCAGCCACCCTTTCTTTCAACATCTCCGATCTTAATAACAAAGATCGCATCTTGAAACTGATCCCTGCTCTCACAACACTGACAAATCACAACCGATATTTAATAGACCATGGGAATGAAGGTGGTTTCTTTAGGATAAATCAGAAAGAAGGAGTAAGCTTCCTTCACTTAACAAAGAAGAAGCCAGTGCCTGGAACCTACTCATTACATATCAGTAGTATTCCGCTCTACAAAAAGAAGGAACTCAATCAGCTTGAAGATAAACATGACAAAGACTACCTCAGCGGTGAGCTAGGAGACAACCTGAAAATGAAAATTGAAATTTTGCTTCATTAATTCACGAGAGACCAAATAATTAAAGCCAAAGATAGCTAGGTGAGACTTGAATGTTTTATTTCCCAATAAGGTTCTCCATATCACAGGTACAATCCTTCATGAATACATTTGAACATGTGAGCACTATTCCATTTTGATGTAAGCAAGGTACAGGAAGAAAACTGTAGCTCACAACAACCACTTTCTCAGGCTTCTTGTAAGTATACCTACCTTGATATGCTGAATCTTGAATACCGGGACTGCTGTTGGAAGTTGGCCACTGATGCCGAGGCAATATCCTGTCAGCAGCGATGCAAGAAAACAAGCTCAATCAACGGATTCTTATGTTTTGTTTCTGTTTTTTTAAAAAAATCTTAAAATCCGCTTCTCCAGCTACATCTTACTAGGTCAGCCGTTTATGATATCAAATTGGTGCTAGAAAATGTCCAACCTAGATTTTATAAATGCACTGTAATATATACACAACTTAGAAGCCAAAGAAATTGCAATTATTCCACCTAAATACATCAATCAACCAAAGTTTAGCTCAGTAGTTTATCTCAGTTATACCTATAATACAGTACATGTAAATTAAGTGTGTGTATACTGTAACCATGCTATTTTTATCCATGAAGCATTTGTAAACTAGAATAATAACACCCTTCATGTGAGGGTTTATAATGGTGCTTATAAGATCAACTACTTAACTGTATACACAAATCTGGTGATAACATTTCTGTGACAATCAAAATGCACTGGGGTCAATGGCGACCATTAAACATTCTCAGAAGTCACATGACACAGTGCCATCCATAGTTACACCATGACATAATGTAACATGTCAAAGAGTACCTACCATCATTCATATCAACAAGGGTTCATTGTCAAATGTCACAATAAAACAGTTTTTTTTAGTTCATTCTGTGGCTTCATGTTCTTGCTAAAGTTACAGAAAACCATATGAAAAGCTAGATTCATGTGCATCCTAATATTCATTTTTATGTTTAAATTGAAGACAACTATTAATAAAAGCTACAAAATCCACATGGACAATTCAGTTTGCAGTTTGGTGGGGGAGAGAATAATGCATTTACCAAAATAACCTGTACACCAATAATCTCTCTTAAAAGTATAAAATAATCATTTATCTCTAGAACTGAATAATTAGCAGTTTGGAATAAATATAACTATTAATCCCAAAAATATTTAGACAAATTCAAGGGTAGCCTTGTTGTTCCAAAGTGTATGCCAGTGTTTTCCCTCTCCAGAAAACAGTTATGTTAAGAGACAATCACATTATAATTTCTATTATTTCTACAAGAGTATAAAGTCAACTGATGTACCTTCTCCAACTGTAAATTGTACTAATTGTGTTGTCGCGTGCTACCCCAATCTCTGAGTGGTGCAACATTCCAGGGGTTCCAGGCTCTTACGCCAGGTTCATATTTGCTTTGGAATGAGGTACAGCAGAGCCTCTGGTATCTATGATATATGGTATGCTTTTTTACACATATATACAACCTGAGCCTGTGATGGAGCAATTCACACCATTAACACCCCAATAGAAATATATGTAAAGAATAAAAAAATTGTTCTTGGTATGAGCTTTCATAACAAACTTAGTTGGTCTCTAAGGTGCTACTGGAGAATTTTTTTATTCTTTACATATATTTCTACTGCATCAGACCAACATGACTACCTACTTCTCCCATAGCCCACAGCCTTGGAATCCAGCAGAAATCAGACATGGCTCTCTCCTTGTCTTTGCAGCCTGCAGTTTTGTTTCCAACTTCTAGCTCATATAACAGGGGAGGGAGGCCCACCCATTTGTCCTGTCCTTCATCCCTGAACTAAAAAATCTTCAAATACAATAGCATGCAAGGATTTGCACCAATGGCTCTGGAATGATCAACGCTGATAAACAGTCACCCATTGCAGTGGTAGGGAACATCTGGCCTGCAAGCCTAATTTGGTCCACCAGGCCCTCCCCATTTGGCCCATGAAGTCATATCAGTCAAGCCATTCCTACATATGTGATATCAGATGTGGGGCTAAAGGCCTGGCTCAGCCAAATGGAGTTTGCAGGCACTGCCATTCAGCTGATTTCAAAGGTCTGTGCAAAGGGCTTTGCAAGACCTGCTGATCAGATCTTGCAAAGTGTTTGCAAGACCCAGCTATCGGCTGAAAGGAGAAGAGAGCCTTTTTTTTCCATTCTGCTGACCACCCACTCCAAATTGGTGACTGATACTGCCAAAATTGGCAACACTAAATATATGATGGAATTGACTGAATGGTCCCAGTCCAGTGACTGGAACTGGGCTTACAGCTTTGGGGGCTGGACTTGGGTGCTTACATGGGAATTGGGCATACAGCACCCTTTGGGGTATTCTGTTCTTGTAACAGCTATCTGTCTGCATGAGGAGATCCACTATAAATGGGAAGGTTTGTATTTATGAGCAGCCTTTCTTCCTAAATGCTGAATAAAATTTCTCTCATAAGCTCGTTTCCCCACCCTCCAACAGGGACACAACCAGTGGCGGCGCCTGCCCACACAAGCATCCTAATGGGGTGGCCGCTTGTGAGTGTCCCAATGGGGGTGCCGCCCGCAGCAATGTCACCCCCCTCAGGGTTGGGACCCAGGATGGTCCACCCCCTCTTCCTCTGCCAGTGGACACACCTTTGTGTCTCGTGTGAACTGGGGAAGATCGAAGGGTGTCTGCAAATAATGATAGTCAACTGTTAGTCATTTGGCTTGCTCTTCCCTCTGATCATGCTTCACAACTGCTAGGTCTATGGGAGGGGACAGCAAGACAAGTCAGGATGAAAACTTTTTTTTGCCTCAAAACTATTGTTGGAAATTAAATGGGGGGGTTGATTTGTACAAACGCGCTGTGTACATTTTGCCTTGCAATATAAACACTAGCAGTACCTACATATCTATCTATCCATAGTTCCTCTAGTTTTAAATCTTAAGATCTCCCACATCAATCACACACATCTTTTAAATGGCATTTTAATGAACCAAGTTATCATTGTCTCCCTCAGTAGATGATTCTGTGTTTTCTATAAATACGCTAACATCATAAAGCGAAATATAGGTATGCCTAAGTTTTGAAAGATGAGATCAACATTTAAGAATAATTTGTAATAATGAAAAATCAAGATTGTCTTCCAAACCCAAACAGCTTAACTTTGGCATTTGGCAAAGCACATAAACAGAATTATAATCAAGCTGTGACATTTACATTGATTTTGAGGTTTAGTAAGTTAATATGTCACTTCCCAGTAAAGATTGATTTACAAACAAGTAAAAAACACAATAAAATTACCGAAATGTATATAAAACAAAATTAACAATATAATATCATTGGTACTGCCCAAATGTCCAAGAAAACAAAAATGTCTTTGCCAGTTGAAATGGAGACATGGTTGGCACCAAGCAAGCCTTCCAAGGGAGAGTGCTACAGCCTAGGATGAATGTAATTGTGGGCATCATAATGTCAATGGATTCCAGATAAGTGATTTCAGAAGTTAACAATGTGTGTGTTCAGAATTTGGTGATGGCTTTTCACTGATGTTGGGAATTCCAGTTCTATCAACCATTCACTCACTTTAATCATTTACTGTCTCTGTAAACAAACATTTTAAAGTTTCCAAAAGTCATCATAACAGACAGTAGACAGACTTTAATGTACTGTAATGTACAATGCATTACTCATTTTGACTAAAGGGAGACATGGCAGCACCACTTGATTTAGTGGAATAATGTGAAATGAATAGGTAATTTCAGAGGTATTTCAGTTATTTAAACTGATTAACTCTGAGAAACAACAATTCAGATGAATAAGATACATGAAGATGTTTTGAAAAGCATGCATATTTCATTTCAAACGAATTGCATATTAAAACCGCTTTCAAGATGCTCCAGTTCAATCTATGCCTAGTATTTATTGCCTGATACACTGAGGCTGATGGTAGAGGGATAATCTAATATTAAAACCAACTTCAAACTAACATTGTTTTACTGCGAACTATGCAATGTGATGGCGCCAGCGCTTATGTCTTTAAAGAAAGAGGTATGCACAAGGGAAAATATTTTGCTCAAACCACATCAGAACAAATCTATAAAACTGCAATGTTGTTGTATTAATTCCATTCCACAGCAATTTGTGGTGTGGAGATATTCTCTAATAATTCAGCCTGCAGGATATAATTTCCAAGAATAATATATTATTTAATGTGTTGTTTGATGTAACAAATATGATAGTATGAAGGAGATCTGTAATATCTGGGATATATATATATATATAGTATATAAATATATATATACACACAGGAGGCATATATAGATATGTGGCTTGTATTTGTTATAATGCTAGAACTGTGAAAAACACATTTTCCATACCATGTTTACAAATTAAAATTTCCTGTATCATTGCAGCAGGTAGTGAGAAATAACTGAGCATCATTTAGCACATGTTTGTCTCACAGGTATGCACACCATATTCTGATATGGTTCTAACTGCTTATACTGTACTGTGTTTATCTAAGGGCATGTTTGCCTAATGATTCTGAAATGATGAAACCTGCATACAGACTTCTCTGTACTTGTTAACTGTACATTTCATGGATGTGGGAACTAACTCCATTGAAGAGCATGGCATTCGAGCTGAAGAGTTGATGTAAATTCTGTTTGCAGTCTTTATATCAGCCAGGGCCCAATCTCAAATGCAAGTCATCACTTGATGTAACTCTCATAAAGTGAGGAGTGTGTGAGAGCCAGCTCTCAGAAGCCCCTGTGATGCATGAGGCTGCCACTATCTGAAGCCAGAGCTGGAAGTGAGGAGGAGGGATCCAGTTTAAACACTAAGAAATTTTACATGTGCAAAGGCTGCCACATTCTGCCAAGGTAGGAATGCTTTGTGCTTGCAGAATGCAGCAAGCCTTTGTGCATGAACATTTTCTTGAAACACAGTGTCATCTGAGCACCCCTTCAGTCATCATGAGGAAGTCTAAAATGTATTATGAATTCCTCCCTGTGCAGCACGTGCACCTTCTATATTTTACAATGACTGGAAATTTCAGCTTCTATTGGTCTATTATTATTGGCAAAGAAAATTGTCAGTAAACAGCTATGGTCAGCCAGCCTGAGACATGCCCCCTGAATTTTAAATATTTGACATGGATGGCATAGAAAATACCTACTTTGTCCACTTACAATTTTGAAATATACACTGAATGTATAGCACATACTCTGCACATGATTATTTGTCCTTGTCTACTTGCATTTTCTTCTTCCAAGATGCCTCACTGTTATTTACAGGTAAAGGTGTCGCCCCAGTATGCATGTGGGAATTATAGACATAGTCCTTAAAAAACAAAAAACGAAACTCCTTTATGAAGAATCATGAATTACACATTACAAGAATGCTGAATCAACATGAAAACTATTTCAACCGCTTTCTTTTTTCTTTTTTTGCACGATAGCACATCACTAAAAATCCTTCTGCAATATCTGCACAAAATACGCTGACTTGGAGAGCTGTATCATCTTTTCTACCAATAGAAAATAGTACCAGCTCCATCTGGTACGCAGGCTAAGACCCTACCTGCCTGCAGACTGTCTTGCCAGAGTGGTGCATGCTCTAGTTATGGACTACTGCAATGCGCTCTACATGGGGCTACCTTTGAATGTGACTCGGAAACTGCAATTAATCCAGAATGCGACAGCTAGACTGGTGACTGGGAGTGGCCGCCGGGACCACATAACACTGGTCTTGAAAGACCTACATTGGCTCCCAGTACGTTTCTGAGCACAATTCAAAAGTCTTGGTGCTGACATTTAAAGCCCTAAACAGCCTCGGTCCAGTATACCTGAAGGAGCGTCTCCACCCCCATTGTTCAGCCCAGACACTGAGGTCCAGCTCCAAGAGTCTTCTGGCAGTTCCCTCCCTGTGAGTAGTGAGGTTACAGGGAACCAGGCAGAGGGCCTTCTCGGTAGTGGCATCTGCCCTGTGGAACGCCCCCCATCAGATGTCAAGGCAATAAGAAACTATCTTACTTTTAAAAGACATCTGTTTAGGGAAGTTTTTAATGTTTGATGCTGTACTGTGTTTTTAATATTTGGTTGGAAGCTGCCCAGAGTGGCTGGGGAAACACAGCCAGATGGTCGGGGTATAAATAATAATTTATTATTAATTACATTATTATTATTATTATTATTATTATTATTATTATTATTATTATTATTAATTATATATATATATAGAAGCAAAAAGCAAAACAGACCAGCTTAGTCCATACCTGCCAACTGCAGTAGCCGAGGCCTCAGTAAGGCAGGTTTCCTGTCTGTAATTCTATCCATACTTTGTAGCAAGGAAATGTATCATTTATTTTTAGTGAGGTAGATCTTGAAATGTGCTACTATGGATTGTTACTGTTTCTACACAGTAGTTTCACTTTAAACACTGAAAGTTATCTGTATGTGAATTCATCTCCAATTCTTTCTTACAGTGTGCACAAAGCTGGTCTTACAGACATGACCATAGAAGCATAGATTATGAATTCCTTTTCTCTTTGAAGTTAGTCTGTTTATCTGAAGCAACAAAACCAAAATATATATGTCTGCTCTAACTGGTCTCTGTAGATCTCTAGGTACAATCAAGCTATTGAATTTGTTTGCAACTGCTTTTAGTACAAATTGTTAAATGACTCAGCCTTGTCTGCAGAAATAAAGGGGCTCATAACAGACTGCATTGTAATCCTTGTCTCTTCCTCTTCTTGCCCAGCAACATACCTTTGTATTCCTACAAAACTAGACCCTAGTTACTCATTCCCTGTGCCCCAGGGCATGAGATACTCCCAGTAGGGTTGGTGCTGCAGGTGGCGAGTAGAGGTATGTCAGATCCACCTGTTTTCACCTTAACTAGGTAGGAATAGCTGGGCAGGATGGAAGGGGTAGGTCATGGGGAACACCTCCATTCTTGCCCTGAATGTCAAATAACTGCTTTATCATAGATCAGGTTTTGAAACAACTGTCTCAAATGACAAAAAGCAATTAAATCAACTTCCAGGTAGTGATATCCCAAAGACTCTCGACAAAATAAAGATAGGAAGCTGGACTTTAGTATGCATAGCAGTGTGCAATATGTGTGAAGCAGTACACTGAGAGACATATTTTGCTTGTTAGCATTTTGTACAGGGAAAATATTACAGGTGATGCATATATTTGCTGCCTCCATTTTCCTTGAGTCTTCATTCTCATTTAATTTCCAAAGACCTCAATTTATATTCATAATAGGGCAGATATGATGTTTTTCTAGGTAATTGTTTTTATTAAGATTCAGGTAGGTAGCCGTGTTGGTCTGACGCAACAGAAATAAAAAAAAAAATTGTCCAGTAGCACCTTAGAGACCAACTAAGTTTGTTCTGGGTATAAGCTTTCATGTGCATACACACTTCTTAGCATGTCATTGTAATGTTTTAACTTGCCTCCCAGCTTAGCTTGCATTGTCGGATGCTGTGGTGGACATTTGGCTGTGTGAGTTTTAAGTTTCAAACATTTGGATTATTAAATGACAGCTCCATGTGTAATGTAGCGTAACCTATGAAACCCCCAGATCCACTTACTTTCATTTCAGTTGTCTCTCCAATATATGTCAAGAAAGGAAAGCCATAGTAGAGATATGTTAATAAAGCTGTTTTATGTACATGCTTATTAGAATATGTATACCCCACTTTTCTAATGAAAAGGAAATCAGAGGCAGAAAACACTAAAATCACATAAGAACACTACCAGTATCATTAAAACCACTTAAAACCCAATGCAAAAGAAACAGTTAACAGATAAAAAGCCCCATCCCCTCATCACATGCAGTGAATATCCCAAAATTGCTACTACTATAAAAAGGTAAAGGGACCCCTGACCGTTAGGTCCAGTCGTGGCTGACTCTGGGGTTGTGGCGCTCATCTCGCTTTACTGACTGAGGGAACCGGCGTACAGCTTCTGGGTCATGTGGCCAGCATGACTAAGCCGCTTCTGGCGAACCAGAGCAGTGCACGGAAACGCCATTTACCTTCCCGCTGGAGCAGTACCTATTTATCTACTTATACTCGGACGTGCTTTCGAACTGCTAGGTTGGCAGGAGCAGGGACTGAACAATGGGAACTCACTCCGTTGCAGGGATTCGAACCGCTGACCCCTTCTGATCAGCAAGTCCTAAGCTCTGTGGTTTAGACCACAGTGCCACCCGCATCCCTGCTACTACTATAGAGCTCAAATAATTCCTGAGCCACACCCCTTTGAAGCATGTGCATTAAAGGAGGACAGTACATGTGCCAAAACTCTAACCTAGCTTCAGATGTTTTCTGAATGGGGCTCTGCACATGTGCAGAACGTATATGTGGGTTTACACAGAGACCATGAAGAAAAGCCCCCCCCCCCTTTCGAAGCCAAATCTGACTGCAAAACTAAGTGGATGCCTTACAGATCTATTCTGAAGTCCCATACATTTCCACCAGCTGGCAAAAGCAGAGCAATGAAGGGACCAGGCAGGCCTCCAGGGGTGTGTGGATTCTAGGGATAGAAGAGGCTTTGCCTCTCCCTACCCACGGCGCTGTGGGTTAAACCACAGAGCCTAGGACTTGCCGATCAGAAGGTCGGCATTTCGAATCCCCACGACGGGGAGAGCTCCCGTTGTTCGGTCCCTGCTCCTGCCAACCTAGCAGTTCGAAAGCACGTCAAAGTGCAAGTAGATAAATAGGTACTGCTCCAGCGGGAAGGTAAACGGCATTTCTGTGCACTGCTCTGGTTCTCCAGAAGCGGCTTAATCATGCTGGCCACATGACCCGGAAGCTGTATGCCGGCTCCCTCGGCCAATAAAGCGAGATGAGTGCCACAACCCCAGAGTCGGCCACAACTGGACCTAATGGTCAGGGGTCCCTTTACCTTTACCCACCACGTGCCGCACTTCAGACAATTGGAACGCAAAGCAGTCCCTTTGATATTGCTCTAAGCATGCAGCGGCACTTATGGGAAGAAAGTCTGCTTAAGATACCCTGGCTTTTTGGTGGGAAGTAGAACACTCTGACTAGAACTTAGGCATAAACAGACAACCAGTGTAATTGACATAATGTGGAAGTAATATGCTTGATCAGAGGAGCCCGTTAGTAATCTGGCATGACATTCTGTGCTGAGGTTCCTGTATGCTTTCCAAAGACAGCCCCATGTAAATGCATTACAGTAGGCTAATCTGAATGTTACTAAGGCCTGAATGACCAAGAGAGCTGGCTCATGTGACACTGGCTTAGCACTCAATGATTTACATTTAATTATATGAGATGGAAGTAAATGGGTATAATATGACAATGCTAGAAAACAATATTTGAGATCCAGCATCCCTGCTGTGGGCTTTACAAGAACACACATCATTTTCTCACAAACGGTATATTATTGCTGGCCCATAAGCTAGTTTATAACAAAAGAAGTTAGCTTAACATGTATCATATAAGTTTAAGAAAGCAATACATGTGAAGGTGAAATAGCTAACTGTCAAAGTAAAATGAAATTCTGTCTCATGAGATCTAACAATTGCTCACCAAGTATAGGGTTCAATACACTTTTTTAAAGCCAGTGTTTTGCAGTTGAAGCTCAAACCAATATGAAAATGGCTTGGCAAAGGCATTTCAACTTAATGGTTTAGTTGAAGTCATAATAAAATACTTTTGTCAGAACCAGTTTCGAGAAGCAGTGCAGGCAGTTGGAATTATCAATAGTGCTAAATTTTTGATATGTTATACTTGCAGTATGGCAGGAAAAAAAGAACTTCCCTCTGTAATTAATGGCTGTTCCTTGATTTATTTTGCACAGAGTCTTTTTTTTTTTTTACAATTCCAATAGCACTACAGATTTATCTAGTACAATTGGGCCGATGAGCACTTACAGTTCCCAACCCTAACCCTGCGGAAAGCCATCTAATTAGACTTTGATTTGACCCGTTTTTAGGAGGTAATTTAATTATTGTTTGATTTTATACTAATGTTATATATCTGATGTTAGTGTTGGCTATTTGCAGTTTAGTAGCGCTGCAGAGAGCTTGCTGGGGAGACCATGCATAACAAGGAACTCAAAAATAACTTTAACAAGGTTTTAATAACAAAACAAAAACTCCTTTTACACTAAAGATAACAACAACAAACATGACCCATCCCCCAGGGTGATGAGAGAGCTAGGTGCTGCTCCTTATATACTATGCCCAAATGCTGACACAGCTTAATTAACACAACCTAACAGCACCTGCTATGTTTCACAGTTGCAAGACTGGGTCTCGTTATTTGCCCTGGCCCTTAAAGACATACACAACTTGTGAAACAATAATGAACCTTCACATTTTACAGTGACCATTCAACAATAATTGTTTGATTTTATACTAATGTTATATACAGTGGTGCCTTGCAAGACGAAATTAATTCATTCCGCGAGTCTCTTCGTCTTGCGGTTTTTTCGTCTTGCGAAGCACGGCTATTAGCAGCTTAGCGCTATTAGCGCCTTAGCGGCTATTAGCGGCTTAGAAAAAGGGGGGGAAAGGGAAAAAACTCGCAAGACGTTTTCGTCTCGCGAAGCAAGCCCATAGGGAAATTCGTCTTGCGAAGCACCTCAAAAACGGAAAACTCTTTTGTCTAGCGAGTTTTTCGTCTTGCGGGGCACCACTGTATCTGATGTTAGCCGCCCTGAGCCCCACTTTGACCGGGGAGGGCGGGATATAACTAAAAGATGATGATGATGAATTCTATTCTGTCTTTTAATCCACTAGAAGCCACCAAGGCATTGAGGAAGCTCAGTCTCACAAGACTGTGCTTTGGAAATGCACTCTGTATAAGGGTCTGTGGATAAATTTTGTTTGCCTTTCATGCTGCTGAGTGCGGTAAATTTGCACAAGCTTGGGGGCGTTGCTAGATCCTGGCACCAAACCTAATAATTTATGAAGTGTCTCTGTTTTCCTGAGCAATTTTTAAGATGTTCTGATATTAGGCATCCAGAAATCTACTTGTCAACTCACCATGGGCAAGTGCCTTTTGCCAGAAGTATGCCCTTTTGCCAGAAGTATATCCTATGAGATTTCCCTTGAACTCTGGTTCAGATAAGAAATTCCCTGTTTCTTTTCCTATTCAAATCTCAGTGTAAAGCTCCCATCTCCAGAAGAGCTAGGCATTTACACTGCAGTTGGTGAATGGCAGAAATAGCAGGAAAGACTCACATTGCAGCTTGATTAGGACGGGGGGGGGGGTCACTGATTAGGATGGGGGGGAGAGTTTCTGACACTAATATTCTGCAGGGTGAGAGAAAACTCAACTTTTTCCCCAAGTCCTCAAACAAATTGCAGAGGGCTTGGCGGAAAAACAGTATTTATCTCTTTTGCACTGAGGCGTAAGAAAAAAATACTTCTGTTTCTTCCCTTCACTGAACTCCAGTTTATGCAAGTGAAACTGCCATCTCCAAGCCCACTGGCAGACAGATTTGGTGAAGAGGCAAGGATGTCTCCCACTTGTGCTGACGTTGAGAAATCATACTCCTGATGCTTACTTTCTTCTTAAAAAGTAAAGGTAAAGGACCCCTGACAGTTAAAGTCCAGTCATGAACAACTCTGAGGTTCCAGCGCTCATCTCACTTTACTGGCCGAGGGAGCTGACGTTTTGTCTGCAGTTTTTCTGGGTCATGTGGCCAGCATGACTAAGCTGCTTCTGGAGAAACCAGAGCAGTGCATGGAAACGCTGTTTACCTTCCCACCGGAGTGGTACCTATTTATCTACTTGCTTTTGAACTGCTACGTCGGCAGGAGCTGGGACCGAGCAACGGGAGTTCACCCCGTCGTGGGGATTTGAACTGCCAACCTTCCGATCGGCTCTGTGGTTTTGACCAGCCCAGTGCAAATAAAAGAATCCCTGCCTCTTTCCCAAACCCTTTACGTATGCCAGAAAACCTCCCCTCCCCAGGTGGAAAATTGAGTCATAATCAGAAGGAACTGTAAGGGTCATCTAGTCCAACCCCTGGAAATGCTGAAATCTTTTGCTCAACCTGCCGCTGGAACCCATTACTCTGAGATAAAAAGTTTCATGCTCTACTGGCTGACTGACGCATCATACCCTTCAACTGTCCTGATTTAACTGAGACATCCTGTTTTGGGAGGCCATGCTTTGGTGCAAAACTGTGACCTGGAAAGCTGGAATGATCAGTCTCTGCACCAAGGAGCTTACAATCCAAACTTCATAGTGAGGAAAGAATGGAGGCAGGGGGTGAGCAAGGCAGGGTGTAATTTCCTGTGTGGCAGGGGTTGCCAACATAGCACATGTCCTTCCATCTGTTGAAATTAACTCTGAAAGTATTCTGTTGTAGCCAATGGAATAGGTTGTGCTTGATTGCAATGTGCACGTAATGGTTTCTACCATTTGCAAATGTGCCCCCGGACCCCAAAAGGCTGGGGTCTCCTGCAGACAGTTGAAGGCAACACTCAGGCCATGCTTCTGTTATTAAGAAGTCATTTTATTTTCATAAGTGATTGGGGTACTAAAAGGAAGTGGCATTCTGCTGATGCTCAGAGTTTTATCTCCTCTCTCATTTTCTGAGTGCCTTAGGTGCAAAAAAAAAAAAAATGTGATAGACAGATTTCAAATAAATTTTGAGGGCACCTATCTAGAGAGGAATGTTTGGAAAACAAGGCTGAGATTATGAGGAAGGAATGAAATTGCTGAAAGGCAATAACGGATATAATGGGCATTGAATTTTGTGTTTGGAGTTTTGAAAGCATATCTGGTGCTGATAACAGTGTAGCTTGGCCAATATATAATTTCCTAAACCACACAAAGATCATTCTCTGGTGGAATCTTATCGCCCAGTTTCTCTATTTAATCTTGACTATAAAATCTTTACAACAATAACGGTTAATAGAATGAAAGCATTTATTGGGAAATACATCCATCTGGACCAAGCAGGGTTTGTTCCAGGACACAAAATTATAGACCCAATTAGAAAATTACTGAACTTAATATACCACAGCAAGCAGGCAACTTCAACATTAGCTTGTCATTGGATATATTCGATTGTGTAGAACCCAGGTATTTAATTGAAGTGATAAAAAAAGTTTGGATTCGGCCCAAAATTCATTGGACTATTAGAGAACATTTATGGCACCACATTTGCCACAATTAAGGTAAATAATATATACTCACAAAAATGTCAAATTGACTGTGGGACAAAGCAAGGATGCCTACTGTCGCCTGTATTATTTGACATAATTTTGGAACCCTTGGCAATTAGACCGCACCAAATTCTGGCAGGAAAGGGCGTAATCATCAATGGAAAGGAATATATTCTGGGACTGTATGCAGATGATATTGTTTTATGCACATCAGAGCTAATCAACACCAGAAAACTGTTGAGTCTGGAATTGGAGAACTTTTCCTATATTTCTGGACAGAGTAAACTTTCAAAATTTCAGAAGTAATGTTCTTTCATACACGCCCCCCACAGCTTCAAAAAATCCTTCTCTATAATGTTACAAATCCCAATAACCAATAAGTTTCTTCAGATACCTAGGTGTTCTGATAACTCACAATTTAAGTAAGTTATATCAGACCAGACCAATTATGGCAAATTATGGAAAACAATAAACACAGATATGAGGAGCTGGGAGGAAATGAAACTTGCACCGACTTGCCACAACCAAAATGATGATTGTTCCAAAGTTATTATTTTTATTCCAGACCCTAGCAGAAAAATTAACAAATTCACATTTCAATCAGATAGAACCCTCATTAAAAAATCCCTGCTGTATCAGCACCTAACTATTGTAGGATGGGGACTTGCAAACTTAAATGGCCTCAGTCCAGTATACCTGAAGGAGCGTCTCCACCCCCATCGTTCTGCCCGGACACTGAGGTCCAGCTCCCAGGGCCTTCTGGTGGTTCCCTTGCCGTGAGAAGCCAAGTTACAGGGAACCAGGCAGAGGGCCTTCTTGATAGTGGCACCCGCCTTGTGGAACGCCATTCCACCAGATGTCAAGGAGAAAAACAACTACCAGACTTTTAGAAGACATCTGAAGGCAGCCCTGTTTAGGGAAGATTTTTAATGTTTAACAGACTATTGTATTTTGCTATTTTGTTGGAAGCAGCCCAGGGTGGCTGGGGAAACCCACCCAGATCGGTGTGGTATAAATAATAAATTATTATTATTATTATTATTATTATTATTATTATTATTATTATTATTATAAACAGCTATTACAATGTGTGTCAGCTTAGCAATACAATACACCTAATATCTGGTAATGAAAGAATGCAATAGAACAGGCATTGGCAAACTCCAGCCCTCCAAATGTTTTGGGACTACAACTCCCATCATCCCTAACTAACAGGACCAGTGGTCAGGGATAATAGGAGTTGTAGTTCCAAAACATCTGGAGTGCCAAGGTTCGCCACCACTGGTATATAGGAACTGAGAAGTTGCATCCAGGTACATAAACCCAATTTATTTTACAGAGGAGAAATAAATGGAGAAAAGAAGTTGGAAAAAGGTAAGGAGATTGTTGAGGGCACCATATTACCTAGAAATCTACATATTGCTATGGTAAGTTTGAGGCTCTCCATCTTACTCTTAACACATCTAACTTTCAAAAGGAAGGCAATCATTCACAGCCAATGGGATGTGGGTGTGTTTTAGGGGGAAAAGAAGCTATAACAAAAATCGAACCTGCCAAATAATGTGAAAGTATGACAAAAGCACTTCTTAAATTGTCAAGAGATCCTATCAAATACCGTTAAGTAAGTGATGAAAATTAATACTAAAATCTGGCACCATACTACATAGCCCTCTACCGCTGGATCAGGCTAGAGCACGAGACAACTATGAAATTTCATAATAGCAAGCCAAGCTTTGCCTAGGAGGAAACTGACTTCGCATTAGTATAGTGTATGAAAAATGATATGTTAACCTGAAGTGTGTCAATCATAATAAAACCCTAAAGCAGTAACCTAAAACAGGCAAAAACAAGTTTTGGATTTCATTTCAAATCCACCAGAATAGCCAGGTTTGTCAAGGTTCATGAACCTCTTCTTGAAACTGGGCTCATTTTCAATAAATCTTGGACTGTTATCCAGGAAAGATGGGGCCAAGCTTGGAGTCAATTTTGAATAAAGTTCAGGTGAATCAGGAAATATTTTTGCTGTGAGGTAGAAACTGTACAAGCCTTGGAGGCTTCGCTTAGTTTCAGCCTGAACCCAATGAGTTGTTGGCAGCGTTTTCCCTTTGGTTTTTGAGTTTCAAACCTGAAAGGAAAATGGCCCGGTGAACTCAAAAGCAGGTGCCAGAAATCTGAGGGAAATGAATTCCCTACAGCAAATTATTCCCATGCAATAATTTGCATGAATCCTGCATGCAGTTTGGATAGATGTTTGGAAATAGACTTGTGCGCATTCTCTTGCGTGTGGCCAACTACACACAGAATTCTTTCCTAAACTGAAATCGTGTCTGCAGGAAATTTTTGTCTTCTGTGAATTGGCCCTGAGTGAGACATCTATCTGATGACTTGTGCAGCTTTCAACCTGCTGTCATCATCTGCCTTGCATTTCATATATAAAGCTGAAAGCGTGGACCCACCAGTGTCCAAACCAATTGCCATCACAATTTGACGTGCCAGAAATCACGTGGGCTTGAATAAAAAGCTTCATAGTCTATAAACTGTTGCTTAGCTGCATTCACCTTGGCTAGCCCACCAGCTGTAGCCACCTCACACTCTGATCAAAGACAGGTGTGCCTACAGACACCCAAACAGAGAGGTAAACATGGAGAGGCTGATCTATGCAGATCAGCTGAGGTGGTCCTCTCCCTGCTCATCTGAGGACCGGGGAGCAGGCAGTTTGAACCTCCATTAAGGCAGTGAGCACCCCAGTACTGTGTCTATTTTTTCTTTCTTTTGGCCACTCCCAAAACCTGTGGGGTTCTGGGGGAGTGGAAAAACATTGCTTAGGGAGCCAGATTAGGTTCCACGGTCAGGGTTAGCAACTCCTGCTATATCGTATATACTAATGAGAAACTCATTTTCCAAGTGCTGATCCTTATGTAGCCAAAATGCACAATTCCTGCACAAAACAGTTATCAGCAGGTTTGGGGAAATCTTAAGGTTTGTTGAACTATATAACAAGCTTTAGGGAGGGATCCTAAATGGGGTGCACCCAAAAACTGTTGGTGCAAAAGGAATTCCTGGTTGCCAGGATCCAAGTTTGGGGCAAGTACTCTCTGGTGAGAGAACCCTAGCAGAGATTAAAAATCACAAAATACGCAACAAAGTAAAGCATGGAAATATAGGCTTTTAAAATAGGCCTTTAAAATAGGCCTTGCAAGTTCCTTACAAAGTTTTCCACTTCCCTTAGCACGGAAAAAGACCACGTTTGGTAAGATAAAAATTGGTTTACTTACAAACTTTTCAGATGTCCAGTTCATGCATCAGTCAGACAAGCTGCACAGGCAGTAAAACTTGGTTTAGTTGCAAAGTGGCAAAAGCTCCTTAATTTATTGGTATAGGAGCACCAGAAAGGTTTGTGAGAGCCATGCAGTTAAGCTGGAGCAAGCAGCTGAAGCCTCTTCACACAGCTGAGCTCCATCAGGTAGATTTAGAGCAACAATAGGCTTGATTACTCCTTTCCTCCCAAGGTAAGGGAAGTCAACATAGCTAAGCCTAGCAGGATAGGCTTACTCAGTGGTATTAACCCCTTAGTGTATTCATTAACTTAATCATGTTAGCTATATGAAGCTGGTTATACCACAAAAACTGTCATATGAGAACTGTGCATCTTTAGTCGCCATGGATCACTGGGAGTCTGTTAAAGAAAGTCTGGAATGGAGCATTCTGCCTGGCACCCTGATCAGAAGCACTCTGAAACATTTTGTGATGATTTTACACCAGGGGTAGCCAACCTGGTGGTGTTCAGATGGTTTGAATTGCAACTCCTATTATCCCCAAGCAGTGTGTTGTCCAGGCATAGGCAAACTCGGCCCTTCAGATGTTTTGAGACTACAATTCCCATCATCTCTGACCACTAGTCCTGTTAGCTAGGGATGATGGGAGTTGTAGTCCCAAAACATCTGGAGTGCCGAGTTAGCCTATGCCTGGTGTTGTTGATTATCAGTGATGATTGGAGTTGTAGTCTAAGCCATTTGGAGGGCACCAGGTTGGCAACTCCTGCTCTATACCATATAAATGGGAGAGAAATCAGTTGTCACTGAGATCATTTTCAGTGACAGTTCCATGACCACTGCAACTTTATCTTCTGGCTCTATCTCATGCACTCAGATTCCTCACTAGAATGACATTGATTTCGGAGAAGAAAAAAAATAGAAAAAAAATAGAATGACATTGATTTCAATATATAGGTCAAATGTAATGTCACAAAGGCTGAAGAAAATAACAAAAAAAAAAATGGCACATTCCTGGCAGGGGTTGTGATATTAAAGCCAGCTGGCTGCAAATTATTGGGGGTATGTCAGTTTAGTACAAAGTTTGCTATCTGTCATTTTTAGACGTGATTATGGCTATATGATATTGTGTCTTATGAACACAATGAAAAGACATCTCTGTTAAGAACCAAGGTTGGTTTTTTTACTCTCTTTATGTACGCTGCTGTGCTGGTACAGTTACCATTACAGTGGTGCCTCGCAAGACGAAATTAATCCGTTCCGCGAGTCTCTTCATCTTGCGGTTTTTTCGTCTTGCGAAGCACGGCTATTAGCGGCTTAGCGCTATTAGTGGTTTAGCGGCTATTAGCGGCTTAGAAAAAGGGGGAAAAAGGGGGGAAACTCGCAAGAAGTTTCGTCTTGCGAAGCAAGCCCATAGGGAAATTCGTCTTGTGAAGCACCTCAAAAGACGGAAAACTCTTTCGTCTAGCGAGCTTTTCGTCTTGCGAGGCATTCGTCTTGCAAAGCAAGCCCATAGGGAAATTCGTCTTGAGAAGCACCTCAAAAGACGGAAAACTCTTTCGTCTAGCGAGTTTTTCGTCTTGCGAGGCATTCGTCCTGCGGGGCACCACTGTATGGGGGTAGGCTGGGTGAATAGGATATATTTTACTTCAATCAGCTTGCTTCAGATTAAAGAACACATGCATTAAAAGGTCTGATTATGTTTCACTTCTAGCAGGCGTGGTGATGACTCCATTCCCATGAAATCCCTGCTGCCAAACAACTGGGAATCAGACTAACAATCATTTTTTGCTATCATAGGACAAAGTTTTCTCAAGTGTCCATTAGCCATAGGAAATGGGGCTGTCAGTTTTCTATGTTTCCTTCAAAAATATGTACTCAGCTCTCACTAAGAATGCCGGCTGGCTTCATGCTGAATTGTAAGTAACCCCATCAATGAAATGATAAATCATGGTACAGAATGTATATACGATTCTAATGCAAAATGTGCATTTTGAATGGAAAACCCATACAACTAACCCATCCCTACCTCATTGTTGCTTTATATGCTTCTTATCCCTATAATTGAGACCATGTGTTATTCAGCAAACAATAACTCTATTACTCATGGTTCTTGTTGGTTCATACTTTGTAATGAAAGTGATGGGAAGGAGAATAATTTCTTTTCTTTTTGGTATGTTAACAACTCTAAATTATTAGGGTGGGAAGCAAATGTCAATGGAACATGAAAGTTTTTGGTGCATTATTCGCATTTGCTCATGCTTTCAAATCCACTGTGGCTTATTAGTTCATGGGAAAGATGACAGAGAGAGAATAAAAATCAGAGAATGAATCCAGGATCAACAACTGGCTTCTATAGTAACAGAGAAAATTGGAGCGGGTGGCTGAGAGGTGGCAACATAGAACAAGGAGCTGCATATTGTGGGGAGGGAGGGGATCCAAAAAGGAGATATCCCCCTGAGAGATACACTGTCCTTTTGGCACAGTACATTCCAGTGGAGAAAATACTGTCCTGCACGTTGCTTAAAGGGCTGAGATCCTGAACCCTCTGCTTCTAAAACTGTTGCTTTTACTCTGAAATCATTCTCCCTGGACTTGAATGCTGACAGAAAAATTATCTACTAAAGAGGAATGTTTGTTCTCAATTTACTGCAAGGGAGTTCAGGACTTGCCCATGGGCTTTTAGGGATGATGGTCTTCAACTGATTCCCCCAAGTGATCCGTCCATTGGTGCTGATGTTCCCATGGAAAAGTAGCTTAGGTCCTTACTAGAGAAGTGACCAGCTGTGAGCAGAAACATTTCATGTGGCAGTCACATGCAGTCTCCTTTCCTTAGATTCTTCGTTGAAGTTAAGAAAACTACTGTGGGAGTTGGTGCAATATCCGGGCCATGAGTGTAAACTGGGAAGAGGATGGTTTAAATTGCCCTTCAGCTACAAATTCACTAGAATCTGGTCTTTTGATAAACCACTATTCTCTCAGATTCCCATCTAAAATAAAAGGATACAGTGGTGCCTCGCAAGACGAAAATAATCCGTTCCACGAGTCTCTTCGTCTAGCGGTTTTTTCGTCTTGCGAAGCATCCCTATTAGCGGCTTAGCGCTATTAGAGGCTACGAAAAAGGGGGGGGGAAAGGGAAAAAACTCGCAAGACATTTTCGTCTTGCGAAGCAAGCCCATAGGGAAATTTGTCTTGCGAAGCGCCTCAAAAAACGGAAAACCCTTTCGTCTAGCTGGTTTTTCGTCTTGCGAGGCATTCGTCTTGCGGGGCACCACTGTATTAGTAAAGACTTGCTCTACAGGGCTTTTTTGAGAATTGCCGAAAAATTGTAAGTGTGGTGAGATATAGAAAATATAAATATTATCAAATAACAATTGAATTTAAAAATTGTTGTTAAGTAAACTGCTGTTTCTATGGAGGTGGGAGTGGTGGGAGTCTGTAGCAGAGAATCGCCACTTCCTTAGCCCTGGTAATGCAAACACTACCATCATGGATTAGGCCATAGGCCCATGCAATCCAGTAGTTTCCATTGGTACTTAGTAAGATGTATCTGGGGAACTCATAAGCAAGATATAGGTTACAGCCTTCCCCAATTCTTTGCCCTGCCTCTGAACATGAAGGTTCCATTTAGGCTAATATTAAGGCATCCCCAACACTAATTCAATGTTCTGCCAATCCCGTATAAACCACGGACCCTAACAGCTACATCCACATTATCAAAAATACGGTTTTCTTGCTATTTTGCAGAGGATTCCACAGCGTTTTTTCAGTGTGTGGAGAAAGATGGTTGCTAGTTGAAGCATTATTAACACTGAAGGATAATCACCCGTTCTTGCAAATTTAAGACTCCATTTTCAACTCCACTAACATCTATGAACATTATATTAATTGAATTGTGGCTAACCCCAAAACCCGATCACAGCCTAATACGTAGTTATGTGGGAACTCTGGTTTCTGGAAGAATTCCCAAACTGCTTGGGTGTGTCCCATATGTCAAGAATTTGGCACACACAGAACAAACTCTGATGCACCATTGTCCTGTATGCTCTCTGGGACATTGCTTAGCAGCAGTGTTGAACAAAGCATGAGAATGACCTCTTGCAGCAGTCATTAAGTTGGAGAAAAGAGGTTAAAGGAAAATAAACATGCCTAGCTCTGTCAGGAACAGCCCTCAGTGCAGCTCTGACACAACTGCATTCCAGTCCATCACATATATTCCATACTACATATTTAATCTGTTCTAGCAACCCTGGATTTCATTAGACAGATGTACAAATAAATCGGTATTGTTGCAATGCAATTTGAAATAATATGGTCAGACATTGCATGTCCAAATCTGTCAGACTGATAGAAATACATTTTACAGAGTTAAAGGAAGTGGAGTATGTGGGTGAGGTGGTCGTTTTGGCTTCCAGAAGATTGATGACTGAACTACGGTAGTTCTGCCAACTCTAAGGGCATATTGTCAAACCAGGTTTTTATTAAATGTTTGCAAATCATCTTGACACTAATGTAAAAAGCAATTAATAATATGTATCTCAAATTTTATAGAAATAGCTGAACTGCTGTTTCCCAACTCATCCTCAACCCATTAGTTATATTCCTTATTCTTCCCTTCTTCTGTCCTCCATATGTCCACAGCCTTACCATCTGAGTAAATTTGCTCCTCTGAAAGGTACATTTTAAACGAAATAAAAATGCCAGACATCCTCTTCTGCTCCAACACACATACACACTCTCTTTTACACACTTACACACACACACAGAGGGAGTACTGCCCCATGGGGAGCTGGTGGAATTACCAGGGTGGAGCACTTAGAGGCAAGGGTAACAGGGGTGCTGGAGGTGTAAATGACTATTAGACTTTGAGAAATTGGTATCACTGGATCAAGTGTATCAATTTTGTTGAATAGCTTTAATTGGATTTTGAATAAATGTTCAATTGCTTGTTACTGTTTTGAATTTTATTGTTTAATCTTTCTTAGTGGGTCATGCAAACTGCTATTCTGAATAACGCTTTTCGTAGGGTGGGGGGCACTGAGGGTGAGTTTATGGAACCAAGGTGGCGGCAGCAGCCAAGAAAAGAGAACCATGGCTTTATGGCCTTCTGTTTGGCATCTAGTCAGGATGATGAAATTGCGGCTAGTTGGCAATCTTGATTTTTGCTTGACAATAAATAACTTGCCTCCCATTCAGAGGATTTGGCAGATGGTCTAGGGGTGAAGGAATAAAATGTGAGATCCATACCATGGCCTGTCTCTTTTTCTTCTTGGAAGTAAATGCCTATATTATCAGAAACTACCCTACAATCTGACACAAGAATGGTTTGTGGAGGTATGGTCCAAGCACAGATGGCACAGTAGGGTCTAAAGTGCATTGGCTGAATCTGACTGGCTGAAAAGGAAATGAAGAGCTTTCCATCCATCTAAGACACATGGCTATTTTGTCTTGCACAATTAGACAGCCTTTCCTTTTTCTTCTTTACTCTGGCTACAAATCTTTAAACCACAAAATACTCATGTTAGAAGAATCCACTGAAGTGATTTTTATGATTGTTCAGTTTTCATTATATTTTGTTTTGTCCAATTTCACCACAATCAACAGCAATCAAGAGACACATTTGCTTCACTTCAAAACATGCCAGCTTCAGTTGTTAACTGGATCATTTAGTTGCTGACATTTTTATCGTGCTGTTCCAGGATTCTTGAACTGTTTAATGTATATTGTTTTTAATTCTAATTAAGCAATGGAAAAAACACACACTAATGAATCAACAAATTTTAAATGCAAACAACAGTAGCATCAATAGTCAACTGTAGCCAGGTAACTGCACACATTCTCAACTAAACCCCTTTCTAAACAGATGGGTCCATCTGAAAGGACAAGGCCACTGAAAAAATTCCATTTCCCACTGCAGATGTGCCTGAATCAAGGGAAAATTTCAGAGCAGGCACTTCACAAGGCAGCTAGACTAAATAAAAATATCCAGGTATCCAGGTCTTTATTATTTTTTGTGAACCCTGTAATGATTGAGAAACCCACTGCATTATATTTTCCTAGTGCTAGAGGGGCCGCAAAATACAGTAGAGGGGCTTCTCATAAAGCGTAGCCACCAGTCTTCTACCAAGCCACTGTACTAAGTGCTTGTTGGAAGACCAAATATGGTGCATTCCAGAAGGCTCATTCATCTAGAGACCTTTCCATGCCTTGTATTCTGACATCCACATAGACTTTGCACCTTGAGGCCCCCAAGTGCACAATCTCTGCTAGGAAAGTGAAAACCTAGCCATGAGAGGACCAGTGCAAGGGCAGCCTATTGAATGGTCTGTGTGCTAAAGCACGGAGGGGTCTCTGAGGAAATGGAGATACCCAGGTGGGGGAGTGAAAGCTACACTTCTGCTATGAAATATTTTACACCCTGTTCTAATCAACAGTGTCCATAATAATATGATCGTTATTATCATTATTACTATGACTTAAGACTTTAGCAAACTGTTCCCTTTTCCTTACCACTTCCACCAGCGTATAATAGTGTAATGATGGGAAATAGTTGTGCCGCTACTTCAGATACCTGAATGGTCCACAATCATTTTTTTAAAAATAAGCAAAACCTGGGAAACACTGAACCAAAGCATTCACTTTAGTTTCACTTGAGGTCACAAATGTATGCAAGTTGAAAATGCCAGGCCTGCCAAAAAAAGCACGCTGAACTCGAACCAAAGAAAAGGACACTGTTATTCTTATGAGGAGATATTTGACGGGGCAGGAAATTGGCAGGGTCATAGAAGTTTACTTAATACTGAAGCTCATTTAACTGTCCTGAAGCCAAAACACAATGACAGCAGACACTAAGTACCTGTCTGAGTAGTTACAAGAGTCCCAGCCAATACAGAAATTGAGAAATATTCATAAGGATTCTCATAACTCTGCCATGTTTCTGTAAGTAGATTAGGTTAACGTGCAGGGGTTGAACATATTCAATATCATGACAACACAGAAGTTAAAGGAGAAAAGAAGTTGAAAGCTGGGGGTGGGGTGGTAACGTTTATCTTCATTGCAATTTTCCATTTGTGTTGAAACCCAGCAGGGGAAAGAACCCACAGGCTTCTCTCCTATGCCAGAAGTGATTGTACAAAAGGCTCAACCTTCCAAATCTTATTTCAATTATGGGCATTGTTCCCCTCCTTGACATTATGCTTTTGCCAGCTTTCACTCAACTATTGTTGCATGTTGCTTTCCATCAATGTAGTCCCATTGGGAGTTATCAATGATTAATTACATACAAAAAGATCTTCGGGGGTGGGGCGGGGGATTCCTTTGCAGAAGTGTGTGCAATGTTAAAAGAAAAGGCTTAAAGTGCCATCTAGTGGTTCATTTGCTATACTAGAAGAGACACCCAACCTGCTACTGCTTTTGCTGCCTGTTTAGGAATGCAAAAACAGCATGTCCAGCAACTAGCAGCTCACCATACATGACTAGAGGGCTACATTCAGCTGGGAAGGTCACAATCATTCATTTGGACATCATCAGCATGGACATTTTTAGTTTTATTATAATTTGTTAATTGCCTGATTCAGGGTAGCCTCTGGGTCACTTACAATCAAGCTTAAAAAATACGAAACTATTTTGCACAACACAATACAGTGGTGCCCCGCAAGACGAACGCCTCGCAAGACGGAAAACCCGCTAGACCAAAGGGTTTTACGTTTTGGAGGCGCTTCGCAAAACGAATTTCCCTATGGGCTTGCTTCGCAAGATGAAAATGTCTTGCGAGTTCCTGCAGGTTTTTCCCCCTCCCCCCCTTTTTTAAAGCCGCTAAGCCGCTTATCAGCTGATCCGCTAATCCACTAAAAGCCGCTAATAGCGCTAATCCGTCAATGGGCTTGCTTCGCAAGACGAAAAAACTGCTAGACGAAGAGAATCGCGGAATGGATTAATTTCGTCTTGCGAGGCACCACTGTAATTATTTCAATCATTGTATTGAAAACTGTAAGAGTATAATCAAGCTTAGGTGCAAAGGGACAGCTTTGTAAACCAGCACTGCAGAAGAACTTGCAAGGTCTTTTAAAAGCCATGCTATGACAAAGGGTAGCAGTCAGTATTAAACTAGGGCTGGGGAGGCCAAGGTTCAAATCTTCACTGTCTTACCCTATAAAAAGTTGTGTCAGATACATTATAGGAAGGGAGAACCATGTATGTCACTGTGGACTCTTTTGAGGAGAGGCAAGATAAAAATGTATTAAAATAAAAACGCTAGTTCATAAACCTGTCCCTCTGCAGTAACCCCTCCCCCTATTGTTAATCATTTGCATGTTGGCTTGAGCTAAAGATCTGTAGATGGTAATAATATTGGAAATTAGACCTAGCTATATACAATTCCCCCCCCCTTTGATTCTTAGACTGCCCATGCCGGTTAAAAAGCAATGTTATCTGTTGGTTTATATTTTGTATATTTACAGTTAAGTCATGTTTTAAGTTATTTGTTTTCTCAACTCTTTACATTGTGGTGGCTCAGGATGACAAAATTAAATGCTGACATAAGTAAAATATTGCTAGGCTGCTAGTTCAGCAGGATGCACTTGGAAGCCACTGGGAAACAAGAGCAGTTAGAAAGCTTAATAATTCTTCAGTGTTTATATTGGAAAAGTTCAGCTTGAGGTGAACTTGAAAGCATTACTTTCCCATTGAAGTAGATGGATTTTCCCCAGATCCTTCCTGGCATGGGTTCTGCAGTTTCTCTTCAGCAAAATACTAACTTTCTAAAATAGGTTTTGAAACATGAATCATAAAGTAAAATGTTTTGTCTATCAGGTAGGAATAATTTAAGATGCTTTCCTTTAGCATTAGCTGGACAAAGGTACATGATGCTCAGCAGCTAGTCTTAATTCATAGAATCATAAGAGTTGTAGGGTTTGAAGGGACCCCAAGAGTCATCTAGTCCAACCCCCTGCAATGCAGGAACTGTAACTAAATCATCCATGACAGATGGCCATCCAACCACTGCTTAAAAACCTCCAAGGAGAGTCCACAACCTTCAGAGGGAGACTTGTTTAACAGCTGTCAGAAAGTTATTCCTGAGTTTTAGTCAGAATCTTCTTTCTCATAACTTGAAGTCACGGGTTTGAGTCCTACCATAGGTATCATATCTCCTCTTTTCCAGGCTAAACATACCCAGCTCCCCTTAAACCATTCTTCATAAGGCTTGGTTTCCAGACCCTTAATCATCTTGGTTGCCCTCCTCTGCACACATTCCAGCTTGTCAACATCCTTCTTAAATTGTGGTGCCCAGAACTGGACACAGTATTCCAGGTGTGGTCTGATCAAGGCAGAACAGAGTGGTACTTTTACTTCCCTTGATCTGGACCCTGTACTTCTAGATCCTTTTCACATGCACGGTTAGTAAGCCAAGTGTTTTCAACCTGGTTCTTCTTGCCTATGTGCAGAACATTACATTTTGTTAGCTTGGGGGCAGTTCTCCAATCTGTTAGTTATTTTGAATTCCGATTCTGTCTTCTGTGGCATTAGTTACCCCTCCCAGTTTAGCGTAATCTGCAAATTTGATGACCATCCCCTCAATTCCTTAATCCAAGTCATTTATGAATGTTGAACAACAACAGACCCAGGACAAAACCCTACAGCATCCTATTAGTCACTTTTACCCATGATGATGAGGAACCATTAATGCGTACTCTTTGGGTTTGGTCAGTTAACAAACTACAAATCCACCTAAATTACCTCATTTAACCCACATTTTACGAGCTTCCTTGCCAGAGTATCATGGGGGACTATGTCAAAAGCCTTATTGAAACCAAGATATACTGTGTCCACAGCATTCCCAATCCACTAAACTTGTAACTCCATAAAAAAAAAGGAATGAGATTTGCCTGAAGACTTTATTTTTTAGAAACCCATACTAGGTCATGATCGTAGCATCCTCTTCTGGTTATGTTAATTATCTGTTCTAGCACCTTGCCTGGTATTGATGTCAAACTCACAAGTCGGTTGTTACCTGGGGTCTCCTTTCCCCTTTTTGAAGATGGGTACAGCATTTGCCTGCCTCCAGTCTGCAGGGGCCTCACCTGTTCTCCAAAATTCTCAAAGATCATAGAAAAAGGCTCTGAGATTACATTCACAAGCTCCTTTACAGGTCCTGGAGATTTGAATTCACTTAAACTAGATGTTCCCTTACTACCTCTTTTCCTGTCTTGGGCTGCAGCTCCCGCCTTACTTCATTTATTTGGTTATCACCAGGTTGGGCATCACTTTCCTTTTGGGTGATGACAGAGGCAAAATAGGTGTTGAGTAGTTCCACTTTCTCTGTCGCCCAATAGCATTTTTCCATCGTCTCCATGCAAAGACCTAACACTTGCTTGTTCTTCCTCTTGCTTCTGAAGAAACCTTTATTTTTAACCTCTCTTGCAAGCCTGAACTCATTCTGAGCTTTAGCCAGCCTGACCTTCACCCTGCAACTGCTGGTTACTTGTATATACTGCTCCTTTGTGATTTCCCCTTTCTTCCATTTCTTGTACATGCCCTTCTTACATCTCAGCTTATCTGTAAACTCCTTATGCAGCCACACTGGTTCCCTTAGATGCCTCCCACTTTTCTTTGTTGGAACTGTCTGCATTTGGGCCTTCAACTGATAAGGAGAATGGCAGTTTTCTTTCATTGGAAATGTCAGCTGGAAAGTCTGTTGGCACAGAAAGGGGCCATGAGTGGGATACCCAGGAGGAGATAGGGATTGGGAACTGTTGCTAAAGTCATCTGGATATCCTGTTTTCTTTAACAGGCATTTGGTTTAATTGGAAATTCTAATTGTTCTCCTCACTGCTGTTTGTTTTGTTCATTTCATTATGAAGATGTTAATCTGCTTGTTGGAATTGTTTTATGGATTCTGTGATTGTTGAATATTGCCTCTTTTCTTAATGTTCATTTCTATTGAGATTGAATTAACAACGTATTGGTGAAGGCAGATTATAAACACTTAATAGTCATTTCTCATAAAGCGAGTCAGGTGGTCAGTTAAGGACCCAGACATAAATAGTATGCATTCCTAAACATTTTCCTCTCATTATTTCATTCTGAGTCAAGAACTGGGTGGGAAGCATAAAATCTGATGAGCAATTTCTGTTTTGCATATTAGTTTGAGATGCGGATCACGTCTGTTGCACCCAGGAATAGGACCATTTATGTTGTGGTGTCACACTATATAATAGCCCCCCTAGACGTATTGGCATCACTGTTGGCTTTTAGATTAGAGTTGTTCATATTCTAGGCATTTGCTAGGTGATCATTTTATTTTTTTCTTTGCTTCTTGCTGCTTTTGTTTCAGTCTTTATTTTAAGTGTGATTTTATAAACTTTTTTTGTTATGACTCCACTGATATTTTGTAAGTAATTCTGTGAAGAGCTTCAAGTGCCTTTTGTAGTTCTTAATAGTTTTCACTTGAAAAATTATTCTGCCCTCTACTAGCATGATATTGACCCCTACTGAACATAAGTAGGCAGAGAATAGTATGTTGTAACACATATTCAAGTTATTTTCCTTGAATAATGGTTGTAACTTCAGCAACTCTTTATGAACAGAAAGCAAGTCTACCAAAAGAAGTTTTATTTATACAAAAATGCTCTATACAAAAAAAAAGGGAAATAAAATCATTTACTACAAGTAACAGCTATCCTTATTTCTGGCCAGTTGATCCAAAACCTCCTGAGCCACGTTCTGTTTCATCCAAAACCTAAAAGATAAGCATGTGATTAATTTATCAAAGCCATTGTCTCTTGTTCTATAATTTTGGAAATCATGTGACCACCACAATATATTTCATGTTTAGATACAATATTAATTAATAAAATGCAGTGGATAGTGAATGACAAACTCTTGTGCTAAAGTATAATTCAGTAGCAAGCAGGGTTTAATTCCTCTCCTTCCTTTTAAAAAGAATAAATCAGCTGTGGATACAAAGTATTTGAAGTTCCTTACCTGGACTTCTTCAAGCTCAGGATAGTAGATGCGCTCACAGATCAGCTGGGCAATCCTATCCCCCTTTTTAACTTCAAAGCCAAAGTAAAAAGGGTTTAAGAATTCATAGTATCAACACTTTAAGAACACTACAGTATAAATTATCCTGCAATTCTATGGCTCCTTACTAAGCATATATATTAACTCAGGACATGTGAGCTACGTAATCAAAAGTTTTGAATTAGCCGCCACTACTGTTGTAAACCAATGTTCTAACAGTTATGCAGCCAGTTAGCATGTCTGCGTGAACCAACTATTAATTTTAGAAGAAAACGTGATTTAAAATCAGTCTGATTTAAAACCAATCTACCCTCATTCAGTCCTCCCAATCACTGACTAGACCTAAATTTGCTTAGCAATGCTGCCTGCATCCTGTTCCATCAGACTATGTCTTGAATCCATTACAGTGGTACCTTGGGTTAAGTACTTAATTCATTCCGGAGGTACATTCTTAACCTGAAACTGTTCTTAACCTGAAGCACCACTTTAGCTAATGGGCCTCCTGCTGCCGTCAGAGCATGATTTCTGTTCTCATCCTGAAGCAAAGTTCTTAACCTAAGGTACTATTTCTGGGTTAGCGGAGTCTGTAACCTGAAGCGTATGTAACCTGAAGCGTATCTAACCCGAGGTACCACTCAGGTACCTCAGTACAGTCTTCATTCATCTTCAAAGTTTGGTGATCCAACTTCAATTTAATACATCACTATGTATTATTCTGATTAAGTATTTAACTAGATGTATTATTGGAGTTTTGTTTCACCACAAACTCTAATATTTTTAATAACATCTGGAGCAGTCATTTGCTGCTGTAGCTAGTGATGTTAAATTCTTGAGAATAATCTTTTGGAGAATATTCTCAATGAATGAGAATATTAGAGAATTTTCATTAGTTAATATACATGTTTAGTCATGGATAAACTTGTTCAGATGGCAATCAAAAACTGTATACTTTTATTCAATGGGGCAATACAGTGAATTCACATTCTTCAAAAAATAAAAATAAAGAGACCTCAACTGTTTAAATCAAGACCACCTCACATGCAGTTACGCATAACTGTATAGGCCTAGGTACTGTATAAAGCATTAAAGCTACTTTCTGGAAAAACAAAACAAAACAAAACACTGTATGGGCCAAGGGTACAGAATTGCTAAGAATAAGGTCACACCAAAATAGAAAAAGGGCTATTACATATACTTGAAATACATACGAATTAAATTGTTCATCAAATTAAATAAATAGCATTTTTAAAACGAAAATAAAAATGTTTTCTGTAGTTCACATCTCAGAACTTCCAATGGTGAATGACACAATGCCCAGTAATGTAACTGGATCAAAAAAATTACTATTCATTACTTACACTGGCAATATCACAGCTTGACTTATTATTTACTATATCTTTTAAATGTGGGTTGCAAAACTGGTTCTTACATTAGAATTTACAGTTTGTGGAGAATATTCTCTGGAGAATTTTCTAGCAGAAAATATTCTCTAGAATATTCTAGCAGAGGATATTCTCACCTCACATCACTAGCTGTAGCAAGAGGACTATTGAACCTGAAAACACAAAGCAATACTGTAGAGAAGTTCTGCTATTTACTTTCCCTTGGAGATGCTTCTTAAACTCCAGGAAGAATGGTCATCCTCTAAAATACAGACCAGGCTAACTACACAACCCTAGCATATTGAAACTCCTTTTGTAAATGAATCACCAAGGCTAAAATAAGGCCGCAACCAGCTCAAAGTTTTAAACTACATTAGATCTTTCATATTGAGGACTGGAATGTTTATATGTTTCTAAAAAGGACACAATAAAAGAGAAAGCTTTTTTAAAAAACTACAAAGTTCAGGTGGATATCTACACTTCAAAGTTTAATTCTTACCTTTAAAAGGTTCCTTTCCAAAGTTAAACAGTACAACACCAACATTTCCTCTGTAATCCTCATCAATAACCCCAGCTGTAAAATATAACATCAGTTAATGTAAGAAAGTAGATGTTTTTCATTATACATTTATTAAGGAATTCTACCTTTTATTTGATTGCTAGAAACACCTGAATATTGAAATAAGAAACTGACTTAGATGCAACCTGTATCACACTGAAGTAAGTGGGCTAGTTCAGATGTAACATTTATGGCTCAAGACAAGAAAGGGCACTGAGTCTGCACGCTTACCTTCATCCTTGTTGGCTAGCTTTGATGCTTCAGGCCTAGTCTCTTTAAATCAGGCTCTCCAGATGTTGCTGGACCCCAACTTCCACCAAAGATCATGAGTTGCAGTCTTCCAACATCTGGAGGGCGCAGGTTTCCCACCTGCTTTAAACCACTGTTTTATGTTACACCCAAAACAGGCAATTATTGCTTAATGCCAAATTACAAACAACAATAGAATGTGAGGGGAAGAGTTCAGGCCGGATAACTTGTTTCCAGTTTAATAAAGTATTCTTTCTTTAACCAGGTTTAATACAACAGTACTGGTTCAATATCAAAACTCCAGTCTCAAGCTTGCAGTTAGTTTCAAATGGTCATAAAGGCCATTTATAGTGTAGAATTGTTACAATTTTACTTTAAAGAGGGGCATGAAGGGAGCCACTGCTGGCAGTTCTTACATAAACAGCCTTGTTTTCTCAGTACTGTACAGTGGTACCTCCAGTTGCAGACAGGATCCGTTCTGAAGGTCCGGTTAACAAAGGTATGACTATATTAATACAAATTAGCAAAAGCTACAGCAAGGGAAGTTCAGAACAAGTAGACAACTCTTTCCTATTTCCCTCTACTTGTGTCAAAGCAGCTAAAGTAGATAATACTGGGCTGCTCAAGGAATTTAACAGCAAACCAAATAAAACCGTGTAACGGAATACAGATACAGTGGAACCTTGGGTTGCGAACATGATCCATGCAGGAGGCACGTTCACAACCTGCCCCGTCTGCGCACACGACGTGATTTGGCGCTTCTGTGCATGCGCCAAAACCTGGAAGTAACCCGTTCCAGTACTTCCGAGTTTGGCGCAGTCCGTAACCCAAAAACGTGCAGCCCGTGGTAGTTCATTGTGGGTGTCAAGAATATTAAGCAATAAAATGAAAATCTGTACTCTCCCTGCCAGATTAACAATATACATTTTGTTGAAATCCTTCATTCCAAAAGCACACACATGCAGATTATGGAAACTTCCATAATGGCTTTTTCAGAATTACAATAACCTTCAACTATTCATACGTGTAAGGAATTTCCCAAGATTTTAATACAGGAGCAAAACAAAAAGCAGGAGATAGCCAAACTCAATTGTAATGTTTAAACTAGCATTCAAAATTTATTCTTAATTTGTATGCATTTAAAATAAGTTAGAAGAGTTCTCTGGAATTATGTTAATTTATTCAACTGCAAAGACTACATATAACAAGAACCAGCTATTCCAAATATTCAATGTGTGGCTGAAGAAACACTAATGAACTATTCAAGTAAGTACTAAGTAGGATATTTTCTAGAAACTAAATTGATGTCTTAAATAAACACCTTTACTTATCCAGATCTATATTTCTCCTCTCTAGACACAGCATCTGGTACTCTATTTCCTAAGCAAACTCTTTATCAGAGTTTGCATATTATTACTGGCAGTTTTAAAAGTTTTGCTGAGGAAAACATAATTTCAAAGGATCTCCCACCAGTGAAGTTATTGCAATGACAAAGATATGCAAATGGAACGGTCAAAATGGGGCCAAGTTAGATGTGGGTATGTAGCATAAAGTGTGTTTCCCACCTCAACTCCACGTGGTCCCCTGGTAATACAGCACTAAATTCTCTCCATTTCGTTATACCCAAGACACAAATGTTGCATATAACATGTGCTTCCTTTAAATTGAAAATGTTATGAAGTAAAACATGCCTCAGGGTCTTTGGGCACCTCATAGCCTCATGAGAGTATATGCTTCAGGGACTACCTAAAAATCAACACAGTAATGAGATTTTGCAGTATTCTGCAACTAAAGCTATGAATCTAGGGTTATGGTACACATAGCAGCATAAATGTCAAACCCATGTTAATTTCATGCTCTACTGAAACAGCTAAAGTAGTTTGTTGAAGGCTTGTGTTGAGTGGCAGTTGCAGCAGCGGTGGAAATAATATTAGAACAAGCCAGTTAAAGGTTTTATGAAGCCAACTTCTATTCCTGCAAAGCAGCATGAAGCTAAACCTCATTTGACTGAGGATGCAAACACCTAGGATAGAGATCTGATTTATTCCATCTACAAGTTAGCCATATCAGATGTCTCAACTGCTTGTGAACCCAGCTGTCAATTTCAACAATGTATGTTTCTACTATCATATACTGGTATATGATAAAGCCACCAAGTGTTAAAAAGTGTAAGAAACAAGTGACTTACCGCCAACATCTATGAAGTGGTTTGCGGCTAAACCAGAGCGAGGAGCTAAACAAAAAGAAAGGGAAATAGTTTTTAAAAACAAAAAATCAAAACTATTTTTTTGTAAAATGTACCTCCATGGCAAGTTGTTCAATACTAATAGTTTCACATTTCACAAATATTTCTAAAATGTTTCAATTAATGGCATTATATAGTTTCTTTCAGCAATAAAATAAAACACAAAGACTAAAATGGCTTTAATAAGAGAGCTGTCTTGCATTTAGAATAATTGTTTGCATGGCTGCACTCACACTAGTGAGCATTATTAAGTGACACATATGGACATGGCTAACTTGGTTAAGGTAGCCAGGAGTAAGAAGGAACACTCTATCCACACTTCTTGTTCAGCGTTATGGTATCTGGTGTGGTTATTCCCAACTTCAGTAGAAACCTACATTGCTTGACAAAACCGCTACAGTACATTCTTCAGTATGTTGCAATCCTTTTCAGTTAAGGTGGGGGAAAAACATTTTAGCCCATCAGTGTAGGTTTATTACTCATTTTATATAAGCAAAAAGGTACTGCAATCATAAGCATTTTGATTTGACGTTAAGCATATACAAAAATTCTTGAAGGACTGGAATACAAATGATATGTTGAAGCAAGTTGCAACTCAAATGAGTTCACTTCTGTGCTGGTACTAAGCTCAGGACAACTACAAAGGGAAACACACACTAAGTTTGCTTTCATTTATTGAAGCTAAATGCCCAATGAAAGGTTTAAAGAATCACATCCCAAAACCCTGATCTGCTAATAACATGGAACCAATAAGTGAGGCAACCCTGGATTTAATTTTAAGTAGAGGTCTGGACCCTGGCAAGAGGTAAGCATTGTTGGACCAGCACGAAATAGTGATCATAGTGCTATCACAATTCACCACTTATGTAACTGGACAAGAGTCTTTAACTGATTTCAAAAGAGAAAATTGTATTTGCAGACCCAACAAATTTTAGGACTGGACTTTATGGGTGGTATTTGTATAATTATCAGATTTCCAAATGCAAAGCAACAAAGAAACCAGGCTTCAGATACATAAAAATTAAGGTGTTCCAAATTTAGTTTTACATAAATGAATGTATTAATATGGCTGCTAAATAAAGCTTTAAGAGAGGCTACTAAAAAGTTGCCCTAGGCTGCAAATCCATAAGTACCTTATTTTTCCGTGCATAAGACTGTTTTTTTCCTAAAAAATAATGTCAGAAATTAGGGGGCGTCTTATACACGCATACCTCTTTCCCCATTTTCTTAAATCTGAGTCCCCCAAAATACGGGGCGTCTTATACATGGGGCATCTTATAGATGGAAAAATATGGTTCTTATTCAATACAAGGGACTATAGAACTAATGTACTCCTGCAGGTTTTGCAGATCATTTCCAGGAAATACTTATAGAGAATTTACATTCTTATTGCATAGTTCTCAGGATAATAGTCTTAAGAAGCAATTTGCAAGATTAGAAGCTTTCTGTTTTGCAACTTACCTACTCGACCATAACATCCAGAAGGAAGGGCTATCTGAATGTCTGTTTTCACTACAGCCTTCCCTGAAGCAGGGATTTCAATGTCATATGCACTAGAAAAGCAAGCAAATTTATGTTATTACCAGAAGAAATACCAATTGCCTTGTTAAGCATGACCATCAGACCAGCATTCAATTTCTAGGCATAACCAGCCAGGTGTTCTGGGAGCTCACAATGCCTGAAGGGAATGGCCTTCCTCTGCCATTTGGCCCCAGAATGTGATGAATCACATGTGTCAAAATTCCCTTTTACTGTATACATCAAGCTATTTTCCATCTGGTCACAATTGTACGGGCTGTAAACATTTCCGACTGGGTTACATGGTGGAAGGTGGAGATAAGGATAGGTCCTGAGTGCAAATAAAAATTAAAATAAATTGAAGACTAAAAGCTTCCTAGATAATTGCAGTATAAAGATAGTAACACCAGGTTAGCAATCTAAAGGGGTGCTTAACGCTACTTAGGTGATGTGTCTCTCAGGCAGGTTTTGAGGAGTGCTTGAATTACGGGGTGGGGTGCGGAGACCCCCCAGCTATTAGCCACCTTAAGCACCACTGTGAGGAAATGCAAAACAATACATTTAAATAATAAGTATCTTTTTGTGACAGACCCATAGCTAATGACTGCAGGAGAAAGAAGCAATTTAGCCAAAATTCCAGGAATTCAGGGATGGGATTTGTTTCATTTGGAAAACCCCTACTTGTGAAATTGTTCAGGGGATTGGAATATCTTTTGTACTGTAGTTTAAGGGTGAATTCTGGACACAATGGAGATGTAAAAGATGTGGATCACCTTAAAAATGCAGGAGGAAATGATTAATAGGACCCATAAAGGGAAGGGTGGAAGCCCAGGAGATTCCTTGGAATCTTGTTTTTATGATTTATGTCTGATATCTTTGTAAAATTTTAATTTGAAAAACCAAATAAATTTTTAATAAAATAATAATTTTATTATTTCCACGCTGCCCATCTGACTAAGCTGACCCAGCCACTCTGGGCAGCTTCCAGCATATGACCAAAACAAACATTTAAAAGCTTCCCTATACAGGGCTGCCTTAGCCTGATCCACCACTAATTCACCCAGTCCTCTTAAAGACACAAATAGCAGGTGTGGGGCTGAATGCACCGACTCCTGGCCTTGATAAATGGGTTGTGGCAACTCTCTCTCTCCACCTTGATCTTCCATAGTTCCAGTTACAGATAGGTAGCCGTGTTGGTCTGCCATGGTCAAAACAAAATAAAAAAATAAAAAAATTAAAAAAATTCCTACTGGAAGGAATTTTTTTATTTTGTTTTCACCTTGATCTTAAAAGTGAAAAAGGCTCTTTCCAGGATTGTTAAAACACTGAGAAGCAAGCAAGATTCAAACACTATTTTTTTTAAAAAAAAATACTGTTAAATCACTCTGAGAAGCAGGCAGGATTCTAGCACTATATATTTTATAGTTCCAGTTACAGGTAGGTAGCCGTGTTGGTCTGCCATAGTCAAAACAAAATAAAAAAAATTCCTTCCAGTAGCACCTTAAAGACCAACTAAGTTAAAGACCAACTTAGTTAGTTCTTGGTATGAGCTTTCGTGTGTATCTGAAGAAGTGTGCATGCACACGAAAGCTCATACCAAGAACTAACTTAGTTGGTCTTTAAGGTGCTACTGGAAGGAATTTTTTTATTTTGTTTTTATATATTTTATATTGCTGAACCGCTCTGAGGAGCAAGCAGGATTAAAGCACTATTTTTTAAAAATATTGTTAAACCATTCTGAGAAGCAAGCAGGATTCGAACTCTCTCTCTACATATAATAAATAATAATAGTAATAATAATAATAATTTTTATTTATACCCCGCCCTCCCCAGCCAAGGGGCTTACAAGCAATAATAAAAACAAGATGATTACAACTTAAAAACAAATAAAATACAACCTTAAAATAATGGAACATTAAAATATTAAAATGTAGCCTCATCGCAGGAGGAGAAGGGGAAAAAAAAGAGAGATATATAAATATATATATTTATCCATTGTTTAGCGGCGGCGGGCCAAAGCCCTCTCCCTCACCTGTACAAGTCATAGCCCGCAGCCCGGGAGGAGCCCTTGGAAGGAGCGGACGCGTTTTCCGACAGCTTGGAGAAGCGGAGTTTCTCGCCGGGCGCCTCGCAGGCGGAGACCTTTGGCCTCTTGCTGGGGGAAGAGGCGAGGTCCGCTTCAGAACAAGGCATGTTGGGCGCGCGAAAGAGAGAGACACAAAAAGGCGGGAGAAACAGAGATAAGGAGAGGCGGTTAATCCTGAGGAGAATGAAGAAGAAAAGCCCGCGCTTTTCTCCTCCCCGCCTAACCGCCTCCCTCGCGCGCGCGAAAATTTCAACCCCAGCACCAATGGGCGCGCGAGGGGGGCGGGGCGAATGAGGGGAAAGGATGTGCCGTCAGTCACTCTTGTTTTAGAGGCAAGAGATATGGCGTGGGGGGGGGGGTGTAGAGGAGCCCAAGCTACCCTCGCATAACGACTTTCCGAGTTCGTACTGGAACCCAGCCACTTCCATTCATCCTTTTCTACTGGATAAAGCGGGAGCTGCCCAAATGAGCAAAGCAAATGGAGAAACCCTCAGTTCTAGCGGAATTGTGACGAGATAGCAGCCTGCCCTCCACCAGCAATAATAATAAAAAAAAAACTGCTAGCACGTTTGCAAAAGCTAAGCAGAGTCCGGTATGGTTTCGAATTGGATGGCAGCATGTTGAGATTCCTGCGTTGCAAAGGGGTTGGACTGGATGACACCTAGGAATCCCTTCCAACTCTACAGTTCTGTGATCTCCCCCCTCCCGCAAAAAAGCAGCTCCATATTAGGGTGTGTGTGTGAGATTTGATTATTATAATAATGCCAAATAAATATATTCGTTTAAAACTATTGTTTAAAAAAAAGCCCACCGCTATAGGAAAGAAGACCCGAGTTAGTAAGCCTATGCACATTTTACATGGGAGGAAGTCTCCACTGAACTCGATGGTGCTTACTTCCAAGTAGACGTCCACTGGCCAGTGTGGTGCAGTGGTTAAGAGTGCTGGATTAAGACCAAGGAGATGGGGCGGCGGTTTCTAATCTCTACTCAGCCACTCACTGACCTAACCTACCTCGCAAGCTTGTTGTGAGGATAAAATGGGGAGAAGGCAGCTGAAGCACCTTGCACGACTTGGAGGGAAGCTTGGATATAAATGAATGCACTAAAAAAAAAAAAAAAAGTATGCCCTCCCTGGGAATCAGATACTGTTTGCGCTCACATCCCACTTGCAGGATTGCCATCTGGTTGGCTGCTGTGATCCCAGGATGCTGGGCTAGAATATCATGGGCCTTTGGCCTCATCTAGCAAGGCTAGATAAAGGTCCGTATGGTTAAAGCTTTGGTTTTCCCAGTAGTGATGTATGGAAGTGAGAGCTGGACCATAAAGAAGGCTGATCGCCAAAGAATGGATGTTTTTGAATTATGGTGCTGGAGGAGAGACTCTTGAGAGTCCCATGGACTGCAAGAAGATCAAACCTATCCATTCTGAAGGAAATCAGCCCTGAGTGCTCACTGGAAGGACAGATCCTGAAGCTGAGGCTCCAGTACTTTGGCCACCTCATGAGAAGAGAAGAGGAAAAGACCCTGATGTTGGGAAAGATGGAGGGCACAAGGAGAAGGGGACGACAGAGGACGAGATGGCTGGACAGTGTTCTCGAAGCTACCAGCATGAGTTTGACCAAACTGCGGGAGGCAGTGGAAGACAGGAGTGCCTGGTGTGCTCTGGTCCATGGGGTCACGAAGAGTCGGACACGACTAAACAACAACAAAGCAGGGATCTTCTCTGTGTGTTTTTTACATGGGTAAAAGATGCGTTGCTGCAAGGCGCAACCTTTTCTGGCTGGGCCAGCCTGCCTCACAGGGTTGTTGTGGAGGGTTCAACAAGAAAGGGGGAAGAGAACTATTTAACGCCACCTTGAGCTCCTTTGGAGAAAAAAAGTGGGAAACAAAATTGCAATGCAATGCAGTATGAAATGGTTGGCTGGGGGAAGGGGCGAGTTACATGCTGCTGCCCAGTTATTACAGCTAAGCTATAAAAAAACCCTCACCCAACCCCTCCTTGTTTGCAATGGGGAGCTTTTCCTTCTTACATTCCTAATTTTGCAACCAGGAGAAATATAGCAAGAGTAATAGATTTCTAGCGCAAACTCGTTTCTGAGTTTATTTAGGGAGCAATGACTTGGGTTTTTTGGGGGTGGAGAACAGGGGTCGAAATGAAATGAAATGTACACCTTGCACACTTCCCCCTACTTTTCCCAGGCTCTTCTCTCTCCCCCCCCCCTTCAATGCCTAGTTAGTACGGTCCCCAAGGCTGAGGGCGCTCCTTGGTGGGAGAAACCAATTTCCCCAAAAGGAGAGGGGGAAAGGGGCGTTTCGCCCCTGCAGGTTCGGCTGGTCGACCCCTTCCTCCCGAGAGGGAATAATGGCGGCGCCCTTTCTTTCGCTTTGGGCGACACCTCTTGACTCTTTCCCTTCTCCCGCCCCGCTCCTTACTTGCTCCGGAAGAGCAGCCGGAGGAAGCGCCCGGCCATGGCCGTCGCCTGCAGGCCCGCGTTCGGGCTTCACCGCTGACCCAGCCGTGGGGTCGCCTGCCTCAGCCAAGCACGGCAAGAAGCGTTGCTTTATTCATGCAACCCCTCAATCCACCGCCAGAGGGTTATGGGTTCTTTGGACTACATTTCCCAGCAGCCCTTGCTGTGAGCTCTGCCCCGCCCCATACCTCGAAGGTTATGAGTCATGATGTAGAGTAGGCTTCCTCAACCTCGGCCCTCCAGATGCTTTGAGACTACAATTCCCATCATCTCTGACCACTGGTCCTACTAGCTAGGGATCATGGGAGTTGTAGGCCAAAAAATATCTAGAGGGTCAAGGTTGAGGAAGCCTGGAGTGCGTGTGTGAACTTGAAGGCGCTAAGGTTGTTTTTTAGTTGCTATTTTGTTAATGTTGTTTTATAGATATTTAAATTCCGTATGGATTTGTTAATCGTGACTTGCTGTAATGTGATGGAAGAACTGTGTGAAGAGGTGTGGGACATAGCTGTTAATGATAAATTAACATGTGCTATTAAGGTTAGATATGCAGGAAAAATGATTTTGAGGAGATAACGGAAGGTATTTGTAGAATTTGTACTGTTGAAATGGAAAGGGGTCAAACCATCGCAAGAGGTGTTGAAATTTTGGAGGTTGGATAGTTACAGTGGTGGTGGTGGTGGTGGTCTTGGTGGTGGGGTGCAAATTTTTATTTATTATTATTACTTTGTCAAAAAGAAAAGAAAAATAGTGATTAGCTTGTTTTTTTAGTTGCTGTTTTGTTAATAAATTACAATACAGTGGTACCTCGGGTTACATACGCTTCAGGTTACAGACTCCGCTAACCCAGAAATAGTACCTCGGGTTGAGAACACAAATCGTGCTCCAGCGGCGCGGCAGCAGCGGGAGGCCCCATTAGCTAAAGTGATGCTTCAGGTTAAGAACAGTTTCAGGTTAAGAGCGGACCTCCGGAATAAATTAAGTACTTAACCCGAGGTACCACTGTACAAAAAACACTGTTATTTCTTATTTTATATAATGTATACTGTATTTGTGATGTTTTATTATGTTTTATTGTGCTATTTTTATTTACTGCTTGTAAGCCACTTTGAGATTCATTTGAATGAAAAGTGGCATAGAAATACAATAAATCAATTACAATAAAATAAAATAAAATAAAAACCTGTTTCGACTGCATGATGAGCTTCTAACATTGTGATCGGACTCTGCGCTCCTGCCAACCCAAATTCTTAGAAATGTCAACAAAACAAAATCACGGAATTTCATTATGTAATCCAAAATTTATTAGTCACCTGTCACCATTTATTGATTGCATTGCAACCCCACCTTTCTTCCAAGGAGCTATACATAGTTTTCTTCCTTCTTGTTTCCTCCTCACAACAACCCTGTGAGGTAGGTTAGGCTGGGAGGCAGTGACTGGCCCAAAGTCACCCAGTGAGCTTCATGGATGAGTGGGGATTTGAACCCTGGTCTCCCAGGTTCTAGTCTGCTACTAACCCAGTGGTTCCCAAAGTAGGTGCCAACCCTTAATGGCGGTGCAATTATCTAGGGGAGCACAAAGTGACAGGGGGGGTGTTAGAGGTGTAAATGAGTGTCTTTTAATTACCTTTTCCCCCTAAGTGCAAAAGTTCAAAACAGGAAAAGTACTCTGACCTCTTTTGGTAGCAAACCCCAGTGTATTCAATGGGGCCTGTTTGAAAGTGTTCTTATGATTGTGATATCTGAGCAATGAAAATAGAACTGTTACATAGCAAAATTATTTTAATTGTCAGCACTTGAGAAAGCTACCATATGCCTTTGAAGAGCATGTAAGCCATCTTAGATTATTAGCAATTTAAGATGACTGTATTATCAGCAAATACTGTTGTGAACCTTGCTTGCACCTTTAAACTTCATTTGAACTGTCACAGACTGTTTTGCATTTCTCCCCCTCCACCCCCACAGGTGTATGTATTGTTGACACCTGTCTGTCTCAAGAGACAATGAAGTGCGCCTCCGGTGCAAAGTCAAACTTTCGGAGAATCACAGCGCCTGCTGTGGCTGCAGAGACCGGCAACTCGTAACTGTTACCTCCTGTGTTGTTATTGCTGCAATAGCAGCACCAAAGTGACCTCTCTGAGGTGCAAGCCTAGACAGTGTACAGTGGTACCTCGCAAGACGAATGCCTCGTAAGACGAAAAACGCGCAAGACGAAAGGGTTTTTCGATTTTTGAGTTGCTTCGCAAGACGAAAACGTCTTGCATGTTTGTTTCCTTTTTCTTACATCCCAGGCGCCGGGCGGCCACGCGGATGGGTCGACGCTGGCGGGAGCCTCGTTTGTGGGCGCCGCCGCTGCCTCGTCGCCTCTCCCTTCCAAATCCTGCGCGCAGCGCCCGTACAGGATAGCCAGCACCAGCAGCGCCAAGAGCAGCGTGGCCAAGAGCAGCGCCAGCAGCGCGGCGGACTTTTTGCCCATGTAGAAGCCCGAGCGCAACTTGACGGTCATGGTGGCCGGTTGAAAGCGAGGGGGGAGCCTGAGCGACTGAGAAAGAAATTCAGCACAGGATCCGTGCTTCGCAAGACAAAAAAAATCGCAAGACGAAACAACTCGCGGAACGAATTAATTTCGTCTTGCGAGGCACCACTGTATATGGAGGTACTGCCCAGACAAAACCACCCCCCTCGGCCTCACTGATGTGCTCCACAGGAAAGCACAGTGCCTGATTTACGTATAAGCTAAACAAGCTATAGCTTAGGGCCCCACTCTCTTGTGGGGCCCTAAAAAAATTAAAGGAAAAAACACCTGGATGTACATTTCCAAAATATAAGAAAAAAAATAAAACCTACATACAGCAACAGTGTTTTGTGTTGTGTAGGCTCCTATGATGTAAGTAATGGGCCCCGCCTGCTAGCCTGCTCCCTAAAATATCACTGGTTTGCTCATTTCTATATATAGGGTGCCTACATGCTGCAAGGACTGGTTGCATGGCATATATTCAACACAAAAAACAGTGACAATTTGTTGTTGACAAAGGACAGCTGGACATATAAAGGGCCCCATTACCTTCAGTAGCTTAGGGCCTCATCAAACCTAAATCCGGCCCTGGGAAAGCAGAGCAATACACTTGGCACCAGCTTGGCTGGTGGCTTTAGATGAGATTTATTGCCACCCACCCACAATTTTTTCTCACACTCTACTAGCAGGAAGCTTTCTACCAGTGTGTAGATAGATTTCAGGCAGCTTAAATACTGCCCTACCTGTGTACCTTAACGGCCCTCAGCCAACTTCATGGTGGCTTTCGGCTTGCTTTCTTACAGTGCTGCCCTAACTCCTGCCAGGCAGAGGTGGGGCTTGATGGAATGGCACAGGCAGTGCCAGACCTCCAGTGCTTGTGCTGACCAGGGCAAAAAGTGATGGCCGGGAGCAAGAAATGTTCCTAGGCTGGCACAGTAAACTGGCCTGGATCTAGCCTGTTGCTGTTGCGTGAATCTGCTGGCCTCTCTAAGCAGAGATGCCATTGGAGGCTACCATTGGGGCCAAGTGCATTGGGGTACATTTGCCAGGGGAGCTTCCTTGTTGCCGATGGAGCTTCCCTGCTGGCACAGCTGGGCTGGGCTAGGCTGGGTGGAGAGAAACCTCTGCTCCATCCAAACCCTCTCCAATATGGCAGATTAAGGGTTTAGATTACTTACCCAGCTATCATCCATAATACACCTACAAAGGAGTAAACTCTATTGAACACGGAACAACTTCCCAGCAAACATGCATAGGATTGTACTGTTTGTCTTTAAGATGCTACAGGCCTGCAACAGGCTACCCCTCACCCGGAGTTTGATGTTAATGGTAAAACAGAAACAATACATCAAAACATGCATTATAAAATCATTGAAGTCATATTTTAATTCACTTTAGTTGATTTCATGTTGGAATATTCAACATATTGTTGCAAGTCCAAGGAAAAAATATTTTTTACTAATCAGGTCATACTAGAACACATTTAAAATATTTAATATCAAACTCATTTCAAGGCCCTGTGGAAATTTATCAGAAATGCATTTCATTATATTCCTTGAAATTATAAATCTAGAATAATAAATGATGCTGTTCAGATGAAATCTTAGAAAATTTTAAATTGGCATTTCATTAAATTTGACTTGAAACCTACTGAGTTGATTTAGTATGATTGACATTCATCTCTTGAAATTCATTTTAATCTAATGTAATTCTTCCCCAAATAATTTGGGGAGGAGGCGTAGCTGGATATAGCATCTGCTTTGCACCCAGAAGGTCTCATCTTAGATCTCCAGGAAAGGCTGAGAGGGACTACTATCTGAAATTGATTACAGCATCTATCTGTTGATTAGAGCGTGGTGCTGATAATGCCAAGGCTGCAGGTTCAGTCCCCGTATGGGACAGCTGCATATTCCTGCATTTGAGGGGTTGGACTAGATGATTATCAGGGTCCCTTTCAACTCTACAATTCTATCATTCTATGAAATCCAGGATTGCTGCTGTGTCAGTATAGACAGTAATAAGCTTGATGGACCAATGATTTGACTCAATATAAGACAGCTTCTAATGTTCCTATTATATTGGTTGGAAAGGAATAGGACCACACCCAAATCTCCTACCACTGATGGAAAACAAATGACAGTGAAGGTACCTGGTTGTGGTGTGACAGCTGTACTACATGAAAAACAGGTGAGGTTAGAAGCTCTATGGGTTTCTTTCTTCACCTTAGTTTTCTCCCTGCAAATTGGTTGTTATTCCACCATCTTTGGGGTTACTGCAAGTCTGCTGAGACCTCTTCTGCATTGGTATTGCAGTTTTGGAATGTAAGCATGAGCATAGGAAGACTCGAATTGGTTTTTAGTGTATATCTATAACTATATATATGATTTGGATTTTGCTGTCAAATGGTGGCATCAAAGTGATGCTTTCAGTTGTTGAAGTGTATATTGTAAAGTGTCAGATCCTGGGACCCTGTTGCTCTTCAGCGTTTGTAAAAATACGTTTGTGTCACTGATATGTACAAAATGCATATATTTGATTCCAGGTTTTGCTTGCTAAGAGTAAAACGTTAGCACGTTTTTGTGGTTGCCTCGGATGAGCAAAACTGGAGGCAGGTTCCTTGAGAGAATTTCTAACCAAGCCATATAGAGGTAATCAGATATAATTCCTTTTCTTGCTACTGGTAGAGTCCTGTTGAATGGAATAGGATGAAAGTATTAGTAATATTCTTCAGTAATACAACAATATTCCCCTCCAAATAACATTTCAGCCACTATCTGAGCCTTTTCCATCCCTGAATGTCATTTGAAATGACCAGTCATTACTAAAGAGGTGCCATTTTTTACAAATCCTTGCTCAGATTAAAAAAAGTACACTTAAAAAGAACAATCAAATAATAGCACAAAAATCTTAGCTAAAAAGTCAACAAAAGCCTGTACAGTACATTACTTTCATTCCCATTAACAGCTTCAAATACAGGGCCTTATAGATACCAGTGAACCTCACTGAACCACTGTCCTTTGTCCTTGAGTTCTCGCTTAAAAATCTCCTGGCAAAGTTTGGCTTGCTTTCTGAACAAATCAAAATTAAATCTGTGTCACTTACAGAACAATCAGATTAGCAGCCCTAGAATGTTCCTGAAGGAGTTCGTTCAAACGGACCTGGCGGTAGCTCTGTTTAAAAAGAAACAAAATTTACTGCAATAAAAAAACGGGGGGTCTTGACTTAAAGCAGAGTTTAGTGATCATAAAAAATTCACACAGGTTGTACTTCTGTAAGTCATACTTGGTCTAAATTATATGGACTGCAAATTGGGAAGCATTAAGTTTATGATTGCTTGAGGAAAACCTAAAAAAACAACCCCCTGAAACATTTCATATTCCGTTGTCATTGCCATATTAATATGCACCAAAAATTATTTTTAGTCTGCTGCATAATGAAATACTGATGGCTATAAAATATAGCTTCACTTAAGAGACATGAAACAGTGAGATTAATTTTTAAATCTCTTAAAACTCGTTTGCTGCATGTTTTCGAGTTGATGATCCTACTGAAGATCAACAATTTCCCAGTTTCCACGGGCACCTTTTGTGGAGAATCCTTTACTTATTTGGAGGGAATATAGAATATAATCTACCTTCTCTATAGAATGCTCCCTACCCACACGACACAGCATATTTCCTAACTAAGTTTGCCTGGGCAATGATTTTTTTTTTTTTCCATTTTTAATCCCCCCCCAATAAAAAAAAACATTTCTGCCCCGTACCTACCGCCCCCCCCCCCCGCAAAAGCGATTTTATTCCATGGCTTCAACATTTCAAGTAATTTTACTTTTCTGCTTCCCATTTTATTACATTCAATAGCTGCGGCATATCTATATCAGCAACTTAAAGAGCAGCTCCATGCATGTTTATTCAGAAGCAAGCCCCGCTATATTAAATGGAATTTATTTCCAGCATAAGGGTGGATAGGATGGTGTCCTTAAACTGAATTCTCACTCCCTCTTCCTAAGGACCCTTGGAGTAACATTGTTCTGTTAGGGACTTGAAATGTGATGCAGACAACCCATAGCCCCCTACCCAAATTGCAGTTCCCGGGATTCTTCCACACAGGGGACCTTTCTTAGCCCAATAGCCCACATTCCAGCATGGGCAACGTCCCAGGCCCTTAAAGCAGTGACAGGTGGGGCTATGTGTAAAGGAAGCAGAGCAATCAATATATTTGTCATTGTATAGTAGATAATATTCCAGCCATGCAAAAGGCAGAGGTTTATACACACACACACACACACACACACACCATCTCTCCATCCTTGATCCAGGAAAACCAGAAGCATTATCACAGATCATGGGCACATTCCAGCCCAGCAGAAGCACTCAAGGAAGGTGTGGCCTGTGAAAAGGTGGGTGGCCTGCAGGGAGTCCCACAGGCCAAGTGCAGAGGCTGGGTAAAAGGTAAAGGTAAAGGACCGCTAGATGGTTAAGTCCAGTCAAAGGCGACTGTGGGTTTGCGGCGCTCATCTCGCTTTCAGGCCGAGGGAGTCAGCGTTTGTCCACAGGCAGCTTTCCGGGTCATGTGGCCAGCAGGAATAAACCGCTTCTGGTGCAAGAGGACACCGTGACGGAAACCAGAGCGCACGGAAACGCCGTTTACCTTCCCGCCGCAGCGGTACCTATTTATCTAATTGCACTTTTGACGTCCTTTTGAACTGCTAGGTTGGCAGGAGCAGGGACCGAGCAACAGGAGCTCACCCTGTTGCGGGGATTCGAACCGCGACCTTTCGATTGGCAAACCCAAGAGGCTCAGTGGTTTAGACCATAGGGCCATGTAAAAACTGGTAAATATTTCATTGCGCATATGCCCTTAGTCTAGTGGTTTATTACTGTCAATTGGAACCAGTCCATCCCAAAACATTAGAAGCAGTGTCTTTAAAGCCTGCATGCCATCTTGAGTCCCCTCTGGACAGATTAATGCCATAAATAAACAATATCATTCAGCAGCTGTTTTGACTAGTAGCAGTGCACCTGCCTTAATTCTATACAAGGGGTTCAAATTAAATACTGTTTTCTGCCAAACTTCACCATTTGAAGAGATGCTCACCAATTTCCTGACTGCGAATGAAGCTAGGTTCTCTTTTTCCTTTGTGACCTACCAGATTTGCCTTATTGTTCTCAGGTAGTGCTTGTGCACGATTTTCCTTTTTGACTAGCCATCCCACAATGTCAAAAGTAATGGCAGGTATTGCTCTTTACCTTTTCCTTGACTGCTTCCAGCTCTGCATCAGTGATTTTCCACGGTGCCTCTCTCTTTAATTTCTCAGCAGTTGTTAAATCTTTGCAGCTTTCATGAAGGCGGTATGGTTCAATCATCTCTTCAAAGAATTTCCAGCTGGAACAGAAATTATAAAGGAGGCATCACAGCGGGACTCTAACTCATTATTTCACAGATATACCTTAGAATGGGATAGACTCTGTTGGCTTTGGAATTGTGGCTGAATTTCATTCAAAATCTTTAGACTTCATGCATCAGATTTTATGCTCCGTTATATATGAGCAGCTTCATTGTGGAAACACCTTGTCTAGACAGGTCTGCATTTGTCACTGCTAAGCTTTTTATCTGTCTTAACTGTAAAATAAAACATAGCAGCAAAGTATACTACATTCATTTCTGTGTACACAAGAAGAAAACAATAGTTTTCTCTTCTCCTTGTTTTGACCCCTGTTGTTTGGCTGTATTACTAAAACCAGGCATAGGCAAACTCCGGCCCTCCAAATGTTTGGGACTACAATTCCCATCATCCCTAGCTAACAGGATGATGGGAAACATCTGGATGGCCGGAGTTTGCCTATGCCTGCTAAAACTGTGGAGGAAGCAACAACAACAACAAAAAAAAGGGGGGGAGGGGGGAGGCCACAATCCAGCATTTGGGCTACACTTCAATGTGCACCTAATTCTGTCTTGAATTGCGACTATAGTTTGTCAATAATAGCTTTTCAGAGATACGAAACTGGCATGTGAAGTCACAAGTCATTATGTCACAGGTATTGATTCTTAGTGTCCTGCCATCGTCTCTGGTTAAATTAGTTTGTCAGATTTTCATTACACTCAGATTTGTACCGTGGAAGAGCCCAAACAAGCCCTCTGCCCCTGACCAGTGCAGCAGAACATGGGTGTAGATTGCTATTACTGTAACGTCCAATACATGTGACAGGACAGAAGGCCCTATTTCTTATTTCAGCACCAAGTGTCATGTCTTGACTGGTGGAGTCCTTGCCAGCCCCAGCCTTGCACCAAGTCCTGAGTCAGGCTCCATCTGGGAGTGAGGAGCCAGAAATCTGTGATAAGGCTGAAGTGGAGCCATCCACATGCAGGATGAGTTTGGCCTCTGAGATCAAGGCAGAATGGGCCCCAAACTCAGGGGAGATGCTGTGTCACAAACTACCAGATGGAAACCTGGACCACCTGGACAAGTGCCAGCCTATAGGCAAGTGCTGCTTGGGAATAAAGGTTTCGTCTCAAGGAGACCTCCAGATGAAGGCAGTTGATAGAAGTCAACTAAGATTGGGATGCGTTTAAGGCAGTTCCAGCTCAAAACCCCCAGTGGAGGAGGTTGGAAAAGCTGCTGGAACAAGGTTCGTGTAACACCAGCACTCTGCTCTGCCTGATCCTCTGCCTTCTCCAACTCTACTCTTAGGAGTGCTGGGTCAAAAAGTACTTTTGTATTTAGAAATTTACTAAAATCGTATTTTCACTTATTTCAATTTCTGAGTTACAGTACCATCTTATACATGCCTAAAGGTAAAGGTAAAGGAACTCCTGACCATTAGGTCCATTCGCATACGACTGTGGGATTGCAGCGCTCATCACGCTTTACTGGCCGAGGGAGCTGGCGTACAGCTTCCAGGTCATGTGGCCAGCATGACTAAGCCGCTTCTGGCAAACCAGAGCAGTGCACGGAAATGCCGTTTACCTTCCCGCCGGAGTGGTACCTATTTATCTACTTGTACTTTGACGTGCTTTCGAACTGCTAGGTTGGCAGGAGCAGGGACCAAGTAACGGGAGCTCACCCCGTCGCGGGGATTCAAACTGCCGACCTTCTGATCGGCAAGCCCTAGGCTCTGTGGTTTAACCCACAGCACCACCCACATTCCTACTCAGAACTAATCTACATTGAGTTCAATGAAGCCTACTCCCAGGTAAGTGTTATAGGATCACAGCATCATCATCATCATCATTATTATTAAAAGCTGATCTTACCTCTCTTTGCTTGGTTTCATATTGATATCACCAATGATGTGAATGTCAGCAAACTTTATTCTGAACTTGCTTAAAAGTGAAGCCATCCTGAAAACAAAAGGAAAGGTGTATTTTTAGCATTGTGATTCAGAATGCTGATAAACAAATAACTAGTTAAAGAGTTAAAATATAGTAAAGGTGCATTAATTGGTACTTCTCAGTTATAGAATGTGGTGAACATGGCATGGATGAGCTAGTTGATATAGCTGAAAACCAAGAGCAGTGGGAAGTAAAACCAGTGGGCTTTACATGGGCTTCAGCACTTGCATTATTTTCAGGACCAAGTAACAGTCATAGAATCACAGAAAAGTAGAGTTGGGTGGTATCCTGAGGGTCATCTAATCCAACCCCTGCAATGCAGGAATTTCAACATGCTGACCTCTTCTAATCTGATACCATAACAGACCCTGCTTAGCTTGAAAAAGAGCAGACAGAGGGCATGTTTTGTCAAAATAAATAAAAAAATTAAAAAATAGTTCAGTAGCACCTTAGAGACCAACTAAGTTTGTTCTGGGTATAAGCTTTCATGTGCATGCAAACTTCTTCAGATACCACTCTTCTTCATGTTTTGTAACACTGAAAATATCTCCAAACTAACAACATAAGAGGATAAGGCAGGTTTGAGACTACTACTAATACGTAGAATTTATATAGCACTTCAGATAGCTCCACATATTGTCTCAGTAATTCTTAAAAGGACCCTGTAACAGGCAGTTAGGACTGATAATACAAGGTCATCAACAGCAATTTCCCCTCTCTCTTTCCCCTTGCCTCATGCACAAATAATCTTTATAAGCAACGAAACCTTAAGCAGAACATTAAAGCTATACATACATTAGCTTTTCCTCTTCCAGGCGAGTGACTTTTCCACCAGTAAAAATCCTTAATTTACAATCTTTCCATTTTTTGCGGAGGGTGAGCATGTAGGGAATTAGGAGTATTAACCCTGTGTAGACAGATTTTATTAAATTAAATATATACCAAAACTAGAGCAACGCATAATAATAAAAAGCCACTTTTATTGCTATTAAAATTGTGTTCCCCGATTTTTTTAATTTTTCAGATAATTGGTTGTTTATTTTTATTTTGCAAACCCTACCTTGACTATTCAGTCTCCCCCACGCCATCACTGTGTGATGTTCCTTTCAGCGACTTACCTCCGTCATCAAACAGCCACCACACGTCAATGGTACCTTTCCCTTGCTTTTTTTTAAACTGAGCGCTGGCTTCCAGCAACCGCTGATTGAATTCCCCAACATGCATCGAAGAGATTGTGCTAATGCTGCTTTCTGAAAGGAGAGGACATACTCAGAGCCTTTCTGCACAATTACCGAAAGTGCTCCACAACACACCAGCTTAGCACTTGGAAGGCAGTTAAGTACAATGGGAAATGCTTATTCAGCCTTTGAGCACTTCATGGATCATACATTTAAGTTTCATAACCCAGGGGACGGAGCATGGATTTACTAGAGCGAAGTGAGTGAGAACCACCCTCTTTTGTTTTTAAATAACTTGTCGCTACTTTGAATTATGTTTGGTTAGTGTCATTCAGTTGTTCAAAAGGCTGTGAGATTAGTGGCTTGAGATGCAGTGAGTTTGTTCATTACCCACACTGCATTTCAAACTGCCTTTGTGTGGGATGTGATACATAGATAGCAGTCAAGTACAACATTCCTTGTTTTCCTAGAGTGGACATGCAAGGGGATGTTTGGTCCAGCCAGTCGGAACTTCCTGTTTCCTCCTGGGTAGGGACATACCTCTTCTTGTATGTGACTAGAGGTGGGCATGACCTTACCTGGGCAGGTAACAAACCCACAAGACACGCAGCCCTCCTCTCTCTTTTCCATCTTCCTTTCGTTGTGTGAACTGCAGTGACTGTCAGGCTGCAGTCACTGGGATTAAACCCCCCATATGGGGTAGATCCACATGTATATAACATATTTTTCACTCTATAAGACGCACCAGACCATAAGACTCACCTAGTTTTTGGAGGAGGAAAACAAGAAAAAAAATATTCTGAATCCCAGAAGCCAGAACAGCAAGAGGGATTGCTGCACAGTAAAAAGCAGCGAAAGCAACGCAAAGCGCAAAGCTTCAGCGAAAGCAACACAAATCGTCTTCAGGGCAGCAGGAGGGACGCTCCCCCTGCCCTGAAGAGGCTTCGCGCGGCTATCCCAGAAGCCAGAACGCCAGATCGCTGCTCAGCAATCCCTCTTGCTGTTCTGGCTTCTGGGATAGCTGCACAGCCTGCATTCGCTCCATAAGACAAACACACACATTTCCTCTTACTTTTCAGGAGGGGAAAAGTGCATCTTATAGAGCGAAAAATACGGTACTTTGTAACTAAGTCTGCCTTCAGGGATCCAACTGTGAACTGAATGTGAGTAAACTTCTGTTATATACTTTACACAAGATTGTGGTGTGTTTATTCTTTTAAGGGGGATATAAGGGAACTTACCAGGAAGCTAATAGTGAGAGGCTTAAACAAGCCTGCAACCAGCTACCCACTATGCGTTTGAAAGGGGAATGTAAAACTCTGCTAAGTTATAGAACTTGCTAGCGTAAGTTCGGAAGGATATTAAAACAGGAAAGGTCATGCGTGTCAGGTGAAGAGATCCCTGCTCCCTCTCTGATGTGTCTTATACACAGAAAAGTACGGTACGTGACAGTTTTTGTTGCAACAGGCTAACATGGATACCCTTGGGTTCCCTTCTGAAATTGATTCTTCGGGAAAACTAGTTGGTGACCAATAAGCTATTATGTATTTTATCTTTCAGCTTCAGGGCTTGCCTTTTTTGGGTATAGTCTTTGTAATGTTGAGCTTGGCGGCTCTTCTGAAGTATCTCTGGATGCCACCATTTCCTTCTTCAAATTCACTGTCCTTAATGGTAGCCTCTAGAACTTGCCTCTCCTGCTCCAGCTTCTTCAATTCCTCTGTCAAAAGAATACAAGACTGTCAATAATAATTGCTTGTGAGTTACCTTTCCCAAAAGACCTGAAGCCTTCTTGCTGGGAATGACAGGTAAAGAAATTAAAAAAGAAGACAAGACGATATTTCTCTACGCCACCACGGCCGCAAGAATTATGCTGGCACAATATTGGAAATCGGAAACCATGCCCAGCATAAATGACTGGCAGGTTAAAATGGTAAATTACGCTGAGCTTGATAGATTAACAGCTAGAATACGAGATCTAGATGAACAGAAATTTCAGCAAAATTGGAGTAAATATTGGAAATATATTGGACAAAACTTATAAAGTGAACTGGCGGGGATAGAACAACTCTATCAGCGATGGATTATAAGATCAAAAATCAAATACGTAAGGGAGGAAGATATTAGATACTTACCAAAAGGGTGGACGGGAGTCCAGGGCCCAGTAGAGCCCAAAAGAATATGATTTTTTTATTATGGTTTTTTACGTTGTATAATTTAAGGAAGAGAACACTGTTGTATATTTTTTGTTGTTGTTGTATTTGTTTATTTTTACCTGTCTTTATATAACTTGAATAAAAATGTATTAAAATAATAATAATAATAATAATAATAATAATTGCTTGTGAGTTGAGAAAGACAGATAAGATCCAGTTAGGTCTGTGGCATTTGAACCTTACTGAATGAAATTGCTTTTCATTGGCCACGATTACCTTGCATTAAATAGATCCTTAAAGGTAAAGGGACCTCTGACCGTTAGGTCCAGTCATGGCCGACTCTGGGGTTGTGGCGCTCATCTTGCTTTACTGGCCGAGGGAGCCGGCGTACAGCTTTCAGGTCATGTGGCCAGCATAACTAAGCCGCTTCTGGCAAACGCCGTTTACCTTCCCGCTGGAGCGGTACCTATTTATCTACTTGCACTTGATGTGCTTTCAAGCTGCTAGGTTGGCAGGAGCAGGGACCGAACAACGGGAGCTCACCCAGTTGCGGGGATTCGAACCGCCAACCTTCTGATCGGCAAGCCCTAGGCTCTGTGGTTTAGACCACAGCACCACCCATGTCCCATAATAGATCCATAATTGTTCCTGTCCCATAACAGGAACAAAAAAAATGTTCTTCAGAGTTTCTTGTGTTGACTTCTAAGCTCAATATGCTAATAATGCTAATGCATGCAAACTTAAACTGAAAGCATGGTCAATGTCCAGCACAAATATTTAATTTCTCTGTTTTGTTTCACTACATTCTGGACAAGTACTCCTGTGTAGAGATGGGAAGGCCTGGCAAAAACCCAGAAAAATTGGAAAAAAACAGATTTCCCCCCAGTTTTTCCCCCAAGCTGTTTTTTTCTTGAAAAATTGAAAAAAACAGTTTGATATAGTTTGAATATTCCACCCCCCATTTTTCTGGGGGGGAAATGGGGGAAACTGGGTCCCCCCCCAATTGTTTTCCAGGCCTTCCCATCTCTACTGTGGAAAGAGATTTGGACTACAATCCTATAGCACCTTATTTGGGACCAAGCCCCACTGAGCTCCATGGGAATCACTTCTGAACAAACAGATACAGGAATGAGCTGTTTGCAAAGTAATGCTGTAAATAAGGTGATACAGAAAGTATACCTAGTTCCACAGAAAGGACAGTGGCAGAAATATAATTTCTTTTCAATTACGTTCCCATGTAAATATATGGTTTTTGCATGATTTTAACCACTTTCATATTTCATCAAAATTAAAACACAGGTGAAGTAAAGACTGTCCTTTTTTAAAAAAGAAGTTGTAGTTGAATGTGAACAGACCATTTTTTTTTACCCATTTCCAGTCTTCTACATAAATTTACTCTAGATCTGTTCAGAATGTTGGGAGTTCTTTGTTTAAGATTCTGTTGTAATTTATTGTTCCTCTTATCTTCTTTTTCCTATTTCAGTTTCTTAGCATTTGGAGTGTTTAATGGTACAGAATTGATATCTGTTATTATTTCATTGTAATCTAGGATGTATCTCAGATTAGTAAAAAAACAACATATCAGCTAGTTTCCTCACTATTTTTAAACAAGAGATTATAACAGGTAGTTCTTCTGGAGACAAGCCAACGAATAGAACATTGTCCTGTCCTGAATTCTAGCCACGCAGATCACGGGGTTATTTGGCTGGAAAGAAAAGTTTGATTTTCTATATAGTAGAACGCAGCAAACAAATCAGCTGTATTTGTCCGTCTGTTCCAGTTTGATAAGAGAGAGATTTGTGTGTGTACAGAGTAAGACCCACCTCAAATATTTCACTCAGAGCATTAATATTTGTGGGTGGATTCTGAGCAATTTGAGGATAGAAACTGTGGATAGAAATGAGCGAAGGCAGCAGGTGGCAGCAGAGAGTTGCAATTTTGCATGATGATTGCAACCAAATATTGATTTCAAGCTAATTCTTGGAGATTAGCGATGGGAATCTCGTTGCTCTCCAGATAATGGCAGATTGAAACTATCTTCAGCCTTTGCCAGCATGGCCATTGGTCAGGGATGGCTGAAGTTGCAGTCCAGCCACACCTGGAGCTTCACAAGTTCCTCATCTTAATATTTCCCTGCCCTGCTCTTAATATTTTGGGGGGGATCTTTCCCTTCTGGAAACCCTCTAAAATGAAAGGCAAGACCAACTGATTTTTAAAAAGGTAAAGGACCCCTGGGTGGTTAAGTCCAGTCAAAGGCGACTATGGGGTTGCGGCGCTCATCTCGCTTTCAGGCTAAGGGAGCTGGTGTTTGTTCACAGACAGCTTTCTGGGTCATGTGGCCAGCAGGACTAAACTGCTTCTGGCGCTACGGAACACTGTGAAACCAGAGCGCTGAAGGACTGTCTCTTTAAAGCCCTTTGCTTGTCTATGGGGCAGGTGCAAGGAGTGTCGCTTGAGAGGATTAATCTGGGCTGAGAATGATGTAGGAACTTGGAGCTGGAACTCCAGTAGACTAGGGCAGGTAGCTCTAGCGACCTGTCCATGGTGCTGAAAGCCTTGTAACTTTGTGTCCTTGTTCACCAGGTCCGGATCTCAGATTATATTCCTCTGCCAACCTGCCATTCTATCCTTCACCTTCCAACATTCTCATCCCAGGGGTCTTGATCATGGATTGCAATATGTTTGCATGTTCGTTTCCTGTTTTTACTAACTGTTCCTGGCCACTTCTGGGATCTTACCCAGCTGTCTGTGGGCTTATCCCAGGGTGGTGGTGGTGGTGATGATGATGATGATGATAATAATAATAATAATAATAACAATAATAATAATATATCTCATTTATACCCTGCGGGTGTAAATACCAGCGCAGGTGGTGCTGTGGTCTAAACCACAGAGCCTAGGGCTTGCTGATCAGAAGGTTGGCGGTTCGAATCCCCGCGATGGGGTGAGCTCCCGTTGTTTGGTCCCTGCTCCTGCCAACCTAGCAGTTCGAAAGCACGCCAAAGTGCAAGTAGATAAATAGGTACCACTCTGACGGGAAGGTAAACGTTGTTTCTGTGCACTGCTCTGGTTCACCAGAAGTGGCTTAGTCATGCTGGCCACATGACCCGGAAGCTGTACGCCGGCTCCCTCGGCTAGTAAAGTGAGATGAGCGCCACAACCCTAGAGTTGTCTGCGACTGGACCTAATGGTCAGGGGTCCCTTTACCTTTACCCTGCCCATCTGGCTGGGTTTCCCCAGCCACTCTGAGCGGCTCCCAACAGAATATTAAAAACACGATAAAACATCAAACATTAAAAACTTCCCTAAAACAGGGCTGCCTTCAGATGTCTTCTAAAAATCAGATAGTTGTTTATTTCCCTGACGTCTGCTGGGAGGGCATTCCACAGGGCGGGTGCTACCACCAGGAAGGCCCTCTGCCTGGTTCCCTGTAACCTCACTTCTTGCAGGGAGGGAACCGCCAGAAGCCCCTCAGAGCTGGACCTCAGTGTCGGGGCTGAACGATAGCCTGCCAGTTGTGATGTGAGAATTTCCTCAAGCACAGGAACTTCTGTTTTCTAAATGGGGAGTGCTTTGAACATACAGTGGAAATTGCTGCGCACTTGGGGAGTATTCATCTATTATTACCTGGTGATCTGAATCCTGACCAGATTCCGCCCCCCCCCCCAGCCCAGATTGAGTGTTATCTACTGAAATCCTTTCTCTGACAATTCTACAGGGACAGCACAGCTTTCTAGCCCATTGATTATCTTCCCCTCCATTTTTATGTCTAGATTTCCATTTGATTTCTTTTATCGCAACTATGGGGCATAAAATCCCCCACTAATTATACATATCTTAAGAGTTCCCAATCTCCAGAGAAGATAATTAACCAAATCAATGGCCATGCCATAAAAGTAATTGAGCTGGTGCGTTTGGAAATGTGCTTGTTGAGGAAATGTGCTTGTTTACAGGAATAATGCCTCTAGTGCACGAATTTTGTGAAGTTCAGTTCATTAAGCCAGTGTGGTGTAGTGGTTAGAGCGGTGGACTCGTAATCTGGTGAACTGGGTTCGATTCCCCGCTCCTCCACATGCAGCTGCTGGGTGACCTTGGGCCAGTCACACTTCTCTGAAGTCTCTCAACCTCACTCACCGCACAGAGTGTTTGTTGTGGGGGAGGAAGGGAAAGGAGAAAGTTAGCCGCTTTGAGACTCCTTAGGGTAGTGATAAAGCAGGATATCAAATCCAAACATACCTTGAACCAGGAGGACTTGCGATATGTCAAACCCTTGACTTATTCGAGCAACAACCACACCAAAGTCAAAGTCAAATGCATCGCTGGAACAAAATATAAATGTATATATGCATATAAATTGTTTTAACACAGCATTGGAACAGTGACAGTTGGACATTTTTCACAAGCAGTATGAGAAACAAATGGATTTCTAAAGTTAGAAAGTCCATTTGGAATCCTCCCCCACTCTCTCATTTAACCATCAACAGTGCTTTGATTTCCCAGCTTTTTGGATTCTGATATATAGAATATATGAAGGAGCATTGCAAACATTGGATTAGCACTTGTAACATAATTTGATAAAGGGTATTGAAAAAGGAGATTTAATAGATTGGATAAAAGTATTTAGTCGCAGAAAAGAGAAGAGAAAATTATTGGAAACCAGGGAGAGGAGTGGGGGGGGAGTCCATAGGTCGGAAGAACCCCTATAAAGATATTGAATTCATTATGGATTAATGCAAGTAATATTGTATGCTAAAAAAATTCTAAAATAAAATATATAAAAAAAGATTCTGACCAGTTCCAGCTCCCAAAATCACTGCCATAGTCACTTATAGAATTCCTGCTTCTATCCTTAACTGAACTATGTTTAAACCTCTACAAGACCTTACACAGTTCTTTTGTGACTGTGTGTTAGCACAAAGGGTGTGAGCTGGTTTCCAGTAACAACACCAGGAAAAAAAAATCGGGGATAGGGCACAGAAGTGGCAAAGTATATTTCTAGGTGTGCAAGAAATAAAAATAACAGTACAGTAGTACCTTGGTTCTCAAACACCTTGGAACTCCAACCCCGAAAACACAGAAGTAAGTGTTCCGGTTTTTGAACATTTTTCAGAAGCCAAACGTCTGATGCGGTTGTCGGCTATTGTTTCCGGGGCCCCTGCACCAATCAGAAGCTGCGTTTGGTTTTTGAACATTTCAGAAGTCAAACAGACTTCTGGAAAGGGCTACCTTTGGTGCTTTTGTTTTTGCTATTTATTTTGCGTTTTTGTTTTTGAGGCCTTTTTGCTTAATTTGTTTTTGTGACTGTGTGGAACCCAGTTCAGCTACTGGTTGATTGATTGTGTGACTGTGGAAATGGATAAAAGCCCCCCCATCCAAACAATGACTATCATCAGTGCAGGTAAGAAAAATATTAATATTAATTTTTATCATCTACAATACTATCTTATTTATTTTATAGTACAATACATTGATTATTGCTTTCATTTTATGGATCAATAGTCTCGTTAAATAGTAAAATTCATGTTTAATTCTGTTTTAGGGGTTGTTTTTAAAAGTCTGGAACGGATTAATCCGTTTTGCATTACTTTCGATGGGAAAGCATGCCTTGGTTTTGGAACGCTTTGGTTTTGGAACGGACTTCCGGAACGGATTAAGTTTGAGAACCAAGGTACCACTGTAGTAGATGCAGAAGGAAGACGTTGCTTAAAAATCACTGTTTTCCATGTTTTTTAATCCACGAGTGGAAATATCTTCTCTGCATTTTCCTGTCAGTGAAAAAGCTCCATGAGTTGGTTTTTTGGGGAGGGGAGAGCAGGAGGGGAAAAAATTATGCAGTTTATCTGTTCCTGCCACTTGTCTGCTTGGGCTCTGTAAGCCCAGGTTGTTCGGGGTTAAAAAAAACAAATGAAGCAAAATGCAGATGAAAGAATATTGGCAGTCCCTGCAACCTGTAGTTTGAGCCATGGAGGGAAGCACAAAGTAGATTTTGCTTGAGATAAATGCCTAATCAAGTTATTTTGCTCTCAGCCATATGGCTCTTTCACAGAGAAACCTCCCTATTTCTTTTCCTTTTTTTTAAAAAAATATTTTTTTATTAAATTTCCAAATTTTACATTTCAAATTAAGCCAATGAAGTCAATGAATGTACGGCAGAATAAAAGAAACCTTCCTATTTCAAGGCATGTGTAGGTTGACAAATTTAAAATAGTTTGAAACTAGCTTAATGGTCACGGGTAATTTCAAGAACTTCAGGAATTGTAATTTTGTGAAGTAGCCAATAACTCTTGGCTGGCTGTCCTATGGTATTGGTGAAATTGCAGTCTATAGGATTCTTGTACTGGGAGCCATGACAGTTAAACAGTTTTGAAACAGGCTTAAAATTTGTAGTGTGGCCATCAAAACACATGCTTTTAAAGTCAAGCATGATGACTCTTTCGCTCTGCACACCAATATGCATGTGAAGGAGAAATTGGTTTGGGGTTGTGGTCCTAAACATCTCATGTTGATGGCTGGGGGTGGGGAGGCGTTATGTTATAATCTGTGTTTTCTGCCAGTGTGGTGTAGTGGTTAAGAGCGGTGGACTTGTAATCTGGGGAACCTGGTTCACGTCTCCACTCCTCCACATGCAGCTGCTGGGTGACTTTGGGCTAGTCACACTTCTTTGAAGTCTCTCAGCCCCACTCACCTCACAGAGTGTTTGTTGTGGGGGAGGAAGGGAAAGGAGAATGTTAGCCACTTTGAGACTCCTTTGGGTAGTGATAAAGCGGGATATCAAATCCAAACTCTTCTTCTTCTTCACATTGGAGGGGGTTTTCTGCTATGTTGGAGGTCCTAGTTTTGACCAATCAGGTGGGAAAGCTGTTACCAGTAGTAACAGGAAGCCCCAAAATGGGGCATTTGGAGGTCGGGTACCAGATCTAGCAGACCCAAAGCCTCATGGATCCCTCAAGGGCTGGTGGTTCTCAGGTCCCTCAGCTATGCCAACTGGTGCAGCAAAAATTGAAAACATTGCCACCATCTTATGCCCTGGCCAACATGAGGCGCAAGGACTATAGATGTAGCGGTGGTCTGTTGTCGACCTACTCCCCAGCCAGGGTTTTGATTACTCCCTACTTACTGTGTGGTCCACTGTTTGAAACTGGAATCCTCAAGTTTGATGGTGTCTTTATTTGTTGTGACACCATCAAACTTGGGTCTCTAGCTGTTGTGGGACTACAACTCCCATCATCCCTGACCACTGGTCCTGCAAGCTATGGATAATGGGAGTTGTAGTCCCACAACAGCTGCAGACCCATGTCTGAGAAACACTGCACTATTATTGAGAGATGGCAAACAGTTCCAGTTGTGCCCCAAAGCAGCAGGCTAAATTCTTCAACTTACTGTACGACACCCATGTAATTTTCAACTTCTACTGCGGTGGCTTCTTTCCAGTCCTTTTTAAATCCAAGCACCAAAGTATTTGGTCTCATCCTGCCCAAGCCGGAGGCCTAGTAATATTAAGAGGCAGTGTTTAACAAGATGCATGTGCAAGGTTCATCCAAAATGAGAAATAATGGCAAAAGATAACTGAAGTAATGTTCTGGAGAAATTTGAGATTAAATTACATTTGGTGAGTGTCCTTCATGCTTGTACCCAAGCAGCACATATAAAGATTAGCTCTAAATCATCTCGGCTGTAAATGGTTTTTAGATGACAGAAATGTAGCTTTGCTAAATTAGCATACATTTGCATTTTTTTCTGATGCCTGCTCATTAAAACGATTTAATAATTTAAGATCAACAGAGTTTTCATGTTACTGTTCATGTGCTCATTTTTAACATGATAGCACCAGGTTTGTAGCAGCACCCATTATGAAAGCATGGCATGAGATTCCTGTAAAGAGTTCTAGTATCTAAGACTAGATCCTTTTATTCAGGTCCTTTTATTTAATTTATTGCTGCAGTCCTAATACTATTACTTGTAAGTCCTATTGAGCACAGCAGGACTTGCTGAATCAGGCTGCAGGATTCCTAGCATCCTAGGAAATAATTCACACCTAGCTGAGCACATTTAGGGGGCCAGGATTTGTGTGGAAGTCCACTCCACTTCACCGTGGGGAGGAGTTGTGGTGGACCATGTGGCTACCCACTCTCCTCCGGGGGCAGGGGACGAAGTCCCACATTGCCCAGAGGATCCCGGCCATGTCAGCAACCAGTCTGCCAATCCGCTGGCTGGGGGCGTGGCGTGGCCGGGACCCATTTAAATGGAGGCGCAAGCCAGAGAGCTCCAGGGAATGTTTAAAAGGCTAGCTGAGAATGTCAGATCTTTGATGCCCCTAAATGCACAAGTTATTTAACCTTATGTGCTGAAACTGGCGAACATCTGATGGAAACCAAAGCATAGCTCTCTACAATCAAGGCCTGGCTGAAAGTCCACTATAGAACAACACCTAACTCCTTCTTAACCTCTATGCTTGAAGAACGCATCTCATCCAGATGGTATAGACTAGGGACAGCCAACTCCCAAGAGACTGGGATCTACTCACAGAATAAAAAACTGGCAGTGATCTACCCCTTTTGGGGGGGGGGTCAGGTCATAGTTGATTAGCTTTTTTAAGGAGGAAAGTCAAAGTTGTTGACCTTTTTGGGGGGAATCAACCAGTCGATCGCAATTGGCCAGGTGGGCATCCCTGGTATAGAGCAATTCATGACAAAATCCATAGTTTGGGCATTGCTCTCTAAAGCCTTGAAGCATGTGACGAAAGTCACATATTCCAATTAATCAAGCAGCGGCTCTATGACCATGACAGTGCTTGCTACCTCATACTCTGAGATCTTGTTCTCCAGAGTTCTCCTTAGGTGTCACAACATCCTACGGAACCTGTGCCAAATACCTAAAGAATTTACTACTCCCGTCCCATTGAAGAGCCTTTATGCTCGCAAGATTAAATACTTTCCCTTCTGCAGTGACTAAAGGCAGATTCTCACATACTCCATATCAAGCCTGTTTGAGTGCCTGCAACCAAGAAGCACCAGATTCAATGGACCACATTGTCTTAGATTGCTCTCTACACAGGAGACCTTGCCATCTGATGCTGAGCAAAATGTTGGATCTCCGGCCCACAACCCCGAGAAGAAGCCAAATGAGGTTTCTCCTGGCAGATCGGGACAAAGATACCACTGCTCTGGTAGCTTCCTTTTTAGCCACAATTTTACCCAAGGGTTCCCAACGGACCATCCCTTCAGGAAATAGACTGAGCGTAGCAGTATATCTAAGTGCACACGACCACAGTGTGACTCTTTAACCCTTGACAGCTTCATCCTTGTCCCTTTAATTATCCCAGTGATTTGAAATGTTTTATATTGCAATGCCAATAAAGGTATTTGATTTGAATGTAACATTTAGTTCCATACAGAGACAAAGAAGATGAGTGTTATTATCATTTCATCTATTAGATTTCACCTGTGGTGCTGCTGTGTATTTAACAGCTCACCTGGTAGCTATAGGTAGCCAGAAATTCCATGCAAGCAAGTAAGAGGATTATAAAGATGTCTGCAAACATGGCACGAAGGCTGGCAACATTTAAAATTTTGTCCAAAATGTATAAATTGCTGCTTGAATGGCATTTGAAGGATGAGGAGGTAAAGTCGGTAATGATTCTTTGGGCCAAAGATATTGGGTATAATATACAGTTGAATGATTGGGAAAAACTATGGAATGAAGGTTTAAAATTTACTACATGCAATGCCTTAAAGGAAAATGTGATGAAAATGATGTATAGATGGTATATTATACCCGTTAAATTAGCTAAAAGTTAGCAATAAAAGTTGGAAATGCAAAGAAAAAGAGGGAAAATTTTATCATATGTGGTGGGAATGTAAAAAGGTGAAAAACCTCTGGGAGATGATATATAATGAGATGAAAAAATGTTGAAATATACATTTATTAAGAAACCAGAAGCATTTTTACTTGGCATTGTAGGAGATGATATAAATAGAAAGGATTGTAAGTTGTTTTTATATGCAATGACCGCAGTAAGAATATTACTGGCACAAAAATGGAAGCAAGAAGAATTACTGACAAAAGAAGAATGGAGGATGAAATTGATGGACTATGCAGAATTGGATAAACTAACAGGAAGGATTTGAAACCTGCAGGACCAGAGATTCACAGAAGACTGGTGTAAATTTACAGACTATTTGAAAAGTAATTGTGATGACCAGATTACGTTTGTAGGTTTGCAAGAAGTTTTGTGAGGTAAATTATTTGAATTATTGCAAAAATGGTTAAAGAGGTGGATTGTGAGTTAAGATAATTAAAGGCAATAGGAATTTAAGAAATGCAGAAGAAATGACAAAAATGGTGGATCATCAGAGGTGCTGATGGAAGTCCAAAAAGATTGTATAAGATGTGAAGTTCTGTGGAATGTATAATAATTGGTATGTTGAAATTAATTTATATATATATATATATATATATATATATATATATATATATATATATCTATATCTGGCAACATTAACCCCACCACGTGGGAATCCCTTGCAGACGTCTGCAGTGCATGGAGACAGACAATCAGATTGTGCATACACAGCAGTAGCCAGAGGAGAATGACTGCTGGGGGGGAGTGCAGACTGAAAAAATGCCATGGTGTGTCTGTAACAGTGAAACCAGATGCCTTCATCTGCTAGGGCTGCCATATGTCTGGGTTTTCCAGTGAATTGGGCTGCAAAAATGGCATCCGGGTGGATATTTTTTTTTTCTGAATCGGATTTTCACTTTTGGGGATATGGCAATCCTATCATTTGCCCCACCTGCAATAAAACATGTCTTTCCCATATTGGTTTCTACAGCCACAGCAGGTGCTGTAACTCTCCAATGGAGAGTTTATCCTCAATGGCACACTTTTCCATTGTCTCTCGAGACAGACAGATGTCAACATTGAGTCTGCATGAGCTGCAGAGGAAGGAAAGGGTCTTCCTTAACAATTGGCATGGGAGTGCAGCTAGGGAATGGGGAGGAGAAGATGACATTCTTCTAAAGTCATCTTTTAATGTGTGGGGGGAACAAATGACTCCATCCCTCCTCCACAAGTCTACTTGACGGCACGTAGTTAAGCGGCTAGTAAACAATATATCAGTGCTGGCTGTGGAGGAGCAAGCCAGTGGAAAATTAAGCAAAATTGCAGGCTATTAACTTTTGTGGGATGTAATCCACTGGAAGCAGTCAAATACAACATTCCTTGTTTTGCTAGAGTGGACATGCAAGGGAATGTTTGGTCCAGCCAGTCGAAACTTCCTGTTCCACCTGGCTTGGAGCATCCTTCCTTTTGCATGTGACTAGTAGGTGGGCGTGACCTTTCCAGACCTGGCAAAAGGCCAAGTCATGTAGCCACCTCCCTCCTTTTTCGTCCTGCCTGCTTCCTGCTTCACCTGGACTGCATGGCTGGCTGTCAGCCAGAAGTCCCTAGGTTATCTCCCGTGTGGGGTAAACCTGTTTGTACATATTTGTAACTTTAAGCCTAAAGCCTGCCTTCAGATATCACGCTGTGCTCTGCCTGATCATGACTAAAACTACTTTTTGTTACTTATGAACAAGACTGTTGTGTCTTTATTCTTTTAGGAGGGATCAAAGGGGTCTTAACTGGAATAACAGAACATATCTCAATCTGGGCAAGCCAGATTGAATTGCTTATTATCTTAAGAGACTCACACGAGTCTGCAACCAGGTTCTTGCTGTATAAAGGGGAAATGCACTCTGCTGTATAAAGAAACTTGCTAGTGCGAGTTAGGAAGGATAATATTAATCAATATATCCTCTGCTGTCACCCAAAACTTTCTCACAACTTTAGTCTGCTGATATGTTTGGAGATCTAGGATTATGTTGAAGTCTAGTTCACAACGTGCATGTTTATCCTTTGAAGACTGCACCATCAACTAATGACTTGGATACCATCACAGATCTTACATTCCAGATAAAACTTTAAGGTATTGTTTATGTTTGTAGCCACTGCCATATATGTTGGGGCCTCACTTGTTCTTTTTCTCAGTATAAACATCTGCCACACAATGTGGATAAGATAAAGAAACTGTTGCTAAATGACAAATGAGTTGCAGCATAATGTTATAACACACAGAATATTAGATGTAATGCAATAGAACTTGTTTGGGTAGTCTCAGGTGTTTCTGAGATATCCTTAAGGCATCTCCGTTTACTACAGGGCCATTTAATATGGCATTGATTAGTTTCTTTCATAGCTGCATAGCCTGGACCCAGAATTATTTCTGAAGTAAGCAATAATACAGAGAGAAAGAGAGAGAAGGAGGCGGGGGGGCCTCCAGGATTCACTCTGCCTTTACAAGACATTATCCACATCTACACAAGCATTCTTCACAAATAAAGAGAAATTCTTCACCTAATGGAGGCTGCTTTGAAGTCATGCTCATTGCATGTGCAGTGCAAATAAAGAGCTTACTTGGAGGAGACTTTTGACTCCATCTCTAAAGCTGTCGGCTGCCACTGCAGCATAAAAGGCTTTCCTTTTGTTCTTTGTCAGCCAGGCCTGCTTGGTTGCCATGCCGCTGTTCATCTCTGTAACGCACAGCTTGCGTGGGCCCTGCGTGACACAATAATATATTAGGGAGAGGACTTTGTATTATGCATCACACAATAGTGCGATTTTGAAGGAGTAACCGAATCTGCTCTGCGAGGGGAGGATGGAAATAATGTCAAGGAAGGGGATAAAAAACACACACACACATTTCCACAAAGGTTCTGCAGAGATTCAACCTTTTGAAATGAAACCTGCTGCCAACATCACTCATTTTCTATTTCAAGGAGGGGGTAAGCCTGTTAACACCACTTAGGTACAGTGAGAGCTGACAGAAACAAGTATGAAAATATAATTTGAGAAGTGGGCCCCATAGCTCTTCGACAAGGGGCAGGAAATAGCATGGGGTTAACACCGTTAACAATCTAATGATCTACATTCTGGAAATAGTTGTTTTCAATTGGCAAACCATTTTTTTTTTACATAGTGTTTATGCAGTAAAGTTCACAAGTTGGTATTTGGGGGGGGGGCATGGCAGCCTGTTTTAGGAATGGTGAGTGCCAAGTGGTGAGTGTCAACACAACAGCTAGTTCACATGTCCATTCATCGAGTGCTGGACTAGGGACTTGGACAGCAGGGTTCAGGTCCCCTCTCAGCCATGAACTTGGGTGAACTTGGGCCAGTCACTTTCTCTTAGCCTGACCGACCTCACAGGGTTGTTGTGAGGATAACATGGGGAGGAGGAGAAGCATATATGCTACCTTGAACTCCTTCAAGGAAAAAATGGGATATAAATCAAATAAATAACAACAACAAAGTCAGTTCCCAGCAGCCTTGTTCTGTAAAAGATAAACATGAGCTCATCAAGCCCAGTTGCAGCTAACGACTAAAAGCTTCAGGTGAATATTGCATTGCTTTTTCCAGCTTCTAAGGAAGACAGGGAAGTCCTACAAATAGCACCACTTGGGGCTCTGTGACCTTTTTGAAATGGGCCTTAAATACATGCCGGGTTCCTTGACTGTTAGTCCCATTCTTAAATTCTGGGCTCAGAATAAGGCAAATTGGATAATTTGCCATTGGAATAACTGGTTTGCAACATTTTGACTATAAATTCTTTTATCAGGTACAGCGTAAGTAGTATTCTTTACACGGGAATTGGGCTGGTGTTTTTTTTTAAAGACACCCAAGTACTGTATTTTTCATTCTATAAGACGCACTTTTCCCCCTTCAAAAATTAAGGGGAAATGTGTGTGCGTCTTATGGAGCGGATGCAGGCTCCATGGCTTCAGCGATAGCAACGCGAAGCCTCCAAAGCGCAGAGGGAAAGCTCCCCCGGCACTCCGGAGGCGTCGCGTTGCTTTCGCTGAAGCCGCCTGAAGCCCCTGGAGTGCAGTGGGAACTCCCGCTGCGCTCCGGAGGCTTGCGGATAGCTGCCTGAAGCCTGGAGAACGAGAGGGGTCGGTGCACACCAATCCCTCTTGCTTTCCAGGCTTCGCTTCGCTGGAGAGGCGCTGCACAGTTTTCCCTCTCTGCGCAGCGCCCCTTCAGCGAAGCGGGAGGAGAAATGGAAGGGGCTCCGTTTCTCCTGCCGCTTCGCTGAAGGGGCACTCAGCAGAGACGGGGAGATTTTTTCCCCCCCTGTTCTCCCCCTCCTATGGTCCGGTGCATCCTATAGAGAGAAAAATACGGTAAGTGTAATTGTGCAGTCTTTCTGGGCATGATGGGAGTCCTGCTTGCAGAATACCCCTGTTTCATCTCTCTCTCTCTCCTTTTCCCAGTTACACATCTCAGAAGTTCATCATGTCACATTTTTTATTTAGCCAACGAAACTAAGCTTGCATTAAATCTCTAAAGAAGGGAGAAACTAGCTAAAATGCTTACACTAGCACAGTATGCTTATGTTAAATGTTGGTAGAAATAAAAATATATCAACACCCCCCAAAAAACCCGCTTGCTGATCTGAAACTCTTATAGATCCTAATTATGTATCCCCACTGGAATAAGCAATAAAACTTCCATTGGCTTCAGCTGTGTAGGTCAACTGGGTGGAAGAAGAGCATCTAGCTCCCGCTTTGGACTGTGCAACAATCCTACCCTGTTTTAATTATTTAGGAGCAATCTCATGAAAAAGAGCATCTCATGAACCCTGCTGATACTGCCCTGCTATTTGAACTTGAGTCTAATATCTTTGAAAACAACATGTACCACACTAGTCTTCAAAACAGATGGCTATTGACCTTTTCTCTATTCCAGAGTGTATTCTAAAATTAGGAAAATTTAGCATTTAAGCCTGCATCATATACAACCCATCTTGACTTACTAACCCCATTTGGGGCTCTCTGGGCTGAGTGGTCTTCTTCTGAAGCATTCAAATATGCTTTGTTTGTGGTTCGTGGTTATATTTAGTTAAATATTTTGTTCGCTTTGTATATTGTCTCAGTCATTGGTCTTGTGAGGCCCTTGTCAAGAAGGTAAGATTGCAATATTTTCAACAAACGAAATGGAAATTAAAGATATACCTGGAGGCTATTTGACATACCCTTGTTGGCAGGTGCTTCCCATACGTCAGGAAAATTCAGGTGTAAAAATGGTGTTGGGGGGAATTTTGCCGAACCGGCAAAATGTCAGGGAAAACCCGGATGTATGGCAATGTATGGCAACGCATTGGAAAAAGCAGTGGAATCAGCTCAAAAAGCTTAAAATAACTATTTTTGGGGTAGGTTGCTCCCCAAAAGCTCAACAATGCAAGTTTGCTTCCCCCCCAAAATTAACAATTTTTGAAATATGGCAACACTATCCACACAGCAAGCACTTCATGCACAGCAATTGGACTGGGACTGTGCTTCTGCAAACTACCAACGTAATGTTTTGTGACAGTGTGGGGCCAACCCACATCACGAACATACGGACACAGGAAGCTGCCTTATACTAGTCAGATGATTGGTTCATCTAGCTCAGTACAGTGGTACCTCGAGTTACAAATGCCTCAGGTTACAAATGCTTCAGGTTACAAACTCCGCTAACCTGGAAGAGTTACCTCGAGTTGAGAACTTTACCTCAGGATGAGAACAGAAATTGCGTGGTAGTGGCAAGGCGGCAGCAGGAGGCCCTGTTAGCTAAAGTGGTACCTCAGGTTAAGAATGGTTTCAGGTTAAGAATGGACCTAAGTTCGTAACTAGAGGTACCACTGTACTGTCTATGAGAATGGCAGCAACTCCAGGGTTTGCTATCCCCAGCCCTACCTTGAGATGCTAGGACCTTCTGTGTGCAGAGCAGATGCTGTCCCCAAGCCTCTTATTAAGACCTAAATTTCCACACAGAGCAGCTGCCATTTCAAGTTGACTTCATGGGGGCAGCCATTTTCTGTAAAGCTCTCCTTAGCACGCCTTGGTTGAGCTTACCGTGTATACTTCACAACAGATGCAGAGACCATTGTTCTTTGTGAATGAATGTGCAATGTCTAACAAAGCTGGTCTTGTCATGGGTTCTCCAGTTAATACTATGCACTGCGGCCTGTGAAGGTGGAAAAAGGTACATTAAGTTTGGTGATACATACATCCACTCAGCATCCACTCACATCCAGCAGAGACCTTACCTGAAGTTTTTCACATGATCATCCACCGTAGTTAATTCCAATGCAGAGTCAATGGCATTAATATAGTATACTGCCTGTGATGATGAACCCCAATTTACATCTGTTGTGGATAAAAAAATATTTCATATTGTATCATCATTCATTTTTTTCCAGCCATCCTTTCTTGACAACCATGGGAAGAGCTTGAGTTTTGTATGTAGGATGGTGAACAAATTCAGTGCATTTACGTTAAAGAAACTTCTAATAGCAGAACACTTTTTAAAAAGAGAATATATTTGCTTTCTAGCGGATCTTTCTACTTGGTGTGGTTTACTGTGGTTCAAGTAATGGTTTTAAAGAACAAGCCTGTGCCTGACTACTCAGAAGTAACTCCCACTGACATTTACAGGTAAGTGTGAATAGGTTGGAAACCATGCAGTACTTAAGGAAAACGCAGGGGGAGAGAGTGAATTGGAATAGCAGTGACCAGAACACTGAGGCTATCATGTCACTAGCTAAGAAGCCATCTTGGCTTTCCTGTTTTGAGCCTGATACCTGCGCCCACAGAACCAGAGCCAGGATCTGAGGCACCTAATGTGTCACATAGTACCCTGCTAGTCCAAGAGCAGAGGGAGTGTGCCAAGCAGGAAATCGTTGAATGAATGAGAAGGATTGGCCATTTAGGAGCCTCTAATTCACCCGGGACACGGGTAGTACTGTGGGTTAAACCACAGAGCCTAGGATTTGCCAATCAGAAGGTCGGTGGTTCGAATCCCCGTGGCGGGGTGAACTCCCGTTGCTCGGTCCCTGCTCCTGCCAACCTAGCAGTTCGAAAACACGTCAAAGTGCAAGTAGGTAAATAGGTACCTCTCCGGCGGGAAGGTAAACGGCATTTCCATGCGCTGCTCTGGCTTGCCAGAAAGCAGCTTAGTCATGCTGGTTCACATGACCCGGAAGCTGTACACCGGCTCCCTCGGCCAGTAAAGTGAGATGAGCGCCAGAACCCCAGAGTTGTATGTGACTGGAGCTAACAGTCATGGGTCCCTTTACCTTTACCTTTAATTCTCCAAAAGGTATAAAGCTTAGGACAGGTCCTTTACTAAACTTATATCCTACCCTTATGCCCAAAGTAGTCAACGTAGCTCACTAGGAGCTCTCCATGGTGCTACAGCAACCAACTTGCCTTGTCGCCTTCCCCCTTGACTCCCAGAGGCAAAGAACAGAACATCCACTTTTTACTGTACCGTGGGTTCAAGATACGGGTTGGCTGCCAGTCCCAGACCCAAGCACCTTACTGTTGCATAGCATGAGGAGTGATTTATCTGGAAAAAAAGCTTCACAGCATGTTCACCTCCAGGATATTATAAACAGTATTATTATAATATAGTTATGTATACCCTGGCAGGACTTAAGGCTGCTTACAACATGCATATAGAAAATTTATAAAAACCATACCCATAATTATAATAAAAAGAGCACAGCAGCAGCCCTTTCATTAAAAGCAGTCAGTTCCCAAAAGCTTATTGGAACAAGAAAGTCTTCACCTGCCAGCGGAAGGACTTATAGACTCAAGCAAGCCAGTTCACTCTTTCATCCTGCATTTTCTGTTCCTTTTTTAAAAACATTGCATGGCAGAGCCACCCTCATCCATAGATTTAATTGCTATATTCATGTCGTTTGCCTGCGTTGATACTGCCATTATATAATTTAGTCAATAGGAGGCACTGTTATTAATTGCATCTTAGTGGAGTTGGGCGTTTCTTCTTCCTGCTGTGTTCTTATTAGAAAAATAGGGACAAGTTCTTCTTTAGCTTCCTAACTGGGTCTGTCCTCCAAGACTTCCACAGCACTGCCTGATTTCCAGAGTCTTTAGACCCTCCTACCACCTGAGGCAGAAATAAGAGCCATCAATAAAAAACAACGAAGGAATTCAGGATTTTAGCCAAGCTGTGATTGGGGAGGAAAATGTCTCCTGTTTCCCTAAGGTGAACAAAAGGAAGAAGCACAATCAGAAATTCTTAGCTTTAGCATTGAACGCAGAAGTTTGTTCTTCAGTCAATGAACTATGTTAGTCCCGACTTTTCTTATCACTGCCCCCCAAATTCTGCAGCTCCTGGAAGCTCATAGGTAATAGATATAGCTATACAGGTTAAATACAGGTTAAATACAGATATAGATACAGATAGATAAATTCTGAATACCTAGGAGAGACCCATAAGTATGCAGAAAAATCTTGTTTTTGAGTGGCCTCAGATTGATATTGCTTTCAGACTGTGAGGCACTCAACTACCTAATTTCACTTGTAAAGGAAATGGGGGGATGTTTGTGGGGGGGTTTTTTTGTGTGTGTGTAGTGATGGCTTTCCATTTGCTTTTCGTGTGACCCTGACCCATGACAGTAGTATTTCCATGATAGCTAGAAATATGTTGTTTTTACAGGAAAACAGAGACTCGTGGAAATTATCGCAGGTCTGAAAAAGAAGTATTAGAAGCAACCACCATCATCTATTTTTTATCTTGCAAATACATACTTATTCAGACAGAAGGGGTTTTTTTTGCCCTCTGTTCATTTGGATAAGTGCTTTTGTACTGTACATTTTGTGAAAATGTAGCACAAAGACTTCTAGGTTAAAAGCACAAAGAGAACAGGTGGTTTTAGCTGATGTGTTGCTCTGCAAAGGAAGAGCTGGGCTGTCCTGTTCAGAAAAGCCTCATTTGTTTGAAGACACAGTTTTTCAGAAGCTGATGAACTGTCTCCTTGAGGAGACAGAAAGTGTCACATAAAAGTGTCAGCAGCCACCCGGCAGATAGGATTAGGAATCTGAAATAGGATTGAATAATATTACCAAGTATTTTTAGGAATATATGTTTGTGTGCATGTGTTTCTACTGGGGCTGGATTAAACAGACGTAAGGAAGAGCAGGAGAATGGAGGCAGATTAGGGGAAAATTTAAAGCTGTATCATCCTTTTATAATCTAAAGTATATATCTGCTTGGGACGCGGGTGGCGCTGTAGGTTAAACCACAGAGCCTAGGACTTGCCGATCAGAAGGTTGGCGGTTCAAATCCCCGTGACAGGGTGAGCTCCTGTTGCTTGGTCCCTGCTCCTGCCAACCTAGCAATTCGAAAGCACCTCAAAGTGCAAGTAGATAAATAGGTACTGCTCCGGCGGGAAGGTAAACGGCATTTCCGTGCGCTGCTCTGGTTCGCCAGAAGCGGCTTAGTCATGCTGGCCACATGACCCGGAAGCTGTACCCTGGCTCCCTCGGCCAATAAAGTGAGATGAGCGCTGCAACCCCAGAGTTGGTCACGACTGGACCTAATGGTCAGGAGTCCTTTATATATATGCTTATAATTATCTTGAAATTATGGCAATTTCAAGAAGGGAGTAGAGAGTACATTTTTTACAGCAAAAACAGTAGCTGTGAAATATTTCAACAGTAAACAAGATTCCCCCCTTTATGGGGATCTCATTTTGACACGAGACTTTATCATCCTTGAGTTTTACACACCAGATCCACCCGTCTTCCATTCTTAAGCATTGTCTCTCTTATTTTTCTGCCCTGCCTTACCTGGCTTCTTGTACGTCACGTAAATATAAAGAAAGAGCTCGACAGCGTACGTGATGACAGCTGCCCACCAGTTGATGACGAACATGACTCCACAACACAGAATTGCTCCGAAAAGGGACACCCACATGTTGTAATACTTGAAAGCAGGTCTCCAACCTGCAGAAATCACAAATGGACTAAGTCGATATTAAGAAAGGCCAAGAAAATGGAAACTGTATCTACGAGATTAATGGTCTCATTTGTTTATTAAATTTATTAAACAAATTTATTTGTTTATTAAATTTATTAAATGGTCTCATTTGTTTATTAAATTTATTAAATTTATTGCATGAGGACATGCCCTAACTCCCCAAGTTGCTATTGCAGAGTGTGAAATAGCAAAAGCACAAGTCTTGTTTGTTGTACTTGCCAATGGAAAGTTAGCAGAACACATGTGCAGCTGTAGGAGGAAATATACTTTGAAGTTGTTCCTAGAGATGTCATCCACTCTAGTACAGTGGTACCTTGGTTCTTGAACGTAATCCATTCTGGGCGTCCATTCGATTCCCAAATCTGTTCGAAAACCAAGGCACAGCATCTGACTGGCTGAAGGAGCTTCCTGCACTCAATCGGAAGCTGCAGTAGCCACGTCAGATGTCCGGCTTCTGTAAAACATTCATAAACTGGAACACTCACTTCCAGGTTTTTGGCATTCGGGAGCCAATTAGTTCGACAACTAAACTGTTCAAGAACCAAGGTACAACTGTATACTTAAAAAAAAAATCAATTGGTGTCAAACTATATTTGCATGGTTTTGTAATTACTTAATCCATTTGGGGAGTCCGTTCAACTCCCGAAACCATTTGAAAGCCAAGGCACAGCTTCTGATTGGCTGCAGAAGCTTCCTGCACTCTATTGGAAGCCGTGTCGGATGTTCGGCTTCTGAAAAACATTTGCAGACCGGAACACTCACTTCTGGGTTTGCGGCATCCGGGAGCCTATTTGTTTGGGAGCCAAGCCATTCGAGTACCAAGGTACCACTGTACCAATAGCATTCGGAGGATATACAGTAATTGGTCCTGGGGTTCTTGCCAGGCTGGGCCTAATCTGCAATTGTTTCGCTCTGCAGATAATTAGGGGAAGCCTGTCTTTTCAAACCTGCACTCTGATCAGGCAGCAGCATGAGCACTGATGGGAACAGGGTTAAGATATATATTTGTGCCACCACTGTGGTTTCACCCATGCTGGAAAGATGAGAGCTTGTTTCTCTACAGCTGAAATAAATGTCTCCATGTGGTATAACAAGCGATTTGCAGCTTGTCTATGACTAAAAGGGAAGGAGATCTGTAAGCTCTGGCTTTTGCTGAATTGGCAAGGAGAGGATGCAAGTGTAGCAGGAACCCCCTCACCCCAATCATTCAGTTCGCACAAACTTCACACACACTCACACTCACACACTACATACGCTACACTTCTGTTATAAATTCATAGAAAATCAACTATACATCGGTTTTGCACTGTTCTACTTTTATTTTACTCCATGAAGGAAGGACTACAAAATGGGGAAGGTTTGATACAGGGCAGCCATAATCCCTTCACCATCCCAGCACATTCACAGGAGCCCTGCCCGGTTGCTATGCCAACCCTGATGGTCCTAGACAGAAGACAATCAAGATCACAAAGAACTTGCATATGGGAGTGGATTCAGCATGGACTGAAACAAAGGACAATGATCAGATCTTCCCTCTGGGGGCAGGAAACTGCCAACTCCCCTTTGTCTCCTGGAAGTGACTCATGGGGAGGGGGAGAGAAGGGAACCAGCCAGAGAAGGGACACTCAGGTTACCACCACAACTCCTCCCTCAACCCCTCCTTTCTGTAATGTATGCATGATGTTTCTGGGGGTGGGCTTGACCTACAGGATGGAAATTTCAAAAGTTTTTATAAAGTCTTGCACACCATTTTTCTGTGTCTTTCCTCTCACCTGCAAGTGAGGGGAGCACCCTGTTGCAACAGTCAATAAAGGCCAAGCCTACAGGCTGCTGATTTGCTCCAATTTACTCTGGTTGGTGTCTTTACTTTTTGTCCAAGGGAGCCCTCGGATTTTTCCGGTAACACAAGTAAAGGGCACAATTATTTATTTCCTTTGTGGTGGAGCACTATTATAACAGCCACTGAAAAAGAAAATCCGAGTGATGGCCTTTCCTTCTAAAAATGATATGTAGCTGCCATTTATTAAACTGGTATTATGAAATAGCATTGTGGTATGTCAAAAAAGCACCAATATTGAGATTTGGCAATATGCAAAGCATATACATTTAACTGATTTTTTTTTTAATGGATAATTTCTCAACTAAAAACTTAATAGTAAAAAAAAAAAGATAAAATCAACTAATGGAAGATAAAGTCAGAGGTTTTTAAAAATTATTATTAAGCGGTATGTATATCTTACCAAACAAAATAGATTCCATCTATGTTTTATTAATTTTCTTATGTCAACTGCTTTTCGATGTCTGCTTTTATTGCTATTTTTAATGACTATTTTATACCATTTTAGGTAAACCACTTGGTGGTTTTTTTCCAATTAAGTGGCATTTAAATCTTGCTAAATAAATAAAGTAATAATGTATTAAACTTAAAACAATTGTATTGAACTTAAAAGTTCAATCTTTTTCTTGCACCTGCGGATTGGATAATTTACTCCACCTTTCTTTGATTTGCAGTGGGCTGTGACAATCCACACCTCCTCCAAGCTTTACTAGACTTGAATTTAGACTTCTAAACTAGAGAGAGAGAGAGAGAGAGAGAGAGAGAGAGAGAGAGAAAGAAAGAACACTAGCCCTTTCTCATTTTTCCATTTTCTTTCTTCAGCTTTCAAATCTCAGTTCACAAAAATTAAGAGGACATTTTGTTTTGGCATGTGTGGATATAATTAGAGAAACCAGAAAATTTGGAAAAAAAAACCCCAGGCTTCTCTCTGTTTTCCCCCAAAGCTGTTTTTTTCCAGAAAAATTGAAAAAACAACAACCCCACAAGTTTGATATAGTTGGAATATTCCACACACTCTCCCCCCCCCCCCATTTTTCAAGGGGAAAAAAGGCTTTGGGAAAAAATGGAAAAAACCTGCGCCCCCCCCTTTTTCCGTTTCCCTCTCAGGCCTTTTCCAGGCCTCTCTAGAGATGTACCAAAAACCATGTGAGAAAAGTTTATATAACTTGTTGCCTACCATCTGATGCAGTTCATTAACTTGTAGGATAATCTTCCCAGTGTTTATTAAACTAATTTTGTTGACTGCGTTCAACTGAATTTGGTGGGGTAACGTCTTGAATGCAAAACTTTAATTTCTTTCCTTTTAAGATATTTTGTTTGAGCACCTTTGACAAAGAGCATGGTTAAATAATAAACTGAGGGGAATTTGGGCTGGTGTGGCTGTGTTTCACAAGTTGTTCAACCTCGGTATTCCCTTTCTGTCTTCTTAGTCATTTCTATCAATCTAAATAAATTGAATAGATGTCCACTAAAGCTTATCTCACAATATATCAGGTTAGGCTATAAAACAGTGGAATGTTTTTCTTCTAAAGTAGTGAAATATTTTGTCTTCAGCAAATGCAATACAAATCTGCCAGAAGTAGGGCAAAGCTGGTTTTTAAGAAGGAAAGTGATTGTTGCAATTTATACACAAATAATAATAATAAATAAACACAACAGTGAATTCTGGGCTGTCTTCCCACAAGCTCAAGTTACTTGCTTACACTGGGGACTTCTATATATTATTTTGGAAAATGGCTGGAGTGTGCAATACAGGCAATAAGTTGCCGTCATAATGTTAGTGTCAGGACCACTTTCTCCTAACAGCACAATGGTTTGAAATACGACATACATGATAGATAGAGCAGGAAATAGAAAATGAAGCACGAACCTGGAGATTTTGCATACGATGCATGGAAACAAGAGAAATTGATAAGCGCATACGAAGCCAGGAAGAAGTTGGAGATGATGGGAGCAATGGTGTTCAGCTCAGCTGTAGGGAAAAAAGAATAAAAAACTAGATGTTAGCTGTGCAGGTATCTGAAGAGAGTCAGTTTTAGATATTGGGGGTCTATCAAGTTGATGGACTATGCCGAAATGGCAAAATTAGCTGGGAAGTTCAGGAATCAAGAAGACAAGAAATTTTAAAAAGAATGGGAAATGTTTATAATGTACAGTGGTACCTGGGGTTACATATGCTTCAGGTTACAGACTCCACTAACCCAGAAATAGTACCTCGGCTTAAGAACTTTGCTTCAGGATGAGAACAGAAATCGTGCTCCGGTGGCGTGGCAGCAGCAGGAGGCCCCATTAGCTAAAGTGGTGCTTCAGGTTAAGAACAGTTTCAGGTTAAGAACAGACCTCTGGAACGAATTAAGTACTTAACCTGATGTACCACTGTATATACAAAATCACTGTAAGCAGGTCAAAACATTAGCAGTATTTAAAATACACTTGTAATGTGACAGAACGTATAGATAACTTAGGAAGATGAAAAATTGGAGAGGTATTGATATGCAGTTGAAAATAGAATCAAAACGGAATTTTGGACTCGTGCGGAGCTTGATATATGGGTACCTTCAAAAATTTAAAATTTGGCTGTATAATTCGGAACCAATGTGATTTGAATAATGTGATGTGATTGGCCTGTTAATAAAAATTATTTTAAAAAAAGAAAAAAGAAAAAAGAAAATAGAATCAAAACGACCCATGGATGGGATGGGGCGAAGTCAGGAGATTAAGAGCAATCTCGATATTTGGATTTTGTACTTTTTTATGTATGTCCATTTTCTTATTTTCTCTTTTTTTCTTTCTCTCTTTTTGAAAATCAAATATAAAGATTATATATATAAAAAATAGATACTGGAGTCTGCTAACTGGGGCTGCAGCCCAGTTTTCCCATTCTCAAGGGCCACAGTTTTCCCGTTCTTGGGATAAGGTGTGTAAAGAATGGACAATTCCATTCATTATCAGCTTTTTCGTCTTCGGAAAAATTCCAGGACACTAGGTATCTTGGCTGTGGAAATTACTTTCTTTTCTTATATTAAAGGTGTATCTACCCTAGACCATGTTAACTGTCATGACTTCAACCAAACCATTATGGGAATGGTTGTTTGCTGAGAATTTGCTCCCTTAAGGTGTGCATTATTGCAGCTTTCCCTAACTGGTGGCCTTCAGACATTTTGGACTCCCAGGCAGCATGGCCAAGGGTAAGGGATGGTGGAAGCTGCGGCCCAATAATATTTGGAATGCATTTGGTTGGGCAAGTCTACATAATTGAATAAACAAAGTGCATTAGTGTAATGTCTGGTGTGTCTTCAATGTCATCTTACACACACACACTTTCCTGCATATCCCTTGAGAAATGTTCAGGAGGGTTGCTTCGCAGCAGCACGCAAAAGAACTACATACCAGTTTAGAAACTACTGTATTGTTATAATATTTGATGAATTTAACAGCAATAATATTTGATGAATAAATTTAACAGCAGTAAATGCGTACATATGTGTGTATAATAATATTTGATGAATAAATTTAACAGCAGTAAATGTGTACATATGTGTGTGTACACACACACACACACATTGTGTATTTTACATATATTTTTATTTCGGGGAATTTTTTAAAAAAAGGTGGAACATGAATAAATCATGATTAAACTCTGAATCTGGGGCAGAAGTATTTCGTACCAGAGTTAGTTTTACATCCAATGCAGTCCCTCCAAATGCCCCTATTTTCCAGGGACGTCCCTGATTCCGGTTTGTGATTTGATCCCTGAATGTCCCACTTTTCCTTAGGATGTCCCTATTTTCATTGGATAAATGTTGGAGGGTATGGAGTCAGATGACTCCCGAGCCGTCTGAAGGCAATCCTATACAGTCATACCTTGGTTCTCGAACGCCTTGCGAGTCTAACGTTTTGGCTCCCGAACGCTGCAAACCCGGAAGTGGGTGTTCCAGTTTGCGAACATTTTCTGGAAGCCAAATGTCTGACGCAGCTACTGCGGCTTCCGATTGAATGCAGGAAGCTCCTGCAGCCAATCAGAAGCCATGCCTTGGTTTTTTAACGTTTTCGGAAGTTGCACGGATTTCTGGAATGGATTCCATTCAAGAACCAAGGTACAACTGTATAGGGAAGTTTTTTAAAAAAATGTTTAATGTTTTATTACGTTTTTATGTAAGTTGGAGGCTGCCCAGAGTGGCTGGGACAACCCAGTAAGATGTGTGGGGTATAAATAGTAAAATCATTATTATGGAATGGGACGTCCCTATTTTCATCGGAGAAATGTTGGAGGGTATGACAATGCAGTTCTTAAATACATAAGGACTGTCAAGGCCTTTTTTTGTTTTGTTAGCATTCTCCTTAGAAGAGAGTCGACATGGTGTGCACCTAGATCAAAAAGCCTCTTTTGTGCAGTGACAAAGCGTCATGTATTCAAAATAGGAAGCCAAGTACAAAATGAAACATTACAAGTTGCGATCGGTTATGATCAAATGAGAGGGATTGCAGTTGAAATCTCCCAGGAATCAGTACTGTGAACCTGATATGAAGGCAAGCTGAATTTGCTGTGCTAATGGTTTGGAACAGTAGGCCTTTGATTTGTGTAGACAGGTTTTTCAAAAACGAGACTTATGCTACATTGGGGAAAGTGCCTTGAAGGGCAATCGCTTGATTTCTTAAGGTATTGAGCTCCTTGAGGAAACTGCAGATACTGAGCGACTTTGACATCAAACAAAACCTTTACGAGAACAAAAAACTTCATTGGGTTCACTTGTTTCACTCTATTCAGCTGACTGCTTGCCTGCTATTCCTGTTGGATAATGGGGATTTTGCCGCTGTCTGAATTCCTACTTGTGTTAGGCACCCTAGGCCTTTAAAGCTCTATTATGCAAGCCTTATTTATCTAAAATGAGATGGGTCTGCGACTTTTCAGTATATTTCCAATGGAGTCTTTGTGTCCTCATCTCCCTAGCCCAATTATGTTTACTGGTCTCTCCATTAGGATATATCCAGTGCTTTTCCCCTCAAAAAATGTTTAGGGATACTCTCATTTTGTCTCAAGAAAATCACCATTTTATAGTTCAAATCGGGAAAAATAAATACAGTAAATGGACAAAAGTACAAAGATTCACAAAATGTTTAGGGATATGCATCCCCTGGCGTTCCCCCCAGAAAAAAAGCACAGGATATATCTGCTCACAAACCAGCAGAAGATTATTGATGGAGGATATGACCTAGTTCTTACAAGTGTGGAACAGGTGTGACACCTGTAGAAGTGACAGTTCCACCGATTGAAGTGGTCAGGTGTTCGCATGTGGCGTTAAGATGTTCAAAGTGGTTTCGTTGTGCATTAAATGTATGTTGTGAATGTGGCTTAAGAGAGGACTTCAGCAGCTCTCCTGACTTTGATTAAAGCTCTGAGCAGAATATGCGTTAGCAATCAATGTCAATGAAAAATGTATGCCCTTCTTTCTTTTTTACATATGCCTTTTCCTTGCAATGCAGGGACGTGGGTGGCGCTGTGGGTTAAACCACAGAGCCTAGGACTTGCCGATCAGAAGGTTGGCAGTTCGAATCCCCATGACAGGGTGAGCTCCCGTTGCTCGGTCCCTGCTCCTGCCAACCTAGCAGTTTGAAAGCGCCTCAAAGTGCAAGTAGATAAATAGGTACTGCTCCAGTGGGAGGGTAAATGGCGTTTCCGTGTGCTGCTCTGGTTCGCCAGAAGTAGCTTAGTCATGCTGGCCACATCACCTGGAAGCTGTACACCGGCTCCCTCGGCCAATAAAGTGAGATGAGTGCTGCAACCCCAGAGTTGGCCACGACTGGACCTAATGGTCAGGGGTCCCTTTACCTTTACCTTTCCTTGCAATAGGTGGTGATTCTCTTTGTTTGCTTGTTTAGCCTAACAGTTGAAATAGCATTTTCTAGTGGTGGGGTTGTGAACAAATTATTTTTTTTGGGGGGGGGGATATTTAAACCAACATTTGTGAAAAAGAATGGAAGCCTTTCTTCCAGGCATTTTGACAATTGACATTCCAAATGATAAGAGGAGGGTTTTCTCATATGCAACAACAGCAGCGAGAATGCCGATTGCTAAAAATTGGAAGGGGGAGAAAATCCCTACGAAGGAAGAACGGCAAATTAAACTATGTGAATACTTGGAAGTAGCAAAAATGACAGAGGTAATCAGGAATCAATCAAACAATTTTTTTTAAGGGAGCGGGATTGTTACAGAAGGTATTTGGGAAAACATTGTTCCCAAACAAAAACTTTAATGTGTTCCGATTAAAATTTGCCAATAAAGATAACAGATATATAATGTATACTATGTAAGATAAGTGATTTAAAGGAAAATAAGGACATAGTCATAAAGATAATGAAGAAGTAAGGAGCCGCAATGAGGTGGAGGGAAGTCATATTCAAATAATTTAAGACTTTAAGACTTAAGAATTAATGTGACAGTATTATCAGATATCAGATGTCGAATTATTTTGGTTATGGAATATCTGTACAATGGAATATCTGTACAATTAATTAAACTAAAAACTCAATAAAGAATATATATATATATATATATATATGAGAAATAGCATTAGGGTTGATAAAAGGCAGGGGGAGCTATTGGTGAAAAAGTGCTATTTGTGATATACGCACCTATCAGAATAAAGGCCATGGCAATGATGAACGTCAGAACGTATCCTCTAATTGGCTCGTTGTTTTTGCCATATCCTTTGGCAAAGAAGTGAAGTGCTCGGTAGATGTTATCCTTGCAGAGAGCCTGTCAAAAGAGCAGAACTTAGTTCAGAAAGGTAGGGTTGGGTGTGAGGGTATGTTGAATGCAACAGAAAAGTTACTTCAAATGTGAAATGTAAAACACAGGGATGGGTTGAAGGGATAAATGACACATTAACTCCAGCACTGCCCTTTCCTGGGAGCCAGCATAATTGGTTTCAGAAATTACCATGGTATGGGATACAACTACCGTATTTTTCGCTCCATAAGACACACCTTTTTACTCCTAAAAAGTAAGGGGAAATGTCTGTGCGTCTTATGGAGCGAATGCGTGGTCCCTGGAGCCGAATTGCCCAGGGGCAAAAAGCAGATCATGCTTTTTTCTTTCTTTTTTTAGAAAGTGGGAAGGAGAGGTTGAAACAAAGCCGCTGAGCAGCTGATCAGCAAGCAATCGGGAGGGGAGATAAGGGTCTCTAGCGATAAAGGAGGCTGCCTGGGAGGGGGGAGGTAAAGACAGCGAACTTGCAAGGAGAGGAGACAGGAACATTAAACAATGAGGAGAGAAATTAGAAGAAAAGGAGGAGCAAAATACTGCTCCAGCTAAGGAAAAGACACTAAGGCAAACAAGAGGGAAGGGGGTGTTGAAACAAAGCCGCTGAGCAGCTGATCGGCAAGGGATCAGGAGGGACATAAGGGACTCTAGAGATAAAGGAGGCTGCCTGGGAGCGGGGAGGTAAAAGCACATGGATCCTCAGGATTTTTGCACTGGGTCACCCCAAATTCACCATCAGATCACATAGCATGTCCATGGCTACAGCCTGCACCAAAAAAAACCCATGCATCCACTGTTTCGTGGGGCCGCAATGGTGCAAAAACGTGGTTACAAAGCACGGATCCACATGGATTCTCAGGATTTTTGCATTGGGGTACCCCAAACTCACTTTCAAATCACATATCATGTCTGTGACCACAGTATGAACCACAAAAATCATACATCCACTGTTTTGTTCAGAATATTTTTTTTCTTGTTTTCCTCCTCTAAAAAGTAGGTACGTCTTATGGAGCGAAAAATACAGTACGTAGAAATGGCAAAAGCATACCGTTCTGGTAATGTAAGAATTGGTCCTCACTTTCATCACAGTGGGGTGGGAAGCCTACATCTTTTCCAAGAGTGCCTTATTGTAAACCTGGATTTGGCTGGTCATCGAATAGGTACAGCATCTGTTCAAGTTGTTCAGTCTGCAACAACTACCATATGGCAACCATTCATTGCCCTAACTCTGTGTATCAGACCCAGCTGGTTCAATTTTGTGGCAGCCAAGGATATAGGGAGGAAGCTTTTAAAAAAAAAAGTTGTGCAAGGCATTCTCATGCATGTGGACCAACTGATTACACGAAAACAAAGAACAAGAGAGACTGTGCTTTTGGCCTTACCTGGAAAACCTTGGGCGCGCTAACAAGCGAAGTGAGGGCTGATGACAGGGTTGCAGAAAATATTCCAGCAGTGATTAAAGGACCAAAACCTGAAACCATGCTCATGACCTTTTGGGGGGGTAAAAACACACATGAAAGCCGTGAAGCTCATGTAAGCAAGGGTTCAAGCACAACATCCCAATGTTTCCTGTTGCCGTATTGATGGTAATATATGTTAAAGGTAAAAGGTAAAGGGACCCCTGACCATTAGGTCCAGTCGTGGCCGACTCTGGGGTTGCTGCACTCATCTCACTTTATTGGCCAAGCGAGCTGGCATACAGCTTCCGGGTCATGTGGCCAGCATGACTAAGCCGCTTCTGGAGAACCAGAGCAGTGCACGGAAACACCGTTTACCTTCCTGCCGGAGTGGTACCTATTTATCTTACACTTTTGACGTGCTTTCGAACTGCTAGGTTGGCAGGAGCAGGGACCGAGCAACAGGAGCTCACCCCATCGTGGGGATTCGAACCGCCGACCTTCTGATCAGCAAGTCCTAGGCTCTGTGGTTTAACCCACAGCACCACCCGCGTCCCGCCCTATATGTTAGTACTACCCTTTCCAACCTCTTCTCTATTATCTTTTGTCACCCATTAAAAACTCAATGAGTCTGTACCCAGCACAGCAAATTAACTGTTGCTGTCAAGAAAACCATTTTCCTGGTAATGGAGAAGACTGTTCTGTAATTCAGGCCTGCCCTGCTCTCACTGAAGCCAAAGGCAATATTTTTATCTCTTTTGCAAATAGTGCCCTTCAGAAATGGCATCATATTAAGAACGAGATGTTTCAAGGAACAAGTCTGCTACATTTTAAAGAGTGAGTGATCGCCATGTCCTCTAGATAGAAGCCTTCCTGTAATAATATCAAACCCAGACTTTATTCTTCAGATATTGAAAGATGGCATGTGCCAATGAATTAATGGATAGTTTCTATCAGCAACTTTTCAGAAGCAGTTCTGTACCTGTTTAAGGTGCAGAGCTCTTCAGGTTGTCTTTGCCACGCTACTAACTGGAGAACCAAAATGGCAGATAGATAATTTAACTTTGGTTAGACCAATATTTGATGGAGGTGTAAAGAATTACTAAGTATGTGCTTCTAATACATATATTTTAAATTGTTTAAAAGAATGAGCTTCCAGGTTCACACAATTCTTCATGGAGTGGCTTGTCTTTGTGTTCTGCATCATTTAGAATGTAATTTACACAAGTAGGTCCATTGCTCTGCTTTGCTTCTATTTGGAACCTGAACTTGTGAGGAGCCTTGCCTTTTCCCATTCAATTCAGGTGAGGTGGCAGGTCTTAGGAAAGTCAATTGAAAAATTGCATTTTTATGGCATTTTCAAAAAAAAATGGCAACTATTTTGGAGTCTTCCTAAAAAAAGTTCAACAACCTTTAGGGTGTCTTGTTACTTTTTGAAGTATGGCAACCCAGGCATCCTTTTACACAAGCACAATTACACCCCCCCCCCCAATTGCAGTGAGTTGAGAAGCTGTGGGGAGCATGAGATTCTGTGTACAAATTGGAACTCCTTTGGGTGCATATCTAATACAATCTGTGGTGGAACAAAGAAGAGAAGAAGAGTTTGGATTTAATATCCTGCCTTTCACTCCCTTTAAGGAGTCTCAAAGTGGCTAACATTCTCCTTTCCCTTCCTCCTCCACAACAAACACTCTGTGAGGTGAGTGGGGCTGAGAGACTTCAAAGAAGTGTGACTGGCCCAAGGTCACCCAGCAGCTGCATGTGGAGGAGCGGGGAAGCGAACCCGGTTCACCAGATTACGAGACTACCACTCTTAACCACTACACCACACTGGCTCTCAAAGGTGCTCATCTGATTTGCTGCTGCTGCTTACCTGGAGGGGCAAGGCAGTGAGGAGGGTAATGTGGTGCAAACTCACCAGTGGTGCCAATCTGGTGCTTCTGCCTGTACATTTGCACCACAATGCCCTCCCCAACCCTCCCCTTCCCCTTCCCAGCAAGGAATAGCAACTCCCCTGCTGGGAAGTCAGGTAAGTGCCTTTGCCCCACCCTGCCATCTCCTGCTGATAGTTAACAACAACCTTCTGAGGCCATGCAGTAAGTCTGCAATCCTGAAGGCACTTATAAGCAACTGATCCCCATTTGGAAAAAGTGAGGTTTACTTCTTAGTGAAGATGCATGTTGCTGTGTTGTGAAGCTCTTTCTAGGTGGTGCCTAACTGGAACTCTTTTGAACTTTGAAATTATTCACCAGCCCATAATCACATGTCTGGGTTTTGCAATACATTCTGCTTGTTCATGCATAGTCCAGGCCTCAGAGAGGGTGAGCCTTTCTGGTTCTAGTTAGAAACATCCTGGGCCATGATCATTAGAGCCTTTACAAACCATCCAATATTGAATGTTGCTAAGGAATCTAGGCAGCTGTCTTAGGCCAGGTCAGACTACCTGTCAATCTAGGCTTTTATTATCTATTCTGATGTTATCATCAACTCTGCAATTATATGATTCTGATGTGGGTGGCACTGTGGGTTAAACCATAGAGCCTAGGACTTGCCGATCAGAAGGTCGGCAGTTCGAATTCCTGTAACGGGGTGAGCTCCCGTTGCTCGGTCCCTGCTCCTGCCAACCTAGCAGTTCGAAAGCACGTCAAAGTGCAAGTAGATAAATAGGTACCACTCTGGTGGGAAGGTAAACGGTGTTTCCGTGCGCTGCTCTGGTTTGCCAGAAGAGGCTTAGTCATGCTGGCCACATGATCCGGAAGCTGTACGCCGGCTCCCTCGGCCAATAAAGCGAGATGAGTGCCGCAACCCCAGAGTCGGTCACAACTGGACCTAATGGTCAGGGGTCCCTTTACCTTTACCTTTATGATTTTATACCACTTCTAGCTGTACATTTCTATCCCACCTTTGCTCCAAGGAGGTCAAGTTGGCACACATGCTTCTGTCCTCTCTCCATTTTACTTTCCCAACAACCCTGCGAGGTAGGTTACGCTAAGAGATAATGACTGGCCCAAGGTCGCCCAGGGAGCTCCATGGCTAAGAGGGGATTTCTGCCACCCTGGCTCTCATATGCTACAGTTCTGCTTCCTGACCTTTTAGGTAAGGTGGTATGTAAAACACTGTCCAGGTATGTTAATTGCCACATCAACAACAGAATGGATTGGCTCCCATTTCAGGTCATGTATCTTAGCTGGGGTGTTAACAGAGATATTGCAAAATCACACAATGCACTCTGCTGTGTGGTTACGCTTGTGTTCGTTTGTGTTATTACATATATAGTATGCAGCTTTCTCGGTTGTACAACACACATATGATTATACCAATTGCATAATTAGAGCTCTTTTGAACCTGGAAATTATTCATCAGCCCATAATCACATGTCTGGGTTTTACAGCTGGAGAAATCATAGCCTAGGGCACAAGCAGATGATCCATTGCAATTCATTCCGGATACAACTGTATCATTGACGTTCCCCGTAGCATCACGTACGACACAAGCAGCTGTGGAAACAACAGCATATTATTATTTCCCTTCCTTGTGACAGGGGGAGAATACTTTCACCGTGCCGCGTACATCTTCAATTGCTTAATGCTTTCCCACATCTAACATCTTGGGGCGGTAGGGCGCCGTTTCCTTCTGATCACTGCGAATAATGCCACTATTCATTAAAGCGGTGTTATTACTGCTCTACGTTTTGTGCTACATTCAACAAATTAGGACATGTGTGAAATTTGGAAATGCCCAGTGCCTGACCCACACGGGTTTACTTAACCTTAAGTGGCATTTGCAGAACCTGAAAGGTAGTGGGGATCGTAGACTTATGAAACAGAAGACTGTGAGAATGATAGAAAGTTCTATCATGTAGCATGTTCTGCTATATTTTAAAAATAGTGCAGATAGCTTGCCCTCATGCCACTAATTGCACAAAGCAACTATCATGGGCTCCAGGTATCAGAGACACAACCTAATGAGAACATAACAGCATCAGAATTTCCCTGCTGGATCAGGCCAGGGCAGCATCCTGTTCTCACAGTGGCCAACGAAATGCCCATGGGAAGCGCGCAAGTGGGATCTGGGTGCAAGAGCACTCTTCCTTCCTGTGGTTTCCAGCAACTGGTATTCAGAAGATTGTCTCCAACAGTGGAGCAGCATTGTGGTCAGCAGCCACTGAATGTCTCATGGAGCCAATGTGAGCTCAGTCCTCAGAGCCCTCTTCAGGCATGGAAAGGAGATGGGAGTGCACAACATCTCACCTTCCAATTGGCAGGCAGGGTAAAGACTCTGGATTGGCTGGGTCAGGTAGATTCCGGGAGCCTGGCCTTCTGACCTTGGCTGTCACCCTCACACCCTGCTTAGTAGAGGTAAAGGGACCCCTAACCATCAGGTCCAGTTGTGACCGACTCTGGGGTTGCAGCGCTCATCTCGCTTTATTGGCCGAGGGAGCCGGCGTACAGCTTCCAGGTCATGTGGCCAGCATGACTAAGCCACTTCTGGGGAACCAGAGCAGCGCATGGAAACGCCGCTTACCTTCCCGCCAGAGCGGTACCTATTTATCTACTTGCACTTTGACGTGCTTTCGAACTGCTAGGTTGGCAGGAGCAGGGACCGAGCAACAGGAGCTCACCCCATTACAGGGATTCGAACTCCCGACCTTCTGATCGGCAAGTCCTAGGCTGTATGGTTTAACCCACAGCGCCACCCACATCAGAATCATATAATTGCAGAGTTGATGATAACAGCAGAGGCTCTGTGGTTTAACCCACAGCACTACCTGTGTCCCTATGCATCGCCTAGCTGCATCTAATTTGTCTATGGCTAGGATGTCACCTAGGTATGGCTCTGCATATGTCCACAAGGAACATGACCAAGACCGCCTGTCGCATAGATCCTCCTGATTGGATAAGAGTCTGAAAACTTCCTGTGCAGTCATCATGTAATAGAAACCCCCCATTTAGTCTGCATCTATAAAATAACCCACAGCGCCACCCACGTCCCGCTCATGGAGGAGATGGCTATCAATGTCTGCTAGCCATGATTGCTATTTTCGAGTTCCACAGTATGCATCTGAGTACCATTTGCTGGAAACTGCAGGGAAAGGTGGAGAGCGTTACTGCACTCAGGTTCTGCTTGCAAGCTTCCCACAGGCATCTGGCTGGACACTGTGAGAACAGGATAGTGGATTAGATGGGCCTTTGATCTGATCCAGCGGTGCTCTTCTTACTTATATCTGGTCAACAGAGCAGGGACTCCTGCTAGCTACTCTACAGGCTGCAGCTCAAACCACCAGCATTAACAGGGAAGACTTGTAAGTTGGGAGACTTTTATCCCAAGACTGGATACAAGCACAGCTGCTCTCAGTTCCTCCTGGCCGTGCAAGTAGCCACCTGACTCGGCCTTGTGGAAAATTATCTTCCCTCCTTTCAAAGATGGCAATCAGCTAGTCCTTGAGAAAACCAGAACCGGTTTCTCTTGTCTTATCAAAACATCTGATTGCCCTAATGGCAGTGATGCAAACAGGAAGAGGCAAGATGAAGGAGAACTGTTCTTTGACAGTATTTTTCCTAACTCGTTCTGATGGCGCTTGTAGTTTTCCGTAAGCCAAGCACTGGTGGAACCTCTCCATATGATGAAGTCACAAGTTCAACACAGTGGAATATTTCAACTCCTTGAACTTTTCCTAGAAAAGTAGCCTCTTTAGCTATTTGTGAATCCACAGCTGATCCAATTCTATGCAGTGAAATCAGTGGCGTAGCGTGGGTTGTCAGCACCCGGGGCAAGGCAAGTAATTTGCGCCCCCTAACCCGTGGATTTGCGCCCCCAACCCGTGGATTTGCCCTAACCCCAGATGTTGCGCCCGGTGCGGCCGGCCCCCCCTGCACCCCCCACGCTACGCCACTGAGTGAAATGAGGATTGTTGTTTTCAAGTTTGTGTTTTTACTTACTAATAGACATCTGTTTTACTATATAGAAAATCCATAAGATAAACAAATAATGGGGGTAAGTGATGATCTGAGCACAAGACTTTAAACATACCTAAGAATATTAATTACTCTGGATTAGAATGCAAACATATGCTTCTTATTTACCTGCACAGATTGCTACACCTACATAAGCAATCGTTGTAACCAGAATGGCCAGCATTGTTCCTTTGGGTATAGCAGCTTGTGGATCCTAGAATATTACAATAAAAAGACTGCAATGAATAGTCATTAAAGACACACACACACACACACGGTTGCATATCCTCTGCATGTTTGCGTTCACAAACAGTTCTGTTACAGAATTTAAATACTATTTTTTTTAAAAAAAATAGTTACTTTTTTTAAAAAAAAATAGTTACTTGTCCTTGGGATAATGTGACAATAAGTCTAAAATTGTGTAGGCAATTTGGAGATTTTGTACAGGGATGTTTTATATGGACATGGTTAATGTGCTGTTTAATGGGCCTAGTTGGGCATAATTAGGGGAAGGGCAGTAGCTCAGCTGTAGAACATCTGCTTTGCATGCAGAAGGTCCCAGGTTTCCAGTGGTGTAATGGTTCAGTGCATCTGGCTGTTAATCAGAAGGTTGATGGTTCGGGCCTACCCTGGGACGGCTGTGGGCAGAATTCCTGCATTGCAGGGGGTTGGACTAGATGACCCTCAGGGTCCTTTCCAGCCGTACAATTCTATGATTCTATGACAGGGGAAGAAAAGGTATGATCCCTGGCATCTCCACATAGGGCTGGTAGAGACTGCTGGGTATAAAACACATTGCACACCTCCATTCAGCAGAGGGCAGGGTAGAGGCTAATAGCTAGCCAAGGGAAAATACATTGTGGTTTGCTGCTAAACCCCTGTAGCTCTGCTGCTTCCCCCTTCTCTCTCTCTCTCTCTCTCTCTCTCTCTCTCTCTCTCTCTCTCTCCTGCATGAGAGGGCCATGAGAAATGGCTCAGGACCTCCATACCTCAAGGACTGCCTCTTTCCATATGAACCTACCAGGACCCTGAGATCATCTTCTGAGAGCTTTCTTCGTGTGTCTCCTCCTCGAGAGGGTTGGAAGGTAGCAAAACAAGAACAGGGCCTTCTCTGCAGTGGCTCCCAGTCTGTGAAATGCTCTCCCCAGGGAAGTTTGCCTGGCGCCTTCATTATACATCTTTTGGTGCCAGGCAAAAATGTTCCTTTTTAACCAGGCCTTTGGTTGATCCGATTTACATCTCATGCCTTTTAAAAATGTGTTTTTTTATTTTTATTGTGTATTTTGTGGTTTTATATCTTGATTTTATTTTGTGAACTGCCCTGAGACCCCCGGGTATAGGGAGGTATATAAAATCAAACAACAAAAACAAGAAGAAGCCCCATCACCTAGGCTTAGACTCCAAAGCCATCGTAAATATGAAGACGCTGTAAGGAAAGAACTTTTCCTCCCTTTCCCAATGCTCTGCTTTATTTTACTAATTTTAAGCAATGCTAGTGATGTGCGATTGAGACAGATTGGGTGGTACTAGGCATTACTGGGTTTCTGCTTTGGTTTGATTTTATATGTTGTGGTCTTGTTGTGAACCGCTCTGAGACCTCCGGGTATAGGGTGGTGTATAAGTTGAATAAATAAATAAGTAATAAATAGGCAGTGCTTTTTTTTCTAAAAAAATGTTTAGGGGTACTCTCATTTTGACTCAAGAAAATCACCATTTTATAGTTCAAACTGGGGAAAATAAATACAATAAATGGACAAAAGTACAAGGATTCACAAAATGTTTAGGGGGTATGTCTACCACTGTGTACCCCTAGGAAAAAAGCACTGGTACTAGGACTGGGCAGTTTCAGCTACCAAGCTTTTTGATTCTGGTATAAACTACAAACCAGAAGAAGAAGAAAAAGAGTTTGGATTTGATATCCCGATGTATCACTACCTAAAGGAGTCTCAAAGTGGCTAATATTCTCCTATCCCTTTCTCCCCCACAACAAACACTCTGTGAGGTGAGTGAGGCTGAGAGACTTCAGAGAAGTGTGACTGGCCCAAGGTCACCCAGCAGCTGCATGTGGAGGAGCGGAGACGCGAACCCGGTTCCCCAGATTACGAGTCCACCACTTAACCTGAGGTACACCACACTGGCTCTCAATGACACTGGGAGTCCTTTTTAAGTAACCCAAGCGAAATTTCATACCTGAAAGCCTGCCAGTCAGTGCAGACAATACTGAGCTAGATGGACTCATAAAAAGGCAACTTCTTATGCTCTTCCTATGTTCCCTGGATTTCATGGAAATTGGGGCTGGGGGGAATGGAGGTCAAAAAGGGAAGCCCACCAACTTCCTCCCAAACCTTGCAGGTAACATATTTTGTATGTTTAGATTACCTAAACACTGATGGAAACTTGGCACTGCCTAAAAACGGTAAGGCATAATGATACGTGCGGAAATGACATTCAGATTTCCACCCGCATTTTTGCTCCACATGTTGCTACCCGCGTGACTTAACTTGAAAGGTTGTAAGTCCTGTATTTGTCAATGTGGGCTGCAGTTTCCGGAGTCAATATGTGACTGTAAGAATCAACCGCTTTCATCATTTAATAGAAAGGCGCCCAGATGCCATTCCCTAAAGGCTTAGAACGCAAAAGCACAAAGAATGGGAAAATGTATTTATAACCAAATAGGAGTAAAATAAAAAAAGGGGGGGGGGTGAAATGGCTCGCATCTTAGATGTTTCTGTGCTTGCACCAAAAAACTTACACAGTATAAGATACTTGACAAGTGCTAGCAAGTTAGCTCTTTGTGCAAATCACCTTGTAGTAATGTAAGACATAGCTGTGTGAAGGACAAGCCTGAAATAAAAGGACTGATCCTTTTGCTAAGCCTAACCCAAGCCACTCTGGAGAAAGAAACACTGCATTTCCCTCTAGGGCCTCCAGTTGTAAATTTGAAGTCTGCCGCATGTAGAGTTTTTATGAATTAGCAAAGCTGTGGTAATAGGAATTACATAGCTCATTTCGATGTGCAGTACCCTGATAATGGGTCCATTAATATTCTGCTTCTAGAGTTAGTGAAGTGGCCTTTTAAATTTCATAGTCCGTTTCTGGAAGACAAATGTAGTTAAATTTGTGTAGCTGGCTGTTTCTTCAGACAATACAAGTGGGGTGCTTAGCTTAGAGGGTCCAGAAATATGTGCAGAAATTGTCTGCTTTGCACCTCTGCCCTGAATTGTTTGTGGGAAAGCCAGACAACATTTGCTATTTATTGAACGTTCATTCTGGTTTGTTTGTGGAGAGGTCAGATGACATTGTGTCAATGAAGTGTTATCCTACACTCCCCAGTGGCATTTCCCCATCACTTTCCTTATCACAAAAAGTCTCGTCATTGGGGGAAGCAGGTTTGTTGCACATGAGCTCCAAATCAACACTAATTGTGCATTTTCCAGTGTGTGACTGGAGGCAGTTGGAGGATGGATGGTGACTAACAGATTGAGGTTGAATCCTGACAAGACAGAAGTACTGGTTTGGGGAGACGGGGCAGGCAGGTGTGGGGGACTCCCTGATCCTGAATGGGGTAACCATGCCCCAGGGAGACCAGGTGCGCAGCCTGGGAGTCATTTTGGACTCACAGCTGTCCATGGAGGCGCAGGTCAATTCTGTGTCCAGGGCAGCCGTCTGGTATGCAGGCTGAGACCCTATCTGCCCACAGACTGTCTCAACAGACTGGTGCATGCTCTAGTTATCTCTTGCTTGGACTACTGCAATACTCTCTACATGGGGCTACCTTTGAAGGTGACCTGGAAACTACAACTAATCCAGAATGCGGCAGCCAGACTGGTGACTGGGAGTGGCCACCGAGACCATATGACACCGGTCCTGAAAGACCTTCATTGCCTCCCAGTACATTTCTGAGCGCAATTCAAAGTGTTGGTGCTGACCTTTAAAGCCCTAAACTGCCTCTGCCCAGTATCCTTGAAGGAGTGTCTCCACCCCCACCGTTCAGCCCAGACACTGAGGTCTAGCTCCGAGGTCTAGCTTCTGGCAGTTTCCTCACTGTGAGAAGTGAAGCTACAGGGAACCAGGCAGAGGGCCTTCTCGGTAGTGGCACCCATCCTGTGGAACACCCTCCCATCAGATGTCAAGGAAATAAACAACTATCTGACTTTTAGAAGACATCTGAAGGCAGCCCTGTTTAGGGAAGTTTTTAATGTTTGATTTTATTTTTAATATTCTGTTGGAAGCCACCCACAGTGGCTGGGGAAATCCAGCCAGATGGGCGGGGTATAAATAATAAAATTATTATTAGTATTATTATTATAACTGTATCCCTCCTGAAAATAGCGGTGGTGTGGAAACAGCCCTAATTCTGAAGGTGTTGTGCCAGTTTTGCCAGGAAGCAGAAGTTCTAGATATTGGATGTTCTAGATGTTGCAACTCAGCTTGCAGAACATGGGCTTGTGCCTACCTCCAAGTCTCCAGAGATATTGGCTCCAGCAAGAATTCCAGTGGCTGCAGGGAAAAAAATGGCAAACACAGAGAAAAACCCTTCATCGCCTCTGAAATCTGGTCCGAAGTTTTCTGCAAATATGGAGGCTGCAAAGGCAAAGAGAAAAATCACTGTGAAATTTTGAGGCCATGTCACTGACTGATATTATCTTGCAGAACCCCCTTTTGGTCTCCATCTTGTACATTGGGCAGGGGGGACCTTTGGCCCTCCTGATTGATTTATTTCTTGTATTTCTATGCTGCTTTTCATTCAAATGAATCTCAAAGCGGCTTACAACCAATAAATAACCATAAGATAATAAAACATAATAGCACATCGCGAATAGAGCATACATCATATAAAATAATTAACAAATTATCAATAAAACAGTTGCAATCTATAAAAAAAACTTAACAAAACAGCAACTAAAAAATAAGCTAAACCTCACAATCATGGCAAGTCATGTGATTAACAAATCGATGCAGCATTTAGAATCTATAAAACAATATTGAAAGCATTAACAAAATAGCAATTAAAATATAAGCCAGGTCCTAAGATGTTTAGTTCAGATGTTGCTGAACTAAAACAATGAGCTGATGGGAGTTTGGTAACATTTGGGGGGCCAAAGTTTCCCCACCCATGTGGTGTAAGAAGTCTAGGCTCCCCTGATTCATTGAGAAGCCACGAATTGTGGTGGTATGTGGCATAGGGGGAGGAATAGCAGACTTCACTCTGTATGGCTGAGCATGTTTCGGTATGCATCGCCTAGGTAAAGGTAAAGGGACCCCTGACCATTAGGTCCAGTCATGACTAAGCCACTTCTGGCGAACCAGAGCAGTGCACAGAAACGCTGTTTACCTTCCCACCGGAGCGGTACCTATTTATCTACTTGCACTTTGACGTGCTTTCGAACGGCTAGGTGGGCAGGAGCAGGGACCAAGCAATGGGAGCTCACCCCGTCATAGGGATTCAAACCGCCGACCTTCTGATCAGCAAGTCCTAGGCTCTGTGGTTTAACCCACAGCACCACCTGTGTCCCTATGCATCGCCTAGCTGCATCTAATTTGTCTATGGCTAGGAGGTCACCTAGCTATGGCTCTGCATACGTCCACAAGGAACATGACCAAGACCGCCTGTCGCATAGATCCTCCTGATTGGATAAGAGTCTGAAAACTTCCTGTGCAGTCATCATGTAATGGAAACCCCCCATTTAGTCTGCATCTATAAAATACGACTTTTTCTAAGTGTTACGTCGAGGCTATTATTGTCATGGAAAATGTAATTGCTTTATTCTCTTTGTATACTGCTCTGAAGATTTTTTTTACAATCAAGTGGTGTATATATTTTATGAAATAAAATACATGGATAAATTTGCTGGCGGTGGCTTTGTGCATTGAACAATATAGAGGCCTAGATGCAGTGCAGTAGGCACCAGGTTGTCATCGATGAATACAGAAGCAGGTTAATAAGATACAAAAGCACAGCTGGTTATGGTTTTCAAGTCAGTTACTTGGGTGAAAGCTTATGCCCAGTATATAGGTAAAGGTAAAAGCCCCCTGGACGGTTAAGTCCAGTCAAAGGTGACTTTACCTTTACCCAGTATACAGAATACGCCTCACTCAATTACTTTATGTAAGATGGTAATATGGTCACTCATAGTTGTATGTCAGTACTCAGTACTGTTTGCTACAGGAGCTCTGCTTATCTGCAAAAAAAGAAACACTTGCCTTGATAATTGAAAAAACCTCTAGCCTTCTTCTCATTGTTGCTTGGAATGACGGTTCCAATGAAGAAATTTGCAATAGCAGCAAGAAGGATAAACAGAAGAACAACTTGGGCCTGTAAAGCCAAGTTAAGAGATTATTTTTGGCAGAGGACTTGCTTTCAACATTTGCTTTTCATAAGCTACTTCAGAACTTGATGCAGTTGCAAAGTGGCATGATATTTGTACAGCTTAAAAAAATTGGGAGCCGAAACACTAAAAAGAGAGTTACAGTGGTGCCCCGCAAGACGAATGCCTTGCAAGATGAAAAACCCGCAAGACGAAAGGGTTTTCCGTTTTTCGAGGCGCTTCGCAAGACGAATTTCCCTATGGGCTTGCTTTGCAAGACGAAAACGTCTTGCGAGTCTTGCGAGTTTTTCCCCTTTTTCTAAGCCGCTAATAGCCGCTTAGCCGCTAAGCCGCTAAGAGGGATGCTTCGCAAGACGAAAAAACCGCTAGACGAAGAGACTCGCGGAACGGATTATTTTCGTCTTGCGAGGCACCACTGTAGTCACAATTTTTAAAGTCTCATTAATTTCAGTAGGTACTAAGGATGAGGAATATTTTCAGCAGCGTGGCACAAAGAGTCTCTCCCATACTCAACTCTTTGACTTCGTGTCTGGTAACTGCTAAGGCTGGCACAAGTAATAGGAAGTGGGAATCTGTGATTTGCATACCCTCCAACATTTCTCCAATGAAAATAGGGACGTCCCATTCTATAATGATAATTTTACTGGTCGGAGCGAAACAATATAAACTTAAAGTGTTTGCAGATGACCTAGTTTTGACTCTACAGGAGCCAGAATCTAGTACGAAAAAAGTATTACAACTGATTCAAGAGTTTGGTCGGGTGGCGGGATTTAAATTAAACAAGCAGAAAACTAAGGTACTGGGAAAAAATTTGACAGTTACAGAGTCAGAACGGTTTCAGAAAGAGACAGAGTTAAATGTGGTTAAAAAAGTAAAATACCTAGGGGTAAACATAACAGCAAAAAATCTGAGTCTATTCAAGGATAATTATGAGAAATGCTGGTCAGAAATTAAGAGAGACTTAGAAAGTTGGACAAGACTGAAACTTTCCTTGTTAGGCCGAATTGCTGCTGTAAAGATGAATGTATTGCCAAAAATGCTGTTTTTGTTTCAAACATTACAGATTGTGGACAAAACAGAGTGCTTCTGGAAGTGGCAGAGAGACATTTCCAAATTTGTCTGGCAGGGCAAAAAGCCCAGAATTAAGTTTAAGATACTAACGGATGCGAAAGAAAGGGGGCTTTGCCCTGCCAGACTTAAGGCTGTATTATGAATCAGCAGCGTTCTGCTGGTTAAAAGACTGGCTGCTTCTCGAGGACACTGACGTATTAGATTTGGAAGGTTTTGACAATGCGTTTGGTTGGCATGCATATTTATGGTATGACAAGGTTAAGATTCATAATGCTTTCAAGAATCATATTGTCAGAAAAGCAGTGTTTAATGTCTGGACAAAATATAAAGACTTATTGGAAAATAAAACTCCAAGGTGGCTTTCACCATTGGAAGCTAAGGCCTGGAAAAGGCTCAATATGGAGGCCAAATGGCCAAAGTATTGGGAAATATTAGAAAAAGATGGGGACAATTGGAAATTGCAGAGTCAGGAGAAAATGAAAGACAAAGTCCGAGACTGGTTACATTACGCTCAGATTAAAGAAGTCTTCAAACTTGATAAAAAGTTAGGATTCCAGGTGGAAAGATCGAAGTTAGAAACGGAATTGTTAGAGCCTAAGACTAAGGTACTTTCAAGAATGTATAACTTGCTGTTAAAATGGAACACACAAGATGAAACGGTTAAATCGGCTATGATAAAGTGGGCACAGGACATTGGGTATAATATTATGTTTGAGGACTGGGAAAGGTTGTGGACTACTGGGCTGAATTTCACTGCATGTAATGCTTTGAAAGAAAATGTAATGAAAATGATATATAGATGGTACATGACCCCAGTCAAACTTGCAAAAATATACCACTTGTCTGATAACAAATGTTGGAAATGTAAGGAAAATGAAGGAACGTTCTTTCACCTTTGGTGGACTTGCCCTAGAGTGAAGGCTTTCTGGGAAATGATATATAATGAGCTGAAAAAGGTATTTAAGTATATCTTCCCTAAGAAACCAGAGGCCTTCCTTTTGGGTATTTTCGGCCAAGGGGTGTTAAAGAAGGACCGAACATTTTTTATGTATGCAACAACAGCAGCAAGGATACTTGTCGCTAAGCATTGGAAAACCCAAGATCTACCCACAGTGGAAGAATGGCAGATGCAACTGATAGACTACATGGAACTGGCCGAGATGACTGGCAGAATCCGAGACCTGGGAGAGGAGACGGTAGAAGAAGACTGGAAAAAATTTAAGATTTACTTGCAAAAATATTGTAAAATGTATGAATGTTAAGCAGGATGCTTGATTATAAACAACTTGGCACTATTGAAACAGATGAAGTGAACTATGAAGATAAGTCAAATTCAAGAAAAAACAAATTTTTAGATAATTATTAGGCTAAGTTTAATTTTTTAAGGAGTGAAATAAACGTATCTAAAATTTGAGATATAACATTGGAAAATTAGATAGTAAGGATGGAGATAAGGTGATAAATTGCTGGTTTAATTTTTATAATTTGGAACGCAGGAGTGGGAGATGTGAGGAAGTCCAAAGGAGATAAGAAAATATGTTATGATATGTAATATTTTTGCTTGCCTTTTTATATTGTAATCAAAAAACTCTTAATAAATATTATTAAATATATATATATATAATGATAATTTTACTATTTATACCCCACACATCTCGCTGGGTTGCCCCCGTCACTCTGGGCAGCTTCCAACATATATAAAAACACAATTTTACATTATAAAAAAGCTTTCCTATACAGGATTGCCCTCAGATGGCTTAGAAGTCAAATAATTCCATACCCTCCAACATTCATCCAATGAAAATAGGGACATCATACCATTCCTGCTAACATTTCTCCAGTGAAAATAGGAACATCCTAAGGAAAAGTGGGACATTTGGGGATCAAATCAGAAACCAGGGTGGCTTCTCTAAATGAGGGACATCCCTGAAAAATAGGTGTAATGATCTCTGGCAGGAAAGCAAGTCCTGATAAGAAGTAATGACTCTGGCAATTTTATGTATGTTTATTTACAAAAAGACACATCCAGAGCCTGGCTTCTCGCCTGCTCACATTTACATTTGTTGGTCAGTCTGAAGTTTCGCCCCTCCCATAGAAGGAAGGATGCCAGAATCCCACCTTTCCCTTCTTGCCCTTTAGTTGCCTTCTGATTTTATCCAGATGCCTAGAATGGGGACCGAAAGGCTCCCCCTCCTCCCCACTTTCACTCGACACAGACTCAGACCTCTGCTTATCTGCTAATTGCCTAGCAACTCTCTGGCCGCCTTCCAACTCTCCCTCTCCTTGACAGCTAATAGAGCCTTCTCCGGAAAGGGGGGTCGAACTGCCCTTTCTCGATTCTGTCAGCCAGTTGTCATCTGTAGAGTCAGTCCCTCGTTCACTTAGTTCAATCTCTAACTCACCCCCTGTGCTCTGGGGGGCCACATTCTTGACAATATTGGAGGGTCTGGATTTGATATCTCATCTCTACTCCTCGTAGCAAGTGGCAGCTGTGCGGTGTGTGATTGTGATCTGGAATGAGGCCGTGGTGTGGGAGAGGAGCCTGGAGCCTTTCCCCAATCACCCTCTCAAAGCCGCTCCTTGCCCCATCATGGGAAAGGGACAGCACCTAAGTTTATCCCAATCAAATAAACAACTCCAACCACGGATCCCTGCCACGTAGTCTAGCTAGTCTGATTAGATGTTTCAATGCATTGAAACAAACAGCACTAAAATTGCTGTTTATAGCAACTGGTATTCAAAGTTGACAGCCTTCACTAATCTAATTTTAAAGCCATTCAAGTTGGTTGCCATCACTGCTTCCAGTGGCAGCGAGTTCCACAGTTTAACTACGCGCTGCACAGAGAAGTGCTCTCTTTTCTCTATCCTGAATCTTTTGATGCTCGGCTTCATTGGATTGGCAGGAGTTCTAGCATTATGAGAAAGGGAGGAAAACATCCCAGGCATAGGCAAACTCCAACCCTCCAGGTGTTTGGGACTACAATTCCCATCATCCCTAGCTAACAGGACCAGTGGTCAGGGATGGTGGGAATTGTAGTCCCAAACATCTAGAGGGCTGGAGTTTGCCTATGCCTGTCCTATCCCCTTCTCTATAAAATTCTATCATGTTACGTCTTCCTCTCCTTTTCTCTAAACCGAAAAGTCCCAATGCTGCAACCTTTCCTGTTGTCCCTTTGTGCATTTTTCTACCACATTCCTTTTCATTGGGTGGAGGTTTGTTTGTGTGTGTGCGCATGTGTGCATGCGCTACAGTGGTACTTCGGTTCTTGAACGTCTCCGTTGACAAACATTTCGGAACCCGAATGCCGAAAACCCAGAAGTCAATGTTTCTGTTTTTGAGCAAGCCTTGGAAGTCAAACATCTTCCACTGAGCGTGTTTTTCAATTTTCTCAATGAATTTGCAGAGAACCCTTTGCGCCTCGGTTTCTGAACGTTTCGAAAGTCAAATGGTCTTCCAGAACGGATTACATTCAAGAACCGAGGTACCACTCGTGTGTGTGTGTGTGTGCGCGTGTGCGCGCACATATCTTTGATATTGGATGGGGTATTGTGCATTTTGTACCTATACCTTAGTAAAAATGGGCCGTCGACACAAGACTCTGCAGCAAAACCACCTTGGCTTCCACAAAATCTGAGCATCCGCCTTCTCTAAACAGCTTTAATATTGAGAATGTTTTACCTTGGCTTCCCATTCCATACCGGCCACAGAAATGCCCAAAAGAATGACTACCGTTATAGCACCAATTATTCGGATGTCGTTGGTTGCATCAACCATGATTGCGTTGCTGTTCTGGGGGGAGGAAAGAGTGAGAAAGAAATGATTAAGGATATAGTTTCTGCAGGATAGTTTCTGGCAGCAACATAAAGCAGAAGGAAATGACTAAAGAGGGATACTGTACATTCCATGGGTAATGAGCCCTGAGTTTCACATTTCTTATGACGGTTGAGCCTCTGTCGTCAAGGTTATTGGCTTGCTAATTAGAACCCTAATTCCCTTTAGTAATTTCGGAACTCTTAACAGCCCTGTAAGAAACATTTCTTTGACCTGGTAGTAGTGGAGGAAAAGCTTATAAATTAGAATTTATGACACATTTAGGGAGTTCTAATTCATGAATAAGGTTGCCGCTTAACACATTTATTAGACCTATGATCGTTATTTATTTTTTTAAAAAAGTTGTTAGCCAAGGTTCCCTTGCATAACCGCATGTAAAGTCTTGCGAGCTCGTACCTTGAGCAGCTCCACGACGGTTTCTGCAAATCCAACGACGTACATGGCTACTGCCACAGCATTGGCAAAGGCAAAGATTAGACCAATGGAGCCCCCAAACTCAGGTCCTAAACTTCTGGAGATGAGGTAGTAAGCGCCACCTGTCAACACAGAAAAGAGTTTCTTTGAGCACATTAACAGAGCTGCCCGAGAAATTTGGGGCTCCCCAGTTAGCGCCACATATACAAAGGATCTCCTGCCCAGTTGCAGAGGGTAAAACTCCTGTTTTGCACACTCTCCACTGTATGCGATTGGAGATTTCAACCTTGGGCATCATCAGCTATGATGTTGCAAAGGATCCTGGGAGTATCTCTTGGGTTACAAGCTGCTTTGTTGCCGCCTACTAATGCAACTCAAGCTGTTGGGCTAGTTCTACATGTGACACCCAGGGATGGGGAAGCTGTTTTTGGACTCCAGATGTTTTTGAACTTCAGTTCCCAGCAGCCCCAAGCAAGCTATCCCGTGGTCAAGCATGATGGGAGTGGTAGTCTGACAAGAACTGAAGGGTCTTTGATTCCCCTGCCCTAAACCAACTTATTGTAACCTTGTGGGTTATATAAACTTGCTGCTTTCTCAGTCTGTCAAACAATATATAGTTCTGAAACTAAGGAACTATATATTTCTTAACTTTATTTCTCTCTCTTTTAATCCATCTTCTACCACTCTCTCTTTCTCTCTCTCTTTTCACCTTTTTTCTTCCCTTGCCTCTGGATCTATGTTTTTTATTTTACATAGATTAGTGTTTTAGTCTGGACAAAAAAGACCTTTGATAATAATATTGATTTTTTAAAATATAAAATCCAATAAAATTTATTAAAAAACAGAACCAAACAACAATATATATTTCTATTTAGGCAACAGCTAAAGTCCTGAAGTAATAATAAGAATAATAAAAATAATGATGATGATGATGATGATAATTTATACCCCGCCCATCTGGCTGGGTTTCCCCAGCCACTCTGGGCGGCTCCCAACAGAATTAATGATAATAATAATAATAATAATAATAATAATAATAATAATAATAAAGCAATACAGCATCAGACATTAAAAACTTCCCTAAACAGGGCTGCCTTCAGATGTCTTCTGAAAGTCAGATAGTTGTTTATTTCCTTGACATCTGATGGGAGGGCGTTCCACAGGGCGGGCACCACTACTGAGAAGGCCCTCTGCCTAGTTCAGGGCCTTTGAAGTCTTAAGGTTTTTTTCCAAATGAATGTACAGTGGTACCTCACTAGGACCCTGCGGGACCTGACATCTTTCCGCAGGGCCTGCAAGACAGAGTTGTTCCACCAGGCCTTTGGTCAGGGCGCAGCCTGACTCCCTCCTCTGGCAACCTGCACAGAATATTGCTTAATTGGTTGCCACTAATTTAATTTGATTTTAATTTTTATAATGAATATTTTGAATGTGTGATTATTTGATTATTTGATTATTGTTAGCCGCCCTGAGCCCGGCTTCGGCTGGGGAGGGCGGGATATAAATAAAATTTATTATTATTATTATTATTATTATTATTACCTCGGGTTACATACGCTTCAGGTTACAGACTCCACTAACCCAGAAATAGTTAAGAACTTTGCTTCAGGATGAGAACAGAAATCGTGCTCCGGCAGTGCGGCAGCAGCAGGAGGCCCCATTAGCTAAAGTGGTGCTTCAGGTTAAGAACAGTTTCATGTTAAGAACGGACCTCCGGAACGAATTAAGTACTTAACCCGAGGTACCACTGTATTTAGGATTGAGTTGGGGGGACCAGGACTGCCGAAATCAAAGTCTAAAGCCTCACTCAGCCATGAAGCCCACTTAGTGGCTGTAGGACAGTTACTATCTCATAGCCCAGCCTAGGAAGATATTTTGCCCTCTGGATATTTTGGACTACAACTCCCATCCTTCTGACCATTGACCATGTTGGCTGAGCGTGATGGAAATTGTGGTCATGAAAACCTGGAGGGCACCATGTTGGCTACCCCTGACCTAGCCTGTCCCTCAGAGTTGTTGTGAAGGTGAAGTGTTGTGCAGCTAATCACGAGTGTGCTCCCTGGAATTCCTTGGACAGGTAAAAGTGTAATAACAAGGTGAATAAACCTGTACTGTCCCAAAGGCTTCCCCAACCACATTGCAATCCAATCAAAATATCCCGTGAGAACTAACTTTCTGCAGACAACAGATTTAAACCACCAAGTTTCTTGCAAATGTGCAAAAACAAATGCTAAAACTGAAGACAACTTCTCACCTGGTATTGTGGGTGGCCATACCAAAATCCAAGACCGGAAGACATGGAGAAATAAGGATCTGGAGCCTGAAAAGCTGCATGCACTACTCTGATGATTAGGCAATTGTACAAGAACCGGTTTCTAATATTTGCACCCAGCCTAGCCAGTCCTGAGGCTGCATTGGTAAAATGTAAAGGACCCCTGGACGGTTAAGTCCAGTCAAAGGCGACTATGGGGTTGTGGCGCTCATCTTGCTTTCAGGCCGAGGTAGCTGGCGTTTATCCACCGACAGCTTTATGGGTCATGTGGCCAGCAGGACTAAACTGCTTCTGGTGCAACAGGACACTGTGATATGGAAGCCAGAGCGCACAGATATGCCGTTTACCTTCCCTCTGCAATGGTACCTCTTTATCTACTTGCACTGGTGTGCTTTTGAACTGCTAGGTTGGCAGGAGCTGGGACAGAGCAACGGGAGCTCACCCCGTGGCGGGGATTCGAACTGCCAACCTTCTGATCGGCAAGCCCAAGAGGCTCAGTGGTTTAGACTACAGTGCCACCCGTGTCCCACTTGAGGCTGCATATTACAAGGATCATTGCTATGCACTCCCCTCTTTTTATGTAATTGCAATCATACTTGGTAAAAGGATTTTGGCCTTTCGCAGGCATACCTAGTACATAGATCAATCTATTTGGAATGCACTCCCACCGGAGGCAGTGATGGCCACCAACCTGGGTAGCTTTAAAAGATTAGACAAATTCCTGAAGTTATCAATGAGTATCAGTAGCTACTCGCTGCAATGGCTATGTTCTACCTCCACTGTCAGAGGCAGCCATGCTTCTGGGATACCAGCTTCTGGGAATCACAAGTGGGCAGGGTGCTTTGGCACCAAGGTCATGCTTGCCAGTTTCCCGTAGGCATTGGGTTGACCACTGTGAGATCATCATGCTGGACCAGAGGTGTTTTCAGCCTGATACAGCAGGCTCTTCTTATGTTCCTATCTATTTTTTATTGTAGTCACTCATAGTGTTCACCAGTGAGGAAACTTCTAGGGAAGAGCTCTTGTCAGATTACTATTATTAAAGCCAATGATTTGGCCAGAAATGTGGTTGCTCCTCAGGAATAATAACATGTGGTCTGAAACATGGGGAATGTGGAGAATAACATTCCCATCCATCTTCTCTGAAATGGCACACCTGGGATTTCCATATGTAAATATTCTTCATAGGGATTTTCTGCATCTGCTTTGTAGAATCACCAAATAATGGATTCAGAAAGAGTCAGGAGACCCAATAAGATAAACCCTTCGTTTGCAGCTTGCAAACCAGGATTATCTCCTAGTGCCAGTCCGATTCATAGGACTCCTCATGAGCAGGTACTTTGTGGAAAGGCACCTGCTGAATAAATAGCTACTTTAAGTACATGAAGTACATGCACCTCCTTCGAATAACTTTCTCTGCTTCTGAACAGCTACAGAGTTGGGAATGTTGTCCTAATATCAACCTGCCTTTCTATAAGGCAAACATTTTGACTGCTAGTTTCAATAAATATGGTGAAATTACCCTCTCATCTAATTTGGCTCTCCTAAATATCCTAAATCTTGGTCTTTTTCTCTAGGTTAGGCTAACCAATTAACATCAAGTAACGACCCTGCCTCTTCTCATCCAAGCTGTCTCCCATGCTTCAGTTGAGTCCTTGATACTTAGTCATTTTACTTCAATTTATTTGACTTGGACGGGCCAGCACAGTTATCACTTTTCCAGAGATACCTATAGTCTTCATATGAAACACAAAATTGACTCACCTCCTCTTACCACTCCATTTGTACATATGGCAGACATGGAGATACCTGTTAAAGTTGTAACTACCACACTCAGGCAAATAACTACGACTCCAAGACCTGAAAAAATCCCAGAAAAGATGTTTGACCCTTGGTCATATAATTCATGCTAATTATATATATATATATATAAAAGAAACCACCGTTTTCTAGTAAGAAGCCACCATCATTCATGGAGAGGGAAGAGGTCTGACTGGCTCTGTTAAATACCTGGAATTCATGTCATCAAGATAAAGAGTAAGACCCTGGACATTGGTGGAGCATGCCAGAACTAATCCATGTTCTCAAGAGACTTTGTAAGTTAAGGGAGTAAGAAACAAGTTAATGAATCCAGTGATCTCCACGAAGTTTTCCATCTTTAAGCAATCTGGATTGCCATGTCCACTGAAGAAAACCTGCAATGTTCTGAATGCATTTAAAAAAAAAAAAAATGAAAGAGAAAAAGAACAAAAGCACCTCCAGGAAAATAAGATGATTCTGTTTCCCCATCGGTCTCGGATAGGATCATCTGACCTTTGTGAACTGAACTTTTTGATTCAGGAAAAAGATTAAGAATCAGTAAATTATAGCGTCTCAGTACTGCTGATTATACAACTCACCTTCTGATACCTTTGAGTCTACTGTCCACTGTGCTGTTATTTTAGGTTGAGGAACCATTTTACTTGTCTAATAGTAAGACAATACATGGGGAACTATTTCTGAACACCAAGAGTAAGAGGGCTGGGGAGAAACATCCTAAAGATATTTAATTTTTACCTCCACGGACAAAACCATTAGTTGCTATTGCAGAAGTTGATAAGCCAGTAATAGAGGTGACCATGGTGGCAAGGAGGATAATGATAACTCCAAGACCTGTCAGCAATGAAAAGATGAAAAATGAAACTTGTGGCTCAATTGTTATTTAAAGTAGTAGAGAAATCAGACTTTGTCTTTCACTGGCAAAACCGCTTCATCATTACAGCTATATGAATATCTGTTTCCTCTCTCTTCCTCATTTTAGCTATGTCACGTAAGACTATATAAGCCAGAGTGGTGCATGCTCTAGTTATCTCCCGTTTGGACTACTGCGATGTGCTCTATGTGGGGCTACCTTTGAAGGTGACCTGGAAACTATAACTAATCCAGAATGCGGCAGCTAGGCTGGTGACTGGGGGCGGCCGCTGAGACCATATGACACTGCTCCTGAAAGACCTACATTGGCTCCCAGTATGTTTCCGAGCACAATTCAAAGTGTTGGTGCTGACCTTTAAAGCACTAAACTGCCTTAGCCCAGTATACCTGAAGGAGCATCTCCACCCCCATCATTCTGCCCAGACACTGAGGTCCAGCTCCGAGGGCCTTCTGGAGGTTCCCTCACTGCAAGAAGTGAAGCTACAGGGAACCAGGCAGAGGGCCTTCTCGGTGGTGGTGCCCACCCTGTGGAACGCCCTCCCATCAGATATCAAGGAAATAAACATCTATCTGACTTTTAGAAGGCATCTGAAGGCAGATCTGTTTAGGGAAGTTTTTAATGCCTGATGTTTTATTGTGTTTTTAAAATTCTGTTGGAAGCCACCCAGAGTGGCTGGTATAAATAAATTATTATTATTATTATTATTATTATTATTATTATTATTATTATTGACCTTCATTGGCTCCCAGTATGTTTCCGAGCACAATTCAAAGTGTTAATGCTGACCTTTAAACTCCTAAATGTCCTCAGGGTGTAAACAAATTGTTGTTGTTGTTGTTATTTTAGGAATCAGATCCTCTTAATGTTCTGTATAGCACTTGGCAAATTTTGGTTAAATAACCATATTGTAATCAACGGGAGCAGCAGTAGGAGACAAAGCATGGGGTCTGTATCCAACTAACTGGGCACATGGAAAAACCTACATGAATGAACTGGAACTTCTCTCTCCCCTCATGTGCCCCCTACACCACCCCCAGCTCTGTTCTGGGGGGTTGGAGAAACCACAAGAGCAAACTTCGGGGTGCACTGGAGGAGAAGATGGAGAGGAAGTTATGTTGTGCTCATATAAGTTACTCTATGTGTGCCTTGATTTAGTTGGCTACAAGCCTGAGTACCTGCGTTTGTTCACATTCATCCCTTGCAGCTAACAAAACTAGGCTTTATTTCATCTGGGTCAAAGACCCAGTTTGGAACCCCCGACTCGCATTTGCATACACACACACACACACACACACACAAAGGCAGGGAGCCTCCATGGCGCCACTCTGGAGGCTTCGCCCGGGGCAAAAAACCTGGCTAGTTCTATTATAGCGACAGCTTTGCTTCACTTATCTGCCTGCTCCATCTGTTGTCTCCTCCTCTGTCAACATATTGATTGCAAGCTGCTTGCAGACTTCTCTTGCCTTCATGTTACTCAGCAACATGTGGTATCTGTTGATCATATTTTAATAACTAATACTGTAAAGTGGTACCTCGGGTTACATACGCTTCAGGTTACAGACTCCGCTAACCCAGAAATAGTACATCAGGTTAAGAACTTTGCTTCAGGATGAGAACAGAAATCGTGCTCCGGCGGCGTGGCGGCAGCAGGAGGCCCCATTAGCTAAAATGGTGCTTCAGGTTAAGAACAGTTTCAGGTTAAGAACGGACCTCCGGAACGAATTAAATTCTTAACCCGAGGTACCACTGTACTTTTCCATGTGCAAGACACCCCCATGTATAAGATGACCCCTATTTTTTTTTGAACCCAAAATTAAGAAAACAAAACCCTAAAATAGAAGTGAAAAGCTGGATGATCTGCAGTGGCGGCGGCAAGTTGTTTATCTTTTTGGGGGGCGGTTGCATGAGGCGCATGTAGTGCACCATGGTGCAGAAGCAAAGTGCAGAAGCAGTGGACACCACACACTCCCCCTCGGCGGCAGCTGTGGCGGTGGCGGCGGAGAAGGAGGCTCCCAGGGAGGATGTTGAGGAAGCGCCAGGGGAACGGAATGCCCATTTTGCTCTGGGCCATGCCATCGAGCAAACTGAGCTGAGGAAGGGGGTGAGCTGGCTTGGGGAAGGCTGGGAGTTTGAGAGGGGAAGAGGGAAAAAAAGGAAAGAAGGGCAAGGAGAGGTAGCTGAGGCAGCTCCTGTGGTTGAGTTGGCGGAGGCTTCAGGAGGCAAGCCAGTCGCCAGCATGCAGCCCAGAGGGGGAGGAGAAAGGGGGGAACGTAGCTGTCAAGTGTCCCTTATTTGAAGGGACAGTCCCTTATTCCAGCGCCATGTCCCGCTGCTGTCCCTTATTGATGGCTGTCCCTTAAATGACGTCCCTTAAATTTCAAAGGAAGCAGCTCCTCTCCCTCCCTCCCTGCTGGCCAGGGAGGAGGGAGGCTCCAACTGTGTTGCTTGTCTGTGTTGCTCACCCAATAAGAAGTCTAAGAACGACTGGGGAGTGGAGCTTGCATGCCTTGTGTGTGGCTAGTTAATGCAAGCTGAGGGGGTTTTTGAACACTGGACGCCATTTTGTTGCACGTGCTGCTGCAAACTTTGCAGTGCAAATCCAGGCCGGGGAGCCATCTTAAGTTGAGGCTGCATAGGCTTCGTGGTGCATGTGATTCAGATTCTATTCAGTTGAACCTCTGGTTACAAAGTTGGTTGGACAGTGTTCTCAAAGCTACCCAGCATGAGTTTGACCAGACTGCAGGAGGACAGGAAGACTGGAGTGCTTGGAACAGGTGAGGCTGCAGGTCTCTTATTTTCAAGGCTGCTGGTCCCTTATTTTCAAATCTGTAAGTTGACAGCTATGGGGGGAAAGGCAGCAGGAGGAACTGCCTCAGCCTGCCCGAGCCAAAATCCTGGACTTATGTTTCAGGGATCAGCAAACTTTTTCAGCCATGGGCTGGTCCACACTTCCTCAGACCTTGTGGGGGTCCGGACTATATTTTGTGTGTGTGTGTGTGTGGGGAAATGAACCAATTCCTATGCCCCACAAATAAGCCAGAGATGCATTTTAAATAAAAGCACACATTCTACTCCTGTAAAAACACCAGGCAGGTCCCACAAATAACCCAGAGATGCATTTTAAATAAAAGGACACATTCTACTCATGTAAAAACACGCTGATTCGCAGACCGTTCGTGGGCTGTATTCAGAAGGCGATTGGGCAGCATCCGGCCCCAGGCCTTAGTTTGCCTACCCATGGCTTAAATATTTTAAAAAATCCCCCCAGATGCCCATGTTCTGTGTACAAGACGACCCCCATTTTTTTACTATTTTTTAAAAGTGAAAAACCTCGTTTTATACACGGAAAAATACAGTAATTTTGTGGCGCTGGTAGCAGTAATTTCTCCACAGTGCAGTAGCCTACTTCAGAATGGGACAAACCATTTTAACATCCCAATCAAAGCAATGCAGTGTTAATAAATGAGCCACATCTGGATCATACTATTCGTTATCTCCCTATGCGCAGGAGGGAGCAAGATTGTGCATCTCTCCCACCCAGCACATCCCTCCAGGAACCTGCCCCCACCTGCCCGGTCTTATTCAACATCTTTATCAACGACTTGGATGATGGACTCAAGGGCATCCTGATCAAATTTGCAGATGACACAAAACTGGGAGGGGTGGCTAACACCCCAGAGGACAGGATCACACTTCAAAACGACCTTGACAGATTAGAGAACTGGGCCAAAACAAACAAGATGAATTTTAACAGGGAGAAATGTAAAGTATTGCACTTGGGCAAAAAAAATAATGAGAGGCACAAATACAAGATGGGTGACACCTGGCTTGAGAGCAGTACATGTGAAAAGGATCTAGGAGTCTTGGTTGACCACAAACTTGACATGAGCCAACAGTGTGATGCGGCAGCTAAAAAAGCCAATGCAATTCTGGGCTGCATCAATAGGAGTATAGCATCTAGATCAAGGGAAGTAATAGTGCCACTGTATTCTGCTCTGGTCAGACCTCACCTGGAGTACTGTGTCCAGTTCTGGGCACCACAGTTCAAGAAGGACACTGACAAACTGGAACGTGTCCAGAGGAGGGCAACCAAAATGGTCAAAGGCCTGGAAACGATGCCTTATGAGGAACGGCTAAGGGAGCTGGGCATGTTTAGCCTGGAGAAGAGGAGGTTAAGGGGTGATATGATAGCCATGTTCAAATATATAAAAGGATGTCACATAGAGGAGGGAGAAAGGTTGTTTTCTGCTGCTCCAGAGAAGCGGACACGGAGCAATGGCTCCAAACTACAAGAAAGAAGATTCCACCTAAACATTAGGAAGAACTTCCTGACAGTAAGAGCTGTTCGACAGTGGAATTTGCTGCCAAGGATTGTGGTGGAGTCTCCTTCTTTGGAGGTCTTTAAGCAGAGGCTTGACAACCATATGTCAGGAGTGCTCTGATGGTGTTTCCTGCTTGGCAGGGGGTTGGACTCGATGGCCCTTGTGGTCTCTTCCAACTCTATGATTCTATGATTCTATGATTCCTAGACATCCATACCTAGACATTATGTTTGAAGAGGCGCACACAATCCAATGCATGCAAAACCAAATTACATCAACAACAACCACCCCACAATTTGGGAACTGACCATGTGATTTGGGCTTATGTACAGAGTGGATTTAGATGTGTACAAAATATTCAAATGCTATAACCACCCATAGGTGTCTGGGAGCATCTGCAGCAAGATAGCCACATTTGGTGATGAGGCAGCACAGGGACAAGATTGGGGAGCATATCACCCAAATTCTGAATACTAGCAAATTATACTTTTGGAATTAAATTTGGGGCGGCGGAAGCAGAGCCATTGTGGTAGCTCTTGTTACAAAGTAACGCCAAGCTCTGATTAAAGTTTAGATTAAAAACCCCAGTTGTAAGGGCATTAAATAACATTAAAATGAATGGCTCTTGCCCGTAGCTATTTTCATACCTCGGAACAAAGTAATGCTTCTTGATAATGGCAATAAGTTACTAAACTACCCTTAGAAAAGGAACTAATTTTGCATGAAACCCCTGAGCAAAGTCTTGGCAATGTTAAGATGTGGAGTTTTCATGGCAAGGCATATACTTATATGTGCTTCCAGCTGCAAGGCCTCATTTGGTATGCATCATAAAACCGGCAAGCACCCTTTTGTCAGGCACAGTGCCAGGTGCAAACATGTAATGCTGTGGAGATGGAGAAAACTTCCCGTCTCCCCTTCATTTATTCCAGCAAGTTTCCTGCCAAGCCATTCTCCTCTAAATAGCAAAAGTTCTTTCGCTGTGTGATCCTGTACATGCCTGCTTAGAAACAAGTTCCACTGAGTTCAGTGGGACTTACTCCCAGGTAAGCATGAAATCAGCCCTGAGTGCTCACTGGAAGGACAGATCCTGAAGCTGAGGCTTCAATACATTAGCCACCTCACGAGAAGACAGGACTCCCTGGAAAAGACTCTGAAGATTGAGGGCACAAGGAGAATGAGGTCACTAGTTCAAAACGGTTGGCAACAAACCCCTAGGAACCTCTTCCTCCTCATTCATTCATTCATTCATTTATTAACAAGATGTATATACCAATTATGTATGGCAGTAAGAGCTGGACCATAAAGAAGATTGATCACTGAAGAATTGATGCTTTTGAATGATGGTACTGGAGGAGACTCTTGAGAGTCCCATGGACTGCAAGAAGATCAAACCTATTCATTCTGAAGGAAATCAGCCCTGAGTGTTCACTGGAAAGACAGATCCGGAAGCGGAGGCTCCAATACTTTGGCCACCTCATGAGATGAAGACTCCCTGGAAAAGACTCTGATGTTGGGAAAGATGGAGGGCAAAAAGAGAAGGGGACGACAGAGGGCGAGATGGTTGGACAGTGTTCTCGAAGCTACCAACATGAGTTTGACCAAACTGCGGGAGGCAGTGGAAGACAGGAGTGCCTGGCGTGCTCTGGTCCATGGGGTCACAAAGAGTCGGACACGACTAAACAACAACAAAGCATGCACAGAATTAAACCTTAAGCCTAATTGCAGGGTTTTCCCACCATATAGCTCAAATACACATCCAGAAATCCTTATTCCAACAAAATGCCTTTGGAGCGAAAGTCCCATCTGCACTATACATCTAGAGCAATATCATTTAAATGGTCATGGCTTCCTGCAAAGAATCCTGGAAACTGTAGTTTGTTAAGGGTGCTGAGAGTTCTTAGGAGAACTCTGTTCCCTTCACAGAGCTATGATTCAGAGAATTCTTCCTCCTTAGAATTGCCTTCAGTGATCTCAATGGGGGGTGGGGTGGAGAGGATGGGGGCAAAATTATTTGTTGGCTCTGGCTCCATCTTTCAGTGGCTCTGCTCCACCAACTGTTGGTACTCCTGTCTTGCACCCTACTAGTCCCAACACCACCAGCCACCACTGGGTACAATCCTTAGCCATAATCCCAGTGCAGCTGGTGTTCATGTTCAAAAACAACAACAACTCAGTTATGTGTGGAGAAGCCTTCCCCGTCACTGCTGTCTCCCAATCATCTCAGAATCTAGCATTCATCGAAATCCTTCTGGTACAGTCGTACCTAGGTTTGCGAACGCCTTGCGACTCAAATGTTTTGGCTCCTGAACGCCGCAAACCCAGAAGTGAGTGTTGTGGTTTGCAAACGTTCTTTTGGAACCCAATCGTCCAATGAGGCTTCCACAGCTTCCGATTGTTTTCGAACGTTTCAGAAGTCGAATGGACTTCCGGAATGGATTCCATTCAAAACCAAGGCACGACTGTACTGTAGGTAGACAACTTATAAATTTCTTTGCTCCAACTGGCTTGTTCACATCCACACAGCTTTTGCCTTTTTTACTAAAAAAATGAAGAAAAAAAATGGTTCATTTTCACCAGGAGTACTTGCCGTCTGAGCGCAACTGAACTGCGTGTTTTCTAAAGAAAACAGATTTCACTGTAGGGGTTCCAGCCCCTTAGGAGTAAAATACAGTGTGTACATCATCAACAAGACTCAGGCTGCAAAAGTCTATCTGACATCATCTTCATTTTATCAGGAAGCTTGTGTGTCAATTAGATACTGTTTGAAGTTTACTTTCAGTGATTTTGAGGTGGTTGGGTTTAATATTCCCAGTGCTTTTTTTCTGGGGGACACAGGGGTATTCATACCCCTAAACATTTTGTGAATCTTTGTACTTTTGTCCATTTACTGTATTTATTTCCCCCAATTTGAACTATAAAATGGTGATTTTCTTGAATCAAAATGAGATTACCCCTAAACATTTTTTAAGAAAAAAAGCACTGATTATTCCTGTTATTTTGCAAGTCTGTAGGATGGTGTTGTTCCCCCAGCAGTGATGTTATTTCCCCGCTAAACATGAAGGCAGCTGTTGTTGACAGGAATCACCCTGCATCAGCTCCTCATAATTTTTTTTCTGCGATAGATTGCACAACAATGAGCAGATAGTCTCACACACGTCATACATACTGATTGTAATTCTCAGATTTCGGTTCAGTCCATTAAAAACACACTGTCTAGTTAACATGTGTTTTAGTGATATGCCTTTTAAAAGCAATGTTTTGCAAATTCTCTTGCAGAAATGGGCCATATAAAAAGACATTGCATTTACCTTTTCTACCGTCTGCAAAAAAAAGAAACGGCGTTCTTTCAATTGATAGTATCCTGATTCTTGTGTTAGCGCTGCTGTTGTTGGAGCTCCATCTAAAATGACCCAACATTCCTTCTACAACTGCAGTGCAAAATGTGCTTTGGTTTCAGGGAGAGATGGACCGGAGCATTTGATGCTAATGGCAGCTTGCCTCCTAGAGCAAATAGCAGCTTGGTATTCATCAGAAGGTATTCATTCATTCATCAAAAGGGACGCAGGTGGCACTGTGGGTTAAACCACAGAGCCTAGGACTTGCTGATCAGAAGGTCGGCAGTTCGAATCCCCGCAACGGGGTGAGCTCCCGTTGCTCGGTCCCTGCTCCTGCCAACCTAGCAGTTCGAAAGCATGTCAAAGTGCAAGTAGATAAATAGGTACTGCTCCGGCGGGAAGGTAAACGGCGCTTCCGTGCGCACCACATGACCCGGAAGCTTTATGCTGGCTGCCTCGGCCAGTAAAGCGAGATGAGCACCGCAACCCCAGAGTCGGTCATGACTAGACCTAATGGTCAGGGGTCCCTTTACCTTTACCTTTACTATTCATCAGAAGCACCTTGCAATGGGAAAGTAAGCTTCTAAACCCACCCCACCCTGGATGTTTCGAAAGGGGAGTCTAAATGCCCTAGTAAAGGGCCTTTCTCTATATGTGAAGTCTGAGTTGGCCACACCCATTCCCAGTATGCAGCCCTCAGAGGACTGACTAAGGGTGAATGCAGCTCTCAGGCCAAAGGAGATCTGCCCCCTCCCTATAAGGGCTGCATCAGTAATAATGTACAGCCATATATGTACCGCCGGAGCATTGGATTTTTTTGGGGGGGGGGAGTTGCTGCTGGAGGGGGTGTTGCTGCTGCTATTGCAGTTGGTTTTTGTAGCTTTATTTTAGATTGTGCTGTGATTTATGTGGAAATTGTTCAGTTTGGTTACATTTTTTTAATGTTTGATTTCTTGTGTATTTTTTAAATAAATTTATTAGAATATAAAGAAGAATTCAGAGCTTCTTATCAAATCTCTTTCCCCCCTCTAAACTAAAACAGTAATCTAAGTATCTTATCAAAAGGAAAAGAGAGAAGAAAAAGAGCAAGAAAGAAAAGAAATAGTTTGGTTTCATATTTTTTATGTTTTATTTATTGTTTATGTTGTGGTTATGTATTTTTTTCATGTTGTAAGCCACCTTGAGCATAGTTTGAACTGTGGAAAGGTGGCGTAGAAATAAAATTATATATGTATGTATGTATGTATGAAAGTGCCTCTGCCCGATTAAAGGAAAATCAAAACATACATTGAATGCATACATTGTCGATTATGTGTTACACTTGTTTAAGCTGCTTAGAGCAGATCAGTTTGTTGTTGTTGTTGGTGGTGGTGGTGGTGTTATTTATATGCCATCCATCCGACTGGGTTCCCCCAGCCACTCTGGGCGACTTCCAACAAATTAAATCACAATATGAAAATAAATCAAACATGTAAACTTCCCTGAACAGGGCTGCCTTCAGATGCCTTAGTTTCATACACCTACCTGGTTAATACAGGGTGGGTACCAAACAATCCATGCTCTTCATTATAATTGTATATGTTGTTTTTCCTTTGGGCACACATATGGAATGATAGTGTAGACCAGTGGATCTGAAACTTTGTGTTATTAGGCTACTCTTTCCATATTGACCTCTGCCTGGAGCAACTAGGCTTCTGGGGGAGTCTCTTAGGAACCTCACTGCTATAGACCCAGGCTGAATATATCTTCTACTTTTACAGCACATTTAAATCACACTGCCTTCCCCAAGAACACTGAGCACTGCAGTTTGTTAAAGGTAATGGGCATTGTAGCTCCTTAAGGGGTAAACCTTTGAGGGGAAATTTGTGCTTTGATTATCGTCTTCCAAAGCAACTACTTTACAGTCATACCTCGGGTTACAGACGCTTCAAGTTGCGTTTTTTTGGGTTACGGACCGCCGAAACCTGGAAGTACCAGAACTGGTTATTTCTGGGTTTTGGTGGTTGTGCATGTGCAGAAGCACTAAATCGTGCTTTGCACATGCGCAGAAGCGCCGAATTGCAACCCGTGTGTGCGCAGATGTGCCGCTGTGGGTTGCGGACGCTGTGGGTTGCAAACATGCATCCCACACGGATCACATCCGCAACCCAAGTGTCCACTGTATTCCGAACTTAAAAATGGAAAGCGCAATGCTGGTGGTCAACAAAAGATCTTTACAGACTCTCTCTCAAGGCAAATCTTTAAAAATGTCCTATAAACACAGACAACTGGGAAACACTGGCCTGTGAGCGCTCCAGTTGGAGAACAGCCTTTACCAAAGGTGTCATGGGCTTTGAAGACATTTGAACTCAGGATGCAACGGAGAAACGTGCTAAGAAGAAGGCACGCTTGGCAAACCCTCACCGTGATCAACTTCCGCCCGGAAACCAATGTCCCCACTGTGGAAGGATGTGTGGATCCAGAATTGTCCTCCACAGCCACTTACGGACTCACTGTTAAAACCATGTTCATGGAAGACGATCTTACTCGGCTACGAGTGATCACCAAAGAAGAAGAGGGTGTACTGAGCCCCCTTTCCCACGAATAGGAGTAACCCTGTCTCTAGACTGCATTGCTTCAGACTTCAAAGGGTGTGGGTTTTACAGTATATGATGGATTGCTGCCCCACAAAAGGTGAGGAAACAATCCAACACAGGGAAAACTTAAATGTAAGAAGAATGGTTCTCGCCTTTCCCTCTCGCTGATGCGGTAGTTTTCTATAAGCTGTGATTTATTTGCTTTTCAGGCTGAAGCATTCGGCCATGTGATTTTCCCACCTGCAATTTGGAATGGGACATGTACAGTCCAGAAATGGGTGGATGGCCTCCGTTTGCTGTTTGTGAGAACCAGACTCTTAAAAAGCTCCTAAAAATAGTCAAATAATTCAAAATGTATGGCTTTAAAGATGCAGTGCCAAACTGTAAGGTACGTACTTTTCATTTATATACAGTGCTTGCCATCAACACAGTACTGAATATTAGATTGGCACAAGAAGCTGCTTTTGGAATAGACAAGGTTTTTGTCTGAAAAGCTAGATGAAGGTATGATAAGTAAATCCTGCTCCATAATCTGATGGTTGGCACATTAGGTTATTAGTCCTGATTGATTTAATAGAATTGTATTCCATGCTAGCCTTTCTCAGAGTAGGCCCATCAAAGTTAATGGGCATGACAAACTACATTAATGTCAAAGTAGGATTTAGTTTGAGACAAAGCATAATTTTGAAAGTATTCACATGTCTGTTCCTTTTAAAGATAGCAATTTACACAAAATAGTTTTTTTATAATTATAAAAAAGATGTTAAACAAATGTGTACCATTATACCCATTCACACTTTAGTTTAAATGCTAATCATCTTTGTTGAAAATTTCTCCTGTTTCTCCTTCATATAGTGGAAAAATATACTTTTAAAAATACGTACCAATTCCAGCTTGACCTACAATCCAGGAGAGTCGGATGAAGAGCATCACCCCCCAAATATTCAGCATGCATCTCACCTAAATTATAAACAAAGACAATTGCATCGCCATGTAATTGCAGAATGCAAGAGTTTTCCATGTATAAAAATAACCTATGGCTTTGAAGACTATGATCAGTTCAGTGAAAATGTTTAACAAGGCTATGAGACAAAACAGTCAAATGTAAAAGTGGTCATAACACAACAAACAGCAGCAATGACCAGTGGCCCTTCATGTTGTGTTAAGGCATTTGCCGCAAATGGTATCATGCAAGATAGGCCCACCCTCATTTCCCCCCAACCCTACTAGCTGTAGCCTGAGATCTTCACATCTGGGGAAATATTTCCACATTTAGCTGAACGCACAGAGAATCCTTCATGGATTTCCTGGCACTCGAGGAAAGAGTCTGGGTGGGTTGGATAGTGGGGCAGTGCAAACAGTTATACTGTTCATAATAGAACATGTGGAGACAACTGTCAGAACAGTGCTTTAAATGAAATTTTTAAAAGACCTAACGGTAAAGGTGACCCCTGATCATTAGGTCCAGTTGTGGCCAACTCTGGGGTTGCGACGCTCATCTCACTTTATTGGCCAAGGGAGCCTGTGTACAGCTTCCGGGTCAAGTGGCCAGCATGACTAAGCCGCTTCTGGCGAACCAGAGCAGCACACGGAAATGCTGTTTACCTTCCCGCCAGAGCAGTACCTATTTATCTACTTGCACTTTGATGCGCTTTTCAACTGCTAAGTTGGCAGGAGCAGGGACCGAGCAACGGGAGCTCACCCCGTCGCAGGGATTTGAACCCCCGACCTTCTGATCAGCAAGTCCTAGGCTCTGTGGTTTAACCCACAGCACCACCCACGTCCCTTCCAAAAAAAAAGGAGACATATATGAATGCTAATTGAAGCTGCCCATAGAGAGAGAGGGAGGGGGAGATGCAAAGCAAAAAACACAAACCCTGATATACTAACCAGAGCAAGTAAACTCCAGCACAAGCAATTGCATTTGCAGAGGAGGGCAACCAAGATGATTAAGGGTCTGGAAACCAAGCCTTGTATGGAACAGTTGAGGGAGTTGTGTATGTTTAGCCTGGAAAAGAGGAGACTGAGGGGAGCTATGATAGCCTCCTTCAAATTTCTAAAGGGCTCTGATGTGGAAGCTGGATCAAGCTTGTTTTCTCCTGCTCCAGAGGGTAGGACTTCTGGTGACTTCATGTCACCAGAAAGGAGATTCTGACTAAAAACCAGGAAGAACTTTCTGACAGCAAGGGCTGTTCAACAGTGGAATGGACTTCCTCAGAAGGTGGTGGCATCTCCTTCCTTGGAGGCTTTTAAGCAGAGGTTGGATGGCCATCTGTCATAGATGCTTTAGTCGAGATTCCTGCATCACAAGAGGTTAGACTAGATGACCCTAGGGGTCTCTTCTAGGATATATATTTTGCTTACCAGGACCCCTTTCACCCATCCAAATTTCACAAAGCCTCCTTTGGTTTCTTCTTCCTTGTTGGATTCCGCTTCCACTGTATTGTCATCTGCTTTGGCGAATTTGTCAACTGAACCAGAAGTCACCGCAATGTTCTAAACAACGACAAAAATTATTTTAAAAGGCATTTAGTAATGTCTTTCAGATGAAAGGAACAGGAGTGTGTCTAGCCTGTGGTTCCACAGGAAGACAGGAAATATGCAGAATGTCTGATCAGGGATACAGCAATCTGGAAATCTCAGCTTTCCCCCTTTTAAAAGGAAGCAAGGTTCTGGCATTTATGATTGTGAAGATATGGGCAATGCCAGCTGCAAATAAGACACCAAAGCAAATGAGATTTTCAGTGGTTGGAGGTTGTGCTTCAGGACCTGGATAGCTCCCTTCTGTAATTAGCAAAACTATAACAAATCGTGCAAAACAGGAGAAAACAAGCAAATCTCCAGCTTTCCCCCTCACATGGAATACAACATCGTTCTGCCAAGGCATGCCAAGACTTTTTTCTCTACATATCATTTTCTCATTTCATTAGGGACTTGAAAGAGACAGAATCTTGGATGATGTGAATTTTCTAGAGATATATTCATATATCCATGGCCTCTAAAAATTCTCCATGCTATTTTGGGTGGCAAATTTTGAGTGTTTGTGTGTGTGTGTGTGTGTGTGTGTGTGTGTTTCATGGTATTTTCTACAGAGGAGGATGAGAATTCTCAAACAGCTCAGGAACAGCTTGAAAGCATATGGGGCTCTATGCAGTGTTCTCTTGTCTGCTAGTTCAAGGGCTCTTGTGCTAACAGACAGGTGAATTTTAATGTTGTGCAACAGAGGAATCCACTGCAATAGTTGTGCCAATGGAAACTCATTGTGCATCAGAATGCTTTATTTATTTTACAACAAAGTCATCGGCAACCTGCTTATGTGTTCATTGGCGCAAAGCATTTTGCTACTGATATAAGAATAGGGCCAAGTGACTTTAACTTAGTGCTGCATGGGATAAACCCCTACTCATACGGGCCAGTCGTGACCAACTCTAGAGTTGTGCGCTCATCTCACTCAAGAGGCCGGGAGCCGGCGCCGTCCGAAGACACTTCCGGGTCACGTGGCCAGCATGATGAGGCTGCACTGGTGAGCTAGCACCAGCGCTGCACACGGAAACGCCGTTTACCTTCCCGCTATAAAGCAGTACCTATTTATCTACTTGCACTTAGGGGTGCTTTCAAACTGCTAGGTGGGCAGGAGCTGGGACTGAACGACGGGAGCTCACCCCGCCATGGGGATTCGAACCGCCAACCTTACGATCAGCAAGTCCTAGGCATTGAGGTTTTACCCACAGCGCCACTCGCGTCTCTGCTGCATGGGATACATTACATTAAAGAAACTGTCTAGATAGATAGATAGATAGATAGATAGATAGATAGATAGATATATGAATTTTGGATCAACCCTCTGCTAACTGATAAACAGGATCTATTGTTTTACGTCAGTGGGCTTCATATTTTTTAACCTTAGGACCCTTCCCACTATGGAATTATCCATGAAGCAGTTCCTGAAATCCAGAGCTCTACAGCTTTCCCCCTGACATGCTTATCATCTGCATATTATGTGAAGCTCCACCTGAACAGTTACTACATTACTGAGAACTAGAACTTTGTGTTAAGCTGATTGAAAGCTGCTTCTTTTTTTTTTAAAGCCTTGCTTTATTACATAAAATCATGGGTGCTTATTTACATACATAGAAAGAAAGTTGGGGATTTAGGTCCCACTGAATTTAATTAACCCAGCTCACAGCTAAGCATACAAGATTTCAATTTTATGCATGCATACCTGGCAGTGGGCCCCATTGAGCAGGGATACCCAATATAGTGCCATCCAGATGTGGACTACAACTCCCATCAGTCCCAACCAGGGTGGTCAATGGTCAGGAATAATGGGAGTTGTATTCCACAATATTAAGATCGCCGACCCTGCCATTAAATATAGACTTCCCTCTGAGTAAATATGAGCTACAAGTATGGTCATTCTTAATGCCCTCTCACTTGAGGCTAATATGGGTTATGTTACCAATAACCCTTCAAAAGCGTCTTTTCTTTCTTTGACATACCTTTGCCAGCTGTTCGTGGATGTCCATCAGACTTGGTCTGTTAATTTTGACCCCACTGACGCTGCCAGTGTTTCGGTAGTAACCAATCTTAGGCACGGCATCCATTGTATTATGACCAAATGTCTTCAGGTAATACGTGTTGCTGTGGGTATCATAAGGGTGAAAATTCCCATCTGTTTTAGAAGCATCTCCGTTTTGAAAGAAATTGTCATATAATTCTCTGTTTTCAGGCCTGTAGCCGACTCGGAGTCTATTATTGTCTGCAAAAGAAGTCTCTTCATAGCCTTGTGAGTCGGGATCGCCTTGAGATTGTACTGTATTGTCATGGCTTTCATTAATGACATTGACCTGAAATCTGTTTGGACTTGGGTCCAAAAATACATTTTGAGAATTATTCATAGACATATTTATGGGCAACGGATATTTCAGTCACAGATCTTACTGCTTACTGGTCAGATTCCCAGACTGTTGTGGTGTGCAGATGATCCTGGTGTCTCTCATTCAGTAATTGCTTCCGCCAACACTCTTACTCTTAAAGGGATGATGTGCAACTCTGTCACCCAACAAAGAAAAAACAAGCAATATTTTAAATTAGCTGATTTCTTTCCAGCCATCAAGGCAGGCATCTTACCATTTATTTTTATTCTTATTTTTAAAATATCAAATTTATGCACTACCTTTCAACAGACAACTGCGAGAATGGTTTGCAAGACAGAATAAGACATCAGGGAAAGCATAAGATCCAATAGAATTAAAAGCAACAGGGTTGCTTTTAGAGGATTTAAAGGAAAAAAGGATTTGATGATAAAAAATCAAAATTTGAAATAGAAATATTAAACAATGAATGTAAAACAATGTATAAAATGTATAAAATACTGTTGGAATGGCATTTGAAAGACGAGGAAGTGATATTGGTAATGATACATTGGGCAAAAGACTTTGGATATAATATACAGCTTGAAGAATGGGAAAGGTTGTGGAAGGAAATGATAAAATTTACAGCCTGTAATGCTTTGAAAGAGAATATGATGAAAATGATGTATAGATGGTATATTACACCAGTGAAATTAGCTAAAATGTATAAGACAAATAATAAATGTTGGAAATGTAAAGAAAAAGAAGGAACATTTTATCATACGTGGTGGGAATGTAAAAAAGTAAAGAACTTCTGGGAAATGATATATAATGAGATGAAAAAGATGTTGAAATATACATTCTTAAAAAAACCAGAAGCATTTTTACTTGGTCAGGACATTAATAGGTGAGATGTTAAATTGTTTTTATATGCAACAACTGCGGCAAGAGTATTGTTAGCTCAGAAATGGAAACAAGCAGAAATTCCGACGAAACAAGAATGGCAGACGAAATTAATGGACTATGCAGAATTGGACAAAATGACAGGAAGGATTCGAAACCTGCGGGATCAGAGATTTACAGAAGATTGGAAGAAGTATATGAATTATTTGAAGAGCAACTGTAATCAACAAATTACGCTAGTAGGACTACAAGAAGTTTTGTAAGGAGAAATATACGAAGTGTTACAAAGTAGAAAAAAGATAGAGATATTGGTTATGAGTTTGAAATGTAATAGGGAAGATAAGAAATGCATACTGAGAGATTAGATTGGAAAATTTTCAGACAGGATTGATGGAAGTCAAAAAATTGAATAAGATGCTTAATTACTGTTGAAAATGATATGTTAAAAAAAACCTAATTAAAAAATATATATATTTAAAAAAAAGGATTAAAAGCAACAGCGAAATTCATGCTGAAGATTCCAGAGAGTAAATGCCTGGAACATTATTACTTGACCAGAGAACTGTGATGCAAAATTCTTTAAGGAAGGTAAGCAGAGGTAGGTCCTCTATTTCCCCCCATTTAAGGAGCCTTCAGGGTTTAGGCTTACACAGCCCAGCCCAGATCACAGCCACACATTTGGGTTGTTTTTGGTGGTCACAGAGAATGTGCTAAGACAGACATGGGTGAATATGTCAATTATCGCTTCTCTCAGTTCCTCATTTTTCTCATCTTAAACTCAGTTATCCACAGGTCTACATCAGTTTTTTTTTTTTTTAAGTCTTCAGATTTCATTGGCATTTCAGAGCAAATTTCTCCTAATATATACCGTACATTTTTTGTATGCAACATAATACACATTTTTGCAAAGCGACCTCCCCTAATGCAATTCATTCCACCCCAATTACTTGATATGGCTGCTTTGCCAAAGCTAAGCAGTTCAGGCTCTCTTCAGTGCCTGGATATTGGAAACTGTCTTGAAACCCTTGCACACACAGCCTTGAGTTTCTAAAGCAGGGTAGTAGACAAATAACTATTTCTTGCTACTGTTGTGGGTCACGATCCAAACCTGCTTTGCCGTGCTCAGAGCAGCTAACAACAGTAAAATAATACAGCATTCTAAAATCAATTCATTATAAAATCAGTTCAAATCAAATTAATGGCAACCATTGGGCTAGAGTTCTGTGAGGATTACCAAAGGAGGGGGTCAGGCTGTGCCTTGGCCAAAGGCCTGGTGGAACAGCTCTGTCTTGCCAGTCCTGCGGAAAGATGTCAAGTCCAGCAGGGCCCTAGTCTCTTGTGACAAAGCGTTCCACCAGATCAGAGCCACAGCCAAAAAAGCCTTGACTCTGGTTGAAGCCAGCCTAACCTCCCTGTGGCCTGGGACCTCCAAGATGTTTTTGTTTGAAGACCGTAAGGTTCTCCGTGGGACATGAAGTTTTTGAGCTATTTTTAAGGGAAATTGGCAAAAACAACCCTGCCTATTTTCATTTGGATGCTGTTTCCAACAGCCGATTACCGGCTTACTGGGGTAAAGGTGGGGTATAAATGCTTTAATGAAATAAATATAAATGATTCGGTGGAAGCTGATCTTCCCTTGGGGAGGAATGGGGCACCACAAGAGGAGACCCTCTACTGACTTTGGGGAAGGGCGTAGCTCAGTGGTGGTATAGCAATTGCTTTGCATGCAGAAGGTCTTAGGTTCAATTCTTGAGTTACAGGGAACCAGGCAGAGGGCCTTCTCGGTAGTGGCACCCGCCCTGTGGAACGCCCTCTCACCAGATGTCAAAGAGAAAACCAACTACCAGACTTTTAGAAGACATCTGAAGGCAGCCCTGTTTAGGGAAGCTTTTAATGTTTAATGGGTTATTGTATTTTAATATTCTGTTGAAAGCTGCCCAGAGTGGCTGGGGAAACCCAGCCAGATGGGCGGGGTATAAATAAATTATTATTATTATTATTATTATTATTATTATTATTATTATTATTATTGGTATAAGGCAGCTTCCTAGGTTCCCATGACCTGCCATGGAACAGGCATTCCATCAGGCGCCAGAGTCCAAAGGTACATAGGGCTTGGGAAGTTAAGTACCAGCATGTTGACACGTACTCAGAAATGAACTATGTCAGCACATCTCATTAAAGGCAAGTCCCACCCAAAAGCTTAGCTTGTGTCCTCACAAGACCTATAATTGCACTGGCTGCCAATTAGCTCCTAGGCTAAGTTCTTAGGGCTGCCATTTGTCTGGAATTTCCTGGACATAGCCGGGATTCAGCAGTTGGAAACAGTATCCGGCCTCTGAAATGTCAGGGGAAATCCGGACGTATGGCAACCCATATCGGAAGTGTAGGTTTTGCCGAAATTCCTTAAAAATGGCTTTTTTATTTTTATTTTTAGATTTTGCAAAGAAAGCTCAACAACTTTGCCCTTTATATATCCAGTTGACAACCGTGCCCTGCAGATAGCATCTTATCAGAAAGTCCATTTTGCACGATACAAGAACTGGCACCTACTCCCTTTGCAATTTCTTTCTCTTAAAAATCAGACAGGTGCTGCCTCTGTTGTGTTTTTTGTGCCTACCAAAAACCTTTCTCTTCCAACAAGCCTTTTAAGTGCAGTGGTACCTCGGGTTAAGAACTTAATTCATTCTGGAGGTCCGTTCTTAACCTGAAACTGTTCTTAACTTGAGGTACCACTTTAGCTAATGGGGCCTCCCGCTGCCGCCGCTGTACGATTTCTGTTCTTATCCTGAAGCAAAGTTCTTAACCCAAGGTACTATTTCTGGGTTAGCGGAGTCTGTAACCTGAAGCGTCTGTAAACCAAGGTACAGTGGTACCTCTGGATGCGAACGGGATCTTTTCTGGAGTCCCGTTCACATCCTGAAGTGAATGCAACCCGCGTCCCTGCGTCTGCGCGTCTCAATTCGCCGCTTCCGCATGCACGTGATGTCATTTTGACTGCGCATGCTCAAGCGGCGAAACCCAGAAGTAGTGCACTTCGTTACTTCTGGGTCGCCGTGGAGCGCAACCCAAAAATACTCATCCTGAAGCTACTTCAACCCGAGGTATGACTGTACCACTGTTGACAACTTTCCCAGTCTGCTTCTGTATTGGAATTGGGTTTTTAATGTTTTAAAGATGTCTTTTATTGTTTTATCACATTTGCATTTGCCACCCTGGGTTCCTTCAGGAGGAAAGGCATGGAGTACATTTAGTAAATGGATACCATCTAGCAGTTTGTTCAGAGCGGTTCAGAATGATATCACAGCTATGGGAGGATGATGCAGGAGTCTTGAGTTGTGCCAGGGACTGCTTGCAACTGACATATTTACTTCTCACTTTTCACATAAGACTCAAACAGGCTTATAGTTAACGTAGTAAAACTGCAAATATGGGATAAAAAATTTAAAAATAATAATAATTCAAAGCTCTGCCAGCTGGCTCTGACCAAGGCACAAGGCAAGGAGAAAATTGGGTAAGTTCAAAGTGAATTGAATTTACTCTCTCTCCATCCCTAGTTTGATAAGCAGGAGGAGGGAAAAAAACTGAGAGGAGGTGGGTGAGAGGGAGGGTAAATGAGTATTTTAACCAGAAAAGTAGCAGGCAGGACCAAAATGCTGAACCCTTCACTCAGAGAAAAACAATTATGCAATGGGGGTTGAAGATGTGGAGTCAGGGAAGAGTTCTCCACCTGCAACCCACCTGCTACATATCCACTTTAAACCCAACCATTCTTACCACTTTGGGAAGGGCCCAGCTTCTAACTTCAGAAAACACATTTTGGTACTTGTTTATTTTTCAGCGATATGCAAAGCTCGCCTCGAGCGGACACAATCCAACCCAAAATTAAGCACATTAAGGCTCATTGAATTTAATTGGCTCAAATATGCCTAGTTATGTGTTGGATTGTGGTCAAATACTACAAACACAGCAAATTTTGGATGCCTGTGTGCTTGCAAACATCAATCAGGGTGCCACAGCCAAAGATTTTGGTGCTCTTCCAAACAATTTGATATAATCTGGAAGTATCTTTGGAGAGTATATTCCAGTATTAGCTCTGTTCTGGCAAGCTTTCCATATGCAGTTTCTATTGCTGAACTGGCTGTCACTGTTCACATGTGCAAGTCAAACGCACATTCATGCACATCTTGATATGAAGCGTTTAGTTGTGATCCCAGCTGGTAGGCTCATCTCGAATGTGGGTGCATCTTCCTGTCTGTCTTGCAATGTAGGTGGAAATCTGCCTCCCCATCTACTATCTTGGACAGCTAGATGTGTGCAGGACTAGTCAATGAAAACTTTTATTGCTTACGGTTAAAGGCCTTTAAATAAGTTCATTAAATAAGTTCAAACAAAACACATTTTTGAAAAAATATTGAAAGTGCTGTATATGCATATTAAATAAAGATACAGTGGTACCTTGGGTTACATACGCTTCAGGTTACATACACTTCAGGTTACATATGCTTCAGGTTACAGACTCCGCTAACCCAGAAATAGTGCTTCAGGTTAAGAACTTTGCTTCAGGATGAGAACAGAAATCATGCTCCGGCGGCACAGTGGCAGCAGGAGGCCTCATTAGCTAAAGTGGTGCTTCAGGTTAAGAACCGTTTCAGGTTAAGAACAGGCCTCCGGAACAAATTAAGTACTTAACCCGAGGTACCACTGTATTGCATGATATTGCATGCTACCATCTTTTAAACAGACAATATTTCCAACTTAACCTGGCAATTCCATTCGTCAATCAGTGGTGCGGAAAAAGGAACAACATTAAGAATCTTGCACCTGCTTTCTTTCTTTCTTTCTTTCTTTCTTTCTTTCTTTCTTTCTTTCTTTCTTTCTTTCTTTCTTTCTCCCTTTAAACTAATACAACACAGACATGCTCCTGGGGACAGATCAAAGTAGAAAGCTTTTCCCCGCCTCTAGATTCTCTTTAGGCACAGATTTCTGTTCACGTTTCCCTTCTTGGCACTGTGCTGATGAAAAGTCCAAGGCAATATCGATCGCACAATATCTACAGATGGTGTTTTATTCAATTCTGTCTCTCAAAATGCTGAATATATCATCTCGGATTCATTCAAGTTGCATTTATTTTTGCATTGTTGGGATTTACTTTCTTAGGAGAAAATCTGGGCCGTCGTTTCTCTCTCTCTATTTGTTGCAGACAAAGATTTCACAACATGAACAATTCATCCAAATTATGACTGAGTCGTAACCCTGGTGGGGAATGAAATACCGTAATAATTTTAAAAAGCTTACCTTTTACAAATGATATTGGAGAGGATGTTGGTATTGTCAGGAATCTGTCTGCTTCAGCTGTCTATCTTTAGGCATCTCCAAAATATCAAATGTTTATACTGTGCAAGCCCTCTCTTTAAACCAACCAGCAGTTATTTTCTAATTTTGTAATATACCTTGCCAATGGTGTCCTTTCCCACCACGAACAATACTTCAGCGGCCGGGTTCTTTCTTCTATATAGAACACCGAGGGTACCAGCCAGTCCCTGAATTTGAAACAGAAGGTGCGTGTCCAGAGGAACATTTCAGCTTTTTAAATATTAGCTAGTAATGAGCCCATTAATTCTTGGACGGAAGGCGTCAGACCTGGCACTCAGCTCTCCCTGAATGTCAGTGGACCCAGTGAAGGTGATTTAGGTACTCTTCAAGATCTTGACCTCTGCTCTCTCGAGTTCATAAACTATGTTTGCAATTGTAAATGCACTCACAGAAATATGCACAGGGCTGTTTCGGACCATATTCCCAGCCAGTCATGTGCTACTGAAATAATGACTATGTAGCAATGTTTAAAAGTAATTAAATATTCATGCCAATACGCTGGATTTTTTTTTTTTTTATACCCTTGAAGCTTATGAAGGTCATTCTTTCACTTTAGGCACTGGGCGTGATTCAGCAAAAAATAGTTGTGAGTATGGCAACCTGTTTCTTGGTAAAAAATGGACATTTGAAGATGCCTCTCACTAGATTATCCTATCTAAGAACTGTTAAGAACTGTTCAAGGGTGACAGCAAAAGAACAAAACCTTACGTTATCTTTATCCTGACGAAAACATGGGATACTTACTATCCATCCTTTAACATCTGAGTGCTGCCATTCATTTGATTTTGGGCGGTCATAGAATCATAGAATCATAGAATCATAGAATCATAGAATCATAGAATCATAGAATCATAGAGTTGGAAGAGACCACAAGGGCCATCGAGTCCAACCCCCTGCCAAGCAGGAAACACCATCAGAGCACTCCTGACATATGGTTGTCAAGCCTCTGCTTAAAGACCTCCAAAGAAGGAGACTCCACCACACTCCTTGGCAGCAAATCCCACTGTCGAACAGCTCTTACTGTCAGGAAGTTCTTCCTAATGTTTAGGTGGAATCTTCTTTCTTGTAGTTTGGATCCATTGCTCTGTGTCCGCTTCTCTGGAGCAGCAGAAAACAACCTTTCTACCTCCTCTATGTGACATCCTTTTATATATTTGAACATGGCTATCATATGAATGCAAAATGATTCTTTTAAAGCCATCCTAGTTGGTGACCACCACTGTGGGAATGAATTCCATAGTTTATATGGTGTGTGAAGAAGTACTTTGGGGGGGGGGGTCTGCCCTGAAGCATGGAGAAAAGGCTCAGTCAATCACGCACCCCCACCCCCACCGTGGATGGGATACAGTGGATATAAATACAGAGGGTGGTAGTCCACTAAGTTGTACTCAGGGTAAATCAATGCTTCTTAGTCATGTTCATTAATTTATATGGGTCTACTACTCCAAGTGGGACGCGGGTGGCGCTGTGGGTGAAACCACAGAGCCTAGGACTTGCCAATCAGAAGGTTGGCTGTTCGAATCCCCGTGATGGGGTGAGCTCCCGTTGCTCAGTCCCTGCTCCTGCCAACCTAGCAGTTCGAAAGCATGTCAAAGTGCAAGTAGATAAATAGGTACCGCTCTGGCGTTAAGGTAAACGACGTTTCCGTGTGCTGCTCTGGTTCTCCAGAAGCGGCTTAGTCATGCTGGCCACATGACCGGGAAGCTGTACGCCGGCTCCCTCGGCCAATAAAGCGAGATGAGCTCCACAACCCCAGAGTCGGCCATGACTACACCTAATGGTCAGGGCTCCCTTTACCTTTTACTACTCCAAGTAAGACTTAATTGAATACCACCCATGGAATTTGGGAATATGTGGAAGATAGCTATCCTGGGTTCTGATTAAAGTGGAATGAGAAGGAAAATAGGCAGAAAGCATCCATGTAGAAGTACCTAACAAAGGATCGAATCACTGATGGGGAAACTGTGACCAGGATTCCCAGGTAAGATCCTCCCTCTATTGTGTGGGCAGGTAATCCCTCCCCTACCTGGCCTGGTCTCCTTGGCAACGCTTCCCCCAGGTGGGATTGGACAACTGACTGAGGTAGGCGGAGACCTCCAGGTATCCCACCTGAGGGAAGGCAAAGCCAAGCCTATGCTGTTGGAGCCACTCCAGATCTAGGGGCTGCACGCATCCACACAAAGGGCGCCCCCCGTTTTAGGCGGGGAGCGGTCATTCTTGTGCAGATAAGGCTACCCAAATCTTTATAAAATTTGTAGGAGTTTTGATTTGTTTTGTTCTCTTTTATTGTGTTAATTTTATTGTTTTATTGTTTTTTCATAAACCACTTTGAGCGCCCCCCCAATCAAGTGGTATATAAATTTCATGAAATATAAAAAAACAAATAAAATCCCTGACCATTGGTCATGCTTGATGGGACTGGTGGGAGTTGGAAGTCCAACTCCCGAAGAACCACAGTTTTTCCATCTTTGAGTTAAGTAATGCAACAAATGTTAGGTGGCCCTTTGGCCTGATACAACAAGATAGTTCTTGTGTGCTTGAACTGTTTGTTCTTTTAGTTTCTGCATTTGATAGCTCACTATAGGTTTACAAACTTTAGCCCAACAAAAGTGGGACAAAAACAAACCACCTGGGGGAAAATTGTGGTATGAAGAGTTGTCAACTCAGGAAGTTATGGGGCATGCACTAATTGGAAACGAAGCAGTGTGTCCACTCCAAAATGAAACCGGCTGAGCCCAAGGTGCCGGCTGCTTAAATGAGCGAGGGGCGGGTTCAAGAGAAGCCCACTCCCAGCTTCATTGGCTCCACCCCCCGCACAGCCCAAGCTGTAGCCTGCATCCCCATTTGCCAAAGCAGGGTCCAGTCAGGTTGAATTCCCCCATTGGGGCCCCAGTGAAGCCTCCTCCGTCCCGTAATGCCGCCACACGCGAGGCTTGCAGGCACAAACGGTATTCAAAGTGGGATTCCATATAACTGCCCTGATACCATTGTGAAAATGTGCAATAAAAAAGGAAGAGACTCTGATTTCTTGTATTCACTGGAATACTTCCAAAAAATATTGTCAGTCTGCAGGCAAACTGACTCTCTTAAATGTCACACTGTGCCTCATGAAGGCCTCTGGAAGGAATGTTCCCTATTCTTGCTAGATCATTCACACATGCTGCACTGTTACCTCCCCGCAGTGTTCCATTGTATTCCTATTTCCTGCAGCAATTGAACCCGCTCCTCTCTTTGGACTCTGGCTTTCACGTTCCCAGCCTTCCCTTTAAGATCCAGCGCAGTCTGAGTGGCATTTTCGTTTAGCCGACAGACCCCGCAATTCCCTTGGTTGTCATTTGTCTAGATTATAAGGCAAATGGCACAATATGAAATTATAGAGATGAATGAATGGTCTGTCTGTGCCGATTGGCTTTATCTCAGCGGGCTCTCCGAGCACCTCTTTAACAAGAGTGACAAGGCTGAGATGAAATTTTGATTCCAGCATTTCTTAAAAATGGAATTGAACAGCTGTCAAATATTGTCACTCTCGTTCTCGCTGTATGAGCTAAGAGGTGACCTTGAGGCACAACTAGTTACTGCCTCTTCTTTGTGTCTTCTCCAAGCTTTTTCACGTAGTCTTCATTGTGTGAGACAGTAAGCAGAAGTAAGGACTGCTCCAAGCTAGCCCCTTCTAGGTGTTCCTGGATCAGAAGGAGGGCTCTCAACACTTCTGGGTTCCCTGAAGGAGAGAGATAAAGATGGGGGGGGGGGGTGTGTTGATCCTCTTCTCTCCCCAGCCCCATAAAAGCAAACTCTTGATTAGTTCCATCTCTCTCTGCGCCTGGCCCAGGAATGTCTGGTCTTCAAGGCTGAAATCAAGGCATTATAATTTTCTGTTCAGGTTGGACTTGCAAATCTTGACCATGCTTTAAATCAGGGGTCAGCAAACTTTTTCAGCAGGGGGCCAGTCCACTGTCCCTCAGACCTTGTGGGGGGCCGGACTATATTTTGGGTGGGAAAAAATAATGAACGAATTCCTATGCCCCACAAATAACCCAGAGATGCATTTTAAATAAAAGGACACATTCTACTCATGTAAAAACACCAGGCGGGCCCCACAAATAACTCAGAGATGCATTTTAAATAAAAGGACACATTCTACTCATGTAAAAACATGCTGATTCCCAGAACATCCGTGGGCCAGATTTAGAAGGCGATTGGCCCCCCGGGCCTTAGTTTGCCTACCCATGTTTAAATGCCCCCCTCCCTCAACACTTCTTTCTCATTTGCACAATTATTGGCACACCTTTGCACACTTCGTTCTTACCTGGACACAGTGCTTCCCCCCACAAAAAAAATGTTTAGGGGTACTCTCATTTTCCTACTCATATTGAAATACTGCCCCTCAATGAGGCCAAACTTAGATTCACAAAATGTTTAGGGGTATGCGTAGCCCTGCGTCCCCCCCAGAAAAAATGAACTGCCTGTACAGTAGAATGCCAAAGCAGGAAGCACGTGAAAATAATTATGAATCTGCAACAAAGCCTTTATTTAACAAAACAAAGCAAAAATGCCACCCCCATGTCTTCAAAACATAGAGGTCTGTTACAAATGCATCCTTACTAAGGAATTCCAGAGCCCCTTCCCCACCCCCTCCACCCCAAATGAAAAAACACACATAAGAATTAAGGCAGGGTAATTTGTTTTTGGAGTATTTCATGCAAGCGCATATTCAAACGTCCCCTTATCCAGCCCTTCCACCTCATCCTCCCACGTGGAGGATGGCATACTGCTATAAGGGTCTAATAAGATTTTGAAGCATCTGATAATCAGAAGTCCCAAAAAGACACACAGGATCCCCACGAAGGCAAAGCCGGTTTTTTGTTCCAGAGTGAGGGGAAAGGTGGACACCTCGTTGACACTCATGCTCAATGACGCGTTGTTGCAGTAGTTACTGCTCATCTCTGGGCTTCACATCCTGCTGGGCTTTCGAGATTTTCACTTCTTCGCCTGTGAACAAAACAGGAGGCATGTTTTGGTTGTAGAGATAGCATTAGGCTGCTGCCTGAATGCAAGACTGTCCCTGCAAAATAGGGACACTTGGAGAGAGTCTGCTATAGTAGTGAGTGAGCGGCTTTAGTTTAGTTGCTAAAAGTGTGATTTGGGAAGTTCCTAGTTTAACAACAGCCGTAAGCAAGCTGTAAGGGACGCAGGTGGCACTGTGGTTTAAACCACTGAGCCTCTTGGGCTTGTCGATCGGAAGGTCAGCGGTTTGAATCTGTGCGGCGGGGTGAGCTCCCGTTGCTCTGTCCCAGCTCCTGCCAACCTAGCAGTTTGAAAACACACCAATGCAAGTAGATAAATAGGTACCATTGTGGCGGGAAGGTAAATGGCATTTCCATGCGCTCCGGTTTTTGTCAAGTGTTCCATTGCACTAGAAGCAGTCTAGGCATGCTGGCCACATGACCCGGAAAGCTGTCTGTGCACAAACACTGGCTCCCTCGGCCTGAAAGCGAGATGAGCACCGCAACCCCATAGTTGCCTTTGACTGGACTTAACCATCCAAAGGTCCTTTACCTTTTTTATTTTTACTATCCCAGTTTCCCACTATCCTTACACAAGGTCAGACATTTTGTTCATCTAGCCCAATATTATTTGCTCTGACTGGCAGCTGTTCTCCAGGGGTCCAACAGGGTCTCAGTTATTTGCCATCTGATCCTTTTAACTGGAGGCACAAAGGATTGCTGTGACAACCTTCTGCATGTACTGTGTCACTGGGCTAAGGTCCCTGCCTCTTATCCTTAGCCTGCTTACAGTCCCAAATATCTGCAATGCAAGAATGATGACAATGGTCTGTCTTGCACGGAAATTGTCTCAACAACTTCTATTGGGCTATTGGGTTGTTGTTTTTATTTTTATTAGGTATTTTGTGGTTTTATATCTTGATTTTATTCTGTGAACTGCCCTGAGACCCCCGGGTATAGGATGGTATATAAATTCAGCAAACCAACCAAACAACAACAACGTATGCCTTGTACTTTGAACATTCAAAAAAGCTGTATAGAAGTTAAAACATTATTATTATTATTATTACCATGTTTGCCAGCGTGCAGGTCATAAAACAATTTCTTCATATATATATATGTGTGTGTGTGTGTGTGTGTGTAAGAACTAGTTTAAATAGTTTAAAATGGTCTCAAACTAGTTTAAAATGGTCTCTTCCAACTCTATGATTCTATGATTCTATGATTCTAGTTACATAGTGAAATCACCAAAGCAAGTTAAAAGTTTATGTATTGTAACTGATAAATGGTACCTGATGCATTCATATAAGGCACACTTCCAGGCTTTCCTGAAGTTTGAACAGCTGTAGAGACATAAAAAAAAAGGTTAAATCATTGAGCTGTTTTAGTTGTGGTACAAACAGGCAAGTGCTGAATTGAATTCAGGTCTCTCTCAGAAGGAATGAGATAGCTACTAGCTGGCATGTTTTCTATATCAGAGCAAGAACACACAATAATACTGTAGCAAACGGAAAAGGGGGAAAAGAGGCAAACATGAGACAAAACTGCATTTGAAAATGCAGTGTTATGTCTGAATGTTTTATTCGACTTTTATGGGCCCACCTAAAGTACGTGTGTGTGTGTGTGTGTGTGTGTGTGTGTGTGTGTGTGTGTTGTGGATTGTATCCAGTGTCACTTAATGTTATACCTGTTCTGCTGGCCAAATGTTTGGACCAGCAGAATGCGGCTGCACAAGAAATTGCACAAGCACGTTGCTGGTAACTTCATTTGCAATATACAGTAGATATCTGCTGTGAAATGAGTTTCTGCTAGTGCAATTCTTTCGCTGGATTCCTATGTTGTGCAAATTGAAAACTCACCTGTCTGCTAGCGCAAGACAGATTTGCATGCAAAGTGGATGTTCTGTCACTGAACTACAGTTTACAGATCACCTTGGCTGTCTCTTAGTGCAGACCCAGGTCATCAAGCTTGAGTTGATGCTATAGTTGCCAGCCACCACAAACCACCATTGTCAGGGTTGGCAGCAACACCAGCAGCAATGATAATATTTTATTCTCCTGCTAATTATGCTGCTTCAAATGTGCATTTTGTATTTGACTTCCTTTGGTAATGTTTTGTTTTGAAATCTTCAAGATAGTATTTTAGTTTCCTGTTAATTATGTTGCTTTGAATGTATACTTGACTTTCTTCGGTAATGTTTTATTCTGGATTGTTTTATTTGATGCATTCTTGTAGGTTGTAAAGTGCTTTGAGATATTTTTCAACAACATATAACGCGGTATAGAAATGAAATGAACAACAACAACGGCTCTTCCAACTTAACCTGGGGCTTAGCTACATTAGTAAAAAAAACAACACGTGTTTTGAATGTGTTATAAACAAGCAACACCAGATGGCGCTGTAGAGCAAAAAACTTTTCTATGCAATTTTACATAGTGTTTTTTTTTCCTTTTCTTTTGTTGTAATGATTTAATTTCTGACTTATATATAGCATCCGTCTGTCCCTCCCCCTATGTGTAGATCCACCTTTGGGTAGTCACTGGATAGCCAACGAAGTTGAATGTTGGGAGATTCGGGACAGGCTAAATAAAGGACTTTGTGCAGTACATAGCTAAACTATGGAACTCCCTTCCATGGGAGGCACTGATTGCCACCAATTTGGATGGCTTTAAAAGAGGATTAGGAAAAATTCCAGGAGGAGTAGGTTATCAATGGCTACTAACCCTGATGACTGTATTCTACCTCCACTGTTGGAAGCAGTATGCTTCTGAATACCACTTGCTGGAACCTGCAGATCCTGCTACAGGCATCTGGTTGCCCACTGTGAGAACAGGATCCTGCAGTGACTTGATCCAGCAGGACTCTTCCTATGTGTTGCCATGCACAGGCTTGTCGATATATTCCTGTCCACATATAGTGAGCAGGTTAACACAGGAGAAAATAAGGTTTTAAAAGCAACCAATCCTTGAAAGACTTACCCAGATCTCTTCGGGAAAGGAGATGAAAAAGGGATGGGAATATTTCATCGGAGCTATAATCATATTTCATCATCTACTTTAGTTTCAAAGACTGGATTGGAAATGAGAATTCGTGACTGTGAAGGTCAAAAGCAGTCACTGTACTCCTTGTTCCGGTTCATTGCTATCTGATAGCCTGATTTATTTTTATTTTTATTTAAAGGATCGCTTTATGGACCTTTCCAGAGAATAAAAATGGAAATGCAGACCTCCCTCCTTGGCTGGGCGGGTGCAATGGTAAACGGCATGAATTGAGAAATCCCTAGCTGGAAATCACAGGCTGAAATCCTAACCCCACTTACCTGGGAGTAAGTCCAACTGGATTCAGTGGGACTTCTGAGTAGGAATGGTCAGGATGACTGAATAGGCAAACAACTATTTCTCACCCCCCAGAATAAGCACACTGCTCTACAATCTGTAAATATAGGCCTGCTTTGCAGAGATGCCGTAAGGATTTCTATAGTAATGGGTACAAAGTGCTTTGAATTAAACGCTTACAGGAAAATGTCATGTGGATCATTATCATTGTTATAAATAGCAATGCCCCCATCCCAACATCAATAGTGCTACAACCTTTTCTCACATAACCAAACAGGGTGGGGTTGCCCTGTCTCAATGTGGTGTGTTCCAGTGCTGAAGCCAAGGAGTGCACAATTTTGCACAAGTCTGCAATCTTATGGACCCTTTCCCGTGAGAAAGCCCTATTGAACACAGTGAGGCTTACTTCTGAGTAAAGATACACAGCAGTGCACTGCAAAGTTGTTATGGCATGGCCACACCTAAAGACACTGATGCAGCTTTGTTTGTTTCTTATGCCAATCATCAATTGCAGGCAATACCCTCACTGGGGGGAAAAGCGTGTTTTCCCATTGACAGTCAATACTGCCTTGAGCAGTATTGAGGTAATGTAATACCTTTGCAACCCAAATACGACTTGAAGGAAAGATGTCTAGATCTCCAGCGGCAAATAAGTGGCAACTGTGCATTTATTGCAATTGCACATATTTTGGAATGCCTCTAAGATGACACATATCTTCTATGTAGAATAGTTAAGATCCAACATCAATAGGGTGCTAGAATGTGGGTGTTGCCACTGCGCTGTTTGGGGTGTGGACTGGGGATGGAAAAAAATCTGTCAATTCTGGTTCTCCCAGTTTCTAATTTTTCCACTCATAAATTCATTTCTCCAGATTTGTGCAGCAAATTGTGATTTTTTAAAAAATCCTCACAAAAATTTATCAGCATTTTGGTGCAAATTTCTCCGAATATGCACATTTTTGTATACAGTTTTGACTAACACACACATTTTTGCATGCATTTTTCCTAATAGAATGCATTTTTGTATGTCATTTTTACCAACATATTATTCCTTATGCACATTTCCCCTACAATATGCAATTTTTTAATAATGAAAAGCCTGGTTGGTTGGAGAACCGCGTTGCAAAATTTGGATATGTGGAAACTTCAAAGGATGGTGGTGTTTCAGTTCTCATCTTGTTTCAGAAAGTAGAAATTTGAAAGATTCCCTTTTAAATGTGAACAGAATCAAATTCCCCCCTCATCCCTTGTGTGGACAGCCATCTTGCAGATTTGGCCTTTATGGTATTCCTGTAAGGTATTGCCTGGCTTTTGCAAAAAAAAAATCTTTGCCACTTTGGAGCAACAGCAGGTTGCCTCTGAGCCAACAAACACAAACCACCGAAATCTTACCTTGCAGAGAAGGCAACACTTTCCTTTTGGAAGGCATAAAACATAACACTAATGAACTATACTTCCTTGATGAGAGATCTCGTCTACGTTTACCAACCGCTGTCTATGCCCTAATAATACTAGCCTTTTTTGGGCAGCGGAAGGAGATGATGTGTCGCTGGGGAACCTGCTAGCGTCAGTGTGGCTAGACTGGCTTGTTAACATACTAGTACAGTATGCATACATATACTGAACAGGTTAACGCAGCAGCATGTACATTTTTAAAAACAAGCCAGTCGTCGGTTGCATCTGAAGCCTCGTGGGCTATGACTCCCTCTCTCTCCGGTTGCAATCCTCACGACACCTACTTGAAAGGGAACCCCACTGCAACCACCAGCAGGACTTGTTGTCGAGTAAATATGTTTAGAGACCTGGGTTGCTCAACACCCACTAAAAATCCTTCAGCATCTAGCAGGCTTTCCTACCCCCTCTCCAAATAGCATCCTTGATTTAGGTGCTCTATGCACAAAAGCAACATGAGATCTCCGGCAATCCCCCTCCCACCTTCGGCTGCTCGACATTACCTGGTCATAACAAGAGAGAGGCAGAGGCAGCAACAACCGCGTCTTGGGCGTCGTTGCCAGGGAGGAAATCGACACTGCCCAGCTAACCAAGGTCAATGCCATCCTGTTGCATTAAGTCCAGCCATGGCAGATGGATGCCTCACCCATCCTCGCCCGAGCTAGATGTCAAAGCAACACACAGCCTTCCCCCCCTCCGCCGCCGCCCCGCACAAAACAGCCCACTCACCCCCGTCCGAGTCAGACATCCTGAGAGTACAAACCCTTTTCCTCCTTCTCCTGTGTCCCCATGCTAACGACCTGCCGAAGTTTCAAGGTCTCAGAAAGAGGATCAGGTCCCAAACTGTCAGGGAGCCCTGCGAGGATTTCTGGGGCTCCCGCCCAACGTGAGCATCGCCAGGGCTCCGGCTACATCTAACCACATTAGCATCCGAGAATCTGGACTCGGCTATGGGCGTTCCTTCAGCCGGGTTAGATGCCTCTGGGTGGGGTGGGGAAGGGTCCTTTCCCGAGCACACACACACACACGCACCGCTGGCAAGTACCTGGGGATGCTCAAGGTTTTAATTTGATGGTGAGGGGCGTGGGGTGGAGTGGAAATGTGAGGGGAGGTGGTGGGCAATATGAAAGCTGGCTTATCATGCAGCCAAGGCTCCCCCTCTCTTCCCCACCATCCAGATTGATCTGAAGTTCCTGCAAAACACTACGTGCGAGGCATTAGCAAATCTGCTATGCTCTCCCAGCTACTGCTGCTGCAGCGACGGCAGACTGGCTCCTATTTGCTTGCAATCCTCCTTGCAAAGCTTGTTGTTCGGAAATGTGCATCTCTGGGGAAGCGGTTTCTCGGCAGCCTCTAGGCACCTGGGGAGAAAACCAGGCGGGGACGGGGGTTGTTATTTATGGGCAGGGAGAGAAAGCCGTCCAGCGGGGGGAAGGGAGGGAGGTGCGTGGGAGTTCCCCACTTTCCCTGCTGGCTGCCAACAAATATTGGGGAGGGGGGTTGAAATGGACAAGGCGCAAAGTTGGAGGATGCCGATCTCTCTCTCGCTCCCCTCCCAAGGATGTGTTTTTTCTCCCCTCGCCCCCCCCCCGTAATCAAGTGCAAATTATTTAACTTTTTGTTTTATTTAAAGCAAGCTGCAGTAGCTTCCCGGGGGTCGATTTGAGTGTGCTGGGCAAGAACCGACTTGAATGCATAGACAGACAGACAGGTCGATCAAGCAAGCGAGCAATGGGCAGGTGGGATTGGATTTATTTATTTTTTACTTCGCATTTCGCCTGGGTTGCTCCGTTGTGGGGAACAGCCATGTTGTACGGAATCCGGCGTGTGCCAAATGTTTCCCGTTGTACGAAAGGGGTGATGGATTTGGCGTGTGAAGTCCCTTCCCCTTCCCCGGTGATTTCGAATCTACTGTATTGTAAATGCAACCTACAAAAGTCAGATAAGAGGCTGTTTTCCCTATTAACTTCAGTGGGAAGCGGATTTTCCCTTTTGGCGCTTCCCTTGCTGAAAAAAAGGAATCCTTCCAGGAATTTATGAGAGCCAGGAGGTTGTTTCCAGATTTTGTCTTGAAACTTACATGCAGCCGGCAACAAAATGAGAGAATCATTCACTTGAATAGTTAAAAACAACACCAGCACCCAAATATTTGATTTGATTTTACCTTATGGGGTACATCGTTATCTGCAGCTAAGCAAGGAGCAAGGGAAACACTCCATAAAGTTGATTTATATATTAACACGAATAAACACCAGGCACAATTTTAAACGATAATTTAATCTCCACGGTATCCTCGTAGCTCAACCACCCATTGGGGAACCATTTGCTGGAATTGTGTGGCATTGCTAATGTGCCGGATGAAATTACAGACCTATCCGTCATATTTATCTGCTATTAATTCTGCATCAAGTCATTTGCTATGGCTGCTAAGAATTGGTTGAGAAAACACAGACCTCCAGTTCTTGTGGGAATTCCAGATAACAGCTTATACCAATCTTATATCCATGATTATGAGAACCAAGAAGAGTATCAGAATAAGAATTTGATTTCAACACAAAGTTTTATTTGTGTGTGTATAGTAAGGGGGAAAATTGATGAGTTTACGTTTTGCTAAATTTTAGGTTAACTTGTTTTCAGTTTTGGGGATTTTCAGTGAATATTTTATATTGTTTATGGACACCACATGGAGCTTTTTGATGAATAAATGGTATATTGTTGTTTAGTCGTTTAGTCGTGTCCGACTCTTTGTGACCCCATGGACCAGAGCACGCCAGGCACTCCTGTCTTCTACTGCCTCCCGCAGTTTGGTCAAACTCATGCTGGTAGCTTCGAGAACACTGTCCAACCATCTCGTCCTCTGTTGTCCCCTTCTCCTTGTGCCCTCAATCTTTCCCAACATTAGGGTCTTTTCCAGGGAGTCTTCTCTTCTCATGAGGTGGCCAAAGTATTGGAGCCTCAGCTTCAGGATCTGTCCTTCCAGTGAGCACTCAGGGCTGATTTCCTTCAGAATGGATAGGTTTGATCTTCTTGCAGTCCATGGGACTCTCAAGAGTCTCCTCCAGCACCATCATTCAAAAGCATCAATTATTTGGCGATCAGTCTTCTTTATGGTCCAGCTCTCACTTCCATACATACGGTAATTGGTATATACATCTTGTTAATGAATGAATGAATGAATGAATGAGGAGGAAGAGGTTCCTAGGGGTTTGTTTCACTATGGAAAGGGTGGTAAACCATTTTGAACTAGTGGGCACATTTCAGAAGTTGAGAGTGTGTTGGGTGTGCCAACCACAAATGGCATAGCTTAACACAAAATGGCTGTGACAAGGAATGTGTTATAACACAAAATTAAAGAGACAATTGCCCCCAATAACCTTACGCTTACCATGGGAAGTCAGCTAGATCCTTCTGGTCCTGCTTCTGTGCATTTCACACACTGATGCTCTTGGTGTGTAATAACAACAGGAAGCATTCCTAGGTTCTTGGCATCCGCCTGTCTCGGGAGACAATGGAAGTATGTGCCTTCAGGAGTAAAGTCAAACCACTGGAGAGTTATGGCGCTTGCGGTACCTATTTATCTACTTGCACTGGTGTGCTTTCGAACTGCTACATTGGCAAGAGCTGGGACAGAGTAACGGGAACTCACCCCGTTGTGTGGATTTGAACCACCAACCTTCTGATCAGCAAGCCCAAGAGGCCCAGTGGTTTAGACCACAGCGCCACCAATGGAGCCATAGGGGTGGGGTGTGGGCGGCATATGGATACGAGATGGGCTTGATTCCTAATTACTTCATAGAATTTATTAATTAAAATTTTTTGCCCTTAAAACATACAATGTGTGTAATGGTTCTAGGGGTTGCTCGTGCGTAAATCGTCGCCACACCTGGCTGGGCTACCTGGGTGAACCCTTTCTGTCTGGACAGCCACTCACCCGTGGCTGTCTCAATCGCTGGCAGAATCCGTCAGTGGGCGTTTCTTGAACTTCTTCCAGCAAAGAAGCTCTTTGACGCCAAGTCTCCTCCTACTCTCCCTGCGTGGAAGTCTTCTGCGCAGGGAGGGTGTGGGCAGTGGAGGACCCGTGCTCTCCCCGCTGGTCTCCGGCGAGGAGTCCTGGAGCCCCCTCGCCGATTCCCCCTTCTGCCCCCCTTCTCCACTGGTGCTACGCTGATTTCCTTCCCCAGCAGATGGGCTGCCTCTCTCCCTACTGGGACCCTCTCCGGTATCCCTCTGGAGCCTTCCCTTCGCCTCTGGCTCCGATGGCAGTTCTCTGACAATGTGCAAAATGTAAACCACAAATGAAACACCAGAGATTAAAACATCAGAACAGCATTTGTGGTGCTTTAAATGTCTTTGTGATGGAACCATGTAACTAATCAGATTTCACTACATGACACCATCACAGAAACAGAATGTGATCAAGAGTCTTTACCCTCACACTGTACAGGTGGACGTTTTGCTCCTGGAGTCCTAGTTTGTGCCTGCACACACAGAAATGAAAGGAACGTTTTTCACAGCTTGCAAAACCCTTTGGCAAATAGTGTTCCCATTTCATTTGCCTTCATCCTACAACCAACCTTTTCTGTGTTGGCATAAGCACCACTTTATTGTTTGTGAGCAGCAAATAACTTCTCTGCTTGACAAATATTCACCAAGATTTAGCAAGATTTAGCAAAATGCTATGCAGTGGGAGCAGCATTGAGTAGTGTGACGTCCTAGTGTGCTTCAGCATGCCACCCCAATCTTGGTGTGGTGCAAGATTCCAGGGGTTCCAGACACTCACCCAGGGTTTGTGTTTCCTTTGGAATGAGGCACAGCAGAGACTGTGGTGTCTTTATGATATATGGTTTCTTTACACATATATAACCTGGGCCTACGATGGAGGGATTCACAGCATTAACATCCCAAAAGGGTATTGTTTCATAGCCACAGCCTTGGATTCAAACAGAAAACAAAACATATCTCTCCCTTTGCCTTTCCAGCCTGCAGTGGCATAGCATGGGGGGCAGGGGGGCCGTGGCGCAAAATTCCAAAAAGGCACAACCAGGTATCCCCACACAGTTGCCGGCTTCTGCAGGGATCCTGCAGTGGCCTCACCCCACTCTCTGTGCCAACTCTCATCATGCCTCTTGCTTGTCTGGATGGAGAGGGGTGTGCGATGGTGTGTAGAAACTAGCCTACCATCTGAAGATAAAATTTTGTTTCATTCATCTGACCCCTTTTGCTTCTGGCACTTGGAAGGTTGCCCTCAGGCTGATAAAGAACCTTCAACCCTGTTTTCGGTTAATATGCAAGCTGGAACTTTGCTGTCCTCCTGGAACTTTGCCAACATAGCCCCCCTGAGTCTTGCACACCAGCTTGGTCAAGTACAGAATGAAAGATGGCAGGATCCCCAAGGATGTGCTCTATAGGGAGCTGGCTTCAGGCCCTAGGCCTGTTAGCAGACCAATTCTGTGTTACAAAGATGTCTGCAAATGTGGCATTACAAAAATCAACCCTACCATGTGGGAATCCTTTGTTATGGTCCACCACCTTGCTGTTTTATTAGTTGAGGTGGTCTCTGTATTTACCTGCAACCCTGCCTGTTTGAGACATATGGATAGCTCAGTTGGTTAGAGCATGGTGGTAATGCCAAGGTTGCAGGTTTGATCCCCGTATGGGACCGCTGCATATTCTTGCATCACTTCCAACTCTAGAATTCTATTATTAATGTCCAAAAAAGCAAAGAAAAAGAAGAAACATAGGATGAGGAAACTGTGGGTCCCAGGAGCAGGTAAGTAAAATATATCCAAGGTGGGATGTTTAGGTCCCGATAAGTGAGTAAGGGAGCATGCAGGTGAGATGGGTTCTGGGAGAAGAAAGTGGTTTGGATCCAAAGAAAGTAGGAAAATGAAGATAAAGGGTTTAACTCAGCCATGAAAAGCAGTGAGTAATTTTGTGTCAGTTGCCCTCTCCTACCCCGTTGCATTGTTGTGATAGCAAAATCATGTATACACCCCTGTGATATTTGGAGGGCAGAATAAAAATGAGGTATACATAACATAAATAAAAAGAGTTACACCCATGCCAAACTGTATTATGTAAGCAGCTATTATTATTATTAAAAATATTTATTATTGTATTTATTATTACTACATGCCGTGAGGATTGCAACCTTCACCCCAACGCCCCAGGGCAGGTTACAACAATTTAAACGCAATGCGAAATACGGTTTTAAACAGGAGACAACCACAAAAATTAGGGGAGCCTTGAAAGTACACATCTCAGGCGTCAAAATCCAGGGCGAAGAGGTTTTGTTTTGCTGATTTCCAAAAAGCTTCACCGTTTACAGAGTTCGGGCTACTTCACCACTGCTCATGATATTACGACTTCGTTTCATTAATTCAGCTAACGAAAAGAGCCGTCGCCTTCGCCAGTCCTTCCCACCCCCAGTGCTTTTTTCTTTTTTTTAATAAATATTTTTATTAGATTTTCCATAAAAAAAACATTTTTACAAAATTATACATCCATTTTTAACTTAAACCCTTTTTTCCAGAACTTCCCTCAGCTTGTCTGATAATTTTCCGTTTATTTTTTATCCTCGTCTCACATTTCCCAATATTATATTGCACTCAAATACTCTTAATCACATCATATTTTTTAAACAATATTTCTAACAGTAATTTCACAGAGCTTCTTGAAAGCCAACAAACGTTATTTGCTCATCACAGAAATTTTTGATATACTCTGTAAATTTCTTCCAGTCCTCGGAGAATCTCTGGTCACGTTGGTTCCTAATTCTCCCCGTCAATCTGTCCATTTCTACGTATTCCATCAGTTTCATCCTCCATTCTTCTTTCGCGGGCATCTCTTCCTGTTTCCATTTCTGTGCCAGCAAAATTCTGGCTGCTGTTACTGCATACAAAACTAATTTCACGTCTTTTTTTACTAATTTCATTATCCAGTATTCCCAACAAGAGAGCTTCTGGTTTTTTAACAAAAGTATATTTCAACATTTTCTTTAACTCATTATAGATCATCTCCCAGAAGCTTTTTACCTTCTTACATTCCCACCACATATGGTAAAATGTTCCTTCTGTCTCCTTCCACTTCCAACATTTATTACACACTTTATACATTTTACCCAGTTTTACTGGTGTCCAGTGCTTTTTTCTGTGGGGTGGGGACGCATATCCCTAAACATTTTGTGAATAATAATAATAATAATATATATTTTTTTATTTATACCCCACCCTCCTCAGTCAAGACCGGGCTCAGGGCGGCTAACAACCAACAATAAAAACAAGTTGATTAAAATACAATTTAAAAAATTAAGATACAACATTAAAACATTAGGATGCAGCCTCATATAAGTTTGGCCTCATTGAGGGGCAGTATTTCAATATGAGCAGGAAAAGGAGCGTACCCCTAAACATTTTTTTTAGAAAAAAAAGGCACTGCCCACCCCGCCCCCACCTCCCAATATCGGGGTTTAGCCGGAAAAAAAAAGTTGGCAAAGGCCTAGGCCGCAGCCGCTGTCGCTATGGCAACCGGGAAGTTGCCGGTCGGCAGGCAGAAAGGCACCGCCGCGCTCACGGAGTTCTCGCGAGAGCCTAGGGGAAGCCGGTGCAGAGACTGAGGAGAGAGAGAGAGAGAGAGAGAGAAAGAGAGCGGGATCCAGCAAGTGGAGGCCGAGGCGCGCGCCCGCCCGCTCGCTCGCGAGGAGGAGGAGGAGGAGGAGGCGGAGGGCCTTTTCAAACCCGGCGGGGAAATGGCGGAGAACGACAAGTTCGAGGGGTCGGCGCCGTTGGGAGAAGCCGAAGAGGCGGCCGCCAACGACCACGAGCGGCAGCAGGATGGAGAGGCGGGCGGAGCCGCCAGGCCGGAGAGCGGCGACGGCGCCAATGGCGTCAAAATGTGTGTGTCTCTGAGGGAGAAACGGGGCGGGGCGGCGGGCCAGGCCGGGAGGGGGGCGTGGGCAGCCCGGCCAGACCCGTTACCTGAGCGCGGGGATTCGGGGGGCCGCGCAGGCCTCGCGCCAGGCGGGGTTTGTTTTTTTTTAGGGGGGGGGGAGTGGTCCCTGCGCCATGGCGGGGTTGAGGCTTCGGGTTCCCCTCGTTAGTAAGCATACCCGGCATTGTTTGGAGAGGGGCCGCTTGATGGGTGTGTTATGTGTGGGAGTGGGAGGGACAGAGGCTGGCTGGGCTGCCTGCGACTCTGGGATGGAAGAAAGGCAAGGGAGGCACACGGTAGGCCGTCGTTGTGTTTCTTAAGCAGGAACAGAGATGAGGATGATGATGATGATGATGGAGCAGTTATTATTAGATTGGCTCAGGGTATAAGCTGCCACATGATGCGATGGCGGCTGCACAAATGAAAGACCATAAAAGGAAAACAAAAACAACACGATTGTAGTGATAAAGAATAAGTCGGAGTCATGAAAGATGAAGAAATGGATCGAGAAGATTCATGAAGGGCAGAACCGTGTGGGAATGGGGTGTAACCCTGCACACACTTTACCTTGGACATAGGGCTTAGTTCTGAGTCGACAGGTACAGCGTGTCCTTTGCACCCACAGTTGGTTTACAGCAAGGAGTCCCTTTGCACCTTTGAGATGGGCAGCTTGTTTTGTGGCAGAGGCCTTTTGTGGACTAGGACCCACGTTTGTTATTCCAGGTTGTCAAGATACGCAACAAACAAGGCCAGTGTCCACCAAATGCAAGAGGATACAGTCTGTGACATTGCTATGCAAAGCCGCAACATGTATGCACAAGATAAGCACAGTAACCATTCACAACAAGAGCAATTGGTGATAACACTAGTCTGTCAGTGTGTGTTCTTGTTACGAGTTGGTGAGTGTTAAAGGTCCTGCTTGAGAACTGCTAGGTCGGTCTGTCCCAAAGCAGGAGAAGTTTTGTTTTAAAAGAAACTTTAATCTCACATTTTCCAGCTTCTAAAGTTTGAAACCCTTCTCTTCCAAGGTCCTAATATCCCTAGGGTTAATTTAAGAAACCTCTAGTTTGCTGGATTATTATAAATAAATAGAATTTGTGGTTTTTGTTGCATACTTTGTGACCTTTCCACTCTCTTCCTTTGGTGATTACGAAGAGCACAGAGAATGTGGCCCCACGCTCACTGTAGTTGCTCATTGTAATAGATAGGAAATAAATTCCACACAGACAGGAGAGCCTTTTCACATATATAATTACTGTATGGAATTCACTACCACAAGATGCATTGGTGGTCCCTAGCTGCATTAATTGAGGATAGGTCTACTTAAAGCTGTTGATGGACTTAAAGCTGTTGATCATGATAGCTGAATAGAACTTCCCAGTATGGCAAATACTAGATCAGGCATAGGCAAACTCGGCCCTCCAGGTGTTTTGGGACTACAACTCCCATCACCCCTAGCTAAAAAGACCAGTGGTCAGGGATGATGGGAATTGCAGTCCCAAAACATCTGGAGGGCCGAGTTTGCCTATGCCTGTACTAGATGGTGGGAAGAAATAGCAGAGAAGAGCATTCATGTGCTGCTTTAAAGCTTCCAGGAGCTGGCCACTTTTGGAAACACAATTCTAGACCAGATGGACCATTAGTGAGAAGCAGCAGGGGGTCTTGCTACATTTCTTCTTAGCCACTCTATAACTGGTTGCTGTAAAGGAATGCTTGGACTTCAGTCAAGTCACCTGTTCGGTTTCTCTGTTGAAAAATGAATCAAGTTAAGTTATTTCTTCAATGTTTATAGGTGTCATATTTGCTTTCTTAATAGCAGCAAACTTTTTCCACTTTTAACTTCTCCTGGAATGATGGCTTCACAGAATACAGTGGTGCCTCGCAAGACGAAATTAATCCGTGAGGCTCTTCGTATAGCGGTTTTTTCGTCTTGCGAAGCAAGCCCATTGACAGCTTAGCGGATTAGCGCTATTAGCGGTTTAGCAGCTTTTAGCGGATCAGCTGATAAGCGGCTTAGCGGCTTAGGAAAAGGGGGAAAAACCCGCAGGAACTCGCAGACATTTCGTCTTGCGAAGCAAGCCCATAGGGAAATTCGTTTTGCGAAGCGCCTCCAAAACGGAAAACCCTTTCGTCTAGCAGGTTTTCCGTCTTGCAATGCGTTCGTCTTGCGGGGCACCACTGTACAGTATACCTTTCCAGGCGTTTAAAGAGCTGCTCATCTGGTCATATAATCTGTCAAGTAAGGGTACTGCAAGGCAGGGAACATTCAGGTCAAATGTTTTTGGTTTTCATCGAATCATCAAATTGGGTTTTGTATATGTCTTTTTCATTTATAGTGTATGGTGTGTAGTATTTGAAGATCACATAAGTGAATAGTAAAACTGTTTAGAATAGAAACTTTATGGCCAGCCTTTTAGTAGCTATGGTATATCTTTTTATTGTCTGAACTCGCGTTTGACAACATTAAAAGTGGCAATACTGGGGGAAGCCTTTTTTAAAGAAAGATACGCATATCTTTGTATCATTGCATTATCCCAATTCTTTGTTAATTTTATAATTGATTGGAAGTAATATTAGGATCCCAGTGAAATAATTTTTCTATTCCTAGTTCATATTTATTGTTTGACCTGTTCAGTTTTTTAATCCATCATATTCAGCATTAGTCAACATTGCAGAAGTTTAAAAAAGAGACCTTTTAGGTTAATATTTTTATTCCATTAAACAATAATGTGAAATTATTTTTTAAAAAAATTATGACAAGCCCTGGGCTCAATTAATTTGATGGCCGATGCCATTCTTTTTTCATCTATCAATGATGGTGGTGGAATTCTTATTGAAAAGAAGACTATCTAGAGGAATGTCTATATCTCCAGTTTCTGTGGGAAACCCCCTGTGTTTTATTCAGTTATTCTAATAATACCACATGTAATCCTATGAATTTCCTGTAAAATCTGTGAATTGGTCCCTTTCTTGATGATTGATTGATTTGTGATTGATTGATTTGTGAAGCTTCTATCCCACAGTTCACCTTTGTTGGATTACCTAAGAACCTTCAAAGTTGGTCCTAATTGACTATTAGATAACAATTGCAGTTATTTTAGTCCTAGTGCTTAAATTCCTCTGGATTTTTCCTAGCTTGGTCAGGCACAGACCTGTCCAAATTGTGTGGTTCCCTTATCAATCCTTTGTTGTTATTTAGAAATATTCTCCTGTGAGCAATTGGCTTTTGTGTGGGTTAGAGTGTACAGACTTGTGATTGTGCACTTTCAGGTGGAAAAAGTGTACAAATTGACAGCGTGGATATGGGGCTATGTGATCCCCCTGTTAATATGGATCATTTTCAAAAGATGTTGGAGAAAGTGATTTCCAGGTGTTTTGTACACTGCTCAGGCTGTGTGTGCAATTCGGCCTTGTACATTAGTACCAGAAGTTACAAGCTCACAAACATTTTCACTAGCCTGGTTTTTCCTCCTTAGAGGGACTGGCAGATGGAGCACCCTGTCCCCCCTTTGCCAGTCCCCTCTACAACTGAAAAGCAGGCTAAATATAAATGTGGTGGGTTGCCACAGGGAGCATAGAGCAGTCCCTGCCTCCACCACTAAACTGCTTGGTTTCCTTGTTAGGCACATATTCTGTACACCTAGCTTGGAAACTGAGCAGCATGGTGATGGAAAGAAGGAGCATTCCTTCACTCCATGCTCATGTCCTGCTTGTGGACTATGAACAGGATGCCACACTAAATGGTCCTTTGGTCTAATGATGTATTGGACACGGATGTATTACAGTGGTACCTCACAAGACGAATGCCTCGCAAGACGAAAAGCACGCAAGACGAAAGAGTTTTCCGTTTTTTGAGTCGTTCCGCAAGACGAATTTCCCTATGGGCTTGCTTTGCAAGACGAAACGTCTTGCGAGTTTGTTTCCTTTTTCTTAAAGCCGCTAAGCCGTTAATAGCCACTAAGCCGCTAATAGCCGCTAATAGCCGCTAAGCCGCTAATAGCCATGCTTCACAAGACGAAAAAACCGCAAGACGAAGAGACTCGCGGAATGGATTAATTTCGTCTTGCGAGGCACCACTGTATTTTGGTTTCTGTGCTTGACACACATGAGGGGTTTTGCCCTCCTCCACAGCTAGCATGGAAACACAGGAAGCTGCCCGAGGTCGGATATCTTTCTCCACGGAGCCTGTTTCTTTTCTGTGGTGGGTGAGAAGCGCAGTGGGCTGCTGGAGGCAGCTTGAAGTTTTTGTCTCCTGGCAGTCTGCTCACTTTTCTAGATGAAATACATTGCCACCCATGGCAGCCAGTTTAGTGTAGTGGTCAGAAACATGACCAGCATAAGTCTTCATTACATTGCCTGGGCACATGCGTAGCCCCTAAGCAGAGAATTATCAAACTGGCAAATAAATGTTGATGCTGACTGATGTTAATAGAAGACCATATATGTTGACAGGGCAATGTAAAAAATATGTTCTTCATGCATGTCAGTTTGGGCACCCACAACCTGTACACCAGCAGATATTTCTGTTGCTGAATTGTATGCTAAATAAAGTTCCTGCTTTGTAAACAAGTGTTGCTGTCTTCAGGCATTCTGATCCTCTTAAGCGTGGCAAAACTGAAATAGTTCCCTTCATAAGAAACCTGAGTGACTTTTGACTGAGTGTCATGGTCTTATATTGTCTCAGTTGTGTATTCTAGTTTGTAGAAGGAACTGCTGGTTTAATCCTACTGGAAATGAAAGTAAAGATATGGTTGAGTGACCTATGTGCAGTTGCTAACATTGTCTCTTAGTGAGGGAAAAATGTAACACTCTGAATGCATTAGGACTTAGATGAAAATTATTGCTTTCATTTAATCAGTCTCTCTAGTCATGGAAACTGGACAGAGATGCAAGCCAAAAAGGAGAGGATCATGGGCTTCATGTGATGCTACATGCATCTTTGTATTTGCACATGCAGGTTTATTTGGTTTTTAAATAGCCGCAGGGATCCCCAATCCAGATTGGGACCAAAGCACAGCTGGATGAGGAATTAACCCTTTCTTTCCTGTGCAGGGTCTTGCCAAAATCATTCCTGGGAAGCTGTTTTTGGCATAAATATAATCTTTTTTCATGGGGGGACTTAGTCCCTCCCCCTTCCCACTCATACTACAGTTCCAATTTTGGATCCACTCCCATGCCTGCTGTTTTAAAACATATGCACACAGGTGTGAAGGTATTACCCTGAATATGTGTCATTTTTCCCTGTGATAGGTGCTACTTTGGGCTTTACATTTTGTCATAAAGACTTGATAGAATTATATACTTAAAAGCAAACTAATATTCTTATTTTTTTCCTTCCTCACATGCAGGGAAAATGATGAAACGGGAAAGGATGAGAGACCACCTGTGAAATCAAAGTATATTTCAAAGCCTAAGGCAATCCCGTCTCTTGGACACAGGAATAGATTCCATCCTTACACAAAGGAGAAGGGTGCAGGCACTGGAGAAAAGAAGACCCTTAACCGTAACAGAGTATTCATTAGCAACATCCCATATGATATGAAATGGCAGTCTATTAAAGATCTTATGAGAGAGAAAGGTAACTTGCTCCTTGCAGCCGGCTTCTCACAGGAATGATACAAACTCAGATATCTGGAATACTGTGAAACACACAGTTTTGGTTTGTCCTTTTCAACTTCTGCTTGTTATGTCTACTTTCCCCCTCTCTTTCACTGGAGACATTTGCATTGCAGGATAGTATCAGTAAACAAATGAAGTATCCACAGTCTCCTTCCATTCTTGTATGATAGTAGGTAGCCTAGAGAATATGCATGCCCTCATGAACCTTTAAAGGGACTGCGTTATGTCTAGGTGTAGTTCTGAATATAAGCAAAATTTAGTGTGCTTTTAAAGTATGAATGAAAAGATGTCCTTCAAAAGATGTTTCTGTATTTTTCTTGGTGGAATCTGGCTGTAGAATTCTCTGTCTGCATTGTCACTTCTGCCATGACTTGTCTGTCTGGAGCTCTATATCACGTTTGTTACTACAGTTGTAGTTTTTTGAATGCCCCAAACTTCTTGCCATGGGCACGTCTGGGGTGAAAGAAATCCCAGTCCATGAACTGTCAAAAGTTGGTTTTGAATTAACTGGAAAAAATGATTGCTTCAAAATCATGCAAAGAACATTTGGTTTCTAGGCTTTAAAAATAAATAAATAAAACAAACCTTTAACTGTGCTAGGTGTATCTGTTGTAAGGTGACGTGACTTATATGATTTGGTTTATGCAATGAAACCTTAGAAAGTGTGTGGCTTGCTGTGAAATTTTTTGACTTTTGTAAATTGGTTATTCTATTGAAGGCAACCTCTTTACTATTTGAAGCTATTCAGGTAGAAAGTCACCTTAAAACAGCTGTTGTTAGCAGGATGACAAATGTCACTGAAAGTGTTATTGTTGATGTCCTTAATTGAGAGGTGAAGGGACTATTTGTATATCTGAACTTGTTCACCAACTATATCATACTGGCCAAAATATGATCTGTAGTATGAATTAGGTTAAATATAGTTGTTTTTCTTTAGCTTTTGAGAATGTGGCTGTTGCATATTCCTGAAAATTAGCTAAATTATATAGACCTTGACAGGAGGTATGTTGGTCTGGTTTTGATTGTTGGTGAATAATAGGTGCTTCTTCGTAGAGTTGTGCACAGGGACACAGCAAAGCAAGACATTGGTGTTTAAATGCATTGTCTCTTGGTATTTTCCCTTTGTATGTCTTATGTAGTTGGTGAGGTTACATACGTGGAGCTGTTTAAGGATGCAGAAGGAAAATCAAGGGTAAGTGCCGTGGGCAATCATCTGCTAGAGGTTTAATGTTCCTCAGCAGTTTTACTTTTGTTTAATACTTGTACCAGTAATTGGAAAGTAAGTTTCATTTTTTTTCATTGATGTTATTACAGACTGAGGTTTCTGTATCAGATACAGCTTTGTCAACTTTCATATAAACTGGTGTAGTTGGATGCAAGGGGAAAGCTCTTTAATATGTGTCTAAATAAATGGCATTTACCTAATTCATTTAAAACAGCAGCTCTCGTTAGGATTTCTGGTGTGTTCAGATGTGTTTTAAGTTGAGCATTGGAAAAAATATCACTGAAATGATAAATTTAAGTGTAGCATTCTAATCTGAGGCTTGAGTATAAACATATGTTTTGTTGAGCCTAAAAGATTGCAGGACTTCTTCTGGATTATTGAATTTGTCTAGGTCTTTTTAAAAATGGAATGGAAGGAGTTGGTTGTTAGGCAGTGGATTGCCAGCAATGAGGGAGGCAGTTCAGTGCAAAGAATGTTAAAAGCTGCTTTGTGTCTGTCTTCTTAAAAAGGTCAAACGTTCAAACTATAGTAAGTCTGAGCCTGCTGTGTGAACAAGAGAATGCAGGTTTGACTCGAACGTAAGCAATTAAACCTGTTGGGTGTCTGGTTTTTTCCCTTTGAAAATTTTATTTAAATGCTTTTTTTGTTCGGCCTGTGGGAATGTTTCAAAAAATAAAACAAAAATAGACCTAAACTGGTTGCTTTATTTTTATTGAATAGTAGTGCTGAAAAAAAAAGCAACCAAACTTCTTCTCCTAAAAACTGAAATATGGAGAAGATACCAGCAGTTGTTAAGTAATATAATTGCAGTCATTTTTCTGGAAAACCTGAGTATTGCACTTTAAGATAATCATCCACTTTTGGTTATCCTGCTCAGTTTTTTCCTTTAGTTGGTCATGGGATCTTGTATATCATTTTCACATGCTATTTCTGGTTTAGCTAAAAAAATGTCAAGAGTTTTAAAAAACTGACCATCTGTGTCTATATAACTAATGTTAAATAAATAAACTTTGTAATGTATATGCAAGGTGGTAGGAGAAATAACTAGCTTAATGTTGCTCTTCCCACTCCAAAACTACATTCTTCATTCAGCATGTCTATTTTCGTTCAGTTTGTCTGAAATGTTAAAATGCTTCATTGCAACTGCATTTACTAAATCAACTTTATTTTTTCCTTCTTCCATGTTGGCAAATCTTCACATGGCTATAGGGTTGTGGGTAAGTGTTCCTTTGTATTTTTTCCTTTGTTTTCCCCTAGTTTTTTAATGTATTTTAATAGCAATTTTAAAAGTTCATCACACAAACCAAATCAATCATCATTATTTTGTTTCATCCAGTGTTGTTGAATTCAAAGATGAAGAATTTGTAAAGAAGGCACTGGAAACTATGAATAAATATGACCTAAATGGAAGACCATTGAACATAAAAGAGGTATGCTTGTAGTTTTTGCAGCTTTGATGCAGAGTATTGAAAGGGTTTTGGAATTCTTTTAAAATAGCAGAACAAACTGTATAGAGCTATTAAATGCCCTCACAGATACTTCCACATAATAACAACAATCATACTTCATTTCCAAGCAACCAATGATATCAAAAGTGCCAATTTTCTCTCCGAATGACAAATACGTTCAATTCCTACTCCTTGTTTCCACTACCTGTAGCTTTTAAATGGATTAGATATTCTGCAGCCTCAGACTGCTTGTCTAGGGAACTGGTGAGGCACTTGTATAATTAAAACTTCAGATAAGACTGCTATACTGACATGAGTTGCTTAGGTTGGGGATCTACATCCTACTGATATTCTTGAGTCTTAAAATATGCCTTTTCTCCTACAAGATTAGATCTGTAGTTGGATGAACAATCACCTTTAAGTCTGGGGAATTTGCTGTGTGGCTCTGATGTGTATCATGTTCAGATTGCCTTGCTGTGGGAGCTATAAGGGAGGAATAAAATGTGTCAGCATTTTCATTTGCCTGTATGAGTGTTCCAGTCTGAACCATGATGTCAGAGAGTTATGCTTTCTACGTTTGATATTAACAGAGAGCACCAAGATAATTGAATTTGGTTTTTGAAAGAACATGTTAGGCTGACAGATTTCTACTTGTCCATAGGCTAGGTAACAGCATATGAAGTGGCAGTGCACACTTGTCTCAACCCTCATCTGAAAGGACCACCTCTAGAGGTGAGGGAGCTAGGTCTCCATGCACATGAAGTACTTATTCCTTCTGCCGCCGCTGATAAGGATGCTAACTGCTCTGTTGTGATACTGTGAAATTTCTGAAAGAAAGTACTGTTACCTGTGATTTGGGATTAACAGATGTATATTCTATTACTAAATTTGTTGTAGGATCCGGATGGTGAGCATGCTCGCAGAGCATTGCAGCGTGGGAGTGGACCCTACACGGGAGGACATGGCCCAGAAATATCACCTGGCTTGATGAATTTGCCACCTTCTATTATTAATAATCCAAACATTCCTCCCGAGATTATTAGCAATCTGCAGGCTGGCAGGCTTGGGTCCACTATTTTTGTTGCCAATGTAAGTATAAATACATACTGGCTGTGCATTGCTTCATTTTGGAGCAAAACATCAAGTTTACTTAGCACAGCACAAGTGATTTTTCTTAGCCGATAGTATTCATGCCCATTTTAACAGGGTTTTAAACACTGTTGCATCTCATATGAGGGTGGTTTTGTGTATCTAAACTGCAATATAAATATTTTCCCCAACTTGGTGCCCTCCAGGTATTTTGGACTACAGCTCGCATCAGCTTCATCAAGTTGTAATTCAAAACATCTGGACGCCACCAGGTTGGAGAAAGCTATATTAGGACCTCCAACTTAAATTTTTATGCTGCTCTGCAATTCTTGAAACCCTTTTTAATAAAACTGTTCTGTGAGCTGAGTATGCATATGAATAGTTTTCTCTCAGAGTAGCCAGTTTTAAAATCAGTACATGGTTTTTTTGTTTACTCTTCCCCAACTAGATACTGTTGGATTATGTGCTCAGTGTACTACATTCCTTTTGATAGCTTTTAGCGCTGAGTTGTTACTTTTCATCAGAACTACGTTGTTCATCAACATGTTGAAAAAATGAAAGGAAAGAACATGGATGTGACCAAAGATTTATTTGCATCTCTGATAACTAATACTTCAGTTTTGGCAATCTTCCATGTATCTGTCAACAATACAGAAAATATGTGTGTGTGTGTGTGTGTGTGTGTGTGTGTGTGTATATATATATATATATATATATATATATATATATATATATATTGCTATGCTTAAGCTATGTGTAGAGTTTGCCCCTGCGCTAAAACAAAAATCCTGTTTTGTAAGACAAAATTGTGTTGGTTTGTTTCATGGAAACTTTCTTTTTAAGCTTGACTTCAAAGTTGGCTGGAAGAAATTAAAGGAAGTGTTCAGCATTGCTGGGACTGTAAAACGTGCAGATATTAAAGAAGACAAAGATGGAAAGAGTCGAGGAATGGGAACAGTGACTTTTGAGCAGCCAATCGAAGCTGTTCAGGCAATATGTATCCTGACAAGAGTTGGGGAGTGACTGGGCCTGATTAAAGGAGTATGTTGTCAAGTGTGGTTTAAATAGGAATGCATTATTTTCTGTCTACATTATATTTGACTTGTATGTTTGTGTGAATATAGGTGAGTTCTTCAACAAAGCAATTGATAACTTTTCTGTTTGTAGTATATTTGATCATGTACATTTTCCCTTGATATACTAACTGTATTACTGCTAGTATATTTAGGAGATTGACTATAACACCATGGTTACATTGGAGTAGGGATAACATAGAATGGGGGGAATGATAATGTTAAGGGGAGAACTTAAATCCCAAAGTCATCTTCCTCTATTGGAACAAAGTGGCTCATGGCATTAGAGATTCTGAGAATGATGCTTATCACCAGTAAAATACAAAATATACCCTATTTTATGGTGGCAGCTGATGCACCCTAGAACTGAAAACCTGAAGAATTTGGCAATCACGGTTAGACTATATGGAAAATTAGTGCAACTGACTTGTTCAGTCCTTAAACCATTGTTTACTTGCAGAATTATTTCACACTTGTTGTTTTATTGAAAAATACTGGTCTGGCAATAGAGAACTATTTAAACCATTGTTAATTGTGACTTACAAGCAATGATGTGCTTTAAGGATAATATTTTCCCATTTTGCCATTACTTTTAGGTAACTAATTCTTTAGTAAGTGTTTGTAATTTGAGTTCAACAGTGCTCATATTATTGGGGAAGAGATAGGAGGGCCATTAATGAAATTCACAAGTGCCCCCTACCTCTTGATTCTCTATGGTTTTAGCTATATAATCTCCCCTACCCCCCCAAAAACCTGATAGTCTTGTAAAAAAATAAAAGGAGCTAAGGATTCTGCTCGCATCACACTGTCCCCACTGTATTTGGATAGTGGGGTGCAAGTTGAATATTTTAGTACAATAGGAGATAAGACAGCTATTCAGAAAAGTACATGAATAGTATATAGTAGGATTGTAATGTGCAGTTGATTTTACAGATTTAAAAAGTGGTCCAGTCTAACTCATATAGCAGATTTTAAAGAAATTATCAAAGCCACAGTCAGTAGTCATAATCTTGGAGGCATTCCAAATCAGAATTCTTCTAAAATGGTGCTTGCTGTAATGAATTCGGATCACTATTTTACATGCATGCATATAAATGCAAATTTAATTGACAAGACCCCTAAGATGAAGCTATTGGATGACAGTCTAGAGTGCGAGTGTGTTTGTAAGATCACCTGTGCAGCTTAACATATTATTGGCGGATGTAAGGTTCCTTGACTTGATGTTCAGCTATGTTCAATGGACAATTTCTGTTTGATAGACCCATGCATGTAAAAATGGTGAGTTGTTCATTTGTTTTGCCCGTGGTAGCTGAGACAAACCACTGCAATGTTCTAAAAGTCTTTGTCTGTTGTTAGGATGACAAATCAATTCCTCACGATGATTTCCGTGTAGCAGACAGCAAAACACCACAGCTACCTCGTGAGTATTCACTCTTTTTTAATGCTGCCTGTTAATATAGACATAGCTACCATTTTGAAGCCTAGTAGAATTGCCCCTGCCTTCAACTGTTTAGAAATACTGAGAACCTTATGGAGTGATCTTTGCTTTCAAAGGTGGTCTTGGAGGAATTGGAATGGGACTTGGACCTGGCGGGCAGCCCATAAGTGCAACCCAACTGAGCATGGGTGGTGGTGGAATGGGAAGTGTGGCTCCTGGAGGTCAGTATGCTTTCGTCCTTCTCAGTGTTTTCTTGCCTTGGAGTGAGGGATACATTTCCTGGAGTACCATAGAAGTCTTTAAATGTATTGTGACTCATACTTAAATTTTAATCGTTTTTTCATTATATGTACCTTTAAAAGTGCCTGTTCAGCACCAAGCTTTTCTCGTTTGGTTCTTCCCCCAAAAAATTAAGTTCTTACATCTTATCCTATTTTTAACTGCTGCTTTGATTCCTCACTAGGTTATGATATACTTGGTTGCTATATTGCATTGGTTTTATTACGAACCTCACTGGGAGCTGTTCAGCTGAAGGGTAGAGTGGCATAAAGATATACTTTAATAGCTCACCTGTAAATCTGTTTATTTGAAGGAATGGGAGTGGATGGTCCAGGCTTTGGAGGAATGAACAGAATGGGCGGAGGTAGGCATGTTCCCCAGTTACTTTGTTCCTATACAAAATTTATGAATTTAGTAAAATGCTCTTTGCTTACGGTTCAGGTGTTGGCGGATTTGGTGGCATGAAAGGGATGGCAAACATGGGAGGATTTGGCGGAGTCAACCGAATGGGAGGTAGGTGACTATTTGCTCGTAAAATGTACAGCTGTTTCAGTGTATCTAGAAGTATTGTAAAACTAAAAAATAAAATCTATTTCTAGGAATGGGCAGTGTGGATGATTTCCGAGGAAATATTGGCAGTGGAATGACTGGTGGCATAGGAACAGGCATGGGGGGCATGGCAACAGGTATGGGAGGTAAATTAACCAGTTTTTTTAATTACTCTGTGTTTGCAGTTGTAGCCCAATCAGTTTAAAGCTACAATCTTTGATTTAAGAGCTTAAGATCAATGATGTGGAAATGGACATTTAGTTTTAAAAAGGCTTCCGTAAAACAAAAACTTCAACTATCAGCTGGGAAGCACAGTGTGCTTTCCCACCCCCATTTGAAAACTAGAGTGTGGGAATATTCTCCTGGATGTGTTTATCAAATTTATTTTCATTGGAGTTAATGTATTACAAGCAAACCGGCAAGCAAACTTTCAGCAGGGATGCCTGATTGTTGAGTTTAACCAAAGGCTTTATTTTGCTTGCTTGATTGCAGCATACCACCTTTCTAAAAGGTGATTTAAATCCTCTGAGCGTAATACAAATTAAACAAAAATTAAGAATGTGTTAACTTGATAAAATACCATATTTCATGTTCTTGACCAGAGCTTCTATCAAAAGCTCAAGTTAACTGTTGCATAAAAGCTGAAGGTTTTAATTGCTGGAGAGTGGTGCAAGCCCAGGTGTATTTATGGTGGTAATGCCCCTTGATATCCTCATTCTGGGACAAAGTTATTAAGAAAATGATCATAATTAGTGGACACAATATTGTCAACCCCCAAAGTTTTGTCACCTATTTTTGACGACATTAAGTATTTACATTAACCTAAGGAACTGGTAACACTTTGGCTGGCAGCAGCCCAAAGGACCATTTCTTAACAGTGGAAGACAGTTGACCTAAACTCCATCCTAAAAAATAAAGGTTTATAGTGAAAAACTTAATTTAATCCACAAAGTTCATTTATCCAAGGGACAATCAAATCAAACTCACTTTTCTCAGTGTTGTGTAACTTGCTTTTTTACACAAATGAAGACTATTAAAAGAGTCCTCCCTCCCATATTAGACTATGCACACACATTTGGAATAATGAGTAATAAACAATGAATTTGACAAGAACTTATAATTGGAAATGGACTGAGGTATTCTTAACCAATGATCTCTCATAATGTTGATGTAAATATTCTCTCTCTATTTTCTGTTACGCTTAGTAGCTTTACGCCAGTACCCCCAGTTTTTCCATAAGGGACCCTGGTGACCATGTACAAATAGATTTATTTTGTTTTGTATTTGTTTGTTTTTGTTGAGTACTGTATTTTTTTAAAAAAAAACCCTGAAGGGCTTATCTGCTACATTTGTGTTCCTGTGCCCAGAGACAATCAAAGCAGATGCGATGTTAAAAACAGGACTTTGCATTTCACATGTAGTTTTTTAAAATTGGAGGAGGCTGCTTCTTAACGGGATTCAAGCAGGCAAGGAGGGGTAATTTAGCTTCTCCACAGCTTTGATATTGAGGAATATCTCTCTTTTGAAGCTGAAATTTGGAGGTGGTGGGAAGTCTCTCATTGTTGCCAGTGCTTGACGCCATGCTCTTGCCTCCAAAACTACCTCAGCTCCTGGGATCCTTGAGAATATTTGAGGCTGCATTATATTGGCATCCTCCACTGATCCTGTGAGAGGGATCTACTACAAAAAAATTACCATATTTTTCGCCATATAGGACGCACTTTTTCCCCTCCAAAAATGAAGGGGAAATGCGTGTGCGTCCTATGGGGCGAATGCAGGCTTTCGCTGAAAGCACACCGACCCCTCTCGCTCTCCAGGCTTCAGGAGAGCCGCAGCGCCAGTCCCACAAGGTCGGGGGACAGCGGGGAGGCGGAACGCCGCCATCCCGCTGTCTTCCCGCTGTCCCCGGACCTGGTCTGCAGGCGGGCGGCGGGGAGAAGAGCTCTTCTCCCCGCCGCCAGCCCCGCAAGCTCCGGGGACAGCTGGGAGGCGCAGCTCGTCCTCCCGCTGTCCCCGGACCTGGTCTGCAGGTAGGCGGCGGGGAGAAGAGCGCTTCTCCCCGCTGCCAGCCCCACAAGCGCCTGGGGGGGGGGGGAAATAATTTTTTTTCTCTTTATTTCCCCCCCAAAAAACTTGGTGCGTCCTATGGGGCGAAAAATACGGTATAGCAACTCTTCTAGAATTCTGAATCTCACATTTGTAGTAATAGGGGAATGGAAATGAGTCTTGCTTCGACTGTATACCCAACATGTACAGTCAAGCTATAATGCATGTTGACTTGGAAAGACTGCCAGAACTATGGAGAACCTCTTTCATTCAGTGTTGACAATGCTAAATTAGATGGATCAATGGTCCATCTAACACAGCTTCCCATGTTCTTATATTTTTAAAAGAATTTGTTTGAAATCAGTATCTTGAATAAGCGTCTTTCCACTTAGCCGTTTATGGTACCATTCAAAGCGAATCCTTTGTACCCAAAGGTCTGTCTGTAAGCAAACACACACACGGTATCTGGAATCTAAAAGAAAATACTGTCTACTGTGTTTCCTGCAGAAATGTTCCGTGGAGGAATGGGAGGAAATATTGATAGAGACTTTGGTCGAACTGATATGGCAATGAACCGTGGCTTTGGAGACTCGTTTGGAAGGATGGGTATGGCCCTTGGCAAACTTGCATTTTTCATGGAATTGGGTATCAAGCATGTAGCAAGCAAATCATTTCCACAAGTGAACACTATGTTGCTTCATACTCATAATCTCCCTTTTCCCTTCTGCCTGAGATAGATGCCCATGAAAGGTACTGTTGTCTTCTTTCTGGAGATTGACAGGGTGAAGTGCTTTTCACATACCACTTTTTGAGATTCAATAGAAGTAGCTTAAAGCAGGAATCCAAATTAATAGCTTGCAGCTGTTAGTTCTCAAATAACCATTCAATTTTAAGAGATACTTGTAGACTTCTTGCTGCATTGTAGCTCTACTGGCCTTACAAATTTACATTCTCTGAAAAAAATCAATGAGAACATTGTAGTGAAGATATTTTTCTCATAGTCTAGTAGTTACCCGTGTTCAGCTTTTGTATGTCCATTGAGCATTACTGCCATCAATAAATTATTTTGTTATGAAAAGGTAGTTTGGTAGAATGATAAATTATTTTGTTATGAAACGGTAATTTGGTAGAATTCCCTAGCTTTTAAGTAAAACAGAGATGTATAATGTGACTTTTTTCTGTCCTTGTTTAGGTGGTGCAATGGTTGGTGGTTTTGCAGGAGGAATGGGAGCCTCTAATATGGGCCCAGTAGGATCTGGAATGAGTAGGTTGATCTGCTTCAACCAAATATAAATTCTAATGTATAATAGAAAGGGTCTTTGGTTAGTGCTATGCCTAGATGGATCCAGAAAAATCTTATTGTCGGTAGTAAGAAAATTGCTCCATTGACTTAAAACTTCCAGTTTTATGTGACTGTAGTTATAACTGAAGTTCATTAAGATGTCTAGTGTTTTCATAAGATTAAGTTTCTCTGGTGGGTCATTTGTATAAACCCTAGCAGCCTTGTACCTGGTGTTGCCCAGGAATTCTAAGAAATAAAAAAATCATTGCAGTTTTGAAAGGTTCATTCTTCTGTTCTGATTCAAAATGGTGTCCAGTTGTATACAAACACAGACAAAAACTTGATCCTTGATCTCAGAAACCATGCAGAATTTGGTTATGACATATTAAGAGGTGTCCAAATGCATAGCAGACAAGCAAATTTCCAAAAAAACCCCAGCAGATAATAGCAAGTATTGGAATCTGATATTAAGGAAAACCTGTAGCAACAGCTATCAGTCGCAGAATTTCAGATAGCTGTTTAGACTTACAAGGTGGTTTAACATCTGTCTGTAAAAGGGAGATTCATAGAGTTGTCATGCATGGCTACAAAATAACTGAAAGGTGCATGTTAAGAATACTAACACCTCTGCATTCTAAGTGTGAACGTATCTCCAGTATATGTGATGGAATATAAGTCTAGCTCTTGTCTGGTCACATTTAATAAGGGAATAATACACTGACAATTCCATGCTTGTGAGAGCCATTATGCTTATTTTGTGAAAAATCACATTTTGGATTAATACATTTCTGTAACAGGAGCATAGGAAACTGCTCTTAAACCAAGTCACATGTGAGGGATTGAACCTGGGACTTTTTGCATGAAAATACATAAGCTGCCATTGAGCTATGTTCCTTCTCTGTGGTCAGTGTCTACACACACAATAATTTTTAATATTCTCCAAAACGTGGCATTTTAAAATTCACCTGGATCGTGCTTGCTTATGTAAAAAGCATCTGATCTTAACGGGACTGGTAATCGCAAAGTGCCTGTTTAAACAATAAGTGACAGCCATGACCTGATAAGCCCACAGTCACTTTCGCAGACTAGCATGCACTGATCTACTTTAGGCATATCAGTGCAAACCACCCTTCAGGGTAGCCGTGGCATCCTAAAAGCTGGGAAGGGTAGAATTCAACTTTGTGACAGTGGCATCCATGATAAAATATCAAACATTAAAAACTTCCCTAAACAGGGCTGCCTTCAGATGTCTTCTAAAAGTCAGATAGTTTATTTCCTTGACATCTGATGGGAGGGTGTTTCACAGGGCGTGTGCCACTACTGAGAAGGCCCTCTGCCTGGTTCCCTGCAACCTCACTTGTGTGGGAACTGCCAGAAGGGCGTCGGAGCTGGACCTCAGTGTCTGGGCAGAAAGATGGGGGTAGAGACGCTCCTTCAGGTATACTGGGCCGAGGCCGTTTAGGGCTTTAAACTTTGAATTGTGCTCGGAAATGTACTGGGAGCCAATGTCGGTCTTTCAGGACCGGTGTTATATGGCCTCAACGGCCACTCCCAATCACCAATCTAGCTGCTGCATTCTGGATTAACTATAGTTTCTGGGTCACCTTCAAAGGTAGCTCCACGTAGAGCACATTGCAGTGAATGCCCATGGGCTGATACTGCCATAAATCAGTAATGGCTAACTGAAACATGTAGCTGCCACATCATCATTCCTTTAAACAGACAAACATTAGTAGGAATTGCATCTACTTTCATAACCCAAATACTGTATGCACCATTTAAAATCTGCAATTATTAAATTCAGTTAGGAAAATGTAGGTCAATGGCACAAAAACAGAAATAAATGTTTGGTCTACTTATAGTTGGCTGGCTATTACCAGCATAATAAATCACTGTCCATTTGGTTCCTCAGATGAAGATCAAATGAATTTGGTTAAAACAGCCCTCGGCCCTTTAAGTGCTATTTCCTCTGACTATATTCATGGGATTCCATTGCATGTCAAAGTTAACTATAGTGGTTGCACCAGAAACCTTGTTGGCTTTCTTTATAGAAACTCATCTGCATTTTCCCTTGCATCAAACCAGCTTATTTATACATGAATTTGAAACTGTTATCAAGCTTTTGTTTACTATTGTGCTATAAACATTACTATTGGATTCCTAAATCTCTCTCTGTGTGTTTGCAGGTAGTGGAATAAGTGGTATGAACAGTATGACCGGAGGAATGGGCATGGGCATGGGAATGGATCGGATGAACTCCACTTTTGATCGAATGGGGCCAACCATGGGAACTGGCCTGGAGAGAAATATCGATATGGATCGAGGATTTGTGCCTGGCCCAATGGGCAGTGGTGTGAGAGACAGAGTAGGCTCCAAGGGCAACCAGATATTTGTCAGAAATGTAAGCACATAAATTGAACGAATTAGCAGCGTTATTCTCTGGCTTTTTCTCCTTGCGTTACTATATGCTTATCTTCATTTCAGCTTCCTTTTGACTTGACCTGGCAGAAGCTTAAGGAAAAGTTCAGCCAGTGTGGTAAGTATTAGGCACAAATGTTGTTGCCTCTAAGGCAAAGATGATAAGCCACAATAAAGATGGTAGGGCGAGGCTACCACCTGTGCCACAAGTTGTTGGATATCACCTGCTGCTCAGCATGAATGGAGTGGGTACCCTAAAGCAGTGTGTTTCAGGGAAAAAGTAGCCCATTCATCATGGAAGCTTGAGCTTCATTACCAACCTTCATTGAGGAACCCCAGAGGTCCCCAGAATGTGGCAACTTGCATGCATTTCCAAAAGCTTGTTGTGGGCCATCTAATTGAAACTTTTAAGCCATGACTTGTGTTTCAGATGCAGAGGCAGTGTTCGAAACTCCCCTTGTTCTAGGCATGTTTTGCGACAAGGAATTTCATTAATGCAAGCAGTTTCTGAGCTCTGGGAGCAATACTGCGCCTAAGATTTCAGATTAAAATTGCCACTGTTGGAACGAAAGGAGGACCTTTTGCTGCCTCCCCACATTGAGCCACTCTCTGAGGAGTGGAGAAGGGACACTCATAAGAATATTAGGGGGGGCGGGCAGGGAAAGTATGGCTTTGTTCTTTGTAGTATTCAGATGAGGAAAAATGAACATAAGATTTTAGCTGCAGTTCATTTTCAGCTTGTATTGTTATAAAGAAGTGTGCCTAGACATTCCGTTGCAGCACCCATAACCTAGATTTAAGGTGCCATTTAGCTCCTAGCTTTCATATCTCAGTTTCTAGCATTGTGCAGAGGCAAACAATTATTGGTTTATTTCTTCTCTCTTCCTGGGAATCCCTAGATGTTGTCCCAAACAGTAGCCTCGGAGCAATGCCCGAAACCATGGTTTGTTCAGATCTGATGAGAAATCAGTTTGCCTAAAGTAGTTCGCAAACCTCAAGCTGCAGTAACAGGTCCTGCTTGGTTGATACTCACAATTTGTTTAGTTCCTTTATTTAAATCACAACAAACCATGGTTTGGGTTTACATATTAATTTGTCTTAGTTTGAAACTGCCAGAATATATTAAGACTAAGGATGCAAGAAGGTTGCAGTAATGTTAGTTCTCGGCATTCCTATATATATCTGGGTGGTAAGGCTGTTTTCATTTATTTATTTGGTTTTTTTGTGTTTGCAGCAAATAATGATTTTTAATTGAGGTCCAAGTCATCTAAGTCTCATTGAATTCTGAAGGGAATGTAATCTCCATCTTTATTACCTTTCTGTGAAAACTCATCCTTGCTTTGCTCTTGAAATTGACAACCTGTACAAAGAGAAAGGAGCTTTTGTGGCTCCTGGTAGAACTCTCAAGCTATATACCTTCTTTGACTGCACACTTCTGCAATGTTACATATTTGTCATAATCCACAATTTTCAATTCTCAAAAATGTATAGTTTTTAAAATGTGTACTTAATCTTATTCTCAGCATTTCATGTTAGCTTAATGTACCAGCATAAGTATTTTTCTTGTCCTCCTATTGAAACACGGGTGGAGAACCTGTAGATATGAAGTTCTCTGTCAACCATCTCGGTCATTTATGGTGGCTGGAGCTAATGAGAGCTGAAACCCCTCAGTATCTGGAGGGCCAGAGTGTTCCCTTCCATGCCTTAAAACATCAAAAAGCAAGATTGCCCCCTTCTGCTATCTGTTGTATTTGTGGCTTAAGAAATTGAGGCTTCTCTATACTTTTTTTTAATTAAAAAAATGGAACCACAGACCAGTTCTGTCCCACAACAAGTAGTGACTGCTAGACCACCTGAAAATGCTGCAAGAAGTGTTGAAATTACTAAATTTTATTTAAGGGATTCATCATCATCATAACAACAACCATAATAATAATAATAATAATTTTATTATTTATACCCCACCCATCTGGCTGGGTTTCCTTAGCCATTATAAACTATATAAACAGAATCTGAATGTAGAATTGCACAGTTTAGGGTCAATTTAAAAACATGTCCAGTGTTTTAGATCAGCTGCCAGTTGCCCCCAATTGCCTGGGTTCATCTAGATGTTTAAAATATTAAAATACTGAGAATCAACAATCTCTCAACCTTTCCTTACTGACGAAGTTCTTAAAAATGCGCCCCCTCTTTACCATTTCAGTTTTCATTGAGGGGGAGGGGAGTATGGAATGCAGGAAATTTGGAAAGAGAGCCGACTTGCCAAACCTGTGCGAAGAAAATATAATTAATGTAGAGGAGGAAGGATAGATTGGCAGATAATTGGAATGCAGTGGCATTTGAGGGGGTGTCGAGTTTATAAACTCAGTGTGGCAAAACGGAGGCTGCTAGATGGCTTCTCTTGTTTGCATGGGTAGCATTACAATAGGAGACCTGTGACATGAGCTGACTTTTATTACATTTCAATTCAGAATTTTTTAAGTTGGCTGTGGCGACGGATTTCTAACACCAGCAGTGCATCATAGACTAAATTGAACTTTTTAACTTTGTTTATCCAGGTCATGTAATGTTTGCAGAAATAAAAATGGAGAATGGGAAATCAAAAGGCTGCGGAACTGTCAGATTTGATTCACCAGAATCGGCGGAAAAGGCCTGTAGGATAATGAACGGCATAAAAATCAGTGGCAGAGAAATTGACGTACGTTTGGATCGCGTTGCATAATTTATAATTAAATGTTGGGGAACATTCCTTTTTGTCAGTTTAGCTTTTCTCTCCTTGTCTCCTCCTAGTGAGTCGTTTTTAGTAACATTGTATGCTTTACTTAAGTTGGAAAAACAAAACTTTTAAAACCCACCAGCCTTTAACAGTATAGTGTTTAATATACTGTGAGTTCATTAACTGACTCTTACTACATTTTGGTTTTTGAAAGAGAACTTTCCTGACTTGTTCAGTGGTATGAACACCCACACCTTCTCTTGAAGTCTGGGAGCTGTGGCTGTTTTAATACCTCTCCAAAATCATGCTAAGTGTCTCTAGTCATTCAGTTTAAATGAATGGTTCTACTGTTTTTAATAAAACAAGCCATTTCCTCTGTTTAACAAAGACTGTATAGTGGAACTTGTTTTGTGTCATATTTCCCTATGTTACAATTGTAATGTAAAGAATGTGTCTTCCCTTTTTTTACTCCCCTTTTTCCCTGTTTGTTTTACATGCATTTATAGTCACTGCTACTCCTTTCTCTGAAAATGACATGCTCTCATTAATTCTTGATAGCCTTGAGCTTTTAAGTGGTTCTTATGTCATGATGTGGAATTTCTGTAAATAAGTTTTAGAGCTCAAAGGGAATGCTGGAGTTTTTTATTTGACTAAATGAAGAAACTAGTGCTTTCAATATTTTATGTATGTTTATTTCTTATCCTCGATTACATTGTAAAAAAAAAAACCCCAACCCTAGCCAAACTAGTCTCCACAGATACTGATAGGATTGTTTCCTATAGCTCCAAGTTCATACAGGATTGATAATATTACAAATGCCAAGTACATCACTAGACAGACGGCCCCCAATTTTTTGTCTAGCTTCCAGCCATTCAAGTGAACAGCCAGAAAAATAAAAGCAATGGAACAAACAAGAGAAATGGCAGTGTAAGTCAAACCACTGCTGTTCACTTCTGCAGGAGCTGATGTGTCTACAAAGGCTGTCCTTATAAACCATGGCAATCCCAAACACAACAAATCAAATACATTGGATCCTACAATGTTCGACATCGCCATATCGCCTCTTCCTGCAAGATAAAACACATTTATGTGTATCAATCTTAAGGAAGCTCTTTGCTGCATTATACCATATTTTATACCGTACCATGATTGCAGAAATTGCTAGCTTTAATATGCCTGAACTATTTTAGGTTGGCTGCTAATAATTTGTTTTGCTGGAGCCATCCAAGCTCCCCGTAGTTCTCCTTTGACCCTAGACACCCTGGTACTATTTATAAAAGTAACAATTCATTCCCATTTTGTGTGCTAAAAGTTTGCCAGTTCTTCATGCCAGTATAGCGTTAGTGCATTCTGTCGGCATATTATAAACAAAGGGAACCACCCCCCTTTCGACTTGCCTCAAATTGCTTCATAATGCTATGGGTATGAAAAACCACTCACCTTTCCTAGCCACCAGTACACTTGCAACTGTATCTGGTATGCTTGTTCCCGCTGCTAGTAATGTAAGACCCATTACAGTATCTGGAATGTGCAAAGTTTCCCCTGTAGCAAGCAAATTCAAAAGGAAGGAACACTTTAGCTTTCTGTTAATGGACAAAGAATGGAATTGTGTGTGTGTGTGGGGGGGTCTTACTAGTGTTTCAGCTACCACGTTTCTAGATCAGTATGAACAGATTTAACATACTACAGTTTGGTGGAATACACTGAAAGAAGCTATGCTATTCTGTCATTTAAAAGTCGCCATTAAGAGATTTCTAGTTCTGAAAATATTGCTACTAATCAACATGCCTGCGTCAAGTTTCCTTTCAAATATGGAACAGCTTACTATTCTAATTGCAGGTCTCTTGGAGTTGTTACAACTGGTATAATCCCTTCTTTTCCTTTGGCATCTTTATCACATGAGCTCTTGAAGTCATATGAACCACTAACCCTTCTTAATCATCTGCTCTTGAAAGAAACACATGAATTCCAGGCTGGGGGCAAAGGAGGAAATTAAGTCTGCTGATAATCTTGACTCAAAAACTTCCAAATGGCATTGCTGTGAAAGTTCAGCTGGGAAAGTAACTTCAAGCCTTTAGTTCCTGAAATGGATGAAAGGGCACTGTAATAGTTTGGAATCCAAATTTCTAAGCTGCTATTGTTTGCTCTAGTTTAACGTCATTGCCAATGCCTGAAAATAAATTACAACTTTGTAATTTTGCTGCACAGTTAGAGGATGAACCTAGGTGTACTACCCAACACATGACTCCCATGTGTTTCCCCCCCATTATATCAATGGAACAGTGGCAGACAGAATATAGGAAATGTTTAGTATAATGCAGCTGGTGGTTTTTTTTTAGCTCATTCCTGGGAAGACTCCATTTTGGTTTATTAAAGCAGGTTAATCTGATCATCTGGGGGGCTGGCTATAGTTTCAGTGGAAGACCCAGATGCTTTCCATCCAGCAGTTCTCAGATTCAATCCCTGTCATATCTTCAGTTTAAGGGACTGGGTAGCAGGTGATGTGGAAGCTCTTTAAGAGCTGCTGCTGCTGCTAGAGGAGACAGTACTGGGCTAGAAGGATGAACAGTGTCCTAAGGTTGACTGCCAGAAATATTCCATTTTTTGTGCAGCTTAGCTACATTAGTTGGCTGTGCACTTTTATTTTTTTTTAGGTAGTTGGACTTATAATCTATGTTTTCAATAATAAAAAGAATGCTAGGATTAGCTTTTGTTTTCTAAAACACTGCTGATTCAAGCTGGCTAAGCCTGTGGTTTAACTCTAGTAAATTCATACTTGTACATCGACCTAATGTAGGCATTAACTGTTAAAGAGATCCAGTCTGAGATCCTATGCATAGCAACCTTTATCTTAAGCACCACCAAAATCAGGATTCTTGTTTTAAGACACTGCTGCCAAATTGACTTATTATGCAAGGGAGGGCTTGTACTTCTGGATTCAATACATACCCACTATTGTTACCATCCATACAAGAACGTATGTAAATGCCGAAATCCACACTGCTGACATGAAGAATGTAAGCATGAACCAGTTCTTCCAAAACTGTCTTCTGCAGTCAGGTGTCGTCAAAAAGAGCAGAGCAATAACTGGAAGGGACAGCACCCACAGAACTCTTTTCAGATCTGCTTCAGGCATGGTGAACACGCTTTGAGAATCTGTCAAGGTGGCAAACCATTTAAGAAATGAGATATTGGTCTTTATAAACTTAAGCTTTTGAGAGCTCCATAATTTTCCTGATATGAACTTCTGTCTTATTTAGCCATTTGGATAGACCTACATTACATATTACTCGCTGTCCTCCAAAAAACTTTCTCCCGTAATCATTACATGGTAAAGTGCCACAAATAACTACACAAATCCCCAGTCATTTTCTGACAATGTACAGAATCACAAAATTGTAGAGTTGGAAGGGTCATCTAGTCCAACCCCTGCAATGCAGGTTTATGCTGTACAGTCATACCTCGGGTTAAATGTGCTCTGCGGCGACCCGGAAGTAACTGAGTGTGTTACTTCTGAGTTTCGCCACTTGCGCATGCGCTCAAAATGATCTCACACACATGCATGGAAACTGCGAGTCGTGACCCGCGCACACGCAGTCGCGGGTTGCATTCGCTTCAGGATGCGAACGGGGCTCCGGAACGGATCCTGTTCGCATCCAGAGGTACCACTGTTCAGGTCTAGGCCTCTTAAAGTTTAATTAAAACTAACAAGACTGAGTATAACAGGAAGCAAAATTTAGATAGCAGGCATCCATGTATCATTGATTGCTGTGTACGTGTGTTGCTAGAGGAATATGACCCTGTTCAAGATAGTCTTGTTTAAGCACCTGAGCCATTATATAATTTAAAGCATTTCAGCCACCAGACTTGTAAGTTACATTCACATGGCAAAGCCTTACTTTCGGTATTTTCAGGAAAACTTGAGAGTGACCAGAGCAGCTAACGATTTATTTTCTCACTAGAATTTCTAAAGCCATTTGTATTAGTGCCAGCCCTTTCTATAACAGCTGTTGGCAAAGATTGCAGGAATACCTTCAGAAATAGTATCAGGCCCATGTAAACTTGATGAAAGTTGAGCGTAATCTGACTCATCATGGAAAATTCCGCTGTCTGCTCTTGACTGCCGACGAAGAAGAGGCCCTGACTCTTCCTTCCATCCCATCAGTGGTTGCTGTTCAGTCTCTTCTGCAGTCACTGTGACACAGGTACAGCAACGACTAAACTTCTTCATGATGTACTGATTGATTTTAATGTCAAAGCAGAGCACCAAAATGTAAAGTCCGTATATTAAGAGGAGAGAAGCAGATTCATACCTAGAACAAAGTAAGTATTAATAAATAAAATTGCAAGTTTCATAGTGTGTTTTTGTATTTCATATGCTTCATGTTTGGTTACAGAACAACCTTAATTAAAAATAATTCATGATTGAGTATGCATGGTTATTCCAAAGTGACGAATTAACACTTTCAGTGGTGTTTTCCCCCAAGAGGGGAAGATTGGATTTGCAAAGCAGAGAGAATCTGCTCTTTAATGTGTCAGGTGGTTGGTCCATCTAGTTCAGCATTGTCTACTTTGGCTGGCAGCAGCTCTCCAGGGGACTTCAGAAAGGGGACTTCCTCAGCTTTTCCTGCAGATGCCAGTTGTCAAACCTAGAACCATTTTTGTGCAAAAGGATGTGCGACTCAAATGGTTGTGCCACTCAACTGTGGCTTCGTTATATATCTTCCAAGGGGCCCCTAATATTTCCCCAGAACTATTATTTCTCTTTAAGGGTCAATTTACCAGAAACTAAAAACTAGCTAGATTTCACATTAAGAGGAGAAATATAATCAGGTTTTTGTATAGTGTAAAGTAAAGGTAAAGGGACCCCTGACCATTAAGTCCAGTCGTGGCCAACTCTGGGGTTGTGGTGCTCATCTCGCTTTATTGGCCGAGGGAGCCAGCGTGCAGCTTCTGGGTCATGTGGCCAGCATGAGTAAGCCGCTTCTGGCGAACCAGAGCAGTGCACGGAAACGCCATTTACCTTCCTGCCGGAGTGGTACCTATTTATCTACTTGCACTTTGACGTGCTTTTGAACTGCTAGGTTGGCAGGAGCAGGGACTGAGCAACGGGAGCTCACCCCGTTGCGGGGATTCGAACCGCCGACCTTCTGTTTGGCAAGTCCTAGGCTCTGTGGTTTAACCCACAGCGCCACCCGCGTCCCTCTGTATAGTGCATCTGAGGCTTATTCAAATTGTCACTTAATAAGCAGCCTAAAGCTTCATGAATTAACCAGCTCTTACAGCTTGAGATGCATGCAACCATTGTCACATGAACAAGTCCCCATATCTCATGGAATGAGGCCTGTCTTTCTACCAATACTTTAACACTGGTTCTTTTCATTTCCTGCTGGTAGGAAAATTGAAGTACTTTAGGCCATTTACAGTGTTATTTCTTGTACTTGTTAAACTAAAGGCGGTACTGATTAAACACAGTTATCATGCCAAGAATGGAATCCCAAACCTTGTGCATACAGATAAAATATCCGTGTGTGAACTAGGACTGCCCACCCCACATGGCTTACGAGAACAAAACCTTAATAAAACATTTTAATATTACCGTACCAGAGCCATCTCTCTAAAAGGTGCATCCTTGACTCTTGCTCCAACTGGTTGATCAACAGATCAACCCCAAATAGCGGCGCTGTTGCTAACACCCTCCGGAAGCAAAAGTATGCTGCCTAATTGGCTTGCAAGGCATTTAATAGCCAATTATTGGCACCTGTGCCTGCTGTCCAACTAACTACAATTGCACACAGGCTAACTACATGCATTTTTTTTGAGGCAACAGAGAATCACATGTTTCAAAGGGAACTCAAATGTCCCATCCTCCTGCTGATGCGGGGAATCCACTAAAAAAAAGAGAACTGAAACTCTGGTTGTGTGGCTGATTACTGCCCGTTCGTGGGCACTTACCAGTAAACTTTGTTGTCTATTATCATTGCAAGAACTGCTGCTGCGCTAACTGCATAGGCCAAACAGTCTCTGAACAAGGGCCAACAAGACAGCCTTGAAACCTGTAGATAGAATTGAGACATACTTTTATGATGCTTGTGTTCTGCAAGCATAAGATGTACCTGGTTGCAACTGTTTCAGCCCAAGTGCATGAAGATGCAATTGAAGGCTCAGCCTTAACGTTCTATCCCACACATAGGTGCCAACTCCTACAGGCCGAGGTCCCTTTGCCACCCCACCCAAGTTGGCTGGTTGACGGGCAATACCACTCAAATGATGTGTTTGTGTGCCAAACCTTGTGGTCGATTTTGCAGGGCAGGGCTAACATGCCCCCTCCAATATTTTATTGGCACCCTCGATGCTGCTTGCCTTCAAAATGCTGGCCTCTATTATGAGTTAAGTATCTCAGGAAAAATGTGGGGCATGAGATTCAGAAATATTCTAGTAATGAGTGCAGCAAACTGCATGTTTCAGGTTTCTGAGTGACCTGGATGAACCGCTTAACCTTTCGGGGGAGCATACCAAGACCTCTGGTTTGAGAGAGAAGTGGACCATTTTCAGATGTCTACCAGTTTTGGAAGCTGTAGCTCATCTGGAAATGCCCTAAAAATTCAGTACCCCATAAGTAAATCAGTGAGACCCAAACATCTTTATTTGTTCCATCTTATCCCTATTTAGTGCACAACTTTCTCATTTCGACCTATACATTAAACTTTCAGCATTCTGAAAGTTGCTGAAGAATAGTAAGTGGGGTTGCGTATCAAAGGTTTTTACTCTTTTCCAATTGATTACATGCTGCTTTTCAAGCCTGTTAAATTTAAGTAACCTCAGATTAAGCCAGCTTTGGCACTGGACCATGAGGAAACAGCTTCAGAGCGTCATAAAAGCTAGGACATACCATGCCAGATAACAGTCCGCAAGCTGCACAGATACCAAGGAGGTTGTAGATTGCAGAACCAAGAATAGTGCTGACTCCAATGTCCCCCTTTGTGACAAATACCCCTAGAAGCAAAGCATCATTTTGACAGAATTAATTTCTGCTTCCACAAGGGAAGGAATTGTGTGCTGTTTAAAGCTGGCTTCACTTTACCAAGAAAGGCTGTGACCAATTCAGGTGCCGAGCTACCCGCTGCCATGAAAGTTGCTCCTGCAACATCCTGAGAGAGACCAAGGGCTACAGAGACAAGGGACAGAGGAGAGAAACAAGAAATATATCTATGAATGGGGGCTGTGCATAATTCAGAACATTACAGTAGCAGATTCATGTTGCAGAACATAGGCTATGTTGAAATAATTGAAGGCGGAATGCATTTTGAACAGGCATTGCAGACAGGCCTCTTAGTATAATGATTGGCTACAGTAGTAGCAGTAGTAATAAGATTATTATTATTAATAGTACTAATAACCCCACCCATCTGGCTGGGTTTCCCCAGCCACTCTGGGCAGCTCCCAACAGATTAAAAACAGAATAAATCATCAAACATTAAAAACGTCCCTAAACAGGGCTGCCTTCAGATGTCTTCTAAAAGTCAGTTGTTTATTTCCTTGACATCTGATGGGAGGGCGTTCCACAGGGCGGGTGCCACTACCGAGAAGGCCCTACCTGCTGGACTAGATTTGCTTTTGGCCTGATCCAGCAGGCTTTTCCTATGTTCTTAATGGTAGCTCGCCTTCTGTGTGTGATCTGGGTTCGATTCCCACCTGGGGTGGGGAATTCAAATTCTGTTGAGAAGGGACCTTAGCTCAGTGATAAAGTGCACACTTTTTCACTGCAGATGTCAGGGATTGAACCTGGGACCTTCTGCATGAAAAACATCAGCTGCTGCAAAGGATTTCTACCTATGAACCCAGAGAGGTGCTGCCAGTCAGAGCTGGTAATATTGCACTATACACACAAATAGCTTGACTTTCTAAGTAGCGTTCTATATTCCTAAATTCCTATACTAATAGGATATAGAGTGCTGAACCCTTCCCCACCTCTTTTCTTTTTCCATAAGCCTTTTGTCCACCCAGGCTCTGACTCCTTTGAAAAAACGAAATGGTAGGGAAAAAAGCCTAGCAATTTTCCAGCTCACTTCTTACCTACAAAAGAGACGGTAACCTCCAGTTTGATTTAGTGCCTTTTATTTTTGTAGAAAATATATATGTCCTTTTTAAGATGACAACACCACAAGAAAAGGGGGAAAACTTACCGTCGCTGATGATCTCTAGAGAAGGGAGGAAGTAATAATCGCACACAATGGACACAGCCAGGAACATATAAAGAATGATTAAGAAATAGATAATGATGCCTCCATCTTCTCGCTCCTGCTGCGTAAAGAATCCTTCTGGGAATTCCGATGACGGGGAGACCATACACTGCGTTTTATTTTCTGAAAACAATGGTTATGTGGTTTTAATTTGACACACGACACACTTTTGCTGTCTTGCTGCTGAAAACCAGCTGCTGAGAAAGGAAGGCAGTCATTTCACTTTCTTACTAAAAACCAAGAAATAGTACAAGTCTGATATTTGGTTTTAGACACATAAGCCAATGCTTTTTTTTAAACAACACCAACAGGTAGCCTTCTGGAGATGCCCCTTCTGCTCAGATTCTGTACTGTGAGGTTTTGCTCACACACTCATAGTCTTGCTCTTGTGTTTTTCCCCAAGTGTTTCACCTTGAATGCCTATCATTTGATGAATGCAACCTCAAATGATAACTTGCATGGGTGAATGGCCCATGGCAGAGCTCACAGCACCAACCATATATTCACTTCCCCTTCCTTAAAGGACTCGTTTCACACGTTCAGTAATCCAAATAGCTGTTCCCACCCAAAGCAGGCTGAAATGAAGAAAGCTAACTAGGTGTGGTCTGAAAGGACAGTGAACTCAGCTCAGAACAGAAAATTGTTCCTCAGGCTCAGAACATGCTCAGAGGTTACACTCTTCTACAATTCTAACTGTGGCCTCATCTGCACCATTCCTTTAGAGCCATGGTGTATCACTTTAAATAGGCATGTGGCACTGTGGGTTAAACCACAGAGCCTAGGACTTGCTCGGAGGTTCGAATCCCTGCAACGGGGTGAGCTCCCGTTGCTCGGTCCCAGCTCCTGCCAACCTAGCAGTTCGAAAGCACGTCAAAGTGCAAGTAGATAAATAGGTACCACTCTGGTGGGAAGGTAAACAGCGTTTCCGTGCGCTGCTCTGATTCGCCAGAAGTGGCTTAGTCATGCTGGCCACATGACCTGGAAGCTGTACGCCGGCTCCCTCGGCCAATAAAGCGAGATGAGCGCCACAACCCCAGAGTCGGCCACGACTGGACCTAATGGTCAGGGGTCCCTTACCTCCCCAAAGAATCCTAGGAACTGTACTTAAAGGGTGCTGAGAGTTAGAAGACTCCTACCTCCCCATCAAAAGAGACGAAAATCCCCAGGAGATGTTTGATGAAGAAACAATGGGGAGGAAAACCTGGAAACAACTGAGAATACAAGGCAGCGTTTTATTTTATTTTTTTTCTACTTCTGCCTGCATTTGAATTGGTCACATCACTTTTACTGCATTTTGTATGTATTTATATTTATATATCCAATCGAAATCTATACACGAGTAGTTTGACAATCACAGGGAACTGGGAATTGCAGTTCTGTGTGGGCAATACAGGTTTCCTAACAACTCTACAGTTCTCAGGAGACTTTGTGGCGAAGCTGTAACTTAATTTAAGTTGTACAATGCTCCTTTAACTGATACTGCAGCTGGGCTGTGTGTGTCTTTTTGCAACTGTCTCTGGCTGGCAGCTGTTGGGCTGCTGTTTTTTTTACTTCAGAGTAGATCCAACAAGCTTGGATGTGCAGGACACAGCTTCTTCAGAAGAATCAGTATTTGGCAGCAAGCCGGCCTCATATTTAATGAACTGAACAGCTTTAAATATGGACAGAATCAACAGTGAGGATGAAAACGGGCTCTTTTTAAACGGGCTCTTTAAAAAGTGCTCCTTTAAGGTGAGTCAAGCTTACAAGGGAAGGCTGAAGAATTCAGTACAGCTGGAAAGAGACGCTGCTCACCAAAAAATTAAAGCACATTGCTTCACCCCCCTCCCCCGAAATCATGGGAACTAGTTTCTTTAAAAGAGTGCTGGGAATTGTAGCTGTTTGTGAGGGGCAAACTATACGTCCCAAAATTATTTAGGAAGAGCCATGCGCTTTAAAAGTCTTAAATGTTATTGCTGTTTCTCGGCTGCTTTTTGCATCCAGTACAGCGCGGATAAAGTTTCCTTTTGGAACCGCTCAGCCTCCCAAACCCCATCGCTTTTCCACCAGCAATTTCGTTTGGGAGCCTCCAAGCTAGGAAGGCCGCCCCACTTCCTGCAAATCGCTGTTAGTCCTGGCAGATCGCCTCAATGCACTTTCTTTCCCTTAGCTGCGATAATAGCATAGATCACGATGCATGCAAAAATCCTGAATCGCAACTCCAAGCTCAGCTGAATCCTACAGTCCCAAAGCGCCCTGATCCTTTGCTTTCCTGCCAATTTCAAAGGCTTTCCTCCGCTAGGTGTTGGGGGTAGCAGCAGGTTCGCAGCTTGCTCAGAACTTTTTCCAAGTCCCAAGCTGAGCTCTAGAGTAGACCTGTTGCATAATAGCATAGATCAGACGCATGCAAAAATCCTGCACCGAAACTCCAAGCTCAGCTGTACCCTGCAGCCCCAAAGCGCCCTGAACCTTTAATTTCCTGCCGATTTCAAGGTGTTGCGGGATAGCAGCAGGATCGCAGCTTGCTCAGAACGTTTTTTAAAAGTCCCAAGCTGAGCTCTAGAGGAGACCTGTTCCTCTAGGAAAACGTGCGTGGAAATCGGGACTTTAAAAGAGAGGCAAGAAAACAGCCAGCTTTGCAATCAGCACCTGATCCCTTACCTGAATCCCCGGGGATCTCCTGAGCCGACGCAACAGGTAGCTTTCCCAGAGGAATCGCCGTTGCGAAAAACAGCAGAAGCGCCGCCGCCACCACGCGGATCCCTCGGCTCCTCCTCCGCTGGCTCCCGCCTCTGTGCATCCTGCTCCGAGTCGCGCACTAGGCGCGGAGCAAGACAGGATTAGGGGATCCAGTGGGATCATGTGAGTCGACCGGGAGGGCCTCCCCAGACCCCGGGGCTGGCAGGCGGGGAGGGAGGCAGACACGAGACCGAGCTGCGGAGAACAGCAGCTGCTGCAACAGCAGCACAAAAAAACTAAAAATAAATAAATTCAGATCATCATATTTCGTAGTGGAATTGAAACAGAGGGAGAGATTTCGGGAGGGCTTCGGTCGCGTGCCAGAAAATCCGGGTGGGGGAAATAGAAGTTGATCTTGCACAACAAACTGGCTCCCACGCGCCCCCACCGTACTTTTTGGGGAGAAGGGAAATGACGGGGAAATATTGAATGTCACTAGCATTGAACTCCACCCCAGATACTAAAGTCATTAACAGGGAAGAAAATAAAAAGGAAATAAAACGTGGATCCTCTTGAATTCACTTCACTTTGAATTCACTTCGGGGGATGACTACCAAACTACAGGTAAGACTGAAGCACCGCAAGAAAGGTGGATCTGGTGCTTTATGGCATTGGCAAGGTTGTGTTTGTTACCCACTCTTTGCCAGAAAGTCACAGGACTGGTTACAGTATAAAAAAACCCAGAATCAGTACAGTAAAAACCACCCCACCCACAACCCCAAAATCAATAATTTGAATAGCATATTACAGGAAGGACACCGAAGCCCGTTATTCAGTTTTCAAAGGCTAGAGTTCAAGAAATGCATCTTCCACAACCCATGGATGTGTCAGACTCACCTCTGTGTGAAGGGAGTTCTGCATACTTGGGGCCAAAATGGAGAAGGCCCTGTCATGAGCCTCTGTCCCATGAATCTCTTGAGAGATGCAGAACCACTGGGAGTTTCTCTTCCGCTGATCTGCATCTTGGGCCTGCTCTTGGAGGCACTTTTTTCAGATATTCCATACAATTCAAATTATGATGCAATAAAATACAATATAAGAAATAAAAGAAGCAATTGAAATCCAATTAAATATTGGGATTTAGTGTGATGGCTGTGCCACCTCCCATCTGAAACCAAAAACCCACAGACCCACCGTGGGTCACTTGAATGAAGCTCGCGGAGCACAGTTTGCAAACCCCCGCCATAGAGAGGTTGTGCCTGTCATGGTAATAGGTTTGCTTATCTGGAACATGAAGCTGATCTTAGCTTTATTGATCTGACAGGGTTCTCATCCGATGTTCTGCTTTTGCTAACTTTGGCTTTTTGGACAGAAGGGTTTCTTAATCTGTTCTTGGGGGTGATGGCAAGGATTTGGCAGGAGCAGTACTGAACTAAGCATAAGCCTCAGGCTACTTTCTGTGTGGCTTGCTCAGCTCAACTTGCTTTAAATGCCGAAGTACACATGTAATTGATAATTAAATGCTAATGTTCTTGGCTGTTTCAGAACACAAGCTTTATTTGTCTATGGAAAAAAAGGACTGGCTATCTAATACTGGGGTGGTGGCAGCAGAATGCAGAGTTGTTGTTCCATCAAATCAGTAATAGTGGTAGTTTTCCTAAATATTTGCAAGCCAATTATGCACAGTCCTATGCTAGTATTGTAACTAATGATTTATAAGGCATTGACCCATTGCTCATTTGGAAGTACAGTGGTACCTCGGGTTACAGATGCTTCAGGTTACAGACTCCGCTAACCCAGAAATAGTACTTTGGGTTAAGAACTTTGCTTCAGGATGAGAACAGAAATTGTGCAGCGGCGGCAGCAGTGGGAGGCCCCATTAGCTAAAGTGGTACTTTAGGTTAAGAACAGTTTCAGGTTAAGAATGGACCTCCAGAATGAATTAAGTTCTTAACCTGAGGTGCCACTGTATATGGGCATATTATAGTCACATACTAAATAGGAAGGCGGAAAAAAGAGAGGTGAAGTTGTTTTGCTTCAATTCATTCTAGTTCACCTATTGGTATGTTTATAAAATAAATTCTCTGGATTTTTCGGATTCACGGTTAACATAATGTAGATTTAGGGACCAAATGGGGAGAAGCTCGGGGGTTGTGCTTGCAAAAAGTATAGCCATTTGAAGGTTTCTGAGTGTTTTATTTTTTTTAATGGAACTGAAATGTAGTCCCAAAAGTAACTATATCAAGGCATGCTGTGACATCCGTAATGATACCAGGACTGCTTTATGCCAGAAGGTACCATTCTGGTTTCACTAAGCAGTCGGGATGCTTGAGGAACCTGTTATTTGTGAGTTTGGGTATGTAATAGGCACATCACACCTAATGAGCACAGTTATCCTTCAGATTTCATGCTTCTTGGAATTTTGCAATGTAGATCTCTGCTGAGAAAACCTATGGATGTGTGCTTATTAAGGAAGGGGTTTGCTTGCATGGAATACTGCCAAGCTGAGCAGGATTTAACCCCACCGCTCATCAGCTGGTGGGGCAGGGGGGTTAAATCCTTCTGCTTTGACTGTGCATCTCTGTTACCTGGTGGGAACAGGCATACGTAGCCAACACAGGATTTGACCCTGTCCTTCTGCGCATCATACGATTTCATGAGTGACATCAGCTGATGGGCATGTGGGTCTGGCTTGGGGAAAAGGGCCTGAAGCCAAGATCGGCCTGTGAGCTGGAAGTTGCCCACCCCTGCCCCATAGAATCATGTACAAACCTACAGGCATGGAGGGGGCCCAGAGCTACAGTTCCCAGAGTGGTGTAACAGACAATCTCTCTTCCCAGAGATCTTTGGGAACTGTAGCTCTGTGAGGAGACTAGGGGTCCCCTAATGAAGTGGTACGATGCTGTGTTAAATGTATACAGCAGGTGGGACCTGTGTGTTCTTTTTGCACCTCCCTATCATTGTAATGGGACGCGGATGGCACTGTGGGTTAAACCACAGAGCCTAGGACTTGCTGATCAGAAGGTCGGCAGTTTGAATCCCTGCAATGGGGTGAGCTCCCGTTGCTCAGTCCCTGCTCCTGCCAACCTAGCAGTTCAAAACCACGTCAAAGTGCAAGTAGATAAATAGGTACCGCTCTGGCGGGAAGGTAAACAGCGTTTCCGTGTGCTGCTCTGGTTCGCCATCCTTAGTCATGCTGACCACATGACCCAGAAGCTGTACGCTGGCTCCCTCGGCCAATAAAACGAGATGAGTGCCGCAACCCCAGAGTCGGTCATGACTGGACCTAATGGTCAGGGGTCCCTTTACCTTTACCTTTATCATTGTAATAATGATAATAATAATAATAATAATAATAATAATAATAATAATAATAAAATTAAAAAAACAACAACAACGTAGATCCAGCAAGCCAAGCCTGAAGTCTGCCAATCCCTGATGTACAGCTCAGAGCTGCTCAGATCCTTTCCTGAGTCTCTATATGAGGTTTAGGAGGAACATTTGAATGCAGTCGCTCTCTATTTCTTCTTCATTGCATTCTAAGTGTAACTGGAAAAGTTTCGGACGCTTGCAGCTGGAAAAGTTTCAGTCACTAGCAATGAAAAAGAGATTTCTGCCAGTTGGGAGAGTGAAAAAGATGGGGGGTTGTTTGATTTTAGAGGGCATTGAGGGATAACAAGAGGCTGAAAGCATTTCCACTGTAAGAAAAATGAATGACACATGAAAGAAGAATTACAAGGTATTTTTTCCTTTCCAGCCCTTAAGAGTGTTGTAAAGCACCAAAGTCTCCGATGGCAGCAATATTTTTGCTTCTGGTTCACTACTCAAACTATCGGGTTAGCTACTTTCTAGTGGCAATTACATGTTAGTTCAGTTTAGTTATACTTGAAAGTTGGCCAGTTCCCGGGGAGCCCAGCGCTCAAGAAACAGTCTGATTGCTCTGTGGCTTGCGAGTTTTGTCTGATTTATCTAGGACGTTTGTCGACCAGCCAGTCAACAAGGTCCTTTGGGTGGTTCACACAGAGTTCAATCAATGAAAGACACCATAACAAAGATAAATAAAACATTAAAATCAATACGGTGTCTCGCATAAAGATAACCACAGCGGCATAGATTATGTTAAAACATTTTTAACCTGGCAGAATGATCTGTTCCAAGGGCAAAAGGTATAGTCACAAAAAAAGACCCAGGACACTGAAAAGATATTAATGTAGGTGCAAGATGAGCCTTGTCAGGGATGGCCTTTTCTAATTGGGGTGCCACCACCAAGAAGGTCATCTCACCAAATACCCATATCACCTCTTTAGGCAGATATTCCTGGAGAAAGACCTCTGATGAGGAGATCGATGTCACAGCTGTCTCCAAAGGACCTTCAGGTGGGACAAGGGCCAGGATTGAAGCTGACGGGGAGACATACCAAAAGGAACGAGAGCTTTATTTATGTATGTCACTACAGCAGCAAGAATGTTGATTACACAAAATTGGAAGACTGGAGAAATACCAACTAAAGAACAATGGCAAGAGAATTGATGCAGTATGCAGAGCTGGCAAAAATGACAGAAAGGCTAAGAGAAAAAGACAACAGAGACTTTGAAAAAGATGGGGAACCATTCATATTATATTTGCAGAAACAAAGAAAGGCAATAGACTCGATGGCAGGATTTAAATAAACATGCACATTATTAGCATAAGAAAATGTTTGGAAGATAGTGAAATAAGATGATGTATTTATTTTTATTTTTATGTTTTTAAGGTTTGATGTTATGTTATTAATAATTTTTTCTGTTGAGAGATAGCAAAGCGGGTGAAAATAGAAACAACCCAGAAACGCAAGTTGGGGATAGTCTTGGAGGGGAGGGAGGAATATATAGTAAACGATAAGAATTCGCAATGTATGTAATGAACCAAAAAGAAAAATGAATATATATATTTTATTTTTAAAGAAGCTGACGGGAAGGTGAGGTAACATATCAACGATGCATTTGGAAGCTGGGCAAACTCTTCCAACAAAGAAAGGCATTGCATGGCTTTTACCAGGTGCTTCTTTGAACGACAGGCAAAAATAGACCCCTAATTCCTCTCCAGGGGTGTCAATAAATAAACAATGCCCTTTGGCTGAACAGAACATCTTTATAGTAGATAGGGCAAATGGGGCACCACACCACTAAACTCAACCTGTCCTCATGCCTTTTTGCCTACAACCAGAGCAGGGTTGTCTATCAGCGTCCTCTTCCTTAGTCTCAGTTGTGTGCTTCTAGAACTCAGCAGGGTCATAGTGCTATTTTTTCCTAGGAAAAGAGGTGCCAGAACTCACCATGAACGCCTTCCTCATTCTCTTAGAATGCCTATGGTGCCCACCCGAGATGTGCTGGAACTGATGTGGTTGACATCCATCTTTCTCTCAAGAGGCAATGGAGTGTGCTTCTGGGGTATAGCTGTCAACTTACAGATTTGAAAATAAGGGACCAGCAGCCTCGAAAATAAGGGATCAGCAGCCAAAATAAGGGATTTTGTGAGCACAGGTATGTTCAACTTCTGAGCCCCTCTGAGCCAAAGGCAGAAAGCCCAGCCAGCAGCCAAACGAAGCCTCAAGCGGTGGTTCCCACAGCGCAGCAACCCGGCAAAGGGGATGCAGCAAGGAAAACCACCGTCACCTCTCTGCTGGGAAGCGCTGAGCAAAGGCGAGTCCCCAGGCAACACGGCTGATCTGATCGGCACAAGGCATGCAAGCTCCACCCCCCAGTCATTCTTAGACTCCTTATTGGGTGAGCAACGCAGCCAAGCAACACAGTTGGAGCCTCCCTCCTCCCTGGCCGGCAGGGAGGGAGGGAGAGGAGCTGCTTCCTTTGAAACCCGGGAAATTTAAGGGACATCATCAATAAGCAGGGGCGCCGACTTATAAAAAATATTGGGGGGGGGGGCCCAAGACCTCCAAACCGCTGCTGCTGGGGGAACGAAAGGGGCGAGCCCCGGGCTGCCCCGACCTTAAGTGAACCTGTGAGGGCCCGCCCTTTGCGGCAGCCGATTGGTGGCCGCCGTGGGCGGTGAATATTAATGAGCTAGGGGGAATCCCCGCTTCTCGCGGGGCTGACGCCAGCCCCGCGAGATTGTTGATGGGTCGAGAGCCCGCAACCCCACCCCCTCTCTAGATCGGGAGTGGCTTTGTTTTAACTCATTACTGAATGTATTTTAAAAGGTAACTATCGTCAAACAAGGAAAATAAAAAATACCAACATAATTTTGTGATTTTACAAAGCATAATATAACTAATAATTTTTTTAAAATTATTGGGGGGGCAGAGCCCCCCCAAACGAATTTTTGAGGGGGCTCGGGCCCCCTCAGGCCCCATGGAGTCGGCACCTATGTCAATAAGGGACAGCAGTGGGACATGGTTCTGGGATAAGGGACTTTCCCACCAAATAAGGGACTGTTGACAGCTATGTTCTGGGGGAAAAGTCAAACTGCTGCATTAGCAGCACTGGCTTGGGGTACAAGCCTGGGCAGTGTGTATGGAGGTCCTGGGCTGCCCAGGATGAATGGGGTCTTTAGGGTAAGGTTACCAGATTTATTTCAAAGAATCCGGGGACACTTTTTTTTTGAAAAGAGAGAAAAAAAGTTATTTTTTAAAAAAGGTATTATTATTTTTTAAGAAGTATTATCTTCTCTTATGTGGTCTCCTCTGTCACATGGCCTTCCTCTGCGCCCCGGCCTACTCTCTTGGAGTGCTAGCTGCCATGGAGTAGGCTCGGGTTGGACCTGGGCTTGGCCACATGTCCTTGCCCTCTTGATGCTCTCCTACTTCTCTTTCTCAGTGGCGGCAGCAGTGCGGCAAGGTCGGGGCTCCCCTATTTTATCTCCTTCCTTTTCCTCTCTCTTCCTTCTCCTTCTCCTCTCCTCCCTGAGTCAGCTCCAGGGTTTTCCTGACCCCGGAGTGCTGCTGGGCAGTCGGCCGGGTGGCCGGGCACTCTCACTCCCGGCTCGATTTGGGTTGGGGTGGGGAGGGTTCAGCGGTTCCCCCAGTTGACGCACTGGGCATCCCCGGTTCCGCAGTCTCAGCAGCCTGGAGCCAGCCTGGTAGCACAGTTGGCTCTGGCTGGTTTCAGGAGCTGCTCGCTGCCGTGGCACCCACTATTTTGCCTCGCCGGAAGTCCCCATATGATGTGTCTTGTGCCATTGAACCAATCACACAACATTCATTCCCTACTAATAAATCTACAACACTTAAAATATAAATCTGGGGACATTAAATGAAATCCGGGGACAATCCGGGGACAGATTTTGTCTGGGGACAGATTTGTAAATCCGGGGACTGTCCCCAGGAAACGGGGATGCCTAGTAACCATACTTTAGGGGAGGAGGGGTACTTCTGGTGGGGGACATGTTGTACTCCTTCTGGGGTAGTTTATCCACCTTTGGCCCCCACCCTGCACTCAGCCCTCACCTGTGTCTCCTAGAAGCTGCCAGCATGTGACACTGGACACACCCTGGGAATGACTTTGACTGGGTGGCTAAACCAGGTGAGGGTAGCCGATTGATCTCAAAACCTCAGTCAGTTAGGGACTTCTTCTGCATGAGAAGATAGGCTCTGGCATATTGAGCAGATGAGACCAATAGTGAGCTCCATTCAGCAGGAGAAGGATGGATAAAGTTAGAATTAGTCAGCTCCTCCTATCACTGGCTCTGACTCCACCTATTGCTTGACTCCCTGCCTTACATCCCACCAGTCCCAATGGGCACCAGTTCCCTCCATACCTTTATGTCATCCTCAAGGCGTTTTTTCGGTTGGAACTCACCTGAACTCAGTTCTGGCACCTTTCAGGTTGGTGGCGCTATGGTCTAAACCATGGAGCTTCTTGGGCATGTCTATTGGAAGGTCAGTGTAATTTACTGAAGTTCTCACCCTGGGCCAGCAGGGGGATACTGTAGATAGTTCAGGTCCACAAATGTAAATAAGGGATCGAAAGTGATGTTCAGTGATTGGATAGTTACAGAAAATGGTTACTGTTGCGTTCTAGTGGAGCTCTATATAAGCAGGCTGGCTGAACCCTTCAGTTCAGTTCTGTTCTGGCCTGTGAATAAACAAGAGCTGTTTGAAGAATCGCTGTGTCATCTGATATGTTCACCCACAACTTAACAGTCTCAGCAGTTCAAATATGCACAACGGGGTGAGCTCCCGTTGTTCTGCCCCATATTTTGCAAACCTAGCAGTTCGAAAGCACGCCACCGCAAGTAGATGAATAGGAACAACAGCAGAGGGAAGGTAAACAGTGTTTCAGTGCGCTCTGGTTTCCATCACGGTGTCCCGTTGTTTAGTCATGCTGGCCACATGACCTGGAAAGCTGTGAACAAACACTGGCTCCCTTGGCCTGAAAAGCAAGATGAGTGCCACACCCCATAGTCACCTTTGACTGGAGTCAACTGTCCAGGGGTCCTTTACCTTATAAGAGAACAAGGGAGATGTTCATGGTGAGTTCCAGCACCTTTCCCCTCTAGAAAAATAGCACTGGTTATCCTACATTTCTATAGACGTGGAAGGGCAGTTAGCTCGATAAAGTCTCTCTCTCTCTCTCTCCCCCCCCCCCATCTCAGCCTCTAATTGAGAAGTGGCAGAAAGTTTCATACCACATTTAGGTGGAATTAACATTTGTGTGTGAGAGAGAGCAGAATTATGGGCATATCCCCTGACCCTGCCTAAGCCACCTGACTTTGGCACACCTAGACCAGCCTAATGATTCTGTAGGTGGAAAGTAAACACCCTGTCACAGCTATAGTGTTTTCTTGCAACAGAGAACTAATGGGCAATTAGGAGGGCACATGGACTGGAATTAAGATGTAAATTTGGCCAATGTTCGTGTGCTTAAGCTGTGCCTGGGTATACAGTTGGATTCGAACCATTTCACTTTACATATTGAAGTCTAAAAGCGGACAGCCTTTTGTAAAATGACTATAAGCGATGCACCCTTGCATGGGGGAAGAAATCTGATTTGCCTTTAAACCAAATTCACACTTCTCGAAACATCAGATGAATTGAAACGGAGCACCCTTCAAAATTCATGCTTCCCCTAATTTTGCAATGCAGCTCTCTTGCCGAGTGATCTGCACAAAAGTGCATATGCTAGAGTAAAAAATTATATTAAAATGCACGTGTTAGTGAAAACATCATACACAACTGCATAATATTAAGGGAAGGTCGAAATGAATTAAAAAAATTGTCCAGTAGCACCTTAGAGACCAACTAAGTTTGTTCTGGGTATAAGCTTTAGTCTTCATGCACACTTCTTCAGATACACAGTGTGCATGCACAGAAAAGCTTATACCCAGAACAAACTTAGTTGGTCTCTAAGGTGCTACTGGACAATTTTTATTTATTTATTTTGACTGCGTCAGGCGAACACGGCTACCTACCTGAATCTAGAATTAAGGGAAGGTGTTTGCCAAAAAAATGTGTGTGTTAGGGAGAATTCACTGACCGGGGGAAATAATTCAAACTGATGCAAAAATTGGGAGAACTGGACTTAAGAGTGGAACAAATGAGAAGTCAAGAGAAACTGAAATACACACATTTTCCCACCATGCAGGATGAGTTCAGATGAGTGATACTGGATGCAGTTCCCTGCTGAAGAGTACCGGTATACTTGGTGATGAATTCAGGCTGCATAATGTATGGAAATCAGCTGGACTGTGCCCTCTGTTTCAGTGGTGATCCTCAGCAATTGAGCAACTGTTCCAGTGGTCATTTTGCAGGTGTTTTGGGTCTTGTATATAATTAGGCTTATCCCAGGCACTTCCAGTACAGGGGGTTCTGCCACCTGCTGCCACCCCTATTCTCCCCTTTCCTCCCCACTTCCAATCCTCTTCCTGACCCTACACCTTTTAAAAACTGAAATGAACTTTAAATTTACAGCAACCTTTCTCCCTATGGTGACAAGCCACAGCAACTCAGGCACTCTCCTGACCACCTTGTTTGAAGGCTTCAGTCTGAATAGCTGGATAGCTCAGTTGATTAGAGCCTGGTGTTGATAACACCAAGGTTGCAGGTTCGATCCCTGTATGGGACAGCTGCATATTCCTACACTGCAGGGGGTTGGAGTAGATGATCCTAAGGGTCCCTTCCAATTCCACAATTCTATGAAGGACCCTCTTGACCCTTTCTCTGAGTGAAGTGAGGCAGGGAGGAGGAGGTGAAGGGTTGTCAAAGAGTCTTGCCTCGCTGAGTGACTGGCGGGTAGCCACTTGCTAATAATAAAATCAGCTAATAATAAAATCAACAGGAGGCCTGGGGATGTCACAAATTTGCTGCCTCCTGTGCCCACTGCCTGAGACAGTGGTCTCATTCCTCATCATTATTGGGCTGGTTCTGGGATGATGATCTGTCTGATTTATTTCCCTGTTCAAGAGGCCGACATGAGACTGGAGAGAGATTAAAAGAGCCTGCAGTTAAAATGAAGGACTTTGCCTACCGTGGAGCCCACAACCCCCTGCCTCCGTTTTAAGCCCTTTTATGGCCAGGCACTGTGGGTTAAACCACCAAACCTAGGACTTGCCGATCAGAAGGTCAGTGGTTCGAATCCCCGCGACGGGGTGAGCTCCCTTTGCTCGGTCCCAGCTCCTGCCAACCTAGCAGTTCGAAAGCACCTCAAAGTGAAAGTAGATAAATAGGTACCACTCCAGTGGGAAGGTAAACGGTGTTTCTGTGCACTGCTCTGGTTCGCCAGAAGCGGCTTGGTCATGCTAGCCACATGACCCGGAAGCTGTACACCGGCTCCCTCGGCCAATAAAGCGAGAATGGCGCCACAACCCCAGAGTCGTCCGCAACTGGACCTAATAGTCAGGGGTCCCTTTACCTTTACCTTAAGCACTAGAAGGGCAGAAGAAACGTTTTTACACTAATAAATAGTATAGTCATACTTTGGAAGTTGAACAGAATCCATTCCAGAAGTCCATTCGACTTCGCAAACATTTGAAAACCAAATTGCGGCTTCTGATTGGCTGCAGGAAGCTCCTGCAGCCAATCAGAAGCCGCAGAAGCCCCATCGGACGTTTGGGTTCCAAAAGAATGTTCACAAACCAGAACAATCAGTTCCGGGTTTGCGGCGCTCGGGAGCCAAAACGTTTGAGTTCCAGGGCATTTGGGATCCAAGATACGACTGTATTCTGATTGGCAAGATGTATTCTGATTGGCAAGATTGGCCCATTAGGGTGAATGGCGCACTTTCCACCAGTCTGTCCTCTGCCAGCCTCTAGCTGTCTGGGCTTCTGACCATGGGTGCCGGCTCCTAGGAGCTAACCCCCTTTGTCCCTCCTATATTTTTGGGGTAGGGGCCAAGCTCCCCCATGCCCCCAAAACATGGAGCCGAAGAGTGGAGCCTACCATGGCATGCCTCCAATGACTGGCTCCTCCTCCTGCCGCAGAGAGGAAGCTGCCTGCCATTTTCCTTCTCCATTGACTCAAGTGTTGTCCTTGAAGAACTCAGCAGTGAGGATTGGGACAGAGCTATAAATTAGTTGGCTTCACCTGCCCTTAACTCTGGCTCCACCTGCTGTTGACCTCCCTGCATTCCATCCTATCAGCTCCAAGGGACACCACCTGCCAATACAGTGGTGCCTTGGTTCCTGAACAGCTTGGCTCCCGAACAAATCGGTTCCCAAACACAGTGGCGTAGCGTGGGGGTGCAGGGGGGGCCAGCTGCACCGGCCGCAACATCTAGGGGGGGGGGCGCTCGCCGCCTCCGGAGTCGCCGAACAGCCTTGTGCGCAGGCTGTAGCAGAGCCCCATGTCTCGCGGAACCGACGAGCTGTGCGCGCGTCGGGGCTGAAGGCGCCTGGCAGGCAGTAGCTCTCAGCGCTGCCACGGAGGGCGCGCCAGGCAGCCCCTCCTCACAGCCCCGCCGCTGCCGCTGCTGCAGCTGCTGGGCCATGTTGCATTTTCCTCGCCTCTCTGCCCTCCTCCTCCGGGCAAGCGGCGTCGTTTGGGCGGCAGCGCCAGCGGCAACTCGCCTCAGATCACCTGACACGGACCCGTCGCTGCCGTCGCCGTGGCTACCTTACCATAAATACCCCAGCCCAGGCAGCAGCAAGAAGAAGCTGGCAGTGGCGGCAGGTTAGGGGTTAGGGGGCCATATAACTTGCCTTGCCCCGGCTTAGGGGGCTCAAATTACTTGCCTTGCCCCAGGTTAGGGGGCGCAAATTACTTGCCTTGTGTCGGGTACTGACAACCCATGCTATGCCGCTGCCCAAACATCCAAACCTGGAAGTAAGTGTTCCGGTTTGCGAATGTTTTTTGGAAGCCGAACATCCAACGTGGCTTTTGCAGCTTCCGACTGAGTTCAGGAAGCTCCTGCAGCCAATCGGAAGTCCGCCTAGGTTTTTGAACAGTTTCGGGAGTCAAGCAGACTTCTGGAATGGATTAAGTTTGAGAACCAAGGTATCACTGTACATCAAGTCTAAAGTGTCCAAAAAAAGAGAGATGTCCTTTGTGGGTCCCAAACATTTATAGCGACTGCAGCCCCTGGGAGGGGAAGTTTAAACCTTCCCTCTCCAACCACAATCCCAACGAAAATTGCTGTTGCGCAGCAATTGGCATTAGCTAAACGACTCTCAGTGGTGTTAATTTCCTAATGCTAATTGTGGTGTTCGGAACAATTTGCCTCTGTATTGCTGCTGGGGAGGGGAGAGTTAAACTCCCCTCTTTGTACATGGCAGTCCTCATGAAAGCCTCCCCCCCACCCCTCAAATTGGATATTAAACTTTTGACATGAAATTTCTGCCCATGAAATTAAAGCAGGTTTGGGGGAACATGTTGCCCTCCAAATGTTGCAAGACTATAGCTCCCATCATCCCTAACCATTGGTCATGCTGGCTAGAGCTGATGAATGGTGTAGTTCAAAAACACCTGGGTCTCTCTTGATTTTAAATAGTCACTTTTGGTCCTTTGAGTGTCGTAAGATAAGGCTGATGGTCTGCACCTTCCTGGAATTCAATGGGATAACAGCCCTGAGATTACACTATAATGACTTTGGAGGTTGTGAACTAACAATGATTGCAAAGTGTGTCCAAGGGACTGTCCCTTTCCAAAATACACGGTGATAAGATTTCTGGAAGGTACAATGCCTGAGGATCTCAGGCTCTGACTTTGCAAATCCTCTTTTTTCGTTTTACGAGCCTCACCGAGGGTCAGCCAAGAAGTGAAATAAAACCTTCTCCTCCTTACAAAACGCATCTCAGGATGTGAAACTTGGGTTCATTTAACAGCTGCCTTTTTTTCTTTTTTGGCATGTGTCTTAAAATGGTGGAACAGCTTTTATTTCCTTCTCTGCTGGTGAAGAAAGGGGGACTCTGATTTCTGCCGGAATCTGTTCTCTGAAATTATTGTCATCTGCTGGAGTCGTGAGCCCATTTCTATGCAAATGAGATCACGGCTATCAGTTTGTGCCAGCTCCTTATCAAGTCACAAAGGACTTCTTAAAAAAAGAGGGGGGAAAGGAGGCAGAGGAAAAACTGACTTTTTCCTTTCTATCCTGGCCTCCCCAAATTCTATTAGGAGCCAGTCATGGAGCTAAGCAATCGTTCTCCTCCGGCTGCATTCCTCTGACAGGTGCAAAGCAGTCGGAGAGGAAAGAGGAATCAGACTGTCATCAACTCAAACCAAACAGGAATGCTTTCCTTATTTTCTTTATCTTTATCTTTTCTTTTAAAAAGCAGGACATTAAAAACAATGGAATACCTGTTCTCTGTCTGTCTGTCTGTCTCTCTCATAATGAGGTTTTTATTCATTTTCGTCTTTAAGCTGTTTAACATGATTGCATTGAGATATATCTTTGTAAACATTAGAGCACATGGCATGCAACAATGAAATAATAATAATAATAATAATAATAATAATAATAATAATAATAATAATAATTTATTTATATCCCGCCCTCCCCAGCTGAAGCCGGGCTCAGGGCGGCTAACAATAAAATAATACAGCATTCTAAAATCATTTCATTATAAAATCAGTTCAAATCAAATTGATGGCAACCATTGGGCTAGAGTTCTGTGAAGATTGCCAAAGGAGGGAGTCAGGCTGTGCCCTGACCAAAGGCTTGGTGGAACAACTCTGTCTTGCAGGCCCTGCGGAAAGATGTCAAGTCCCGCAGGGCCCTAGTTTCTGAACGTATTAACAAAAGTTGTGTCAAAGTGTATATACCAAAATTATTACAGTCATTGCAGATTTGAGATGATGTATTGAAATGATGTGCATTGCTTAGACTGGTGACTAAGTAAAAGGTATTTTGTATCAATAACTATTAGAATCTATAGGAAGGGGGAGGAAAAAAATTAAAATATCTACTTCATGCATGCCAGACTGTACTGTAAACGATGGGTACTGTTCTACCCAGTGCTTTTTTCCTTGGGGGATGCAGGGGTACACATACCCGTAAACATTTTGTGAATCTTCGTATTTTTGTCCATTTACTGGATTTATTTTTCCCAATTTGAACTATAAAAGTGTGATTCTCTAGAGTCAACATTTTTAAAGAAAAAAAAAGCACTGGTTCTATCATATGGTTCATTATTTGCGTAACCAAAAAAGTCCCTCCAGACTGCATAAAAATTCTCATGTATCTACTTTTGTTTTGTGTGTGTCAGTTTTTCCAATAACGTTGCTTGCCAAATTCCATCATACCGCTGGTCCATAGTTAATAACTCTAATGATTTCCATGTCCTGGCAATAATTGTTCTTGCATCGGTTAATGTTGTGAAAGAAAGTCTTTCTTCGTGCAGTGCATAGTTAAAGTATGGAACTTACTCTCACAGGAGCCAGTGATGGTCACTGACTTGGATGGATTTAAAAGAGGACTGGGTAAATCCATGGAGGACCAGGCGACCAAGGCCTACTAGCCATGATGGCTCCTCTCTGCCTCCATGGTTGGAGGCAGTAATGTTCTGAGTATCAGTTGCTGGAAGCCACCAGAAAGGAGAGAGCTCTTGTGCTCAGGTCCTGCTTCTTGGCTTCCCAGAGGTATCACTGTGAGAATAATATACTTGTGTAGATGGGCCATTTAGCATGATCCAGGATGCTCTTCTAGGATGCTGAGAAATTCAGAGATTTTCATGCATTGAGCTGTTGTAAACAAAAATTGCCCTTTTCCCTTAGGGGGATCCAAGAGCCCATATAAAAAGTCCTTACATAGGTTCCCTCTTGGTAGGAGAAAATAACAGAGGCCAACCAGAGAATATTGAGAAGCAAAGCAGCTAGTAAGCTTGATCTTTATTGCAACAGGGTGCTCCCCTCACCCGCAGGAGAGGAGGAGGAACCCAGAACAATGGCGCGCAAGGCCTTATAAAGACTTTTGAATTTGCCACCCTGTAGATCAAGACCACCCCCAGAAACATCATACATACATCACAGAAAGGTGTAACCTAAGACCACCCCTCAGATACATCATACCTACATCACAGAAAAGGCGGTCTAAAACAGAAATTTGAATGTTGTTTTTCTCCTGTCATTGTTTATCTCCTGTCTGGCAGGTTACTTGACTGGATTGCCTGGGGAGCCTGGCTAGTCTTTTGTAATGATAAATACTTAGTTCTTGGGCCAGGTCACAGGCTCACACCCTATTCATATCTTAAATGTGCCCTTAAGACAGGATTTGTGAGGAAAGAGACGATGGGGAGGTTTCCCATTTTGACCTTGCAGAGAAAACATTTGGTCAGTTTAGGAATCAAAATGGTTCCAGGCTGGTCTTCCTGTGCTGATCTATGCATGTGGTTGGTTGGTATGCTTATGAACATTACCATATATCTAAGACCTCAACATTCCTATCACAGAGCATTCGGAACGAAAGCAAGGCATGTGCTGTATTTTGTTCTTGGGTATGTGCACTGGCGTCCCATGAGAAGCAGCACTAACAAGATTAGATCATTTTTATTAGAAGTTGTTGATCAAAGGCACGGCCGCTAGGGGGAGCAGAAGGGCAGTAGATCCTCTCGCCTTCAATGTTCCTTGTTGTCACAAGAAGCAGTTAGAACATCATAGGCCATGGAAGGCAATGAGACTGGCACTTTTTTTAACAGAGGCATAGAAGAGGGAGTTTCAACAGGCATAGATTCCCTTGACCCTCTGTGATAAACTGTGTCTGACCAAAGCCTACCATCTGCTCAGCTATTAAAATGCCTTCTTGTCTGCCTCACTATATGTATACGGGTGGCACTGTGGTCTAAACCACTGAGCCTCTTGGGCTTGCCGATCAGAAGGTTGGTGGTTCATATCCCTGTGACGGGGTGAGCTCCCATTGCTCTGTCCCAGCTCCTGCCAACCTAGCAGTTCAAAAGCACGCCAGTGCAAGTAGATAAATAGGTACCACTGCGGCGGGAAGGTAAACGATGTTTCTGTGTGCTCTGGTTTCCGTCACGGTGTTCCATTGCACCAGAAGCGGTTTAGTCGTGCTAGCCACATGACCTGGAAAGCTGTCTGTGGATAAACGCCGACTCCGTCAGTCTGAAAGTGAGATGAGCAGCTCAACCCCATAGTCACCTTTGACTGGACTTAACTGTCCAGGAGTCCTTTACCTTTACCTTACCACAGGAACATGAACATGCAATGGAATTTTCACCAGAAGAGGCTGGTGCCCATTGGGTATGGAAGAAATCATGGAGTCCAAACTGTAGGTGGAACCTTATCTCCCTTAATGCACCATTCTCAACTTGCTTTCACCTTGGGGTATCCGCCACCCCTCCAGTTGATGGCTGATTCCTGAAAGTCCGTTTCACTTCTCAATGATTTTTAATTTTGTAACGTATTTTTTACCGTATCGTTTTATGTTGTAAATTGCTTTGATTTTTTTTTTTAATAAAGTGACAGTATAGAAATATTTTTATAAATAAAAAATAAATGTGTTGGGGGGTGGGGGAGGCTCTTTATCATTGCCAGTGAGGTTAATCTGAGGCATGATTATTGCTAATTGAAAACTTTTCACAGAGCCAGCCTGGTGCTGTGAGTAGAGCAGTGAGGTGGGGAATCTCTCTCTCTCTTTTTTTAAAATAATATTTATTCCAATTTTAAAAATTACAAAAGAAAACACCAGATTAAGCAGAAAAAAACAAAACCATGAATACAGACAATCAAGATTAAAAAAGAAAAAAACCCCAGAAAAATACAAGCAATTAAGAGAAAAAAAAAGAAAAGAAAAAGAAAAACGAATCAAACCTTCCCATAACTTATTTTCCATTTGCTTATTTCCTTGACCTCCTCACCCCTCCCTTTTTTGTATTCTAGTTCAATTAGATATTTCAGCAAATCCTTTCCCTCTTTGTTTTTATCCCAATACTTTATCTTAACATACTGTAATTTTACACTCTCTTCTTTCACCATAATTTATCTTAATATACTGTAATTTTACATTCTCTTCTTTCACCAATTAACAAACCATTTTTACTTTGCTTAATCTTATTTTTCATTAAAGTTAATATATTTGAACTTAATCTCTTAAGAACATTTCCCCTAGGGTCATAAAATTTCATTCCACAATTTTTCCATCCCTCATTAAAATTTTAAAGTCTCCTTATAAACACTTTAAATTCCCAGTCTTCTTCCACCGTCTCCTCTCCCTGGTCTCGGCCCCTGCCGTCACTTCCATCAACACCCAACAGGAGGTGGGGAATCTCCGCCCTTAGGGCAAATCTGGGCCCACTAGAGAGTCCAGTTTGGTCCACAAGGCCATTTTCTGCAACCATGCCCACCTGCCAACCAGCTGAGGTCATTGATGGTATTGGCTGATAAGCCAGACCTTCTTGGAAAACCCACCATGTGCTGGTCCTTTCAAGCTCTGAAAAGGATCGTTTTGAGGTGGGCTTTCCAAAAACCCAGCTCTTCCTGTTTAGATGAGATTGTAAGGGAATGCATGCTGTCAGGGGCTCAAGAGCAGAAGCACAGGGAAGGGAGGAGATGGAGAGCGAAGGGGAAGAATCCGAGGGGAGCGTAGGAGAAGATGACAGTGGCCCGAGAGATTCCATGAGCCTCTCCAGCGAATCGGAAGATTCACAGAAGGGGGCACCGGTGGCCAAGGCAAGGGGGTTCCCAAGGGGGACACCCCAGGAGCAAGGGGCCAGCGGGGACTCCCAGAGCAGCAGTTGGAAATCAGGACCAGCTTCCCCACCAGAGCATAGTGGGGGGGAAGAGTCCCAGGTATCGGGGCCAGCGTATCCCCCACCAGGGAGAGAAGATGAGTCAGGGCTGACCACGCCTCCATCGGAGAGTCAGGGAAAGGAGGGGAGGTCAAGTCCAGCGAGCCTCCCAGAAGAGGGAAGCAGTGACCGAAGCAGTGTAACGGTCAGGAGGAAGGTCACTGGGTTGGCACGAGAGACAAGTTCAAATGTACAGGAGCGCGGGACAGCAGAGAATGAGGATTGGGAATCAGGTCCTAAAGCCCGCCGGAGGCAGGGGGAGGAGTCAGGCGACTCAGCGTCAGAAGAGTCCAGAAAGGGGAATGCCCCAGAGGGCAGGAGGACCCAGAGGAGGAGAGAGCAGAGGAAGAGGTGGAGCAGGGCTAGGATCTTAAACTGGTGTCAGGGGGGAGGAGATTCAGACGGGACTTCGACGGTCTAGGGTTTAAGACGTAGAGCTGCACGCTGCGGCTTTGAAATGGAAACTGAACTTTAATAAAGACTTTTGTACATAACGACGACCTGGCGTTGGTCCTCTGTGAGCTGGGTCCTTGGGGCAGCTCTGACACATGCGCTTTCAACAGGTGGGTGGAATTACTCTTGTTCTGTCACAGTGACATCCTATGATTGTCAGGTGTGGATTGTCCCTATCTAGAGGAAACAAGTGGCGCTGTGGTTTAAACCACTAACCCTCTTGGGCTTGCTGATCGGAAGGTCAGCAGTTCAAATCTGCGTGATGGGGTGAGCTCTGTCTCAGCTCCTGCTAACCTAGCAGTTTGAAAGCCCACCAGTGCAAGTAGATAAACAGGTACTGCTATGGTGGGAAGGTAAATGGCATTTCCGTGTGCTTTGGTTTCCATCACGGTGTCCCATTGTGCCAGAAGCGGTTTAGTCATGCTGGGCGCATGACCTGGAAAGCTGTCTGTGGACAAACTCCGACTCCCTTGGCCTGAAAATGAGATGAGTGCCGCAACCCCATAGTCACCTTTGACTGGATCTAACCATCCAGGGGTCCTTTACTTGACCTTTACCTTTACCTGTCCCCATCCAAGGGCCAAAGTTGGCCTACACAGCTACAAAGGTTTCCCACCCCTGGATTCTAACCTGCCTCACAGGGTAAAATGCTTGAGGATAAAATGTGGAGAAGTGCCGTGCCATCTTGAGTTTCTTGGAAGAAAGGTGGGATATAAATCAGGGGCATTGTGTCCTTTCACTGAGCCCATGCACCAGCTCAGCCCTGGCCACTGGAGCCAAGCAGGGCTGCACTGCGCCCCTGCTTGCCTGTGCAGGGAGGAGCCTGCCTAGCTGACACAGCTCTTGGCTCCAGTGACCAGGGCTGAGCTGGCACACAGGCTCTGTGAACCCTCTGTGCCCTGTGCCAGGCAGGAGTGGAGCACAGAACCAACTGTGCCAGGTCAGCCCTTGCTGCCAACGCAGCTGGGCATGCATGCAGGGGGCAGGGAGGGTTCATGGAGCCCTCACAGCAGCTCAGCTCTGCAAGGAGGAGCCCAGCTGGCCAACGCTACCCTTGGTGGGCAAATCTGCCCCCCTGGCCAGGCTGTCATTCAGTGAGGGGGTTGCAGTGGTTGGGCCAGGCTGGGCTCTGGGTTCCACAGACCGCTGGCAGCAGGCAGGATGGGACAGCAATCCCTGTATGGGGACGCCTGGCTCACTCCCCCTAAAAATCCTGTGCCTGGGGGTATGGACCCCTGCCCCCCTTCTATGCCACTGGTATTTGTTGTTGTTGTTTAGTCATTTAGACGTGCCCGACTCTTTGTAACCCCATGGACCACAGCATGCCAGGCACTCATGTCTTCCACATGGTCAAACTCATGTTAGTAGCTTCGAGAACACTGTCCAACCATCTTGTCCTCTGTCGTCCCCTTCTCCTTGTGCCCTCCATCTTTCCCAACATCAGGGTCTTTTCCAGGGAGTCTTCTCTTCTCATGAGGTGGCCAAAGTATTGGAGCCTCAGCTTCAGGATCTGTCCTTCCAGTGAGCACTCAGGGCTGATTTCCTTAAGAATGGATACGTTTGATCTTCTTGCAGTCCATGGGACTCTCAAGAGTCTCCTCCAGCACCATAATTCAAAGCATCAATTCTTCGGCGACCAGCCTTCTTTATGGTCCAGCTCTCACTTCCGTACATCACTACTGAAAAAACCATAGCTTTAACTATACGGACCTTTGTTGGCAAGGTGATGTCTCTGCTTTTTAAGATGCTGTCTAGGTTTGTCATTGCTTTTCTCCCAAGAAGCAGGCGTTTTTTGATTTTGTCACTGCTGTCACCATCTGCAGTGATCATGGAGCCCAAGAAAGTAAAATCTCTCACTGCCTCCACTGGTATAAATGTATTAAATAAATAGAGGTGAGGTTCCTTCCCTTTTTCCTTTCAGAAGCTGCAAAAGCATGTGGGGAATGTTCGGTGTATGGGCTGAATTTTGAGGGAGTGGGCATGAAATTAAACAGCGCTTTCTCAGCTGTTTACTCCACCATTCACCATCTTTAACAATCCTCCACGTACCATCATTTAGGGGTTTGTGTGTGTGATAGCAATTAAAAACCACCATCTCCCCTCCCCACCAATGCCCCTTTGGACAATTCAACATGATGATACAGCACTATTCAGGGGTTTTTAAAATATGGTGGCTGGCAGTGCCAGGAGCCAAAGGAGAGCTGATTAATATATATCCTGCCCACAGAATTCCCCCTCCAGATGCAAAAGAGGGAGGACAAAACAGAGGTTGTCTACACGGCAATCACAGGCCACACTTGTATGCCACACCCACATTTTGTGACTTCCTCAAAATTTCAAATGCCCCCGCTGGTCAAAAGACAAAAAGTTGGTAATCCCTGTTTTACAATACATGTGCTGTAAGGTGCTGAAAAGCTCCCCAACCTCAGAGGAGGTGGTTTGTTCTAGAGAATGTACCGCCCCTTCCCATATTCTCAATACATGCAGGATCCGGCCAGTCCTAATCTAAAGGCCCCTGTTCAAATGGCCCAGTTTGCATAATGCAACGTGACAGGAGTCAATCCACTGTTCATTTGTTCCGCCTCTGATCAGTTTCCTCACTTTGTTAACCCCCTCTCCCCTCCTGAATTAGAGCTGAAATGCATTTGCTTTGATTCCATGCTTGCCGTGGTTGACTGTGTGATTCTGTTACGGCGAGTGGCGTCGATACCGTGATCTGAGGCAATTATGACACCAACATGACGGTGCAGAAACCTGGAGCCATGGCTAATTTTAGTGACAGATGGAAGACTCCGCCGAACCTGTTTTCCCCTTTCTTTCTGTGTTTTTTTTTTTACTGGCAACGTGCCATTTGTTTGAGCTTTCGCCAACAACCAGATTTGCTGCTGCTAATATATAATGATTTTAAATGGGAAGAGAGAGAAAAAGAGCAGCTGCGCTTTGATTTGGTTCAAGCTTGTGCTCTGGTTTTCCCAGCAGCCTTCAAACACATAGGGCCGGTTTTGGATGTCAATCTGTCTCTTTGATGCAGGTGGTTTCATATCCACAGTGTTTAGATCATGAGTTCTGTGATAATAATAGTAGCAACTTAAACTGATGGAACATGCATAGCTTGCGGACCTAACATATAGAACAAGAGAACAAGAAGAACATACGTTTAAAGAAGATTGGGAAACGTTTATTGATTATATGGGGGGAAATTGTGTACACTTGAAATGGGGGGAAATTGTGTACACTTGAAAATGTTGGCAGTATTAAGATAAATTCAACAGTGTTGACAAGTTTTGATGGGTGTAATAATGGAATACTGAATGGTTTAGTTTATGCAAAACATGCAGGGATTTATGATATGCAAAATGAACCATGGAAAGAGAAGAAGGGAAGTCACTGACATTTTAAGGTTGTTTAAATGAATATTCTACATTGTAAAACTAAATGTGCAACATAGGAAGCTGCCTTTTACCAAGTCAAACCAATGATCCATTTAGCTCAGAATTGCCTAACCCAGGGGTCAGCAAACTTTTCCAGCAGGGGGCTGGTCCACTGTCCCTCAAACCTTGTGGGGGGCCTGACTATATTTTGAAAAAAAGAATGAACGAATTCCTATGCCCCACAAATAACCCAGAGATGCATTTTAAATAAAAGCACACATTCTACTCATGTAAAAATACGCTGATTCCCGGACCATCCGCTGGCCAGATTTAGAAGGTGATTGGGCCAGATCCGGCCCCCAGGCCTTAGGTTGCTACCCATGCCCTAACCTGACTGGCAGTGGATCTCCAGGGTTTGACAGACAGGGAATATTCACAGTCCTCCCTGGAGATGCTGGGGGATGAATCCAGGATCTTCTACATGCAGAGCTACAGTCCAGAGGGAAAGAAGAAGAAGAAGAAGAAGAAGAAGAGTTTGGATTTGATATCCCGCCTTTCACTCCCTTTAAGGAGTCGCAAAGCGGCTAACATTCTCCTTTCCCTTCCCCCCCACAACAAACACTCTGTGAGGTGAGTGGGGCTGAGAGACTTCAGAGAAGTGTGACTGGCCCAAGGTCACCCAGCAGCTGCATGTGGAGGAGCGGGGACGCGAACCCGGTTCCCCAGATTAGGAGACTACCGCTCTTAACCACTACACCACACTGGCTCCAGGGAGAGCTACCCTGGTTTTGGTTTCTTTTGGGAGAGACTTATGGCGTTTTTGTAGTATTTCATTTTGTACATTACTTTATGTAACTTTATGTAAACTTCTTAAGAGGTTTTTTTTTAAAAAAACCAGTCTATAAATCTTTTAATTAATTAATTAAAGACAGAAACTATCTCTTATTACAGAAAAAAAATATAAATTGTTAGCCTTCCAAACGTTGTTGGACTCCAACTCCCATGAGCCCAAGCTGGCATGGCCAATTGTCAAGGATGATGGGAGTTGTATTGCACTGACAGATGGAGGACCACAGGTTCCCCAGCCCTGAATAGAGAGCATCAGTGGAGACAAAATGCACTCCAGAAGGTAGCAGAACTACTACTGCACATCACACCCCAGAGAGAGGGAGAAAGAGATAGAGAGAGAGAGACAGAGAGAGAACAACCAGGCAACAGAGGGTTGTTCACGTGTTGCATTCAATGGTCCTGTTGTGCAGATGCCTGATTATCGTCTTCCAAAGCAACTACTCTATTCCAAACATAAAATGGAAAGCGTAATGCAGGTGGTCAACAAAAGAGGTTCAAAGACTCTCTCAAGGGAAATCTTAAAAAATGTAGTACAAACACCGACAACTGGGAAACACTGGCCTGCAAGCGCTCCAATTGGAGAACAGCCTTTACCAAAGGTGTCATGGGCTTTGAAGAGACTCAAACTCAGGATGAAAAGGAGAAAGGTGCTAAGAGGAGGGCACGCTTGGCAAACCCTCAGTGTGATCAACTCCTGCCCAGAAACCAAGGTCCCCACTTTTTTAAAAAAAATAATTATATTTTTATTGGTTTACAAATACAAAAAAAGAAAACAAAGTTGTACATTCAAACTTCTTAATTACCTCTTAATTCCATTTTTTGACTTCCCTCAATTTGTCTGAACTTCCTTCATTTTATAACTTTTAACACAATCCTACTTATTATTATTTATAATGGTAGCTTCAGTTTCATTGTTTATACTTATTATTAGATTATCACATCACAGGGCTTCCTTAAAACTTACAAACGTAATCTGGTTATCACTTAGTTTTTGCAAATATTGAGTAAACTTCTTCCAATCTTCTGTAAATCTTTGGTCTCATCGATTCCGAATCCTTCCGGTCATTCTGTCCAATTCTGCATAGTCCATCATTTTGGCTCTCCAATCTTCTATCGTAGGCAGCTCCTCTTGTTTCCATTTCTGGGCCATCAATATTCTTGCTGCAGTCACTGCATATAAAAATAACTTCTTCTCTTTCTTATTTATCTCATTCCCTGTAATACCTAGTAAAAACGCTTCTGGTTTCTTAGTAAATGTATATTTCAACATTTTCTTCAATTCATTATAAATCATTTCCCAGAAGCATTTTACCTTCTTACACTCCCACCACATATGAAAATGGTGCCTTCCTTTTCTTTACATCAATGTCCCCACTTTGGAAGGACGTGTGGATCCAGAATTGGCCTCCACAGTCACTTACGGACTGACTTTTAAAACCATGTTCATGGAAGACAATCTTACTAGGCTATGATTGATCGCCAAAGAAGAAGACATTCAATGAGTGCAGAATCTTTGCAGCTGGGGTATAGAAAGAGTTGAGCTGTATGCTCGTATAGTGATTCACATGCAATATTCAACAAGTGCAGAGTCTGTGTACCTGTGTATACAGGTGTTGAGCTGTTATTAGGGTTGTTCACAGGTTATCTTGTACATGTGCTCAGATGCTCATGAAAAAGAAGCTAAGGCTGTTGTCATCCAACTCTTAGCTTTTTCCTTTATGTTTCTTTCCTGTATCACTAGTCTGTTCCAAACGGCATTCCAATGCTCTGATGCTTTGCAGTTTCAAATGCTTAAGAAAGTTTTTGGTAGCAAAAAAACCCATCTCCTTAGAATTAGCTCTCATAAAGAGATATCTCCTGGTCATTTAGGACGGGCTGTTTGATGAAAAAGGAACACAACCCCCAAGCAAAATAGCTATGTTGGTTCAAAATCCTTGGTAGGGCAATACTTTTATTAGGACCAAGCAGATTGTCACAAAATGGTGAGCAAGAGCTATTGAACAGATTAAATATTATGCAAAGCTATGAACTGGCAGGAGGTAGTTTCAAGACAGAAATTGTATCAGGGGGTGTTTCTTGCTGCCTTAAAGGAGGTGGTAGGGCAGTCATTTCTTTAACAAGCCTTCTCTGGACCCAAGGTATGTGATAAGTTGTTGCCATCCATCTGTCCAGATAGACAATGGAGTGCACCTTTGGAGGGTGAGATCAAACTGCTGTATTAGCAACCCCAAAGTGACCTCCCCAGGGTGCAAACCTGGGCAGTATGTATGGCGGTCCTGGGCTGCCCAGATAATAATAATAAAAAATAATAATTTATTATTTATTATTCATACCCCGCCCATCTGACTGGGTTTCCTCAACCACTCTGGGCAGCTTCCAACAAAATATAGGTAAAGGTAAAGGGACCCCTGACCATTAGGTCCAGTCATGACCGACTCTGGGGTTGCGGCACTTATCTCGCTTTATTGGCCGAGGGAGCCGGCGTACAGCTTCCAGGTCATGTGGCCAGCATGACTAAGCCGCTTCTGGCGAACCAGAGCAGCGCACGGAAAACGCCGTTTACCTTCCCGCCGGAGCGGTACCTATTTATTTACTTGCACTTTGATGTGCTTTTGAACTGCTAGGTGGGCAGGAGCAGGGACCGAGCAACAGGAGCTCACCCCGTCGCGGGGATTCGAACCACCGACCTTCTGATCGGCAAGTCCTAGGCTCTGTGGTTTAACCCACAGTGCCACCCGCATCCCTCCAACAAAATATAAAAAATACAATAAAACATTAGACATAGAAAACTTCCCTAAACAGGAAGACTCCCCTCTCAGGCTCACTGATGTGGTCCAAAGGAAAGCAGAGCAACATGTTTGGCAAATCTTGGCTGCAGGAGTTGCTGGAAGGCACTGCTTAAAGTTACAAGGCACTACCCAACTATCTTAGGGACTCCATTCTGGATTTGTGTAGGGTTTACTCCTTAGCCTTGTGGATCAGTACTGCCCAGTCAAAAACATCCCTTTTCTGCCAGTTCTGAAATACAACCTTTAAGTGGGAAGTGGGCAGGGAGAGTGGTGTGGGAAGCTGGCAGACTTCTGAACTGAAGCGAGAACACATTCTCCCCTCTTGTTAGCTTTACCCTTGTTATGACATTTTAAGCTGCAAGAAACAGTTTCAAAAAATACACCTTACATGCAGAAATCTGTCATTTTTATTATAAAAAGTTGGTCTGTTCATTTATAGCCTTGCATGATATTCCGTGTGTGTGCTGAGCAGTTAATTCTTGATGTGACTATCTTTCAAATAGGATTTGAAAGACTCATGTCCTGCTGTTCAAAGGTAGGCGGATCCTGGGTTATATTTTAAACTTCTGTAGTGATTTGACATTTTAAGTGTAAGTACGGCACAGCCCCAATCAGTTTCTCTGCATTCTGTCCTCTCCTCGCTTTGTCTCATCTACCCCAGGTGCTGCCTTCAGATAAGGATAGCCCATGTGCATACGCAGGATGACTCCCCTGGGTCTCTTTATTTATTTGTTTATGTGTTTTTTAAGATAGCCTAGCCTACCCAAAGTTCGTAGACTGGGTTACACAACTACTGCTCATCACTTCATATCTTTCAAAATACGAACTCCTTCTATATAGCACAGAGAAAGACAGAGCGTTTGTTATGTGGGTGTCTGGACTTAGATGCACCAGATCACTGTTCAGCAGTCGCTTTTCCCAGAAGGTGGGAAAAGATTGTAGTTTGGGTTGTCCCAAGGCATTGAAACAGTGGCCTAATTCCAAACCCTTTTTGCTTTGGATGCTGCTCAGTTGCACCCCTCATTTCATAGCTGTCAAGCGTCCCTTATTTGGCGGGAAAGTCCCTTATCCCAGCACTATGTCCCGCTGCTGTCCCTTATTGATGATGTCCCTTAAATTTCCTGGGTTTCGAAGGAAGCAGCTCCTCTCCCTCCCTCCCTGCCAGCCAGGGAGGAGGAAGGCTCCAACTGTGTTGCTTGGCTGCGTTGCTCACCCAATAAGGAGTTTAAGAACGGCTGGGGGGTGGAGCTTGCATGCCTTGTGCCTGACCGCGTTGCCTGGGGACTCGCCTTTGCTCAGCACTTCCCAGTGGACAGGTGATGGTGGTTTTCCTTGCTGCATCCCCTTTGCCGGGTTGCCTCGCTGTGGGAACCACAGCTGGCTGGGCTTTCTGCCTTTGGCTCGGAGGGGATCAGAAGCTGAATCTTCCTGTGTCTGGAAAATCCTTTATTTTTGCTGCTGATCCCTTATTTTTGAGACTGCTGGTCCCTTATTTTCAAATCTGTAAGTTGACAGCTAAGTCATTTGCCTCTGGGTTTGACAAATGTGGGACAGCAAATTTAGAGGCAGGGAACAGTAGCTGCTGTGGTTTTAGGAATTTAGGAAGCTGCCCTGACTTATAACAAGTCATCCTGGTCAGAGGCAGAGCTAGCTGCTCCGGCACCCGGAATGGCGCACGTGCTGTGCATCTGGGGGAGGGTCTAACCTCCCATGGGGCAGGGCCAGTGTTTGGGGGGCGCCACCCACAGCAAGTGTCCCAGGGGGGTGGTACAGTGATGTCACCCCCATCAGGGATGACACCCGGGGCAGACCACACCGACCGCACCCCTCTTCCTCTACCGGTTGGTCTATCCTACAATCACTGACAGTTGCTTTTCAGGGTTTGAAGCAGGGAATCTTTTATGTACGTGATAACAGCCGCAAGGATGTTATTCGCCCAAAGATGGAAAGAAGACAAAGTCCCTACCAGAGAGGAAAGGCAAATTAAACTGTTGGAGTATGCCGAAATGGCAAAACTGACCAGAAAGCTCAGGAACCAAGAAGACAAAAACTTAAAGAAAGAATGGGGAAAATGTACAATTTATTTAGGAGACCACTGTAAGCAGGTAAAAACATTAGCAGGATTTTAACAACACCTGTAATGTAACAAATACTATTGACAAATATGGAGAGATCCAATACAGTGGTACCTCGGGTTACAGACGCTTCAGGTTACAGACTCCACTAACCCAGAAATAGTACCTCGGGTTAAGAACTTTGCTTCAGGATGAGAACAGAAATCGTGCAGCAGCAGCAGTGCAGCAGCAGCGGGAGGCCACATTAGCTAAAGTGGTGCTTCTGGTTAAGAACAGTTTCAGGTTAAGAACGGACCTCCGGAATGAATTACCGTAAGTTCTTAACCTGAGGTACCACTGTACATGGATTGTAAAACAATATGTAGTTGAAGATGTGGACAATTGGACCCACGGAGGGGAGGGTGGGAAGTTGGGAGATTCAGAGAAAACGCAATATATGTTTATATATCTGGTATTATTATAACTTTTTGATTATAAAATAAAATAAAAATTATTTCAAAAAAAGCAAAAAAGAAGCAGAAGCAGGGATCTGCCCAGATTGGCTGGGAAAACCCAGCCAGATGGGCGGGGTATAAATAATAAAAAATTATTATTATTATAGTAATTAATTGTCCATTAATTCCCCCATATATGATCCCCCCTACTAAACATTTAGCACACGTTTCTCTGCCTTTCCATAATTCACCCCCTTGCTGTTTGGATGTCCCTATTATATCCTTTTGCAATCTTGCTTATTTGAAAAAAGCCGCTCCTGAACTATTCATACCACATTGACCCCTCCCCTTTAGAATAGCTCCACCCACAAAGGAAGAGGATGCACTGTAAGGACTGCCAGCCGGCCACCATTTATACCTTGCCCATAATTCATTCTTGGGGCCAAGAAATTAGGCCAGCCGAATTGCTACCTACCCAAGCAGCGGGTGCTATCGCTATTTAGAAATCTTGTTTTTGTTTAATATGGTTTCTCTTGTAATCCTGACAGCTGGCTGAATGCTCTAGTAGCTTTTAGCCAAATTATTGAAAGGTTTCAATTTCCACCTTAAACCCTGTGGATAGATTTATAATCGTATTATTTTAATAAACATCCAGGGGCTTCCAGGGGTCAACAGAATAGAGTAAAGGGACCAGGGAGCTGTAGAAGACACAAATACAAAACCATAAGTACATGATGATAAACTGCAGTTTATTTTCTACAGATGTCTAGTAGTATACAAGAGTAATAGCACTTTTCTTCACAGTTGCTCCATCGAATCAAGCAACGCTACCTGGGAACAAGTGATTTAGGGGTTACTTTCCTGCCCCCCTTTCTCTCCTGGCGTTCAAAGTGTGCTGGTTTCAGATGATGGTTGAGTGTTTGACTTCTCTGTTCAGCAGTTGGGATAGGGGGAAAATTAATTTAATTTGCATTTTAACGAGAAGCTACTTAGCTGGCTCTTCTCAAACCAATGCACAAACTGAATCTCAGCTTCCCCTTTGCAATTCGCACGTCTCTGAATTTTGTGATGCAGCTCTTCACCCAACCAATGTGCACAAAAATCACAACAGGGGAAAGTGTGCATTTAAAAAAACCATATGTTAGTGAAAATTACATACCAAAAAGCATTATGTTAGGCTAAAATTACTTGCAGAAAATGTGGGGTATTAGACAAAGCTGCATACAAAAATGTGTTAATTGGGAAAATTGCATTAAAATGCTGGCCATTTTCTATGAGGATCTTGTAAAAACAATTTCGCAAATTGCTGCAAAAATGCGGAGAACTGCATTTGAAATTGGGAACACAAGGAACTGAGAGAAATTATCAGTTAGGTTATTATCTGATGGTCACACTGAAGCATCCCTCCTCCCTTTGGGTCCTGTGCCCCCAAGGGAGGCAATAGAAGGTGGATCTGATACTGACAAGGAGTAGGAAGGAATTTTGCCAAGCAATGTCCATTTCTTGCACAAATAGTTTGCAATTCTTCCTTGAAAGCACCGCTTTTCAAGAAATGTGGCGTTTAAGTAGTTTTTCTTCTCCTTGCCATCCATCTGTCCATTGGTGACACTTCTGCTAAATGAATGCTTCCCAGATTCTTATATCCTCAGCCAATTTTGCTGCCTCGCAGAGTTTCATCCTTCTCTTTTCACAATTCCTTTTTACGACGTCAATCCATCTCCTTCTTGGCCTCCACTGTTGCCTTTTCCGTTCCATCTGCCCATTTGTTGTGGTGTTCAGGCTATTTTGCTGTCCTGGTCCTATCTCATACTATCTCAAACTATTATAACCTTTTTGTGATTTGTCAAGTGTCAGTTGGAAGGCCAAGCCCATTCCAATTCCCTTGTTTCATAGTTTACAGGTAAGTAAAAATGCCAACTTTTCAGAGATCTGAATGTGGCACTGTACATGCAAATTTCCATCCCTGTTCTAGATACTCTCTGGTCAAACCAGGTATTTATTATTATTATTTTGCTTAATTGTTAAAGGTATTGACATGCCATTTGATCTTAAGCATTTCTAAGTGGTGTATACAAAAATCAAACACACAGATAGGGCTGGGCAATATATCAATATATTGTCCAAAACTAGTTGGAAGTTCTAATTGTGATAGCGGTTTCATAATTTTTGACCTGGCAATATATTGCAAATCATGATATGTGTGCAAAAATCTATGCAAAAATCATGATGCAGGAAAAATTGTGAAGCCAGCCAATGCCTCTATATAGCTCCATTTTTATTTGAGACATTGTAATTTATCAGCATGTCGTGATGTTTAGGTAAAGGTAAAGGGACCCTTGACCGTTAAGTCCAGTCGCGGATGACTCTGGGGTTGCAGTGCTCATCTCGCTTTATTGGCCAAGGGAGCCGGTGTTTGTCCGCAGACAGCTTCTGGGTCATGTGGCCAGCATGACTAAGCCGCTTCTGGCGAACCAGAGCAGTGCACAGAAATGCCGTTTACCTTCCTGACGGAGCGGTATCTATTTATCTACTTGCACTTTGACGTGCCTTTGAACTGCTAGGTTGGCAGGAGCTGGGACCGAGCAACAGGAGCTCACTCCCGTCGCGGGGATTCGAACCGCCGACCTTCTGATCGGCAAGCCCTAGGCTCACTGGTTTAGACCACAGCGCCACCCACGTTTAATCACATTGTGATGTTTAGCTGGTGATATATCACAATGTTGGAAACCAGTTGCATGTTCCGACCCAGAGACCTCCCCCCTAAATAAATTCACACTTGACTCAAATTTTAGTTTGGTTTTTGGCAGAATTTAGGCCACAACTTTATTGATTACAGAAAGTGATTGGTTGCATAGGCTCTGGTTCGACTAGCTCCCTGCACACTTGCAGGTAGCACTGACCCAGGGTTCCAGCATAGGTCAGCCAAGGGTGAACACCTGGATAGGTGAAAAGTCTGGAACAGACTATGTCCGCCACCCAGATGTCCCCCTGGACTCAAGCACGGGCACAACCCCCTCTCAGGGGTTGACCAAACCATTTGAGTCCCTGGATTCCTTTAATGGAATACCCTTCACATAGGGATGGCGAGAGCATTCCCCCATCCCTATCACCTGAACCAGAGCCTATCCGCAACCTTACAAGTTGTGACTATTTGCTATGCAGCCGGCAAAACCCAAATGGCACCAGCCAATCAGCCAAGTGGGGAAAATTCCTGCCATGACCCTGTCCCAACGACAGACAACACATGACGGCATGACAAGGTCAAGCGCACAAGCCCTAAAAGTAGGGAGAGTTGGGGGGTGTTCCGAATGCATGCGCCGAAAGAGGAAGCTCTGGGTCACGTGCATGGATATATATAGGTCCCTGGATCTGTTTGGACTGTGCCCCATTGGTCAGATTAAACCTAACATCGAGGGACCTACCAATCGGGTGTTGTGGCTGACCAATCTTACCCACCCACAACACAGGGGATCGATCTCCAGGTCTCACCGCAACATGTGCCCTCTTTTAGGGAAGACACAATATATCGCTCAACCCTACTGTTGGCCTCTACATAGTTCCATCCTTATTTCAGACATTGTGATATATCAATATATTGCAATGTTTAGCTGGTGATATATCGTGAGGTTGAAAAATCAGATATCGCCCAGCACTACACATAGAGAATAAAGGATTAACAGGTCATCGTAGAAACAACCTCTACCTTAAAATGCCTGCTGGAATAAAAAAAAGCTTTTGCCATGTGCACAAACTTCAGCAAGGAGGGTGCCTGTCTAGTCTCAGGGGGTTCCACATTATTGAATGCATAGGTGGGAGCCAGGGGAAAGAGTGGGAGAACAGCAAATGTCATTTTTACCTTTGTGCAATAGGCAAGTTTCTACACATGCTCACACACCCCTGTTTATCCTCCATCCAGACAAGCAAGAGCCATTATCGGAGTTCAAAGACACATGTCATTTTGTTGTTGTTGAAAATTTATTTATTTGGTTTTTCAAATTTAAATTTTACAGACATATATCAAACATAAATCATAAAAACAAGGAATCTCATGGACTTCCATCCTCCCCTTTGTGGGTCCTATTATTAATTATTTCCATTTTAGAATTTCCGCCCTCCATTCTCAACTGGTGGGTAGGGGGAGGGTATTTTTTTTCCCATTTTTCCAGCTTCGTATATGTGTGAGGTTTTTATGCCAGCATCATTTGGGTAGGTTCCTTTTTCTGTACATTTGTTGGTCTACATGGGCAGTGCGAGAAGGTTGAGGGGCCCCAGGGCATGTTTGTTTTCTCAGTTTGCATTTCTTAGTACAGAAAGCATTGATCTGATGTGCAGAGCTCTTTCATCTTCTACTTAGTTAAATAGGGTTCTGGAAGGTTTCTTTCTATGTGAAAGAAACAGGCAGAATGTTTCTGATGTTTGGGTTATTCCTTCTGAGAAGCTGAGTACAGCTGGTTTAAACTGGTTCTGTCATCCTTTCTGTCAAGGTCATGCTGACTGTAATAGTCAGACCAGGGTTTCTCACCTTTCTCTTTCTATCTCTTTGTTCTGGTGTGGTGTTCTGTTCTGTATGCTATACTGTTAAGGTTTAGTCTTATTATAAGTTAGTTTAAGTTAAGTCTGCTGCAACTGTACTTCTGATGGACAGTGCCAATCCTGAATGTATTGGATTTGCAACCATTATGCCTTCAGTAACAGTAAAGCTCTGCTGGATGAGATACAATTGCCTCTGGTCTATTTTTGGGAACTCTGCTTCGCGTTTCAGTTTTCCTCCACACACACCATGTTTGCCTTTGAAATTTTTAATGGAAAGGATCTCAAAGGTGAACTAGTCCAATCTCCTGCAGATTCAGGAAAAGCACTGCTACAGGATCCCTGAAAGGTGACCATCTATTCTCAACTTAAAAATCTCTTAACAACGTAGAGTCCACCACCTTTCAAGGCAAGCTGTTCTCCTGTTGAACAGCCTGTACCAGCAGGAATTTCCCTTCTCCCTAGTATAGGAGTTCCCAGTTGTGTCCCACAGAGCACCAGGGGCCCACAAGCATCATTCGGGGGGGGGGGTCTGCAGCATGTCTGTGGAGTTGTGGTTTAAAGACAGGAGATGGCACATGCATCACATTCAATATTCACATTGATCTTATTTGTTAAGTATTTCTGTGGAATTGTAATGGAATAAATTCAATATATAAGAAGGGGGGGAATCAATAAAAACGCAATTAAAATCCATATAGCGTCAAGTACACAGCACATTACAATTGCTATAACAGGCAGAAAAACCTACTAGGACCATCTGCAGTTTTCCAATGGTCCACAAATGCAAAAAAAAAAAAAGCTTGAGAACCACCATTGGAGTGTGCAGCTGAACATTTTGGTACATTTTAGGTCTTTATCCAGGTGTGTATATATTCTTAATATATAATGAAGCCTTCAAAAACACACATGCAAGTCTACCCACCCCCGCACACTGTTTCAGACCTGTTTTCTTATTTTTAAGAACTCGATTTGAATAGTTTCCACTCCTACACCAGCACGACGGCGAATATTTTCTTTGCCTTTCATTCTCTGAGTGGGAGAGTGAAATGGACTAGAACAAGAATCTGAGTGCAAACCAGGCTGATTTATTGCACCTTGACCCGTTTTTAAAGGACGTTTCATGCAGTCAAGCAGTATTAACTGCAATGCCTCAGCCTTTAGATCATAGGTCCAGCAAGGAGGGCAGTGAGTTGTGGTCGAGCTGGGTCAGAACAGCATGGTATCCTTCTGACTTGGCCAACCACTGATGCAAAGCCTGCCATTTTGGTTCCCTAGCAATGAGTATTCAAAGGCATGTTGCCTCTACTTACGGCAGTGGCATAAAGGCCATCTTGTGGTTACGAATGATTTGTAGCCTTATTGTTCAATTCCCTATTAAAACTGCCCATGAAGAAGAAGAAGAAGAAGAAGAAGAAGAAGAAGAAGAAGAGGAGGAGTTTGGATTTGATATCCTGCTTTATCACTCAAAGCGGCTAACATTCTCCTTTCCCTTCCTCCCCCACAACAAACACTCTGTGAGGTGAGTGGGGCTGAGAGACCTCAGAGAAGTGTGGCTAGTCCAAGGTCACCCAGCAGCTGCATTTACAGATAGGTAGAAGTGTGCATGCACACGAAAGCTCATACCTAGAACTAACTTAGTTGGTCTTTAAGGTGCTACTGGAAGGAATTTTTTGTTTCAGCAGCTGCATGTGGAGGAGCAGGGAAGCGAACCCGGTTCCCCACATTACAAGACTACCGCTCTTAACCACTACACCACACTGGCTCCCCTTGGTGGCTATCCCCACATACTGTAGCAACAAAATCTGTAATTTAGTGGCAGATGAATTTTTTAATGACTTTTTATCATGCCAGCTTTCTGTCCTGAATCTCCCATCATTTAGTTTCATTGGTCAACCCCAGGTTTTAACACTGTGTACAATTTAATACTCTATTTATCATGACAGGAACGTAAGACAAGCTTGCTGGATCAGGCCAACGGCCCTTCTAGTCCAGCGTCCTGTTCCCACAGTGGCCAACCAGATCCATGTGGGCACCCTGCAAGTTGGAAATGAGCACAGCAGCCCTCTGCCCACCTGCAATTCCCAGGAACTGGCATTCAGAGTGACAGGGAAATAGCCATTGTGGCTAGTAGGGTTGTTGTGATGGCCTGGGAATCTGATTCAGAGGTTGAACCAGAGGAATCCCAGCCTGCACAGGAGTCCCTGCCTCCAGGGCCGGCTGAGCCGGGGCAGGGCCTTGAATCTGAAGGGCCTGCACCTGTGCCGGATCCTCAGGAGCAGACACCAGATGAATCCACTCTGGCTCCGGAGGTGATTGAGGACCCATTGCCTGCATGTGCGCCTCTCCCAGCCCTGTCAGGGGAAGATGAGCCTCCCCCTGGGTCCAGTAACCCTCCAGCCTCTCCTGAGCTGCAGAGGCTCAGGGCAGAGAGGCGGAGGGAACTGGGTTCTCTCAGGAGGAGTGCTCGCCTTAAGGCCAGGAGAGGCGGGTCACCTGTGGGCCACCTGCGGTTTGTTATATTGGCTACATCATTTTCCTTGAAGTAGTTTTGGAGAGTTTCTGTGAGACTCTCTCTAATTTGTTTGTTTGTGGTTAGGATGCCACTGAAGGACCATGATGGGGTGGTTTGTGTTCCCTCTCCTATTTTAACAGTGACTTCTCCTGGGGTGTGTGATCTGTGATTTTAATGTTACCTATGTTTGTTGATTCCACTGAGGGGGTCAGACCCTGCGTGAGCAGAATTCTGTCCAGTCTGGACACTGTACCATGGCATCCGGATTGGAATGTATGGCTGGTGTCTCCCGGGTTTTGCTCACCCCAAATGTCATAGAAACCCCTGTTTTTAAACATTTTTAGTAACTTGTAAGAGTCCCTAGTTGTTGGGGATTGCGAGTTCCATTGTTTAAATATGCACTGTGTGAAGACGTTCTTTCTTTTGCATGCCCTCAATTGTCCAACCTTCAGCTTCATTGAATGTCCACAAGTGGCTCTAGCTGCAGTTGATCAGCCTTCAAGGCCACGGAGTAGACTGATGGGAACCAGCAGTCTCCGGGCTTCTTAAACAGAGCTCTCAGCAATAGTCAGATGCTGGAAACAATGTCTGTGGTTCCTGGCCCTGCCTTGCTGCTTCCTGCTCCCCATCTCAACCGATAATAATAATAATAATTTTATTATTTGTACCCCACCCATCTGACTGGGTTGCCCCAGACACTCTGGGCGGCTTCCAGCACATATAAAAACATAACAAAACATTAAACATTAAAAACTTCCCTATGCAGTATGCAACAACAGCAGCAAGAATACTCATCGCGAAGTATTGGAAGACACAAGATTTACCCACCCGGGAAGAATGGCAGATGAAAGTGATGGACTATATGGAACTGGCGGGAATGACTGGCAGAATCCGAGACCAAGGTGAAGAGTTTTTGGAAGAAGATTGGAAAAAATTTAAAGTTTATCTACAGAAACATTGCAAAATTAAGGAATGTTAGAAGGATGTTGGAATGAAGTAATGTGGTTTTAGCAGAAATGATATAAAGGATTAAGTAAAAATGGATTTGTTAATTGGTGAAAGACGAGAATGTAAAATCACAGTATATTAAGATAAATTATTAGGATAAAAACAAAGCTGGAAAGGATTTGCTGAAATATCTAATTGAACTAGAATACAAAAAAGGGAGGTGTGAGGAGGTCAAGGAAATAAGCAAAGGAAAGAAAGTTATGTAAAGGTTTGATCTGTGGTTTTTTTGTATTTTTTCTGTCTTTTTTATTTTTTCTCTTTGTAATTTTTAAAATTTGAATAAATATTATTTAAAAAATAAAAATAAAAACTTCCCTATGCAGCCATACCTCGGTTTGAAGTTGCTTCAAGCTGAGCGCTTTCGGGTTGCGCTCCGCGGTGACCTGGAAGTAGCGGAACGCGTTACTTCCGGCTTTTGCTGCTTGTGCACGTGCAGACGGTCAAAATGACATCACGGGCATGTGTGGAAACGGTGAATTGCGACCCGCAGATGCGGGTTGCATTCGCTTCAGGATGCGAACGGGGCTCCGAAACGCATCCCGTTTGTATCCAGAGATACCACTGTATAGGACAGCATTCAGATGACTTCTAAAGGTTGTTTAATTACTTATCTCCTCATCTGATGGGAAGGCATTCAACAGGGTGGGTGCCACCACCGAGGCCTTCTGCCTGGTTCCCTGTAACCTTACTTCTCGCAGTGAGGGAACCACCAAAAGGCCCTTAGAGCTGGACCTCAGTGTCTGGGCTGAACGATGGGGGTGAAGACGCTCCTTCATGACCCTTGGTGCTACGGTCATCTGGATTCCCTGACTGTCCGACTTCATATGTAGATTTTGCTCTTAGGCAAGTGTTCCCTGGAGACTCCTAGCCCATTTGCTTAGCAACGGGACTCGAACGGGGCTATGGCAGTGCCATGCATAATTTTATGACTTTTTATCATGTCACCTCTTAGTCGCATTTTCTCTTTGCTGCAACCTTTCTTCATATGGCAGTTGCTCCACCCCCTTGATTATTTTGGTTGCCCTTTCCTGAACCTTTTCTAGCATTCCATTGATCCCCACCTTACTTGCCTTTTCTTCTAAGCTAAAAAGCCCTGTGTGTAGTCACCTTCCCTCACCGGGGGGCGGGGAGTCGCTCCATCCCTCTGAACATTTTGATTGCCTTTTTCTGCACTTCCGCAACATCCTGTTTGAGATGCGGTGCGTACGTTTCCCCCCCACGATGCAAGGTGCTGGAATGTAATCTAGCTCGGTTCAGCGGTGAGGTGAAAGGCACAGCCTTGCTCTTCTGTCACGTCTTCCAGGACTGAGACCCAGCTTTAAAAAATAAGGGCTGTGACCTGATGAACTGAAGCTCTTCTTAAGACCTGGGGGATAAGAACGGAATATAAACCTCTGCTTTTGAAGAGTCTGTGAGAGTGGAAGGATGTTAACAGCCTGGAGATTTCAGGGAGTGTGGAGGAGCTCATTGGCTAACCTTTATCGCTCACCCCTTAATACTGGCCAAATTGCCTGCCCCTAAATCCGTCGCCGCTTGTGCGAGGGAGTAGTGTAATTTATTGCTAAGGCATTTCACTTCATATTTTGACCTCCTCCTCCTTTCTTAGCACAGAGAAATGCATACATGCAGCTTTTCATTCGAGGGTAGGAGAGGATTAAAAAAAGAAAAAAGCGGCAATATTTTAAAAAAAAACACAAGTGTGGTGGGCGACATGTTACCCTCCCATGACATGCTGTGAGGGACTTTGAAGTGGCCATACCTGAATAAAGGCACTTCAGCAGGAGGGCACCGCATGAAACCAGAGAATTACAATTCACCAAAACATTCAATCATACATGCATTGACCCGAGACAAAGGATTTTTATCACCCAGCATGTGTTAATTGGCTTACCAATTACGTTATTGACATCTGTTTTGTGAATTGCTGCCACTCCGCCTGCATTTTTCTGCATTTCATTTCCCTCTGACCCCACCCCATACCTGTAGCTTAAGGTAAGACTTCATGCATCTGGTAAAGAAATGGTAGGCCAGTAAAGACCCCCAGCATCTTTAGTGACCTTCATTCCAAGGAAACGGAACCCAAGGTGAGCACTGACATCCCTGAAATCAGGGCAGGAGATTTGAGTCCCAACCATGTCCCTGAGCCTATGAGTCTCTGGAAAAACTACAGCACTCCTGAAACCAGAAACCTCAGAAAAAAGAGCTCCTTTTAGTTCTTTCCAGATGTAAATCATCCCATCTTTCTTCCGACAACATTAGCGGTGGTGTACTTCGATTGAAGGGAGGCAAATGCCTATAGAAATAAATCAATCCTCTGCAATTTCTCCTCCCAGGCTGTCCCGCTTGCCTGATGAGGGTTTTCTTTAAGGGCCTGCTGGCTCGCAGATTGGTGGCTCCTGTTCTAATTAAATTCTCCTCTTTTTTTGTGCTTGGCGAAGCATTTAGTAGCAACTTTTAAAGCACATAAAGTAATAATGATGCAATTACGTCGGTAGGCATCTGCCGAGGATCAATAGGACTAGATTGACTCCTCTCCAGCCAGTCAATCAGCACTGAGTGGCCAATTTGGCGGGTAGAGCAGGCCATTATGATGCCAGTGCTTGAATCCGAAGTCTCTGAAACCCAAAACAAGGGAGACAAAGTCAAAGCCTATGTATTTTATTATAAAAAGCAACCTGTTACAATGCCATTTACAAGCGACCTGCCTACAGCTGTGGAACGAGCCAGGATATTTTTTAAAATACAATTGGTACGGAACTGTGACAATGCAGGACAGAAAGGTGTGTTGCTGATTTGTTTTCCATATTTTACTTCTAAGAACACCAAAGGAATCCTGCTGGATCACACCAAAGGCTCACCTAGTCCAACATCCTGTTTCAGTGGAAGAGTCTCTCTCGGGAGGTTGTAGCTAGGGCTGCCATTTTCTTGGACATTACTGGGATTTCAAAGATGGAATTGACGGTTCTCCTGGCAGATCGGGACAAAGATATCACTGCTTTAGGTAAAGGTAAAGGGACCCCGACCATTAGGTTCAGTCGTGACCGACTCTGGGGTTGCGGCGCTCATCTCGCTATATTGGCCGAGGGAGGCGGCGTACAGCTTCCGGGTCATGTGGCCAGCATGATTAAGCCGCTTCTGGCGAACCAGAGCAGTGCACGGAAACGCCGTTTACCTTCCCGCTGGAGCTGTACCTATTTATCTACTTGCACTTTGATGTGCTTTTGAACTGCTAGGTTGGCAGGAGCTGGGACCGAGCAACAGGAGCTCACCCCGTCGCGGGGATTCGAACTGCCGACCTTCTAATCGGCAAGTCCTAGGCTCTGTGGTTTACCCACAGCGCCACTTTAGTAGCTTCCTTTTTAGTCACAATTTTACCCCAAAGGGTTCCCAACGAGCCATCCTTTCGGGGAACAGACAGGGCGAAACAGAATATCCAAATGCACATAATCACTTTACGACCCTCGACAGCTTCCCCCTTGTCCTTTTAATTATCCCAGTGACCTGAAATGTATTATACTGTGATGCCAATAAAGGTATTTGATTTGATTTGAGGTGGAATTGACATCCAAAAGGCGGTAGGTGATGCTTTGTCCTGGCAAGTCAATCGGGTATTTCTAGAAAAAGCTCAACAACTTTCAGGGTGCCGTGATTTTAAGATTTTGAAATATGGCAGCCTTACTGAAGACTCTCCTTCCTTGGAGGATCTAAAGCACAGGTTGGATGGACATCTGTCATGGATGCTGTCAGGGCTGCCTCTAGGTCCCAGCTCACAGAGGACCAACGCCAGGCTGATATTATGTACAAAAGTCTTTATTGAAGTATAATTTCCTTTTTAAAGCCAGAGCGTGCAACCCTACGTCTAGACTCTAGATCGGCGAAGTCCTATCTGAATCACTTCCCCTTCCGCACCAGTTTAAGATCCTAGCCCTGCTCCACCTTCTGCGCTGCTCTCTCCTCCTCTGGGTCCTCCTGCCCTCTGGGGCATTGCCCTTCCTGGACTCTTCCGACGCTGAGTCGCTTAGCTCCTCCCCTTGCCTCCGGCGTGCTTTAGGACCCGGTTCCCAATCCTCACTCTCTGCTGTCCCGCGCTCCTGTACATTTGAACTTGCTTCTCGCGCCAACCCAGTGACCTTTCTCCTAACCGTTACACTACTTCTATCACTGCTTCCCTCTTCCGTGACACTGGCCGGATCTGACCTCCCCTCCGTTGTACGACTCTCCGAGGAAGGCGTGGTCAGCTCTGCCTCGTCTTCTCTCCCTGGTGGGGGAAGTACTGGTCCCGATGCCTGGGACCCTTCCCCCCCACTCTGCTCTGGTGGGGAAGCTGGTCCTGATTTCCAACGACTACTCTGGAAGTCCCTGCTCCCCCCTTGCTCCTGGGGCGTTCCCCTTGGGACCCCCCTACCCCTGGCCACTGGCGCTCCCTTCTGTGAATCTTCCGATTCGCTGGAGAGGCTTATGGAATCCCTCGGACCACTGTCTCCTCCTACACTGCCCTCTGATTCCTCCCCCTCGCTCTCCATCTCCCATCTTCCCTGTGCCTCTGCTCCTGAGCCCCTGACAGATGCTTTAGCTATGATTCCTGCATTGAAGGGACTTGGAGCCTTGCGGTCCCTTCCAACTCTATGATTCTTTGAATACACATCGTGCATTTAATTATTTTTTTTTAATAAATATTTATTAAAGTTTTTAAATATAAATGCACACATAATAAACAATCTTATTTCTGTCATAACAATTTCATCACTTCTTTGGACTCCCTCACGTCTCCCGCTCCCATTTGCATCGTTAATAATTTTTCCACACAAATTATCAACTTGTTTTCAATCTCATGTCCATTCATTCAAATATAATCTAGCACTTCTTCCAAAAAATTCTATATTTTCTTTAATCTCACTTATCATCAAATTTAAATCTAATTTAGTGGTGAGCAGTTTTTTATAATCCAGCATCCTTCTTAAGATTCAACCAAATTACAATGTTTTTGTAAATACATTTTGAATTTCTCCCAGTCTTCCTCCATCTTCTCTTCTCCCAGATCACGGATTCTGCCGGTCATCTCGGCCAGTTGCATATAGTCCATCAGCTGCATCTGCCACTCTTCCAGTGTGGGTAGATCTTGAGTTTTCCAGTTTTTTGCGATAAGAATCCTTGCTGCCGTTGTTGCATACATGAAAAATGTTCGATCCTTCTTTAACACCTTCTGGCCGACAATACCCAGGAGGAAGGCCTCTGGTTTCTTTGTGAAGGTATACTTAAATACCTTTTTCAGTTCATTATATATCATTTCCCAGAAGACCTTCACCTTAGGGCATGTCCACCAGAGGTGAAAGAATGTTCCTTCATTTTCTTTACATTTCCAACATTTATTATCAGACGAATGGTATATTTTAGCAAGTTTAACTGGGGTCATGTACCATCTATATATCATTTTCATAACATTTTCCTTCAGAGCATTACATGCGGTGAAGTTCAGCCCAGTGGTCCACAACCTTTCCCAGTCCTCAAACATAATGTTATGCCCAATGTCCTGTGCCCATTTTATCATAGCCGATTTAACCATTTCGTCTTGTGTATTCCATTTTAACAGCAAGTTATACATTCTAGATAGTACCTTAGTCTTTGGTACACATCGTGCATTTAAAGCACATGCCTTCCTACAAAGAAACCTGGGAACTAGAGTTTACCTCTCACTGTGCTACAGTTCCCAGCACCCTTAAGAAACTACAGTTCCTATTATATCCTTTGCTGGATATAATAGGATATAATAGATTCTTATAGAATAGTAATATATTGTAAGCAGAATAGAAGTTCAAAAGGGGAAGTAAATGTATTTTTAGTATTTTCATTATTGTAATAGTTACAGTGGTACCTCGGGTTACATACGCTTCAGGTTACATTCGCTTCAGGTTACAGACTCCGCTAACCCAGAAATATTACCTCGGGTTAAGAACTTTGCTTCAGGATGAGAACAGAAATCGTGCTCCGGCGGCGTGGTGGCAGCGGGAGGCCCCATTAGCTAAAGTGGTGTTTCAGGTTAAGAACAGTTTCAGATTAAGAATGGACCTCCAGAACGAATTAAGTACTTAACCCGAGGTACCACTGTATTATTATTTCTTATTGGTAGAAGGCAATGTTAATTTAGGCTTCTTCGTTTTGTTGTCTGTATAATTTTCTTAAGTCAATAATAAAAAAAAAGAGAAGACACACAATGTCTGCTCAGAAATCCCCCCCCCCAAGAAACTAAAGTTCCCAGGACTCTTTGGTGGGGGGAAGTTGTGACGTTACCATATATGAGAGAGTGCTGGAGGGGAAATAGTTAAATAGGTTGCACAGACAGGACCCAGGTGGGTGGAGTCAGTGGGTCTATAAAGGAGTTCTGGGAGGAGTTCTGGGAGTTAGTTCGTTGGGAGTTGTGGGTGGGTAATTGGTTGGTTTGAGTGGGTTGGCTGGTTGGGAAAGGCAGTTGGTAATAAAGAGACAGTTAGGGCAGTTGGTCCTTGAGAGTGGGGTGGTAGCAGAGATAGAGAGAGGAACCTAAGACTAAGAAAGTAAAGAGGAACACTGTCTGGAATGCTGTAATAGTTTTGTTTTATATCTGAAATAAAATACACTCTTCTTTATTAATTGAAAAGCTGACTGAGGCTGAAGCGATTTTACCAGGGAGGACCTGGTTGGTGGCAGCGGATTAGTGGTGTACGGGTCAATAGTCCGTGAGACGACCGGGGGCTCCGTACGAACGCCACAGAAGTCATGTGCTTTAAATGTATGGTGTACGCAGTGTGTCAGTCGCCAATCAGATAAGAACGTAAGAGGCGACTGCTGAATCAGGCCGATGGACCATCTAGTCCTGCATCTTGCTCTCACAGTGGCCAAACAAATGAACTGTTGGAAACCAGCAAGGAGGATCTGATGGTTTCCAGCAACTGGTATTCAGGGGCATTGCTGCCTCTGACAGTGGAGATGGAAAGCAGAGACGTGAGCCATGGGCGGGGGGCATGGGGCTGACAGCCTCCTCCTGCTGCTTCCCCCCAGGAACTGGAATTCAAAGGAATACATTTGGAGACCTTGGTCAGACATAAGAAGCAGAAATTGCTATTATTTTTATAGGGAAAAATGCCTGTCATTATCTCAGGAGGGAGCCTGTGCCTTTGCCGGTCTGTGGGAGGTTAGGCAGGTATTGCCTCGAGACGGGGGTCTGCTTGAGGGGGGGCTCCGCCCGTCTCAGTTCTGCTTGCTGTAATTCACATCGCTGAAAGTTTGCTTTATCTCCAGCTCACTCTCTTCCCACCCCCAATCCTTTTACCCGCTCCTTTCTTCACTTTTTCTAGCATGGTGATGTTTTTGAGATGCGGCATCTCAAAACGTATACAGTTTTCCAAGTGTCGCTATTCTGTTGATTAATAAGAAAGTTCTACTTCAGGTAGGGTATGCAGAATACAGTGGTACCTCGGGTTAAGTACTTAATTTGTTCCGGAGGTCCGTTCTTAACCTGAAACTGTTCTTAACCTGAAGCACCACTTTAGCTAATGGGGCCTCCTGCTGCCACCGCGCCACCACCGCACGATTTCTGTTCTCATCCTGAAGCAAAGTTCTTAAGCTGAAGCACTATTTCTGGGTTAGCGGAGTCTATAACCTGAAGCGTATGTAACCTGAAGCATATGTAACCTGAGGTACCACTGTACATTTAAAGCCCCCACCCAGAATCCTGGGAACTGTAGTTCGAGAATGGTGCTAGGCAGTGCCGGATTTACGTATGAGCTAAACAAGCTATAGCTTAGGGCCCCACTCTCATGGGGGTCCAAAACATTTTTAAAGGAAAAAAAACAACTGGATGTGCATTTCCAAAATATAAGATAAAAAAATAAAAATAAAACCTACATACCTGTTGTTGTTGTTGTTGTTTAGTCGTTTAGTCATGTCCGACTCTTTGTGACCCCATGGACCAGAGCACGCCAGGCACTCCTGTCTTCCACTGCCTCCCACAGTTTGGTCAAACTCATACATACATACTCATAAATTACCATATAGCATATATTCAACTCAAAAAACAGTGACAATTTGTTGTTGACAAAGGACAGCTGGACATATAAAGGGCCCCATTACCTTCAGTAGCTTAGGGCCTCATCAAACCTAAATCTGGCCCTGGTGCTGCGAATTGCAGTTCTGTAAGGAGGTAAACTGGGACGTGGGTGGGGCTGTGGGTTAAACCACAGAGCCTAGGGCTTGCCGATCAGAAGGTCAGCGGTTCAAAACCCTGCGATGGGGTGAGCTTCCATTGCTCGGTCCCTGCTCCTGCCAACCTAGCAGTTCGAAAGCACGTCAAAGTGCAAGTAGATAAATAGGTACAGCTCCATCGGGAAGGTAGACTGCATTTCCGTGTGCTGCTCTGGTTCGCCAGAAGTGTCTTAGTCATGCTGGCCACATGACACGGAAGCTGTACACCAGCTCCCTCGGCCAATGAAATGTCAGGGGTCCCTTTACCTTTATCTTTAAGGAGGTAAAATACAATCCCTACATGGGGGGTAGTGTACCTTAAATGTATTGTACCTTAATACACCTTAAATGCAGCCTCAGCCTCATCCTAACTGTTAAGTTTGACATTTTCACTGCTGCCACCCTAACAAGATTGGGATTATCCCCTCCCACATGCCACCATTTTGCTCTATTGTTTTGTTTGCCCACTTGCCAACTTTGGAGAGATATATCTGGAGCTTTTGGCAAGCGTAGCCATGACCTGGTGCCAGCCATGGAATCTTCCAAAACATGCCACAGTTCACGGACCTTGAGGAGCAGGCAGGGCCCCCAAATCCAATGCTGTGGATCTCATTCATTAAGGGGGGGTCTTCTGGCTGATACCTTATGAAGAACCCCTGGAACAGTCAGAGAAGGAAATGTCCACCCCACAGTTCTCAAGAGTTCTGGTGCCAAAAGAGTGATGGCACGGTAGGTGTCAACAGATCCAGAATATTGGGTCTACTTGTGAGCAAGGAATCCCAGATACTCTCTCACAGCCAGCAGCAGTGGTTAGGATATGGTTTAGGAGGCCAGAGTATATAAGGCATCCCTCTTGAACCTTTCAACAAAGGTCACTAATACCGGCTGCCTTAGTATTTTGTACTGCACTCACTGTGATATTGACCATGGTCTGTGGCCTAACATGTTTAGATCTACACTGATTCTCTGTGCTTGGCCTTGGCTTGTTTGGACTCTGCTGTACCTGCAGCCCTGCCCTTGTTGGTGAGTATTTTGGAGTAGGCTTATATCTTCTGTAACTAGTCCCTGAGGGGTATCTGAAGAAGTGTGCATGCACACAAAAACTCATACCAATAACAAACTTAGGTGGTCTCTAAGGTGCTACTGGAAGGATTTTTTAAAATTTTGTTTTGACTACAGCAGACCAACACGGCTACCTACCTGTAACTAGTCCCTGAGGGTAACCCCTGCAGCATGGCAGCTCTTCAGGTTGTGTGGGTGCAATCTCCAAACATGGTTTCCAAACTTTGGTCACCCTAGACTTCAGATCATTTATCAATGAGTTTCTCACCCAGGGTATTAGCCCTAGGAAACACATGTATCTATGTGCACAGTTCTCCAGGGATGCAAAAATCAGTGTAACAGTCCTCAAGGTTTTCATCCTATCCACCTTAAAAATTTAAATAATGCAAGAAAAGAGTATGCTTTTGGTTTTGATGTATTGCTATCCCATTAAAAATAATTTCCAAGTAAAACTTTGGATTTGTTTGACTATAACACTTAAGTGTACTGACTAATTGTGCTTCATTGATTTTTCTTTTGTAATTACATATTTTCTTTCCATAGCTCTTGGCTATTGGAAAAAAAACAACTTTGGATTTATACAGCATGTAAAGTTAACACAACATAATTTTTGTTCACTAAATGTAAGTCCAACATTGATTTAGGTAAACAGATTCCTTCTCTCCTGCCCCAAAAACCAATATCACTCTTGGCATGGCTTCCACAGATGGAAGTTCTCCTTCTCCAAGTTGTCCTCAGGCGGGCTTGTTCTTTTATGTGTTGAATAAATTCTAACTTTAATAATACCTTCTATAAATTCAGTTTGACATTAGGCTGGCAGAGCGGTGAAATCTGTGAACCCTTTTAAAAATTGGTCACATTCATATGATCGTATCTTTAACTCATTAAGCCGAGATAGGCACATGCCTCTTGCCAGCAATGTTAGAAACTGAGGTATGAAAGCTAGGAGCTAAATGGCACTTTAAACCTAGGTTATGGGAGCAACAATGGAATGTCTAGGTACACTTTTCTTATAACAAGAATACAAAGCTGAAAATGAATGAACTGTGGCTAAAATATTATGTTCATTTTTCACATGGCCTAGTCCAGGCACCCCCATACTCGGCTCTCCAGTTGTTTTAGGACTACAATTCCCATCATCCCTGACCACTGGTCCTGTTAGCTAGGGATGATGGGAGTTGTAGTCCCAAAACATCTGGAGGGCCGAGTTTGGGGGTGCCTGGTCTAGTCCTTCCCCATCCCACCCCCCTAATATTCTCAAGAGGGTCTCTTATCCAGTCTTCAGAGAGTAGCTGGAAGTGGGGAGGCAGAAAAAGCTCCTCCTTTCCTTCCACTCTGCAGTTTTAATCTGAAATCTGAGGCGCAGTACTGACTGCACCCAGAGCTCAGAAACTGCTAATGAAAGTCGCAAAATGCGCCTAGAACAATGGGAGTTTCGAACACTGCTTGTCAGCACACAAACCCCCTTCACTTCTCCCTTCACCACATGCAGAAAGCAAACCAGGAACTGGCAGGACAACAGGGAAGAGGACCTTGGTGAGGGGTGCAGGTGTGACTGAGACCCACCAGGGCAGGCCAGGGATTGGGAAAGGAGGGGCTGGGGGTTGCAGAAAATAGACATGGGATTCCAGAGGATGGCAAGGGTATGGGTGTCAGTGTGCAGGGACCAGAAAAGAAGGAGCCTTCATCAAAGCTAGAAAGGCACCCATCTCCAAGAACAAGCATGAAGGAAGGTATGCTCTGGGTGGCTGAGGCAGGCAAGGACCCACAGCCTAGGTGGGGCTCATTAGCTCTGGGAGGAGGTGTGTGATTCCTCAGCTGGAATAGGCTCAGAACAGGTGAGGGTCACATGCCTCTTCAAGCCCAGATGCTGCAATCAATTCAAGGAATAAAAGGAAAACAAAGCAGAGTTGCTGTGTCTGCTCAACTCCCCACGTTGATGGACCTTGGCTTGGATCATGGCTAGGCAAACTAAGGCCTGGGGACCAGATCTGGCCCAATCGCCTTCTCAATCCAGCCCATGGACGGTCTGGGAATCAGCGTGTTTTTACATGAGTAGAATATGTGCTTTTATTTAAAATGCATCTCTGGGTTATTCGTGGGGCATAGGAATTTGTTCACCCCCCCAATAGTCTGGCCCCCCACAAGGTCTGAGGGACAGTGGATCGGCCCCCTGCTGAAAATGTTTGCTGACCCATGGCTGGGATGCTTCAGGGACTGACTGTTGGACTTTGGACTTGGTTTACTTTGACCTGCATTTCCTGACCATTGGACGGCTTATGTGGATTGACCCCCAGACCCGGTTTCCTGACTGTTGAATTTTGCAACTGCTGCCAGGTAGGCTGAGGATTCAGAACAGAAAGTCTCTAATTAACCATAGTTTCCAGTTTCATCTGAACTGGGAAACTATGGCTACTTCCAAACCATGATCCTAAACAATCCTGGCTTGTTCTGAGGTGGTTGACCATAGTTTTCCTAGTTTGACTGCCTTCTACTGTGACGAGAAGAGGGAAGGGTCTGTATGAGGGAGTAAAAAGTTTGTGCAGACCATATCTTAATAAGCTGAGATAGGATTGCATGTGACTGGCATGTTGCTAGTATTAGATTACTCTTTTGGTATAGTATCACTGCCACTGCTTCTGAATTTATTCCTTCTAACATTTTTAATTTATTGCACTCAGTGCCCTTATTTGACAGTTAAAGCAACATTACTGCCAATGTCACCTACACTGTCCTTTTGTGTAGGTCTTGTATCTAGGGATAACTTTATCCCATTGATTATATAATAATAATAATAATAATTTATTATTTATACCCCGCCCATCTGGCTGGGCCTCCCCAGCCACTCTGGGCGGCTTCCAAAAGAATATTAAAATACTATGATACATCAAACATTAAAAGCATCCCTAAACAGGGCTGCCTTCAGATGTCTTCTAAAAGTCTGGTAGTTGTTGTTCTCTTTGACATCTGGTGGGAGGGCATTCCACAGGGAGGGCGCCACTACCGAGAAGGCCCTCTGCCTGGTTCCCTGTAACTTGACTTCTCGCAGTGAGGGAACCGCCAGAAGGCCCTCGGTGCTGGACCTCAGTGTCCGGGTAGAATGATGGGGGTGGAGACGCTCCTTCAGGTATACTGGACCGAGGCCGTTTAGGGCTTTAAAGGTCAGCACCAACACTTTGAATTGTGCTCGGAAACGTACTGGGAGCCAATGTAGGTCTTTCAAGACCGGTGTTATATGGTCTCGGCGGCCGCTCCCTGTCACCAGTCTGGCTGCTGCGTTCTGGATTAGTTGTAGTTTCCGGGTCACCTTCAAAGGTAGCCCCACGTAGAGGGGCTGTGCTTCACCAGGTTTCTAATATTCCAACTCTTATCTATCTTCCCTTTCAATACCCCACATACCAAACTCATGTAACTGTGACTTTAAGGTGTCCTGTGTTGCCATGCAAGCACCTAGACATTTTGCCTCTCTTCATGTTTCTGTTTGGGCAACTGATTTATACTATGACTGCTCACATCTGCATTGTGTCTGCATGCTTGCAATCATCTATGGTTCTGTTCAGTCTAAGGGTGCTGGGGATCAGGACATCATCCCAAAGGGTTGAGTTTATCCTAAATCCAATGCTTCATGTCAATTCCCGCATGCAAGTTGGTTTACATTTTTTCGGTATTGGGGGGTAAGTTCTGACAGTTAATGTTTGGGGTGTTTGAGGCATGTTTAGTGAAGGGAAAAATAAATATCCACTTGGTGCCAGCAGTGAAGTTAACAAGGATGGAGGCTAGGCTTTTTCCCTCATCGTGTTTTTGCTTCACCTGTTAAGTCCCAGGCCCAACCAGAACAGAACATAGCAGAGATATTGCCAGGTGGAGTTGACAGTACAGTGGTACCTCAGGTTACAGACGCTTCAGACTCTGCTAACCCTCAAATAGTACCTCAGGTTAAGAACGTTGCTTCAGGATGAGAACAGAAATCGTGCTCTGGCAGTTTGGCAGCAGCAGGAGGCCCCATTAGCTAAAGTGGTACCTCAGGTTAAGAACAGTTTCAAGTTAAGAATGGACCTCCAGAACGAATTAAGTTCTTAACCCGAGGTACCACTGTACTGAATCAGGCAGATCATGTGTTCGATTCAGAATAAAACTTCCCAAAGGTTGCAGTTGTCACAGGCTATCTAGATCGACTGCTATTCAGTGCAGAGGAGGACTTGTGGCTTCAGCAACATCAAGAAGTATATTTTAGTTATGCAAGGGCTTTTTCGACAGTCTGTTCATTGAGCATTCATCATTATTTACTTGCAAAAAGCTTATGCAGTGGTTGAACTATATCTGGTCTTTATTGAGGGTTTGTTCTGATTTGTTTGTGGGGAGGTTATGCGACACTGAGGATTCATCCTGATTTGCTACTGCAGTGGTTATATCCCCCTCATATTAATCATCTGTTCACCCCACATTTGTCACCCATTTCCCCCTCACTTTCCTAACTGCAAAAAGTATGGGTTTTTCTAAAATTAGATTTGTTATGCTAGGGTGACAGAGTGCTTTAATCCACTTTAGCTGTGCAAATCTTCAATTTCTGATATGCTCTTGAATTCCTCCTGCAAACTACTGACAGACTGGAGGCAGCTACAGAACACACAGATGTGTATGGAGAGAAGCATATTGAAAGAGTGTTCCTTCATATGTACAATGGCTTTCTCTCAATCTCCCCAGAGCTGGCGTCATAATGCAAATGACCAAGAGGGATTTAGCAGTATATAGTCCCCCCCCCAGCTCCCCTCCTCTCTTAACTGCTGTGTACTTTCCTGACACATTAGATTAACTTTCAGCCCCAGGCCAATCTGTCAAAGGAACAGGGTCTGTCTCCTACGATGACAGATCTGCCAGAGGCTGAGGTTTGAAACAAGTTGGGTATTGCTTCTCACACAAAAGTAATTTCTCTCTAAAGAAAAGAAAGCTATCACTGAATCAGCAGAACAGAAACCTCTGGCTTGTGCTATAAGGCTGTGACCAGAAAATCCCTAGCAGGCAATATTTAACTTACTTCTTTTTAAAAAGATCCCTATGCAGAAAGATTCTGGGGATGTCAACTCGATGGGACAGTTCAGTGTTGTAAGATCAGAATAATTTCCTCCAGAATATGGCTTTCTCTTTATCCAAGCACAACCAAAAACGTGTGTGTGGTTTGGGAATGTGAGTTGCAATATATGCTAGGCAGCATTCAGACAGCACTTCATTCCATTTCCCCAATGTTTCCTTACCCAGTAATTTCCACATTTTATGTTATCATTCACACAAATGATCTAGTGGAAGTTCAGCACTCATTTCTGTATTAATTGCCTCAAGAAAAATAAAAATCCATTTGTGACCCTGTTAACCTGGAAAATTGCTGGAATTTTGCACTGTAGCGCCCCCCCCCCCCAATTTTTCATACCTCACACCACCACAGTTCCCATGATGAAATTTGGGGCAGTATTCCAGGATTCAGTTCTAACTTGCAAGATTGCTAATTCACCCCGGTGAAGTCCATATTGCACTCACAATGTTGTCCCAGCCCTTTTAAAATCTGGGTTTAAATCCCCATGGAATGGCACCTGGTTTTAGTTTGTGTTGTATAGCCATTTTAGTCCTGAATAGGTAAAGGTAAAGGGACCCCTGACCATTAGGTCCAGTCGTGACTGACTCTGCGGTTGTGGTGCTCATCTCGCTTTATTGGCTGAGGGAGCCGGCATACAGCTTCCGGGTCATGTGGCCAGCATGACTAATCCGCTTCTGGTGAACCAGAGCAGTGCACGGAAACGCCGTTTACCTTCCCACTGGAGCGGTACCTATTTATCTACTTGCACTTTGACGTGCTTTCGAACTGCTAGGTTGGCAGCAGCAGGGACCAAGCAACGGGAGCTCAACCCGTCGCGGGGATTCGAACTGCCAACCTTCTGATCAGCAAGTCCTAGGCTCTGTGGTTTAACCCACAACGCCACCGAGTCCCTTATTAGTACCGAATAAGGTGTTTTTATTGTGCTGGTTCCAATATTTGGGTTTCTGTGCCGATTGTTTCACATCTAATGTGGTTTACTTGTAGTATGGTTTCCTTGTTATGTTTCATTCTTCATATCCTGTGTGGCACCTAGATAAATTATGAGGTGTCTCATAAAGTAGAAACTTTTGTGGTCTTCTCTGCAGGGCTGGATGAAACAGATGCAGAATAGTGTTGGAATCAAATAACTCCATCCTATCCATCCATTTGCAGAAGGCATGCTTTTAAATAATTTCAACAAAAACAAATCTATATGTCGGAGTGGCGTTTTGAGCTACATACCTCTATGGGAACATTCAGAGGTATGAGATCAAGATAATTTCCTGCAGAATATGAGAGAAAAACGATATCTGTAATTTCCAAGCATGGCTTCAGCATTGTTATTTCAGTGAATGAATGTTCTGTTTCGGAGATGGATCAATATGTTGACCCGTAACTCACAGAGAGATCTTGCATTACCTACCAGTCTCCGTTTGTTCCCTCAGCAGTCTACTAAAAGGGGGGGAAGCACAAAACAACGAAAAATAAAATAAAATCCCTGAACAAAAATGTCTGACCCAATTTCCCTTCTAAAGTGAAAGCTAAGAGATTGCTTGTTATATACACCCTACTTGCCTTCAGGTTGTGCTGGGGGCAGAGGAAGGGAAGCTGGCAGAGCTAAAAAAACCCTTTCATCCGCAGCACGGCTCCCCCCAAAGGAAAATCAATACTGTAACACTCAAAGCAAATTCAACATTGCAACAATCCTATCTTGTGTGTGCTTATGCGCACCAACAGCTGAGCAAGATTTTTATCAAAGGCATCTCCCTAAGAAGCCTTCTAGAGAATCACACAACACTTAAAGAGATGCTGAGTTGCTCTTTCAGGGAAGTTGTGGTTGCTCCCCCGAATTGTTCAGTTTCGTTCTTGAGGGGCACCAACTTAAAGGCCAGGGGAACATGCTTCCTCTCCACTGTGGCTGTTGAAGGGGTGTTTGTGTGTGTTGCGTTCAATGGAACAAATGGGCCGGCGGAATCATGTGCACTGTGAATTAAAACGGTAAAAGCTTTTGCTCTGGTCCAGCAAATACAATAAGCATAAAGGAGCACATTTATCACTCATAGGATTGTAGAGTTCGAATAGACCACAAGGATCATTTAGTCCAACCCCCTGCGATGCAGGAATTGTTTACCTAGTGTGGAACTCGAACCCACAACCCTAAGATTAAGAGACTTACACTAGGGATGCGGGTGGTGCTGTGGGTTAAACCACAGAGCCTAGGGCTTGCTGAACAGAAGGTTAGTGGTTCGAATGCCCAGGACAGGGTGAGCTCTTGTTGCTCGGTCCCTGCTCCTGCCCACTTAGCAGTTCAAAATCACGTCAAAGTGCAAGTAGATAAATAGGTACCGCTCCGGCGGGAAGGTAAACGGCGTTTCTGTGCGCTACTCTGGAAGCGGCTTAGTCCTGCTGGCCACATGACCCAGAAGCTGTACGCCAGCTCCCTCCGCCAATAAAGCGAGATGAGTGCCGCAATCCCAGAGTCGGCCACAACTGGACCTAATGGTCAGGGGTCCCTTTACCTTTACTGTACCAACTGAGCTATCCCTGGCTGCTTGCTTGCTGGATTGGGAACCAACATACACCAAATGGGCCAGATGCACATCTGGATGTGAATTTGCACTTTGAGGTGCAGGACTAGGTGAATTGGAAGTTGGAGCCTTTTCTTCCACTGCACAGAGTAGACTGCTAGTGCCTGAGTGTGCATTTCCCCTCCCTTCTCCCTCGTAATTCATTTTCCTGTTGTGTTGTGTTTTTTAGATGGCAAGCCTGAGTACAGGGACTGTTATTGTAACCCCCTTTGAGAGCTTTTTGGAAAAAACCTGCACCATACATTTAAAGCGGTATTATACCCCTTTAATAGTCATGGCTTCCCCCAAAGAATCCTGGGAATGGTAGTTTGTTAAGGGAGCTGAGAGCTGCAATTCCCAAGACCCTTTGACTACAGTTCCCAGGATTCTTTGGGGGAAGCCATGATCGTTAAAGCATTGTAAGAATGCTTTAAATGTTTGGTTTGAATGTGGCCCAAATACTTTAAATAAATGGTTGAAAATAAAGAGTGGAATTGGCTCAGGAAGAAGAAACCTTTAGCTCTAAAAAACACACCAAAAAAACCCCTTTCTTGTTTGATTTTGTTATTGCTATTTTATTTTTATAGTTCTATCAATACAAATTCCATTTTATATAGTAACATAAATTTCCGTATTGGATTTTATGTTTTCTATAATGAAATTGGTGTGTGTGTGTGTGTGTGTTTGTGCGCCCCTGTTAAATCACTTTGAGATGTTTTACATGAAGCAAGATGACATCCATAAATGAATGAAATGGGGATCTATGCAGGGCAGTAGGGGGCCCAGGCACCCACAAATTTTCAAGGAAGGGGCTGCCCCTCCAAGTTCTATGCAGTGACGTGTGCTCAGAGTGGGAGCCTCTGACTGTTGGCAGGGAAGGCGGGGGCAAACACTCATTTCCTTTTCTTTGAAAGGCCTGGTGTGTGAACTGGCTCTTAAGGGCATCCTGAATGTGTGCGTGACAATATGTGATCGATAGACAGAAAAGGTGATGAGAGAACAATTGCTCTGGGAACAGTGCAGGAATCGAATGGGAAGGCTGTTAATCCGCTTTAGTAATGGCAAAATGAGCATCGGCTGTAGGTTTTTGGAAGAAAGTGAAAGTGAACTGTTCAGTATTCCTTTGCTAACTCAACTTGCTGTTGGTGAGTTTCCTCGCCGGGTGTACGGTATGAGAGGGGTGATACTGCCGATCTGCAGGGCTCGCGGTGGGCTTGTGAGAGAAAGATGAAGCCCGGAACGAGATTTAAAAGCTCTGGGACACATAAATCGCACGCTTCACTTCCCACCTGAGATCACAGGAGAAGTGAATTGTGATGTGACCTTCCTGATCTCATTCCGCAAGCTCCCTTTTCTTTTCTACTGAAAGACTCTATGACACAAAACTAAGAGGGAGGAGTGTGTGTGACCTGACAGTGAATTGGCTTTGGAAAAATTGGGGCGGAATGGAGAAATGAGGAAGGAAAGGCAGGCGGGGGAAGAGAGAGAGTTGTAAATGTTGGAAATACAGTGCCTACTTCCATGTTTCTGCTGCGTAAACAGCGGCAAAGGTTGGTAGGATGCTAATAAACTGACTGGCATGTCCCTTTGAAGCTAGAGAATGCTTCTTGCGTGTTTGGATAGAGGAGAAAGAGGGTGTTATAAGTATGTGTAGCCTACTGTCCAAAGGTGAAAGGTGCATTTGTTGCTCCGCCCACTTTGGTCTGTGGCCCCGCCCACGACTGCCATGCGGCCTCCAGGTGGTTGCCCAGGTTGCTCAGTCTGAAACAGGTTTCCCCACTCCTGACATACAAGGCCATTTCCCTAATATTTCCAAATAAAAACAATCAAGACTGAACTACTTGTATGAAAATGAATCAACAGGGCAACTTGATCCGTTTGGAGTTTTTTATTTGAGTCCCCCTCCCCGCTCCCCACGCTTCCTTCCTAATTTTGCAAAGTCTAGTGATTTTGCTGTGGTCTTGTCAGCCATTAGTGTGAATTAGCAGAGTTCTGCTGCTCCTGACAGAGACAGCCAAGTCAATAGGCAAAAGAAAAATACATGCATTAGTAGAAGGAATAGGAAGTGGGCACCAATTTCATTCCACCTGTTAATGTGTGGTTTGTATATTTGAATGACCTCAGCTAAAAAAACAGTACAGGTGGTTATTTTTTGGGGGAGTTGTGGTGGGGTTAAGAAAGCACTTCCCATACTTTTAGAGCATTCCTAAGGTTGTATGTGGGACGCAGGTGGCGGTGTGGGCTAAACCACAGAGTCTAGGACTTGCCGATCAGAAGGTCGGCGGTTCAAATCCCCGCGACGGGGTGAGCTCCCATTGCTCGGTCCCTGCTCCTGCCAACCTAGCAGTTCGAAAGCACATCAAAGTGCAAGTAGATAAATAGGTACCGCTCCGGTGGGAAGGTAAACGGCATTTCCATGTAAAGGTAAACAGCATTTCCCTCGGCCAATAAAGCAAGATGAGCACCGCAACCCCAGAGTCAGTCATTACTGGACCTAATGGTTAGGGGTCTCTTTACCTTTACCTTTAAGGTTGTATGTAGACCCCTGATGCTGCGCCGAGTACCCAGGTGGGCACAGCTGGGTAAGACCAAGTCTGCCCTGCTCATCCATCCAGCCTCCTCATCAGATCATGGATGAGGGAGGTCTTATTCAAAGCCAACATGGAATTCAGCAGCAGCAGCAGCCACAGACCATAAGAGCTGGCTGATAGGACAACCACAATTCCCCGGCTTGGAGGAGGGGATGGCACGCAGCACATTTGCTAACTGCCTGTGCCATGTGCCCCTTACCTGGCCTGCCCCACCTCTACACCAGACCTTCTCCAGCCCTGAACCACTGGGATTGCCACCCCCATCTGATTTGGGGCAATAGTTATGCATGTACAGTGGTACCTCGGGTTAAGTACTTAATTCCTTCCGGAGGTCCGTTCTTAACCTGAAACTGTTCTTAACCTGAAGCACCACTTTAGCTAAAGGGGTCTCCTGCTGCCGCCGCGCCGCCAACGCTGCCTGATTTCTGTTCTCATCCTGAAGCAAAGTTCTTAACCCAAGGTAATATTTCTGGGTTAGCGGAGTCTGTAACCTGAAGCATATGTAACCTGAAGCATATGTAACCCGAGGTACCACTGTATATAGAGCCTGTATAAGAAAATAAAAGGTAAAAGGTAAAGGACCCCTGGACGGTTAAGTCCTGTCAAAGGTGACTTTGGGGTTGTGGTGCTCACCTCACTTTCAGGCCAAGGGAGCTGGTGTTTGTCCACAGACAGCTTTCCGGGTCATGTGGCTAGCAGGACTAAACAGCTTCTGGCACAATGGGACACAGTGACGGAAGCCAGAGTGCACAGAAACGCCATTTACCTTCCCACCGGAGCGGTACCTATTTATCTCCTTGCACGGGTGTGCTTTCGAACTGCTAGGTTGGCAGGAGCTGGGACAGAGCAATGGGAGCTCACCCCATCGTGGGGATTCAAACCGCTGACCTCCTGATCGGCAAGCCCAAGAAGCTCAGTGGCTTAGAGCACAGTGTCACTCGCATATGTTTAAAAACAAGAACACCTGCAAATATCGAGGATTTTGCCAATACAGTGGTACCTTGGGTTAAGTACTTAATTCGTTCTGGAGGTCCGTTCTTAACCTGAAGCACCACTTTAGCTAATGGGGCCTCCTGCTACCGCTGTGCTGCTGGAGCACGATTTCTGTTCTCATCCTGAAGCAAAGTTCTTAACCCGAGGTACTATTTTTGGGTTAGTGGAGTCTGTAACCTGAAGCGTATGTAACCTGAGGTAACACTGTACAAGGTTGATGATAGTAACAAAAAAGGAATAGGCCACGGGGCAGGGACTGTCGTTCAATAGCAGACCACTGGCCTTGCTTGCAGTTCCAGGCACAATCCCAGGCAGGCCCAGGAAGGGCTGGGAATGTTGCCTGTCCAAACCCTAGTGAGCTACTGCCAGCCAGTGTTAACAAACTGAGTTAGATACATGCGAAGGCCTTTCTTGGTATAAAGTATCTTCTGGCTCAGTTACGAGTCTTTTGCATTCATAGTGCTGACGTGTAGGAAAGGAGAAATGACTGCCTACCTACACTTTTGGGTGAAGGTGATCGCTGGCGCTTGTTTGTTTGAATGCCTCTATTGTGGGCTCTCCATCATTTTTATTATGGATAAGGAATATGTCATCTCTGTAGCACCTGTGCTGTAGCTGCTGGAAATTAACTTGGTTTTAAAGCATTACATTTCAGATTACAAAGATTTCAGTGGCAATGTTCCTTCATTTTAATAGATAGCTGCTTTTATTCAACACAACAGTGGCATTTGGCTTGTCAGCTTTTACAATCTGAACACCGGGATCTCTTAAAAAGACGTTCCTTTGTGGGTGACTGGGCTCCACAATTTTCTGACTCTGAAGTCCTCTTGAGTATTCAGCTTGGACTACATTCAATATTTTTCTCCTATCATCTCCCTCCCTTTTAAAATCTCACTGGCATGCAAAAAGCTATTGTTATTTTTCATTTATGGAGGAGAAATGAAGGTTGATTGGGTAGCAAAGTGTTTCATAATCCGCTGAAGGATCTTTGTGCTGATTAAAGTTTTGGCAATGATTGGCTAAGCTTGTTACAACGTCACGGAACGTTCACAACTATTCTAACTGGTCTGGCTCAAATCTGTCAGATCATGTTGTTCTATTCTTTTGTGAGAGAAGGCTAATTTGCTTCTCTGGTTGTGATTATAACTTTGATGAACGTAATGGAACTGTAGAAGCTATCCTTATGGGACCCATTGGGGAATGGAAAACTGAGTGGGGAGAAACACCTGGTGATAGGGAAACGAAGGGTTAGGTGGTTTCGTGTCAAGGATATAGAAGAAGGGGGATATAATTCAGTGAGATTCAGGAACCTGAAAGAAGAGGAGAGAAAGTGTCTAATGAAAAATGAAACTATAGGAACAAGTCATGCAGCTATTAGGGTGGGAAATGCTATGTACTGGGGTGAGAAGCTGCGGTCCTCTAGATGTTGCTGGACTTCAACTCCCATCATTCATGGCTTTTGGTCATGCTGACTGGGTCTGATGGGAGCTGGAGTCCAACAAAATCAGAAAGGCAAGTGGTTCTCCAACCCTGCTGAATACCTGCAGGGAGAAGGAGGAGATAGGAGTTATAGGCTACCAGGGGAGGATAAAGAATGAAGGGCAGTAGCTGAAAGCAGGAGCTGGAGAAACAGCAGGTGGTGGAAACACAGAGCTCTCTCAGGAGACCTGTGCTGTTCGCAGATACAAGACAGGCAGAAGCTCACCTGCTGTAGGCTTGGGAATGGGGGAGGAACTTGATTCAGTTCACATTCAAAGGCAAATCCACTTGATTTGCACTTTCAAAAACAAACAAAAAAGCCCACAGCCATCCTTCGAAATTCTTACTTCTCCGAATTTTGCACTGAAGTTCCCCAGCCAAGTTGTGTGCATATACTAAGGTAAGTAAAGGTAAAGGGACCCCTGACCATTAGGTCCAGTCGTGACCAACTCTGGGGTTGCGGCGCTCATCTCGCTTTATTGGCCGAGGGAGCTGACGTACAGCTTCCGGGTCATGTGGCCAGCATGATTAAGCCGCTTCTGGCAAACCAGAGCAGCACACGGAACCGCCATTTACCTTCCCGCCGGAGCGGTACCTATTTATCTACTTGCACTTTGACGTGCTTTCGAACTGCTAGGTTGGCAGGAGCAGGGACCGAACAACAGGAGCTCACTCCATTGCAGGGATTCGAATCGCCAACCTTCTGATCGGCAAGTCCTAGGTTCTGTGGTTTAACCCACAGCGCCACTCGCGTCCCTTATATACTAAGGTAAAATGTGCCTAACAAGGCATATATTAGTGAAAACTAATAAATGTGATTTGCAAAAATGTGTGTGTTTGGCAAAATTGCATACAAAAATGTGTATACAGTGGTACTTCGGGTTACAGACGCTTCAGGTTACAGACTGCACTAACCCAGAAATAGTACCTCAGGTTAAGAACTTTGCTTCAGGATGAGAACAGAAATCACGTAGCGGTGGCATGGCGGCAGTGGGAGGCCCCATTAGCTAAAGTGGTACCTCAGGTTAAGAACAGTTTCAGGTTAAGAACAAACTTCCAGAACGAATTAAGTTCTTACCCCGAGGTAGCACTGTACTAGGAGAGAGTCACACTGAAATGCTGATGAATTTTCATGGACTTAAAAAAAGAGAGAATCAAACTGATTCTCGTGGATCAGTCAATAACGCTTTAGCTGAGATTCCTGTCCTGCAGGGGGCTGGACTAGATGACCCTTGGGTCCCTTCCAGCTCTTAAGATTTTATGATGTGATTTGAACTTCAGATTGGGGAAAGTGTTCAGTTCGGCCACCCCTAGTTGCAATTGCCCCTGCTATGAGAATGCATCGATGGTCATGCTGCATGTTTTATATTTTTAATTCATGTGTGGATTTAACTTTATTCTGACCTTCCTGTAACAGAGCTCATGCCAGTTCACCCTAAATGTCCATGCAAACGACACCTGTTGAAACAGGCTGTTAAAACAATAGAAGTATTGGACCAGATTCCTTTTAAAAGCAGGCAATTCTGCCATGAACTCCTTGCCCTAGTATTGCCCCTGGACTGATGGCTAGTTCAAAAGGAATAAATCTTAAAGCCCCTCACCCAGAGCACATTTTTATCCCACAGCCAAGAACAGTTCTGCGTTTGCATTAGCGCATTCATAGATAATGGATGGCTTGCTTGTCTGACGGCATGCGGTTTTAAATGAAGCCATAGTGTGCCTACATTTCTTTTTGATCTGCAGTTAAATGTTCATTCGCTTCTATTCGTTGTTGGTAGACGGCTGCCAGTGTTTCTGTCTTGGGAAATGTTTCTGAATGAGGAGATTTCAGGGTCTGGGTTTTTTTTTTTGGTTGGCCCCCTCCCCACTTTTCCATCTACTTCTAAAAAGGTACAGAGATGTTCTCCGAAGCAGGTGGCAAATTGGAAATGCGAGGCAGAGAGATTCTATGGGGAACGCGCATAGGAAAGCAATGTCATAAATAGGTCTTGTGTCAGCATTTGGTGTAATGTCTTGATATGTGTCATGATGAATTATATATAATTTCCAGATTTATCATATCTTCCACCGATAAGGGACATTGCTTCTCTTGGTGAGCTTCCTTCACGGCTTAAAAGATTTACTGTTGCATTGAAATTCCCTATATTGGAGATTCAGATCAACTTTAGAAACTTGAGATAAGAACTATAAATCAGGTTTTTTTTAAAAGAAACAAACAAACTTGGGAGCTATTTCTCAGGATACGCATTTGTTGACAGTGTGGTGTAGTTTGGTGCAAAGAATCCCTTTTCTTTGGCAAGGTGGAAGCATCACGTACACCTTAAGAGGAGCATCATGCGCACCAGGGTGACAACGTTGCAGTCTTCACTGACAGGAACTAATGGCAACCTGCTTTAAACTGATCTAGCTCAGCCTTATCTGCACTGGGGATGAGGAATCTGTGGTCCTCCAGATGGTGGCTTCCAACCTCCATTGGCCATTCTGGCTTCCCATTGGCCATGCTGTCTGGGGTTGATTGGAATGGGAGCCCAGCAACACCTGAAGGACCACAAGTCCCCCATCCTTGGTTTGCACCAGGGATGTGGAGTCTGTGACCCTCGAGATGTTGCTCCCATGATCCCTGACTATTGATCATGCTGGCTGGGGATGATGGGATGCGGAGTCCCTCAGCATCTGGTGAGTCCCCATCCCTGGTCTACAGTAAAGTAAAGGTAAAGGGACCCCTGACCATTAGGTCCAGTTGTGGCCGACTCTGGGGTTGCGGCGCTCATCTTGCTTTATTGGCCAAGGGAGCCGGCGTACAGCTTCCGGGTCATGTGGCCAGCATGACTAAGCCGCGTCTGGCGAACCAGAGCAGCGCACAGAAACGCCATTTACCTTCCCGCTGGAGCAGTACTTATTTATCTACTTGTACTGTGTGCTTTTGAACTGCTAGGTTGGCAGGAGCAGGGACCAAGCAACGGGAGCTCACCCCATTGCAGGGATTTGAACCGCCGACCTTCTGATCGGCAAGCCCAAGGCTCTGTGGTTTAACCTACAGCGCCACCCGCGTCCCTTATCACTGGTCTACAGTGGTGGTTCACAATTCCAGAGAGGAGCTTTTCCCGACCTTTCTTGGGGGTGCCATGAACTGAACCTGCAAAGCCATTTCCGCCTGAAAGGAGAGGGGGTTGCGGGCAAAACCCTCCACCCACCCACGCGGGGGCGGGGTCTTGCCCCCACATGGTCAGGGAATCCCCGGGCGTGCCTTCCACCCCATCCGCCAATCGGCGGACCGGGGAGGCGAGGCCTAGCCCATTTAAGGCCAGGCACACCCAGGGACCGCCCTCTTTTCCCTTTCCCAGCTGAGCGGTTTTCCCATCCCACCCACCCTTTAGGTTTCGCTAGCTATGACCTTGCTATGGACTTCGGTTGGTCGCTGCAAGGGGCCTGGTAGGAATTTTTCCAAGTTGGCACACTTCAAGCCTTTTGGTTTTTTCGCCTACCTCGTAGCAAACGTCACAACTTCCGCGGTATTGGCGGTTAGGCATTGGCAGGGGTTAATTGTTATGCAAATGAAGGGGGAAGGAAGCGCCATCACCTTCCCCCAATGAAAAGGGTAGTCCAGTAGAGGACTCCGGGGGGCGTTGCCTTGTCCGAAACCTAGGGAGGTAAGGGCCTCTGGCACGCCCCCGAGCGGTGACACCCGTGGGATCCTAGTTGGCGTACTTCAACAGGACTCCCACGGCTTGTGGATAACCCATCCCGGTCACCATGCCGCGTAGACGGTAGGAGCCAATGCCTAAGGCCAATACCTTTCAATTCTGTAATCAATAAAGTTGTGGCCTTTTAATGCCCATTAACCTTAAATAATGTGTCCAGTGTCTTCATTTCTCTTGGGGGGAGGGTACTTGCCACGCAACCTTTTTCTGTGCAAAGCACACTCGCTGTGTGCGCACGCCCAATGTGGCTGAGGATGAGCCACTTGTGAGTGGTGCCATCACTCTTGTCTTTCACTGTGAGTTAACTGCACACCTTGATTATTGTCCAGATTCCCCTGTCCTTTTCGTCTTTTAAACTTGGAGAGGCCCTGTGTATATACCCTTGTTAGATAAACAGGTTATTGATACCAGTGTGACACCTGAATCCATTACAGTGGTACCTTGGTTCTCAAACGCCTTGGTTCCCAAATTTCAAAAACCCAGAAGTAAGTGTTCCGGTTCTCAAAGGTTTTTCAGAAGCCAAACGTCTGATGAGGCTGTCGGCTATTGTTTTTGGGGCAGCTGTACCAATCAGAAGCTGCTCCTTGGTTTTCGAACATTTCAGAAGTCAAATTAACTTCTGGGAAGGACTACCTGTGTGTGGCAGTCAGCTCAGCGGAATCCCACCTTCATCACCAATGAAATATACTCAGAGTTGAGTGTGAATTTCATGTACTTTATTCAGCTTATAGTAGCAATGAACGAAACTTTATCCAAAACGTCTAGCTCAGGGGCCAGCAAACTTTTTCAGCAGGGGGTCGGCCCACTGTCCCTCAGACCTTGTGTGGGGCCGGACTATATATATATATATATATATATATATACACACACTTTTTTGGGGGGGGGGAATGAACGAATTGCTATGCCCCACAAATAACCAAGAGATGCATTTTAAATAAAAGCATACATTCTGCTCATGTAAAAACACCAGGCAGGCCCCACAAGTAACCCAGAGATGCATTTTAAATAAAAGGACACATTCTACTCGTGTAAAAACACGCTGATTCCCAGACTGTCTGTGGGCCAGATTGAGAAGGCGATTGGGCCGCATTTGGCCCACAGGCCTTAGGTTGCCTACCCCTGCTAGAATGATATACACTTGCCTCTGAACTTTGTACATAGAGGGAATGATAACTGTCTTGGTGACCATCACCCCTGTAGGTGGCAGCACCTTCCTATCGAATCTTTATGCCCAATAACTCTTTCCCTCCCTCCCTTTCTTCCCCGTCTTGATTAAGAAATTAACTATTGGTGGCTGAGGCCAGCGAATGTCTTTCCAAGGTCTTGCCTTCTGCAAGGCAGGCAGTAGGTTGACTGAACTGTTTAAGGCTCTCTTGCCCATTTTCACCTAGCTGGCTTTGTTCATTTTTTGAACAGATCTGTTCTCTCTGATTTGGTCTTCACATTTTGCTTTTTCCTCTCTTCGGTTAATTAGTTTCTGCATTGCTCACCTCTCAGGCTTTTGAGGTCTACATGAAGCTAAAAATCAGACCCAAAGAGCTGTTGCGAGCTCTCCTGACGGTATGTGCCAGCAGGATGGAAGTTTTGATTACTTTCTTTTTAGGGAAGTTGGAGAATTCTGAGCAGAAATGGGGACAGAAATTGCCAATGTTCACTTGTCCTCTGCCTGGAACAGTAATCAACCCATTGATTACAATCTGTCTTCACTCGCTATGGTTTTCACGGTGCAAACAATGTGTAATTGATGACTCTGCCCCACCCCCTTGTGTCGAAATAGTGCGGAATAACCTATTTGAACAGTTAATTAAATGATTATGTAAATTCCCACCACAGCAGACAGCAAAATGGGTAATGTAGTTTTGTTGGAAACTGAATCGCAGTAGAACAGAAACAGTATTGTGTGCAATGAACATGGGTTGGGATAGAAATAGGTACCTGTTGCATCCCTTCTTTCTTTGTGACAACAGACCCCATATGAATCTGTCTCTAACTGCTTGCTTTAAATGTATACCTTGCCTTTATGCACCAACTTCACATGACAGCCGACAATCGTAATATACAAATACAACACATAAGCAAATGCTAGCAGAACCAAACCACAATTAAAAGCAACAAATCTGAGCAAGAGCTGATGAAACAGCCAAACAAACTGAAGAACAGCAATCGGCAGAAAGACAAGCTGCAGGAAAAACAAGTTACCTTGGTAAACATGGTGGTTTTTATTTGTTGGTGATCAAAGAGGACACAAAGAGGGTCTCCCTTAAGTATGGAGTTGAAAAGCTTAGGTGCAACCACTGAGCCCTTTGTGTGGTGAGTTCCCGCCTCCCCCAGTAGGACTAAAAACACATGGCACCGTTATTTTCGGTTAATGGGCTAAAATTGGCCACAACTTTATTGGTTACAGGTGATGAGCAGTATTGGCTTAGGCATTGGTCCTAATCCACTATCCAGCTTCAGCTTGTTTGCACATCAACTAGGAACTCCCCCGGGGTTACCAATCGGGGCCTGCCTTAGGTCCTCACCTCCATAGGCTTTGGACAGGGCCGCGCCCCCCAGAATCCTTTATCGGACTACCCTTAAATATCCGGGGGAGGTGATGGCACTTCCTCCCCCCCCATCCATCTACATAACAATACCCCTACCAATGCCTAACCACCAATACCGAGGAAGTTGTGCCAATTTGCTACGAGGTAGGCGAAAAACCAAATGGCTGGTGCCAATTTGCCAAGTGGAAAAAATTCCTACCAGGCCCCTTCATGGCGACCAACCGAGGTCCATAGCAAGGACAGAAGGGAAACCCTGAAGGGTGGGTGGGTGGGTGGGTGGGAAACCGAAGCAGCGAGCGGCCAAAGATGGAGATTCCCGGCCACGCCTGCCTTAAATGGGGCAGGCCACACCCCCTGGGCCAGCCGATTGGCTGCCCAGGGGATGACGCGGCCAAGGATTCCCCTAATTGCGCGGAGGCTGAGAGCCAGCCCCCATGCGCGTGTTGGGGGCGTGAAGCCCACACCACACCTCCTCCTGAGGTTGGAAGTGGCTTTCTCATGTGTCTGACAAGCATGCCTTAGATGGTGTTGGGGCACATAGAAAGAACCCTCTTTCTGATTTTGGAAAGTTCATATAGGACAAGTGGGCAATGTGCAGCCTATGGGATGCATGCCACCTTCTGCTGTCTTTCCATGTACTGAGAAACCAAGAGCAAGAGAATGAAGGGATGATGGCTGGATGAGAAGATAGGTGTTCGAGGGTATTCGATAGGGAGAATGGATTGGATAGATGGATGCAGGAGGGAGACAGAATTGATGTCACATCTACTTTTTGCTTTGCCCCCAATTGCTGCCGCAGGAATGTGACCCCGAATTGACTGCTTTTACCTGGTGAAAACACAGCCCTTGACTCTGAAGAGTTTGTCCACCCTGGATATACGAGAGCACTTTTATTTCTGAAGGCCTTCTCTATGGTTCCAATTCCAGAAAATAAAGTGACTGGCAGGTACAAGAGAAAGACACTTTCCTGTTACTCTAGCACCCAGAAGGCAGGCATGCCTTAAAAAGGTTCTGCACCCAGATATGCATTGTAAAAAAAAAAGAGAGAGAGTGCTGTGTACTTAGATGATAAATTAAGAGAGGTACTTCTTTGCTTGGTTTTGGGACAGGGGCATAATTTATTACTTATTTGTGTACCGCCTTATACCTATAGATCTCAAAGTGGTTCACGACATAAAATCATACTTATAAAAATGCGAAATAAATAATAACAAAAACAACTCAAATAATTCCCCCTCCCATTAAAAACACATTAAGAATAATTTTATTTCAGCAGGCATGTTCAGCATCTTCTATCTCTTCATTTTAATATATATACAGTGGTACCTTGTTTCCCAAACTCAATCTGTTCTGGAAGTCTGTTTGACTTCCAAAACATTCGCAAACCAAGGCACAGCTTCTGATTGTCTTATTGGCCCTGCAAACAATTCCGACAGCTGAAACAGACATTCGGCTTCCAAACCAGAACACTAACTTCCGGGTTTGTGACGTTCTGAAGCTGATTTGTTTGGGAGCCAAGCCGTTCAGGAACCAAGGTACCACTGGGTATGTATACACGCACACACAATTTTTAAAAATATATTTTTGTGTCAGATCAGTTAATCAAAGCCTATCTCGTTACATTAATTCTTTCATCCCAAATTAAGCATTTAGATCCTGTTGATTTCAATGGGAGAGGTAAGCATGATTAGCTCCCTCTGTCAACAAAATGCTGTGGTGGTTGGTGCCTATTGAGACTGGTAGGGAAGAAGGCAAGGAATATCAATAGAAGGAGCAGCTAGAGCCAGGCAGAGCCAACTAATTCTGGTTGTGTCTCCATCTTCCTCTCTGGTAAGCACTGCAAGGGCAATACTGAAACTGAGGAAAATGGCAGCCATTGCCTCCCACCCCAGACTGGTTGCAAGTAAGAAGGCCTGCTGGCAGGGGCTGGCCAAGGGCAGCCTAAAGTTGGTGGTTTGAATCCCCATGATGGGATGAGCTCCCGTTGCTCTGTCCCAGCTCCTGCCAACCTAGTAGTTTGAAAGCACGCCAGTGCAAGTAGATAAATACAGTGGTACCTTGGTTCTCAAACTTAATCCGTTCCAGAAGTCCGTTCCAAAACCAAAGAGTTTCAAAACCAAGGCACTCTTTCCCATAGAAAGTAATACCAAATGGATTAATCCGTTCCAGACTTTTAAAAACAACCCCCAAAACAGCAATTTAACATGAATTTTACTATCTAACAAGACCATCTAACAAGACCATTGATCCATAAAATGAAAGCAATAAACAATGTACTGCAGTCACACAGTCTATCAATCAGTAGCTGAACTGGGTTCCACACAGTCACAAAAATAAGAGCCACGAAAACAAACACAAAATAAATAGCAAAAACAGACAGACCTCAGCATAACACTCAAATCAGAAGTGTGGCACTCAAATCAGAAGAGTAACACTCAAAATGGAGCACGTTCGGCTTCTGAAAAAAGTTCAAAAAGCGGAACACTTACTTCCATGTTTGCAGTGTTTGGGTTCCAAGCTGTTTGAGTACCAAGGTGTTTGAGAACCAAGGAACCACTGTAGGTAAATCTGCGGCAGGAAGGTAAACGGCGTTTCCGTGTGCTCTGGTTTCTGTCACAGTGTTCCGTTGCACCATAAGTGGTTTAGTCCTGCTGGCCCCATGACCCAGAAAGCTGTATGTGGACAAACGCCGGTTCCCTCAGCCTGAAAGCGAGATGAGCGCCACAACCCCACAGTCACCTTTGACTGGACTTAACCGTCTAGGGTTCCTTTACCTTTTACCTTTTCTAATGGGCCATCCTCGACTGCCAAAGTCATAGGAAGATAGAGGATGCCACACACATTCAAACATATTGGGAAAAGAGAGTCAATTCTAGTGTTTTATTTTCCCCACTTCCATCCTGCTCCACCCCACCCCAAATTATAAAAAGTTAGGTTTGCTGATTTCGGTTTCTTGGCAGTTCTGTTATAGCACATGTGAGTTGGCTATGTAGGTGAGACAAAATATTGAGTGCATCAGACCCGCCAGGAGGTCATTGATTCCCAGATAAAACCAACATCACTTACAGAGGAAAGAAAAAGTCCTGAATTTACCTTCCATGGTTAAGCTAATAAATATCAGGGGTAGAAAAGGAAGACAAACTGGAGAACAAAATGGTTGAAAAGTGGAGTTTATTTACAATATATTGGAAGAAATAAGATGCAAGATGAATCAATCCATGTGCATTAGTTGGGGAAACATGTGTAAAAGGGTACCTTTTTGCGTGTAAATGTACATAATCTTGATGTAAGTTATGCATTTTTATGATGGAAATAGTGTAATGAAGCATCTGAACATAAGGAACTGACAAATTAATGAATGCTTTAGCTGCACTAAAAATAGGCAATTCTAATTTAGATCAGGCTAATATCTTATGTTGCTGTTTTGCATGTTTGCTTATCTTCCTCTTTTTCGTGATGCTTCTCTTATTTTATTGTAAATGCAAGTTCAAACCTATGTGCTATGATTATATTACTACTATTCATTCTGTTTCTCTATTTAAATGATAGAAATAGAGAGAAAAGTTGGCACCCAGTGCTCGAGCCACCGTTGACTTCAGAAAGAAACTGGCCATCATCAGCCAAGCGGAGATATGGCTTGAAGCTGGGTGGTCCTCCAGGCAGATGTCTAAAATAGGATTTCTCTTGCCCTCTGATGTTTAACGGCATGGTGCAAAAAATCCTTTCAGCTGTATAAAGAAAATGAAGTGCTTTTTCTTCTTCTCAATGTCTGGTTAACATACAGTTGTGCTGCTTTGGGTTTCTTGTGCCACCTAAATAGTCCATAGTGAGGACTTTGTATTGTAATGCCCTTGTTTTGTCCTGGTCAGCAATGCTCTCATTTCTAAGGGCATTGATTTCTGTTTTCCATCCTTCATTTTTTAAGGGGGAAGATAATTCTCCTGGCCTCTCTAAAGGTCAAGCCTCGCAGCTCCAGAATCCCCAAGGGATCTATCCTGCCATGTGCAATTGATATCAAAGTTGTGTGCATGTGCGCACGGACACACATTCAGAAAGTACAACATGGACATTCAGTCTTTTTTTGGGGGGGATTTGCCCTATTTGGTACCATCTTTGTAAAGTAGGTTTCTTAGTAGATAGGGATGAGAGAAAAGTTTGATTCAGATCACATTTAAATGTGGACCTACCTATTTCTGAAACAAGATGCACAGAGGTGTTAGCTTGATGCTTGGGACTAAACCCCTTGACCATTGGCCATATTGGCTAGGGATGATGGGAGTTGTAGTCTACAAGTATCTGGGGACATCAGGTTGAGGAAGGGTGGGGAGCCTCCCACCCAGGGACCAAATGCAGCCCTCTAGGCCAGTGGCGTAGCGCTGTTCACTGGTGCCCGGGGCAGATGCATATGCACACTCACCAGGTGGGGGCAGAGCACATTCACCCAGCCCTCTGTCAGAACCAAGGGATTCTCTCCTCTTTTCTCTTGAATTTTAATTGACTGGCATATTCTTGGAGAAGGGAGAGGCTCTCTAATGATGTGTCTGCTATCTGTTCTCCAACTCCCCCTCCTTCTCCCAATACCTTGTAACTTGGCAGTTCTGTGTCCTGTCGTAAATCAGCCCTGTCTCCATCTCTTCTTGCAACTACTGGAGAATTGGGGGGGGGGTATGGAGATTCAAACCCCCCCCCCAAAAGAAGCAGAGGGGAAGGAGGGGGCAATTCCCAGCCCTCCTCTTCAGACCAGTTCCTGATACCCTTGCTGCTGGGCAGGCGCATTAAGCGGGGGTCGGGGGGTCGGGTGATTTTTGTCTCACCCACCACTGGCATGCGGCCCCTGGGAAGTCTCCCAGAAGGCGATATGGCCCCTGGGCTGAAAAACCTTCTCCGCCCCTGCACTGGAGCAATAGAAGATGCAGGGTGTTGGAAGAGAGTGAGATTGCTGACAGTGCTTCCAGTTTCTTCTCTGCCATCTGCCATCTGCATTCTTGGATTCGTTTTTCTTCTGCGATGAGAAAAGTTAGCGATTGCTTAAACTCGGCAAAGTGGATTTGAAAGGGCATATGTTGCTCTGACGTTGATTATACATGACGGGGCTCCGGGGTGAAGCACAGAACCCTGGAGGTAGCGTGTTTGTGTGAATATGGCCATTCGCCCCCATGCTTCGAGGCCCAGAGCAGATCAAATCTCAGACGGCTGCCTTCTCCTTATACTTCCACTGCAAGAGCCCAACCTTGCTTGTCACTTCAAGAGATGAATTGAGCCCTAGGAAGGCTGGTATATGTAGCTCCTGAGTTGAGAGCAGCCAAGTCCCTCAGACACTGACGCTGAGGATCCCCAAAGCTTTTGTGTGCTGTTAATAGCAAGGGCTATATGAAGAGGCCCTTGCCACAATTGCTTCTCCTGGGGTTGGAAGCTCACTTGAGCCTTTGATTTGTGGGCTCATTTAAGGACTTGTGAATCAGAAGCTGCAGTGAGCTGAAGGAGTGTTGTCAAACCCAGCGGAATGAGAGGCTTCTGATTCTGCATGGGTCTGTTGCCATGGCGGGGAAGATATTTGAGCTTCAGAGCTGAATTCTTGGCCAGAGGCAAAAAAGTGATGGCCTGCCAGAAAGGCAAAGTGAGGCAGTTGCCTCGGGAGGCAGGCTGGGGATAGCTGGGAGAAACAGCAGATCCAGCGCCTGAGGATTGTGCTGCTCGACGCCTCCTGCGCTTGTTGGCCACCACCGTTTCCTCTTCAATCCTTCCTCAGCCACTGCCTGCTCTTCTCCAGCCTCCTTCAGCATGACAGGACTTCTCTGGGCTTCCTCCAGTCACCTCAGGCAGTGTTGGTGGTGGTGGGTCGCCATTTTCTGTTCTGCCTCTGGCACCAAAACATCCTGGGCCAGCCCTGGGTGGTTGACATCATTGCTCTCAAGTGCCCTTTCTGGCATTGTGGAGCCTGAGTGGCTCCTTGGTATTTGAGGGGGGGGGGGGCTTCAGGCTATGAAGCAAGCCAGACAAAGACCAGCGCACGAGTGCCACTAATCTCACTCCAAAGCTGATTGAACACTGGTTGAGTGCATGTAATTGTTTCTACCATGTGGCAGTGTGGACTGCAGAGAAGGCTCCATTGCATGCTGTAGTGGCTGGCTTGCCGTGGTGGAGGGACTTGTGGAATAAAAATTAGGGGAAAGTGTGCATAAAAATGTATATATTAATGAACAATAAAGACATCATCTTAACATGAGTCAAATTTGCTTTCCAAAATGTGTTTTATAGGAAAAATCTGCACTGAGATGCTGACTAATTTTTATGATATATATATTTTAACTACTTGCAAACGAATGCAGAAATGTGGAGTGCTGAACTCAAGATTAAAAAAAGAAAAACAAAGGAAACCTGAAATGGACAGTTTTTGGGGTCATTAGGTCACATAGCTGTATCTTCTGGGGCCGAGTCTCCTGAGGAGTTTGGTCCCCGTATAAGGGGAAGCTGCAGTCTTCCTTTCCAGCGGGGAACTGGATCTGCCAGCTGGGTAAAGGAGTGAAGTTAGGAGATACATTTGGTCCCAGTAGCTCCAGGGTCACCTTAAGTGGTCAAACCAGCTGTGGGTGTCAGGAGCGGAGCTGTGCCACTCTTGACTATTCTGCATTGCTAAGCCTCAGCCTTGCCAATGATGCTGTGCTGTTCTGAGCTCCGAGGAGACGTCCCCTTCCCCCTGTTCCTAATCCAGATCCTGAATCTTCCCAAGAGCGGGAGGACAGTATAGATTTGGAACAGTGGCTTGCAGAGGGACATAGTTCAGAAGGCAGAAGCTGGGAAATACTGGATGGGGAGCAGCTAGGAGAATAGACACTGGAAGAGAGAGGATTAATAGATTCAGAGTCTCTGGACAGCATCCACTCCTTCCCCAAAGACACAGAGCTCAGAAAGTAGCAGAACAGAAAGCACAGAGGGTACAAGCTCAGATTACAAGACGTAGACGTGATGTAGACAGAAGGGGGTGGGATCTTTTAATTGGGAGCATCGCCATTTTTAGGAGATGTGTTCTTTGTTCTCTTGCTGTGATTATTAAAGTTTCTAACTGGTAAGAAGACTCCTCTTCCTTTGTTCTGCTTATCTACATGGAAGCCGATTCCCTGAAGCTAGATGATGCCATGGATAAGGATTCTGACCTGGGAGAGGGACCTAGTGGGTTGCCACCCCTTCACCTCATACCAGTCTTGCCTACAACCCTATCACCAAGTCACTCCATGCCAGACCTGCCTCTCCTCTTACTCTGCCTTGTTCTTCATCAGCACCAGCTGATGAGAGTCTGCGCTCCAAGGATATGTCAGGTACCTGGTCTGGTTGTGGGTTGCGCTGCCACTTCCTCCAACATGTAGGAGATGGAGACATCAGTGCTGGTGCCGACAGACAGCTCAGGTCCAGCCCAACAGAAGGAATTCCAGTCTATTTGCCCAGTCCAAAGGAATATCCCACTTGCTATGCTAAAATTATGTCCATCACCGCTTCTTTATAATGAGGACCTGGGAGAAATGTTGCTCATTGGATTGCCTTAGATTGCCCAGCCATGCATAGCATCTGTTGCACCTTGGACACACCATACTGATCTGAACATCAAAGTTTTCAGCAGAAAACTTAATTCAGATGAGAGCTTGGAGATGTGCAATGCTAAGAGTTAGCGGACCTGATCTCCTCCTCTCTTACTTTGATTTTGGCAGTAGGAATAATAAACATAAAAATCACTGAAACGTCAAAGAGCTTCTTGTATTATGAGCTTCATTGCTAATTATGTTTAATGCATTTTCAGATACTGTAGAGAGGCGCTGTGTTCTACCATGGGCCTTTCTATTGATCAGCTGTCATTTCAGCTGCTGCTGAATTCTGCTTGCTTGTTAGTGTATTAGGGACATTTCCTTTGCTCTCTTACTTACATGATTTTTTATTTTTTATTTTTACAAAAAGAACAGCCCTAGAGAGGAACTGCCATATTTAGCCAAGGAAAAACTAACTAATGGCAGTGCAGATCCTTTAGTGCCTCCGTGATCTTTCCTAGTCTCAACACTGTGGTATCTTCTTTGTGAATGTAGTTCTTGGGATATTTACAAGTCATAGTGAAGACCAGCTAACAGGGGAGAGAGGCCCAGTGGCTAGAGCAGGGTTCCCCAAACTTGGGTCTCTGGCTGATTTGGGACTACATAATCCCTAGCTAGCAGGACCAGTGTTCAGCGATGATGGGAATTGTAGTCCAAAAGCTTGGAGACCCAAGTTAGGGAAACTTTGGGCTAGAGTGTTGAAGTCTTACCTGGGAAATCAGGGTTCAAATCCCCGCTCAGCCATGAAGCTCACTGGGTGACCGTGAGCCAGTCCATGTCTCTCACCTAACCTACCTCACAGGGTTGTTATGGAAATAAAATTGGGAGTAGAAGGACCACATATACCACCTTTAGCTCCTTGGAAGAAACGTAGGACATAAATATAAGAACAACTGGTGTTCAGGAGTCCATTCCTAAGATATCAATACTCACATCCACAGAAATGACACATAAAAAAATAAACTTAGGCTGCAGTCCTACTGTGTTACCTGGGAGGAAGGATTTTGAGGAATTCTGGTGAAAATAGAAACAGGAGAGGAAATTGCTGATGTTCACTTGTTCACCCCATCTCTGGAGCAGAAGTCAGTCCAGTACAGTGGTACCTTGGTTTGCAACCGCTTTGGATTACAACCACGTCAAACCTGGAAGTGTGTGCCACTTTTTTGCATTACAACTCATTTTTTTGGATTACAACCAATTTTTTTTTTTGGGGGGGGGAAGACCCCATTGGTGAAAGCGCGCCTTGGGTTACAACCTGTTTTGGTTTACAACCGGACCTCCAGAACGGATTATGGTTGTAAACCAAGGTACCACTGTAAATGCAAAGGGCATTCACTGTTGTTGCTTTTGGTCCACCAGTTATATATAACTGATCCCCAGCCTTTTGCACTGTGTTTCCTTTGCATTGAAATGAATGGGGCGGGACAATGGAATAACAATGCAATTTATGTAATTTTGCCAAATGCAGACAGTGAGACAAATAACATATTTTTTTTAGCAGATGTTGAACTGCAGCCGAATGGAAACAAGGCTGCATTCAATGAATGCAGGGCAGAATGGAAAACCACGCCTTCTTAACATCCCTACATGGGAGGAAGCCCCATTGAACTTGGTGGGGCTTACTTCAGAGTAGAAATGTATAGGATTGTACTGCTAGGTAACTAGGCTTTCTTTCTCCAGCTTGGCTTAATAGCCTGATACAGTGAAATGGAAGAACGAGGTGCCAAGAAAGGACAAGTTGTTAAAGAGAGGCGCTCCAACATCAGACTCACTGCTGCAGACAGCAACATGCCATGGCTTTGGAGAGTTTTCCTGTGTGCTTACCCATTCACGAATCATCACAGCACTACCCCAAAAATAAACACTGAGTCACAGAACGGAAACAAGTGATACTTCTAATTGTGGTCCTATTGAACAATAGAATGTCAGCGGGATCCAAACTAAGCAAGAAAATAACAGTCAACTGAATGATTGTCAGGAGCTTCTGGGACTCGAACCAGGTTCTTTGGTGAGCTGCCAGGACTACAGGTTGGGACATCTCTTGAGAAAGTAAGGGAATCCTGGATACAAGAGTGACTACACCCACCCAGGCTGGCCATTGGCTGCCCTCAACTGGAAGGCTTGTTAAGACTTCTTGTTCATTTGTTTTGCTTAAAGCAGAGGTCAGGAACCTCAGGCCTGGGAGCTAAATGTGGCCTGGACAGCCTCTTGTAGGCTATAGAGGTTTTTCATCCCTGCCCTAGAGTATATTTATTAAGAGCTGCCAAATCCTTGGTCCATCCATCCTAGAGCAATTTACTTTTACAGGCACTAGCTATCCAGTGCTTCCCCGCATTACCAAGCAAGTTTGACACTTACTCATTAGGCACTTTTTAAATTCTCATTTTCAGCTAAACACTAAGAAAAGCAGTGCGTGTGTATTCATTAGAACAGGAATAATGGAAAAACAAAAGAATACAGTTCCAAACCATAAAAACAAATAGCACAGCAAGCCTATGCAACCAAGCTTACAGAAATAGTCTTCTCGACAGAAGGAGACCCTGTTCCACTGTCTACAGTGCAATATTGGGAAGGTTTGCATGGAAGGAGATTGGCAGGGACTAGGAGTTACAATGTTGTTCTTCAGGTGAGGATGCTGAACCAGACGGGGAAAGGCAATGCAGGACCAGCTACAGAAACACCACCAGATGAGCCTGTGAGGACAGTGCTCCTCCGCTCTGAGGGTGTGGCTCCGTTATCCTTGAAGGAGTTTATTGCAGGTGACCCAGGGAGACCAAAGGCATCCTCACTTCATCTGCATAGGTCAGTTCCGTGTCCAGGGCAGCTGTCTACCAGCTCCATCTGGTATGCAGGCTGAGATCCTACCTGCCCGTGGACTGTCTCGCCAGAGTGGTGCATGCTCTGGTTATCTCCCGCTTGGACTACTGCAATGCCCTCTACCTGGGGCTACCTTTGAAGGTGACCCAGAAACTACAACTAATCGAGAATGCAGCAGCTAGACTGGTGACTGGGAGTGGCCGCCAAGACCATATAATACCAGTCCTGAAAGACCTACATTGGCTCCCAGTATGTTTCCGAGCACAATTCAAAGTGTTGGTGCTGACCTTTAAAGCCCTAAATGGCCTCGGACCAGTATACCCGAAGGACCGTCTCCACCCCCATAGTTCAGCCCAGACACTGAGGTCCAGCACCGAGGGCCTTCTGGTGTTTCCCTCACTATGAGAAGTGAGGTTGCAGGGAACCAGGCAGAGAGCCTTGTCGGTAGTGGCACCCGCCCTGTAGAACACCCTCCCATCAGATGTCAAGGAAATAAACAACTATCTGACTTTTAGAAGGCATCTGAAGGCAGATCTGTTTACGGAGGTTTTAAGTGTTTCGTGTTTTATTGTGTTTTTAATTTTCTGTTGGGAGCTGCCCAGAGTGGCTGGGGAGGCCCAGCCAGATGGGTGGGGGATATTATTATTATTATTATTATTATTATTATTATTATTATCATCATCATCATCATCATCACCCCAGTGCTTGATGACTGGAGAGGGCTGGGCCCCATTAACTAAAGCAGGACTTGCCAGTAGCATTGAGATTCTGCTGGTACTATATATGGCTTAGTGTCTGGGTTGTGTCCCAACAAAGTGCTCAATTCAAGTCACTTAGTGGTACATCTGTTCTGCTGGTAAAACCTTTTGCACCAGTGGAGCATTACTGGGCAAGAGAAGGCATAAGCCAGGCGAGGGTAACTCTGTGGTGCAATAGTTTGCACAACCTGTTATGTAATGAGTTTCTGCTAGCTGGGCTCTTGCATTGAATTATTCTGTTGCCCAGCATTAGAACTCACCTTTCTGCTAGTGCAAGCGCCCTTGTGTTAATGGACAGAGAAAGTCGGATGCAGCCCTCAGTTTGCTTGCTTGTTTGTTGAAACCACATCAGTTCTTTGTGCTCCTAGGGCCTTGGCTCACCGAAGAGCAGGACAGAAGCGTTCTGTAACAACAGGACTTTTCTGTTCATTACCAGAGTCATTGTTGCTCATTTATCCTGACATTCTATTATTCCATCGCCATGCTTCTTGTCACCTTGGAAGCTGTAAAGTCCTGTGTCGGGACCAGTCATTCTGCTTTGCATGCTGAAGACCCCAGGTTAAATCCTCGGCCTCCTTAGTTTAAAGGCTGAGGCAGCAGATTATATCAAAGACGTTGGCCTGAGACCTTGAATGTCATGAACTGGCAGGTTAACGGGGATGGCAAGGGGATGGAGGCCAATGCACAGGAACCAGAGCAGTAGGACCCAGAGCCAGAGGGCCCCTGTCCCCATGAACATGAGAGGCTCTGGGGCACAGGGAGCAGCAGAAGGGATGCTCTAGGACAGGCATCCCCAACCTGCGGCTCTCCAGATGTTTTAGCCTACAGCTCCCATGAACCCTAGCTAACAGGACCAGTGATCAGGGATGATGGGAATTGTAGTCCAAAACATCTGGAGGGCCAAAGGTTGGGGATGCCTGCTCTAGGAGGCTGAGGCAGGCCAGAGTCCCCGGCCCAGCTCCCTAGCTGGCCAGGTGGGACTCTACCAGCTGTGGGAGGAAGGGTGTGATTCCTCAGCAGGGGTAGGCTTGGCACAGGTGAGGGTCACATGCCTCATCAAGCCCAGTTGCTGCAATCAGCATGCATCAGCAAGTATCAAAGGGAAGCAGAGCTGGGGTACTTTGTCTGCTCTTCTCAACTGCCCATGTTGGTGGACCTTGGCTTGGATGTTCCTGAACTTCTGTGCTTCAGGTTTGACTCTGGACTGTGTTCTGACTGCTTGACCTGGCTACTTGGACTGTGTTTCCTGATCTTTGAACCTGACATACTGATTGGCTGCAAGTTCGGGACATTGAATAGTTGTATTTGCAGCTAAGTCTCTTCAACAAAACCAGGCATAGGCAAACTTGGCCCTCCAGATGTTTTGGGACTACAACTCCCATCACCCCTGACCACTGGCCTTGTTAGCTAGGGATGATGGGAATTGTAGTCCCAAAAACATCTGGAGGGCTGAGTTTGCCTATGCCTGACCTAAGCCATGGGAGGGGAACCTCAGGCCTTGGAGGGGCAAATCCAGACCTCTTTGTCTGGCCCTTGGGACTCTCCTCAGAAGATGCCACTTCCTTAAGCCACACTTCCACACTGGTCCTGTTCCACACCTGGCTGGAATGTGTCCTTGGACTGTGATAATCCCTCTTTCTTGCCTTGATGGACAGTTGCTTGTGTGGCAACCTCTGGCTCTTGAGTGGGTGTAAACAGGCACATTGTTTTCTGCGCCCACTTTTCCTTTGCTTCTGGCTCTGCCTCTTGCTGGCGTGTGGCCCCTGAAAGGTTGATCCTGAGGGTTTGTGGGCCTCAAGTTCTAAGAGGTTCTCCACCCCCTGCCCTAAGCCTCTGGGGTGGCAGGCCACAGATCTCAACAGAGACTCCTTTCTTCCTCCTTTTGTGCAGCTGATTCTTTCCCTCGCCCACAACAACGCTAGAGAAACGATGCTTTCTTGCTTCTTATCTAGAGCAACAGATTAAAATTCAGCTGCGTGCCACCAGATTGGCCGCAAGTGTTAATGGGCTCAAATTCGCTCTGGGTTGAACTGCGAGAGTCACAGAGCCTGCTGCTAATCACGAAAGTGACAGCGCTGCTGTGGTTACCTTGTAGGTAACGATCCTGCTTTCACCTAATTATCATATCTAAACTATCACCGGGCCTATTTGCATTGTAGCGTACACAATATCTAGGGCGCTTGATTGAGTAGTGATTTACACACAGCTCTGTTGCTGGAGCTGGCGAGAGAGCCGCAATTTAAGGAGCTGATCAGAGCAATTTGTTTGTGCGGCTGAATCGATCACAATATTTGTACACAATGCCTCTCTTTATGATCCCAGCAACACTGTTTAATGCCGGCCTGACAGCATACTTAATCTCTGACATTCAGACATAATGCAGGGAAGAGTGAGCTTTATTGCAGATTCTGGATACAATGGTGATTGCTCAGTACACAGAGAACAGGGCAAGCAAGCAGTTAGAGTCCAGAGAAGCTCTCTGTTGTTTGCAAATGTCATCTTGCTTGCCTCGTGCACACTCCATTGTGTCCTGAGCGTTGGTTTCAAGCAAGACACCTCCCATTGAAGCCTTGAAAGCCTGGTGTGGTTGGGATGTCGGACTAGGACTTGAGAGATCCAGGTTCAAGTCTTGAGTTGGCTGTGAAGCTTGGATGACCTTGCATCTCAGCCTAACACAGCTCATAGTGTTGTTATGGCAAAGTGATGCCGGCGAAGAACCTTGAGTGCCTCAGAACACCAGAGTCAACCCCAATTTCACCTAATTCAGCTCTGCTCACTGTCTGGAACTGGATAGCACCTGGTCTTGCCCTTCCACTGGGAAAGTGCTTTGGAGATAACCAGTCCATTGGTTAAGCGGCTTGCCTCCCAGCCACACTGGCGAGCCTTTACGCCGAATCTTTGTAGGAAATAGAAATTGTCTGTGTACACTTGCATCTGCTATGCAAGCTTCTTTTCTCATTTTGAGGTTTCTGGCTGCCTTTGCATCCCCTGCTGTTTATGCAGCGAGTATGCTGTGAATCATCTTTTTTCTTTCTTTCTAAAATGAGCATTTTCTCTTCTCACAAGAGCAGATTGTTTGCCATTGATGATCACTGAGTTGAGCTTTGCTATTTCCATATGGCACTGGAGACCTGAAGTGGAATCTCCGTTTGAAGAGAATAGGAGCCAGAGAAATTCAGTGCTCTCTAGCTCATCACAAGGAGGTAGGCTGCAAAAGCCAGGCAGGGCTTGGGGTTGTAGGACCCGCAGGTTCTGCAGTAGATAGAGTTGTCAGAGAATTCCACCAGAAATGGAAGGAGGAATTCCTGGTATTTGCTTGTTTGTCCCAGAATGGGAAAAGAAATCAGACCAGTAAATAGGATTGTTATTATTATTATTATTATTATTACTATTATTTATTTCAGAAGAAGAAGAAGAAGAAGAAGAAGAAGAGGAGTTTGGATTTGATATCCCACCTTTCACTCCCCTTCAGGAGTCTCAAAGGAGCTAACATTCTGCTTTCCCTTCCTCCCCCACAACAAACACTCTGTGAAGTTGAGTGGCGCTGAGAGACTTCAGAAAAGTCACCCAGGTCTTCTCCAGTCACCAAGGTCACCCAGCAGCTGCATGTGGAGGAGCGGGGACGCGAACCCGGTTCACTACCGCTCTTAACCACTACACCACACTGGCTCAATTGATATGCTTTCAATTGATATGCTGCTCTTTATCAAAGGAACCCAGGGTGGTGCACAACAGTAAAAACACATTACAGAACATCAATGATAAAAACATAATAAAAAGCATAGTTGTCAGGGGTTCAGGAGCAGAGACACAGGAGATGGAGCAAATGGAGAGTGAGGAGGAGGAATCCGAGGGGAGCGTAGGCAGTGACAGTGGTCAGAGAGATTCCACGAGTCTCTCCAGCGAATCGGAAGATTCACAGAGAGGAGCGCCGATGGCCAGGGCAAGGGGGGTGCCAAGGGGGAAACCCCAGAAGGAAGGGGCCAGCGGGGACTCCCTGAGCAGCAGTTGGAAATCAGGACCAGCTTCCCCACCAGAGCGCAGTGGGGGGGAGGAGTCCCAGGCATCGGGACCAGGGTTCTCACCACCAGAGAGAGGAGATGAGTCAGGATTGACCACGCCTCCATCGGAGAGCGGGGAAACGGTCAAGGGGAAAGTCACCGGCTGGGCGCGCACGCCAAGTTCAAATGTACAGGCGAGCGGCACAGCAGGTAGCCCGGATAGGGAGCCAGGTCCTAAAGCCCACCGGAAGGAAGGGCAAGACTCAGGGGGGTCAGCGTCAGAAGAGTCCAGGAAGGAGGAAACCCCAGGGGGCAGAAGGACCCAGAGGAGGAAGGAACAGCGCAGGAGGTGGAGCCGGGCTAGGATCTTAAAGTGGTGCGGAAGGGGTAGTGACTCAGAGGGGACTTCGCCGGTCTAGGGCCAAGACGTAGGGCTGCACGCTCTGGGGTTTGAAATGGAAACTAAACTTCAATAAAGACTTTTGTACATTACATCAACCGGGCGTTGGTCCTCTGTGAGCTGGGACCTAGAGGCAGCTCTGACAATAGTCATCATAATAAAAGTGTTCTTCCCCCACATTTTCACTTTCAGGCCATAGATTATTTAATTAGGCCTTGGTAAAGAGGAATGTTTTAGCCTGACACCTAAAGGCATGTAATGATGGTGCCAGGCAAGCCTCTCTGGGGAGAGCATTCCACAATCAGGGAGCCACCACAGAAAAGGCCTGTTCTCTTGGTATTTCCTGTTGTTGCTTTACACTCCCCCCCACACCATTTGCACTGCGTCACATCTCTCCAGTGTGGTGCAGTGGTTAAGAGTGGTAGACTCGTAATCTGGGGAACCGGGTTCGCTTCCCTGCTCCTCCACATGCAGCTGCTGGGTGACCTTGGGCTAGTCACACTTCTCTGAAGTCTCTCACCCCCACTCACCTCACAGAGTGTTTGTTGTGGGGGAGGAAGGGAAAGGAGAATGTTAGCCGCTTTGAGACTCCTTCGGGTAGTGATAAAGCGGGATATCAAATCCAAACTCTTCTTCTTCTCTTCTTCCACTGAAATGAATGGGGTGGAATAACACAATGACAATATATTTTGAGTTACAGATAGGTAGCCGTGTTGGTCTGCCATAGTCAAAACAAAACAAATTCCTTCCAGTAGCACCTTAAAGACCAACTAAGTCAGTTCTTGGTATGAGCTTTCGTGTGCATGCACACTTCTTCAGATACACTGAAACAGAAGTTTCCAGACCCTTCTATATAGTGAGAAGGTGGGGAGGGGTATTACTCAGAAGGGTGGTGGCCTATTGCAAGACCTATTGCAGTCGTTAAGAGTCGTCGACAGGCTCATCACAGCTATCTGCCAATCACCCATTCCCACCACCCTTCTGAGTAATACCCCTCCCCACCTTCTCACTATATAGAAGGGTCTGGAAACTTCTGTTTCAGTGTATCTGAAGAAGTGTGCATGCACACGAAAGCTCATACCAAGAACTGACTTAGTTGGTCTTTAAGGTGCTACTGGAAGGAATTTGTTTTGTTTTGAATATATTTTGAGTAATATTCTTGGAGCTCTTGGCGGGCCAAGATTGGTCCACTGGCTGGAAGATCTCTGTCCCTGGCTTAGGGGATCTCCGTGGTTTGTCCCTCATGTTACAAGTGGCTTCAACCAGACGTCAAGCATTTAGTATCCATACTGTGGAATAGTCTTCCAGCAAAAAATAATTAAGCATCCTTGCAATTGACTCTTTTTTTATGCTGATAAGCATATGCAGGTGTTGAAACGTCCTTCATTATCCAGTCATTGTAATGATGGTTTTTTGTTTTGTTTTCAGTGGCACTTTGTTTTATTGTACTCATGTATATATAGTTGTTCATCACCACTATGCTATTTTATAGGAGCTGGTGATATATAAGTAATGAAACAATAAAATATTTAAGGGTTGAAACCTAAAAAGGCTCAACAAAGACTGAGCATGTGGAATAGGCATGAAATGTTGAGAGTCTGTTGGAAAAGAAAAATGGGGGAACAAGGTGAGGAATGAATGAAATGGTCCACTTTTAGCAGGCATACGGAACCTTTGGTTCTCCAGATATTAAAAGGTAAAGGGACCCCTGACCATTAGGTCCAGTTGTGACCCACTCTGGGGTTGCGGCACTTATCTCGCTTTATTGGCCGAGGGAGCCAGCGTACAGCTTCCGGGTTGTGTGGCTAGCATGACTAAGTCGCTTCTGGCGAACCAGAGCAGCACACGGAAATGCCGTTTACCTTCCCGCCGGAGCAGTACCTATTTATCTACTTGCACTTGACGTGCTTTCGAACTGCTAGGTTGGCAGGAGCAGGGACCGAGAAACGGGAGCTCACCCCGTCGCGGGGATTTGAACCGCCGACCTTCTGATTGGCAAGTCCTAGGCTCTGTGGTTTAGACCACAGCGCCACCCGCGTCCCCAGATATTAGTGAACTACAACTCCCGCCCCCCCAGCAAGAATGTCCTTTAGCCAGGGATGAGGTGATTTTCAGTTCAGCAACAGCTGGAGGGTGAAAAATTCCCCACATCTCTCTTAGAACTTATAATATCCTAGAGGAGTGTTTGGTTGGCTGATATCCTAAACAGGAGCATTCCTGCTTGGAAGTGAGGACAACGCTGCAACATTTTGTTGCAGGCACCACCTGTAATAAGAATAAGAATAGGAATACTGGGTAAAAACTCCTCTTGTAGGCAAACTGCAGGCTGAAGCGAATGGAAATCAGCCTCTTAAGAAATATGAAAACAATTTCTCACCCCCTCCGCCCACTTTCCCAAAATAATACGAACAACGTGGCAATCATGTCTGTTTGTATGATACTAAAATTTGTATTGGCTCCCACTTGGGGCACGTGGCCTGTTCATTCTATCCTCCTTGGTGGAAAAGCTGCTCCAATTATAGCAACTTGTCCAGATACAGTAAATTACATACACACCACAGCAAAATACATGTTTCAGAAATGGGCTGTCAATTGTGCAAGAAGATTTAACTTTACGGTTTGGAAACTGATTTCAGAATTCCATTTGGAAGCTGGGCTGATATGCCGTGTAGCCAAACGGCGGTGCTGTGAATTTCTCTCCCTCTCCTTCTCCTCTCAGGATGACTTAATCTGTATTAAAGCACCAGAATGTCATGATTTTCATAAATTATTGTGAAGCTCCCCGATAGAAATTACATAAGAGCTGCAAATATAATAGCCTGTCCTCTGTGGAAAGTCTGGAAGGACTTCCACGGGCTCTGTTGTAACTAGTTTAGAAGTCCTGCTATTAAAGCCTCCTTCTTGTGGAATATGTTAGCTCTTAAACAACATTTTTCACCCTGTCAAGCTGAAAATGGTTTCTCGCTCCCTCCCTTCCACCACTCACTTCTCCTCAAATGGAAAAAAGTAATCTAGACTTCCCCTTTCTGAGATGGAAATCAAGGAAAGTTTGTCTTGTCTGAAAGTGCTCTGCGGTGTGTGTGTGTGTGTGTGTGTGTCTGTGTGTGTGTGTGTGTGTGTGTGTGTGTGCGTGCATCTTTTTTCTTTCTTTGGTGTAATTCCCAAGCTAGCAGCAGCTGGAATGAAAACCGGGACCAGCACCATAATTTACTAATCAGAAAGAAAATGGCATGTTATTGCAAGACACCCCATGTTTACTGCAGAGTGGATTTAAAGCACCATGTTAAGGAACAGCTTGAGGAGAGCAGATACAGAGAATGGTCAAAATTGTAAATGTAACATTTGCATATTGTGTGCTAAAGTGTCATGGAGCGGGCTTTGCTGATTGAGGTCTTCGGAGGGCATAGAAGACAGCAATAAATGAGGCGCCAAAAGGAGTCTACTGTTTATAAGCCAAACTCTGAGAAGCAACGCCGAGACCCTAATCAGATAGATTTCCCCATTGTAGCTTCTTTTTCACTCTGTGAGGTGGAATTTGTGACCAGAACTGCAGAAGACGAGGTAGGTACACTAGGGCAAATGGGGCACTGCCCGCCCCACAAGCTCAGCCTGCCCCCACCTCAGAGGTGGTTTTAGGCTGGTGTGACCAGAGGCGGAGCAAGGTGGGGGCGGCCTGCCCTGGGTGTCATCCCTGAGGGAATGCTCAATGCCGCTGGTGCACCCCCCGGGATGTGTGCTGCCACCGCTAGCTCTGCCTCTGCCTGTCCCTATTGGCGCCATGTGGCGCCCCCTGTCCCTAGCCATTATGGGGGCAGGACCCCAAATGCCCGAGAGGCTTCTTCCGCCACTGGGTGCAACTGGTTTGGCTGTACTGAGCACTGTGTTGTAGGGGGACACCACAACAATGTTGTGGAATGGTGTGTGAGAAGTGTGTGTGGGGGGGAAATTTTAGCATTGCACAGGGCACCACTGAAATTTGAGAGCCCAAATTCCGCCACTGCCTGCCTGCCTCCTTACTGACAACCTAGGGTTGCCGTATTTCAAAAAGTAAAAACGAGGACGTTTACCTTCCTGCTGGAGTGCTACCTATTTATCTACTTGCACTTTGACGTACTTTCGAACTGCTAGGTTGGCAGGAGCTGGGACAGAGCAATGGGAGCTCACCCCGTCGTGGGGATTTGAACCACCAACCTTCCAATCGGCAAGCCCAAGAGGCTCAGTGGTGTAGACCACAGCTTCTACTGGAAGGCCCCACATGTCTCAGGCTCCTTGTAACACTGGGCCAGAGAGAATCATAGAGCTGGAAGGGATCACGAGAATCATCTAGTCCAACCCCCTGGCAATGAAGGAATCTTTTGCTCAACATGGGGCTCGAACCCACAACCCTGAAATTAAGAGTCTCCTGCTCTACTGACTGAGTCCTGGTCTTTGATACTTCACTGTGCTTTCCGCACAACTGATGGGAGATGAACTGCAATGGCAGCCCAGCTTGATCAGGTTATATGGGGAGCCAGTTCTGGAGGGGGGAGCAGAGGCAGTACAAGTGAATGTAATGTTAATTACCGCATTTTTCGCTCCATAGGGCGCACCGGACCATAGGGCGCACCTAGTTTTTAGGGGGGGAAATAAAGAAAAAAAAAATATTCCCCCCCCAGCCCCAAAGAGCAAAGAAGCCAAGACAGCCAGCGGGATCCATCCTGCTGGCTGTCTTGGCTTCCTCTTTAGCCACACACAACCTCTCCAGCCAGGAGAGGCTGTGTGGCTTCGTTTTTTGACCCCAGCCCCCAGCCCCCAGAACAGGTCTGGGAGCGGAGGCAAAGTTGCGCAACCTTGCCGCCTCTCCCAGAGCTTGTGGGCTGGGGGAGCGCTCCGAAGGTTTGCGGATAGCTGCCCGAAGCCCGGGGTGCACAGCGCAGCGCTCCCCGGACTACAGGCTGCAATCCGCAAGCCTTCAGAACCTGGCGGGAACTCCCGCCGTGCTCCGAAGGCTTGCGGATAGCTTCCTGAAGCCTGGAGAGTGAGAGGGGTCAGTGTGCACCGACCCCTCTCGCTCTCCAGGCTTAAGCGAAAGCCTGCATTTGCTCCATAGGACGCACACACATTTCCCCTTCATTTTTGGAGGGGAAAAAGTGCGTCCTATAGAGCAAAAAATACGGTACTTTTCTATCTCTCCTTTCCTCCGAGGACCTGAAGGGTGACACACATGGTTCTTCTTTCCCCATTTTATCTTCACAACAACCCTGCAAGGCAGACTGGACTGAAGGGTGTGACTGGCCCCAGATCTCCCAGCAATTTTCACGGCTGAATTGGGACTAGAACTCTTTTTTCAGTGCCCTAACCATGGCGCCACACTGGCGATACAGAAGCAGAGAGCTGGAACAACCTGCTAGGTCTACTAAGAAAACTTTCCTGTACTTTTCATTGGAGAATCATGAAAGCATCTGTGATTCCGCTGCAAAATCACTGCTGGATGAGAAAAACAACAATACCTGCTTTCTCAGATCTGCCCCTCTTCCAATGCAAAGGACAGATTACAAAAAATAAAAATAAAAGGCTAATTTGAGACTGGTTCTGTTTCCCCCACCCGCGCCAAATTATTCTCTCAGTGCTCTCTTTGGCACATATTTGCTCATACCTGTGTGGCACAGCATGTGGTAATAAATATTCAGTGATGGCTTTCAAGTGGTTGCAGCCAAGTTAACGCGGGTGTATTCCAGCTGGAAATATCATTGCATCTTGAGGTACTGTAACAAAAGACTTGGCAGTTCATAAGAAAAGCTTTCCTGCTGGGAGCAGGTGTCTTAGGGCTCACAAGATTGCATTTTATCTGTGCTTACTTGGAAGCGTATCACAGATAGTCGCATTGGGTCAGATGGGCCAGTCTTTCTTATTTCCTTTAAAAAACACATTAATGGGCAGAGATGCTTTGCGAGAGCTTCTTTATGAATGATCTCGAGGGATGCAGGCAACGACATGCAAAACTAATTACCAGTTTACTGATGTCACAATAATTCGGTCATTTTACCTTGACTGGAACCATGGGTGGTGCGTAGCCTTTCTGCCAAATGTTGTTTCTGGTCCTTGGGGGGCATCTATATGCACATTGTTTTGCTAAGATGTGCTGCCCCGCTTCTCCCCCCAAATTGTTTAACCATTATGGGCCGGATTTGAATTTGCTGAGTGTATTGGAGATTTTGAGATTAGCCCTACATCAGCAATATCATATTTTGCAACACAGGGGTTGGTGTGTTTACTCACTGTTTACCTGCATGGCATGTCACTGAGGGTGGGTGAGTGGGAGGCGATTGGTTTTCGCTCAATGACATAAACTGGATTCCCAGTAGAAGATTTAATGGCACGAGTGCTAATGTTTCCCATCGTTAAGTACATAATGCATCAAAAATAATCTTGAAGTGCTGACTTGCTTGGTCAAAATAATAATAAAAATAAAGTCTCGAAGTTCCATGATTGAAATTTGATTCCCATGCCTTGAATTTCCAAGCACAGACCTCAGAGCAGTAAACAAGCCACATATCGCATATGTTGGGTTCTGTTTTTCTATTCCTTTCTGCAATAAACATTTGACCTTGGGGCTGAGTTAAGTACAGAGTTAAAATGGCAATCTGATATAGTCTCCTTGAACTCCACAACTGTGATCCAATGAGCCACACATCTAAAATAATTTTAAAGCCCCCATCACTCTTTAAAAAGGAAAAGTTTGAACTTCACAAAACACTTTTATTGTGACACAAGTCTTTTCTCTCTGGGGTTCCTTTGCACAAATCATAACTTCCCTTCACCTTGAGCTGAGTTTTTCTGCAGTTCCTTGGCTATGTCAAGGGGCTGATCTTACTGCTGTGTATTGAAAAACTGAGAAGAGCAAACTAATTGGGAAATTCTTTTAAAATCTCTCTTTGCTTTAGATTTTTCAGAATGTTGCACATTCACCACTTTATACTTGGAATTTGTTCCAGAACTCTGGAACCCTGAACGCTGGCTTTGCATTCTGATGAGTGAAGAAAGTGGGAATAATGGTGTCTCTTTTGTACAGTCCAAACTCAGCTAGACAAAATTCTCATTGTATTTCTGTACTATATCTGTTGTTATAACCTTGAGTTTTTGAGAAGCAAAGCTAGCGACAGAGCAATCCCAGTCCTAGGTGGTGTTTGATGTAAATGAGAGCTTGGTGCTGAGTGATAAACCAGGTTAATTACTCTCAGAAACAGGGGCTGTGGAATCTCAGTAATAAATAGGAGACTTATAAGAAGTGAGCTCTTTAATTCTATCTGATTCCCACCAGAAATGAGACGTGAAGAAGTACGAAGTGATAATTACAATGAGAAATAGCTACTGAAGTACGCACAGAGCAATGTAATGGAAACACAAAAGTCCTTCTCATTTTATGAATGAAAGACCATGGGTTCTGGAATGGATGTGAACAGAAAAGGAGATCGATGTTAACAGATGAAACCAAATTCTACTAGGAGTGCAGAGAGGGAATAATTGCGAGTGCTACGTGGTCGGCCGCTGTGAGAACAGAATGCTAGACTATAGGACTTTGATTTGATCCAGCAGGGCTCTTGTGTTATTGTAGGCCTGCTAAGATTTGTAGCACCTGTATATGAGATTTGTTTCAGTAGATGTTGAAGGTCAGCTTCAGAACTCTATAAGGTCATGTTAGTAATCAACTCACCAGTGAAGAGATGAGCAATCACTCAAATGTTATCTTCAGAAAGAAAGAAGGTATAATTTTGACTAAGGAGGAATTCAATACCAGTCTGATTACCTGGTGCCTCCTGGGAATATGAACTTTGGAGTCATAATGGACCAATAAAGTATGTCTGGAAGGTCTTATCTATTAAAACTCATATGATAGCAGAACTTCCACTGTTGCAAGAGTTTTCATACAATAAAGAACAGCTTCATAAGCTTTCTGGAAAAAAACACATTAAAAGTGGTCTGATGTAGAAGATATACTTGCCCTTTGGTATGGTTTTGAAGTCAGAGATGGAGACAGAGAGATGGTCAACTACTGTGTTTCATAATGGGTCAGACTGGAGATATCTTGGATTCATCAGCAACTGAATTCCTCACTGTGAATTTCAAGGGAGAATGTTGTGTAACAGTTGTGCACTGAAGCGACAATTCAAAACCTTCAGTGGAAATTTTGGAATTAGCTTGGTTCCACTGTCTAGTGAATCTAGAGTTTGATTGAACTTTCATTAAGAACAGTGAGGCAGAGGGTGTGTGAGACAGAGCCAGTGCCCACAGGTCAACTGTGACCAAAGTTTCACTCAGTTTTTCAGACTCTTGCTTCTTGGGAGAAAAGCATGACAAACCTAGACAGCATCTTAAAAAGCAGAGACATCACCTTACCGACAAAGGTCCGTATAGTTAAAGCCATGGTTTTCCCAGTAGTGATGTATGGAAGTGAGAGCTGGACCATAAAGAAGGCTGATCGCCGAAGAATTGATGCTTTTGAATTATGGTGCTGGAGGAGACTCTTGAGAGTCCCATGGACTGCAAGAAGATCAAACCTATCCATTCTGAAGGAAATCAGCCCTGAGTGCTCACTGGAAGGACAGATCCTGAAGCTGAGGCTCCAATACTTTGCCCACCTCATGAGAAGAGAAGACTCCCTGGAAAAGACCCTGATGTTGGGAAAGATGGAGGGCACAAGGAGAAGGGGACGACAGAGGACGAGATGGTTGGACAGTGTTCTCGAAGCTACCAGCATGAGTTTGACTAAACTGTGGGAGGCAGTAGAAGACAGGAGTGCCTGGTGTGCTCTGGTCCATGGGGTCACGAAGAGTCGGACACGACTAAACGGCTAAAACAATCCATCAGCTAGTAAGCTGAGGTGTGTGTGTGGGGGGGGATACTGAGGCAAGGAGGGTACAGAGTAAACCTAGGGAGGGCTGTGGCCTGGGGAGTATTCCAAGGGCTAGATGGAGAGCATACCTTCCAAACAGAATGCACGTCTGCCAGGACTGGGCCCCCACGCAAATCACGTGACCCGCATGAGATTGTGGCTCCCCAACAAGCAGTTTTTCAGGGCCAGATCACTGCTGAAAAACAATGGGATGTCCTGGTTTTACTGAGACAGTTGAGGGGTATGGGAGAGGCCTCAAAGGCCACATGTGGGCTCTGGGAGATTGTCTTCCCTGAACACGGTCCGTAAGTGACTGTGGAGGCCAATTCTGGATCCACACATCCTTCCACAGTGGGGACATAGGTTTGCGGGCAGGAGATGATCACGGTGAGGGTTTGCAACCCACCACCTTGTTGTTAGCACCTGTCTGCCTCGATAGGCAACCACCTATGAAAATACCGCTCCATGCCAACCAAATTATTTTTACCCGCTCCATTTTTCTTTCTTTCTCTGGTATATGTTAAGATTCTATCGGAGGCGAAGAGTGGAGAATAGTAGTCTCAGCGCTGACTGAATGCTAATGTGGTTTTCTTTAGCGTTCCCCGTGCCTCTCATGCATAAGCATTCTTTGCAAGATTGTAAAGAGGGAAGCGCAAACCTCTTTTCATGTGTATCTTTTTTTTTTTTAAGGCTTTTAATATCCGGCCAAATGAAAGGGAAGGCAGATTTACTTTTGGTACAAACATGAGATGTATTTACTAAATATTCTGAAGAGACAAGTTCAAACAGGGAAAGTGAGCATCAAGGCACGAGAGATTCCGATCAAGGAAAATAGGCCAAGAAGCAGAGGTCTATCCTTGCTGCTCAGAGAACAGCGAGCAAGTATTTTTGATTTTCTGTAACACCTCAATATGTCAGGGGCAGCAAGTGTGTTGTACATCTTGATTTTTTTACAGGCATTACTAACACGAACGGAATAATATTAGAGGAGGCTGAAATGCATTCACGTTATTTTTCTTTCCCCTTGCCTTTTCTCTTTTCTTTCATGCCGTACTTCTGGCTGAAAATCCACAACAGATGAGTGCATGGCTAGGATAAATTGATTGGTTGTAATGACTATGGCAGAGCTAGTCCCACAAATTTATTGTGCTTATCTGCACAACTTGTCCTCAGTGGATGGTCACTGGAAATTCAGCTCCAGATGCCTCCACTGAAATAATGTGGATTGGCAGTAGGGTAGGGTGAGAACCCTGAATTTAATAATAATAATAATAATAATAATAATAATAATAATAATAATAATAATAATAATAAATAATACCCGGGAACCGGGTTCACATCTCCGCTCCTCCACATGCAGCTGCTGGGTGACCTTGGGCCAGTCACACTTCTGTGAAGTCTCTCAGCCCTACTCACTTCACAGAGTGTTTGTTGTGGGGGAGGAAGGGAAAGGAGAATGTTAGCCGCTTTGAGATTCCTTAAAGGGAGTGAAAGGCGGGATATCAAATCCAATAATAATAATAATAATAATAATTTATTACTTATACCCCACCCATCTGGCTGGGCCTCCCCAGCCACTCTGGGCAGCTCCCAACAGAATATTAAAAATAAAACAAAACATCAAATATTAAAAATTTCCCCAAACAGGGCTGCCTTACATACTTTATCCACAATTCAATTGGGTGGAATCTTTCTGCTCTCTGCATTTTGACACCAGGGAGCGACTGTATCTGCCACCATCTTTCGTTCTAGGAGAGTTACCTGTTACCTTGGCAGCTGCCTTCTGATTGCAGCCCTGGAGTCCCAGTTAGCAACCCTAGTACGAGCCTGCACAATCCTGGCAATTCATACTCCTGTTCATGCGACACTCAGGTGCAAGTCATGTTGTCAGGCTATGGTTGTCTGTGTGGGAGCTCCTATGCCTAAGGAGCTGAATGCACTTGGTAATTGGGAACCCCAAGCAATTGAGGGCTCTAATGGTGTGGAACTCTTATAGCTGTTGTTGTTGTTGTTAATTTATATACCCAGTGCTTTTTTCTGGGGGTACAAATTTGTTATAGCTGTACACACAGATTATCCCTGTAATCACAGCAGATTAACTGCAAGTGGGGCCGGCCCACCTGTGAGGTGAGGTCAGGCAGTTGCCTCAGGTGGCAGATCTAGCCTCCAAGGAGTTCACTGCAGCTTCCTCCTCTTCCACCCATTGCCTGCTTCTCTCCAGGCTCCCTTTACCCCCCGTACCACTGGGGGGGGGCGGGCTATGGAGCAGGAGGCAGTGGTGGAGGTGTTGCAGAGGAGGGGCAGCTAGTTTGGGGCAGTATTTCCTGTTTTGCCTCAGGCGGCAGAATGTCCTGGGCAGGCCCTGATGTCGAGTATTCATAATGCTGCTTTATTGTTTTGTACTGGGGCATTTTACTTCACTTTCCCCCATGTCCTCTTCTTCTTTTTTAGACACTTTGTAAAATAATAAAAATAAATACCTGTTTGGCATGAGTCATTCATTCATCAGTTCATTCTTTCCCCCGCCTTCTCTATTTTTGTCATGCTTTGTTGGCATGTATTTGCCCACTTCTGCAGGAATTCTGTGAGCCTCGAGCCATTTCGTATGTATTATTTGTTCTGTCTGTTCTCGGCGATTAGCAGCACAAACAATCAGCGTTGTGCAATTGGAGAGAGTAATCACAGCCCATTGCAACAGCCTGGGTGGTGAAGAGGCTCTTAAGCAAGAGTGAGTGTCCCTTCTTTCCACACGAGCAGCTGATATTATTTACTGGACTAACACGGCACAGCTCCCACAACTTGCCTGGGCTGGCCGAGATGTGACAATGCAAAGGAGGAACAAGGGAAATTCTTCACTGCTTTGTCAAAACAGGCAGGCCGCTACAAGCATCTCTGCAGAAAACCATTCTTGCGCTGCAACAACAACAAAAAGCGAACCAGAGAAATTAACAAAGCACCAGTCGAAAGGCAGGTCACGCAGCTGGAAGGTTGATCCTTACTAATCTGTTTGGAAAAGAACTGCCTTTGCAACATTAAACCAGTCTTATGCTCACATACCCTTCAGTTTAGTTTGCCATGTTTACTTTTACTTGGGTGGGTTGGCTAGCAATCTCTGCACATGGCTTTGTTGTGTGGAATATGGTCAATTTATCTGAAGCCTATAGGGACTGGTGTCATGTGTAGGTATTGTTGGACATTTGCTAAGGCCCATACCTTTGCAGAGGGGACGCGGGTGATGCTGCGGGTTAAACCACAGAGCCTAGGACTTGCCGATCAGAAGGTAGGCGGTTCGAATCCCCGTGATGGGGTGAGCTCCCGTTGCTCGGTCTCTGTTCCTGCCAACCTAGCAGTTCAGAAGCATGTCAGAGTGCAAGTAGATAAATAGGTACCACTCTGGCGGGAAGGTAAATGGCGTTTCCGTGCGCTGCTCTGGTTCGCCAGAAGCGGCTTAGTCATGCTGGCCACATGACCCAGAAGCTGTACGCCGGCTCCCTCGACCAATAAAGCGAGATGAGCGCCGCAACCCCAGAGTTGTCCGCGACTGGACCTAATGGTCAGGGGTCCCTTTACCTTTTTACACCTCTGCAGGTGGCCACGATCCATCTTTTGAGACCCCTTGCCCTGCTTCTTGTATGTTTTGCACTGCCTATGTTCACCTGCATCTCCAATAGGGATAGGGAAGAAATTTGGTTTGGTTAAGATGCGAATACAGACCTATCTAGAGTACACTTTCTGAGACAATATACAGACCAGAAACTCCTCTCAGATTCGCACCTCTCTTAATTTTCTTGTGATGAAGTTCTCCAACCAAAGACTGTGTACATTTCCCCCCCCCCCCATGTTTGGGTGATTGCATGTGGCTCAAGATGCATTTATTCATAAAAATAACATATCAACATGCAGTATATTTGGAGAAACTGCTTGCAAAAATGTGCATATCAGGGGAAATTATGTGCAAAAATTTGCACTAACATGCTGACTAATTTTCATTTAAAAATACATTTTTTCAATGGAAAGGAATTCCACAGATGTGGATGCCATTATAGAGGAGGACCCTGCCTCACCAATCTTGAATGTTTGGGCTGAAATACATTGCATACCCTCCAACATTTCTCCGATGAAATAGGGATGTCCTATTCCATAGTAGTAGTAGTAGTAGTAGTAATTTTATTATTCATAGCCTGCCCATCTGACTGGGGCTGGATCTAGACACATCAAAGAAGTGTTTCAGGTAAATGCATTGTAAACTTCGTATGAGAAATCGGGTTGGCAAAAACTGAACTCCACATCACCATCTGGTGGCACAGTGTCATAATGCATATACAACGCATATAAAGCGCTTTTTCTTTTCCAGTGTAGCTGAGTCCTGGTTTGCCCCAGCCATTCTGGGTGGCTTCCAACACGTATCAAAACGCAAAACCATACAGGTCTGCCTTCAGATGTCTTCTAAAGGTTGCATAGTTACTTATCTCCTTGGCTCAGGGGTTGCATAACTCCATACCCTCCAACATTACTCCAATGAAAACAGGGACATTTCTGAAAGCAGGGCATTCTGGGATCAAATCAGAAACTGGCACGGCTTCTGTACATCTGGGACTGCCCCTGGAAAATAGGGACACTTGGAGGGTCTGCATTATGGGGGTAGGGAATACTCCATAGTTTCCAGTTGCCACGAAAATGTGGGGACCTTCACAGAACCCCTTAAGCCATCAAGGCTTCTCACTTTGTCATGCAGAGTCCTGAATTGCAAGCCTTTCCTTCCTCTGAGATTAAGAGTCTCATGCTCTACTGACTGAGCTATCTCAGTACACACACACACACACACACACACACACACACACAATTTAAATTTGTTGCTAATCTTAATTGTAATGACAATGAGTTGATCATTTTATTATTCCAGCATACCTCTCCCTCCACCACAACTGCCCAAAACTGCTGTTCAAAATAATGGAGATCAACTTTTCCACTGATGGAATTCATCCGAAGGCACCAATTGCTGTGTAAAAATATTAGAATAATTATGAGATCTAATGCAACTCACCCTCCTGGAGCTACTTACTTTCTTTTTATATTCAACTGCATTTTAATTTTATCAGTTGTACATTTAATGACAAGCCCCGGCTCCTTTTTTCAGAGAGGGTTTTTTGTTTTTTGTTGTTGCAAATTTTGCTATCGCGTTTTAAGTTACAGTCGAATTTGAAATGTCAGAAAGGTACATGGTGTTGCTTTTTTTATTCAAAAAAATGTAATTAGGCAGTTATGTTACTAATGCAATGGAAAATGCTAATGCAGTTGTAGTGCAATGTTTGACAGTTCCTTGTGTGCGTATGATCGGAGGCGCTGTTTGGAACCTTCTTAATAGATTAAGTCACTTTTAAGGCATGATGCGTTTCCTGTAGGAAAGTGAATTATGTTTCATCATCAGTCATAGGGGAGAGACAGAGAGGAGGGATTAGTTTAACATTTTTCAATGTATGTGGACTGATATCAAATACATTTGTATAAAAATGAAATCACTTCCCTGAAATCCAAGGGTTAGGATTCCTAATCAACAAACTTAGTTTCTTTTCCTTTCTCTCCATTTCTCGATTTTCCCACTCTCAGGGTTGCATCTAATGCTAATCCCATGCTGAGCAGACACACTGAAATTAATGGACATGACTAACTGAGGTCCATTCATTTCAATGGGTCCACTCTTGAGTATGACGAACAATGGAAACAACCTTTAAATTCAGTTTTCTGTATTTCTCTATCAGTTTCCTTTTTCCTTTTTTAAAAGCCTTCACAAATATTTGCTTGCATTTTTGTGTGCATTTAGCCCAAATAGTCACATTTTGGGAAGGAATTCTGCCAGCTGTTATGCATTTTAATGTCGTTTCACTAATATATGCATTTTAACGCACATTTTCCTTAAATATGATTTTTGAGGTTGGGGAACTGCATTGTAAAATTCAGAGAAGTGCAAATTTCAAAGGGCAATAGCTGAATTTTGTTTCTGTAAGTGCAAAATGGCAGGTTTGCATTAAAATGCACACCAAATTTCTCCCATCTCTAGCTGAGGGTATTGGGGATAGAACACAACAGGGATGGATGGTAGCTCTGTAGCCTGCCTGGGGGTTTCCCCACAGCAAGGTAAAAGGTAAAAAAAGTAAAGGACCCTGGACGGTTAAGTCCAGTCAAAGGCGACTATGGGGTTGCAGTGCTCATCTTGCTTTGAGGCCGAAGGAGCCGGCGTTTGTCCACAGACAGCTTTCCGGGTCATGTGGCCAGCATGACTAAACTGCTTCTGGCACAACGGAACACTGTGACAGAAACGGCGTTTACCTTCCCACCGCAGTGGTCCCTATTTATCTACTTGCACTGGCGTGCTTTCAAACTGCTAGGTTGGCAGGAGCTGGGACGGAGCAACGGGAGCTCACTCCATCACAGGGATTCGAATCACCGACCTTCCGATCAGCAAGCCCAAGAGGCTCAGTGGTTTAGACCACAGTGCCACCTGTGTAGGGCCGTCTTAAGCATATCTGGCGCCGTGGTGCAAAGATCCCTCTGGCGCCCTGCCCCCGTTTCCTAGAGTTGTCGATCTTTTCACAAGCCTCTGCAGGGATCGCTCTCCTCCCGTGGAGGCTTGGGAAGGAAGCTGCACACCCACGTGTCATATTCCTAATGGGGGGGGGCTCTCCCACAACAAAGCAACGGGGGCCCTTTCCTTTCATTTAAGGCACACCCGATCCGCTTGAAGCGCATGCCTTCAAAGAATCCTGAGAAGTGGTGGTTTGTTAGAGGGTGCTGGGAATTGTAGTTCGGGGATTGTAGTTCCCAGGATTGTTGGGTGTGGGGTGTTGAGCCATGTGCTTTCAATTGGGGGGGGGTTCTGATCAGCTGCCGCTTGCGTGGATCTGGATTACAGCACCCTGAGACACAACCCCCCCCCCAGGGAGAAGGGAGCCCAGGCCTTCAAGCTGGGTCACGATCCAGAACCCAGCACTGCCTCCTCCTCCTCCTGCCGTGTGACTCACCCAGTGCCACAGGCTACGTCGAGCACCGTGTTGCAGCGCTGGGCGCACAGCAGCGATACCAGCCAGTTCTTGTATTCGGCAGTGCGGCTCCGTGTGTCGCTGGTGTTGAGCTGCCAGACCCACGCTGTGCAGCTGTCAGCGTAGTGGTCTGGCAGCCCCTCGGCCACAATGTCCAGTGAGCGGGTCCAGTAGATGCTGTCCATGATGGTGAGCGCACAGAGCCTCCTGCAGTCACCAATGGACGAGAGAGCGCTCGCACCCAGGAGCGCGTGCCTAGCTGCTGCTGCCGCCAGTTGGTGGGTGCAGCTTCCATCCTAAGCCTCTGCAGGGATCGTTCTCCTCACATGGAGGATTGGGAGGCAAGCTGCATGCCCGCCAGCCATATGGTTGACGGGGCACAGCTAGCAGGTGTGCAGGGAAAGGGGAGGCTGCCAGCAAAGCCACGCAGCTCCCCCACTCGCTGGGGCACCCCTGAGAGGCCAGCGCCCTGGCGCAATGCGCCACTAAGCCCAATAGGAAAGATGGCTCTGTACCAGCATCATCTCGCAGCATCTGACGGTGCACTGCTGGAATCAAGAGTCCCTGCTTACCTAGCCTTGCTCTTGCATTTCCTCTCAGCTCCCCTGTGGTTGTGTATAAACTCTTCAGTGGGTGACATTCTTTCATTTTAGTAGCTTCTAAAAAGCTACTTTTTTAGGGACGCGGGTGGCGCTGTGGGTTAAACCACAGAGCCTAGGACTTGCCGATCAGAAGGTCGGTGGTTCGAATCCCAGCGACGGGGTGAGCTCCCGTTGCTCGGTCCCTGCTCCTGCCAACCTAGCAGTTCGAAAGCACACCAGAGTGCAAGTAGATAAATAGGTACCGCTCCAGCGGGAGGGTAAACGGCGTTTCCGTGTGCTGCTCTGGTTTGCCAGAAGCAGCTTAGTTATGCTGGCCACATGACCCGGAAGCTGTACACCGGCTTCCTTGGCCAATAAAGCGAGATGAGCACCACAACCCCAGAGCTGGTCACGACTGGACCTAATGGTCAGGGGTCCCTTTACCTTTAAAAAGTTACTTTGCAATTAGTGTAGTTTTATTCTGTCTTTTGGGGGAAGAGATAAATATAACTTTTCACATCAAGGGGAGTTGTTGACCATATTGGGCCTGAAAAGTCCAATGATCCCACAGATACAGAAAAATGATTTCGTTATGTCTTTACAGGTACTGGTGGTTGTGATGAACAATTGATTCTGAATTCAATTAAGCCAGCGTATCAGTTCAACCACCACACCTTGCAGGATCCTGGCCAGTTTGCAAGGTTAACAAAACTGCTTCTTGTAATATTAAGGACACCATCTGAGATCTCTAGCCTGGACCCAGCTGAGCAAGTCTACGGAGATGAAAATTGCTAGGAAGCAAAATGAGTGAGTTTGTATCTTAAAAATAAAAGTCACGACTAATCTGTTTCAGCTATTGTTGTTAATGCCTGGAAATTGCCAGACTTAGTAATGTCTAGGCATCAGCTATCCTTACAGAATCAAATCTAATCTTGAATATATATTTTTTAAAAACCCTCCTGATCAAGCGGAAAAAGTGACTTTCTCTAGAAGCCATAAATACTTTCATTTACAACAGTTACATTTTGTTCCATTTCTATAAACTGTAAAAAGAGTGACTGCAGTATCACTAATGTGTTACTTTGAACGAGTCCAACATAGCATTTGACGTAAGGAAGATTGGTGGGTAGTCTCATTTGATTGTTTTCTTCTTCAACCTGGAGGATTTAAATTCACTGGGGGAGGGGTGATGTGCTTCAAATACATATCAAATTGTCTGGATACATAGGCTAATCCTGCCTAATAGGAGTCACTTTGGACATTGGCCTTTTCGATATACCTTTCCCACTGCTAAAATGTAGAATCGATTACTTTGCCCAAAGGATGTATAAGAACAAATGGTTCCATATCAAGCTTCTGATTAGGTTGGAAGTAGCTATGTGATTAACGCTTAGCTCCTTTCCAGTAATATATTACAATACTCTGTGCTTGACAGACTTGTTGTTGTTGTTGTTGTTGATGATGATGATTATACCAGCTCTTCACCAGAAGGGCAGGTTACAGCATATGAAAAATGACACAAGTAAATAAATGAACAACAACAACCCCACTCATAACCCCAAAACAATAATTCCACACACATTACAGGGAAGACACTGAAATTAATTATTCCGTTTTCAGAAGTAAATTATGCAGCTCTTCTTTTAGGAGACTCCCAATAGGTTCCAAAATTTGAAAACAAAGAAAAGAACATCAGCTTAAATCTAGTTCCAACTTTTTCACTTCTTAAGAACTTATAGAGGCAGTGGCGTAGTGTTGGTTGCCAGTGCCCGGGACAGACACACACACATGTGCTGGGCAGGGGAGGTGACCCCACCCCCACGGGAGCAAAGTGGGGCTGTGCTGAGCTGCCTGCCCACCCGTGCAAGGGGTAGGCTGGCTGGCCAACACATCACTTGGTGGGTGAAGAGAGGCATTGGGTGGGACTGCTCTGGGGTCGCTTGCATGGGATCATTTGGTTCACACTCCCTCAGAAATTGTTCCCTCGAGCCATGGCCCCCTAGCACCCCCCACTTCTGGACCCTTCTGGATCTGACTAATACCTCTAAGAAACCTATAAACAGGACATGAGGACAGTCCCTCTCTCTCATTGTTGTTACCAAGCACCAGACAATTCAGGCTCCAATCTTTTACTTACTTCTCAGAATATGAGCCCCATTGAACACAATGGGGTTTACCTCTGAGTAAACAGCAAATGTCAGAAACATTTTGCCTCTAACCCAGGAAGTAGCTTATAGCCATCACTTTGAAAATCTTAGTGGCCACACCAGAATCCACTCTGCATTTGATGCTTCATCATAGATCAGGAGCTTATGATTTCTGAAACAATAAATGCTGTGCATTCTTGTGATATTGGCAGACTTTAAATATGTTACCGTTTCTGCAGTAGCCCAATAGCATTCACCCAATATTTTAAACTTTTGTGCCAAACCAACCTTCTGTACTCTTACTAAATCTATCAAGGCCATTTGAAACCTAGAGCATGCTATACATACAAGGGCAAGGTGTTTATGCAGCTTAAATACCGCAAACTCCACTGTACTGTGCAACATTTGTCTACAGGAGGAAATTATATCACAAATAGCATACCCTCCATCATTTTTCCAATGAAAATAGGGACGTCTCATTCCATAATGATAATTTTTCTATTTATACCACACATCTTATTGGGTTGCCCCAGACACTCTGGGCAGCTTCCAACATATATAAAAACATAATAAGACATTAAACATAAAAAACCCCTGTACAGGGTTGCCTTTAGATGGTTAAAAGGTAAAGGTAAAGGGACCCCTGACCATTAGGTCCAGTTGTGACCGACTCTGGGGTTGCAGAGCTCATCTCGCTTTATTGGCCGAGGGAGCCGGCGTACAGCTTCCGGGTCATGTGGCCAGCATGACTAAGCCACTTCTAGCGAACCAGAGCAGTGCACGGAAACGCCGTTTACCTTCCCATCAGAGTGGTACCTATTTATCTACTTGCACTTTGAGGTGCTTTTGAACTGCTAGGTTGGCAGGAGCAGGGACCGAGCAACGGGAGCTCATCCCATCGCGGGGATTTGAACCGCCAACCTTCTGATCAGCAAGTCCTAGGCTCTGTGGTTTAACCCACAGCGCCACCCGCGTCCCTTAGATGGCTTAGGGGTCGGATAACTCCATACCCTCCAACATTTCTCCAATGAAATAGGCACATCCTAAGGAAAAGCAGGACATACCAGGATCAATTCAGAAACTGGGACGGCTTCTCTAAATCAGGGACATCCCTGGAAAATAGGGACACTTGGAGGGCTTGAAATAGAATGACGTATTGCACCGGCAAATAAAAGTGAATGTGGATTGACATCTGGGTTTTTCAAGGAGACAAATGCTGTAAATATTAACATGTCCTGATATATTCCCTTCCCAACAAATATCTGATACACAGATGCATGTTTGGTAGAATTCTGTAGGCTTGCTGAATTGCCAGGTATTATTTACTAGAGACCCGAGTGGGTGAGGTGGCAAAATAATTCTGGCCATATTTTCTGTTGGCTGTTCTCTTGGTGCTAATAAAATGTGAGGCAGAAAGTGGTCCCTGAAATGCTCTTTCTGTGGGAATGAAGATTCCTTTGCCACAAGGTACTGAAATGTATTGTCAATGGGGGGGGGGAGAGACACAACATCCACTGTAGTAACTCTGGCAATGGGATGGCAGCATGCCGGAGCGATTAAGCTACCCAGACGTTTGTTTCTCGAAACTCTTTATTTACATGCCTTCACATGTCTGGCCTTTGTAGCATCTGTTGTGCAATAATGGACTTCCTCTCTTGGAATACTAACATTTTGGTTTAAAGCATTTTTAAACACTCGTCGAACAAAAACACACATGTTTGAACTTGAAGCAGCATGTGGTTTTACTGTGGCTGAGTGCTTCCCCCACCCCCCCTTTCTGTATCTGAATTGCTAGCAAAACACATTACAATAAGGTCATATGATCCTCTTTTAATAATGCTACTCAGGTAGCGTAGATAGAAACCTAGAGGAGAGATTTGTTTTCCCAATTCCTCCCTTTAAAAGCAGCAGCATCTGCTGTACAGGGCAAGGGACCGTCTCCTGGTAGCGTAAATAAATGATGGTGGTGATGGAGGGGTTCTTTAAAAAAACACAACAACACTGTATTTATTTAACTGCTTAGAATACATCTAGTTAAGTGAAGGTAAAAAACTGGAACAGGAGTTTGGATAGGCCAATGGTGGGGAACCTTCAACCTGGGGGGTGAATGCAGCCCTTCAGAAAGTTTCCCAAGGCTACACCCATCATTGGTCCTGCTTCACCTGCCGAGTGTTTTTGCTTGGCTTGAATATGTCCTTGATAATATAATAAGAATTTATTATTTATACTCCGCCCATCAGGCTGGGCTTCCTCATCCACTCTGGGTGGCTCCCAACAGAATATTAAAAACACGATAAAACATGAAACACTAAAAACTTCCCTAAACAGGGCTGCCTTCAGATGCCTTCTAAAAGTCAGATAGTTGTCTATTTCCTAGACATCTGATGGGAGGGCGTTCCACAGGGCGGGTGCCACTACCGGGAAGGCCCTCTGCCTGGTTCCCTGTAACCTCACTTGTTGCAGTGAGGGAACTGCCAGAAGGCCCTCAGAGCTGGACCTCAGTGTCCGGGCTGAACGATGGGGGTGGAGACGCTCCTTCAGGTATACTAGGCTGAGGCTTTAAAGGTCAACACCAACACTTTGAATTGTGCTCGGAAACGTACTGGGAGCCAATGTAGGCCTTTCAGGACTGGAGTTATGTGGTCTTGGCAGCCACTCCCAGTCACCAGTCTAGCTGCCGCATTCTGGATTAGTTGTAGTTTCCGGGTCACCTTCAAAGGTAGCCCTATGTAGAGCGCATTGCAGTACTCCAAGCGGGAGACTACCACTCTGGCGAGACAGTCTGTGGGCAGGTAGGGTCTCAGCCTACCGTATGTACCAGATGGAGCTGGTAGAACTCTGATAATGTTTTTTGCTTGCCTGGATGGGGAGGACAGTGAGGGCTGGGTGACTGTGTGTAGAAACTACCGGAGTTCAGATGAAAGGTGGTCTACAAATTTAATAAATAATATGAACTTTCTTCTGGAAGGAAAAGATATAATTTGAATACATAATAATAATGATACTGTACAAAGGTAAACTTTTACATTCATTGCTCCCCCCCCTTTTATCCCTGACTTTGTCCACCACTGGCATGTGGTCTTTGGAATTTCACCCCGGGGGATGGGGAAAGGTTCTCCACCCCTGAGCTAAGCAGACAAGATAGGCATTGAAAGTGATTTAATCACAGAGCCAAGAGGGGGTCAAAGAGGTCGTGTAATAAAACTCTTCCTTGCTACAAGACAAGAACAGCCTCACCGCAAACCTACCAAATCTATTTACATTTTAGTAAGGAGCTGTATCATTAGCACTTCTGAAACCTTTGAAATTTGCACAGATAATGTGTGTATTAGGAGGCTGTGTACATAAAAATACATGCATTTGTTGTGTGTGTGGGAAACCATACTGTCAGGGAACTGCCATCAGTGCCAGAGGGAGAGAGCAAAAGCCAGAGGGATTCCAGAGAGCGTCCAGGGATCGGGAGAAGGAGCCCATCTTCTGGGGAAGAGAATCAGCGTAGCACCAGTGGAGAAGGGGGGCAGATGGGGGAAGCGGCGAGGCGGTCCCATGACTCCTTGCCTGGGACCAGCGGGGAGAGTAGGGGTCCTCCGCTGCCCACACCCTCCTTGCGCAGAAGGCTTTCGTGCAGAGAGAGTAGGAGGAGACTAGGCGTCAAAGAGCTTCTTTGCTGGAAGAAGTTTAAGAAACGCCCACTGACGGATTCTGCCAGCGACTGAGTCAGCCACGGGTGAGTGGCTGTCCGGACAGAAAAGGTTCACTTTGGCAACCCAGCCAGGTGTTTGCACCCAGCTGGAGAGATAAGCACCGGCTTACACACGAGCAACCCCTAGAACCATTACACATACAGAAATGAATTTTATTAGGGGAAATTGCTTGCAAAGATGTGTATATATTATAAGGACGTCACACTAAAAAAAAATCCATGTGGATAAATTACAAGCTTTTGGAGAAATGTTGAGAACTCAATCAAAGATTGGGGAAAAATAAGAAGCTGAGATAAACTAAAATTGACAGATTCATCCATCCGTACCAGTAACTCACACCTTTGCAAAATTATACCTGAAGCATCAAACAAGTCAGAAGTACTTCTGTATTCAGTATTCAAATTCAGTAGGAATAAATCAGTAGGAATACGAACCTGGGAATTTACAATATTTAAACCTAAAACCTTCGTTTCTATACCATGCTGTCTTTCCATAAACCTGGGGAGAAAATATGGTTCTATGATCCCCACTCTGGAAAGTTGGATACATGGCCACCTCAATTGGTCTATATATGACCGGTACAATTTCCATTGACTCTTAATCTCTCTAGGAAATCAGTTTGTGGGTTATTAAGGGCACTGGAATATGTGTCTTAATTCAGCATTTGAAAATATCTCAACTAAAGAGAGAGAGAACTTCTCCAGATGACCTATTTATTAAGTATTTATCCTGATTTGTTTATTGAGCGTCCATCCTTGCGGAAAAGTTGCATAGACGTTAAATTCCTGTATTGAGCATTTGTTCTGGTTTGTTATGGGGGAGGTAATATGACAAGGAGCATTCATCCTGATGTGTTTGTGGGGTGTTTAGACACCTTCTCATATATCATTCATTCATCCCATACTTTTTGATTCATTTCCCCATCCTTTTCTGAACTACAAGAACTTCCTTCCTTTCTTTCTTTCTTTCTTTCTTTCTTTCTTTCTTTCTTTCTTTCTTTCTTTCTTTCTTTCTTTGGATTTGTTGAGCTGGAATGTGGTTGAATCCTTCTGACAAAATGCTGACAGCAAGTCCAGCCTGCCTATGAGGCAGACTGAGGCAGCTGCCTCAGGTGGTGGAATTCTGTGGAGCTGTAACCACCAAGTGCCCTGCTAGGCCCTGCCCTTCCACCGGAGACACAAGGAGTATTGGCAGCCTTTGTCAAGATTTCACCAGTGGTCGCTGCAAGACTCTGGCTCTGACAGTGTCGTGACACCTCATTGTTTCACCTCAGGTGGTGGAACGGATTGGGCCACCTCTGGCTTGACAGTCTGTAGGCGCCCAGAGACAGGGTTCTAGTCTCTTCGAATTCTCTAAATTTACCTAATGTTTCTTAAACCCATGCCTCTGGTGTTCAGCTTCTTGACTCAAAGCGAGCAGAGTTTTGAATGTCATCAAGCCACTGTCATGTAAGCTGATATGAGTCATGCATCTTAGTGATACTCCTCTGTTCCTAGCAAGGCTTTTAAAAAAATATTGCACAGAGATAGTTATGAATAGTGATTGGGGCATGAAATTTAAAGAAAGATCAGTTCAGTCTCTTCACTTTGCTGGAGGCATGCCATGTGGCTGGCTGACCCCGTCAAAAAAGTAAAAATCACTGTGACATGGCACACTTTAAATATAGAATTTACTGCATTTACTGAGTTTCTTGCAAAAGCATTTTGATCTCCAATATGAATAAGGCTGTTAGTCTACTGTGGGGTTGGCCTGCATCATCGCTTAGCAGTAAAAGCTTTGCCAGCGTGGGGCTTGTGTGTGAAGACAGTAGAAAGGCTTCAATTGCACACTGGTGTGTATTTGCCAATACTTGCAACAGGACATAAATCACATAGCCCCACCCTTTAGTGCAGGAATTTTTTTATTGGGTGTGTGTGTAAATAACCAATGAGAAGCACCCATTCTGGTAGGGGGCTTTCACTCCTTGTCCCTGTTGTGGGAATGTGCCTGCAATTTGCATTCCCCGCAAGAGGTAGACTGACGTTTTCTCATTCCCTTTTCCAAAGTAAGTAGTCATACCTTGGCTTTTGAACAGCTTAGTTCCCAAACGTTTTGGCTCCAGAACATCGCAAACCCGGAAGTGATTGTTCCAATTTGCGAACTATTTTTAGAAGCCGAATGTCTGACGGGACTTATGATTGGCTGCAGGAGCTTCCTGCAGCCAATCGGAAGCCGCAATTTGGTTTTCGAGCATTTTGGAAGTCGAACGGACTTCCGGAACGGATTCCGTTCAACTTCCGAGGTACAACTGTATGAGGTAACAATACAGTTTGATTTGATAGGGCCAGATAAAGACTTTTGGCTACCTTTTGGCTAAGGAGGTTCATGGCTCAGTGGTAGAACACCTGCTTTGAACGCAGAAGGTCCTGGGTTCAGTCCCTGGTGCTTTCAGTTTAAATGGATGAAGTAGCACGTTTGGTGGAGGAGTCTGGAAGCAGGGGTGGAAAACCTTTTTCAGTCCAAAGGCTGCATTCACTTCTAATCAACCACTGAGTGCCACATGCCAACAGTGGACACATCTAGAGACCAAAGTGCGTGGAGCGGATTACATTAATCTAGCTGTGAGGTTACTAATGCATCAACTACAGTGGTTAGGCATCCCTATGCAGGAACAGCTGTAGCTGGTGAACCAGATGAAGCTTGTAAAAGGCACTCCTAGCCACAGAGGAGACGCAGGGACATGGGTGGTGGTGTGGTCTAAACCACTGAGCCTCTTGGGCTTGCTGATTAGGAAGCCGGTGGTTCGAATCTCCACGACGGGGTGAGCTCCTGTTGCTTGGTCCCAGCTCCTGTCAACCTAGCAGTTCGAAAGCATCCCAAAAAGTGCAACTAGATAAATAGGTACCACTCCAGCAGGAAGGTAAACAACGTTTTCGTGCACTGCTCTGGTTTTGGTATTCCATTGTGCCAGAAGCGGCTTAGTCATGCTGGCCACATGACCCGGAAAAACTGCCTGTGGAGCGGACAAACGCTGACTCCTTCTCATATATCAATCAATAGGGCAATCATGTCAGATCACTGACTCCTCAATATACAATTATCTTCTGGATAGATTGCCCATACACTACCTGTTATGTACTGAGCTGAATCCTAGAACAATAGGATCCAGAATGCAGCAGTCTGATTGGTCCACAGGAGCCACCCAATCCAGCTCCAGGTGGAAGTGAATCAGCGACCCGATTGGCCTACAGGAGCAGCCCGGAATTAGCCAATCATGCGGGGCCCATTGTGTAAATAATGTATATATAGCTAGACATTTTGGGGGCAAGTTTCATTCATTGCTATTATGAGCTGAATAAAGAGCATGAAATTCACACTCGACTCTGAGTATATTTCACTACCCCTTCCAGAACATGTAATTTATCTATCTCCCAGTCACAGAAGCCACCTACCCAAGAGTCTCCATTGTCCCAGGATCTAGTCCACTACTGCCTTCAGACACCAATCCAGGCTTTTACAGCCTTTCCTGGTTTAGTAGAGTTGTGTGTCATCAGCAAACCAGGGACACTTTGCTCCCAAACTCCTAATGACTACTGCCCCTTTTGTGGATTCCATACCTGTGAGTGTATTGGACCCCACAGACACAGTGCTGGAACCCCCCTGTGCTCAGGTTACCAGATTTTTTTCAATGAATCCAGGGACACTTTTCAAATTCCTACTAAATAGATGGACATTTTATGGGGACTAATTTGTAAATCTGGGGACTGTCCACTGGAAACGGGGACATCTGGTAACCTTACCCTATGTTAAATAAACAGTCTAACGCAGTTTCCTTTGATTCTACTAAGACAGTTTAATTTATTACTCTTTCCCCTGGTATTTTCTGTTACTCGATTCTTCTGCTACCAGATCTAAAAAGCTGTATTGTAAACGTTTCTGTCTTTGAGTCTCTATTCCTGCTGGCTTTTATTTTTTGGAGTTCATTTTTAACTCGGTATTTAGCACTGTGAGTGCCACTAACACAGCAATGATCACACCTGACAGTGTAAGCCGTCTATTCAACAGTGTTAAAAAACTGATTTAGTTAACGCTGTAAGCATCTGTGTCAGTTTTTGGTACCTCTGCTTTCAATCAGTGCAAAATATCCCAGTGAGTTTAAATGTCTCTGTCAATCGGGGGTGGCGGGGAGAAAGAGTTTCCCGCATAGAAGGTTAGCGAATTAGAAGTGTGGGAGGGCTCCTTTGTAAATACTGGGCATTCATAATGGCAAATTCCATAAATAGATGATATATATTTGATGGTTTAATTCTGATGGCTGCCTTGAAAATTCCTATTGTACTCTGGGTTCTTATGCTAATATTTTGATTTATTCTTTGGTTCAGCTGTGGATTGTTTTTATTACTCTTTTTAAAACTGATAATAGCTTTGAATTGCTCTTGAACAAAAGTTGGGATATCAGGCTTTTTTTATTATTACAGTGGTACCTCGGGTTAAGTACTTAATTCGTTCCGGAAGTCCGTACTTAACCTGAAACTGTTCTTAACCTGAAGCACCACTTTAGCTAATGGGGCCTCCTGCTGCTGCCGTGCCACCGGAGCACAATTCTGTTCTCATCCTGAAGCAAAGTTCTTAACCTGAAGCACTATTTCTGGGTTAGCGGAGGCTGTAACCTGAAGCGTATGTAACCCGAGGTACCACTGTATTTAAAAAATGAATGAATAAATAAAGCATGTTTTAAAGTACTCTGAATCTTTAAAGGCTGGAATGCACAACTCCCCAACCCCCATCACAGATTAAACTAAAAGTTTGGGGGAAGACCAGGACTGGCATGAAGATAACATTGGCATTAATTCACGCCCAACAGAACTGAGCTGGGGTATTTATGGGATAAGCAATTTTCAGTAACTTCGTGACAGGTGGTCAATAAAGCTTGCTCAAAGAAGCTTTGGGCAACTGTGGTCATGGTAGATTACCTTTCAGGTTAAGAGCCAGGTACTATGCTGAAGAAACATTAGTGGTTTTGTGGTGTGTTACAACTCACTGTAACTCCCCCGTCCCCGTTGGAAGCAATGTATTGGTTTGTAATTATTTCTAGATGTAATTGACTGGTAACATTCTTAATCGTTTGGTGTGCGCAGAACATAGAAAGCTGTCTTATACAGAGAGCGTTGGCCCATCTAACTCTCTGACTGGCAGTGGTTCTTCAGGGTTTTAGATGGTGGGGACATTTCCAGCCCTTCTTGGAGATGTCAGGGTTTGAATTTAGGATCTTTCATATGCAAAACAGGTGCTGTGAAACTGATCCATGGCACTTCCTCCTGTGTAGAAAGCCTGTGTTTTGCAAAGAGGAGGAGGAGAAGTTTGGACTTGATATCCCGCCTTTCACTCCCCTTAAGGAGTCTCAAAGCAGCTAACAATCTCCTTTCGCTTCCTCCCCCACAACAAATGCTCTGTGAGGTGAGTGAGGCTGAGAGACTTCAGAGAAGTGTGACTAGCCCAAGGTCACCCAGCAGCTGCAGGTGGAGGAGCGGGGAAGTGAACCCGGTTCACCAGATTACGAGGTCCCCCGACCCTAACCACTACACCATGCTGGCTCCCAACCTTGTGGTGAAATACAACTTTCTCTGCTCACAAATCCATGGACCAGCAGGTCTTCAGAGGGCTGCTCAGGCTCCCCAGCAGCCTTTTCCTCCTGTTTAATGCTTTGCAACAGAGCACAAAGAAGAGGGCTGTTCTTGAACCCACCCTGTTGAGGAGGTAACCTAGCTCATAATCACCCTTCAATGTGAGAATCAGGTTTTCTTCTCCACTCAGCTTTGTGGGTTATTTACTTTGTGGCATATAACCGTTGTGCATAATTCAAAGTGTTGGTGCTGACCTTTAAAGCCCCAAATGGCCTCAGCCCTGTATACCTGAAGGAGCATCTCCACCCCCATCGTTCAGCCCGGACACTGAGATCCAGCGCCGAGGGCCTTCTGGCGGTTTCCTCACTGCGAGAAGTGAAGTTACAGGGAACCAGGCAGAGGGCCTTCTTGGTAATGGCACCCACCCTGTGGAACACCGTCCCATCAGATGTCAAACAGATAAAAAACTATCTGACTTTTAGAAGAAATCTGAAGGCAGCCCTGTTTAGGGAAGTCTCAAATATTTGAGGTTTTATTGTGTTTTTAATATTTTATTGGAAGCCACCCAATCAGCTGGGGCAACCCAATTAGATGCACAGCATATAAATAATAAAATTGTTGTTGTTGTTGTTAAAGTTAAAAGTTTAATATGTATAAAAGGTAATGTTTGTATGCATTGAAGTTAAAGGTTTGTATTTGCAAAGCAGATAAGTTTATGTTAAGCAAGAGGTTCCATTCTAGGTGAAAGTGGAAAACTGGTGTTTTTCCATTTCACAGGATTAGGCTACCTAATTACTCATTGCCCCAGAAATCTGAACTGCAGATATCTCACAGCCAGAGAGGAAACTTGAGAAGTCTGTGATGGTTTGTACTTGCAGTGGCAGATGAAGCTAAACTGCACAATGATGAACAAACTTAGCATCTCTCTCTGGGACCAGAGAGAGGAAAGTTTATTGAACTGCATAAAGGACTTAAAAGACTGAACTGCATTGCCTGCTACTTAAAAGCAATGTGTTGCTTTGTGTGTTTGTTCTTGAAACACCTATCTTTATGTAACTAGTTTTAAGACTGTTCTGCAGCAAAGCTTTGAAACTCATTATTGGGGTGGAAAGCTCATTTATTCCTGCATGAGGTCAAATTCAGGGATTACCCTGAGCAGCTCTTAACACAGAGCTATACAGTTAATGTCCAACCACCATTTATCTTTCATTAAATTTTTGTTCACTGCTCATTAGTGTTCATGTCTGCTGAAGTTCATTTTGCTGCCTCCAGAAGGTTGCCAAATATGCTCGGCATTTGTTAGTGGCATTGCACTAACTTAATTGAATTTTCTAGGTGTAACAAATTAGGATGAATTCCTTGTTTCTAGGAAGATAATGAATATAGCCACTAATGAAACTCTAAAATGATTCCCATGAAATTACAAGTTCATTGGCAATGAGTCTGAAAACAGCTGAATCAGTTGATTGATGTAGTCAATATGATCACTTATTGAGCAAAAGTTCTGGCTTGGTTTTTGAGTTTTCTTTATACCAGGAGCCATATAGTACTTAAAAAAAAGGGGGGGGGGACCTCACTGAAAAATGTAGAGATGAATAGTTGCCGATAATCACTTCTGACACACAACACACCCCTGACTGTAAAACTGAGGCAAAATGCTGTGGTGATCTATTAATGCTGTCCAGGATCCAAGAAATGGATTTTCAGTACCACAACAGCAGATCTTTCCTTGCTCCCCCCCCCCCATGGCTGTTTCCTGAGCCAAGGAGCCAACGCACTTTTCAATTTGAAAAGCCTGTTTATTTTGTAGCCACAGGAAATTGTTCTGGCTAAAATATAAAGTAGTGCTCTAGCTGCAAAGGGGTGACACTCCTATGAGCTTGTGTGTCTCCTTTAGATGCTAGGCAGCTTTTATTCAACAACATTAGTATATCCTTAATGCAACCTTAATGCAAGGAGAGGGGGAAAACTCACTCGAGTTCACACTGAAAGGTGAATCTTACCTAATTCAAGTTCCCCAAACAACAAACAAATATGCCGTCCCTGAATTTTGCAATGGACTCCAACCAAACAACATGTGTACAAATGCATATGCCACTGGAAAGCATGTATACAATGGTACCTTGGGTTAAGAACTTAATTCATTCTGGAGGTCCATTCTTAACCTGAAACTGTTCTTAACCTGAGGTACCACTTTAGCTAATGGGGCCTCCCACTTCCACCACGCCACCGCCGCCACACGATTTCTGTTCTCATTCTGAAGCAAAGTTCTTAACCCAAGGTACTATTTCTGGGTTAGCAGAGTCTGTAACCTGAAGTGTCTGTAACCTGAAGCGTCTGTAACCCAAGGTACTACTGTACTTCAATTATATTAGGAACAGTTGCATACTAAAATCCTTGTTAGGAGAATTATGCACTAAAATGCTGAAAAATTCCCTGAGGCTTGAAAGAAAAGGAAACTGGTGCAGAAATGTGGAGAACTGAATTTAAGACTGGAAAAACGAGAAACTGAAATTGACAGATTCACTCGCCCCTTCCTGGATGTAAAAGAAGTAAAGAAAAAATTCTGCTTTCTGAAAACCCATGCTCTGTAATAAGTTGAGTTCGGCAATCTGTATATAGCATGCAGATTGGACATAATTATATGTGATTTATATTGTTTTGCATATTTTTTCTGTACGGTATTTTTTAAAAAAATGCTTTTGTGCAATTTATTCTGGCTTTGCTAGAGAAAATGTTGTGCAGAACATATCAGAGGAGGGGCCCAGCAATCCCCCTCTCTCATTGATGAGAAATCTGTGGTCACTTTGGGAATCCCATGTGCGGGGGGCAACTAGCCGGGGTTTCATCTGAAGTCTGAGGTTGATTCTGCCACCATTTACTACCATTTACTACTTTCCCCTTCCCTGCTGCTATCCATGATTCTGCTGGTTCTTAGATTCTGTGTCGTGTCGAAGGCATTTGGTTTGCCTGGTGCAGTTGCGCCTGCTGGGGCTGGATTCAGTCCAGTGGGAGTTGTGTCTGAGCAAACATGCTTAGGAGTGGCAGAGGTGAATGAATAACGTGCGGTTTTTATTTGGAAACAAACTTGTTAACTTTTGTTCTTGTTGGACTAAAGACAGAAATGCCACACAAAGACCTTTTTCCAGAAGTGCTTTTGCAATCCAGCAGTTGAGTGTGTATTTGCAATCCACTGGATGAGTGTTACTGTTGAGCAATAAGTGTGCAAAGGGGGCATCCTATAACCAGGGGCTTCTTCTGTTTCCAAGGTTGCATGCCCACCATAAATTTAATGTGCATGGCATACCCCCCCTCCCCAAATCCTGGGAACTGTAGTTTGTTTTGGGTGCATGAATGCATGAATCATTGTGGCCAGACTACTGTATTTTTCGCTCCATAAGACGCACCTTTTCCCTCCTAAAAAGTAAGGGGAAATGTGTGTGGGTCTTATGGAGCTAATGAAGGCGGGAGGCAGGCGGGAAAAGCCCCCAAGAGCCGCAAACACGCTCCACGCGGCTCATGAAAGGGAGTGCTGAGTAGAGCCTGGGATTCATACAGGCCCTGCTCAGCGCTCCCTTTAAAGAATATTTTTTTCCTTGCATTCCCCCTCTAAAAACTAGGTGTGTCTTATGGAGCGAAAAATACGGTATCCATTTCCAAGAAAGGTCATAGCTGGCTTTCAAGCCATAACTGCTAATGCACTGTAGCTGTGGACTGGACAGCTTGTTGGTGATGCCAAGGGACAAATAGAAGTGGAGGAGAATGGGGTTGAACTTGCTAACAGCAAAGGTCTGGGCATGTTGAATGGGAGTGCCCTCAACTTTAGCCATCAAGTGTCATTGTGACATTGAGTGAAGGACGCCTCTTGGCATCTAGGCCAGATCAATATTGTTGACCTTGCAGGCTGAAGCACTAGCCACTGGGAAGTTATTTTTCAGTAGATGTTCAGGCCTTTTGTTCATTTCCCCCCTCTCCTTTAAAACCATAAACATATGGTGTTTACATTAAGTCTTGTGGATGTAACACGTCCAAAGTGGAAGCCCAAAGTATAAAGGAGACTATTACATGGCCGCAGAATGGCTGCAAACCCTTCAAAACTTGATGATGGCAAAGGATTTTTTGATATGTTACTTTTGCTTCTGTTTATGCTGCTAACTAGTGCGTTTTTTTCTCAGGGCAAATCACATAGCCGCAGAGGGCACACCGAAGCTGTGTACCAGCTCGCTTTCAATCTGCATCATCCATCACACCGTCCTTTTTGTCACCCCAACAGCTTTTTATATAACCTGTTACCTTTCTCAGTTAAAAGTTATATCACCTCTGCAAGAAAGTGCAAAGACTCTTCTTATCCTTGGGCTCGAACAGTTAAGCTGCGCACAATGGAGCTGCCACATAATCCATGCTGATTCTGTGAAATGTTATTGTTTAACTTCGGCTTGCAAAAGTTCGCCGGCTTCAGCGAGACAAGAAGCAGTGTTTGTTTTTACTGGCATGGATGCCAGCTTTGTGGTTAAGCAGCTTAATTGATACATAGGGGTTCTCTGTGCCTGACTTTGTCAAAGACTTTTGCACAATATAACCTACTGGTAATTATAAGTGCTGTCTAAAGATGATACAGCCAACGTATCATTTGTCTGGGCTTTGAGGCCACCCAAGCCCAAAGGCCACATAACCTAAAACAGGGGTGGGCTTGCATCTCCTTTTTTCATTTATTTACTAGAAACCTGATGTCCACCAACCAGAGCCATAGTCTATGTTCACCCAGGTGCGCATCTAAGATGAAGGAACTAGATGAGGCTGAATTCAGGAGTTTGTGGTCAGCCCCAGATGTGCAAGTCGCAGTGCTAATCCACTGTGGCCATTGAGACTTGTAGGGCAGAAGGCGGAGAGAACAAAACAGATGGAGTCAGAGGCAGTGACAGGCAGTGGCAACTAATTCTAGCTTTGCTTCCATCCTCCTCCCTGCTGTGTTCTATCAAGGTGTCACTGGAGCTAAGGGGAGGGGGTGTTGACAGCCAGGGATATGGATGTAAGAAAGAAGGCAGGCAGGTGGGTGTTGGCTTTATTGTTTTATTCCTGACCTCTGCTTGACTCTAGTTCCTGACAGCTGGCATGGATTAATTGGAAACAGTGGAGGTTGCCACATTAGGACAAGCAGGGCACTGCCTTGCCAGCTTAGTGTGCCATCAGTCGCCTCTTACCTGCCTGCTGTCTTCCAAGCAACCAGGGGTGCTGTTATGTACTAAGTTGAATAGGATCCAAAAGGCAGCAGTCTGATTGGTCCTAGAACAATAGGATTCAGAATGCAGCAGTCTGATCGGGAGGCGCGAGGAAGTCCAAAGATGTTATGAAAAGATGTTATGATATATGTTATACTGTTTTTTATTTTTGCATTTAAGTTTGAAAAATCCAAATAAAATATTATAAAAAAAAAACAGAATGCAGCAGTCTGATTGGTTCTAGAACAATAGGATTCAGAATGCAGCAGTCTGATTGGTCCACAGGAGCCACCTAACCCAGCTCCAGGTGGAAGTGAATCCGCAACCTGATTGGCCTACAGGTGAATCCCGGAACTAGCCAATCACGCGAGGCCCGTTGTGTAAATAATGTATATAAAGCAGACATTCTGGGGCAACTTCCATTCCTCCTCACCACTATGAGCTGAATAAAGAGCATGAAATCCACTCTTGACTCTGAGTATATTTCAGGTGCTTTTGCCTAGCATTGGCTCTGCTGGCCTCCTTGCTTTCACCCTTCCTGTGCCAATGGGCACCAGCCACCACTGAATGCCTGGAGATAATTTATATATATATATATATATATAAAAGCACTGAGGCCCAGGCAAGCTTTCTTGTGAAAAATGGAAGCTCAATAAATAGGTCATTTGGAGGAGCCAAAACTTTGAGATCAATGTGGCAGCTTTCTTGTCATAACAACACTGTGGGACTTCCTTCAGGACTGCAATGCCATATAGTACTCATTAGATGTAATAATTCAGAGGGGCTTCTTACATTGCAACTGAGGGTCATTATATCGGATATAGCTCAAGTGGGGATCGGTGCTCAGAAAACGAGAGCTCTGAAAGACAATGCCAGATACTGCAAAAAAGACTCCGAGGCAGTAGACTGGAAAAAAAAAGCATAACTCTGCCAACATTTCCTTCCAATCTGACCTCAAGGAGAACTTCTGATGAATTAAATCTATTTCCAAAAACTAATAATCTGACTAATATTCTTGCCAGCGAGACAAGGTCATTAAAGCGGTGCTGGCTCATCTCCACAGTTCCCGACCCACCCCTCGATATTTTTTTTAGGAAAGGATTTGCTGATGCTAGCCAGGATAACAGGAATCTCTTTATTCTTACTCCTTATTAACGAAGGATGCTTGCACAACAACAGATTTTGCTGAGCCTCAAGAGCTTGTCCTACCCCTGATGTTGCTGCCCATACCTTCCATTCTAATCTTCTGAATATGACATCCCAGCTGGTGGCCTCTGCAGATGATTATGGCATCTCCAACAGAGCAGTGTCCTGAGCAGATGAGCTTTCCTAAGGCAATGGCTTTGTCTGGAAATAAATGTTGATATTAAAAGACTGGAAGGGTGTGTGTGTGCGCAAAAGAACAACACGATACCCCCCGCCTCAAAACACGAAACTACAGGGGGAAAGAAACATGCTGATTGAATTGTTTGCAAACAGCTCCCTCTTCCCAAGTTTGCCTGAAGGGTTTGTGGCGATTTTAAAATAATCTATACCCAATGCTTTCACCTTCCATGCACGACCCTAGCCAAGCCAGTTGGGACCCACAGGAACTGAGTATCAGGAGCAGGGATGGAAGAATGTATTGTTTTGCATTCTGCCCTGCATTCACTACACACAGTACTGTTTCTGTTCCACTGCAGTTCATCTTCCACCAGAAACGTTATCTGTCTCACTGTGGGGTATGGCAAAATTGGCCTCGTGCTGTCCGGCCATCATTGTTCAAAAATTTCAAGCTGCCTTCAAATCTGCTCTTTAGCTGGCTTAAAAATCCCTCCTGTGTACCAAGTTGTCCCACTCTGACTTGGAGAGCAACTTAGAACATTGCTAGCTTGAACTGACAGCATCTTAAAAAGCAGAGACATCACCTTGCCAACAAAGGTCCATATAGTTAAAGCTATGGTTTTCCCAGTAGTGATGTATGGAAGTGAGAGCTGGACCATATAGAAGGCTGATCGCCGAAGAATTGATGCTTTTGAATTATGGTGCTGGAGGAGACTCTTGAGAGTCCCATGGACTGCAAGAAGATTAAACCCTGAGTGATCAAAGCACTCAGCCCTGAGTGCTCACTGGAAGGACAGATCCTGAAGCTGAGGCTCCAATACTTTGGCCACCTCATGAGAAGAGAAGACTCCCTGGAAAAGACCTGATGTTGGGAAAGATGGAGGGCACAAGGAGAAGGGGACGACAGAGGACGAGATGGTTGGATAGGGTTCTCGAAGCTACCAGCATGAGTTTGACCAAAATGCGGGAGGCTGTGGAAGACAGGAGTGCCTGGCATGCTCTGGTCCATGGGGTCACGAAGAGTCGGACACGACTAAACGACTAAATAACAACAACAAGCTTGAACTGGTGTTTTCTGTGTGCACATCTTTTAATTTGGAAAATATCAGGATGTTGCTACTGAGGTGTTGAGCTCACCATTTTGCTTGACCTGTATTTTGATTGCATTGTGCACCAGTTAACCCTCTGGGCCCAGTAGCTTTTCTCACGGTTCCATAACATTGCCTTGCAAAAACCCAATGCTTTGCTTGGAAGCATAGAGAACAACTGCTCTGTGTTCTTCCCACATGTCTTCCGCAGAGTGACCGTAGGAGCCCATCTTCCATAGCTGGCTCGCTGCCTTTCCCTCTGATTGCCCCTAATCAGCACCAAGGGTAAGAAGACTTCTCAGTGGTTAAAAAGCTCGATTTTCATGTGATTGTGAATCTCTAGGATGCTGGAGTCAGGGGCACTGCTGGGACGCTGCTGCAGGTTTTTTTCCCCAGATCGCTCCACCTCTGTCCATAAGACGTGGCAGTGATAGCAACTGGCTTAGATGATTTTTTTTTTTAAGGGGTTCAGACAAATTTGTATGTTTATAATCAGCTGTTGTCTATGATAGCTTAACAGAATGTTCAATTGTTAGAGGCTGTAGGTATCTGAAGAACAGTTCCTGACAGGTGCAGTGGTGTAGCGTGGGGGGTGCAGGGGGGGCCGGCCGCACCGGGCGCAACATCTGGGGGTTAGGGTTAGGGGGCGCAAACCCACAGGTTAGGGAGCGCAAATCCATGGGTTAGGGGATGCAAATCCACGGGTTAGGGGGCGCAAATTACTTGCCTTGCCCCGGGTGCTGACAACCCACGCTACGCCACTGGACAGGTGAACTTCTTAGCCTTATCTGTGTGGACTTCTTAGAAGCATCTGACTGGCCGCTCTGATAAGCTGTTTGCTGGAATAGATCAGCCTTTGGTCTGATCCAGCAGAGCTCTTATATTCCTATGCATTGGTCTGGGGAAAATATCACTTTTGGGCTTTTTCTATGAACTGGATCTGAACTGAATAATGCTTTGTTTCTAAGGGCGAAAAATCTATCTGGAAATTCCAACCTTCAGTGTGGAAAAATTTCCACCTAATCCCCGAAGGAGACTCTTAATAACTTAGTTATTAAATTTTGAGGAAGGGGTGGAAATCCCCTGTTCCTGGTTTACCTATGTGTTTTGAAAGGTGGGCCCAGCCTACCTAGTTGTGGTTGTTGTTATTATGGGATTTCAGCATTTAAACATTTACTTGGGTTTTTGCTTCTCTTTTAGTTAATTTTTCTAACTAGCTTTCTAATTGCAATACATGGATATAGAGCAATAGAAATATTAGGAAAATTACATTTTGGCTTATTTGTACAGTAGTACCTCGGGTTACATATGCTTGAGGTTACATACGCTTCAGGTTACAGAAATAGTATCTCGGGTTAAGAACTTTGCTTCAGGATGAGAACAGAAATCATGCTCCGGCGGTGCAGCACCAGCAGGAGGCCCCATTAGCTAAAGTGGTGCTTCAGGTTAAGAACAGTTTCAGGTTAAGAACGGACCTCCGGAAGGAATTAAGTACTTAACCCGAGGTACCACTGTATTTTATTTCAGTCAAAAACAACTCACCCACCATTTCATAGACTGCAGCAGACGCTAAAATGCCTTGCAATTTTGTTACAAATTTTATCCTCTTTTGGTACCATTTTGAGCTGAGTGCTATATTGCAAAATCTGGAGAAGTGCAAAACCCAAATATTAATTGCGTTCCAGTCTGCACATTACCCTGGGAGCTGTGGATGTGGTCAGTTCACATCAGAAGCAACAGGAATTGAATTTCTCAAGCATGCAAACCCCTGATAATACCGCTTGCTGACCAGAGGGGCCTAACCATTGCTCTAGGAATAAGAGCATGCTCTAGATACGGCCTGAAAAGTCATTATCAATGAGATTACATGGAGAAGACAGAGGTTTTTCATGGAAGTGTGTCAGCCATGCAAAGCAAGAAAAAAGGCTTCCCTTTTGCCTGCCTGTCGAAAGTAGATGCTATGGAGAATGCCGAGAGACCACCCGGGTAGCAAAATGCCACAAAGGATTCCGTATGTTTAGCAGCGCTGCTCCGAGGTCAATGAAATCTGTTCTCCATTCTCCCACATGGAAACTTGTAATTGACAGCTTGCTAGGTAGAGATATCAACTTCACCCTAGCAAATCTATTTCAGCATTTGGCCATGCTCTTTGCTGATATACCTCAGCGTTTTCTGTATGCTGGGGAAAACGAGTTTGTGCGTATGAAATGACAGCTGAGGCTCCCGGAAGCCTTGTTCTTCAAACCCAGGACTCAGCTATACAGCTGCAAGTACGGTAAAAGGTTTTGAATGTGTCGTAAAGTGCAATGTACAATTGTGACACTAGAAGGCGATGGTGAGCTATAGCAAATTCAATGCATTTTTCAAAACTTTTTTTTTTTTTAAAGCAATTTCACAACGTTTTTAACATGTGTGCATATTCCACCCCGGCATCCCTCCTCCCGTACTCAGGTGACAACACCCATTGCAAATGTTGATTTTTGGCACCCAAAGATGTATCCAGTGCCTGTTACGTTTTCAGAAGAGATGAAAGTGGGGACAGTAGCCAGAATAAATGTATGAGCTAAACAACAATGAAGATTTTTTTATACCACCCTTCAGCCATATTCCCAGTCCTTTGGTTTTCTACAAAAAGAAAATGATGTAAACACACACACACACAAGCTAAAAAGCAATTACATAACCTCCAACATTTCTCTGATGAAAATCTGGATGTCCTGTTCCATAACACTAATAATAATTTTATTCTTTATGTCCCACACATCTGACTGGCCAGCTAGTGAGCTGGGCTGTGAGCTCTGGCCAGTTTCAGCCTCCTAGAGCATCCCTCCTGCTGCTTCTTACACCCCAGAGCCTGCCTTGTTCATGGGGACAGGGTCCCCTGGTTCCTATGCATTGACCTCCATTCCCTTGCCATGCTCCGTCTCCCTGTGAGTACTTCCGTACGCATTCCCTGAACCTCTTGGGCTTGCTGATCAGAAGGTCGGTGGTTCGAATCCCCGTGACAGGGTGAGAGCTCCCGTTGCTCTGTCCCAGCTCCTGCCAACCTAGCAGTTCGAAAGCACGCCAGTGCAAGTAGATAAATAGGCACCACTGCGGAGGGAAGCTAAACAGCATTTCCATGCACTCTGGTTTCCGTCACAGTGTTCTGTTGTGCCAGAAGCAGTTTAGTCCTGCTGGCCACATGACCCAGAAAGCTGTCTGTGGACAAACTCCGGCTCCCTCAGCCTGAATGAGCGCCGCAACCCCATAGTCGCCTTTGACTGGACTTAACTGTCCAGGGGTCCTTTACCTTTTACCTTTACACTGGTACCTCAGGTTAAGTACTTAATTCGTTCCGGAGGTCCGTTCTTAACCTGAAACTGTTCTTAATCTGAAGCACCACTTTAGCTAATGGGGCCTCCTGCCACTGCGTCACCGGAGCACGATTTCTGTTCTCATCCTGAAGCAAAGTTCTTAACCCGAGGTACTACTTCTGGGTTAGCAGAGTCTGTAACCTGAAGCGTATGTAACCTGAAGTGTATGTAATCTGAAGCGTATGTAACCCGAGGTACCACTGTACCTAGTCCTCCCTCCTCTTCTGCCTCCCCGTCATCCTGCCGATTCATGACAGGCGGAAGCAGAAGAGTTGGTTCAGGCAAGGAATGAATTAGTAGATTCCCCACCTTCTCCCAACTCACTGTCTCCTAGAACCAGGATGGGCATGAAAAGGGAAGAGCAGTTATGACTTCCATGCAGGAGAAGTCTCAGGTTACGGGCCTGCAACCCATCACAGGAGAGTACCATATTTTTCGCTCTATAAGATGCACCAGACCACCTAGTTTTTGGAGGAGGAAAACAAGAAAAAAAATATTCTGAATCTCAGAAGCCAGAACAGCAAGAAGGATTGCTGCACAATGAAAGCAGCAATCCCTCTTGCTGTTCTGGCTTCTGTCATAGCTGCGCAGCCTGCATTCGCTCCATAAGACGCACACACATTTCCCCTTACTTTTTAGGAGGGAAAAAGTGAGTCTTATCGAGCAAAAAATACGGTATATAAGTTGGCGGAGGGGAGGGCCCTCCGCCTGTTGTTGCTATTGCTCCATAGAGCCCAGACCTGTAGACAGCTGTCTGGAGGTTAGAAGCATGTGTATCCCGAACACCGTGGAAGCTGCTGCAAGTGTTGCTGTTGCCAGCAGTGAGTTAACTATCAGTCATGTCACGGGCCATTCTGGATAAGGAAGGCACATTAGCTCACCTCGCAAGGTGGTCGCTGTGGGACAAAGAGCTGTGCGGTCCACTTAGCGGTATGCTTCTTTGTAAGGTGCCGGACAGTGGCACACCGCTGCCCGATATTCTGAAAGCAGCAGTAATGAATAAAGTAGCTCATTAAATACATTTTTAAGATGGGTCTCCAGCACAGCACATGGTATCAGATGGGATTCTAGCGCATCACATCAAATGTCCGCACAGAGAGACCTGACGTGACATTTGCGCGCATAAGGCAATGCCACGCCATACATGTCACCCACTAAATGCTAATCCGATAAATGATTGGCTCTTTGCTATGACCTTTTGATTGGAGCAGGACTAAAATAAAAGGATCATTAGCTGCAGCAGGCATGTCTAGCCAGAAGTTCCCGGGGCAGATTGCTTGTTTAAGGTCATGTCCACACCATAGCTTTCCCAAGAGATTCCTGGAAGCCGTAGTTTCCCCCGAACTACAATTCCCAGCACCCTTAACAAACTACGCTGTCCCAGGATTCTTTGTGGGAAGCCATGTGGTTTAACTGTGCCTTGAATGTGCTTCAAATGTATGAAGCTTTTTAAAATTGTTTTTTATTGAAGATTTTATTGTGTTACCAAACAAACAAATAAGCAGAGAAAAGTATCATTGGGGAAAAGAGAGGAGATATTGGTGGGTGTCTTGTTCTTTCATATTTTGCCTGGTGTTAGTGTAGGGGGTTGTGTCAGAATGACTTGGATTGATCCTTTGAAGTTTTAAGAGGATATTTTATCTACAGTCATACCTTGATTTTCAAACAGCTTAGTTCTTGAACGTTTTGGTCCCTGAACGCCGCAAACCTGGAAGTGACTGTTCCAGTTTGCGAACTACTTTTGGAAGCCGAATGTCCAGCAATGCTTCTGCGGCCTCTGATTGGCTGCAGGAGCTTCTTGTAGCCAATCAGAAGCCGCGCTTTGGTTTCTGACCGTTTTGGAAGTCGAACGGACTTCCAGAACAGATTCCGTTCAACTTCCAAGATACGACTGTAATTGCTTTGTGCTGCTTTGGAAATGCAGGGTTTTTTAAAAAAATAAATTGTGAACTTTTTGTTATTTATTTATTATCAGAGATTCCCTTGAATTATGGAGCAGTATATAAATTTATTTTTAAAACAAAAAAACAAAAACAAAAAACCCCTACTCCCTAAAAACTGGAGGTGCCAAGGACTGAGCAAACACATGCCTCTGCCTTGCCTTCTATAATTCCTGGGTCTCAGGTGGAGGCCTGAACATTCCCAGTCATGCCACCTGAGAGCTTTTAACTGGGGGTGCCTGGGCTGGGGCTTCCCGCTAGCAGAGCATGCGCTGACCCCTCCCTGATTGAACAGTAACCCTAACCAAGGAGTAACCATAAAAGATAGCAGGGAGGCTAAGTGAGAGCAGATATGTCCTCCCTATCCGTGCTAATATCTTAATTGGCAGAGTGAGAAGGAACCCCATGTGGTTTCTGACACTCTTGCTCTCTCTCTTTCTCCCCAGTCGGCTGCAGCTGTGTTCCAAGCCCTCCCACTTCTGAGCAAGTTTAACTCCATCAGAGGGCTTGAGTGGAAAATAGCTTTGATGATTTAGGAGGCTTGCTGCAGGTTACCCTGGGCTGGGGCAGGCTGCAAAAAAAGCCAGAGGAGAAAGCAAGCGAATGCTTGTATACCCACACGCTGTGGAACGAGGCTGCGGACATGTTGTGTTCATTACTTCTGACAGGAGATTGGATAAAGCTGGAGAACGAGAGAGAGAGAGAGATCCATTGCTGTGGAAATTGAAGCTTATTTCATCTTGCAATTTGGTCAAATAGCATCTCCTTTCCTCCTACTCCCTCCCAATCCCATTTAGGCAAAAAAGAAAAGACCCAAGCAACAATATTAATCAGTGATGCAACTTTGGAACGGTTACCAGCGGACGCAAAGGTAGCCTTCGAAGCATCGAGAGGGGAGACAAATAAGAGCACTGGGGAAAGTATACTTAACCTATACAACGGCACCGAGGAGAAGGAAATATTCTGAAGCACACGCCAAACATTGTCAGTCATGCAGTTTTATGGCACGAGAATTCAGTCAGTGCTGCCGAAATGTTAACTTTGATCACCAGGGGTTCCATTATAGTTGTGCAGGAGCAATCCCCCTCCAGTTAACATTTTCAAAAATGCCTAGTTTTCTCACAGCACAAAATTGTAAGCTGAACAAGTTTCCACACACTTACTTAGCTGCAGTGTGATTGTCTTTTGATGTAATACAGTCTGGGGTGCAGAGTGTGGAATTTCAATTTCATATATATATATTTTGCCAGTTCTAGAATGGTGGGGTGCGTGGGAGGGAAGAAGGTGTGATTGAGAAAAGATTGGATGCTATCAGTAGTAGGAATGTTAGGACATTATTTTCTGTTCCTCCTTATATTTTATTTGGTTATTGTCTTCCACCCAAAAAGCAAAACAAAACATTATTCATCCCACTGTCTGAGAAATTGCATAGCTGACGCTGTTAAGTTACTTAACTAACACAATTAATTAAATGGCATTGTCTTTACATTACAGCATCTCCCTTTTTACAGTGAACAGGTAAAGGTAAAGGGACCCCTGACCATTAGGTCCAGTCGTGGCCGACTCCGGGGTTGCGGCGCTCATCTCGCTTTATTGGCTGAGGGAGCCGGCGTACAGCTTCCAGGTCATGTGGCCAGCATGACTAAGCCGTTTCTGGCGAACCAGAGCAGCGCACAGTAACGCTGTTTACCTTCCCGCCGGAGTGGTACCTATTTATCTACTTGCACTTTGACGTGCTTTCGAACTGCGCTGCCGGCAGTCTTAAGCCCTACTGTAACATCAGCCCGTAGATTAGGTTTCAGCAAATAAAGCAACAGTGAATTGCCTCCCTGTTTGCCTTTGCTTTCCTTCTATTCCTGTGTTGTTGCCCCCGGGTCAAATTGTAGGTTGCAAGGCTTTTCCCAATCCTACAAAAGGATAAATAAGTAACATCCTTTACTGTGACATGGAGTGAGCATCTACCCCAGGTTAATGCCACAAAAGTACAATGTACACACAATCCCTTTGATTTGGCTCATTGTTTTCTTGAAGGTTTTGCCTACACACCCCGCCATCTCATCATCATCTCAGTCTCTACCTGGAACACAACCTTGCTTCTGCCAGCTCAGAATAACTTCTGACTGGTGATGATTTATCTCACCGGTCAGAGGTTACTGTACACAGAAATGCAATTTCTTCCTTATGCTTGCTCTGTTCTCCTTGGCCAACCCCAGCTGCCATTAGCAATCCCCAGCATGTCTGAGCAAACACTTCCTTTAGCCATGTCTTTTGCATTCTGCCACTTTCGCTGAGTGTTGCTATCAGGGAAGAATGGATGGCATGGTTATCCGCAGAAGGTTTCCCTTGAATATCCAGAACTTTTAATGTGCCTTAGTTGCAGTTTGGGAATTATTCAAGAGCAGAAACTGGCTTTTTAAAACATTCCGGAGCCCGCAGTCTCATCAAACTACTACTCGTATCTCTAGTTTATAAATCTACACTGAAAATTAACATTACAGATTTTCTGGAACTACAAAGTATTAATTATTATTCTGTGTATCAAAAGACAGTGTCAATCACTCATAGACTGGGCTTCAAAATTGTTCCCCCCCAATAATATTTTTTAAATTTCATACAAATACAACACATACTATACAATCAATGAAACAAAAAAAGAAAAGAAAAAGAAAAAAGAAATAAAACAGATATAGCAAATGATAACCACCAACACATAGACAATAAAAGTTAATTAATTAATTAAACTTCCAACTTCATAAACATATTACTTGACTTCCTCTAATCCCTTCCATCTGAATTTCCTTGTAACAATATAGCAGTTTTCCAATATCATTATTCAAAAAACAATATTCCGATTATAATAAAATTTCTTAACATTCTCTGTCACATTTATTTATTTAGTCCTAATTTAGTCCTAGGCCTATTTAGTACCTTCAAGTAACTACTAATCTTCAATATTATAATATTTATTCAAATAATATTTAAATTTCTTCCAGTCTTCTTGATATTCCTCTTCTCTCTGGTCACGGATTCTCCCAGTGAGATCAGCCAGCTCCATAAAATCCGTCATCTTTGGGCATCAAAATTGTTAGGGTGCTTCAGCGACAAAGAGAAAACTGAAATTTGGTGTGCCTCATTTGCTTTTTTGACCACAGCAGACGTACGAATAAATGGGGAAAACTCTGATAAAAACATCCTGTAAAACAGAAGCACAATTTGCCTTTCCCCTCTATATTATCCACGGTCCCCAGGGGCATGTGTGGAAAGCCAGGCATTCTCCACCCCACAAACATCACAGCATTCCGAGCCAATCCTCCTCACCCTGAGCATGTCCAAAAAACACAATACCCCTTCAAAACTCTGAGCACACCAACTTGTCTCTGCCGCCCCTTCAGTTAAAAAATGTGAAAAACCCTCCAATGATGAACAAAAGGAGAAGACCCTCCTACCTGTAGGTCCCACCTCCCACTATCTTCATCATCCTCCTGGCCACGGAATGCAGCTTTAATTGGTATTGACTTTTAAAGCCCCATGTGACCTAGGACCCTCGTACCTACAGGACTACCTCTCCTGGTATGCCCTGCGGAGGACCTTAAGGTCCATAAATAACAACACTTTGGAGGTCCTGAGCCTCAAGGAGGTGAGATTGGTCTCAACTAGGGCCAGGGCCTTTTCAGCCCTGGCCCCAACTTGCTGGAACACTCTGTCACAAGAGACCAGGGCCCTGCAGGATTTGACATCTTTCTGCAGAGTCTGCAAGACGGAGCTGTTTTGCCTGGCCTTCAGCTTAGACTCACTCTGACCCCTTTTACAGTTCAAAATTTCCCTGCTTTTTCCATTTGTGAGTTGAGGGAATATATCTGCGCACGCGCACACACACACACACACACACAAGTTAATTATGGGCAAAACTGCCCATGTCTCAATTCCTAAACGTAATTTGAGAATTTCTACATTTTCTCTCAGTATTCTGGAAGAGCTGTTTGCAAGGCAGGGCGGCCAACCCACAGAAAGGAAAATGAAGCAGAACTGGGGAAATCCGTTCACCAACATTACCGGTTTTGTTCTCTCTTTAAATAAAAACTAAAACTAAAACTGATCTGTTATTTTGGAACTCGTGGAGGTGTAGTTAATTGGCTGACTGCAATTGGCAAATGTCTTAAATGAGCTGAGTAGGCAGGCAGCAATTATGCTGCAATACATTTTTCTGTCCTGGTGCCATTATAAAAGCAAATTGCACTTGCCAGTATGAAAAGTGGGCCAGTTCGCTTTGACTATATAGGGCTGTGATGGGATAACTGATGGTGCTTGACTCTCCTAATTCAGTTAATCTCCCCCTCAACTCTTGTCTTCTTTTGCACAATAATTTTTCTCCCTTCCTGTTGTTGTTGTTGTTGTTGTTGTTGTTGTTGTTGTTGTTGTTGTTGTTGTTGTTGTTGTTTTTTAAAAATATAATTGTACTAAGTACAGAAATATTTGCCCACTTCTCTTTTTGATGGCTTTTCCTGTGCTAAACTGGCAAGCCATGGTTTGTGCTTGCCTTGCAAAACAGGATCGCATATCAAAGCTCAGTGGGATCAAGAAACTAATGCAGAAGAAAATCTCATTGGTTGCTGTTTTTCTGGCAGGAAGAGATTCAGTACGGTAAGTGGCAGGACAAAACGGGCATTGGTCTTAGGGCAAAGTAGTCAGGGTTGTAAGCGAGGAAGGTGGAAGGGCTGCTTTGAGGCAGATACAAGTAATGGACTATATGGAAATGGCAGAAATGACGGGCAGAATCCGAGATCAGGGAGAAGAGTTGTTGGAAGAAGACTGGAAAAAATTTAAAATCTATTTACAAAAACATTGTAAAATTTTTGAATGTTGATGACATTGAAATGAAATGAAGGGGTTCTAGTAAAAAAGGTAAAACAAAAATACGAAAGAAGGGATAGATATTAGATGAAAATTAGGAACAAACAATATGTGAAGAAAGATAATCAAGGATAAAATTATAAGGAATTTGCTAATCAATTTTAAATTGGAATACAAGAAAGGGAGGCGTGAGGAAGTCAAGAAAATAAGTTTATGAATGGTAGGAATTTAAAGAGAGGGATTTTTATTTTGAATTTTTTGAATTTTTGAATTTCTTCTTTTTTAGTGTTTTAATTTTTTCTTTTTCTTTTGGCTTTTTTTCTCTTATATGTTAATGCTTCCTTTTCTTTTTGTATCTTGATGTTTTTGTATGTTTATATGTTTTGTGGTTTTCTTTATGTAACTTCTTTCTTTGATAAAACTTAATAAAATATTATATTAAAAAAAATAAAATGGAAGGGCCATCTCCTCCATCTCAGAAACCATCCTGCCGAATGGTAATGATATCTTCAGAGGTGTCCAAATCAGTAAAATTTGGAATGGCTTCCACCACCTCCTTACAAAATGACATCAAACAGTCTTCAAACCTTCACCAAAACCCTATCCTAAATCACAGGGTCCATCATGCCAAATTGGATGATGTAGGGTTGTCGTACGTCCAGAATTTCCCGGATATAGCCAGCAATCAGCCATCAGAAACAGTGTCATGGTGGAAAATCCAGACGTATAGCAACCCATGTCGGCAGTGTCGTTTTGGGCAATTCCCCTTAAAAATAGCTTTAAAACTTGTTGGGTTGTTTTTTTTAGATTTTTGTGGGGGGGGGGGGACTCAACAACTTTTCACTTTTTGAAATACGGCATCCCTAGGTGATGATACCTTCTGTCCAAATCAGTGCCATTTGGAATGCAGTTTGGCACCTTGGAAACTTTCTAAGATGTATAAAGGTATCCGAAAAATCAGGCACTTTTTACCATATGTGGTGGCAATGCAAGAAAACTGAGGTGTTTTGGGAGGGCATCCATTTAGAACTGCAAAAACGGTTGAAAATCTCTTTCAGTAAAAAAACAGAAGCTTATCTTGTGGGAATTACGGACTTGAACTTTCCTTAAAAAATAAAGGATATCTTTTTATATGCTACAGTGGCAGCAAGAGTCCTAATTGCTGAAAATTTGAAATCTGATAAACTTCCATCTACGGTATGTAGGAATGGATGCAAAGGTTGATTGAATAGGTGGAACTAGACAGTTTGTCTGAAAAAATAAAGAACAAACCAAAACAGGTATTTGTGTCCAAATGGGAAGTCTTCAAAACATATTGAAAAATAATTACAGTAGCTTAAACTCTGTCACAGCGTTTGGTTAACTTCAGTAGTAGCTTTAAGAATGATTCCAGTTACAGATAGGTAGCCGTGTTGGTCTGCCATAGTCAAAACAAAACAAATTCCTTCCAGTAGCACCTTAAAGACCAACTAAGTCAGTTCTTGGTATGAGCTTTCGTGTGCATGCACACTTCTTCAGAAGTTCTGAAGAAGTGTGCATGCACACGAAAGCTCATACCAAGAACTGACTTAGTTGGTCTTTAAGGTGCTACTGGAAGGAATTTGTTTTGTTTTAAGAATGATGTGAGACCTAAGATAAATTATGTTGTTGTTAGTCGTTTAGTCGTGTCCGACTCTTCATACGCCAGGCACTCCTGTCTTCCACTGCCTCCCACAGTTTGGTCAAACTCATGTTGGTAGCTTCGAGAACACCGTCCAACCATCTCGTCCTTTGTCATCCCCTTCTCCTTGTGCCCTCAGTTCTTCCCAACATCAGGGTCTTTTCCAGGGAGTCTTCTCTTCTCATGAGGTGGCCAAAGTATTGGAGCTTCAGCTTCAGGATCTGTCTTTCCAGTGAGCACTCAGGGCTGATTTCCTTAAGAATTGATAGGTTTGATCTTGCAGTCCATGGGACTCTCAAGAGTCTCCTCCAGCACCATAATTCAAAAGCATCAAGTCTTTATGGTCCAGCTCTCACTTCCATACATCACTACTGGGAAAACCATAGCTTTAACTATATGAACCTTTGTTGGCAAAGTGATGTCTCTGCTTTTTAAGATGCTGTCTAGGTTTGTCATTGCTTTTCTCCCAAGAAGCAGGTGTCTTTTAATTTCATGACTGCTGTCACCATCTGCAGTGATCATGGAACCCAAGAAAGTAAAATCTCTTAATTTTGATAATAGTTTGTATTGGCAATAAGTTTGTGCACCTGAAGTAAGGAGTGGATGGGAAGTCATTTGTGCCTTTGAGTCAGTTTGTATTAAGTCTATTTGTTTTTGTAAGGTATAGGTGTAATGGGTGTTTTCTTTTTTCTTTGTGTATTATAAAAAAACATATATATATATGGAATGCAGTTTGGAATGCCAGCCACCATTGTGATTCAAAATAATTCACCTGTTTCTAAACATAGGCCAAAATCTGCTGCTCAGTCTCAGGATCCGCCATGGCAAACTGGGTGACGATACAGTATATTTGAAGGTGTCCAAATCAGTGCAGTTAATGATACGTTACCAATGTTGGTCCAAAATGCCACCCGGTAGCTTCCAAATGCAGATAAATAAAACTGGCTCCTCCATCTCAAGAGCTGTTGTGTCAAATTGGGTGATGATATCTCAAGAGGCATCCAGACGGATGGGCGGACAGGCAGAAAATCCGTTTCCCAAAATATATAGTGGGGGAAATACGTCTTCCATTGCTGAAGTGCTGTTTTAAGTCACTGACAATCTTTTGCAGCTTATGGTCTGGCACTAAGCTCTTTCATTTCTCTCAGATTTGCTCCAAAGAATCCCAGTGAAGGCCAGCTATAAATCTCTTGAGTTTTGTATAATACAGGGAGCATATCCAATGATGGCACATGCCCAGCTTAGTAGGACAGTTCTTAGAGTAAGGTGGAAATCCCAATTTCTCCTAAACCCCAGCTTCCCCTTGCAAGCTGTAATAGCTGGATCGCTTGTCATAAATCATTGTGACTGCACAGAAAATCCAGGTGCCTGGACGGATTTGCACTAGAATTCAGAGTAGCACTTGGAAGCGTTATTTAAAGCTTTGCAACAGCTGTAACTTGTTAGCTATCAGAAAACCTTCTAGTGAGAAAGGCAATACACAATGTGGGCTGCGTGTGCTTGTAATAACAATCGCTGCAATTCCAAAGAGTCGTTTGAGCGTCTTCTCCAGGTAGAATTTAAGCTGACACTTTCCAAATCTGCGACTTGCTCAAAAATGGATTAGAATTCCACAGAAGAAAGCGAGAGCTTGCAAAACAAAAAAGCGGGCGGCAATGTGGAAAGGCTTATTGTACATTTTCAGGTCTAAGGTCTTGCTGGTCAGCCTGATCAGCTTGTTGTTGTTTAGTCGTGTCCGACTCTTCGTGACCCCATGGACCAGAGCACGCCAGGCACTCCTGTCTTCCGCTGCCTCCTGCAGTTTGGTCAAACTCATGCTGGTAGCTTTGAGAGCACTGTCCAACCATCTCATCCTCTGTCATCCCCTTCTCCTTGTGCCCTCAATCCTTCCCAACATCAGGGTCTTTTCCAGGGAGTCTTCTCTTCTCATGAGGTGGCCAAAGTATTGGAGCTTCAGCTTCAGGATCTGTCCTTCCAGTGAGCACTCAGGGCTGATTTACTTCAGAATGGAGAGGTTTGATCTTCTTGCAGCCCATGGGACTCTCAAGAGTCTCCTCCAGCACCATAATTCAAAAGCATCAATTCTTTGGCGATCAGCCTTCTTTATGGTCCAGCTCTCATTTCTATACATCACTACTGGGAAAACCATAGCTTTTACTATACGGACCGTTGTTGGCAAGGTGATCAGCTTAGGAATAATAGAATAATAGAATTGTAGTGTTGGAAGAGACCTTGAGGGTTATTTAGTCCAACCCCCTGCAGTGCAGGAATCTCAACTAAAGCGTCCATTGACAGATGGTCGTCAAACCTGTTCTTAAAAACCTCCAAGGGAGGAGAGACCACATGGCAGATGAAGATGTTGGACTTCTTGGAGCTGGCCGAGCTTACTGGAGAAACATCAAGAAGATGGGAAGAAATTCAAGGAATATTTAGCTAAATATTATAATATAATATAAGTGGAAATACTTGCAAGTATTAAATTGGTTTAGGATTAAATTATGTTGAATTGTATAATACTATGAATTGAGATTATGATGAAAAGAAAGGAAGTTAATAATTTGAACTAGTTAATTTTATTAGAAAGTGGATATTGGAAAATTGCTAAAATGAGATTCAATGAAAATCAGGAAGGATTCGAGGAAGTCATTTAATAATGGAAATTAATTTGGATCTTTAATGGGAAGAAATTTTATATGTTTGTTTGTTTTTCTGTTTTTCTGTTTTGTTACTAACTTGTTATAAACTTGGAAAATTAATAAAAAAATTTGAAAAAAGAAAGAAAGGAGAGTCCACAACCTCCCAAGGGAGACCGTTCCACTGTCAAACAGCTCTTGCTGCCAGAAAGTTCTTTCTGATGTTTAGTCGGAATCTCCTTTTTTGTAACTTGAAGCCCTGTACGGCCTAGGACCCTCGTACCTATGGGACCGCCTCTCTTGGTATGTCCCACAGAGGAACTTACAGTCTTCAAACAAAAACATCTTGAAGGTCCCAGGCCACAGGGAGGTTAGGCTGGCCTCAACCAGAGTCAGGGCTTTTTGGGCTGTGGCTCCAATCTGGTGGAACGCTCTGTCACAAGAGACTAAGGCCCTGCGGGACTTGACATCTTTCCGCAGGGCCTGCAAGACAGAGCTGTTCCACCAGGCCTTTGGCAAGGCACAGCCTTTGGTAATCCTCACAGAACTCTAGCCCAATGGTTGCCATTAATCTGATTGGAATTAATTTTATAATGAAATGATTTTAGAATGTTTTATCATTTTACTGTGGTTAGCCGCTCTGAGCCCGGCTTTGGCTGGGGAGGGTGGGATAGAAATTATTATTATTATTATTATTATTATTATTATTATTATTATTATGCCATTGGTTTGAGTCCTACCTTCCAGCAGGAGAAAACATATTAGCTCCATCCTCTATGTAACAGTCCTTTAGACATTTGAAGATGACCATCATATCTCCTCTCAGTCTCCTCTTTTCCAGGCTAAACAGACCCAGCTCCTTAAACCATTCCTCCTAAGGTTTGGTTTCCAGACCCTTGGTCATCTCGGTTACCCTCGTATTCACACGTTCCAGCTTGTCAATATCCTCCTTAAACTGTGGTACCCAGAACTGGACACAGTACTCCAGGTGTGGTTTGACCAAAGCAGGATAGAGTACTACTACTTCCCTTGATCAGGGTACTATATTGTCAGAGAATGGGTGAATATTTTGACAAGCTGTGCCATAACCGTTTAAAATGATTTTTTTTTTGTAACACAGCTTAATATGTGCACAAAATACTCCCAAGTGATTGCAGCTCAGCAGCCCTAGTTAAAACTTTGTGATAACCAGCTCTTTTATCTTAACCATGTAGTCATGCTCGGATCTTTCTATCAGCTCTTTCTTATCCCTTTCTCCTAATGCTCTTGGCTGGCAAAGCACACAATGACATCCTTTAGCTCAAAATCCACTTAACTTGTGTTCACCCCACCCATTAATACAGCTGCGTATAATCATGTTATTATTTTTTGGTGCATCTCATACATCGTTTTTTAAACAAAGCCAAACAAAACCATACAAATCAAATGATATTATTTCAAAAATGCTGCAGGAAAAAGTTAAAAAAGGAAAGAACTCTAAGCTTCTAAGAGACTATTACTAAAATATGTTAATAAGGCACTTGATGGGTTTTAAAAGGGGAGATTTTCTCTCTCTTTTTAAGCACTTGCTCAACAAAGTAGGTTTTTCTTTTTTTCCAGGACTACTGCTGAGGTCATCTGGTCAGTGGATTTTAGTATCACTTGACTTTGGTATTCCACGATGCCCTAAGGCGCAAATTTAAACTGTCACATAGAGTATGCCTCCCACTAGCATTTCTTTCTTTTTTCTTTTTTTAAAAAACATGCTAGTGCAAGATAATACAGGGATTGTGCAAAATAATAAAATAGCACCCTGTCCCTCCCTAGCTATGAAACACTGTCTCTTGGTTTCAGTATGCAGCCCTGCTTCTTTCTTAATGGTGGCGGCTAATCTGGGCAAAAAACAAAACAAAACACAAAACCCTCCACTCAACTTGCTTCACTTTGGGGAGAACAATGCCCAGTACTGTAGTGAACGATAATGCCATCGGTTTATCCCACTATAAGAAGGCAAAGACTGATGCAGAATCTGGAACGACACATAAGAAACACAAGACTGCCGCCGAAAGAGCAATCTCGCGTCATATCAGCCTGGATAGCTCAGTTGGTAAGAGCATGGTGCTGATAATACTAAGGTTGCAGGTTCGAGCCCCGTATGGGGCAGCTGCATATTCCTGCCTTGCAGGGGGTTGGATTAAATGACCCTTAGGGGGTCATTTAATCAGGTCATTTCCAGCTCTAGGATTCTTTGATCAAAGTGTTAGTTTCTGTTTGCCACTGAGCAGCTGCTTAGAGTCACAAGACTCTGTTTACATTCCAGAGACCTTCCAGACTGTTGGAAGTCTCACGGGAGACGGGATGTGACGTTAGTGGTTTCCTGTCTCCTTTGTTCCTTTATTTCAGTTGCTCTCTGCTTTCACAGAGAGAGGATGTATTTTTCTTTGCTGTCTGCGTAGCCTAGTAATAAAGCATAGCATGTACCCATAAATCTCATCACTTCTGCTGCTTTGATTCTCTGCTGAATGGGGGAACGTGACTTGGAGCCTCATCAAAGGCCCAGGTCGTTAATTATTCGTCGGGAGGCGATTCGGAAGGCTCGGCCGGAGGAAGATGAGCCTTATCAGCTTGGCCGAGTGGAGATCCCAACATTAAGTGCCCCTCCTTCACTCCAAAACAATGTAGAGGAGCAGGCAGGTGCAATCTCTGGCCACGCAGAAGTCATTATTAGGTTCTTAACTCCCATGAGTCCCACCTAGCCTGGCTAATGGTTAAGGATGAAGTCATTATTAGGTTCTTAACTCCCATGAGTCCCACCTAGCCTGGCTAATGGTTAAGGATGATGGTAATTGTTGTCTAGTGATTTCTGCAGGGCCACAGGTTCCCTGCCCCTAAAGCCACTGGCAGAGGAAGAGGGGTGCGGTGGGTGCGGCCTGCCCCGGGTGTCATCCCTGAGAGGGGGTGACATTGCCGCCCTGCTCCCCTGGGATGCTCATCATGCCCCCGTGGGCGGCTAGCCCCGCCCCCAAGTCACAGTGGGAGAAAACAACAGCTGAGAAGTGAAAGAGACAACACCATATATTGACAGAAGGAATCTCTATGGACATAACAGTTTTCACACACAGGACAGAATCAAAATAATAGTTTGAGTTCCTCGCTTGAAGCTTTATAAATTTATGTATTATAACAACACGAATGGAAAGCATTCATTATGTAGCTGTTGACTACGGGATTATTATTATAACTGAAATGTAACTAACATTAATTAAGATCATGGAACACAGTGATATAAGATCAGAAATGCACCCAAACCACCATGCGGGGAGCCACTTTAACTAAAATGTATCAATTGGAAGTTGATTAGCATTTTGATAATTGTATAATTTGGGAGTTAATCGTTATTGTTATAATTTGGCTATTATTGGGGGTATATTGGAAAACTAATTTAAAAAGTATGAAAAAACCACACAAGTGAGTTACGTAGATAGCTGTGTGAGGAGCCGATAATTACCACCCGTTTATTCATTTAATTTACTATAGCATCAGTCAGTGATATATTTCTAGAAAAAGAGGTGCCAGAGCTCACCATGAACTTCTCCATTGTTCCCTTAGAATGGCAATGACCCCCACCCAAGAGGTGCAGGTGAGCTTCAGCTGAAAAAAGCCCTGGGATCAGTTAAACTGATTACAAGGGCATAGCAAAGGCATATATGTTGAGAGCTACATCCCACTGAGGTAGATCCCATAGAAACATATAGCTCAGGAGCCAAATTTTACAGGTCCTATAGAAACTGTTTTTCAGCTCTGCCCTAGCAGAGAAGCCTTGAGGAGCCACAACCAGAAGACTAGATAAAATTCAATTTTTTTGAGAAGGGATAAAGCCACTCCTAAGAATATATAGTTACATACAATGCATACCTAGGGCTTATCCATACTTCCTCTTGTCCTGTTGGTTTCCCCTCAATGGTGCAAATGATAATTTGGGTTTTCTCTAGATTGACGTTTGCTCTGATTTAGTGCTAAAGAGCGGGTTTTCTCTGGGAAAGGGGGAAACAACTTGGACCTGTGCCTAGGAAGTGTGGGTCAAGATGAAAACTGCTTGGGCCTGTGCTTTTTTATGCATGGGGCCAGTGGAAGTGTTGACAAGCCCTTTGTTGTTGTTGTTGTTTAGTCGTTTAGTCATGTCCAAATCTTCGTGACCCCATGGACCAGAGCACGCCAGGCACTCCTGTCTTCTACTGCCTCCCGCAGTTTGGTCAAACTCATGCTGGTAGCTTCGAGAACACTGTCCAACTATCTCATCCTCTGTTGTCTCCTTTTCCTTGTGCCCTCAATCTTTCCCAGCATCAAGGTCTTTTCCAAGGAGTCTTCTCTTCTCATGAGGTGGCCAAAATATTGGAGCCTCAGCTTCAGGATCTGTCCTTCCAGTGAGCACTCAGGGCTGATTTCCTTCAGAATGGATAGGTTTGATCTTCTTGCAGTCCATGAGACTCTCAAGAGTCTCCTCCAGCACCATCATTCAAAAGCACCAAGCCCTTAGTGATGGGGAAAGTCCACTTTTAGCTCAGGCTCAGTCTTGGCTTCAGCGCAGCCTATTAATTAAAAAGTAAGGGAGACCTGAGTCCAATTTAAAAGCTTCAGATTTCAGTTTCAGAACTAGTTTCAGTTTTTAACACAGGAAATGAGACAAGGAGTCCTTTGCCTTCCCTGGTAGGTCTCAACTGCTCGCACTCTCCACCCTACCCGCACTTAAATTATCACACCGGACAAAAATCCCACATTGTCCTTGAAATCAGCATCCATTGTCTGACTCCCGTAAATGGCCACCAACTTGGATGCTTTAAAAGGAGTTTAAAGGATATCGCTATTGATGGCTATTAGTCATGATGGCAGTATGCCACCTGCAGTGCTGGAGGCAGGAAGATGCTAAATACCAGTTGCTGGGGAGCAGAAATGGGGAGAGTTTCTAGCTGTTTCCATATATGTTGTGGTGTCCCTATGTGGAAGAATACCTCTGGATTGAGGCACACAGCTATCTCAAGGCAATCCACTGAGTATGGTTATATTCCTTTTTAAAATAATTTTTAAAATTGGTTTCCCCCTATAATATTATACATTTTAACATAACCATTTCAAACACTAAAGTACAAGGTTCTTTTGAACCTTCAGACCTCCTTTCTTCCCTCCACGAGTTCCATGTTTAAAATTAAATTTGCTGCATTTTTTGCGTGTTCAGACCCAGAAACCTCCCCCCTAAATAAATTCACACAAGACTCAAATTTTGGTTTTGGTTTTTGGCAGAATTTAGGCCACAACTTTATTAATTACAGAAAGTGACTGGTTGCATAGGCTCTGGTTCGACTAGCTCCCTGTCATGCAGGTAGCGCTGACCCAGGGTTCCAGCATAGGTCAGCCAAGGGTGAACACCTGGATAGGCAAAAAGCCGGGCACAGGCTATCTCCGCCACCCGAATGTCCTCCTGGACTCAGGCACGGGCACAACCCCCTCACAGGGATTGACCAAACCATCGAGTCCCTGGATTCCTTTAACGGAATACCCTTCACATAGGGATGGCGAGACAGTTCCCCCAACCCTATCACCTGAACCAGAGCCTATCCACAACCTTACAAGTTGTGACGATTTGCTACACGGCAGGTGAAACCCAAATGGCAACAGCCAATCAGCCAAGTGGGGGAAATTCCTGCCGTGCCCCTGTCCCAAAGACAGACAACACACGACATATTGTGGGGCCTGCCTGGTGTTTTTACATGAGTAGAATGTGTGCTTTTATTTAAAATGCATCTCTGGGTTATTTGTGGGGCATAGGAATTCATTCATATATATTTTTCAAAATATAGCCCAGCCCACCACATGGTCTGAGGGATGGTGGACTGGCCCATGGCTGTTAAAAGGTTGCTGACCCCTGGCTTAGGGGGTGCAACAGGTCAGGGCACACAGAGCTCTTCCTTCCAACTGCTCACCAGTATCTGCCACTTGAGGCAACTACTTTCTTCTGCCTAATGATAGGGCCGGCCCTGCTCAAGCCACTGTGCCACGATGACTTTGCATTAGGAAAAAAAGATTTTGACTTCGAAACAGAGCCTTGCAGTCCCAAATGGAAAGCAGGAGAATAATCTCAGTACTGGTTAACTCACAAATGTGCCGTTATGCCCACAAAAAAGCACTTACAATGAAACTGATTCCAGAAGTCGCAAAGCACATTAGAATAGCCTTTCTGTAACAGCAACCTTCCCTCCCCTTCGCTCAGCAATGCGGCATCTCAAAGTGGTTGTGAAGCTGTTTGAAGGAAGTCAAAGTTCCTCTGGACTCATACAAACCTCTTTAGTAGTTATTTGAGTGCATTGACGTACATGCCACACTTAGTCCTCAATAGCAAGGGAGGAAAAGATTCCAAACTCTCCACAAGAAACATATTAATAAAAGTTCTGTTCTAAGAATTGAAGCAGAAATTACTTTTCCTTCTGCCTTCTGCTTTCTTCTTCTTCTTCTTCTTAAAAGAAAATGTAGCTTCAAGGAACATGAAACGAAGAAAATGATTAATTAAATTCCTTTTTTTTCCTTTGGCGCAATCGGCTTCCCTGTGATTCTTTCTTTTAAGAAGTCACAACAGACACCCAAAATTTAGAATAGATCATTTTAATAAATAATTTTGGGAACAGTCAGTGTTTCTGGCTTTTGTTTGTCGGGAGGGGGGAGAAGGGCTTTGTTTTGTTGTTTTTTTAAAGAAAAGCTTCCCTGCTATCGCGCCTTTGATTTTATTTTTGTTTCCTCTCCCCAATACTAGATTCCTGACATATGTGGTGTTAATTATACTGTCGTGATTTCCTTTCATTTATGCTGCAAATTACTTCAGTAATTATGCCTTTATTCGCAGAATATATTTTTGAGAGCTGACCTTGGGCTCAGCATGGAATGCAAAATAAGAGAGAAAAGCATTAAAAAGTTCAAGCTGACACTTGAAATATTCCCAGGGAGTTTGCACTGCTTTGCCGAGGTTTGAATTTTAAATTGGGAGACATCCACACACACACACACACACACACACACACACACACACAGACTGGCTCCACCAAGAATATTACTTTGACAGAAGTCACTGAGTTCCACAATTCTTGCCTGTAGATCAATGGATTTCAGAAACTGCAAGTTGGCCTGTCGAGATGAAACAAATATAATCGTTAGCGAAATCCTGATTATCTGGAACAATAGGCTGTGAAAGTAGGTCAGTTTAGAGCTGCTTTGAAAGATTCCACCCCCCTTCCTTCCGTAGTATTTCACACTCGATTAATTTCGATGATGCACTTGACATCTTTGGTAATTGATCACATGCCAATTAGAACTTATCTTTGCACAGACGCATGCAGATCCCACAAAGAGATGCTTTCATGGTGTAAACGGCAAGAGGCAGCAAAATGTTAAGAGGAGGATCTCAAACAGATCCCTTGTGAAACAATGTCTTTTGAGGATGAGAAACGCCCGCTTTCTGTGTGTTCTGACAATGCGGCAATCTTTACAATCCTAGGCGTGTAGGTAAAGTAAGTCTTCAAGATGAACAGCTCATTGCCTTCTGCCTGTCCCAGCGAATGTTTTATTTGGCTTCACGGTACATGTGATTTTGAGGAAGTGAGCAGCTATGCCTGCAGGCCTGCATGGCAAAATTGTACCCCAGTCACGCAAAATTCAGTCACTGGGAGAAAGAGAGAGATAATCAGGGGTAGATAATCTGCTTTGCATGCAGTGGGTTCCTGGATCAATCCCTTGCATCTCCAGGTAAGGGCTGGGAGAGACTCCCTCTCTGAAGCCCCACAGGGCTGCTGTGGGTCAGTGCAGAAAATACTAAACTAGATGGACCAATAGTTCGACTTGTGATAAGGCAGCTTCCTCTGTTCCTCCACAGGAATGGAGGGGAGAGAGGCATTGAATCTTCCCTCCTACAGGGGTTGAAAATGTCAGGCCAGGGGGCCAAATGTGGCCCTGAAACCCCTCCTATTTGGCCTCCAGGACTCTCCCTGCACTGGCTCCCGATGGAGTACAGGATCAGGTTTAAGGTCTGGTTTTAACCTTTAAAGCCCTATACAGCTTAGGACCCTCGTACCTACAGGACCGCCTCTCCTGGTATGTCCCACAGAGGAACTTAGGGTCTTCAGACAAAAATATCCTGAAGGTCCCAGCAGAGAGGTTAGGCTGGCCTCAACTAGAGCCAGGGCTTTTTCAGCTGTGGCTCCAATCTGGTGGAACGCTCTGTCACAAGAGACTAAGGCCCTGCGGGGTCTTTCCGCAGGGCCTGCAAGACAGAGCTGTTCCACCAGGCCTTTGGTCAGGGTGCAGCCTGACTCCCTCCTTTGGCAATCTTCACAGAACTTTAGCTTAATGGTTGCCATCAATTTGATTTTAATTAATTTTTATAATGAAATGTTTTTAGAATGTTGCACTATTTTATTGTTGTTAGCCTCCCTGAGCCCGGCTTCGGCTAGGGAGGGCAGGATATAAATAAAATTTATTATTATTATTATTATTATTATTATTATTATTATTATTCCTCACCCAGCCGCACCCTCGCTCTCAAGGCTGCACTTCCAACTGGCTGTGTGCTTGGCATCCCAAGTACTTTTACCTGTCTGGAAGGCACTATTCTGGTTCCCCCCCCCCACTCTCTTCTAACTAAAGCTCAGTTAACCAACCCCCCATTAATCATCGGACAGCAGGAATTTTTCACTTTCAAAAAGCAAATCTCGCTCGGAAAATTAGTCATCAATAATTTAAGTTCTGATGCTTAGCTCCCAGTTGTTCTCCCGTGGAACACAATGAGATCTAAAAAATGTCTCCTTTGGGAATACTGCATGAAATATAAAAATCTGACTCAAGCGGACTTTGTTTCCATCAGTGGTCATTACTATATGTACTCAGCCTGAATTGTGCTCTTCAGCTAAGCAGTAACATTTTTTTTCTTTAACAGGTGGTGGTGGGGAGATGAGGAAACTGTATCTGAGCACATTTTTGTTTGTTTGTTGAATGTGTGGTTAAACCTGGATTCTGTCTTTAGAAAAGGAAATGATGCCTGTGTGTTTGTGTGTGGGGGGGTGTGATCTAGATTAGTACAGGGAGTTTGCTGTAATTCCTGTATCAACACAGCATTTTGTTGTTGTTGTTTAGTCGTTTAGTCATGTCCGACTCTTCGTGACCCCATGGACCAGAGCATGCCAGGCACGCCTGTCTTCCACTGCCTCCTGCAGTTTGGTCAAACTCATGCTGGTAGCTTTGAGAACACTGTCCAGCCATCTTGTCCTCTGTCGTCCCCTTCTCCTTGTGCCCTCAATCTTTCCCAACATCAGGGTCTTTTCCAGGGAGTCTTCTCTTCTCATGAGGTGGCCAAAGTATTGGAGTCTCAGCTTCACGATCTGTCCTTCCAGTGAGCACTCAGGGCTGATTTCCTGAAGAATGGAGAGGTTTGATCTTCTTGCAGTCCATGGAGTCTCAAGAGTCTCCTCCAGCACCATAATTCAAAAGCATCAATTCTTCGGCGATCAGCCTTCTTTATGGTCCAGCTCTCACTTCCATACATCACTACTGGTAAAACCATAGCTTTAACTATACGGACCTTTGTTGGCAAGGTGATGTCTCTGCTTTTTAAGATGCTGTCTAGGTTTGTCATTGCTTTTCTCCCATAGAATCATAGAATTGTAGAGTTGCAAGGGACCCGGAGGCTCATCTAGTCCAAACCCCTGAAAGGTAAGAATCTCAACTAAAGCATCCTAACCAGATGGCCATTCAACCTCTGATTAAAAACCTCCAAGTAAGGAGAGTTCACAGCCTCTCAAGGGAGACCAGTTACAACTGTTGCTCCACCTCCATAGCCTTGAAGGCTGATCCATGAGGGCAAATGGGGCACTGCCCCATCAACCTCATTCTTCTCTCAGTCAGCCCCATAGGCTATTTTTCTTCCTTATAACCAGCCCAGGCATTGGCATTGCCTTGTCAACTTTGCTCTCCAGTGTTGCTGGTTGTAAGACAAAACCTGACCCATCATTGGCTCTCTGGCTCTTCCTACTGTTGGTCTTCCTTGTCTTCTGCTCCCTATCTTCTGCCCTACCAGCCACCACTGCTTAGAAAAGTAGGAAGCTGATAGCAGAGACGAGGGTGTGTATAAGCAGGCCAGCAGATCTAAAATGGCAGTTCACCTCAATGGCACTGTCAGGCTAGGACTTGGGGCAGAAGTTCACAGCTTCACTCAGTGGAATGAGCAGGTGGGTCCTCAAACTCAACAGGGCTGGCTTACTGGATTTTGAAGTGACACACATTCTTAACTCAAGAGCTTCCATCCCCATAAGTCTATGAAAATTACTTAGCTTACCCCTGGTTTGCTTGCAGAATCTTTGGGTGCTCAAACCACAGCTTGGGCTCTAAACAGTGGTTGGCACAAACCATGGTTTGAATTGAAACAATTTCCCGGACGCTTGAAGCAGGACTACAGGTTTAGTAAAGTTTTCCATCTTAGCTGTTCCCAGCTCATCACCGTCATATGGCTCTTTCTCTCAGCTGCCCCACATGCCAACCCACATGGGAGCATCTAACGTCTTTGGTAAGTTAAATACTCCCAACTGTGGATGAGGTAGATCACATGAGTCTTTCTCACCCAGAAGGCATTCCGCCAGTAGGGAGAGATATAGATCATCCTTGCGGGTGGTGCTTTGGTCTAAACCACTGAGCCTCTTGGGCTTGCTGATCAGAAGGTTGGCTGTTTGAATCCCCATGATGGTTCGAGCTCCCATTGCTCTGTCCCAGCTCCTGTCAACCTAGCAGTTCAAAAGCATGCCAGTGCAAGTAGATAAATAGGTACAGCTGTGGTGGGAAGGTAAATGGCATTTCCGTGTGCTCTGGTTTCCGTCACGGTGCCCCATTACGCCAGAAGCGGCTTAGTCCTGCTGGCCACATGACCTGGAAAGCTGTCTGTGGACAAACGCTGGTTCCCTTGGCCTGAAAGCGAGATGAGCGTCATTTACCTTTTACATTATACATAACTTGGACTGGTCAAGAGGACTGCCTATGTATGGAAGAGAAGCAGCCCTAGGACTCCCCATTGGTGAAAATGCAGTTGACAAGGAACCAGATGCTATTTCTGCCCAGATGCTATTTCTGCCCAGATGCTATTTCTGACGGATGAATCCCGGATATGTCTGGGAAATCCCAGACGTATGGCAGCCCTACCTATTGGTGAAAAGGATAGAGAAAAGGAGTTGCGATGTAGTGGAGGCAGAAACACATCACTACCTAAAAAGGCATTTAGTAAAATATAAATTTTGACCAAACTGCGGGAGGCAGTGGAAGACAGAAGTGCCTGGCGTGCTCCGGTCCATGGGGTCATGAAGAGTCGGAGACGACTAAACGACTAAACAACAACAACAAAATTAGAAGGAAGTTGGTCCAGTTTGGAAATTTTATTTTATTCCCTCATCCTTTTCTGCTGCACAGTCCCTTTATCACACTCATTCCTCTGTTCTGGACATACTCCATCTGTGACATGCATTTCCAAATCTGTGATAAGGAATGTGTTGAACACAGATCAGAGATGCTGCAAATGAGTACCCCCATTCTTCCCCGCCCAGTATTTCCACCAGCAGCCTGAGTGCCCTACACTGGAGAGAAGGGAAAGCACAAAGGCCTTTGAAATCTGAGCTATCTTCTCAGGAAAGCCCAGTTGCTGCTGTCCCAAGCTTAACTCTGCCTAATAGGCAATGATTGGGGGTGGGAAGGAGCCAGAACTTATGATGAGATGTCTGTGGAGGATTTTCTCTTGGCTCAGCCAAAGAAAGAAAAATGAACATGTTAATAAAAGGGAACTTGTCTAGTTCAAATGAAGACTCTATTAATGAACTCTTTTATTCCTGGTGTCCCTCCCCCCTTTTTTCTTTTTGGAGTGTGTTGGATGTTTTTGCTCTCTCAAAAATAAAACAAAACAATGCTATCTTCTTGCTGGATTCAGCTGGGTTTCCTGGTCACTTTTATCTCTTTGTGTGCATGTGAGCTTCTAATTATACACAAGAGTGAGTGATCTATCCTGTAATTAATAATGAGGCTTGCTTTCACTTGATCCATCTGCACTGGGTTTTCCCTTTCATTGTATTCTCTTCTTACACAGTATCATGCTTATTTAATCTTCTTATAGGTATTTCTTCACATCTTCCCCCTCTTTTCTGTCAACCGCCCTCATATGTTTCAGTGTAAGTATGATATCTGGGGTGATGGTCCCATTTCATTGCTTTCTCCCCTGCCCCCACCTTTTGATTTTCTCTCTCTGCACACTAGCTTTTGAAAGTCTGAGGATGTGTTTACAGCAAAAGTTCCCATGCAAAATTATTGGCGCAGAGTTGAATGAAGAGTCCAGAGACGGTGGTGTTCAAATGCAGGAATCTTTTTGTCCAATGCAGAACTCAAACCCATGACCCTGAGATGAAGCGCCTCAGCACCCCAGCACACAGAAATAGTCAAAACTTCCTCACAAATTGCCACTGTAACAGCAAAAGTTTTACCTGCTTAACATTTTGTATATTGGAAAAAATGGCAGCTAATGGCTGGCAAGCCAATAACAATATTCTATGCCAGAGGTGGGGAAGAAGAAGAGTTTGGATTTGATATCCCGCCTTTCACTCCCTTTAAGGAGTCTCAAAGCGGCTAACATTCTCCTTTCCCTTCCTCCCCACAACAACTCTGTGAGGTGCGTGGGACTGAGAGACTTCACAGAAGTGTGACTAGCCCAAGGTCACCCAGCAGCTGCATGTGGAGGAGCGGAGACGCGAACCCAGTTCCCCAGATTATGAGTCTACCGCTCTTAACCACTACACCACACTGGCTAGCTCAGACTCTGGGGTCAAATGTGTCCCCTTGCTCCCAACATCTCTATGTGGTCCTCAGGAGACTCTCCCCAGGTCACAGTCGCTGATGCTGCTTCACATCCTCACTGAATGCTTCTGCTTGTCTGGATGGAGGGTAGAGATGGATGTGAAAGTCCAACTACTTTTGCCTCCAACACCTGTAGCCAAGCTGGTGCCAAAAGTCTTGTGTTCCTTTCCTTTGGACCACATCAGTCTTGTTGTCTAGAGAGCCCAGGACCTCCATACACATTGCCCAGCCTTGCACCCCAGGGAAGTCACTTCGGTGCTGCTATTTCAGCAAAAAAGTATGTGGAAGGTAGCAATTACATGTTACTGGCTTCTGCAGCCACAGCAGGTGCTGTAATTCTCCAGCAGCCTGACTTCACCCCTGGAGGTGCACTCCATTGTCTCTTGAGACACTCAGATGCCAACAATATACTTTTGTCTTTGGCCCTTCCCACCAATGGCCCACAGAATGTTGCTCAGAAGAGCCTGCGTCCCTTAGGCTGAAACAGGTTCCCCATCTCTGCTCTGTAGGGGGAAAGCTGCTGTTTTCAAGAAATTGATTGTGACAGCCAGAACGTGTGAAGAATATTAAAGGTAAAGGGTAAAGGGATCCCTGACCATTAGGTCCAGTTGTGGCCGACTCTGGGGTTGCGGTGCTCATCTTGCTTTATTGGCCGAGGGAGCTGGCATACAGCTTCTAGATCATGTGGCCAGCATGACTAAGCCGCTTCTGGCGAACCAAAGCAGCACACAGAAACGCCGTTTACCTTCCCGCCGGAGCGGTACCTATTTATTTACTTGCACTTTGACATGCTTTCGAACTGCTAGGTTGGCAGGAGCAGGGACCGAGCAACGGGAGCTCACCCCGTCGCGGGGATTCGAACCGCTGACCTTCTGATCTGCAAGTCCTAGGCTCTGTGGTTTAACCCACAGTGCCACCCGCATCCCTTTTGTGAAGAATATTAGAGAGGGATAAATAACTGTTCATTACAAATATTGTTGCCCTCCCCAACTACCTGGAGTATTTGAAAGCCAGTACAACAACATAATAACAGTAAATTTGCACAGACCATTTTGTTGTTGTTGTTAGAAAGAGTCCCTGACTCATATAGTTTTAAAGATCCCATTAACCTAATTGCCTGATCTTGTCCAAAAGCTTGATTTCAGAGATAGCTGCAGTGCAGAAAAATGAGATGTACCAAAGACTCCTTAAAATAAGTAGAACCAGGTCATGCGAATTGGGGAACCTGTCTCTGGGCTGCACCATTTCAGGCTTCATGCAGCATAATGCTCTGCTATTTTTTTAAAAAATCACATAGAAAACTAGTATGTTAGGAAGAAATCTAGACCAGTAAATGCTAGGTTTCTACACGTGATGATTACCCAACTGTTTTTATTTAAAACAAACAGACAAGCAGGTTGCAGGGTGGGTGGGAGAGTTATAATTGCTATGGTGAATTATGGGTGGGGGGCAAAGTGAACCTGGATCCACCCCCCCCATGAATCAGACAGTCTACAATATGCCATAGACCCAGGCAGGCTGTTTCCTGAAGTGCAAAATTGGGACATCTGAAGTCCCAAAGCAGGTTCTGAACCTAAATCTTATGAGCATTGGACACCTGTATCCAAAACCCACTGCTTTGTATGCAAACTAGTTAGGTATAGTGATTCAGTTACAATAAACATTGGTTATAGCTTTTCATTTTAAGTGGAATTAAAGGTGGCAAAGATCAAATTGAGGCTTTTCTCTCTCTCTCTCTGCATTTCAACTGGGTTTTTGAATGGATCTCCAGATGCAAAAAACCCAACCCATCTTTGAAACCTCCCTTACAAAGCAAAAAAGGCAGAGATCTGAGCCTGGGCATCTGTGTGAGAAAACTTGTTTGATTATAGCATTAGCATTCAGTTTGTCACAATGAGTCTTTGGGTTCAACATCCCATTAAGATGAATAGGTGATGTTCATACCTTGGGGCTGTAGATTCAACCAAGGCAGTGCTCTGTTATTTACATACTGTGTATATAGAGCCAGAGAGAGCCAGAAGACCTGTGGATTTCAGGGTGTGTGTGTATGTTTTCCCCCCTGAAGGGAAAAGCTTCGTGTTTCAAGAGAACAGAGCAGAGTTTGCAAAAAGGCCCCAGATCAGCAGTGCTGATGGATTTGGAGAGCCGCCAGCTATTACTTTAAACAGCAAGAGATCAAATAAGCTTTCAGCACCTGGGTTCAGATCCAAGCCTGGGTCAGATCTGCAGGTGTTGGTTAGCTCCAGGAATTCAAGCTGTTCCCCCTTCCCTGCAAAAAATCATTTATCTACCCACTTCCCTTCAAGGAAACATGATGCTGTTATGCAACCCGTTCTGACCTTAACGATGTGCATTAAATCCAGGCATCCCCCACTTTTCCATCTCCATCCCGTTTTACTCTTTTAAAAAGGGTTGCATTCTTCATCCGGCTTTGCTCTACTTCATCATTTTATTTTTTTTTATTGCACCTTCCTCTGAGATTTGACACATCTTTTTTAATTGTATTCATGACATCGTTTCTTTCTTTCCTACACTGCTTCCTCCAGTCCTCTTGGGCAAGAGCTGTGGCTTAGCTGTAGAGCCTTGCTTTGCACACAAAAGGTCCCATTTTCAATCTCCCAGTAGGGCTGGAGCTGTCTGGAAACCTGGAGAACTGCTGTCAGTCAGTGTAGACAATATTAAGCAGGATGGACCAGGTGCCTGACTCCATATAAGGCAGCTGCCTATGTTCCTAGCCAACACTGGGCTCTTGGAATGCCACATTGCTGTTGCTGTGAACCCAGGAAGAAGGAGTCGTGAGGCCATTCACCTCTGGTGCAAACCCTCTTTCTGAGTTTTGAAAAAAAAAAAAAGTTCAGCTCAACCTTTTTTGAATTTTCCAGGAGCACTGTAAATCTCAGGACGTGGCAGCATGTCCATCATCAGAATGGGTGGAGTGTGTCTGTGAGGAGTCTAAGCTTTTCTCCAATGCACACTTCGGCTGCTTTAATGATCGCCATGCTGCTAGCTCCTGAGATTTACAACTCCCACGAACCTTCAAAGAGATGGAGCAGGGGAAATGTGCAACCCAGAAAGAGGTTTTCACGGAAGGGGGTGCATGGCTAGAAGATGGCAAGAAAGGCCCACATCAGGGTGTTTTTTCCCCCCTTCCATTTTGCATTCATTCAAAGATAAGTCAGTTCTGTCCTGTTTCCATGCTAGGGGGAAAAATCTGGATTTAGTAATTTTTTAAAAATGTTAATTTACTTAAAGGATGATTTCCTTCCTTCTTTCCTTCCTTCCTTCCTTCCTTCCTTCCTTCCTTCCTTCCTTCCTTCCTTCCTTCCTTCCTTCCTTCCTTCCTTCCTTCCTCTGTTCCTGCCACAGAGGTTGAAAATCCCATGGAGGCAGCCATGTTTTTCCCATATGGACTCTGTTAAGTTGTGGGTGAACATATCAGAGGACACAGCAATTCTTCAAACAGTTCTTGTTTATTCACCGGCCAGAACAGAACTGAACTGAAGGGTTCAGCCAGCCTGCTTATATAGAGCTCCAGTACAACACAACTGTAACCACTTTCTGTAACTATCCAATCACTGAACGCCACTTTCAATCCCTTATTTGCATATGTGGACCTCAGTGAAAACTATCTACAATATCCCCCTGCTGGTCCAGGGTGAGAACTTCAGTACATAACAGGCTCCTTCCAGACTTTCGCTGGTTTGCACAACCAAAGTGGACTCAATCACTTTTTTAAAAAGATGCTTTTTGCAATTAGGAAAGTGACAGTGAATCGCACTGGAAAGTGTAGGATGAATGAATGATCAACAGGAGGAGGTCTCAACACGCCACAAGCAAACCAAAATGAATGCTTTAAAAAGACAGGATGTAATCTAACCTCTGTGTAAGCTCTATGCCAGTAGGTCAGGATGAATGCTCAATATACAGCAATCATAAAAGAGGTAAAAGGTGAAGGTAAAGAGACCCCTGACCATTAGGTCTAGTCGTGGCCGACTCTGGGGTTGGGGAGCTCATCTCGCTTTATTAGCCAAGGGAGCCGGCATACAGCTTCCGGGTCATGTGGCCAGCATGACTAAGCCGCTTCTGGCGAACCAGAGCAGCGCACGGAAAGGCCGTTTACCTTCCCGCCAGAGCGGTACCTATTTATCTACTTGCACTTTGACGTGCTTTCGAACTGCTAGGTTTGCAGGAGCTGGGACCGAGCAACGGGAGCTCACCCCGTCGCGGGGATTCGAACTGCCGACCTTCTGATCAGCAAGTCCTAGGTTCTGTGGTTTAACCCACAGCGCCATCCGCATCCCCATAAAAGAGGACAGCTATGTAAAAACCTTCTGAAACAATTAGAGGTTTAATAACTACCTAACACTGTACAGTTTTTTGGTATTTATTAACAGCTCGCCATTGCACTTCTGTGATCAACTTGGCTCTTGCCACAGCTCCCAACAGCACATGATCCAGTTCTGGATAAAACTCCTGGCTTATAGGTTTTATTTTCCGTATTGCTGGCTCTCATATTCTGCACACAACTGGCTTCCCAGGCTGGAGAATTCCAGCCGTTTCAGCAAACGGTGATACAATTTCTACCAATTTGTCGCTGACAAAGAAGTCTTTTCAAAATTGAGTTGGCTTCCTTTTTGTTCGAAGCACTAGTAAACACAATTAGCCTCATTAACCCCGGCTTCTGATTCACAACAGAAAATTAGCCTACAATCACTGAGTGGCTGGAAAGCGCTCTTGTAATTAGTCCTCTGCAGTCTGCAAAGAGAAATCCATTCTGTGAGATATTAGCAAGCATATGACTTCAGTCAAGGGCTTTGCTGGAAAGAACAACAGCAACCGAAAACAAAGGACACAAACCCTTGATCTAGTCTATGGCTGCTGTTTTCTATTGGTGCAAACCTCTTTGGGTGGAATGTGAACCCTACTCCTAATAAGAGAAATTTATTTCCATTGGCATCCATTGGGAGAGGATTTCAGTCTATGATTCCTAATGTATGCTGATATAACTGTGTTGACTCCACCAGGTATCTAGGTCCAAGGAACAAACTTCAAATGCCTTTATGCATGTTATATTGATTTGATTAATTCACCTCAGTTTTCACCTTAGTTTTCAGCCAATAAGGCTTCCAGGGTGAATTACCAGTATATTAGATTAATTAAAAACAACAACAAGCAATAGATTCCTTGCCTGCACAGGCACAGCGTGAAAGAAAAAAAGACTACAAAATGTGCATGTTAAGGAAAGTTCAGGTAAAAATGTAAAATTCATGAAAATAACATGGGAAATGCCTCACAACTTAGCCAAAACTACATGCAAAACTGCATCCATTAGGAGACATGCGGATAAAAACATGTACAAATTTCCATGTGGGCTTTAAAAAAGAAAGAAAAGACATCTAGCTAACCAGTGCAGAAGCTGGCCCAAGAGATGGGAATAACTAGAAATCGAGAGAAACCAAAATGAACAGATTCATCCATCATGGGAATCGTACAGCTTAATGAGACGAAGTTTGTTATGCCCGATTTGATTTGACTGTAAAATGTCACTATCCAAGGGACATTTTCTCAGGGAAGAAATTTTCTGGGGATAGGTTGGAACTGAGGAAGAATGTGTTTTTTAGATTGAACCGACTGGTGTGCAGAAGGTGATTGCTTTGTAATTGGTAGAGGTGTTTATGACTTATTCCAATATCTAGATTTTTCAGTAATTTCCCTAGCTTATTAGATTTCCCTGTCATCGTATTATATCCCTCGTTAAGGCAAAAGGCAAAATGGTCTTTTCTTCAAATCTCCCTCCTCAGGGGGGAAAAGAAGTGGAGCCACAAAATCTCTGTTCGCTCATTTCCTCCAACACATTCCAGTTACATGACAGGACTGAGGTGAGGAGTGAGGAGATGCTCATTGGTCTTGACCCCACTGTTGAATTCCATACGGCCCATTCCTGCTGCTCTTCATGTGTTTCAGCTGAACTTTGGCAACAGGGAATCTACTGTCCTTAAGTAGGCTCCTGGCACAAGGACACATCTAGCTTGGTATTGTCTACATTGACAGGTGGTGGGTCTCCAGAGGTCTGTCCTAGCATTACCTGGAGATACCAGGGATTGAACCTGAGACCTTCTGCATGAAAAGCAGATGCTCTGCCCCCGAGTTTTAGCTCCTTCACAAATAATAATAATAATAATAATAATAATAATAATAATAATAATGTTGTTTCGTCGTTTAGTCATGTCCGACTCTTTGTGACCCCATGGACCAGAGCATGCCAGGCACTCCTGTCTTCCACTGCCTCCCGCAGTTTGGTCAAACTCATGCTGGTAGCTTCGAGAACACTGTGCAACCATCTCGTCCTTTGTCGTCCCCTTCTCCTTGTGCCCTCAGTTCTTCCTAACATCAGGGTCTTTCCCAGGGAGTCTTCTCTTCTCATGAGGTGGCCAAAGTATTGGAGCTTCAGCTTCAGGATCTGTCCTTCCAGTGAGCATTCAGGGCTGATTTCCTGAAGAATGGAGAGGTTTGATCTTCTTGCAGTCCATGGGACTCTCAAGAGTCTCCTCCAACACCATAATTCAAAAGCATCAATTCTTCGGCGATCAGCCTTTTTTATGGTCCAGCTCTCACTTCCATACATCACTACTGGTAAAACCATAGCTTTAACTATACGGACCTTTGTTGGCAAGGTGATGTCTCTGCTTTTTAAGATGCTGTCTAGGTTTGTCATTGCTTTCCTCCCAAGAAATAATAATACAGTGGTACCTCAGGTTACATACGCTTCAAGTTACATATGCTTCAGGTTACCTACTCCGCTAACCCAGAAATAGTGCTTCAGGTTAAGAGCTTTGCTTCAGGTTGAGAACAGAAATCGTGCTCCGCAGCGCGGCAACAGCAGGAGGCTAAAGTGGTGCTTCAGGTTAAGACCAGTTTCAGGTTAAGTACGGACCTCTGGAACGAATTAAGTACTTAACCCGAGATACCACTGTAATAATAATAAATTATTTATAGCCCGCCCATCTGGCTGTGTTTCCCCAGTCACTCTGGGCAGCTCCCAACAGAATATTAAACAGAATAAAACTTCAAAATTGAAAACGTCCCTAAACAGGGCTGCCTTCAGATGTCTTCTAAAATCAGGTAGTTGTTTATCTCCTTGCCATCTGATGGGGGGCGTTCCACAGGGTGGGTGCCACTACAGAGAAGGCCCTCTGCCTGGTTCCCAGTAATCTCACTTTTCACAGTGAGGAAACCTCCAGAAGGCCCTCAGCTCTGGACCTCAGTGTCCGGGCTGAACGATGGGGGTGGAGACGCTCCTTCAAGTATTCTGGGCTGAGGCCGTTGAGGGCTTTAAAGGTCAGCACCAACACTTTGAATTGTGCTCAGAAATGTACTGGAAGCCGATGTAGGTCTTTCAGGACCAGTATTATGTGGTCTTGGTGGCCACTCCCAGTCCCCAGTCTAGCTGCCGCATTCTGGATTAGTTGCAGTTTCCAGGTCATCTTCAAAGGTAGCCAGGTTCTAAACTGCAGAAGGAACTTAAACAAGACTTCCCACTGCATGGGTTCAGCCTGAATTTGTAGGGGTCCAGAGATGCAACAGTGAAGACGGCCAAAACAAGTGCATTGGAATTCAAGTGACTGAATTTACGTGCATGAGAATGACTGGAAAGGGGGTCATTCTAAGGTATCTGGGAATGCACATAGCATACATGTTTACATTCTAAGCTGAATTTGTTGGGAAGATCCCAAATGCTTTGCACATTCTTGATATGAAGGAATTACTCTATTAAACGTCCCTCTCATTTTCAGTTGTGCCCTGCAAAGTGCAGATGGGCCCCCTGGGAAGGATATTCATTTGAACCAAGTTGATTGGCCCATGTGAAATGGAACTCCAACTGTTCCATCCCAACTAAACTGCAAATGAGAAGTCTTTATAACTCAAGGAAGGAGTTCATCCAGTCCACTTTGTATGTTTATTGCAAAGCACTAAAGTAACTGAAGAGTAACTAAATGGAGGGAGCCTAATTTTATTTATTAGATGCCTCAAGCACTTATGATAGAAATGGAACAATGTTAGTGAAATGAATATTGCATGCTCATTTCGGAGCAGGGTTGGGGGGAGAACGCTTGCAAGACTGTGAACGAGCGAAGCCTCCAAACCACAGCCGTGCCCATTCATGCGAAAGGCACCCTTGTGTTCAAAATGATGGTTCTAGGAATGTTAGCCAATCAAGCAGTCTAATTGGAAGAACTATTTAAGTGTCTCAACATGGAGGTGGCTGATTTTTAACCTTTTAACTCCACTTAGTTCGCCCAAGTCGTGGCTCTAAAGATGCTGCCTTATTTTCCATTGTTCACCACCAGGCTGCACAGTTGTGGTTTTAAAAGTGCCATTGATTTGAGCAAAGGATGAGCAATAGCTCAGAGGCAGGGCATCTGATCTGCATACAGAAGGTCCCAGGTTCCCCAAGTAAGGCTGGGGAAGACTACTGGATGAAAAACTTGGAGAGCCTCTGCCTTTGTAGATGATACTGGGCTAGATAGACCAATGGTCCAATTTGATATGTCAGCTTCCTACTGTATATTCCTGTGACTGTTGGTCTAGGAGTAGAGAGACACGGGTTCAGATCCTCACTCAGCCACGAAGCTTGCTGGATGACCTTGGGCCAATCCCTATCTTTCTCTGCACAACCTGCTTCGCAGGGTTGTTGAAAGGGTAAACGCAGGTAGAACCACTGGGCTTCTTGGAGGGCTGTAGGAATAGGCTATCAAGAATGTGATGGAGTGGGGAGGAGCCAGACCATTGCATTCCTGCCCCCATCTTTAAAACATCTTTGGAACTTGGTAGGGCTGTAAGCAAGTGGCTGATTTATTTGTGGGTAGAGAAATTACAGAGGGGACCATTTTACTAAATGTTGGGAGGATAAATTATCCAACAGTTACTTGGGGTTGGGGCTCACCAAAGACAGCAACATAACGTTTTTGCTCCCCAACCCCTAAGGTGTTTTTTTAAAAAATATTTTTGCCACCACAAGTGGCAGCAGTTGCAGCTGTGATGATGGCATGCCTCCCCACAAAAAAAGGGACATTTATCCAAAAGTTTATCCAACCATTATTTTAATGCTGTTCCCTTTGTTTTTGCATTTTGATGACTTCCATGTTATTATGAGGTTATGTTTTCTAAGCTGCATGGAGTTTACTTGTTGAAAAAAGATGGGGTTTCATCATTCAACCCATGGGAGGCCAACGTGGTGCTTCCCAGATGTTGATGGACTCCAGTTCCCATTAGTCCCAGCCAACATGGCCAATAGAAGGGAATGATGGGAGTTGTGGTCCAGCAACATTCAGAGGGCACCACACTGTCTACTCCTGAATTGAGCAGTTGAGTTGTGGGCAAGATTCTTGCAGGCTTTCTCCTCAATTTAGCAAGGAGGCTTGCAGAAACTGATGCTGATGCAGATTCACACTGGCATCTGCTTTGCATTGAACCGGCTGCGTGCATCTTTGTTATGGTCGTGGAATATGCACCTCTGTGAGAATCCTTTAGTTATTGTGCATGACTAGATGCAAGTAATTAGTGCTGGATCAGTGCCAAATGGTGTGTATATTTTGAACAGTGGCCCCACTTCTGCTACATTTTCTTCCTCCTCTTCTTGCTTTTTTGTACTTTTATTTCTAAGTAGCAATGCCCCAAATAGCACCAAAGTGTGTTTTGAATGGCTCATTTCTAACAGCAGCAACAACCGGAATACAGAAAAGGGCCATTTTTAGCATTAATTTTCTGGGAGTTGTGGCCGGGTAATTATGCACAGGAAAGGTCACCTTGTACACTAGTCTCAGACATGGGAAGCTGGCTAAGAGGGGCTTCATGGTAAACAAAAAAGGCAATCAGAGAGGCAAACATCTCCATTTTGACTTCCTTGTCATCTTGTTTCCCCAAGATGCTAAAATATATCGATTCTTTTATTATGCTCATGCATTTTGTTTTACTCGCTCTGAATGAACAGCAAATAGCACCATTGGGAGCTGTGTGGGAATCAAAGTGTGTGTATGTGTTTTAAGCACTGCCCTGTTCAGTTTCCAAAAACAGAGATCTAATTACTTCTTTGCCTGGAGCACTTTAGTGCCTGGGAAATGCATAGCGCCGGTCCAGTCATTCAATAACCACTGCTCATCATCTGCGACATGCAGGGCAGAGACAGACTAAGCACATTCCTTGTTAATTGAGCAATTGAGTTACAGTCATACTTTGGTTGCCGAACGCCTTGGTACTTGTACGTTTCGGCTCCCGGACGATCGAAAACTGGAAGTGAGTGATCCAGTTTTCGAACGATTTTCAGAAGCCCAATGTCCGGCACGGCTTCCTATTGGCTGCAGGATGCTTCTGTTGATGGAGAAGGCAAGCTTCATCCCACATGTTAGATTCCCCAATGAGAAAAGATAGCACATTAATATTTCCATCTGAAACATATTCAAAAAAATTCATCCCATCCAAAATGCAGCAGCCAGATTCCTGGTTGGGGTTCCATTTAGAACTCATGCAACTGTGGCTTTAGAAAATGGCTCTGGTTTTCAGGTTGTTTCCAAGCCCAGTTCATGGTATTAACATTAATGTTTAAAGATTCAAATGAGCTAGGTAGGCACCAAATAACAGACACATTTTTAGGGTGCTGCCACTGGTGCAGTCACACCGGGGCCATGCTGCAGGGAGCGCCAAATTAATGCTGCGGAACAGAGCGCGGGAGAAGGAGGACGCCAAATTTTAGCATCGCACAGGGTGCCGTTGAAATTTGAGAGCCCAAACTTCGCCATTGATCTGAACAACCTCCTCCAGTGATGTTTGCTCTTTTTCCTTACCACAGGCCTCTCATCTCCCAAGTCTCAGCCCTTCATCTTCTATCAGCTGTGAATTTCAGTGGTACCAAGAATCGCCACACCCTCAACACCCATTTTTGTGGCTTTCCCTCAATAGTCCTGCTCCCTGGAGGCATTTTGCATTTTCCCTCTCGCCTTGAGAAGCCAGTCCAATAATGTCTGCACAATTCCTCCTGCGTTCCAGTGAGAGGCAGCGATAAACTGTAGACCTTTAAAGCCCTATATGGCCTAGGACCCTTATACCTACGGGACCGCCTCTTCTGGTATGTCCCACAGAGGACCTTACGGTCCTCAAACAAAAACATCTTGGAGGTCCCGAGCCACAGAGAGGTTAGGCTGGCCTCAACCAGAGCCAGTGTTTTTTCAGTCGTGGCCCCGATCTGGTGGAACGCTCTGTCACAAGAGACTAGGGCCCTGCGGGACTTGACATCTTTCTACAGGGCCTGCAAGACAGAGCTGTTCCACCAGGCCTTTGGCCAGGGCACAGCCTGACCCCCTCCTTTGGCAATCCTCACAGAATGTTGTATCATTTTAATGTTGTTAGCCGCTCTGAGCCCGGCTTCGGCTGGGGAGGGTGGGATATAAATAAAATTTTATTATTATTATTAGTATTACTTAAAAAGCAGAGACATCACCTTGCCAACAAAGGTCCGTATAGTTAAAGCCATGGTTTTCCCAGTAGTGATGTATGGAAGTGAGAGCTGGACCATAAAGAAGGCTGATCGCCGAAGAATTGATGCTTTTGAATTATGGTGCTGGAGGAGACTCTTGAGAGTCCCATGGACTGCAAGAAGATCAAACACATCCATTCTTAAGGAAATCAGCCCTGAGTGCTCACTGGAAGGACAGATCGTGAAGCTGAGGCTCCAAGACTTTGGCCACCTCATGAGAAGAAAAGACTCCCTGGAAAAGACCCTGATGTTGGGAAAGATTAAGGGCAGAAGGAGAAGGGGACGACAGAGGACGAGATGGTTGGGCAGTGTTCTCGAAGCTACAAACATGAGTCTGACCAAACTGCGGAAGGCAGTGGAAGACAGGAGTGCCTGGCGTGCTCTGGTCCATGGGGTCACGAAGAGTCGGACACGACTAAACGACTCAACAACAATTTCTTGAGGAGCAACTACATGACCCCAGCTCTTTCTCCCTCTTTTCCCAGTTTTGTTTAATTTCCAGCAGGAAAAGGGTTATGGGGATCTGAAAGCTGGCTTGCTATTTTGTGACATTTTACTTGATAACGGTATTGCCTTTATGCAATCCCTCACACCCCGTTTAATTGGCCAACATGGCTTCCTAGGCTTTTTGACCACCAACAAGGACTCCATGGAAGGATTTGATATGAATGGATTCTTCTCTTTCCCTGTTTTTCTTTAACCCTTTTCAGCATCGCAGTCAAGGATCCTCTCGGCTGCTTTATAATTCTATGAAAGGGGCTTATCTCTACTTGGCACAGCTGCAGTCACTGGGGAATTCTTTATTTCCTACTGTCATGTGACTCCCCGGGTCCCTTTAGTATTTTATTATTCACTCTGGTGGAAAATGTAATTCTTTCTCCAAAATTCTCCCTCCACTGCCCCTCACAACCCAGGCGCCATTCTTTCTTAGAGACACTCGGGGAAAAGAATTTGTTTCAATTATCTGCAATCTCTCCTTTTTCCCTCCCTTTCGTCACAAAATACCCTTGAAATCAAGCCGCAGCTTGGCTGACCTTTTGATACTTGTATGCTTGGGGTGGTGATGGTGGAATGAAGATTCATCTTGGTTTTGTTCTTTGCACAATTTCCCTTTCATTCTTTGTGCCATTTTCACGTCCTTCAATTTTGACACTTCATGCTTTTATTCTCCACTTCCCCATCTAGCTCAACTCTGACACTTTCCCTTTCTTTCCATTGTTCTTTGACACTGGATGGTCTTAGTGATCTGTACCCCCATAAGTAGGGACCAGTGGATCTGTCAATTTCGGGTTCTCTCATATGTCCCATCTTAAATTCAGTTCTTCACAATTCCACATCAGTTTGCTAAAATAATAATAAAAAAAAATAAAATCCTCGTGAAAATTCATCAGCTTTTTAGTGCAATTTCCCCCTGATATAAATATGTTTGTATGCAATTCCCCCTAATATGATGCATTTACAAAAGCCAACCTAGGTTCTGATTTGATCGTAGAATGTCCCACTTTTCCTTAGGATGCCCCTGTTTTCATTGGAGAAATGTGAGAGGGTTTGGTAAGACATCCCTATGTTCATCGGAGAAATGTTAGAGGGTATGGAGTTATCTGACCCCCAAGCCATTTGAAGGCAGTCCTGTATAGGGATGTTTTTAAATGTTTAATGTTTTGTTGTGTTTTTTAATATGTTGGGAGCTGCCTGGAGTGGCTGGGGCAACCCAGACAGATTGGTGGGGTATTATTAATGATGATGATGGTGGTGGAATAGGTAAAGGGACCCCTGACCATTAGGTCCAGTCATGGCCGACTCTGGGGTTGCAGCGCTCATCTCGCTTTATTGCCTGAGGGAGCCGGCGTACAGCTTCCGGGTCATGTGGCCAGCATGACTAAGCCACTTCTGGCGAACCAGAGCAGGGCACGGAAACGCTATTTACCTTCCCGCCAGAGTGGTACCTATTTATCTACTTGCACTTTGATGTGCTTTCAAACTGCTAGGTTGGCAGGGCTAGGACTAGGACTAGGACTAGGACTAGGACTAGGACTAGGACTAGGACTAGGACTAGGATGGTGGAATAGGACGTTCCTATTTTCATTGGAGAAATGTTGGGGGGTATGCACTTGCCCTGCTTTGGGAAGGAGACAGGAGGACTCTAGGACCCTGTCAGATCCCTCACGCCTCCTTCCTGATGCCAGGCAAGCGCTTACCAGGTTTTGAGAAGGCACCCACCTCGGCTGCATACCCAGTGTGACCACACTGCTAGACTGCCCTAAATCCACCTCTGCCTGGACTAGCTTTGCTGCTTCCTGCTGGACCTTCCTGTGCCAGCTGAGCATTGCTTGAGAAACATGGTCTGGCTTGTTCCTGTGTCCTTGGCTGTTAGTCAAAGGCAGCATCGTATGTCAGAGCCTTATTGAAACTTCTCTCTTTTTAAAACGTTTCTGCGCTTTTCCTTAAAACACAGCAGACTGCAGGTGAATAACTGTAGTGCTTTTAAAAATAAAGGTGGCAAGCCCATCGGATGCAGAGGCAAAGTATCAAATTGAATCAAAAGTCAATCCACTGGGCTGCAAACATATCAAAAGCAATGTTAAGGGAAGGGAAGCCAAACTCAAGATGTTGGGGGTGGGGGTGGGGGTGGGAGAGAGACAGCAAGTCTTGAATTGAATGCATGTACATAAACAGCTTTAGTTTTGCCCCAGGAGGGGCTGGAACCAGGCCCCTTCTAATAAAGGTCTTGCCCTCTTTTGCTGGGTGTCTGTGGAATTAATTTAATGGAGAGAGGATGCATGTGCTGTGCTATGAGGCACTAAAGATTTGTGCAGTCGTAGAGTTGTAAAGGACTTGAAGAGACTTGTGGTCCAGCCCCCTGCAGTGCTAGAACTGACAAGCATGGCCAGTGGGCCAAAGATTCCCAACATCTGATCTAAAAGATAGCAGAGAGTTCCTGGCTGCAGCATCCAGGCCCTGTATTGCTACCTGTGTGGGAACGCCTAAAACTATTTCCTATACAGTGGTACCTCAGGTTGAGAACTTAATTCTTTCCGGAGGTCTGTTCTTAACCTGAAACTGTTCTTAACCTGAAGCACCACTTTAGCTAATGGGGCCTCCCGTTGCTGCCGCGCCGCCACCATGCGATTTCTGTTATCATCCTGAAGCAAAGTTCTTTACCCGAGGTACTATTTCTGGGTTAGCGGAGTCTGTAACCTGAAGCATATGTAACCTGAGGTACCACTGTACTTCAGCCTGACACCAAAGAAGACTTAAGATGCACAAAAGGTAACCCGAGGTACCACTGTATAAGTGATTGAGATGCAAATTCAGTTGCTAATAGTGTAAATAAAGCATCTAGCAAGAAAGAGAAAAGAAAATAAAAGCTCAAAAACAGGAGCCGTTTATCTGCAAAGAGAGCCACAGCCACTGGCTCCTTCTTTATTGATCTACATTTGAAATTATTGCAATTGGTATTAGGCAGGCATCTCCATTGTACGCTTTTTGACACCTTGCTAAAAAACCTTTTGTTTAGGCAAGCCCACCCAGACACGTCATTTAATATGTATATATGCAGTTGATCCTATCTATATCTGATACATTTAATTATGAGTACTTTATCAGTATTTTAATTGATATTTTATATTATTTTTATATAAACTAGTTAGAGGTTTTTCTGACTAAGTGGTATATAATTCTTGATGAGAGATAGTTAGATAAAACAAAGCAAAACAACAACAACTTATTTATACCCTGCCCATCTGGCTGGGCTTCCCCAGCCACTCTGGGAGGCTCCCAACAGAACATTAAAAATATGATAAAAAATCAAACATTAAAAACTTCCCTAAACAGGGCTGCCATCAGATGTCTTTTAAAAGTCAGTTAGTTGTTTATTTCCTTGACATCTGATGGGAGGGCATTCCACAGGGCAGGCGCCACTACCGAGAAGGCCCTCTGCCTGGTTCTCTGTAACCTCACTTCTCGCAGGGAGGGAACTGCCAGAAGGCCCTCAGAGCTGGACGATGGAGGTGGAGACGCTCCTTCAGGGATATACATTTCACATGACCTTTTGTCACTCACAAGTAGCCCAAGACATTTTTGGCACCTGCAGTGAACCACCCACCAGAAAAGAAGGGGTGAATGAAGAGCCATATTGGAGCACGGAGGAAATATCTACATGAAGAAGGGGGGGGGGGGAGACCAGCAGGCAAGAAGCATGAAGTGGGGGGCTCCAGAGGAGGCAGAAGATCCAGCCTCCAAGGAGTGTGCCACAGCCGTCGCTAACCCTGTAACAGTGGCGGTGGCAGCAGCAGCAGCAGCAGCAGCAGGAGGAGGAGGCAATGGATTCTTTGGAGGCCAGATTTGCTGCCCCTGTGGATTGTGCCACCTGAGGCAGTCACCTCACTTTGCCTCATGAGTGGGCTGGCCCTGCTTAGAATTGCCTGATTAAGGCCATGATGGGGCCTTGGCTGGCGGACTCCAGGGGCCCCCCTATTCCACCCCAAATTCTGAACTCACGCACACAAAGTCACACACATGCATAGCCTAAGAAAATGATGTTGTATGCACCAACAATGGGGAAAGGGGAGCCAAAAGCTCCTCTATCCTGTTCACATGTTACATGTATGTACAGCTCATGCTGAAGTAGGAGCGAGGCTCTCAGTGTGTAATGCATGAAAAGGGCTTCATTCAGGGCGCATACTTTGTCAAGTCTGTTTCCTAAGTCTCCTCTGGGTATGCAGGGATGTGAGCGATGCTGTGGAGACTGGGCTAAATTTGATGCAACACTTTGCAAGCCCAGTGCATTTTTCATGGAACCAGCAGAGTCACATGACCACCTCCCATCCATCACCCGCCACAGAAACGGTGCTCATTTGTCTGCCTTGAAATACCAACAAACCCAACGGAGAGGAGGTGGTGGTGGGAGAGCGAGGAGAATGCAGCGGCAACAGCAGCAACAGCAGCAACAACAACAAATGCTTGACATCTATTGTTGATTGTCAGGGTTTTGTTCTGACAGCCGAGCAAATCACTTTTCAGAGACAATGACTTGTTTACTGTTCAATGAAACCCGAACCAGAGATATTTCACACGACAATTGGAGCAAATTTGCCAGATGTTTGGCTCCCTTTGTGTTCTTCTGGCGGCAGAGTCGGACTACGAGTGCGGCTAGTAAATCACTCTGAACAAGAGAGGCTGAGGGATGCAGCGCTTCATTGGCCTGTGTGACCACATAAGGATAGACCTATCCCCATTCACGGTTTGGCTAGCCTTATGTTTCCTGTGTTTTCTTTAGAGGTTGATTTCAAATGCACGTGGTGTGTATCTGTGTTGGGGAGGGGGTTGTAGGGAGAGGGAGCCGTGTTCTTTTGTTATACGCCTAAAGTGAGAAGGTTTTCTGAGAGGCACTTTCAGTGCTTGTGCTGGAGACCACGTTCATAGCAATACTAAACAAAACAGAAAGACAGAAAAATAAGATTTCTTGAGTCAAGCAGTGCTCTCTCCAGCTGGGAAAATGTGAGAAATCCGAACATGCGGCACTTTTTCAAAGGCTGAATGTGACCCACTAGAAGCAGGTTGTAGCACTAGAGAAAGATTAACAACCCTCCCTTTGCCTCTCTCATTTTCTCCGTCTTTCGCACAGGCTGGGAGTATCAAGTAGATCTTGACTGCTTTTGCTCATTATGTATCTAAGGAGCAGCACTGCTTTTTTTAAAAAAAGAAGAAGCAATAATATATGATGGTTTGCTTCTTCTTTTGGTTTATTGGAAAACCAATGATTTTTATTCTTATTATATTACATTTCAGATGTGTTTTAACTAACTCATATACCTCAAAAGACTTTGGTATGAGTGACTAGAGGGGGATATAGCTGGAATTTGCTTGAAGCAAAGTCATGTAGCTACAGGCCTGGTCTCCAGAAGAGTTTGCTTCCCATCTGTCCTCAGCCTGCCCTTAAGAGCTGGTTGTCCCAGGAGTTGGCCTCATTGCTGACTTCCCCTTAGCAATGCCTGTTAACTGATATCAAGAATGTCATTTTGCATAGCCTCTCTGTACCACACCACAAATCTTTCCAAATCCTTGATTTCTTCTGAAATTTTTGGAGAAGGCCATAGCTCAGTGGTAGAGCATCTGTTTTGGATGCCAAAGGTCGCAGGTTGAATTCCTGAATCTGTGGGTAGGACTAAAAGAACTCCATCTGAAACCTGGGAGCTGCTTTCAATCAATGTAGACAACACAGTGATACCTCGGGTTACATACGCTTCAGGTTACATATGCTTCAGGTTACAGACTCTACTAACCCAGAAATAGTGCTTCAGGTTAAGAACTTTGCTTCAGGATGAGAACAGAAATCGTGCTCCGGTGGCGCGGCGGCAGCAGGAGGCCCCATTAGCTAAAGTGGTGCTTCAGGTTAAGAACGGACCTCCGGAACAAATTAAGTACAGTGGTACCTCAGGTTACATACACTTCAGGTTACATACGCTTCAGGTTACAGACTCCACTAACCCAGAAATAGTGCTTCAGGTTAAGAACTTTGCTTCAGGATGAGAACAGAAATTGTGCTCTGGCGGCGTGGCAGCAGCAGGAGGCCCCATTAGCTAAAGTGGTCTTCTGGTTAAGAACAGTTTCGGGTTAAGTATGAACCTCTGGAACGAATTAAGTACTTAACCTGAGGTACCACTGTACTTAACCTGAGGTACCACTGTACTTAACCTGAGGTACCACTGTACTTAACCTGAGGTACCACTGTACTTAACCTGAGGTACCACTGTACTCAGCTCCATGGACCGATGGTTTGACTTGGTAGAAGGCAGCTTCCTTTGTTACTCCTGGCTGCCTAATTTACACCCACTTTCACCCGCCAGATTTTACAATCCATTTACATTGCCATGTGGCAGTGGAACTGGAACTGCTGGAGTCGGCTGTCTCCTGAAAGATATGCACATGCAGAATATTCCCACTGAAGCCAGCTTGTGCAACCTGCTTACCCACAAAAGTCTGCAGTGGTCAGAAATGAAGATTTATTGGGATCTGGTAGACAGATGGAATGTGGCTTGGTGCGGCCAAGGGTTATTTCAAACAAGGAGTTGTTCCAGTGGATGGTTGGGTGCCAGATTGAAACAAATTGGTACACTGAATCGGCTTATGCTTTCCTAACCCAGATCTGCCAACCCTGGCTGTTTTCAGTAGGACAGTATCTATATTAATGGCAATTTTCCTTTCCCCTTGTTGCTTAGGAACATAGGAAGCTACCAATACAAGGTCAAACCATTGGTCCACAAAGCTCAGTTCAGGGATATCTTCCAGCCCTACCTGGAGATTGAATCCAGGATGTTTGGCATGCAAAGCTCCACCATATTGCTATGGCTCTTTCCCTAATTTGTTGTTGAAATAATACCCTATAATCATCCCCATCAATGGGGATGATAACCCTTCAGTTGTTTGAAAATAATTTTTATTTGATTTTAGAAACACAAAGTTATATTCAACTGCATATTATTTCATGATTCATATTTTGTATCTCTCCATATTGTCCATAGTGATTGTTACACTACAAGTGCTACTAAAATCCTGTTAATGTTTTCATCTGCTCACAGTGGTCTCCGAAATAAATTATAATTTTTTTCGATTCTTTCTTGAAGTTTTTCTCTTCGTGGTTCCTGAGCTTTCCAGTCAATTTTGTCATTTTGGCATAGCCCATCAGCTTGGTTTGCCATTCCTCTCTGGTAGGGACTTTGTCTTCTTTTCATCTCTGGGCTAGTAGCATCTGTGCGGCTGTTGTCACATACATAAAAAGTATTTTCTGCTCCTTTGGGATATCGGTACCTACTACAGTGGTACCTTGGGTTAAGAACTTAATTCGTTCTGGAGGTCTTTTCTTAACCTGAGGTACCACTTTAGCAGTGGGCCTCCCACTGCCACCATGCCACCACTGCACGATTTTTGTTCTCATCCTGAAGCAAAGTTCATAACCGGAGGTACTATTTCTGGGTTAGCAGAGCCTGTAACCTGAAGCGTCTGTCACCCGAGGTACCACGGTATTCATACTACTGTTTTCTGGGAATCCAGAAAATGCTACCATATCTTATTATTTGGAACAGTCTTCCCTGAACTGGTGCCCTCAAGATGCTGTTGAATTCTAACTCCTATCGGCCCCTGCATGGCCAGTGACTGAGAATTATGAGAGTTGAAGTCCAAAACACCTGGTGGTTTTAAGGTTGGGGGAGACTGATTTAGAGGAGTAGACCGTGTGGTACAAATGTTTCAAAAATGAAATCCAGAAGACAAAAAAGCCAGTGTCGGCTCTCAACTTGACCATTGAGCTGGGTGGGCTTGGATCTGTCACAATTGTTCTCTACCTTACAGGGTTGTGAGGATAAATAAAAAAAAAGACAGTGAGGAGCCAAGCACACCACCCTGACCTCCTTAGAAGAAGGGTGAGATGAAAATTGTAATGAATAAATAAGTATTATGCCAAGATTAAACCATAGAGCTTCATTAAGAGGTTGACGTTGGTCCACAAGACGTGGAGCAACTCAAGGGTCTCATGGGAAGTATTTCCCTGGAACAAGGTCTAAGTGCCCTTTGAATCTGTAGGGATAAAAGTTGACTTTGACCAGATTCCACACGGACTGACTTAAAGCATAAATTGCAAGGTCAGGCGGTCATTGGCAGGCAAGTGTAGACAGGGCTTGCAGTGGGAGTTTATCGTAGGCAGGGGATAATTAAAATTGGAAGCATGCCGTGAAAACACTGCAAGAGTGTTTATGTGGGTTGTAGAGGCTCTTGCACATACAAAGCCTCGCCTCAAATGCCTCTTGCTAAACTAACTAACCAGAGCTATTGCCAACATTCTGGAAACAACCATTGCTCAACATGCTTCTGGGAAGGTTAAAAAAAAGCGCTTCAAGGTACAATTATATTTTAAACTGTAAACATTTTGGATAGTGTTTTAAAGGTTTTGTGTAAGGATTTTCCTCTTTGGATCTGAAACGAACCTTAAAAAAGAAAATGCAGACGGGTGCTGAGCCCTGAATTTTTCAGCTAGTACAATGATGGGCAACCAAGAGCCCTACCTACAGCCCTCAGCAGAGACGCCATCTTGCCCCCAAGATTCGGGGCCCCCGTGTGTAGTGTGTGTGATGTCGCACCTGCCATGTATGCATGACAGAGGAGGCCAAGCACTCTGGAGGAGCCAGTGTTGCACAGTCCACATCGCACATGTGGCATCACTTGCGCACTATGCGCACAGGGCTACCTCAAGATTAATAATAATAATAATTTATTATTTATACCCCGCCCATCTGGCTGGGTTTCCCCAGCCACTCTGGGCGGCTTCCAACCGAACATAAAAAACAATACAGCGTCAGACATTAAAAACTTCCCGAAACAGGGCCGCCTTCAGTTGTCTTTTAAAAGTAAAATAGCTGTTTATTGCCTTGACATCTGCTGGGAGGGCGTTCCACAGGGCAGGTGCCACTACCGAGAAGGCCCTCTGCAAACTCACTTCTTGCAGGGAGGGAACTACCAGAAGGCCCTAGGTGCTGGACCTCAGTGTCCGGGCTGAACGAATGGGGGTGGAGACGCTCCTTCAGGTATACAGGACCGAGGGCATTGAGGGCTTTAAAGGTCAGCACCAACACTTTGAATTGTGCTCAGATACGTACTGGGAGCCAATGAAGATCTTTCAGGACTGGTGTTATATGGAATCGGCGGCCACTCCCAGTCACCAGTCTAGCTGCCGCACTCTGGGGCCCTGGTCCCCTGAAAACAAATATTGAGGGGACCGAAGTACCTCTGGCCCCCTAGAATTAGTGCGCCTAGCCCTCAGTGTAATTTTATGTCCTTGGCCTATGTTCATGTGGGTGGCAAGGGGGGAAATGAAGCAGGGAAAGGTTGGCACGGAAAAAAGGGTGAGAGGGAGGAAGGAGGAAGGAGTGGCAGAAAGAGAGAGGAATTGGGGTGTCCCCACCCACATGTGGCTTTGCTCCAACTACTGGTGGTCCCTGAGATATTACCTCTGAGGGAAGATGACCCTTGACACGAAAAAGTTTGCTCACTCCTAGAGGTGGGAGAGAAATTGGGACTCACTTCGCATTTGAAGGCAATCTTGACTGATTCTCATGTTCTGAAGCAACACCCAAGCCAATATCTAGCCACCCCTCAATTTTGCCACTTTTCTGCATTTTGTAATGCAGTTCTCTAGTAGCTGATGCAAAGATGAAAACACTGGGCTAAAGTGTTTGTAGGGATGCATATGTTAGTGAGTATCACGTATAGAACTGTATTACATCAGGGAAAATAGCTTTGCTGGAGTGCTTGTGTTAGGTAAAGGTAAAGGGGTAAAAGGACCCCTGACCATTAGGTCCAGTCGTGACCGACTTTGGGGTTGTGGTGCTCATCTCGCTTTATTGGCCAAGGGAGCCAGCGTACAGTTTCCGGGTCATGTGGACAGCATGACTAAGCCACTTCTGGCGAACCAGAGCAGCGCACGGAAACACCATTTACCTTCTCACCAGAGCAGTACCTATTTATCTACTTGCACTTTGGCGTGCTTTTGAACTGCTGGGTGGGTAGGAGCAGGGACCAAGCAATGGGAGCTCACCCCGTCGCGGGGATTTGAACCGCCGACCTTCTGATCGGCAAGTCCTAGGCTCTGTGGTTTAACCCACAGCGCCACCCGCGTCCCTTGTGTTAGGTGTATGGAAATGTGTTTGTGTATTATGAAGAATTCACGCTGAAATAGTCATTAATTTCCGTGACGATTTTAAAAAGTGATGTAGAAGTGTAGGCAGCAGAGCTTAAGGCTGGAAGAATGAGAACCTGTGAGAAATCAAAACTGCATACCCTCCAAAATTTATCTGCTGAAATTGGGGACGTTCTATTCCATAATAATAATAATAATAATAATAATAATAATAATAATAATAGTTTTCTTATCTATACCCAGCCCATCTGAGTGGGTTGCCCCAGCCATTCTGGGCAGCTTCCAACATATATAAAAACATAGTAAAACATTAAACATTTTTTTAAAACTTCCCTATACAGGGCTGTCTTTAGGTGTCTTCTAAAGATTGTATAGTTACTTATTGTATAGTAATAAAATAGTATTGTATAGTAATAGCAATTTTATTATTTATATCCCACCCATTTGACTGGGGTGCCCCAGCCACTCTGAGCAGCTTCCAACTTACATAAAAACTTAGTAAAACATTAAACATTTTTTAAATGACTTCCCTATACAGGGCTGTATTCAGATGTCTGCTAAAGGTTGTATAGTTACTTATCTCCTTGGCTCGGGGATTGCAGAACTCTTTACCCTCTGACATTTCTCTGATGAAAATAGGGACGTCCTAAAGAAAAGCAGGACATTGTGGGATCTAATCAGAAACCGGGATGGCTTCTGTAAATCCGGGACTGCCCTTGGGAAATAGGGACACTTGGAGGGTCTGAAATTGTCATATTTCTGCACCCCTTATTGAATACCAAATCCTGCCATCCCCTGCCCATCATGGCTCGCACATAATCCTGAAGAGTAGTGCCTATAGGTTAAAGGTAAAGGTAATGGACCCCTGGATGGTTAAGTCCAGTCAAAGGCGACTTTCAGGCTAAGGGAGCCAGCGTTTGTCCACAGACAGCTTTCCAGGTCATGGGGCAAGCAGGACAAAACCACTGCTGCCACAACAGAACACCGTGACAGAAACCAGAGTGCATGTAAATGCCATTTACCTTCCTGCCGCAGCGGTACCTATTTATCTACTTGCAGTGGTATGTTTTCCAACTGCTAGGTTGGCAGGAACTGGGACAGAGCAAGGGGACCTCACCCCTTTGTGCGGATTCGAACCGCCGACCTTCTGATCGGCAAGCCCAAGAGGCTCAGTGGTTTAGACCGCTGCGCCACCCACGTCCCATTGCTATAGTGCCTATAGGAATGGCTAGAAGCTTATTGTCAGGTGTGCCATAGGCAACGCCAGAAGGAAGGCTTCCCCCCTCACAAGAAGTAACTGGAGTCTTGTGGTAGTTTGAAGAAAATACAGTGGTACCTTGAGTTACAGACGCTTCAGGTTACAGACGCTTCAGGATACAGATTTCCCTAACCCAGAAATAGTACCTCAGGTTAAGAAGTTTGCTTCAGGATGAGAACAGAAATTGCGTGGCAGCAGCGGGAGGCCCCATTAGCTAAGGTGGTACCTCAGGTAAAGAACAGTTTCAGGTTAAGAACGGACCTCCAGAACGAATTAAGTTCTTAACCCAAGGTACCACTGTACTATTTTCACAAAGAGTGTTTTCCTTTATTGTCACCATTCAATATTGGAGTAGAAATGTATGCTGATTTTTTTAAAAAACGGTATACACCGCCCCTCATCAGAGCTTCCCCTGTGGTTTACAAAAGTGCATAAAGAAGATAGTACAAACAACATGTTAAAGGGTGGGTGGGTGAGAAATATTACACTAAGTAAAAAATAAAAAGAATTCTATGAAGCTGGTAATGTTTGCATTGAAAAACTAATATCATGGAATTTGTAGCATGAGGGTGCCTCTGAACATGTTTGGGATGCTCAGTGCCTATTCAGTGATGACAGGGATGTGCTAATCCTAAAGTAGGAATTTCTTTGCGGGTTTTCTAGTTTAAAGGCAGCACAGTTTGCTGTTCTTACCCACCTGTGCTTCACCCGTGATGTATTTTGTTGCATTATTCCCGTTTGGTCTCCTTCCCCTAATATTTATTTCTCCCGCCACAACTGCTTGAGGGCAGCGTTGTGAGGTCATCAGTTTTCAACTATTGGCAGGCCCGTGTGTGCCTGATAATCTTTTTTTCTTATGATTGTGTGTGGCTACTTGGCTCTGAAAATAACTCTCCAGAATTGCAAGGGTTATTTATCTTGGAACAAATAAGGAAAAGTTGACTGCCCTTTGGGACAGCCTCTTCCCCTCTTCCCCTCCTGAAAAGAAAACCCCCTCTAGTATTTCAAAACCAGCCCTGCAGCCTGATGAGTGAGACCAAAAAATTGGCCTGGTTCCCACTGCAGCTGCTCTTTAAAGATGAACAAGAGGCCAGGGAAAAAAAGGATCTTAAAAGAACTGTCCCCCCCCCCTTAACAGCTGCTTTTCTCACAGACTTAACCATAACAATGCTATAGTTATGGCTGAAATGACACCGCTTTGCTCAGCTCCATATATCAAAATAACCATATTTTTAAATATACATTTATAGACGCCCAACTTCCCACCTCAAGGGCCTAAACAGACTTGACACAGGGGATCTGTGATCGGATATCTTAACCTTTCTTTTTCCTTTTGGTTAAACTGTAAAGCAGCCATTTAAAGATGAAATGTTTCCCTTTTTTATTGGAGCTACAGTATTTGGGAAAGGGGTGTTTATTATTCATTCGGAGCTTTTAAATAATTTGTGATCTTAAAAATCAGGGCTCTTAATGTTTGACGTGTAATTGGTTTTTCTTCTTCTTTTCTCTGTGGGTTAAACATCTTTCTGTGTTGCTATTTATTTGTTTTGCTCTTGTATTTTAATATTGGATTGGATTCTTCTTATTTTTGTGTACAAACGACCTAGTGGACATTCGTTTCAAGGCCAGGGTTGCCTTACTCTGCCTGACAGCTATCCTGCCAGGGCCACAGCTCAATAGGAGAGCAGAAGGTCCCAGGTTCAGTCCCTGGGAAAGATGGATCTGCAAATTTCAGTTCTCTCTGCTTATCATTTATCTTAAATTCAATTTTCCACATTTTGCAGCAATTTCTGATTTTTTAAAAAAACAACCAATCAGCATTTTGATGAAAATTTCTCCCAATAAACACATTTCATATGCTGTTTTTAACGAACATGTGCATTTTTTCAAAATGTATTTTCCATAATAGTTGCATTTCCCTCTAATGTAATGCAGTGTATGTAATTTTTGCCAATGTCGTTCAATCCATAATTTCCCGTAATATGTGCATTTCTGTAAACATTGGTTGGAGAACTGCGTTGCAAAATTCAGATAAGAGTGAATTTCAAAGGGCAGCTGTGTTTCTGTTTTGTAAAATGTGAATTTGATAGATTCAGATTTAAATGTGTACTGAGTCAAATTTGTACCCCATCCCTAATACATAGCATCTTCATGTTGGGCTGTGGGAAGTTGAGGTCTGAAGTGTGGTGTGTGTGTGTGTCACTGCCAGTCAACATAGACAATATTTGAATCACCGTATTTTTTGCACCATAACACTCACTTTTTTCCTCCTAGAAAGTAAGGGGGAATGTCTGTGCGTGTTATGGAGGGAATGCCTACGGGTGGCATGCCTACGGATTTTCCTCCTCTAAAAAGTATGTGCGTGTTATGGTCGGGTGTGTGTTATAGAGCGAAAAATACGGGTATATGCAGAAGTGATTTTTTTACATCAGAGCAGTGTAGACAACACTGAGCTTGGATGATGGACCAATGGTTTCCTCTAATCCTACATACCTGCAAAATACAAAGCAGCTCCTCTGCCACGGAGCTTTGAGACAGGGTTGCACACGCACATCCCTGTAATATTTATTATTATCAATATTTATCAATTTTGTATACTGCTCTTCATCTGAAGATCCTGGACCAGTTCCCATCAGAAAAATACCAAATGAGAATACAAAATAAACAAGAAAACAAAAACAAAACAAAACCAATAACACCCCCAGCCCATAAACACTTTTAAAAAGCCATGTAAGGTTAATCTGCCCAAAGGTATGTAAGGGAGGAGCCAGGCGTACCTCCCTGGAGAGAGCATTTCACAAATGGGGAGCCACCACAGAAAAGGCCCGTTCTCGTGTTGCCGACCTCCAGACCTCTTGTGGAGGAGTCTCAGGAAGAAGGGCTTAAGATTACTTCTGCCAAGTGAGCAGATGAGAGGGAGGCTCTCAGATTATTATCTCAGGGTCTCAGATTATTATCTCAGGGTCTGGGTTGCTTCATATTTAACCTCTAGAGGTACAGGAGAAAGCATCAAAGTTTTACAGTTTGCCATGCCTGTGTGTCCACACTAAGAATCCTCTGGGCAGTGCTGCTGTGAATCACGTTAGTGTGAAACTCCTAGCCCCAAGATTCAAAGTGGAGGCTGGCTGAGGACCCTGAGATTTAAATCTGCTGCCCTGATGCCTTGAAAGTAAACCCCAAACCCTTTGTCTCAGGGTCAAATCCGGAGACTGGGGAAACACCTTAATCCTTGTTGTTGTTTAGTCATGTCCGACTCTTCGTGACCCCATGGACCAGAGCATGCCAGGCACTCCTGTCTTCCACTGCCTCCCGCAGTTTGGTCAAACTCATGTTGGTAGCTTTGAGAACACTGTCCAACCATCTCGCCCTCTGTCGTCCCCTTCTCCTTGTGCCCTCCATCTTTCCCAACATCAGGGTCTTTTCCAGGGAGTCTTCTTTTCTCATGAGGTGGCCAAAGTATTGGACCCTCAGCTTCAGGAGTCCTTCCAGTGAGCACTCAGGGCTAATTTCCTGAAGAATGGAGAGGTTTGAACTTCTTGCAGTCCATGGGACTCTCAAGAGTCTCCTCCATCACCATAATTCAAAAGCATCAATTCTTCGGCAATCAGCCTTCTTTATGGTCCAGCTCTCACTTCCATACATACCCTTCATGGATCACTGCCTTGCCATGGCGAAGGGGCTTGAATAACTCAGAGAAGCTATGAACTATGCCAGGCAGGGCACCCAAGATGGACAGGTCATAGTGGAGAGTTTTGACCAAATGTGATCCACCTGGAGCAGGAACTGGCAAGCCACTCCAGTATCCCTGCCAAGAAAAAACACCATAATCCTTAGTAAGCCATGGACAAAAACACCATAATCCTTTGTGGGGGGGGGGGAATGCACAGAGTTGTATCTACTACTACTACTACTATTATTATTATTATTATTATTATTATTATTATTATTATTTTAAATGGGTCTTAACAAGCAAGCCACAGTATCCATAAAGTTTGGCAGTTAATATTTCTTACTAGGCTATATGATTTTTGATGGATGAATCTATGATGGTGTAGAAATGAAAATGTGCATCTATCTTCCATATGAAAATGAATTAAAGCCTAGACTGTAAAACCTGAAAATCTCTAAGACTTTCTGTTCCCTAAGCTTATCCTACATTAGTTAGGAATGAACATAATTTCATGCAAATCAGACTTCAAGTCTTGGTGTTTTTATTTCCCCAGTTAAAAAAGAAGAAGTGAAATAACAGATGATGAATAAGAACAAAGATTTTTTTCCCCTGTCACCCCATGTGTGGTGCATTCATTTTTAGAAGTGGGAAGAAGAGAGTGAACATGATTCTGGGCAATAGCATCACCAATGAACCAAAAATATTTCTTGAGGTGACCAAAACTATTTCCTTGAATATAAATGAGCCTCAAAAAGAAATTTTCTATTAAGAGCAAATGCACTCACGACGAAAAAGAATGATACTGCCAAAATGGAAAATGTTCATGGGGATTAAAGCTTCGTGAATGGTACACAGGGTTAAGTGAACAGAGAAAAATATAATCTTGCATTCACGTAGGCGAAGAGTCTTTCTTCCTTCTCCATTCTAGGGGAAAAGAACTCATTTATAAGGATTTCTAAGTGAATTTCTGTATCTCAGATAATGTTACCATTTCAAAGAAGAATAACTTGTTTGCAAACTACGCACGGATTGTTGTTCATTAATTTGGAGAGCTAGTGCCATGTGGCAGCTGGGGAATGCGAATGGTTCAGATCCAACCTCAAGTAGCCCTTCCATGCGCTCAAGGACGTAAGGATGATGATGATGATGATGATGATGATGATGATGATAATAATAATAATAATAATAATAATAATAATAATAATAATAATTTATTTATAACCCGCCCATCTGGCTGAGTTTCCCCAGCCACTCTGGGCAGCTCCCAATCAAGTGTTAAAAACAGTAAAACATTAAATATTAAAAACTTCCCTAAACAGGGCTGCCTTCAGATGTCTTTTAAAGATAGGATAGCTGCTTATTTCCTTCACATCTGAAGGGAGGGTGTTCCACAGGGCAGGCACCACTACCGAGAAGGCCCTCTGCCTGGTTCCCTGTAACCTCACTTCTTGCAGTGAGGGAACTGCCAGAAGGCCCTCGGAGGAGGACCTCATTGTCCAGGCTGAATGATGGGGGTGGAGATGCTCCTTTAGGTATACTGGGCCGAGGCTGTTTAGAGCTTTAAAGACTTTGAATTGTGCTCAGAAACGTACTGGGAGCCGGTCTTTCATGGTCTCTGTGGCCACTCCCAGACACCAGCCTAGCTGCCGCATTCTGGCTTAGTTGTAGTTTTCGGGTCACCTTCAAAGGTAGCCCCACATAGAGCACATGGCAGTAGTCCAAGGGGGAGATAACCAGAGCATGCACCACTCTGGTGAGACAGACTGTGGGCAGGTAGGGTCTCAGCCTGCGTACCAGATGGAGCTGGTAGACAGCTGCCCTGGACACAGAATTGACCTGCGCCTCCATGGGCAGCTGTGAGTCCAGAATGACTCCCAGGCTGTGCACCTGGTCCTTCAGGGGCACAGTTACCCCACTCAGAACCAGGGAGTCCCCAACACCTGTCTGGCCCCTGCCCCCCCCATATAAATGAAACTTGGCTTGCAGAAGGTACAGTGCAATCCCTGGTATGCCCAATTCAAAGGATCTCTGGTTGCATACCTGCAGAACTACGTCTAGTCAAGAGTGGATAGTACTGAGTCCAGTATAAGGGAGTTCCATTATATTCAAAGCATTCATGCACATACAGTGGTACCCCTGGTTACGAACTTAATTCATTCCAGAGGTCCATTCTTAACCTGAGGTACCACTTTAGCTAATGAGGCTTCCAGCTGCCGCAGTGCCGTCGGCATGCTAATTCTGTTCTCATCCTGAGGTAAAGTTCCTAACCTGAGGTACTACTTCCAAGTTAGAGGAGCCTGTAACCTGAAGCATCTGTAACCCGAGGTACCACTATACTTATTAGATGAGATCCTATTGCTTGGATTGGATTGGATTGGATTGATATTTATTATGGCCATTGGCCCGTTACATGACAGTTTCCCATACCAACATATTATACTTAGACCTCCAGATTTAAAATCGCATAAACTTACAAAAGACAAACAGGAACTGAAGCAAAACAAAGACAAGGACGACCATCATACATTACAATAGATTTGTAACCTATACATCGCCCTCTGCTCATAAATTAATCACGGATATCAATGGTGATATCGCTTAAAACATAGATCATGGTTTAAAACAATGGTGATATCACCTAAAACATAGATCATGGTTTAAAGGGGTTATCGGAGCCACACAGGAGACCGTTTCTCTTCTTTAGGGATAGGACGCTGATCAAGAATCTGGCAACCATGAGTGATCTTAGGGGGTCATCGTCAATTAGTAGATATCTCAGCTTGGCTTCAATCGTATCATCGGCAATTCCCTTAAGATATTGAGCAAGAAACTTGCTCCTAGCCGGTAAGTGAAGAGCACAGTCAAAAATTATGTGATGTAACGATTCCGGTGCCCCACAATTACAATCACATAAGAGCGATATCTGTCCATTGGAGAATCTATTTCTCAGCACGTTCGATGGGAAGGTGTTGAATCTTGCCTTTACAAAGGCATATCTATGAGCTGAGGAAGTTAAGGAATTCAAATAGTTTGGGAGCCTTAAGAGGTGTAATAAACCAAAATTTAGAGGTGAGCAGGAGATCCTATTGCTTAATGCTAGGACATATATTTTGCATGCATTCATCCCAGACATCTCCAGCCCAAAAGGGAAAGGTGGCAGGATGAGAGGAACTGTTGCCTGTGTCCTCCAGCCCGGCTGCCAAAAAAAGCTTCTGCCTGTCACAACAGACAACACTTGGCCAAGATGAACCAGCTGCTTGTGTTCACGATTTATCTGCTCGTGGCAGATGGCTGATGGTAACTGCTTTTGGATTGGGGCTCTTACTGAGAGACGTGCTTTGCATTTAGTCTACGCCACCTGATCCTGTGAGCTCATATGCCTGCATGGTATCTCATAGGATTTCGCCATCCAGTTTTAAGGTTTTGTAGCTGTTGTTTGGTACAGCAAGTAGCCATACATCATCATTATAATCATCATCAGTGCTATTTTTCTAGAAAAAGAGGTGCCAAAATCCACCATGAATGCCTCCCTTATCATGGCAATGGCGCCCACTTGAGAGAAGAAGAGTTTGGATTTGATATCCCGCTTTATCACTACCCGAAGGAGTCTCAAAGCAGATAACATTCTCCTTTCCCTTCCTCCCCCACAACAAACACTCTGTGAGGTGAGCGGGGCTGAAAGACTTTGAAGAAGTATGACTAGCCCAAGACCAGCAGCTGCAAGTGGAGGAGCGGAGACGCGAACCCTGTTCCCCAGATTACGAGACTACCGCTCTTAACCACTACACCACACTGGCTCTCCAGAGGTACCAGAACTGAGTTCCAATGGGTTCTGGCTGAAAAAAAAATCTGATCATCATAATCTAATATGTTACCCATTGCATTAGTGTCAATGCATTAGGAAATAGTGTCCAATGCTGGGTCTAAGCACAAAGGGATGCGGGTGGCGCTGTGGTCTAAACCACTGAGCCTCTTGGGCTTGCTGATCGGAAGGTTGGTGGTTCAAATCCCCGCAATGGGGTGAGCTCCTGTTGTTCGGTCCCAGTTCCTGCCCACCTAGCAGTTCAAAAGCACATCAAGTGCAAGTAGATAAATAGGTACCACTTTGGCGGGAAGGTAAATGGCGTTTCCCTGCACTGCTCTGGTTCGCCAGAAGCGGCTTAGTCATGCTGGCCACATGACCTGGAAAAACTGTCTGCAGACAAACACTGGCTCCCTCGGCCTATAGAGCGAGATGAGCATGCAACCCCAGAGTCGTCCGTGACTGGACCTAATGATCAGTTACCTTTACCTTCACCTTTAAGCACAAAGACTTAGAAGAAACCTTTATGAGTAGCAGCCCAGCTTTGCCCTGACCTTAACATTTTATATATTGAGCATCCCCGATAAGTTGGTATCACTAAAACATTCCTTCAGATGAAGATCCGATTGCCAGTAAGTTTGACCTTGGGCTGTTTTTCTCCATTCTGGGAGTATCTCTGTGTTTTTGGACAGTTACACGTAGATGGAGAGAAAGAGAAAGGGGGCAGTAATGCGTCACTGTTCCAACTTTGATACGCTTAGCTGTAAACCAGCAAATAAAGACTTCTGATCCTCTGCAGATTGCCTGGCTCCAACCAATCATGGATCCTTGTTCCCCTCCTATTGCTTATTACAAAAAAGGAGAAAGCAATAAAAATTGTGTAGCTGGATCTGACCGAGGTGCATGTAACCCCACATTCTGTTTCTGACAGCAGCCAACCAAATGCCTCTTTTTAATTTTTTTTTATTAGCAGTCAACAATAACAATCAACAACTAACACAACCACTCACCACTCACTACAGTCAACCGTCCTTAGCAATACCTAACATTACAAAACGTCGCAACAACTAAATCAGCATTCCATAGTCCTTTATCCGTATCTGCTTTACACCACAAAAAAGGGGGAAAGGGAAAGGAACAGAGAAAGAAAAGAAAATGAAAATGAAAAGAAACAAAAAAGAGAAGAAAAAATTGAGAGAGAAATAATTTTGACTTCCGATTAGACTCATTGTATTGTTGTTCCTATTATTGTTTTACACATGGTTTCAAATTACCATTTTGTTCTTATCAAAGAGAGAGAGAGAGAGAGAGTTGATATCTATACTCTTTATTTTACAAGAATCATTCAAGTTCTGCCAGGAGATTTTTGTTGCTACAATAATTTTTCAAATACTCTTTAAAAAATTTCCATTCTTTCTGTACCTTCTGTATTGGATATCCTCTAACTCTCCCTGTCATCATAGCCAGCTGCAGATATTCTATAATTTGGACCTGCAGCTCGTTTACCTGCCTCTGAAAGCACACAATTGTAAAAAATAAAAATAAAATGTAATGTAATGTCCTTGGGGCAAGACTACAATTTGCTTATGCCACAATTGCATCATACACACTTAAGGTGCGAGTGAACTGTGCATGCATGTCATCATATATGTAACATACTTGCCTTGCTGGAGTTCAGTAGTTTGGGTCTGGCCGCTTCCTGGAGAGCAGACCCCATGATGGTGGGGGGAAAGATAGATTTTAAATGTACCAAACTGAGGGGAAACAAAATTCTCTAGACTCAAAGCAGAGCTTGATGTGAGTAGATTTAATTGCACTCATAATTCCCAATTTGCAACCACTCTGAATAGGTTTGTCCCACTCAACACCTTTATCCTAATTCTGTCCACTTGGTCTTCAATCCTACTGAATTCAGTGGGGTTTGCTCCCAGGGAACTGTGGTCAGGAATGCCGCTAAACTGTGTGCAGCAAGGTTAAAAGAAAATACAATGACATAAAACTAAGCATAAAATCAGAAAACTTCAAATACCTGCTGAAATCTAAAGGTCTTAAGGTATGTTCCCACGCACGGTAGTTTAACTAATACATTGTCGTGTTGGAAAGATAAGCTCTGGTTGAATTTAACTACAGTGAAACATGAACTGTGCTCCCTGCCTCCCCACAATTCTCCCTTTGCTCTTTTAATCCATGTCAGAAAATAAGAACGTACTGCCTTTGCCCAGTGAGAAAGTGATTCCCCACTATTTCCTGCAGATATTTCTGCTGAGGTGGGCTGTCAAGAAAGACATCTTAATTCCTTTATGTTGTATAACCATGCTATTTTCTTTGGAACGTTTAGCTCATGTGGCCTAGAAAATAGCTTCTTTCTTCCCAGTATGTGCTCTCCTATCGGAGAAGTAAGCTAAACCTGTCTCTTGAGTCTCAGATGCTGCAAAGCTGAGGAATAAGCCTCCTTGAACTCAGCAGGACTTACTTCTGAGTAGAAGCAGAGAAGCAGAGGGCCTGGTATGCAGGGACAGCCAACTCTGTCCATTTCACTTTCTCATTTTTCCCGTTTTCATTTCTCTACCTCTTTCTACATCAGCTGGCAATTTAAGTCCTCATAATAATTCATCACCATTTGAGTATGAACCTCTCCTAATATACACATGTTTGTATGCAATTTTGCCCAATACAGTGGTACCTCGGGTTACATATGCTTCAGGTTACATATGCTTCAGGTTACAGACTCTGCTAACCCAGAAATAGTACCTCGGGTTAAGAACTTTGCTTCAGGATGAGAACAGAAATTGGGTGGCGGCAGCACGGCAGCAGCGGGAGGCCCCATTTCCCATGATATATTGCATTTTTAATGTTATTTTGCATAATATATGCATTTTTTTTGTTAACATTGCTTGGGCGAAGAACTGCATTGCAAAATTCAGGGATGTGTGGATTTTGAAGAATGGGTGTCTTCTGGTTTTCATATTGTTTTGGGAAGTGCAAATTATGTAGATTTGCATTTAAGTGCAAACTGAATTAAGATTCTCCGTCATCCTTCCTTGTATGCCACCTAGCCAATCCAGAGATAGAGCGTTCCTAGAAGATGACTGACAGATGCACTTCCTATTGGGATCAGGGGTGTAGCGTGGGGAGGGGGGCCAGGGGTGTAATAGCCCCAGGCACATGGTTTTGAGGGGGCTCCTGGCTTGTCCCCCCCCCCCCCGGGATCCCCACACACGGCCTTGCCTTGCCACTGTGCCCCCAGTCCCCTTGCTAAATGGCCACCCAGTCAGGGTTGGGAGCATGCGCCCAAGAAGGGGTGTGTCGGCTGGCCAGGCTCCCCCCTGCATGAGTGGGTGGGCAGGTGGCATGTCGCAGCACAATGTGGCTGCATGAATTTTCTGTGCCCTGCGTCCACCAGTCAGTGGCAAGGGTTAGGCTGGCACTGTGAATTCTGTTCACTCTCCGTTTCTTTTTTGAAAATAATATTTATTAGTTTTCCAACAAAAAAAATGAACAATACAATACAATACAAAAACACTACATAACACAAACACATTAAACTAACAAAACAAAACAAAAACAATTTAAAACACATCAAACGATTTCAATATCTTATCTTTCATTCACTTGTTGCTACGACCTCCTCACACCTCCCTTTTTGTATTCCACTTCTGTTAATTGTTTCAGCAATTCCTTTCCATCTTCCTCTGCTTTCTATCCTATAATTATCTTAACACATTCTAACCTTATTTTTTTCCTTTAATACTCTATTAATCTGTTTATATTTGATTGCTTATAACATTTCTACTAAAGCCATATAACTTCATTCTAACATTTTTCTAACATTCATTAATTTTACAGTATTTCTGTAAATAGTCTTTAAACTTTTTCCAGTCTTCTTCCACCAACTCTTCTCCCTGGTCTCGGATTCTGCCAGTCATTTCCGCCAGTTCCATTAATTCTGTTCACCCTCTGTGCCCAGCCCCTGGTTCTGCGTGGTGCTGCTAATTGGGACCAAACTGTTACTGAGCTGAATTATGGTTGCAGATTTGCATTCGTGGTGAAGGTGGTCCCTTCAGATGTTTGTGGCATGGAAGAGAAGGAAAGCCACTTCTGCCTTAAGGAGGAGGTGGGGTTGCGGGCTTCACGGCCCCTCCAGGGTGGGAGGCCAGCCCTGCGCGACTGGGGGGTTCCTGGCTGCGTCACTCCCCATGCCGGCCAATCGGGTTGGTCCGGGGGTGTGGCCTGCCCCATAAAGGCGAGACGCAGCCGGGATCTCCCTCTTTTCCGTGTTCCAGCTCCTCTGGTTTCCCCACCCTCCCGTCCTTTAAGGTTTTCTTCTTTGACCTTGCTATGGACTTCAGTGGTCGCTGTTGAGGGGCCTGGTAGGAATTTTTCCACTTGGCAAATTGGCACTATCCGCTTGGTTTTCGCCTACCTCATAGCAAAATCATCACAAATTTCTGGGTATTGACGGTTAGGCATTGGAATAGTTCTGTAGATGGGAAGGGGGAGGTAGCACCATCACCTGCCCCGCATATTGAAGGGTAGTCCGTTAAAGCAGTGTTCCCCAACCTTGGGCCTCCAGCTGTTTTTGGACTACAACTCCCATCATCCCTCGCTAGCAAGACCAGTGGTCAAGGATGATGGGAATTGTAGTCCAAAAACAGCTGGAGGCCCAAGGTTGGGGAACACTGCATTAAAGGATCCCGGGGGCATGGCCCTGTCCGAAGTCTAGGGAGGTTTGGGTTTAAGGCACACCCCCTATCAGTAACCTCGGGGGAGCTCCTAGTCGATGTGCATTGGCAGGACTCCCCCTAAAGGTGGTTAAGCCTTCCCGGACTTCCAGCAGACGGGCTGGAGTCAGAAATAGTCGGTTAGATTCAATGTCTAAGTTGTGGACTTGTTTAGCCCATTAACCTTAATAGTTGTGTCATGTGTCGTTATTTCCACTGGCGGGGGGGACTCGCCATGCAAAAGTTGGGTCATGCTTAAAGTAGACCTGAATGTCTATCCTGAGAGCAGAAATACCCCCCTCCCCCGTCTGGAGTGTGAGAAGCAGAAATACTGTCAAAGCCTTAGTCGAGCTAAGACAATAACCAATCTGAAGAAGATATAAGAACTGTTACTCTGTGTTGCTAGTAGGGCTTTGAGACCTTCATGCATCTGTACCCTGATAAGACTTGAGATGATGCCAACTCCCCAAATAATGAAAAGTTATTTCTTGCAAGTGTTTTATCCTGTGCTTTGTTATTTACCAATACAGAACTGAATTTGGTGGGAAACGGGGTGGTGGGGTGAGATAGGTAAAGGGTAAAGGGACCCCTGACCATTAGGTCCAGTCGTGACCGATTCTGGGGTTGCGGCGCTCATTTTGCTTTATTGGCTGAGGGAGCCGGCGTACAGCTTCTGGGTCATGTGGCCAGCATGACTAAGCCACTTCTGGCAAACCAGAGCAGCGCACGGAAACACCGTTTACCTTCCCGCCGGAGTGGTACCTATTTATCTACTTGCACTTTGACGTGCTTTCGAACTGCTAGGTGGGCAGGAGCTGGGGCCGAGCAACGGGAGCTCACCCCGTCGCGGGGATTCGAACCACCAACCTTCTGATTGGCAAGTCCTAGGCTCTGTGGTTTAACCCACAGCGCCACCCGCGTCCCTGGTGGGGTGAGATAGATGTATGTTTTATTAATTTTTTGTTGTTCTCTCTTTTGCCTTTTTTTTGTAATTTTTGAAACTTCTAATAAATATCATTTAAAAGAAAGAGAGAGAGAGATCAGATCAAAAAAGTGGGGTGAGACAAATCAGAAGGGTGAAGATTTGGGATCAAAGCACTCTTCCTTGTTTGGCTTTATTTTTGCATAGCTCCAAGTGTTCTTAATAGATTGTTGCTTCTTCAAAGGCACTTGGGACCCAGTTTGCCTTCATGCCTTCATGCTCCTCCTTCATTTTTTGAAGCTGCTCTTGACTACTTTCTCTGAGTCAGCCCTTTTGGGGCCTGGATATTTGGCTCATGAACAGTTTTGAACAAATGCAGTTTGTACAGGTTTTTTTAATTTTACTTTACTCCCTTGTGAGGCTCAGACTTCACCATTCTAGTTTTAAATATTTCACTCATGTTTTTACCTGAACTTATTTCCCATTGGAGCAATTCTGGACCTTATACAATACACCGTATCCCATGTTCAGGTTTCTCAATTTCCCTCCTAAGTCCACAGAAGCCTGTCCCTTGTGTCCCTGCTTGGATTGGCAGCTGTAACTTCCTGCCTACGAATCTTTAGGTGAAACTGCTATAATTCAGCAAGCCTTTAACTAGTTGATCTCATGAAATACTTTCTCTCAAGTCTTCATCCCATTATGCTCCAAAAGGTTTCAGTGGATCAGAGTAAAGAGCAGAGGTCTGAGTAAAGCAGGGATGGAGGGAATCTTGAGAGGGGAAAAGTGATAATTTTAAACCATGGCAGAAGTTTTAATAGAGTGAGCAGGAGTGACACTGAGGGAACAAATTGGCAGTTTAAAACAATGTTTTGAGTACAGTGAGAAGGAAGTTGGGTAAGGATCTGTTGAGTTAGCATCTTAGTTTTAGCTTCTGTGTTGTATGAATCTCTGTTATTTATCCTTGATAGAATTGGTTCAAAAAACAACAACCCGACAACCTCTCAGCGTCCCTCCATCCCTTCTTTACTTCATCCTCTGCCATTGTACACAACTACAATTTCTGTCTCAGTTTTCTTCCGCCACAATGTACTCAAATGTCTGCCATTGTTTGAATACAGCAAGAATGGAGGAAGACGGAAAGGAAAACAGGGGTTGCTTTAAGGAGGTACGGGAATACAGTGTGAGGGTTACAGGCGCTTCAGGTTAGAGATGCTTCGGGTTACAGACTCCGATAACCCATAAATAGTACCTCGGGTTAAGAACTTTCCTTCAGGATGAGAACAGAAATTGGGTGGTGGCGGTGCAACGGCAGCAGGAGGCCCCATTAGCTAAAGTGGTGCTTCAGGTTAAGAACAGTTTCAGGTTAAAAACGGACCTCCGGAACGAATTAAGTTCTTAACTCGAGGTACATGCAAGGGAGGGGATGGTGGCTTCATAATTGGGTGAGAAGGGTGTTTAGCAGCTGCAATGTGTGGCAGGGGGAGGATACAGCAGGTTACCATGGGGGTGGCCTGCATAAAAGAGTGGTTGTAAAAAATGAGGAAGGAGGAGGCATAGCTGGGTGTGTGTGTGAAAGTGAAAACAGGAGGCCAAAATAGGGCTGCAGAAATAGATTTGGGAAGGTGAAAAGGGAGCCTAGAAACTGCATGAGGTGGGAAGGGGGAGGCATTAGGGGTTAATGTAGGGGGAATTGCAGGGAGGTTGTGAACAGAGGAAACCGGGGTGCATCCACCAGTTTGCATACTGTTACGAGTTGGTGGGGGGTAAGCTGTCTGCTGAGACCCTTCTCATTCCTGGGCCCCCTTCTAATTCCTGGAATAGCCAGACTAGCTTTCTGGGGAGGTGATAGTCTATTCCATTAAAGTAATAAAGGAAGTGGAATTGTATATTGAGACCCTGTGTGCAGCTACAGAGACTGTTTTGGAACTGGAGTGTGACTTCAGAGCCTCTGATCTGCAACCAGAGGGTTGGCCGAAGAGAAATCAATGGGCCCCACGAAGACTGAACCTGCCACTTAAGTCCTGAATTAGCTGTTGATCTACTAGAATTAAGAACTTTGGGAAACCACAGGACAAAGAGCCATGCTGGCAACAGAGTAAGGACAGAAGCCCTCTTCTAGGAGCTGAGGCAGTAAAGTAAAATATTTGAGGGGGCTGCCCCCCCCAAGTTAATGGGCATTGCCATTCAAATGGTGTGCACACGCCGTGACTTGTGATCAATTATGTGAGGGCGAGGCTTACCTGGGCCCCCCAATATTTTATTCAAGTTGGCACTTGAATAAAAGTTGGTATACTTTCCTGAAGAAACCAGAGGCCTTTCTCCTGGGCATGGTCAGCCAATTGGTGCCAAAGAAGGATAGAACTTTTTTTCTGTATGCGACAACAGCAGCAAGAACACTCATCGCAAAATATTGGAAGACACAAGATCTACCCACTCTGGAAGAATGGCAGATGAAGATGATTGACTACATGGGACTGGCAGAAATGACCGGCAGAATCCGAGACCAGGGAAAAGAGACGGCGGAAGAAGATTGGAAGAAGTTTAAAGACTACTTGCAGAAATACTGTAAAATTAAGGAATGCTAGAAGGATGTTGGATAGTAATTAAGTGGTTTTCAGCTGTAATGCTTAAGAGATAGAAAATAAGGTTTTGAGATAAGTAAAAGATCTAATGGAGAGGATTTGCTGATCAAACAATTTAAACTGGAATATAAGAAAGGGTGGTATGAGGAGGTCTGGAAAGTAAGTTAAAAGAAAATAAGCAAAAGTGTGAATTTCAAAGGAGAGCTGTGTTGCTGTTTGTGTGTCGTTTTGGGAAGTGAGAATTAGGCAGGTTCATATTTAAATGCATACCAAGTTACATTTCTCCCCCAGCCCTGTGTTGGGGGGGGCATTAAAACAACAAAATGCCCAACTGTAATGTCTATGATGAAGGCATGCAAATGTTTTCAATTAATAAAACAACAGAAACAAAATGGCGGTGTTGTTGTCATTACTTGAACAACTATTTTTTTGCTTGGAGAGGCAATTCCTCACCTCAGGTCCATTCCTGTCATACTTTAATTCTCTCATTCTCTGCACAATTGTGGCTGTTTGGGCTGTCACTCATTGCACTGGGAGCCTTTTTCGAGCTGAAGGCTTATTCAGAAAGGCTTCCAATTTATCCACACGTATAAAAGGCTAATTGACCATTTAACTACCTGCACGGTGCTCTTGCAACAAGAACCACACTTGTGTGTGTATATATATATATATATATATATATATATATATATATTTTCATCCTGTTTGGTCATTAAGAGCTGTGAAGTTTTCTGACAGTATTTTTAAATTTGTGGTCCTTCAACTCCTAAGTAGCACAGGGGACAGCAGTGCAGGGAAATGAACGGAGTATTTGGTATGGGACCTCTTGAGAGAGGCGGAGAGATGTTTATTATCAGCATGGTGCTATTTTTTTTTTAAAAAAAGGAAAGAAAACTCCAGGATACTTCTGAATTTCCAACTCCTTTCTGAAGATCACTTGCTTAAACTGAGCACCTTTGAACTCCGCATGATCCAGATTCTTCTTGGTGTATAACTAGCCGCCTTAGGTTCCTTTCTGATGAGCCTCCCTTATGGATCCAGCGGAATAAAGAGCAAGCATCTTCAAAGTGTTTTCAGAGAAACACAGCCGTTCGCTGCCCCCTTGGCTTTAATGCGAGCCCTGAGGTTAATTCTCCGTATGGCAAATGTAACCTTCAATATCCGATGGAGGGATTTAGAGACTGGACTAAGGCCAGGTTGAATGTGTCGTTTGATGTTGCATTTCTCACTGTTTAGAAACACAAACAACAATCCTGTAGACAGCAGCTTCTGGGGGCTTGATTTAGAATCAGGACACAGGGAGAGGGGAAGAGATTTAGCTCAGTGATATATTAGAGGTTACCATCCACACTCCTTCGCTGCGCAGATACTGGTAAAACCTCTTTTAAACTGTTTTAGCAGAGCTTAGCTTCTTTCTCTCTTGTGTGCGGAAGTGGTGAACAATGACAAAGTTGTTTTAAAGATGACTCACCAAACTGTAAAGTCTCGGTCAAGAGAATTTATTCCCAGACCGGGTACAAGCATTACAGTTGCAAAAGAAACCTTTAAATTGTTAACATAAACAGCAATTAACAGTACAGTATCAAACAAAAGTCTCATCTCCAGTACATTGTAAATCACAGCAACAGTCCTTCAACAGAATTCACAGGCAACAATCTTCGGACAGACATTTGCTATCAGGCATCTGCAACAACAAAGCCAAGTGGTCTTCTTCTTATTGGCCCTTCCAGCTGGTGCCAATTAAGCTCAGAGTGCCACTTCCAAATTTAAAGGGAAAACTCTGGAACCTTCTAGAAACTTTCTACTTGTTTCTTTGCAGAATGGTTCCCTAACATGATACAGCATCTGTTCTGCATGCAGAAGGTGTCAGGTTCAATCCTGGACATCTCCAGGTAAGGACAGTTGCTGTCAGTCAGTGTGGACAATACAGTGGTACCTCGGGTTAAGTACTTAATTCGTTCTGGAGGTCCGTACTTAACCTGAAACTGTTCTTAACCTGAAGCACCACTTGAGCTAATGGGGCCTCCTGCTGCCGCCGCGCCACCGGAACACAATTTCTGTTCTCATCCTGAAGCAAAGTTCTTAACCTGAAGCACTATTTATGGGTTAGCGGACTCTGTAACCTGAAACAAACAAACAAACAAACAACAAAACCAATAAAATAATACAAACAAAAAACTGTAAAAATTACAAAAACATGAAAATCAAAAAAATTCCCCAAGCCCAACCAAACATCCATCCCACCCCCACCCCCCACATACAAAAAATCCAAAAGAAAATTTTAAAAACATTTTAAAAACACTCTGTGCCCCTCCGGCAGTTAACAGCCACTGTCCTAGTGAGGCCTGTCAAGCCCCGCCCTGGGCCAGGTGGTAAGTGGCAAGAGCAGGGCCCTCAGGCACTCACTCAGGGGAGTCCTCCCAGGCAGCAGGCAGCAAGCAGCAAGCAGTCCTTATGAGGCTTCAGGCCAGGTGGTAAGTGGCAGGAAGTCTTCCTCTACTGAGCTAGATGACACCAGTGGTCCTGTTGTGCTCCCCTGTGCTGCTGCTGCTCCACCACACCACTGTGCAGGACTTATTACTCCATCCTGGTTGGTAGCTCTTCTCTGCAACGTCCCACAGCAATGCCTTTCACAGACCTGCCAGCTTTAACTGAAAAGGCCCAGGGCTGAGTAGTTCCATATGTGAAGAACGTGTTGCTGGACTCCCAACTCCCATCAGCCCCAGCCAGCACAGTCAGTGGTTAGGAATGAAAGGATCCGTAGTCCAACAACATCTGGAGGGCACCAGGTTTGGCAAGCCTAGCCTAGAGCATTTTCCACGGAGGTCCTGCTTGGCAGGATCAGAGGATGAGCTTGTTAGATCGATGCTCCTCCTGCACCATGCCACGCTGTCTCCCTGTGGCAGAGGATTGTATCCAACTAGGTTTTACTCACAGTAGACCTATTGAAATTAATGGGCATAAGTTAGTCATGTCCATTGATATCAGTGGGTCTGCTTTGACTAACACTGGAACTGTGGAGACTGGACTGGATCCAATCTGTTTCTGAAACAAGGGCTGTCTAGTTCTTCCTCTCATTTTTGAGCCCTTCCCATCTCCCATTAATAATACAGTCATACCTCGGAAGTCAAACAGAATCTGTTCCAGAAGTCCATTCGACTTTGAAAGTGTGGCTTCTGAAGAAGAAGCTCCTGCAGCCAGTCAGAAGCCCCATCAGATTTTGGCTTCCAAAAGAATGTTTGAAAACCAGAACACTCACTTCTGGTTTCGATCATTTGGGAACCGAAACATTCGACTCCCAAGGCATTCGGGAGCCAAGGTACGACTGTACTTGAAACCATTGAGAGATACTCTAAGTGAATATCAGATCCTCGTTTCCCTTATCTCCCTTTTCTAACTGGTAAGAATTAGAAAGATGTGGGTTTAGTTTCCACAGGGCGCATGAAGTCCCTGTGGGGAGAGACTGTGGCTTTGTGGTAAGCACCTAAAGGTTCATTTCTGTGTATCTAAGATAGCTGGGCTAGGACTACAGAGCTGCTGCCAGTCAGAGTAGACTGCATTGGAATAGACAGCCTAATAGTCTGACTCGGTCAGAAACACCTTCATGGGTTCATTTGGATGAGACTGTGACTTCTGAATACAGCCAAACTTTGCGGCACTCTCCAGATATTTGAGAGAGAACATTTCAAACACATATTTTTCCCCCTGCCGTGCAAAAGTCTCTCTTGTTTTCACCTGAGACACCATAGCAACTAGTTTACAGGCATCATAATGTCTTGCTATATTAGGAATGCATAGCCCACAATTTGTCTCTTTGAAAAGTAGATTGATTTTTTTTTGGGGGGGGGCGTTGTTTTCTCCAAAGAGAACTTCTGTCAGTTTCTGCTAACAAAATCTGAAACATAAAAGCATTCAGGGGAGGTGGAGAATGGGTAGCAGATAACAGTTGTGAATGTACATTTGGTTTTCTGGACTGGCTGCTGCTGTAATGGTAGTTCTGCCTCCACTGCTGGAGACAGTATGTTCCTGAATACCAGTTCCTGCAAACTACAGATGTGGAGTCTGCTTGTGGGCTTCCCATAGACATCTGGCTAGTCACTATGAGACTAGATGCACCACTGGCTAGGCTTTTCTTAGGGAAAATACTTAAGGATAGAACCAAAAAAGAATGAAGGTCTCAAGAGTCATGGGCCAGGAGTCAGCTTTGCCTGCTGAACAGCAGTCTGAAGGGGGAGAAAGCCACTTCCGACCTTGGGAGGAGGTGGTGTTGTGGGCTTCACACTCCCAGCCTCCACGCGATCTGGGGAATCTGCGGGCCACGCCATCCCCTGGCCAGCCAATCGGCTGGCTCAGGGGGTGTGGCTTGCCCCATTTAAGGCTAGCACAGCCCGGGATCTCCCTCTTTGGCTGCTCAGCTGCTGTAGTTTTCCACCCACCCACCCTTCAAGGTTCCCCTTCTGACCTTGCTATGGACTTCGGTTGGTTGCCGTTAAGGGGCCTGGTAGGAATTTTTTCCACTTGGCAAATTGGCACTGGCCATTTGGTTTTTCGCCTACCTCGTAGCAAATCCGCACAACTTTCTCGGTTTGGGCGGTTAGGCATTGGTATGGGTATTGTCATGTAGATGGGGGAGGGGGGAGGGAGGAGCGCCATCACCTCCCCCAGATATTGAAGGGTAGTCTGATAAAGGATTCCGGGGTGTGTGGCCTTGTCTGAAGCCTATGAAGGTCAGGGCCTAAAGTCCACCCCCGAGCGGTGACCCCAGGGGAGTTCCTAGTTGATGTATATCAGCAGGGCTCCCCCTGCTGGTGTTAACCCTTCCCAGTCTTCAAGCAAACAGGCTGAAGCCGGATAGTTGGATAGGACCAATGCTTAAGCCACTACCACTTATCACCAATAAAGTTGTGGCCAATTTTAGCCCATTAACCTAAAATAACGGTGTCATGTGTCTTTATTCCTACTGATGGGAGGCGGGAACTCACCATGCAAGTGATTCCACCTGCAGCTGATCAGCCTTCAAGGGCACAGAGGAAAAGGTGATGATGAGAACTAGCTGGCTTCAGCCTTCTGGAGCAGAGTTTCCAGCAGCAGTCAGATGCTGGTAACAACACTTGCTGCTTCCTGATCGTCTTGATTGTTGACCCCATGATCAACAGAGTCCCTGATCCCTGGACTGTCTGACCACGTAGATTGCTGTTCACCTGACGCTGGGACTGGACCTGACTTTGGATGCTGACTCTATACCCAGGCAAGTGCACATCAGAGACTCTTCTAGTTGTCTGGTCTCCCGCTCTACGGAGCTCTGCACGTTGTTGCTCAGCAATGGGACCATGACATCAGGTGTGCTTTAAATGCTTGGAGGGTACACAAAAGCAAGGCCAAACCCACTGGTTAGGCAACTCATTTCAAGCAAGTCTGTGTTGTGCCTGGTGGGCTTCATATAAGCATCTGGTTGGCCACTTTGAGAAGACAATGCCATACTGGATGGCCCATAGGCCTGATCCAGGAGGCTCTTCTTATGCTTTTAATGTTCATGGAAGAGGAGAGACACCAGTCCCTTCCTTCCACCATGCACATTAGGTTATATGTGATGTGAGTGTTTATCTCACAACCCTGTCTGTGATGACCTACCGTAGTTGCATGACTCTAGTTTTTTAAAAAAAGGGGGGGTGTTATTTCCCCCAGTTTGCATACCACTTCCACCACAATAATTGGAGCTGTGGCCCAATGGGTACGTAAACCAGGTGGTCTACGGCCTACAGCAGGCATAGGCAAACTCAGCCCTCCAGATGTTTTGGGATTATAACTCCCATGATCCTTAGCTAACAGGACCAGTGGTCAGAGAAGGCCTACAGCATCCCAGGGCCTCTCCAGGAGAATATAGTGGTTAATGATAATGTATTTCAGTAGTCTAACCAATTGGTTACCAGGCCATAGGAACACATGCAATGGAACAAGTGGTAGAATGGACCCTGAGGCTGCCATTTTGAGTGCACTCCTATTTTTCTTTAATGCCCCCCCCATTTCAAGTTTAAAAGCAAAGCTCAATCACATCAGAGAGTGACACCCTGGTTTTCTACTTATAGGCAAGCCGTTTACCCAGAGCAGCATTCAAAAATAGCATTACCCAGTCGATACAGTCCGTTCTACCACTCCACAAAATTCTGCCACCTCATTGCTGCATGTGTAGATCAATCTCTGGAGGAAGGGGGTCTCACAGCTTTGGAACAACTTCTGAGAATGCTTCTAACTGTGCCATTTGAAGTGGCGACAGTGCTGTTGCTTCTCTTAGCTGCATTGTATTTGCTGGGTAAAAGTGCACCATTCCCACTCTACAAATGAGGACTTGAGCATGAATGAATGGCAGCACCTGTGCAAGACTGTTTGGCTAGGCCAGTGATGGCTAAACTTGGCCCTCTAAGCTGTTTTGGGACTACAATTCCCATCATCCCTACATTAGCTAGGGATGATGGGCGTTGTAGTCCCCAAACAGCTGGCGGGCCAAGTTTGGCCATCACTGGGCTAGGCCGTGGCTTGCATTTTCCTTCAGAGCTGGAATGCTCCATGTTTGGCTGCCCCCCTTGATATGAGTGACCAGAACAGTTGTCCTTTTGCATTCCCCCACTCCTGGTGCTGTTTAAGCACTTAATGATCATCTATCCAGATTACTAGAAGCCCATGGGTCTAAATCACTTGTTAAGGGTTTAAGCTGTCATTTAGTAAGTATGTTAATTGATATTGCAAGGAATATCTCCAGGTATCTTCCTAAATGCCAATTATCTGGTTCAACATTCTGGCAATTTGAGTTTGTTAGTAAGAATCTAATTACACTAGTTTACTGCTGATGGAATTACACAAGAAGATTTCTCTCTTACATACTTATTAGGGCACCATAAGTGATCCTTAGCAGTCTGTTGCTATTCAATTAACAAGTAATAACTTTCTTAATGAACCTAATTGAAATGCTTATATGAGTCAGGCACCTTACAAATAAATAAATAAATAAATCTCTCCCCCCCCCCCACCTTGGAGTGCTTTTCAGATGCACTATTCCTGTTTACTTGAGCAAGAACCTAGTAAGAGCTATGGTTAGTTGGGTGGTTCCTCCTTGATCTGCCACCATTTAAATTAGGTTGCTGTGTTGTGTTTCAGCACAATTAATGTCCATAGGCCCCACATGTCCTAAATTGAGTCTATGCTAATCTCCTTCCCTGCAAACTTGTCTATAAGGGCTGAGCCACACAACCACTATTCCCTCACCAATTATTCCCAACTGGAAACGGAGCGTTGAAGCCAGCCTTAGGTTGTGATACCTATAAACTTATTCATTTATTTATTCATGATCTGTTTACCTACTTACTTCAACAATGCATATGCTGTTTCCAAGCAGTGCCCACAACAGGGTTGCAACAGGATGGAAATCAGTTGAAATTAGCCATAAATCCAGAAACAATTACTTAAAATGCTCCCTGAAATTTTAAAAAGGTCTTTGCCAAGCACTTTATATAATAAAAATCCCCAAGTGCTTTGCACAAGAACAACAAAATAGAAACAGTAACATTAAATAAAATCTCCTTAAAGCAGAAGAAAACAATTTATCATAGCTTTGAGCAGTGTATAGAGAATAAAACTATGGCTGCCATACGTTCAGACTTTCCTGGACACAACAGGGATGCAGGCAGATTTTTGCTGAATTAGCAAAATGCCCAGGAAAACCCGGATATGTGGCAAGGGGAGTAATTTAAAAAATAAATAAATCCATAAGAATTACAAAAAATAAGCCCCAGAACTATTCTTCTTGGGAGAGAAGTTTCCCAAAAAAGTTCAACAACTTGGGCGGGGAGTTTTCACTTTTGGGAATATGGCAAGCCTAATAAAACGAGTTAGAGTTCAGGAAAGCTTGGGTAAACATATAAGTTTTTAAGAGGTGTTTAGAGGCCGTTGTTGTTGTTGTTGTTGTTGTCGTCGTCTCCCAAATTACCTAGAGTAGGGTATTCTGAAAAGCAGCTGTAATCACTGAGAAGGCCTACTTCTGAACTGTCAACAAATGATAATCCACTGCTTTTGGAGAACCCTAAAGGGTTTCGTTACAGTATATTTAAGCTCAGTTTGGTTTGTACTCGAGGAGGTGGTCTGCTAGGTACCGTATTTTTCACTCTATAAGATGCACCAGACCATAAGACGCACCTAGTTTCTGGAGGAGGAAAACAAGAAAAAAAATATTCTGAATCTGAGAAGCCAGAACAACAAGAGGGATCACTGTGCAGCGAAAGCAGTGATCCCTCTTGCTGTTCTGGCTTCTGGGGTAGCTGCATTTGCTCCATAAGACACACACATTTCCCCTTACTTTTTAGGAGGGAAAAAGTGAGTCTTATAGAGCAACAAATAGGGTATGTTGGCCCTAAGTAGTTTAGGGCTTTAAATCTCAGCAACAAAACCTTGAACTCGGCTTAGAAGCTAATAAGCACCCAACACAGATCTTTCGACATAGAAATACATAATTTGCTGTTGTTTTTTCCCACATGGAGAGAAATTATCTCTTTGTTACCTGTGGACTTTATCTGTTCTCCTCAGTTAAAGTTGAACCCTCTTCATCAAAGTGGGGGGGGGGGGAACCATCTGGATTTGACTGCTCTTTTTTTAAAAAAAATTATCCATCCATTTCCTAAATCAGATGTAGGTAACTTTTGTCCCTCCAGATGTTGCTAAACTACAGCTTGCATAATTCCTGGCCACTGGCCTTGCCTGCTAGAGCTGATGGGAATTCTAGTTAACATAAAGGTTTCCCACTCCTGCTATAAATCTTTAGTGGTCTTGCTCCACTTCCAGACCAATCCAAATTGCTTTCCTCCCCCTCTTTTTTGTTGACTTGTTGTTGTTTATTCGTTTAGTTGCGTCAGACTCTTCGTGACCCCATGGACCAGAGCACGCCAGGCACTCAGGTCTTCCATTGTCTCCCGCAGTTTGTTCAAATTCAGATTGGTAGCTTTGAGAACACTGTCCAACATCTCGTCCTCTGTCGTCCCCTTCTCCTGGTGCCCTCAATCTTTCCCAACATCAGGGTCTTTTCCAGGGAGGCTTCTCTTCTCATGAGGTGGCCAAAGTATTGGAGCCTCTGTTAAGTTGTGGGTGAACATATCAGACGACACAGCGATTCTTCAAACAGCTCTTGTTTATTCACAGGCCAGAACAGAAGGGTTCAGTCAGCCTGCTTATATAGAGCTCCAGTACAATGTAACTGTAACAATTTTCTAAAACTATCCAATCACTGAACGTCATTTTCAATCCCTTATTTGCATAACTATCTACAGTATCCCCCTGCTCAGGTGAGCCAGTGCAAAATTTCAATGTCACCTAGGAGTCGCTTCTCAAACAGTAGGTTTTGGACCAGATAGTTGGCTGAAATATTAATTTGCCAAGCACATGCATATCTGTTGGATTAGCCCAGGGGTCAGCAAACTTTTTCAGCAGGGGGCCGGTCCACTGTCCCTCAGACCTTGTGGAGGGCCGGACTATATTTTGAAGGGGGAAAAAATGAACGAATTCCTATGCCCCACAAATAACTCAGAGATGCATTTTAAATTAAAGCACACATTCTACTCATGTAGAAACACCAGGCAGGCCCCACAAATAACCCAGAGATGCATTTTAAATAAAAGGACACATTCTATTCATGTAAAAACACGCTGATTCCCGGACTGTCCGCAGACCGGATTTAGAAGGCAATTGGGCCGGATCCGGCTCCTGGGCCTTAGTTTGCCTACCCATGGATTAGCCCTCTGATACTTTTTTGTTGTACAAAATACAAACTAAATATAGTGAATGGTTCAGGAGGTAAGGAGGGAGTGGTGGTTGTGACATATGGTTCAGGAGGTAAGGAGGGAGTGGTGGTTGTGACATATATATGGAACAGTTTGTTTTAAACTGGCATTAAACAGGCAGTTGATCGTGGTGGACCGATGCCAGCTGCCATTTGGGCCAAACACCCATTTTATTCCTTTTGGAAGAGTTACTGTGTGGGCTGCAACCTTTGCTTAAATTTTCCAGTTACCTGGATTTAGTGTCACAATAACAGGATGGAGAGTAATAGCTTTCGTCGTCTATTATGTCGCTTGCCTTTATATTAATGAGTCCCTTAGTACTCATTGAGTTGAAAGGCCTTAATGGCCCCTTCACAGCCAGCCAGCAGTAGTTACAGGGTCAAATATACATATGTATACTCTGGCTGAAACAGAGTGAGTAATTGTGCATTAAAATATATTTCACCTCTTACAAATGTCTGTGAACAATTTAACCGAAGCAGTGCGAAATTGCTACTAATGGCCTAGCGGAAACATTACAAATAAGAGAAATGGCGGAGGTCAGGATGTCAGTTTTCATGCTGGTTACAGAAACAATGCTAGCATGGGACGAGAACGCTATATAATCAGTAAGCAAGACCTGTCCTCCTTTTAGCTAAATAAAGCAAAACTAAATGAAACTAAGCCCATTAGAATTATAGGGTCAAGGACACGTAGTGGTTTTAGACAACAATTGCTTGATTTGCATGCGGGTTCCGTGTCCCCCCCCCTTTTCCTTTATAAGAATGATAAATAAATAAACTAAAAGCATTATTTTGTTATTATCTTCAATTAGAACAATAAAAGTGCAGTAAACAGGGCTAAAAGTTCTATGCAATGAAAACCATTTGCAGCTGGAAAAATGAGAAAATGTCTTCGCTTGACACACAAAAAAAATGATTTAAGAAGTAGTGCCAGGTAAACTTGCATGGGGACAAAAGTGCATGGATGGGGTGCCAAACTGAGAGCGCCTTCTCGCCAGCTGCCATCCACCTCACTGCAGAAGTTGGCACACACATAGAAGGGTCTCTGCTAATGATCCTTCTCCACAGGAGTTTTTGGAGGCATCAAAACATTATTTTATTAATTCTGACACTGTTCACACTGTTATTCCCCCTCCACCCATCTCTGTGCTTCAGTCATTAGTTAGCCTTGCCTTGCCTGCTTTTAAATACTTGCAGCTAAGACTTGCATGCTAGAATCATAGAACTGTAGAGCTGGAAGGAACCACTGGGATCGCCCAATCCAACCCCCTACACAAGGCAGGAATCTTTCGTCCAACGTGGGGCTTGAACCCACAGCCCTGAGATTAAGAGTCTCGTGCTCTACCAGCTGAGATGTTCCCATGGCCTGCCCCAGATGCAGATTTAGAAATAATTACAATGGTACCTCAGGTTACATACGCTTCAGGTTACAGACTCCGCTAACCCAGAAATAGTACCTCGGGTTAAGAACTTTGCTTCAGGATGAGAACAGAAATCGTGCTCTGGTGCTCTGGTGGCACGGCAGCAGCAGGAGGCCCCATTAGCTAAAGTGGTGCTTCAGGTTAAGAACAGTTTCAGGTTAAGAATGGACCTCTGGAACGAATTAAGTACATAACCAGAGGCACCACTGTACTCCTTTAGCGGAGAAGATTGGGACCAGCCAATGTGTGTCCCTTTTCAGTCCACTGTGCAACTGCTAACTGCTGGTGCCTGCCCCCCCTTCTTACAATTATTTCTTACTGAATGGCCCTTCTTCTTCTTCATCATCATCATCATAATTTATTTATACCCCACCCATCTGACTGGGTTTCCCCAGCCACTCTGGGTGGCTTCCAACAAAATATTAAAAACAAGACAGCACCAGACATTAAAAACTTCCCTAAAGAGGGCTGCCTTCAGTTGTCTTTTAAAAGTAAAATAGTTGTTTATTGCCTTGGCATCTGGTGGGAGGGCGTTCCACAGGGCGGGTGCCACTACCAATAAGGCCCTCTGCCTGGTTCCCTGTAACCTCACTTCTCACAGCGAGGGAACCACCAGAAGGCCCTCTGCGCTGGAGCTCAGTGTCCGGGCTGAATGATGGGGATGGAGACGCTCCTTCAAGTATACAGGACCTTCAAACATAGGACTCCTTCAAATGGAGGACTGTCAGCCCTTCAAATGGAGGACTGTCTATACTAGTGCTTGTGGTCACCCCGCAAACATTACCATGACAATAGGTGTTTCAGATTCCAATTTTAGATGTAATTACATACTAACTGCTACTGAATTCAGGCCCCATGTGCACTGTACATCTGAAGTGCTAGCATACCACTTTGAACTGCCATGGCTTCCCTCAAAGAAACCTGGAATCTGTAGTTTGTTAAGGGTGCTGAGAGTTGTTAGGGGACCCCCCTGCCGTTCCCTGGGAAGAAGGATTGACTGTTAAACTACTCCTAGAACCGTAGCTCTGTGAGGGGAATTCTAGGACGAAAGAGCAGAGTATGCATGCAATCAATAAAAAAATTCTGAAATGTCCCCTGTAATATTTGTCTTGCTTGGAATACGTTATGCCTCTATCAGACAAGATGATGAAGGCCTTCACATATCAGGGACGGGAGGCTCTCAAAATTGCCAGACAAGCGCTGAAAAGAAGCAAAACTCAAGGCTCTGTTTCCCGTCTCTGACATTGGGCAAGGTCAGAATCTGACAAAAAGCATCGCTAGGGCCCTATTATCACCCTGACCTTAAGCTGCAAAATCTTTATGTAATCATCTCAGTGGAGAGCAAGACTGCGAGTATTGGGCTAAGTGGGGTATTCTGTGACCCAATGTTTCCAATCAGGATGCATGTTGCAGACTTGGTTAGATCCCAGAAGGAGTTTGAGCCTCTTTCTCCCCTTCAGATATTTACTCTCCCAGGGTTGTTGTGAGAGGAGAAGTGGAATAAGCCCATGCCCCTTGGTTTTTTTGAGGGAGAGGACCAAATGTGATGGATAAGGACTCCCTCGCCACACATGAACAAACCCAGACACTGTGCTCTAAACTACACTAAATCTGGAACTTACCATTAACCCAAATAGGGTTGGTGGTGGAAGGAAGTACCATAAATAAGCTGGCAGGGCTTTGATTCTGGTGGTTGCTCTGCCATTGAATTTCCCCCTCTTTCTGCTGCTCTGTTAGTCTTTGGGTTGAGACCCTAAAGGTCAAGTAACTTACCTTTTTAAAAAGTGTGTTTCTGTGCAGATTTTCTCTGGTCCGAAATTAATTTTGCAAGAGTGGCAGAGTTTTGTTTCTAGAACAGGGATTAAAATCACAAGGACAGGACTAAGGGTCAAATCAGATGATGCATGTAGTGAAGTCCCACGTTGCTGCTGCTTGAGATTAAATTTGCTAGTGGCAGTGGAGAATCAGAATGGGAACTATGCTGTGTGTGAAGGATGGGTGAACCTCCTTTCCCCCCATGATGCTGTGTTTACAAAAAGTACCCAACTGAAGCTGCTATTTCCCCAAGAGGATAGCCCGCATTATTTTGCATTTTTTTAAAAAAAGCAATAGATGAACTACAACTAGAGTTTTGAGAGGAATAATTAAGTTTGACCCTGATGTTGGTGAGAAACTGGCAATACTTATGTGCTCCCTTCTGCATCTCCGTCTCATGCTTCTTTGATACAGATGTGGGTGGCACTATGTTCTAAACCACTGAGTCTCTTGGGCTTGCCGATTGGAAGGTTGACAGTTTGAATCCCCGCGACGGGGTGAGCTCGCATTGCTTTGTCCCAGCTCCTGCCAACCTAGCAGTTCGAAAGCACGCCAGTGCAAGTAGATAAATAGGTACCACTGTGGCGGGAAGGTAAACGGCATTTCCATGCTCTCTGGCTTCCATCATGGTGTTCCGTTGCGCCAGTCATGCTGGCCACATGATCCAGAAGGCTGTCTGTGGACAAATGTCAGCTCCCTCAGCCTGAAAGCGAGATGAGTGCCGCAAACCCATAGTTACCTTTGACTGGACTTAACTGTCCAGGGCTTTTTTTACTTCTTTGAGATGTACCATCTGTAAATACACTACATGCTGCCAACTTTTGGAGGTCAGTGGGCACATATGTAAATTTGAGAAAGTGTCATGGGCACAAAAAATGGGGGTGTGGCATAACACAACATGGCTGCCACATCTAAACAAGGCAGGACTACAAAATGGTGTAGACATTGTTCACCAGAAAGCAGCTCTTTGTACAACTCTGTCTCGGATGGGTGGGTAGGCAGGTACCCAATCTGTACATTTACTGAAATATGGTCATGTTTGATAAGCCATGCTTAATGTAGAAGAGCAAACAAGGTCTCATGCTTTGTGGATTTTTGCAAGCATATTTGCTTTGGGGGTACGATGTTGGTGACTTCTGAAATAAATAGATCAGTGGAAAGACACCATAAATACTCTCTTCTGTAAAGGAAACTGACGTTTTAACAGCAGTTCTTAGTACCCTGCTGCTCAGATGGTGTATGTATGAACAGAACAGTATTATGAACTTAATTTTAAACAAGTGCACATCTCTTGGCCTGTAAAAAGTTGTAGGTTAAGCTTCCATGTATTTACATTTCATACTCAGCCCGCCTCCTCAGGTTAGCACCCCTCCTTCTTTCTTCTCCCCCCTGAAAGTATGCAGTGCTTGTTGTCAAAGGAGCCAGGAAATTTGATCCCTTTGGTAGATTTACCTTTGCTTCTAGAAGAATTATACCAGTAAAATTCAGCACCACTGAAGAAACTGGATGAAATGGGTGGCACAGCAGTTGTCAAAAGCTGGCCAAGAGAGCCCTGGGAGGTGGTAGTGGGAATTTGTGTTCGCTGCTTGTACAAATTATGTGCCTCCCACAACAAATGTGGGTGCCCATGGGATCAAATGCATGCTTGTTCTACAAGTCATTGAGATTGTGGCAGCTCAGCGTACATTAATAAAATCAGAACTCTCCACGAATTTTATTTAAGGCTCAGTATAGACATTCCACTCACACAGTCAGGATTTGTTAGCATTTCAGATTCAGGGAACACTGTGCAACTGGTGTTACAAAACCCCTTTTTAAGCCTTAAGCAGCAGAATGAGGCCAGGAGAATTTAGAGGTGGGAAAATAGACTGTGCCACTTCACACCGCATGCAGATGGCGGAACACATTTATGAATGCTCCCTTATGTGAGCAACTCAATGCAAACAGAAAGTGAGCACAGCAGGGGACAGACTGGGCTCCAGAACCTTGTTCCCCAATGGGCTAATTCTTTCATTTATTTATTTTTTAAAAAAAATTTCATAAAGGTTTTTGTGTATGTGTGTGGGTGAGTATTCAAAAAGTATTATTTTCCATAGATAGATAGATAATCTGGAGTGGGGGAATGGATCCACAGACAAATGGATTGGATGATGCAGGAAAAGGTAAAGGTAAAGGGACCCCTGACCATTAAGTCCAGTCGCAGATGACTCTGGGTTGCGGCGCTCATCTCGCTTTATTGGCTGAGGGAGCTGGCGTTTGTCTGCAGACAGCTTCCGGGTCATGTGGCCAGCATGACTAAGCCGCTACTGGCGAACCAGAGCAGCACACGGAAACACTGTTTACCTTCCCACTGGAATGGTACTTATTTATCTACTTGCACTTTGATGTGCTTTCAAACTGCTAGGTTGGCAGAAGCTGGGACTGAGCAACAGGAGCTCACCCTGTCGCAGGGATTCGAACTGACGACCTTCTGACCAGCAAGCCCAAGGCTCAGTGGTTTAGACCACAGCGCCACAGATAGGGGCTGGCTAATCTCTGAATGACTCCAACTGATTACTATGGACAGGACTGGCTCCATGTTTGAAGGATACTTCGATGGGTGCTCTCCTGTGTAGATGGATTACCTGTAGCATAGCAGAGTGATAGGCTGTTTTCTTTAACTGTAAGAAGATGCCAGCTGTCATTCATCATTCCCATGACAATCCAGACAGCATGTTTATTTTGGGGCATCAAGGGGAAAACAAAATGACAGCTGGGACTCGATATTGGTGGTGACAATGAAGACTGGCACTCACGCTGTCAGGGTGATGTGGCTCCAGCAGCTGCCCAAGGATGCCACGGGCCAAATATGGATCAATGCCTGTAATCTGGAGGACCATTGGTGTCATAATATGCCCGGTATCCCTGCCTATTCTATGCATCAGGTATGAACAGTGAAAAGACACAGAGGTAAATGCAGTTGCCCATCTTGAAACTTCAGAAACAGGGTTAAAAGACTAGCATGTGTAGGTTGTATGTGCAAGTCCTAGGAAAATAACAGCAAGCTGCATTAAAAGACGTAATGCCACCAATTCCGTGGGTTCTTGGAGATGGCAGGTGCTGTGTTGTATGAAATGAACTCCTCCTCCCAGCATGGATGGCTTTACTCACTTCGGTAAATGGTTCCTGACCAGAGGGGAATGGTAATGGGCTGCAGCTACCTATGTGCAGTTTCCCATTCATTCCCAAAAGCTTAGCATGGAGATTGGGTTATGCTAACTGCTTTTAAACGTATAATCAAGTGAGATGCTTGCTACTTTTGAATAGTTTATTTTGACTTTACATGCGGTGTTAAAAACCCAAAAGGACGTATTATTTACACATCCACAATACAAGTTTACAAGATATCTATACATGTTAAAGTACTCTATAGACCATATAGAGCAGCTTTCATTTTTTTAGGGTTACTTTTATAAGCTGTACCATTAAAAAAGATACAATCTGCATTTACCTTTGCACAAATGGATAAAGCATGTTTTTTTTTATTTTTTAATTAAAAAAACAAACAAACCCCAACCCAAAACCCAACGAAAATTATAAATTAACAGAATAAAGACTATGTTGAATGTTAAAAAGATTTCAACATAAATACTGAGCGAACTCACATTACCATCTAACAAGGCAGCACAATGTTACAGAAAGTTATTTGGGTTCACATAACATTTATGTTTCCGTTTCACACAAGTATGTATTATTCATTACTATTTGTAAAGTGAAGTCAATTCTTTTTTTTCTTTTTTTGTCATTTGATTCTCATTTTAAAATTATTAGTTGCAAGAGTGAAAATATTTTTAGGTGGGGGGGGGAACGATCCTAAGTATTTTTGGAGGGGGAAGTAAAGGTCTTCAATGGTCAACATACAAAATGGAAAAGGGAGAATAATTCTATATATTAAGGAACAAGGATCCCTTTTATTTGAGACAGAGAGAGACGGAGATATTTTCTTTCCCCCCTTAACATGAAATAGTAGCCAGTGTTTCGGATGGAATGTACTTGTCCTATCAGCTCACGACTATCCCCCTGTGTGGGCTACATGCTGATGGCAACGTTCAGCATACAAGTACTAGGGCATCATTTGCAAGCTCAGATCACCATCTGTGATGAACATCAGCTGCAAACACGTACCATAGCAGCCCAGTAAGAAGCGCGCTCAGCTTTAGCAGGTGTTCCATTACCCCAGAAACCTCATATGATTTCACATTATAACTGTTTGATCCTTAAGCTAGTTAGGGGTGGGATGTTTAGCGCGAAAAAGGTTGATTTAATGCTGCTGTCTCCTCAGCTTAGAGGCTGCCTTTTCATTGTTAATTAATTGTTCTTGTGGGGATACCCCCCCCCCTCTTTCTTTCATCTTTTCGGATACTGTTGAGAGAACTTACAGCTGGCATGTGGGGAATTGTGATGTGCTGTTACCGAGAACACTTGACAGGGGTTTAGTGTAGGGTTTTCTTTTAAAAAAAAAAGGAAAGAAAATCATTTTCATGAATAAGGCACAAAATGCACAGATCTAGGTAAACACACAGAATATTTACAGAATATTGTCATTACCGGCATGACTATGGAGAAACCACAAGCTAAACAAATTGATTGCACTACTGTCAAATTTTTCTTGGGCGGATCCTGCCAAGCCTTACTGATGTATCTTATTTCTGTTGGAAAGGGCTACAAAATAATATTAATAATGTGAACATCTTATTCCACATTTCTCTTCTGTCTTTTTCTTTTGTAGAAAAGGGACATGGCTCACACGTAAACATCTCAGAGTGAGGAGGGCCACGCTATGATGGTGTAAACCAGCCTTCCTCCACCTGGTGCTCTCCAGATGTTCTGGTCTGCAAGTCCCATCAGCCCCAGCCAGCACGGCTGTGTTGTTCTCCAAAACATCCAGAGGACACCAGCTTAGGAGAGGATGGTGTAAGCACTTGCCATGGATACAGGGAACAGTAGTTCCTCTTATCCCACATCGGGCTAAGCAAATATACAAGCCATAGGTTTGCTCCTCAATTCCTTGTTCGCTACATACAGGTGGGTACATGAACAGCCCTGGCTTGTTTGGGGCCAATGAAGCAATTCTTTGCATCTGGAAAATATCTCCTTTTTTCTCTTAGGGTCTTTTCTACTTGGGAATGTCGTATTTCCCCGTTTCATTGCCCTTCTCATTCCCCCTGCCTTTATTTTGTCTCAGTTTGGGGGAAGGCAGTGTTTAAAAACAAACAAATGAACTGCTTTTTGAACTAGAGAGTCTGACCATAATGGAAACTTTGTTCTGGATGAAGAACAGTTAGAAGTTCTAAAGTTTGCATTCAGGCTGGGAAGTCAGGTGGACTGAAAGACCAGCTGAGCACTGGAGATGGGGGAGAAATCAATTCGGTTTGCATTTTCATGTTAACCTACCTTAATTTGTGCTTCCCAAAGCACCATGCAAACCCTTTGGAATTTGCATTTCTCTGAAGTAAAAATTTCCAAACTGCTGCAGAAATTGGCCGAACTGAATATCAGGAAAACGAGAAACCAAAATGGACTGATTTAACCATCCCTACTGCCGTGGACCTCTATTAATGCTACACTTGGAATTTAGACATCTGACTCTATAGCAGCATAATTTAGAATGAGCACATTTGCACCATTTCACATAGTAACTAGTTCTGCCCAGGGCAGAAATCTGACAGCACAAAGCTTCCCACATGAGATCTGCTGTACACCTCATGCAATCCAAAATCATCTGAACCAGAGCCATCTGTCTGTTTAGTCAAACTCAAATGTAAACGTTTCTGTAACTAAAAAGATGCAATGAGATTGAATACCTCCTAGCTTTGTGCGCGCACACACACCCTCTCACACAAACACCTTTATTCTCATCATAAACAAAAATGTCATCCTTTGGAGGAAAAGAAAAATGCTACAGTTGGACTAGAGACCAAAGTTCAGCAAGTTGCTTATTAACCAACATACTTGTTGAGACATTATCATTTGCTGACATTTGTGCAAGAGGCAAGGCAAATGCATACATATTAAAATGTTCACATTTCATGGGACGACTACACATTATGGCAGTCTAAAAATGAACCCCATTTTATTGTTATCGTTATTATTATTATTATTATTATTATCTTCAAGTATTTTTGCTCGCGGATCTTTTCCCCCTCCCCCTTTCCTCCCCAAGTACTTTTGCTCAGGTAGTTCCCCCTCCCATTGTGCTACATGTCTCCTCTGCTCCAAACAAAAGAAATGTGAAGGGCCAGCACCTTCCTTTGTTGTAATCTGTTTAGCAAGCTGAGCCTTGCTTTAAGCCAGGTGTGTGGCAAAAGCCCAGATGTTGCTGGAGTAAGGACAGGTTCTTTGGCGGCTTGTTCATTCTCTCTCTCTCCGTGTGTGTGTGTTTCTCTCATGACAAGCGAGTCACTGTCTTATTGTCTGTCCTGCAACATCATCCCACACCTCTTGACAGAATACGCAAGTCTCAGTAGCTGTATTTGTTCAGTGGTCTGACTGAAGGCGTCTGGGGAGCGAACGAGGGTTTGGGCGGCACGTCTGGTTTGAGGGAGGGCGTCCTCTTTATCCCTGTCCGAGGGAGCGTTCCATTGCTCGTGTAACTGCTTTGCCTAGACAAGGAAGGCTGTAGATGGACACTCACTGGTGCCCCTTGCATGTAGTCCATCTTTGAGCCTCCTCCGGGAGGTATGTATCCCCCACGGTTAATACTAGGCTGCCGCGACAGCAGCACGCCATTGGGCGAGTTTAAGTTTTTAGGGAGGGCTGATATAGAATGCCGCTGTGATGAATTTTTGTGGTAGCCCCGCTGTCTTTCCAAAGAGGTCATGGGTACCGCCGGCGTGGTAGGGACATCCACCCGTTTCGTCGGACTGTTTCGCGGAAGGGTGGATGGAGGAGAATACAAAGAGGCTTCCCTGTTGGGAACTTTAGGCGGGATCTCAGTCATGTTTCCCATGGGATCCAGCATTAAAGTTTGGTGAGCCACCTGGAGGTCTCCCATAATGGCTTTGGGGTTGCTAGGCATTTCGTTCAAATGTTTCAGGAAATCGTTCAAGGTGTTCCTGGAATCCACAGACCTCCTGTGGTCTCTCTTGCCCGATGACTTTGTGTGCGGGTGGTCCATGTTCTGCATCTTCTTGTCTGCTTTGTGTGCGTTGGAATTTGAGAAGGACATGTTGTAGTCGTGGGTGGCGTTTGGAAGAACAATAGCGCTGGGGATGTGTCCGTGACTTAGAGGGGAATGAGGTGGAGGACTGGATGGGAAAAACTGAGGGCTCTTCAGAGGAGTTTCTTTTCTAGAAGCACTGAGGTTGTTCTGCGCTTTGTCCATCTGACTTTTCATAGACTGCAAAGTCTTTTGCTGCAGCACCGGCGTGGATTCTGGTGTCGGAAGGGCTGCCAGTTCTGGCGGTTGGCCTCTATGGTCCACCATCATCATGGCCTTTGTGTCGGCCGTTGGCGGCATCTCTTTTCTGCTTGTTAACAAGTTTGAATACAGCTTGGGAGAATCGATATTCTGTTGATACTCCTTGACTGGGCTATCAAAGAGGCCGTTCAGCTTGGCGAAACTCCCGCTCGAGTCCGTACAGGACTGAGCTGACTCTGCGTCTTTGTGTATCTTCCTGGACTTTCTCACAAACATATCCCGGTAACAGTAAACAGCCACGCCTGCAATAAAGGCTCCCAGCAGAAAGGCAGCAAAGACGCATGTAATCAGGACATTCATGTGCACCATTTGGTTAGAATCTCCTGACTGGACTTCCCACCTGACACCTACAACAAACACATGTGGTATGGAGAGATTAGTGCGTGTTTTATTCTGCATGACCGTAAAACAAAGCTTGCTTATCTTAAGCTGCAGTACTAACCAGACATAACAGAAACCTAGCACCACTGCACTTGAGAGAGAGAGAGATTTGCACAGTAGGGGTAGGAATCACAAGTCTTCTGACATGGATATCCTCCTCAGGGAGTCATTAGTGGTGTATATACACATATACCAACAGATGTTTTTAAGTGCTAAGTGGTTTCTGATGTATCTAATTCAGGTGGAGACTAAAAACATAGCGGGCACAATCCAGCACAATTTCTATTTATTTTAATGGGAGAAGGTTGAAGCACATTCATAACTCTCACATTAACCCTAACCTTAACCCCTAATCCTAACCTGAAATTGCTTGAAGTTGGCAATGATTGCACCCTATGTACGAAACAGTCCTCACTGAACATCTGAACATGTTTAGGGTTGGTCTCCACCATAATTTATCCTACATTTGATGTGTTATATTTTCCCCAATTTACACCACCAGCATCATGCTGTATATACATTAATATGCAACATCTCTGTGATAATATGGATGTCTAATCCATTGGTCTATCATTTCAATCCAATGAAAGCGCTTCCAGTTGTCCAGTTTGGTGGAGTTACAGTTTGGTGGAGCAACCCCACAACACCAATACAGCCCCCCCCCCAATTTTGGAGATTTCCCCCTTCATTCTTAATGCAGGTTTTGCCCCCTGTGCTAAGATAAATATTTCTGCTGGCTCAGGAGGCTGCCGTGCCATTATGCTGGGCTGTCAGATCAGAAGGATGTGAAATGATGGCATGGGCTTGCTGTAGCACTGTGCTGCAATTTGGTCTTTCCACTCATCCTTTCTGGGCCCCTTGCTCTTAGCTAACTTATCAAAGCTGACCACAGGCATCAAGCAGGGCATGGCTGTTGGAGGAACCTTGCTGACCAGTTCACGTTACCCTCTTAATAGGGGTATTGTTCTACAGTTGCACCCCTCTCTGACGCCCGCTTGGCTCTTGGGATCAGGGGCCCTCTAGATGTTGTTGGACTCCCAACTATCATCAGTCCCAGCCAGCATGGTCAATAAACTGGAATGATGGGAGTTGTAGTCCAACATCTGGAGGGCTACATGGTCTCCACCTCTGCTCTGGATCTTACAGCTATTACAGGCACCTGTAGAGACCTGGTCAAGCTCTTACTTAGGTCTATCAATACTTGTCCTTATAGCAGTGCCATGCTTTTCCTTGCTCCAGAAACCAAGGAAACTACAATATCAGCAGCTGTTTGCCTTCCTTGTTCTGTCTGGCAGCTGGTTTTTATTTTATTTATGAAAGTATTCACGACCCGCCCTCTATCAAATTGATCTCAGGGCAGAGTATAAGAAGATATTTTAAACCACCGTTCAGTTAATAAGACAAAACAATGAACAATAAGCTTTTTTAAAAAAAACCCTCACAGGGTGGCTTATTGTTACACAGCAGAGTTAACAATTCCTAAATGACTGAGAAAATAGCCAACCTCTCTGCTACGCTGCCTTCGAAACTGCAGGCAAGAGGAGCCACCACAAGAGAGAAAAGGGAATGCTACCAGTTTGGAGAGGTCATTTTCTTTTGTAAATGGAAGCAAATCATAGCTATGGGGGTAAGCAGACAGCAGATCTACCTCTCTGCAGGCCAGGAAGGCTAGAAGGAAGGCTCTTTTTCCATGGCTGCCTTTAATGGCTGTCAGTTCTAGATGCCATCACAAGCATAAGGAGACTTCCCTTGACAGGCTGGCAATCTCTGACCTGCACCTCTGTGTCTATTAATCTGGAGAACTGGACTATATGAGTAGCATTACTACACTCTGCCAATCCAAATGCACACACACTGTCCTCAAATATCCTTTTAAGACTCACAAATAGTAGCTGGTGTGGTATTAACTTTAACGATTTCTGCTAGAAAATTGAGGTTAGAAGGTGCTACACAGCCAAGCTGCAATTAATAACTCGTGGAAGGATTTCTCTTTCAATTTCCTGCCCGACTCATGAATCAGAATCAAAAGTGAGATAGGATTATGCAAATATTGTGCAAAACTCTATAATGTGCAGATTTGCATTGTTAGAACTATGCTAATATTTTTAACCCCCCCCCCCTCCAAAAGGAACGCTTTCTCACTTTGCTATTCTGGAAGTGGTATTCTCTGCAGCTTAAAAAAAGAAGTCAAGATTACCCACGCATTTTAAGGCCTAGACTTCAGTGAGTAACGAACTTTTGGAACAGAGCATCATTTAAAAACCATCCGGCTAATGAGAGGTATTAGTAGTTTTCATAATATAGAATGCATTAAATTTTGCACTAGAAGATCAAACAATAGTATTAAAAAAGGGGAAAAAATAAAACTTGCACGTTAATATCAGAGCTTGCAGGTTTTTGTTTTTATTTAAAGCAACCACAGACATTGCACCGTTAAGAAAATGTTAGTTTGGCAGAATGCACCTAATTGTGTTATTCGGCACAGTGGGAAAGTTAAAACAAAGAAGAGTGTTATGTGTGGTTTGTGTGTGTGTTAAGAGGCAAGGCCTTTGAAGAGAGTTGAAAGGTTCAGGGTTATTGGTTTTAATGGCATTGTGCAGAAGAGGGAAAAGGAGGGGAAAGGCTGAGAAAGGCTTACTACAGAAAACTCTACCGAGCGTGACTGAGAGAGCGCGTGAGCAAATCCTGGCAAAAGCAGACTTGTTTTAAAGGACAACCAAGCGATAAGAAACACCTGAAGCAAATTACGAATGCGCTGCCACAATGGCCAAAAGGAAACCTGATACGTTTCGCTGAATACTTGAATGTGAAAGGTTTGCTTGAGAACTTATGACTTATTTTTTCTTTTCTTTTTTTGAGAAAAGAAAAGACAGGGTCATGCAGATATGTGCCATTTGCTATGAGGTGTCCAGTTTGGGTATCCAGATAACAGAGGATGAGCCAGCTTGGATGAGAAGATAAGGGGCCTGTTCAGACGTGAAGCTCAACGGTGACCCAGGGACCCCCACTCTCTCTCATTTATTTTTCAGTTGTGAGGATGAAATGGGCTATTCCATTTTTATCTTCGCAACTATCCTATGTGCTGGATTAGGCAGAGAGAGAGAGAGAGAGAGCATCACTCAAAGGACTCAATAGTCCAGCGTGTTTTGAGGCCTCTCCAATCTGTGTCCAACTGACACCTCATAATGCAGAAGCTGCTATTTGCAGGGAATTCTCCCTCCCCACTTCCTTATGGGCACACAGATCAAACAGTCACAGTATATATACCGGCTGCCTGATCTATGTACCTACGGTCAACCATGCAGCACCACACTGCCCTTTATGGAGTACATGATTCTTCTTACATGGAGATTAACCCACTGTTTGTGATGATGTTAACATGTGGAGTTGTTCTTAGCGGGAGAGATTTAGGAAACTCAAACTCCCACAGTTTTGAGGTGTATCTCACAGAAAGACACCTTAGCGCTGATAAAGGATGTAGCAATTGGAAGGAAGCATGTGCTGCAAGAGTTTTTGAGGGTCTTTTGTTAAAAGCCAGAATGCTCTCGTTTCTGCTGTGGTGGATTAATGCGGTTACTCTTTGCAAAGGCTTTTTGCAAAGCTATGCTGCGGTGAGCCTTATGTGAGAGAGTAAAACTTCTACATTGTGGGCCAGCCAAAAGGAATATCGCAGACCCATAAGGAAGTACACAAAAGGCAGTGTGGTACAGGAGGACGCTTTTCCGGGAGTAAGCCCCATTGAACTCAATGGGATTTGATGCTCGGCTGACATGCGCTGTTGAGCATGCAATAAATGCGTATGCAAAACAAAATGCGTATGCCAACAAAATTTGGCTGGGGGTGAGAATAACAGGATGAGTAGGAGTTTTCAACAAAGTGTTCAACACAGTGATGCAAACTCTGTTTTGCTGCTCATCTTGTCTCCCAAATCCCCCCTCCTCCCTGCTCTGTTAGCCAAAATTACACCTTTTTATTACATACAAAGGATGATATTGCATGCATATTTTGATAAGAACAAGCGTTTGAATTTGAAACTGCTGAAGCTATCAGGTTTCCTTTCAACCGTAATAAAACCCCTGATTAGGCCTTACCCTTCGGGACCCCTGATAATGAATCAGAGTAATCAGAGGTGTTTGGGTCATCTTGGGCTACAAATTTCCGGGAGCCAGTCACTTTAGGTTTCCAGGAACCACTCACTTTGGGTGAGAAAACGGGGATACTTTCCACTGTGGTAACAGAAGTTGAGGGTAACGCCATGTCTGTGGTGGCAAACAGATTTTGCTTTTATTACTGTGCATTGCAGTCAGGTTCCTGCCCCCCACTCTATGGTGTGTGTGTTTCTTTTTTTATATGAAACCCTCAACAGTTAGTGACTTTGCACGATGACTGCTAAATTGTATTTGGAAAACAGGCTTAATAGGAGTTGCACGAGGAACAACGGCATTATACTGTGACTTGCTCTTTAAAATCAGATTTAAAGTCAGGGACAGGAAATGTATTGCGAATTATTGCCATTATTCAATGACTGTGGTGCTTAAATAAAATCAGTAAGGAAGATGGAAAATGGAGGGGGAGGGGAGAGCAGAATTTAGGAGTGGAGGAAGCTGCCTTATTCTGTGTCAGGCTGGGTTTCTGATTTTTTCCCCTGTCAATTTATTACTATTAGATTTATAATACTGCCTTTCATCTGAAGATCACAGGACAGGTTACAGTATAAAAACACGTAACATAATAAAAAATAAAATCATAACCTCCCCCTGCCCCCTCCCTCAGTTTAAAAGGTCATCGATTGTTTCATTAGCCAAATGCCTGGGTAAAAAGGAATTTTTTGCCTGGTGCCTAAAAATATGTAACGAAGGTGCCAGGCAAGCTTCCCTGGGGGGAGAGCATTCCACATTTGTGGAGCCACCACAGAAAAGGCATTTGAAGAGCTAATCCCCTTTCCCTAACACATTTATGATGGGGGGATTCATTCTAAACTTGAGTGTCTTGCTTTGCATCCAGCTGGTGGAATCAATTTCGCAAAACTAAGCTCTGCATAGATTTATATACTATGCACAGAATCCTCTGGGTGCAGAATTGAGACAAGACAGTACGGAATGCTTGTAATGCTTTTATCACGACTTTATTTCCCATACTTCTCTCTGTGTGTGTTTAAGACATTTTGACTAGAAACAATATACCGTATTTTTCGCTCTCTAAGATGCACCAGACCATAAGACACACTTAGTTTTTGGAGGAGGAAAACAAGAAAAAAAAATATATTCTGAATCTCAGAAGCCAGAACAACAAGAGGGATCGCTGCGCAGCGAAAGCAGCAATCCCTCTTGCTGTTCTGGCTTCTGGGATAGCTGCGCAGCCTGCATTCGCTCTATAAGACGCACACACATTCCCCCTTACTTTTAAGGAGGGAAAAAGTGAATCTTATAGAGCAAAAAATACGGTATGTATAGAGAGGTAAGGAGCTCACAGACTTAAGAGTCATGCTGACTGAGCAAAGGTCTCACTGAGATCTCCTCCCAGACCTTCTAGAATGTGTAACATTTAATGTTATGGCATCAATGAGGTCCAGCCTCTTGCAGTGCCAACAGGGCCTCTTCTAATGGGCCTTGGGAAGAATATGGCAGGTGTGTGTGTTCTGGATGGCTCACCCTCACTTGTAAAAAGGAAAAGGGAAAAAGGATTGTGCTTCAAGCTACAGCAATACCAGCTACTGTATAGCTACGGTGGATTCATAGAATTGGGTGTGAGCTTTCAGGCAATCGGTCTGTAATCATGAGGGCCAGGAGCTTGATATAACTGGACAAAAGCAAAACTTGGAATTCATAGCATTCTATAGCTCATATGCCACAATTCATGTTGACATCAGGGGTGGTGTCAATTTCTAAACCTCCTGTGCATATCTGCAGTGGAAAGCTGTTGGTGAACGTGACTTACAAATCCCTGTTAATCGACAGTGTGGAATCAAGTGAATCATGTCAACATTTAAAAGTAAACCTGATTCCCCCCCCCCATCCATTCATGCACAGGCAGAAAGGGCGTGTTTTTCACACAAGGGAACTGCGACTTTCCTCCCTCCCCACCAGAATTAGTTCTCGGACAAACAAAATCCATCAAACACCATTCTTGTTTCATTACAGAAGTGCAAATAGCATCAAAGAATCGTCTGCTGTCAAACTTCCAGAAGCATTAAAAAGCATGTGGAAAAAAATTGTAATTGGCAGATAGAATTAAGGAAACATCAGAGGAGCGTACTCTGTACTGGATTGTGCTCTCATTGAAGTCCAACATGGAATTTTGCCTTTTGAATTAAAGAAAAAAGCAGCAGTCTAACCATTTAGGAGGAATTTGGGATGGAAATGCTAAAAAAAAAAAAAAAACCACCACCAGAAGGGAACTGATGCCCCTGTTGAAAACAGGGCTTCAAAGCTTCTATTGGGAGATTCGACACAGATAAAAGAAAGTACAGTGGTAACTCGGGTTACATACGCTTCAGGTTACAGACTCTGCAACCCAGAAATAGTACCTTGAGTTAAGAACTTTGCTTCAGGATGAGAACAGAAATCGTGCTCCGGTGGCACGGCGGCAGCAGGAGGCCCCATTAGCTAAAGTGGTGCTTCAGGTTAAGAACAGTTTCAGGCTAAGAACGGACCTCCAGAACGAATTAAGTACTTAACCTGAGGTACCACTGTACTACTTCATGAAGCACAAAGTTAAACTGTGGAACTCCCTCCCACAGAAGACAGAGATTTCTTCCAACTTGGATGGCTTTAAAAGAGGATTAAATGAGTTCATGATTAGGTTATCAATGGCTACTAGCTATGCTTGACTTCACAGCTGGATGCAGTAATACTGCCGATTATCAGTTGCTGTAAACTGCAGGAGGGGAAAGTGTGCTTGGGCTCTGCTTGCAGGTTTGCCACAAACACCTTGGTTGGCCACTGGTCTGATCCAGCACACTCTTCTTAGGTTCATATTCTGACACCTGCCTCCTTGATCATTTCCCTCCTGTGCTGCTCAGGAATTCTGGGAAACCAAAGCACTGGCGCAGCTCTGAAAGGTTCAGTCTGCCATCTTGATTCAAAATGGTGTCCCATTGTATCCAAACATGGACAAGACCCCTGTTCCCAGGAACCTTTCAAATCACAGAATTGTAGAGTTGGAAGGGGAATCTGGTGATCATCTGGTTCCAACTCCCTGCAAGGCTTGTCCTGACTTTTGCCCCACCCTTAAATTATCAAAAGCAAGTTGCATAATTTGGTTACAAGGTCTTAAGTCCAAATGCATCGTGAATGGACGTCAACCCTTCAAACCTATATAACCCACCAATTGTAAGGGCCCAGTCTTGCTTGAGAATTCTCAGAAACAAATTTTATTATTATTACAGTGGTGCCCCGCAGGACGAATGCCTCGCAAGACGGAAAACTCGCTAGACGAAAGAGTTTTCCGTTTTGGAGGTGCTTCGCAAAACAAATTTCCTATGGGCTTGCTTCGCAAGACGAAAATGTCTTGCGAGTTCCTGCGGTTTTTTTTCCTCCCCCCCCTTTTCTAAGCCACTAAGCCGCTTATCTGCTAAGCCGATAAGCCGCTAAAAGCCGCTAATAACGCTAATCCGCTAAGCCGTCAATGGGCTTGCTTCGCAAGACGAAAAAACCGCTAGACGAAGAGAATCGCGGAACGGATTCTTTTCGTCTTGCAAGCCACCACTGTATTATTATTATTATTATTTATTAATACCGAGATTATAAATGGGTAATGCACTCTGTCAGTTTCTAGGGCTGTGTGTGCCCTTCCCTGCCCCAACCCAGGCAACGATAAACCAGAATCTGGCCTTGGGAGTTGTGCTAATTAGGGCTTTTAAAGTCCAACATAGTTGGGAACAGCAAGGCAATACTAAGTCTCTTCTCCTTCTGGGGACAAGAACACACAGTGAAAGCACAGTGCAGGGCTGTTTGAAAGCTCTTTTACAAACAGTCCTGCAACTGCTCCTTGCATCTCAGGCACCATCATGCAAAATCTGGTGACCCTATCTTAAGAGGCGTCCAAAATGTTGCAGTCCAGCATCTTGATGTAAAGCAGTGTCACAACAGTAGCCAAACACAGATGGGAAACCAGCTCCTCTATCTTGGGAATCATTGTGTTAAGTTTGGCAGCGATATCTCAAGAGGTGTCTGAATGCATAGCGAGTGGACAGACAGACAGGTGGACAGACAAACCACAACTCAGCTATATCAGGTATAAGAGCTAATGATGATGATATACATAATACCTCCACATACAGAGACAGTGGGCAGCTAGCTAACCTTGGTGGGAAACTGAATGTTGGACTAAAAAGTAAGAGTCGCTCCTGAATCAGACCAAACACTGTTCCCATAGTGGCCAACCAGATGTCTATGAGAAGCCAAAGTAGGAAAAGTGCTGTTCCTCTACCACTTGTGTCCTCCAACAACTTCTATTCAGAGATGTATTGCCTCTAATCCATACGATATAGGCATTATGATTAGTAGCCATTAATCCTCTCAGCTTTCATGGATTTGTTTAATTTGCTTTTAGGGCTGCCCAAGATGGCAACTATGCAGAGTGAAGAAATGTTCTGAGTATTCTACCACACCATTGGATGGTACTGAGTTCTAGTATTTATTTGTCATAGTTTTACATATATCGCTCCATGCATACCTCAAAGTGGTCTCCATTAAAATATTGACTTTGTTATTAATGTATAACACATACATTATAGTATTTTGAGAGTGGAAGAAAAACTTCCCCTTCTACATTTTCTCCATAGTTTGGTCATATTACCCCTCTCACTCAGTGTAAGCTGCAACCTTTCTTTCAGCCCCCAAATGATAATCTGGACTGTACCTTTTCCAGCTCTACAATATCCTTCCTGAGGTGTGGCAACCAGAACTGAACCAAAACCTTTAAAGCCCTAAACGGCCTCAGTCCAGTATACCTGAAGGAGTGTCTCCACCTCCATCGTTCTGCCCAGACACTGAGGTCCAGCGCCGAGGGCCTTCTGGTGGCTCCCTCGCTGCGAGAAGCCAAGTTACAGGGAACCAGGCAGAGGGCCTTCTAGGTAGTGGCGCCCGCCCTGTGGAACACCCTCCCACCAGATGTCAAAGAAAAAAATAACTACCAAACATCTGAAGGCAGCCCTGTTTAGGGAAGCTTTTAATGTTTAATAGGTTATTGTATTTTAGTGTTCTGTTGGAAGCTGCCCAGAGTAGTTGGGGAAACCCAGCCAGATGGGTGGGAAATAAATAAATAAATAAATAAATAAATAAATAAATAAATAAATAATAATTAAACTGTGGCCATGCCATAGTAAATTACAATGTGCAAAAGGCATTGTAATATTAGCAGTTTTATCTTTGATCCCTTTCCTAATGATCCAGGCAAGGAAATTCTTTTTGTATTCAGTTTTTAATTATAAGTTTACATATCTAACTGTGCGGTATATTACAACCACTTTCCCTACTGTTGTTACTTTTCCTATTCAGGTAAGATGCTGAGATTTCAGTAACGACACACAAAATCCCAGACCACCGATTTTTGGAACTGAACTCTATGTTTTAGTACCTAAACCAAGACACCTCTTGGAAAGCTATTGTATAATTTCTCTTGCCGCATGAGAGCTGAGGGATCAGAGTTTAGGAGGGGGAAAATCCATATGTAGGCAATTGAAATAGTATTGAGGACATGAAAAGCCTATTGTATGTTTGCCTGTTGTTTGGAGAATGGTTGGGTTTCCTCTGTAAAGGAAGCTCAAAGACAAGTCCTGTGATGCAAGCGAGTGGGAGGGGGAAAAAAACCCCATCCTTCTCACTCTTACCAACAGCTTATTAATGGCAAAACCTTCCCCTCATTTGCTCTGTAATTTTTCTGGAAGAAGCACATAAAACTTGAAGCGATCTGATGCTAAATGCCACCTATTAGTGGATATGATGCTATTAGCACAAATGCATTTCTGAAAACCTTTGAAGATATCAACACATTCCCAACATTTCAGAAATACACATTTCAGGGGGGAAATGTGCATTTGCTTTTTATAAATAGCCGGGACGACACAGGAGGAGGAGGAGGAGGAGGAGGAGGAGGAGGAGGAGGAGGAGGAGGAGGAAAGGGAGGAGATGAAGTGGACCAGGCATCTAACTGCTAGGGTAGCATTCATGAAGACATGGTTGAGTGGAGGGGGAAGGAGTAGAAGCTTAGCGGGCATTTCGTGCAGTGAGAATGTCATCTATGTTAATCAGGCTCTTTCACTTAATAAAAGATGTGTCTCAATTAACAATGAGCTCTTAAGCATGCAGATACACAAGGTGGAAAGTGCTACGAGTGAGAGAAAGTCTTGGCTGTTTCTTGACCATCAGAAGAGAGATGAGTAAAAGCAGAAAAGCAAAAAATATGGAGGTCTTGCCAACTGCACCAAAGGAAAGAAAAAGGGAGGAGGAAAAGAAAAGTAAAAAAGAAAAGGGGGGCGAGGCTGTCTGAAAATGCTGAACTGAAGGAAAGAAAAGTTCCATTAACTGGGGGGGGGGGGGAGGAGAAAAAAATGATTGAAAAAAACTAACCAGATGTTGGATCGCCAAATATTTTGTAATCTGGTGTAGTTGTAGTAGGCAAAATTTCTAAAAGAATTAAAGGAACACGTAATCAGTGAAAAGTAACCGAAAGCAAAAGCAAAATAGATTTCCAAAGCTGAAAATCAGAAAACAAAACACAATAGGTTCACCCAAAAGGAAGAAGAAAAAAAAGGAAAAGGGGTGGGGAATACCTGTTTTAATAAGTTGACATCTAGACCTTCATGAACAATACATGAAGGCTGGGAGAAAAATGGCCAAGGGAGGGGGGGGGGTTCCACCACCCAAGATCAAGTGGCTTAGGTTTGTGCTAAATGGTTTACAAGGGGGCGGGGTGCTCCGTGCCATTTTTTTGTGACATCCACACCGACAAGAGTGTGGCCCGCAAACCAAACCATGCCACATTCTCAAGTTGGCCCCTGGGACTTGTGCTTACCATGGCAATCCCCGAGTTGTGCGGTGTTGCCATATTCCACATCTTGCTCATATCCTCCAACGCTGTGGTTGTATGAAACAAACAAAGATAACCTGCAATTAACAGCATTAGTTGGGGAAGAAACCAATGGCCACCGTCATTCTCAAAAGAAACACAAAAGCCGCAAAACATGTTCATTCAGCATTTGCTAAGCAGCGCTTCTCAGCCTGTGGGTCCCTCCCCAGATGTTGTTGGACTACAACTCCCATCATCCCTGAGCTCTGGACTTGTTAGCTAGGGGTGATGGGAGTTGTAGTCCAACAACATCTGGGGAGGGACCCACAGGTTGAGAAAGACTGCTGCTAAGGGGAGCTGGGCGCTGGATATACAATGAAGGGAAGAGATTTTGTCTTCAGCGACCTCTGCTTGGAATCTCAACCATTTAATGGCTATGCCTTCTTCACAATAATCCTTGCAATTTCAAGCAGGTTAAATAGCCACGGCCAAATAATACCCAACCCACAGGGAAGATTTCCTACGCAGGCCTCAGTGAAATGAATGGGAAGCAGAGATGAATACGACCACGTGGTGTTGTATCTGCTTACGACAGGCATAGGCAAACTCGGCCCTCCAGATGTTTTGGGACTACAATTCCCATCATCCTTGACCACTGGTCCGGTTAGCTAGGGATGATGGGAGTTGTAGTCCCAAAACATCTGGAGGGCTGAGTTTGCCTATGCCTGGCTTATGACTTCTATTCATCCCAAGGGTCTTGCTCAGGAGAACTTAACACTATGCCTCCCAAATTATCTAATGACAGAGCTGTCCAACACAATCTGACCCTGCCCTGTTTTCCCTGGCAACGAGGCACCATAAAACCTTTTATACTTTTACTAGCTCCCCTGATCACAGTATTGGGGAGTGGAAATGTAGACCATGTTGGACAAATAACATGTCCAGATTCAGAGGAAGCATGCCTATGAATTATCAGTTGCTGGGTGATTGCAATGTGAGGTCTATTGCCACCACCCTGCCACTCATGTCCTGTTTCTGGAGACATTAGTTTAGCTTCTATGTCAAATGGGATACTGGTAACCCTTTGGTCTAATCTAGCAGGGCTCTCCTAATGTTCCTACACTCACACAACCCTGATCCCGTGTTGGGACTTCCCCAGGGAGAAATGTCCACAACTGTGCTGTCATCACTGAGATGGTCTCGTACCACCCCATCAGATATTAGTTAATGATGGGCCACCAGTGGCGTAGCGTGGGGGGTGCAGGGGGGGCCGGCCGCACCGGGCGCAACATCTGGGGTTAGGGCAAATCCACGGGTTAGGGGGCGCAAATCCACGGGTTAGGGGGCGCAAATCCACGGGTTAGGGGGCGCAAATTACTTGCCTTGCCCCGGGTGCTGACAACCCACGCTACGCCACTGTGGGCCACAGAGCAAAGTTAAATTTTATTTGTCCAGCTGGTTCAAATGGGTGAAAACAGCCCTTCAGACAACCTGGTCCCAGATGGTTGAAAGCTTCACAAGATTATTAACCCCTCTATAAATTGAGCCCAGAAATGACCGTATTTTTCGCTCTATAAGACGCACCAGACCACAAGACGCACCTAGTTTTTGAAGGAGAAAAACAAGAAAAAAAATATTCTGAATCTCAGAAGCCAGAACAGCAAGACGGATCACTGCGCAGTGAAAGCAGCAATCCCTCTTGCTGTTCTGGCTCCTGGGATAGCTGCGCAGCCTGCATTCGCTCCATAAGATGCACACACATTTCCCCTTACTTTTTGGGAGGGAAAAAGTGAGTCTTATAGAGCCAAAAATATGGTAGTTGGTAGTTAAGATGATTTTATGAGGTCCATTCTGCACATCTCAACCAATGACTTTCTGTTTCAAGAGCACCTGACCCATGCTGCATATTAAAACCTATTTAAAGGTGCTGGCGTTGACTAACACATTGCCATTTATTTATTAAAAATCCTGCTACTTACAACATGCTTGATTTCACTCTTCCACAGCTCCCATGGTTCAGCCAGCCACAGTAAGGATCTCGAGACGCAATGCAAGACCTGCAGCGAAAGGAAATTAACCTTTTTTACCGCCTCCTAACCTTGGTGCACTCCATTGTATAGACATGTTTGGACAGAGAGGGCTTACTTTTTGCACGACCCGTGACGCTCGCAGCGGCTGAGCGGAATTCTAATGACGCAGCTGGAGAATGCAACAAATAAGGCATGGTGCTCTTTGTCCAGTTGCAGGGAGAGGACCTTCTTGTCCTCTTCACCATCCCCATTACACCTGTTCAATTACACAAGAAATTTGGACGCTGTTATTTCTTTTGACCCCCTTTATATAATTAATAGGACGCAGGTGGCGCTGTGGGTTAAAGCCTCAGCGCCTAGGACTTGCCGATCGAAAGGTTGGCGGTTCGAATCCCTGCGGCGGGATGCGTTCCCGCTGCTCGGTCCCAGCGCCTGCCAACCTAGCAGTTTGAAAGCACCTCCGGGTGCAAGTAGATAAATAGGGACCGCTTACCAGCGGGAAGGTAAACGGCGTTTCCGTGTGCGGCTCTGGCTCGCCAGAGCAGCGATGTCACGCTGGCCACGTGACCCGGAAGTGTCTCCAGACAGCGCTGGCCCCTGGCCTCTTGAGTGAGATGGGCGCACAACCCCAGAGTCTGTCAAGACTGGCCCGTACGGGCAGGGGTACCTTTACCTTTACCTTATATAATTAATAATAATAATAATAATAATAATAATAATAATAATAATTTAATAATTTATTATTTATACTCCGTCCATCTGCCTGGGCTTCCCCAGCCACTCTGGGTGGCTTCCAACAAAACACTAAAATACAATAACCTATTAAACATTAAAAGCTTCCCTAAACAGGGCTGCCTTCAGATAGTTGCTGCCTTGGTAGTTATTTTGGTAGTTATTTTTCTCTTTGACATCTGGTGGGAGGGCGTTCCACAGGGCGGGTGCCAATACTGAGAAGGCCTTCTGCCTGGTTCCCTTGAACTTGGCTAAACTTTAATCCAGTTTATCACTTCTGAATTTACTAGGAGGCGGGTTACATCCATCTATGAAAAAGCTGCATGCCAGGAATAAGAAAAGCCCAATTTCCTCAGAGCTTTTAGGAAGACATATGGGTAGATCTTGATAGAATTAAGGGTGGGAGAGAAAATATGGCAAACTGCTGATTTATGATGCTAGAACAGATTCCCAAATTAATACAGGCTGGAGGAAGCCGTTGGCAAGGTGGTGCCTGGTAGGTCCTTTGCCACTATATAGATCACTTATTTTGTATTACATACATACATTATTATCATCAGTACCATGTTTATATCCCACCCTTCCTCCATAAGAGGCCCAGTAAAAAAGGCTTTGATCCATATACAAACCTTTGCTCTGATATCCCTTGCTATCCCTTGGAATGATTACCAACTGCAATTTGGACAAACGCTACAATTTCCACAGGGAAACTGTCCCTCAATTGTTTTCTGATTGAATGTTCTGATGGACCCCGTACTCTTTCTTTTATTCTAGTACGTATCAACCAATGTGTTTTGGGTGTGTTCGTCAGCAAACAAGGGACTGCTCCTACACTGAGGAATAGGGCAGTTTTTTCTGACTTAAGAGCAGTATGCACACGGAATTAGAATGCAAGGCAAGCACACAAATATTTTCAGATGTTGCTCAAATAAACATTCCCCTAAGCGCTGGGAAAGCATCAGACAAGGAGGTGAGGTGGGAAACACATTTAAATCAGGTGGCAAAGCAGCAAGTGACTCAAACGAGACAGACGCTGTACAATGTCACCGAGCAGTTCTTGTAAAAGTATACCTACTTTGCATGATTGTATGCATCAATCTCTTCCAGTAACACGCTGTCATTCAAAGAAGAAGGTTTGGTCTTTGCCAAGATTTTAAGTACCATTCCAGCTTCAGAGCCAACGAAGATGACTGTGTAGTTTTGATACGGGCCAGCAGAGTGGTCCACTGCGATCGCTGTCAACCGATACCTGTCAAGACCAAGATCTCCTGTATAATAATTCCTCCACATTAAAGACCCCAAAGATTTGTTCCTCCTAGGTCCTGAATACGGAAGTACCACTGCTTTTGCCTGGTTTGGGGAGGCATCTGTCCCTTCGTAGCACAAGCTAACAACACTGAATTATACAATCATCTCTTATCTATTTATGCTGTTTTCGATCAACACTTTGGGGGATGCTTTTAGCTCCCAATGGCCCTATGGCCGGGAATGTAGGGAGTTGCAGTCCTGAGACATCTGGAGGGGCAAAGGTTTTCCCATCCTTGCACTAAGGAATGAGAGGGAAGGAAAGCTATGTTTAACAGGCCAAGTGTTGTGAACTGTTGAGTAACAACCGGAATAGTCACTGTCTGGAAACACAACTGAGTGACAGTCAAAGACTCGGACTCATTCTCCAAAGTGGTTTTGGAGAACCATTTATGGTTTTGGCAACTGTCATCAAATCCCACTCATGCTAGCTCATGCTTCCATAGACATCCCCCACAGCTTGGTGGCCAATTTGCTAGTGTGTCAATGACAAGAAACCTGATACCCGTTCAACTGGGACTAGAATAAGTGCTCTGCTGATGTGGCAATCCTTGAACTCAGTGGAACTTGCCTCTGAGTAGTATATCTAGGGTTGCGCTGTGTTTCCTTTCTCCACCAAAGCCAATGGGTTGCAGTTGGGATGATTCACTCAGAAACTCTGCAGGGCAATTTGAGCCAGTATGGTGCAAGCTCACTAGGAGACCTTGGGCCAGTCACTGTCAATCAACCTAACTTCCATCATAGGGTTGTGAGGATGAAATGAAGAGGGGGAGAACCTTGAGCTCCTTGGAGGAAAGATAAGCTATGTTGCTGTTTATAGCATGTTGTACCATCCTAGATGGAGGTGGGTGAAGAGCCGAGTGTAAATCACGCTTAATGTTGCCAGGCATTTTTTTCTAGACCAGATGTTTGCTTTGCAACAAATATTTGGCTGGGGATTGGCTGTGTTATCTGCATGGTTGCTGGGAATGCTTAAGAGTGAGGTTTGCATGTGGAACATTTTCAAGAATGTACTTGGGAGAGGTTACTGGGGTGGAGGGGCAGAGCTGCCTCTTATTTTGTTCAGTTGCTAATGATGCTCTCTGATGTAATTTTATGGCATTTTTGTATAGAAAATCTAACAAAGCCAATTCTGTAACAATGCTTATTTTGTTTTCCTGTTAATCATGCCATCTTAAATGTCTATTCTCCATTATTTGACCTTCATTTGTAAGGGTGGGTTTTTTTGTTTGTTTTTTGTATTTTGCAATTTTATGTCAGATGCTGGAGCTGGGTTGCAAAACACATTGAGATTTTTGTTTGGAAATACAAAGCCATATAGAAGAAACAGTAAATAAGATAAAGATCCCATGTCTGACAACATTGCATTTTGCATCTCCCTGCCCTCCCACCGCAACCCCGGGCTTCACATCATTGGCCGCAGGGACAGGAAAGCAGAGCACAACATTATGCCAGACATGTACACTCTGCCCTGTGCATGGCCAGCCATGGGTTGCTATCACACATAGTCCTGCTCTTTGTGAGAACCAGCTCTCCCATACTGCACAATCTCTGGTTAGATCCAAAGAAGTGTGTAGTTATTTGCTTGTTTAAATCAGAGGAGAAGAGCTTCCCCCTTTGGGGCAAGCTTTTGCAGGCGGCACATACCAGTGGCGGGGACAGAGGCAAAAATGGCTGGAACATGATGTAGGGTTGCCATATTTTGAAGAGCAAAAAAGAGGACACATTTGAAGACTTCTACTTTTAACTATAAGGGACGCGGGTGGTGCTGTGGGTTAAACCGCAGAGCCTAGGACTTGCCGATCAGAAGGTCGGCGGTTCAAATCCCCGCGACGAGGTGAGCTCCCGTTGCTTGGTCCCTGCTCCTGCCAACATAGCAGTTCGAAAGCACGTCAAAGTGCAAGTAGATAAATAGGTATCGCTCCAGCGGGAAGGTAAACTGTGTTTCCGTGCGCTGCTCTGGTTCGCCAGAAGTGGCTTAGTCATGCTGGCCACATGACCCGGAAGCTGTACTCCGGCTCCCTCGGCCAATAAAGCGAGATGAGCGCCGCAACCCCAGAGTCGGTCACAACTGGACCTAATGGTCAGGGGTCCCTTTACCTTTACCTTACTTTTAACTATGGATCGCTGTGATGATTCTACCCGTGAAAAAGAGGATGTGTCCTGGAAAAATAAGAGGGCACATGGAAACCCTCAACAACAGATCTACAAATTGCAGAGTTCCCTGGGAAGAGGAACTGACTGTTAAACCACTGTGAAAACAGCAGCACTGTAAGGGGGACAGGGGGTATCCTAACAACTGTCAGCAGCCTTAACAAACTATAGTTCCTGGGATTCTTTGAGGAAGCCATGACTGTGGCATGGCACTGCTTTAAATGTATAGTGCAGATGAGGCCTTAATCAGTCCCTTGTAGGAAAACCTGATCTCCCCAAAGTCCTGCCCGGTGTGGCTGGCATAGTATTATGTTTCAGATGTGCAGCGGCTGAGCCTCGTGTCGCAACAAGGCCTCCTTCCTTACCTGACCCTTGTCTTTGTAAACCAAGGCTCCTCAATGACGGAGGGAACAGCGGAATCCATCAAAGGGTGGGATTTGATGAAAGAGAGGGTTTCATCTGGGAAATCAATGGAGGTTTTGTAAGCCTCTGCTAGGCCGTGTTTTGCACAGCACCCAGGTCTGAAAGGAAAGCAACATTTTTTTCCCATTTTTTTTTTTTAAAGTGAAGGGAAGGGGCAGAATTCTGAAGGAGCAGCGCGAACAGCCAAGGCAAAATGAATTTGGAGTCCAAACGAAAACTGCTACTTTGGGACCATTTGGGACAATCGCTCAGCACAAGGCTGGCCAATTGCTTTGTTACTCCATGTTCATGATGAGGGAGTCATCTGAATTTGTCTATATTTGGGGGTTTTGCACATTTTTAGGAAGGTTTATTTGTAGCATGCTGAGGTTCCAAGCCTTTGATTCCCCACTCCTGGCTCATTCTCAATATCTGGACAGGTGGGGGAAATGTTCTTCCATTAAATATCAGACAGGTGCAATCTCTATTATCTTCTCATTGCCTACTGAAGAACTTCCTACTCCAACAAGTCTTTCAAAAATCTCTGTATTTGTACTTTAATTAGTGCATGTCTCACTTTCCACACGCGTCTCAGTGCTTGCCTTTTATATATATTGAGCCATTTCCTGATTTCTAAGCTTGGGTTTCAGCTGTTTTGCCTTTGCCCCCAGAAAACCTGCTCTTTTGCACTAAATCAGAATAAATGGCAATCTGCTATCAGAAAACCCGGTTGCTCTTTGTTCTGATTCAGCACTAAACTACGGGTTTTCCAGGAGGAACATGGCGGGCAAACAAATTCTTTAGTTGAGCCATTTGTCATCGGAATATAAGAACACAAGAAGCTGTCTTACCCCAAGTCAGACCATTGGGTCATCTATCTCAGCACTGTCCACCCTAACTGGCTGCTGTTTCCCAAGGTTTCAGGCAAGGGTCCCTTCCAGTCCTAACTGGACATTTCAGTGATTGAACCTAGGTACTTCTGCATGCAAGACAGAGGCCTTGCCCCCTTGCCATGCGCAAGCTGCAGTTTGAAATTAAACATAAACACTGATTTGATCTGTTATTTGTATGCTGTTTTTCCATCAACCAATTTGAGCTCAAAGCAGCTCACAATTCCCAGCCAGAGGCACATGGATGGGCCAACATGTTCTTCACTGATTCCAAAGCAGCTGTACAGATGGGGCCATGACAACAACATTCTGATAACAGATTATCATCCTTTTATTTCCTTTACCTTGGCCTTGGTACTTTGTCTTCAGGTACAGCTGTCCAAACAGAGTCTGGAGTCTTTTGTTCCTTAAATCTTCCTTTGAAGACTTTCTCAATGTCCTCCATGCTAAAGGCACACACCGCTGAGCCGGGGATGCTGTAAAAGACACACAGCAGAAGAAGTTGCAGGGAAGCCAGGCGACAAAGCAGCGACGGATTAAGCGTCGGCAGTGAACCAGAGAACCTCCCTCTCTTTTTGACGCCGGGTCGCTCATCTCTTACCTGTTAAGCTGCGTAGTGAATACGCCAACAACAGTAGGGGCTCCGTTGATTTCTATTATGTCTGTGATCGACTGGAGCACGTCAAAGTAGAAAAACGAATCCCCGGGGACGGAACAGTTGAGACGGGCTTTTAGGAATGACGTCCAGTGCTTCTCGAGCACCCTCTGAGAGCCACCCATGTCGTTTTTGCATATGCGAGCTACACGGGAGTACACAGCCTTGCGTGGGGTACAATAGGAAAGGAGGAAAGTCAGGCTGGCAACTAATCCGTCTGGAAAACCACTGTTATAACAGCAACTTTGGTAAAAGGAAAGCAACTGCTTGTAGGTTTCCTATGCCAACTCCACTGGGCAGTGGTGGGGAATTTTCCCCAATGTATTTATTATTTATCCATTATTTTTGTTAGTCGCTTTTCTCACCAACTGACCCAAAGCAACTTATTTTAAAATGAATCAAGATGAAAATGTTGACAATAGGACCCATAGAGGGGATGGGGGTTGGGAGTCCCGAGATTCAGAGTGATCTCTTTACATGGATGTCTATTTGGTATGGTTGTAAATTCATATTTGTAAAATCAAATAAAAATAACAGGGTGGGGGGAATCAAGAACATCCATGTAAGAACACACAATTATACAAATAAAAGGCAGGACTTAGGCAACGGACCACAATGCCACCCATCAAATTAAGGTCCAAAAGCCCAGCTAAAGAGAAAAGCATTTGCCTGGCATCTAAAAATGGATAAAGATGGCACTAGACGTGCCTCCCTGGAGAGGGCATTGCAGAAGTGTGTGTGGCGGGGAGAGGCAACCACTGAAAAGGCTCGTGTTGCTGCCCCCCCCCCCCAGAACCTCCTATGGAAGGGACACATGAAGAAGGGCCTCAGATGATGATTGCAAAGCCCAGGTCAGTTCATGTGGGGACAGGTGGACCTTGAGGTAATGGGGTCTTGAGCTGCACAAGTCTTTGTTGGTCAAAACCTGGAAAAAAAAATTGATAGGCGGTTGTGCCAGAGCTGGCATTATATGTTCAGACTGCCCTGCTCTGGTCAGCAATTTGGCTGTTGAATTCTGCACCAGCTGCGGTTTCCAAATGGTCTCTAAAGGCAGCCCAATGTATAATGCATGCCTGTTGTCCAACCTGGAGGTTTACTTTCAATATTTATATAATACTTGCCATGCAAGCTTCTCCAGACTTTCCCCACCCTGCTTTTCTTAACCATTGTACAACAGGCTAGTTTCTACACACATTTTCTACCCTCCATCCTGGCAAACAAGAGGAATTATCAGAGTTCAAGGTTACATTCCAGCGAGGTGAAAACACTCATGGAAGGCATGAAGGTGTTGTGTGGGAAGGAGTGGGCTTCAGAGTTTTGAGGGCCAGAGACAGATGCCACCAGATCTATGATTTCTCATTCCCACCACAGAAAAAGGAAGCCATGTTTTGATTAAAGGTACCCTGCCCGTACGGGCCAGTCGTGTCCGACTCTAGGGTTGTGCGCCCATCTCACTTAAGAGGCCGGGGGCCAGCGCTGTCCAGAGACACTTCCGGGTCACGTGGCCAGCGTGACGAAGCTGCTCTGGCGAGCCGGCACCAGCGCAGCACACGGAAACGCCATTTACCTTCCCGCTAGAAAGCGGTACCTATTTATCTACTTGCACTTTAGGGGTGCTTTCGAACTGCTAGGTGGGCAGGAGCTGGGACCGCAGACGGGAGCTCACCCTGCCGCGGGGATTTGAACCGCCGACCATGCGATCGGCAAGCCCTAGGCGCTCAGGATTTACCCACAGCGCCACCCGCGTCCCCATGTTTTGATTAAGGCTCAGCAACTATGAAAACCTTGGGTCAAACCTAGCCCCATACTACCCATCTCTCCAATTGCCCAGCTCAGAAACGGGGTGTAGATGAGCCCCAGGTCTTTTTGAGATTTGCCCTGCCACGTCAAATTAGTCCTCCAGCAAATCTAGTTGCCGACCAGTTTATAGGGACAACCAATTATAAATCCTGGTCTTGTCTACATCTGTGTACCTCAAGTTGCAGCACTAAAATAAGAGCAGGAGGTTCATTTGATTCGCAGGTTAATTTTCCAAGCGATTGTGTTCCAAGTATTTGGGTAGGGAGGAGGCCAATTTGGATTTTCACTGACAGGGTGAACCTCTTTACAGATGAAGTCCAGCTCTAGAGAACAAAGCTGTGAGACTGGGGGTTGGGTTGGGTTGGGGGGTGGAGAACACAAATTCCACCACCTCCTTCAGCAATTAGAAGTATGAGAAGTGCCAGCTTACTATTTTCAAAACCAGTCGTTGAACAGAAACGACTGCGAGCCATTCCATAGCAAGCATATTTTCAGCCCACTACAAATCACCCTGAGACTTTGTGGCTTATAATAACAAACAGCTGTATTTACTCTTACCTTGCCTAAGTTATTATGTTCCACGGCAATCTCTCGAAAGAAGAAATACACAAAGTTCCCGTATTCAATGGCATGAAGGAAATGGGGCTCTGCAAGATTCAAGGAAGAGGAGATCTATGTTGTGAGGATTTTGCTTGGTAAAAAAAGGAGGCACCTTGCTACATCTGGGATAACAGCCCAATATGGCATGAGAAAGAAGCATGGGGTTGCAGCCAACCAAGTATTACTCAGAGTAGACCCAATGGCATGACTAACTTAGGTCCATTCATTTCAATGAGTCCACTCTGAGTGAAAGTTGGTTGGAAACTTTGTAATGGCCATTGTGCTAGCACAGGGTTCAGCAACCTAAGGCCCATGGGCCAGAAGTGGCACGTGGAGGTTGTTTGACTGGCCCATTAGCCGCCCCCGGACCGAGCTGCCTGTTCGAGCGCTGCGCTAAACCGCAGCACCGAAAATTGTGTTTGCACACACGCAGACACCAGAAATCGCGGGCACGCACATGCGATCCAACCCACAGAGGGATCTCCGTGGGACCGATCTGGCCCAGGCAAGATAAACCTTGCCGACCCCTGTCTAGCACAACATCACAACAGTGAATTATAGGCAAACGATGAAGCATTACTGACACTGTGCAGGTGTGGCTCTGGAAAGCATTAGAAGACCCCATGTAAGAATAAGAGACCATCATTTTTTAAAAAGGAAGCTCTTCCAAAAGCTGCTGGCAGATCACAGAAGTTCAGAGTTATTCTGTCAGAAACAAATCACCACCATAGGATCTCAATGGAAAAGGAATGCATAAAATTGTCTCCTACCATGTTTAAGGGGAAGGAATGGAGCTCAGCGGCACTGGAACACATCCTTTGCATGTAAAAGGTCACAGGGTCAATCCCAGGCACCTCCACGGAGGACTGGAAATGAACCTTCTCTGTACACCAGGAAAGTTGCTGGCAATGCAGATCAGGAGTAGCAAACATTGTGCCTTCCAGATGTTGTTGGACTCCAAATCCCATCAGCCCCAGCCAACATGGGATGATATTAGCTGTAGTCCAAAAATATTTGTAAGGCACCACACTAGCTATGCCTGGTGTAGACAACTCTGAATTAGATGGACCAATGGTCTGAACTGGAGTAGTTTTCTATGTTGGAGTTAGACCATTGGTTCATCTAGCCCAATGATGGCCAGCTGTAACTGGCACCAGCTCTCCAGAATTCTTAGGCAGGGACTTCTCCCAGAGCTTGGTACCCAAAGTCCTTTATAATTGGAGGTGCCAAAGAATGAAAGGCAGTATTGCAGAGATGAGGAACCCATGGCTTCTCCCAATCACCCAATTCCCATCAGCTCCAACCAACATTGCCCAACGGTCAGGGATGATGGGAACTGCGGTCCAGGAACATCTGGAATACCAAAGTCCCCCGTCCCTGCAGTATTGGCTCTGCCAACATTTATGCTACTGCAGAGGAAGGAAAACAGCATTCAAATAAACCTGGCACATACTAGATCAGCTACTACTTCCTTTTTGCAATGAAGGGGGAGGGGGTGCATTTCCTTCAGAGTAAAGAATGTCTGCATATGCCCCAAAGACAGACAAACCTATCAGATCGAGCGTATGATACCGTGGTTAGAGTCTTGGACCAAGAACTGGGCTGCCCATATCCAAGTCCCAGTTCAGCCATGAAGCACATCAAACACATCAAAACAGTTAAAATCTGTGATCTTAGGCCAGTCACTACCTTTTGGCTTATTTGACTGGGAAACCCTAGAGTTCCTTGGAGGAAAGGTAGGGTATATTATGGGAGGAATCAATGGGTCCAGCCCGTTCCATGTGCCTCTCGTGAGATGCTCTTTTGCAGCAACTCACTAGAAAGCTCTCTTAAGGTTACAGGCATTACAGTCTTCATTAGTGCTACAAACAGGCTGCTGTTGCAGCTGCTATGCAGATCTGGTGCGTACGGATGCCAAAGTGTATCCTGTAGTTACAAAGTGAAATCCACTATTCAAGGCACTTTAGGACATCCAAGTACAGATGGAGTTGAGCTTCAATGAATGTGCAGACTTTAATGTCGGCTAATGGACTGTAAAAAGGCCTCCGAGGAATTGTATTGCAGCTCCGGCCTTTTGTTACTACAGCTTCATTCATTAACTTATTGCGGATTGGGGGGTGGGGGGTGGGTGGGAAAGGGTTTCATTCCTGGGCCAGATCTTTTTTTGGATGAAGACAAAAAGAAGAAGTGGGCTTCGGGTTGTGCTCCACTGAAAGGAGAATATATGCTCACAGCCATGGAGCTTGCCCCGATTCTTTTTCACACACCCACAAACTGCAGCTGGTTATATATAATATCAGATCCTTCATGCCACGTATCGGGACGTGGGTGGTTGTAGCTCTTTCATTTAAAAGAACTTACAGAAGAAAAAAATGCAATTTTAATTTTATGCACAACTGTATGTAGAATTATATCAATTTTTGATATAACTAATGCAGAGCAATCTTATACATGGCTACTCAGAAGTAAGGCCCACTGAAATCAGTGGTACTTTCCCCTGTGATTGGAGTCTTAAGGGGCTAAATAAGTTATTCCCAGACTGCGTACTGGGACACAGATTAGAGAATTTGCCACTATGCCTATTTTAGATTCACTTCAGTTAAATGCTATGTTTGAACCTGCATAAACTGTGTTTAGTTTTAGCGATGGTTTGTTTGAAGCAAGACAACTTCAAACCATAGTTTACAAAGCAAAGTTTGCGCTTCAACCCATTGAAGTTATTATTAACCATGGTATAGGTGGTTCGGATGCAGTGCTTGAATTCAGTGATTGAAATCTGCAGTGAAAGCTTCTGATCTCCCCATGGCTGTGTCAGAAGAGGGAGGGAACGAGAAGCATGGTCCCAAGACTTGTGCACGTAACCATAAACAATGGTTAGGTCCAAACAAATCGGGGGGGGGGGGAATCAAACCAGTATACTCTTACGAGTATACCTCCAAGAGTGAGCTAAAGCTTTGAACACTGAGAAAGTCTAGTCATCAGCAAAAAGAGTGATTGCTTTGTAATAATTGGGTTAAACGAAATGGAGAATATCACCACTCCACAATGCACACAATCTCCAGCTAGGGGCCTACAAAGACATTACAAGCTGCAATTATTAGTATTTCACTATAAGTACCTTTAATCCACTTGGAGTCATATTTTATTGTTCTCAATGCCGACCCGTCCCCCATGCTTCGGTAAATTACCGCATCACTTGCCAGAAAATCTGCAACCGTTGCAGAATAGAGTTTGCCATCTGAAACAATAGAACAAATGAGGCATTTAGTATCCGTTTTAATTCTGAGCAACCTCTTATCATTTTTGTATTCTTTGGGCCACGGGGGTTATGCAGAGGCTGGAACAATCCAGCTCCTTCTTGGGTGGTCAGGCTCTGAAAGTTGGCATCCCTTCGTTGCAACGGTTTCACAGACATGGAACCCATCTGTTTGGACTGCATGATGCAGCCTCCCCCAAACTGGTGCCCACCATATGTTCTGGTTTATGTAAGAGTGCACAAACGAGACCCAAAATATGAAAATGGTACTGTATTGAACTCTTAATGTATATATTTTTAAAAAATACTACACTGAAACAACAGAGGATGAAAAATATATTAGAAGACAAAGCACTGGTTGAAAGTCCATTTCAACTAATTAGTTCTTTTCCATGCTGTCCGTTTAAATCTGGTATCCTCGGAATTACCGTATTTTTAGCTCTATAAGATGCACCAGACTAAGATGCACCTAGTTTTTGGAGGAGGAAAACAAGAAAGAAAAAAAAATCTGAATCACAGAAGCCAGAACAGCAAGAGGGATCTGGCTTCTGGGATAGCCTCTTGCTGTTCTGGCTTCTGGGATAGCTGAGCGAAGCCTCTTCAGGGCAGTGGGATGAAGGCTCCCGCTGCCCTCAAGATGCTTCATGCAGCAAAGCCAGGACAGCAAGAGGGATTGCTGCACAGAGATCCCTTTTGCTGTCCTGGCTTATGTCCTCCCGGGCAGCGGGAGGAAGGCTCCCCCAAGAACCGCGCTCCCTTTAAAGAGCGTGCGGAGCATGTTTACGGCTCTTTAAAGGGAGCACCTGCATTCGCTCCATAAGACGCACACACATTTCCTCTTACTTTTTAGGAGGGGAAAAGTGTGTCTTACAGAGTGAAAAATACAGTAAATGCCATTTTGGTCCTGTGTCATACAGGCTCCCTCATTGTTTGAACATCATCCTTGGTTTACAGAAGACGAGCCCTTCTGGATCAGGCCAATGGCTCACGAGTCCAGTATCCTGGCAAACTAGGTGCTTGTGGGAAGCAGTGCTGTGCGGTCAGTGGTCTAGGGGGACAAGGCTAGGGGAACGTCCCCTACACGTTCCTGGAAAATCAGAGTATTAAAGTATTAAAGCCTGGTGCCTCCTTCCCAAAGCCAAGGAAGCTTCTGCTCAGCTTAGGGAGAGAGGCTCAATGCTCACACATGTGATGTTGCCCTCACAAACAGGTGCCTCTGGCCCTAACCGTTCCCCTGCGAAAAATTTCAACACATGCCACTGATTCGGAGGCATACTAACTCCAACACTGTGGGTAGAATGAAGCCATTGCTGCTAGTATCGATCAGTTCCAGCCAGCATAGCTGATGGTCCGGGGTAATGGGAGCTGTGGTCCAATGGTATCTGGAGGGTACCAGGTTCAGGCCATTGGTCAGAGGGCAACATCTGGTAGGACTTTTCTGGGTCAAATTAGTCAAATGAAAGCTTACGTTCAATCTTATGATAATTTTATTGAAAAACAGTGCATTTAAAATGTACTGGTGTCATAAAGTACAGGGAAATGTAAATCCACACATTTTATTAGGTATGTTATAATGGACCCTTGTATAATTATATAGAGACTTTATGCAGATCAAGAAAACAATATATATTATAAGCTTCCATTAACATAAATTTGATTTTAATAATTTTTTATAATGAAATGTTTTTAGAATCGTTGGATTATTTTGATTATTGTTAGCCGCCCTGAGCCCAGCTTTGGCTGGGGAGGGCGGGATATAAATAAAATTTATTATTATTTATTATTATTATTACTTTTCATTACTTCACTTTTTTCTCTTGGATTAATATTGCCTATTGTATATATGTGAAATAATAAACAACATCTCATGACCAACTAAGAAAGGTGCCTTCGATTAAAATAGATTTCTCTCTCTCTTTCTCCGTGGACAGACAGACAGACAGAATGCAGCAACACAGAAAAACGATACAGAGGGCAACCACCATCTTAGAAGAAGCATTCTCTCCTGTGCTAAAAAGGTATGCATCTTTTAAGATAATGCCTATTGCATCATTTAGCCAAGCCTAGGGACACAGGTGGCGCTGTGGGTTAAACCACAGAGCCTAGGGTTTGCCGATCAGAAGGTTGGCGGTTCGAATCCCTGCAATGGGGTGAGCTCCCATTGTTCGGTCCCTGCTCCTGCCAACCTAGCAGTTTGAAAGCACGTCAAAGTGCAAGTAGATAAATAGGTACCGCTCCAGTGGGAAGGTAAACTGCGTTTCCATGCGCTGCTCTGGTTTGCCAGAAGCGGCTCAGTCATGCTGGCCACATGATCCAGAAAAACTGTCTGCGGACAAACGCCGGCTCCCTCGGCCAGTAAAGCGAGATGAACACCACAACCCCAGAGTCGTCCGCAACTGGACCTAACGGTCAGGGGTCCCTTTACCTTTAAGCATGCACAACTGTAGCATCCTTACAATGTAACAATGATTGATTGATTGATTGATTGATTGATTGATAAATAAATAAATAAATGTATATGTGCCCCGTCTAAAAACCAAGGGTTGTCTCCAATTTAGCACCAAGTCAAGGTCACTTAGTGGCATGCTTCTGCTGGTGAAATGTTTGGTTGTTGTGCAAGAAAATGTCTAAGCAGGTTTGCTGGCAACTTTGTTGCACAATAGACTGTGCAGTGAGTTTTTGCTGGTGCAATTTTCCCAAAATGAAAACTCATCTGCCTGCCCGCTCAAGATCCCTTGCGCTAGTGGATGGAGAATGTTGGATGCAACTCAAGGAATCAAAGCCACCCAGTCCACCAGCCCTTGGGAATTCCAGAGCTAGAACATACAGTGGTACCTCGGGTTAAGAACTTAATTCATTCTGGAGGTCCGTTCTTAGCCTGAAACTGTTCTTAACCTGAAGCACCACTTAGCTAATGGGGCCTCCCACTGCCGCCACACGATTTCTGTTCTCATCCTGAAGCAAAGTTCTTAACCCAAGGTACTATTTCTGGGTTAGCGGAGTCCGTAACCTGAAGCATCTGAAACCTGAAGCGTCTGTAACCTGAGGCACCACTGTGCTCAACAGATGACTGCCCAGCCTCTACTTGAAGACAAACACTATGGAGAACCTCTACCACTCCTTTTCTAATTAGAAATGCCATCCCCGCCCCTCCACAAATCTGTGCAGAATCAACTGATTCATGAATCAATTAACAGTGCAGTTCTACTCAGACATATGCTTCATTTAAGCTATAGGATTGCAGTGTAAGATTTCTTCAGTCAAATGGAAGTGCGAGCAGGATTCTGTCCTCCACCCCCAACATAACTCAATTAAAAGTTGATGGAACCACCAGAGCTCCAGAAAAAGAAACTACTTTGGGGGCAGAACTGTTCCAGGGCAGGGGTGTGTGTCATTTAGTCATCTCAACGTAAACCAGTTGACAATGTGATTACTAATTCCCCCAAAAGATGCATTAGACTTTAAAGAAAAAATCCTCTGCAGAGGCACACTGATGTGATACAGTTTCTTTAAAATCTCCCGTCCTCTCCGCATCACTCTCTGTATCATTTTTCACCAGGATTCATGAGAGAAAATGTTCTTACCAGCAAAGAGGGCGACGTTGGTTTGCCTGGCGTCGAACGGGCACCTGGCTAAGCCGCTGAATTCTTCTCCATCGTACTCCAAGGTATTCAGCTGTGGAAGAAAAATAAATTGTTTGGCGGTGTCACATCAAGCTCTGCAGGAAGTGTGATTTTTTTTTGGGGGGGGGGAGCAATGCTGCTTTGCATACACCATCATTCACTCTGTCAGACTTGATCTAATCTTCCATTTAATGCTTAAGAACTGGTCCTCAAGGAGCTGTGCAAAGGACGATAGCTTTTACATCCACAAGGCTATGCGTCATGATGTCTATATGTGACCTCCAGGTTCAGGGAGGCAGAATGCCACTAAATTATCAGTGCTGGGGAACAACAGCGGGAGAAAATTTCATTCAGTCCACATTTTTAAGCAAACTAACCTAATTCACATCTTCCCCTCCAAATATATGGGACTGGAACGTAATAATCCTTGGGATTTTGCATCCCTCCAAATTTTGTGATACAGGGTTGTTTCCGATGCTACTCAGAGCAAACCCATTGAAATTAATGAACCTAAATTAGTATGTCCATTAACTTCAATGGGTCTACTCTGAGGAGGACTAGCACTGGATCAACCCCCAGTTCTCAGCTCGACACCAAATGAAGACCACGTTTTTATTGCTACAGTCAATGACCAGCACTAAGGAAACAAAATATGAAGCATGTAACACACATTAACTGAATGTGTACAACAGAGTAAAAGAGAATAAAATTAGGTAAGGCAGACAAAAAACAACATAGAGTAAAATAAAATGGGCATCATAATCCTCTCATCAACTCCAAGTGTCTGGGATCAGTTCCGGACTGCTTGCTGTAACACAGCCCTTGGTCAAACTGGGATGCAAGTTGATTCGAAAGGACATAAAATACATCTGATCATCCCGGAAAATTTGATAAAGATTTTTACACTAGTCACTGTAAAATGAGCAGTGAAGGGTTTAGATCCCACCTTTCAAGCAAACAATTCTCAAATGCAGATCACAACAGGCTGCAATAACACAAAACATAAATCCTCACCCCAGGAGCCTTTAGTCCTCAGACATGGTGCCAGAGGTCAGAATAGCTTTCTCGCCATTGCTTCTGCAACCGGCATGGAGCAGAGCTTTCTGCAGTGATGAGCCACTAGGTAAAGGTAAAGGGACCCCTGACCATTAAGTCCAGTCGTGACTGACTTTGGGGTTGCGGCGCTCATCTCGCTTTATTGGCCGAGGGAGCCAGTGTACAGCTTCCGGGTCATGTGGCCAGCATGACTAAGCCGCTTCTGGCGAACCAGAGCAGCGCACGGAAACGTCGTTTACCTTCCCGCCGGAGCGGTACATATTTATCTACTTGCACTTTGATGCGCTTTTGAACTGCTAGGTTGGCAGGAGCAGGGACCGAGCAACGGGAGCTCACCCCGTCATGGGGATTCGAACTGTCGACCTTCTAATCGGCAAGTCCTAGGCTCTGTGGTTTAACCCACAGTGCCACCCGCGTCCCTTGATCCTTGATGAGCCACTAGTCATGGCTAAAAAACAACTGCCAGCCCTGCTTGCTGATGAGCTCCCTGGTTCACATCACGCCCAGCTAGATCAGCAGGGCTTTGGCTGAGGATTGCTCATAAAAGTGAACCAGTGTGGCTAGAATGCTAGATTAGGGCCTGGGAGAAAAAGGTTCAATTCCTCACTTAGCTATGAAGCTCACTGGGTGAACAGAGATAGCCTAACAGATGCTGATGGACTCCAACTCTCATCAACCCCAGCTGGTTTCGGACTACAACTTCCATCATCCCTGGTTATGGACCATGCTAGCTGGGGTTGATGAGGTACACTGGCTAAATCAAGTCAGCCTCATATATCTCACAAGAGGGAAGAGAACCATGAACACAACCCTCATCTCCTTGGAGGCGATGAGGAGGAAGATACCCACAACAGCAACACATAGAGAAGCTTCTGTCTTACTGCGCTGAGGTCCTTACCCTAAGGTAGCGGCACATGGGGTTAAAAGCATTGGTTCCACAGACAAACACCATCTCGTCATTCCTGGGGACAAAGACTTTAATAAAATTATGGCATTCGTCCTGGAAAAGAAGAAGAGAGACTGGTTTACGTTACCATTGACTCACAAATACGATTTGTTTATTAGAGAAGTGGAATGTCGAGATGACAAATTTTGAGTGACACAAGAACAAAACCAAAAGAGAAAAAAATTCAAAAGATCCTGACATTTATATTGCAACATCCCTGTTTCTGAGTGTGATTTATTATGAATACACACACACACACACACACAAACACACACACATTTTATATACCACTTAATCAGAAAAAGCTATAAGCCGTTTACATAAAAATATAAAGTAGCTGTCGCTTTGACAACAAGTACAACATAATAAAAGTGAGTGAATATTGATAAAATCAACAGTTTTAAAACAAATATGCACAAAAAAAATTACATGTCTAGGTAGGTTTGCATAAGCAAAAGAGATTTTAGGAGATGTCATAAACAGTACAGTTTATTCCTGATATCCATCGGCAGGGAGTTCCAAAGTGAATGCACTGCCATACTAAAAGATTTGATTTTTTGCACGTTGGCTGACATTTGTAAAAATGCCAGTTCTATATATGAAGGGGTTGAGTGAGCACATAGGGGATAAGGCCTTCAAGAAAACTGAGCCGAAACTGTTAAGGGGTTCATATACTAACAGTAACACCTTGAATTGTAACCTGTTAGAACTTGGACTTCTAACAGATCAGCAGGATGTGTGCAGATCTTTGAGCACAGCACTGGAGAAATCTCACTCCTGCCAGGAATCGTGCTGCAATAACTGCAGTTTCTGTACCGAGCGTAAGAGAAGATGCACATGGTATGTATTGCAATAATCCAGTCTTGGGAGTTGGTTATGCCTGGAGTACTGAGGAAAAAGCTACCATGGGCCAGGAGCAGACACAGTTATCATATCAGCTGAAGCAGACAACAGATGCTTCTATATACTGAGGCCACCTGAGCATTCAGGGGCAGTTGCATAAAATGCAAATTCTTGTGTCTGTAAGTAGAATCCAAGTCCCATCTCCACTATACATTTAAAGCAGTATCATATCACTTGAAACAGTCAAAGAATCCTAGGAACTGTATGTATGTATTTTTTTATTCACTAATACGGCTTGATTGTCAGGGGGAAACCCCCAGTGCAGTTGTTTGTTATGGGTGCAAAGAGTTGTTAGGAAACCTCTATTTTCCTCACAGAGCAGTGGTTCCCAGAGTGGTTTAACACATTCAATCCCTCTTTCTGGAGGTCTCTGGGAATTGTAGTTCTGTGAGGGGAATAAGCAGCGTTAATAAACTACAGTTCCCAGGATTCCTTGAGTGCAGCAATGACAGTTTTAAAATGACATGATACTGCTTTAAACGTACTGTTCAGATGGGGCCTCATTCATTATCAGTTGTACATTGGCTTCAAGCCCAACTTTAAAAAACATAAACAAGGATTTAAATGCTTTAAAAAAAAGGTGTATGGGGGAGGGAAAGGACAAAACGTACTTTGTGTTTTCCCTTCATAGCGCAGTTCTCTCTGTCCTGTTGCCTTGACCGCCATGTTAATTTCTGTTCCAATAAAATGAAGAAACGAAAATAAGAACATTCTAATGTTTAATGTAGAATTATCATTATTTGTTTCTTTTTTAAACAACAACAACAACAACAACCCCCAAATTAAGCTGTTTTTCCAATACCTTGCTTGGAGCAACTTCTCCCTTTGGAATGTCGTTCAAGTTCACAGTGTAAACTTGATCCCTATAAGAGCAGAGGGGAAAATGGGAATAAGACACCATCAAACCCCCTCAACTCACTGAGAATGAACATCCAAATAGGAAACAAACATTAACTCTCAACACACCAGGTCTGAAAGCGTTTATGAAGGACTACACACATGAAATGGACTTTATATTGATGTAAAACAACAGAGGTGCTGTTGGAAGGAAATTACAGAGGTCAGCTGTGAGAATGGACTAACATCAAGAGAAGGATGAAGAGGAGATTAAAGAAGAATGAAGTAATTCCTCATCAGGAAGTAAAGAACATATGTTTGCAACAGGAGTGGGAAACCTATTTTTTTAAAGAAATTGTATTAAATTTAAATAATTTGTACAGATTTGTATTAATTTGGAAAACCAATAAATAATAATAATAATATATATAAAAGAGAATGAATATCCAAATAGCACCCTCCTCGTTCTATTAAATGGGGATACTGTGCCCCTGGGATAATAATAATAATAATAATAATAATAATAATAATAATAATAATAATAATAATAATATATTATTTGTACCCCGCCCATCTGGCTCGGTTTCCCCAGCCATTATGAAGAAGGACTTCGTAATGGCACCAAAGCTCACTTACTGGGGTGACTATCTTGTAGCAGGACCCTCTCTGCTATGCCATAGAGAAGGCCCATAGTGAAGAATAAGTGCAGAACAACAGTCACACGTTTATTTTAAAGTCAAATAGTTTTCTCAAAGTTACAAAGAATCGAGTTAAATACTAGTTACATTTTTAAAAATCCAGTTATCCCAGGGCACCAAATGGGCAGAATAGCAGAAGGCAAGTCTGCATTTACTACTGATGAAGCAACTGTGTAAACTACAGTCAACTTGGTAAAATATTGTCTGTATGAGCTTGCTTACTTTTCCATAAGTTAATGGGACAGAGAACAAAAATGGGGAAAAACGGAAACAAACAATTCAGATAGCGGCCAGGAATACCCCCCCCCCCCCAAAGGAGTTTGACCCCACAACTCCCTCTCCCTGCAGCTACAGTTCTGGAACAGATCCATGAAACCTCCATACCATATAGCTGGGTCATACTACACTGGGAGGAGAAGTATTTGGGTATCAACTAGGGGTGGAAGAATATGTCAATCTGGCTTCTGTCAGTTTCTCATTTCATGACAGTTCTCCACATTTGTGCAGCGATTTGCCACTTTTCAAAAAATACATTTTTTGAAAAATTATCAGCATTTTAGTGCTGATTTCCCTGAATAAACACAATTTCTGACCGCTTTTCACATTTTCTCAAGCCATTAAATAATGCACTTTAGCATGTTATTTTCAACCAATACACACGTTTTTATGCATGCTTTACCTTAATCTAAAGGGTTTGGGGACACATTACTTGCATCCCCATAAATTTGAAAAAGTGCACATTTTGGAGGCATTCCGGTGCATTTATTGTTCAGAAAGCGAGAATTAGGCAAGTTCCCCTTTAACTGCTAACTTAATTGCATTTCTCCTTCTTCCCTAGTACCAAGGACACCTACGCAAGGGAGGCATTTGGCAGTGCTGCCAGAAACAAGAGACTGATACACTCGCACATACCTGGTTTCCAGTCTAGAAATGTGTGTCTCATACATGCATTACCATTTAAACCCTACTGGGCTTCTTGGGGATATCTGTATCAGCCCTGTTCAAAAGAGGTGGCTGGATTAGATGGTCTGATTTAGCAGGGCTTCTCTTCTGCAATATATTGTGTCCCTCTCCCTCTGTGCATTCATTTCCCCCTTCCAATTCTATTTCCCGATCCCATTCTCTACAGATTACTTTTAAACAAGGTGCACAGATTAAATGCAAAACCAACCAGGGCAGGGGTGGGTAGGAGGGAGGGAGAGAGAATTTTAATTTAATCAACTGACTGCGGGAAAATTACCTGCCAGCAATATAAAGTGTGTCTCGAATTTTCAACATCAGTTGAAAGTCCAGCCTATGCTGGGATTCATTGCCTGAAGGGCGTCCTTTAAATACTGGATATTGCCTTGAATCTGCAAGTAAAAATGGGTTACGCCATCACTCAGGATTATAGAGCTAAAGAATCAATAGACAACATTGATTAGCTGTATATACTGGGAGCAGAAGGCTTAAACTAAATTCCTTGCATAATGCGCTGAATATAAATGAATATATGGCAGGAACTCTGCAAACACGCTTTAAAACAAACAAACTTGAACTTACTGCACACTTTTGAATGCTATTATTGTTATTATTATTATTATTAATGATGGAATTGCCTAATAAGTGAAAAGCCAAGTCAATCTCAGAAGGAACAACTGCTTTCCCTCAACAACAACAAAAAATAAATGGCAAGTTTGTTCCTGCTGGTTACTCACAGTGGTAGTCAACAACATTAATAGGGTCGTCGTCTTCTGGGAAGCTGACGGCAGCACTTCGGGAGGCGGTCAATAGCATCACGCAAGCAGAAAGCAGCAAGAGCCTCATGACTGGTGTGTATGGAGGGTGTAGAATGAGCCACTTGGTAATACTATTTACCTGCAGGGTTTAAAAAAACAAAAAACCGCCCTCAAAATAACAATAAAACACACAGAGGGAGGTTGATTCTACTTCAATGCCCGAGCCAATGAGCGACTCCTTAATTCACACTTTATGCGAGTGAAGATTGTGTAAATTATGTTGCATGAAAGGTCTCTTTGTGTTTGTCGACAGAAAAACTGCTATGTGACAGCCCTGATTAAAACTTTTCTGCGACATATTGACATTTGCTAATTTTTGAGCTAAATTTACAAGTGGGTTTCTTTTCTGGAGGGAGCTGACGAATGTCACCCCGGCTGAATCACAAGGATTGCAAACAGAACATGCAGCCTTGCTGACTTGGCAGGAAGATTGTTAACGTTGGGATTAGAATATTAATTAAACTGCAATCTCTTTCCCTTCTCCAACTAATTGCCACATGGTACCCAATAAAGCCTTTGCCTGTAAGTTAACCAAAGCTCCTTTACAAAATTCAAGGCACATCCAATCCATGTAAACTCCAAGCCAAGTTTTTATTTTTACCTGGGGGGTGGTGGTGATTCTCTGTAAGAGTATTTTCTTGTTCCAAATTATCATTTGAATACTTAATATCCCAGGTTGCCTAACAAAACTGAGCTAGATGACCAAACTGAAACGACACACTTGTGCGTTTCACAAATCAACCACCTCAGTTTATGCTAAAGCTGCAACAATTGTTGTTTTGCCCTGCAAAACATAAGGAATATAGGAAGCTGCCATAAAACAGGTCAGATTATGCAACTTGCTAGACCAATACTGTTTGCTCTGACCAGCAGAGGCTGTCCAAGCTCTGAGGCTGAAATCTTTCCCATTATCTGCTACCAGATCCTTTTATGGGGCATCATTTTCAGAAGACATTTGGAGGAGAAGAGGCCTGTTGCTATTAGTAACTGGCAGCAATTTATGCTATTGTGCATTTTTATGGATTTTATGGATTCTTATCTACCTGTTGTGACTTTGGCCTATGCAAAGGGCAGTATATAAATCATCTAGATAAATAACTAGAAAGGGCATGGATTGAACCTGGAACATTAGGAACACAAAAAGCTGCCCTGTACAGAGCTGGACAATTGGTCCATGTAATAATAATGATGATGACAAATTATTATATGCTGCCCAACTGACAGGGCTGCTCCAGCCACTTTGGGTGGCTTCCAACAAATTAAAACATCAAACCCAGTAAAAGATTAAAACTTCCCTATAGGGGGCCTTCAGATGTCTTCTAAAATAGTTCTTTGTTTCCTTGATATCTGATGGGAGGGCGTTCCACAGGGTGGGCGCCACCATCGAGAAGGCCCTCTGCCTGGTTCCCTATAGCTTTACTTCTTGCAGTGAGTAAACCTCCAGAAAGCCCTCGGAGATGGATCTCAGTGTCAGGTCTGAACGATGGGGAAGGAAATGGCTTTGGCCCAGATATTCCAGATAGGTCTTTAAAGGTCAGCACCAACATTTTGAATTGTGCTCGGAAATGTACCAAGGCAGATCAATGTTACATGGTCCCGGCAGCTGTTCCCAGTCACCAGTCTTGCAGCCACATTCTGGATTAGTTGTACTTTCTGGGTCACCTTCAAACGTAGCCCCACACAAAACAGGGCTAGTTCAGTATTGACTGGCAGTGGCTTTCCAGGGCATGATCCACAAGGCCTCCTTGAAAGGTCTGAGAATTTTACCAAGGGTATAATGGGGAAAATGTTCTGCTAGGCAACCTGGTTTCAAGCTGTTTAGGGCTTTTATGTGATAAAACCTTGATTGCAGCTCAGTACCTAACAGGCAGGCAAGTGCAGATCTTTCACCACGGGTGTAATACGTGTATAGCCTTGAGAGTGCTAGCTGCTTCCTTCTGCACTGGCTACAGCTGATTAAACAAGTGCAGCCCTATACACAGTGTATTACAGTAGTGTTACCATGGGGCTACCAATGCATGAACCAAAGTAGCCTGATTATTCCTATCTAGGAATGGGCATCAAAACCCAAAACTGGTGGTGGTTGCTCCCTGCCACCAAGGCCACTTGGGCCTCCAGTGACAGAGCTGACTCCAGGCACACTGTGTACCTGCTCCATCACAGGGTGTGCAACCCCATCTAAAAGAGGCAATACCTAGATCCAGAGATCCCCCACCCTCAGGGTCTCTGTCTTGCTAGGCTTGTCTCAGTTACCGTATTTTTCGCTCTATAACACGCACCTGACCATAACACGCACCTAGTTTTTAGAGGAGGAAAACAAGAAAAAAAAAATCTAAACGAAACAGTGGATGTATGATTTTTGTGGTTCATGCTGTGGCCACAGACATGTGATCTGACGGTGAGTTTGGGGTAGCCCAATGCAGAAATCCTGAGGATCCATGTGGATCCATGCTTTGTAACCACATTTTTGCACCACTGTGGCCCCAGGCAAGAGAGGGTGCGTGCTTTTTTTGGTGAAAGCTGTAGCCATTGACATGCTATGTGATCTGATGGTGAATTTGGGGTGACCCAGTGCAAAAATCCTGAGGATCCATGTGGATCCGTGCTTTGTAACCATGTTTTAGGTGGGGAGGGAAGGAAAAGCACTCAAGGGACAAGGAGCACACGTGGGGTGGGTGGAGAAGGATGCTGCTAATAATGCAGAAGAAGGGTATAAGAGGAGAAGGCTCCTCTCCTCTCCCGCTTTGCTCCTTTGAAGCAAGCAGGCTCTGCTTCTCTCCCACCTCCCCGGCTTAGCGCTTAGTCATCTGAAAAACCTCGCTGCTATTTAGCGAGCTGAGTGGGGAGGAGAGAGAGACATGGTTGCTTTAAAGGAGCCAACCGGACAGGAGCCGCTTACACTCATGTAAGTGGCTCCTCTCCTCTCCCGCATTGCTACTTTGAAGCAAGCAGACTCTGCTTCTCTCCCTCCTTCCCACTCAGCGACTCTTCTCCCGCTTTGCTGTTTCAAAGCGAGCCATGGAGGAGGGAAGGAAGGGGAACCATGGATCCTCTGCTCACGACTGCAGCAGATTCCCCCCGCCATCCGTAGGCATTCACTCCATAACACGCACAGACATTTCCCCTTACTTTCTAGGAGGAAAAAAGTGAGTGCTATGGTGCAAAAAGTACAGTAATTAGCCCTCATTCAGCCAGTTGTCAGAGATGATGTGTCAGGGAACTGCCATCGGAAAGGCAGGAGGTGGAGGGGCTCTCAGAAGTCAGGAGAGACTCAGCAGCGGAGGAAGGCACCAGCAGGGGGAGAGTGGGAGATCAGAGAGAGAGGGAGGCGAAGGAATGGCTCAGGGAGTCTTCTAGCGATAACAGATAACAGCGGAGAAGTCTCAGGACCTCCCATAGGTACACCCACTCCTCGCCGGAAACTGTCGCGCCGAGAATCCAGACAACGCGTTTCCGTCAAGGAGCTTTTATGCTGGAGTAAATTCCGTAAACGCCCACTGTCGGATTCTGCCAGCGATTGAGGGAGCCATGCTTAAGGGCTCCGCTAAAGACAGAGCTTTGCTAAGCTGAGCAAACTCTGAGGGACTAAGCTTTTACGCACAAGCAGCTCATCATCCCATCACATGATGCAATTGGAGTTTAGCAACATCTGGAAAGCTACTGGTTCCCTACTCCTGTGTTGGTCATTTGTGCCTACAAACCCAGTGTCTAAGCTACTGTGGAGATAGGCAAGGTACACAGCCCTTAATGAAATTCTTAAGCCCGACTCCTAGATCCCCTGCTCAGTTTTAGCTGAATCACACACCTCTTAGAGTCTTCTAAAAATGGTAGCTAAAGAGAGATGGTCTGTGATTTGAGCAGTGTGTAAAAATGCAGAGGGGAAAAGGGGTCAACATTTGTAAAGCGTACCATTGGAAAACTTTCGTAATCCTTTTTTTTTTTTTTTGCCCCAGATGAGCACTGGTTTACAAGACTATTCACGGGAATGCAGGATGTGATTCTAGACCTGGCTACCATTGCAAGCTTGAGCTCATCCCAGTCCTTAATTGATTTCTGGGCCGGCTTGCTTGAATGAGGTCATTTTGGAATCAGCCCGGATGGGGGTACTACTTGGCAAAGCAAATTGCGAGGGAGTTCTTAGCCATTAAGAGCTGACCCGAAAAAGATGCATTTCTAACTGTTAATGATGTTTCTGCATCACAGGTCCACCAGTCCAGAACTGATGGGCTGCCCTCTTTGCCAAGATTGATGAGCAGCGGTGGCTAACAGACACTAATGATTCCTGGCATTTTCCCTCTGCTCTTCCCCGTCCCGACAGCCTCCCATGATGAAGCATCTAACATTAAATTGCTAATGAATAAACGTAAACAAACCAGAAGGACTAGGCTGGAAGGAGAAAGAAACAGCATAACCCAAATGCAACCAAACACAAGGTATTTTGTAACACAACCGTTTCAGAGTGGGAGGCAATAAAGCATCTAAGAAGGACTCTGCTGTCCTTCTCTGGGGTGGAGAGACATGTTTGGTCCAAGGGTCACATTTCCTTCCAGGGGCCACAAGCCAGTGATGGATGTGGCCAGAGTCAAAAGTGGGCAGAGCAATTGATGTGGTCTTAGCTTTGCACATGCAAAATTCCAGTAATGCAAAAACCACACACACACACACACACACACACACACACACACACACTTTTCTATCCTCCGTGAGGAATGATCACAGTTCAAAGACACATGTCAGCCATGTCAGCAAAACACTCAAGAAGGCTGTGGAGGGGACCAAGTGTGGGGAGAACCCGGGGAGAAAGAATGGTCCACTAAGAGTCCCGGGGGTTGGACAGATAGGCCTGGAGAGCTTTCCTGTGCATCAGCTGAGCAGCCTCAACAAGCCTCTGGCTTGTGAGGAGACCCTCCTCAGAGCTTGAAGAGGATGTCCTCTTCGGACTCCAAGGAGGGTCTCTGCATGAGCTGGAGGGGTGACAGGACTTCCTCAGCTGACGTGAAGGGCAGTGGCTGTTGCTACAGCTGCGCCACCCCACATGCTAGCTGTTAGGCAGGGAGGCTGAGCACCTTCAGTAAAGCTCCACTGGCCCACCAGCTCATGAGGAGACCCTCCGCAGAGCCCTAATAGGTCCTCTTTGGGCTCCAGGTGGGTCTCCGCAGGAACCAGGAGGGCTCTCTAGGGTCCATCCCATTTTATGGAACTTTGCCTATGGGCACAGGGGTTCGGAACATGACCTCCCGGAATAAATGGAGACTAATCTGTACAGGAAATCTAAACAGGCAACTGCCTACCTGATGAAACTTTGAAGAGCTTTGCTCTGTGGCTATAACAACAACAACAACAACAACACACTATAAAATTTATATACCACTTGATTTAAAAAACAAAAACAAATCTTGGTGGTTAAAAACCCCCTCAAATAACAACAACAACAACAACCTGTCCTTCAACAGAAGATCTTAGGAATTCTTACAGCATTATAGAATATAGCATTAAAAAGTTGAAAGCAAATCACAATCTCAACTAGTGTCGGTCCTAATATTTGTGTGTGTGTGTGTGTGTGTGTTTAGTGCCAACAGAGAAATGTCTCCCCCCATTTTGCGGGAAACGGACAAAATATTCCGCACTCCATTTCACAGCCGCAGCCCTGGATAGTAATATTGATAGACCTCAAAGAGTTGTTCTGAGATTTACTGAGAATAATGTATCACTTGGAAGGACAGCATAAATATCATCCTGGTTGCCTAAAGAGAACAACAAGGCCTTGTGAAATTCTCATCGAGGCAGTTACCTGCATCAGCACAAAACCCGCAGGTCAGTTTCTCTTTGCAAGTGTGCTCAGGGGACAACCGAAGTGCAATCCATACTGAAGGCAGAGGTGTAGGCTGCGCAATGAATCAGGGAGTGGTATTTGTGCAGGCCTGGGCTGTCACCCACCAAACTGCTCTTGATTCACGAGGCACACTATGTACTCTAACACCAGCTATGACGAATGGACTGTCTAGACATGAATTTGCAACCAAATCTAGGAGGTCGCTTAGTATAAGGAGTTAAAAAATACAACAACCACAACCCCACCTCAATCACCACAGCGCAGGCACCTGAAGTATGGAAGTAATAATAGGACTGCCCTACCTGGCAAGGCTATTGTAAAGGTTACTTGCACAATTTGCACAAAGCGCCTACCTGAAACTTTATATTACCATTGTCAAACCTTTTATTTTGACTTCCCAGTTTTGGGGGGGGGGCACAACTATGGTCTTGACACTGTTCTGCTTATTAAATGTACTGATGCATTTGAATTTGCATTTATCACTTTTATTGGCTTTAAATTTTGTTCTTCTACATGTATTTTAATAAATCTGTTTTTATATTGTTTTAATTCTACTTTAATTAAAAAGGTAAAGGGACCCCTGACCATTAGGTCCAGTCGTGGCCAACTCTGGGGTTGCAGCGCTCATCTCGCTTTATTGGCCGAGGAAGCCGGCGTACAGCTTCCGGGTCATGTGGCCAGCATGACTAAGCCACTTCTGGTGAACCAGAGCAGTGCACGGAAATTCCGTTTACCTTCCCACCAGAGCGGTACCTATTTATCTACTTGCACTTTGACGTGCTTTTGAACTGCTAGGTGGGCAGGAGCTACTTTAATTACTTTACAGCTATTATCTTTGATATATTTTTTAGCATTCTGTGTTTCATTCACATTTGTTTTAATATTTGTGAGGCGTCTTCTCGGAGAAAGGTGGAATGTAAATGAGTAACACCACTACCAACAAGAACAATTTAAATTATGTTTGTTGACTTGTCTTCTAAGGGTTGTAAATTGCCTCAGGATTGATATGGAATGTGGTCTATACATTTTTTTAAGAATAAAAATAATAAGTTAACAATAAAAGAGGGTACATAAAGGCAGCATGCATTGATTTAGGAAAAAAGGAGGAGCCACACATGGGACATGAATGAAACCCCATTCCTATTGACTCAGAGTTTTTCCCATACCATCTGCCTAGCTATTTACACTTATGCTTTCAAGGGGTTTAGGATAGCTTCCACTACATTATGTGCCTTCAGAATACTCTTTGTGCTAGATACAGAACTTAAGGCATAACTACCTTGTCTCATTGATTTCAATGCATCCTAAGTTCAACTGGCCTAGCCTGGATTCAACCCAATGTGTCCTTGCTACTGTCTTTCTCTGAAGCCAATTAGCCACTTAGGAAAGCTGTAATAGTTAGAGTAGTTAGAGTAGAGCTTTCCAAACTATTCATGTTGGTGACACACTTTTTAGACATGCATTATTTCGCGACACAGTAATTCAGTTTTGCATCATTTTGCGACACAGTCATTCAGTTGTGCATCATTTTGCGACACAGTCATTCAAATTTACTAGCAAACCAAAGGTTAAACGAACCCTTTTCTAGCCCTGGGAGAAGCGCAGAGAGCATTTGCACGACACACCTACACATTTTAGCCAATGCACAGTTTGGAAAGCTCTGAGTTAGAGAGTTTGACTAGGGCCTGGTTTCAAATACCCACTTGGCTATGAAGCTCACTGGATGATTTTGTTGATTATTTAATTTCTATACTGCTTACCGGTAATATTTTTAAAAACAGTTCTAAGCATATGTCAGGGAACTGCCATCGGAGAGGCAGGTGGTGGAAGGGCTCACGGAAGCTAGGAGAGACTCGACAGCGGAGGAAGGAACCAGCAGGGGGAGAGAGGGAGTCCAGAGAGAAAGTGAGTCGGAGGGATGGCTCAAGGAGACTTCCAGCGAAAACAGTGGGGAAGCTGCAGGACCTCCTATAGGTACACCCATTCCTCGCCGGAAACTGTCGCGTCAAGAATCCCGAAGACGCGTTTCCGTTAAGGAACTTTCATGTTGGAGCAGATTCCGTAAACGCCCAGTGTTGGATTCTGCCAGCGATTAAGGGAGTCATGCTTTAAAGGGCTCCGTGAAGGACAGAGCTTTGAGAACCATGCCCAAGCTCTGAGGGACTAAGTTTTTTACGCACAAGCAGCTCATCATCCCATCACAGCATAGAAAACTGAAGCAACAACAGACCACTTAAACAAAATATTGCAAAAATACACACTTAAAAATGCTACATTAATACAGTGGTACCTCAGGTTAAGAACTTAATTCATTCTGGAGGTCCGTTCTTAACCTGAAACTGTTCTTAACCTGAAGCACCACTTTAGCTAATAGGACCTCCTGCTGCTGCCGCACCGCCAGAGCACGATTTCTGTTCTCATCCTGAAGCAAACTTCTTAACCTGAAGCACTATTTCTGGGTTAGCGGAGTCTGTAACCTGCAGTGTATGTAACCTGAAGCGTATGTAACCTGAAGCGTATGTAACCTGAGGTACCACTGTACAAAGATTAATATATAGGCAATGACCGATTTACGAGCATCCAACTGACATGTGACCCGGAAGTGCATCATGGCGACCCGGAAGTGGTTGGAAAAGGGGGTGGGGGCATAATGGGACATGGCAGGCTTATGCCACTCCACCATCATGTGTGATGACTTGGAACACAACCCCCATGCAAATTGGGGGTTGCCTGTATATATAAATTGATATCAATTCTTTTTCCTACTGACACACCTTCCCTCTCAGCCTCCAGGTTCAAACCCAAACAAACCCTCAGCTTACCTACAAATAAATCTAACAAAGAGATAAGTTCCTGGAAAAAGTGGGCATTGCCTTAGTCTTTCTTGCTAGACTTGCTTTTTGTGGGCAGGTCCAAGATGGATGGTACTTCTTCTGGCTGCCCAATGCTGTTTCCCATTCAACTGTACTCTCCACACTTAAGGTGCTACTGGAAGGAATTTTTTTATTTTGTTTTCTCCACACTCAGTTCTGGGTACAGCAAGTTTATTGAGCTTATCAGAGGGTCCTAAGGATGGGAAGAGCACCTCCCTCCACTCACAGCTCTTTCTTTTTTAATATCTTTTTTTGTTTTTACAAATATTTTCAAACATAATAACATTTTCATATAACAATATAATAAAATTTTGGCTATATAAGCCTGGAACTTCCCTCCTTCCCGGGTGATGGTTTCCAAACTTATTCTCTATTACTGCATTTTCTTATATTTTTATTACTATTAAATCATAATCTTATATAAATGATTTCTAAGTTGTAATTCTAACATCACAAAGCTTCTTGTAGCCCTACTAGCGATGTCAGTTGTTTACAGTTGTCTTTCAAATATAACATAAATTTATTCCAGTCTTTCAGGAATGTCTGGTCCTGTTGGTTGCAAATTTTCCCTGTCAATTTCGCCAATTCGGCATAGTCCAGTAATTTCATCTGCCACTCTTCTTTCATTGGTAATCACAGCTCTTTCTTCATCCTCTCCTCCTCCTCTAGCTGCTGTCCAAGGTTTATCTTGTTCCTCTAGTAGCTTCATTTGAGGAGTTACTTTTTCAGCCACAGCAATCTTCCATGGTGTTACTTTGACCTTGGGCAGGTCACTGTCTCTCTGCCTAACCAACCACACAGAGCTGTAGTGTGGATAAAATGTAGATGTGAAGAAACAGATATTCCACCTTGGGGTTTCTTGGGAGAAAGACAGGATATCAACAACAACTGTGATTTCCCCAGGAATATCTGGGTAATAGGCAGCGTGCTAGACTAAATGGACTTCTCATTTGATCCCTCCTGGAAGATCTTTTTGAGGTTCAAATCCTTGAACAACCATGGAGGTCATTAGATGGTTATGATCAAACTCCTGTACCACTGACAAACCTACCAATAAGGTAATTCAGATAAGAATTCCAAACTGCCGTCCAAAAGAGTAACCTTTCAAGTTAAGTCCTGGAGTCATTTGTTTCGAATAAACAGAAAATCAGCAGACATCAGAGAAGAACCAATTGATCTTCTCTGAGTTAACCATACTTATGGATTGCGAGTTGTTCTTCTTGCCCTTGGAGAGCTGTATAAATTGGTTGACTGACAGTTGGTGGGGCACACTTCTGTACACTGCGGCCAGAGAATCAGATGGTAAAGTTGCCCAGAATGAATTCATGCCTGCATATGCCAGGTTCTTATCACTGCAACTGGACAATGCTCCATTGCTGCCATCAAGGAGGTTGGGACAACAGCCTCACGAAAGCATTTCGTACACATTCGGTCACCATTTTGCGCATGTTCTGATTGCAATGGCTAAATTATCAAGTCAGAGAAAAAGTCCCCTGCAAAACTGGTTTGACAGAAGCCAAACGAGTTCAAATGATGCCATTTTATTACAGCATTTTACATAACGACTGAACCCGGGGAGGTTTACAGGAAAATAAAAACTGGGATTTGAGGGCAAATATGGTGTAGTGTATATTACATGAATGTTCCCTTTCCTATGAGCAGTGGTAAAGGTAAAGGGACCCGTGACCATTAGGTCCAGTCGTGACTGACTCTGGGGTTGCAGTGCTCATCTCGCTTTATTGGCCGAGGGAGCCGGCGTACAGTTTCCAGGTTACGTGGCCAGCATGACTAAGCTGCTTCTGGCGAACCAGAGCAGCACACGGAAACGCTGTTTACCTTCCCGCCGAAGTGGTACCTATTTATCTACTTGCACTTTGATGTGCTTTTGAACTGCTAGGTTGGCAGGAGCAGGGACCGAGCAACGGGAGCTCACCCCGTCGTGGGGATTTGAACCGCCGAACTTCTGATCGGCAAGCCCTAGGCTCTGTGGTTTAACCCACAGCGCCACTTGTGCAGTGGTAGATGTATGCAATACCTAGTGCATACAAGTTGCATGTAGGAAAAGCACTGTTGCCCTTGGGCTCTGTTTGTGGGCCTCACCTAGGCACCTGATTAGCCACTGTAAGAACAAGGGGTGGAACATGATGGGACTATGGCCTGATTCTGTGGGGCTTTTCTTATGTTCTGTCAGCTTGAATGAAAAAAGATGCAGAGGCTCAGACTTTGGCAAGTCTCAGGAAAGAAAACGTAGAATGCAGTCACTGAGAATATCTCTCTCTCTCTCTCTCTCTCTCTCTCTCTCTCTCTCTCTCTCTCTCTCTGCCTGCTGTTGCAATTCTGACTTGGTGAATAGATGGAATACTTCACAATTCCACTGAGCAAACCGTTGAGTCGCCCAGAGTCCCTTCTTGAGGCCCAGCAGCTCCTCGAACCCCTTTTAGATACTATTTTCATTGCAAGAATACCTTCGATTTCCCAGAATCATGTGGCCCTCTTTGAAAAGCGATGCAGCTTTAAGTTGTTAAATCTCTAAGAGAATTACTTGGGAGAACATGTTTGTCTCTGAGCTCACTTGTGGCAAGGACCTGACCTCGGAGGACACATCCTGGCACACTCTCATTAAAGACCTCCTGAGTGGAAGAAAAACCTGCAACAAAGGCAAAAAATTTCATGGGAACATGAAGGTGAGATCTTTTTATTCCTGGTAATCCCTTTTAAATAACTCTCACCTTTTGCTCTCTCATTCTGTCAAGGAAAGTGCCTATAACTGCAGAGAAGAAAGATCTTGCCCGGTGCAGGAGATGAAAAAGTCTGATCTGAGCCAGATTAAGTCTGCAAACCCTGTCCTATAATTTATGTTAGCTTTTTTTAGTTGGGGGGCGGCGGGATAAAGCGCGAATATGAACAGGAATAAATCTGCTCAGAGTCTATCCAGATTAGCCTACTTGATCTGTTAAGTAACAAGCTTGTCCACCCTCAAATTGGAGCAAATTGTTGCTGAGGCACTAGAGAAGAGGTCCACCATGCTTTTTGGGTCTGTGTGCACATTTACAAAGCATAGAAACTGTTGTAGGTACCCCACTCTCTACATTGGTTGCAGAAGAATGCTTCTTTCAGCCTAATTTCAGTAGGGGGGGGGGAGGAGTGGGGCAGATACCCTGCAGGCACCAAGGAACATCTCTGCAGGCCCAAGTGTGCCCACAGGCATGGCACTGCCAACCCCTGCACTAGAGAGTGTAGGTTACATTTTTTGGAAGTGCAACAGCACGGATCATTCCGTTTGTAACTTAAGGGTTAATTTTATGTAATTTTTGAAGTAAACTAGCCAGGAATGGGATGGGGGAGGTGTGTCTTAGCAATAAGTAACTGCCAATAAAACAAAACTTTAAAATCAAGTAGACATTAAAACATGTATCAAATATAGACAGACAGAATAAAATTGACCAATGTACATAATAAAGTTCATCTGGGTATGGTTGCCTAAACAAAAGAAGTTTTAGCATGCACTGGAAACAGCACAGCAAAGGTGCCTGATTAATAATAGTAATAACAATGATTATAATACAATATTTCTGCCCTGGATATCTGATGGAAACCTTCGCTAGTATGTTTCCACAGGCAATTGAAGACTTTTAAAAATTTATGCAAGCATTTCCAGACTATTGATCACCAACTTGCTCATCTCTATCTTTCCTTAGCTTAAAACAAAACAAATTCCTTCCAGTAGCACCTTAAAGACCAACTAAGTCAGTTCTTGGTATGAGCTTTCGTGTGCATGCACACTTCTTCAGAGTGTATCTGAAGAAGTGTGCATGCACACGAAAGCTCATACCAAGAACTGACTTAGTTGGTCTTTAAGGTGCTACTGGAAGGAATTTGTTTTGTTTTGACTATGGCAGACCAACACGGCTACCTATCTGTAACTTTCCTTAGCTTATTTGCAATATGGTTGAGCAGTCTGTTTAAATCGTTTCATAGAAGTAATGCTTAAGACAAGGATGAAGAACTTCAGCCCTGGGGGTGCGGTCAAATGCAACAGCTACCTGTCCCTTTAAGATCTCCTGAGGCCACACCTCCTTTGCTAGGCCACACCCCTCAATGGACCTGCTTCTTACCCTGAGCATTTTTGCCTGGAGGGAATGAGTCCTTGAGCTCCAATTATGCCTCTTGCTTGCCTGGATGAAGGATATAGAGACATGTTTATGTGCACAGTGGTGTACTGTGCTAATGTAAAATTTACATTCTGTGCTCTCCTCTAAGTCATGACTTCAAGGAACTAGGAAAACTAAAGCAACCGAGGCATTGGAGTCTCTTCCCTCCCTTCTCATATGTCAAGGTTGACAGTGTCTATTTTGTTCTACCTAGTTATTTATCAAGCCCATCATTTTTGTCCATCTGTCTCTGAAGTAGGTCGTCTGGGCCATAGCATACTATTCCTGTGTAGTTCTATGTAGCTTCAGAGCACCTCTACCAATGTGAACCTATGAGGACCCTTCAATTTTCATCTGAGGCTCTTCTCAGGGTGCCCCCTCTGAGGTTCAGAGGGTTCAGAGGTTCAGAGGGTGGTGGAAATGAAGAGAGCTTTTCAGTGGTGAATCCTCGCTTGCGGCAGGCTCTCTCCAGTGAGGTCCACCTGGTGCCATCATTAATATCCTTTCAGTTCTAGCTAAAAACTTATCTCTTCTCCCAGACATCTGATGGATTATGAAGATTTTGCTGTCTACTGATGATTAGTTTTGCTGTTTAAGTTTCAGCTGCTTTTATTGCAATACATTTTTCTTTTTCTGATTTCAGGGCATGCTTCAAATTATTTTGCAAATAATATGTGCAAATAATATTTATGTGAAACAGTAGTACAGTGGTACCTTGGTTTACAAACTTAATCCATTCCGGAAGTCCGTTCTTAAACCAAAGTGTTCTTAAACCAAGGCGTGCTTTCCTATAGCAGCGGGGGACTCAATTTACAAAGGGAACACACTCAACAGGAAGCGGAACATGTTCTTAATCCAAGGCAAAGTTCACAAACCAAGAGACCTACTTCCGGGTTTGCAGCTTTCTTAATCCAAGTTGCTTATAAACTAAGCTGTTCTTAAACCAAGGTACCACTGTAGTAGTATTAATAATGAATTGCAACTCCATCATTTTCAAGACTGATTCCAATATACTTGTGGCCACTCCAATATTATTGTATTTCAATTAATTTGTTTATGTAACACTTATATAAATCAACATCAGATATCGCCACAATTCTGCATTCTCCCATTTCGCATTTTTTGCACATCTGCAAAAGTATTTTTCTTTTCTTTTCTTTCTTTTGCACAAATCCACCAACGTTTCTGTGGAATATTGGTCACATTGAAAACCAGCTACAATAAGCTATGAAGAATACTGGGTCAACCAGCCTGGAAACTTATATCATAGTCTTAAACAGAAATTGTACTGTAACACCAACGATGGTTCTCATTTATGAAACACCCATGGGGCCAGGAGACGCAAGCATAGAATCATAGAATAGAATCATAGAATCATAGAGTTGGAATAGACCACAAGGGCCATCGAGTCCAACCCTCTGCCAAGCAGGAAACACCATCAGAGCACTCCTGACATATGGTTGTCAAGCCTCTGCTTAAAGACCTCCAAAGAAGGAGACTCCACCACACTCCTTGGCAGCAAATTCCACTGTCGAACAGCTCTTACTGTCAGGAAGTTCTTCCTAATGTTTAGGTGGAATCTTTTTTCTTGTAGTTTGGAACCATTGCTCCGTGTCCGCTTCTCATGCTATTGAAGGAATGGCAACAACTTTTGCCTAAGACTGCAAAACCAATGGTGCAATGCAACACTGAACAAAATACACATATGATCAGGACCTTTCACTGAAGCAAACAACTCACATTATTGAAGGAACTGCAACAAGTTCTATTTAATGCTACAAAACCACCAATGATGCAACCCATCTATGAGTAAAACAGATGTACAACAGGGATTTTTAGCTGAAGCAAGCAACTAGTGATTTGAAGGAATGACAGTCTCACAGATCTGGCCAAAATTTGAACAAGCAGATGTTTGGGGCTAGGACAATGGAACTGGGTTTCACACATACTGAGCTCCACAGATCCCTTTGAATATCACTGAAGTTGAATGAACCCTAACTAATGGTAGGTTGTAAGACAGATCATTTCCATTAATTTTGGTAGGACTATTCTGAAGAATATGTTTTTAATCACTGCCACTAGGTCTGTTACATCCAAATTAATAAAACACATTTATATCCCACCTTTCATGGTGGTGCAACATGACTCCCCTTCCCCATTTTATCCTCACAACAAGGCAGGTTGAGCTGAGAGACTGTGACTGCCCCAAATGTCACCCAGCTTTGTGGCCAAGTGAGAATTCCAACCTTGGTCTCCCACTCTCACCACAACACCACTCTATGAATGGTCTGGACATCAACAAAAATGCATAACTCACAACAGTGAGGAAGGTCCATACTTGTCATACAGAAACGAAGTGGACTCATCATTCAAACTAGCTATTATTCACACCAGGGTACAGATCCCCTGGGTCAACTGGTTGGGGAAATCTATAAACAAGACAATGACTCACACCATTAGCTGCAGGGCTATTGCGATTACCGTCGATCAATCTTGGATTACAGCACAACATTAGTTGGGCAGAGGCTACAGAATACCATCCTTCATTCTTCATTAGGCAGCCTATGGACCACATCCAACCTGCCAGACTTCTCAGATTGACCCTTACAGATGATGTCTTTTCTTCCCCTCAGCTCCCAGCTACTAGAGCTGGGAATCCAAAAACATTTGGGAGGCCACAGATTCCTCATTCCTAACCTGGTAAATGAGAAATCCTCAAGGGCACTCAGCAAGAGGTGAGGAACTGATCCACAAATATCGCCTAGCTCCTAAGTTTTTGTTTGTTAATAGATCCTGGCACGGTCCGAGTGAAACAGGAATAGCGACGTTCCCAAAAAGAGGACCCAGGATTGAGTGGAAAGAGAGGGAGGAAAATAAAGCACATGGGCCTTTGTTTAATTTGCAGTCTGTCGTGCCTTTCAAATTAGTTATGAAGTATGAAACATCTGAGTAGTGGTTGGAGCAGCAGCAGCAACACTCACAAGTTTAGTGAATAAATTCAACTTCTAGACAGCTATGGAAAATGATCCTGAATATGTAGCAAGAAGTTATATGCACAACAGAAATATCCTGTTTGTGCAAAAAATAATAATTTAAAAAAAAGGCAATATAAAAAGCCCAGAACATCCGCCCCTCCACATTTGGCTCCCCAAAAAATTGCTGGGGATTCTTCACAGGGATAAAGGTAAAGGTAAAGGGACCCCTGACCGTTAGGTCCAGTCGTGGCCAACTCTGGGGTTGCGGCGCTCATCTTGCTTTATTGGCCAAGGGAGCCGGCGTACAGCTTCCGGGTCATGTGGCCAGCATGACTAAGCTGCTTCTGGCGAACCAGAGCAGTGCACGGAAATGCCGTTTACCTTCCCGCCGAAGTGGTACCTATTTATCTACTTGCACTTTGATGTGCTTTCGAACTGCTAGGTTGGCAGGAGCAGGGACCGAGCAACGGGAGCTCACCCCGTCGCGGGGATTCGAACCGCCGACCTTCTGATCGGCAAGTCCTAGGCTCTGTGGTTTAACCCACAGTGCCATCTGCGTCCCTAATCTTCACAGGGATACCACCTATGTATTTGGAGCTAGCTCAAATGTGGGTGGAAGGGGGTATTGTTGCTTAAGAATCACCGTCATCTTCCCTCTCCTATTTCAAAAGGTTGCAGTCAAAAGCAGTGGTTTCCACATAGCATCTTGGAGAATGCTGAGATCATGTGATCATGTTGTGATCGTGTTCAAGCCTCCCTGAAAGATCACTTGCCCACTGCTACCGAGAATTCCCAAAGATGTGCAGAATGGAATTGAGCACTGGGTGTTTTCCAAGGCTCACAGTCTGTGCACGACTACTGTGAGGACCAATAGCAAGAGGGGTGCTCCCTGCCTTGGCAGATATAGATCTGGCCTGAGTGGCCATCCATGCCTTTTGCACTCTAAGAATGGCAACAGCTTCACAACAAATATTCAGGAGCTCCTTTTCCTGCAAGTGGAAATGGAAAGTTCCCCCTGGAGGTAGGAGGCTTGCAACTCACCAGGCAAAAAACCACACCTTCCAATTTCTTTCTTTCTTTCTTTCTTTGCCAAGGCGCAGTTGGCAACTCTGTAGGGTCCGATAAATTATTGTACCGCCTTAAGTTGGCCTCCCTACTAACAAACGTACATTTTGCATGTAAATGAAAGCTTTTAATCCGCTCGCTCCTAAATTACTCAGAACATGGGTTGTTGTTTTTTTTAACACCGACAATTCCGTGGGGAGGGAGGGGGAACTCTGCGCATGATAAAGAGCAAATAAGCAATCTGTTGCTTTAAGATACTGCACAAGCTTTAAAGAATTACAAAAAAGAGCTATGTATTAACACCTCTTGATCTGTTTCAAAGTTGTTGTGGTTTCATTTATTATTATTTTTTTAAAAAAAGGTTTATAATGAAACTACTACTGAATATCACAGCTTTGATCTTAATTGGCTTCAGTTATTTGCAAGCTTTTAACTTTTCTGGGAGAGCACCACCTCTCTCTCTCTCTCCATCCCCCCTCCCCACAATCCCTCCTACAAGCTGACAGAACGCTTGGAAGCGGATAGGGTGACTTTTAATGATGCAAATACTCACTGCTTGATTAGACACACTTTGAGGACAAGAAGTCTCTTGTGATAAAATAAATAAATAAAGATACTCCGCTCCAGCTGGAAAGGAAACCAAGGCACCATCCTAAACCATAAGTGATGGCTTCAATTAAATTGATTTAAAATTCATTTTTTGACAGGTCCATTTTGCTCCATTTTCCCATCCCATCCTTACCACCGCCACCCCCCTCCTTCTTTCGCCGGGGCGAAGTGAAAAATCTTCCAGCCGAAAGCAGCCTTTTGTTTCCACGGATAAATCTACTGTCAAAAGTCCTCTCTGTTTTATATCACTCCTGCGGGACAAAGCAGCACTTGACACTTTGCCAGGGTCTCTGCTCTCGCTGGGTTTCTAGGACAAAGTGCAAGGTACGGTTGTTTATGCAGGCTTCTGATTAACTATCCTGACAGGTCTATATACTGTTAATTTAAACTGACTGCCTCACACTGCGCCCCTCAGATCATTATGTCATTTTATTTTTTTTGCATTAGAGGCACCCCGTGAGCCCCAGATGAACACAATGGAAGTTCAAGCCTATGTATGCTGCGTTTTCACAAGCCTCGCCCCTCACTCCACTCCAGAAGACATAATGACAACTCCTGGGGGGTTGGGGGGCCTTTCATTTAATCACACAATGGGTGCTGCCCAGATAACAGTGGGTGACATGTCTACATGAGCCCTGAAACTGAACTGGATCAGAGCAACAATGGAAGGTAGCAAGGCTCAAGGGGCGGCGCCCATGGGTTTGCATGCAGAAGGTCCTATGTTCAGTCCCTGGCTTCTCTTGTTAGAAGAAGAAGAAGAAGAAGAGTTTGGATTTGATATCCCGCTTTTTCACTACCCGAAGGAGTCTCAAAGCGGCTAACATTCTCCTTTCCCTTCCTCCCCACAACAAACACTCTGTGAGGTGAGTGAGGCTGAGAGACTTCAGAGAAGTGTGACTAGCCCAAGGTTGCCCAGCACCTGCATGTGGAGGAGCAGGGAAGCGAACCCAGTTCACCAGATTACGAGTCTACCACTCTTAACCACTACACCACACTGGCTCTTAGAAGGCTCAGGAAACAGATGTCAAAGAGAAAAACAACTACAGTGGTACCTCTGGTTACGTACTTAATTCGTTCGAGAGGTCCGTTCTTAACCTGAAACTGTTCTTAACCTGAAGCACCACTTTAGCTAATGGGGCCTTCCACTGCTGCCGCGCCACCACCGCGTGATTTCTGTTCTCATCCTGAAGCAAAGTTCTTAACCCATGGTAATATTTCTGGGTTAGCGGAGTCTGTAACCTGAAGCGTATGTTACCTGAAGCATATGTAACCCGAGGTACCACTGTACCAGACTTTTAGAAGACATCTGAAGGCAGCCCTGTTTAGAGAAGCTTTTAATGTTTAATAGACTATTATATTTTAATATTATGTTGGAAGCCGCCCAGAGTGGCTGGGGAAACCCAGCCAGATGGGCGGGGTATAAATAATAAAGAATAATAATAATAATAATAATAATAATAATAATAATAATATGCAGCTTACTCCCAGTTTAGAGTGAATATGGCTACACCCTACCAGTAGCCATTCAATGTGACAATGAAAAAGTGGAATGCCCAGCGTACCTTTGTAAATCAGACGATGGGGATGAGGAATATTTTCACCATTGCACTCTGACTTCCAGTAAAATCTGGCTGGTTGCTAAATGGGAACCAACCACCTTCTCAAATTTAACTGACAATAGCTGTGATGAGTTATTTTGGTTCTCTGGTTGATAAAGCACCCTCTCCCACGATATATTGATTGGTGCAGAATACACATGCTCTCAGCCGCTATAACATTAACTCCATTTAATCCCAAGAGCCAGTATGGAAACAAAAACCTGGAAGAACTCTGAGCCATAAATCTCATGGGGTGATACTGGGCAAGTCTGTTTTATTTCTTAGCCCAGGAATGTATAACCTGTGGCCCTCAGGACGTTGTCGGACTCTGACCATTAGTCATGCTGGCTGGAGCTGATAGGAGTTGAGAAGCTACCTCGCAGCATTGTTGTGGGGATCAAATCTTCTGGGAGCAAGGAGGAAGCACTTCCATCCTGGCCAAGGACCATTCTTCTATTACATGATTTTGCTAACAATTCCATCTAGTTTCCATCTTAAAGGTAAAGGGACCCCTGACCATTAGGTCCAGTCGTGGACAACTCTGGGGTTGTGGCGTTCATCTCACTTTATTGGCCAAGGGAGCCGGCGTACAGCTTCCGGGTCATGTGACCAGCATGACTAAGCCGCTTCTGGCAAACCAGAGCAGCGCATGGAAACGCCGCTTACCTTCCTGCTGGAGCGGTACCTATTTATCTACTTGCACTTTGTGCTTTCGACCTGCTAGGTTGGCAGGAGCAGGGACCGAGCAATGGGAGCTCACCCCGCCGTGGGGATTCGAACCGCCGACCTTCTGATTGGCAAGCCCTAGGCTCTGTGGTTTAACCCACAGCGCCACCCGCGTCCCATATAGTTTCCATATTAATCTCTATCAATATGTAGATATGTGCTTTGATATGTTTAAACTACAGAGAACAGAATCACAATGCTCGGATCAGAGTGAAATCCAATGGAGAGACTTTCCTGGGAAGAAGGATTGGTTGTTAAAACTACTCTGGATATTGACGCTCTCTGAGGAGAATAGGGGTCTCCTAAGAACTCTCAGCACCTTTAGCAAACTTCAGTTTGCAGGGTTCTTTGAGGGAAGCCACGTCCATTTAAAGTGGTTCAATAGTGTTTTAACTGTATGGTATGGATGTGACCAGAATCATATCTGAATCAACAACATTGTGGCATAAGCTGGTCTCTTGGGGTCAGGGTACTAGATTCAAATTTAGCACACTGTATTGCTTTTAATTGTGAAACAATTAGCTAATGTGCTGCAATAAGGGATCTGTAAATGCTTCTTTCGTGCTGGAAAACAGCTTTTGCTGCGAGCGTTTCACGGTCTCTCCTTGCTCGAAGAAGATTAAAACTTTAGAAGCATCTGTTTGCACCGTCACTCTTATTTACTGTTTTACATCAAAAGGCATTAATCTGCCATGTGGACATCTCATATTTCTCTTCTGAGACAAAGTGCAATAAAAACATGGAAGTCAGGGAAAGGCAAAACCAATTTTACAACACAGACTGAGCAATTGTTTTGCAGCATAGCCCTCAAATGTAAAGACTCTTACATTTTCTTTTTTTAAAAAAATGCCTAATCAAATGCAGACGCTGTTCCAGTCACGCTAAATTTTCACATAATGGCAGGAGAACATTTCTTTCTAGCCGAGCGCCGGGCATTTGGATCACATTATTACATTTGCTACTGTGTGGTTTTTGTTTTTTTCTTTAACTTTGGGACTGTGCATTTGCAAACACATTTTGTACTGGTCTGAACGGCTTGCCAACACAATTGCTACAGCGGGAAATGTTTGCTGCGCTCTGTTGTTGTTGTTGTTATTATTAATAATAATATTCCTGCAAAGGTGGGACTGCTACAATGCATCCACACCATACATTTAAAGCATTATTATACCATTTTAACCAGTCATGGCTTTTCCTGAAAGAATCCTGGGAACTTTAGTTCAAAGAGTGCGGAGACTTGTTAGCTGAGAGCTACACTTCCCTGAGTTCCCTGTAAAGAGTGATTGACTGTTAAACCTCTCGTGGGTATGACAAAACAGAATGTTGCTGGCCTGCTTTCTTTCCATCCCGGATAAATTCACAAGCCCTGTTGTCTGAGGTTATAAGGTCATTATGATATCTGCATCCTATTAACTTTTCCATTATTTTGCTTTGGATTTAATCCCAAGGTCTTCCCCTCTGCAAGTCATTTCCCCCTGGTCTCTGGTTCCCTGTTTCTGTCTCTCCAGTTACATCATAAAAGCACTACAGCATCATAGGAACATGTCCCATGATGCAACAGTCTTATTATTTTAATGAGGGGAAATGGTAACCTTGGGAGGGGAAATGCTAGGAATAAACCCTTCCTCCTTGCTTGCAACCTTCAAGGTCATTTTGCACCACCAGTAGGATCAAATGGTAAAGGTTTTTCCTGGATTGCTTCTGGCTGGTTGTAGAAAACGGTGTGTTAATTAGGCTGAAACCAACTTGCTAACATGCCAGTTTTCTATGTACAGAGGGGTGGCAATGTGCCCTACTTTACAGAGGAGGATAGTCCTCTATTTTAGGGGTGGGGAGCCTTGAGCCTGTGGACCAAATGTGGCCCTTCAAGCCGGAAGCTCCATGCAGACAACACCCTCCCTTCCGAGTTTTTGCCTGGCTGCAATGTGTGAAGAACTGTGAGGGGGGAGACTTTGTGCTGGCCACCAAGCAATGGCTTTTCCCACCTGCTTTGCCCCACCCTCCAGACCCAGCACCCTTTCCCTGACCATGCCTTTAAGAATAGCAGAAGCAGTTGGGAAGAGAGAAGAGGCGTTCGGAAAACAGTTTTATAAAGTTGTGAGTCTTTGTTTCTCAATTTTGATCCTTTTACATGGTCTTGTATGTAATTATGCATCGAGACTTGCTGTTATTTTTCTTGTTCATAGTTTGTTTATTATATTATTATTTATTGCAATTGTTAACTGCTTCATTATTATTTGGTGACATTTAATTTTACTGTTTACCATTATATTCTAATGGCTTATTGAATATTGCTTTATCTGATATAAGTTGTATGTTTTAAAGTTTTGTTTATATTACAACTTTTTTATTGGGTCAGATTGTTATGAATTGTGTGATATGTGCTGTGTTTTTTTTGGGGGGGGGTTTCTTCAGCTTGTGAACCGCCTTGTGTATGGTAATATGGAAAGGGAGTATACAAATTAAAAGTGAACTGAACTGAACTGGCTAGAGGATGGTGGGGTGTATTTAGATACTAGCCTACTGTGCATAGGCTAACAACTAAAATGCATAGTTGTTGCCTCACCCACTTTTGCCTGTGGCCCCATGTTCAATGGCATGTGGCCTCCAGCAGCTTGCTTGTGGCCCTCTGGCTGAAAAAGGTTCCCTACACTTGCTCTGTTGAAGACATCTGTTTGCAGAGCACCCAGTGTAAATCTGCTTTAAAGCTGAATAATTGTAACAAGGGAGGCCTCAAGGTGTCTATCAGTAGTTAGCACCTGAACAGCAGCAATGCATAGGTAGCAACCTTGTATAGGACAGGTAGGGCCCAAGAAAGGTTTCTTCTTATTCTCTGGTCTGGTCTGCATCCTGGGTAAGTTCTCATTCACTCTGATGCAATGCAAAAAAACAAACAAAAACTTTTTAAAAAGCAGCACAGGCTTTAAAAGGTCTAGACTTGACAATGGAAGCAGACAAAGCAGGCTTAGAATGGTTTGCTCAACCACTGTAAAAGCAACTCATAAAAGACACATTAGTAATAAGCTCTGCTTCGTCTGTTACTCAAAAAAATAATAATTCCATAAACTAAGAGGTGATGCAATCGGGTCGTTCATGGCCACGGCTGCAAGATTTTGTGCTTCTGGGTGGGGAAAATGAAACACTTTTCAGCGATACATCTTTGAAATCTCCATATTTTTAAAAAAAGAAGAAGAAAAACAAGCATCAAAACCTTTCAGCTTGACCCCTGCTGGAAATATAATTAAGCTGCAAAATGTGTAATTTGATCAGCGTTGTCCAAGATTATCAAAAGTCATGTGGCTAAAATATCTGCAAGTCACCTCCTATTATTAAGCCACATTCTACACATGTGGAGCCTGGATAGCTCAGTTGGTTAGAGCGTGGTGCTGATGATGACAGGGTTGCAGGTTCGATCCCTGTATGGGACAGCTGAATATTCCTGCATTGCAGGGGGTTGGACTAGATGCTCCATGGGGTCCCTTTGATTCTGTGTAGCAAAATGAGGTGGTGTAATGGACTGTACCACTTCTGGCTTCAGTTGGACACTTCTAATTGCTACGTTATTCTTGTTTACCCTCCCCACCAAACACCCTTAAAGAAATAATAATCTAGTACGTACATCAAGGAGAAAGGTCTGCCTAGTCTGTGACCTGCATGCTCATTTTCTACTTGCAAGGAGCTGATTTTTTAAAACAAACAAACAAACAAACACAAAAGCAATTAAAAAAAACCCCTATGAAACGGGAACAGCTCGTTCTGCTGCATGTGTGCACCAGCCCGCCATTAACAAAGAATTAAGAAATGTCTCATTTTTCATTTCTGATATGCACACATATCGGAGCCAAGAAATTACCGCCCAGCAGCTGATCTCTCTGCAACCTGAAGAAAACCATTAGAGTCTGAGAGGCAGAAGATTTTTTATTGTTCCTTTTATGGATCACCTGAAACTGGGCTCTTTTTTTCCCTTGACAAATTTTTCCACTGTTTTCACACCCCCCCACACCTCCTCCTCCCACAGATCTCTTTCTTCAGGTGGAAAAATAACAGAGACCAGCTACCTCTGCGTCCTGTGCCAAAGCTGGCAGTCAACCAGCAGTGGAAAGCGAGCCTCTGCTGGCTTGCTGATTATCCAGTCCTAGGGAGTGAATGTGCCACTTAAGAACAATGCCAAGCCTGTTCTCTCTTGGGTCTCTGTGTGTCCAAGTTGTTATTATTTCAGTACTGTTATAAATGTGAAGGCAGGTACAGTAAATTATATTCTTGCCTTAATTTTTAACCCAGCTTTAACTCTTAACGAACAGAGGGAAGGAGGGTATTTTATTGGGTCCCTAAAACTATTAACTGTCTTCATTATAGGATTCTCTTTTAAGATGTGCAATTTTTCAGAGTCTAGCATTTTCCCTCGCCTCCTAATGATCCACTGCTCTTAAACCTTCTCTTGTTCCACAACTACATCTCTGGTTTCACTGCAATCTCTAAACCCTTCCCTTGCCTTAAGGTCATAAAGCAAGGGTTGGACTCCAAATCCCATCAGTTCCCAGCCAGTTTAACCAATGGTCTGGGACAGGCACCCCCAACCTGCGGCCTTCCAGATGTTTTGGCCTACAACTTCGATGATCCCTAGCTAACAGGACCAGTGGTCAGGGATGATGGGAATCCAAAACATCTGGAGGGCTGAAGGTTGGGGATGCCTGGTCCGGGATGTTGCGAGCAGTAATGTGAAACATCTGGAGGCCACCAGGTTGGGAACAGCTGACCTGCATACTTTTGCTAAAGTCCAGATGAGCGATGAGTGCGTGGACCTCTCACCTCCTTCAAACATTGACACTGTTTAACCCATAGTTATGGACATTTCAGCACCAATCATATGCCCGCTTGAATGCAGTAGGGTTTTACTTCTGAGTAAAAATGCAGATGATTGTACTAATACAATTGTACTAAGATGATTGCACTAATGCTAATGCTAATATATATATACACATACACACACATTTGTAACGAGCATTTGTTGTTGCTCTAATAATTTTACTCAACATTTTTGAAACCACACTGAGCGCTTCTTGCAACAGAAAAACTGCTGATAAAATAATAAATGGCTATTCTTGCTAGAGAACCATGAAAACCTTGACTTCCAAGCCTTAACGTTAAGAGTTTAGCGGGTGCAGAAGGGAAGGTGATTGTACAACAAGCTCACAACCCTTAGTTGTCGAGGGAGGAACTCAGAAGCACCGTAACAGCCCATTCAAGGCAGAAGGCCTCTTCGTGATATTCAGAACCCACCCGTTCAAAAATTTGGCTTCATCCCAATGAATTCAGGAACAATCTTGAGGTTTAAAACTCTTGGGAACCTCACTGCCAACCCAAGCTCTACATGAGACAGTTTGGCTCCAAATGGGTGAGTGGTCACTTACGCATGACCCCACCGCACAAAAGAGGAAATGCATCACAAAAGATGACAACAAAGGGGCAAGACATAAAATTTGCACGTGCTAACTTCTATGCATGAATGCAAACTTAAGAATTAATTACTAGACTTCAAACAGAAATGCAAGACATCTCACCATAGTGGGAAGTCTGTTGGGCAGGTGACTGGTGTGCCTGCCTCGTCCTGTATTCAGGAGTTAAACTGTTGATGGGCAACTTCCAAGGCACCTCTTGCTTCCCTTCTTAGGGCATCTTTCAACTAGACAGTCATCCAACAGAGGGCCAGCATCTCTGAAGTAGGCTGCTTGGCCACATATGGGTCTGCTAAATCAGGTTGATGGCTCATCCATTCCAGTATCCTCACAGTGGCCAACCAGGTGCCTGCAGTAAACCTACAAGCAGGGCCTAAGCACAAGAGCACTGGTCCCTCCTGCAGCTTTCAGCAGCTGGTATGCAGACACATTAATGCCTCTGACTGCTCCATCTGTATCCCCAAGCGCAACTATTTATCCAGGCCAGGTCATGGCATAAATGAGGCTGATGTGTTCTCTGCCCTGTGGTAATACAGTGGTACCTCTGGTTGCGAACGGGATCCGTTCCAGAGCCCCGTTTGCAAACTGAAAGGAAAGCAACCCACATCTGTGCATGCGCGGGTCGCGATTCGCCGCTTCTGTGCATGCGCATGACATCATTTTGCGCGTCTGCGAGTGTGTGAAACCCGGAAGTAACCCTTTCCAGTAGTTCCGGGTCGCCACAGGACACAACCTGAAAAGACGTAACCTGAACCGAACGTAACAAGAGGTATGACTGTACAATGGTAGCTCGGGCTACATACGCTTCAGGTTACAGACTCCGCTAACCCAAAAATTGTACCTCGGGTTAAGAACTTTGCTTCAGGATGAGAACAGAAATCGTGCTCCGGCAGCGCGGCGGCAGCAGGAGGCCCCATTAGCTAAAGTGGTGCTTCAGGTTAAGAATAGTTTCAGGTTAAGATCAGACCCCTGGAACGAATTAAGTACTTAACCCGAGGTACCACTGTACTGTAGTTCATACATTAGTGACATTCCCTAAAAGTTGGGAATTTGTGAACATGCCCTAACAGCCACATTGGGTTGTTGGAATAGAGCACTGTTTCCCAAAGTTGGGTCTCCATCTGTTTTTGGACCACAACTCCCATCAGCCCTAGCTAGCAGGAGCAGTGGTCAGGGATGATGGGAGTTGTAGTCCAAAAAACCCCAGCTGGAGACCCAACTTTGGAAAACACTGACCTGCATAGTGTGAGCAATATTGCAGCTGTTAAGTCTGCATTCTTCACGTTGCTCATTGGTTCCACTTTACTGAGAAGAGAGGAGAGCTGGAGTTTGCAAGTTTCCCCTCAGGGATAGGGTGGAAAGGGTCTGCCGCGGATCTTTCAAGTGCCAAGGTGACAGAAAGGAGTGCCTGATATCGCCCATGTGCAGAGATCCTTTTGGCAATCTGTTAAGGACCATTTGCTTCACAGCTCGGGAGGCAGGCTTACCAGACAGAGGAGCTGGAATCTGTTCCAGGACATTCTTGCTTGGGGAAACGCAGCAGGACTGGCTGACAAAATTATTCCTTTCGAAGAAAAGAAATGAGTGGCATGACTTCGACGGTTTTTAAAAAAAGAAAAATAAATGGAGAGAGAAAAGGCAGCCTACTAGTTCCACAGCCTTTGAGTCGGCTTAATTCTAAGTACCTACTGCTTAACTGGACTGTGGATCTGATTGTTAATAATGAAAATAATGCAAACAGCGGGAGAGAGGGAAGAGCTCATCCTTCAGCAACTAGCCATTGACCGAGGGGGGTTGTATGCAGGCAAATATGATGCATTAATATTGCCAAGGTCAAAAAGTCCGAGGGTAATTGTGCTGTGTTAAATGTATTAATCAAAGCTTCCGAGGGGCCAATTTAATCTGTAAACATTTAGGCACAATCCAAATGTCACCTGCCTGTTTGGGTCATTTCCAGTGTCAATAATTTGGATTTTTGCATTGTTCTTATGGATAATAACCCTTCGTTCCCATGGCAACATGACAAGAACAATATAATGAATTATTTTGATTTTTAAAAGAGAAATACATATATTTTTTTTTGTTTTATTTTTAAGTGGCCCAGCCTCTCAACAAGTTGACTGCAGGAATGGAGGGGACTATTCACACATTACAGCCATAACTCAGTGGTTGAGTCTATGCTTTGCATGCAAAAGGTATCAGCTTCAATCTCAGGTGTCTCTGGGTAGAGCTAGGAAAGACCTCTGCTTAGAGAGACACTACTGGTCAAGGATACATAATACTGAGCTAGATGGACTAATGCTCTGACTTGATATAAGGCAGCTTCTAGGGCTCGGCGATATCTAGGCTGGATCTACATTGACCGGTTAAACGTTATTAAACATACAATTATATAACGTTCAATGCATTTTCCTGTTCACGTTGGCTAGCTGCTCTGCAGCGCCCTCTGGTGTCTCATGTTAATAACACCTATTTAACATTAAAAAACACGACTGCAATAATAATAATATAATAATAATAATTTATTATTTATACCCCACCCATCTGGCTGGGCTTCCCCAGCCACTCTGGGTGGCTTCCAACAAAATATTAAAATACAGTAATGCATCAAACATTAAAAGTTTCCCTAAACAGGGCTGCCTTCAGATGTCTTCTAAAAGTCTGGTAGTTGTTGTTCTCTTTGACATCTGGTGGGAGGGTGTTCCATAGGGCAGGTGCCACTACCAAGAAGGCCCTCTGCCTGGTTCCCTCTAACTTGGCTTCTCGCAGTGAGAGAACCGCCAGAAGGCCCTGGGAACTGGACCTCAGTGTCTTCCCCTGGTTTTCAACATTGTGATAAATCATCAGCTAAACATCACGATATGCTAATATATAACAATGTCTGAAATAAGGATGGAGCAATGTAGAGGCATTGACTGGCTGGAGGTCCCGGGCCTCAAGGAGGTTAAACTGGCCTCAACCAGGGCCAAGGCCTATTCGGCTTTGGCCCCAGCCTGGTGGAACACTCTATTGCAGGAGACCAGGGCCCTGCAGGACTTGACATCCTTCCGCAGGGCCTGCAAGATGGAGCTGTTCAGCCTGGCCTTCTGTCCAGCCCAGTTTGACCCCCCTCTATGGGACCCTGTAAGTTACCTCTTTGGCTCTTTTATCAGCTCATCTAGGACCAACACGGATAGCTAGCCCTGATGAATACTTGAGATTCCTGACCCCTATGGTTGTAATTCATGGGCAGTCATTTAATTTTATCCTGATTCTAATTTTTAAGCTATATTTTAATCAATTGTTTGATTGTGTTTTAATGTATTTGATGTTAGCAGCCCTGAGCCTGGTCTTGGCCGGGGAGGGCAGGGAATAAATAAAAATTTACTTACTTTACTTACTTTTCCCACATTGTGGTTTTTGTGTAGCGCACATGCATACACACACACACACACACACACACATACACACACATCATGATTCACAATAAATTGCCAGGTAAAAAATGATGAAACCGATTATCACAATATGGACTTCAGACCGGTTCTGGACAATACAGTGGTGCCTCGCAAGACGAAATTAATCCGTTCCGCGAGTCTCTTCGTCTTGCGGTTTTTTCGTCTTGCGAAGCACGGCTATTAGCGGCTTAGCGGCTATTAGCGGCTTAGCGGCTATTAACGGCTTAGCGGCTTTAAGAAAAAGGAAACAAACTCACAAGAACTCGCGAGACATTTCATCTTGCGAAGCAAGCCCATAGGGAAATTCATCTTGCGGAACGACTAAAAAAACGGAAAACTCTTTCGTCTTGCGCGTTTTTCGTCTTGCGAGGCATTCGTCTTGTGAGGTACCACTGTACAGTCATACCTCGAGTTGAATGTGCTTTGGGTTGAGGGCATTTGAGTCGTGCTCCGCAGCAACCCGGAAGTAATGGAGCACTTTACTTCCAGGTTTCGCCGCTCGCGCATGCGCAGATGCTCAAAATGACGTCACGCGCATGCGCGGAAGTGGCAAAACGCAACCCGCGCACGCGCCGACGCATCTTGCGTTCCGTTTGGGGTGTGAACGGGGCTCCGGAATGGATCCCGTTCGCATCCCAAGGTACCACTGTATATTGATATATCACCCAGCCCTAGAAACTTCCCTTGTTCTTAACTCAAGGAACTAGATTAGGACCAGAGGTAAGGAACCTTTGGCGTTTCAGATATTGTCAGATATATAGCTCCCATCACTTCCAGCCAGCATGGCCAGTGCTCAGGGGTAGTGGAAGTTGTAGTCTAACATCATCTGGAGAATCAAATGTTTTCTCATCCCTAACTGCCTTAGCAGGTGCCTCTTAGGAAGTCTGTAAATCTCTCTAGTTCAGTACTGGCAGTAGCTCTGCAAGGTCCTCACCTGCCAACAAGACCCTTTAGAGCAGAGATGGGGCACTTGTGGTCCTCTAGGTGTTCCTGGATTTCAGCTCTCAGCATCCTTGACCCATAGCCAGGTTGGCAAGGGGAGTTGGAGTCTAGCAACATCTGGAGGGTGAAACAACAACACTTGGAGTGTCAGAGATTGGAACAGGAACTGGGACTTTTCTGAATGCAGTGCATCTGCTCTGCAACCCAACTACCTTCCTTCCCAAAATAAATAAATACGCAATACAGTGAATTGGCTACATAGGAACTGCAACACATCACAGCTTCTCAGAGCTTACACAGGTGGTTTGTTGGGGGGATGCAATCATCTGACGTTCTGCAGGACCTACATTAATTCTTGACCTGGACATTCGGTGGAAACTCATGAAGCAGCTCTTAGACTTGCGATCCGGTGGCAGCAGTTTGTTCATTTCCAATTCAGTTAAATAAACCAGTTAAGACCTCACGGCTTGGTTGTAAATGGATCGATTCATTTTAAAGATTTATTTCCTGACCTGTTTACTTTCATTTCCCCAAACCTCTTGCCTTTTTCCATTTGTCTAACAAAGGTTCTGAGCCCCTCTGAACAGGGAAGTTTCCAGATTTTGTAGAGAACTTGGGATACTGTCGGTGCAAAATAAATTTTGGGTAACATGAAGGAGCCACTTCACTGCTGAGTAGGGGTTGTTTGAATTTGGGGCTTCTACCTCTAAGCACAAACACCAGATCCATTGCAGCATACCAGTTATTTGGTTGGTGAAGTTTATGGCTTAATTCAATGGGCCTAAACTAGTTTAGACCCAATTTTACAATGGACCAGGCTTGTGAATGGTATATTGAAAAATTAAATGCAGTAATTAACTTTTTTACTTTTTTCATATAGGACACTCAACGTCCTAAATCCAGAAACAGTAAAACCAATGTTCTCAGGTTTAATTTGGTTTCTTCCAACATACACCTTAATTCCAAGTAGTAATTTTCCTAAAGTGCTTTACAACTTGTGTTGTTAAAAGGGGAAGCCAAAGCAGGCTGTGGAAACGTTCAGATCAATTCACTTCCAACTAACTCAGAGAAATTAATTCACTGGTTCAAACATCTCTGGATTACACCTGAAAGTATAATTTTCTTTAATTTCTGAATGAACTGAACATGAATTAAGTTCCTTTTTCAGTGGAAGTTTGGCTGATTTTTAATTCAATTCAATAATTTATAAATCGAGAGGCTTCATCATGATTAACTCTGTGTCTGATTATGGTCATTGCATTTACATTTTTTTACCAACCTGACAAGTAATTCTGATGCTTAAGCTTAAATATTGTAAAATGGGGGAGGGAATAAATAAAACTGATGCTTAAGCTTAAATACTGTAATATGGGGGGGGGGGGAATAAATAAAACAATTGCTCACATTACACCGTGGGTGTGTTTTGGTGCCTCCTTCATAGAATCATAGAGTTGGAAGAGACCACAAGGGCCGTCGAGTCCAACCCCCTGCCAAGCAGGAAATAAGCAGAAGATTCTTAATCTTCTGAAGTATAGCAGAGCAGCTTGAAAAATTCAAAGAGCTGAAAAAATTGCTGAGGACCACATTAATGAATTGGGAAGCAAACTGAACTGGAATAAAATTAGTTCCCTTTTAGAGGGCAGGACAGGGTCTTGAACTGGAACGAATATCTTTTTGGAGAGGATAAACTGGAACTGAAGCTAATTCTTTTTTGACGTGAACTCCCCAAGGACTGAATCAGACAGAAAGCTAAACTGAAGTTCAGTAATACATGAAGAAGCCTTTGGGAACACCCTCAAGGAGACTGGAAGCATCTGCTTCTGGTTTCAACTAACCACAGTTTGTTGTTGTGTCTGAACCAGAATGAAATAACTTATCCAAACAGGCCAACTTTAAAATGCTGGTTATGATTTTGGCTTGTTTGGATAAACCAGAATTAAAACTAACTATTGGTCTGGGTTTAGACAAAACAACCAACTGTGGTTAGTTTAAAATGGATTCTGATGCTTATCAGCCCTTCATGGCCTTACCAAAGGAGAGGGGAGCAGGGACCGGATTCATGCACTGCTAAACTATGGCTTGGTGCTACATTCTTCACAGAACTCTAGCCCAATGGTTGCCATCAATTTGATTTGAACTGATTTTATAATGAATTGATTTTAGAATGCTGTATTATTTTACTGTTGTTAGACGCTCTGAACCCGGCTTCAGCTTGGGAAGGGCGGGATATAAATAAAATTTTATTATTATTATTATTATTATTATTATTATTATTATTATTATTATTATTAATATACATCCCCAGAGTGCCTCAGTGGAATGGGGCAGGGATGCTATGCTAGCTTCCTAGCAGGTGGATCACTGCTGGTTACTGGAAGGGTTAGGAGTAAAGTGGCAGGGAGACTGATGTGGTGCAAATGCACCAGATTGGTTTGCTGGCGAGTTTGCACTGAGCCAATCTCCACACCCTTCTGGTAAGTAAAAGCGAGCCGCCAACTGGAAGTCACAGGTGCCAGCTCCTTGGGGCCCTGGGTGACTGAGCACCCACAAAATTCCCCACAAAGGGGCCGGGCACCCACAAATTTCAGTGCCAGGGCCATGCACATTGCATGGCACCACGGCGCTGGGAACCCACAGTTGCAGGGCTAAGCTGGCTCTCCTGCTGGAAGTTCAGCGTATTGACTCTGTTACATCCAAATCAGAACAGAATATCTGACTTACAGCAGGGAGAGATGATATCAGGGACTGCTAGATTTGTGTGTGGCTGCCCTGTGTGGTGAAATACTGAACCACAGCTGAACACCCAGTGCTATACCAGCTGCACTGGCTCCTGGTGGAGTACAGGATCAGGTTTAAGGTGTTGGTTTTAACCTTTAAAGCCCTATACGGCCTAGGACCCTCGTACCTACGGGACCGCCTCTCCTGGTATGCTCCACGGAGGACCTTACGGTCTTCAAACAAAAACATCTTGGAGGTCCCGGGCCACAGGGAGGTTAGGCTGGCCTCAACCAGAGCCAGGGCTTTTTCGGCTGTGGCTCCGATCTGGTGGAACGCTTTGTCACAAGAGACTAGGGCCCTGCGGGACTTGACATCTTTCCGCAGGACCTGCAAGACAGAGCTGTTCCACCAGGCCTTTGCCCAAGGCACAGCCTGACCCCCTCCTTTGGTAATCCTCATAGCCCTCTAGCCCAATGGTTGCCATTAATTTGATTTGAACTGATTTTATAATGAATTGATTTTAGAATGCTGTATCACACTTTACTGTTGTTAGCCGCTCTGAGCCCGGCTTCAGCTGGTGAGGGTGGCATATAAATAAAAACTTATTATTATTTATTACTGCAGCTTTCCCGGTGAAGAACTTTCCTGACTCCATCCAACCACTGGATTTTCCTGGGCAGGAAGAAGCAAATATGGTAAGCCTTCCTGTTGTGCCTGATCCTGCCTCCTCAATTAGTCTTCAGTTCTGCTTCCTACTGCATCTTGACTTGCACCTCAGGCCTGCCCCCGATTTGCCCTCGACTTTTTCTTTGGTCCCAACCAATAACATGCCCTGCTGCTTCAGTAGCTCAGTTGGTTAGAGGATGTTGCTGATAATGCCAAGATTGCAGGTTCAATCCCCGTATGGGACAGCTGCATATTCCTGTATTGTAGGGTGTTGGACCAGATGTTCCTCAGGGTCCCTTCCAACTCTACAATTCTATGATTTTGCTTCTTGGCTTGCCTTAGGTTGCTCCCCACACCAAGGCCTAGCCCTGACAAATCCCTGCTTGGCCATAAACCTGAATTTGAGTCAGTGACCTCACTCACAAGGCTGTCCTGAGGAGAAAATAAGGGCTACATCACCCCCAGGCTCATTTGAGAGAGTAGGGATAACAAATACACCAAAAGAAAACATGCAATAAAGTTCCCTTCCATCATAAATTATTCTGAATCCAATATTCCCAGAACTGGGAGCAAGACACAAAGAAACGTTGCATCTTGTTCTACTCTGGTCTAAAATGGTGGACCTAACAATGTAACCCTATCCATGTCTACTCAGAGGTGAGCCCAAATGAATTTAATGGGACTTATTCCCAGATTAAGCATGCACCCAACTGCAGTCTAAGGAGAAAGGGGTTACCTGGGAGTAAGTCCCATTAAATTCAATGGGATTTATCCAACTGGCCAGACCCATTGGAATGAACGAACTTAAGCTTGTTGTGTTCATTAATCTGAGTGGGTCTACTTGAAGTAAGACTAACGCTGACTACAACCCAACAGGATTTACCTTTGAGAGGACAGCGTTTGGGCTAGGGTTAGCAGCCTAAATCAAGTTGTGCCTCTTTTATACATTCCAAAATAAGGTCCTCAACTTCTAACTTCAATCCTGAATCGGTATGGGGAACTGACTTCAAATAGTTTGATTTAGAAAACACCACGTCTCCAACAGAATTGATGCTTACGCCCTGAGAGTTTCATCACACCTTATGTTTTCTAGTAATCATTGTAACTGTGGTCGCATCAACGCCATCCATTGAAAGCGCTCTCACGCCACTTTCAACAGTCATGGATAATCCTGGGAATGGTAGTTTTTTAAAGGGTGCTGAGAAATGTAGCTTTGTGAGACCAGCACCCTTAACCAACTACAGTTCCCAAGCCTCTTTGGAGAAAGCCACAACTGTTGAAGTGGTTATAAGGGTGCTTTAAATGGATGGCGTGGGTGTGCCCTTCCTCTTCCCCTCGGCAGGTGTGCCTACTAAGCTGTGTTGAGGCAGCCCTAGAACTACCCAGCACAAAAGAAACTGCCCATTATGGATGTTAACTTTAGTTACCATAGCCAGACAATGCTGCCAGTGGTGTGGAAGAAAAAATGGCTGTTGCCAGCTGTGTTGTTCACAGTCGGATGGTTTCTTCAAATGGTTATAGAGCCAGTAGCCTGGTGTGGCCAAAGACAGGATGATGGATGAGCAACACAGAGTGTCCAAGTCAAAAGAATGGCAGAAGTTCACTTCAGGGTTGTTAAAATGCAAATCTAGTTTAGTTAACCAAAGCGTGACGGGCGTAGAAAAAATTAAGGAAAGAAGCACACCTCAGTATCTTATTATACACACGCAAATATTTATATATGCAAGTTTAAGCGGAGTTAATATTAGCCCCAGTGAATGTGAATAGCTGGAGAATGTGCAGAATAACCAATATGCGTGCATATTAACATGATATGCTAGAGAGTATGCCTACACTGGGTGGCAATCCTACATGCACCTACTTCTGAGTAGGCATGAATAGAATTGTGCTCTTAATAGCACAAATAGCAATTTCCTCCATTGTGGGAGAAATGAAACAGATCTTTTGGATAATGCACACATTCACTGATGCGTACAACTCCATACAACAACTATATGCCTGATAGAATTTGTTTTAATTTTATCTTTGTCTTAAACTGCAGTTAACTGCAATTAATTATGTGTCTAAATTTATGCACATTTCCCAAATCCTCCTGGTTAATGTGCAACAATTACCAGATACTGTGTGTGTTCTCTGGCTTTCCCAATTAATGTTCTTAAATTTACTGTAACAAATCCACACTGAACCCTCAGATTTAATCTTTGTTGTTATATAAACACTGACATTTGGAACGGAAGCATCTTCTCCTCTCTTTTAATATTTTTTTCACAATAAATGAGCCAACAGCTGCTTTAAGGCATGACCAGGAAAAGAAAACAGACATCTCTCTCTCTCTCTCTCTCTCTCTCTCTCTCTCTCTCTCTCTCTCTCTCACACACACACACACACACACACCCTATTGAAAAACAGTTTGATAAAGCTAGTAATGTGATTTTTCACTGAACTGTTCTTCCATGTGACATGGGAACAAATCTGAACATACTTTCTTTTCAGCCTGAAGTTGGCAGCTATTCACTGAGCAGAGTAACAACTTAATAAAACAGCTTAGATGGATTTTAATGGCAACTGCTGCAGCTTATCGAAGGCATAAAGAGAGATCATCTGTCCTCCCAGTAGTTTTGATGAAAGCAACATTTGGGCTGTTTTAATTAGATTCAGGATTTTTCAGACTGAAATTAACACCACACTCCACCACAGTAAACATTCTCCTGTCCCCTTTCTCCTTAGCTGCTCTTGGGGTAAATTATTAATTTCTGCAGCCATGAGATGTGTGTTGACTTTCTGGACTAGAATTATAGGTATGTTTAATAAGTAAATATGCAGCCGCCTTCTCGCTTTCTCTTTACCTTGCCAAAAAGAAAAGTACTTTACAACCCAACAAAGCTGAAAATGTCAGTTAAGAAAGAATGCAAGAAATAGACAGACTACAATGTAAATGTTTCCCATATTTTATGGGACAAGTGCTAGGCTGGAAGCCTTCTCTTGCTGAGTACGGGAAGGTATGGAATGAGAATTCCCAAAGCTCTTGTCTTAAATCTAAGAATCCTAAGGGAGAAGGGAAGTGATTGAACAGGGGTGTTTTTTCATCTTAATGTTGGCTTTTCTGTAAAATCTACAACAGAACAGAAACATTGTTTTCTCCCTTCCAGGATAACTGGGCTTACCCAGCAAAGTTTATTATTGGTGACAGAGACAGGAGTACAAACAAAAAGAAGCAAGGTGTCACAACCAGCTTATGGAACTCACAGCCACAAGGTTGTGGTTGTGGCCAGTACCACAGATAGCTTATACAGTGGTTCTCAACCTGTGGGTCCCCAGATGTTGTTGGACTACAACTCCCATCATCCCTGAGCTCTGGCCTTGCTAGCTAGGGGTGATGGGAGTTGTAGTCCAACAACATCTGGGGACCCACAGGTTGAGAAAGACTGGCTTAGAACATGGGTAGGCAAACTAAGGCCCAGGGGCCTGATCCGGCCCAATCGCCTTCTAAATCTGGCCAGCAGATGGTCCAGGAATCAGCGTGTTTTTACATGAGTAGAATGTGTCCTTTTATTTAAAATACATCTATGGATTATTTGTGGGGCATAGGAACTGGTTCATTAGATAGATAGATGATAGATAGATAGATAGAGAGAGAGAGAGAGAGAGAGAGAGAGAGATAGTCCAGCCCCGCACAAGGTCTGGCCCCCTGCTGAAATGTTTGCTGACCCCCGTCTTAGAATCATGGAATCGTAGAGATGGAAGGGACCCTGAGTATCATATGATCCAACCCTCTGCAATTGCAGGAATACGTAGCTGTCCCATACAGGGATTGAACCTGCAACCTTGGCATTATCATCACTACGCTCTAATCAACAGAGCTATCCAGACTCTTTTTTAAAAAAGATAGGATTGGGCAGGTTCATGCAGGAGAGGTCAATCAATGGCTATCATTGACAGCACCAGCTAAATTGTGGAACAGCAGATGCTGGAGACCATCGATGCAGGTGAGCAGTGGCCTTCCCATCCAGATTGTGAGCTTTCCACAAGCATCTGGCTGGCTGCCTACTTATGGAAGCAATTTTTAAAAGCATCCCATCTTGGAAACCAAGGTATTAAATTGTGATTCATTACAGAATAAATCCAGATGTTCTAAGACATGGGTTGGGTTGATTGTAACCAACACAGGTACAGCGACATTGATTTTTTTTTTAAAAAAAAAAAAAGCTGGAAGAGGTGTCATCCATCCCCATTCCCCCGCTCTTTTGCTGCATTGTATTCCTTTTAACCAAATACAGTAACTCAGTTTTGCACAAATGGATGAGACGTGTTCAGACTGGCTGTTTTCAGGAAAACGCAAGAACGCAGCACAGGGGACCCGCTGCTGTAAGAAACTGCTGAGATCAAGCTGCCAAACAAACAAGCAAAGGCTGTGTACATGCTGTACCTTTAAGGACCCCCCCCCCCCACACAAAAAATAATAATATTGGAAACTGTAGTTTAAGGGTGCCAAAATTGCAGCCCTGTGGAGGGTAAACTACAATTTCCAGGATTATTGGGGGGGGGTGCGTAGGTTGAATGTACTTTAAATATTTGGTGTTTGTGCAGCCTAAACTGAACTAAAAATGTTCAGATGGACCACTATAAAGCGCTCTGGTGTTTTGGAAAAAAAACAATGATGCATTCAGATAGCTGGCTACCACAACAGAGGTTGAGGCTGTCGCTGGATTCCTGGCAGAGATGGCTGCATCACACAAAGCAGGTTTTGAAGATGATGTTGTCCTGGCCTGAAGAGCACAGGTAGTGACAGACTGCAGCGTTAAGAGGCAAAGGCTGGGGAAGTGTTTGGTGTAACTAAGGATGCCAATGAAATCAAGCAGATGCTTAAACAGCCTCTGGCTTATACTTTTGGCTCTCCTTTTGAACATAAATTTAAAATTTCTACATGTTAATGGATTTCAAATGGAACAGCTTTTTTTTTTTTTTAAAGCAGCTGAGTTTTCGATTAGATACTACAAAACGCATTTAAGGTTTACGACAGAAAATGGGGGCGGGGGGAGGTTACAGAACTCATCTGGAAATTTCTGCTTTTTTGAGCCAGAGTAAATGTTTATGAGATATCTGCCAACCAAACAGAATATGCCTGTCATTCACCCCATTATACATGGCTATGCACAGCTTCATTTACTGAGTCAGATATGCAATGCTACAGGGTGCTGAGGTTTTCAAAACTCCCCCTAACAGAACTTAAAAACAGCTAACCCTCTTTCACAGCAAAAGTAATATTACAGCAGTTTGGTGAAGTGACCTTTCTTCCATATAGCAAATGTTCTCTGAAAGACCTTTGTCAAAGAAAAGTGTTTTCAGATTATTATTTTTTAATCATTTCATCGGTTTGGGAGCAATCCCAGACAACAGCAACGTAATTTTTAAAATAAAAACATGAACATCAACAACAGCCTTCTTTTCTAGCACTAAAGCTTCGGTCCTATGCACATTGATCTGGGAGTAAGCCCAATTGGGCTTGCATCTGAGTAAACATGCATAGGATTGCTTGGTAAGAACTTTCAGTGCGGATCTCAAGTCAGCAAAGCATCTCTAAATCTGTTAAAGACAATGTTTATAGCCGTTCACAGTGTGAGTCATTCTGGTAAGTGAGCATTTGCTGTGGCTGCTCTTGGTATAAAGGATGCATCTATTTAAACCAGCAGTTCTAATTGCACAGTACACAGAAAGTACAATCTTAATTGCATACTATATCTATATCTATATATCACGTTCAGCCAGTGACCAGTCATTCACATTACTGCTGATGTATGCAAAAATGAATAAAAACGCCTATCCCAGTCTATTCCTGCTCTATCTCTCGCCCCTAGATCTCCTAACAGAGATGGGTTTGTGTGTGTGTTTGTGTGCATAAGAAGAGGAACACTATTAATATATGTTCAACAGAAATCATAGCATGGCAAATGCAGCTTTATCAACCGTATCAGGCAATTCAGAGACCAGGAAACTTGTGCTATTCTGGAACTGCACTGTTAATGGGACTAAGCAGGAGAGCAGCTACAAACTGCAGCATAGTGACTCCGTAGCATCCTCTGCCTCCAAGCTACCCCCAACCAAAGCCTGTTCACTTGCAAGCGAGTACCTCCAGTTTCAGGGTAGCATTTCCCGGGGGGGGGGGGACACACAACCCATTCAGGTGCTTTGTTCCGAATGTATTCATCTTTGTTCCGAATTATTTGCAGTCCTCTTGCAACCACCCAAATCAAATAGACTGAGAAAGGAGCTCCCTTTAAGGACGATGAAACATTCTCCACTTCAGAGGAGCTGGTGGAGTCAGAATTTCTATGCAAGATTTACAAATTACGAAAGGAGGCAGGGTGGACTATGAAGGGGGGGGGGAGCTTCTTGAACACTTTTTCTAATTACTCTGTTAAGGCGGCTGGATCAGATGTGGCTGTTCTAGAAATATATAAAGCAAATAGGTGTGGAGGGGGAACGAAAGGAGAAGTTTCACTTCTTTCCATTTCAACAGGAGACTGAGATGGAATTAAGGAGGAAAGGCAGTCCTTGCCACTACGCGAGGCTAATTCAGAACTGACTCCCTTATTTGTTTCTATCCATAATTGATGGGTAACTTGTAATAGAGCTCCCTCTATCTCCCAGAGCTTGGCTACTAAGGAGCACGGGAAGCAGACTGCTTCCACCAAGGCTAGCCACTAAATCATTCAGAGTTGGGCTTGCGCTTAGCAGGTGGGCTGGAGAGACTAGGGGAGACACACATACATACAGAGAAACAGGGGTCCAAGCCTGTGTTTTCCTGCATGCAAACTAATCCAAGCAACTTATGCACAGCTCCAAAACCGAGGAGAGGAGAGCTGTAGCACCAGCATCCCTGGCAATGTCATTTACAATGATGCTCATGGAGTCGGTGTATGTGATGCTCTCAGACAAATACAGCCGTTCCCAAGTGATCCAGGTAGTTGCTAGTGTCATGGGGCCAGACCTTTTCATTTGATTTATTCATGTGTGTGTCCCTGCCTCACCAGTCGACAAAGTTCCCAGATACCAAGATCTACAGAGGAGGAGAGCAACAGAGGGTGGTGATCCAGGGACCTCCAGGATCCCTGCAACCAATTGTCAAGCAATGCCTACATGGGAGTTTTTCAAACCACCCCCTTTTCCCCATATCCCAAATACTCACACTCACACAACCATCTCGTGGCAGTGTGGGTCAGCACCTTTTTCTGCCCAGATTGCCAGCCCCTCCAGGAGGATATGATGCCCCTGGGCTGAGCAGAAACCGACAGGTGGGCACATTACCCCTCTCAAGGTTTGCCAGGTCTGCACCACCGGAACCTATTTGCAATGCCATCGCTAAAGCCTTGGAGTGCTAAGCAGTTTCTGAGCGTTTGCAAAGCCTCAATGCTTCTGTGCCCCTAAAAAAACCCCAACAGCCAGATGCATCACAGCCTTGTGACTCACCCATCCTGGGGTGGAAAGGACCTGCTTTCTAGAGGAAGGGTTGCAGCTTAGTGGTGAAACATTTGTAGAAGGTCCCTGGTTCAGTCCCCAAGTAGGGCTGGAGAGACCCCTTGCTGAAACTCTGGAGAGCTGCTACCAGCCAGTGTGGACAGTACTGAGTGCGATGGGCCAAAGGTCTGGGTTCCTGTGCTCCTAGGCTCTCCAGGCAAGCCTGAGTTTTCAAGAATTCCGAACCAACCTGGCCAGCCAATGCTCTGCGGACCTCCGAGGTTTTCTTACCTGCTGCTGCTCAGATCTGACACACCAGCACAAAACCTGGTGCCAGTTGCTGCTCTCCGTTCCCTGCCGGTCCATGACCAATTTCCAGCCCTTCTCCTCCTCTAATCCTCTGTACCGCCAGAGGGGTAAAAACAAGCACTCCCAACCCTACCCCTGGTGCAAAACCGTCATGCGACCAAAGCTCCCCAGCTGTCCGCAGGGCTCTTGGCTCCTTCATCCTCCTCCTGTTCCTTCTCTCCTGCTCGACTGGCCCTTCAAGAGAGCAGCATCTCTCTCCGTCTCCTTGTTGCCCAGCAGCCCTCCCTCCGCAGCCGCCGCTTTCTCCCCAAAGCACAGCCAGCCCCTGCGAAGAGAACCGCTCCGGATCCAAACTTGGCTGGTTCGCTCTCCCAGCCCTAAACCCCGCACGTTTGCTTTCTCGCCTGCAGCCGAGGACGCGATCTTCTCGGTCCGATTCCTCCAAACCGAATACAGTAACCCACAACGAAATAAGCGTAAAGAAAGAAAGAAAAATCCACCTACGCACAGGAAAAAAAGGGGAAGGCAAAAAAAGAAAAAAGAAAAGAAAAGCGCAAGAGCGCATCCGACCCTGGCAGACCTTGTAACTTTTCAAACGACCATCTAACACGCAGGTCGTCGCCTCCGAGACGCTTTTCGCCAGCCCTCACCTCCCCACAAGCTGCAGCGCCTGCAAGCAACGAGTCAAAAAGAAAATAACCCGGGGGGGGGGGGCGCGGATATCCACACGTCTCTGCTCAGAAGCCCCATTGACTCCAATGCGACTGACTCCCGGGAAAGTATTGTTGCAGGATTGCACCTGAACCAACACCCGGTTTCGTCTCGGGACTCTTCCCGTCCTGCCTCCCCGTGCACGCACAGACCTAGATATAAACACCCAACACCATTTTCCTTCCCCGGGGAAGCTCCGCCGCGACGCGCGTTGCAAGCCGATCAGCTGTCCTGCGTGTGCACGCCATTCAGACAATAACTAGCCAGCCGTGAGATGCTGAGACGCGCTGTCGCAGCTCGGCTTCTGCCAAGCAAACCGGGGGAGGGGGAAGTGGGGGGGGGAATGGCTTTTGCAATCGGCTTGTGTGTGTTTGTGGAAACGGAGCTCTCCTTACCTCATCCACGGGCTTGGTGGAGGGGAGATGGAGAAGGAAGCCGCCGCGGGAATACCAAGGTGGAGAAAGAAGGGTAGTAGGAAAAATAATAATATCTGCGATCAAAATATCAGAATCGAATCAAGAGTCGAGCTCCAGCTCGGCGCTTCTCCCCGAGCTTCGCGTCTGGCCGTCCTCATCCTCGCAAACCTCCTCCTGCAAAAACTCGCGGCGGCGGTAGCAGCGCCGGGACGCGCCGGCAGCAAAACAAACCCGAGCGAGGCAAATGGTGTAATACGATCCATCTCCAGTCACTCCGGCAAAAGGAGCCGAGAGGGGGGAGGCAGCTGCCGCCGCTTCCCTCCCAACCATCAGGCGGCTGGAGAGCTCAGGGTCCCACCCCCAACAGGCTGGGATAAGGCGAGCAGATTTGGGCAGCTCGCCCTCACTGGCTGCGGCGAGGCCCCCATCCCTCCCTCCGCCCCTCCATCGCTCCCTCCTTCCCTGTCTCTTTCCCTCTGACCCTTCAGTGGCCTCCCCCCACCACCACCCCCGCTTCCAAGGAGCTGCTACAACTCCAAACACCTCCGTTACACTGGCAGAGCTCGCGCAGTGGTCATGAAGGAGCCGTCTTTCTCTCTCTCGTTTTCCCCTCCCTCTCCTCTCCTCTCCTCTTTTATTATTCAAGCCTTATTTCAGACATCCTGAGGACAAACAATAGCTGCCAAGAGGCTCTGAATGCACACAGCCCTCCAGGAAAGTTAAGAAAGTTAAGACCCAATTCTTTTTCCCCCCTTCTCAAATCATTCGTTTTGTCTTTGTCCCCAATCTTCCCTGCAATCCCTTCCTTCCTTCTCTTTTCCTCCGCGCAACACCTCTTCAATAGTACTTACAATGCTGTTGCTAATAATACGTTGGTTACCTGCCCTCCTCCTGAGGTTCCAGGACAGGTTACAACAATTTAAGCACAATGTTAAAAACACAATGTGAAATCACAGAAACAAGGTGGGCTCTAAAAACTTACTTTCTTTCTTTCTTTCTTTCTTTCTTTCTTTCTTTCTTTGCTTCCTTCCTTCCTTCCTCCCTCTCTTTCTGTCTCTAAGCTTCTCCCCTCAACACGTGTTTTTTCCCTCGTCCTTCACCAGCGAGCCCACAACTATTCTCCAATCACACAACTTTATAAACATGTATAAGTTATCAGAAGTCAGACAGGTGGGGAAAAGAACTCCCATCAAATATCACACACACACACACACACACACACACGAGAACACGTTTCCTTTTTCTCAAAGATTGCTTGCTCAAAATTTCTCATTCCTACTTTAAATGACAGTCCTTCAGTACACTGTAATTTGGCAGGATAATGAGAGTCCATTTTCACAGACAAGGTAAAAAAAAAAATGGGAAAGGAGGGGTGTGGGAGATCTGAAATGTCTTCAATAAAATGGGGGAGTAATATATAGGGTTTTTTGTTTTTTTAAGTACCATGGGTTTAATCTTGGAAATAAATGCCAAGAATTGATGATGATTTATTAATTTTTCTGCTGAAACATGAATCATTGAAGGCATAGAACAGTAGGGGGAAAAATGAACCACTTGGAAAATTGGGGGGGGGGATGTTTCTATGAGCTTTATTATTTGAGCTTGGAGGGAAAGCAGAATTTCATTTCAAAAAACATATTGCAGCAAAAACTGATTTTCTCTATCAAGTCCAAGGCTGAAAACCTGCTAAGTAAAATCACCGGGAGTTTGGCCACAGGAGCAGCAATGCACCCCAAGGCTTCAATATATTACTCCCTGTGGTTATTCACTAACTCTGCAAAGTTGTTAAATCGCACTTGTAACTTTGCCTTAAAAAGCGCTTGGTTTCTCCTTTCACAGACCTGGTCAAGATCTCATATTTACTTGCAAGAAATATTTGTGGCACAATTCTCCCCGCGCAAAAAAAGCAGAAGCTGACAAAAACTCCTTTTATTTCGATGGGAGTTTTGCTTAGAGAGTTAACAACTGATGTGATTGTGGGGTAGAGGAAGAGAGAGAGGTTTAAAGGTTTGGCCCACAGTACATTCTCTTCAGTGACTGCCAACAAAGTTTCCCAGCCATGGGAATGGGCCATTTTTGGCAGGCAAACCTTTGGATAGTTCACTCTGATGTTTTCGGGTGGTGACAGACTGAAGACTACATCACTGCGGCCTTCTGTACAGCTGACATTCAACAGACCCATTTTCTGACACCAGAAGCTTTTGCCTCTTTAGAAGCATAAGGGTATTCTTCACGTCTCTCCGTCCAAGGGAGTAACCCAAACGATGCGGGTGTCAAAATCTGCACGCTCAGTGTAGAAACTAGGGTGGTAACCGCATATGTCATCTAAGAATCAAACTGCAAACCAGAAGGATAATGTGTGGGTATCAAGGGTAAGGTCTGTGAGAGGCTTGAAATGTTTTGAGGCAGATCCAAGATGGCATGAGCATTTCAAAACCCTGACAGCCACAAAGCCATGCCCACAAATAGACCCCACTGGCTTTTCCTAAACCAGTGTCGCCTAGAAAGCAATGAGGAAGAGATAATTTAGGGGCAATACGATAGATATGGGAAGGGCTGCCCCATAAATGATGGAACAAATCTGTTTCTTGTTGCTCCAGAGGGTAGGATCCAAACCAATATGTTCAAATGACAAGCAAAGTGGATTTGGACAAAACATTAGGAAGAGATGACGGTATGAATGACAGTGTGACAGCGCGTCTCAGAAGGTGGGGTACACTACGTTTAAACTGGCATCGTGCCACTTTCAACAATCTCCCAAAGAACCCTGGGAAGTGTAGTTTATTAAGAGTGCTGAGTGTTGCTAGGAGACCCCTTGATCCCTTGCGGAGCTACATTTCCCAGTTTCCTGGGAAGATGGGTTCATCGTTAAAGCACTCAGAGAATTGTGGCTTTGAAGCTTCAAAGAAGCAGGTGCAAGGGGACAGGAGCCCTCGCAGAGAGCTCTCAACACTAAGCAGGATTGCTCTCCCCTTTTGGCAGAGGGCAAGATCCTTCTTAGTGCTGGGCTTACAAGAGTGATCAGGGACGCAGGTGGCGCTGTGGGTTGCAGAGTTTGTAAACCAAATCATGCTTAAACTGGACTGTTCTTAAACCGAGGTACCACTGTATATGCATATATACCATTTAGCCGTACCACAATCTGATAATAATTGGCTCGTGGTGACATGGAGGTGGGCCTTTTTACTGGTGGCACCCATGTTATGGAACGTGCTCCCTGGTGAGACAGGAGAGCCCCCCATCTGAATTGAATTCTGCTGATTTCTGAAGCTGTACCTGCTTACACAGACACCCCTGTGACTTCTCAGCCCGAGTCTCCTGTTTTAATTACTGTGTTATTCTAATGGGATTGTTTTATTGGATCTTTTAATTATGAATGTTTATATTTAAATGTTTTAATGGGATTGTTTCACCGTGTATTTTAACTGTGTACTTTAATTATGGATGTTTATACTTTAATGCTCCTGTAATTGGTTTTTCTACTTGTAAACCACTTAGAAGCCCCCCCCCTTTTGGGATAAATAAACAAACAACGCCATGTGTCTGATGAAGTCGATTCTGGCCCACTAAAGCTCATGCCATAATCGATGCGGCAGTCTTTAAGACTCTGAAAAGATTCTTTGCTATTTTGGCTGCAATGGTAAGTGTCTCCAGAAGAAAGTCCCACTGGGTTTTAGTCCTACAGAAGTGTGACTAAGATTGCAGACTTTATTGGCTGCCCCTTTGGAAAGGAAGACAATCTAGTTTGCATTTGAAGACTTGAGCAAAAAGTTGTATTGTTTGCCTTGAGATGCCTTCAACATTCTCCATGTTCCACCTTTGAGGGTAGAGCAGAGGGTAGGAAGAGGAGAACAGACCTTTTCAGTGGTGGCTCCCCGCATATGGGAGGCAATCCTTAGGGAGGCACACATGACACATCACTTTCTAGTTTAAGACGCCAGGGGGAAATGTTTCTTTGTAACCAGGATTTCGGCTCTGGAGGGTTGTAGATGTTTGTGGCCTCTCTTAGTGGGATAGGCCTTCTCTCTCTCTATATATATATTATTGGGGACGCGGGTGGCACTGTGGGTTAAACCATATAGCCTAGGACTTGCCGATCAGAAGGTCGGCAGTTCGAATCCCCGTGACGGGGTGAGCTCCCGTTGCTCAGTCCTAGCTCCTGCAAACCTAGCAGTTCGAAAGCACATCAAAGTGCAAGTAGATAAATAGGTACCACTGTGGTGGGAAGGTAAATGGCGTTTCCATGCGCTGCTCTGGTTCGCCAGAAGCGACTTAGTCATGCTGGCCACATGACCCGGAAGCTGTACGCCAGCTCCCTCGGCCAATAAAGCAAGATGAGCGCCGCAACCCCAGAGTTGGTCACGACTGGACCTAATGGTCAGGGGTCCCTTTACCTTTATATATATTATTAATTGTATTTATTAGTCACTTCTTCACCAAAGCAACCCAGAGCGACTTATAAAAATGGTACAAACATTAAAACCAATAATAAAAACTGAAGCAGAATATGAGATCGCGCGCTCTCTCTCTCTCTCTCTCTCATTCTGCTTCATTTTTTATTATTGATTTTAATGTTTGTATCATTTTTATAAGTCACTTTGGGTTGCTTTGGTGGAGAAGTGACTAATAAATATAATTATTAATAGCAGTAATGTTATATGCAACAAGCAACAGTCTAGTAAACCTATATTCTTAAAGGTTTTTTTTTCCTTAAAGGTTTTTGAAGCTTCATAATCTACCACTTGAAAACATTGAAAAAGGCTTCTCTCTCCCTCTCTCCCTCTCCCTCTCCCTCTCTCTCTCTCTCTGTGTGTGTGTGTAGGCACAAATTCTGCACAACAATTGCTTGTAAATTCAGGCCTCTATTGACATGATAAACCATCAGCTACATGGGGAGGAAAGCTCCTTAAATCCTGCAGACATAATATGCCAGCATTGTGTCAATAGCAAGCAGATTAAAGAGCACATTGTGAAGCTATTTAGCCTTATCTTTGAATTATCCTGGAAGTTGTTCCTCACTGCAACTCTTAACCCGACCCCCATTCTGACAACTTTTAGGAAGGAATGTTTTAAGAAAATTAGAAGCAGAGAGCTATTGAATGCTTGCTTATCTTGGAAAAGCTTTTTTTTAAAAAAGGCACACACTTCAACACATTTGTGATGCAGGTGGGGGGTGGGCCTGTCTCTTTTAATTTGACAGCTTGGACCCAGTAAGAGTGGAACTGGATGCTAGCTAAGTAAATAAACACACCTAGCAAACCACAATGTGGACATGAGAAGAGCTCTGCTGGATTAAGCTGCAGGCTCATCCAGTCCAGCACTCACTATGACCAAGCAGATACATATGGGAAGCCAACAAGAGCACTCTCCCAACCTGTGATTCCCAGCCACTGGTATACAGAGACTCACATCCTCTGACAGTGGAGGGAGGACATAGCCATTGTGCTTGGGAGCTGCTTATAGTGTCATCCTCTATGACTTTGTCTGTACCTCTTTTACAGCCATCCAGGTTGGTGGCCATCATTACCTTTTATAGTAGCAAATTCCATCATTTTAAGTACAGTGGTACCTCGGGTTACATACGCTTCAGGTTACAGACTCCGCTAACCCAGAAATAGTACCTCGGGTTAAGAACTTTGCTTCAGGATGAGAACAGAAATCGCATGGCGGCAGCGGGAGGCCCCGTTAGCTAAAGTGGTACCTCAGGTTAAGAACAGTTTCAGGTTAAGAACGGACTTCCGGAACGAATTAAGTTCTTAACCCGAGGTACCACTGTACCTGCAGTGTGAAAAAGAACTTTTCTCGCCTGCCCTGAGTCTTCCCATGTTCACTTTCATTGGATGGCCCTGAGTTCTAAAATGTAAGGAAGAGGAAAAAAACTATGTATATGCTGTATATGCCGTTGCTTTGTATTCTGATTTTGTTCTGTGAACTGCCCTGAGACCTCTTGGTGTAGGGCGGTGTATAAATTCAATAAATAAATAAATGAAGTCCCAGTGTCTTGCCAGCATTATGATTATGGCAAGATGGTGACAAAATCTCCGCAATACGATGATGTGATTGGAAATTCTGGGTCTGCTGATTCATTGAGCAGCAGCATGTCCCTGTCTGTCAGCACTGACTCAGCATCTCAGAAATGCTGACAGACATCTCCTAAGCCTTGGCGGTGAGTCATGGCCTGATCACTGGTGAGACAAAGTAGGTTGAGGCTGAGGAGAGCAGCAGCTGCTGGAAAGGGTGATTAGTGCAACCACCCAACAGCTGCTGGTGGCTCTAGCTGTAGAATCAGAGAATCACAGATTTGTGGAGTTGGAAGGGACCCCAAGGGTCATCTAGTACAACTCCTTGCAATGCAGGCATCTCAACTAAAGCATCCCTGACAGATGGCCACCCAACCTCTGCTAAAAAACCTCCAAGGAAGGAGAGTCCACCACCTCTTGTGGGACCCTGTTCCACTGTCAAACAGCTCCTACTGTCAGAAAGTTCTTCCTGTTGTTTAGTCAGAATCTCCTTTCTTGTAACTTGAATCCATTGGCTCAGGTCTTTGAGTTACACACATCCAGAGAGCCAGTGTGGTGTAGTGGTTAAGAGCGGTAGACTCGTAATCTGGGGAACCGGGTTTGCGTCCCCGCTCCTCCACATGCAGCTGCTGGGTGACCTTGGGCCAGTCATACTTCTCTGAAGTCTCTCAGCCCCACTCACCTCATAGAGTGTTTGTTGTGGGGGAGGAAGGGAAAGGAGAATGTTAGCCGCTTTGAGACTCCTTCAGGTAGTGATAAAGCCGGGTATCAAATCCAAACTCTTCTTCTTCTTCTTCTTCTTCTTCTTCTTCTTCCTTACACTTCTGCTTCCCAACTGAAAGTTATCCTTGGTAATGGAGAGCTGCTCTACCTCCATGTATCTCTATGTAGCCCTCTCCTTATTGGCGGCCCCTACACCTGGTGGCATCCAGTTGGTGACCAGCCAACAGGAATGGGGTCCCATTGATAGATAGCCCTAGTCCCCCTTCCTCCCATTTTAAGGTCTTAGTAGTCTAAATTATCATGAGCAGTTGGGAATAATGTGCCCTGTATAATATTCCGTGCCATTTAGAGTGGTAGTCCTACTCAGTGTAGGTAGTCCTACTCAGTTCAATGGTAGTCCTACTCAGACTTGACCCACTGAAGTCAACGAGCATTGCTAGTTTTGCTTCATTAATTTCAGCAGGTATACTCTGAGTAGGGCCTAATTGGATACAAACCTTAGATGAGGAATGGGCAACATGACTGGCAACAACTGTCCAGTTTTTTGGACTGGGTTCTATCCTAGCTCTTCCTGGAGATGCTGGACCTGGAACTCACTGAGTTATTGCCAATTCCCACCAACTTCATCTAGCCCAGCCAATGGTCAGGGATATCAGGAATTGTAATTCAGCGATATCTAGAGGGCCACAGGTTCCCCAACCCTGATCTGGATATAATCAAGGATGGATACAAAGCACTGCACACAGTATGGGTCTTCTGAGCAACTGAGTTCATAGCAGACCTTGGCTCATCATCATTCACCGAGATACGAGAGCAGCCTTAACATCACTGAGCCGTATATTTCATTGCACACTTGTGATCCTTCAGCACAAGGATAAAATAACTTAACCGCATCCACATACTGCAAAGAAACAGGGCAGGTTTTACGGAGCCACTGATACCATTTGATACCTGATGTCCATTTGGTATAAGAACAATACTGTCCATCTTGGTTACTCTGCAAAAGTACTCAGCATTTTCACATGTCAGTTTCATTCTGCTCAGCGCTGTTCATAGGTACAAGGTTTGTGTGGCACCGGATCATAAAAATCAAATAAAATCCAGGCCATATTGCTTTCTCATTTAATCCAGATTTACTGTTTCTGCAGAAAATCCAATAAACAAATAAATAAAAGCCCTGCAGGAGGCAACGATGGAATGGCATTTTGATGAGGATACAGTGGCACCTTGGGTTACAAACACCTCTGGTTACAAACACTTCGGGTTACAGACTCTGCTAATCTGGAAGTAGTACCTCAGGTTAAGAACTTTACCTCAGGATGAGAACAGAAATTGTGCGGCTGCAGCAGGAGGCCCTGTTAGCTAAAGTGGTACCTCAGGTTAAGAACGGTTTCAGGTTAATAACAGACCTCCGGAACGAATTACGTTCGTAACCAGAGGTACCACTGTACTGTAGTGTGGACGCTGCAAAACTTCTATTCGTGAGCAGCCCTGAATTCAGAATAAACTGCCATGTGGAACTGCCCTTTTATATAGTTGCCAATTGGTTGCCTTTATGGAAAGAAAGTGGCCCTGTTTCTCCCTTATTTTTCTTCCCATAAAGCACTGCTTCTGTCCCAGTGCATTTTGGTGCTGTTGGAAATCTTTTCACGCTATTTTCTCCCCAAGTATACACAATTCAAATGTAAATTGGTATGTAACTAATTACTGTGTAGCTTTAATACTTGTTTATCACAGTAACGGCTTTGGAGTCACACTTGCAAAACGGCGCACGAAGAGTCTTGCCATGAACTATGGTAATTATAACAATGAAATAGGATGTAATTATTAAGGCTGCATATAATTAGGGCTAAAAATTAGCATTCAAACTGGTATTTAGAGACTAATTTGCAACCCACAAGCGGAGTTACTGGTAAATATCAATCCTTGACTGATAATATTAGTTTAGTGTGGACTGCTAACCTTCAATCAGGATAATCATAGAGAGCTGGGTTTCCTTGGCCCCTGGTGGGTCTGATGTGGTGAAGAAATGCTGAGAGGTGGAACAGAGAGTTAGTGAGTATGGAGCGGGGGAATTTGGAAATGTCCCTTTATCTTGGTTGATTTATTAAATAAACAAACCAGTTCTATTCTCTTCTACTTAAGAAAGTGGAATCCTAACAAAGAGAGGCTCAGACAAGACCATTTCAGTAGGGGGCTGGTCCACTGTCCCTCAGACCTTGTGGGGGCCGGACTATATTTTTGGGGGGGAAATGGACGATGAGCGGCACGCGAAAGGGCTCCGGAGAGGGGCTGGCACCAACAAAGCCCAGCCCCTTTCCTCCTCTAGGCAGGGCAGGGAGAAGCCATGAGGAGGGAGGGAGGCGCTGCCGCCATATGAGGGAGAGGGAGGGAGAGGAAAAGAACGTGTGCGCTGGTGATCCACACGGCGATTCCTGGACCCTCCACGGGCCGGATTTAGAAGGCTATTGGGTCTGATCTGGCCCATGGACCTTAGTTTGCCGACCCATGGACAAGACCCCACCAAGGGGTCTTGTGTTAAACAGGTAATCTGGACCAGGGTTTCCCAAATTTGGGTCTTCAGCTGTTTTTGGACTACAGTTCCCATCACCCCTGACCACTGGTCCTGCTAGCTAGGGATGATGGGAGTTGTAGTCCAAAAACAGCTGGAGAGCCAAGTTTGGGAAACTCTGATCTGGACTACTGTGTGAAAAACACAACACATTGTCAACTGTCCCAATTTCCCCAGGACATGCTGGAATTACAGAAGCTTCTGATTGGATCTTGGAATGTCCCACTTCCTTGCTCCAGCACTGCTGCCACTGAACTTGGGCAGGAAGATAAGCCGGCGCTTTCAGTGGTGCCACGCTGTCTGGCACCAGAAGATGTGTCCCTTTTGGTGCCGCACTCTCACACGAGTCAACTGGCTTGCATAGGCGTGCAGCACCGAAATATCTGCATCCTAATTTATGCCATTTAGCAATGACAAACCTATACAGCATCTTAAAAAGCAGAGACATCACCTTGCCGACAAAGGTCCGTATAGTTAAAGCTATGGTTTTCCCAGTAGTGATGTATGGAAGTGAGAGCTGGACCATAAAGAAGGCTGATCGCCAAAGAACTGATGCTTTTAAATTATGGTGCTGGAGGAGACTCTTGAGAGTCCCATGGACTGCAAGAAGATCAAACCTATCCATTCTTAAGGAAATCAGCCCTGAGTGCTCACTGGAAGGACAGATCGTGAAGCTGAGGCTCCAATACTTTGGCCACCTCATGAGAAGAGAAGACTCCCTGGAAAAGACCCTGGTGTTGAGAAAGATGGAGGGCACAAGGAGAAGGGGACGACAGAGGACGAGATGGTTGGACAGTGTCCTCAAAGCTACCAGCATGAGTTTGACCAAATTGTGGGAGGCAGTGGAAGACAGGAGTGCCTGGCGTGCTCTGGTCCATGGGGTCATGAAGAGTCGGACACGACTAAACAACAAAAAATTTTGCCAGTGGAATGTTGGAGAGCATGGGATGGGTCCAGGGGTATGACCTGATAGCACATGAGGCTGGTGGATGAAGCTCAGCAGGTCTAAGTTTGGTCAGTGCCTAGATGGGGGCGCTACCTGGGAAATACATGCATGCTGCCTTGGACTCCACGATAGAAGAAAGATGGGATAGAGATGTAAGAACATAATAGTAATAAACCTATACTGTGGAACTTGTTTTCTCCAGGATCACATCCACACCTTACATTTTAGGCACTGTTATGCCACCTTAACAAGTCATGGAGGATCCTGGGAACTGTAGTTTGTTAGAGGTGCTGACCTCGCAGAGCTGCAATTAGCAGCACCCATAACAGACTACAGTTCCCAGGATTCTCCATGACTTGTTAAGGTGGCATCACAGTGCTTTGGTGCTATGGCGTGGATGTGACCCAGTTGTCATTCTTTGCTTTGAAAACCTTTCCCCTCTGCTTTTTGCCACGCTTCCTTTGCCTACTTTTTGTTTTTCGAGTTTGCAATCCTGAGACCGGGGCATCATGGTCTCATTAACTGATGTGAGCTGTTTTGCGCGACAACGCTTATCTGAAAAGCTTTTAAAAAAAATCTTTTAATCTGCTGTTAGATTGGTTAATGCTGCTGACTGGTACTGTGAGATGTGGAGGGTCGGTGTCCTTTTTTTTTTTTTTAGTTACTGCATTGTAATTTGTCGTCTTCTGATTGTTTTACTTATAATTGTGAGCCACCCTGGCATCATAATTGAACTGAAGGGCGGGATATGACACTGTAATAAACAAACAAACCAACCATCAGACCCATGCAATTATTTGTTTGGCTTTCTCTTCAGGGAAGCAAGAGCTTTGATACTCCTGTGGAAGAGGAGTTTGGGTGTGGTGGGATGTCATGGTGGGAGAGACTCTCGGGGTGTTTACGCAACAGCACATTTTAAACACATGGCTTCCCCTAATGAATCCTGGGTACTGCAGTTGACCCTGCACAGAATTGCAATTCCCACCACCCTTAACAAGGTACAACTGCTAATACAGTGGTACCTCGGGTTAAGAAGTTAATTCGTTCTGGAGGTCCGTTCTTAACCTGAAACTGTTCTTAACCTGAGGTCCCACTTTAGCTAATGGGGCCTCCCGCTGCCGCCGTGTGATTTCTGTTCTCAACCTGAAGCAAAGTTCTTAACCCGAGGTACTATTTCTGGGTTAGCAGAGTCTGTAACCTGAAGCGTATGTAACCCGAGGTACCACTGTATATACCTTGGGGGGAATTATGTGCTTAAGATGGCAAGACCAAAGTCCGTTTCGGGGGCCTAATCCAGCCCCTGTGGCCATTTATTTTATTTCCCGGGGTAAAATCCTCAACAACTTCAATCCTAAAAAAAGGTTAACAACTCTTCGGTCGGTCCTCACGGCCTTTCACTTCATCAAATCTGGTCCTCTTTGAAAAAAGTTTGGACACCACTGAATGGTGTATATGCTGACTAAAATACCATATTGGCCTGAATATAAGCCTCACCTTTTCCCAAAATTCTGACCTTGAAAAGTTAAAGTGCGGCTTATATTCGCGACTTTACAGTATGCAGCCAGGAGTGCAGGGCAAACAGCGCCAGGAGCATGGCAAAGCGGCGCCTATCCCGAGCGTAGTCCCCCGTCCTCTTCCCCAAGGCCGGGGAGGGAGAGAGTGAGGAAGGGGAAAGGCCACCGGCAACACAGTGCGGCTCCCCCCCCCCCAAGTATGCAGCCAGGAGCAGCGAGGAATGGAGTGGCTTATATTCGGGTATTCCCCCTCCCCCATTTTAAAGGTGTATCTCATATTTGGGTACAGCTTATATTTGGGCCAATACGGTAAGATCAAATGCAGGAGTTGAAACCTGTGTCCCAATGGTGCAGCTGCCCTCCTTCTCTACTGACGTCACAGCCATTATCCTGTTTATTGGCAATTATGTCAAATTCCCCTAGGAAGCAATAAGCCTGATCTTTAATCTGCCATAAGGGACTTGATCCAAGCTTCCTGTTCATTGTTCCTAATCCCCGCCACCTGGGAGTATGGGAAAGTGAGGCAGGGGGCTGTGTCTGTTGATGAATTATGGGCAGGCCATTGCAACCAAGGTAGCCATCTGAGCCCCATATTCACAAAAGAATGTAATCCCCACACCAGACATCCCACTTCGTACTTGAAGACATCCCTGAAAGCAGGCACAGGACGAAGGATCATCAGGGTAAATAGCCAGTATCTCATGTAAACACTCTGCTAAATCCAGTAGAACAATCTCTTTAGTGTTGTTGTTTTTGTCAGTGGAGAAAAATACTTGAAAGGATGCTTAGGGGAGGTAAGCTCATGGGCCCTTTTCTGGCATCTGGCTGTGCATCTCATCCATGACCTCTTGGGTTTCTCTCCATATTGGCCCGTCTACATTCAGACTTTATGCTACTTCAGCCTTCCCTGACCTGGTACGCTCCAGATGTTGCTAGTTCGACTCCCAACTCCTACCAGCTCTATCTAGCATAGCCAATGGCCACGGTTTATGGGAAGGGTGGTCCATCTGGAGTGTACAGTGGAAGCTCAGGTTGCGAACGTGATCCGTGCAGGATGCATATTCGCAACCCGCAGCATTCGCAATCCGCGTCTGTGCACACGCGGGTTATGATTCATTGCTTCTGTGCATGCGCAAAGCACAATCTAGTGCTTCTGTGCATGTGCGACCACCAAAACCCGGAAGTAACCCGTTCCAGTACTTCTGGGTTTCGGTGGCCCATAACCCGAAAAAACGCAACCTGAAGCGGCTGTAACCCGAGTGTACCAGGTTGAAGGAGGCTTCTCTACTCCATCTGTCCCAAGGGTCCAGCTACTCAAGCGAGCTCTACAGGGTTCAATCTGAATGGTTTGCTGCAAGGTGGAGGTCCAAACTTAAGGAGAGTGGAAAACTGAATCCAGTAGAAATTCTGACTATTAACTGGTATATAAAATATACGAAATTCAACTCCTGGGGCTAGAACTTCTGCTAGACTGATATACCGTATTTTTCGTTCTATAAGACGCACCAGACCATAAGACGCACCTAGTTTTTGGAGGAGGAAAACAAGAAAAAAAATATTCTGAATCTCAGAAGCCAGAACAGCAAGAGGGATCACTGCACAGTGAAAGCAGCAATCCCTCTTGCTGTTCTGGCTTCTGTGATAGCTGCACAGCCTGCATTCGCTCCATAAGACGCACACACATTTCCCCTTACTTTTTAGGAGGGAAAAAGTGAGTCTTATAGAGCAAAAATACGGTAAGTAGGATTAGCAGAGGAAGGAATGTAAAGGGCACATTCGTTAGCACTTGGTACCCGCTTACCATGCATGCAATGACTCAGAACGGGCCAACGAAGCTTATGGATTCTCTAAAAGCATTCTGGTATCCTCTTCTGCTAAAGCAGTTGTGGTCAAAGTGGCACTGTGGGTTAAACCACAGAGCCTAGTGCTTGCCGATCGGAAGGTCGGCAGTTCGAATCCCCGTGACGGGGTGAGCTCCTATTGCTCGGTCCCTGCTCCTGCCAACCTAGCAGTTCGAATGGAACGCAGTGCAAGTAGATAAATAGGTACCACTCTGGTGGGGAAGTAAATGGCGTTTCCATGTGCTGCTCTGGTTCATCAGAAGCAGCTTAGTCATGCTGGCCACATGACCCGGAAGCTGTACGCTCGGCCAGTAAAGCGAAATGAGCGCCGCAACCCCAGAGCTGTCTGTGACTGGAACTAATGGACAGGGGTCCCTTTACCTTTATCCTCTTCTGCTAAAGCTGTTGTGGTCAAAGTGCCCTGTGGTATCTGCCCACAACAGCTCCCCAAACAGCTTAATCTCACCCCCTCTCTTTTAATGTGTAGCCCTTGTATTGTTATAATTTGGGTGTGCGTTGTATTCTGTAGCCTGTGACCTGTGTTTTGGAAAAAGAGAAGAACTTCTATTTGAAAATGTATCTATTAATTAAATATGGGTAGTCTGGAGACCAGGCTAATCTGAAAGAAGGGCATTAATGCCATATTTGAAAACAATTTAAACATCTACTCCCACAGCTAATAAAATCAAGGATAGGTATTTCAGCCATTAGATGTAGCCAAAATGAATCCTACTCATAGTATGCCTCAGTGAATGCAAGAGGGCTCATTTCAAAGTAGACACACACACACATATATATATAAAAGATTCTACTGATTAAACACTTTTGGTATTATCTGGGTTTATTTACCAAGGCATATGGCATGCATAGGTGGAGGGGGTGCAAGCTTGATGTTCCTGCCAGCAGAAAATCCACTGGCTCACATTAGATCACCAGAGATGCAGCCCAGGCAGCCCGCCAGCTACCTGCCAGAGCTCAATGCTCCCTCCCTTCGCTCTGTCTCAGTTTCAAAATGATTTCACACATTGCATCATCCTTAGCTGAGCAGAGAGCAGGGAGGTGTCTCCAGCTATTTCAATTTCTGGGGGCATTTACTTGCAATTTCTCTGACAACAGAAGTGGTAGGCATGCCTGGTCACTGACTATCAAGGAGCTTTCTAGTGCAATCCTGTACAGGTGTGCTCAGAGGTAAGGCTGAAATCTAAACAACCTTCCTGCTTTGGTGGAGCTGGGTTTGGATTGAGCAGAGGTGTATCTCCACCCAGCCTCAGCCCACAGAGCAAGGCAAGCATCACTCCACCAGCGGACAACTCCCTGTTCCACCTGCTGAACGGGTGAGCAGGTGGAATACTAGTGGCAGGATCCCTACTGCTGGCAACCCGCCAAAAGCTTCAAAGCTGGGCACTGCAGGAGTGGGAAGGGGCTAAAGAAGCCTGGAATCCACTGGCCCCACTGCCGGCAGAACTGCTCTCACTTACAGGAATGGACAAATCTGTCAACTTCAATTCTCCAGGTTTCTCGTTCTTCCAATCGCATATTCAGTTCTCCCCATTTCTGCAAGAAGCTGTGATTATTTTTTTATTTTTTTATAAAGCCCTCATGAAAATTCACCAGCATTTTAGTGCAACCTTCTACTAAACATATTTTTTGGATTGTCTATGGTGTGCATCTTTGCCAAACAATTTATTCTACTATAATGCATTGTTGTTCAATATTGTCACCAACATATGCATTTTGATGCACCACTTTCCCCTAGTAAAAGCATTTTGTACACCTTACTTGGCTAGAGAACTTCATTGCAAAATTCAAAGAACTGTGAATTTTCGAAGGCTGGCTGTGTTTCACTTCACATACTGTTGTGAAATGTGCAAAGCTGGTAGGTTTGCTTTTGAATGTGAACTGAATCGAATGCTCTCCCATCCTTCATTACATCAGGCCTGGTCTGGACATAACCACCAGCTTCAAGGTAGATGGAAGGGTGATTTGCTTGACCCTGCCTTCTGCCCTAACTGGCCTGAGCAATGGGTTTGTAGATGTGGTGGTGACTCCCCCACTCATTCACACCCTGCCTCTGTGTGCCTGAGGTCTGGAGCTCATTCTGTCCCCTGCCAGCCATCTCTTATCTGTACCCAGACTCTCTCACAGCAATCAGACCACAATCCTATAACTATACACATTGGGCGTTCTTCAGCATTTGAGTTTGATTTGCTGTTCCTTGGCTAAGTACAGCAATGGCCTGAATGCCATGCTATCAAAACATACATATCAGCAGCAAAGATTTTCCAGAGTACACTCGATGCCAGTTTACTGCTGCCAAACCAGAGTGACAGCACAAGTGCCACAGGTGTCGGCAGAAACCTACTGCCGTATCACTGAGACGGCAGACGCGTCACTTGCACTTTCTGCAAATCTAAAGATGGGAGAATGGCTGGGAAAACAAGAAACAGGGAGAGGTGTTGTTTTCCAAATGATAGCTTGACAGTTTGAAGCACTAAAAAAACCAACAACACAACAACACCTAAGAACTGACAGCGCAGCAGAAGAAAACGATGAAGAAATTTTTAACAATGTTGCAGGACTACTCATCAGAGGAAGCTCCCTTATACTGATTGATCTAGCTCAGAATTGTCTGTATCAGGGTAGGGAACTTGTGCCCCCCTAAAGTTGCTGAATGGCAGCTCCCATCAGCATGGCCAATGATCAGGAGTTATGGGTGTTGTCGTTTAGCAGCAACTGAAAAGCCATCAAAGTTTCCCCATCCTTGATCCACATTGGCCGGCACTGGCACTCCAGAGTTTTGCCCCAGAGACGATCCTAGCCCTACTTGGAGATGTGGGACTTTCTGCACACAAAGAATGGAACTTCCTAGTGATGGCTGCAGACTGACAGAGCAGAAGATAGGGAGCCAAACAGTATATAGAGGCAGAGGTAATGCCAGGCATAAGGTAAAGGTAAAGGGACCCTTGACCATTAGGTCCAGTCATGACCGACTCTGGGGTTGCGGTGCTCATCTCGCTTTATTGGCCGAGGAAGCCGGCATACAGCTTCCGGGTCATATGGCCACTTCTGGTGACTAAGCCACTTCTGGTGAACCAGAGCAGCGCACGGAAACGCCATTTACCTTCCCACCGGAGCGGTACCTATTCATCTACTTGACCTTGACATGCTTTTGAACTGCTAGGTTGGCAGGAGCAGGAACCAAGCAACGGGAGCTCACCCCGTCGCAGGGATTCGAACCGCCGACCTTCCGATCAGTAAGTCCTAGGCCCTGTGGTTTAACCCACAGCGCCACCTGTGTCCCTTACATGACAGGCAGAACCATCTAATTTTGTCTTTATTGTCCTCCCTGATGACTTCTAAAGGGCCACACTGAGATGAAGAAGGAGGAAGCAGATAGCCAGGCCACCCTCTGGACTGGTTAGGAGTAAGAAGCAAGTTGGGCCTGGAGGAATCACAACTGAGGTTGGTGGGGCTGCTCTAATGGATCAGCCTCCAGCAGTTCTAACACTGAACAATGAACCTTCCTCTACTTTTGTGGTTATCTGAGAAGTGTAAATAATGCTTTAGACAAGTTTTTCCAGGTATTTATAAAGAGACACATACAGAACAAAGACTGTGGGGGAATGCATCTTATCACCCTTTGGAGCACTGTGCCCGTTTGTGTTTTCCCTGTTTTAGAACGCAGACATTTTTGGCTCAGCGTGAACACCCCAGCCACAGGGCCATGAAGAATGTGATGGCGATAAACATTATGTAACCCACCCCCAACATCAGTAAACAGAGTTGCTGTATAAAGGGACGAGTGTGAGGGGATGTATAGTGTCTGGCAGAGAAAGGGCTCCCTCGTTCTGAGAGGGAAGGGCGCCAGCTGCATGGTTTCAGTAGGAGGACTGTCCACGACACACTGGAACAAACAGAGGCCACAGCCCAGCTGTGGTGAATTAACTCATTCTCTCGGGACTTGATCCTGAAATGGTTTAAATCAGCAGGAAAAGCCTCTGTTAATTTCAGAACTCATTGTATCCAATAAACAAGGGTGGCCAACCTCTACAGCCAAGACAGGAATCCTTAAATCCATCAAGATGAGAGAGAGAGAGAGAGAGAGAGAACTAATACTTGTTTTATAATAAGTGAACAAAGGGTTTACAGTAAGGAGAAAGCTACTTCCTTGAGTTCTCCTGGTGATGTGCCTGGTTAATTTTTTTAAATTATTATTTTTATACACTGCCATAAAAAACCCCCCACACATACACAAAACTTTCAGACCAACAGTTTATATAGAGGAAACTGTACACTGGTTGATTCTTATTCTCTTGTTTTACAAAATTTGCCAAATGAATCCCCAAATCTGATTGCACTCTGGCAGAATTCAGTTCCCAGGCACTGCTTTGTCAAGACCTTTATGGGAGTTTCACCAAGAAAATCCCTTTCCTGCATTCTGCTGTGGCCTTGAAAGACTGTAACAGGGAGCATAGCCTCAGATCATATTACCTTTGCACAGTAGGCCATTTCCTTTACACTTGAACAGTCCTCTCTACCTTCACTGGCGATGGGTGTGGCTTGGGAGAGGGTGTGGCCAGGGTCAGATAGAGAGGCCTGGAGGACCACATTTGGCCCTTGGGACTGCGGTTCCGCATCCCTGATATGTAACTAATAAGCTGCTGTTTTGAAAATTTGCAGCACGGCCCCAGTTTCCTGTTGTGAGAGAGGGCAGAAATTATCCTTCTCATATAGTTCATGGAACACTATTTATAAGAGTATGCGCTATGTCCAAACTGTCCATCATTATAACAAGCAGAGGTGGTTGAAAGGGTCCTTTTTCATTCTACAGCATAATGCCGTCTCATACCCAGCACACATGAACACACAAATATTCTCCATTCAGAATATCAGCTTAAACTTGGATAGCGTTTCTCGCTTGCCTGGATGGAGGGTTTGGAGGGGTGCGTGACAAAGTGAGTAGAAACTGATGGCTATGTTCTCCTTCCACTGTCAGAGGCAATATGCTTCTGAATACCAGTAGCTGAAAGCTGCAAGAGAGGAGAGGGTTGCTGTTGTGCTCACATACTGCTTGGGGTCTTCACATGGGTTTCTGGTTGGCCACGGTGGGAACACAATGCTGGAATAGATGGGCCATCCAGCAGGTGCTTCCTGTGTAATTATTATTATTATTTTATTTTTTATACCCCACCCATCTGGCTGGGTTTCCCCAGCCACTCTGGGTGGCTGTTATGTTGCTGTCACGTTCTAATATTGTTTATTATGTTGTTGTTATATTCCAACATTATTTATTACTGGTAATTAAAATGTGCTCTCCATAGATTGTAGAGTTGGAATGGACTGTGGGATCAACTGATCCAACCATCTGCAATGCAGGAAAGATGCAGCTGCCCCATAGGTAAAGGTAAAGGTACCCCTGACTGTTAGGTCCAGTCGCGGATTACTCTGGGGTTGCACACTCATCTCGCTCTATAGGCCAAGGGAGCCGGCGTTTGTCCGCAGACAGCTTCTGGGTCAATGTGGCCAGCATGACTAAGCCACTTCTGGTGAACCAGAGCAGTGCATGGAAACGCAGTTTACCTTCCTGCCAGAGTGGTACCTATTTATCTACTTGCACTTTGATGTGTTTTCGAACTGCTAGGTGGGCAGGAGCAGGGACTGAACAACGGGAGCTCACCCCGTCGCGGGGATTCGAACCGCCGACCTTCCGACAGGTAAGCCCTAGGCTCAGTGGTTTAGACCACAGAACCACCCACGTCCTTCAGCTATCCCATACAGGGATCCAATTATCAGCACCATGCTCTAACCATCTGAGCTATCCATGGCCTCAGGGTTTGAAACTACAAACAATAAAATGGATAAAACAATAACAACAACTTAAAAACAATTCCAATATAGGTGCAGACTGGGAAAGCTCCTCTCTTAAAATACTTGTTGAAAGAGGAAGGTATTCAGTTGGTGCTGGAAAGACAACAGAGACGATGTCTGTCCAATATTCAAGGGGAGGGAATTCGCCAGGACACTTAAGGCCTGATTCCTACCTTGTGCAGAATGGAGCTCCTGATATGATGGTACCTGCAGGAGTCCCTCAGAACATGGTGATCAACTGGGTATATAAGGAGTATGGAGTGTAGCAGGCAGGCTAGGTGCTTCCTCACACACATAGTATGCCATCCCTGACTCTACAACCTTGCCTGTACATGCAGGAATGGATATGTGCAAGTAAATTGCCTATGCATGTTGAATTGTAGACACACAGGAAACGTTAAGAAACAATAGGGTTTTCCCCTTGAAGAAGGCAGTGGCACAGCTGTCAGAAACAGCAGGAAACAGCTCCAACAATGAGTAGGAAACCCAGCATTTTTCTGCAACCATCTCACACTCAAACCTGTGGTTAGTAGGACAGGCGATTACTCACTGCATATAAATACCACAAGATACATTTATCTGTAGATTAGCATCACATTACTCTGGTTACATTACACAATTCAACATGAATAATCTTGGTTGGAAAGCTCGGATTTCAAGCATCGCACAAAAGCCGCAAAAGGGATAACAAGCGATGTCTCAGGTCTCCCTCCATTCTTTTCTATCTTTCAGCAAACTTTTAAAAAGAATACGCTCCACTCCCCCACCCAACAGATTAGGAACTTAGGCTGCGGTTTCATTTTTCAAACTGAACCATAGTCTAAAACATTTACAATAGGGAGGAGCACCATTTTGGCTGCCCCATCCAAGGAAAGGTAATACAGAGTCATGGTATTAAAAATGAGTTTAAAAAGAATGAAAAGACATTGCAACGTATCTAGAACCAACAATTAAAATACAATTTGCCCTGACACCTGCCCAGTGATCAGCATCATCTGCCCCTTGGTTTCCAAAAGCCTGTCTCAACAGGAAGGTCTTATCCTGCCAGCAGAAAGACAACAAAGACAGAACCAATCTAACCTCTTTGGGGAGGAAATTCCATAATATGGGAGCAGTCACAGAAAAGGCTCTGTCTTGTGCGCTTCTGATATCGATGGGACCATGAGGAGGTGCTCACCTGAGGATCTTAGCACCTGGGCAGGTTTATATAGGGAGATATAATGTTTCAGGTAGTCTGGGCCCAATACAGAAAGCAAAATATATCTACCACTAATTCACTCTGTGTCAATAACATACTGGAGAACACACCCACAATAAAACACTAGTCTGGATGGGCCCAAGTATTGTGTGTGTGTTTGTGAGGCAGGGGGAAATGTAGATGTTAGGAAAAGTGAAGATAGAGGGTTTCTCTCACCCTTCTATTATATTATTATTATTATTATTATTATTATTATTATTATTAGCATTTTAGCTGTCTCAAAGACTTATAAACATACAATAAAAACAGCCTAAGACAGTTTTCAAAACAGTAGAAACAACAACTGAAGATAGGTTTAAAAAGCAATTCAAAATGAACACCTAAGGCAGAAAGACCTTTTCAATCATCTGGAAATGTTTGCCATAATGAAAATGTCTTCGATTGTTTCCAGAAGGTACACATAGTGAGCACCTGCCATTTCTCAACAGACAGGAACAGCTACACTGAAATTCCTGTTCCGACTCTTACTGTGGGGTGGGCTTCTGGGATTTTAGGAACTTCAAGGAGAAACATGAATGCAGGGACCTACCAGTTATATAAGGGGAAAAAGGGTCTCTAAATAAACCTGGTCCTGAGCTGTATGCTGTATTCTCCATTGCCTGGTAAGGGCATTAAGATCAGCAGATGGAATCCAGCTTGTTTTGGCATGGGCTGATGGTGATCAGCTTGTAGTAACATAGAGATGAGCTTTTTCAGTGGTAGCACCTGTGTTGTGGAATGCTCTCCCAAACATATTTGACTGAACTGAGCTTTGTCCAGACCACAGCATCTTCATAACGGATTGAGTATCATTGAAACTGGAGGGGAGAGTAAAGGAGGTATCTCAAAGAAGATGGACAAACTGGAGTTTGTGTGCCATGTGTAATGTGGCCACATCCATGCCATATCTGCAAAGCACCTTTATACCACATAATTCAGTCATGAAATCCAAGTGGTCTCCCAACAGCTCTCAGCACCCTTAATAAGCTACAATCCCCATGATTCTTCCAGGGGTTGCTATGATTGTGAAAGTGGCGTAAGATTGCTTTAAACGTATGGTGAGGCAGATTGGGGTCGATTGAACCTTATTGAGTCCATTCATCTCTCTCTCTCTCTTTCTCATGCATGAATGGTGCTGTTTTGGCTACCATAAGGATCCAAGAATTAGTTTACTACTGGTATGTAGTAGGAATGGAGAACTGGCCATCTGGATGTTGTTGGGTTGCAGCTCCCATCATCTTGGGCTGATGGCCATGCCAGATGTGGTTGATGGGAGCTGAAGACCAACAACATCTGGAAAGCCCTGAGATCCCCACTTGGTATGCGTGACATACAAAGATATGCTACGATACATACAGTGACTTCTGCAACCTCCGTGGCAAATAAACATAGAGCCCTGGGAACATAAAAAGCTGACTTATACCAAGTCATATTTTGGGCTCATCTAGTTCAGTCTTCTTGGGAGAAAAGCAATGACAAACCTAGACAGCATCTTTAAAAGTAGAGACATCACCTTGCCAACAAAGGTCTGTATAGTTAAAGCTATGGTTTCCCAGTAGTGATGTATGGAAGTGAGAGCTGGACCATAAAGAAGGCAGATCGCTGGAGAATTGATGCTTTTGAATTATGGTGCTGGAGGAGACTCTTGAGAGTCCCATGGACTGCAAGAAGTTCAAACCGATCCATTCTTAAGGAAATCAGCCCTGAGTGCTCACTGGAAGGACAGATCCTGAAGCTGAGGCTCCAATACTTTGGTCGCCTCATGAGAAGAGAAGACTCCCTGGAAAAGACCCTGATGTTGGGAAAGATGGAGGGCACAAGGAGAAGGGGGCGACAGAGGACAAGATGGTTGGGCAGTGTTCTCGAAGCTACCAGCATGAGTTTGACCAAACTGCGGGAGGCAGTGGAAGACAGAAGTGCCTGGCATGCTCTGGTCCATGGGGTCACGAAGAGTCGGACACGACTAAACAACAAAACAACAACAACAAAGTTCAGTCTTGTCTGCCCAGAGTCTGACAAGAGGCTCTCCAGGACTTCAAACAGGGTTCTCTCCCAGCCCTACCTGGAGATGTTTGAGATACAACCTTTTGCATACAGAGTAGACGCTCCATTACTGAGCTATGCCCCTTCCCCTTTCAGGGTTCAAGAGGAGAAGCGTGCATTTGAGTTTCACATGCCTAGAAAGTTTGGTATTTTGAAGGAAACCATTGAAGGACTTTTCCTGAGGCAAATGGTTGGCAGGCAGATGAGACGGGCGAGGCATTTGGATAAGACCCTGAATGTTCTGGGACAGCGTTTTTGGGAAATCATTCCACAGCTGAACTGAAAGAAGGGCTTTGAAGGTTTCTATTTGGGAGATATAGCATGTTTTGTGTTCTGTCTGTCACATTTTTCATGATTTTGTGATTGGGTTTTAGTTCTTTCTGTTACTAACTCCCCCCAGCCCCAGACTGGATTTCTTCACAACGATGAAAGGACCCTTCTTCTCACACTGAAAGAATTTATTATAGAATGAAGCTGAGAGCAAGACCAGACTATAAAGGAGGAGATGATTGCCTCCAGCATATATGCACTAATTTAATTATTTTGCATTTGCTTTACAGTTAAATGCATTATTGACTTGCCAATAAATGGTGTCCAGGTTTTATAACGAAAATATCTCTATGCTATGTGGAGGATCCTCTATTCTAATACCAAAGTTCTTTTCCAAGTATACAGCAAATGGCACAATCCATCCACAAAGGGATTCACAGCCACAAGGAAAGCCCATATTTTGCAAAAGATAATAATAATAATAATAATAATAATAATAATAATAATAATAATAATAATAATAATATCATCTTTAGAGAGAGAAAAAATTCCCTTCATAATGGCCCAGTGAGAATTGAGCATGCTTAGAAGATGCAGAATGATGACCGAGGGCCTTTCTGCACTTAACATTTAGATTTGGCACACTGGATTTTCGATAAGGCATTTTTAAGAGTGAATTTGCAGCTGACTGTCTACACCTTTGGCCATGTGTCACTGTTATGAGCGAGTGAGTGTGGCAGATTTTCCTTCCCCCTGCTAATGGCGGGCTATGCCTGAACTGAAAAAAGTTCTGTGGCTTTACACTCCTTCCTGTTCCTCCTGCCAATAAATGTCAGGCTTATATGCATGCACATGGGGGAAGCTGTTTCGTGGCTTTTATTTATTTATCTTATGCCTAGGATTTCAGAATTCTTTTTTTAAAAAAATATTTTTTATTGATTTTTCCATGTACAGTGGATGCTCGGGTTGAGAACATGATCCATGTGGGGTGCATGTTCGCAACCCACACCAGCGTGACTGCACACGCGCAGGTTGTGATTTGGCGCTTCTGTGCATGTGAGACCGCCGAAACCCAGAAGTAACCCATTCCAGTACTACCGGGTTTCAGCGGGTCTGTAACCCGAAAAAACGCAACCTGAAGTGTCTGCAGCCCGAGGTAGGACTGTATACTTCTTCTAACAATATATCTTTAACAATTTTTCATATTTCCACCCTCCTCCCCTGGACTTCCCTCATACTCCCGTTTTGTTTTTTCCCCATATTGTTCACCCTGCGTATTGTTTCTCCAAGATTTCCCCAATACATATAGTCTTATTTTTTGTTGTATACAGTTGTGATTGTTTACAGAAACCCCGCCAATGAGTCCATTTCTTTATGTTGCCTCTTCATATATGTTGTAAATGGTTCCCATTCTCTTTTAAAGTCTTTGTTGTCCTTTTTATGTAATTTTTCTGTTAGTTTTGCCAGTTCTGCAGATTCCATAAGTTTTCCTTGCCATTGTTCTTTTGTTGGTATTTCTTCTGCCTTCCAAGTTTGTGCTAATATGATTCTTGCCGCTGATGTTGCATACATAAATAATTTCCAGTTTTCTTTTTTTACATCTTGGTCTAAAATTCCTAGGAGGAATGCTTCCGGTTTCTTAACAAAAGTTTCAGAATTCTAATCTTGTGGGGGCATGAGTGATGAGAAGATGAATTACATGTCTGCCTGAGTTACGGCGAACCTGGTTATTGTGGTGAGAACCTGATTATTGTGGTGAGACAGCTGAAGACTGGTGCATGCTCTAGTTATCTCTCACTTGGACTACTGCAATGCGCTCTACGTGGGGCTACCTTTGAAGGTGACCCGGAAACTGCAATTAATCCAGAAAGTGGCAGCTAGACTGGTGACTGGGAGTGGCCGCCGGGACCACATAACACCGGTCCTGGGAGATCTGAATTGGCTCCCAGTACGTTTCCGAGCACAATTCAAAGTGTTGGTGCTGACCTTTAAAGCCCTAAATGGCCTCAGCCCAGTATACCTGAAGGAGCGTCTCCACCCCCATCGTTCTGCCCGGACGCTGAGGTCCAGTGCTGAGGGCCTTCTGGCGGTTCCCTCATTGCGAGAAGTGAGGTTACAGGGAACCAGACAGAGGGCCTTCTCGGTAGTGGCGCCCGCCCTGTGGAACGCCCTCCCTTCAGATGTGAAGGAAATAAGCAGCTATCCTATCTTTAAAAGACATCTGAAGGCAGCCCTGTTCAGGGAAGTTTTTAATATTTAATGCTGTATTGTTTTTAACACTTGATTGGGAGCCACCCAGAGAAACTCAGCCAGATGGACGGGGTATAAATAATAAATTATTTTTATTTTTATTTTTATTTTTATTTTTATTTTTATTTTTATTTTTATTTTTATTTTTATTTTTATTTTTATTTTTATTTTTATTTTTATTTTTATTTTTATTTTTATTTTTATTACTGCTGGGCAGCCCTTTGACTCAGCACCATTGCCTCTTATCTACCACCTATCTCTTCTGAACTGAGCTCAGAAACTGACAGCTCACACTGGTTAGAGGGCAGGGGCACAAAACAGGTGCCTCCTGAAACATGGCCAAGCACACAGAAATTGGGGCAATGCTTGGACACATGCCGCACAAATGAAAATATTGAGGATTCATTTCACAAAAAATGGGATCTGTGCACTAAGGTGGAATGCCTGGGGATGAGGAAAGCTGGCGAAAGTTCCTCTTTGGGAATGTGCACATTTGAACAGTCCCAGTAAGTAATAATTTGGCTTACCGTGACATAGGGCAAATCTGTCAGGTTCAGTTTCCCCGTTTTTCATTTCCAAAATCTTCAGTTCTCCACATTTCCATATTACTGTTAGTAAAAGGGTAAAGAGACCCCTGACCATTAGGTCCAGTCGTAGCAGACTCTGGGGTTGCGGCGCTCATCTCGCTTTATTGGCCGAGGGAGCTGGCGTACAGCTTCCATGTCATGTGGCCAGCATGACTAAGCCGCTTCTGGCGAAGCAGAGCAGTGCACGGAAACGCTGTTTACCTTCCCACCAGAGCGATACCTATTTATCTACTTGCACTTTGACGTGCTTTCGAACTGCTAGGTTGGCAGGAGCAGGGACCGAGCAACGGGAGCTCACCCCGTCGCGGGGATTCGAACCGCCGACCTTCTGATCGGCAAGTCCTAGGCTCTGTGGTTTAACCCACAGCACCACTGTTAAGAAGCATTAAAAGCATGGTGTGGCTATCTTCCTTTTAAAAAGTTCCTTGTTAAAATCCAACAGGATTTAGGGCAGATTTCTTCCAATACATGCATCTTGGGTAGAGTTTTGGAATTTAATTTTGCGGGAAAGGATAAATATTACTAAAGAAACTACTGGTTGTTGTCCAAAATTAATGCTACTGAATAGTTTTGATGATACAAATGTAAATATAATGTCCAAAAGAATTGGTATTCTATATGATCTTGGGAGCATGAACAGTATTTCCCCTCTTTTTTGAAATAAATTTTATTTGATTTTAAAAGTATAAAATTATAACAATACAACCATCCACACCCACAATTCAACTCAGTGGAAAACATCCCAAAATCTTACACTTGCCACTTGGTACTGTTCACTCTGGAATATCGCTATAATGGAGAATATCATATATAAATTGGGATTTTGACAAGGCCTTGAACCTCTGGACACTTTTTATATGATTTGGCATTCCTTTATAACATATACAGCGGAACCATCAATTTCAAGACAAACCTTGTCAAAATCTGAAACTATGCTCGATGAACCGATAAAGCTGATAGTTTTTACTTGGACTTTGTTCAGGGGAGCAGGTGGAGCTGAGGTCGAAACCACTGAGCCTCTTGGGCTTGCCGATCAGAAGGTTGGCGGTTCGAATTCCTGAGAAGGGGTGAGCTCCCGTTGCTCTGTCCCAGCTCCTGCCAACCTAGCAGTTCAAAAGCATACCAGTGCAAGTAGATAAATAGGTACAGCTGTGGTGGGAAGGTAAACGATGTTTCCGTCATGGTGTTCTGTTGCACCAGAAGTGGTTTAGTCCTGCTGACCACATGACCTGGAAAGCTGTCTGTGGACAACCGCCGGCTCCCTTGGCCCGAAAGCAAGATGAACGCCAAATCCCATAGTCGCCTTTGACTGGACTCAACCATCCAGGGGTCCTTTACCTTTGTTTTACGTTTACTTGGACTTTGCTATTTTTACTCATGTGCATCTCTCATTCTGTGTGTGTCAATTCTACAGTTTTGTTTTTTATCTTAATTTTTGTCTGTTGTTATAATTGTTCTCTCTGTTTTATACACATTATAAAATGGAATAATATATTATTTTTTAAAAATATTACATTGTGGTATGCAATTTTGCCCAACGTACAAATTTTCACAAAGCAATTTTCCCGACATGATGCATTCTGAAACATTATTTTCCCTGATACATGCACCAGCGATTTTACCCAAAGATGTGCATTATTGTACACGTTACATGGCATTGCAAAATGTGGGAAGGTGCAAATTTCAAAGGACTGCTGGGTTTCAGTTTGTGTGTTGTTTCAGAAAGTGCCCATAAGTATAGCTGTCAACTTACAGATTTGAAAATAATGGACCAGCAGCTTCGAAAATAAGGGAACAGCAGCCAAAATAAGGGATTTTGTGAGCACAGGTATGTTCAACTTCTGAGCCCCTCCGAGCCAAAGGCAGAAAGCCCAGCCAGCAGCCAAACGAAGCCTCAAGTGGTGGTTCCCACAGCGCAGCAACCCGGCAAAGGGGTTGCAGCAAGGAAAACCACCGTCACCTCTCCGCTGGGAAGCGCTGAGCAAAGGTGAGTCCCCAGGCAACGCGGCCAATTTGATCGGCACAAGGCATGCAAGCTCCACCCCCCAGGCGTTCTTAGACTCCTTATTGGGTGAGCAACGCAGCCAAGCAACACAGTTGGAGCCTCCCTCCTCCCTGGCCGGCAGGGAGGGAGGGAGAGGAGCTGCTTCCTTTGAAACCCGGGAAATTTAAGGGACATCATCAATAAGGGACAGCAGCGGGACACAGTGCTGGGATAAGGGAGTTTCCCGCCAAATAAGGGACGGTTGATAGCTATGCCCATAAGGTAAGTTCAACTCTAAATAGCAATTCAATCCAATTTCACCCCCAATTTCTGCCATGATGTGTGAAGGAGGGCCAATGACTACATGGTTGGAGAGGGTGGCTGAACAAGCTGCAAGAGCAAATACAGGGTCAGCAGCGAAGCCTCTGCTTTAGAACGAACACTGGCACATTCCCAACAATGCTGACTCCTGGCGCCTGCCTTGGAAGGATGGCTCCCCAGGATTTATTTGCCAAGGCCACAGGGGCTGTGTGCAAAAGTACCCTAAATCCCTATTAAGCAGACTTCGGTTGCAGAGAGAATCTCAGTGTGGCTGAAATTCAGAGCCGCCTGCATCCTCCCGAGCCTCATTTATTGCAATTTGATTTTCATAAGCAAAGACAGGGCAAGCTGTTTGGGCTTTTTGTTTAAGTTACCAAAACATATTTCAGAGACAAGAAGTTGTTGTTTTTAACTGCTCCTGACCTCAGTTACAGCAAAGTATGATGTTGGTGAATAGGAAGGTGGGATTTTAATTTCAATTTTAATGCTGTTGAGCTGCAGAGGATTTCAAAGATAAAACATGTTACGGTCGTAATGAAACACATCCCATGTGGAAGTCAATGTACGTGTTACGTTTTGGGGGAAATGGTTGCTTAAGATCAAGGACAAGAGAAAAATAAAACACCTGGTAGCTTCCATATTAAGAAAGAGAATTTTGCCTTGGGATTCTCATGGCAGTCTTAACCAAGCAAATGCGAACATTTGTCTAAACTCCTTCAATCAGATGCAGATAAATGAGATGAAATGGATTTCCTTAAACTCCTGCAATGCATAATACAGCCCACAGCACGTGTGTAATCTGTGATGACATATAGGTTTTCGCCCTTGGCAATACGCAGTGGGTTGTCCACATAGAACGATGCCTACTTTGGTGTCAATAGGAAAGTTTTACCCTCCAGAGTCTGATTCTGCGGGACACTGTTAGGTCCCTCTAATGAGCTGTCAACAGTGCTAACCTTATCAGAAATGACAGTTTGTTTGGAAAATTATTCCTGGTTGTTTTGGGTTTTTGTTTTTTTGGTAGGGAAATAATATTTTTCTTCCCGTTCTATATTTTAGCACTGCCCTGAAGAAACAATTCCATAGTATAGTCACATAGAAAAATCTATAGGTAGCATGATTATTTTTCAGTTGCCAAGAGCTAATGTGCAGAGCCATACTATGAGCAAACATGCGTTCAGCCTTCATTCCATCCTAACGAAAGGATAGGCTGTAGGGTTGTCACCATGAAAAATTGAGATTCAGCCAGCCATCACTCAACCTGTCTTAGGAATGTCACTACCTGTATAAGTGGGATCCAGGTTGGGGGCAGGAGAAGTAGAAAGGCACGCACAGCATCTCCTAGTGAGCATGAAAATACCTCTTCCAATGTACAGTTTGCAAGAGTATAGGCACTACTTCAATTACTGCAGAGAGGTGGAGATAATCACAAGTGCATCTTATCTGGCCACAGTGATCCATGTGACGGTCATCTCCAGGCTTGACTACTGTAATTCGCTCTATGCGGGGCTGCCCTTGAAGCTGTCCCAGAAACTCCAGCGGGTGCAGAATGCTGCAACGAGGCTCCTCACGGGGTCTCTGCCATGGGAGCATATTCACCCAGTGCTTTTTCAGCTGCACTGGCTCCTGGTGGAGTACAGGGTCAGATTTAAGGTGCTGGTTTTGACCTTTAAAGCCCTATACGGCCTAGGACCCTCGTACCTATGGGACCGCCTCTCCCGGTATGCCCCACGGAGAGCCTCCAGGTCCATAAATAGCAACCCGGGCCCTAAGGAAGTTAGATTAGCTTCAGCCAGAGCCAGGGCCTTTTCAACACTGGCTCCGGCCTGGTGGAACGCTCTGCCTCATGAGACCAGGGTCCTGCAGGTTCTGATTTCTTTCCACAGGGCCTGTAAGACAGAGTTGTTCCGCCTGGCCTTTGGCTTGGAGCCAATTTGATTCCCTCCCCCTCTTTCTTTTTCCTTTTTCCTTTCTCCTGTGATGAGGCTGCATTTTAATATTTTAATGTTTCAATATTTTAATGTTGTATTTTAATCTTGTTTTTAAGTTGTATTCATTCAACTTGTTTTTATTATTGCCTGTTAGCCACCCTGAGCCCAGCCTTGGCTGGGGAGGGCAGGGTATAAATAAAATTTATTATTATTATTATTAATAATAATTATCTTCCAGGTTATGCCACTTTGTCCATACAACAACCAGTGGGGCACTTAGGCTGCATCCACCCCATACATTTGAAGCACATTTAGAACAATTCCCAAGCATGTTGTAGCCTACCCCTCACAGAGCTCCAGCTCTGAGAACCTTTAACAAATGACTGGGTAATTTAAAGCCTTGGACTTAATGTTCTGGTGTGTACTCCTTCACATAGCTCAAAATGGAATATAGGAAGCTTCCTTCTACTGAGTCAGATTTTAAACCCTTGAGGCAGAGGTTATGGGATATTGCATACAGCGATCTTCACTCTCGATCATATGTAACCTGAGGACTGTTCGTGTCCGGAATTCAGTTTGGGCATGATTTTCAATTACCTTTGTATCTTACGAATTTGTCAGTTCCCAATTATCGTCGACTGTTTACCAAAGCCAGATTAAATGTATTTCCATTTGAAGTTCTAAACAGCAGACCGACTGGTATGCCTTATCAGAACAGACGCTGCTTCTGTTCTCAGGCTGTCGATTGCATGAAGCATAGAACCATAGAATCCATTACAGTATTAGGAGAAATTGCTTGAAAAAAATGTGTGCATCAGGCAAAATTGCATTAAAAACATGAATGTTAAGAGAAATCTGCATATAAGCAATTTCCATGTGGACTTCTTCAAAAAAATTGCCCAACTCATGCAGAACTGCGGAGAACTGAACATAAGACTTGGAAAATGAGAAACAGGGAGAAACTAAAACTGAATGGTTCAGACCAAACTTTGAAATGCATCAGCAGACTTGTTTCAATGGCTGTGGCTGATCTCTCACCATTCTGCACCAACCACTATGCAACACAGCTTGCCTCTAGATAAATTACCAGACTGCTCTGGTTTATCCCCCGTCCTTACCAAAGTACTAGCATCAGGGCACTCCAAACAGTTTTGTGGTTCTGTTGCTCACATTTGCTTACTGATCATTTCTTTTTTTTCTTTTCAAAAAAGCGAAGCCCCTAGGGATGTCAGGGGGTGCTATGAGAAGAACATGACAGCACTTCAAGAAAGTGGGAATGCACACATGCTGCTGGGTGTGATCTGGTTTTGGGAAAAGCCAAAGGAAATCAAGAGGTTGGCAGTTCATGTTGGTAGCACATCGCCAAGGGCATCCAGCCTTAACTTAGAAAATCTGCTCACATTCGCAGAATGCGCTGGGATTATTAGCATAGCAAATTGTACAATAAGCAACTGAAGCATGCTGAAGTTATTACAAAGTCTGCCAAACAGTGTTTAGTTGGGGGGGAAAGGTCAAGGTAATAGACCTAATATCTAATGTGATGGAGAGAGAGAGAAGGGAGAGAGAAAGAAAGAAAGAAAGAAAGAAAGAGGAAAGAGAGAGAGAGAAAGAAAGAAAGAGAAAGTGAGGCAAAATCAGGCCGAACAGCTCTATATTTGGCAAAGGATACAGAACTCTCTCTCTTTGTATTTTCCCCTTCATGGGAAGTGCAATCTCAAGACTGCATCACACTTCAAACATGCATCCAAGATATTGACCAACATATCCACAGGGTAAACAGTATAAGAGCCAGGGGTACCAACTCTAAGGTGCCTAGATCCCTTGGGGGGGGGGAGGCGCCCTACAAACTGATGGACAATAAAAATAAATAAATAAATAAATAAATAAATAAATAAATAAATAAATAAATATCACATTTATACAGCTGTGGAGCCATTGGGTGTGTTCTGTATAACACACCCAATGGCTCCACAGCTGTATAAATGTGATATATAAAATAAATAAGATAAATGTCCCTAGGATGCACTGCACTGTACTGTTTCCGACCACAATTCAAAGTGTTGGTGCTGACCTTTAAAGCCCTAAACGGCCTCAGTCCAGTATATCTGAAGGAGCGTCTCCACCCCCTTCATTCTACCTGGACACTGAGGTCCAGCACCGAGGGCCTTCTGGCAGTTCTCTCGTTGCGAGAAGCCAAGTTACAGGGAACCAGGCAGAGGGCCTTCTCAGTAGTGGCACCTGCCTTGTGGAACGCCCTCCCATCAGATGTCAAAGAGAACAAGAACTACCAGACTTTTAGAAGACATCTGAAGGCAGCCCTGTTTAGGGAAGCTTTTAATGTTTGATGCATTACTGTATTTTAATATTTTGTTGGAAGCCGCCCAGAGTGGCTGGGGAAGCCCAGCCAGATGGGCGGGGTATAAATAATAAATTATTATTATTATTATTATTATTATTATTATTATTATTATTATTATTACAAAGGTGAAATTTGTATTCATTGCTCTGCAGTGATGGCTAGTGCCCACTGACACTGCAGGGCAGAAGGCAAGGAGGCCAACATTAGGGATAGCCAGAGTCCACGACAGGCAAAACCAACTAATTCTAGCGCTCTTCTCACTCTCCTCCTCCCTGCTGAGTTCTACAAAGACAGCACTAAGGCTAAGGAAGAGGAATCTGCCACAGGCAATGCTACTCTTGGGCTGCTTGTAAGTCAGATGGCAACTGGGTGGGATTTTGCTGAGGGCAGACTGATGACTGGTAGGGCAGTGCCCAATTCTCCCTAACAGGGCAGCCTCCGCTGTTGCTCTGCCCAGTTTGCCTCTGGCTCTGCCCACCATGGACATGTGGCCCTCAGAAGGTTGTTCAGAAGAGAGTGTGGCCCTCAGGATAAAAAAAGAGGTTGCACTGTCCCTAAGAAGCTCAATGAACAAGCAACAAAAGAAAGAGGAAACCAAAACAACGCTGCCAATCCAGACAGAGTGTGCAAAATAAGGAGAAAAGTGCAGATGCTGATTTGTGTTCATTTGCATTTGTTACTTCATTTAAATACATGCACATTGAAAACGTCCCCATGTCTAGATATCCCAACAGATGGGCTGCTTGAGAATGGCTCACGCAGCAACCTTACAAACAAAGGGATGAATGATACTAATTGTGGGGCTTATTTGGGTACCGTTCTGCTTGCCAAGGACTATCAGGCTTCCAGCTATTAGGTGCCAACCCTAAAGTCACCCAGCTTGCCTAAGGAAATGCCCCCTGCCCAGCAAGTATGACTGATATAGCCAAATACAGGCAGAGTGGCTTTGTTTGACCCAGCCAATAATTCTCCCCCCATCAGAACAGAGTTCCCCCTGTCCTGGGACTTTCACAGTCAGCTTTCTCACTGTGCTACTGGCGTTGTGCACTGGCAAGTGCCGCTATCCAAAAGGCGACCTACTAAAGGAAGACGTGTCGAGCTTCCTGAATTCATTGCTAAGGAGCATCCCCTTGCAAATCAAAACAGGCATGTCACCACAGTGGGCACAATGCCACTCTGACAGATGGACAGGCAGAGAGAGCCATGCCAAAGTCCCAGTCGGTACATCAACCCTGAGTAATAAGGAGCTGGAGCCTGAGCCAAGAATGTCAAAATGTCTGGTGGCAAAATTGCTGCCATGGCCAACGGCTTAGCAGGCGAGGCACTGCTGTTGCCGCTCCAAGCGGCTCTAGGAGCTGAGGAAAGTGATGCCTCTCATCCCTGCTCTGCAAGAGGAGGGGCAGAATATCATGCAGGCCCCTCTACCTTCTCCACATCTAGTAGGAATGGCCCCAGATCATTTGATAGAAGGCTGCCTTTGCAAGGCAATGCTTGTGACACTGAAAGGGTGGAAGAATAGGCCAGTTTCGCTTTCTCTCTGTTTTCCGTTTCTCCAATTCTTAAGCATGGTTCTCCACATTTCTACAGCAGTTTGCATTCATTGTTATTTTACAAAACCCTCATGAAAATTTGTCAGCATTTTACTGTGAATCTCTCCTAATAAGCACACACTTTTATATGCAGTTTTGACTAATGCACACGTTTCTCCATGCAATGTACTTTATTTTCACTAATATGTGGAATGTTGTCCTTAGTGAAGTGTACTTTTCTCCATCATTACTAACCTTCAGGAGGAATCTGAAAACATTCCTGTTTACCCAGGCCTTTGGTGGGGTGGCTGGAGAATACTGTTTCTGGCAACCTCGAGATCACTGGATAGAAGCATGTTTGTAATTGCAATTGCTTTTCAACTGTTTTTAACTGTAACAGCTTTTAGATGTTTTCCATTGTATTTTGTTGTTAGAATGTTTTAATCTCTTTTAGAATGCCTTTGCTTTGTTTTCCTTTGTAAATTGTATATCTGTTTGCTACCCAAATTCATAAATTCAACAAACAAACAAACAAACAACCTCCCCCAATATGCAAACATAGGTCACACCTACAACATACATTTAAAGCACATTTAACCACATAGCTTCCTCCAGTGAACACTGGGAGCTATAGTTTACCTCTCACAGGGCCACAGCACCCAGCACCCTTAACAAACTACAGTTCCCATGATTCTTTTGGGGAAAGCCATATTCTTTAAACATGTGTTAATTGTACGGTGTGGATGTGACCACAATTTAGAAGGAGAATTGCAGTATGTAGCATGTGGTTCGGTTAACATCTCAGCAATCTATCATTCCCTCTATTTCTGATGTTCAGTACATGTGTGCTGCTCCTTATGTACCCCCAAAGACACCACCCATTGCACGAGAAGGCGGTATCAGCAGGTCTGTGGGAACCCCCGAGGTTTACAGAACCCCCAACAACCCAATGAACCATGAAACGAGAACTGAGCATCCTCAATGGGCACAGAATTCTGGCTGGCTGTTGGAGGGGAAAGGAAAATGAGTGGCGAGGGGAAATACAACAGAGGGTGGTCCATGTGGGCAAATGGGGCACCAATCTCAGCCAGTCCACACCTGCCTGACTTCTGAATTCTGACCAGTCCAGAGGGCAGCCCTGGCTATCTGCTTCCTTCTACTTAGTCTCAGTGTTGCTCTTGTAGAACTCAGGGGGAGTGAGAGCAAGGGGACAAAAGTAGAGTGAGTTGCCTCTGCCTGTTGTTGGCTCTGGCGCCATCTACTGAGGGCCTCCCCATCTTCCGCCCCACCAGCTCCATTGGACACTAGCCACCACTGGGGAAATGGAAGAGAGTGCCATGGAAGGCGGCATGGCTGGCTAGCTGGCAGAGTGAACAGGGGCACTCCATCCCACGGCATTTTGTAGATGTTGTGGAAGTCCCATTGGTTTTAATAAATTGGCTAACGGGTTCTCAGAGTAATGCCCACACACACACAGGCCTGTCACCTTCTGCATATCCTTCCATAGCACCTGGTTCCGCCACCACCACCAGGAATTAACATTTAAAAAGGGCCCCTAAATGCATATTGCTAGGAGGAAACAACATTAGTTACACATTACCAGAACAAAAACTAAATTAAGCAGCAGCTCATTTCCTTTGTGCCATCAATATTTTACTCAACCGTAGCTGGGATGCTTACAGCCACCAACAAGAATTAATCATTCATGTGCTAATGTACATCCATTTTTATTTTTTTTAAATCATCACTTAAGTAATCATTTTCTGCCTATGCTGAGATGTGTGATGCTGGCTTGTAAAAGTGCAGGGGGGAAAAATATCAATACAAATTAAATAAAATTTAAAGGTTGATATCTGTGAAACAGATGCAAGGGGAAAAGTCATCTGTGCAATAAAATGGCAATTATCTTCAAACACAATCTCCTCCTCGCCCCACCAGTCTTTGTGAAAAATAATCTGCAACAGCCTCTGAGGTTTAATTTTGCTGCCGCGGTTCATACCCCAAATAATTCCATGTATCGCACTGTGGCCCATCCAGATCCTTGAGAGCGGCTGTCTACTGCCCTTCTCTGAAGAAAGCACACAGACACAACTGTTTTAACTGCTACTTATATTGTTTGGCTTCCCCACAGAGATTATTTACAGAGAGATGCACTGCTCTTATAATGGTATCATCCCACATTTATACAACCCCTTTCATTTCCCAAACTAAACATTAAATGCCTTACTGTAATGCTACAGCATCCAGAGATAAACCCACACTGGCTGGGCCCGATGCGCAGCACAAGAGAGTTCATAGAATCATAGAATCATAGAGTTGGAAGAGACCACAAGGGCCATCGAGTCCAACCCCCTGCCAAGCAGGAAACACCATCAGACCACTCCTGACATATGGTTGTCAAGCCTCTGCTTAAAGACCTCCAAAGAAGGAGACTCCACCACACTCCTTGGCAGCAAATTCCACTGTCAAACAGCTCTTACTGTCAGGAAGTTCTTCCTAATGTTTAGGTGGAATCTTTTTTCTTGTAGTTTGGAACCATTGCTCCGTGTCCGCTTCTCTGGAGCAGCAGAAAACAACCTTTCTCCCTCCTCTATGTGACATCCTTTTATATATTTGAACATGGCTATCATATCACCCCTTAACCTCCTCTTCTCCAGGCTAAACATGCCCAGCTCCCTTAGCCGTTCCTCATAAGGCATCGTTTCCAGGCCTTTGACCATTTTGGTTGCCCTCCTCTGGACACGTTCCAATTTGTCAGTGTCCTTCTTGAACTGTGGTGCCCAGAACTGGACACAGTACTCCAGCTGAGGTCTGACCAGAGCAGAATACAGTGGCACTATTACTTCCCTTGATCTAGATGCTATACTCCTATTGATGCAGCCCAGAATTGCATTGGCTTTTTTAGCTGCCGCGTCACACTGTTGGCTCATGTCAAGTTTGTGGTCAACCAAGACTCCTAGATCCTTTTCACATGTACTGCTCTCAAGCCAGGTGTCACCCATCTTGTATTTGTGCCTCTCATTTTTTATTTGCCCAAGTGCAATACTTTACATTTCTCCCTGTTAAAATTCATCTTGTTTGTTTTGGCCCAGTTCTCTAATCTGTCAAGGTCGTTTTGAAGTGTGATCCTGTCCTCTGGGGTGTTAGCCACCCCTCCCAGTTTGGTGTCATCTGCAAATTTGATCAGGATGCCCTTGAGGCCATCATCCAAGTCGTTGATAAAGATGTTGAATAAGACCGGGCCCAAGACAGAACCCTGTGACAGCCCACTACTCACTCTTCTCCAGGATGAAGAGGAACCATTGATGAGCACCCTTTGGGTTCGGTCAGTCAGCCAGTTACAAATCCACTGAGTGGTAGCATAGTCAAGACCTACCTTCCACCTGAGCCAAAGAACTGCAATGACTCCTCCTCCTCCATCCACACTCAGATCACAGCTTGTGCAAAGGGTGGTATATAAAACATTTAAATTAGGGTGGGGAACCCTGGGAGGTAAATATAACCCTGTGGTCCTCTCTGATCAACCCTCAGGGCTGTCCTCAGGCCAGATCCAGCTCCTCAGGCCATCTCTCTCCCACAAGAAAATCCTGGTTTGTTTTCTTGGTGGTTGGAAAAATGACCTATTGTGCAAAGGTTGTGGCAATTGATCCACCCACTGTTTGACCTATGGCTGTGCCCAGTCTTGCCTTTGGCCTTGCTCACGACCAGGATGTGGTCATTGAAAGATTTCCTAGGATGGAATGTGACCCCTGGACTGAAAAAAGATGCCCCATCCCTGATTCAAATGAATATAGAAATCTGCAGACTTTTGGGTTTCATCACCATAAAAAACTCCCCTCCCTTCCCCGGAAAACCCGACAGCTTGCCCACTAAAGGTAAAGGGACCCCTGATCATTAGGTCCAGTCATGGCCGACTCTGGGGTTGCGGCGCTCATCTTGCTTTACTGGCCGAGAGAGCCGGCGTACAGCTTCCGGGTCATGTGGCCAACATGACTAAGCCGCTTTTGGTGAATCAGAGCAGCGCACGGAAACGCCATTTACCTTCCCGCCAGAGCGCTACCTATTTATCTACTTGCACTTTTGACGTGCTTTCAAACTGCTAGGTTGGCAGGAGCAGGGACCGAGCAACGGGAGCTCACCCCATCGCAGGGATTCGAACTGCCGACCTTCTGATCGGCAAGCCCTAGGCTCTGTGGTTTAACCCACAGTGCCACCCGTGCTTTGGGATATTTTAATTCGTCCCACTAAAGGCACTGCACTTTTGTTATTTTCTCTTCCTCTTTTTTGCACCTGATGGTCTAGCATGGCTACCCAAGATCTTTGAATCCTGTTGAGCCTTTCCCCTCATGCAAATAAATTGAAACAATCTAAGCAAGCACAGCTTTGGGAGATGCCACAACCTCATCTGGTAGTCTGGACACAACCATCAGCATGTAACTTTATGTAGGACAACTTCTGCCAAATAGCTACTGAAATCCAGCATGCCACTGCCGATTCTGAAACTCTTGTCACATCCCAGCACTCACTCGGAGAACTCTACTTTATTTCAGCATCATTAAATGATAATGTAAGGTCACCAGTAGCATGTGAAGCAATAAATGGCTGCTAGATGACGTGTCCACCAGACCTGAAAACCATTAATGATGAAAACTGCACTTATGATCATACATTAGGCAGAAAAATAATTACACATGAGCACAGACTTTTAAAAAGGGCATCTTAACTACCCTCTTGATGTATTGTTAGTAACAGAGAATCAGCCAGACATGATGGCAGGAGAACCTGTTGATCAGGTTGGCTCCTGCACAAAGGTAAGACTTCTACCTACCTGCCAACTCTACACAGATGTACAGATGTGTGTGTGTGTGTGTGTGTGTGTGTGTGTATCTGTTTCTCTTTTACTTGGGAGCAGAGCATGTCTCCTCTTCAGGGTGAGACATCTGCCATTGCATATCATGAAAGGGCAACAAATTACTAGATATTTAATTTATTATTATTGAAGTTTTACTGCCAGGGAGGGGGAAGAAGAGCTGGTGCAATTTTCTGCTTCAGGTTCCCTATGCTCCTATCATGGAGGGCTCTGTTCCACACACATCCCACTGTCATCTCTGGTGCAGAGCTTTTCCAGGCGTTCTGCAGTGCTTCAAAAATCTACAAAAAACTTGTTTGACACACAACAAGGCCCCAATAGATATGGCAGCTTCAGGCTCTCAAGGCCGGAATGCTCTGCACCGTACTTCATCATTAGCTGTAATGTTTACTACACCGAAGGATGCATTACTTTTTATAGAGCGTCTAAGAAAAGATTTGATGGATTTAATATCGCATGACAGTCCATTGTCTTGCTGAGAGTTTATAACCTGCTACTGTAGCTTTAACCCCAGCAACAACAAGATCCAGCTTTTACTCATCGCAAAAACAAGCGGTGATCTCCCTGCCCCCCACTGCCAGTGGTTTATGCCTAATGGCTCCAGTCAATGTAAAAAGGAAAGGAAAAAAAGACAGGGAAAGAGATGATGTGCTGGATGATGGGACATCTGAAGGACACCAGGTTGGCCAATGCTATCAAACAAGTCCATGGCCAGAACTTGTTGTGGAGGTCAGAGTCAGGAAAATTTCCAAAGCTGGAGACTAATGAACAAAACAGGGAACTGTGAACCAATCAAAGAGAAGTTGGAGACACTTATGGTGTCTTCACATTACCACCTTAGAGTGCAGTGAAGTTTTTGTATTTTTCTGGTGTTTCACAGGTCTTTCCCTGCTAGCTCTTCGCATCAGGTTTGTTTCTGTTTGTCTACACACAAGAGGGTGTTGACACGTAGGAATGTCTTTACCCTATGCAACGATGTTCACACCACAGTTAGAGACAATCTAGAAATGGCTTAGTGACTCCAGCTGGTGTGATGATGATTTGAGAAGCAATGCATCAAACAGTGGCAACAAATTAGAGGATACATGTGCATTTTGGGAAATGTCATGTCAACACAGACTGAAGACCCAGCACTGTAGTAAACGGGAGTGTGAACACAGCCTTCTAGAGTCAGATCCTCCTCTACCTGGTCATCTGCTGAAACACTGCTTGCAGTTGGATCGCCTTCCTTCCAAGTAGATCCCTCCTTCCAACCAGAGTAGACCCCTGGTGTGGGTGACTCTGGGCTTCATGTTGCCATCTTCCACCTTAGGGACCAGAGGAACCATGCTGTGATGCCCTGGGAATCGGATTTGGATGCTGAACCTGAGGGATCCCAGCCTGCACAGGATTCCCCGCCTCCAGAACCAGCTGAGCCGGGGCTGGGGCATGAGCCTGAAGGGTCCTCACCTGTGCTGGATCCTCAGGTGCAGGCACCAGCTGAGTCTGCTCTGGCTCCTGAGGTGATGGAGGACCCATTGCCTGTAGGTGCTCCACTCTCAGCCCCATCAGGGGAGGCTGAGGTTGCCTCTGGGTCCGGTAACCCTCCAGTCTCTCCTGAGCTGCAGAGGCTCAGGGCAGAGAGGTGGAGGGAACTAAGTTCCCGCAGGAGGAGTGCTTGCCTCCAGGCCAGGAGAGGCGAGTCACCTGAGGATCGGGGCTGCCCTGTGCCTCGGGGCAGATAAAAGCCAGCCAGTGCCAGTCCCAAGTTGCGGGAGCAACATTGTTGGTTGTCAGTTCCAGCCTGATCCCTGACCTGCTTCCCTGCCAGAGCTCCTGACCTCACCCAACGCCCTGCCCTGCACCCAGCTTCAACTTCTGTGGACAGCCTTCATTTTGCACCATCGACCTCGGACTGGACTCGGACCTCACCTCTCGGTTAGCCTCCGGAACCAGCACACATGCTATGTAACCACACATAATTATACGACAGACTTTCTTGCTGTACAGGTGGTCATTGCATTGGAAGGGAGGGAGATACTTGCTCTGACTTGGCAGAAAACAACCTTTGCTTTGTGGTATTCAGAAGAAGAAGAAGAGTTTGGATTTGATATCCCGCTTTATCACTACCTGAAGGAGTCTCAAAGCGGCTAACATTCTCCTTTCCCTTCCTCCCCCACAACAAACACTCTGTGAGGTGAGTGGGGCTGAGAGACTTCAGAGAAGTGTGACTAGCCCAAGGTCACCCAGCAGCTGCCTGTGGAGGAGCGGGGACGCGAACCCGGTTCCCCAGATTACGAGACTACCGCTCTTAACCACTACACCACACTGGCTCTCAGCAGGGTCATCTCCTAGACCAGTGTAAAGAATGGGAAAAGGTTATGGCAGATGCAAGTAATGGACTACATGGAATTGGCGGAAATGACTGGCAGAATCAGAGACCAGGGAGAAGAGTTGGTGGAAGAAGACTGGAAGAAATTTAAAATCTATCTACAGAAACACTGTAAAATTATTGAACGTTAATGATGTTGGAATGAAACGAAGTGGTTCTAGTAATAAGGTAAAACAAGAATATGCAAGAGTGGATTGATATTAGACGAAAATTTGAAGTTATAATATGTGAGGTTAAATAATTAAGGGTAAATTAAGAGGGTATGAATTTGCTAAACAAATTTTTAAATGGAATACAAAAAAAGGAGGTGTGAGGAAGTCGCGAAAACAAGTAAATGAGTGGTAAGATATCAGAAAGAGGGATTTTTCTTTTTTCTTTTTTCTTTTTATGTTTAATTTTGGTTTTTGTATTTTTTGTATTGTATCTTTTTTTTACTGTTTTGTAACCCTTTTCTTGTTAAAAATTTAATAAATATTATTATAAATAAATAAATAAATAAAAAATAAAGAATGGGAAAAGGTTGTGGCTCAGCAACAGAGCATCTGCTTTGCATGCAGAAAGTCCCAGGTTCAATCCCCAGGTAGGGCTGGGAGTGACAGCTGTCTGCAATTCTGGGGAGCTTCTAACAGCCAGTATATTAACTATATTAAGCAAGGTGGGTGTGCATAAGCACAAGGAAGTTTCCTATGTTCCTAATGCTAATCAGACACATTTTGGACCATATCAGCAAACACTGGCTCTTGAACCCAATGGCATCAATCCATGCATTTGACACATTTGTAAGAAAGCTATCAGTTAATATCCCTGCCCTGGCACAAGGACATGGGAGTCATGAAATCTTTAAGTAGCTGTTAGGAGTTGAACTGCAGGCTGAGGCAGAGTTTGTAAAATAAAAGCAGGACGGCTTATCTTGAGTCTGCCACCACCTCCCTTTAACGCCAATGAAAACTTCTCAGCGAGTGTGGGACCATCTCCGCTATTCTTTTGCTTACTTCCAGGAAATCATTTGACCTTGTAAAATTGCAAGTATGTTTTTCGTTTTCTAAAAAGGCGTTATCGGCAATGTTGTCAGCTACTGTGGAAGGGAAAGCACATTTTGTTATTGCAAGATGAAGGCCATTTTCGAGTGTAAGGAAACAAAAGAGATTCTGCTGTAATGAAGTTGCTGGAACGAGAGCACACGGTTGGAAGCTGGTGACTTGCTGAAACAATGATTTACGGATTCTTTGTTTCAGATGAGCAGTTGTAATATTTTAATACATTTTCCCACCAAAGTGTTTTTCCTGTCCCTCTCTTGCATTCGTATATGGAGATCCTCTGCTGAGATAGCTCCACTGGAGACAGCTTGAAAGAAGATTCTCCGAGGAAAAAAGCACATCTGGCCGAGTTCTCACCAACTTCTGTTTCTGGGGTTTGCAACCCTGAGCAAACACCTCCTTGGATTGCAGCTTTGGCTCTGCAGTCATTTCTCGGCTCCAGATGTACACTTCTGCTATCAAAGTTTGGCTGACTTGCTGCAACAGTCCCTTTGTTGTGTTGTGGAGCAAAGGAAGTTATTGGGAAAAGAGAATGTAACTGAAACAAGCAACTCTATGCTCAAAAACGGCAATCCTAGCCACACACATTCCACCTGCTGTAACTTTTATCCCTTGCCAATGTATTGCACTGATTTGACCACTGAAGCTTTGGCAGAAAAACCAAAACCCAAGATTGAACTCTTCATCCAGCAAGAGCCAGGACATGGGCCAAGGTCTAGAATGAAATCCAGACCCTCCAAGTGTCCCTATTTTCCAGGTACAGTCTTGGATTCACAGAAGCCATCCCAGTTTCTGAGTTGATACCAGAATGTCCAACTTTTTCTTTGGATGTCCCTATTTTCATCAGAGAAATGTTAGAAATGTTGGAGGGTATAGTAGGATGTCCCTATTTTTATTGGAGGGTAAGGAGTTATGTGACTCCTGAGTCAAGGGGATAAGATAACTATACAACCTTTGGAAGCCATCTGAAGGCAGCCCTGTATAGGGAAGTTTTTAAACATTTAATGTTTTTTATGTTTTTTTATATGTTGGAAGCTGCCCAGAACAGCTGGGGCAGCCCAGTCAGAATGGGCGGGGTATAAATAATAAAACTATTATTGTTATGGAATAGGACATCCCTATTTTCATTGAAGAAATGTTGGTGAGTATGAAAGGGGCTTGCAACCATGTCATTTTCTTGGCCTACTCTGAGTAGACTCATTGAATCTAAGGAGCACAACTTAGGCCCATTAATTTCAGTGCGTCCACTCTGAGTGAGACTTAGCCAGATGCAGTCCTTCTACATTTTCTGCTATTTGTGAGTTTCGGCAGGGTCACCTCCTGACCCAGGATAAAGAATTGGCCATAGCTCAATTCCATGCCTCTCCAGGGAGGGACCCCTGTCTGCAATCCCGGAGACTTGCTGCCAGTTGGTACAGAAAATACTGAGCTAGATGGACTTCAAGCAAATGTTGTATATGCACAATGGGGCCACTCACATCTTCTGCCAGGCTGGTGAATGAACAAGGCTCAGTCGGTGTGGCCAGAGCACAATCCTGCTCCCACTCTACCTGTTCAGCACACGCCCCATTTAAAGGTAAAGGTAAAAGACAATTAAGGCCAGTCGCAGATGATTCTGGGGTTGCGGCGCTCATCTCGCTTTATTGCCAAGGGAGCCGGTGTTTGTCCACAGACAGTTTTTCCGGGTCATGTGGCCAGCATGACTAAGCCGCTTCTGGCGAACCAGAGCAGCACACGGAAACGCCGTTTACCCTTCTGCTGGAGCAGTACCTATTGATCTACTCGCACTCTGATGTGCTTTCGAACTGCTAGGTTGGGAGGAGCTGGGACAGAGCAAAGGGAGCTCATTCCATTGCGGGGATTTGAACCGTTGACCTTCCGATCGGCAAGCCCAGAGGCTCAGTGGTTTACATCACAGCGCCACCCGTGTTAGAAGGTGCAAAAAAAGACATTTCTGTATCAACGGCAAAGCTAACATAAAACTCCAGGGCCATTAGATCTTCAACGCAGATAGGCACATGAGCAAGCTTTTTGGGAGATGATAAATAATGAAATTAAAAAAAATGTTTAAAATAACCTTTGTTAAGAAGCCAGAAGCTTTTTTATTAGGAATTACAGGTACTGACATTCCAAAGGAGCAGGAAAGACTTTTGATGTATGGAACAACAGCCGCCCAGATGTTACTAGCCCAGAGATGGAAAGAAGACAAGGTCTCTACCAGAGAGGACTGGCAAACCAAGCCTATGGATTATGCCAAAATGGCAAAACTGGCTGGAAAACTCAGAAACCAAGAGGATAAAAACTTTATAAAGAATGGGAAAAAATTATAAGTTGTTTAGGAGACCACTGTAAGCAGATGGAAACATGGGAAGGATTTTGATCTCATTTGTAGTGTAACAATTGCCATGGATAATATGGATTGATATAAAAGTTAGAGTATGGAAGAATATGCAGTTTTAATGTTCAAAATAAGACCCCCATGGAGGCCGTGGGGGGAAGCCCCTGGATTGGCAGGAATCTATGTATATGGATATATATTTGGATTTTTATAACTTTGCATTTGTAAAACCAAATAAAAATGATTTTTAAAAGGAGGAAAAAGGAAATAAAGACTCATCACAAGGGAAAAAAGAGAGACCCTGGGCTCTAGATAGCTTTCTTTCAGATGCCAAATCCAGCCAAGTGGAACCGAGTTCAAGCGAACAAAATTAGCATATTGAGAAAGTGGGTCGGCTAGAGCTGTGCAGAGTTCAGTATCTGGAGAAAGAATATAAGCACCTAAGAACAGCCTGGCTAGATTGGGCAAAAGGCTCATCTAGTCCAGCAATCTGTTCTCACGGCAGGGAAGACCACACTGAAGACCTGAATGCAGGAGGACTCTCCCCACTTGAGATCTTCGGCAAATGGTATTCAGAGGCAGATTGCCTCCAGCAGTGGAAGTAGGACACAAACATCACGGCTAGTAGCTACTGATAGCCGTATCCTTCATGAATTTGTCCACCAGCTCAATTCAGTACTCCACCCCCCCCCCAATTATGTAAGCCTGAGTTCTTATACCGTATTTTTCGCCCTATAGAACACACTCTTTCCCCTCCAAAAATGAAGGGGAAATGTGTGTGCATCCTATGGGGTGAATGCAGGCTTTTGCTGAAGCCTCGAGACCGAGAGGGGTCGGTGCGCACCGACCCCTCTCACTCTCCAGGCTTCAGGAAGCTATCCGCAAGCCTAGGGAGCCCACAGGAGTTCCCACGGCTTGCGCAGAGCTGCCTCTATCCCGAAGCCTGGGGCGTGCTGAGCAGTCGCGCCCTGGGCTTTGGGTAGTTCTCCATAAGCTGTGGGAGGGCTCCCACGGCTTGCGGAGAACAGCCTGTTCTGGGGGCTGGGGAAGCTTGGGCTTCCCCCGCCCCAGCCCCGCACCTGGGGGGGAAATATTTTTTTTTTCTTTATTTCCCCCCCAAGAAAACTAGGTGCGCCCTATGGGCCAGTGCGCCCTATGGGGCGAAAAATACGGTATTTCATCCCTTAAAGCTCTGTGAGCAAAACTTTATTTTGCGCGTCTTTTAACTTACAGTGGATATTTAGAATGCCAGCGCCAAATAACTGCACCCATTATATTTTCTAGAACAGGGGAAGGATCCTTTATCTCTCCAGATATTCCTGGCCTAAAGGTAAAGGGACCCCTGACCATTAGGTCCAGTCGTGGCCGACTCTGGGGTTGCGGCGCTCATCTTGCTTTACTGGCTGAGGGAGCCGGCATACAGCTTCCGGGTCATGTGGCCAGCATGACTAAGCCGCTTCTGGCAAACCAGAGCAGCACACGGAAACACCGTTTGCCTTCCCGCCAGAGCGGTACCTATTTATCTACTTGCACTTTGACATGCTTTTGAACTGCTAGGTGGGCAGGAGCTGGGGCCGAGCAACGGGAGCTCACCCCGTCGCGGGGATTCGAACCGCCAACCTTCTGATCGGCAAGTCCTAGGCTCTGTGGTTTAACCCACAGCACCACCCGCATCCCTACAACTCCTACAACTCCCATAATCTTTGATCATTGGCTATGCTGTCTGGAGCTGATGGGAACCAAAATTCCACAGTATTTGAAGGACCAGAGGTTCCCCATCATCTTCAGGTGAGGCAGGGAATGTCCCTCCTTCTCTGGAGAGCTGATGCCAGTCGGTGTAGACAATGTCTAGATGAGCCAACAGTCCGACTGAATATAAGACAGCTTCCCATGTTCCCCATCCCTGCTCTAGATGGAACCGTATCTGGCCTCTATTCTGGTTCATTATAAGTAATTTGTCTTGTCTGGCAACCAGCTTTGCTTTCCAGAGTCTGAATAGCAGTGAGTTGTTGAGAAAGCCATTCCATCACCTGATTGTTATTACTATTATTATTATTTTACCACAGGGCATATTGAAGCAAAATTCAGCATGCCCTTTTGTCACACTTTTATTTCTTCTAAATTAGCTCTGAGTAATACATGATTAATTTAGCAACAGCTCTGGCGCTCTGTGGAGACCTCCTTGCCATTTGCCCTCATTACCTTTTGGGCCAACAAATAGGGAGACCACATGAAATGGCAGCCCCACTGAGCTCACCAATTCACAGCGTTCAGCAGGTACCCACCCCCACAGTTCTTCCTGTTTGCACACCTTGCTTTTTAAATTACTATGAACTAACCAAGCAGAATCCGCCAGATGTACATAACTGGCCACCATAAATCTATCTATCTATCTATCTATCATCTATCTATCCATCATCTTGTGGAAAAGTCTTTCTCTAAATCATATAAGTTTGTAATTAAAACTCAGACTTCTAAAAACTTTCCCACTCCTAACACGGGAACCTTTCCCCCCTTTCTTTCACAATAATAATAATAATTTGCTCTCTGAGTTTTAATTTTTAAGTCACCACAGCCATTTTTCCATTGTTTTATATGAACTCAGAGCTATCTGAGCTTGCTCAAAACAACTACCAGGCTTTTAGAAGATATCTGAAGGCAGCTCTGTTTAGGAAAGCTTTTAATGTTTGATGCATTACTGTATTTTAATATTTTGTTGGAAGCCACCCAGAGTGGCTGGGGAAACCCAGCCAGATGGGTGGGGTATAAATAATAAATTATTATTATTATATGCACCACCAGTGCTATTTTTCTAGAAATATGAATGCCTCTCTTGTTCTCTTAGAATGGCAATGGTGCCCACCTGAGAAACACCTCCCCCCCCCATACCACAATGTTTAAAACAGCCACATCTACAGTGGTACCTCGGGTTAAGAACTTAATTCATTCCGGAGGTCCGTTCTTAACCTGAAACTGTTCTTAACCTGAAGCACCACTTTAGCTAATGGGGCCTCCTGCTGCTGCTGTGTCGCCGGAGCACGATTTCTGTTCTCATCCTGAAGCAAAGTTCTTAACCTGAAGCACTATTTCTGGGTTAGCGGAGTCTGTAACCTGAAGCATCTGTAACCTGAAGCGTATGTAACCCGAGGTACCACTGTATTCTTCTTTGTAAATGTATTCCATGATTTCAACCCGCAAATACGAACAGAACTCAACGGTCCAATGAAAGCAAATCATAGAAAGCCACAATTTCCACAAATACACAGAAATAAACTTTGCCTCAAATTACTACTAATGCTCTTGTCTTCCTTAACAGAGAGTCTTTGCAACCCTGTAACTTTGACACCATGTTATCAGCTCCCACCAGTGAGGTCACATCCACACCATACACTTAAAAGGGACGTGGGTGGCGCTGTGGTCTAAACCACTGAAGCTCTTGGGTTTGCTGATTGGAAAGTTGGCAGTTCGAAATGGGGTGAGCTCCCATTACTCTGTCCCAGCTCCTGCCAACCTAGCAGTTCAAAAGCACACCAGTGCAAGTAAATAAATAGGTATCACTGCAGTGGTAAGGTAAACAGCATTTCTGTCACGATGTCCCGTTGCACCAGAAGCAGTTTAGTCCTGGTGGCCACATGACCTGGAAAGTTGTCTGTGGACAAACGCCGGATCCCTCAGCCTGAAAAGCGAGATGAGCGCCACACACCCTATAGTCGCCTTTGGCTGGACTTAACTGTCCAGTAGTTCTTTACCTTTTACCTTTATACATTTAAAGCATATGGTTTCCCCCCAAAAAATCATGGGAACAGTTGTTTTTTAAGGATGTTGAGAACTGTAGCTTTGTGTGTGTGTGTGTGTGTGTGTGTGTGTGTGTGTGGTAAACTACAGTTCCCAGGCTTTTTTGAGGAAGTTGTGTGCTTTAAATGTATGGCATGGATATGATCTATGGCGTATAAGATGCCGGAAGGGTAATGGTCTGCAAATTCCTGTTCATGAAAGACACAAATGGGAGCCACACTTTTTTAAAGTGATCGTCATTTACCATGCTCCTTAGTACCTTGCTGTGTCAAATGACCCTCAAAATAACACACAGCAGCAGCAGGCAGCGATATGAGAAGAAGCAAATAGATGCTATGGCAGCTGAGGCAGCTACCAACTATTTCAATTTCAAAACATTCTGACCCCGGGGCAAGAGTGGCAGTGGTCTCAGAATATCAGGCACCATCTTCAGGGTCTCATGGGGTGAATAAGAGCAATGGAGGGGGGGGGCTGAGGGATCTTGGGCCACCCTCTCACTGCTCTGGCACACTCATTAAAGGGGGACCCTATAAAAGCATTAAATCCAAAAGTCTACCATTGAGTACCTTCACACCTTTGCACATGATATGAAACCTGGAGACAATCTAAGTTGGAGAAGGTAGCAGGTTCATTGTGGAGAACCTGATCAATGCACAGAAAACCAGCTCACTAGATGTGGTCCAGTGTGGTGTAGTGGTTAAGAGCGGTAGTCTCGTAATCTGGGGAACCGGGTTCGCGTCTCCACTCCTCCACATGCAGCTGCTGGGTGACCTTGGGCTAGTCACACTTCTCTGAAGTCTCTCAGCCCCACTCACCTCACAGAGTGTTTGTTGTGGGGGAGGAAGGGAAAGGAGAATGTTAGCCGCTTTGAGACTCCTTAAAGGGAGTGAAAGGCGGGATATCAAATCCAAACTCCTCCTCCTCCTCCTCCTCCTCCTCCTCCTCCTTCTCCTCCTCCTCCTCCTCCTCTTCTTCTTCTTCTTCTTCTTCTTCTTCTTCTTCTTCTTCTTCTTCTCTTCTCTACAGTTTGATTATCCCTGGACTTCATATGTTCCAGGTGAAACCAATGGCTTGGACACAGTTAAGTTTCTTGATAGAAAGCACTATTGAAAGACTTGCCAGGGGCTTAAAGAGTTGAGCCATGTTGCCTGAGATGATGATGATTTATTGAATTTATATAACGCCCTATACCCAGGGGGTCTCAGGGCAGTTCACAGAATAAAATCAAGATATAAAACCACAAAATAAAAATAAAAACAACCCAATAGCCCCCCCCCCCATTATGCTGATTATCAAGCTACAATGTCTTCTTGAGTGCGTCAAACAAGATGTGGTTCTTTAGCTCCTTAAGACATACAGAGTATAAGGCACACACATTATATTGGGATGATTCCTTTCTGTGCTCAGTGAATTACATATAATTTCACAGGTGTAATTGTGTGTGTGTGTTTAAAAAAATACGCCTGTGAAATTCTACAATACAGTGGTACCTCGGGTTACATACGCTTCAGGTTACAGGCACCGCTAACCCAGAAATAGTACCTCGGGTTAAGAACTTTGCTTCAGGATGAGAACAGAAATTGTGCTCCAGAGATGCAGCAGCAGGAGGAGGCCCCATTAGCTAAAGTTGTGCTTCAGGTTAAGAACAGTTTCAGGTTAAGAACGGACCTCCGGAACGAATTAAGTACTTAACCTGAGGCACCACTGTATCTGTTGAGCACATCCTCAAATGATGTGGATGCGATTCTTTTGCTTTGCTTTCTGACCCTATTCTATTAATTGATCTCTTTCGTCTGTTGTTTGGTTGTCTTAACTGTATCTTGTTTTGAAACTGTTTTGTGGGTCTATGGACCGCTACACACACACACACACACACACACACACACACACACACACAGCACTCAAAGCAAACAAGTTGTTGACCAAGGATTTAAAAGTTCTCCTGATGGAGAGAGAGAATACCCAAGCAATACTCCACTCTTGAAAAGCACTTGTGCACATTCCAAAAATTATCAGGCGGCAGCTTGCTCTTTAAAAATGACCCAGTCACGCTGCATGAGGATTTCCCCAACCAGTGTCCCCCTCCCATCTCCTGCAATTAGATCAACTTCTAACACACAAGAAATACACCTTGCTTGTTTTGCTGGGTGCACAGGCATGTTTTATTGCATCAGAACGTACAGACATAACTGCTGGCAAACGATGAGAGAAGAAGTTTTATTATGCTTCTAAACACCAGGTGCTTGCTGTGTGGCTGCTGGGGTCCAGAGTGCCTGGAATATTGCTTCTGCACTCCTCTAAATTTAATTTTATAAGCTCTAACCTGGTGGACGGGTGTAAGTTCCAGCAAGGATATAATAATTATTAATGTAGCTCTTCAATGAGGCAAGGCAATTTACACAGATTATTTCTTGCATTTTCAAGAAGGTAAGATTACGTACTTTGATCCTACACAGGAGAGCATTGAAAATCACTTTGCATTGTCTGGGATGGCAATAAACGATGCTGGCTGCCTTCTCAGTACCTTGCAAGACAATGGATCACCTCTGCTAAGGGATACATGTGAATGCTGTCCCAGAAGAAACCTTTCTGGGTCCTTTCTTGGGAACCTAGGGTCAAGGTTAGAAAGTGACCCCATTTTGAAGAGCTGAGATGGCTCTGATAATAAATTTACCACTCCTTCCTGTGAACACTAAGGAAGAGAGTGCCAGTATCCTCAGTCATCTTTCCACTCTGTCTTGTGGTGGTCAGTCTGCATTTTAGTATTCAGTTCAGATGGGCAAATCTGTCAATTTCAGTTTTCTATGTTTCTCATTTTTTAAATCAAAAAGCTAAGATTTTTGCTGCAATTTCCAATTCCTCCCTGAAAAAACCTCATGAAAACTTCTCAGCATTTTTGTATGGATTTCTCCCAATAAACAGCTTTGTATGCAGTTATGACTAATAATTTTGTATTATGGGGCTGGAGGAGACTCTTGAGAGTCCCATGGACTGCAAGAAGATCAAACCTATCCATTCTGAAGGAAATCAGCCCTGAGTGCTCACTGGAAGGACAGATCCTGAAGCTGAGGCTCCAATACTTTGGCCACCTCATGAGAAGAGAAGACTCCCTGGAAAAGGCCCTAATGTTGGGAAAGATTGAGGGCACAAGGAGAAGGGGACGACAGAGGACGAGATGGTTGGACAGTGTTCTTGAAGCTACCAACATGAGTTTGACCAAACTGCGGGAGGCAGTGGAAGACAGGAGTGCCTGGCGTGCTCTGATCCATGGGGACACGAAGAGTCAGAAACGACTAAACAACAAATGACTAATAAACAGATTTTTCAATCACCCCCCCCCCAATATTATGCTCTTTTCCATGCCATTTTCACTAATATATGCATTTTGAGTCGAGAACAGAATCATAAAATTTGGAGAAACACAAATTTCAAAGGATAGCTGTGTTTTGGTTCACCTGTTAATTTATTACGTCTATTACATACAGTTTTGGAAAGTGCAAAATAGGTAGTTTCTTATTAAAATGAAAACAAAATAGAATTTCCCCTCCCACTCCTAGCTCTGGGCACCACTACTTCAGCAGGATGTTGACAAATGAGAGATGATAGCAAAGTAGGGTGATGTCAGAGACCAGGCTGAGGAGTACAACTCTGATGAGGAATGGTGGGAGCCTCCACCAACATGGCCACGATCCTGAAACTCCACAGGAGCAGTGTTGATTTGGAACAATGGCTCGCTGAGGGCCACAGTTTGGAAGACAATAGTTGGGCAGAACTGGGAGTTGAACAGCAAGAAGAAGAATGGGAAGAGAATGAGCTAGCCAACTCTCAGTCCCAAGGCTAGGAGATTAGATAAGGTGGCTGCACAAAAGACTCAATGGTTCAGAGATCAGGTGGCTAGGAAACAAGAGGATGGAAGTGACTAGAGGGAAGTGGGAGGAACCTTAATTGGTGATCACCTGCACTCCAAGAATGGTCGCTTGTTCTTTTGCTGGGTTTATTAAACATTTCTGTTACTGGTAGTAAGAGACTGCTTTCTCTTTGTACTGTTTATCTATGGACAAGTGGGAGAAGCTGGGCCCCTGAAGCCTGACAGGTGACTAGGACAGTGATGAACCTGGAAACAAAGTCCTATGGATGAACTGTGAAAATAGCTGGGCATGTTAAGACTGAAAAAGAGAAGATGAATCAGAAACATCTTAGAGGTATTCAAAAATTCTGAAGGGCTGGCATGCTGAAGATGGATCACTGCATAAACTATGGAACTTGCTCCCACAGCAGACTGTGATGGCTACCAACTTAGATAAGCTTTAAAAGAAGATTAGGCAAATTCATGGAGGATTGGGCTACAAAAGGCTATTATTCTACTTCCACAGTGAATGCCAATTGGTGGGAATCATTAGTGTGATGCCGAGGTCCCACTAGGCTTCCCATGGGCATCTGTTTGGCACAGGATGCTGGACCAGATGAGCCTTTGGCCTGATCCAAAAGGGCTCTTTTCATGTTCCTATTCCTAAAACGCTCTATACAGCTGACTGTGCCCCCAAATATCCCAGTAATAAGATCATTAAGTTTGCAGTTGATACAACGGTGGTTGGCTTAATCACGGCTGGAGAGGGGGAGGCGGCCTATAGTAAGGAAGTTGAGCAGTTGGGGGAGTGGGGCAGGAAAAACAACTTACTCCTTTAAGTTGGAACAGGTCTCGGTGTTTCGATTTCTGGGAATGGAGCTGAGAGATTACCTAACCTGGGGAGAAAACAGTAAAGACCTGATAAAGAGAGCACAGCAGAGGTTATATTTTCTGAGAATCCTCTGGAAAAATAATCTCTCAAAGGACCTGTTGATGGCATTCTACCATTGTACTGTTGAGAGTGTATTAACTTATGGTCTGTGTGCGTGGTTTGGGAGCTGCACGGTCAGGGAAAAAACAATGCTGTGCAGGGTTGTAAAGACTGTGGAGAGAATGATTGGGTGCACTCTTCCCACCTTGGGTCAAATCTATGCTTCCTGGTACCATAAGAAAGCTGCAGAGATAGTGCAGGATAGTGCGCACCCCGGAAATGATCTCTTTCAGCTTCGGCCTTCTGGAAGAAGGTACAGGGTTATAAAGACTAGGACTAGCCACTTGAGAAACAGTTTTTATCCAAATGCAATTTTGGTTTTAAATGCAGTGTAAGGTAGTCTCTGTGGGAATATATTGTATTTAATTATGGGGTATCAGAGTTTTTAGGGGGTTAACCAGGCTGGGATAGCAGGCTTGTTGGTTTTTGAATGTCTGATGTAGATTTTTTCAATTTCGTTGTTCTGTATGGGACAATGACAATAAAGATTATCATTAAAAAAAATAAATCGTAATCACTAACTACTGCATGTAGCTGATGGGAGATGGAGTCCAACAAACTCTGGAGAGCCAGATGTTCCTTAATCTTAATTTAGAGCAAGACTGACCAAGTGCCAAGGGAAATAGGCCTCCTAGCTGTTTAAGCTGCAGCACATCTTTGACTGAGCAGCTGATTATACACATACAATTAACCAACAGGAGCAGCAAAACATGCACACCCATTTGCCTGTTAGTAAAGTCACTGATGTAAATGGGGCCATGTAAAAAAAATTAAACCTTTTTGGGATGATGTCTATTTAGAACTTAAAAAATTGTTAGGGCCTCTTTAACAAAAAAACCCAGAGGCCTTCTTACTGGTAATCACAAGATTGGATATTCCTCCAAAGGTGAAAGATATCTTTCTATATGGTACCATTGCCGTGAGAATTTTAATTGCGAGTAACCGGAAAAGTGATAAAACCCCTTCAAGGTCAGAATGGCTACAGAAATTAGTCGGATATGCAGAGTTGGCGAGATTAACTGAAAGAATGAAAGGTAAGTCCAAACAAGTATTTATTACAAAATGGGAACCTCTTAAAACGTATCTTAAAAAGAACTTTGGAAGTCTGAACTCGGTCGTTGCTTTTGAATAACCTCTGTAGTCGTACCAAGTAAGAAATAAGGATACGGGAGAAGTAATATTTTACTGTAAAATGAATAGATAAGTTTATGCAAAAAGTTAGTAAATTAGAAATGAAGTATGGAGAAGACGGGAAGTCAATGAACTACAAGAAGATTTATTGTCAATTATATAAATTTATCCTTTTTGGTGAATGGTGTAATTTGTAACAAATGACATAAATACTTTCTTTTTTTGCATTTTGTTGGTGCGTAACAGAGCCTAGGACTTGCCGATCAGAAGGTCGGCGGTTTGAATCCCCATGACGGGGTGAGTTCCCGCTGCTCGGTCCCTGCTCCTGCCAACCTAGCAGTTCGAAAGCATGTCAAAAGTGCAAGTAGATAAATAGGTACTGCTCTGGTGGGAAGGTAAACGGCATTTCTGTGCTATGCTCTGGTTTCGCCAGAAGCGGCTTGGTCATGCTGGCCACATGACCCAGAAGCTGTACGCTGGCTCCCTCGGCCAATAAAGCAAGATGAGCGCCGCGACCACAGAGTCGGTCACGACTGGACCTAATGGTCAGGGGTCCCTTTACCTTTAAGGAAAAATAAAGCAAAAATAAATAAATAAATAAATAAAATAAAATAAAAAAGTAGTAAATGGGGCTTGCTTTAAAGTATACCTGTATAGGATGGCACTGTTAGCTGTGTACAAGCACGCTAGCTTGCCACTGCAATTGAGGGGACCGGTGCTGCATGACGTGCTGATGTCACTCGCGCATAGTGCGCAACATGCTGGTGTGTCGCATGCATGCTGCGTGGGTTAGGCGTGTGACATCAGTATGCCATGTGGCATGCACAATGGATGTGCACATGGTTGCCACAGAATATTGAGGGGTCCTGGCCCCCTCCTTGAGAATTTTTTTGTGGGGACTCAGCCCCCCAGCCCCCCTAGATGATGCCCTTGGTTGTGTAGAAAGGGAACTTGCTGCAAGTACAGCGCTTTCACGCTACGCTGAAAAGCTGCACCTACCAACATGCCGTCTCCTGTGCAACAACACAAAGTACAGGAGCCGACGCTCCCCATTTTGTCTGGTCACACTCAGAGGAAGGTAGATAAAAGCAGGACGTTGGCTGGGAATATTCAGAATAAGAAAAGGGGGGGGGGAGTCCAGTGCTGCCGCTTGTATTGAGAAGCAGTCCCCGAGTCTGAAAGGGCTGAAATTGCTTTTAATTAATGGCAAGTAATAAATTCATTTGGAAAACTGCGATGGACTCCCAGATCTTCAGGGAAGAAGGAAAGCACGTCCAACTTGGTTGGATGAATTATTTATTGTGTATTATTCTTTTGGCTCCACTTGTCTTGCCCACCTCCGTGAATGGGGACACCCATTAGGCTCAGCCTCCACACTACATGGAGGGGAGGGGACGTCAAATATTGTTGGTGCCAAACCGGCCACAGAGCCGCCTCATTCCTTCCATTCACTGAATGTCACTCAGTCAGTCTCTCTTTAACCTGCGGGCGGCCTTTGGGAGAATTAAGATGGAAGCAACTCACAGTCCCAGTCATGTAATCCTGTTAGCACAAAGCGATTCTCAATAGCTCTCGATGGTGCGTAGCCGAATTGGCTCGATGAATTAAAAACAAAACAATCCTGTTTTTTTATGTACAAATCAGCGCTTGTTGACATGCTATTAAATTGTTTTAATAGCCTGCACTTATGGAAGCATATATCTTTGTAGTTAAAATCCAATACCTTGTAAAGTGCCCTCTATACACAAAATATTAGGAGAGCTATAATCACAGAGTTTAGCTGTGTACTAATATAGGAAGAATAAATGGCATGTCAGGTAGAAAGTGCTCCACAGATCTCTTTCGCCAGGCTGAATGGAATGTCGCCCAGTGGAGGTTATAGATAATGATAGCGCCCTCTAACCGCTGCCTGGTCCTTGCATAAGAGGTGCTTGAAGCACTACAGAGATCTAATTTTAGTTCATTAGCTGTACAAATTCACTGATAAAAAAACTGCATTCACAACCAACATTTCCGTACTCATTTCTGTGTCACCATTTGCATCTTGCCTACGGACAGGCATATCTGTCAATTTCAGTTTCTCTCATTCTCTCTCCCCATCCCTCTGCCCCAATTTTGTTCAGTTCTCCACAGTTCCACATCAGTTTGTGATTTTTAAAGAAAGTCCTTATGAAAATCCACCAGCATTTAAATGCGAATTTCACTTAATATACACAGTTTTGTGTGCAAGTTTGCCCATTGTACACATTTTTGAAAGGCCACCTTCCCTAATACAATGCAGTTTAATGATATTTTCACTAATACATGCTAATTTTATGCAAACTTCCACCCTGTCTGCATGTTACTTGGTTGGAGAACTGCAAAATTTGGATAAGTACAAATTTCCAAGGATGCTTGTGTTTTGGTTCATCTAGCATCTTGGAAAATACAAATTAGTTTGGTTTGCCTTTAATTGCAACCTGAATTGCATTTCTTCCCCATCCCTAATTTTGCTCTTCCCTCCAGTGAGCTCAAGGTAGTATACATAAAAGTTGTTTCCATTTTTATTCTCTGTGTGACTGGATTTGGAGTTATCCTGGTCCAATTACACCACTATACCAAGCTGGCTTGCTCCTTATAGCTGAAGGCCATTTTACATTTGGACTCAGGTATAACCAAGGACAAAATACATAGTCCTCTTGTTGAAATATGAAGAGAGCATTCTTGTAAGAATTTGGGACTTGTCTGTTTAAAATAGCCCACTTGGCAAACATGAACCCAGAATTGGGGTGGAGAACTTGATCCAGCTGGGGGGCTGAATCCAGAACCGGCCCACCCTTTGCAGGTCATTTTTGATATTTGGGCAGAGCCAACCACCTGTCATGTCAGTGCAGGCTTACCTGTGATCTTAGTCATGTAGTCCCACAGCACTAAGACTAGAGATGAGCATCTGCCTGCTTTTAGAGACTGGGTACATGCTAATCTCACAGTGCTAAGACTGGATGCTGCCTTAGCTGAGCATTCCATCCTCCCAAAGAAAATGTTCCTACTTGTATCAGCCCCCAAGCTACATGGAAGGAGTTGCACAGAGCTAAGGATCTAAGCAGCTTCAATTGGGACCTTAGGTAGCCTGGTCACCCAGACTCTGCCCAGACCCACCTACAACTAGTAACCCCAACCTTTGAGGTTCCCTGTTTCTGAGAGGGTCTTTACTCCCTAGGAGCCTGGTTCTTCTGGACCTTGTCATAGTCTCATTACTGAGCAGCAACATGTAGAGTTCAGTGGAGTGGGAGACCAGCCAACCAGAAGAGTTTCTGAGGTGTACTTGCCTGGGGGTAGAGCAAGCATCCAAAGTCAGGTCCAGTCCTAGGGTCAGGCGAACAACAATCCACATGGTCAGACAGTCCAGGGGTCAAGGGTCATGAGGTCAAGGGTCAAGAGGAGCAGGAAGCAGCAAGGTAAGAGTAGGAACTAGAAGCATTGTTACCAGCATCTGACTCCTGCTGGAAGGTCTGCTTCAGAAGGCTGAAGCCAGCTGGTTCTCATCAGCACCTTCTCCTCTGTGCCCTTGAAGGCTGATCAGCTGCAGGTGGAATCGCTCTACCTTCTCTCCCTTCAGCAGGTGAAGCTGTCTCCTGGCCCATGGCAGACCTTGATATGCAGGCTTCATGAACAGGTTGCTGCCTGCACCTACACTTAATGATGCCAACATCCTTAGGGTTGGTAGGAGTTCAACCTTCTGTTTCTGTAAGGAAGGCAGGAGCATTGTCCACAAGTCCTTCTGTGTCCTTTGCTGCAGAGGGGCTTGGAATTGCTTCTTCTGAGGTGCTGGAAGTGTCTGGGATAGAGCTGGAGGCAGGAGGCCCCATAAATTCACGACATGTAGGTCTTCATCTGATGGGGATGCATCTGAGAAAGCCACTTCCGAACTTGAGAGGAGGTGGAGTTGAAGGCTTCACACCGTCTCCACACATGCGGAGGCCCGGCCGCATCATCCCCTAGCCAGCCAATCGGGGCGTGGTTTGCCCTATATCACACTGGCGTGACCTTGCTATGGACCTCGGTTGGTCGTCGTTAAGGGGCCTGGCAGGAATTTTTCCACTTGGCAAATTGGCACCAGCCACTTGGTTTTTCACCTACCTCGTATCAAATCCTCACAACTTCCTCGGCATTGGCGGTTAGACATCGGTAGGGGTATTATCATGTAGATGAAGGGGGGGAGGAAGCGCCATCGCCTCCCCCGCATATCGAAGGGTAGTCCGGTAAAGGATTCTGGGGTGTCTGGCTCTGTCTGAAGCCTATGGAGGTGAGGGCTAAGGCAGCCCCCCGAGCGGTGACCCCGGGGGAGTTCCTAGTTGATGTGCATCAGCAGGACTCCCCCTACTGGTGGTTAACCCTTCCCGGACTTCAAGCGAACAGGCTGAAGCCGGATAGTGGGTTAGGACCAATGCCTAAGCCAATACTGCTCATCACCTGTAACCAATAAAGGTGTGGCCATTTTTAGCCCATTAACCTTAAATAACTGTGTCCTGTGTCTTTATTTCCAACGGGGGGAGGCGGGAACTCGCCACGCAACAGGACTAGCTCAGCCATTACAAGAGCTGGCTCAACACTGGGCATCCTTGGGCCATTGCCAGAGCCCCACGACTTGACAGGACCTTCTGTTGACAAATGCACTATGCCCTGCTTAACCATTTCCTTCCTGGACCAGAGCCCCAACCAGCACCAGGCAACTGGGTTGGGCCGCCATTTTGATTTCCCACAATGCCCTCAGATAACATTGCACTGCAGCATTATGGGAAATGAAAATAACAGCAAGATGCAGTTATTGGGTGTTATTTAGAGCACTGACATTGCCTGCCACTGCAGAAGGACCTATCGACAGAGCAGGGGGCACACCTGGGTCCTCCTCAAAGCTGGCTCAGTCCTGCACTGCCTTTTAATTTTTTAAAAAACCTCATCCAGTGGCTGTTAGCCTTGAGAGACAAAACATTTCCTGCCCAGAGCAAAGCTGTCAAAATGGTTCATTGCTGTTCATTGTCAAATGGCGATCTTCCTCAAAAGTCAAATGTTCCAAAGGGTCACTGTGCCATTGTGGGGCTGAGTAGCCCTCAGATGGTCACCATGAGCCTCGGGATGGTTTTCCAGAAGGTCAGAGAATGGCTTCTATTTGCATCTAAAAAGAGGCGGCCTGGCTTTCTTAGTTGCTTTGCTTCCTTCTCCAAACAGAGCCCCATATGTAGAATTTCCCCCGCAGATGGCATGACAGAGCATGCATGGGAATGTCTCCAAAAAGCTGCTGCCCCTTTCGTTTGTTCAGCGCACAACAGATTATCCCTGGTGTCCTATAATTCTCTTGTTAAGTGTCACCGAATGTCTTAAATGTAGCAAAGACATCTGGTTCGCCAGCCAAAGGCTTTCAGGAAATCCAACTTCCAAGCCGTAAAGCCAGTTTTATTGAGACGTCGGTTTCTGGATGCATATTGTAGGGCTGCGTAAACTAGTGTTTACATTCAAAGAAATTCATGCTTCCACTGGGAGCAGTTCTGGCCTCTAAGAGGAGTCTTCTTTTGGCAAGGAAGAAAGCATGTCCAATCAATAGACCTGCTAGAGGACAGGCGGATATGCGGAGACAGACGGCTGTCGACAGAGAAGACGGTCACTAGCAGAGAATCGGATGTCCAGTCCGCTGACTTGGAGTCCAGTCAAATGTTGGACCCATCTGCCAATGTGACTTTTGAGTTGCTTTGGCAGGACTGCATTCATTTGTGAAATTTCAAAAGAGACAAAGGAAGCAGCGTGGGGGGGGGGGAGCGGCGAGGGGAGGAGAGATGTGCAAAACAACTTCCACAGCCTGACATGTTCCACCCTAAATTAGAAGCTAAAGAAAGCAAGCTGTATTTAAGGCATTTTAATATAAATTAAGTCAATGGTGACATCTTTAAAATAGCGCACTCAGAATGAGTCTGTAATAACAGACTAACAGATGTTGGCACTTTTATTATTAATTATACATTTCATTATCATGTGATTATTGTCAAACATTGTTTGATAGCAAAAGCCGCATCCATGAATCACAGCATTTGCTATCAAAGCCGCTGCCCGTGCCTGCATTTTTAATGCGCCGACTTTAAGAAATTAATGCAGTGTGGTTAAAAAAGAAAGGAAAGAAAAGAAGATATTGGCAGCCTCCAATCAAGCGTATTCAAATGACTGCATAACGCGAGAGCACGCCATCTAAATAAATAAGGGGAGCTTTTGTTATTCTGCTGCCCCCTCCCCTCCACCAGCCAAAGAAACAGTGGCTGACACTTTCAAAGGGAAGGTCCATTGCTCATTGGCAGAGTTGCGCTTTGCCAATAGTCTCAGGCTCAATTACCAGCATTTCCAGTTAAAGGACCTCAAACAGAAGGAACTCTGCAAGTCAGTGCAAACCATGATGGCTAGGCAGAACAATGGACCGACCTAGTACAGTCATACCTCATGTTACGTCCGCTTCATGTTACATTCTTTCAGGATATGGGCCATGGCAACCTGGAAGTACCGGAAAGGGTTACTTCCAGGTTTCGCCGCTCGCGCATGCGCAGACGTGCAAAATGATGTCACGTGCATGTGCAGAAGCTGCGAATCGCAACCCACACGTGCGCAGACATGCAGACGCTGGTTGCGTTCTTTTCATGTTGTGAACAGGCCTCCGGAATGGATCCCGTTCACAACCAGAGGTACCACTGTATCCTTGAAAATTTGCACTTCTCCAAATTTTGCAGTGCAGTTCTCCAACTAAAAACTTGAATGCAAAGGAACACCAAGAAGAGCCGGCAGGGTGTTGGAGTAGATTACCCTCAATTCTATGATTCCATGATCAGACCAGTGGCCCATCTGGTCTAGCATCCTGTCCTCACAGCAGCCCATGGGAAGCCCCCAAGAAGGATCTGAGAAGGATCCGACCCTCTCCTGCCGATCCTGCAACTAGTACTGAGGCATATTGCCTCCGACAGTGGAGCAAGAAAACAGCAATCGTTGCTGGCAGCCACTGGTAGCCTTGTCCTCCAACTTGTTCTATATTAGGAGAAGGTGTGCATAAAAATGTACATATCCATGGAGCAAAATGCCAAAAAATGCATTATATCAGGCAAATTTGCATGCTATTAGGATACATGCGTACAGTCCTACCTTGGGTTACAGATGCTTCAGGTTGCGTTTTTTTGGGTTACGGACCGCCGAAACCCGGAAGTACCGGAACAGGTTACTTCCGGCTTTTGGCGGTAACACATGCGCAGAAGTGCCGAATAGCAACCCATGTGTGCGCAGTTGCGAACACTGCGGGTTGCAAACGTGCATCCCGCACAGATCATGTTCGCAACCTGAGCTTCCACTGTACTAAAATACTGATGTGTTTTGGTGGTGATCTTTTGGAGAAATTTGGAGAATGGAAGCATTGCCAGATTTGCCCACTTGGGCAGAAGGCTAAATACCAATATCTATATTTCACAAGAAACATCATAATCCAAATGGTGATGGGACAGGTGAACAGGTATCTGATGCCACCACTGCATCAAAAATAACATTCAAGGGTACAACAACAACAACAACAACAATTATAATAATAATAATTTATTTATACCCCGCCCATCTGGCTGAGTTTCCCCAGCCACTCTGGGCAGCTTCCAATCAAGTGTTAAAAACAATACAGCATTAAATATTAAAAACTTCCCTAAACAGGGCAGCCTTCAGATGTCTTTTAAAGAGACGATCGCTGCTTATTTCCTTCACATCTGAAGGGAGGCGTTCCACAGGGCGGGCACCACTACCAAGAAGGCCTTGTCTTGTTCCCTGTAACCTCACTTCTTGCAATGAGGGAACTGCCAGAAGGCCCTCGGTGCTGTATCTCAGTGTCCAGGCTGAACGATGGGGGTGGAGACGCTCCTTCAGGTATACTGGACCGAGGCCGTTTAGGGCTTTAAAGGTCAGTACCAACACTTTGAATTGTGCTCGGAGACGTATTGTGAAATATATCTAGAGGGTGACTAAATTCCATATATGTTTGCCTCTCCCTCTGCCTTACGTCCATTTAAGGAACCATCCTGAAGCATTGAGTCTCTGTAAGTGTCTTCGAATCACATTACATGTAGTCTTAAAACTGCAGCATCAGCAATTACTACTGTAAATAGAATAAATATCTCCAAAAGAACACTTTGGAAGCAGGACTCAATTTACCCGGTGTGCCATATTGAGTAGATAAGGGCTCTCCTGATCAGTAGAATGACCTAACATCTGAGACTGGGCGGGTGGGCAAGTTTGCTTTGTGTTTGCAAGGCCAGCAAAAACCACCATCATTCAATAAACGTTAAAATGCCACAAAACAAGTTAGTTCCAAACATCTTCTCGTTTAAAAATAGTCAAGCGGCACAGGACCAAAGTGAATTTATTGTGAACTTTTTTAAAAAATAAAAAAGAATGGATTGCAAGTGAGGGTTAAAGAGTATTTGCTAAAACAAGCCATAACCATCCTTGTCAAACTCCATCACCCCACAATGCATGACTGACACACTTTTTCGCTTCTGCAGGGCAGGAAAGAACTCAAGGACGTGAATAGTAATAACAGTACTGCCTTCCTGTTCCTCACATGTTTGATCTCAGGATCAAGCCCTTTCCCCAACGAGGCCCTTGCTTCATTTTCACTGCCGGCACCCAACCGTTACAGTTTCTCTGCAGCCATCGCTCACGAGAAAGCCATTTTAATGCCATTTTTTTCCTGGGCTTATGTTCTTTAAAGTGCTTATAATCTATGACTGGAAAATATCCATTACCCAAGAGCTGTGATTGTAACATCAGATTACTCTTGGCTGACTCACAGAAAATTGTATAGTTCAAAAAAGGGGGGAGGGGGTTGAAAAAAAGATGCAGGGTTTTTAGACAACAACTATTTTTTTAAAAAAACCTCAACACGGGGGAGAAACACTGATTATCCAAATATCAGTTTTCCATAAAGAAAGTAAAATTAAGATTAAAAAAAGTTTTGCTGGGTGCTTCCATGCTACTGTAGCCCTATTGTTGAACACTAAAGATTCCTTTATTTTAGTTGTTTGTGAGCCAGTTACTTTAAATAATCTCCAACGCTCCAAACTTAACCTTGTTTTCAACCTCACTGAGAGTTTCCTCCCTCAGCCATCCAATGAAACAGACAGGAAGTTTATTGCAGACAACAGGAAGGACATCACACAGTATGCAATGCATTTATGGAATCAGGTGTCAGAAGACATTGTGGTGGCAGCATGAACAATGGTCAAGGGTGATGGGAATTGTAGTCCAATGACACCTGGAGGTCACCACATTGGCCACATTATGGGATTAGACAAATTCAAGTAGAAAGGTCCATCAATGGCTACAAACAGTGACAGAAGAAGGCAGCGATTTCTGTTCCTATTTGTCTTTGTCGCAACCAGCACTGTTTCCATTCTGCTGCAGTTCGGTTTCTGCCAAATACTATTCTTCTTGTTAGTGTTAATTATTTATGTGAGTTAGGAATTCAATATAATCAGTTTTGTAATTATTTCAACGCCATTCTTTTCAGTGCCAGGGAATTTAAGTGAAAAACAAAACACCATCAATTGGGGACCCTCCCTCAACCAGCAAATAGTGATTGGTGCTTGCTGAACTGATTTCCATTCTGAACATGGAACAAAAAGGTGAAAGCCGGCAACTTCCACTTCTGTTTCTGTTGGAAATCTCCAACATCCCTAGCTGCAAGTCATAACGGCTTGTCTCAGAGGGAGAATGCCTCACAGTACCATTTGTTAAGGGAAAACAAGGGGCTCACTATGTGGTTGTGGGAGATGGGATAGGATGTTGGATTATTATTGTATTTATTTGTTTAATTTTTATCCCACCTTTTTCTCTAAGGAGCGCAAGGTGGTGTACATGTCTCAGCCCCCCTCCTCTAATCCCCACAACAAGCCTGTGAGGTATGTTAGGCTGAGAGGCAGTGATTGGCGCAAGGTCAGCCACTGAGCTTCATGGCTGAATGGGGTTTGAACCCTGGTCTCCCATCTCCTAGACTGACACTCTAACCACTACACCACACTGGCTTTCCAGATGGGCCTTTGGTCTAGTCCAGTAGGACTCCTCTTAGGTTCAGTCCAAACCACCAACACAGCTGATATTTTGAGAGGCGAAAAAACTGGGACATCCCTGTAAAATCCAAGGTTTATTTGCCGAAATTATACCTCCACTAATTGTGAATAATGAATGAATCAAAACAAGTAATAAACTCCTCGCAAATAAATGGAGAGGAAAGGAAACCATATTAGTAGAGTCAATAAATTTTGCTGATAGTTTGTCTGGTGCCTGATGTTGAATTACACAAGAGAATTGGATAGAGGCCAAGAATCGGTGGACGGAGTCTAGTCATCCAAGATCTGTTATCTCAGGTGTTTCTCCGAGTTCATGATGGAAATTCACCTGGCCTTATCTGCCAGCAGTTCAAATACTGCATGTAAGCAATTTAGGTCAAAATGGCAAATCACTCAAATCTATGCTAGTGGCAGGCAAAGCCTGAGGCAAACGTTGGGAGAGTAACAAATGAGAATTTCACCTTCTTACAATGGGTTACTTTTTACATGGTCAGGGTTCAAGCACACATTCTGGCCAGGTAAAAAACTCTCAAGGAGGGCACAGCACAGCAGGGCTGATGAGGGTTATGGTGAGGGGAGATTCCCAAAGGTCAGGCAAAGATGCTTGGAGGGCAACATTTGACCTCTGGCCTCGAGGTTCTCCATCCCTGTCCTAGACCCTACAGTACTACTGCCAATCAGAGTAAACAATACTAGAAGAGCTGGATCAGCAGACTAACTCAGTGTAAGGTGACGTCATGTGTTAATTCATACAGTGGTACCTCGGGTTGAGAACTTAATTTGTTCTTGAGTTCCATTCTTAACCCGAAACTGTTCTTAACCTGAGGTACCACTTTAGCTAATGGGGCTTCCCGCTGCCGCTGCGCCGTAGGAGCACGATTTCTGTTCTCATCCTGAAGCAAAGTTCTTAACCCGAGGTACTATTTCTGGGTTAGCGGAGTCTGTAACCTGAAGCGAATGTAACCCGAGGCACCACATACCACCAACATGGCAGTTGTATCTCAGGGCCATAGCAAATGGGAATAGTTACCGTACTTTTCCATGTATAAGACTATGTTTTTATTCTTGAGAAATCATTCCCCAAAATGGGGGTTGTCTTATACATGGATAGTGGATAGGTTTGACATTTGATTGGTTGCTGCTGCGGCTGCTATTGTTCGTGTTATTGTTTGCTACGTCAATGGGTGTTGTTGACTGGCTGACGCTGCAGCAAATTGGCTTTTGCCAGTGAGGGGAACGGAGGCGGATTTAGCGACGTGTGCAGTTGAGTGATTTTCAGCAATCCCCCTTTAAAAAAGCTCAACAACTCTGGGGAACCCTCCTCCCCACATTTTCTGAAATGTGAGTGCCCAAAAATAGGGGGCATCTTATAGACAGAAAAGCATGGAACCTTTTGGACTTTCTTTCTAGGTTAAAATGTCAATTGAATGTGTGAGGGTTTTGGGTAAAAATGCTTACCCTTTAGCTTCTCGCTCCTGAACCTGAGAATTTACTCCTTCCCTTTGGAACCCTAAAACTCTAAAATTCCAGGGATCTGAGTAACAGACAACCTTGAAGTCAAGTCAAAATGCTGGAGGGGGCAAAACAGGTCCACAGTGAGGGTTGTGGTCTGGGAAAGGTGGATGTGGTGAGGGAGAGGGTGTGGCCTGGTGAGAGTCCTGAGGGACAGGCAGAGGGGCTTGGAAGCATCATATCAAAACCAGGATCCGTCTTCTTGTCCGTGCTCCCATGCGAGTCACATGACCCACGCAAAATCATGGAGCCCAACGGATGTGCATTTTTGGGGGGCTGTGCTCTCACAACACCAAAAACCAGTTGTTTTGGAGCACCATGCAAGATTGCACCCCCGAAAAAGCGCTTTTTCAGGGTGAGATCTCAGTTTCAATTCCATGAGATCATTAAATGTCCACGTACTCTCGCAGGAAACACAGGGTGTCCCTGTTTTTCCGGGACACTTGCAGAGTATGTATTATGGGCCCTGGGCTTAATGTCTCTTGACCATACCATATTCTGTATCCTACTTCAAAGGAAAATTAAGGTGCAGTGAGTTGACACACTGGGAGATCAGCGATTGTATCTCAAAAATGAAGTAAGTTTGTTTAAAAATACCTGCAGAGAAGAGAAAGTTGGACTGGGGCCATGGTTCTGAGGGAGGGGGAACTCCACAAAACAGGAGCAGCAACCATAAGATCATAAGAAGGGTCCTGCTGCAATGGACCAAAGGCCCCATCTAGGCATTCTGTTCCTTGTGGCCATCCTGGTGCCTATGGGAAGTCCATTTGCAGGATATGAGCGCAGTAACCTGCCCCCAACAAAGCCTTTCTCTACTCTAAATAAAATTTCTGGAGTGGAGCTTCAGTCAAAGATCTTGACTGAAGGATGTTCCAAGAGGAGATGACAGAAGTGTTCCATCAGATAATCCAGACTGCAGCCATTTTGGGCTCTAAAGATGGGGAACTCAGGTTCCCTGAGCCATTCGCAATGCTTCTGAGCTGTGGCCCTGCCACAGGTTGGACTCCACCTCCCATCACTCCTGACCATTGGCCATGCTGGCTGGGGTTGATGGCAGTTGGAAGTCCAACAACATTTGGAGGGCCACAAGTATTTCCCACGTATTGAGAATTTTCAGAATCAGTTCTCTTGACCAGAGTTGGGCATATAGACATGGTTGAGTTGGGAAAGAGAGTAATTGAAGTTTATCTATCACACATAAATTGCGAAAGAACTACTGTGACCTGAGCATGACCCAGGGCTTCTGCAGACCAAGTATGCTGATGACTAAATCCTCACCTGGGTGGGCTTTCTGGGAGTTCCTGCAATGCTTCCCTTTAGCACAAGCAGATGAAGACATCATTTAAGAATGCAAAAGGTCTTGATGGTCCCTTTGATATGAGCATTACTGTAATATGCACTGGGATAGGCTCCTTCTTGAAGAAGGTGGGTTTTTCATACCTCCTCCACATGTGCCTATTTTTCCCCATATAGTGATGTGTTCCATTCAGCAGATTACCTACCAGTTGTATTTGTTAAAGGTAAAGGTATCCCTGACCGTTAGGTCCAGTCGTGGACGACTCTGGGGTTGTGGCGCTCATCTCGTTTTACTGGCCGAGGGAGCTGGCGTTTGTCCGCAGACAGCTTCCAGGTCATGTGGCCAGCATGACTAAGCCGCTTCTGGTGAACCAGAGCAGCGCATGGAAACACCGTTTACCTTCCCCCCTCCGGTGGGAAGGTTTATCTACTATTTATCTACTTTCACTTGACGTGCTTTCGAACTGCCACGTGGGCAGGAGCAGGGACCGAGCAACGGGAGCTCACCCCGTGGCGGGGATTCAAACCGCCAACCTTCTGATCAGCAAGCCCTAGGCTCTGTGGTTTAACCCACAGCACCACCTGCGTCCCTTACAACTGTATTTGTTAGGGGTATGCAAAAGATGCAGATGAATCCCAAATCAGGAACCAAAGTGGGGCTGCTTTAGACAGATATGGAACCTTGCAAACTTGAAGCAGAATCTCTCCAAAGTCGGGAACTCTGAAGGATTTTGGGGTGCCTCAGATATTCAGATGCTAAAAAAATACAAACAGTGCTGCAGACCCTATTGGCTGCTCCTCACTCCCGTGTTGAAAAACAAGGGAGTAAGCAGGGCCATATTGAGCACAATGACATTGTGAACATCTCCTTTCAAGTTTGTGCATATGGTGTGACTGTCTGTAATGAAGGGCCTTTGTTGCCTAGACAGGCAACTCCCCATTTATGTGACCCAGCAGGGCTCTTCTTCTGTCTTCTGACTTACATTGTTTTTATCATTAAGCCAGACTTGGACCAGTCAGTCCTTCTAACAGGGAGAACATGTCCCTCCAGATGTTGCATCATCCCTGACAACAGACATGGTCAGACCACACTTGGAACACCATGTCAAATCCTAGGCACCACAGTTTAAGATACAGGACTGCCTGTAGGAGCGTCTCCACTCCCATTGTTCAGCCCGGACACTGAGGTCCACCTCCGAGGGCCTTCTGGCGGTCCCCTCCCTGCGAGAAGCAAAGTTACAGGGAACCAGGCAGAGGGCCTTCTTGGTAGTGGCGCTTGCCCTATGGAACACCCTCCCAGCAGATGTCAAGGCAATAAACAACTATTTTACTTTTAAAAGACAACTGAAGGCGGCCCTGTTTAGGGAAGTTTTTAATGCCTGATGTTGTATTGTTTTTAATATTCAGTTGTAAGCTGCCCAGAGAGGCTGGGGAAACCCAGCCAGATGGGCGGGGTATAAAGAATAAATTATTATTATTATTATTATTATTATTATTATTATTATTATTATTTAACCAAGCCTTATGAAGAAAGTTTGAAGGAGTTGGGTATGTTTAACCTAGAAAAGAGGAGAGAGGAGATATGATAGCCATCTTCAAATACCTCAAGGGCTGTCACATAGAAGAGGGAACAAGCTTGTTTTTTCCTGCTCTGGAGGGTAGCATTCGAACCAATGGCTTCAAGTTACAAGAAAGGATATTCAGACTAAACACTAGGAAGAACTTTCTGACAGTAAGAGCTGTTCGACAGTGGGGCAGACTCCCAGAAGAGGTGGTGGAGACTCCTTCTTTGGAGGTTTTTAAGCAGAGGTTGGATGGCCATCTGTCATGGATGCTTTAGTTGAGATTCCTGCATTGCAAGGGGTTGGACTAAATGACCCCTGGGTTCCCTTCCAACTCTACAGTTCTATGATTCTATGACTTTGCTGGCTATGGTTGATGGGAGTTGGAGTCCAAAAGCATTCAGAAGGCTGCAGGTTCCCCATCCCTGATATAGAGGATTCATTAAAACCAAAGACTTTCCCCTGTAAAGTAGGCCACTTTGGGTTCCCCCAAGAATCTAATGTTATGCACCAGGTTTTGGAATCCTTGGATGATTTGTCTTTCAGCGGTTAGTGAGAGTATGTGCAGCAATAAAACATCACAGAGAGCCTTGTGGCACCTTAAAGACTAACAGATTTATTGTGGCAGAAGCTTTTGTGGCCTAGACCTCACTTCATCAGATGAATGAACTGTTAAGAAATACAGCCTGTGGCATTTCTCTGCAAAGCAGGGACGAGACATTTTCTGCACTCCGTTCCTTCATTTTTCTGCGAGATCATCCTGCTCTAAATTTCATCTTTCCTTTTATTTCCAATGTTCAGGCTGTGAATGCCCTTGCTCTTGTTGTGGCTAGTATCCACAGGGACTGGATAGAGCCAATCACAGGCAGAACCAATTAATTCCAGTTTTGTCCCCATCCTGCTCTCTGCTGAGTTCTACAAAGGCACTCATAGTTAAACCACGGAACTTGCTTGCAGAAGAGTGATGGCCACCATATTGTGTGGATGTAAAGAGGAACTAGACAAATTCATGGCTGCTAGCTCTGATGGCTACACTCTGCCTCCATGGTCAGTGGCAGCAGCGCTTCTGAATACCCATTGCTGGAAACTGCAGGAAGTAAGAGTGCTTTTATGCTCAGGTCCTTGCTTGCGTATTTCCCAGAGCCATCTGGTTGGCCACTGGTTGGTTTACACAGTGGTGCCCCGCAAGACGAATGCCTCGCAAGACGGAAAACCCGCTAGACGAAAGGGTTTTCCGTTTTGGAGGCGCTTCGCAAAACGAATTTCCTATGGGCTTGCTTCGCAAGATGAAAATGTCTTGCGAGTTCCTGCGGGTTTTTTTCCCCTTCCCCCCTTTTTCTAAGCCGCTAAGCCTCTTATCAGCTGATCTGCTAAGCCGCTAAGCTGCTTATCAGCTGATCCGCTAAGCCGCTTAACAGCTGATCCGCTAAGCCGCTTATCAGCTGATCCGCTAAGCCGCTTATCAGCTGATCCGCTAAGCCGCTTATCAGCTGATCCGCTAAGCCGCTAATAGCACTTATCCACTAAGCCGCTAATGGGCTTGCTTCGCAAGACGAAAAAACCGCAAGAAGAAGAGACTCGCGGAATGGATTCTTTTTGTCTTGCGAGGCACCACTGTATATAACACATAAATTGCGAAAGAACTGCTATGACCTGAGCATGACCCAGGGCTTCTGCAGACCAAGTATGCTGATGACGGCCTGGTGGGCCTTCTGGGAGTTCCTGCAATGCTTCCCAGAGGCATCTCGTTGGCCACTGTGAGGACAAGATGGGCTATTGCTGAAGTCTGGATAGCTCCATTGGTTAGAGCGTGGTGCTGATAACATCAAGGTTGCAGATTTGATCCCCATATGAGACAGCTGCATAGTCCTGCATTGCAGGGTATTTATTGGATTAGATGATCCTTAGGGTCTCTTCCAACTCTATGATTCTATTGGCCTCATCCTGCAGCCTCTTCTTATGCTCTTCACAGGTACAGGCACTATTTTTCTCAAATTTTGTGTGTGAAAAATTAGCCTGCTTCCCCCTCCCTTCAGTATACCTGAAGGAGCGTCTCCACCCCCATCGTTCAGCCCAGACACTGAGGTCCAGCTCTGAGGGCCTTTCTGGTGGTTCCCTCCCTGCGAGAAGCAAAGTTACAGGGAACCAGGCAGAGGGCCTTCTCAGTGGTGGGGCCCACCCTGTGGAACACCCTCCCATCAGATGTCAAGGAAATAAACAACTATCTGACTTTTAGAAGACATCTGTAAGCAGCCCTGTTTAGGGAAGTTTTTTAAAAAATATTTTATTAAGGATTTTCTTGTTTTACAGAAGTAAGTGTAATGCCTCGGTTTTCGCCCCCCATGTAACGTTTTTACAAATCCGTTTCATTTGTTGAGGCGTTAGGGGGAGAAGAAGAAGAAAAAAAGAAAGGAAAAAGAAAGGGGGGTGGAGGGAGGGAAGATGGATGGGGGTGGGGTCGGGTGGCGATGTTTCTATTATGCTTAATGTATGTAGAGTTTGGTGTCAGCGTTGCTTGTGTGTTTCTTTGGTGGTGAGAGAGGTTGGGGTTGGCCTAGGGTGTGATCGTTTGATTGTGATTGGCTGTGGTGATCTTTGTTTTCGTGTGTGAGTGAGGTGGATGGGTATTTTGGATCAGGTTAGCCATATTGATTTGTATGGTGTTGGTGGATTATTGTCATTGTCTTGTTGGGCTGTGTATGTGATAAAGGGGAATCATATCAGGGTGAAGGTATCTTCTTCTGTTTGTCCGCGTGTCAGTTTCAGTTTATTAGTAAATTTTTCTAGCAGGGCTGTTTCCCATACTATTTGGTACCATTGGTCCATGCTTACTCCTGACAGGTCTCTCCAGTGTCTGGTTATGGTGTTTCTGGCTGCTGAAAGTAGGTGGGTTATGAGTTCCTTGTGGTATAAATGGGCATTGTTGTATTGGAAGATGTTTAGTAGGGCCAATTCTGGGGTGATATCTAATACTTGCTTAGTTATTTTACCTATTTCTCGTATGGCTGTTGTCCAGAATAGTTGGATTTTGGGACACTCCCACCACATGTGGAGGTATGTGCCTGTGGAGGTGCACCCTCTCCAGCATTTTGGTGAGGTTCCTGGGTGTATTAGCGCTAGTTTCCTTGGTGTTAGGTACCACCTGTAGGTGAGTTTCGGTGTGAGTTCTTTTCGTTGATATGGATTTAAAGGGTTGGCAATGTAATATGCTTCTATGTTGGGGATTCCCCATCCTCCTTCTGAGGTGGGGTTTAGGGAAGTTTTTAATGTTTGATGTTTTATTGTGTTTTTAATATTCTGGTGGGAGCCGCCCAGAGTGGCTGGGGAGACCCGGTCAGATGGGAGGGGTATAAGTAATAAAAAATAAAAATAAAAATAAAAATAAAAAACATAAACTTGCTCCCCTGAATAACAAACAAGGATCCTCATGGTCCAAACATTACATTCAACAGTGTGCAATCTGTGTACGCACTCATGCTGTTATTCATACAGAGCATTCAATGAACACACAGTCTGGGTACCTGTGTACACGATTGCAGAGTTACACATACCATCAAGCATGCATTCTTTCGCACAAACACTTACACATATGTAGAGACAGCTTGCACCTTTGTCTGGTGCAGCATGTGAGCAATGCTTCACTCTCCTTGTTTGCTGATGAGCTCTTTGTCCCAGTCTGATGTTATGCAGGCACATTTGGGGCTATGCCCTGCTGATCTCAGGGGGATTTTCAGATTACCCATCGGTGTGCACAGAACTGCAGTCTTAGTGTGTCTTATTTCCCTTTGCCAAATGTTTAGAGGGTCTGTGTTTAGGGCTGATCCACCTCCAAGGCAAAGCTTCAGCTGGCGAGTTTTGTAACTCAAGAAGCTTCCCCAGACCAAGTCATATTAAAAGACCATCCCAATTAACGAAGCAGCTGTGGGGAGGATTACTGAATCAACCCCAGATTTCGAGTGAGCTTGTCTAGCTATAAACCGGCCATTAGCCATGCAAGGGTTTTCACCTCCAGTCACACCATGTCCTCCTAGACTACTTAGGGTGAACACGGTTTAGTTTTACGAAGTTCAGCTAAATTAGTCTGTGACCTTTTCAAGATTAGCACATGTGGTGAATTTTCTTCATCGCCTCTCCCCGCCCCCAGATCTCCAGCAGGAGTGCTTATGGACTGCATTTTACAGAACCGAAGAAATGAAAAATATAGAGAGAGGAAGGGTCTTTATTCACATTATGCAAAGCTGTGCATCATTTGCACAATAGAATATCAGAACAGCAAAGGAACACACCAGTGAGTGATATAGAACTAAAAGTGGTCATAGTGTTTTTCCATCCAAGTCCTATGCCTAAAATTAAGGGGGTGGAGGGAGGAAGAAAAATAATAGAATTTTCACTAGATCTGATTCTCCACTTTTTGATAAGGACACCACTTTCCACTTTGTGCCTGTCATGGGAAAGAGCGGGGTGGATAGGGGGAAACTGCAAGGGAGAGAGGCTAATAGTCACTTAGTTTGGGGCCTGCTTCCAGCCTCACTATCAGATAGATGCCCTGCCTTCTTTAGAGATAGAGAATGGCTTTTTCTGGAGAGATGGTGCAGCGTGCTGGCTAACAGACCATGCTATCAAAATGCAAGTGCCAAAGACACATGGAGACAGAGTCAGCACACAAGTGTTTATACGCCAAGGCTAGAAGGATCCAAGCATAGATGGGTGAAATGGAGTGTTTGGTTTTGTAGGACAGCATTGATATAGTGGGCATAACAGAAAGCTGGCAGAATGGAGAGAACCAGGAGGGAAGGACTTACCAGAGGTGGCATTGATCTGTACATCAAAGACAGCAATGAGACCAGCAAGTTAGAAATCTCAAAAAGGAACATATAATTTGAAGACTGGGAAAAACTGTGGAAAATAGACTTAAAATTCACAGATTGCTCTCTTCTGAAAGAAAATTACATGAAAATGATGTATAGATGGTATATAACACCAGGATAGATTGCAAAAATGTATAAAACTGGGTCAAACACATGTTGGAAATGTAAAGAAAAGGAAGGGACCTTTTATCATATGTGGTGGGAATGCAGAGAAATTAAAAAATTCTGGGAAATGATATATAATGAGCTGAAGAAGATGTTCAAAATAACATTCATTAAGAAAACGGAGGCTTTTCTGTTAGGGATTGTAGGACAAGACCTGCCAAGGAAAAGAAATAATTTATTTATGTATGCAACAACAGCGGCAAGAGTCTTGAATGCACAAGGATGGAAGAATGAGGAAATCCTGACAAAAGAACAGTGGCAAGAGAAATTCATGAACTATGCAGAACTGGTGAAATTGACATGCAAACTATGAGACAAGGACAACTGTGACTTTAAAGAAGAATGGGAACCTTTCATAAATTATTTAAAAGGACAACAATATGAATTGGACTCCTTGGCAGGTTTTGAATAAACATACACAAATTTATTGAGGGTTAATATAGTAGACATAATATAAGGATGTATACAATTTTATAATATGCAGAAGTTAAAATTGGTTGAGAAATCAGAGAGAGGAGCTGAGGAAAGTCTTAGGGGGGAGGGATCGATTGTTGGGGAGGTGGGAGGGAAAAATGGGGGGGAATAATGAAGATGATTTGTTTGAATAATTTGTTACGTGAAAATTGTTAATAAAAAGCTTTTTTAAAAAAAGAAATCTCAAAAGGGACAGACTGCTCCACAGAATCACTGTGGGTGGTGGTGGTGATGATAATTTTATTATTTATATGCCATCCATCTGACTGGATTGCCCCGGATCCGGCCCCTCGGGCCTTAGTTTGCCTACCCATGTGTTAGATGGTGAGATACTGGTGGCATTTTGCCTTTTCCAATATACTAATGCCATGTGATTTCTGCCTTATGCCGATATGATGTTTCAATTAAACAGTCTTGCATATGCTTTTAATATTAGAGTTGAACACTGCCATCCCTTTTTTTTTTACCTGCCTCTTTGCCTGCAAGTGGCTTTCTGTGTTGTTAAAAGTAGAAAAAGCAAGCAATTAATTTATATCTACATTAATAAAGAGAGAAAGAAATCACAGAGAGGTACAGTGGTGCCTCGCAAGACAAAAAGAATCCGTTCCGCGATTTTCTTCGTCTAGCGGTTTTTTCATCTTGCGAAGCAAGCCCACTGACGTCTTAGCGGCTTAGCGCTATTAGCGGATTAGCGGCTTTTAGCGGCTTTTAGCGGCTTATCGGCTTAGCGGATCAGCTGATAAGCGGCTTAGAAAAGGGGGGGGGAGGAAAAAACCCCCACAGGAACTCGCAAGACATTTTCGTCTTGCGAAGCAAGCCCATAGGAAATTCGTTTTGCGAAGCACCTCCAAAACGGAAAACTCTTTTGTCTAGCGAGTTTTCCGTCTTGCGAGGCATTCGTCTTGCAGGGCACCACTGTACTTGGCTTGTACAATCGTCCAAGCTGCAGTTATTCAAAATGTGATCACAGTCATCACATAACACTGCTTGGAGCTTTTGCTTCACAGCGATTCTCTAACTATGTTTCCCCCCCCATCAAGCTGTACCTATCAATAGGAGGAAAGTTTACACACCATCAGATTGTTGCCTTGGGAATGGGTTAACTAGTTGTGAGAATTAGTGGAGGGAGAAGCTTGTGTCTCTGTCATATCTGTCTTTGACTCTCTTTGGGCGTCCTGTATCACACCTAAAGAACCATGGATCTCGAAAATTTAATACTGCAATTTGTTGCAAGGGAGTTAAAAGGTTTGTTTGTTTTTTTGTAAATAAAATTGCAAAATTATTTCAGCCTCCCCTGAGCTACTTGCGTACTAAGGCTCATATTTTGGAGGGGGAAATCCACATTTTTCTGCTTGTCCCAGAAGGCTATATAAGGTTGCGTAGACCAGGGGTCAGCAAACTTTTTCAGCAGGGGTCCAGTCCACTGTCCCTCAAACCTTGTGGGGGGCTGGACTATATTTGGGGGGGGAATGAACAAATTCCTATGCCCCACAAATAACCGAAAGATGCATTTTAAATAAAAGCACATATTCTACTCATGTAAAAACATGCTGATTCCTGGACCGTCTGTGGGGTGGATTTAGAAGGCGATTGGGCTGGATCTGGCACCCGGGCCTTAGTTTGTCTACCCATGGCGTAGACACTTGTGTTTCTTCATTCCCACTGGTTTGGGAAGCGGTGTAGACACAATGTAAGCCATATCTGTTCTGTCATTTCTTAGGAAAGAGTGTGCATTGACAAGTTTTTTCCCCCAAACCATCATCAGTCCAAATTGAGGAAAAGAAAAACCTAGATGCATTGTGCATTACCGATCAGTCAATGGTCTGTATTTTCTTCTTATACACCCCACTCCCCTTGATTTTACGGTGAGCCTAGAGTACCATCACGCTACAGATGGGAATATTTTTGTATCAGGCATGATAGTGCATATGGCTCCATAGTGACGACGTCCAAAGGTCTTCCCCCTTCATTGGCACTATAAACACTACCGTGAGGAAATATAGTACATAAAGTAACTCAATCCCTCTGGTAAGGCGCGAAGGATGCCAAGGATATGGGTTGTTTGGACTCATTCAATTTACAGTCTTGTGAATAAAGGAGCTCATATTCCAAAATGGGCCATGTGTTTGTCTGTCTTTGGATAGGTAAATTTATCCACTATCAAAGCTTCCCATATGGTTCCTTTGTGGGCCATCTGGTGTCTGAAGGGGGAAGAGGAGGAGGTAGGGAATCTTTGCCACTTTGCGGCGATGATGGTTGGGGCTGCTAACAGGCGGGGATTTCAACAAGGACAGCTGCATCCTTGCTGGATGTCCTTTTGCCCCCCACCTGCACCAAAACACGCTTTCCTGAGCTCATTCATTCTTTATGTGAACAAAATCATTCCCCAGCCATTTAGCAGGTGTAAAAAAGGCAGGTCACTTTGCAAGGCCTTCCATGTACAAAGGGAAAAAAAGAAGGGTGACAAATTTATCTGACTATTACCAATTTGGAACATTTTTAAAAATAAAAAAAAAAAGCTAGACAGGTGGTCATCCGGTGATTGATCCTGAACCATCAACATTCAGGGGTGCTTGCGAGTGAAACCTGTACCTTTGTGTAAGAGAGTCAATATGATATACAGTGGTGCCTCGCAAGATGAAATTAATCCGTTCCCTGAGGCTCTTCGTATAGCGGTTTTTTCGTCTTGCGAAGCAAGCCCATTGACAGCCTAGCGGATTAGCGCAATTAGCGGTTTAGCGGCTTATCAGCGGATCAGCTGATAAGCGGCTTAGCGGCTTAGGAAAAGGGAAAAAAAGGGGGGGAACCCGCAGGAACTCGCAAGACATTTCGTCTTGCGAAGCAAGCCCATAGGGGAATTCGTTTTGCGAAGCGCCTCCAAACGGAAAACCCTTTCATCTAGTGGGTTTTCTGTCTTGCGAGGCACCACTGTACAGTGGTACCTCGGGTTACATATGCTTCAGGTTACAGACTCTGCTAACCCAGAAATAGTACCTCGGGTTAAGAACTTTGCTTCAGGATGAGAACAGAAATCATGCTCCGGCGGCGCAGCAGCAGCAGGAGGCGGCCCCATTAGCTAAAATGGTGCTTCAGGTTAAGAACAGTTTCAGGTACGTAACCAGAGGTACCAGTGTACATGTAGCACAACACCATCATACCGACCAGCTCCGCTATATTTTCTGTGGCAGCCATGCAAACAGAAGTAGAGTCAGAAACCTGACAAGGGGGCATCATAAACCTGCCTTACAGCTAAGACAGGCATGGCTTAGACTTAGCCGGGAGAGCTAGAGTACAGTGATGCTGAGGCTGAAGGAAAGGAACAAACAAAAAAACAATTTAGTAGCAATATTTCCCCCCTGTAAAGTCTTGAAATGATTGGAGCCATTTTTATAGGGGATTTGCTGTAATAAATTTCTCTACCAATGAGGTCAATAAGAGAGCAGAGTGACTCCAGGGTTTTTATCTACTGTGCACGGGTTATATTGCCGAAGGAACTAAAGAAAAAAGAGCTGGGATGAGGCCTTGCATTTTCAAGCGTCGGTTGCTGTAGTTTCCCTTATTTATAGCTATATCAGCACAGAGGAGGGAATGCCGAAAGATACATATGGTGCTGCACTTCATAAAGCCATAGCAAAGTAACAAAAGATGAAAGGACAACTTCCCCCAACCATTTGAGGAAGTGTCACAGCTTTTGTGGCAGAACACCCATTCTTAAATAGAGCATTTTTCTTGGACTCCCAGACCGGTAATATTTCCTTTGGGTTTGGGGCCCTGAGCCGGAGGATACTGTTAAGTTGTGGGTGAACCTATCAGACGACACAGTGATTCTTCAAACAGCTCTTGTTTATTCACAGGCCAGAACAGAACTGAACTGAAGGATTCAGTCAGCCTGCTTATATAGAGCTCCAGTACAACGTAACTGTAACAATTTTCTAAAACTATCCAATCACTGAACGTCACTTTCGATCTCTTATTTGCATAACTATCTACAGTATTCCCCTGCTGGCCCAGGGTGAGAACTTCAGTACATAACAGATACTTGTTGCAAAACGCACACCAACGCGCCAAGACATATGCTGCAATGTTAGTGTTTTCATGATGACAAGGATTCTGAGGGTGCCCCCTATTGGTTGCTCCCCCAAAGTGATGGCTTTGTGAAACTTGTACCTTTATCTTACAGCGTGCACCGTGAGCTTTCAAATTCGACATTAACAAACAAAGCACTCTACCTGTGTGGATGCTCGTGTACCCTCAACAGGTCTTCTTTTCATTCTTTGTCCCACAAAGAACACGCATGTCCACACAAATGGCATCCATCACGTGCCCCGCTATAAATAGCTTTTAAAGTCCCTTCTAGTTTCAAAAAGCAGATTGGGTGCAAGGTTGCTTGCTCTTGATGGGGTTATGCTTCTTCGGAAGGACAGTTTGCAGCTTGGGGGTCCTCTTGGATCTTTTGCTGTAGCTCGAGACCCAGGTGGCCTCAGTGCCCCAGAGTGCCTTCCATCAGCTTCGGCTGATGGCCCAGCTATGCCCCCTATCTGGACAGGAATAGCCTAACTACTGTTGTCTATGCTCTGGTAACCTCAAGGTTAGATTACTGCAATGCGTTATATGTAGGACTGCCTCTGAAGACGGTTTGGAAACATCAGCTAGTGTGGAATTCAGCGGCCAGGTTGCTCACTGGAGCAAGACGGTTTGAACATATTACACCAATCCTGGTCTGACTGCACTGGCTACCAACTAGTTTCCGTGCCCAATTCAGAGTGCTGGTTTTGACCTATAAAGCCTTAAATGGCTCAGGACCGCCAAACCTCAAGGATCGCCTCTTTCCATATGAACCTACCCCTGACCCTGATATCATCTTCTGAGGCCCTCCTTCGTGTGCCTCCTCCTCGAGAGGTCCAGAGGGTGGCAACATGAGAACGGGGCCTTCTCACCAGCGGCTCCCCGTCTGTGGAATGCTCTCCCCGGGGAAGTTTGCTTGGCACTTTCATCACACACCTTTAGGCACCAGGCAAAAATGTTCCTTTTTATCCAGGCCTTTGGTTGATTTGACTGACATCCTATGCCCTTTTAAAGTGTGTGTGTCTGGGACTTCCGGGTTAGCACCATCGGCAATGGCGGAATTCCTCTGATCCAGAGGAACCCGCTCCGCGAAAATCGGGTCTTGCCACCGCGGCAAAGGCGGAGACCCCTTAAAAATCCCAGGCGGAGGAAGCCTGGGAACGTGGAATTCGGCTGACACCAGGAGTGCCCCCCTACATGCAAGGAGACCCCTTTTTTGGGGGTCCGAAGCGACGTCGGGTTGAGTGGCGCAGTGTCTTGAATCGACCGCTATTTTTACGGAGTGAAGCCGCACAGCCGTTGCCGGAGAGCGCTGACTTTTTCCTGTGGACAATTGGACTCTAAAACAAGTACCCGTGAGTAGAACGGAAAATTGGGCTAAGAAACATTTTAATTTGGCACTCAAGCGGGAAGGCTCTAAACAGGAAGTCCGCCTTCCGTTTTTGTAAATAATCCGAAGCAAAAATTGTGCAAGCTAAAGCCTGAAAAGCTGTTCATAAGGATCTAAAATTCCTCCTGTTTTAACCATCCAAACCCCTCTTTGAAGTAGGAGTAAAGAGGGGAAATTTGACTGTTTATACCTGCAGGAGAGAGAGTAAAGAAAGATAAATTTCCACCGTCTCAAAACCTGGGAACGGGGTGTCAGAGACAGTGACTTTTGGCGAAGTTCATTGACCGTGAAAGAAACATCTCTTGACAGACAGCTAAAGAAGAGATACAAATTATCTTCAATGTCGCCCTTTGCATTTAAAGGGAACTAAAAATTCAAAAAGTGAAAGTAACTTTCTTTTGTTGGATTTGCTTTTAAGATGGATACAAATAGAAACTTCCTCCTCTAGAGGGAGTTTGTTAAATTGTTGCTGGAGTGGATCTGGGGTTTTTCCAGCTGCGGTGATTAGGATCCTGGGAACAGACTGTGACCTTGAACAAAAATGTGTCTGGAAGAAACTTTGGTGCTTGCTCTTTGCAAGACGAGCGCCCTGTTAGAACAGTTGCATGAGAAGATGGATTTGATGACTATTGCAGTTAAAAAATTTGGACAAACAGTGAATATTTATACAGGAATTACTCAGGAGTCAACTCAAGAACCTGATTTGATGGAGCAAGTGCAAATGCAGAAGACAGGGGAAGAAGTTGTTGTTGAACTCCAAGCAATACAAATGGAGAAGCCTGAGGCCCCACAGGAGCATAAGCCATTGTTGTTGAAGGTTGAACCTGGAGCGGGCCAGGGGGGATCTGGAGTTGTGGGGGCCCTTAAGTTTGGAGGGTCCTTGAAGCATGTCTTTAAATACCCTCTGGACTACACTGTTGACTGTGGGGAATGGAACTATGAGGAATGGGCTGATTTTTTGAGGAGAGATGGAGACATTTTCAAGTTGGAACATCCCCGAGATCTACTCTTCAATGAGAAAGGAAAGAAACTAAGGAAGAGATCAACAAAAGATAAGGTAAAGTGCAAGTATAAACAAGAAGAAGATCTGCAGAAGGGACATGGAAGAGACTTAAGAGCCTCAGACATAAGATTACCAGGTTGATGGACCAGAAGAAAAGGATAAAGGACTGACATAACCCGAGACCAGGAAAAAGAGACGCTGGATGAAGATTGGAAGAAAGTTTTTAAAGTTTTATTTTAGAAATTAGTGTAAAATTAATTAATATTAGGAAAAACGTTGGAAGGAAATAATTTGGCTTTAGTAGAAATAATATAAGGAGTTATGTACAAATAACTATTAAGTATTAAGTTTTAAGGTATTTTATGGTAAGATAAGGTTAAAATAAATTAAAGCAAATTGAATGACAGAATATAGTAGTGAAAGATGGAAGGATTTGTTGATTTAATTAACTGGTTAGGTTTTTTAAGATAAATTATTTAATTGAAAATTGAATGTTATTAGGTGAAAATGCAAAGTTATAATATATTAAGATGAATTTTCAAGATAAAAGGAAAAATGGAAAGGATTTGCTGAAATTACTAATTGAACTAGAATACAAAAAAGGAAGGTGTGAGGAGGTCAGGGAAACAAGTGAATGAAAGTTAAGATATGAAAATGATGACGTGTTCTTTTTTTAAAATTGTTTTTATACTATTTTTATTTCTTTTTGTGTGTACTTTGTATTTTTTGCTCTTTTGCTCTTTTTTCCTTTTATATTTCTGTAACCTTTTTGAAACTTCAATAAATATTATTTATAAAAAAATAAAAAATAAAGTGTGTGTGTGTGTGTGTGTGTGTGTGTTATTAGATTTTTTAAACATTTTGATAACGTATTTTGTGGTTTTATATTCTGATTTATCTTGTGAACTGCCCTGAGACCTGTGGATATGAGGCAGTACAGTGGTACCTCAGGTTAAGTGCTTAATTCGTTCCGGAGGTCTGTACTTAACCTGAAACTGTTATTAACCTGAAGCTCACTTTAGCTAATGGGGCCTCCTGCTGCTGCCGTTCTGTTCTCATCCTGAAGCAAAGTTCTTAACCTGAGGTACTACTTCTGGGTTAGCGGAGTCTGTAACCTGAAGTGTATGAAACCTGAAGTGTATGTAACCCGAGGTACCACCGTATATAAATATAAATACTAATGCTAATGCTAATACAGTGGTACTTAATCCGTTCTGGAGGTCCGTTCTTACCCTGAAACTGTTCTTAACCTGAAGCACTACTTTAGCTAATGGGGCCTCCTGCTGCCGCCGCACCGCTGCAGCCCGATTTCTGTTCTCATCCTGAAGCAAAGTTCTTAACCCGAGGTAATACTTCTGGGTTAGCGGAGTCTGTAACCTGAAACGTATGTGACCTGAGGTACCGCTGTACTAATAATGAAGGAAGTTGGCAGGCAATGCTTTTGAACTCCCTGGACTGGTTGTAAGTTAGAAGATCGACGGGTAGGGATTGGCTGGGGGTAAACAGGGGTTGGTAGGGTACTGTCACATATGCCATAACTGACCAGCCTCCACTGACCTGTGGGCGGCATTGGGGGGGGGGCAACCTGGGGGATAGGGTAGCATTAGCAGAATGAGTGTCTGAGGTTCCACTCTCCTTCCTAGAACAATTAATGCTGCCTTTCTTGAATTCCCAAACAGGGCTAGTGAGTTGATGCAAAAGGGGTTGCAGTTCTTTCCGGCTTGGTATATACCGTATTTTTCGCTCTATAACATGCACCAGACCACAATACGCACCTAGTTTTTGGAGGAGGAAAACAAGAATTTTTTTTTTTTCTGAATCTCAGAAGCCAGAACAGCAAGAGGGATCGCTGTGCAGTGAAAGCAGCAATCTTGCTGTTCTGGCTTCTGGGATAGCTGCGCAGCCTGCATTCACTCCATAAGACACACACACATTTCCCCTTACTTTTTAGGAGGGAAAAAGTGAGTCTTATAGAGCAAAAAATACGGTAAACAATAGTGCTTGTGTGGGGTGTGCAATGATGTACACAGTAGGCCTAGACAGTCCCCCCCCCAAGATGTCATTATGGCGCACTCTATTTAAAATGAACGTAGCTAAAAATATAACAGGAAATCGATGAGTAGCAGATGGAGACGGGTCGGGGGAAGGAGGGGGATGGGAAAGCCTGTCAACCGGGCCAGCTTTGTCATTGCCTTGGGTAAACATGGAAGATTGCAGGACAGCAGATTAGACCAGACTGAAAGCAAGATGAAGGCTTCTCCTTCAAATGAAATGCGCTAGCTTTCGGAATGTTTTCTGAAGGATGCAAACAAATGAACAATTTCTGGCAAGACAGATGCATCATCCGTGGGACGTGGCCATGGATTGCATCTGACAAGTTGTGTGGCCGACAGGTGAATTAATTATCTTTACATGTCTGCTGTCAGGACCTGGTTCCCAACACTCCTCTGACAACCATGTACTCAGAGTAGACCCATAGAAATTAAAAGACCTAAGTTAGTTGTGTCCATTAATTAGAACAGATGCACTCTGAGCGGGAGTAATATTTGATATAACCCACAGTGTATGGACAATGCTTCTATGACTTAATTTAAAACTGCTCATGGACTGTGTAATTTGAATTCTAAGATCTCACTTCCCTGGCCCAAGGCTGCCTAGACTCTCTGTGATGTCAGAGAAGATCAACCAATGGCAACTAGAGAGGAGGGCTAGTCAGAGAGACAAAATGAGAAGGCCAGAAAAAGGCCCATCATTGTGGAGCCGGGGGGCGGGATGTGATTTCTCTTCAAAAACTTCCATTATCCTCTCACTTTAAACTATTTTGGGAAACCAAAAAATCTCGGAGAATACCCTCCCTCTACAACAAAACCCCTTACAAAGCAATCTGGATTTAGCAGCAAAGCTTTGATGACTACAGTCCATTGAGTTAGTTATCCTGGTTAATTGGATTGATGGTGACAACTGTAATTACCAGAGATGAGACCGCTTCTCTTGTAATTACTTGTCAATCTTCGGAGTGAGTTTGACTTTAAGGATATGTACAGTAGATTCTCCCAATTATAAGCAGGTTAAGGAGAGCATGATATATTGGAACTAATCATGTTTGTTATTGTGTAGAAGAAGTAAAGAAATGGCAGCAGCAGCCAAGAGAATGTCTAATCAGAAGCAACTTTCCAGATTCAAAGTCATTAATCCACAAAGCTTTACCGCTACGTGGCTTAGCAAGATAAACACACTACTGAGGAACTGAAAGGATTTTTTTTTTAACCTAAAGAATTACAAATTACTCAAGAGCATTGCAATGCCAGCAGTCACATTTTTTGTTATTACGTTGTTTAAAGAAGAAATGACTTTTTATTTCCAAAATACACATTAAAGATGGGAATAGTTTGAAATACTGTAATGAGCTTTTGCATGTAGGTATAGGTCCCAACATTTAAATGTTTGCTACCCGTACAAAACCTCTGCAGAACAGAAACTCATGCCTTACCAATAACTGGGATTCAGAATTTGCTTAATGCTCACAAGTCAATTGTTATTTTAATTGAAAGGAAACAGGAGGGCAATAAGGGCATTCGGATTATACTCATCTGTACCTGGAATGTGTTTATACCAGAATTGCTTCAACCTTTACAGACTGTGGTCCAAATCCAGAGGTGTGCAGGGATAGATCAGCACCATCGACATTATAACCCTGGTCTATGGCTAGGCGATATCAGGTTTTCAACATTGCGGTATATCACCAGGTCTGACGATATACCGCAACATTGAAAAAAAAAGCTGCGTTGGCCTCAGCCTGCGAGGCGCCAGGTGAAATTGCCGCAGCTCTCACCTTGGGAGCTGAGGCAATTTCACCCCAGCGCCTAGAGGGCTGGGACAAGGCAGCTTGTTTGTACTGCTCAGCTGGGGTGCAGGAGAAGAAGAGTTTGGATTTAATATCACGCTTTATCACTACCCGAAAGAGTCTCAAAACGGCTAACATTCTCCTTTCCCTTCCTCCCCCACAACAAACACTCTGTGAGGTGAGTGGGGCTGAGAGACTTCAGAGAAGTGTGACTGGCCCAAGGTCACCCAGCAGCTGCAGGTGGAGGAGCGGAGATGCGAACCCGGTTCACCAGATTACGAGTCCACTGCTCTTAACCACTACACCACACTGGCTCAACCCTGGTTCTCCCCCTGCTCCCAGACGAGTGGAGAGAGCAGTGGGGGGGATAATAATAATAATAATAATAATAATAATAATAATAATAAATTTATTATTTATACCCCGCCCATCTGGCTGAGTTTCCCCAGCCACTCTGGGCAGCTTCCAATCAAGTGTTTAAAACAATACAGCATTAAGTACTAAAAAATTCCCTAAATAGGGCTGCCTTCAGATGTCTTTTAAAGATAGGATAGCTGCTTATTTCCTTCACATCTGAAGGGAGGGCATTCCACAGGGCAGGTGTCACTACCAAGAAGGCCCTCTGTTTGGTTCCCTGTAACCTCACTTCTCGCAATGAGGGAACCTCCAGAAGGTCCTCAGCGCTGGATCTCAGTGTCCGGGCTGAACGATGGGGGTGGAGACGATCCTTCAGGTATACAGGACGGAGGCCATTTAGGGCTTTAAAGGTCAGCAACAACACTTTGAATTGTGCTCGGAAACGTACTGGGAGCCAATGCAGATCTCTCAGGACCGGTGTTATGTGGTCTCGGTGGCTGCTCCCAGTCACCAGTCTAGCTGCCGTGTTCTGGATTAATTGCAGTTTCCGGGTCACCTTCAAAGGTAGCCCCACGTAGAGCGCATTGCAGTAGTCCAAGTGGGAGATAACTAGAGCATGCACCACTCTGGCAAGACAGTCTGCAGGCAGGTAGGCTCTCAGCCTGCATACCGGATAGAGCTGGTAGACAGCCGCCCTGGACACAGAATTAACGTGCGCCTCAACGCCTCAATTGACAGCTGTGAGTCCAAAATGATTCCTTCCATGGCTCTGCCATGGAATCAGTAAGTAAGACTTGATTTAAATCTTTTTTTTTACAGAGAGACTCATTCTTGCTGGTATAATCTTAATATTTACAAACAGATGAAGGTTTCATTGTTGAAATAATCAATTTCCAGAGTAGTTTTTCAGTTACATCAAAAAATACTGATTTGGTTATACTATTAGAAATACATAGACAGATAATTATGAAATTATTGTGAGGTTTAATAAGTTAACTGTTTATATTTGGACAACTTTTCTGCTGTACTTTATTGGAAGGAGAAAAACAATCGTTTCCTTAATCACAATGTAAACAATTTATTTAACTAAAACAATAACATTATAGCATATGTATCCATGTTTGTTAACTGATGTGGTTAAATGGTTTGGTGTTTTGTTTTGTTTTTAAATTTAGACTGAGTTTTAGCACAGATGAAAAACCTAAAACAAATCTTTATTTCCTGATGAATAGCCTCTGGACTATAATGTAATTTAAATAGAAAACTCTTTAGAAAGATTTTTCCTCCAGAAGCATTTTATTTTAAAAATCCAATTTAAAATTTAAAAAATCTGATTTAAATAATAAAAATGTTTAAAATTAAAAAAATCTGATTATTATTATTATTATTAATTTAAAAAATCATTGATTTTTATCCACCCTGTCAATGAGTGAAGTCGACATCTTGGTCTGCTCCTCCTACTGGTCCTGGGTAATATGTTGATATATCACCCAGGCTACCTTAGTCACCTGTCTGACATGCTCTGATAAAAAAATAAATTGCCAGCTGATGTGGAAATGACAAGACTGGGAAAACAATAAGTTGGGAGGAAGCAAAATTGAAAGATTAATTCATATCCAGAGGCAAGTAGTATTTTATGGGATATGTTAATTATAACTGCTGGTACACAAATATGAATAGGCTTGTGATTTTATTTCCAGCATTTTTAAAAAATAAATACTAAGAGTGGTACATTTAAATATATAACAATTTATTTGATATTCACAATATAAATTATCCCCTCCATTTTATTACATGAAAGATATATGCCCAGCTCATATTTGAACGATGACCACTACCTGGGATTGGGCATGCAAAATTAGTTTTGAAATCTCTTGGAGGCCCACAGCTGTCCAGTTCACTTCAGCTTTCAGCACAAATTTTTGGAAGAGTCTTAAAAAGGAATAGGATATTTTCCATGCTTTTAAAAAAGGCACAATGCCTAAACTCTTTCCAGAGCAGGCACATCATCCTGACGTCACCTGAGATTTTAATAACACAAGTGGTGCCCATTATATATGACCTCTTAAGTTGAGTAACAATGGAGCAAAGTGTCCTTCTTTTATGCTCTAATCTCCGAAAATGAGATCCAGACATTTCCAGCAATCCTTTGATTGATACTATTTGAAAGCTGAACAACTTGGTTAATTAGCAGTCCTGTAGGGGCACTCTCTGAAGTGCACTGAAAACTATAATTAAAATATTACATTACAGCAGTATGAGAAGGCAATCTACTTTTCTTTTTCCTCTCTCTCTTTCTCTCTCTCTCCTTTTTTAAAAAATTCTAAGCCTAAAAAACATTCTTTCCCAAAGGTGCTCTGCTATTCTCGTAGACCACTACAAAGAACCCATCCTTTGTGATCTAGCTTCAGAGGTTAGTTGCTTGTCCTTTTGTTATAAGAAAGAAAGATAAAACACCTCTCTTGTTAAGGATCTAAGCTCCAGCCGGTCACTTCCTGCTTGATCTCTGGATCTTTTAAATCCCAAACACAACCAAGGATTTGTGACTGTTCCAGTTTATAGAACTGATGCCATTGTCAAAATATACTTAAAATATATATAGGGGGGAGGGATCAACAGGAACAATACATGATTGACTACATTTGACCCTTTTCACTGTGTATATATGTTTCTTTTCTGATAACAGAGCACCAGTGATAATTATAATATTTTTTTTAATAGTTATCTCTTTATTGTAATAAAATCTCTATGTAGTTTAACTTGTTTCCTGCCCTTCCTCCCAAAGGAGCCAATGATCACTACTGAAAACATTTTTAAAAGCTGGTCTACGTAAGGCTGTAGCTGACGAATCGGGCTAAGTTGGCATAGGCTCTCCAAGCCACAAAGCACAGTACTGGGGAAACCCAGCCAGATGGGCGGGTATTATTATTATTATTATTATTATTATTATTATTAATAATAATAATAATAATAATAATAATAATTCCCAGCCTATGAACCTGTTCCTTCAGAAGGAATGCAACCCTTCCAAGAAAAGATTGTACACAATCCACAGTACTTCCGTGTTATCAGCATTCAGACTCAGTTCCATAGCCCCTATCCAATCCATCACTGCTTCCACATCTGTCCAGCACCTTAACAGTGTCTCCCGATTCCGATGGAATGGGTGTCACCAGCATGCAGCATTTATGATGCATCGCTAACGTTGACACTTCCTGAGAGTGTTCACAGAACCAAGCGTTACAGAGGTCATTCGTGGGAGTTCTTTGCACACCAGGGGAAAGCGAAAGCCGCGGAGGTACACTTGCAAATCTTCCTCTGTTAAAATTTACATCCTGCCTTTCTACCAATGGCGAGCAAGGCAGTTGATGTCAATAGCATGAATACAATAAACTATAAGAAAATGCAATAAGACAGCAATACAGTACAAAATAAATAACACGAAAATGAGTCTTGTAAAACGTCAATAAAAGCAACCTGTGGTCTTTTACTTTTTGGAAAAACCCACTGTCAGTATATTTACAAGTCAGTTTATTGATCTTTATTTTGCCTTTCTAAGTAAGGATGTCGCCTACAACGGGAGGTCATTAGAGATGGGGTTAGTTGGGCTTCCCTGGGCAAGGAGTTTCAGAGCCCGAGAACAGTCACCAAGAAGGCTGCATTCATGCGAGGTTTCAGACACATTAGGAGTGGGGAACTGTATTACTAGACATTCTACAGGTGTGTCCTCTATTACTATATAGCGTGCACACTCCCTCAGAGGTGGGTAACCTGTGGCCTGCCAGATGGTACTAGATCCCATTCAGCATGGATGAGGGATGCCAGTGGGAGTGCCTGAAAGAGCTACAGACTTGGCTCAGGCACTCAGCACAGGCAGCTTTAATGCACCTTGCCAGACGGAGTTTCTTTTGATTTAACATCTCTGGCCAATTTAGAAGAAGTACCACTTGTATGCCATTTATTTAGGTAATATCGATCGCAGGGCATTAGCACATCGCCACAGTGGAAACCTTTTCATTAGGCTGTCTTTGAGTAACACATACATGCATGCTTAAAATGTTGGAAACAGTGGCCCATCCATCATCAAAGATGGACAGTACTTACCTCCTTCAGATGTTAAATGTTGAAACTAGAATGGAAAGAGAGAGAGAGGAAAGAAATGAAGCAATTCATACAATCTCATTCATGTGCAGCTATGATTTGTTCTACGCAGTTGCAGTTGCACCTACAACTGAACTGACATAAAACTGACATAAACATAATCTGGTTTATCCAGTCTGCTTTATACAAATCAATGGGATTTCAGTTTTTGTTAGGATAACTTCCCCATTTAAATGAAATTGGGATGTTAACTAAAACACAGAAAAGCTGGTATGGGATGCAATGTTAAGCTGAGCATAGATGCATGAGTGTGCAGATATCCACAGCAAAAATGTTCATCTGCTCTGCCTCTCCCCTGTTCTTCTGGCTGCCATGCTATCAAACCATAGTTTGCCTTAGTAGTATGTTGAACCCTGGCTCATGGTTTGTTTTGCTCTAGACAAACCACATGCCCTAGCTCAGATTTGTCCTTGGATTGTTGCTTGTGGTTGGTTTGGTGGAGATGCTCCAATATATTGGATCACATCAATGTCCTAAGTCTTTACTGATGCAAGCGAGTTCAGCAAAGGATGGCCCATTTGGGCTCATGGGGGTACTGATCTCAACCAGCCCCCACCTGCCTGCCTTCTTATTTATAACAGTTCCAGGGGGGTAGCCCTGGCTGCCAGCTTCCCCCTCAGTATCAGTACAGTGGTACCTTGGGTTAAGAACTTAATTCATTCTGGAGGTTCGTTCTTAACTTGAAACTGTTCTTAACCTGTAGCACCACTTTAGCTAATGGGGCCTCCCGCTGCCGCCACCGCAGCGTGATTTCTGTTCTCATCCTGAAGTTCTTAATCCAGTGTACTATTTCTGGGTTAGCGGAGTTTGTAACCTGATGCGTCTGTAACCTGAAGCGTCTGTAACCCGAGGTACCACTGTAATGTCCTTGTAGAACTCAGGTGGGAGCAGGATGGGGATAAAATTAGAATTAGTTGATTCTGCCTGACATTTTTTCTAGCACCACCTACTGTTGGCCTCACAGTGAGAAGGGTCCAGCATGTAGGTGTGTGCATGCTTCTGACATTAATGTAAGAGCCCCAAGGACAGAGTCTCCAAAATGTTTGAGGACTGGCTCTCAAAAATCCACAGGTGTTATACAGTGGCATTTCAATTGCTGACATGAGAATCATTAAGTCCAGCTCCCTGCATTGCAGGAATATGCAGCTGTCCCATATGGGAATTGAACCTGCGACCTTGGCGTTATCAGCACCATGTTCTAACTAACTGAGCTATCCAGGCTGACAAATCTCATCAGCTTCAGAGGTAATGATGGGCACCATGAAAACAGCAGCATTTCTTGCTGGAGCCAATCTTGGATGAAGTAACTTGTGCTTTTGGTAAGTTTTGCTCCGTAACTTTTATGCAAAGACAAATCTCCAAGACCAGCTGTTGGGAAAGCCCTTCCCTTGCAGATCTTATTCATCCCTGAATTTCAACGCATTTTGCAACAAAGCCTGCAGATGTATCAACTCCTTTGGCGCAATCAACTACACAGACCCAGATATATAAATACATATCCTTTTTATACTTTGTGACTAGATATAGAATCCTTTCATTTTAAATAGTTCAGGGATAATGAAGTATTTCAACCTTTAAAAAAAAAAACTGCTGCAAGAATATACAAGCTGTTAAGTTTAGTTTAAAGCTCAGGGTCCTCTTTAGATTTAGTTTCCCTCTCCAAACCATTAAAAGAAACAAATTATATTTCAACATGTAACAATGCCGACTAAATGTGATGATATCAATTAGCACACTTTTGTTTAGAGCATAATGTATCCAAGTACATGAATAATCCACGAAGATTAACATCTTGCCATGGAACAAGTTTTAGGTGCCTGCTCACTCATACATTCCCAGGGGAGAGCTCCAGAGATGTATTAAACTGATTTACTGATTTTTGTTTTGTTTTATACTTGTTTTATGAAAGAAACTTTCTTGTTGATTTTATGCTGTGCACTGCTATGATATCCCACCCCCAAAGTTGGTGCTATAGGTTTTGATTGTGTGTAAATTAATGAATGAATGTGAAGAGGTTGTAGTCCTCAGACATTATCACCCTAAGATGGAAGACAAGTAGTGTGGCACTGTGGAGACATGCCCCAGGCACTGCAACTGTGTGATGAAATGAAACTTCTGCAGCAGGGAGCTTTGTGTATCCACAGAAGCTCTTCACTTGACTGAGAATCCTGGAAGATCAGGGTTCTCAGTCGCATGCAGAGTCATCATAGATACAAAAACTCCCTGAGATACAGAAGTTTACTTTTACTGTGTGAGTGGTTCAGATAATTCACATGACCTCAGGAATGGGTCTAAATGTGCATCCCAGTGATCCTAAGACAATTCAGCTAAATGCACTTAAAATCTTCATAGGGATGGGGAAGAGATTTGATGAGGAAGCTGAAAACCAGAACATGCCCACCCTTCAAAATTCACCTTTCTCCAAATGTTGAAATCATCATTACATATAGCAAACAAGCCCCTATCAGCAATAGTTGTTCAAAACATCTCCCCATCTATTTTTAACTCCTGTGCTTATATATCTTGAATTTCTGATAAGATGCCACATATTTTGGACAGTAACCCCTTTTAAGATGTAGTGTCTCAAATTCAGTAACTGGTCTGAGCAGATTCCGATTAGCCTAAATAGATACCAGACAGCCTTAAAGTTGTAGAAAGAAAGAAAAAGAAAAGAAATGCATAACCCCTGTTGAATCAACTCACCACACAAAGTAAAAGTATTGTCCGTAAATAAATCTTCAATTCTTCCTAGTTTTCCGTTCTTTCTCTTATGATAAATCCTTGCTGGTCAAAACATATTAGTTGCAAGTAATGGCATTCTATGAGATATTTCGAGAACCAATTTCCCCCTGAGTTTGTTCTAAATTTTATTTATTGCATCTGATTGATCATGTTCTAGACCAGGGATGGCAAACCTGAGGCCCTCCAGATGTGGTTGGATGGCAACTCCCATAAGACCCAGCCAGTTTGGCCAATGGCCAGGGATGATGGGAGCTGTAGTCCAACAAGGTCTGGTGCTTCAAGAGTTCACCATTCCTGATCTAGACTCTTAGACTTGCTCCTAGATCCATTCATTTAGCAGTAATGAATAAATTAAACACTTTAGAGGGTACTTTTACAGGGAAACAGTATACAGTATTTGCTAGATAGATAAGTACCGCGCGCCCCCTGCTCATTTACACAATGAATTTTAATACCATCAATCCATTGTAGCATGGGCATTCCATAGTGGCAAATCTAACATCCGTAAGCTTCTTTGCATAATATTTTGTGTTTTATATAATCCTATTTAGATCTAATTAAAATTAAAACATTTCTTTGTTAACTGTACTGATCTTCCCTGCAAAAAGTATTAAGAAGTATGCCAGAGGTGGTTTAAATGCATTCTTTTTATTGTGCTTTAAAAGATGTGAGCAACAAGACAGTTTTGCAGCCTCAAGTATTTATCTGAAACTTTGGTAATTGTTTTCTCTAAAAGTATGACTAAAAACAGAGTCCATCTGTGGCAATATACATATATAATGTTCCATGGAAGATAATCCTGTCTGATATCCTGGAAAGCTGCTTCCAGTTAGTACAGACAATACTGCTTTCTATGTTCCCACGCAACTCAGAGCATCTCCCACAGATTTTAATGGAACTTCCCATTGGATCGAACCCTTTTTGAATATAGGAATCTCGAGGCATGATGATTACCTAGGGATGCCCTTTGATAATGCTCTAGCAGTTGTTGAAATCTGGAAAAAGAAATATATTTTCCTTTTCATTTAAAACTGAGCTTTAAAATGTATCTTCTCTCAAATTTTCACGGACGAGATTTTGAAATTAACCTTCCCTTAACAGTATGAATGAGGAACGTTCCCTCTGGCTTGATATACAATGAGACTGAAATATCTTTAAAGTTTTGCTCTTTATGCACCGGAGAAGGAATGTGCTAGCCAATTCCTTTGATACTTTTAGTCAGAACATTTCAAAAGTTACTTTATAAACAATCAAAACAAAAGAAATCCCAAATCTTTGGTTTACAGAATTACTAGATTGCATTTCTTCCTTCCTTTCTTTTTGGCCTGTGTGGAACAAAAGATTTGATGTAATTGGAATCAAGCCTGATCAGCAATGAGGCTATCCAGACTGCTTAGTTTAGCTCTCGGGTAGGTTAGTTAGAAGGACACTACAACCTTCGTGTGTTCTGGAAGGTTTGTAATCCATATTTTATTCATTGCATGTTTGAGTTTGGGGAGATTAATGCTCATCACACCAACTTGTCACTAAATTGTCTAGACAAAATTTATTGCTACCTTGCTGCTGTTCCATTCAATCACAAAAACAAACATGGCAAATGACACATCATAGGGAGGCAGTCAATAAAAATGTATATGTGAAAAATCTAGGCACCGTATAATAAATAGAATGCGCAGTGGGACACTCCCATATAGCAGTAAGCTAAGGCTAATTCAATTCATCACAAAGAAGGGAATATTAAGGACTCACACAAGGCCTGTCAACATCACCAAAACCATTAATGTTACTTAAGTGTAAAATGGTTAAGGCCAGGCCAAGGCTGTGAGTAGCCATCCTTGAATGGAGACCTGGAGGCCATGGGTGCTATCCAGCTACACAGTTGTGACAACACAATGACTTTTAGCTATGCAATGTGACTTCCCTACCCTCTTCTCTCTCCACATATCCCCTCTAAATCTAAGGGAGTTGGGAAGAAACCCCACAGCAGATTTGGGGAGGGGTGAGAAGGAAAATGACATGGCACAGCTAAGAGTTACCATACTATCCTAACTTTTTATTGCCCTGTATTCCTAAACCCAGAGTCCCTAGGGCCCAGTGGCTGTGGTGGAGGAGGAAACTGAAATGCTGCAGTCAAACTTGTCTGAGGAAGTCTACGCGCCTGGTATTTTTGCAAGCAGAGATTTTCCTGTATTGGTATAGGCAGGAGTAGACGACTTTTGAATCACGTCCAACTCTGTGATTCTATATGGTATGTCAATGCTCCATTCTTTTGTGTGTGTGTGTGTGTGTGTCTGGACAGAGTTCTGACACCTGAGTGTACAGCCCAAAGGCCAAAATCTGATTCAAATCCCAGAGTCCAATGAAAAAATTAGTTGTCATAAATCCTGGAGTCAGTCATTGTAGACCAGGGTTCAGCAAACTTTTTCAGCAGGGGGCCAGTCCACTGTCCCTCAGACCTTGTGGGGGGCCGGACTATATTTTTTGGGGGGGGAATGAACAAATTCCTATGTCCCACAAATAACCCAGAGATGCATTTTAAATAAAAGGACACATTCTACTCATGTAAAAACATGCTGATACCGTCCACAGGTTGGATTTAGAAGGCGATTTGGCCGGATTTGGCCCCCGGCCTTAGTTTGCCTACCCATGTTGTAGACAATAGTGAGCTTCAGGGACCAACAATCTGACTTGGAATAAGTTACAACTTAGTATCTAAATTGTTCTTTGTGTGCAGTTGTTTTTTTTTTTAAAAAAACCATCTCCTTATACATCCAGGATACGAGAATAAAGGCTATCTGCAACAATGTGCTTCGCTAGAATATTTGGTGGCGCAAAGCCCAGGCTCCCTACTCTCTCCACGCAGCAAATCTGCACTTGTGCCTTCAAAAAAGGGCATGTTTAAAAGAATTAATGTGGTAACAGGTTCATTTTCAGGAAGCCAGAGATGTTATTTAGATAATTACCACCCAATTAAATCTAAGGGCACAGATGTCTTCCATTAACAGAGACAGGGAAACACACAGTTATGAAACATTAAAATTAATAGCTGAAACTACCGAAAGACCTAAGAGAAGGGAAGTTATCAAGAGTAAATTAAGAGCCTTTCCAGATACTTAGCACTATCCTTGCACTATTCATTGACAGCAATAGAAGGCCTTGTGCTCACATTGTTTAGGATATTTATATCCTGGTTTGTAGAACCAAGAGCTAATTTCTCTAACCTGGTGCTGTCCCGGCTTTTTGGAATCTAATGTCCATGAACCCAACTGGCGTTGACAATGGTCATGGGTCATGGAAACTGAAGTCCAAAACATCTCAAGGGTTGACCCACTTGGAGAATGTGTTCTCAATGCTGCTTACAATGAATGATCAAAATACACACAGATAAGCACATCCTTTTGTTTGTAAGCCAGCTTTCCATAGTTAAGCCCATGCTCAAGGCGGCTTACAACATGAAAAAAAACTACATACTCGCAAACATAACAAAAGTAGTCATAGACAATAAATAAGACATCAGAAAGCACACAACCAAACTGAAACCATTTCCACATACAACATAATAAGATCTCAAACAAAGATACAAAAAATTAATATCAAGAATAGCAACAGCTGCCCCGTCCAAATCTAGCACAAGGAAGAGAAATCATTTGGTGCCATAGTTTGTCAAGATTATTCAGGCAGCAGTTTTGCCATCATCGGTTTGCTTTTTTGTTCATGGAAAAAACAGAAACAGGATTTGCCTTGCTCTTGGGTGGGGACGAGGGTAGAGGTTCAGACAACACAGCCCTTTAAAACATGGAATAAAACTTCTTTTTAATTAACAGAGACAAAAGTGGGTGGAACAATGAATATAAAATGTTACATTTGTACAGTAGGCTCTGTTTTACACATAGTCACACATACCTCTGTAATTTAGGGAGGCAAGAGGCATTGTCAAAGCTCAAGGACTCCTTCCAGTTGGGCAAAAGACCTGAAGAAAGGCTGGTTGGGGCATGGATGAAGAGTTCTGGCCTGGGGAAAGTCCCAAAGGCCAGGTAGAGAGATTTGGAGGGGTGCACCTGGCCCCTGGGCTTGAGGTCTTCCACTGTGATTTAGGGAATCATCAGGATGCAGAAGTTACTGAGTTGCATTTCTCATATTCATCAGGCACCTTGCCCTGCCTCTTTTCCCTTGCGTGCCTTTTTTGAAAATATTGTAAGCCTGCAGGTCCCTGCAGGTAGGGACAAATGCTCTAAGTAAATATATAAATAAGCTCAGCAAGGCCATGCGGCCTCCAAACACAGCAGGCTCCCTGGCTTCACCTTTTCAAAGAGCAATTTTCTGTCCAGTTAGAACACTGGCCTTTCTAATCTTGAACTGGAGACATGGTTCGCACCCAAGACATCAAAAAAGAGGTATTTTGCAACCTCGTGGTTCCCTAGCTGGAGACACTAGGGACTCAACATGATGGTTGTGCTTTGGCTACATCAGGCATAGGCAAACTCGGCCCTCCAGATGTTTTGGGACTACAACTCCCATGATCCCTAGCTAACAGGACCAGTGGCCAGGGATGATGGGAACTGTAGTCCCAAAACACCTGGAGCGCCGAGTTTGCCTATGCCTGGCCTACATGGTTGGAGGCAGTATGCTTTGGAACACCAGTTGCTGCATATCGTAGGAGGGGAGAGCGCTCTTGTGCTTGGGTCTTGCTAGTGGGATTCCCATTGCTGGATTACATGGGCCACTGGCCTCATCCAGCAGGGCTCTTCTTATATTCTGTGCAAAGCCCCTTCCCCTGTGCTGTTGCAACCTCTTTGCGGCATTCCAAATACAACATCCAAAGGAGAGCGAACAAAGAAGCTGGGCCGAAATGCCCAATCCCCATTCTTCGGTGGATAAAATGGATGATTTATTGGCATCAGAAGGGCAACAGCAACCCAGAAGAAAGTGCACATGATGAGCCCATAGCCCAGTACCCTTCTGGGCAAAGGATAGCACATATATATCCTCTGTCTCAGAAGTCCCTGAACAATCAGTGTCTTCCTCACTCCATCTGGTTAGCAGACTGCTGGAGCAGTTGGGCACCTATAATTGAATAAGCACTTTTCAGTAATGATGGGGCTAATAACAGAGATGGAGCGGCTACTCCTATCTCTATAAAGCACTGTACAATCTGATAGTTGGTGAAGCATTATCAGAGCTTTGCTCTCCTATAGCTCAGCACTTGCAGTTGAGCAGATTTCTGTGGGGGCAAATGTGGGGTGGCGGTTGGGTGATCTTATTTTTACAAGGGTGCTGGGGGATCTCCCAGTTTTAAAAACCTTGTTGCAGATTTCAGATTCTCAAGGCACATTTCTTAAGTAAGAATGCCTATGAGAATGAAGCTACGCTGTGTCATTCCCATAGGTCTTCTCATGGGGAAACATGCCAGAAAGTTTTCGAGAGAGACACCTCAACACTGCTACCTAGGGGTGGATGAATCTGTCAATTTTGGTTGCCCTTGGTTTCTCAATCTTATGTCCAGCATTCCATATTTCCTAATCTGTTTGGGCCTTAAAAAAAAAAAAAAAATGTCTGCATGAATGCCATCAACAAATTAGTATGAGTTTCTCCTGATATGCAAATTGTTCTATGCAGCTTTGCCAAAATCTACACATTATCCCCCAAAACTTTTTTTTATGCTATTTCCATTGACATATGTTCAACACTTTACCCCAGTATATGCAGTTTTGTACCCATTAACAGACTGGAGAGCTGAATTCAGAGAAGTGAAAATTTCAAATGACGGCTGTGTTTCCGTTTACTCATTGTTCCGGAAAGACTGAACCCTATAGGTTCACCTTTAAATACACACTGAAATGAACTTGTCCCCCATCCCATAAGGTAAGCCAGCACCCCTTGAAAATTTACATATTCCGCTGTTCCACATTTTGAGGGGCATTTCACTTCCCCACCCAAAACGTAAAGCAAAGAACTTGGATGAAAACTTCGACTCAGCGCTACTGAAGAAATGTTGGCAGGCCTTGAAAGAACAAATCATGGAATCCTCAGGCATCCAGTAGCAGAGTGCATGGGGAGGACATGACCTGATTTATAGCTTCCCCATTTATTACTAAGCGTTTTTTAAAGAAAGCGCTGCGGCCATGTGCAGTTTCGATTTTAAGGTTAACCTGATAAAGAAGATTGACGTCTAGTTGGAAACTTCTGCATCTTCCTCAACGGAAAAAAAAGAATGTCTCTCAAGAAAATCCGATGCTGTATACCAAGCATTTTATTTACTACGGTCACTTCCAAGTTTCGTAACAACTGCTACTCTGGAAAAATCCTTAGTTCTGTGATACAGATAAATTCTATCTCTCCCTCTGGTCCTCCAAAGTTGGACTCTGCAAATTTCTAATCTCCATTGCACTTTGCAGCAAGGCCCAACCCGACCCCAAATTCCTATGTTTTATGTGGGCCAAAGTTTTGTTATTGGCAATGAACTAGACTTGGACACCAATTAGTATCTGGGAAGATGATTAATTTCTTTTTGAAAACTTTTTTCCTTAGTGACTGAATAATTTCAGCTATTAATATACACAACAGAATCTTCTCTTTGGTGACACTCTGGATGCATGAATCTGTCAATTTTTGCTATCACTCTCTTTTTTCCTATTTTAAGTTCTGTGATTAAGACATGCAACAGGATCTTTGATCAGTTTCTTGTTTTTCCAAGCTTAAGTCTGGTATGTTACATTTCTGCACCCATTTTTTTTTTAAGTCTTCACAAAAATTCACCAGCATTTTAGCAAATGTTTCTCCTAATCCACTCATATTAATAGGCCTCATTAATGTGCCTTCTTTAACCTGAAAGGAGATTCTGACTAAACATCAGGAAGAACTTTCTGGCGGTAAGAGCTGTTTGACAGTGGAACAGGCTCCCATGAGAGGGTTTTTAAGCAGAGGTTGGGTGGCCACTTGTCATGTATAATCCAGTTGAGATTCTTGCATTGCAGGCGGTTGGCCTGGATGACAATTCTGTGATACCATAAATGAATCCATTTGAGGGAAAGTGTACATTAAAATGCAAACAGTGGAGGTAACGCTCAAAACATGTATTACAGAAAATCGCTTGCCAAAATGAAGGAGGAGGAGGAGGAGGAGAAGGAGAAGGAGAAGGAGAAGAAGAAGAAGAAGAAGAAGAAGAAGAAGAAGAAGAGGAGCAGGAGCAGTAGGAGGAGGAGGAGGAGGAGGAGGAGTTTGGATTTGATATCCCGCCTTTCACTCCCTTTAAGGAGTCTCAAAGCGGCTAACATTCTCCTTTCCCTTCCTCCCCCACAACAAACACTCTGTAAGGTGAGTGAGGCTGAGAGACTTCAGAGAAGTGTGACTGGCCCAAGGTCACCCAGCAGCTGCATGTGGAGGAGCAGAGACGCGAACCCAGTTCCCCAGATTACGAGACTACCGCTCTTAACCACTACACCACACTGAGGCATATTAATATGACTTTATGAGGAGAAACATGTGCACATTTTTGTTGTGTTTGAGAACTGACCAGCTCTCCATCTTAAGAGATTGTCCCAAGGGAATCCATGGGCAGCTGGTGGTAAGGGGACAAGATTGTCCTTTCTGTTGTACTGAATGGACATGTACAATACTTCCATCTACTGTTGACATCTCTGCCTTCTGCCCTATCAGTCCTAATGCGCACCAGTCACCACTGGTATGTGTACAACCTAGATCAGAGCTATGGTGCCAGAGCAAGAGCCATATCTTGCCATTTTCTCAATATCACCCCCCAGACGTTGTAACTAGTCTTGTGGATTAAGCACATCAACATATTTTGATTTGTAGGACCAGTAACAGCTTGGGAGAGGGTTGTTGATGACGTGATTTAATATTAGAGGACAAGCTGTCTTTTGAGGAGGTTTGTTCACTATCAGTGATTTGTTCACTGAGGAACCCCTGATGAACCCCCAAAGGACTCCTGCCCCCTCAGAGCACACTTTGAAAGCAACCTCAGTCCTGCATAATGATAGTACAGACTTTGAAGATGCTCTTCATCTCTGTTTCAGTAGCCTTCTGTTATTAAACTTCCCATTGCTCAGGGAATAAGGAAGGAAAGCCAAAACTCTGTTTTGGTGCTCGAGGCTAAAAAATTTATTAATGGGAAGCAGCAGTCTCTCCTCAGACTTGTCTGCAGAATTTTTGGTCTATGGTCATTCAATGGGAGCTAAGATTTTCATAAAAGCCAACATTCACCCCCCTGAATTTGACGGTTTCTGGAATTCTGTTGGGCACGCGAGCCTTCTTCATCAAAGTGAACCAGGTTGAAGAAACCTGATTTATGGAACAAACATGACAACATTGTGAGCTTTTATCAAAAGCATAAATCTTCAAGGAGAAATGTGCCAGCAAGGGGGGGGGGAATTGTTCCCCACAGCTGTGAACTGCAGCAAAACAATGGCTTAGAAGTGCAATCAATAACCTCCCATCATAACACACTCAAGTCCAGCAGGGTCCCTTTCAAGGTGGTGTTGGAAGGTGACAACTCCACCTTTTATTTAAACCACAAAATGCACACAAAGGATCACACCAGACACAGACAGGTGTGTGTCATAAAGCTCATGGCACCAAATTGCAGGGCTTTGATCTTGCTTTACTGTGGATTCTGTCCTCCTTCCCTTCATTCATTGGAGGAAACATTTCTGAATTATGTTGTGGGCTGGACTTACTGAGAGCTGAGCTGAGAGGATGGAAGATAACACCCGACCCCCTAAAGGTAAAGGTAAAGGTACCCCTGCCCGTACGGGCCAGTCTTGACAGACTCTGGGGTTGGTGCGCCCATCTCACTCAAGAGGCCGGGGGCCAGCGCTGTCCGGAGACACTTCCGGGTCACGTGGCCAGCGTGACGAAGCTGCATCTGGCGAGCCAGCGCAGCACACGGAAACGCCGTTTACCTTCCCGCCAGTAAGCGGTCCCTATTTATCTACTTGCACCCGGGGGTGCTTTCAAACTGCTAGGTTGGCAGGCGCTGGGACCGAGCAACGGGAGCGCACCCCGCCGCGGGGATTCGAACCGCCGACCTTTCGATCGGCAAGCCCTAGGCGCTGAGGCTTTTACCCACAGCGCCACCCGCGTCCCATACCCGACCCCCTAGAGTTACCCAAATCTGATGCTGCCGCAGCTTGTCAACAATCCTTCCTTATGGGGAACTATTTATCCTAGAATTGCTCCAGGCTATGGAAGATTAGGAGCAGGGGCACCAGAGAGCTGGGGAGAGGAATGTACACTAACATGCTCAGAGCACTGCCAGTGCATGACGGAGTCAATCCAGTGCTCCTATAGGAACTCCTATGCTGTCTGACCTGCTGTCCCATTGCTGAACAATCTCAGTACATGGTAGCACTGTCAGGGCCAGGAAGCCAGGTCTTCAGTGGTGCCCCTTCCTGCTGACAGCTCCTAACAGTCCCAACCCCGATTCTCCCTCCCATGACCGCTTCTTAGATTAGAAAGCAAATCAGATGTGCTAAATGCGCACACATATTTAACACAGCCACCTCTCACCTGCTGACCTCCAGAGGTTGTTGGACACCCAACTCTCAACTGTTCCAGCTAGCATGGACAATAGTAAGGGATAGAACAATAATATCTGAAGTTGGAAAAGATTGTTTTGGATGAAGGACAAAAGAACTGAACAACTTTTAATTCCTTTTAATAATGGGGAAAATTTGTAACTTATCTTAAAAACCATTGTTAGCAGTTAAAATCGTTAGTAGGATTGAAATATCACTTGTAGCTTAATGGTGAATTTTGGACACAATGGAGTTCACGGCTTTAGCAAAATACACATGTATCTTATGGGGCAATAGGACAACTTTGAAAAATAAAATAAATCCTAACAATTACTGTATTTTTTCATGTATTTTTGGGGACTCAAGAAAATGGGGGGAGATTGCCCCTGTGTATAACATTTTAGGGACGCGGGTGGCACTGTGGGTAAAAGCCTCAGCGCCTAGGGCTTGCCGATCGAAAGGTCGGCGGTTCGAATCCCCGTGGCGGGGTGCGCTGCCGCTGCTCGGTCCCAGTGCCTGCCAACCTAGCAGTTCGAAAGCACCCCCGGGTGCAAGTAGATAAATAGGGACCGCTTACTGGCGGGAAGGTAAACGGCGTTTCCGTGTGCTGTGCTGGCTCGCCAGATGCAGCTTGTCACGCTGGCCACGTGACCCGAAAGTGTCTCTGGACAGCGCTGGCCCCCGGCCTCTTGAGTGAGATGGGCGCACCAACCCCAGAGTCTGTCAAGACTGGCCCGTACGGGCAGGGGTAACTTTACCTTTACTTATAACATTTTAACATTATTTTTAGTAAAAAAACACCGTCTTATACACAGAAAAGTACGGTAATTTCAAAGTGTGACAGTGTGTGGATATAATTACCAGCCTCATAATGGAATTTTTAAATGATCCCTCGTCAACCAATTTATGCTGATGAAACCCCACACCGGATACCTATTTATTCAGCCTCTCTCATGCTCATCCCAAGGTCTTTTGCCTTCCACTCCCATCCGCTGCCCCTGTGGCATAAAACATTAACTTCAGACATTGAAGGGAAGTAAAACTACAGCAACAGATAAACACCAAATTCCCCCAAGGTATGGTTTCTGGAGAAAAATGGATATTTTAATTCAGAAACTTTGGCTTGTTGTGTTTCTGCTTAATTTGCAGTTCCTTCCCACAAGAGGGGCAGACAGTGCCGGGTTGGGGGGAACTGGGCATAGATTATGGCTGACCAAAGACACAAACTTTCGGACTATTTGGCAGCCAGTCTATTGTTACTCTTGGGAGCATTCCAGGTCTCTCACAGCATGTGGGAGCACAACATGGGCTCAGGACGCTTCCTCTAGGCTTTGTGATTTTTATCCCTGGAGACTGAGGCAGTGCAAATACCAGCAGAATGTGATGCATGTACATGAAAAATGGAGCTGCCTTGAATTGGAATTGAACAGGCCACTGGTCTGTCTAGCACCCAAATACTTTTTTTTATTCATTAAATTTGAGGCGCAAAGGACTGAACTTTATGCTCCATCATGCAAAGCAGGAGGAAACAGGAATAAAATATGTTCTCTTTCTCACAGACCTTCAGTGCCCCATCTAGTCAGTGGAGGTTTGAGCCCACTGGGCAGAAGATGGGGAAGCCAACAGCAAGTGCTGCGCACACCAAGGGCAGACCGAGCTAACTAAATCTGGCTTTGTCCCCATCCTCCTCCTCTTTCCCTCTGTTGAGTTCTACAAGGACAACACTGAGCCTAAGGAGGAGGAAGAGGAGGAGGAGGAAGCTGAGAGGTAATGCCAGCCCCTAGACTAGTTTTAAGTAAGGAGATAAGCAGGTGAGAGCTGGCCGAGGCCAGACTGAGCTTGGTTGGGTAGTGCTTAAAGTACTAGCATCTACCTGTGGACAAATGCGTCACTTTGGGGTTTTTTATGTGCACATTTATTTACAGGGCTGCATGTGATACTTCACCATTGGTCACCCCACAGATTATCCCATCAGCCATGGTGTCAGCCATTGTGATTTTAAGCATTTTAACTAGTGACTGTGTATAATCCGCTTTTGTCTTTTTACACTGCCTGGATGTGTTTCATATGACAAGTGGCAAGGAAATACTTTTAGGTGCATAAAATAATTAAATTAATGGGACTCCTGCAAATAACAAGACAATAGCACCCTCTCTTACAGGTCTTCTTTACATTCAAGTGCGCAAATAGGAAAAAGAATGTTGGACAACCAGACTCAAATTCTACTCAGCCATAATAATAATAATAATAATAATAATAATAATAATAATAATAATAATAATTTTTATTTATACCCTGCCCTCCCCAGACAAGGCCGGGCTCAGGGTGGCTAACAAGCAATAATAAAAACAAGTTGATTGAATACAACTTAAAAACAAGATTAAAATACAACAATTAAAATACTGAAACATTTTAATATTAAAATGCAGCCTCATCACAGGAGGAGAAAGGAAAAAGAAAAAAAGAAAGAGGGGGAGGGAATCGAATTGGCTCCAAGCCAAAGGCCGGGCGGAACAACTCTGTCTTACAGGCCCTGCAGAAAGAATTCAGATCCTGCAGGGCCCTGGTCTCATGAAACAGAGCATTCCACCAGGCCACAGCCAGAGTTGAAAAGGCCCTGGTTCTGGTTGAAGCTAATCTAACTTCCTTAGGGCCCGGGACCTCTAGGGTGTTGCTATATATGGATCTTGAGGCTTTCTGTGGGGCATACCGGGAACTCATAGCCATGAGTTCCATTGCAAGTCCTTGGGTACATTTCCTATGGCCAAGGGCTCATCCACACTTTGTCATGTCCTGTCGCTTCCTCCCAGGAAAACCCACTCTTTGCCGCTCAGTCGGAGCAAACATCAATCAGGTTTTCAGCGGATTGAAGTTTGCTCTGATTCAGCAGCAAAGAGCAGGTTTTCCCAGGACAATTGGAAGGGGAAACAGAAAACAGCTCAGACATGTACTTCCTAGGTCCAGGACAAGTGATCAAAGCATGTGATCAGTGTTTGGGAAGCTGCCAGTGACATGTATTCTGCATATTTGTCAAGAGGGCAGGGGGAAGAAGAGAGGTTTTATATATCTCCGGCAACTTGACCTTAGGAAAGATCCGTTTTTTGGTTTCTCAAAGTGTTACTTCCTTTGTTTTGCTCGTCCATGGAGGACGAGCAACTGAAAAAGGCAGTACTGTATTCCAGATAAGGAGGTTAGAAGGCAGCTGCCCTGGGAAGCAAACTCCTGACCTTTTCAAGTGAAAGGTAAAAGCCAAGCTAGGAGGGGCTTGTGTACAGCCCTCTGCCAAGACAGAGCTGAGCAACATGCTCAGGAGAGCAGTAAAGCACACAGCCAGGCTAATGCAAACATAATGTGCCATGCAAAAGATATCCATCAAGGCTTTAAGATGACAAATCTAGCTGTGCGGCAACATAACACCACTGCAAAAATAAAAATATCGGACTGGTGTCAGATTTCGGATCTGGCCTCAGTATAACCCCATACATATTCATTTCCTGTTCCATTTGTTGCCCTTAAAAATAAACCTGTGGTCTTGGTTCATATGCAATGCCAACCTGAGCTGTGCCCCTAAATAGAATGGTTGGAGGGTGGAGCAGCCTTTCCACTGCTCTGCCTCCAGAACCGCAGGATAAGTGTGCAGAGCTCATGAGGGAAATATATTTCAGGTTCAGCCCACCTTGGATTTCCTTCTCAGAACCAAACATGGCACACCACAGTGACCTCCTGAGACCCCTGTGAAGTCATTCTACGTGCTAGGCAGAACAAAGTAGTGACATTTTGGGCTGAGCCACTTCAGACTCCCCTCTCCTCCCATTTCCGAACTCTTCTCCACACAGAAAGCCTTCGGCATGTAGTAAACACTGACATGTTCAGAGACTGGGCTACACTAATCCTCCACGATTGCGCCACTTTTCTAAATGCAAAAAGGTTTCTGTGTACAGTGGTACCTCGGGATAAGAACTTAATTCATTCTGGAGGTCTCTTCTTAACCTGAGGTACCACTTAGCTAATGGGGCCTCCCGCTGCTGCCATGCCACTGGAGCACGATTTTTGTTCTCACCCTGAAGCAAAGTTCTTAACTCGAGGTACTATTTCTGGGTTAGCCGAGTCTGTAACCTGAAGTGTCTGTAACCCGAGGTACCACTGTATAAATGCAGGGAGAATATTCAGAAATATGAACACCCTCACTGCTGCCCCCGACTGCAGCCTAAATGAGTACAGGGCAGAATTCTGCCGCCCAGTTCTGTGTCAGATGTTGAAGGGATGAGGAGAGAAGCCATTCATGCATGTATACCAGGGGGTGCTTCTATATTGTAAACTGCCCTGTGATCCTTGGATGAAAAGTGGTATAGAAATTTGATAAATAGTTCTGTTCTATACTACCTAAAATGTATACAAACTTATTCACGTATGCAACTACAGCATCAAGAATATTACTTGCTCAAAATGGAATGGATAAAAAAACTTATGGAATATGCAGGAATGGCGAAACTTACCGGAAGAATAAGAAATCAAGATAGCAAACTTTTTATAAAAGAACGGAAATGGTTTGTTGAATATTTACAGATAAATTGTAAACAGATAAAAACATCGGCAGGATTATTGTAATAACCTGCAGTTTCATAAGTTTCATAAGAGCATATATTTAAAGAAGATGAATAAATGAACAAATTAAGTTTATTTGGATATGCAGAAGCTATTAAAAATAAATTTAAGGAACAGCAGAAAGTGTGGGAAGAAAGCCAAGTTTTGAAATGTTCAAATGACTGTAAAATCAGTGAAATGTTTAAATTTGAAAAGTATTTTTTTAAAAAGAAATTTGGTAAATAAAACAAATAAGCATACAAAACCCTCAGTCCTGGGGGGTTGAACCTCAGGCCCCTCTAATTGGGCGTTGAGATTTTTATATATATATATATATATATATATATATATATATATATATATATATATGTCAGGGAACTGCCATCGGAGCTCCAAGTGGTGGAGGGGCTCCAGGATGCTAGGAGACCCTCGGATGCTGAGGAGGGAACCAGCAGGGGGAGAGGGAGAGTTTCAGCGGAAACTGAGTCGGAGGAACGGCTCCGAGACGCTTCCAGTGAGAACAGCGGGGAGAGCTCAGGACCTCCTCTTGGGACGCCCACTTTGCGCAGGAAGCTGTCATGTAGAGAATCAAGGCGTAGAGTTTCTGTCAAAGAACTCTTATGTTGGAAGAAATTCCGGAAACGCCAACTGACAGATTCTGCCAGCGATTAAGACAGCCATGCACCGATGGCTGCGCGGAGAGGGACAGTTTTGAAACTGATTACAAGACTGTGAGGGTGTAAACGCTCACACACAAGTAGCCCCATATCTCATCACAATATATAATATTTATTAAGGTTTTAGAAAAATAAATGGGTTACAAAATAGATGTCAAAAGAAAAAAAATAGAAAAGAAAAAGAAAAAAAATACAGAATTACAGAAATACAAGAAAAAAAAATACAGAATACAAAATAGGAAAAAACAAACAATTAAAAACAAGTCCATCTTTTCATAGCTTATACTTCATTTACTTATTTCCCTGACCCCCTCACACCTCCCTTTTCTGTATTCCAATTCACATATTTAGTTCAGCAAATCCTTTCCCTCTTTGTTTTATTCTTAATCCAATATCTTAACACATTGCAACTTTATATTTTCATCTATTATCAATCTATGTTTGCGAATTCATTCTAACCTTATTGCTAAAACCAGTTCGTTTCAATCCAACATCATTTTAACTTTCATAAATTTTACAATATTTCTGCAAATAGTCTTTGAATTTTTTTCCAGTCTTCTTCCACCGACTCTTCTCCCTAATTGGGCGTTGAGATTTTATTCAGACTACATCCCTTCTTCAGGTTCACCCCTCCTTGAGTGCTTCTGCCTGGCTGAGATGTGGTCTTGAACTATAGTGGGAGAGGCATGTATAGAAACCGCTGGCTTTGGGGATGTATCCTATTGCATGAAGGTAAGATTCACACCTGTTACTCTACCCACTTTGCCTCCTGGAAGGCGACCCATAAGGCAAAGTGGCCTCAGGTTGAAAAGGTTTCCCCACTGCCCCAATTTGCGTTTTATGTTTAGTTTGCTCCTTTCTATTAATTTTGGAAATGATTCAATCATTCCCTAAAAACTTAGATGGCAGCTTGAGACAGAGTGTGTTAAGAGAGAAGGTGGAGGAAGTAGGAGCATGTGTCACTCTGGAAACCTTATTATTATTATTTTTATTACTATTATTATTATTATTATTATTATACTACGGGTGTTTTATGTGGATTATGGTTACAGAAACAGACGGATTCAGATACTGATTGGAGCAAAACCCTTTACAACCAACAATTATCTCGCAAATTATATGCATTGTCTTGGTTTTCCCTTTTGCTGTGATCGTTTGGTATTTAAAATTCAATACAATTTAACTGTCTAGAAGTTCAATAAGCAGGTTGTCTACTTAGCAATTATCAAAGGAGTACAAACAAAGTCACAGCACACCAAGAAACTACAATGAATCCTACAATATACCCAGGTAGATGTGTGTGTGTGTGTGCGTGTGTGTGTGTGTGCGCGCGCGCGTGTCCCCACAAAATAAAATCATATCACTGTTACTTCTGAAGCAGCTTTTAACAAGCGGCTGGTTAAACAAATTAATTGGCAGTCGGCAGCAGAGAGATGATACATTAAAGCAAATATTTGCATTCTCAGAAGCATAAATGAAAGCCAGAAAGTACTATCATAGCTGTGATGGAAACTTAATAAATAGTCTTACTTACTACATCTGAATCTGAAGTATTTTCCACCTTCAAATATTGCCTGACCTTCCTTCCCCTCCCCTTAACAACTTTTGATAAGGCTTGGGAAAGTGCATTGATGACTCTGCACCTCACATGCTCTTTCAGTGCATGAGGAGTGGTTGTCTGAGCCCCTCACCTGAAAATATATCAAAAAGTGTGGGATGATTAGAGGTGTTAAGAAGGCATCAATTTCCTTTCGGAATTATAGAAATCGCATGCAGCACTGTTTTTGTTCTGCTGCATTTCAGTTTCTGAGAAAATTACATTGTTGTCCTGGTTCCTACAAGATGATGCACTCAAGCTCAAGAGAAGAAGAGTTTGGATTTGATATCCCGCCTTTCACTCCCTTTAAGGAGTCTCAAAGCGGCTAACATTCTCCTTTCCCTTCCTCCCCCACAACAAACACTCTGTGAAGTGAGTGGGGCTGAGAGACTTCAGAGAAGTGTGACTAGCCCAAGGTCACCCAGCAGCTGCATGTGGAGGAGCGGGGAAGCGAACCCGGTTCCCCAGATTACGAGACTACCGCTCTTAACCACTACACCACATTGGATGGTTTCGCCCCAAACAATTTCGCATCAATTTCGTTTCAGAATTATAGAAATTATAGAAACTGCATTTCGTTCTGCTGCATTTCAGTTTCTGAGAAAACTGCATTGTCGTCCTGGTTCCTACAAGACGATGCACTCAAGCTCAAGAGGATGATTTCGCTCCAATCAATTTCACATCAATTTCCTTTCAGAATTACAGTCATACCTCTGGTTGAAGTAGCTTCAGGTTGAGCATTTTCGGGTTGCGCTCTGTGGTGACCTGGAAGTAACTTCTGGGTTTTGCCACTCGCGCATGCGCAGACGCTCAAAATGACATCATGCGCATGCGCGGAAGTGGCGAATTGTGACCTGCACATGCGCAGACGCTGGTTGTGTTTGCTTCAGGATGCCAACAGGGCTCCGGAACGGATCCTGGTCGCATCCAGAGGTACCACTGTATAGAAATGATAGAAATTGCATGCAGCACTGTTTTCGTTCCGCTGCGTTTCAGTTTCTGAGAAAACTACATTGTCGTCCTGGTTCCTACAAGATGATGCACTCAAGCTCAAGAGGATAGTTTCACCCCAAAAGTTTTACTGCTCAAGTCAGTGCAGGACTATGCAAAACGCTATTCAAAGGCACAGCACCTAGCTACTCACAAGGCGCAGATACACAAAGGCACATCAGGTGCTGTGGCTACTTAGGCAAAGGCGCTGATCCAACAACACATCCCCTGCAAACCCCTTATAAAGGAATAGGACAGACATAACTTAGCACGGCAAGTGGCTCTGTTCCTTAGCAAGCAATCTAGCACGCTGCCTGGAGGAGGGCAGAACCTGTTCCGGCAGTTTGTGCCTCCATTAGCGTCACTGGGACCTAGGTGATGGGGGAGATGCCCCTGGTTGGTGGGGCACCCCATGCCACAGTAGCAGAACTAGAGAATTCCATAGGCAGAGTGGGTGGCATAACAGGCACAGCGGAAGCATCAGAGATGACCTCTGATAGCCGCAGAGAGGGCAACAGGACTTGTGGCTCTTGCCACGGTAACTGGAGGGGGTGTGAGAGCTGGTTGAAGGAAATCACACACACACAAACACAATCACACACACACACTTGGGTCCTCCCCAGGATCCACAGCATCGGACTCCCTTGAATCAGGCAGTCACCTCCCAAGCCTGCTAGAAACCCACTCCACCTCTTTGCATCATCCTGACTTGGTCAGCCCCTGCTCTCTCATTCTGGGCCTGTGACTATTTAACCAATTAATAGTCTAGTCATCTGGGCTAATAACTATTTGTCTTGCTGCCCGCTATGACAAAACGTTGTGTGATTTATTAGTTATTCCACATCAATCATTTCAACATTAAGAAAAGCCCCCAACTCAGACTGCTTCCAGACTGCTGACAACCACAACAGCAAATACTGATCACATTTGAAGAATATAAGCAAACATCAGCAATTCCCATTCCCATTAGAATTCTCTGATGATACAATTGCTGATACCTATGTCATCCACAACCATCTTGCTGCTTCTTTTTGGAAAGCTCTTGGAATTCACCCTACTCTAGCGCTGTGGTTTGTGTGCATCAGGTGTGCATGCCTAATTCATGCAAACACCTGTGGAAACACGCCAGTTCTCTATGTTCTCGACGTAGGAGGGAATCAGTGCACGGTTAATTCACTATGCCCAAACACAGTGGTGCCTTGCAAGACGAAATTAATCCGTTCCGTGAGGCTCTTTGTATAGCGGTTTTTTCGTCTTGCGAAGCAAGCCCATTACAGCTTAGCAGATTAGCTCTATTAGCGGTTTAGCGGCTTTGAGCGATCAGCTGATAAGCGGCTTAGCGGCTTAGGAAAAGGGGGGGGAAAGGGGGGGGAACCCGCAGGAACTCGCAAGACATTTCGTCTTGCGAAGCAAGCCCATAGGGAAATTTGTTTTGCGAAGCGCCTCCAAAACAGAAAACCCTTTCGTCTTGCGGGTTTTCTGTCTTGCGGGGCACCACTGTACTACTGACTTCTACTGGAGTGTGTATGGCTTGCACCTTTTACAGTATTTTAACTCACCTACCTCCCTGTCCCTGCCCCATTCTGGAGGTGTTGCAAAACTGGATTTTGAATTCCTATTATTAAGGAAGATCCCAGGTCCTGACTTCTCAACGTGCCAACAAAGACTATTATGCTTGCCTGAACTGGTCTTTATTTCTGGCTGAACCACGAAGGTCCTTTCAGAAAGACTGAAAGTATATGTGTGTGTTTGTGTGTGTGTGTGGAATACAGTTATGCCAAAGAGCTTCCAACATCAACAATTCCTATCCCGCTAGATTTCTAGTCCAAATCTCTGGCAGCACTCAAATTTGGATATTACATGCACATTAGAAGTTGCTGTGAATATACGCAGAGAGCAAATTTATTTACAGTTAGCAAATCTTTTCCAGAACGATCTGTGCATTAATACAGTGCTCAAGAAAGGAGGCGGAAACATGATGGCAAGCTGTATTTTCTGGGGGGAGACACATTTGAAACTGCATGGGAGAAACAGGGCAATGGGGAAGTGACAATTTTGAGCGAAAAACTGACTTGTGGCTAAGTAAAGAGTTAAGTACCCCTTTCCACACTCAATGGTGCTGCTTCACACCTTCCTTGAGTAATTTCATCTGAATGGAATAAATAACTCTGATAATGCATGTACAGTGGTACCTCAGGTTACATATACTTCAGATTACATACGCTTCAGGTTACAAACTCGGCTAACCCAGAAATAGTACCTCGGGTTAAGAACTTTGCTTCAGGATGAGAACAGAAATCGTGCTCCGGCGGCGCAGCAGCAGCAGGAGGCCCCTTTAGCTAAAATGGTGCTTCAGGTTAAGCACAGTTTCAGGTTGAGAACAGACCTCCGGAATGAATTAAGTACTTAACCCGAGGTACCACTGTACATAGAAATTAGCTACAGTACGAAAGGAACATTTGCATTTGTCGCTCTGTCCACTTTTGCATCTGGCCCCGCCCATCACCAGCATGTGACTCCAGAATTTTGCCCAGAATTGCGTGAAACCTTCAGGCTGAAAATGGTTCCCCACTTCTGAAATAATAATAATAATAATAATAATAATAATAATAATAATAATAATAATAATTTATACCCCGCCCATCTGGCTGGGCCTCCCCAGCCACTCTGGGTGGCTTCCAAAAGAATATTAAAATACTATGATACATCAAACATTAAAAGCATCCCTAAACAGGGCTGCCTTCAGATGTCTTCTAAAAGACTGGTAGTTGTTGTTCTCTTTGACATCTGGTGGGAGGGCGTTCCACAGGGAGGGCGCCACTACCGAGAAGGCCCTCTGACTGGTTCCCTGTAACTTGGCTTCTCGCAGTGAGGGAACCGCCAGAAGGCCCTCAGTGCTGGACCTCAGTGTCCGGGTAGAATGATGGGGGTGGAGACGCTCCTTCAGGTATACTGGACCGAGGCCGTTTAGGGCTTTAAAGGTCAGCACCAACACTTTGAATTGTGCTCGGAAACATACTGGGAGCCAATGTAGGTCTTTCAAGACCGGTGTTATATGGTCTCGGCGGCCGCTCCCTGTCACCAGTCTGGCTGCTGCGTTCTGGATTAGTTGTAGTTTCTGGTTCACCTTCAAAGGTAGCTCCACGTAGAGCGCATTGCAGTAGTCCAAGCGGGAGATAACCAGAGCATGCACCACTCTGGCGAGACAGTCCGCAGGCAGATAGGGTCTCAGCCTACGTACCAGATGGAGCTGGTACACAGCTGCCCTGGACACGGATTTAACCTGTGCCTCCATGGGCAGCTGTGAGTCCAAAATGACTCCCAGGCTGCGCACCTGGTCCTTCAGGGGCACAGTTACCCCATTCAGGACCAGGGAATCCTCCACACCTGCCCGCCTCCTGTCCCCCAGAAACAGTACTTCTGTCTTGTCAGGATTCAATCTCAATCTGTTAGCCGCCATCCATCCTCCAACCGCCTCCAGACACTCACACAGGACCGTCACCGCCTTCACTGGTTCTGATTTGAAAGAGAGGTAGAGCTGGGTATCATCCGCATACTGATGAACACCCAGCCCAAACCCCCTGATGATCTCTCCCAGCGGCTAGATCCAAAAACTAGATCCAAAAGCCTTATGGGAGGCCATACATCCCCTTCAAGGGAGGGAACGCCAATATTAAGTTACCCATGGACTACCTAGCTATGAATATGTTAAAGAGGCAAATCAATATCTATCCACATTATTCACAGTGTGATGGATAACGCAAGCAAGACTGACTTGATTTACCTTAATTTGCAAATCAATTGGCTTCACACTTATGAAAAACTGCTAATCAGTTTTAGATCAAAATTAATTGAAACAACAGCGAGAGCAACAAGCATAGTCAAAATGATCTTTCATAACCCGGACAGCATGGGTGAGTTATTTCATTTTCTTTTTTCTTTCGGAAGGTGTTTGTGGTCAGGACTTGTTAAGCAGTATTTGAAGGAGAAAGTGTTTGCCCATTGTTCTGTGTACCTGTGTATGTGTTTTCAGCTACTTTGTGTTCTAGCCTTATAAAGCAAAAACTGAGGGTGACTCCAGGTGTCAGTCTTGGGGGTTGGGGGAACCTGACAAAACCCCCCAAAACAACAACAACAATAACTCCAGTGGATAAATGTGGATAAATGTGCACATGATGCAGCAAACTCTGACCCATAACAATTGTACCACAATAAATCAGTGTCTCCTAGTTATCTGCTGTTTTTAGAAGAGTCTTGAGCATTAAAAACTAGCACATGATAGAAGCTTGTATGAGTAATAGTAGCTCCAGCAGCATCCTTTAGCATTTATACCACACTTTACAGGGCAATCTTATACCATATTGGCCTGAATATAAGCCTCGCTTTTCCCCCAAATTCAACTGTGGAAAGTTAAAGGTAAAGGTAAAGGGGCCCCTGACCATTAGGTCCAGTCGCGGATGACTCTGGGGTTGTGGCGCTCATCTTGCTTTATTGGCCGAGGGAGCTGGGGTACAGCTTCCGGGTGATGTGGCCAGCAGGACTAAGCCACTTCTGGCAAACCAGAGCAGCGCACAGAAATGCCGTTTACTTTCCCACCAGAGTGGTGCCTATTTATTTACTTGCACTTTGTGCTTTCAAACTGCTAGGTTGGCAGGAGCAGGGACAGAGCAACGGGAGCTCACCCCGCCGCGGGGATTCGAACCGCCAACCTTCTGATCGGCAAGTCCTAGGTTCTGTGGTTTAACCCACAGCGCCACCTGTGTCCTTGTGGAAAGTTAAAGTGCGGCTTATATTTGCGACCTTACGGTATGCAGCCTGGAGCACAGGGCAAACAGTGGCAGGAGACAACAAAGTCCCCATCCTCTCCCCCCAAGGCTGTTAAGGGAGAGAGCAAGGAAGGGGAAATGCTGCCAGCAATGCAGTGTGCCCCCCCCCCAAGTATGCAGCCAGGAGCAGCGAGGAATGGAGCGGCTTATATCCAGGTATTTCTCTCTCTCCCCCCCCCCTCCAATTTTAAAGGTGCGGCTTATATTCGAGTGTGGCTTATATTCGGACCAATACGGTACATATCTTCTCAGAAGTAGAACAGCACAACTGGAAGGATCCTCAAAGGCCTCTTGTCCAACCTCCTGCTGATGTGGACAGTAGGCTGCTACAGCATTCCTGATTGGTGGCCATCCCACCTGGTCTTCAGGGGTAGGGTGTTGGCTGTATTTGGCAGCCAAAGGGCCATATCCAGAACGAGCCCACCCTCTGCTGACCATTTTGATTGGTTGGTGGGGCTGTTGGTGGCATACAAAGTGATTGACAGTTCAAGGTGTGGCTGCAAAAGAAGAATCCTCTTTTTTTTATCCTGGTCTCTTCCTTCATATTCCCAGTTACAGATAGGTAGCCGTGTTGGTCTGCCATAGTCAAAACAAAAAAGAAGGTGAAAAATAGAAGGGTCTGGTGACTTCTGTTTCAGTGTATCTGAAGAAGTGTGCATGCACACGAAAGCTCATACCTAGAACTAACTTAGTTGGTCTTTAAGGTGCTACTGGAAGGAATTTTTTGTTTTTCATATTCCCAGTTTGAGTTTCAAGGTTCTTCTGGCCATCTCCCATCCACAAACTGGCCATCTCCCATCCCACAAACTCTGTGTCCGTTGTCTTCATTTATTCCACCTGTGGGGGGGAGGGAATAGCCACACAACCAGGTGGTGGCAGGCAAATGGGGCTCTGCCCTGCCAACCTCAGTCTGTCCTCAGCCAGCCCCTACCTGCCATCTTCCTTACTTACAACCAGTCCAGCTCTCTCCACCTCCTATGTCTCAGTGTTGTCTTTGTAGAATTCAGCAGGGAGGAGATCAAAATCATAATTAGTTGACACCAACCAATCTTTGGCTTGGGCTCTTACCTTTCCTACAAGGAACCCAAGATTAGCCTCCCTACGTTATTCTCACAAGAACCATGTGAGGTAGTGGCTGGCCAGTATCAACCAGTGAGCTTCATGGCAGAGTGGGGATTTGAACTCTGGTCTCCCAGGTCCTAGTCCAACTCACTCACCACTATGCTACACTGGCTCCTTGCCTTCTGTCCTGTCAGTCCCAACAGGCACCAGACTCCCTCTGCTCCCATCCTGATAAAACTTCAGAAATACGTCTGTATTGCGTGCATCCAGGCTGTTGACTGGACTCCCTTAGAAGATAATTCTTTTTCATTCTATCCTCACCTCTCAGAGGGTTAATAGTTAATAACAGTGCACAGTTGTAAAGGAGAAGAACAGTTCTGGCTTGAATAATAATACCGTTGAATTATAGGATCACAGATGCAAGATTTACCAATTTTAAGGCAGGAGAAGGCTCACTATTGTGATGACAGGCAGTGCTTCTTCTGCCAATAACCAGCGACTGGAATTGCCTGACTCCCACTGCATCCACTGCAGTTATGCCTTTTGTTTTGCTAAGCATTATATCTCCTTTTGTTCTCCCTGCCTTTTCTCTGCCTGATGCTTGGCTCCCAGCTACTGGTGTCTATAGTAGCATCTGTTGCTAGACTGTACCGTTCCTGTGATGAAGTCCCGCCAACAGAGGCAGCAGAATAGGTGATGGATGGTGCAGATGATTCAAGGTCATCCGACTGGTCCTCTTCCCAAGTTTTAGATGTCTTTACAGTACAACACTTGCCTGGTCTCATGGCAATGCTAACGTTCAGGTCATTATCTTGGTGTTCTTCTTCTTGTTGTTTTTAAAAAGATTGACCCAAGATACCAATCCGAAGCCAGTGAAAGGAAACCAGGCAAAGAAAGTTCATAATGGTGAGTTTAGTCACAGAGAATCTGGATTTCCATTTAACGCTTTCATTTAGCACTTTCCAAGCAACCACGAAATTAAAAGACACCTGCTTCTTAGGAAAAAAGCAACGACAAACCTATACAGCATCTTAAAAAGCAGAGACATCACCTTGCCAACAAAGGTCCGTATAGTTAAAGCTATGGTTTTTCAAGTAGTGATGTATGGAAGTGAGAGCTGGACCATAAAGAAGGCTGATCGCCGAAGAATTGATGCTTTTGAATTATGGTACTGGAGGAGACTATTGAGAGTCCCATGGACTGCAAGAAGATCAAACCTCTCCATTCTTAAGGAAATCAGCCCTGAGTGCTCATTGGAAGAACAGATCCTGAAGCTGAGGCTCCAATACTTTGGCCACCTCATGAGAAGAGAAGACTCCCTGAAAAAGACCCTGATGCTGGGAAAGATAGGGCACAAGGAGAAGGGGATGACAGAGGACGAGATGGTTGGACAGTGTTCTCGAAGCTACCAGCATGAATTTGAGCAAACTGCGGGAGGCAGTGGAAGACAGGAGTGCTTGGCGTGCTCTGGTCCAGGGGGTCACAAAGAGTTGGACACGACTAAACAACAACAACAAAGCAATCATGAATTGAAACTTTTTTTTAAAAAAAGGAAGTGACTGTGTACATCAGGGGCAGCCGTGGGCCAGTCCACTGTCCCTCAGAATATGTGGTGGGCCGGACTATATTTTTTTTGGGGGGGGGGAGGGGGGAAATGAATGAATTCCTATGCCCCACAAATAACCCAGAGATGCATTTTAAATAAAAGGACACATTCTACTCATGTAAAAACATGCTGATTCCCAGACCGTCCACGGGCCGAATTTAGAAGGCGATTGGGCCACATCCGGCCCCCAGGCCTTAGGTTGCCTACCCTGGTATACATCCTTCTCCAGCCTACATGACCCCAGATGTACCTCTAAAGTTAATGGTATTGTGTGGTTTAATTCATTGTTGTTTATCTGATACAGGTGAGGACTAGTTTCAAAACTGACCCCGCCTCCATCGCAAAGGAATCTGTGCTGGTTGCGCCAGCTTGAGCATACCCAGCCTACTTGTAGAATTGTTTGCTTGGCCAGACTTGTGGCTCTGCATTGCAGAAATGACAATGCCCACCCTCCTCTTGCGAAGGCGAGCTAAGGAGGTGTGCCAAGTGTTGGGATGACATCTTAGCTGAAGAAGTGTGCATGCACACGAAAGCTCATACCAAGAACTGACTTAGTTGGTCTTTAAGGTGCTACTGGAAGGAATTTTTTTTGTTTTGACTATGGCAGACCAACACAGCTACCTATCTGTAACTGGAACTATGGAAGGCACCACATTGAGCCGCATGAAATGGAAGTCCATCAACCGTATCTGAAGAAGTGTGCATGCACACGAAAGCTCATACCAAGAACTGACTTAGTTGGTCTTTAAGGTGCTACTGGGAGGAATTTTTTTTGTTTTGACTATGGCAGACCAACACGGCTACCTATCTGTAACTGAATCTTAGCTTACAGCTAGCCATGAACTCCTGAGCTCTGTTTTAACTGTAGCCTTATTGGATAAATATTTAAGGTACTTAAATATACCTTCCTGAAGAAACCAGAGGCCTTTCTCCTGGGCATGGTCGGCCAATTGGTGCCAAAGAAGGATAGAACTTTTTTTTTGTATGCCACAGCAGCAGCAAGAATCCTTATTGCAAAGCATTGGAAGACACAAGATCTACCCACCGTGGAAGAATGGCAGATGCAAGTAATGGACTATGTGGAAATGGCAGAAATGACTGGCAGAATACGAGATCAAGGAGAAGAGCAGGTGGAAGAAGATTGGAAGAAGTTTAAAAACTACTTACAAAAACATTGTAAAATTTTTGAATGTTGAGAACACTGAAATGAAAAGAAGAGGTTCAAGTAACTAAGATAAATAAGAATGTGAAAGAAGGGATAGATATTGGATGAAAATTTGAATAATATAATATTTGAAGGAACTCTTAAAGGAGAAAACTAATATAAATGAATTTGCTAAATTAAATTTGATGTGGAATACAAGAAAGGAGGGCGGGTGGAAGTCAAGAAAATAAGGATATGAAGGACATGAATGTGAAAAGAGGGTTCTTTTTCTTTTTTTCACTTTCCCCCCCTATGTTAAGTGTTTGTATTTTTGTGGTTTGTATTTTCCTTTTTTGTGTTTTTTCTATTTATTGTGTATTGTTTATAATTTTTTATTGTGGAAGTTTAATAAAATATCATTAAAAAAAAAAAAAAAACTTATTGGAGTTCACCGATTGGGTCTGCATTGCTCCCGGACAGGAGGAAGGAAGTCAAATGACACCGAGGGCTGGTTCAGAGAAAGAGTTCTTTATTTCTGCTCTCCGGAACAGCAGAAAGGCATCTGAATGGTGTGTCCACAGCAAGTCCAAAGAAATGAGAAATTTCATGCAGTATATATATCCTCCAGGCACCCTCTCCCTCTTTCCCCAGGAATCCAACCACGTCAGCCTATGCACGCAGGTTGACAGCACAGATGTTCCTGCTCCGGCACTCTTAACCATAAAAGGGATTTCCTTCCTGCACTCCTGACCATAAAAGGATCTTCCTGTTCCTACTCTTATCTTGGAGCAAGAGGTCACCATGTCCAGGAACACACTCTGGCGCTGTTCCCAGACTAGGTCTGTGTGTCTTTGTGGTCTTTGTGGTCAGGACGTAAGATAAGGCACAGACGTGTCTGTGTCTGTTCTACTGGTACAGTCAAGGCCAGCCTTGCCGTCACAAACTGATAAAGGAGAGAGCTGTGTTCTTGTTATGCATTTGCTCAACAGCTCAAGTTTATGCATTTTAGAAATGCTAAGACAAAAGGGGGGGTGAGTCAGTTTTAAACTGACTACACAGAAACCCATTCCTTCATAACCACTGATCCACACACCTCACAATGTGATGTTTGAGCATTGTAGTGAATTCTAGAATAAAGCATTTGGAAACAACTGCACCAATAATCTCTGTATCGCTTCCATGAATGGTAGTCAGGACAGGAGAATTGTGGGGGTCAGTGGCGTAGTGTGGGTTGCCAGTGCCCGGAGCCACGTGGCAGGGAGGGAAACGGATGGAGTATGCATGCACATTCAACTACATAACGGCATCTGCGTCACCCAGGAAATCACAGCCGAAGAGATAAGAAAAGTCATTCTGTCGCCTGGAAAGTTCACTTCCTGGTTTGCATGGAGAAGTTGTTTTCAGTGGAGCCCAGTGATGGCAGTGGGTGTTGAAATTTTGCACCCCCTAACAATTTTAAGCCCAGGGCATCTGCCCCTGTGGCCCCCCATGCTACGCCACTGCTGGGGGTTTATCCCAAGGTCAGGAGGGTGACATTTGAGCCCCAGACCTGAGGTTCCCCACTCCTGACCTACACCATATCTGAAGGTATGTGCAGAACATTTCCCCAGCTCTGTGTGTCCTCTTCTTATACATTACTCTCTAATCTACATTATGCTGAAACAGCAATATCTGCCTGACTTTTTCACTGGGACAGCTAATCAACTATCAATATCAAAATTAATTATGGCATGCCGTTATGTTAAACCTTTTTTTGTGAAGTAGTTGTAGATACATATCACATAATAACAGCCAGCTGCATTAAGGTAATTATTTTAAGGAGCCTTAACTATCTGATCATAAAAGAGCCTAATTTTGATCCTTTAATTAGCTGATTTAGCATTCATGATGGAAACATATGAATACATTTGCTCGTGTCCCTTTGGAACTCCTTAAAAACTGAAACAGTAATGCCTTCAAGAGGTTATTCCAGCAGGGACATATTTAAGAAATAAATAAAATTAAAGTAATTATTCTTTAGTCAAGGAGTCAGCAAACTTGGTTTGAATATGAACATGGGACATAGCACCCTACCAGAATCAATGATTCAAAGTGCTTTTAAGGGTTCCTCCAGACCACCAGGTTATTGAACATTTATCCTGATTTGCTTACACATTGTTTAGTTGGAAATTAGACTATATCAAGCCTTTATTGAGCATTTGTTCTGATCTGTTTGTGGGGAGTTGATACGACAATGTGGACAGGTTATACAACATCATGATCTGCTTGTGTGGTGCTTTCCGTGCCTTCCTGTTAAATTATCCCTGTATCAATTATTGAAGAAGCAGCTTATCTGCTGAATATGTTGTGCCAGTTTGGGTGTAAGAAGAGTGCATATAAAAGGGAAAATGAAAAGGAAGACATGGCAAAGGTCAGGTCTAGTCAAGTGGGAAGGGGAGGAAGGGGAGAGTTATTTGGAGAAAAGATGCAAAATTAGACAGCGCGAGAAGAGAACTGAGCAGCAATGAAAAAACAAACCCAGAAGCAATATGAAGTTCAGTGAAAGGTGGAGAGAGAGAGATTGAGAGAGAAAGGTAAACAACTTGTCTTCACATTCTTTGGGGATTGCCTAGCTGATCTCTCACACAATACTTCTATTGAAGCAGCTGGTTCATTAAAAAAATGAAATTATGAAGCAGAGAAAGGAATGTTTCTAGACGGCGGAATTGAGAAGAAGGATGATGCCTCAAAGCAGCCTTTCCCCAACCTGGTGCCCTTCAGATGTTTTGACTACAACTCCTACCAGTCTCCAGCAGCATGGCCAATAGTCGGGGTGGAGGGAGCTGCTGTTCAGCAGCACCTGGAGGGCACCAGGTTGGAGAAGGATGCCTTGCCACATAAGAGGGGCCATAACTCAGTGCTTATCCTGTTTTAACTTCAATTTTCTAAGTTCCCTAGCTAGGCATTTTTTTGCGATTCTGACATTCCTTATCAAACCAAGTCTGTCTTTTAAACTTTTTGTTTTTTATCACACTGGTTGTGGTCATCAGTGGGCGCATTCGGCTGATTATGTTCTCATAAAGTCCGATTATGTTTCCTGTTTCTAACAACATTTCCCCCTTTAATAAAGCCAATTCATGGGAATCCAGGATCTGAATCATTTTTTCTTGGACCTGTGCATTCCATTTTAACCTTCTATTTCCAAGTATCAGATATTCCGTTTCATCCAATAATTTAGGAAAGGCAGGAGAAACGAATGATGTCAGAGATAACTCAAGTGGAAAGTGGTCACTTTCAGCTCTGGGAATTATCCTGAAGGTATATAATTGGCACATTATTAGATGTTAGGATATAATCTGTGGTGCTAGTAAATCCTCTGGGGGAGATAAAAGTAAAATAACCCTCTTGATCCCCTTGACCGTGCCCATTGCATAACAAAAGGTCATAGCTCAGTGGTAGTTCCATGTTCCAGGTTCAATCCCTGGCATCTGCGGGTAGGGCTGGGGCTGCACCCCGTGTGAATTCCCAGAGACCCAGTGCCAGTAAGTGTAGACAATATTAGATGGACCCAGCAGCGGAGCGTTTCCTGCTGGCGCCCAGGGCACGTGCCAGAGCAACCCACTCCCAATGGAGCCAAGTGGGGCCATGCTACACCACACAGTGGGGAGCCCAGCCATTTGGAGGTCGCACTCATGGCACCCTGTGAGCCCAGTGCTGCTTTGCGAGACTCACAAAAGTGGCGCAAGGCTGGCAGGGCGCATGCCTGTTGCGTCCTTCTCATGAGAAGGGCTCATCAGCTCGCCACGTCCTGCCAGCTGTGAGGAATAAGGTAAAGGTAAAGGGACTCCTGACCATGAGGTCCAGTCGTGGCCGACTCCAGGGTTGCGGCGCTCATCTCGCTTTATTGGCCGAGGGAGCCGGATCATGTGGCCAGCATGACTAAGCCGCTTCCGGTGAACCAGAGCAGCGCATGGAAACGCCGTTTACCTTCCCGCCAGAGTGGTACCTATTTATCTACTTGCACTTTGACGTGCTTTCGAACTGCTAGGTTGGCAGGAGCTGGGACCGAGCAATGGGAGCTCACCCAGGGATTCGAACCACTGACCTTCTTATTGGCAAGTCCTAGGCTCTGTGGTTTAACCCACAGCGCCACCCGCGTCCCTAGCTGTGAGGAATACTTCCCCCCCCCCAAAAAAAACTGTGCCCGGGATGACGGGCCCCCCAGCCCCCCCACGCTATGCCTCTGGATGGACCAATGGTCTGGCTTTGTATAAGTCATCTTTTTATGTCCCTAAGCAGGAATCATGGTCTCTTATTGAATTGTTCAGAAAAATAGTACTCGGCTGATAAGTCACCTGTGAGGAGGAGCCATTCCTCAGTCACTCAAAGAACCATTACTGGTACCATTTCTGAGCCCTCTCCACCAGTTTCTCCTGATGGGATCCAGTTTAGTTATTCTGCTTATTTATTTCCAACTTTGTAAAATTGCTTCCTACAAAATACTTCAAAGTAGGTAAGGAATCCATTCAAAATGGACTATAAAGCAGATTTCCCTCCGGTCAATTCAAAGCCCCCATAATGGCAAAGATTTTTGCTATGAATGGCTTTGCCTTCATTCTCCACAATGAAAGTTTTTATAAAACACACACACACACACACACACACACACACTATACATAAATAGTAACACAAATTGCTTTGCAATATACATTATTTACATATTCATTGATGTGTAATTGCCGCTGTTCTGACAGGTGCCTCATTGCTTCCCCTTTTTCTCAAGTGCCGCTTGTTGATTATCCATGCATATCAATTGCTAGAGGTAGCCTATATGCACAAAAGCCAGAACCAAGTAGAAAATCTAAAGCACAAAGCCAGAGTCAGTTGCGCAAACTTCCCCTTAGTTTTCATGCTTACTCCTTTCACTTCTGCCTTAAGGCAGGGTGTTTGTTTTCCCTAGTTCATTGGTTCAGAGAATCATAGAACTGTAGAGTTGGAAGGGACCACAAGGGTCATCTGGTCCAACCCCTTGCAATGCAAGAATCTTTTGCCCCACATGGGGCTCGAACCCACAGCCCCGAGATTAAGCATCTTGTGCTCTACCAAAGCCACTTCCACCTTAAGGAGGAGGTGGGGTTGCAGGCTTCACAGCCCCTCCACATGCCCAGGGGGTGGGAGGTCAGCCCCTGCATGATTGGGGGATTCCTGGCTGCGTCACCCCTTGGCCAGCCAATCGGGTTGCTCTGGGGGTGTGGCCTGCCCCTTAAAGGCAGGAAACAGCCGGGGATCTCCCTCTTTGTCCACCCGCCAGCTGCTCCGGGTTTCCCACCCTCCCGCCCTCTAAGGTTTGCTCTCTTTGACCTTGCTATAGACCTTGGTTGGTTGCCGTTGAGGGGCCTGGTAGGAATTTTTCCACTTGGCAAATTGGCACCAGTCACTTGGTTTTCACCTGTTGTTGTTGCTTAGTCATTTAGTTGTGTCCGACTCTTCGTGACCCCATGGACCAGAGCATGCCAGGCACTCCTGTCTTCCACTGCCTCCCGCAGTTTGGTCAAACTCATGCTGGTAGCTTCGAGAACACTGTCCAGCCATCTCGTCCTCTGTCGTATCCTTCTCCTTGTGCCCTCCATCTTTCCCAACATCAGGTTCTTTTCCAGGGAGTCTTCTTTTCTCATGAGGTGGCCAAAGTATTGGAGCCTCAGCTTCAGGATCTGTCCTTCCACTGAGCACTCAGGGCTGATTTCCTTAAGAATGGATAGGTTTGATCTTCTTGCAGTCCATGGGACTCTCAAGAGTCTCCTCCAGCACCATAATTCAAAAGCACCAATTCTTCGGTGATCAGCCTTCTTGATGGTCCAGCTCTCACTACTGGGAAAACCATAGCTTTAACTCTACGGACTTTTGTTGGCAAGGTGATGTCTCTGCTTTTTAAGATGCTGTCTAGGTTTGTCATTGCTTTTCTCCCAAGAAGCAGGTGTCTTTTAGTTTTGTGGTTTTCGCCTACGTCATAGTAAATCATCACAACTTTCTTGGTATTGGCAGTTAGGCATTGGAATAGGTCTGTAGATGAAAAGAGGGGAGGTAGCACCATCACCTGCCCCGCATGTTGAAGGGTAGTCCGTTAAAGGATTCCGGGGTGTGTGGCCCTGCCTGAAGCCTAGGAACGTTAGGGCCTAAGGAACGCCCTCTGTCTGTGACCCCAGGGGAGCTCCTAGTTGATGTGCATCAGCAGGACTCCCCCTACTGGTGGCTAATCCTTCCCAGACTTCAAGCAGATGGGCTGGAGTCAGATATAGTCGTTTAGGTCCAATGCCTAAGCCAATACCGCTCATCACCTACAACCAATAAAGGTGTGGCCTTTTTTAGCCCATTAACCTTAATAATTGTGTCATGTGTCATTATTCTACCTGGGGAGGTCAGGAACTTGCCACAAACTGAGAGCCAGTGTGGTGTAGTGGTTAAGAGCGGTAGTCTCGTAATCTGGGGAACCGGGTTTGCGTCTCCGCTCCTCCACATGCAGCTGCTGGGTGACCTTGGGCCAGTCACACTTCTCTGAAGTCTCTCAGCCCCACTCACCTCACAGAGTGTTTGTTGTGGGGGAGGAAGGGAAAGGAGATTGTTAGCCGCTTTGAGACTCTTTAGGGTAGTGATAAAGCGGGATATCAAATCCAAAAACTCTTCACACAACTGAGCTACCCACAGGCATATGGAGCCCAAACATCAAGATAAACATAAACATGCTTCAGAAAAAGGCCAGTCTGCAGTTCTTAGGTTTCAGTTCCAGCAGCAAAACTAGGTGTAGCTTTCTTATCACTACAAAAAGTTGGCCTGCACCTGGGCAATGAGTTACTGCAGCTAAGGAAGACATGACACCAGGCAGCCTTTGCCAAAAGCGGACGCGCACTCCATCGTACCACTCACCCCTCACAGTTCTGAACTGGGAGCCAGGATTATGTCACTTCAGTAAGTTCGATCTATAGAATGAATCCCAGGCACACAAATACTAGAAGGCATCTCCATGGCCGAAAACCAACATCTTCTTTCCAGTCTAAAACTGTATTTCCTTTGGGGGGGTGCAGAAGCAGTTCCTCATTTCGAAGGGGGAATAATTCTTCCACCCTCCCTCCTTCTCTCTCGTTTCTTTTTGGTGTGAAAACAGGAGGAAGTCAAGCTTTCAAAGGCAACAAGAAAAACATTGCATTAGTGCGCCGACATGCAATATCTTTCTAAGATCTGGAGGGAGTTCTCTTACCTGCTGAGATTGATGTAGTGCCAAAAAACACTTGCGTCTCTGCACCAATCCTCATCAAATGTTGGGCATGTTTTGTTGGAAGGACAATGTCTTCCCAGACTCTGAGCTGGGATTTCTTCAGATTGATTTTCCACGTGCAGCGAGAGAGCTGAAATGTTGGGATGTCTTCACCTGCTTCATTTCTATTCCCTTTAGGACTTTGGCACAGTGGCAGAAAGTATAGGCAGCTTTGTAAAGTTCAAAAAATGGTCACATCGTAATTTAAAACGACTCGATTGCAACATGATGGGATGCCACGGAGGGGAAAAACACAGAAAAATACAATCCACTGTGGACTTCTGCTCAAAGCTCATTGAGAAGAATGGAAGCTTTGGAAGAATGCTCTTTTCATTTCCATGGAATCTGGAGTGGACAGGAATGGTGGCGCCCTCCCTTTATTTTCACGGAACTCTTCCTAGATGCAGCAGACTTTTCTGCAAAGTGACCTGTATGTGCTTAAGAAGCCTCTGCAACACCTTCTGGGTTGCACTCACAGTTCAGACAGAACACTGAGCAGTTCCATTGAAACCCAGGGTGTTTGGGGCAACCTGGTCTGATGGGCAGGGTACAAATAATAGTAACAATAAGAGTTTGGATTTGACATCCCAATTTATCACTACCCTAAGGAGTCTCAAAGTGGCTAACAATCTCTTTTTCCCTTCCTCCCCCACAACAAACACTCTGTGAGGTGAATGAGGCTGAGAGACTTCAAAGAAGTGTGACTAGCCCAAGGTCACCCAGCAGCTGCATGTGGAGGAGCGGGGATGTGAACCCGGTTCACCAGATTACAAGTCCACTGCTCTTAACCACTACACCAAACTGAAATATAATAAAATATTATAATCACTAGCCAATTGTCATTGGGTGACCAAGAGTTCTGCTCAGGGATGGGCAAATCTGCTTATTTCAATCTCTCTTGGTTTCTCATATTTTATCTACCCCAAACGGCGTTTCCGTGCGCTGCCCTGGTTTCCCCAGAAGCGGCTTAGTCCTGCTGGCCACATGACCTGGAAAAACTGTCTGCGGACAAATGTCGGCTCCCTCGGCCAGTAAAGCGAGATGAGCGCCGCAACCCCAGAATCGTTCGCGACTGGACTTAACTGGCAGGGGTCCTTCACCTTTACCTTTTAAACTCAGCTCTCCACATTTCCACAACAGTTTGCTTTTCTTTTTAAGTCATTTTTTTAAATCAGCATTTTAGCTATGACCTTTTTTTTTGCAAAGAAATTTTTTTTGTTATTTTCACAAATATACGCATTTTAAAGCACACTTTACCCTGGTATATTCATTTTTGCTCACATTATGTGGTTGGAAGAACTGCACTGCACAGCTCAGATTTCAAATGATGGCTGTGTTTCAGCTTTGGAAAGTGCAAAACAAGCCGATTCACCTTCAGATGAGAACTGACTTGAATCCCACCACTAACTCCACTTCTAGTTCTGCTATTATCAGAAAGGGTGAACATCTTCTATGTACTTTCTCTACACTGTACATCATTTTGTAAAGCCTGACCGTGTTCCCTCCTTAGTTGGCTTCCCCCCACTCACACAAAAGCCCCAAACATTGTACCCTTTCCTCTTGAGAAAGATGCACCTGCTCTTGTGCTCTTTGAGTTGCCCTATTCTGCACCTTTTCCAGCTTAACAATACGAATTGTGAGATATGCCCATTGGATGCAACGGAGCAATGTAATATTGATTTATAATTTGATTTGTTAAACTTGTTCAATAAAAAATATTTTAAAAAATCAAAACAAACAAACATCCAAGCCTGCTTTGCTTGTTTTGAAGTTGCCATTCCTACTCATAAACCTTCCAAATGCAAGATTTTCCATCTCCTTTTTTCAGGGTTTCTACTCTAGAGTAGCCTCAAACCTCCCCCCTGCAAATAAACCTGCTATTAGAAAATCCCAAATTAGCTTCCTTCAGGCCCGTTTTGTTGCCTGACTCCTGAAGGTTCTGGTACAAGCTCTTGGTTTTTTTTGTTGTTCTTAGAATCAAAAGGTTTTATACTCCTCTACAAATCTAAAGAAACTGAAGAGAAGCAGAGATCGAAGATAATAAGAACTAACAACTGAAGAAATAATAAAGCAGTTCAAATAAGCAAAGCTGGGGCACAATGTCTGCGACCACTATAAGTGGCGTAGGCAAAGTTTATGAACAATCACATTTCCCCAGCAACAATGCTCACTCTTGAAAGGCCTTTTTCTAAAGGCCAAGAGATCATTTAGAAAAAGGAATTAAACTGATTTGCTGAAAACAGCTGCACCCTATTTGCAGGCAACAAGGGATGAACAAAAAGCCTTCCGTTCATAAATAACTTGGGTTTCTAAACTTGCAAGACATTTCTCAATATTAGCACACTGAACACATGGGTATTCACAGTGCTAAATTTAAAAATAGCCATATTTCACAATGGAACCCATGTGGAAGTCATAAAAATGGTAAAATAATAGGAATAATAATATACTTATTTATGCAGTGCTTTTCCTGAGTGCTCAAAAGTACGTTGCTTAAGTAAATCTTACATCATCTGTGTAATACTGGTAGGACAGTATTAGCACATACCTTTATACATTTCTCCAATGAAAATAGGAACACCCTATTTATTATTATTATAAATAACAACAATAACAACAATTGATTATTTACACCTTGCTCAACTGACTGGGTTGCCCAGTCCACCCTGAGCAGCTTCCAACATATATAAAAGCATAATAAAACATTGAACTTCCCTCTACAGGGCTGCCTTCAGATGTCTTCTAAGGGTTGTATAGTTACTTATCTCCTTGGCTTTGGGTTGTGTGTGTGTTGCATAACTTCGTACCCTCCAACATTTCTCTGATGAAAATAGGGATGTTCAGAGGAAAAGTAGGACATTCCGGGATCAAATCAGAAAACCAGGATGGCGTCTGTAAATCTGGGATGTCCCTGGAAAATAGGGACACTTGGAGGGTCTGTTATCACTCTAAGTTCCATGTAGTATAAGTATGTTGAATAGAAAGAAGAGGGTGCCCAGTCAGTCCATATCAGTACAGTGGTACCTCGGGTTAAGAACTTAATTCGTTCCTGAGGTCCATTCTTAACCTAAAACTGGTACCACTTTAGCTAATGGAGGTACCACTTTAGCTAATGGAGCCTCCCACTGCTGCCGCGCCGCCGGAGCACGTTTTCTGTTCTCATCCTGAGGTAAAGTTCTTAACCCGAGGTACTATTTCTGGGTTAGTGGAGTCTGTAACCTGAAGCGTATGTAACCTGAAGCATCTGTAACCTGAGGTACCACTGTATTATCATTTATCACCATCATCATTAGTGTATTTGGAGGGGGTATAAAAAATGAGGTGCCAGTACTCATATATTGATAAAAGTGCTGTGGGTGTCAGCACAAAATGGCTACCATGGGCAGTAAAATAAATTAAAAAGTGCCAGTACTCTGCACTGGTCAGTAAAGTCACAAAAAAGCCCCGATCATCTTCATATTTTTAGCACCTGGGGATGCTATTCAGATTTTGGCCTCAGGCACCAAAACTCCTTAGATCATCTCTATGTGTAACAATGCTTCAATTGTATTATCACCAACTCTTTGTTGGTGCAGGGAGAAAAAAAAATCAAATTTGCTTGGGGGTTTTTTGATTAGGAACGTAAGAATGTAAGATGAGCCCACTGAGTATAGCATCTAGATCAAGGGAAGTAATAGTGCCACTGTATTCTGCTCTGGTCAGACCTCACCTGGAGTACTGTGTCCAGTTCTGGGCACCACAGTTCAAGAAGGACACTGACAAACTGGAACGTGTCCAGAGGAGGGCAACCAAAATGGTCAAAGGCCTGGAAACGATGCCTTATGAGGAACGGCTAAGGGAGCTGGGCATGTTTAGCCTGGAGAACAGGAGGTTAAGGGGTGATATGATAGCCATGTTCAAATATATAAAGGGATGTCACATAGAGGAGGGAGAAAGGTTGTTTTCTGCTGCTCCAGAGAAGCGGACACGGAGCAATGGATCCAAACTACAAGAAAGAAGATTCCACCTAAATATTAGGAAGAACTTCCTGACAGTAAGAGCTGTTCGACAGTGGAATTTGCTGCCAAGGAGTGTGGTGGAGTCTCCTTCTTTGGAGGTCTTTAAGCAGAGGCTTGACAACCATATGTCAGGAGTGCTCTGATGGTGTTTCCTGCTTGGCAGGGGGTTGGACTCGATGGCCCTTGTGGTCTCTTCCAACTCTATGATTCTATGATTCTATGATCCGGCCAATGGCCCACCTAACTCAGTATCCTGGTCTCAGAATGGTTCCCTGGGAAACTTGAAAGCTGGATTTGAGTGCAAGAGCACTCTCCCAGCAACTAGTCTTCAGAGGCACACTGCCTCCGACAGTGCAAGTGGAACACAGCCATATAGCACTTTTTCCTCTGATGGAAGCTGAATGTAGGTTGAAATGTTGGGCTGTTTTAGCATCTCTTTTGACAGCTCGTTCCAGAACAGACAGAGCAATCTCTTCTTACCAGCACTGTGGTTCTTCAGCCCATAAGAGAATATAAGGTATACATTATAACTGTAAAATGACTCCCCAGACAAATTTGGGAAGCACCAACGTAAGCCTCAATTTGGCACCAGGTCAAGACTATTTTATTTATCAAAATCTTTCACAGTTAAATTGTGATTTCCTGTTTTACGACTCTGCCATCTTAATGTTTACTGGATGATTCATCCTTGCTGTGTCGCGCTTATGGTACGGATCACTGCTTCATTAAAAATATTTTCTTCTTATTGCTCTCTTTGCTTTGCTGTTTATTCTGTTTATTGTTCTATCATTATGCTTTCAGGATAATTTTGTGGCTTAAATGTTTTAATGTACTTTTTATTGGCTTTTCTGTTGTGAGCTGGTTTGCAGTCCACAAAAGATGAAAGCAACAGGTAGGGTAAAGGTAAAGGTAAAGGGACCCCTGACCATTAGGTCCAGTCGTGGCCGACTCAGGGGTTGCGGTGCTCATCTCGCTTTATTGGCTGAGGAGCCGGCGTGCAGCTTCTGGGTCATGTGGCCAGCATGACTAAGCCACTTCTGGTGAACCAGCAGCGCACGGAAACGCTGTTTACCTTCCCGCCGGAGCGGTACCTACTTATCTACTTGCACTTGACGTGCTTTCAAACTGCTAGGTGGGCAGGAGCTGGGGCTGAACAACGGGAGCTCACCCGGTCATGGGGATTCAAACTGCTGACCTTCTGATTGGCAAGTCCTAGGCTCTGTGGTTTAACCCACAGCGCCACCCACGTCCCATAATGTCACCATAGAGCACACATTTTGCATTCGGAAAGTCCCAGGTTCAGTCTCTAGTTTATATACTGCCTCAGACCCTGGAGAATAGATTTTATTGCACTAGTCCACAGGTACCCAAGGAAGTGTCCTGCAGACATATGTTGGACTATGGCTCTCATCATCTCTTGCCATTGATCACGGTGTCTGGGGCTGTTGGGAGTTGTACAGTGGTGCCTCGCAAGATGAAAAGAATCCGTTCCGTGAGTCTCTTTGTTTAGCGGTTTTTTCGTCTTGTGAAGCAAGCCCATTGACGGCTTAGCGGATTAGCGCTATTAGCGGTTTAGTGGCTTTTAGCAGCTTTTAGCGGCTTATCGGCTTAGAAAAAGGGGGGGGGAGGAAAAAAACCCCGCAGGAATTCGCAAGACATTTTTGTCTTGCGAAGCAAGCCCATAGGAAATTCGTTTTGCGAAGCACCTCCAAAACGGAAAACTCTTTCGTCTAGCGAGTTTTCTGTCTTGCGAGGCATTCGTCTTGTGGGGCACCACTGAAGTACAAAACAACAACAACAACAAACTCTCCAACATTTCTATGATGAAAACAGGGACATCCTTAATAGCAGTAATAATAATAAGTGGGGTATAAATAATAAAATTTCTGCTGCTGCTGTTGGTGTTACTATTATTATCTATACCTCGCCCATCTAACTGTGTTGCCCCAGCCACTCTGGGCAGCTTCCAACATATATAAAAACATAATAAAACATTAAACATTAAACAACTTCCTCTAGAGGGCTGTCTTCAGATGTCTTCTAAAGGTTGTATAATTACTTAACTCCTTGGCTCGGCGGTTGCCCTAAGGGACATCCTAAGGAAAAGTGTGACATTTCAGGATCAAATCAGAAACTTGGACAGCTTCTGTAAATCTACGACTGTCCCTGGAAAATAGGGACACTTGGAGGTTCTGTAATTATTTCTAGTTACAGGTAGGTAGCCGTGTTGGTCTGCCGTAGTCGAAACAAAATAAAAAATAAAAAAATTCCTTCCAGTAGCACCTTAGAGACCAACTAAGTTTGTTATTGGTATGAGCTTTCATGTGCATGCACACTTCTTCAGATACCAATATCTGGCATTTTCTTCAGATACCAATAATTATTTATTATTTATATGCCACCCATCTGACAGGGTTGCCCAGTCACTCTGGGTGCCTTCCAACAATTCATGAAACCACTTTAAAACATCACACATTAAAAACTTCTCTAAACAGGGCTGCCTTCAGATGTCTTCTAAAAGTCAAATAGTTGTTTATTTCCTTGACATCTGACAGGAGGGCATGCCACAGGGCAGGCACCACTACCAAGAAGGCCCTCTGCCTGGTTCCCTGTAGCTTCACTTCTTGCAGTGAGAAGGCCCTCGAAGCTGGACCTCAGTGTCCGGGCTGAACGGTGGGGGTGGAGACACACCTTAGGGATACAGGGCCGAAAAAAAAATTCTGGAAGGCTCTGCATTGGCTACCCCTGGACTAAACGGACAAACAGTCTGACCCAGCACAAGGCAATTTCTGTTGGTCCACTATGCATGCTGTTAAAACTAGTCATGATCTATGTTCTAATCAAAGGGATTGTCCACACTTCTTCTTGTCCCACTGCTTTCCCTCGGGGAAAATTGCTCTTTGGTGCTCAGTCATAACTTCTTGGACCCATGCTTTCTTGGCATGGGACAAGTGGAAGTATGGATGAGCCCAAACTTCAAGGAGCTCTGAAAGACAGTAGTTTAGCCTACTAACAACCCTGTAATGTGGACTACACTGCAAAGAGAATGACATGCTCAGGCCACCCAGGGAGAATCATAACTACTTTGGGAATCTGAACATGTGTATTCTACATCCAATTCAATATGGTAGGCATTACAATGAATACAGTCAAGAAGGAATGGAAGTGCTTGAATGATTATTTAGAAAGACAAGGTTCTAATGTAAAAAATTGGCTGTGTCTAGAATGACCTCGTGAATGGAAAAGGAGAAACATACATGCGCGCGCACACACACACATCTATATATTAAGATGAAAATAATCCTGAAATACAGATAAAATATGAAATGTGAAAGGAAGTGTTGTGAGAGTGATGGAAGTCTATTACTATTATTATTTTGCAAAATGGTGTTTATTGTATTGAAATATTATACTTTTCTTTATTCTTTTGCTGTCTACTTTTCTTTCTTTTTCTTTTTTCTTTTTCTTTATATTATTCTTTATGTATGGTTTGTTATTGATGTATTTACTTTGCAATGAAAATTCTTTTTTTTTTTTTTTAAAAAAGGTAGGCATTACAATACCTCATGAGTTTGGAATAGTAACTAACAACACCTTTGCTGTTTCACCTCAGTTTCTCCTTGGCGCTGGGTAAGTTTCCTTTTCTTTTCTTTTTTAACCTACAGAAACCTTATTAATTTGGATATTTGATGACATGGCTTCAGTTATTACAACACCAATACTAGTCAAGAAGGGGACATTTCTATATATATAAAATTCAGGCAATGAAGAACCAAATGAGCCACTTGCAATAACAGAATTGTGTTCATTTTCCATCTCCTGAGGAATAAGGCATTAAGTTTAATATTTTAATTCAGTGTGGAATGGATCGACTTCAAGCCCTGAAAGTAATTCCATACCCCTTTCTAAGACTGGCTGCATATTCTTGTGAGAATTCTTGTCAGTTCTAAGAGGTAAAAAAAAAAGCAGCTATATATTGAAATTACGCAGCGACCCCAATTGCTTCCCCCTTTGCAACGATGGTGGGCAAACTATTTTTTTGCATTCATTGCTCTCTGCCTGATAAATCCAACAGAAACCTTATTTGCATTCAGACTGCCTAAGATTTAATAACACACTGATGGACAAAAGAGAGATTAGGAGGCATGCATGTCCATCTTGCAGAAATGTGTGTGGTAATGAACCACTGGTGTTTCCTATGCAGGTTTACGGGGGTTACAGAGGAAGGCAGGGTTCAAAGTAGCCTATTAGAGATTAATTACAAGGCAAATGCATTCAGTTATATGTCAGACCAGATTTGGATGGCCATCCCATGAAATTACACACAAACGCCTCTTTGTACGCTTTCTAAATCTCTGCCTAGGTAATTTGTGAACAAATCTTCTAATTTTATTCTGCATGTCCTGGTTTTTTGGGGTCATAGGTTGTTGTTTTTTTAATTTAAAATGCACATACAGGAACAAGTTAGAGGGCTCCTGTACTTTTTTTTTATAAAAATAATTTTTATTAATTTTACAACACAAACAAAAAACAAACAAACATAACACGACTTCCCCATACCTCCCCTTCACTGCATCCTTGTTTTAAAATTTTTTAGCAATCCTTCATCCATTTTTATATTTAATTCTCTTTAAAAATTTTCTTAATCTTAAATTTTTACAGCTGTAATTCTTTATATCAAATCCCTTGACATCTTAACATTCCGAAATTTTACAACAGTTTTTAAGATAAATTTTAAATTTTTCCCAGTCCTCTTCCACTGTCTCTCTCCTCTGGTCACGAATTCTGCCGGTCATCTCTGCCAGTCCCATAAATTCAGTCACCTTGGTCTGCCATTCTTCCAGAGTAGGTAGTTCTTTAGTCTTCCAATACTTTGCCAAGAGAATTCTTGCTGCTGTTGTTGCATACATAAAAAATGTTCTATCTTTCTTTGGAATCATTTGGCCTACCATGCCCAAGAGAAAAGCCTCCGGTTTCTTTACAAATGTCCACTTAAGGATTTTCTTAATTTCATTATAGATCATTTCCCAGTAGGCCTTAATCTTCGGGCAGGTCCACCAAAGATGATAAAAAGTTCCTTCGCATTCATTACACTTCCAACAGTTGTTATTGGGCAAATGATATATCTTTGCAAGCTTGACTGGGGTCATGTACCATCTATAGATCATTTTCATTATATTCTCTTTTAAGGCACTACATGCCGTGAATTTAATACCTGTGGTCCATAACTGCTCCCAGTCAGCAAACATAATATCATGACCAATGTCTTGTGCCCACTTAATCATAGCTGATTTGACCGTTTCATCCTGTGTGTTCCATTTTAGCAGCAGATTATACATTCTAGACAGATTCTTAGTATTGGGTTCTAACAATTCTGTTTCTAGCTTTGACCTCTCCTTCTGGAATCCTAGTTTCCTGTCGAGGGCTCCTGTACTTTGAATGAAGCTAACAACTGCACGTCAGTCCTGTTGCAACAGTCCAAAAGGCAGAGTCACAGGTTTGTGGTTGTGATGCGACTGCAGCTCAGTGTCAGAACAGATGCTTTGTGTTCAGAAGGGCCCACATTAAATCCCTGGCATCTCCCAAAAAGGATCAGGAAGCACAGGGTGGGGAAGAACTCCCTCTGTCTAAGACCACAAGAAAGTATCACCATCACCATCACCATCAACATCATCATCATCATCAACAACAACGTAACACAATATTAAAACCAGTTGAAATAATTTACAATCCAAATAATACACTGGGTCTTAGAAACAAGTATCCAAGGTGTCAAAGGCCAAGGTAAAGAGATGTGTCTTCAGCATATGGCAGCTATACAATGAAGGTATCAGGTTCAGGAAGGGAAATCCACAACTTAGGGGCTGCCACAGAGAAGGCCCTCTGCTGAGCTACCACCTCTTGAACTTCCAGGTGGCAGAACTACCAAGGTACCTCTTTTGCCAATCGTAACACACAGGGCTTTTTGACAGCCAGCTGGGGCTCAATTCCAGCACATCTCAGGTGGGTGCCATTGCCATTATAAGAGAACAAGGGAGGCGTTCATGGTGAATTCTGGCACCTCTTTTTCTAGAAAAAGAGCACCGGTAACACACAAGAAGGATTATAACAGGCACCCCCAAACTCGGCCCTCCAGATGTTTTGGGACTACAGTTCCCATCATCCCTGACCACTGTTCCTGTTAGCTAGGGATGATGGGAGTTGTAGTCCCAAAACATTTGGAGGGCCGAGTTTGGGGATGTCTGGATTATAGGGAAGGAGGAACCATTTTAAAGATATCTTTTAAAGGTAAAGGGACCCCTGACCATTAGGTCCAGTTGTGGTCGACTCTGGGGTTGCAGTGCTCATCTCGCTTTATTGGCTGAGGGAGCCAGCATACAGCTTCCGGGTCATGTGGCCAGCATGACTAAGCCGCTTCTGGCGAACCAGAGCAGCGCACGGAAATGCCGTTTACCTTCCCGCCGGAGCGGTACCTATTTATCTACTGCCTTGCGTGTAAGGTAAAGGTAAAGGTACCCCTGCCCGTACGGGCCAGTCTTGACAGACTCTGGGGTTGGTGCACCCATCTCACTCAAGAGGCCGGGGGCCAGCGCTGTCCGGAGACACTTCCGGGTCACGTGGCCAGCGTGACAAAGCTGCATCTGGCGAGCCAGCGCAGCACACGGAACGCTGTTTACCTTCCCGCCAGTAAGCGGTCCCTATTTATCTACTTGCACCCGGGGGTGCTTTCGAACTGCTAGGTTGGCAGGCGCTGGGACCGAGCAGTGGGAGCGCACCCCGCCGCGGGGATTCGAACCGCCGACCTTTCGATCGGCAAGCCCTAGGAGCTGAGGCTTTTACCCACAGCGCCACCCGCGTAGAAGGTCCCAAATTCAATGTCCAGGTAAGGCCAGGAGAAAACCATGTCTGAAACGCTGGAGAGCTGCTACCAGTCAGTGTAGACTGGGAAGAAGAGAAGAAGCCCTTGAGTATGGGTAGGCAAACTAAGGCCCGGGGGTGATCCAGCCTGTGCTGGATCAAATAGCCTCCCATTAGTGGAGAGGCTCAGTTGGATACAACTCCATAAATGCATGCACTTGCAGCATTTGTTCTGTTCCGAAATAGCTGCTACCTCCCGTCTGTCCCGAGGGAGAGTGCAATTTAGGAATGTAAACAAATAAATTGAAAGTTGCAGACAAAGCCTAGCATTATAATCATGCTTACTCATAAGGAAGACATACTGACCTAATCATGAATAAGTGGATTTAAGATTAACCCGGCTATAATCTTGCAAAGCTGCTCGGAGAGAGATTATTCACCTAGAAATATAGCAGTCATATTGGAGCAAAACACAACAGCCCAAAAGTCTGCAGCAAGTGGGGAGGCATACAAAATTAAGTCGCTTGCAGAAGTTCTGCAAGGACCGTAGCTCAGTGGTACAGCCTCAGATTGTTATAAGAATTCTAAAGTCTCAAATGTAAATTAAATGTTCATAAATCCACAAGGCAAACACATACGTGATAAGTATATAAACCACGTGTCTGAAATAGTACAGGAGAACAATCCTGAAGCCATTTTGACTCTCCCAAATCGACCTCACACATTTCTCTGCAAGGAGGAAGGAAATGGGAAAGCCCCCCCCCATTGTCTTTTTGCTTACAAATCCTGTCTTAAGGGGGTATTTGTGTATGAATAGGGTGAACCTGTGACCTGGATTCAGGAGCTGAAGTATTATCCATCACAAAAGAATGGCCAGGCTGCCCAGGTAATGCAATCAGTGACCATTGTCAGGTATCCTGGCAAACAGGATTTCTGCTGTAGACCGCCTCCTTCTGTGATGTATGTATGATGTTTTAGGGGGGTGGTCTTGGGCTACAGGTTGGGCAATTTCAAAAGTCTATATAAGGGCTTGCACATCATTGTTCGGGGTTCTCCTCCTTCCTGTGTGTGGGGAGTGGGGACCCTGTTGCAACAGTTTAATAAAGATCAGGCTTACTAGCCACTTTGCTTCTCAGTATACACTGCTTGGCCTCTATAATTTTCTCCTACCAACAGGGAACCCACTTAAGGACTCTATCTTCTTTGGCAATCACTCATAGCCGAGTAAGATTGTCTTCCATAAACACAGTTTTAACATAAGATTACCAGATGTCCCCATTTCCCGGGGACAGTCCCCAGATTTACAAATCAGTCCCCATACAAAATCCATTGAAGTTGAAAAGTGTCCCTGGATTCATTGAAAAAAAATCTGGTAACCTTATTTTAACAATGAGTCCGTAAGTGACTGTGGAGGCCAATTCTGGATCCACACGTCCTTCCACAGTGGGGACACGGGTTTCTGGGTGGGAGTTGATCGCGGTGAGGGTTTGCCAAGCGTGCCTTCCTCTTAGCATGTTTCTCCCTTGCATCCTGAGTTCGAGTGCCTTCAAAGCCCATGACACCTTTGGTAAAGGCTGTTGTCCAACTGGAGCACTCGCAGGCCAGTGTTTCCCAATTGTTGGTGTTTACATTTAATATAGTTTAATAAAGATCAGGCTTACCAGCCACTTTGCTTCTCAATATACTTTGGTTGGCCTCTGTTATTTTCTCCTACCAATAGGGAACCCACTTAAGGACTCTATATGGGCTCTTGGATACCCCATAAGGGAAAAGGAGCAGTTTTTTCCTCATAATACTCGGGTTCATTTCCCGGCAAGCAGGGCTGACAATACTGAGGAAAATGGAGGGGGGGAATGGTCTTGCTTCAAATGTTCCCCTGTGATTTAATGAATCACATTTGGCTCTGGGCATCCATCCATCCATCCATCCATCCATCCATCCATCCATCAATCAATGCCTGGGTGTGCTTGTGTGCACAGTGGTACTTCGGGTTAAGAACTTAATTCGTTCTGGAGGTCTGTTCTCAACCTGAAACTGTTCTTAACCTGAGGTACCACTTTAACTAATGGGGCCTTGTGCCGCCGCTGCATGATTTCTGTTCTCATTCTGAAGCAAAGTTCTTAACCCGAAGTACTGTTTCTGGGTTAGCAGAGTCTGTAACCTGATGCATCTGTAACCTGAAGCATCTGTAACCCGAGGTACCACTGTAATGTTAATCTATAGGGAAAGCAAGGAGATGTGAACTGAACTACACCCTCTGTCTTCACATTTATCGTACATCTCGTCTTCAGCAAGAGCTGGGCCTCCAGATTAGGCAGCATTGGGGAAGAACAAAACTGTCCCTTCTGTCTCCTGCCACAACTGCCTAGGAAGTAATTCTTTCTATAATGGCAGAATTTACTGGTAAAGTATAATATAAAAGCCAAATTAGGGCCAGCTTCTCCCTCGTTCTGTAAATGAGCAGTGAAGGAGAGAGAGAGAGAAATGTTCGGGTTTGCCTCACAGTACAGCAGCTAAGGAAGTCTGAAAGCCCACCACAAATGCATTCTGGCAGTTAAAACCAAATCATGGACTAAGTTAATTCAAATGCCAAGCCTGCTTTTATGACCTTGTTTTTGTTGCTCTCTGCAAAGCAGTTTTACTCTCAATCCATCCTGGAAATGTCTTAGACTAATAAGGCTACACAGAAGCTAATAATGTTTTGCTTCTTTAAATGCTACTCTGGAAATCTCCAAGTCTGCTCAACTAAGATACACCAAATTCTCATATTTGCTTCTAACCTTTATTCCTGTTTCTGATTTGACGTGTGTGTGTGTGTGTGTGTGTGTGTGTTTTCCTCATGGGGGATTTGTGTTAGAAATCTCACCCCCAGCCCCTTAGACCAAAGTTTTCAAGTGAAGATATTATGGGCTGCTGAGGAGGGGAATATCACACTTTCCAATCTCTTACCAATATTCCTGAATCCTCAATGGAAGAAGACCAATTAGTCCTCTCTAGAATGCGCATCTCCTTTCAGAGCAATCAAAGTGGCCAAGGAACACCACTTAAAGCCTCATTTTCCAGTTAATAAAGATGATTGGCTCTACTCTATCATGTGTTTATGTGCAAAGTTTAAACTCAAAACGAACCAAACCCCAGAACCAAACACAACTTTGTCTGCACCAAACTGTCTACAGTCCTAAAACAGGAGTAACCAATATGGTGCTCCTCAGAAGTTGTCGGACTACAACTCTCATCATCCCTTCCTATATAAACTTGTTTTTAACTTTTACATTTATCGACAAGTTTAATGCATACTTTATGCTCTTTTGTAAAGTACTTGGGTTTTTTTTTTTTACCAACTAAACAGCATACAACTTCTGTTAAATAAATAAAACAAATAACCTATTTTCACCAGACACCTAAAATGGCTTAAGAAATAAATTCCCTTAAGTAAGCTTGAGACAGACCTGAAGTCATTTAAATGTCTAATTCTGAGTGTACTTATGCCTATGGTAATGTTTACCATCTGCCTGACTCAGCCTGTTGAGGTAATTGCAGCCCTATAAATAGGCTCACATATGCTACACATATTTGGACCTGAACTACAACAGGCCTGCGAAACAACTGGAAATAATATGTGATATGACTTCAGTGAGGACTGAGGACAGCTGGAGAGAGTTCTGGGGGTTCTTTGCTTATTGCCCAACTTTGTGCTAAATCCTGCATGCACACATAGAGAAGAGGGCAATGGTTTTGTTGACAGACACAATATTACTGGGTTCTTCCCGAATGTGTGCACTGCCTACTAGATCAGACTTAGGCCCATGCAGTGAGTTTTAATAGTTTCCTGAGCTACAGGCTAGCACCATGTTGCCTTAGAGGGAGCTTTGTAAAAATGAAGCGATGTGTAGTATTTTTAGGTCAGTGGGGTTGATATATACCGGTAAATACTCTCTCTACATCCTGTCCAAGTATTCTGGTCCCCCCCCCCCCGTGTTGAGCTGTGCTGTGTGTCTGGGGGTGGGGAGGATGGTTCAAGTTTGTAGCAGAACTAGTCTGAGGCTGATTGACCAGTGTTCATGTGTTAGAAGTAACCTGATGCTGATTGGCTAGTGCTCATGTGACAGAAGCAGCATAACATTGATTGGCTAGCTCCATGATGTCACCGAGAAATCCCCATAGCACTCATGCACTGAAAAAAACCCCCCAATCCTTTTTTTTTTTAAGGTGAAGAAACTCTACATAATTTTATAAACTTATACAGTAGTACCTCAGGTTAAGTACTTAATTCGTTCCGGAGGTCTGTTCTTAACCCGAAACTGTTTTTAACCTGAAGCACCACTTTAGCTAATGGGGCCTCCTGCTGCCGCCACACCGCTGGAGCATGATTTCTGTTCTCATCCTGAAGCAAAGTTCTTAACCCGAGGTACTATTTCTGGGTTAGTGGAGTCTGTAACCTGAAGCGTATGTAACCTGAAGCATATGTAACCCAAGGTACCACTGTATGTGCCTCCTTCTCCCTCTCTCTCAGAAGTAGGTAGGGATTTGGGAGAAGTCTAGTTTGGTTTGCAATTTAATGTGAACATACCTAATTTGAGCTGACCAAAACAATAGCAATGTACTCAAATGCAGCTATGCTTCAAAATTCGCAGAACTCTAAATTCTGCAGTACACTTCAATCAAGTAATGTGTACAAAAATTCATGTACTAGAGTGTGCATACAAATAATGAGAATAACATAAAATGAATTATCTTAGGGAAAATAGCTTGCGCAAACATGCATATTAGGAGAAATGCAAACTAAAGACACAGTTTTGCAGTTTGTGCATGCTCCTGAATATTCAGGTCTTTGTGGTGGCCAGGAGTGCATTTGCACAGTTAAAGCTTTTGTGCCGGCTACACTGTTTCCTGGAGTTGTCTGATTTGGTGACAGTGACACACACTTTGGACACACTATGGCTGACGGAGTCACAAAGAGTTCTGGAATGCCTTCCCATCAGATATCAAGGAGATAAAGAGCTACACAGCTTTCAGAAGACATCTGAAGGCCGACCTGTATCAAGAAGTTTTTAATGTTTGACGTCTTATTATGTTTTTATATGTGCTGGAAGCCACCCAGAGTGGCTGGGGAAACCCAGCCAGGTGGATGGAGTATAAAAAATAAAATTGTTGTTGTTGTTGTTACATTACATCTGTATTCATTTGAAGTTATTTCTTGGAATCCATACCCACAGCTGAGGTTACCAGTTACACATTATTATTATTATTTTAAGAATTTACACGCCATTTCCTGCCCCCATCCTGATAGTTCAGAGAAGCTTTCAAGATACAAAATGGAACAACCATCATATATATATATATATATATATATATATATATATATATATATAACAACTAAAATTATCTGAGAAAAGCTTAGCAAGCAGGCCACAAATAACGATAATAACAATCTTAGAAGACAGCTGACGGAAGCTGTCAAACAGTTGTCAAAGGGGGGTGGGAGAGAGAGAGAATTTGGCTAACTTCTGTTTATATTATCTGGAGAGACTCAGGGCCTATCTATATTATACATATAAGGCAATATCATACCATTTTAAACAGTTGGGGCTTGCCCCTTACAATCCTGGCAATTGTTAAGGGCGCTGAAAGTTGTTAGGAGACTCCCATTTCCCACACAGAGCTACAATTTTCAGAGTGGTTTAGCAATCAATCCCAGGATTCTTAGGGGGGAGGCACTACTATCTAAAGTGTCATGATACTGTTTTAAATGTATAGTGCAGATTGGTCCACAAGCACCCTATCTGGGTGATGCTCTCAAATGTAGATAAGTATGTGATCTCGGGCTTTCCTCATTGGGAAGTTGCTCTGGCCCACTGGTCATTTCGATGGCTTTCCCCCCTGTACCTCAATGTCATTTCCAATTTGAAATCAATGGTAAACCAACTGGCTCTGCAGGTTATAGCAAATGCAAGTACCTGCCAGGTTGGGACAGCACTTGGTGGGTCAGGTGAGTGTGTGTGTCCTTTTTGGACCAGTTCAAAAGTGCAATGTGGTAAAAGAAAAGAAACAGTAAAATAAATAGCTGCTTGATAGACTAAATGATCCTGTTGCAGACATTTATAAGGATGATGGAAGACAGGGAGCTTTTTAATAGCTTGGGAATTTGCTCATTTCCTTTACAGAAGATGGTATGAGTTGCTGATAAACCAGCCCTCTTGGACTTACTTGGCTCCTTTCTGATCAAATTTTAAAGTAAACCAGTAACTTTCGCCGTGTGAGGACAGGATGGCGCTTTGGGCCATGCATGATAGTCAAATGAGGGGGTTACTCTTTCCAAAAAAGGAAATACGGAGGAATTGGAGTACTATCAAAGTGAGGAACACTTCCTGTTCTATAAGCTGGAGTTACATGTGCTGGAAATATGGGAGGGGTGAGGAACTCTGGTGATAAACACTAAGCACCATTAAGAACATCTGGAAAGTTAAAATGCACAACCATAATTTCACATTTGCTATGGAGGCTTTCCTAGGGTTGACGGTTCCACCCATTTTCTCATGTTGATTGACATTTTGTTTTGAATTGTTTTACATGTGCATGATTTTATTTGTTTATTTGTTAAGAATACTTACAATCCACTTTAGAGCCTTGGAAGCTTCGCAAAGCAGCTTACAGAAGAATCTCACACTCAAGTCTTTAGCCAGGAAGAGAAATAACATGGTTTCCCTATGGTGCCAGAATTATTCAGGTGGCATTGCTTGCCCTTATCATTGGGCTTCCCTAGTGTTCACGTCAGAAGACCCTCTTTAGAAGATCTAACACAGCTTTCTGTTCTCACAGTGGCCTACCACTTCCCACCAGGAAGCCCATAAACAGAATGTGAGTGCAGAAGCACTCCCTACACTTGTGACTCTCTGCAGCCATCAGGGCTGGGCCACCCATGAGAAAGCTGAGGCAGGATCCATAGGGGCAGCAGATTCTGAGGTAGATCATCACCCCTTCCTTGTTCCCGATGTAGAACTTCATGTTCTACATGAGCACACACAGATGGATAGATCAGATGCTTTTCCTTCAAGATGTCATGGTCTGGTTCACGGGCGATCAAAGTCCCAGAAGGGGATGTCAGGACCGGGGGCAAGATGGCGGGATGGGAGCAGGAATGGGGATCCAGAAGCCAGGATTCAGGAAGCCAAGAGTCCAAGGGTCAGAGAGCCGGGAGTCAAGAAGCCAAGGGTCCGAGGGTCAGGAAGCAAGGAGTCACAAAGTCAAGGTTCCGAGGATCAAGAAGCAAGGAGTCACGAAGTCAGGGGTCCGAGAATCAAGAAGCAAGGAGTCAAGAAGTCAAGGGTCTGAGGACCAAGAAGCAGGGAGTCAAGAAGCCGAGGTTCAAGGACTTTTTAGATTTGCCTTGAGAAAGTCTTTAAACCTCTTTTGTTGACTACCAGCATTACGCTTTCCATTTTAAAGTTTGGAATAGAGTAGTTGCTTTGGAAGACGATAATCAGGCATCTGCACAACATGACCAGTCCAACAAAGTTGATGTTGAAGAATCATTGCTTCAACACTGGTGATCTTTGCTTCTTCCAGTACACTGGCATTAGTTTGCCTGTCTTCCCAAGCGATGTGTAAGATTTTTCGGAGACACCGTTGATGGAATCATTCGAGGAGCTGGAGATGGCTTTTATAAGTGGTCAGTGTTTCACAAGCATACAGTAAGATTGGTAGTACAACAGCTTTGTAAACAAGCATTTTGGTTTCCCTACAAATGTCATATCTCTTCACACGTTACTTGGCTGGGTAACTGCTTAGTAAAATCCAGAGACGTGTATTTCAAAGGGTGGCTGCGTTTCAGTTAGTATATTGTTTCAGAGAGTGTGAATTAGGTAAGTTCGGCTTTATATGCAAACTGAATTGATTATTTCCCCATCCTTAGCAGTGGGGCACGAGTGGGCATTTGTCCTGGTGCCATTCAAGCCTGGTACCTGCCCTGCTGGATTCCCAAAGCACCATGTAGGGGTCAGAAATGCTTGCGGAATGGTGTTTCATCCAATTCCAGGTTGTGCCTGACATCTGAACAGCCAACCTGATTGCCAAAACTCAAATGTTGCATTGTGCTCCACACAGATGTTAATTACAGAGCAGACCAAATGTAGCCAAGAAAGGAAGTTTTGCTGCTGACTTCAGTTGGCGTCAGTGTGAGATTTGTGTTGACTCAATTGTGTGTGGACGTGAAATATTAGTATGTAAGCTGGAAAGCCAGCAGGGGCATATAATGGAAAATTGCTGGTTGTTCCCTGGCCCTTTGATTATTTTTTTCCTTCACACTTGATCCTTACATTGGTGGTCCTCAGAGACTCAGTGTGTTGCAGGCCAAATACAAAGTGTGTCTATAAAATATATATTGATTACTTTAACAAGCTCATTAAATTTGATTGTCCTCTGTTAAGACCATTTGCTGGTTCTCTCTCACCACCCTCTGGAGCTGAAAGACACCTTTTATGCTAAACGAAAGGCACCTTGCAACCACCTCTCAGTTTCATTATGTAAATGTATGATGGAACGTGGGTTTGGGGTTTCAGAATTCAAAACACAGCCACTAGCTACAAGCCTCTTTTTGTGTTCGCACTGCGGGGAGGCGTATACACAGCCTGACACTTTCTTACACAGCCATAAACTTGTTTTACTGCTCATAAAGAAATTCAGATGTGAAACACAGGCCACAGAGAGGGCTTAATGCCTCTAGAAGTCAGTAATGGATTTGCACTGCCAACCGCTACAAGCCCAGTAGCTGGGAAAGATGAAAATGTCCACATTTTACCAGGGATGGTGGTCAATGGTTTGCAAGCAAAATTGCCAAAAACACAAGATGGAGATTCTATACTGCTTGGATCAGGGATGGGGGACCATCCCTGATCCAAAATCCCAGATGTTGCTGGGATTTCACTTGGCATCAGGCCTGGCCATCATTGCCAATGCTCAAGATAAAGGCAGTTGCATTCAAACAACATCTGATCTAGATAATCTCTGGCCTAGAAACATGAAGCCTACCAATGTCCTTTATCCATCCATTATCCATTTGTGCGACCTTTTTGCACCATGGCAGTCAGGTTAGAGATACAGTGGTACCTCAGTTTTTGAATGTTTTGGAACTTGAACACCGTAAACCCGGAAGGAAATGTTTCGGTTTTTGAACATGCCTCAGAAGTCGAACAGAAAACGCAGCTTCCGGAGAGTGCAAGACCTTGAAGCCTAGCTGTCGGCTGTTGAGTTTCGGTTTTCAAACGTTTCGGAACTCGAACAGTCTTCCAGAACGGATTACCTTCAAAAACTGGGGTACCACTGTAATTATTTCAGAAAGGCTTTTGACAAAGTCTCCCATGATACCCTTGTAGCAAAGCTGGTAAATGTGGGCTGGACCAACCCAAATAGCACTCATTAATGTTTTCTCATCACCCTGGAAAAAACTGACAAGTGGGGTACTGCAGGGTTCTGTCCTGGGCCTGTTGTTGTTCAACAGTTTTTATAAATGACTTGGAGGAAGGAATTAAGGGCAGGGGTGTCCAAAAAATCTTTCAAAGAGGGCCAGATTTGATGAAGTGAACATGCATGAGGGCCGACCAAAGTTGTTGGCCTTTTTTAGAACCATGAGAAGGAACTGCCTGTGGGGGCCGGATTAAACTGACAGGTGTGCCGGATTAGGCCCCCAAGACGGACTTTGGACATGCCTGAATTAAGGGGATGCTCCTCAAATTTGCAGACAACACAAAACGGCACAGATATAAGATGGGGAACACTTGGCTTACTAGCAGAACTTTTGGAAAGGATCTAGGGTTCTTAGTAGATCCCAAGCTTAACATGAGTCAACAGTGTGATGCAGCAGCAAAAAAGGCTAATGCTATTCTAAGCTGCATCAACCTAAGTATAGTGTCAAGATCAAGTGAAGTAATAGTACTGCTCCATTCTACTTTGGTCAGACAACACCTGCACAAAGCTAATATTTTCATTTATTGCTCTGCCCACTTTTGCCTCCAGACCTGCCCTCCACTGGCACATGATTCCTGGAAGGTCACCCAGAAGGGGATGTGGCCCCTGGGCTGTAAAGATTCTGCACCCCTACATTAAAGCACTTAGCCTCCTGAGGGCAGTTTGAAAGCTGCAGCAGGTGCAGGATGCTGCCAAAGTGTTTAATTTTACCCACAATCCTCTCCATGTGGCCCTGTGGTCTGCATCACTGAAGATGCAAATTCAGACATTGGTCATCAAAACTACACAACTATTTCAGCTGAGAAAAAGTCACTGAGTAACTCATACAGCGGGTAGTGCTGTGGTCTAAACCACTGAGCTTTGGGCTTGCTGATCAGAAGGTTGGCGGTTTGAATCCCGGCGACGGGGTGAGCTCCCGTTGCTCAGTCCCTGCTTCTGTGAACCCAGCAGTTCAAAAGCACATCAAAGTGCAAGTAGATAAATAGGTACTGCTCCAGCGGGAAGGTAAATGGCATTTCCGTGCGCTACTCTGGTTCGCCAGAAACGGCTTAGTCATGCTGGCCACATGACCTGGAAGCCGTACGCCGGCTCCCTTGGCCAATAAAGCAAGATGAGCGCCGCAACCCCAGAGTCAGTCACGACTGGACCTAATGGTCAGGGATCCCTTTACCTTTACCTTTAACTCGTAAGTACAGCATCTTATGGTATTTTAGGACAAGAGGAAAAGAAGAAGAAGAAATACAGTTGCAATAGAAGTATGCTGAAGTAATAGAAGTATACAGCAATAGAAGTATACAGCAATAGAAGTATACAGAAGGCAACCATTGTTGGTGAAAGCCAACAGCAGCTGTTTGTTGTGAAAAGAAGTTACATTAACTGGTCTGCAGCCAAATGGTCTATTACTAAATTACAGAAATGATCCACACAGCTTTTATTAAACAAAACAAACAAACTTCAAAAGGAACGCTACGAGCGCCTGTCAGGTTTGCTGTCTGCAAATTTAATGTTGCTCAGGATTTCTTCCAGGACATTTGCAAACTCCTTTTGCAACCCCTCGTCCAGTTGTTTCCCAGTCAGCAAAGACAGTCTGCTGCAGACGTTTTCACTTCCTTGGCTGCTGCTGAATTTCACACACTCCATCCAACTTGAATGGAAAGACCAAAGTTACATTACTAGACTACTGAAGCCACTGAAGCAGACTCATTGCTCCTTGTGGTACTCCATTCACCAGTGTGGTGTAGTGGTTAAGAGCGGTAGACTCGTAATCTGGGGAACCGGGTTCGCTTCCCCGCTCCTCCACATGCAGCTGCTGGGTGACTTTGGGCTAGTCACACTTCTCTGAAGTCTCTCAGCCCCACTCACCTCACAGAGTGTTTGTTGTGGGGGAGGAAGGGAAAGGAGAATGTTAGCTGCTTTGAGACTCCTTAGGGTAGTGATAAAGTGGGATATCAAATCCAAACTCCTCCTCCTCCTCCTCCTCCTCCTCCTCCTCCTCCTCCTCCTCCTCCTCCTCTTCTTCTTCTTCATCTTTTTGCAGCCATTTCTTACTGGAATGTAGATGCTGCTGCAGTCGTCGCCAAGTCAACCTAATAGCCAAAAGTGCATGGGGACTGCAGGTTGTTAGAATCAAACTCCTAAGCGCCACCCAGTTCCCAAATATTTGGTATCATCCACGGACTTGCTTCAATATTCAATAGGCTTCAACTATTCCAAAGGAGGGAGGGAGACTGGATCTGGCTGGGCTGGCGGTATGGATCCTGATGTCTCAAAGGTAGGACTGCCTACCTGTTGACCACCTGATGTCAGGTGACCCATTTTTAACAACTTGGAACCTTGGACATAAATGGGACAAGGCGATCCTCATAGGTAAAGTGGCCCCAACAAGTACATATTGTGGATGACCAAGCAGCCCACTGATAAAACTGCCTATGGGATGAAGCATTCAGGGTTGAGCATGTTTTCCCTTCCCTTAAACCTTCTCTCATATCTTGCTTCTCTAATACTCCAGCCTTCAAACTCTGATCTTTTATTGGCATGCAGGCTGTTCAAGATGCTATAGTTAAAGGTTGTGTCAGCACTTTTACTATAAAACCCATTTATGAGAGGTTTATAATGCGAGCTATAAAAGCACACTCTGAGATGAAAGGTGCTGCACAGAAAGTCTCAGGCTGGTTTTTCTCTCCCCCCCCCCCCTTTTGGCTTTCCAGGAAAGAAAAAAACAACCAACCACACAAAAACCTTCCACATAAATTGGTTTTGCTATTTTAAGATTATATGAGCATTTTTTTTTTAAAAAAAGCCAAGCTCACTTATTTAATGCACTTTTGTTTGAAAAGATCAGAACCAGCAAGTTCAGAAATCAGATGGCTTTTATTTATTTTTTTAAAAAGCAAATGAAATAAGACCCACAGTCCTGGCTTGAGATCTGTAATCGGATTAGCGGTGATGCTTAGAAACTTTCATCAGCTGAAGTGGGCCAGGGGGAACTTGCGGAAAGCAAAAAATAGCAACAAGCAGAAGATGGCAACTACTTGCTTTCCTGGAGGGTCATTTTGAGACTGTCTGACAGAGTGTCAGGTCATGTATCCACAGCAATGACTAGAGGAGGAATGACTGCTGAGAAGAGCACAGAGACAAGAAACACCATAATGCGTCTACAGCAGCACAACCAATCGCCTTCATCTGCCCCAGCTGTAACAAAACATGCCTCTCCCATATCGGTCTTTGCAGCCACAAGCAGGTGCTGTAACCCTCCAACAGTTGGACTTCACCACCAAATATCTACCCCTCCATTGTCTCCTGAGACAGACGGATGCCAACATTTTGAAAACCAAGTGAGGGTTGGCAAGCTGGCACCTCCTCTACACAAGACCTGAAGTGACCTGAACTTTGGTTCCCACAAACCAGCTTTCTAGTCTTTGGTGTCTTCCAGAAACTTTGGACTATCACTATTCCTGACCACTAGCTGTGCAGTCTGGGTCTGATGAGAGTTGTAATCAAACAAACACCTGGAGGGGATCAGCCTGGCAAAAGTTGCTGTAAGCTGTTTCACATTGCTTAGAAATCATTGTACAGTCATACCTCTTGTTATGTTCGGTTCAGTTACGTTCTTTCAGGATACGTCCTGCGGCGACCCGGAAGTAACGGAATGGGTTACTTCCGGGTTTCGCCAATTGCGCATACACTCAAAATGACATCATGCGCATGTGCAGAAGCGGCGAAATACGGCGCGCAGATGCGGGTTGTGTTCTGCTCAGGTTGCGAACGGGGCTCTGGAACGGATCCCGTTTGCAACCAGAGGTACCACTGTAGTTAAGTGACATATAAATTGTTTAAATAAAATAAATAAATACACCCTCTTAATGAAGTCAAAATAGTCCCATTACAGATCAAATACTGTGGTCAGAATTTTCATTCATCTCAAACCAGTGCCACCTTTCCTGATTCAAGATATTTTGCTGGCTGGGGGTAAATGACAATTTGCCTTCACATTCCACATTGAATCTTACTTCAGACATTAATGACAGGACAATAACAGTGGTTCTCCATCACCTGCGAGGGCCATAGCTGTCAACTTACAGATTTGAAAATAAGGGACCAGCAGCCTTGAAAATAAGGGATCAGCAGCCAAAATAAGGGACCTGCAGCCTCACCTGTTCCAGGCACTCCAATCTTCCTGTCCTCCTGCAGTCTGGTCAAACTCATGCTGGTAGCTTCGAGAACACTGTCCAACCAACTTTGTAACCAGAGGTTCAACTGAATAGAATCTGAATCGCATGCACCACAAGGCCTATGCAGCCTCAACTTAAGATGGCTCCCCGGCCTGGCTTTGCACTGCAAAGTTTGCAGCAGCACGTGCAACAAAATGGCGTCCAACATTCAAAAACCCCCTCAGCTTGCATTAACTAGCCACACACAAGGCATGCAAGCTCCACCCCCCAGTCGTTCTTAGACTTCTTATTGGATGAGCAACACAGGCAAGCAACACAGTTGGAGCCTCCATCCTCCCTGGCCAGCAGGGAGGGAGGGAGAGGAGCTGCTTCCTTTGAAATTTAAGTGACATCATTTAAGGGACATCCATCAATAAGGGACAGCAGCGGGACATGGTGCTGGAATAAGGGACTGTCCCTTCAAATAAGGGACACTTGACAGCTATGGCGAGGGCTGGCTTAAACTAAAGAACTGACTAAACACTGTAGCCCTACTTAAAAGACATGATCTTTCTCTTTGCTAATATTCCCAGCTAATGATGGAAAGTAAATACTTTGGACGCCACCCACCAGAGAGATGGGCACACTTTAACTTTCTGAAATCACTCTGGGCAATCATCTCTGGCACGTAAAATACCAACTTGCATCCTTTAGGGCTGAGAATATCATGGAGCATGCATTTTAAGAAAACAAAATGAAGGCGTGTAAAATAAAGCGAGTGTGTGCATTTGTGTCTCCACTCTATATTTTTCAATTTTCAGTTTCACAAAGTTTGCCTTAGTTCAAAAGTTTGGGCCAGCCCAAGCTTCTAGCTGGATTGAACTGAAACTCAGCGTGAAGCCTGGAGGCTGCACAAGTTGTTTTCTAAATGATATTTATTCGGCCTTATAGCAGTGCCTGTTTATCTTCATTCATGCCCTGGTTGCATATTTGCAAATAAAAGCAAATACTACAAAGACAGAAAAGCCTCTCATCTAAACGAAACTGAACTTGGTAGCATTCCCAGTGGAACTCCTCACCAGTCATGGAATTGGGGATGCATAGCAAAGTGGCGCCATGGGTGAAACCACAGAGCCTAGGACTTGCCGATCAGAAGGTCGGCGGTTCGAATCCCCGCGATGGAGTGAGCTCCCATTGCTCGGTCCCTGCTTCTGCCAACCTAACAGTTTGAAAGCGCATCAAAGTGCAAGTAGATAAATAGGTACTGCTCTGGCGGGAAGGTAAACGGCGTTTCCATGCGCTGCTCTGCTTCACCAGAAGCGGCTTAGTCATGCTGGCCACATGACCCGGAAGCTGTACGCCGGCTCCCTCGGCCAATAAAGCGAGATGAGCGTCACAACCCCAGAGTCGTCTGCAACTGGACCTAATGGTCAGGGGTCCCTTTACCTTTACCTTAGCAAAGTGTAACTGCAGTCTTCCCCAACATGGTGCCCTCTGGATATTTTGGACTACAACTCTTATTGGCCTCCCCGAACATGCACAATGATTAGGGATCATGGGAGTTGTGGTCCTCCAATGGGCTGGGGAAAATAGTCGTTTTGTTTAGAAGAAGTCAATGTATGTTGCATTTGAAGAAGGGGAGGGTTTATAGCAGGGGTAGGAATCCTTTCTCAGCCTGAGGGCCACTCTCCTTTCTGGAGAAACTACTGAGGCCCACATGCCATAGCTAGATGGCACCTGAGGTAAAACTTTCTCAGGAATGGAGTATGAGGAACTCCTGTAAAACTTCCATAGTTTAAATATATGCTCTTTGGCCTAATTTAGATGTAATTTCCTTTGGGACAATATCCTTCTTATGGGTTTTATACAATATTAGACCTACTTACAATAGAGCTGTTGTAATGAATGGATCTACGTTAGCTGCGTCCATTAATTTCAATGGTGCTACTCTGAGAGCAAAACTGAGTTGGCAACAACTCTATGTACTTCTTTTTTTCTGTGATATTTTACAGAAACTTTTAAATAAAGGCCTGCTTGCTATACATCTCTTTTTAAACAAAGTTCTGTTAGATTCAATTTCTTCTTGAAGAGAACTTTGCCTTCGTACTCAAAAAAAGAGAAAAAAGAAAAAAGAAAAAGAAACAAAATAAAAATAAAGAAAATGTGTCAAATTCTCTGAATGTCTTTCAATAGCTGAATGCTATTTCTATGAGAAATCATTCCTAATTACTACTCTCTCTAAAAGCCTGTAACAGACAAGTCACAATCAGGACAACGGTTTCTTTATCTATATATCTATATATATTAAAAATTCTCTTGCAATGCAAATAAGTGTGGTGTTCTAACTTATTTTACTCATTAAAGAAAAAGTCATTATTGCTTGAAGCTGTAAAGCTTCAAAATATAAGAATTAAAAGAAAGAAAATCGATCTTGTCCTTTACTAACGTTCTTAGCTACTGGGGAAAAATAAAATGTATACACACACACACACACACACACACACACACACACATACAAACACACACACACACACACACACACACACACACACACACACATCATTCCTTCTGAGTTACATTTAAAATTCTATTAGTGTGCTGTTGGAAGAATGTCATACATTTCTAGAAGCAGAAACTGAATTAATTTTTATAGATCTTATTGTTCCCCCCTCCATTCTGCTTTGTCCCCTTTTCCCCTCCCAATGTTTGTAATGCTGTCTTAGAAACTTGGAAATATAATTTTCTTCCTCCTGATATTGTCTTTTTCCATTAGGCAAACATTGATTGTTTTCTCCCCTGTGTTTTGAATGGAGATAGAATTAACACACCAACAAAACCCTTTTTTCACACAAGTTTACGTAATGAGTTCCTAAGAAAAGTTATAATCAACTTCAAAACATTTGCTTTTGTTTAGTTGTTCTGAAAGGCCACAATTTGACCTGCAAAGGACTGACTGTGGCAAGGCTACTGTAGGAGAGGCAAACCAACGATTGAAATGTGATTATTAGACTATGCACAGAGACTTACAATTGTGAAGCAGAAGACAATACACAGTCTTCCATGTTTTACTCAAATTTTACCTTTTTTCTGCCAAACTGATTTGTTATGCATTATGCCTGTGCAATGTTTAAAAGGAGACTTAACTATGGATGTCCGCACAGGCAAGTCATGGTTGGTAAACAGCCCAGAAGTCGGAATCAGAAATCTTCATCTGATGCATGTTTGCAAACCAAGGTTTATGACAGCTACACTTTATGTGTTGTCTGAATGGATGAACCATAGTTACAGCCAACACGCCATAACAGACATGAGAATGATCTTATTGAACTCAGTCCTGAGAGGATGGAAGTTGAAGCAGACACTCAATTTTATGGAAATGTAAAGAGATTGAAGGTACATTCTTTCACCTTTGGTGGACATGCCCAAAGATTAAGACCTTCTGGGAGATGATCTATAACGAAATGAAAAAGGTATTTAAGTATACCTTCCAGAAGAAACCAGAGGCCTTTCTCTTGGGCATGGTCGGCCAATTGGTGTGAAAGGAGGATAGAACTTTTTTTATGTACGCCACAACAGCAGCAAGAATACTCATCGCAAAGTATTGGAAGACACAAGATCTACCCACCCGGGAAGAATGGCAGATGAAGGTGATGGAGTACATGGAACTGGCTGAGATGACCGGCAGAATCCGGGACCAAGGAGAAGAGTTGGTGGAAGAAGATTGGAAAAAATTCAAAGTTTATCTTCAAAAATATTGCAAAATTAAGGATTGCTAGAAAGATGTTGGGAAAAGAAAATTATGTGGTTTTAGTAGAAATGACATAAAAGAGAGAATGTAAAATTATAGTATATTAAGACAAATTATTAAGATAAAAATAAGGTTGGAAGGATTTGCTGAAATAACAAATTGAATTAGAATACAAAAATGGGAGGTGTGAGGAGGTCAAGGAAATAAGTGAATGTAAGCAAGTGATGTACAGGTTTGATTTGTTTTTTATCTTTTTTCTTCTGTTTTCTGGTTTTTGATGATTTTTTATATATATATATGTATTGTTTTTCCGTTTTTTCCTTGATTGTTATTATTTTCTTTTTTTCTTCTGTAATCTTTAAAATCTTAATAAAAAAATATTATTATTATTTTAAAAAAGCAGACACTCAATTTTAAACCATGGCTTGCCCTGCTGCATGCTTGAAGCTCAGGCCTCTTGAGTTCAAAAGGGTTTCAATCCTAAACCGTGGTTAATGCCAACTATGGTTTCACATGATGTCAGAACGAAACCATTGGCATTTTTAATTTCTACTGCTAGGGTCCAGAGCTTTAAAAAATCCCAAAGCTTGAGAAATAAAAATACACATGTCTTCAGTAGTCTCTTGCATGCCTGAAAAGTATGGAGTTATATTACCATTAGAAGCTTGTCTACATTCCCTGGTTCCTGTTTGTATTTCAGACAATCGCCATATGCAGATAAGACAATGTTGACAGTTTCTGCATTTGGGACATTTTATGGTGACACATTTTATGGTGACACATCCCACAAACTGCGGGAGGCAGTGGAAGACAGAAGTGCCTGGCGTGCTCTGGTCCATGGGGTGATGAAGAGTCGGACACGACTAAACGACTAAACAACATGGTGACACTGCATATACAACGAACATATGACTCTGTGCTTATATGTGTACAGTATTTAGAGGTTTTGCGTGGACAGGCGGAGTCCCCAGATCCCGAGTGGTCCCCCCGTCATGTGGAATAACGACTCTAGACAACGTGCTATGGGATTAAATTGGCCACAACTTTATTAAATTTCAAATGTGGGTAGACCTTGGCTCAGGCATTGGGTGTTCTCCCTCCCTAGTCCCCAGCCGGGGACCTAGGGAGCATCAGGGTTATCCAGTGTGTGTGGGGGGGATGGGCCGGCTCTGGAGAACATATGTTCAAGCAGAGATAGCCGCCCCCGTTACGCCGCCGCAGGGGAGAGCAATGACGACCTTTCGGCGTACGGCCAAAGCCTCCCTTCAAAAACCCCTTTAACGGGGAACCCTGGTATCGCCGCCGCAAAGAGGAAGATGGACTAAAGGATTCCGCCCAAGGCCTGATACCGCCAAAGTTGTGACGTTTCGCTACGGGAAAGGCGAAACCTGCCAATGCAGGGAAATTCCTTTCCGGCCCTTTAACAGCGACCTTATCGTAGCAGCGCCCGCATACCTGTGGAGACAGGTTAACCTGCAAAACCTATGAAGAAAAGTTAACCTGCAAAAGAAGACATTAACTGAGGGTGGGTAGGGTGGGAGAAGCTCTGGAGCCAAGTGAGGATTAACAATTAAGATCCACCCTCTATTGTGTGGGCAGGTAATCCCTCCCCTTACCTGGCCTGGTTTCCCTGGCAACACTTCCCCCAAGTGGGATTGGACAACTCGCTGGGGTAGGCGGGGACCTCCAGGTATCCCACCTGAGGGAAGGCAAAGCCTATGCTGATGGGGCCACTCCAGATCCAGGGCTGCACGCGTCCACGCAAAAGGCGCCCCCCGTTTTAAGTGGGGAGCGGTCATTGTGTGTGTAAACAATACCATTGAATGATAAAGGTAAAGGGACCCCTGACCATTAGGTCCAGTTGTGACCAACTCTGGGGTTGTGGCGCTCATCTCGCTTTATTGGCCAAGGGAGCCGGCATACAGCTTCCGGGTCATGTGGCCAGCATGACTAAGCCACTTCTGGTGAACCAGAGCAGCGCACGGAAACGCTGTTTACCTTCCCACCGGAGCGGTACCTATTTATCTACTTGCATTTTGACGTGCTTTTGAACTGCTAGGTGGGCAGGAACTGGGACCAAGCAACGGGAGCTTACCCCGTCATGGGGATTCAAACCGCCGACCTTCTGATCGGCAAGTCCTATGCTCTGTGGTTTAACCCACAGTGCCACCCGCATCCCTCACTGAATGATACATGGGAATAAAAAATGTGATTCGTTTGTATTAACACACACACTACATGTATAATACTCTTTTGCAGATTTTTCTTCTTCTTAGTGGAACTTATCTGCAATGCATAGATCAGGGCAAAGCATGACAAGAGAATGATTTGTAGCAATGTAAAACAAACAAACATAGCACACAAACAAACCTGGTCAGATCAGCATTGGGCTTTTGCTACCTATACGCACTTAAAACTCAAGAGCCACTAGATCATTCCCAAAAGTCATTAAGGGCAGCTTCCACAGAGTGCACTGACTAGCACCGAAATTAAAAACTAAGCAGAGAGGATTATTTTAAATGTGCCCTCCTTTGTTCCCTCCAGCCATCCAGATACTTTGAGAACAGAAAGCTAGATATTGAAGAAATTGATGCACGCCTCTGCAAGCCCACAGAATAGGGTGTGCTGGAAAGAGAGCACACAAAGAACTGTGTGTGATCATGTTATGCGTGCAGGCATCATGCACAAGAGACACCTATCCTAGGAAGAGACAAATCCAGCCATTTTCAGCCTGTTTTCACCCATAATCCAATTCTGTTCCTTTTCTGCATTAATCTGTGGTTTGTTTGCTTAATAAAGACAAACCTCTCAAAAATATGCATTCAAAGTGTGTTTGCTCTCAAAAACATGTACAGTGGATGCTTGGGTTGCGAACGTGCATGTTCACAACCCATAGTGTTTGCAACCCGCAGCGGCGCGTCTGCACACGCGTGGGTTCTTTTTCTGCGCATGCACAAAGCGCGATTTTAGCGCAACCCATTCCGGTACTTCCAGGTTTCAGCAGTCTATAACCCAAAAAAACCACAACCTGAAGTGCCTGTAACCTGAAGTATGACTGTATATCAATTTGTACTTTGATACACTTAAATTGCTGAGAATTGCACCAACACATTCAGAGAAAGAAGGCTGCCCGGGGGGCCACTAGGGGTGCATTGGAAGATGGCCAACAATACCATCTCTCCGACCCACACGGGGTAATTAAGAGGCTGTTATGGGCGTAGGCAGCCTCCCTTGTTGCCCCAAGGAAATGGGGAACACTGCCCTTGCCTGCTGTGCCCATAAATCACCCCCTAATTCGAAAGAAGGGGGTGAGGGCCCTAGGCAGAATGCCCCCGTGTGGACCTCGGTTCTCCTGGACCCTGTCTCTGATCGTGCACTAGCTGCAGCAATTTGGAATAATTAATTACAAAAGAAGCAAATGCACATATTTCAAGTGAAGAAGGGGAGTGAAGTCTGCTAATTTAAGTGACCTCTGCGAAAGAAGACGACGGGTTGGAGAAACAGGAATATTTTACGATGAAGATACACCAAAGGCTGGGTATGTTGACAACGGGACTGAATGGGGGGGGGGACCTTTTTTACTTTCCTTCTATGTGATTTACAAGAACCCCTCCTCATTAGAATCGTTGGTTGAACTGACCCAAGCAGGATGATTAAGGTCTGTGTGGAGATAAACTTTAACCAAAAGTATGCTTTATGGAGATCGAGAAGCAATAAGAGCTTTTGGAATGGCGCAGCAATTAATTTGGAGTCGCCATCTTGCCAAAGGATTTATAGCCTAGAAGCCGGGAGGAGGAACAGACTTGCTTTCAGACTGCATTCCTGGTGAATCTCCTCAGAGGTTTTGAGAAAGGAGGCAGATTGGTGAAGATTAATGACGCTAAGACTGTTTTGATGTATGGAAGTGATGTTATATGGAAAACGTCTGGATATGGCTACTGGATAAAAATAATAATACCCATGCAGGATTACAAACTGTTCTAACCAGCTTGTGGAGACTATCAGAGGTCACAAAGAGAAAGGAAAAATATATGAAAATAACAACAAGAGATGTGGAAAAACAATAAGAAAGGACTGGATAGTACTGTGAACATCATAAGGTTAGATTTGTGGACATTAAAACAGCAGTAAGAAGCAAGAAGTTGATTGGATCCCCTTCGGAACTTGAAATATGGGTGCCCCCAACAAAAATTTAAAATTCGGCTGTGTAATTTGGAATTTATGTAATTTGGTTTGATTTGATGTGATTGGTCGGTTAATAAAAAATTATTCTTAAGAGAAAGAAGGCTGCCAATGGATGTGTGTGTGTGTGTATTCCACCCTAAGACCTCATGGAGAAGGCTGGATAAGAACGTCATCATCATAGTTACTTCAGATCAGAATTTGCAATCATTAAATTGCTTGTGGGGCTACCTTTGAGGGTGACTCGGAAACTATAACTAATCCAGAATGCGGCAGCTAGACTGGTGACTGGGGGCGGCCGCCGAGACCACATAACACCGGTCTTGAAAGACCTACATTGGCTCCCACTACGTTTCCGAGCACAATTCAAAGTGCTGGTGTTGACCTTTAAAGCCCTAAACGGCCTCGGCCCAGTATACCTGAAGGAGCGTCTCCACCCCCATCGTTCTGCCCGGACGCTGAGGTCCAGCGCCGAGGGCCTTCTGGCGGTTCCCTCATTGCGAGAAGCAAAGCTACAGGGAACCAGGCAGAGGGCCTTCTCGGTAGTGGCGTCTGCCCTGTGGAATGCCCTCCCATCAGATGTCAAAGCGATAAATAACTACCTGACATTCAGAAGACATCTTAAGGCAGCCCTGTTCAGGGAAGTTTTTAATCTGTGATATTTTAGTGTATTTTTGGTTTTTATGGAAGCCGCCCAGAGTGGCTGGGGAAACCCAGCCAGATGGGCGGGGTACAAATAATAAATTATTATTATTATTATTATTGACCATCCATATTTTACGCTCGCTCTAAGTTTTCATTAAGAACTATGCCTCCATGAGAAAGATGGTAAGCAGCATACACCTACGAAACTGTACTATGTACATTTAGTTTTGTCCTAAGTGTCTATGTACTTTGTATTCCCCAAGGTGTGTTATAATAGCCATATGCTTTGGAGCAGACTAGCAAGGAGAAGGTGCCACAGTATATCTGTACAGAGCAAATCCATCGCTGAGATATTAGCCTTTGGTCCATGGTGGTTGTCATTCAACACATTTACATGGTGTGTTCTTAGGTGTGCAAATTGTGAAGGAGGGATGCTTCTCTCATGATTTCTATTTCCATATAAATTGCTCCCAAAACAATAGGGGAAATTAACTGAACAATTCCGTTTTAAGCATCCCAGAACTATAACGGCTGCCCTTGCAGAAAAATTGCTGCAGTTATCCCTCTGAAATTTGGCAGGATTCATCTCCTGAAAAGGAGCTATTATGCTTGTAAATTTCATCTTTTGCTGCTAAAAAAAAATAGAGTCGCAGATGCTTCTTTTTTGTGGGGTGGTAAACTTTGAAGGTGATCAGTAAACTCCCTTATGTCTGAAATTTGGGACACTTTATTCACTTCGGACAGGATAGCTATGCCTGAAAATTTCATGTACTTTTGTCAAAAGGAAAGAAGTTATAGCAGTTTGCCTCCAGTAGCATATGGAGGAGACACAAAGCTTTCGTTTGTGTTTCCCCTGAATTGTGATACAGACAATTGGACGAACGGTGCTACCTTCCAGGTGCTTCAGACTGAATCTTGCTCTTTTTCAGAGTGCTGGAGTGGAATTTGAGCCAAATCTCGTTGGTGCATAGTTCCATTACTCAGCCAGATTCCCCCGACCACAGTCCAAGTCATTGTTTTACAAAACAAAGGAGTAATAGACACACAGGCACAAGAGGGCAAACTCACCCATAGTATTTTTAGGAGTGCCATTCCTTGCAGGTCTGAAAACCAACAACACAGTTTCTTAAACATAAAGTGCTGTCTTCAGGGTCTATATAGACACCAGCTCAGCTATACCCAGCCACCACTACAATTAAGTTGCAGAACTGAAGCGTTTTTCTTGCTGAATCAAGTTCCATAAATTGATCCTAATCCTTTAAACCTCTCCCTCCTGAAAAAACAGAACTGCTCATTTGTTATTGAACCAGCCTCCCCCCTGCCCTCCACTCGTTTGACAAAATCATATTAAAAGAAATTGATTTCTGCAGCTCATACTCCTCCTGAATGAGGCAGCATTGTATCTTATTTGCTCGCTGGAATTTTGCTAAGCAAAATGAATTTATGTATTATGTATCTATATCTATTGAATTACATATAGTCATGCATATTACATATATTTTGAAATAGTATTTGTGTGTGTGCATGCATCCACGTACGGGTTATATTTGTGTGTGTGTGTGTATATATACATATTACAGCCTACAATTTGTCTGTGTTCCTGGCTTTAAAATAATCTAATTTTTCTAGGCAACCCTTGCTGTGCTTGAGATTCCCCTAGGACGTAAACAAAATAAGCAAACATATTCTTTCAGGACTATTCTCGTGGTGCAGCCAAGGGAAGCAATATGCTATATTACATTTTTAGCACCTCTTTTTCCGACTCTTGTGCATCTTTGCCAGCTGTACGGATGTCAAATGCAATTGCTCATTTTTTTAATTTTTCTTATTTTAAAGGGCAATTAAGATTATATATATATATATATATATATATATATATATATATATATATATATATATCTCTATCTCACTGGTCTATTGCCAACAGACACAATATGTAAACCATAGGGAGAAGATTTGAGGATCTATTGCTCCTGCTAAAAACAATATCAATGATCGAACAACTGTTTTGCCTCCCTTAACATCAAAATGCCACTGTAAACAGAAGGTTGGTGGACTTAGCTGTTAGGAGCAGTCGTTCCCAAACCTTCTGGAGCTATGCTCCCTTGGTTCCACAAATTTAACTCCAGAGTTCCCTACCCTACCCTACCAAAATCATTCAGAATCCCTGTCTGCATGACCCACTGAGGAAGATAATAATGCAATAAAATTCAACACAGGGACAATTAATTGCACATGTATTAAAAACCCAATCAAAACTATTTAGTTTAATTAAGTCAACAAAATCAATGAACTTGACCCAGTGAGACCAGCTTCTCAAAGTCTGATAGTCATTTATACCTCCAGTGCCCCCCACTGGCTTACCTCTGGGGTAGCAGCCCTGGAACCCATTGGGTTAGAAGTTTCTCCACAGTAGAACTATGGGGGTTCCTACATCATTTAGGACCCTACATGATTTTGGTTCTAAACCACACTGGGTGTCCCTACAGGTAAGCATGGTTTCACATTTCAAAACCTTCAGCCACCATGGGTTGGAAGGAATTTAGCATTTTTTCTCCCATTCTCTGTTCAAGTGTGGATTTTACATCCAAGCAGTATGTCCAGAAGGGGTTTAAAATTTAACAACTGAGATAAGAATACACAGATTAAAATAAAATAAAATTTTATAGGGCAGGGAAAATAAAAAGTTTTGCCTGGTAACAAAGGAGGGGAAAAGACATTGGGTGGTGTCCAACTAACTCATTCTGTCAGCCCAACGATTTCTCTTTGTACAGTGGAAATTTCCCCCTCTCTTCCCCCTCTTGGGCCACCTAAATCCATTCTAGGTTTTTCCCAAGCCTTCAGAGCCAATGTGGGGATGGCGAGGGGTGAGGAAGTGGGGCAAGTTCCATTGTGCAAGTGGAAACCCACAAGCTGACATAACAGGTTGGTTGGATACTGCCCATTAAGATAAGCCCCAGGACAGACACTTTCGGAAGAGTGTTTCACAAACGCAATTGGTTTTATGTTTTGTAAACAACTTAGAAAGTTTGAAGTGGTCAGTAAGCAGCATATAAATAAAATATGTAATTAAAACAGGGGGCCATCACTGAATAGGCCACGTGAAAAGGCTACCTACAGTTGTTTAAAAGGCATGGGGCTGCTCCGGACAAAAATGTCTTTGTTGCCACAATGATAGCAAAGAAGGCTTCAGGTGAACCAGTCTTAGATGTGTGTGTGTGTGTGTGTGTGTGTGTGTGTGTGTATGTGTGTGTGTTGTTATTCAATGCACTACAAAACATGTACATTACTACTGAACCATTCAGCCTCTTGTCTACCTCTGCCCTGCTGATCCTCGTGACCTACCATAGCTCAGCTTCTGTACATGTAACTGAAACAATCACACGTTCTTTCCCTGTTTACTCCTTCCTTCTATTTCCTTTCCTTATTTCTCCATTGTCCCTTTTGTCTGATTTCTGAGACTGGAAGCCTCTCAGGACAAGGGTCATGGAATCACAGAATCACAGAATTGAAAGAGTTGGAAGGGACCACGAGGGTCATCGATTTCAACTCCCTGCAAAGCAGGAATCTTTTGCCCAACGTGGGGCTTGAACTCACAACCCTGAGATTTAAGAGTCCCATGCTCTACCAACTGAGCTATCCCAGGTTACTACATCCATAAAACGTAAAGATAAAGGGACCCCTGACCATTAGGTCCAGTCGTGACTGACTCTGGGGTTGCGGCGCTCATCTCGCTTTATTGGCCGAGGGAGCCGGCGTACAGCTTCCGGGTCATGTGGCCAGCATGACTAAGCCACTTCTGGTGAACCAGAGCAGCACACGGAAATGCCGTTTACCTTCCTGCCGGAGCAGTACCTATTTATCTACTTGCACTTTCGAACTGCTAGGTTGGCAGGAGCTGGGACTGAGCAATGGGAGCTCACCCCGTCGCGGGGATTCGAACCGCCGGCCTTCTGATTGGCAAGTCCTAGGCTCTGTGGTTTAACCCACAGTGCCACCCACATCCCTCCACTACATCCAAACCATACACCTAAAGAGCTCTTGTGTCACTCTAACAGTCATGGCTTCCTCCAAAGAATCCTGGGAACTGGAGTTTGTTGTGGATGCTGAGAGCTGTTAGGAATTATAATTCCCAGCATCCTTAATAAACTACAATTCCCAGGATTCTCTGGGTGAAGCCATGTGTGTTCAAGTGGCACAAGAGTGCTTTAAAAGCACGCTCTTCATGTGACCCAAGTCTCTCTATCCATTACATCACACTACAGCACATAGACTACTGAAATCAGGTTTGGCACCAACACCTGGCAACCTCGGCAAATGCCAAGGCCGATTCCAAGAACTCGCACCTTCCCTGGCTTCTCAAGCCACCATGTGAATTTCCTTGCCTAACATTGTTCTCTCCCAGGGCATTGTGGGAAACATAAATCCTTTGCTCCCAGTGCCAGGCAAGCTCACCGATGCAGGAAGAGTCCATTTAAATCTAGAGCTGGTCTTACAAAGGTTGATTAAAGCAGAGCTCATCTGAGCAACTTGGACTGGGCCGGTGTGATACATTCTCTGCTGAAGGATGGCAACGAGTTAACTAATCAACATAACTTTTTCTTCCTTCTCTCTCTCTCTCTTTAACTCTGCAGAATAATCAGTTTGGAAAGTTAAGTCCTGCAAGGTGAAAGAGAGAAATCGTGCCATCCTATTTTTCGCCTTCTTCTTCTGAGGCATCCCTATTTTCTCTTCACAAATATTAATTTGAAACTGTGAAAAAATAATGCTAGGTGGCAGAACCCAAGGAGGAAATTATCTGTCGCTCCTATTCAGAGCTATACATTTCATGCCAAATTGAAACCCGAGGTTCATCTGAGCTGTTTTTGACGCTTCTCTGTGGCAGAAATGAAAAGCACCGGCCTCGCTGGAGGGTGGGTCTGTGACACTTAAGCGTGTCTCACAGCTACTGCGCTCGTCCCAGATGTTCACATTGTCACAGCTGCTACCCATAGTGAGATGGAGGGGGGGGGGGAAACCACACACTTCTAGGCAAATAACACAAAAGACATCTCACTTTCCTCCGTGCTCAGATGGGATTGCTTGCGACTCTTATTGGGCAGAAGCTACACAGAGAAGTGTTAGCAGACTTGTGTTATCTTACATTTCTCCTACAAACGGATCCTTATATTATAGAATTGCTGGCTTCCCATCCATTTCTGGGGCTAATTCAAAGTGCTGGCATTTACCATTGGCAAACTCAGGCCCAGGGGCCAATTGTGCCCCCGCCCCACCTCTATCTCTGGCCCCTTGGACTCTTCCAGATGCTCCAAACGTTCCTACTTTCCAGGGAAAACCCCAGATTTACAAAAGCAGTCCCGGTTTTTTATTTGATCCTGGCATATCCCACTTTTCCTTAGGCCAGCCAATAAGGATGGCCTGGAAGCTCAGCCAGTGCAGAATATGGTTGGTGAGTGGATAATTCTGTGTCAGTTTGTATTTCTTGGTGCAGAAAGCATTGGTGTGGTGTGCAGAGATCTTTCCTATTCTAATTAATTCAAGAGGGTTCTGGAACCTTCTCTGTGGAAAAGAAACAAGTAGAAGGTTCATGATGTGTGGATTATTCCTTCAGAGCAGCTGGGTTAAACTGGTTCTGTTATCTCTTCTGTCAAGTCATGCTGACTATAATAATAAGACCAGAAGGAGCCTAGGTTTCACGTTCTCTTTCTATCTTTTCCTTCTGGTGTTGTGTTCTGTATACAGTGGTACCTTGGGTTACAAACTTAATTCGTTCCTGAGGTCCGTTCTTAACCCAAAACCGTTCTTAACCTGAGGCGCACTTTCGCTAATGAGGCCTTTTATTTTAAAAGTTTTTTGGGTTTTTTTTTAAAAAAATCTATTATTTTGGTTGTTTGCCTATATTATTATTACTATTATTATTATTATTATTATTATTATTATTATTATTCTCATTTGCCTGAGAAAATGCTCAATTGAATTAAATGGGATTTCCTTTTAAGCAGACATGTACAGGATTGCCTAGTAAAAGTAAACATTTACGTCAAGTGGAAACAATATAAAGTACATTTTTCAAATGAGATGGTCTTGTTTATGAGTTAAGTTCAACAAACACCTTCTTGAAGAACACAGAAACAAACTCAGTTCCACTAAAATAAAGGAGAGCTGGCCTTTGGGGAGCTTTCAACCTGCTGCGTGAAGGATGCTATTCCTGGATCCCAATCTCTCTCCCTCCTAATGCAATTGCTTACTTCAGCACAGGTGTGCCTTCAAAGGCATTGATGGTTACTTTAGTTGCAACACAGGAAGCAGAGTTGGTGGTTGTCTAGTGTATCAAACATCTGTGTGGAGCCTCTCCACCCCCCACCTACTTTCCTGGGGTGTATCCAAAGTGCTTTGAAATGGATCAGGAATCACATTATCTCAGATATAGTTGCCAGGTAATTTCGCCACTTTCCCAAATTATCCTCAGTTGTAGTGTAACTTTCAGCATTCCAGCTCTGTGGGACACCTCATTCCCTTCAACATCTGACAGAAGAAAATAGGCCCATTTACTTGGCTTTAAGTAAAGTAGTCATGATGGATGAGTGTTCCTCGGCTCATATTGCAATTAATGTCACCTGCCCCGTGCAAAGCTTTCTTCCATATACTGGGAGATGGGGGAAGCAGAGGTCTTTCTGAAAAAGTGCTGAAGAGGGAAAGGCTATAGCCAAGTAACTTCTACTCAAAGTAGACCCATTGCATTTAATGGACCCAGACTGGAAAAACGAGAAACACTAAGGCTGGGTAGACACTATACCTTTAAAGTACAACAGAAGCACATTCTTTTCCTAAAAAAATTCCTGAGCATGGGAGTTCACAGAGTTACAAATCCCAGCAACTCTTAAACAAGCTACAGTACCCAGAATTCTTTGAGCAGGGAAATAACAACATCAAATATATATATATATATTTATATTTATTAATTATACCCTGCCCATCTGGCTGAGCTTCCCCAGCCATTTACCTACTCTCCACAGCAATATCTATTTATTTACTTGCACTGGTATGCTTTCCAACAGCTAGGTTGGCAGGAGCTGGGACCGAACAATGGGAGCTCACCCCGTCACGGGGATTAGAACTGCCGACCTTCCGATCGGCAAGCCCAAGAGGCTCAGTGGTTTAGACCACAGTGCCACCTGCTGACCCACAGAGATGGTATGGGGGGTATGTACCTTGTCCTCAGAGGCTCCTGTTTACCTGGAAGCCTTGTGGCAGGACTCAGCCATCCCCAAGACCTATGCAAAAGCATCCGACCCTTGAGATCCCAGCTGCACTTTGAAGGAAGCCGCGATTCCATTTCATGCACACAGAGATCAGGTTTGTGTTTAAGCTTCTAAATGCCGCCATAATATATATCTCACCCACTTTATCTTAATCATGGTATTTTGTGGAACAAAGGGGGAAAATGAATAAGTGGCACCATTTTCCCCATGCATCTTGAATTATCCCTTGTCAAAGGAAGTCTGCTTTCCCAGCCAGAGCTAATTTAAATCAATCTGTCATTAGACATGATAAATAATACTTACTGGGGGTGGGGTGGGGACTACAATGGTGGCTTAGAGAATTCTGCTTTATTTCTTAAAAGTTCTCAAACAAGTACTCTGATGTAATTGCTGAAAGCCAACTTCAAACGGTTCCATTTTAATGCAGCTGCTGGCAAAATGTATAGCTCTCACCATCTTAATTATCTGCTCCCCCCGCCCCGCTCCAATCTGTACTACAAGGCTTATATATGAATAGAGATAGCATTGTGAGGCAGATTTTGTGCCTTAACTATAATAACTTAGAAGCAGGGCAATCATTACAGAATAGGTTGAAGTCTGCTCTGCGGTGGGTTTAAGTCAAGTAGAACTGCAGGTGTTTCTGTCTTCCAAGTTTGACGATTAACTTTGCTTAAAACCCAAGCCCTCCGTGTGTGTTGATGGGCAGGGTTACCTCTGGGGGCACAAATTACTTAATAGCAACACTTGGCATGTTCACTTCAGGCAAGAATCAAACACAACTGGGGTGGAGGATAACCGAGCACTGTTGAGAAGCTGCCTTTCTTGCCCACGGTAATATTTCACATCCATCTTGTGCTGTGATGATTTCATGCCACTGAAGAATTACGCTCACATCACTTAGAGATAGGTAAATCTGTTGATTTCAGAAGCCTCTCAATTTATCCAGTTCTCCACATTTCCACACCAGTATGCCACTTTTGGGACGCGGGTGGCACTGTGGGTTAAACCACAGAGCCTAGGGCTTGCTGATCAGAAGGTTGGCAGTTTGAATCCCTGTGATGGGGTGAGCTCCCGTTGCTCGGTCCCTGTTCCTGCCAACCTAGCAGTTTGAAAACACCTCAAAGTGCAAGTAGACAAATAGGTACCACTCCGGCGGGAAGGGAAACGCCATTTCCATGCGCTGCTCTGGTTCGCCAGAAGTGGCTTAGTTATGCTGGCCACATGACCCAGAAGCTGTACACCGGCTCCCTCGGCCAGTAAAGCGAGATGAGCGCCGCAACCCCAGAGTCGGCCACGACTGGACCTAATGGTCAGGGGTCCCTTTACCTTTACCTTTATGCCATTTTTAAAGTCCTCTTGAACATCCACCAGTGTTTTAGTGCAAATTTCGCCTTGTATACCTATTTGCTTTGTGATCTTGCCTAATATACACATTTTTGCAAAGAGATTTCCCCTAATAAAACACTCCTTTACATGTTGTTTTCCCCAACAGATGCATTTTTATCCACACTTTACTCCAAAGCACTTTTTGTTACATTTTACCTAGCTAGAGAACTGCACTGCACGATTGTGAGAAGTATGGTTTTCTAAGGATGTCTGCGTTTTGTTCCAGTCCTGTTTCAGGAAGTTCATATTAAGTGGGTTCACCTTTTAATGAGAACTGAATCAAATTGCTTCCCCTCCCCATCCCTACTATTAAGGTTATAGTTATAATCCCCTTGGCGCTATGCAGACTCCATTCAAGTCAATGACACAGACGCTGGTGATTTCATACAGTTTGGGAATGATATCTCTAGAAATTAGACACCCATAGGGATGGAAAATATGGCCTTCATTTTGTAAGGAAAACCATCCAAATTATCATCTCCTGGACTAATGCATGGATTGGAATGCAACAAGCCTTTGGGTTTCATACTGCTCTGGATAGGTAAAGGGACCCCTGACGGTTAGGTCCAGTCGTGACCGACTCTCGGGTTGCGGTGCTCATCTCGCTTTATTGACCGAGGGAGCCAGCATACAGCTTCCGGGTCATGTGGCCAGCATGACTACGCCGCTTCTGGCGAACCAGAGCAGTGCACGGAAACACCATTTACCTTCCCGCCGGAGGAAGGTATTTATCTACTTGCACTTTGGCGTGCTTTCGAACTGCTAGGTGGGCAGCAGCAGGGACCGAGCCATGGGAGCTCGCCCCGTCGCAGGGATTCAAACCGCCAACCTTCTGATCAGCAAGTCCTAGGCTCAGTGGTTTAACCCACAGCGCCACCCGTGTCCCTACTGTTCTGGATACTGTGGTATAATACTGTGGTATAAATTTCAGCCCCCAAATTCTAACAGAATGTGTAAAGAACTGCACCATACATCGAAAGCTCTTTTATACCACTTGGACAGGTGTGGCTTCTCCAAAAGAACCATGGGAACAATAGTTTGTTAAGGGTGGTGGGAGAAATGTTAGGATACTGTATTCTCTTCACAAAGCTATACTGTTCAGAGTGGTTTGGCAGTCCATTTCTCTTCTTACAGAACAACTGTAGTTTTGTGAAGGTTGTAAGGCAGGCATCCCCAAACTCGGCCCTCCAGATGTTTTGAGACTACAACTCCCATTATCCCTAGCAAACAGGACCAGTGGTCAGGGATGATGGGAGTTGTAGTCCCAAAACATCTGGAGGGCCGAGTTTCGGGGTGCCTGCTGTAAGGGGTCTCCCAACAACTCTAAGCACCTTTAACAAACCACAGTTCCCAGGATTCTTAGAGGGAAGTCATGACTGTTTAAAGTGGCATGCGATGGGGCCATTAATGCAAAAACAGAACTGACTTATGATTCACGTCACACTGACACTGTCTGGAAATGGACTAATCCATGCATCCCTACATAAAACTTTATTTTTTCCCCAGCAGTGCCAAAAGAAACCCCAACCCATTTTTTGAGTGATATTTTGGGAGCTCTTCAAACAACCACAACAAAAAACACTTATCTATTTAAATAATTCTCAATTTCAGTTTCTCTTCCTGATATGATGCAACCCTGTCTACATGAAGTCATGATATCATTACATTCACTTTGTGATCCTTAATTGGGTGGAATAAGCACATGACTGATTCAGGGAAAATCAGCCCTGAGTGCTCACTGGAAGGACAGATCGTGAAGCTGAGGCTCCAATACTTTGGCCACCTCGTGAGAAGAGAAGACTCCCTGGAAAAGACCCTGATGTTGGGAAAGATGGAGGGCCCAAGGAGAAGGGGACGACAGAGGACGAGATGGTTGGACAGTGTTCTCAAAGCTACCAGCATGAGTTTGACCAAACTGTGGGAGGCAGTGGAAGACAGGAGTGCCTGGTGTGCTCTGGTCCATGGGGCCACGAAGAGGCGGACACGACTAAACGACTAAACAACAACAAACCCATATTTAAAAAGGGGGAAAAAAGGAGAGTGCTGCAGATGTATTAAGTTGGGGAGGCAATGGCACTGAATTGGACTGACAGGGAGGTGCACAGTTGGCTGGGTTTTTTAACCTTAGAATAGGAAGTAAAGGAAATTGTAATTGAAAGTGACATACAATTCCCCCTACTTTTCAGGTTTAAAAACCCAGCCAACAAAGTTCTGGTTGGCTCCCAACATATTTTTTGTTAAAGGATCAGAATTCTTGGTACTTTCACTTAGAACTACCATAGAATGATCTGGCATTTTCATAATCTTAAAGCAGAATGCTAAATTTGGAACCCTCTCTTTAAAAATGGCAGAAAGCAACTTTGCCATGTCTGCTAATTAGCAGCGTTGCACTTTCTGTTATCTCCAGCCCAGTCAAATACGTTACTTTATTCTTCTGTGCAGCCCAGAACTTCATTTTAGACAGGGATCAGGACACTGTGCCCTTTTGCGTGACCTGATTCTAATCATACACAATGAATTAATAATAAAAAAGAGATTTATATTACCCAAGGAAACCCAATTTTCCACAGAACATGACCACAGCCTAATTATACCACTCTTCCTCATTTCTCTCTGGTCATCTTGAAAAAGGCCTTTTTCTTCAAACCCGCCCCCCCCCCAATCCCACCACTTTAGTCCTCCTACTATTAAAAGATTTTCGTTTCAAGATATGAATGATATTTTAAAGCAAGGTGTGGACACCAAAGTGTTTCTGAAAGTTTGACATGCACCTGGGATGGGGGGCAGAATATAAGAAGAGGGAAGGAACAATTTTTTTTCGGTTGGAACGAAGACAATGAGCTCAAAGGTATCAGCAATGCAGGCAGTTGTCTGGAGTGTAGGGGTGAGGGACAAAATCAGGTCAGCTTGCATTTAAAGAGAAGCATATGTAGTTTTCCCTCCCCGAAACAAAAATGCACCCATCCTTTCTATTATTATTATTATTATTATTATTATTATTATTATTATTATTATTATCATCATCATCATCATCATCATCATCATCATCATTACTACAGTGGTACCTCAGGTTACATACACTTCAGGTTACATATGCTTCAGGTTACAGACTCTGCTAACCCAGAAATATTACCTTGGGTTAAGAACTTTGCTTCAGAAATCGTGCTCCGGCGGCGCAGCAGCAGCAGGAGGCCCCATTAGCTAAAGTGGTGCTTCAGGTTAAGAACAGTTTCAGGTTAAGAATGGACCTCCGGAACGAATTAAGTACTTAACCCGAGGTATCACTGTATTATACCACCCTATACCTGGAGGTCTCAGGGCGGTTCACAGAAAAGATCACAATATATAAAATAAAAACAAAAACAATAACCCAATACTACCCCCCCAAAAAGAGCCACATTTTAAAAGGGTATAGGATGTCAGTCAGGTCAACTAAAGGCCTGGTTAAAAAGGAACATTTTTGCCTGGCACCTAAAATGTGTAATGAAGGCGCCAGGCGAACGTCCCCAGGGAGAGCATTTCACAAAGGGGGAGCCGCTGCAGAGATGGCCCTGTTCTCATGTTGCCACCCTCCAGACCTCTCGAGGAGGAGGCCCATGAAGATGGGCCTCAGAAAGTGATCGCAGGGTCCGGGTAGGTTCATATGGAAAGAGGTGGTCCTTGAGGTATTGCGGTCCTGAGCCATTTAAGGCTTCATAGGTCAAAACCAGCACTTTGAATTGGGCACGAAAACTAATTGGTAGCCAGTGCGGTCGGACCAGGATCGGTGTAATATGCTCAAACTCAGAAGGGCTCATCTTAGGCATTTAAGTGAATGTGCTTAAAGGAGGAGAGGCAAGGTTTTGCACCAGTAGGCTCCCTCCTTGATCTATGAACATTCAGAGGAATATGTGAACCGGCCCTTCGTGCATAAAGTATGGCATGCATGGGTTGTCTACGTAATTGCAGATCCTGCTCTCTTTAAAATTTCGGGTTGCAAAACAGTTTGCACTTGCCCAGGGCCTACTCACAGTCTACTGAACGTGCAGAATTCTGGGACACGGCCAACAGCTGCAATCTATCTCCCCTCCCCAGATCACTCACGGTACATTGGTTGTCTGAAAGGGGATAATGATCTCTTTGGCGCACACCAACACAGTTCTGTTCTGCTGTGCAAAAGACAAGTTCAGACTTCAGCTGCCATCAGCGGGGTTAAAATGGGATCATATAGGTTTAATGGGCTTTTCGAGATAGGCCAGAGGTACGGCTAATGCAACTCAATATTATCTCTGCAAATATTAATTTAGCCCTGCTCTTTAAGTCACGGGAAAATCATGTACACATGCTGCACCCATCAATCTGATCCCACTATCGGGAAACTCTCTCCCCCCCAAAGACTCCCTCCTCAACAAAAATAATTTCTATGGAAAAATAAATACGCCCAAGTTTGCTCTGTTTATGTGTTTAGTGAATTCATTGCTTTTTTCCCTGCTCCAGTTTTATCAGCGTAAATAATCCATACAGTTTGCCTGGCTCAATTGCTTGACTGCATGCTGAGTTTCTAATAGCAAAAACCTTTCTCCCACTTGAAGGAAATCTAAGCGTCAATCATTCAGGGATTCAGGCGGCAATCCTATACCCACTCACCTGGGAGTGAACCCTATTAAACTCAATGGGATTTACTTTGTGCTGTGGATATGCTCAGTCGGTAGAGCACGAGACTCTTAATCTCAGGATGTTGGGTTTTGAGCCCTGCGTTGTGCAAAAGATTCCTGTATTGCAGGGACTTGACTAGATGACCAACTCTCATAGGTGTCTATCATTCTATGAGGAACTTCTGGCCCATGGACCTAATTAGGACCAGCAGTGGGGTCTTGTTTGGACCTGAGGCAATTTCCCTGACACCACATCCATCTGCAACATCAGCTGTAGGTCAGGCAAGAACATGGCTGCAAAGTAAGAGGGGCCTAAAGTGCACTTCCAATTATTCCTCAACAAGCAAACGCTTGCTGACAGCTCTGATTGGCTGCGCTAAGAAGAAGAAGAAGAAGAGTTTGGATTTGATATCCCGATGTATCACTACCTAAAGGAGTCTCAAAGTGGCTAACATTCTCCTATCCCTTCCTCCCCCACAACAAACGCTCTGTGAGGTGAGTGGGGCTGAGAGACTTCAAAGAAGTGTGACTGGCCCAAGGTCACCCAGCAGCTGCATGTGGAGGAGCAGAGACGCGAACCCTGTTCCCCAGATTACGAGACTACCGCTCTTAACCACTACACCACACTCGCTAGGGAGCTCCCCATTGGTTACAGCGTGGAGATTGTTATGTACTGAGGTTCTCACCCTGGGCCAGCAGGGGGATACTGTAGATAGTTTTCACTCAGGTCCACATATGCAAATAAGGGATTGAAAGTGATGTTCAGTGATTGGATAGTTACAGAAAATGGTTACTGTTGCGTTCTAGTGGAACTCTATATAAGCAGGCTGGCTGAACCCTTCAGTTCTGTTCTGTTCTGGCCTGTGAATAAACAAGAGCTGTTTGAAGAATCGCTGTGTTGTCTGATATGTTCACCCACAACTTAACAGAGATTGAACCCCTTTGAAGTTTCCGCCTTATGTCACAATGGCGCTAGGTGGTTGGCAGGTGGGTATCCTTATCCGCCTGTCAAAGTTGACCCCATATTCAGTGTTTTCAGAGAGCGAACCGCATGTGGACCCTGCATTCTTCTTCCTGGAAGAGGCCGATTCAAACAGATGTTGAGACTAGCCTGTTCTGCTTGCTTTAAAATGCCCATGGAGAAAGCAGAGTCCATCTGAGTAGCAACTGGAACATGCAGAGAGGAATGGACAGGGGAACCTCAGATCTGTTGTTACCTGTTGCGTTTCCCCAGAAGAAGTTGCTCCCAGTCACACACTGCTCTCTTGTCTCTCGTACTGCTTTAAATGTGTAGCGCAGAAGGGCCCAAGGATTCCCCATAAATGTTTCACATAATGTTTCTGCAGAACCTCAGCTTTTACAGTACAGTGGTACCTCGCAAGACGAATGCCTCGAAAGATGAAAAACTCGCAAAACGAAAGAGTTTTTCGTTTTTTGAGCTGCTTCGCAAGACGGATTTCCCTATGGGCTTGCTTCGCAAGACCAAAACGTCTTGCAAGTTTGTTTCCTTTGTCTTGCAAGTTTGTTTCCTTTTTCCTAAAACCGTGCATTCACTTCGAGGAGCAACTCATAGCACGGGGTGTGGTAGCCTTTTTTGAGGTTTTTGAAGACTTTGGTGATTTTTGAAGCTTTTCCAAAGACCGTGCTTCGCAAGACGAAAAAACTCGCGGAACGAATTAATTTCGTCTTGCGAGGCACCACTGTATGTAAAAAAGAAACTTTGCTATTATCTAACAAATACGAATTCAAACAATTCTTCCTAGCAGAATCCTGCTTGCCATGTCAACAATTTCCATTTTTGTGTGTTGTCGTAGCGTAACTTGCTTCTTACGCAGCTGTTCAACAATTTCCATTCACTCCCTGGCTCTGTAAAACTGCATTAACAAAAAGTTGAAGTATTCATTTAAGGGGAGAGCAAGCTTTCCCCCAATTAAGCTGTGTTCTGATTATTTTTCTTCCTTAAATTCTTGCCACGAGGTAGCGTATCAATTGCATTGCTGATTATATTGTACCACAAAATGGAATTTAATAACATATTTCTGTTCTTTCCTTCCAAAACCAGATCTGGTTTTATAAACTGCAAAATAATTCTCTTTGGAAGTATCCAAGTGCTAAGGATCTGTTTGCAGTAAATTTAATATCACTGTATAATTTGTATTAACTGGATGGAAGAGGTAATGGCATAATCATTTTCAGAGTGTTTAAATAGCACTGGATATTGATTCTAGTTGGGCCAAACTTCTAAGCTTTAATGGCAAAGCACATAAGCGCATGCAGTCATACCTATGAAACCTGGTTCAATTATTATTGTACTATATTTACTTAAAATATTTATATCTATACACCGCCTCTTTTCCTAAGAATGAATCTCCAAAACGGCTGGCAGTAAGAGAAAATTGAGACATATATAAAACAGGATTTTTAAAAAATAAAATAAAATAAATGCTGTGATGACTTATGAAGGCACTGGGCATTGATGGGGATTGGTGGCTAGGGGGGTGAGTGGAGTCAGTCTGGGTGGGGAGACATTTTGTCCAGGTCCCTCTCAAACCTGGTGGTGCCTCTGATAGCAATATCCCATAGAGCTGCTTTGAGTTCTATGGAGGAAAGAGGGAGGGTATAAATTAAAAACACTGGACAGGCGAGACCCAGGTTCAAATCTGCACTCAGACATGATACTCAGTATGTGGCCTTAGCTAGCCTATTTGTGTATTCAGACCTAGAAACCTCCCCCCTAAATAAATTCACACATGACTCAAATTCTGGTTTTGGTTTTTGGCAGAATTTAGGCCACAACTTTATTGATTACAGAAAGTGAGTGGCAGTGGCGTAGCGTGGGTTGTCAGCACCCGGGGCAAGGCAAGTAATTTGCGCCCCTAACCCATGGATTTGCACCCCCTAACCCGTGGATTTGCGCCCCCTAACCCTAACCCCTAGATGTTGTGCCCGGTGCGGTCGGCCCCCCCCCTGCACCCCCCACGCCACGCCACTGGTGAGTGGTTGCATAGGCTCTGGTTCGACTAGCTTCCAGCATAGGTCAGCCAAGGGTGAACACCTGGATAGGCAAAAAGCCTGGCATGGGCCAACTCTGCGACCCAAATGTCACCCTGGACCCAGGTACGGGCACAACCCCCTCTCAGGGGTTGACCAAACCATCGAGTCCCTGGATTCCTTTAATGGAATACCCTTCACATAAGGATGGCGAGAGCATTCTCCCATCCCTATCACCTGAACCAGAGCCTATCCGCAACCTTACAAGTTGTGACGATTTGCTACACGGCAGGCGAAACCCAAATGGTACCAGCCAATCAGCCAAGTGGGGAAAATCCCTGCTGTGCCCCTGTCCCAACGACAGACAACACACGACGGCATAGGAAGGTCAAGCGCAAAGCCCTAAATATAGGGAGAGGTGGGCGGGTGTTCCGAATGCATGCGCCGAAAGAGGAAGCTCTGGGTCATGTGCATGGGCATAAATAGGTCCCTCGAACCATTTGGACTGCGTCCCATTAGCCAGATTGTACCCAGCTTCAAGGGACCTACCAATCGGGTGTTGTGGCTTACCAATTGAACCCACCCACAACACAGGGTGTTGGTTGTCCAGGTCTCACCGCAATACGTGCCCTCTTTAAGGGAGGACCCAGTTTCACAAGATTGTTGTGAAGATATGGCAGCGGAAGGGCAGGGGAACAACTGTGCATGACACCTTGAAAGGGTTATAAATACGAATAACCAATAGTGATTTATCACTGATATTATTTTGTAAATATTACTTTATACTTCCTTACAAGTCAGATTTCAGCCTTAAACCTCAGTGTCGAAGACTGCACTGATCAATCAGCCGAATCTACATTTTATGCCCCAGGACTTCACTGGGAGCCTTAATGACAACAGGCTGATGTTATATTTGGGGTACATTATTCATTGCATCATTTGCAGATTAAACACTTGGTATCGGCTCCACTCTCAAGAAGAGAAGGCATAAAGCTGACGTATTACACAAAGCAATAATCCTCTATTGAGACATCGTACAATAGCGCTGGTAACATTAGTAGGCAATATTTATTACAAACAAAAGGCGCTATTGAGATTTTCAGCTCATTAGAGGGAGGTCTGGGCAGATGACTGCATTATGGGAAATCTAAAGGGTTATGAAAGGAAAGATTTGTTTATCCACAAATGCATCCTCATAGATAAATTTGGAAGATCATTAGGCATTTTTTAAAAAAGGAGCTGAGATATATATTTGTATTCTTTATTGGTGATGTTGGATCTTTAGCAGGGGAACAGGCAATAAACACTGAAAAACAAGAAATAGTTTTTAGCTTGATGACACTGTGTGAATCCACCGATTTCCAAACTGTTTCTGAGGTTTCCTGAGAAGCTTTAAAGGCAGCAGAGGAGAATCTGGGACCCACTAGATGTTGTTGGGCTCCAACTCTCATTCGCCCCAGTTTGCATGGCCAAGGATGATGGGAGCAAGGACAGGAGAATCTGTCAAGTCCAGTCTCTGTTTTCCCCATCCTAAATTCAGGTCTAATATGCATTTCGCTTGAAATGCACATTTTTTTGCAAAGCAATATTTGCTACTATGATGCATTTTTTTGTACGTTGCATTTTGACTAGAGAACTGCATTGCAAAATTTGGGGAAATGAGGATGACTGTTTCAGTTTTCCTGTTGTTTCGGAAAGTGTGAATTAGGTAAAGGTAAAGGGACCCCTGACCATTAGGTCCAGTCGTGGCCGACTCTGGGCTTGTGGCGCTCATCTCGCTTTATTGGCTGAGGGAGCCAGTGTACAGCTTCCAGGTCATGTGGCCAGCATGACTAAGCTGCTTCTGGCGAACCAGAGCAGCGCATGGAAACACCGTTTACCTTCCCACCAGAGCAGTACCTATTTATCTACTTGCACTTTGATGTGCTTTCGAACTACTAGGTTGGCAGTTTTCCTGTTGTTTCGGAAAGTGTGAATTAGGTAAAGGTAAAGGGACCCCTGACCATTAGGTCCAGTCGTGGCCGACTCTGGGCTTGTGGCGCTCATCTCGCTTTATTGGCTGAGGGAGCCAGTGTACAGCTTCCAGGTCATGTGGCCAGCATGACTAAGCTGCTTCTGGCGAACCAGAGCAGCGCATGGAAACACCGTTTACCTTCCCACCAGAGCAGTACCTATTTATCTACTTGCACTTTGATGTGCTTTCGAACTACTAGGTTGGCAGGAGCAGGGACCGAGCAATGGTAGCTCACCCCGTTGCGGGGGTTTGAACCATCGACCTTCTGATTGGCAAGTCCTAGGTTCTGTGATTTAACCCACAGCGCCACCCACGTCCCTGTGAATTAGGTAGGTTTGCCTTTAATTGCAAACTGAATCAAATTTCTCCTCCATCTCTAAGTAGTCAAGAAACAACAGTTAGAGGGTCGCAGACCGACCACTCCATTCACAAGTCTCCCTGTTTGTGATCTATGAATGGGGCCAAGAAATGGTGGATTTCCTGTGATGCACTGCTGCAGAGGAATGTTGACTATGTTGATTATGGGGTTCACCCAAGTGGCCCTATAGGGGCTAGCTAACATGGTGTATGAATTGGCTGCCCACCCTCAAAAAGACTTCAGAATTGTTAAGCAAATCTATTATTTCTGCCTTTCAAGTCACGCTAGGCAAATTCATTTCCCAGGAGGTGGAGGATTAACTAAGTAGACTGGGTTTTTCTCCATCTTCCTTTCAACACTGACTGCACTGGAAGACACGTAATGAACTAATTATATAAATCAAGATTTTGGGGGTAGCCTACTTATTTTGTGTCTGGTTTACAGATACAGGAAATCTGCTGATGGAATGGCTTTGCTGCTTCAAATACAGCTGGGGCTATGGGATGCACTTTGAAGGACTCCCTCTATGAAAAAACTCTCCCAAAAAGAGAAAAGTAGTCCAACAAGGAATGAGCCCAATATGCCTTTAAAAAAAAACAAAACAAAACCGTTTACATTGTGAAATGTTCAAAATGGGGATAAAACGACAGGACAAGTATGACAGCCTCAGGATTCTGACCACCTCATTCTGCCACAGGTGGAGACTAGGCGTGCATTCAGACGTGGGGACTGTAGCATTAGATTTCCTGATTATAATGCCAGTGTTCATTCCCAGATCCCAATGTTCCCTTTTCGCTTTATTTATGTGTTGTGCTGTGTTAACTGTGGCTCATTGATCAATATACCACCATGTTCCAATGGTGGGAGGAAACTGCATGCCAGAATACAACCCCCGATTTTGTCGTATGAAATTACAATCCGAAACCTCTATGATTTTCCAGGTTAAAGTGTTTGCAAATGGATTTTTTTTTTTTAATGGAAGCGAACAATACAGAAATGAGCACTAAACTTCCTTTACATTCTGTTGGGTTTCCAGAAGCAGCATTTACATTGTGTGGAAGATGACACAAAATGTGGAAATTGCCAGGCAAGGAAACATCAGGAAAACAGAATGAAGTGTTGCCTCAATACCACCTATGCCTTGACCCTCAAGAGCAGGAATATACTATATCAGCAAGTACTAGCTTCAACATAGGTTTTACGGATCGGACAGGAAAAGGTTTCACATTTCAAAGGCACACAATAGCCTTCTTTAGTCATTCAACTTCCATGAAATGAGTGGGAGAGCAGGGTTGAGCCCAGTGGCCATCCCCATTCCATCAGTCTCCATGTGTATGCAAACGTGTTGGTGTGCATGCTGAACAGAGTCTTTGGGTGAAAGAAAGCCTAGTTTCACTCCTGCCTGGGGGCCAGATAGAAAGGCTTAGAGGGCCACATTTGAGCCCTGGGACCTGATGTTCTCCAACCTTGGCATGCCTACAGTTAAGAAGAACCATCTCTTATTGGGAAGGCTGGTCATCTAAACTCATCACAAGTGCACCTAAATTCTAGTTTTGAACCAACTTCCAGAAAGTTCTGAAACCACTCATTAATTTCCAACAGCAAAACCCAGCAGTGAAGCAGCAGACCCAACCCACCATATTCTAAAAGAATCCAGGATCCACCCTCCTCAAACTCCCATTAATGACAGAATAACCCACTACTGATTTGGCTTGGGACTGGAGCTCCAGTTGTTAACTTTTGCAAGTGGGCAAATATTAGAAAAGTTAAGATAAGAAAGTAGGGCTTGGAAGCCTATTTTCTTCTCATTTCTGCATTGCATGTGGCATAAAAATAGATTCCTTTTGTTTCCGTAATGGATTTTACAAAGCAATCGCAGTGGGCTGGCAGCTCTGCAATCTGACAAAACAAATATTTCTTTTCACGGAAAAGTACATATGAGTTCCCACCACCCCCATCACCCAAAAAATCTCGTGAAGCTTTTCAGAACCCAGCACACGTCCTTTCCTTTTCGCAACTCATTTTCCCCTCTTTTTGTGACAACCGAGGCAATAATTCACAGCTCACTGGGTCTCCTAAATAACCCCCTTTATATTTACATGGTAGGCACCCCCCATTACCCAGCAGGAATCAGCTGTACTGGCAGCCAGTCATTACACATTCTTAAAATGCTGGAAGTTTAACATACCCCTTCCCTAGTTAGCATCTTTCTTTTCTTTTCATTCATTCTTTCTAATAATAATAATAAATTCCCCTCACGTGGTTACTATCTTAAAACCAAACAACAACATAACTGTGCCATTTTGCAATTTTCAAGTGCTTCCTTCTCTGGGCCTCATCCAGACTCCCACATTAGAGCTCAGATGTGTTTCATCATGCCAAAGACTGCTACTTCCCTTCCCTCCCCCTCCACCTCTATAGGAGATTAAATGAAGCACTTGAGTTTCTTTGCGAAACTTTTCTAAGTGTCGACTTGCTCAGCCTTACGCACTGCAGTTAATTTAATCCAGAGGCATTCAGGAGTCTGGGAAAGAACAACACTTTCACCCGTCGCTAAATAACGAGAGCTTTCTTGAGAGGCCAAAAATGAACTTGAAAAGGAAAGGGGGGGGGGATATCTATCTGTATATACAGTACATGAAAGATACATTGTTTGGTTCCAGAAAAGAGTTCTTTAAAAACCAATTTAGCAGTTGGTATGGAGGATTAACTACTAAGATTCCTGGGTTCAGACAGATTTCTTATCAACCCTAATTTTGTCCTGGATTTTGAAAAGGACTTTAATTTAAACTGTATCTTGGTGTCTCCATATGTCTGCCAGCGTCAACTACCTGCCTCTTCATCTCCTACATCTGGTATCAGCCACACCAGGTGCCTAAAGCCACATAATCCTCAGATATTGGGGTACAGCTCCACCTACTCAACCTGCACCCATTCCAGTGTCCATAAAAAGCCGCAGGGAGAAAGCATATTCTTTAATCCTCCCCCCACATCCTCCAATCAACTTAAGTGACTCCTATGAACCCATCTGTCTGTAAGTTTGGAAGTTTTGTACCTAAGCGCTCCTTTCTCAGGCCTGCTACATCCATACCAATGAAACACAAGAGGGTGTGTAGAGTGAATTTAACTTGAATACACCCTTAAAAAACAACAACCTGTAATTGCTGTTGGGGGGAGAACAAATACAGCTATCATTCTGAAATTTGCTTCAATGCCTCAAGAAGGACAACCATGCCTGAAAATTTCATCCAATTCTGCCAGAAAATAAAAAATGTTAAAGACACCAAGCTGAAGAGCTCCTAGATGGATTTTCCTGTAATATGATAAACTTAATCTACTATGGAGAGGCTACCATGCCTGCAAATTTCATCCATTTCTGTCCAAAGGGAAAAAAGAGACCTATTTTATTAGTGAACAAGGTGGGAACTGGAGCTTTGTTTTTCTTGAAGCGGAATTGACCCTGAGTCAAATTGAGCAGAATACAAAGCACCTGGGGAAGAGGCGAGCTGCTTCCCAAAGTGCAGATTCTAGGTCTGAAATGAATCTTGAGGTTGGTGTACACTCACTCTTATTGAACAGTCCTCTGAGATACTAATTGCTTGAGTTACTAGTCATCCATGAAGCATATGCCGAGCACATTCAGAATGGTTCAGAATTATCTCCCTAAGTCATAAATCTTTCATAGGTACAATTATGAGTGAACAGTGGTAGAAAAAGCACATTCAACAGTTGAAGTCAGGTTGGTTTACTGAAATAAAATTGCAAAATTAAATTTAGATGAACTTAATTAAAAGGGGAGAATTAATTTAATATGGACATTCATCACATGCCCATTGAAGCCCTTTCTTGTGTCAAGAAAATATATTGAAGCATGAATTCAAAAGCCACATAAATGCTGAAGTGAAGTGTGAATGGATGGACAAATAATGTAGTCTTGCTACCAGTGCATCATGTGGGTGCCCCAACCCCCAGTCAAGTTACTGAAGAAATAATGCCTTTTAAAGAGACTGTTGACTCAATGTGTGGTGGCTGGTGCCCATTGAGGGTGCTGCAGCAGAAGGCAGGGACACCAAACAGTAGGTGAAGCCAGAGCCATTGAGAGGCAGAACCAACTCATTCTAGTCTTGTCCCCATCTTCCTCCCTGCTGAATCCTGCAAAGGCAACACTGAGACTAAGGAAAAGGAAGCTGACAACCCCCCAGGACTGATGGTAAGTAGGAAGGCAGGCAGGTAGGGGCTGGCTGATTGCAGAGTGAAGTCTTTGAGACAAGCTTCCATTGATCTCAATGGATGTGTTGCTAGGGGACATGGTGAAAGGCTAATTTTAAAAGTTAAAATGGTACAGTCCTTCCAAAATGGCACCATGCCAGTTTTCACTTGAAAACTTTCCATTTTTTGGAATGCCCACCCCGTGTTAATATCTGCTGACTAAGAGAGAAGGGGTGCCCCCCCACCTTTCTTTGAGTTGCTAAGGTTTAACCTGGGTAGGAGACGCCAGCATAGAGAGATGGTGCAGCAGCTCTCCAGCCGAAATGGGGCAGAACAGCAGTGGCATTGGGGCTGCACAGATGCACCAGGGGAAGCAATGGATTGGCTCAGCTGGTGCCTCTGTATGGTCCTGACCTCACTGCTTCCCTATTGCCTGACTCTTGCACCATCCTGGTAAGTGGGAGTAATGCCAGAGTCGGGAGGGCAGCTCTGTAGCATCAAACCATGGCACTAGCTGCTCCTGAACATGGGGCATGATTCTCATAACAGAGTGAACAATCCACTCCATTTTTTCCCTTTCTTCCAGCAGGTATGTGTGTGTGAAGGGGAGGGGGGTTGTTACCTCTTAAACAACTGGAAATGAGAATGTTTCCCCCCCTTAAATCTACTTAAGGTGACCACATACACACTTAGGGTGGACACATGGAAAAAAGGGGAATGCATCACCCCCCCCCCAAAAAAAGGCAGTGCAGAATATGTTTTTGATTAGCACCCACGTTGCACATGCCAATTTACAGGTATATATGCAGGCACAGAACTACTGCTATAATTTAAATAGAAACAAAAGGCCCCTCACCCTAGAGGGGAAGACTGTGACCAGGCAAGCTGCTCAACCTGCTGACCTGGTGCTAACCAGCAGTTAAGACAACTTCAAGGCCCCTCCCATCTTGGAGTTCCTTATCTCCAAACTGGAGAGCCCTTCAAACAGAGGACTCATTCAAACAGAGAATACTCTCTGCACAGCGGGACACATGGCCACCTTGGAACTACTGCAACTCATCCAGAAACCTGCCAGCAGATCCTGATCTATCTTCTTGCCTCTAACTCAAGGTATATCCTGATAGATTTGGACCTCTTTTCTAAGTAAGGAAACAGGCAACTGAACAATATTTTTACACTATAAACCAACCTGTGATCTTTGGATGAGTGGCGGTATATAAATTGAATAAATAATAAGAATAAGACCTTAAAGAATTAGCAACAGATCAGCGCTGCTATGAAGGCATGCCATCGCCATCTGTCAAGGGGAAACATCAAATTTTCCATGTGTCTTTACTCCCCATAAGCACCAGGCATATGTCTCTAGCTCTTACCACTGATCCTTAAGCGGTTGGCGTTGATGCTCCCATACGGGCTGACCTCGGCTCAGATGCAGGCAAACCTGTTGAAGAGAGAGGAGAGAAGGATATGAATGAAATAGATGCTTGTTTTCAAACTTCAATATGCTAGGCACACATGGGAAGTGTGGCTTGTCAATGGCTGGAAGGAAGTTTAATGATGAAACCAGGGCTGTCTTAAGCATATGCGGTGCTGGGGTGCAAAGATCCGCCAGGCGCCCCCCCCCCGGTTGCCCAATCCCAGGCATGCAGGAAGGCGGAGCCAGCCGGCCGCCTCAGCGTCTCGCTGGCTCGGTTGCCCTCAAACTCATGCCGTAGAGCCACCAGCAGCAAAAGAGCCTGCCATGGCGCTCTGACCGATGGTCAGGCTCTTCCCCGGACTCAATTCTCGAGCCCCGGACTCTCGGCCTGATGCCCCTAAGAGCCCAGCGCCTGGGTGCCCCGCACCCCTGGTGCCTATGGGTAAGACGGCCCTGGATGAAACCACTAAAAGAGGGAAAGGAATACCCACAACAAGCACATGCCAACTACAGAACCTGGCTACTGATTTCCCAGAGAGTATTTTGATTAGAGGCATTGTGCCCTGATGCATGCAGTCGCCACCACTCAACCAGGAAGGAACAAAAGAGCAAGGCATGGCTAGTTTTAATAAAGAGCATTAAAAGATAGATATATACAAAAAAATTAAAGGTCAGCACAGAGAGGGACAATAAAGTACCAGTTATTTCATTAAAATCCCCAAGATGCCTCCAAGTTCAGAGAAATTTCATTCCTCTCAGTTCTCCTTCGGGAATCTTTCTTCAAGTATCAGAAAACAAGGATAAAGATCTGGCATTTTGCATCTTTAAAAATAAAAGCAAGGAGCATGCACTATGCCACATGCGCATTCTAATAAAAGGATGTTTTGACATAAATAATTATGATCGGATTATGTGGGGCCTACACGCAGGCTGAGGGGTGTTGCTGCTCATCCAACCAAGGTCATCCCCGCACCACTTTTAAAGCACTCTTACACCACTTTAGTAGTCATGGTTCTCTCCTGAGAGAGCCTTGGGAACTGCACTTGGTTAAGGGTGTTGAGAGCTGTTAGGAAAGCCCTCACAGAGCTATAGTTTCCAGCACCCTTAATGAACAAAAGTTCCCAGCATTCTTTGGGGGAAGTCCATTTTGTGGATGTGATGTGGGTTCTCTGGGCATTTCACATAAACAATAAAGCACAATTCACAATAAAAGCGAACATGAAATAAAGCACAAAAGCAAAAACCCCAGCAACTCGCCCACCCTCCCCAGCTAAAATCAGCATAAATCCCTGCAGCTAAAAGGGTAAAACCAGCATGAAGCTGAGCAAGGGGACAACAGTGCAAAAAAACCAACGCAACCAGTGGATTCTAATACAAAGAGCAGTGGTTCTCTTCACCTGCTGCCTAAACAGGGTGCCACCACTCAAAAGGCCTTCTCCTTAGGAAAAGTCCCCCTCACTTTATTAGGCAAGGGAACCTTAGATGGGCCTCCAAAGAAGATATCAAGATTCAGGCATGCATGTATGGGGTAAAGTGAGCCTTCATGAAACACAATTATCCTTCAACATTCTCTGACTTTTGCCAGGCCCTTATCCAACCGAACAACGCATACAAAAATGCATATATTGAAGGGAAATGGGCACAAATATACATACATTAGTGAAAATACCCTCCTCTGCACTATGAATTGAAAGCTATAGCACAACAACTTTAAACAGTCAGGACTTACCCCAAAGAATTCTGGGATCTAAAGTTTGTTAAGGGTGCTGAGTTGTTACCCCCCCCCCCATTAGAAAAAAGTTACTCTTACAAAAACTTCTACTGATAGGATATGGTTGCTTACTGTTATTCAGAGAGTGAATCTTAGAGGCACAGACCTGCCTTTGGGTATTAGTGAGAGTGAATACATCATTGGTTTATTTCTACTTCAATTCCATGGCTACCTGAGTTGATATCTGGTCAGCTGTGCTTTGTTTTACACAAAGATTGGTTAGGATTTTGGAAGTGTTATTCAATTGTATAACATCATTTTTAAAAAATATTGGATTTTAATGTCAATGTTTGTACAGTGGAACCACGTGTTATGGACAGAATCCATTTCGGAGGCCCGTCCGTAACATGGAACTGATGGAAGCCGAAGTGCCGTGTTTGCGCACAGCGCGATTTAGCACTTCTGCACATACGTGAAGCACGATTTAGAGTCTTGTTAACAAGCACAAGGATGGAACAATGAGGAAATCCCAGCAAAAGAACAGTGGCAAGAAAAATTGATGAGCTCTGCAGAATTGGCCAAATTGACATACAAACTGCGTGATAAGGACAATCGTGACTTCAAGGAAGAATGGGAACTTTTTACAAATTACTTTAAAAGGCAACAAAATGATCTGGACTCCTTGGCAGGTTTTGAATAAACATCCACAAATTTATTAGATGAATACATGATAGATAAGGCAAGGATGTGTACAATTTTATAACATGCAGAGAACAATATGTGCAAAGAAATCAGAGAGCGGAGCTGAGGGAAGTCCTTGGGGGGGGGGGGAGGAGGGAGGGATTGGGGGGGGGAATAATGTAGTTGATTATTTGGACTGATAATTTGTTATGCTGAAATTGTTTAACAAAAATATTTTTTTAAAAAAACCAAAACAAAAATGGGGGGCAACCATAACAGCTCAATGGTAGAGAACCTGCCCTGCCTGCAGAAGTTTGCAGGTTCATTTTCTGAAATCTCCAGACTTCGAACCCTAGAGATCCACTGACTCATGCTCACGCAGACACAGAAAGAAATTAATACCTTTTTTTGGAAAAAAATGAAAGCAATATTATATGTGTGCTCTCAAAATCTGATATGACAAGAGCGGAGCGGAGCTGCACAATCACAGTAAGAGAACTCTGCAATTTAAAACTTTTATGCGTCAGGGTGGTTGGGGAGTGAACTATGTTTAACATTGGATTGCTTTTAATGCTGTAATATACATAGCAGCTTCGAGGGCTTTGCTATCAAGAAGACATACCTACAAGTGTAGAAAGTCATGTAAATCTCTGCAGGATCTGGTACGGCGACGAGAGCCCTCCAACAAACAGAAATTTAAGCAAATGAACAAGGAGCTGCGGTCTGGTTTCATCAGCAGAGTGGTATATCTTGCCTGGGAACGGCATAGGAAGAGGAAGCAGCCGCCAGGGAACATTTTTGTGGCCAAGTTCATCTTCATGCTCAAAAGACAGCAGTATGGCCCACCAGTACAATTAGTGTTCCAGTGATCCGAATCTGCTTCTGCATCTCTGGAGATAACAGTTGACTCATCCCAGGCAAAATGTGGGGCAAGTGAATTCACTTCCTTTACTTTGTCGTTGTAAGACATATGTTGAAATAGATTCAACGCCAGTCCTGCTCAGAGGAGACTCATTGAAGTGAATGGATATCACTAGGAAAGGATAAAATTTACAGCCTGTAATGCTTTGAAAGAGAATATGATGAAAATGATGTATAGATGGTATATTACACCAGTGAAATTAGCTAAAATGTATAAGACAAATAATAAATGTTGGAAATGTAAAGAAAAAGAAGGAACGTTTTATCATATGTGGTGGGAATGTAAAAAAGTAAAGAAGTTCTGGGAAATGATATATAATGAGATGAAAAAGATGTTGAAATACACATTCTTAAAAAAACCAGAAGCACTTTTATTTGGTATTATAGGACAGGACATTAATAGGCAAGATGTTAAATTGTTTTTATATGCAACAACTGCGGCAAGAGTATTATTAGCCCAGAAATGGAAACAAGAAGAAATTCCGACAAAAGAAGAATGGCAGACAAAATTAATGGACTATGCAGAAGTGGACAAAATGACAGGAAGGATTCCAAACCTGCGGGACCAGAGATTTACAGAAGATTGGAAGAAGTATATGAATTATTTGAAGAGCAACTGTAATCAACAAATTACGCTAGTAAGACTACAATAAGTTTTGTAAGGAGAATATACGAAGTGTTACAAAGTATAAAAAGATAGAGATATTGGTTATGAGTTTGAAATGTAATAGGGAAGATAAGAAATGCATACTGAGAGATTAGACTGGGAAATTTTCAGACAGGATTGATGGAAGTCAAAAATTTGAATAAGATGTAAAAGTATATTTAATTACTGTTGGAAATGATATGTTAAAAAACTAATAAAAATATATTTTAAAAAATGAAGTGAATGGATATGACAAGCTTAGGTTCATTACGTGTATAGGTCGGTCTACTCTATTCTGGGTAGGATTTAGCTGGGGGGAAAACCCATTGTCCCTTCCTTTAGGAGATTCTTTTCAACTCTGAATATCTAGCTAGGCTGGAGTAGATGTTGGCCTCCAGTTGTCTGCAGAGTCTTACTCTCATCAACCCCAACCAGCATTGCCAATGGTCACCTGTAGTCCAACAACATTGGATATATTGGGTACAGGTTAGCCACCACAATCTACATTGCATTACTTTTTTTGTAATTAAATTTTTTATTTGCGTAACAAATACAAAATATGGATGATTGATGGAGGAGCTGGTGGAAGTCCAAAAATTGGAAATTTGTGAATATAGTGTTGATTAAATTGTAAAGGAAAATTTAATAAACAATCTACATTGCATTACTAAGGGTTTTTATTGCTGCGTGACGAGTTCCCGCTTCCCTCCATCGGAAATAAAAACACATGACACCAATATTTTAGGTTAATGGGTGAAAAATGGCCACAACTTTATTGGTTAAAGGTAATGAGTGGTATTGCCTTAGGCGTTGGTCCTATCGACTATCCGGCTTCAGTTTCTAACAACAACAACAAGTTTATTAAATTTGTGAGGTCCATGCCTTTACACAAAATACCATAAAACATTATTAAAAAGATAAACAATAAAATTATAAAATAGGCTTCAGTTTGATTGCTTGAAGTCCAGGAAGGGTTAACCACCAGTAGGGGGAGTCCTGTTGATGCACATCAACTAGGAGCTCCCCCGGGGTCACTGCTCGGGGGCGTGCCTTAGGCCCACACCTCCATAGGCTTCGGACAGGGCCACGCCCCCCAGAATCCTTTACCGGACTACCCTTCGCTATGGGGGGAGGTGATGGCGCTTCCTCCCCCCCTCTCATCTACATAACAACACCTTTACCAATGCCTAACCGCCAATGCCAAGGGAGTTGTGACGATTTGCTACGAGGTAGGCGAAAAACCAAGTGGCTGGAGCCAATTTGCCAAGTGGGAAAAAATTCTACCAGGCCCCTTAATGGCGACCAACCGAGGTCCATAGCAATGTCAGAGAGCCAAACCGAAAGGGCGGGGAGGGGGTTGGGAAACCGGAGCAGCTGAGGCGCTGAAAGAGGAAGCTCCTTGGTCGTGCCGGCCCTAAATAACGTGAGCCACGCCTCCCAGGTCAGCTGATTGGCTGGCAAGGGGAATGACGTGGCCAAGGATTCCCTTAAGCAGGTGGGGGCTGCAAGCCAGCCCCCACGCACGTGGGGGGGGGGCGTGAAGCCTGCAACCCCACCTCCTCTCTAGCTCGGAAGTGGCTTTCTGGGGAAAGGGATTCAATAGTTCAAAGGATTTGGACCCCTGCACAAAGAGAATAATATATTTGTTTACTCTTTTTTAAAAGTTATTTTATTGAATTTCCAAAGATCTAAAATATGCATTTCAATACAATAAATTTTTCTTTTGTTTTTGTCAACTTCTGACCCCATTTTCCATTGTGTTTTATTTCTCCCCCTTTGATGTATCTTACTTTCTAACTCTTATTTAATAACCACAATACTATAATCTGTAATTCCTTCTGTTTGCTCATAGTTCAAATCCTACTCACGAGTTCATCGTACTATTGTGTTTCTTTAAGTAATCCGAAAAAGGTTTCCTTTCTTCCACAAAGCAATCACCATTAGGTTCTCTTAATTTTGCTGTTAGCTTTGCAAATTCTGCATAGTTCATGTTATGTACTGAAGTTCTCGCCCTGGGCCAGCAGGGGGATACTGTAGATACAGTGGTACCTCGCAAGACGAATGCCTCGTAAGACGAAAAACTCGCAAAATGAAAGAGTTTTTCGTTTTTTGAGTTGCTTCGCAAGACGGATTTCCCTATGGGCTTGCTTCGCAAGACCAAAACGTCTTGCAAGTTTGTTTCCTTTGTCTTGCAAGTTTGTTTCCTTTTTCTTAAAACCGTGCATTCACTTCGAGGAGCAACTCATAGCACGCGGTGTGGGAGCCTTTTTTGAGGTTTTTGAAGACTTTGGTGATTTTTGAAGCTTTTCCAAAGTCCGTGCTTCGCAAGACGAAAAAATCGCAAGACGAAAAAAATTGTGGAACGAATTAATTTCGTCTTGCGAGGCACCACTGTAGTTTTCATTCAGGTCCACATATGCAAATAAGGGTTTGAAAGTGAGGTTCAGTGACTGGATAGTTACAGAAAGTTGTTACAGTTGCGTGGTACTGGAGCTCTATATAAGCAGGCTGGCTGAACCCTTCAGTTCAGTTCTGTTCTGGCCTGTGAATAAACAAGAGCTGTTTGAAGAATCGCTGTGTTGTCTGATGTGTTCACCAACAACTTAACAGTTCATAACCTTGTTTATCCATTTTTCTATGGGGGGTGGGAATTTCTTAATCCTTCCACTTCTGTGTGTAAAGAATCCTAGCTGCTGTTGTTACATATAGTCATACCTCTTGTTACGTTCGATTTAGGTTACGTCTTTTCAGGTTGTGTCCCGCAGTGACCCAGAAGTACTGGGGGTTACTTCCTGGTTTCGCCGCTCGTGCATGCACAGATGCGCAAAATGACACCATGCACATGCACAGAAGCGGCAAATCGCGACCTGTGCATGCACAGATGAGCGGATGCGGGTTGTGTTCCTTTCAGATTGTGAACAGGGCTCTGGAACGGATCCTGTTCGCAACCAGAGGGACTGCTGCATGTATTTGCTTGTTCTTTATATAGTCATCTTAGGAGAAGATTTCTTTGCATGCATTCTGTAGTCACTTGTAGTCAATTCCACATTGCATATGTTTTCTCCTTTAAGGCAATCAATTGCAAAATTTGCTCTACTAGTTACAAAAACCCAGGCTTGACATATATAAGTCAAGGAGGCACCTTGTATTTCTGGTCATCTTATTTGCTATTCACCATCTTAGTCACATGTATGTCTGAGTATTTTAAAATCCCTATTAATCTTTTTTATTGCTTTCCTTTTTAACTTTAAAGGAGCAGGTGGGTGGGAGAGAAATTTGCTTTGCATTTCAAAGTGAACCCACCTAATTTGCACTTTCTGAAACAACATGCAAACCAAAACACAGCCATCCTCTGAAATTTGCACTTCTTTACATTTTGCAGAGGGACGCGGGTGGTGCTGTGGGTTAAACCACAGAGCCTAGGACTTGCCGATCAGAAGGTTGGCGGTTCGAATTCCCTGCGACAAGGTGAGCTCCGGTTGCTCAGTCTCTGCTCCTGCCCACCTAGCAGTTCAAAAGCACGTCAAAGTGCAAGTAGATAAATAGGTACCACTCCGGCAGGAAGGTAAACAGCGTTTCCATGCGCTGCTCTGGTTCACCAGAAGCGGCTTAGTCATGCTGGCCACATGACCCGGAAGCTGTACACCGGCTCCCTCAGCCAATAAAGCAAGATGAGCGCCGCAACCCCAGAGTCGGCCACGACTGGACCTAATGGTCAGGGGTCTCTTTACCTTTACCTTTACATTTTGCAGTGTAACTCTCCAACCAGGTAACATATATAAAAATGCATATACTAGGGGAAAGTGTGCATATAAATGCATATATTAGTGAAAATAACATACAAAAATGCATTATACTAGGGAAAATTGTAACTAGAACCTTTAAGTGGTTTACGCAAAAACCCAAAACATTAACTTTGTAATAAAAAGCAGCAGCTGAAAACAGGCAAAAATTCAAAAACCAATAATTAAGCTAACAGATTAAAACACATGTTAACTTCTACAAGTCTAGATAGGCTTGTCTGTTTTATTTAGGAATAAAATACCATAATTATGGGTTGCAAACATTTGTGGGCCCTTCAACATTTCTCTGATGAAAACAGGGCATCCTACCAAACCCTCCAATATTTCTGCACTGAAAATTGTTGTTGTTTAGTCGTTTAGTCGTGTCTGACTCTTCGTGACCCCATGGACCAGAGCACGCCAGGCACTCCTGTCTTCCACTGCCTCCCGCAGTTTGGTCAAACTCATGCTGGTAGCTTCGAGAACACTGTCCAACCATCTCTTCCTCTGTCGTCCCCTTCTCCTTGTGCCTCCATCTTTCCCAACATCAGGGTCTTTTCCAGGGAGTCTTCTCTTCTCATGAGGTGGCCAAAGCACTGAAAATAGGGTTGTCCTAAGGAAAAGCGGAACATTCCAGGATCAAATCAGAAACTGGGACAGCTTCTGTAGATCTGGGACTGTCCCTGAGAAATAGGGACTCTTGGAGGGTCTGCATACTGAATTTTGAGAAAGCGATGTGGGCACCAGGCAGAAAATGGCTGCTGTATTGTGCGTGTAGCAAAATACAACATAGCAGGAAAAGGGACAGGAGCACTATATGGTGCAGACACGCTTCCCGGTCCCCACCCCCCAATTAAAGGGAATAAAGACACCTACATGAGCCACTGCCAAGCTCAGTCACAGAAAGAAACCGGTCTTCAGAAAGGAAAGGTGAATGGGTGGTCACTTTTGTCTTCCAATGAAACTGGGTATGTTTAAGGGAGCATGTTCAATGCAAGAGACACAGCTAGTACAAACAGGAAGAGTGCAGAAAGAGCAAACAGTCTCTAATGCATTGTGGATTTCTGAATCGATGTTTACTGAGATCTTTCACAGGGGCCATGGGGTGAACTGGTGGTCGTTCTCCTGGGCAGAACAGTGCCAGCCCCTGAAGTAAATAAATCACATTCAGACCCAGCTATTTCCTCCTCATTTGATCTCAGAGCTGCTTAGCATGTTTTTCTAAACCTGTAAAAAGTTTTCATGGTCAGGGGTGGAGGTTTTCCCCACTGAGGTGAAGATTTGATTAACCTAAGTAAGATTTTATGTGGTATTAAATTAAAATCCTAGTGAGTTTTTAATACCCAATCTAGAAATTCTCTCTAGAGAGGGTCGAAGAATCTGATTACGTTACACATAAAAGGAGTTTATCACCCTGCTAGTGAAATCATATTATGTTATTCTATCATTAGGGAGCAAATGAAGTGCCCTGTGCAAGTGGCCACAAGGTCAGGATGATTTAAGAACCTAAACCTTGCTGTGCGTTTGACAGCAGAAGGCAAATGAGTGGAGAAACTGAACTTAAGCAAGGGCCAACTGAAGGAAGCAAATTCTATGTACAGTGGTACCTCGGGTTACATACGCTTCAGGTTACATATGCTTCAGGTTACACACTTCGCTAACCCAGAAATAGTGCTTCAGGATAAGAACAGAAATTGTGCTCTGGCGGCGCGGCAGCAGCAGCAGGCCCCATTAGCTAAAGTGGTGCTTCAGGTTAAGAACAGTTTCAGGTTAAGAACGGACCTCCAGAACGAATTAAGTACTTAACCCGAGGTACCACTGTAGAATCATTGGGGAGGTGGGGTAGAGAAGAAGTATTAATGAGTAGGAAAACAGGACACATTATGTGATAGGCTGGGGGAAGAGAACATGGTCAACTTCATGATAAATAAGGGAGGAGTTAAAAATCAGAGGGTACGGCCCCCGCAAAATATTTTTTATGTGTAGGGGGACAGAAAGGGAGGTGGAAAGCAGTAGGGATGGGGAGAAATTCAACTGGGGACACATTTAAAGGTAAAGGTAAAGGGACCCCTGACCATTAGGTCCAGTCATGGCCAACTCTGGGGTTGCGGCGCTCATCTCGCTTTATTGGCCGAGGGAGCTGGTGTACAGCTTCCAGGTTATGTGGCCACCATGACTAAGCTGCTTCTGGCGAACCAGAGCAGCGCACAGAAATGCCATTTACCTTCCCACCGGAGCGGTACCTATTTATCTACTTGCACTTTGACGTGCTTTCAAACTGCTAGGTTGGCAGGAGCAGGGACCGGGCAACGGGAGCTCACCCCGTCGCAGGGATTCGAACCGCCGACCTTCTGATCGGCAAGTCCTAGGCTCTGTGGTTTAACCCACAGTGCCACCCGCGTCCCCATTTAAAAGTTCACATTTAAAGGTGAACCTACCTAATTCACACTTTCGAAAAGAATGCATTAACCACAACACAGTCACCACTTAAAATTTGTACTTCTCCAAATTTTGCAGCCCAAAAATGAACATGCAGTTCGGGTTCCAAAGAACATTAACAAACTGGAACAATCACTTCCAGGTTTGCGGCGTTCGGGAGCCGAAACATTCATCTTGGAAGGCGTTCGACTTCCAATGTATGACTGTACTAGCTACCTAGGTACAGGGTGCATTCAAAATGTGCATATTAGTAAAAAAAAAAAATAGCATACAGAAATGCATTATCTTAGGAACACAGCAAGGTGCCTTATGCATACCAAGTCAGAGCATTGGTCCATTTAGCTCAGTACTGTATTCACTGACTGGCAGCAGCAGTCCAGGATTTCAGGCAGAACTCTCTCCTGAGTCTATGTGGCGATGTTGGATTTTGAACATGGGACCTTCTACATGCAAAACAGATGCTCTAGCACTGAGCCATGGCCCTTCCCCTTTCCTCCTTTAGGGAAAACCACTTTTCAGAAATGTGTATACTATGATAAATGTGCACTGAAATGATTTGTTGTTGTTTAGTCATTTAGTCGTGTCCAACTCTTCGTGACCCCATGGACCAGAGCACGCCAGGCACTCCTGTCTTCCACTGCCTCCCGCAGTTTGGTCAAACTCATGCTGGTAGCTTCGAGAACACTGTCCAACCATCTCGTCCTCTGTCGTCCCCTTCTCCTTGTGCCCTCCATCTTTCCCAACATCAGGGTCTTTTCCAGGGAGTCTTCTCTTCTCATGAGGTGGCCAAAGTATTGGAGCCTCAGCTTCAGGATCTGTCCTTCCAGTGAGCACTCAGGGCTGATTTCCTTCAGAATGGATAGGTTTGATCTTCTTGCAGTCCATGGAACTCTCAAGAGTCTCCTCCAGCACCATAATTCAAAAACATCAATTCTTTGGTGATATGAGGACTTAAAAAAAGAATTTGCAATCATGTGTTTGCAATGTGGAGAGCAGGACTTAAGTTGGAGGGAACGAGAAACCGGGAGAAACTGAAATGGACAGATTTGCTCATCCCTAAGCAAGAGTTGTAGGCTCAAGAAGAAAGCTGAAAATGTAGCTTCAATGGCCCCAATCCCTGCCTATGGACATAAGACACTTACAATTTCTTAAAAGCCAAAAAAACCTCCCACTGCTTAAGAAAGCTATGATTGCATATCATGAAATATAAACTGATTTTGTGGACTATGGGAGAGAAGGGAACTGGGTATTTTGAGAACAATTTCAGGCCCTTGAAGCCCAGTCTTGAGGGTTCTTAGAGAGGCAATTTCAATTTAATATGCTGCTCTTGTCAAAGGCACCCCTCAAACCTAGCTTTGAGTTGTCTTTGAACCAGGCACACAATAATTCTTCAGCAGTTGCAATCCTCCAAATTTTCTGATGCAATTTAACTATCGAACAACATGTACAAAAATGTACGTGTTAATGGGGAAATGTGAATAAATATTACTGGCCCAGAGGAAAAAACCATCCATGTGCTTTATGCCTACAGACTTTACCCACAAATGCTACACATGCAATCTGGGACTTCTGCATTTTTTTCAGGTCCCAGATCATGCAGGAAGAGTCTACAGCATCACTGCATTCAGGCTCTATGCACAAGGAATCACCAGGCATAAAATTCAAGAATGGGGACTTCTCCACTCCCCTCATTTGTTTATTTACACTTCCATCTTGCCTTTCTTTCTTCCAAGGATTTCCAGATGGTTTGCATGACTCTTTCCTTCTCATTTCATCCTTTCAGCACCCCAATGAGGCAGGTTAAGTTGAACAATGGTGACTTTCCCAAAATATCATGGCTGAGTGTGGATTTGAACTTCAATCTCCCCAGTCTTTGTCTGACACTCTGACCACTGCACCACACCGCTTTCATGTCCAACCCCCTGTTTTATCAGTGTATTCTGTTTCAGGTTGTTGGAACAGGGTTTGTTGGAACACACTACCAGAAACCCACAGATGATATTTTATCAAACCCACTTGAAAGCAATGACACATGACACAGAATAATAGAATCACAGAACTGTAGAATTGGATGGGATCTCAAGGGTCATCTAGCCCCTTCCCTTGCAGGAATATCAACACATGGTCCCTAATCCAATTTGAAACCATACCGGACCCTGCTTTGCTTTGCAAATATGCTAGCAGAAAAGCATACAATGACTAACTATCCACAAACTGCTCAAAATTATTATGGGCACTGCACATTAATGGTGCGTTACTAATTTATGAAACCATTATTGCTGTATGAGATTATACCTCATAAGTTATATTTTAATGCAATACTAAAATGGAACATTTTTCTTTTATCACTTCCATGTGAAAACATACACACCCCCACACACTTTAAAATGTATGGAGATATTATGCTCTCTTTTCTTTCTGCCAGATATGCAATGACAAAATATACACATAACGTCGAGACCACAGCTCAGAAGTGGACCAGGTGCTCTTGTATCTGAAGGCCCATCCCTGGGAATTTCATGTAGGGCTGAGAAAGATGCTAAAGCCCTGGAGAAATGGTTGCTGAATAGTACATCCAATACTGGCCTGGGTGGATCAGTGGTCCAGCTCAGCATGAGGCAGTTTAAATGGAGAACTTATGCAGTTAAACAGGAGCTATGTAATGTTTATGTATTTGCTTCCTTTATGCATGCGTGCACCTTAATCCATGTGTGTACTCAGTCCAAGAGTACAAAAGGCTGATAGGCACAAAATATTGGCTTAAGAACCAGATAAACATTTAATTTCCATTTGTCCTGCTCATGTGCTAACAGAAACACTGCACAAATTCTTCACTGCAAAACAACAACAACCCTTAAATGTATATACAGTGGTACCTCTGGTTGTGAACAGGATCCATTCTGGAGGCCCGTTCACAACATGAAAAGAGTGCAACCTGCAGCGGCGCATCTGCGCACGCACGGATTGCAATTCGTGGCATCTGCGCATGCACGTGACGTCATTTTGTGCTTCTGCGCATGCGCGAGCGGCGAAACCCGGAAGTAACCCTTTCCGGTACTTCCGGGTCGCCACGGGACGTACGGTAAGTTGAAAGGTATGACTGTACAGTGGTATCTCGGGTTACATACGCTTCAGGTTACAGACTCTGCTAACCCAGAAACAGTGCTTCAGGTTAAGAACTTTGCTTCAGGATAAGAACAGAAATCGTGCTCCAGTGGCGCGGCAGCAGCAGCGGGAGCCCCCATTAGCTAAAGTGCTGCTTCAGGTTAAGAACAGTTTCAGATTAAGAACGGACCTCCGGAACAAATTAAGTACTTAACCCGAGGTACCACTGTATGTTGCACCCAATTCTCAGAGTGGTTTAACACTTCTCTTTTCAGGGAATTCTGGGAATTGTAGCTCTCTGGGCGGGTGTTGCTAACAATCTCAGCACCCTTAATATACTACAGTTCCCATCACTAGGGAAGATGTGACGGTTTAAAGCACCAGGTCCATTAGAGCGGCCACATCCTCTTTCTTCTCCACCAAAGCATATTGCATGTATCTCCAAATTATATATATATAAAAAAGCCCACAGCTTAATGGAGTTTAACAGCAGGCTCTCACATAAAACATCCCACTGAAGTGTATGTGTGTAGGGAAGAACGCTCATTCAGTGCTTGCCAGCTCTTTAATCGGGTAATGTTATTGTGGATGTTCTGTGTGATGAGCTGTGTGTGGGTTTCTAAACATGTCATGGACTTAAATCATTTTCTTCTCCTCATAAAAATCCAAACCAGCATGGAGCAAAAACCCTCGCTTTTGGCTTTTGGCAAGCAGGAGGCGATGCTGATCTGTAGAGATGGCCGCTGAAGAGGAGGTGTCATTATCTTTCCGTCGGGCCCAGCTTGGCAGTCGTGCCAAATGCAGTTTGCTTTTGGTTTAGCCACAGCTGCCGACTTATCAGAAAGACAAGCAGCAGTTCGGCAGGTACCACAAAGGAGTCAGCCTGGAACAGGGTGGGGAAGGGGGCAAACCTGAACCGAAAACATTCTTTTAAAGTATATTTATTAGAATTTTTTTTTAAAAAAGTAGATTACAAAGTAAATATCAACAGAGAAAAGAAAAGAAAAGTAGAAAATAGAAAATAGAAAAAACAAACAGTTAAAAACAAGTCCATCTTTTCATAATTTATACTTCATTTACTTATTTCCCTGACCGCCTCACACCTCCCTTTTCTGTGTTCCAATTCACATATTTAGTTCAGCAAATCCTTCCCCTCTTTATTTTGTTCTTAATCCAATATCTTAATATACTGTAACTTTATATTTTCATCTATTATCAACCTATTTTTGCAAATTCATTCTAGCCTTATTACTAAAACCAGTTCGTTTCAATCCAACATCATTTTAACTTCCATTAATTTTACAATGTTTCTGCAAATAGTCTTTGAATTTTTTCCAATCTTCTTCCACCGACTCTTCTCTCTGGTCTCGGATTCTGCCAGTCATTTCCGCCAGTTCCATATAGTCCATTACTTTCATCTGCCATTCTTCCAGGGTGGGTAAATCTTGTGTCTTCCCGAAAACATTATTTTAAGAGTTACGAGTGCTCCTGAGACCTTCTTTGAGAATGTAACAAGAGCTGAAGATTATTTCCAGTGGAAATGCAGAAATGTATGAAAGCTAAGGGGGCTGTTCAACCCTTAACTTACTTATTTTAATTATTCCTTGCCTTCTCCCACTAAGCCCCCAAGTCAGTTGGCAGAAATAAAACTCCAATAGAGTGAGGGAAGCAAGTGAAGAAAGGTCATAGCCCAGTGGTAGATCCAGCTGTCTGGCATGCAGAATGCCCCAAGTTCAAACCCTGACATCTCCAAGTAGGGGAACCTGGGAAGCCACTGCCAATCGGTGCAAACAATGCAGAACGAGATGGACCTATGTTCTGGTTCGGTATAAGGCAGCTTCCTGTGTTCCTATGGACCTAACTAGTTTGTATTTTATCAATTTATTTTGTCTCAGTCCCACAGAGGTTAATGACACCTACACTTTGGAACTCCCTGCTACTTGACACCAGGCACCTTGCTCTACTCTTTGTATTTTTTATGGTGGCATTGTTTTTTATTGCATCTGCATACTGCTATACACCACCTTGATATTTTATATCTGGTTGATTAAAAATTTTTATTTTTTATAAACAAAATCTTATCCAGTATCATTTTATTGATTCTGAGTTTCAGGGTGAGCTCTCTTGCCTTAAATCATTTATTGTACCAGTGTGGTGTAGGGGTTAAGAGCGATAGATTCGTAATCTGGGGAACCGGGTTCGCATCTCCGCTCCTCCACATGCAGCTGCTGGGTGACCTTGGGCTAGTCACACTTCTTTGAAGTCTCTTGGCCCCACTCATCTCACAGCGTTGTGAGGGAGGAAGGGAAAAGGAGAATGTTAGCTGCTTTGAGACTCCTTAGGGTAGTGATAAAGCGGGATATCAAATCCAAACTCCTCTTCTTCTCTTCTTCTTCTTCTTCTTCTTCTTCTTCTTCTTCTTCTTCTTCTTTCTGGTGCCCACTTAGAATGTTTTTGTTTGGGCAAGTCTATCCAGAAGTGTATAAGTTATACATTTTAACCTTTTTCTAGCTTATTGTTGATTTTAATCTGTTTTAACTTTTTAAAATACTGGTATTTAAGTGTCTTTTATTGGATTTTTTTTTTTAAAAAAATCCATAAACAACTTAGAGGTTTTATTACAATCAAGTGGTAGATCATTTTTGTGAAAGAAAGAAAAAAGCTTGATTCTCAGGTGCAAATTTTGTTGCTAGTCTGTCTCTTTCTGTCTCTGTCTCTGTCTCTGTCTCTGTCTCTGTCTCTGTCTCTGTCTCTGTCTCTGTCTCTGTCTCTTTCTCTCTCTCTCTTTCTCTCTCCTGTCTAAGATATGGGCACATAAAGCAAAGCTGGCTTCATTCTTTCCTCCCTAAGTGTTGACATTCACAATCCCAAACTGCAAAGATGCAGCCAACCAAACTCTACATACTTGGAAGATGAACTCGATCTCGATCGCCTCCCCAGCAAAGGAAGAAATTGGCCTTCAGCTGTTGTCTTTCTTTCTTTTTTAACATCAAGGCGGCATTTAAGCTCACCAGCTCCCAAAATAAAACCCGAATTTCTGAAAACGTTGCCAGCTGTTTCCTTATGTTGGACTTGGCAACTGCTTCTAGAACACAGTTAAGTACAATTTCTGGGCAAGAAAGGCAAGTATGAATTAAAACACACACACGCTCTCTCACTCCTCTCCCTTTTGCTCCTTCCCCCAAGTAAAAAGGATGTGGCAGGAGTGGTGGCACTGGAAATGGCCCCAGATGAGGCGATGAGACACACAGGCGCTGGTATGCTAAGTTAGCACCATGCAGGCACACCAGCTAGCACAGAGGCAGGACCCCATAGGCCCCACACATGTAATTCACTGGAGAAAGGTAGTTCTCTCTTTCAAGAGCTGCCCAATCAAAGCCTGGTTTGATAAGGATAATGGAATGGTAGGGCAGTACCCAATGAGAGCCAGTTGCGGTATAGTGCCTGTTAAGTTGTGGGTGAACATATCAGACGACACAGCAATTCTTCAAACAGCTCTTGTTTATTCACAGGCCAGGACAGAACTGAACTGAAGGGTTCAGTCAGCCTGCTTATATAGAGCTCCAGTACAACGTTACTGTAACAACTTTCTAAAACTATCCAATCACTGAACGTCACTTTCGATCCCTTATTTGCATAACTATCTACAGTATCCCCCTGCTGGCCCAGGGTGAGAACTTCAGTACATAACAGCGCCTAAGAGTATCGGATTAGACCTGGGAGACCAGGGTTCAACTCCCCACTCGGCCATGAAGCTCACTGGGTGTGACCCTGGGCTGGTCACTGCCTCTCAGACTAGCCTACCTCACAGGGTTGTTGTGGGGGTTAAGAAGAAGAGGAGGACTTTATTTATACCCCAGCCGCTCTGGGCGGCTCCAAGCAGAATATTAAAAACACAACAAAACATCAAACATAAAAAACTTCCTTAAACAGGGCTGCTTTCAGATGTCTTCTAAAAGTCAGGTAGTTGTTTATTTCCTTGACATTCCTCAGGGAGGGCGCCACTACCGAGAAGGCCCTCTGCCTGGTTCCCTGTAACCTCACTTCTCACAGTGAGGGAACCGCCAGAAGCCCTCAATGGGTGTACTCTTGACCATGTCCAACGCTGGATAAAACCCTAGGTGTCTGAAAGAGGAGGTCATGACCAGCAGAGCCCATAAGAAAGCTAAGTGGTGTGGGACAACCTCAGGCAAAAGAGTCCTTTCCGCACGTTGAGGTGACAATTGAGGGGGAACCAAAAGGAAAGTAGAGAAGTGGGAGGAGGCCTGCTCATTGACCTACTTCAGCCCTCGTGGAGGGGGTGAGTTGAGGTGGTGGTGGGGAAAACCCTCCCTGCACTATATAGGGATGCATCCTGGAGGAGGTGGAGACATGCTGCAACATTTTCTTGCAGCTCCCCCCTTCCCAACACACATACCTTGAAAAAATGGACCGGGAAAATTGCAGCTGCTTACCCAACAATATTAAGTTTGGAATTCTTTATCTCAAAGCCTGTTTTCTAATGCAAAATTGCATTATTGATGATTTGAAAAATAGTCATCGTGCCTTTTAAAAAAAAAACTTTGAAAAATATTCAGACAGCTCCCTAAATGATTGTATAGGAGCCTGGACACTGACTCATGAGTTCTGTAGAGAAATATATTACCATCTGGTTCTATGAATGTAATTATGCTGTCGCTTAGACCTGACTGATCACATTTCTGGTGCAAAAGAACCATGTGACCCGCCCTGCTATATAATCACTCTTAAAGCGTTTTTAAAATGCACGAAGGGAACGCGAGAGGCAAAGGAACAAATTATCTGACACGGAAGGCAGGAAACACACATTTAAAAATGAAAGTGGCTTTCTTAACAGATTGTTATTCAGAACTAGATAAACGGCGAAGGCAGCCACACTCTTTTATATGCTACGGGTGTTCTAATTATGTTATGTTTCTCCCACCACTTGGGACTCGCGATGGTTTCTTTCGGCCTTGTGAAGTGTGCCCTAATTCAGCATTGCAAGGGAGCAATGAATGAAGGCAAGTCAGAGGCCTGGAGGAAAACAAACAAACAAATTCCCTAACTACATATTTTAATGATTTACTTGAGGGTCCTTCGGCAGGTATTAATACAACCTTTCAAAAGCCTCAGTGCATAGGAGAGGCATTGCACGCCCACAGTTACAGTCCCTTTCCCAGGAGTCTGTACATTCCACCATGATTTATTTCAATGGGGGCAAGCCTCAGGCTCATGGGCTGAATTTGGCCCTCCTGGCCTCTCTATGTGGCCCCTGGGACTCTCCCCAGGCCAAATCCCTCATTGGCTCTACTTCCCGCCATCCTCTAATGGTTTTTTTCCCTGGCTAGAATATCTCCTTGCTCTCTGATCATGCCTCTTGCTTGCCCAGATGGAGAATAGAGATGGGTGTTTGGCTGTGTGTAGAAACAAGCCTTCTATACACAGGTGAAATTTACATACGTTGCCCCGCCCACTTTTGCCTCTGAACCTGCCTACTAAGATCATGTGACACCCCCCCCCGGAAGGTTAACACAAATGGAATGTGTTCCTTGGGCTGGAAAAGTTTACTCGCTCCTGATTTATTACCTACTTATTACCTGATTTATAGACCACCTTTCCGGGCACAGAAGATTTCATAAATATACAGAGTAATAATCATTATGAAACCGAACAAAGTCACAATCCAATTAAAACTACATTACACCTCCCTTAAAACAGAGCAATTAATACCAACAGCAATTAATAAAGAGCAGCCTGGAATGAAAATATTCCAAAGGTTTCTTTCTTTCTTTAAAAGCTTCCAAAGATGGGGCCACTTCTACATCCTCTCAAGCTTTATGAAAGCCCCATAGCTGGTAAATTTGTGGTTGATACCCAACACCTATCTCTGTTGAATAACACCAACAAATGGCTCTCCAATACAGCGGATACGTACAGTGGTACCTCAGGTTACAGACGCTTCAGTTTACAAACTCTGCTAACCCAGAAATAGTACCTTGGGTTAAGAACTTTGCTTCAGGAAGAGAACAGAAATCACGCGGTGACAGCGGGAGGCTCCATTAGCTAAAGTGGTACCTCAGGTTAAGAACAGTTTCAGGTTAAGAACGGACCTCTGGAATGAATTAAGTTCTTAACCAGAGGTACCACTGTACTAGGGCTGGACAATATATAAATACATCATCCAAAACTGGTTTGAAGTCCTTTCATGATACTGGTTTCATTGACCTGGCAATATATTGTAAATCATGGTGTGTGTGTGTGTGTGTGTGTGTGTGTGTGTGTGTGTGTATGTGTAAGCACACACTATACAAAAATCATTGTGATATAATAGTATATTGCAATGTTTTGCTGGTGATATACAGTGGTACCTCGGGTTACATATGCTTCAGGTTACATACGCTTCAGGTTACAGACTCCGCTAACCAAGAAATAGTACCTCGGGTTAAGAACTTTGCTTCAGGATGAGAAGAGAAATCGTGCTCCGGCGGCACGGCGGCAGCCGGAGGCCCCATTAGCTAAAGTGCTGCTTCAGGTTAAGAACAGTTTCAGGTTAAGAACAGACCTCCAGAATGAATTAAGTACTTAACCCGAGGTACCACTGTATCACAAAGTTGGAAGCCAGGTATCGATCAGCCCTACTGTTTGCCTCTACGTAGTTCCATCCTTATTTCAGACATTGTGATATATTGGTATATTCTGATGTTTAACTGGTGATACGATGTTGAAAACCAGGTATCTCCCAGCCCTACTGTGTACACAGCAAGTTTAGCTGGGGTTGCTGTGCTGTGACATAGTGATTAGAGTTGTGGACTAAGGCCTGCGGGAACAGAGTTCAACTACCTGCTCAGGCACAAAGCTCACTGGGTGACCATGGGCCGGTCACAGTCTCCCCATCTAACCTACATCAAAGGGTTGTTGTGAGGATAAAAAATGGAGAGGTGGAAAAACCATGTTTGCACCAGCTCAAATTCGTTGGAGGAAAGGAGGGGGGTATAAATGTTATAATAAGTAATAAAGTAAGCTAAATGTATAAAAGGGACGCAGGTGGCGCTGTGTGTTAAACCACAGAGCCTAGGACTTGCTGACCAGAAGGTCGGCGGTTTGAATCCCGCGATGGTGTGAGCTCCCGTTGCTCTGTCCCAGCGCCTGCCAACCTAGCAGTTTGAAAGCACGTCAAAGTGCAAGTAGATAAAGAGGTACCGCTCCAGCGAGAAGGTAAATGGCATTTCCGTGAGCTGCTCTGGTTTGCCAGAAGTGGCTTAGTCATGCTGGCCACATGACCCGAAAGCTGTATGCCGGCTCCCTCGGCCTGTAAAGCGAGATGAGCGCCGCAACCCCCGAGTCGGCTACGACTGGACCTAATGGTCAGAGGTCCCTTTACCTTAAGCTAAATGTATATGCCCTCTCTCACAAACACTTGTCCATCTGTAGAGACACCCTGAACCTGTGTTCAGTGTAACATGTGAACAAGCTTTCTACCTCCCAGGGGCAAGAGCAGAATACAGTGGTGCCTCGCAAGACGAAATTAATTCGTTCTGCGAGTTTTTTGGTCTTGCGATTTTTTCGTCTTGCGAAGCACGGACTTTGGAAAAGCTTCAAAAATCACCAAAGTCTTCAAAAACCTCAAAAAAGGCTACCACACCGCGTGCTGTGAGTTGCTCCTCGAAGTGAATGCACGGTTTTAAGAAAAAAGGAAACAAACTTGGAAGACAAAGGAAACAAACTTGCAAGACGTTTTCATCTTGCGAAGCAAGCCCATAGGGAAATCCGTCTTGCAAAGCAACTCAAAAAACGAAAAACTCTTTCGTTTTGCGAGTTTTTCGTCTTACGAGGCATTCGTCTTGCGAGGTACCACTGTAGTAGGCTTCTGCAGAAGATCTAACACTAGGTCTGATGTTGCTTGGAGGTTTTTAAGCAGGGTTTGGATGGCCATATGTCATGGATGCTTTAGCTGAGATTCCTGCATTGCAGGGGGTTGGACTAGGATCCCTTCCAACTCTACAATTCTATGATTTGATGATTATCAGCCACTCAGAATTCTGAAGATGGCCCTGGAAACTTACCAGGAAACAATGAAGCTCTCTCAGTGCCGACATCAGAGATCATCCTTAGCTGGCTCTAGAAAGACTGCCGCGTTCTTACTCGATTTGCATTTTCCAAATTGTCTGCAAGGACTGTCCCATATTGAAGAGGGTAAAATAATCCCATCAGGACATTACCATTGCAGTTAAGATTGTGTGGCTATTCCCTCCCCCCCACAGGTGGAATAAATGAAGACAACGGACACAGAGTTTTAGGTTAATGGGCGAAAATGGCCACAACTTTATTGATTACAGGAAAGAAGGGTATTGGCTTTAGGCATTGGCCCTAACCGACTATCCGGTCTGACCGGGAAGGGTTAAACACCAACAGGGGGAGCCACCCGAGATGCATATCCCTAGGCGCTCCCCGAGGGGTTACCGCTCGGGGGCGCGCTTTAGGCCCTAGCCTCCGTAGGTTTCGGACGAGGCGTCGCCCCTCGGAGTCCTTTAACGAACTACCCTTCAAGCATTGGGGGAGGTGATGGCGTTCCTCCCCCCCAACCTCATCTGCATGATAATACCCCGGCCAATGCCTACCGCCAAAACCGAGGGAGTTGTGACGATTTGCTACGAGGTAGGCGAAAAAACCAAGTGGCTCACAAAAACCAGCCAATTAGCCAAATGGAAAAACTCCTACCAGGCCCCTTGCGGCGACCAGCCGAAGCCCATAGAAAGGTCAGTGGCAAAACCTAAAGGGCGGGTGGGTGGGAAACCGCGTCGTCTCCAGGGAAGAAAGGGGGCGAGCCAGGGGCTGCCCTGACCTTAAGTGGCCCCTACGAAGGCCCGCCCCTGCCGCCAGCCGATTGGCTGGCACCACAGGGTATGCTAATTGGGGGAATCCCTGTCCCTCGCGAGGCTGACGCCAGCCTCGCGAGAGCGAGTGTGGGCGGGGTCGTGATCCCACAACCCCCCCTCCTCCTGAAGATCGGAAGGGGCATTGTCACCAGAGCACATATGGAGCTCTGGATCAGGCTGATTTACTTCAGTGGAATTAATATACATTATTATGGGCACATTCTAGTGTTCAATCAGTGAGCGCTGTATGGCAACTTTATGCATTGCCGAGCCGCTATTTACAACTTGCAACACACTTACGACAATATCAAGTGACTGCCCAAAATGCTTTCTGAACCATCTCGCTCAGTGTATAGCTGGGATGCTCTCGTCAGGCAGAAAACTTAGTATTTCAATGCAGTTGCAATTTATTTTGCTAAAATATTTAAATCTGTGCTTAATAAAGCACGGGATGTGTATGAACCAGAGAATCCAGGATTGTAATTTTAAATTTATACTCTGAATAGAATAAATTATTAAGGCCACTGTAAGCTATTCTGCATGACAAGGGGTTGGGGGTGAATAAGATGCACTAAAAGTAGATCTCTCTCCCCCCCCCCCCGCCCATTCTTGTAGGTCTTTCTATAAGCCATTTGACAATATAGATGGGTTGGGTATTCTACCCCCATGTAATGAGGATACATTTTTAATATCTGCAATACAGAAGTCTCATTCTCATGCTAAATCAAGGTTAAAGTGTAACTGAGAAAAATCTGCTTATCTAATTAACTCTCTTGTGCCTAGAAAGTTATTGCAAGACTGCAGCATTAAAAATTATCATAACGTTCTTTAAATCATGTATTAATTAAGCCTTGGATTATATATATGACTAAGAAACAGGGGAAAGAAACCGTGTATATAGTGGTTCTATTAACTTCCTATTTGCGTAAATGCCAAACTACTGCCTAATGACTCTTCTCTCCCTTCCGTTATACATCTGATTTCATTGCGTCACTTGAATTAATTTTCCAGGATTTGTAAATGAAACACGGTCCCTTTCTTTTGCTTTTGTTTGTCATAGATGAGGGATGAGGAACACGGGGCTCTCCAGATGTTCTCCAGTTGTGGAACTGGCACTTTTACAAGTTCCACATAACGTTCATTCCACACTTACAAGGAATGGATCCTGCACCTTCATGTTGGAACTCCCTGCCCATTGATACCAGGAAGGCACCTGTGCTGTACTGCTTTCAGTGCCCACTAAAAACGATTTTGTTTAAGCAAGCCTGCCCAGAGATGTACCTTTCACACATATTTTAATATGGAATTTCATTTCATAATGCATATGTTTAAAACTACTGGTTTTGTTTTGAATTTTTTTAGGCTAACGTGTTTTCAATATCTGATTTCATTAGTATTTTAATGGGTGTTTTGTGCAAACCACTTTGAGGTTTTGATGATTAAGTTACATATAAATTCTAATAAACAAAAATAGATAAAAATGGATCAAATACATGTTGGAAATGTAAAGAATGAGAAGGTACTTTGTATCATATGTGGTGGAAATGTAGAGAAGTTAAAAAAAATGGGAGATGATATATAATGAACTGAAAAAAAAATGTTTAAAATGACATTTGTAAAAACAACAACCCAGAAGCATTTTTGTTAGGGATTGTAGGAAAAGACCTGTCAAGAAAAATGAAAAACGGGGGCAAGAGTCTTAATAGCACAAGGATGGAAGAATGAAGAAACCCCAACGAAAGAACAGTGGCAAGAAAAATTGATGGACTATGTGGAACTGGCAAAACTGACGCATAAACTGTGGGACAAGGACAACTGTGACTTTAAAGAAGAATGGGAACCCTTTATAAAGTACTTAAAGAAACAACAAAATGAATTGGACTCCTTGGCAGGTTTTGAATAAACATACACAAACTTTACATTTTTACAATATGCAGAGAACAATATGTGTTGATAAATCAGAGAGAGGAGCTGAGGGAAATCATAGGGGAGGGAGGGGGGTTGTGGTGGTGGGAGGAGGGAAATGGGGGGGAATAAATGTTGAAATTGTTGGAATAATTTGTTATGTGAAAATAATCAATAAAAATTCTTGAAAAAAATAGATAAAAATGTTTGTTGGACTACAACTCTATGTTGGAGAGGGTTGATGGGACTTAGAGTCCAGTATTACCCGGAGTGCCGTGATTCGCTATCCCTGTCCTAGATGGGTAGCATCATCATTTTAGAAGCAAGCCTGATATAGAAGCGAATGTCTGCCTGCTTGAACTCTATCGTGCCCCTGCGTACATATGCTCAGAATTTCATGGTTGAGTCATCACAGGCAAACCATGGTTTTGCAGCTAGGAATGTGTTGAAGACTCCTTTGTCCTTCATACACACTGATTCCCCACTCCCTGCTTCTATGTTTAACCCAAGCTACAGTTTGCTTTGATCCAGTGGTTGCTGCTGCCCACTGGAGCTGGCAGAGTGGAAGGCAGGGAACAGTAGGCAGAGACAAAGCCAATGATAGGCAGTGCCGATTAATTCCAGTTCTGTCACCATCCTCTCCCATGCTGAAATCAACTAGGGCAACACTGAGACACAGAGGAAGAAGGTGACAGGTGGCGTCTCTTCACATATTGAAACTGAAATACTTTATTGTCACTTGTACAACTTGTATACAATGAGACTACACGAGCACCCCCCACTCAGCTCTCTTAGTCTTAATTCCCCTCGTTTACTGACGCACACCCACCAAACCCAAAAGTCAGTTGCCCTGTTGTTATCTTTTCATTCAGCAGCTGTCAGGGAACTGCCATCGGAGCCTAGGGTGGTGGCAAGGCTCCCAGACGCTGGAGAGGGAACCAGCAGGGAGAGAGAGGGAGCTTCCGCTGAGGAAAGAGAGGAGGCGGGGGCGTCGGAGGGTAGGCTCAGGGACGCTTCCAGCGAGACCAGTGGAGAGAGCTCAGGACCTCCCCTTGGGACGCCCACTCTGCGCAGAAAGCTGTCGCGCAGGGAATCTAGGAGGAGACTCACTGTCAAGGAACTTTTATGTTGGAAGAAATTTAGGAAACGCCCACTGACGGATTCTGCCAGTGATTAAGACAGCCACGAAGTAAGGGCTGTCCGGTCAGGGAACGTTTTAAGCCAACTACTCAGCTTGGAGCAGTTCGGCGCTCCAAGCAACCCCTTATCCCATTACAGCAGCCTAACAGCCCATGGATAGAAGCTGTTTTTTACCCTATTGGTGCGACTAATCATGCTTCTATATCTTCTGCCTGAGGGCAGGAGATCAAGAAAGTGCCGGCCAGGGTGTGAATTATCCCTGAGAATTTTCCTCACTCTCCTGAGGCAACGTTCTTCCGCTATTTCATCCAGCGGATTCACGGGACAGCCCATAATATCTTGTGCTTTATTCACCACCCTCTGTAGGCACTTCCTATCAGTTGATGTCAAACCAGTGTACCACACCGTGATGCAGTATGAAAGGACACTTTCTATTGTTGACCAGTAGAAGGAGGTCATCAGATGACATATGATATCAGGATTGGGGCAGGTAGATGGGATTTTGGAAAAACAGCCCAATGGGCGACCTGGTGAACCAAACTTGGCTCATGGCTTGAAGGCACGTTACCCCCTAGTGTAAGGGAAGCTGAACGCACCCTACAGGTATATTTTTTGACCGGCATGCATTTCCTCCTGTCCTGCATGAAATGAACAGCTCTTGTATAGCCTAGGATAGTAGGTTTGATCCTCACCATTTCCAGTTAAAAGCTTCCTAGGCAGTAGGGCTGGAAACCACAATAATCAGAGCAGGCAAATGATGAGGCAAAACTGTGGTCCGTCAGTATAACACAAATTCATATATTTCCTTAAGTTTACATTGACAAGGTTTTAGAGCAACACCTACTGGAAACTCTTCTCCTCCCCCTATACAACCCAATTATTGTATATACTCAAGTATAAGCCGACTTTTTCAGCACATTTTTAATGTTGAAAAAGCCCCCCTCGGCTTATACTCAAATGAGGGTCCTTTCAGGCTGTTCCTTCTTCCTCCGCCGCTACCGCCACCACCAGGTTTGTGGTGTGGTGAACCGGCTTATGCTCAAGTCAATACGTTTTCCCAGTTTCTTGTGGTAAAATTAGGTGTCTCGGCTTATATTCAGGTCGGCTTATACTTGAGTATATACGGTACATATTTGAAATACATTTAATATTGTTCGTAATTTGTGAATGCTATTCCTAATTTGCAATGCTTTTCTGGGTCTGGACCAAATTAGCAAGATACTGCTGTGACTTCCTCTGTTAATTATATTTCCTAACATTTATAATTAAGGAAACAACAGCAGCAGCACCCTCATTCTTTGCACATCTTCAGCAAAAGGTACAATGCAGATTTATTCCCCACTTCTTGCCCAAAGATTCAGCAAAATTCATTGCCTGTTTTGCATTACTGCAAGCCTCTGTTTTGCCTTACATAGGCAGGTTTGCTTGAGATAAGGCTTCACTATTTAGAGCTATAGATTCCTCTGCTTCTTGGCTTCAAAAAATAAGTCTTGCCTTTTTAGAACAAGCATCTCTAAACCATCACCAGAAAATAATTATATGCTGGCTGGGAGGTAAATTAAATCAGAATTAGCACATGCTAAATATAAAATTGGTTTCTTAGCCTGAATTCATTAATCTAGTATGGAAAAAAAGGACAAGAAAAAAATACATGAATACACATCTCTCCTGGGCAATGGAACTGGAATGGAAAGAGTAACTCATGAAATAAATGGAAAATGGAAGGTTTGTGGATTTCCTACACCTTTTTGGAGACACAGATGCAATAATACTGTTATACAAATCTTTGGTGCAATCACACTCGGAATACGGTGTACAGTTCTATTCGCCTCACCTAAAAAAGGATATCCTAGAGTTAGAGAAGAGTTTCAGAAAAGGGCAACCAAAAGGATGGGGAAAGATCACAGCATTTAGGACTTTTTAGTTTAGAGAAAAGATGAGTAGGAGTTGACACGGTAGAAGTTTATAAAATTATGTATGGCATTCAGAAAATGAATGGAGATTTCTCCCCTCCCTCTTTCATAGCAGTAGAACTCACAGAATTCCAAGGAAGCTGAAATGTTGGGGGATTCAGGAAAGATAAAAAGGAAGCCTTTCTTCACACAACACATAGTTAAGCTATGGAATTTGATCCCTCAAGTGGGAGTGATGGCCACCAACTTGTGAGGCTTTTAAAGAAGACTAGACAAACCTAGACAGCATCTTAAAAAGTAGAGACATCACCTTGCCAACAAAGGTCCGTATAGTAAAAGCTATGGTTTTCCCAGTAGTGATGTATGGAAGTGAGAGCTAGACCATAAAGAAGGCTGATCGCCGAAGAATTGATGCTTTTGAATTATGGTGCTGGAGGAGACTCTTGAGAGTCCCATGGACTGCAAGAAGATCAAACCTATCCATTCTGAAGGAAATCAGCCCTGAGTGCTCACAGGAAGGACAGATCTGGAAATTGAGGCTCCAATACTTTGGCCACCTCATGAGAAGAGAAGACTCCCTGGAAAAGACCCTGATGTTGGGAAAGATGGAGGGCACAAGGAGAAGGGGACGACAGAGGACGAGATGGTTGGATAGTGTTCTCAAAGCTACCAGCATGAGTTTGACCAAACTGCGGGAGGCAGTGGAAGACAGAAGTGCCTGGTGTGCTCTGGTCCATGGGGTCACGAAGAGTCAGACACCACTAAACGACTAAACAACAACAACAAAGACAAATTCATGGTTGATAAGGCTATCAATAGCTACTAACCATGATGACTATATTCTACTTCCATTGTCAGAGGAAATACACTTCTGAATACCAGTTGCTGGAAAATCGCAACAGGGGTGAGTGTTGTTGCAGGCTACCCACAGGCGTCTGGTTGGCCACTGTGAGAGCAGGTTACTGAACCAAATGGGTTACAAGATTGATCTATGTTAGGCTCTTATGTTAAGAACACGAGAGCAGCCTGCTGGATTAAGCCAATGGTCCATCTACCCACCAGACATGCACGTGAAGCCCAGAAGCAGAACCTGAGCACCTGAGCATTCTCCAGTTTTTAGAAATGTTTATACAGTGGTACCTCGGGTTACAGACACTTCAGGTTACAGACGCTTCAGGTTACAGACTCGACTAACCCAGAAATAGTACCTTGGGTTAAGACCTTTGCTTCAGGATGAGAACAGAAATCGTGCTCCGACGGCGTGGCAGCAGCAGGTGGCCCAATTAGCTAAAGTGGTGCTTCAGGTTAAGAACAGTTTCAGGTTAAGAACGGACTTCCAGTGGAAGATTGGCAGATGAAGATGATGGACTTTTCGGAGCTAGCTGACCTGACTGGAAGAATTCGCGACCAGAAAGAAGAGGAATACCAAGAAGATTGGAAGAAATTTAAGGACTATTTGAATAAATATTGTAATATAAAAAATTAGAAATTACTTGAAAGTACCAAATAGGCCTTGGATCAAATTAGGATTTAACTAAATAAGTGGGATTTACAACAGTAAGAAAAGTGAATAAGTTAGAAATATATTTGCTTAATAATGATATTGGAAAGCTGTTACATCCAGATACAAGGAAACTCAGAAGGGAGGGACTAGGGGAAGTCAATAATATGTTTATAAGGTTGGATTTTTAAAGAATTAAGTTTTTTATTGTTTATTTGGATTTGTCTATTGTTTTCTTTTTTGATGTATTCTTTTGTCTTTGTTTTTGTTTGTTATTTCATTATGTTATATTTGTTATAATTGTGGAAAACCTAATAAAAATTTCATTTAAAAAAATAATAAGAACGGACCTCCAGAACGAATTAACTTCTTTACCAGGGGTACAACTGTATAGTTAAATTGGGAAGGGATCAAAATTATTGGGGGAAAGGCAAATATATGTAACGTATGGCCTCTTCATCTTTCTTTCCTTTTTTTTGCAAATCCAAAACAGCAGAGTATCAAACCCACAGTGCCACTAAGACCCAGACACAAAAACTTAAACATCACCCAGTAAACCTGAAAGTGTTGTGCCAGAGAACAAGCTATTGTTTACCAAAAGGCATTTCATTTCCTTAAACTGCCAGCAAAGAGCTGGGCTCCATTCAGCATGTGTAAGGTCCATGCTCAGAAATAAAGTATATTAGGAAGAAGAGCGGCTGAGAGCAACAGATAGGCTCTCTCTCACACACATACACCATAGGGCTGAGCATTATCATGAATTGCCAGCTGTTCAGTGACTCATGAGCCTGATAGGGATTAACAACCGAGATCACTGTTTTGCAACTCTACCTTGTTGACTCCTGAAAAGCAAAACACAAACTTTTACAAATTTCATTCTCCAAACGCCTGAAGCATTCAGGACTGTGGCAAAAAGTAGTCATCTTATTTGGATGAAAACAAACCTCCTGGTATGCCCTGCGGAGGACCTTAAGGTCCACAAATGACAACATTTTGGAGGTCCCAGGTCGCAAGGTGGTTAGACTGCTCGCAACTAGGGCCAGGGCCTTTTCAGTACTGGCCCCGACTTGGTGGAATGCTCTGTCACAAGAGACTAGGGCCCTGTGGGACTTGACATCTTTCCGCAGGGCCTGCAAGACAGAGCTGTTCCACCTGGCCTTTGGTTTGGACTCAGTCTGACCCTTATGTTTCCCTCCCCTTTTGGTTTTGATCTATGGGCTACTTTTAAAATGAGGCTGCATTTTAAATTGCATTCTAACCTGTAGTTTAAATTGGTTTTTTACCCCTATTATGTTTTTACTGTACAGTGGTACCTCTGGTTACGTACTTAATTCATTCCAGAGGTCTGTTCTTAACCTGAAACTGTTCTTAACCTGAAGCACTGCTTTAGCTAATGGGGCCTCCTCCTGCTGCTGCGCTGCTGGAGCACGATTTCTGTTCTCATCCTGAAGCAAAGTTCTTAACCCGAGGTAATATTTCTGGGTTAGCGGAGTCTGTAACTTGAAGCATATGTAACCCGAGGTACCACTGTAATTTTATTGGTGTTAGCTACCCTGAGCCCGGCTCTGGCCGGGGAGGGCTGGGTATAAATACATTATTATTATTATTATTATTATTATTATTATTATTATTATTATTATTATTAGAAAGAGTTATGGATGGTGGGAGATTCCTCAAGACCACTGAATGAATGGCCACCACTAGAGCAATGCATTTAGAATGAATCAATCATTCTACTGTGGACAGAAGTCTTCAGGTTACGAACTAAGAACTGGTCCATTGAATCTGATGTTTCAGAGGAGCGCCTGTCTTGTATGGTCTGCTTTGTAATCAGGGAAGGGGGGGGAAGAAAGCCACCAACCACATGCCCAGCAGTTCCATAAACAAACCACTGAAACTCTAATGATGGGGTAGGCAACCTGTGGCCTTCCTGATGTTGGGGCTAAAGCTCCTATCACCCCTGACCATTGGGCATTTTGGCTGGTGCTAATTGGAGCTAAGGACAAAGGACATGGGGTCTTCACCCCTGTCCTAATGAAAACAGGTCTTCAGAGGCAGAGAGCTAAGTGGTCTTGCTGCCACCATCACCGTGCCATCAGGGAAAATGTGTCTATATCTGATGCACCGTGTGTGTCTATCTTATGGGTGTGAGGCCTATCAGTGCTATCACATGGAGGCCCCCATGAAATCTGGCACCATCCCTGGATCCAAGGTTTGGGGGTGAGGTAGAACAGATCAAAGCATTTAAAGGTAAAGGGACCCCTGACCATTAGGTCCAGTCGTGACCAACTCTGGGGTTGCGGCGCTCATCTCGCTTTATTGACCGAGGGAGCAGGCGTACAGCTTCCGGGTCATGTGGCCAGCATGACTGAGCCGCTTCTGGCAAACCAGAGCAGCGCACGGAAATGCCATTTACCTTCCTGCTGGAGTGGTACCTATTTATCTACTTGCACTTTGACGTGCTTTGACTAGGTTGGCAGGAGCAGGGACCGAGCAACGGGAGCTCACCCCATAACGGGGATTCGAACCGCTGACCTTCTGATCGGCAAGTCCTAGGCTCTGCGGTTTAACCCACAGCGCCACCCGCGTTTAGGTGCCTGTAAACAGTCCCAAAGCTCTTAATTCACCAGCACTGGCAGTTTAACTTCTGCTCATTAGGAACCCAACAGGTGTTCTCTTTCCGTTCTGTTGGGGATGAATGACAGGATGTGAACAGCAAAGGCAATTACTGGACTTGGGAGGGCGAGGGGGATTGGGAAAGGCTCTTTCTGTACTCTTTCTACATCTCCTGTCAAATCTCCACTCCACTCCCACCCAAGTTAAGGTGGCTGGCTGTGCATGCTTCTTTATGAGCCAAGAGAAAGGCAAAGGGTCCCCTCTGGTTTGCACACTGCGAGTCCGCAGAAAAGGAAGGAAGAAAACATGGCGATTCTCCACATTGCATGCTTCCATTATACACAGGGGGCCAGAGGAAGACAAAGTCTGCAAACCAGTGGAGAATAACGTTTAATGAGTAACTGACATCATTACTGGAATCATTGCACGGTTTCGCCCTGAATAAGTAACTTCCTTAAAAAAACAGAACAAGCAAAGAGAAGAGGGAGAAAGAAAACCCAGAGCTGGCACAGCTTTGCTCATTTTTATATTGTCTGCACACATTTGCTTACTGTCCCTTGACAAACTATCCATACAGAGGCATAATAGCCTCCGCTCGAGTCAAACGATGATTTGGGTTTTGCAGATTAACGTTTGTGTTTTCCTAAAAGCAGTAATTTTGCAAAGAACCAAGGACCAAGTTAGGAATTGGATAGGAATTAGCTGAGCACAAGCTAAAAACATGCATTCATATAAAGACTGGGTGGATGGTGTTTTTGGGCCAATGGCTGTCGCTGCCCATCCCCTCTACTATGCAATTTTGTCAGGCTGTTTTCGTCAGAGGGCACGGCCTGAGTTTCTGTCAAAGGTACTGACAAACGGCTTGTTTCAGATCCAGCTGAATGTTTTGTTAAAATATAGGTCGCAAAACAATTCAGCATGACAAAATTAACACCTACCATGGGGGAAAGAGTGTCTCGGTTTTAATAGGAATTAATGAAAAATAGAATAAAGAACCATGATTAGATATAGAGAGAGGGAGGGAGATAGTGGGAATCTTCTTTGGAATACAAACCTTCTCATCTCATAGGTATGGCCTGTGATCATCCATTGACAGAAGAAAGGTATTGTGCAAACAAACAAATAAATAAATAAATAAATGGTAGGAAATGAAGAAAAATGCTAAGGTAGCTAGGAAAACTGAGCTCTTAATGGGTTGACTTAGAACTCTGAGCGTCAAGGATGTGAGGCAGGGCCTGTCTGGTGTGAGAGGGTTGGCTCCTAATTCCATGTAGGATATTCAGTGTGGACCCTGCCTGTCCAACCAGGGCGAGAAGCTATCCTAGACTAAGGAACTGTTCCAACCTCCTTTGTCCAAAGTCAATACCAATGGAAATTGTAGTCCAAGGTCAGCTAGAGGATCACAGGTTCCCCAATCCCTTCAAAGGCAGCCTCTAGTCCTCTGACTCAACTGATTAATAATAATAGTAATAATAATAATAATAATAATAATAATAATAATAATAATAATTTATTATTTATACCCTGCCCATCTGGCTGGGTCTCTTCCAACAAAGTATTAAAATACAGTGGTCTGCTAAACATTAAAAGCTTCCCTAAACAGGGCTGCCTTCAGATGTCTTCTAAAAGTCTGGTAGTTGTTCTTCTCTTTGACATCTGGTGGGAGGGCGTTCCACAGGGCGGGTGCCACTACTGAGAAGGCCCTCTGCCTGGTTACCTGTAACTTGGCTTCCCTGGTAATATGAAAGAAGAAGAAGAAGAGTTTGGATTTGATATCCCGCTTTATCACTACCGGAAGGAGTCTAACACCCTCCTTTCCCTTCCTCCCCCACAACAAACACTCTGTGAGGTGAGTGGGGCTGAGAGACTTCAGAGAAGTGTGACTAGCCCAAGGTCACCCAGCAGCTGCATGTGGAGGAGTGGAGACGCGAACCCGGTTCACCAGATTACGAGTCCACCGCTCTTAACCACTACACCACACTGAAATGTTTGTATTAGCAGGGCTTTTTTTCAGATGGAACTCACCAGAACTCAGTTCCAGCACCTCACAGGTGGGCACCATTGCCATTACAAAGAGATCACTGCACTGGGGGAAAGAAATCCCATTAACTTCCATGGGAGCTCCCCCTCAAAAGCAAGCAGAAGGTGGAATGGGACACAGAAGAGGGCAAAGGGTTAAAGCCTCTTTACCTCCCATGCAAGAATTTCAACCCAAACTGAGCCTGCCAGCCCTGTGACTGCTATTTGTAGAAGAAATACACAGAAATCCCAAATATTCTTCATCAAGTGTCCAAGGAATTGAGGTAACTGTACAGCTCTCATATGTCAGGAGCAGGGAAGTTCCTACTTCAGAAGGAAGATGGAATGGGAAGCTGTCCAACCCTACGGAAGAAAGAGCTAGAGAGAGCCCCCTTGGGTGCTGTTGACATGCCAACTTCCAGACCAGTATGGCTGTCCAAGTCACAGACCTGACATAATTTGTACCAATTTCCAACCCTGTTAAAAGATTCTCCCTCAAGTAAAATGCCAGTTTTATGCAGAAAATGGTTTGGACAAAGTTACAAGGAAAGGAGTAGGGGAATAAAAATAGTTGTGGTGTTGGGTTAGATGGAATCATGGCTCTGGAAAGTGTGAATTCTACCAATCACAATTTATCCTCACAGGAATCTTTAGACATAGGCCATTTGTTATTCTATTTTACTGACAACAGGGGTTGTAACTGACTCTGAGAAATAATGAGTTGCCCATAGCATATTGCCTTGACTCACCACCAATAGATTAAACCACTGTAACGATTCTTAAAATCATAGCAAACTGCACCAAAGTAGTGAAGAAGAAAAATACTAGGCTAACAGAAAGGTTTTACTTTGAAAGAAACCGGGGGCCTTAATGGGTGCTATTGACTCAACCAATATATTAAATCACTGTAAAGATTTTTAAAAAAACATAAAAAACACAACAAAGTAGGAGAAAAATAGTATGCTAACAGAAAAATTTTACTTCCAAAGAAAATGGGTGTCTTTCCATCCCTGTTTTAAAATAGGATTACAGTGGTACCTCGGGTTACAGACGCTTCAGGTTACAGACTCCGCTAACCCAGAAATAGTACCTCGGGTTAAGAACTTTGCTTCAGGATGAGAACAGAAATCATGTGGTGGCGGCGCGGCAGCAGCAGGAGGCCCCATTAGCTAATGTGGTACCTCAGGTTAAGAACAGTTTCAGGTTAAGAACGGACCTCCAGAATGAATTAAGTTCTTAACCCGAGGTACCACTGTACAGGAAGCTGCGTTATACTGAGTCAGACCATTGGCCCATCTTGTTCAGTATTGTCTACACCAGGGTTTTGCAAACTTCAGCTGTTTTTGGACTACATCTCCCATCATCCCTGACCACTGGTCCTGCTAGCTAGAGATGGTGGGAGTTGTAGTCTTGGCCTATCTGACAGGAGTGTCTCCTAGTCCTTTCAGGAGATGCTGGGGACTGAACCTAGCACCTTCTGTCAACAAAGCTCTGCCACTGAGCTACAGCCTTACTGAACCCCACTGACACTTTGCCAAGCCTGTCCATAATACATCTATGAGATAACTCCGCAGAACGCCCCAGCATGAATTAATTGCAGCGTTAAAGAGATGTCACTGTTGGCAGCTTAAAATACGGGGAAGGTATTATTATTTTCCTGAGATACAAGACATATTAACTACCACAGAAATTGTGACAGTGTTCTGGATTAGTGATTAGAGCTCTGTGATTTCATTCTAAAGAGATTTCCATTTTCACTTCATTTCAGAAAAGCATAATGTGAAAAATCAGAAAATCAGCTTTGGGAAGCTGTCAATATCAGGAGGGAAATGGTATTGGTGAGTGTCTGGTGGTGGTAGAGACAGTCTACTTAAGACCTTTCTCCTCCCTCTTAAATTGCACACAATAGAAAAGATGGAGAGAGGGGGCTCTGCTTCCCCTCCTGGTGGAAAAGCAATTCAGGGAAAAAGCAATTTTGGCCAAATATCCAAGAGGGGGCAGGATCCATCAGCCTTCTTGCCTTTAGATTTATCTGCCTTTCTGCTCTCCAATGCAGCCTTTAAGGCTGGTTTTCGGTTGAAAATGTATTTTTCTTTTTCTTTTATTTTGCGGGGGAGATATGGGCTGTTGAAACATATCATTCCCATTTGATCTAGCTAAGACCCGAATCCATATCCAGTGTGATTGGTTGGAATGTTGTGATTTTGCTTGAACTTTTGCTGTACAGTGGACGCTTGAGTTGTGAACGTGATTCATGCGGGATGCACGTTTGCAACCCACAGCATCCACAACCCGCAGCAGTGCATCTGCGCATGTGTGGGTTGCGAATGCGCAATGTGCGATTTAGTGCTTCTGCGCATGCGTGACCGCCGAAATCCGGAAGTAACCCGTTCTGGCACTTCTGGGCTTCGGTGGTCTGCAACCTGAAAAAACGCAACCTGAAGAATGTCTGTAACCCGAGGTATGTCTGCATCTTCCTTTTGTATTAATAACCTGTCCATTGGTTTGGGGCCCTTTAGGCCCAAAAGCAGTAATAATAATAATAATTTATTATTTGTACCCCGCCCATCTGGCTGGGTTTCCCCAGCCACTCTGGGTGGCTTCCACAGAGACCAAAATACACTAAAATGTCACGCATTAAAAACTTCCCTGAACAGGGCTGCCTTAAGATGTCTTCTGAATGTCAGGTAGTTGTTTATCGCTTTGACATCTGATGGGAGGGCATTCCACAGGGCGGGCGCCACTACCGAGAAGGCCCTCTGCCTGGTTCCCTGTAGCTTTGCTTCTCGCAATGAGGGAACCGCCAGAAGGCCCTCGGCGCTGGACCTCAGCGTCCGGGCAGAACGATGGGGGTGGAGACGCTCCTTCAGGTCTACTGGGCCAAGGCCGTTGAGGGCTTTAAAGGTCAACACCAACACTTTGAATTGTGGTCGGAAACGTACTGGGAGCCAATGTAGGTCTTTCAAGACCGGTGTTATGTGGTCTCGGGGGCCGCCCCCAGTCTAGCTGCCGCATTCTGGATTAGTTGTATGTAACTAAACCATAGTTGTATGTAAACAAACCATAACAGAATCCGTTGAATGCAAGAGGAACACATCCCTGCTACTGAAGCAGCACAGGGCTGTTGTTAAGAGTGTTCAGATGATGCATGTGGCTATTGTCAACACAACACCTGTCCAGTCTGGAGAGTCAACCAGAGACCTATTTCCCCCTCTAAGAAAGTGGGTAGATTTGTGACTATAAAGATGAACGAGACGGTATTAAAAAGAAAAAGTGGCAAGAAACTTGCACTCTTCTTCTTGACTCTTCATTGCCCCCAAGGTTGAAAGATGTCAGCCTTTGCTAATGCTAGTTAAGGCGGGGGAAATCTGCCGGAGTGCTAATGACATGAAGCTTGTTTTAATTCTCACCCAACTTTCTCCCCCTCCTCCCTTTCATTTCCTTTTCATCTCCTTGCTTTCCACCTTCTCGGCTGCTGCTGCTTGATGGATGCTGGGGAGATAAAGAAAGGATAATTTCTTGCCTGCAACGCTTTCCTTGTGCTCTTCTGTGGTTTTATTTTTATACTAAAGCGTGAAATATTCCTACTGTGCTGCCAGATGTTCCATAATCCTATTTTTATACAGCCCAAAGGGCACGAATCTCAGGTAATGTCTGTCCTGCAATGCCTTGAATGATAGGCATAGCTGGTGCTAAGACTCACAGGAGAGGAGGGCAGAGAGCAATCAGGTTTCTGCTAACAAAAAAACAAACACCTCGCCTCATGTTGTGTTAATGCAAACAATATATTTCAACCACAAACACTAGGTTCAGATTGGCTTACGTCTGCCAAAAAAAAGCTAAGCTGGCATGATAAAAGCACAATGATCCAGTATAGCAGACAATAGACTGTATCCAGCTAAATTGTACTCGGGGTAGACTCATGGAAATGTTGCGCTCTATATAGAGCTACCTTTGAAGGTGACTCAGAAACTACAAGTAATCCAGAATGCGGCAGCTAGACTGGTGACTGGAAGTGGACACCGGAACCACATAACACTGGTCCTAAAAGATCTACATTGGCTCCCAGTACATTTCTGAGTACAATTCAAAGTGTTGGTGTTGACCTTTAAAGCCCTAAATGGCTTTGGCCCTGTATGCCTGAAGGAGTACCCCCCCCATCCCTGAGGTCCAGCTCTGAGGACCTTCTGGTGGTTCCTCATTGTCAGAAGTGAGGCGACAGGGAACCAGGCAGAGGGCCTTTTTAGCAGTGGGGCCCTCCCTGTGGAATGCCCTCCCATCAGATGTCAAAAAGATAAACAACTATATAACTTTTCATAGACATCTGAAAGCAGTTCTGTTTCAGGAAGCTTTTGATGTTTGTTTGTTTGTTTGTTTGTTTGTTTGTTTGTTTGTTTGTTTGTTTGTTTCCCTCTGTATTTTTGTTGGAAACTGCCGAGGATGGCTTGGGTAACCCAGTCTGATGGGTGGGGTATAAGAAATTAACTACTACTACAATTTCGAATCGCCGCGACGAGGTGAGCTCCTGTTGCTCAGTCCCTGCTCCTGCCAATCTAGCAGTTCGAAAGAACATCAAAGTGCAAGTAGATAAATAGGTACCACTCCGGTGGGAAGGTAAACAGCGTTTCTGTGCGCTGCTTTGGTTCGCCAGAAGCGGCTTAGTCATGCTAGCCACATGACCCGGAAGCTGTACACCGGCTCCCTTGGCCAATAAAGCGAGATGAGTGCCACAACCCCAGAGTCAGTCACGACTGGACCTAATGGTCAGGGGTCCCTTTACCTTTACCTTTACAATTGGCCTATGGTCATCAATGATTCTACTTTGAGTAGGACCAGCATTGGTTACAACCCAATGTATTCATATCAATATTTTAAAAGTTTTTTTTACTTTTCTACGGGGAGCACGCAATGTTTTTCATGTCAAGTTCTGTCCTGCTTTTTAAATATTTGAGGTGGTGTATTTAAGAATGACTGTGAAGCTGCCGAATACATACAAAGCAACTCACCTGAAGATGCAAGTTTATTTCAGAAACGAAGTGCTAGGACAGAATGGCCAGTCTCATAACCAACGAAATACAAATCCTTCCCCAGATGACTGCTGTCACCTTTTCACATACCATGAGATTGGCTTTCAAATTTCCAGGAAATAAAATGTAAAATAACAACACAGGAAGTTGGTTTCTAAGTGTCCAAAGACAGAAGCGTATATTATCCCAAAGATTAGAAAGTTAAATGGTGCAGAGAGAGTAGACAGAGAGGTTTTCTTTGTTTCTCGTAACACTAGACTAGACAGGACATCAATTGAAGCTGAATGTTGGAAGATGCAGAACAGAAAGCACTTTTGCACGAAGCACACAGTTAAACTATGGAATCTGCAGTGATGGGCACCAACTTGGGTATCTTTAAAAGAGTAGACAAATTAATAGAGGAAGCAATCGGTTTTTGCCTCAATTTGGATACAACTGGATATCATTGGGATTCAAGATGGTTGACTGAACCTTTCAGAACAACACTTATTTTAACCACGAACTTAAAAACTGCACTTTTTTTTGGAGGGGGTGGTCTTGAAATTCTTGAGCAATGCTGTGTACGAGGCTGCTAATTAAATGTGAAGTACGGTAATAAGATTTCTCAAGATAGTATGTAAAGTCTGAGCAGGTGTGAGCTCTTAGATGTACCTTAATGCCATTTTGGAGCAAGTGTAATGATGATGGCTCTAAGCACCTTTAAAACTTCACTTCTGTTCTATGGCATGTCAAACAGCTGGAATCTGTCATTAAATATGGCATCTTAATAATACTTCATTTAATATATTTCAGACTACACTCATAATATTTTACAAAACATTCTGATTTCTTTACTAACATAATAGTAGCAACAACAACAACACACAGATGTTGCAAGCGCCTAAAGGGAAGTGGAAGAATAGGTTGCTGGGTTTTTAAAAATGTATTTAGAGGCTTCTGTTTTACCCAAATATGGAGAAGATACCTCTTGACATTGTAAAACATAAAATTTCCTTTCAATGGCATTGAAGGTGTACAGCTGTCACTTGTTTTAAGCAGTGTGACACCATCTCTTACTCTCCAACCCCAAATAAAAACCCCTACATTTCATACAAGCCGGGAAATCTGCGGTGTTCTTGTATCTTATAAGAGCTTCCACACAACTCTGAAAAGTACAGCATGCATATTAAGCAGCAAAGTGGGAGTACAGTTCAAAGGCCAAAGGATTTAGGCTGCAGAATTATGTTCACTTAACTGCGCTGTGGAAGGGACACGGGAGGCGCTGTGGTCTAAACCACTGAGCCTAGGGCTTGCCAATCGGAAGGTCGGCAGTTCGAATCGCCGTGATGGGGTGAGCTCCCGTTGCTCGGTCCCAGCTCCTGCCAACCTAGCAGTTTGAAAGCACATCAAAGTGCAAGTAGATAAGTAGGTACCACTCCAGTGGGAAGGTAAACAGTATCTGGTTTCACCAGAAGCGGCTTAGTCATGCTGGCCACATGGCCAGGAAAAACTGTCTGCGGACAAACGTCGGCTCCCTCAGCCAGTAAAGCGAGAGGAGCGCTGCAACCTCAGAGTTGTTCGCGACTGGACTTAACTGTCAGGGGTCTGTTACCTTTATCTTTTAACTGCTCTATGGCGCAAACTGGGACTTATTTCTGAGTAAACAAGCACTGAATTACACTGTTATTCACTGCTCATACAGCGTACATTTTTATTTAATCAACCAAGAAGCTCTGAAGTGGCTTATGTCTTATCCCGATTAAGTGAACACCTGGTTACAGGCAAGGCTGGTGTCCATTGGGGCTGGTAGGTTGGCCAACAGTAGATGAAACCAGAGAGGAAAGCCAACAGTAGGAGGAGCCAGAGCAAATGGTTAGCAGAGCTAGAAGCAATGAGAGGCAGCGTCAACAAACTCTGCTTTTGTTCCCATCCTCCTCCCTGTTGAGTTCTACAAAGGCAGCACCACAAGTAAGGAGGAAGAGGAGGCAGACAGCTTGTCCCACTCCCTAGACTGGTTGTAAGTAAGGACAGATGCAGATGGGGACAGATTGAGCTTGGTGGGTCAGAGCTCCACTTGCCCTTATGGACCAGCCTTCACTGACCACTTAGCTTCACTATACTATAAGCATGGAGTCCCAACTCCTATCAGCCCTAGTATGCCTTGCCAATGGTCAGGGAACATGGAAGTTGTAGTCTAATGACATAGTGAGGGCCACAAGCTCTTCATATCTGTGCTGTAGAACTGGGTGCTCCTGGACCATTATGCTATTAATATACAAGGGAGTCTACTACATATGCATGGAAGAGATAAAATTGTATTTTATCTCTTCCATATACAGTGGTACCTCCGGTTAAGAACTTAATTCATTCTGGAGGTCCGTTCTTAACCTGAAACTGTTCTTAACCTGAGGTACCACTTTAGCTAATGGGGCCTCCCGCCGCCGCTGTGCCGCCACCGCACGATTTCTGTTCTCATTTTGAAGCAAAGTTCTTAATCCAAGGTACTATTTCTGGGTTAGCGGAGTCTGTAACCTGAAGCGTCTGTAACTTGAAGCATCTGTAAGCCGAGGTACCACTGTATATATAAACTAGATCTCCTTGTGCATTAAAAAATAGGAAGAAATATGTTAATTTTTTTAAAAAAAAACTGGCTTTGACTTCACTTCTGAACATAGGATGATTCACTGCTTAGTTGAGCCACACAGCCTATGTTTAAAATTAATTCGTTTTTAATTATATTTTGCCTCTTCCTTGGAAAACCCAAAGTGGCTTGCATGACTCTATCTAATGACCTTCCATGATAAGTGAACACTGCTTCAGTAATGCATGACTCCAAGAAGAGCCCAAAATGCAAGCAGCTCTGTTGATATATTATTATATACATATGTATAAATATGTACACGTACATGCATACACATATATAAAAGATTGTCAGTAGACAGCATAACATGAGGCCGCACTTGGGCTTCTTTTGGAAGTTGCAGCTGATGCAGAATATGTCGGCCAGACTGCTGATGGAGTCGCACAGTCAACGACATGTGACTCTATTGTGAAAACATTTGTACTGGTTGCCCATCTACTACTGAGCCAGATTCAAGGTCCTCGTATTAACATACAAAGCCCTGAACAACTTAGAGCCAAGTACCTTGGGATCTGGCTGATCACTTATATTCCAGGTTGATCACTGAGATCATCTGCAAAAGCAGCGCTGGTTGTTCCTTGAGTTGGTGAGGCTCACTTGACATCTGCATGAAACCGAGCCTTTAGTCTAATTGGCCCAGCCTTCTGGGATGCTCTTCCAAAAGAAATTCAGCAGGTGTCATCTTTATTAACCTTTAAATGCTTTTCTTTGTTGCCAGGTTTAAATGAACCATTATGAAAATAAAAAAAATTCTAGTATCTACTCCATTTTAAATGCTTATGTGGATGAATTTTTTGTAAACCACTGTGATATTTCTTATGGAATTGCAATATACAAATTATTATTATGATAAATAAATAATATCACACAGCTTAACAGGCTCAAGATGAATGCAATCATATGCAGAGTTTCCTGGGAGTAAGCAAAAGACCTTCAGCCAGCTGAAATGTAGTCTTAAACCAGGCATAGGCAAATTTAGCCCTCCAGATGTTTTGGGACTACAGTTCCCATCATCCCTGACCACTGGTCCTGTTAGCTAGGGATGATGGGAGTTGTAGTCAAAAAACATCTGGAGGGCCGAGTTTGCCTCTGCCTGTCTTAAACTCTTGATGAGAAATGGAACACAATCTTGCAAAGAAGTGTCATCATTTAAGCCAGAGCTTTCCAAACTTTTCATGTCGGTGACACACTTTTTAGATATGCATCATTTCACCACACAGTAATTCAGTTTTACTAGCAAACCGCAGGTTAAACTAACCCCTTTCCAGTGCCAGGATGAGCACAGGGAGCGTTCTTGTGACATACATACACACAGCAGCTGACATACTAATGTGTCGTCACACACAGTTTTGAAAGCTTTGATTTAAGCTGCTACAAAGGAAAAAGAAAGTATCCATCTTCTGCTTGATCATTTCCCTCATTCTGACTTCTTCTGCGTTAAAGGTAAAGGTAAAGTGACCCCTGACCATTAGGTCCAGTCGCGACCGACTCTGGGGTTGCGGCGCTCATCTCGCTCTATTGGCCGAGGGAGCCGGCATACAGCTTCCAGGTCAAGTGGCTGGCATGACTAAGCTGCTTCTGGTGAACCAGAGCAGCGCACGGAAATGCCGTTTACCTTCCCGCCTGAGTGGTACCTATTTATCTACTTGCACTTTGACGTGCTTTTGAACTGCTAGGTTGGCAGGAGTAGGGACTGAGCAACGGGAGCTCACCCCATCACAGGGATTCGAACTGCCAACCTTCTGATCAGCAAGTCCTAGGCTCTGTGGTTTAACTCACAGCCCCACAAATAAACATGAATGCTTCATTATCACTTGCCACAGGAGGCTCTGTCAATTGCCCAGCATTTTATCAGACAATGTAATCACTTCCATTCTGAAAAAGTCCTGGAGCAACATTCCTTTGTGCCAGATCCTGCTACACCACCAACCAGGACCAGTGGAAGCCCCAGAGCCCCAAGAGAAACTCTCAATCCAGGAAGATGCTCCGACTCAAAGATCCTGGAGAAATGGGGTATCTATTGTGCCCTAACTGGACTCATTCCGCCCCCTCTGGAGCCCCTGATCAGGACATCAAGAACAGGTTCCCAGGACATCAACAGCAGAGGTAGCAAACAACTGCAGATGATGAGCAGACTAAAACACATATTTGGCAGCATAAAGCATCACATCTGAGAGCCTGACATGAAACCTTTACTTTAAATACAGGGCTGGGCCTTGAGTTTCATTTATTTCATTTGTGAATCACTTCCGAAACATTTTAAAGCAATTTAACAATAAAAACCCCCACATAGGATAGCAATTGCAACCTCCATAGAAAACGGATTTGTTTATTTAATTATTTTTGTGATCGTAGGATTCAGTGGCGTAGCGTGGGTTATCAGCACCCGGGGCAAGGCAAGTAATTTGTGCCCCCTAACCCATGGATTTGCGCCCCCTAACCCGTGGATTTCCCTAACCCCCAGATGTTGCGCCCGGTGCAGCCAGCCCCCCCTGCACCCCCCACGCTACGCCACTGGCAGGATTTGTTATTTTGCCTTTCAGTGCATATGCCTTTAAGAGATGAATGTGTCCTAAACCAGTAAGCCAAAGCTGCCCTACTGAAAGAAGGGTAGGATATACATATTTTTTAAAAAACAGGTCAGTGGCATTTGTGAGATACTTCATAATTAGTGTCTGCAAAGTCTTTTTGAAAGGAAAAGCAGAGAACACGAAACCCTGTTGGCATCTTGGACTATGATCTGGGACAGTTCATGGGAACACCAGAACCTTTGCCACCTCTAACCAAATACTCAAACTTTGCTTTCACGTCCCCCACCGGCCTACTAAACAGACACTAAAGGATGTGCTCAAATATCTGACGATAAACTTATTTTGAAGAATCGAGAACCTTGTTCCTTGGTTGTCGTCGTTGTTTAGCATTCCTGGGTATGCTAGTGGATAGTTGCACATGCAAATTTTAGACAGATTAGGCTGTTAAGTAAAATCCACTCTGTCAATCTCTTCTATATGTCCCCTGCCAGCAAACAGAAGGACAATGTGGATTTAAAGCCCTTTTGAAAGCCACACAAAATTTTCTTTTAAACAGGATGGCAAACCGCCATTTCTAACCATCGCAGCCGGCCTTTATCTTGAATGACAACCATGCAAGTCCTGTTCTGCCACCACAACACACAATATCAAGTGTTGATGGCTACGTGTTTTCAGCAAAAATGTCATGTTTAAAGGAAACATTTCTCCAGACTCGTTTTTTTGAAAAAAGTGGAAATAGTTTTCTGAATGGGAAATCATGAAAAGACTTTACAAGAATTATTGCATGTGCACATGCACAAAAGCACACAGGATTATGAAATCTAACAAAATGGGTCTAAATGGAAGTGGAATCGTATGTGAAAGTGTAAGGAGTGCTATGAGGTGGTCTGTTTACATACACATTTGCAAAATCCTTTTTTCACCCTGCTGTTCCGTTATTTTACACAGTGAATGCAAGGGTTTGGACTAGCCTACTAAAGGTGAAACCCCCAAAGGGAATTGCTACAATAGGGTTTCGCTTTGGTTCTAGGAAATCCAGCTACCCTGCAGTTCCAGCCTTTTCAGTTCTATTGACAATGTGCTCAGCTATGTCTTGTTTAAAGGAAAAGGACAAGGCATGAACAGCAAGTCTGACCACATGGAATCTTGGAGGTAAGAGAAAGGAATGGGGGCGCAAAGCAGTTTTCCTTCATCCCTTCTTCTTCCCACCCCCAAACAAACCACAAGATTGGATATCTGCAAACATTGGGCCACGGTGCAGACCTCCCAAATGTTATTTTGTGAACTGTGCCAAATCAGCCTATTGTAACTTTGCAGAATGTAGCGGATTATACTGATTAGCAAACACAGCAGTAAAGTGTTCTGGGGAAATAGGAAATACAGTCCAATACTTCAAATAGTTATACAAAAGATAGGATTTTGTTGTTGTTGTTTTAAAGTTGAACTTGACAAGCAGAGGAATGGGTAAATCAGCCTATTACTGATTCACACCATTTTTGCCTTTGTTTACTCCTAAGTAGCAGTGGGGAGATAGTTTGGGCCCATCTTTTAATGTGAACCTACCAAATTCAATGGGAATGAATCTACACATGAACCAAAATGGGAGTCCACCTTTGAAATTAGTAGTAATAATAATAATAAAATTTATTTATACCCTGCCCTCCCCGGCCACAGCCAGGCTGAGGGCAGCTAACACCAGTAAAATTACAGTAAAAACATAATAGGGGGGAAAAACCAATTTAAAATACAGGTTAAAGCGCAATTTAAAATGCAGCCTCATTTTAAAAGTAGCCCATAGATTAAAACCATAAGGGGAGGGAAACATAAGGGTCAGACTAAGTCCAAACCAAAGGCCAGGAAGAACAGCTTGGTCTTGCAGGCCCTGCAGAAAGATGTCAAGTCTCTTGTGACAGAGCGTTCCACCAAGTCGGGGCCAGTACTGAAAAGTACTGAAAAAATTCATAGTACTGTACAGTACTTCTATGAATTTTGTGATGTGTGTCTCTGACACCTTTACATGTACAAAAGTACATGTATTGTTGTTACTGTTATTATTATTAATATTATCCTGCCTTTTCCTCAGACTAGAACCCGAGGCAGCTTAATAAAATACAGAAACACAGATAAAATACAGAAATCTAAAAACACATTAAATAGTGTAAATGTACTTAAACTGTAATAGAATTAAAACAATACAACAACGAAACTATTAAAATGCAGATAATAAAAACAACACAGCACTTTTATAAGCCATTTACTTTAAAAACAGCTACTCCCCAAAGCCTAAAACAGTCTTCACCTTCTGGTAGAAGGAAAACAAGGAGGGAGCCAGTCTAGCTTCTCTAGGGAGTTCCAAAGTCTGGGAGCAGCCACTGAGAAAGCCCTCTCCTGTGTCCTAATCAAGGATACCTATGTGGGTGGTGGGGCTGAGAGAAAGGCCTCCTCCAAAAATCTCAGAGCCTGGGCAGGTTTGTACGGGAGAATACAATCCTTCTCACAGCCTCGGTCTAAACTGTATCCTGAAAGCACACCGTATTCTGAAAGTATTCTGAAAAATGCATGCAATGCATTAGTCAGGGAAACATGCTTGCAAAAACGTGTACGTGAGAAAAATGTCATATAAAACGTGTTCTCCCTAGCAGAGAGCACGTGTTGTGGTGGGGGATACAAGCCACCCCAGTGTTGCTGGGCGGATTTGCGGAGTGACCCAGGCAGTGAATTGGTTAATTGGGTCGCTGGGGAGAATTGCTTGTTGCAAATTTTGAAGGAAGGGTCAGAGGTTTTTAATATTGGACGCCCAACTTTGGGCGTCCTCTTGGCTGCTTGCACCGGATCACCCGCCCACCCTCCCTGTATTGGGGGGGGGGTTGTTCGCTTGACCTTGCTATGCCTGTCATGGGGTCGTCTGCTTTGAGGCAGGGGCCTGGTAGGAATTTTGTCCATTTGGCTGATTGGCTGGTGCCATTTGGTTTTTGCCTACGGCGTAGCAAATCGTCACATCTTGTAAGGTTGGCATTACAGATAGGTAGCCGTGTTGGTCTGCCATAGTCAAAACAAAACAAATTCCTTCCAGTAGCACCTTAAAGACCAACTAAGTCAGTTCTTGATATGAGCTTTCGTGTGCATTCACATGGTATCTGAAGAAGTGTGCATGCACACGAAAGCTCATACCAAGAACTGACTTAGTTGGTCTTTAAGGTTGGCGGTTAGGCATTGGTTCAAATTGGTTGGTGGACGGGTAAGTGCCTACCCCTCCAATGGTGGTGCGGAAAGGGAATTCCGTTAAAGGAATCCAGGGGCTTGACTTTCTTTTCGTCCTTGTCCCTGGCATCGGACTTGGGCTGTGCAAGCCACCAGGAGCATAAGGGTGAGAAGTGAGGGACTGAGGCCCAGCTTCATTTTCTCCCCAAAATTGTTTCCCTCACTGGCTTCCGCTGGAATCCGGAAGTCAGTTCTGTCCCCTGGGCAAGGACAGATAGTCAGAACCGATGCCTAAGCAACCACTCACTTGTGTGTATTTAAATAAAGTTGTGGCCAAAATCGTGCCAAAAACCCAAACCAAAATTGATGTGTGATGTGTGAATTATTGGGGGGTTGCTTGGGGACCTCGACACGCAAAAGCATGCATATTAGGAAATGAAATCTACACTAAAATGCTGGTGAATTTTCCTGAGAGCAACAGCAGCAGCGGCAGCAGCAGCAAACTGGTTAAGAGATGAAGAGAACTGAAGACTGGTAAAAACTGAGCAGGTGAGAAAACCAGAAACTGACAGATTCACACATTCAAATGAACAGGCCTTGTTTCATCCCATTTCTGCATTTATCTGTGAATCCACAGAAACCTTCACATTTAAATGCTATTTGTAAAAAAATATTTTCTCTCAACACATACATGTTTCTGTACATATTTTTTACACCTTTTTGAGCCAAGAACTGTGTCAGAACATTTGGGAAGTTCAAAAGCCAATAAACAATTCTGTTCTGATCCATGCATTCATCCAAGGAGCGCGGATCAAGTCAGTTCATATCAGAACTGACGAAGATCAGATTCCTCAGTCGTCGCTAAACAAGCAAGCTTTTTATTAAGGCTCAAAGACACGGTATCGTATGTAGGGAGATGCAAACATTTCAACGTTTGGAGGGTTCCCCCCCCACCGAAAGGAAGTTTCCTACAAAGAAGCTTGTTTTAAAACGAGATCACAAAGAGGGAGTGGAAGAGCTCTAGGAAGGCTAAAGCCGTCTTAGAAACCGTAAACAAAGAAGAGTTCTATCAGGAAGAAATACTTCAAGAATCCCATGGAAACAAGCCAATTGATAGTTTATGAATTGGCTCCTTTAACCTACATTCTGTAGGGCGGTCTAGCAAGCCTCTGCAATAACATGGTCTCGAGTTCTCCGATTCATAATAGTCAGCTTAACCTTTTCTCACTATGCTAATAGCCCAAATTAAGAGGAGCAAATTTGAATGCCTTTGTCTCAAGATGAACTCACACAATGTCACACATGAGTTGCTCGGCTTTGGTTTCATGGGATTTAAAATTCATTTTACACCGGAATCCAATTTGCTTGCTCTCGCTCAGTTCTCAGAGGGAGCAGGATCTAAGAGGACCTAAGCTGAACCCCCAACCCCCTCCAATTTAGCCCATTCACCATTCAGAAACAGGGGCCTGTTAAACTGACTCAGAAAAAAGCAGGGGATTGTTACGCCTTTAGGTAACAAACAGTGATAGTAGGTTGATCATCATCAAGGATATAGTAACCACCTTGCTGAATCAGACCTTGATGCTCTTGGAAAGCTCACAAATGTGGCATGGTGGAGATAGCCACAGCCTGACATTTGTCCCTCCCATGTGATGGCAGTAGCTGGTGGAGAGGGGCAGAGCTGTGTTTTGCATGCTGCATTTGGCTCTGCTGGTGCACCCACACAGCACCGGCACGCCTGCCACCTCTCCCATCTCCATCCTAGTAAACAGCACCAATTCTGCTGGTGAGAGGTCAGGTGCATAGCGGCTCCCCAACCTAGCAGCTGCTACCGTCTCATAGTCAGAGAATCTGAAGCTTCCATTTAGCATGAGACCAGTAAAGGCAGATTTAGGGCAGCAGAAACGGTTCCCCTGCATGGGACGCTGAGCTGAGGGGTTGCCTTCCTGCCTGCTTCCCGAAGCCTTGTTAGCACATGCCTGGCTTTGGGAAGGAGATGGGATGGGCTCTAGAACCCTGCCAGAGCCCTCATGCCTCCTTTCCCATGCCCAACATCTCACTTACCTGACTTTGGGAAGGTGGCACAAGAGCTGGGTTGTCAAATTATGGTCTTACACAGAGCACCATATTGCTATGGTCTCTTCCTGAGACTAGTAGTGACTAATAGACCATGAATATCCATCACAGTAGTGATGTATGGAAGTGAGAGTTGGATCATAAAGAAGGCTGATCTGCAAAGAATTGATGCTTTTGAATTATGGTGCCGGAGGAGACTCTTGAGAGTCCCATGGACTGCAGGAAGATCAAACCTATCCATTCTGAAGGAAATCAGCCCTGAGTGCTCACTGGAAGGACAGATCCTGAAGCTGAGACTCCAATACTCTGGCCACCTCATGAGGACGAGATGGTTGGACAGTGTTCTCAAAGCTACTAACATGAGTTTGACCAAACTGCAGGAGGCAGTGGAAGACAGGAGTGCCTGGTGTGCTCTGGTCCATGGGGTCACAAAGAGTCGGACATGACTAAACAACTAAACAACAACAACATGTATCACAAGTAGGGATGGGGGAGAAAATTTATTCAATTTGCATTTAAAACCATGTCTATCAAATCCACACTTTCTGAAACAATCTGAGTTCTGAAATGTAGCCATCCTGCAACACCTGCACTGACCCAAACATTGTGATGAAGTTCTTGAATCAAGCAGTGTTGACAAAAATGCACAAACTGGGGGAGATTCCAGGGATTACACCTGAGACTTTCTGCGGGCAAAGCAGGTGCTTTACCCCTGAGCCTACATCCCTTCTCCCAAAATCATTATTTGACTGTCAGTTCCTATTTAGCTAAAATGGCCCCAATGATGCACTAAGGGGACCTATACAGCAGATGTGGGGGTGACCCCAAAGGTTTGTAGAAGCTCACAAAATTTTTAGGAGGGAAGTATCCTAAGGGGAAAGGGGGAAGCCAGCAACAGTTCACTGAGAGTGGTCCTGTAAAGTTAGCTGAGTGTTGGAGGGGCAGGGAAAATGGAAAACCGGCGAGGTATGGAGGGAGGGTGTAATGGAGTATCCTGATAGAAGCCAAGACTGGTTGGTGGGAATCCTTAGCAGGAGCGCTCAAGGCCTACTTATTTGGATCGATTTCTGAAGTTGTCATGAAAATGAGCAGGGATTTGCATTAATACCCAGGGCTGGATTTAAGTTGTTCATTGTTAACAACAAATTGTCGTTGTTTTTTGTGTTGAATATATGCTATATGGTAATTTATGGACCTAATAGGTATCTAAAGCCATTTGCACATGCAGAATGTAGGCACCCTATATATAGAAATTAGCAAACCAGTGATATTTTAGGGAGCATGACTTACATCATAGGAGCCTACACAACACAACACAAAACAAAACAAAACAAAACACTGCTGCTGTATGTAGGCTTTATTTTATTTTATTTTATTTTATTTTAATCTTATATTTTGGAAATGTACATTCAGGTTTTTTTCCTTTAATTTTTTTTGGGGGGGAGGCAAGAGAGTGGGGCCCTAAGCTATGGCTTGTTTAGCTTACAAGTAAATCCAGCACTGTTTATACCTCCCTGTTCACTTTTTGTTGTGGCTCTTCAACCACAGATACATTTCCCCATGATATGTTTAGCTACAGTTGTCTTGGATATCTGACAAATGCTTCTTCTTTCCTTTCCTTTCCTTTTACATTTCTGCCATAACAATTACACAATGGTTTTATTGTGAATGCTCACAATTATTTATGATAATGTGAACAACCCTATTTACGTGGGTACACATTCAACGGCTACCGGGAGGATATCTAAAATACTTACATTTTTTAAATAATTGAATTAACAATCTGTCCCTTTCTTTATTCTCAGTCTGTAGGAGAAATCCCTTTAAAATCTTTTTCATTTCTTTGATGGGAAAAGCAAGTGTCTGCGTAAAAGAAATATTGAAGGAATGCTCAACCCACAGATGAAGCTCACTTACACTCAGCTAATCATCAGTTTTTTGGTCATACTTTTCTGTTGTGGGAGTCAAGCTGTAGTCTTGGTCCAGATTCCAAACAATTTATCGGGATGCTTAACTCCCTCGCTATTGATGGCAGCTGTGATAACAAAAACAAAAAGGAGTCTTGTGGCACCTTGAAGGCTAATAGATTTACAAGTATGACCTACAACAAAAAGCTGCAATGTTGATTGTTCCTCTTCAGGAGTCTGGGAAGACAGTGATGCCCTTTTGCAGAATACTGCACTCCATTCTCCCCCATTTTCTGTCTCCCCCACCCAACTGTCAAATGACATTCCATACCCGCTGAGCATGCTCAGTCCTCACCGAGTTGTTTTGCCACCCACCCCCAATTTGGGCATTCCCCCTGCATTTTTTTTTTATTTTTTTTGTACCTATGTAAACCTTGGGGTTCCCACAAGCCTGTTTATACCTCTGAAAATTTATTAAAAATCAAAGAATACAAAACTTCACATAAAAATATGTATTCCTAATTAGTGAAACTAGAAGATACTTGACTTCCCAAATGCCATACATAGCTAATCTCAAAATACCAAAACAGCGAAGGACTTTTACCTTGGCCCTCTGTCAGGCTCTCCCTTCAGCAATTCAAGAAGGCCGCTATAGGAAGATACCATATGAGGAGAGGAAAGGCCCATGTGGCTCTAGGCAGCAGGAAACAATGGAACATGCCCTTCTTCATTGCCAGTATTATATATTATTAGTATTATTATAGCCCGCCCATCCTATATAAATCCTGTATAAATTCCCAGGGCGTTCAGAACAACACATCTACCTATTACTACAGGACAAAAGGCCAGAAGTCACATATTCAGTCACCAGATTCTGTGCAGCCATGATAGATATTCATCGAAGGTCTATGTCACAAATCAGTCCTAAAATGAAGACCCATATTGTTAGATCTGTATCATTGAAGCCCCATCCCATATAGCTGTTTTAACAGGTCTTTTTTAAACCCTCTTATTAGTTTCTATTCACCCATTATTTATGCTTAATCAAGTATTTTATGTATATGCTTAAATCTACAGTTGGTTTTTGCTCCCATTTATTTAATAATTATTTGCTTAGATTCATACTGTTATGCTATTTATTTAAATGTTTGGCTTATGCTGGTCTGTGACTGAATAAAGTAAATTCATTCATTCATTGTTTACACCTCTGACTTGTGCATTTTGTGTTCTATGTTTTAGCTACAGGAAGATCAATACTTAGGAGAATGAGCTCACTATACATATATAAGATTGTAGTGTAAGCATGCATAGAATGGAGCCTACTGAAACAGGTGCATGGCGTATTACACAAGTTAGCAGGCAAATGCACTTAGATATGAGATTATTTTCCCCTCTTCCTCTTTTGCATAGATTTCCTCTTCCATTCCAAGCTGCAGATCTAACCTTGAATAGGATTTCAGCTGCACTAATGGGATCACTAATGTCCGCAACCCATAGTTAGTGAAATGTCATAAAGCTAACCTGGAATAACTCAGAAAATGAAAATCATTCATATCCAAGAAAAGAGGAAGTTGACCAGCCCACAAGCCATTTCCTGTCTTTCAACCATGACAAAGACTGGAGTGTTGCTGGAGCAAACTCCTCAATCAGTAGAGCATGAGACTCTTAATCTCAAGGTTGTGGGTTCGAGCCCCATGTTGGGCAAAAGATTCTTGCATTGCAGGGGGTTGGACTAAATGATTTTAGTGGTCCTTTTCAACTCTACAATTCTATCAGTCCATGATTCTTAGAAAAAGCTAACTATTTCCCATATCACAAAAGAATAGGTCTGGTGATTCCAAAGCCAGTTTTCCACGTCCTGCCACATCCTTGGTGTTGTCATGTGGAATGTGGCAGGGTGTGTGGTCCTTCCCACAACCACACTGGTGAGCGTTTACCTCCCCTAGCCACCCACTGCCCTCCCTCCAAGTTTTCTTCCAGCTTATCTTGCTTTCTGCTTCAGTGGAACAGAAAATGACCCCTCTTCCTGCTTCTCTAATACCTGGCACACAGCTACAGATGTGTGCCAGACACCAGGACCATAGGGATTTGTTTCCAAATCTATATTCTAAATCCACAATCTCAGTGCTTGGACCACAGCATGCCATGCACTGAAGAAGGGAGGGAAGAAGGGAGATCTCCCCACGGTCAGCACATGGGCAAGATAGAGGGTGAAAGTTTTTCTCTGTCTTGCAGAAACATTTAAGCTGAAGAACTTTGGGGGCCATAATGCTCACCTTGTATTTGATATGAGAATTAAGAACCATTTCAATTCATTATCTCCAGGTCTGGGTATTTTAACCTGATCAACCACTGGTAGCTAGACTGGGCTGCTTTACATCTGTGCCAGACTCTATATCACAGCAACCTCTGTGATCTCTTGCACATACTTGGTGTATCAGTGACATGAGGCTCTTTAGTTTCCATCTTACATGCCACGTAGCTTATGGGAACATGAGGCCCCTGAGACCTCCCAGCAACCCCAACATGGCACACAAATTTGCCCTTGCCCCTTCTGTGTTTCCATCAAATCCTCTGCTTCCTTGCAACTACACTGGCAGAGGATGTCTTGGAAATATGTTATCAAAACAAACGAACATCACATCCCATGCTGGTATTTTTCCTGCTTGTTCTCTGCATTTCCAGATGAATGGTTTTTCAGAGCACAGCCAAGGAAGACGCCACATTTTCCACCTGACCAACTCAATACAGACTTAATATCTCAATGGACTCCAGGCATACCTGTATATCATTTTAAGCTGAAATGTACTGTAACCCATCATGATCTTTACAACTCTCATCTACGCTTTTTTGCCTTTCATTTTTTCCTGGTGAATTCTTATAAAACAGATGTTACCATGCACGCAATAACCTAGTGTTTCCCTGCACAACCCTTTTCTCACCAATCTGTTCTGTTTTTTAAAATTAAAACATCTTACTTGTAAACTGTTCTTACTCACCAGAATGATATCTCATTCAGGATCCAACCCATCCCTGTGATGTGGGGACTAACAGATGGATAACGAAAGTGGATCCTACAAGCCCTTATGGTTGCAAAGGGATGTCTACTCCAAGGCTGGAAGGATAAAAAACTACCATCCACTGCTCAGTGGTCTAAACATCTTCCTGTCCTTCTCTACATTTGAACATATAGCTCATAATCAACAATCTCAATATCTATTGGAAGATATGGATTACTTAATATATATTCAATTTAGGATCAATGGATTATTGCTAATGTGAACTGACATTGTATCTATCTATCTATCTATCTATCTATCATCTATCATCTCTCTATCTCTATCTGTCTATCATCCATCTATCTATCTATCTATCTATCTATCTATCTATCTATCTATCTATCATCTATCTATCTATCATCTATCTATCTATCTATCTATCTATCTATCTATCTATCTATCTATCTCTATCTATCATCATTATCTATCTATCTATCTATCTATCATCTATCTATCTATCATCTATCATCTCTCTGTCTCTATCTATCTATCTATCTATCATCTATCTATCTATCTATCTATCTATCTATCTATCTATCATCTATCTCTGTCTGTCTGTCTTTCATCTATCTATCTATCTATCTATCTATCTATCTATCTATCTATCTATCTATCTATCTATATTATAGGTAAAGGGATCCCTGACCATTAGGTCCAGTCGTGACCAACTGGGGTTGCGGTGCTCATCTCGCTTTATTGGCTGAGGGAGCCGGCATACAGCTTCCGGGTCATGTGGCTAGCATGACTAAGCTGCTTCTGGTGAACCAGAGCAGCACACAGAAATGCCGTTTACCTTCCCGCCGCAGTGGTACCTATTTATCTACTTGCACTTTGACGTGCTTTCAAACTGCTAGGTTGGCAGGAGCAGGGACCGAGCAACGGGAGCTCACCCCGTCGTGGGGATTCGAACCGCTGACCTTCTGATCAGCAAGTCCTAGGCTCTGTGGTTTAACCCACAGCGCCACACACACACCAATTTGGATTCAAACTAACTGCAAAAATTAAATCCTTTGGGTTTAATTGTCACCCACCAGCTCCTTATTAACTCACCCGATATCTCCTTCACCCACTCTCTTCCATTTCCAGTTGTGCTCTCCAAAATTACTATTTTGTTAACATGCTGTTACATATCAGGCCACATAAGAAGCATTTTGCTCTTTCCTCTTTGCCATTCATGCTTCATTGCCAGTCATCATTCCTCTCAATACCGTACTAAAAACACACACACCCAACTCTGTAGGATACAGGATACAGTGTGTAAAAGCAGGCCATGATGATTTATTGTAGCAATAACACACCTTTTAATAATACAATTAGAGACATATTTCCTTAATGCCTTGGGATAACAGGATTTAACCTCTTTTTTTAGCGAGCAAATGCTGCGTCAGTTTGAAAAGTAGGATGTGCAATTCGGCACCTAATAGATTCATATGGCTTTTCAGTAGCACTCAGGTGGGAAATGCAAATTTCTAATAATATATATTACCAATAGTTTTCTAGGAAAAACAGGCCACCTAAAACCCCTAATCTTCCAACCCTGATTTTCAGGCTCAATTCTTCTCTTACAGCTCTTCAAAGCTACAGCTAAAACGTAAGTGGGGAAAAAATATATTCAGCCCATTATAAACAACAATAAAAGGCCACAGAACAGAGCGAGTGGATAGCAGTATATCACTCTCGGGACTCTGCTTTTGAACATAAACAACTCAAAACATTCTCATTGTAGGCAGAGCCCCTAGAGGGACTTGGAATTTGCTGTTTGTGGTGACTATCCATTTTCCTATATATTTTAAAATGATGAAATTTACACCACACAGAGATCTCCCCCCATCCTTTCCCCCCCTTTTTATTTCCAGAGATGTTCAATGTCTTAGGGCAGCAACCACCATCGCTTTTAGTGGCATATATTGCTAAATCTTTTGGCTCCAACTTAGGAATTTACTGTCCTCTGTTTACTTGTGTGAAGCCACTGTTCCACCATGACATATCCAGATGCATGGCTCACGCTACTCACTGCTTCCAGAAACAAGGGCAATATAGTTGAGAAACACAGTGCAGTTCTACAGCACATCAAAGCACATTGCAGCCACGTGCTTACACCAGAAGAGAACCCACAGGTGTCCCCACTAGGCAGCAGAAATTGAAGATATTGTGTGTGCACCATGCAGCTCTAATAACGTAGCAAAACATTTGCTCCCTTGGCTGCATAGAACCAATACAGTGGTACCTCCGAAACCTTCAAAAACCGAGGAGCAAAGGGCGGTCCATTGAAAGAGCAATTTCAATGGAAAAATGGGGGTGAGGGACACAGCGGAAGTTATTCGACATCCTAGGCACATAAAAAAATGGAAGCATTTACTTCCAGGTTTTCGGCGTTCGAAAACCGAAACATTCAGCTTCTGAGATGTTCAAAAACCAAGGTACCATTGTACATTTAAAGTACAGTGGTGCCCCGCAAGATGAATGCCTTGCAAGATGGAAAACCCATTAGACGAAAGGGTTTTCCGTTTTGGAGGTTCTTCGCAAAACGAATTTCCTATGGGCTTGCTTCGCAAGACGAAAATGTCTTGCGAGTTCCTGCGGGGTTTTTTTTTCCTTCCCCCCCTTTTTCTAAGCCGCTAAGGCGCTTATCAGCTGATCAGCTAAGCCGCTTAACAGCTGATCCGCTAAGCCGCTTAACAGCTGATCCGCTAAGCCGCTTATCAGCTGATCCGCTAAGCCGCTAATAGCGCTAAGCCGCTAAGCCACTAATGGGCTTGCTTCGCAAGACGAAAAAACCGCAAGACGAAGAGACTCGCGGAACGGATTATTTTCGTCTTGCGAGGCACCACTGTACATCCCTCCCCCCCAAAAAATCATGGGAACTGCAGTCTGTTCTCGGAAGGGTGCTGGGAATTGTAGCTATGTGGGGTGAACTACAGTTCCCAAGATTCTTGGGAGTGGGGAATGAGCTTTAAATACACAGTGTGTACACAATTCAACACTAAACGATGATCAGTTTAGCGGGCTGAGATTAGCACATCCGAGAACAGAAACCCACCAAATGCAATTCAACTGCCTTACACAGAAACACGTACATGAAACTCAGTTGTCACCAGCCCTGTGTTTGTATGGTGAAGGGCAGTTTAAACACATACATAGTAAATGAACCTTTGCGCCAAGCGTGGCAAGCATGCACCAACAGGATTGCAACTGTGGTGGTCTCAGAAGTTCTTGAGGCAACGGTGACATTTCAGAAGTGACATTTGTATCCTTTCCAGCTCAAGCAAGAGTAATGCTGAGGAGCTTATAAGACTCTCTCTAAAGAATATGTCTTTGGAGCAAGGCTGGCTCAAGATACTGTACTGCCTGAAGCAGAAGAGCAAATGGCCCCTCTCTGCAGTTAAGGCTGCATCACAGGGAGAATGGGCTTCTGTCTATGGGAAGGACTGTAGCCCAGTCCAGGAGTACTTCCATTGCATGCAGGAGGTCTCCGGTTAAATCCCTGGCATCTCCAGGTAGTTCTGGAAATGTCCCTTGCCTGAAACCCTGCAAAGCCACTGCCAGTCAGAGTAGATAATACTGAACTAGACGGATCAATGGTCTGGCTCAATATAGAGGAGGTTGCTATGTTTAAAGGAGCATGTTATCTAAGATCCATACTATTATGCCACCTGGTTTTCTATACTAACCCCTCTTCCCATAAGGCTACAGATCTGGGCTGGGGAGGCAAACCCAAAGAACTGAATGGGGAAATATATATAGATATATAAATATACACACATATATATCTGTCTATATACTATGCATTTATGTGCCCTTTGCACCCTCCACTTTTTTGCTAGATCTACCCATTAACATTCTTGCTTGCTTGCTTGCTTGATCTTGCCCAGGCCAACCCAAAGTGACTTACAACCAAAACTTATCTTACTTTATCCCGTGGGTAGGGGTGCTCAGGAGACATGGAGTGGGAATGCTGCTGCTGCCACCAATTGCTGCCTGGGGCAACTGAGTCGCTTTGCCTAATGATAGGGCCAGCCCTGCTGGAGGGTGGGAACTCTAAAGCAAGGAGGCATAACCCTCTCTGTGTTCTCCAACCAGGTAAGCAAGAGGCATCATCAGAGTTCACGGACACATTCCAGCCAGACAAAGAAGGACTAATGTTAATACATCACCTGGTGGAGGGGTGTGTTTTGTGGCCAGGGGAGTGACCTGAGGGCTAGATACTTAGGTCTGGAAGGCCACATTTGGCCTCCTGGTTAGAAGTTCCAATCATCATCCCTTTTAAGATCTCAGATGAGCCACTTAAGATCTTCCAAATGAGCTCATACACTCTCAAGTCAACAATATAATAATAATAATAATAATAATAATAATAATAATAATAATAATAATTTATTTATACCCCACCCATCTGGCTGAGTTTTCCCAGCCACTCTGGGCGGTTCCCAATCAAATGTTAAAAACAGTACAGCATTAAATATTAAAAACTTCCCTAACCAGGGCTGCCTTCAGATGTCTTCTAAAAGTCAGATAGTTGTTCATTTCCTTGACATCTGATGGGAGGACGTTCCACAGGGTGGGCGCCACTACCGAGAAGGCCCTCTGTCTGGTTCCCTGTAACCTCACTTCTCGCAATGAGGGAATCGCCAGAAGGCCGTCGGCGCTGGATCTCAGTGTCCGGGCTGAACAATGGGGCCGGAGATGCTCCTTCAGGTATACAGGATAACAAAACATTATCACCTTCCCACTTCTGTTTCTAAGGCTCCTTATGTGCTACAAATTTAAAGCAGCAGCATGCCCACTTTAAACAGTCAAGAGTCCCCTCAAAGTTTGGGATGTGCAGTTTGTTAAAAGTGAGGAGAGCTGTTAACGGTAAAGGTAAAGGGACTCCTGACCATTAGGTCCAGTCGTGGCCGACTCCAGGGTTGCGGCGCTCATCTTGCTTTATTGGCTGAGGGAGCCAGCGTACAGCTTCCAGGTCATGTGGCCAGCATGACTAAGCCGCTTCTGGTGAACCAGAGCAGCACACGGAAACACCATTTACCTTCCCGCCAGAGCGGTACCTATTTATTTACCTATTTACCTATTTATACAGAGCGGTACCTATTTATTTACCTATTTACCTACGTGCTTTCGAACTGCTAGGTTGGCAGGAGCAGGGACCGAGCAACGGGAGCTCACCCAGTTGCAGGGATTCGAACCACCAACCTTCTGATCGGCAAGCCCTAGGCTCTGTGGTTTAACCCACAGCGCCACCCGCATCCCAAGGATAGCTGTTGGGAGACCCCTATTTTCCTCACAGAGCTGTCATTCCCTGAGTCATTTAACAATCAGTTCCTCTTATCAGGGAACCCTGGGAACTGTAGCTCACGGAGGCGAATTGGGGATCTCCAAATTCTCCACACCCATAATGAGCTACCCTTGCCATGATTCTTTGGTGGAAGGCATGACTGTTTAAAGTGGCAAGGCACTGCTTTCAATATATAGTGCAGATGGGGCCTATGTCTCAGAGGCCCAAAGAGGTAACAAGTGGCTGAACTGAATAAACAAAAAGGATACAGACCGCAAGAGGCAGCTGGACCACACATGCACTAGCAGAGAAAGAGAGAAAGAGACAGACAGAGAGAGAAGTGAAAGCAAGAGTTCATGGACTCAATACTTCCCCCTCTGACCCATTCATTTTACTGATTCACCTATGCTTCAGAATAATGGATAAAAAGCACCAACAATTCAGGCGGAGGGGGATAAAGTGCTTCAATATGAAAGAGCCTGACCTATACATAAAAGGACCCTGGGAATATGTCCAAAAAAAGTGGGGGCAGGAAGAAGAACAGCCATTTTAATAATTAACCAAAGTCAGTCGGTCTTCACAGATGAGTGGTTCTTTGCCTGCCAACTAAAACACTCACTCTCTGCTATAGAACTACATGGAACCTTGCCCAATGTAAAGCCACAGCATTTTGCCGAGTGAAAAACTAGGACAGTTTGTTAATGAGTGTAATAACATATCTGGAATGTACATGTTGCTTACACCACGTTAGCTACTTGTTGAAAAGGTTCCCAACTTCAGTGACTAGAGCCATCATTTTGCCTGGCAGTCTTCCCAAATTCAAATCCCACCTTGACACCATATTCCATTTTCCTCTGAATGATGCCATAGCCATCTTGTTTTGCAGGGGAGGGGGCAATTTTGAGCATTAACTCTGAGGCATGACAGCTTTGAAAGAGATGTTGGGACTCCCAAACTTAGATCTCCCAGAGTCTCAGTACTGTATAGTACAGTCCCAAAAAAATCAGCTGTAAGCACATTCAAAACAATTCTATTTGCTCTAATGACATATTATGAAATAGTTCTGCTCAGGTGTACATAGCAGATTACATACTGGGTCTTTTTCATGAGATCAGATGAACAGCTGCACCAATTTGGATGTCTAATGCTCAGAGTAATTTAACACCAATGAAATAAAAAATAATTCCAGCATGTCCCAGTTCAATTAACCTAGAAGGAGGCAGGGCAGCAGCTGCAGGCCTCGGAGAGCATGGAAGTGGCTACGGAAGGTACAGTAGGGTCCCTGCCACTTCCCAGAGTGCTGAGGATACTTCTCTGGTGGGTAGACCAATCATGGTAGTGGTGATTTGTTCATTAGGAACATAGATAGTTGGGTTTGCAAAGGGCACACAGACAACAAGCTGAATTGCAAGGACTGCAGATGTTGCTCATCGCCTAGGTACCCTGGTAAACAGTGAGAGGAATCAGTGGTTGTGGTGCATGTCAGCACCAATGACATGGGAAAAGGTAGTCCAAAGGACCTGGAAGTCAAATTTAGGCTGCTAGATAGGATGCTGAAAACTGGGACCTCTAAGGTAGCTTTCTCTGATATGCTACTGGTTCCACATGCAGGGCCTGCCAGTCAGGTGCAGCTTTGTGCTCTCAATGGGTTAGGATTTGTTAAGCACTGGGAAACATTATGGTAAATGTGAAGGATCCCTGGATGGTTAAGTCAAGTCAAAGGCAACTATGGGGTTGCGGTGCTCATCTCATCTCCCTTTCAGGCCAAGGGAGCCGGCGTTTGTCCACAGACTGCTTTCTGGGTCATGTGGCCAGCATGACTAAGCCACTTCTGGTGCAACAGGAAGCCAGAGCGCACAGAAACACTGTTTACTTTCCCACCACAGTGGTACCTATCTATCTACTTGCACTAGCATGCTTTCGAACTGCTAGGTTGGAAGGAGCTGGGACAGAGCAATTGGAGCTCACCCTTCCGCAGGGATTCAAACTGCCGACCTTCCGTTCGGCAAGCCCAAGAGGCTCAGTGGTTTAGACCGCAGTGCCGCCTGTGTCCCTACAGGGAAACATTATGGGGCAAGCTGGGCCTGTATAAATGGGATGGCCTCCACTTGAACCAGATGGAACCAGATGGTGGGCACTTAAAATCAAAAAAGGTGGCAGAGAAGCTTTAAAGCTGATTGAGGGAGTGAAGCCAACAGGAGCTGAAAAGGCTCTAGTTTGGAACAATTATCCCACCTGAGATGTGGATGATAAAATATGTGAACACTTAAATGGGGTGGCAGAGAACTAGGCACCGTGAGTGCTGGGGCACAAGAGAGGGCAAAGGACATCAAGACCAAATGCAAATGCCAAAGACACTTGAAGAGAGATGGTCTAAGGTGAATATACTTGGAGCCTCTTAGATAAGGACATTTATACAGTGAGCATCACAGAAACCTGGTGGAATGGAGAGAACCAGTGGGACATGGTTAATTCTGGATGTAAACTCTATAGGAAGGAAAGAGCATGTAGAGGTGGTGTCACTCTATACCTCAAAGACAGAATAATGATAATGATAATGATAATAATTTTTTATACCCCACCCATCTGGCTGGGTTTCCCCAGCCACTCTGGGCGGCTTCCCAAAAAATATTAAAATACAAAAGTTCTTCAGATATTAAAAGCTTCCCTAAACAGGGCTGCCTCTAAAAGTCTGGTAGTTGTTTTTGCCTTTGACATCTGGTGGGAGGGTGTTCCACAGGGCGGGCACCACTACCAAGAAGGCCCTTGAGTCCAGCAGGCTAGACATCCTAAAAAAGCAAGGAATCCTCCACAGATTCACTGTGGGTACTGATACTGGGCCCCAAAGCTAATTTAGTACTGGGGACATGCTCTCATACCCCTGATCAAAATGCTCAATAAGACCTTGAAAAGATGAATGAAATCAAGGAAGCATCTAAAAGAGGAGACACTGTAGTAACTGGGTTACTTCAACTACCATTCCCTGTCATGACAAAGAGGTAAACTTTCTAGGTATCCTAAATGATTGTGCTCTAATTATTATTATTATTATTATTATTATTATTATTTATTTATTTATACTCCACCAATCTGGCTGGGCTTCCCCAGCCACTCTGGGCACCTTCCAACAAAATATTAAAATACAGTAATGCATCAAACATTAAAAGCTTCCCTAAACAGGGCTGGCTTCAGATGTCGTCTAAAAGTCTGGTAGTTGTTCTCTTTGACATCTGGTGGGAGGGGATTCCAGAGGGCGGGTGCCACTACCGAGAAGGCCCTCTGCACTGGAGCTCAGTGTCCGGGTAGAACGAAGGGGGTGGAGACACTCCTTCAGATATACTGGGCCGAGGCCATTTAGGGCTTTAACGGTCTCTACCAACACTTTGAATTGTGCTCGGAAACGTACTGGGAGCCAGTGTAGGTCTTTCAAAACCAGTGTCTTGGTGGCCGCTCCCAGTCATCAGTCTAGCTGCCACATTCTGGATTAGTTGTAGTTTCTGGGCCACCTTCAAAGGTAGCCCCACATAGAGCCCCACTCTAGAATAGTTGTTGTTGGAATTGACCAGAGGGGTGCCAACTCTGGACTTAATCTTCAGCGGCATCCAGGGCCAAGTGCGAGATGTAAGCATAACAAAATGTTCAAGGGAATGGAGCAACTCCCCTATGAAGAAGGGATTAGACAAATTTATGGAGGAGAGGACTATCAATGGCTTATAGCCGAGCTCTGACTCCAGAATTGCAGGTAGCAGTGTGTGATGGCCTGGGACTCGGACTCGGAGGCTGAACCTAAGGAATCTCAGCCTGCACAGGAGTCCCTGCCTCCAGAACCAGCTGAGCCGGGGCTGGGGCTTGAGCCTGAAGGGTCCTCACCTGTGCTGGATCCTCAGGTGCAGGCACCAGCTGAGACTGCTCTGGCTCCTGGGGTGATGGAGGACCCATTGCCTGTAGGTGCTCCACTCTCAGCCCCGTCAGGGGAAGCTGAGGTTGCCTCTGGGTCTGGTAACCCTCCAGACTCTCCTGAGCTGCAGAGGCTCAGGGCAGAGAGGCGGAGGGAACTAGGTTCCCGCAGGAGGAGTGTTCGCCTCCAGGCCAGGAGAGGCGAGTCACCTGTGGACCGGGGCCACCCTATGCCTCGGGGCAGATGAAAGCCAGCCAGCCCAGTCCCAGGTTGCGGAAGCAACATTGTTGGTAGCCTGTTCCTGCCTGCACCCTGTCCTGCTCTCCTGCCAGAGTTCCTGACCTCACCCGACTCCCTGCCTTGGACCCAGCTTCAGCTTTGACGGACAGCCTCCATACTGCACCCTCGACCTCAGACTGGACTCAGACCTTGACGCACGATTAACCCTTGGGACCAGCACACAATGCTTCTCAGTACCAGTTGCCAGAAATAATGGGCAGGGAAGGTGCTCTTGTTTTCAGTTCTTGCTTGCTGGTTTCCTACAAAGCATCTGGTTGGCCACTGTGAGAACAGAATGCTGGACTAGATGAGCCACTGGCCTGATCCAGCAGGCTCTTCTTATGTTCTTACATCCTTCCTATGTTCTTAGGATCTGGCTAAAAATCAATAGGAGTTAGGCTTGTGGATTTAATTAAGGGCCCCCAACATCTATCTCCACCAATGAAGCAGTAATTATACTTCCTGATGAGTCTGTGTACAATTATCACCTCAGTATTACAGATGGGATCTCAAGAGTCCATCATCCAGAAATCTTATAGCTGAGCTTTCTACATAGCTGAACCTAGCTCATGCTTTTAACTGTTCCATTTGCACTAGTAGATAAAAGGAAAATACAAATGGGAAGCAAAAGCAAGGCGGGTGGGCGAGGGGGAAAGGAAATGTTGGATCAGGCACCATTTGTCATTGTCCAAGCTCATCAACAATATAGGATTATAGGACAGCACCGTTGGAAGAATAAAAGCTTTTGCGGAACATTTGTGAATCATATTAGAGTCGGATTTGTAGTAATACACTTAAAAGAAAATAAATCGTCTCCTCCACTTCCTGCCGCAGCACAGCTAGAGATTCAGCTGCCATTTAATATCACAGCCATCTGAAGAGCTTAAATGCCTCCCGCACAAAGTCATCGTCTTCAGGGAACATCCCTTTCACCCCGGAGTTGCATTCGCTTTCAATAGCCAACATAAATGTGAGACAGGGGGCAGGGGGGGAGAGAGTGGGAAAAGGCATTTCTAAATGGCCTTTTAAAATACAGGATTTATAAATGCCAAAAAATGGTGCATTTTTTTTAAGTGTTTGGATTTGAGCTTTTTAGTTTGTTGTTTGGGGTAGGTGGACAGCTAGACGCAGCTTTTCCCTCTATTTCAGTGGAGGCAGGTCCATTTGGGGAAATGGTGCAAAGCCCCAGGGGAACCTTGAAGGAGGCAAAATATTAACCCACATAACCCAATGAGGATCCTCAGGGGTAGGGCTGGGTAGTGATATGAGGTGAGAATATTGTCTGGGGAATATTTTTGAGAATGAGAATATTCTCGAGAATATTGTCTGCCAGAAAATTCTCCAGAGAATATTTTCCACAAACTGTAAATTCTAATGTAAAAACCAGTTTTACAACCCACATTTTAAAAAATCTAGTAAATAAAAAGTCAAGCTGTGATATTGCCAGTGTAAGTAATGAATAATTTTTTTTTTTTCCTGATTCAGATACGTTACTGCGCATTGTGTCATTCACCATTGGCAGTTCTGAAATGCGAGCTACAGAAAACATTTTTTTTTTAGGTTTAAAAATGCTATTCATTTAATCTGATGAACATTTGAATTCGTATGTATTTCAACTGTATGTAACAGCCTTTTCTTCTATTTTGGTGTGACCTTATTCTTAGCAATTCTATACCCTTGGCCATACAGTGTTATTTTTTTTTCTTCCAGAAAGTAGCTTTAATGCTTCAAAGAATATGAATTCACTGCATTGCCCCATTGAATAAAAGTATCTGTACAGTTTTTGGTTGCCATCTGAACAAGTTTACCCATAAATAAACATGTGTATTAACTAATATCATTTTCAATACATTAAAATGAATATTCTCCTACTTTAAATGAAAATTCTTTAATATTCTCATTAATCGAGAATATTCTCAAGAATATTCTCCAAAAGATTATTCTTGAGAATTTAACATCACTAGGGCTGGGTGATATATCAAGATATCGTCCAAAACTGGTTTGAACTCCATATTGTGATACTGGTGTCATAATTTTTTGACCTGGCAAAATATTACGAATCAAGATGCGTTTGTTTATGTGTGCACACACATGCTATGCAAAAATCACAATGCGGGCGAAACCATTAAGCCAGCCAATGCCTCTAGTTAGCTCCATCCTTATTTCAGACATTGCTATATAGCAGTTTATTGCAATGTTTGGCTGGTGATAAATCACGATGTTGAAAACCAGATAAAGCCCAGCCCTAATCAGTGGATATGGAATGCTGGCAGACTTGGGGGGTGGGAGCAGAGAAAACTGGACTAGAGAGGAAAGGGAATGGCATACTTGGAAGGAAGTATGACAGAGTGATTGCAACAGTGAACAGACCTTTTCTATATTAAAAGGTAATGGTAAAGGACCCCTGACAGTTAAGTCCAGTCGCAGACGACTCTGGGATTGCGGCACTCATCTTGCTTTACAGGCCAAGGGAGCCGGCGTTTGTCCGCAGACAGTTTTTCTGGGTCATGCAGCCAGCATGAGTAAGCCGCTTCTGGTGAAACCAGAGCAGCACATGGAAATGCCATTGACCTATTTATCTACTTGCACTTTGACGTGCTTTCAAACTGCTAGGTGGGCAGGAGCTGGGACCGAGCAATGGGAGCTCACCCCGTCGTGGGGATTCAAACTCCCAGCCTTCTGATTGGCAAGTCCTAGGCTCTGTGGTTTAACCCACCCGCATCCCTTTTCTATATTAGGCAGACCAAAAAACATCTTCAAGCAGTATACAGCCCTCAGGCCCTCACAAACACATATTAATGAAAAGTTTAGCTGCAATTGAAGTTAAAATTATGGGGGTTGTGCCAGCTGAGTTTTCAAAGGAAAGCTGAATGCTTTAGCACCACAAAGTTCTTTGTATTTCAGTACAAGTCCCCCCCCCCCTTTATTTCAACAAGAGAAATTCTCTTTTTTCGCCAATATATCCTCTGGGTTTAACACTAAAGATTTGAGCCCGGCAGGCCGCTCACACGTAGGAGTCTCAAGTTCATACTTTTCAAGCACTCGAGAGGATAAGGAGCTTGGAGGATATTTCCTCAAACCCTACAGGAAATATTTAATCTCTCTGCATGATTTTTTTTTTTAAGAAAGCTTTCCCCAGAGATTCATTTTATCGCGTCTATTTATAAGAACTGCCTTGCTGGACCAAGCCAGCCACACGTCAATTGCAGATTTTGCCAACATGGTATCCCCAAAAGCCCATCTAGTCAAATCTGTTCTCTCAGTGGCCAACGGGATGCCTGTGGGCAACCTGCAAGAAAGACTTGAGCACAAAGAGCACTCTCCCCTCCAGCCATGTATCACGGCTAGAAGTCATCATCAGTAGCCTTCTCCTCCATTCATTTGTCTAATCATCTTTTAAAGCCATCCAATCATTGCTTCCTATGGAAGTTCTGGCTTCTTCAACCTCTGCCCTCCAGATGTTTTGGGCCTACAACTCTCATTATCCCTAGCTAGCAGGACCAGTGGTCAGGGATGATGGGAATTGTAGTCTCAAAACATCTGGAAGGCCGAGTTTGAGGAAGCCTGTTCTATCATGTCAACTGTTACCCCTCTCTTATCTTTAACTAAAAAGTCCCTTTCCTCCTAGCAGAATCGCTCCATTCCCAAGACAGTGGCGTGTTTCCGAACCTATCTTGCAGACATTTGGACCACAACTTCCATCATCTCCAGCCTGGCGAAATCAAAAACATCTAGAGGGCATCACATTGGTGAAGAATGATTGATTTCATCCAGTTTTGTATATCTTGTATACAGTACATTAGGGGAAACCACTTTGCAAAAATATGTCTATTAAGGAAAACTGCACACAAACATGTATAAATTAAGAGAAAGTTGCACTAAAATGTTGATGAATGTTCATAAGGACTTTTTCTTCTTCAAAAACAAAAATTGCAAACTGCTATGGAAATGTGGAGGTGCGAATTTAAGATTGGAAACCTGAGAAAACAATAGAAAAAAATTGATAGGCTATCCTACCTCTAGTGCTGTGTAAAGAAATTATTTGTACCAAATTGCTCGTTTTTCAGCTTCTTTTAATGACCCCTGAGGTTCTACTATCATGAGATAGGGAGAAAAACCTCTCTGTGTCCACTGTCTTCATATAAGTCAGCAGGGAAGAGGATGGGAACAACATCAGAATTAGTTGGCTCCATCTATCATTGGTTCTAGCTCTGCTGGCCACCACCACCATCAACAAATCATTTATACCCCGCCCATCTGGCAGGGCTTCTTCCAGCAGAATGTTAAAATACAATGATTCATCAAATGTTAAAAGCTTCCCTAAACAGGGCTGCCTTCAGATGTCTTCTAAAAGTCAGATAGTTGTTTATTTCTTTGACATCTGATGGGAGGGCATTCCACAGGGCGGGCGCCACTACCGAGAAGGCCCTTTGCCTGGTTCCATTGATTCTGGCTCCACCTACTGTTGGTCTCCCCAACATCCACCCTACCAATCCCAATGGGACCAGTCTTCACTGGTGTATGAGAACAAGAACGACGGTTTCCTCAGAAGCAATGGCCTGAAAGCACACGATGCAGCCAATTTGCTGCATAAGCAGAGATTTTTGTAGTCGGTACCTAAATGGGAGACCATTGCTATACCACCCGGTGCCATATTGTTTACTTAATTTTTTATTTCATAAAATTCATATGGTGTTTGATTGTAAAAACCATCCAACCAACCTCAAAGAGCTTTATAAAACACAAGAGTAAAACCAAGAAAAATGTGTTTTTGTCAGTTTGGATTTCTTAGTACAGAAAGTATCGATCTGATGTGTAGAGATCTTTCCTGATCTGCTTAGTTCAAGGGGGTTCTGGAAGCTTCTCCGTGTGACAGATAATTCATGATGCTTGGGTTATTGTTTGGGTTATTCCTTCAGAGAATCTGAATACAGCTGGTTTAAACTGGTTCTCTTATTTCTTTCTGTCAAGGTCATGTTGAATATAAAAGTAGGGCCAGAAGGAGCCTGGGTTTCACTTTTTCTTTCTATCTCTTTGTTCTAGTGTGTTAAGGTTTAGTTGTTAAGTTTTAAGTTCAGTCTGCTGCAACTGGATTTCTTGTGGACTGTGCCAATCCTGGATATATTGGATTTGTGACCATTATGCTCATTTGCCTTCAGTAGCAGTAAAGCTCTGTTGGATGAAGTACAACTGCCTCTGGTCTATTTTTGGGAACTCTGCAACATATTTACGGTAAGTTTTTTCCTGCTCTGGACGACAGTTTTATGATGTAAGAAAAGGCAGAGCAATAAGAACTGTATTCCACTAAATTCTACTCAAGAGTAGATCCACTTAAATGACTGGCCACAAGTTATTCATGTCTATTAATGTCCATGGGTCTACTCTGAGTATAACTAATATTGGATACAACCCTGTGCGTACTGAACAAATAATAGGCTGAATAATATGTTTGCATAGCCAATATTGCTGCAAAACAATGTATTTCTAAGCAATTTAGTGAGATGTGGGTGAGGTGAAAAGTGGAAGTGACACGCAGAGTTTCTTTTACACTTCTACCCATGATGCCCCGTACGCAGCAAAACATTGTGCTCAGTTAGCTGCAAAATTGCTTCCCAGATTTCCTGAGTCCCTTCTGTTGCTTAATCAGCACTCCTACAAGCAATATTTTCTGTCAATTGATTGACAAGAAGGTATTGCTTTCAGAAATGCTGAATCTACAATGCAGAGGGACTTGGTTAAGACTTGCTGTGACTATGACAAATATAAATGGCACAAAAGGGTTGTGCTGATGAGTTGCAGAGGCACACTGCTTTCAAAAGAACGGTATCAGGTAGGGAGGCTTCTCAAAATCTGTTGGTAGGAGAGCTGAACTAGATCAGAGTATGGCTCAACTGGTGCCCCCTGGCTATGGCAGAAAAATAAAAATTGTCTGAAGGTCAGACGGAATTCCCAGGTTGCAGTTACACAAACCATTCAAATATGAAATAAGATGGAATTTGTAGCGAGGCTTCACTCACAAATCCAGAGACAGGGGGCATCGTTCAGATGTTGTCGCTGGGGTCAATGTGTAGTTTTGAAGAGCTATTATTTTTTCTGCTACTTGAATTATATTCTTGTATTTTATTATTGGACCTTATTTTGAATAATATGCATAATCGGTATATTATGTATGAGTAGTGGGAAACATCTCATATTAATAAACACGCAATACGATTATTGTATATTACTAACCCAAGACATCTTAACATTCCGAAATTTTACAACAATTTTTAAGATAGATTTTAAATTTTTTCCAGTCCTCTTCTACTGTCTCTCTCCTCTGGTCACAAATTCTGCCGGTCATCTCTGCCAGTCCCATAAATTCAGTCACCTTGGTCTGCTATTCTTCCAGAGTAGGTAGTTCTTTAGTCTTCCAATACTTTGCCAAAAGAATTCTTGCTGCTGTTGTTGCGTACATAAAAAATGTTCTATCTTTCTTTGGAACCATTTGGCCTACCATGCCCAAGAGAAAAGCCTCCGGTTTCTTTGCAAATGTCCACTTAAGGATTTTCTTAATTTCATTATAGATCATTTCCCAGTAGGCCTTAATCTTCGGGCAGGTCCACCAAAGATGATAAAAAGTTCCTTCGCATTCATTACACTTCCAGCAGTTGTTATTGGGCAAATGATATATCTTTGCAAGCTTGACTGGGGTCATGTACCACCTATAGATCATTTTCATTATATTCTCTTTTAAGGCACTACATGCCGTAAATTTAATACCTGTGGTCCATAACTGCTCCCAGTCAGCAAACATAATATCATGACCAATATCTTGTGCCCACTTAATCATGGCTGATTTAACCGTTTCATCCTGTGTGTTCCATTTTAGCAGCAAATTATACATTCTAGACAAATTCTTAGTATTGGGTTCTAACAATTCTGTTTCTAACTTTGACCTCTCCTTCTGGAATCCTAGTTTCCTGTCCTGCTTAAAGGTCTCATTAATCTGGTAATAATGTAACCAGTCTCGGACTTTAGGTTTTAATTTCTCAAAACTCTGTAGTTTCAACTTTTCACCATCATATTCTATAATTTCACAATATTTTGGCCAGTCTGAATCCATGTTCAGTCTTTTTACCGCCTTAGCTTCCATTGGTGACAACCACCTGGGGGTTTTACTCTCTAACAAATCTTTATATCGGTTCCATACATTATACAGTGCTTTCCTGACAATATGGTTTTTAAAGTTTCTATGAACCTTTACCTTGTCATACCATAAGTATGCATGCCAACCAAAGTTGTTATCGTAGATATCTGTATTCTCAAGAAGTAGCCATTGTTTCAGCCAGCAAAAAGCTGCTGCTTCATAGTAAAGTCTTAAGTCCGGCAGGGCGAAGCCCCCTCTATCCTTTGCATCAGTCAAAATCTTAAATTTTATTCTGGGTTTTTTGCCCTGCCAGACAAATTTAGATATATCTTTCTGCCACTTCTTGAAACAGTCCATCTTGTCTAAAATTTGCAATGTCTGGAACAAAAATAACAATCTCGGCAATACATTCATCTTGATAACAGCAATTCGGCCTAACAAGGAAAGTCTCAGCCTAGACCATATATCAAAATCTTTCTTCACTTCCAACCAACATTTCTCATAATTATCTTTGAATAGGTTCACGTTCTTAGATGTTAAATTCACCCCCAGATATTTTACTCTTTTTGCAATTTCCAAACCGGTTTCTCTTTGGAAACTATCTTTTTCCCCCATCGTTAGAGTTTTTTCCAACACCTTTGTCTTATGCTTATTTAATTTAAAACCTGCTACTTGACCAAATATTTCAATTAATTCCAGAACTCTTTTTGTACTGGCTTCTGGCTGTTGCAATGTCAAAACTAGGTCATCTGCAAATGCTCTTAACTTATAATGTTTAGTTCCGACCTGTATTCCTTTAACCAGCTGGTCCCTTCTAATCATATTCAGGAAAACCTCCAGTACCGATATAAACAATAGGGGGGATATTGGGCATCCCTGTCGTGTCCCTTTCTCAATTGGGATCTCGTCCATGACCATACCATTTACAATTAGTTTAGCCTTTTGCTCAGAATATATTGCACCTATACCGTTTTCAAAATTTTGGCCTACCCCCATCCCTTGGAGATTCCTCTTCATAAAACTCCAGCAAATATTGTCAAAGGCTTTCTCTGACGATTTCTGTTCTCATCCTGAAGCAAAATTCTTAACCCGAGGTACAATTTCTGGGTTAGCGGAGTCTGTAACCTGAAGCATCTCTAACCTGAAGCGTCTGTAACCCGAGGTACCACTGTATTCTCTCCCACAACATCTGTGGATTGAAGTGCAACAACACCAGAGGATTCAAGGTTAGTGAAAGGTGCTATAGTCCTTAGGGACCAAATGGAGAATCTGCTCCATAGCGAGACTGTGTAAACCCACCAAAACAATGTATTCTTTATGCTTCTGTGGAATATATTTCAGAGGTGTTTGGTGTATTGTGTAGTAGCTTAGCAAATGGAGAATATCCCATGGGCCTCAAGTTCCTCAACAAGCTTTCGTAAATCTAAGCGTCAGTAAGAAATAGGGTTCTCCAGACAAAACTTATTGAACTGGATTTGTATTAGAATGATTATGGGTTGAAAATATTGTCGTCCTCTTGCAAACATCAATAAACAGAAAAACATTCCCATGCATTAAAAAAAAAAAAATCTACTCTCCATTTGGGAAAATGTTTCTGGACTTCAACTTCAATCAGCCTCAACCTGCTTAGTCAAGGGTCAGGAATGATCAGAGTTGGAGTCCAAAACACCTGGACAGCATTGGATTGGGGAAGGTTGCTCAAAACATTTTCTAGCCTAAATCAACCCCCACGCAAAAATATATATACCCATATAGTGCTATATTCACTGCAGTGTTAAGTGGCTTGTTCTGCCGGCACAACACTTTCTCCTTGTACAATGGGAAAAATCTCTCCCTCTCTTTCCTTGACACTCCCCTTAATCTCTTATGGATTTCCCCCAATCCTCTGGAGAAGATTTAGGGATGGCATGGAGCACACATGTGGGGAGGACAGGGGAGAAATCCCATTGCACTAGCTAGCACAGCTACTTTGTTGACTACCACCCCACATCACTAAAAATACCGTATTTTTCAGTGTATAACATGCTCCTATGTATAAAATGACCCCTATGTTTGTTGTTGTTGTTTAGTCGCTTAGTCATGTCTGACTCTTCGTGATCCCATGGACCAGAGCACGCCAGGCACTCCTGTCTTCCACTGCCTCCCGCAATTTGGTCAAACTCATGCTGGTAGCTTCAAGAACACTGTCCAACCATCTCGTCCTCTGTCGTCCCCTTCTCCTTGTGCCCTCAATCTTTCCCAACATCAGGGTCTTTTCCAGGGAGTCTTCTCTTCTCACGAGGTGGCCAAAGTACTGGAGTCTCAGCTTCACGATCTGTCCAGTGAGCACTCAGAGCTGATTTCCTTAAGAATTGATAGGTTTGATCTTCTTGCAGTCCATGGGATTCTCAAGAGTCTCCTCCAGCACCACCCCTATTTTTAGGAACCCCAAATTAAGGAAATGGTGGGAGATGGCCCTGAGTTGTTAAGCTTTTTTTGGGGGGGGGATTGCTGCCATTCGCTCACCCGCCTGACCGCTGCTGCCAATCGCCCACCTAGCCGCAGCCAACAATTGTCTGCCCGCTCGCCACCAGCAGCCGCCAATGGCCCGCCCGATTACCGCAGCAGCAGCCAATTGCCAACAGGCCTTGCCGCAGCCACCAATCGCCTTCCCAATCACCGCTGACAGTCTCCTGTTCGCAGCTGCCACCAGTCGCCCGTCCCCCCCTCCGTACTATCCACGTATAAGATGACCCCCAATTTTTAACATTTAAATAATAATAAGAAGAAATGACTTATACACAGAAAAATACGGTATGTCTCCCTCTACAGCAGTGGCTCTCAAAGGGTGTGGCATGCCACAGTGTTGTGACACATGTGGTGGAAAGATTCAAACCCAACCCAAGAAAGTTTTAAACATTTCAGTGTAGTACAGTATCATTTTTATTTTATTTTTGCAGAATATAAAGGTAAAGGTAAAGGGACCCCTGACCATTAGGTCCAATCGTGACCGACTCTGAGGTTGCGGCGCTCATCTCGCTTTATTGGCCAAGGGAGCCGGCGTACAGCTTCCGGGTCATGTGGCCAGCATGACTAAGCCGCTTCTGGTGAACCAGAGCAGCGCACAGAAACGCCATTTACCTTCCCGCCGGAGCGGTACCTATTTATCTATTTGCACTTTGACGTGCTTTCGAACTGCTAGGTTGGCAGAAGCAGGGACTGAGCAACGGGAGCTCACCCCGTCGCGGGGATTCGAACCACCGATCTTCTGATTGGCAAGTCCTAGGCTCTGTGGTTTAACCCACAGCGCCACCCACGTCTCAATAGCAGAATATAGATAGGTGCATTTTCAAAACCAAACACTACTAGGAGTTGTTTCTTTTTGTTTTCCAATGCATTTCTTATCAATAATAAATAAATAAAAATTCAGTGCGGCACAAGCAAATTTTTATTCTGAAAAGTGTGGCCAAGAGAAAAAAGTTTGAGAACCACTGATCTACAGAGCTAATAGCAAGGAAGAAGGAAACCTTCACTGGCGAGTCCACTGAGTGATGCTCCTGTAGTATCTCCCTTCGTTTTAATGGGCCCTTGGTAAAAGCAAAGTCTGCACCCCTAGGCAACAGAGCAAGATCTGAGAACGTAAGAACTGCCAGGCTGAAGAAATAGTCCATCTATCACCCAACATCTGATAATGGCCAGTACCAGCTTTCTCAAAGGAATGAAGCAGGGTAGGGCGATCCCACTCTAGCCTGAAGGATAAAGTTTCTTTCTATAGACCTGCAGTGAGCAGCTGTCTTATGCCCTGAAGCTATAGAATATCCATATCCCAGAATTTATTTATTTTTTACTCTGCTCACTGTAAGTGTGGAAGTTGTCATTCTACAAAGAGATGCTTAATCTGCTTTGGAATCCTGCTAAGCCTTTTTATAGAGCTCAGAGATATCATATGTCATTGAATGCTACCCACAGTTTATTTCACTGCCTCCCTGTATTTAGCCAGGTAATGTAGCCTCATTTTATCAGTCTACCGGCAGGTAAGAGAGCACAGTGCTGGGTTCTATTCCTCTGCTCGTGCTATATGCAGAAACGAAGATGAGCCTTTAATGGATTCCTTTACTACGTGGCTTGGGTAGAATTTTGTCCAGTCTGCATTATTAAGCAAATCAGCTAATTTGCAACTCCCTGGTGCGTAAAACACAGACTGGAATGTAATCATCCTTAGGATTCTGCACTTTTCCAAGTTTTGCACTACTTTTCATGTCTCAGAAAATATATACCAAAATGCATATTTTATCCTAGAAGTGTGCGCATTGAGATAAAATATGTAAAAAGGCGAAATATATATACATATATGTGAGATTTTCATTTCTAATATTTCACTTCCTGCTGTTTATAGGATATATTTTGCTAACTTTTTAATGGCTTTTACTCTGTATTTTTGCAGCTGAGTTTCATGTTGTATTGTTTATTTTCATATTAAAAGAAGATATTTTAACTAGTTATTAGTTGCATTTTATAAACCATGGAAATTCTTGGGGGGGAGAGGGTTGTATTTCCTCTTTATTTAAGATTTTTCAAAACATGTTGTAGAACACTTAAACAGTTTTGCTTAAATGTAACAAATGTAAAATTGTCCAAACAAACATTATTTTCTGATGAAATAGGTCACAGAATCATATTGCAGAGTTGGAAGGGACCCTAAGAGTCATCTATTCCAGCCCCTCACAATGCAGAAATCTCAACTGAAGCATATATGTCAGATGGTCACCCAACCTCTGCTTAAAAACTTCCATTGAAGGAGAGTTCAGCACCATCTGAGGGAGTCCACTGCTGAACAGCTCTTACCATCAGAAAGTTCTTCCTGATGTTTAGTCAAGACTCTCCGTTCTTGTAACCAGAATCCATTGGTTTGGATTGGTCAGCCCCCAGAGCAAGAGAAAACAAGCTTGCTCCATCTTCCATGTGACAGCCCTTTAGATATTTGAAGTTGGCGATCATTTTTCCTCCCAGTCTCCTCTTTTCCAGGCTATCATACCCAACTCCCTCAACTGTTCCTCATAAGACTTGGTTTCCAGACCCTTGATTATCTTGGTCACCCTCCTCTGCAAGGATTCCACTAAATTATGGTGCCCAGAACCACAGTACTCCAGGTGTGGCTGACTTGAAGGAATTGAGGGGATGACCACCAAATTTACCGATGACACTAAACTGGGAGGTGTAGCTAATGCCGCAGAAGACAAAACTGGGATTCAATATGACCTTAACATATTGGAGAACTAGGCCAAAACTAACAAGATGAATTTCAATAGCGACTAATGTAAGGTTTTGCACTTAGGCAGGAAGAACCAGCTGCACAAATGGGGAACACCTGGCTTACCAGAAGTACAGGTGAAAAGGATCCAAGCTTAAAATGAGTCAACAGTGTGATGCAGCTGCAAAAAAAAAAAAAAGAGCTAATACTATTCTACATTGCATCAACAGAAGCATAGTAGCCAGATCAAGGGAAGTGAGAGTACCCACTCTATTCTGCCTTGGTGAAAAACAAATTTTCTATGGATTTTTTTAAACACACACACACATACAGAGAGAGAGAGAGAGAGAGAGACAGAGATATTAATGCAGAAACAGAATGCAACAAACTTATACATGAAAGTATCCAAACTAACACAGAACAGAAACAAACTAATCTATCCCATCCCTAATGAACACTGCTAAGGTTTAAGGATTTTTCTTAAGTGCCTGTCAAGCCATGATAAAGATAATTTGGGGTGGGGATGGGGTCTTTGGTCAGAATAGGAATAACAGTGGACAAACTTACCCAAAATGGAAGGCGTGGAGAGAATGTGTATGAATTTAACAGCGCTTAGTTTATTTTTTGCTTGCTAGTCTGTGAATATTATTAATATTGTTTTTATAGATTATAAATCCGCATTGACTTATTAATCATATAACACAACTTTTGCTTTAATCATGATGTTTAGCTTATTTTTTAGTTTTCACTTTGTTCACAGTGTTTTATAGATGTCACTGATGGTTTGCTAATTATTCTGTATGATTTATACTGTTTTTGTGATGTTCTATTATGTTCTGTCATGTTACTATGATTTATTGTTTGTTAGCCACTTTGGGGTCCATTTGAATAAAAAGTGGCATAGAAATATAATAAATCAAAAGACAACTTGGCTAGCATTTATCTTCTCATGCCATGCACAGTCCCTAACAAGTGATGGGCAGTTTTCTATGTGACTCTCTTAGGTTGTGCCAGGCAAGGATGGAGGCCTGGTTTCTACAGGATGCATGCCAGAGGGAAAAAAATATTTACTGCACAAACATTTGATACATGCTGGCCATGTTTAAATGCACTTACTGTACACTGGTCCAGTTGCACATTAATTTAGGAAAATAGGCAGCTGTCATATACAGAGCCAGAAGATTGGTTCATCTAGTTTAGTATACAGTATATACTGCTGTCAGCAGAAACTAGGGCATTTTACTAAGCTATGGCCCCTAACCTAGAATTCCAAAAGTTATTGGCCTGTGAATGTGCAGTGGTGGCATGCTAATGATGCACGGTGCAAGTGGCAAGCGCATCTTTAAACATGTCCACATATTGGTGTCTTACATCCATTAGGTCTAAGTCCAACAGGCTGGACAAATCAACAATTCCTTCCAAACCAAGTACCAGTACCTAAATCCTTTGCAATGGCACAGAGATTCCTTGGCAGATGAATCAGTACAGAAAAGGTTCCTATTGGAAGCATGAAACCCTACTGGGCCTAAAAGCCAAACAGTGGTACCTTGGTTTACGAACATAATCCGTTCTGGAAATCCATTCTTAAACCAAGGTGTTCTTAAATCAAGCCAGGTAAGCCAGGTGTGCTTTCCCATAGCAGTGGGGGGGGGGCCTCAATTTACAAATGGAACACACTCAACAGGAAGCGAAACATGTTTTGCTTCCAAGGCAAAGTTCACAAACCAAAAAACCTACTTTGCAGCGTTCTTAATCCAAGTTGTTCATAAACTAAGCTGTTCTTAAGCCAAGGTACCACTGCATTCAAAAAATGTTTGCACATTTGAAACAGACAACCAGTCCAGTTCAAATCTCTGCAGGCACAGGCTGTATTCAGATGTGGGGTTTATTGCATTATTTAACTAGCTATAATGCTACAGCACTTCATTCACAATTCCTAGCATTCCTTTCACATTGCAGTACTTGTTGCATTATAGAACTGTCTTTTTTTTATCAATATGCCTTAATTTCACACCATTGGCATGGTATGACAATGAGCATCAGACATGCTGCCACTCTCCCACCCTCTGTGTACATGCACACTTCTGTTCCATAGTTTTGGCCCAAATACCACCCACAATTTCATTACATAAGTGATTGGGGTGTTCTCCATGAAAACGTACAAGACAAAATTCCTGTCATATTCTGGGTTTGCAATCCCCCCCCCCCCGGGCTAAACAGTTAACACAGGGGGAAAAAATCACTAAACTTCTGTTACATTTCCAGAAGTGGATTTTATGTTGTGTGAAAGATAACATAACATGTAAAAATTAACAGATAAGCAAACTTCCGGAAAGCAGAGCGTTCCTCTGCTACATCTCACCACCCTGACAACTCCTAAAACGCTTCAGGCACTTACGATGAGTTGACTAAAAAATATAATCAGGCAGTTTTACAGGATGGGGTACAATTAATTGAGACGCCAACAGTGTTTGCCGAAAAACATCCCTTCTAATCCAATTAGTGTTATTTAATGCCAAAATGTCACCCATCACTTTGCCGATCCTTTTATTTTTTTTATTTTTGTCAGTTGTCTTTGAAGTTCCTCGCAGTCTTCCCCAGGACATTCCTAAATTCCTCGTCATTTGCAAAGTTTCACTAGCTCATTGTCTACTTAAGCTTTCATTCAAAACATGAAAAATGTTTCATCCCAATGTGCTGTGGTCAGAACTGCTAAAACCAAGAGGAATGATGGGGGAAGCATCAAAATTGGGAGGGGTAGGGAGAATAAAGCCAGTAATGAAATTAAAATATAAAACTTGTTTTGTCCAACCCCCCAGGCCAATTCCTCTGATCTGATCTGGCAAAACCATTCTACGGAAGTGTTAATTAAATTTGGAGTGGACAGGCATGCTTGCATGAGATTCCACACCCATATTTCAGGCTACATATTATAATTAGAATGTGCAACAAAATCTGACAGTGTTCCAGCCAGCCAAACCTTCCTTCAGGGTAAAAAAGGTAAAGGACCCCTGACAGTTAAGTCCAGTCGCAGATGACTCTGGGGTTGCAGCGCTCATCTCACTTTACAGACCGAGGGAGCCAGTGTTTGTCCACAGACAGTTTTTCCAAGTCATGTGGCCAGGATGACTAAGCCGCTTCTGGTGCAATGGAACACCAAAACCAGAGCAGCGCACGAAATGCCATTTACCTTCCTGCTGGAGTGGTACCTATTTATCTACTTGCACTTTTGGCGTGCTTTCGAACTGCTAGGTTGGCAGGAGCTGGGACAGAGAAATGGGAGCTCACCCCGTCGCGGGATTCGAACCGCCGACCTTCTGATCAGCAAGCCCAACAGGCTCAACGGTTTAGACCACAGCACCACCCGTGCCCCTCTTTCAGGATATTCCATCCCATTTCTTGTTCCCCCGGTTTTTCACCCACCACAGGACAGCATTATGTAAGCACACTCAGTCCTTGTTATATGGCCTTGCTGCTTTCTTAAGTTTTTGTTTAGAAATATATATTTTTTTCTACATCTGCAAACTTTGAGGGTGCACTTGATGATGTTTTTAAACATTGCGGTCATTACAACTTAACACTTAAGTTCACTACTTAGGCTACATGAGGTTATTCCTAAGGAGCACCTGTGTTCCTGGCCATCTCACTAGTTCTATATACTGTGACTATCATTCCAGTTAAATGAGTCAGTGTATTAGACATGCATGCGTGCCAAGATGGGCTCTCTTTGCATCATCAGTGAAGGTGGAGCATGGAGGAACTTAGGTGAATGATTCTTTATCAGTTTCAGTGTACTAAAGGAAATCTCAGCTGATGTTAACTGATACAGGGACACAACGGAACATTCTTAGGACACAGGTCCACTGCATTTAAAAGTGCACACGCAATATTTTCCACTCTGAATGTTGTTGGCATCCATCTGTCTCAAGAGACAATGGAGTGCGCCTCCAGGGGTGAAGTCAAACTGCTGCATTAGCAGCACCAAGGTGACTTCCCTGGGGTGCTGTCAGAGACAGGGCAGATTTGGAAGAGTGGTGGAGACCACCACTCCAAGGGGCTTAGAGAGGGGAGGAAGAGGAAGGGAGTATGGAACCAGGATTGTGGTGGCTTGGGATGGGACACACCCCAGAAGAAGAAAGGAGCTGGGAAATAATGGGTGAAGAACAAGAGTGAGATAGCAGGTGCACCAGCCCTGGAGTCAGATGTATTAGAAACAGTACAGCAGCCACGTTGTCTCTAGAGAGTATTCTAGAGCCCCCCTTCTTCCCCTAGAACCAGGCGTGCCCTTTATGTCTTAGAGCAGAAACCCAAACAAAGACAGAGACAAAGACACTGTAGACAGGAGGAGGAGTCTGAGGGCTAGGAAGTACAGTGGTACCTCAGGTTACATCCGCTTCAGGTTACAGACTCCGCTAACCCAGAAATAGTGCTTCAGGTTAAGAACTTTGCTTCAGAATGAGAACAGAAATCGTGCTCCGGCAGCACGGCGGGAGCAGGAGGCCCCATTAGCTAAAGTGGTGCTTCAGGTTAAGAACAGTTTCAAGTTAAGAACAGACCTCCGGAATGAATTAAGTACTTGACCTGAGGTACCACTGTAACTTCCAGGGGGTGAGGAGTGTCATTCTGAGCAACGTCAGTTCAAGCATTGAGGTATATATTCCATCTCTCTGTGTGTATTCATTGATTGAAATAAAAGCATTGAAAGAAGCTCTCTGAGTCTCTGATTTTATCAGGAAGCTAGCCAGTGAGCTGTTGAAGACACCCTCCTGAAGGCACTAGCCTGGCCATTGTGTATAGAAGTCCTGGGCTGCCCAGACCACAAGACTTCCCCTCTTGGCCTTGCTGATGAGGTCCAAAGGAAAGCAGAGCAATGTGTTTGGCACCAGCTTGCCTGCAGGAGTTGCTGGAAGGAGGCGTAGAAGGCACCACCCAACTGTCCTAGAGTCTCTACTTCACTCCACTTGTACTGGGTTCACTCCTTACCCTTTTCTTCTCCCAAAGATATCCCAAAAGGCAACAGAGGTTTAGGGTCAGAGTTTTCCTAGATGGGCTACCTTCCCATGTTGATGAGCCCCATCTTCCCCTCACTTCCCTCTACAGCATGTCTAGAAATCACCTTCTTGACCATTGGACCCACTATTGGTCTCATCCGCTCAATCCTCTGGAGCCTGACTTCACATTCAGGAGAAGACCCTAACTCATCAAGGGTTTGAGAGTCATTAACTACCCTCACCTGGGGTGTGGCCACTGTCACATGGTGACAGCTTCTAGGAGTCACAGGTGAGAGCAAAGTTTCTCAACCCTCCCTTTCCCTGCATTGAATATACTAATTTGAAACAAATATCAGTATTAGTGAATATCTGGCAGTCATTCAGTCTTCAGTGCCAAGTTGGGCATCACATAACAGCTGCGACTCAGCTGGCAAAAGACTGAGCAGCGTCGTTATTACCTATGTGTTGATATTACATTTCTTTGCACAGATTTTATTTGGCTTAGTTTCCAGGGGATCCTAAAATAATATGTACAGCATTTAACAAGCTGATTGAGGAACGGCACAGCATATTAATGATGTTACTTCATTTATTTAGATTCCTCCCCCCTCTGCCCTGTGAGCTTACTTTATTCTCTTAAAAACTCTTGGAGGTAGGTATCAGGGCTGGTTCAGATGCGGGTCAGCACTCAAGACCCAGAGCCAAGTATATAAGTTAGCTCTTTATTCAAGAAAATATATCAGGCAGCAATGTCTACAAACAGGACTGCCCCCCATGAAACAGTGGCCAGGACTGACGGTCTTTGCCTTCTACTTCCCACTAAGTCTTCTCTCCAGCCAGATGTCTCCCAAACAGCCTTAAACTACATCAGGGAGGGGCCACCTCTGCTCTTTGTTCTGCTACACACAAAGTGATCCGTGACCTTGGAGATAAGGGGGGAGAGGAGCTTACTACAGTAGAAAAGGCAAGCCCCACGGGTGCTTCTGCAGCCTCTGCCCCCTTCATGCCCCGAGTCTGAATTGCTTTCTGCATCTGGCTCTTCTCTCACACTCAAGCCTGTTGCTTCTTCAGCAACCATTCTGCACCCTTCCCTTCATCCTCTGACCTGTCCTCAGTGTCCCACCAACCAGGCTTCCCTAAGGGGTTCCCCAGCTGGTGCCCCCCTGACAGTAGTTTGCTCAAGGGACCATCACCACACACACACACACACACACACACACACACACACACACACTGCTGCTTTTTGAAAAAACAAAACAATTATTTCCATTAAAAAAAAAGCTAAAGTGAAAAGATTGTTGAGTATGCTGGCTCTGTAGACAAAACTATCATACTCTTCATACTCAGAGTCACGTGACTTCTGTCTTTCAATCTTTAAACCTGACTCACCTTGTAGTTTATTTTTACCCTCATCATTCATATTTTTTTTAAACCAGGAGTTCGGTTTTATCTTTATTAATTTTAAGACCTGCTACTACTCCATTTTTTTAAAAAATATTTTCTAGTGCTTTTGGGATTGATTCTATTGGTTCTTCCACAGATATCAACACATCGTCTGCAAATGCTTTAAATTTATATTGCCTCTGTCCCACTGTTATCTAATTTCTTGATTACATCTTATTCTTTGCACCAAAACTTCTAAAACTAAACAACAAAGGTGACAACGGGCAGCCTTGTCTCGTTCCTTTAGTTATTTTGCAATTCTCGGTCAGAGAATTGTGGAACAATTGTGGAATAGGGATATAAAAATTACAGCATGCTATGGTTTAAGAGAAAAGTATATGAAAATGATACACAGATCGTATTTAACACCTAGTAGATTGGCAAAAATGTATAAATCAAAATCGAGTAAGTGCTGGAAATGGAAAGAGAAGGAAGGTATTTTTTATCACATGTGGTGGTCTTGTTGAAAGCTTAATGCTTATTGGGAAATGATATATAATGAAATGAAAAGCGTGTTTAAAATAATGTTTGTAAAAAAAAACACCAGAAGCTTTTCTTTTGGGAATTATAGGGACATAACTACCTAAACTGTATAGAAACTTTTTCATGTATGCTACACAGTGGCAAGAATGTTACTCGCCCCAAAATGGAAAGGAGCAGAAGTCCCAGCAAAGGAAGAATGGATACAAATATTTATGGAATATGCAGAAATGGTGAAACTTACTGGAATAAGAAGAAATCAACATTTTTAAATAAAAGAATGGATATGGTTTATTTACAAACAAATTATAAACAGATAACGACATTGGCGGGATTATTGTAATAACCTGCAATTTTAAAAAGAATATAGAATTAAAATAAATAAATAAAAGCATAAGTTAAGTTAATTTAAAATATGCAGGAAATGATAAAACAAATTTATGGAACCACAGAAAGAGGAAGGAAGTCGAATTGTTTGAAATGTTACAATTTTTGTAAAATTATTGACATGTATACAAATGAAAACTACATTCTTTTTTTTAAGACTTAATGTCTGTACATGGAGTTGCCTTGGAAGACAACACTTTGTGTTTACTAATTATTTGTAAAAAAATTCAGTGGAGTTTATAAATAAAATAGCAACATAACTGTGCAAAAGTTTTTCTCATGCTGAGAATGTGAAATCATTATTTCCCATCTTCAGAGATGAGTATCACTGCCAATGGAGCCAAAACAGAAACCACACACACAGAAAGGAAAAAGGCATCAGCAGGCTTGAGAAAACTGTAAGATTTTCAGAGTTACCGTATTTTTTGCTCTATAAGACGCACCAGACCACAAGACGCACCTAGCTTTTGGAGGAGGAAAAGAAGGGAAAAAACATTCTGAATCTCAGAAGCCAGAACAGCAAGAGGGATCGCTGCGCAGTGAAAGCAGCAATCCCTCTTGCTGTTCTGGCTTCTGGGATAGCTGCGCAGCCTGCATTCGCTCCATAAGGTGCATACACATTTCCCCTTACTTTTTAGGATGGAAAAAGTGAGTCTTATAGAGCAAAAAATATGGTACATAGAAACTTTAGCAGGGGAACTAAGCAGGGGGAACAGAACACACACACACACACACACACACACACACACACACACCACAAACATGAAGCCAGGTGTGGGGCAGGTAAGAGCAGTGTTTCAAATGAAGAATTGGGAACTTAAAGCTGAGTTACCAGAAAGGATGGTAATACAGTGGTACCTCGGGTTACAGATGTTTCAGGTTACAGACGCTTCAGGTTACAGACTCCGCTAACCCAGAAATAGTACCTCGGGTTAAGAACTTTGCTTCAGGATGAGAAATGAAATCTCATGGCGGTTGCAGAGGGAGGCCCCATTAGCTAAAGTGGTACTTCAGGTTCAGAACAGTTTCAGATTAAGAACGGACCTCCAGAACGAATTAAGTTCTTAACCCAAGGTACCACTGTAACACATTTTATCCAAGGAGGAGTATGCAGTTTTCATTCAGTGGAAGCCACTTCTCCCTCCCAGTACTGCCATTGCAAGCCTCCGTGAGCTGTCCGTTTAAACCTCTGACACCAGGATTTTAAAGGAGCAGCATGGGGAGCCTTGCAATGCATATGGCTGGCAAAGCCCCTCATCCCTGCCCAAGGGCCCAACTGTGAGCTGTGTGGGTACCACTCATAAGGGATTTTGATGAGTGTGATAGTATAATGACAGGCCACCTTTCAAATTGAGCTTCCTGCTGTATATTTTCCTCTAGGAGGTTTAGTTTGGTCAGAATCGAGTATACACTTCCAGAGTTAATGCTAATTACATTGTTGTTCCCCAGGTTCCCTTTTAGCCAGGCAAGCCTTTTTAACTTGTTCCCACAGCAATAAATGGTCCATGGCCATGGAGTCTATTACTGCACGCTACTCCCTCCCAGATCTTGACACGCTGTCAGCTTGGGACCAACATAAAATCTGGGCCTGGATTCTTACAAGAGACGAGGCCATGGACCGGGCACAGTCCACCACAGCTCGCCTCTCCACGTGGCTCCCTAAAGTGAAAGTGGTAAGATCACTTGCCAACTACTTGATAGACCTGACGGAGCCCAATTTGAGAAGAGCGTTTACCATGGTCCGTTTCCATTCTATACCCACGGCCTTCCTGCAGGGGATTTATTCCAAGACCCCTATTACTCAGCGTCTATGTCCATGCACAATGAATGAAGTAGAGGACTTCATACATTTCTTTTTCTACTGCCCTATTTATGAGCTAATAAGAACTAAGCTCCTCCGCTTGATCCCGTCCACCATCACATCTAAGGAAGACTGTTTGAAATCGCTTCTTGTGGACGCAAATCCCCAAGATTCACGTGGGGTGGCAATCTTTATAGTGCAGGCCTTGAAACTCAGGACTACTCTGACTGGGTAGTGTGTCCTAGACCTGGACCTGCTTTAATTCCTTTATTACCTTTTTAACCTAATGTGCCGAGCCTATTTTGGGGCCATTATATGCTCTATATACATCCGCATTCTAGATTCCCGGCCCCGGCAACTAAATCTATACATTATTGTCTTAGGGTAATTTAAATGTCATAACCCTAGTAATATCGTTTTGAATTTTGTTTGGTTGCTTGTCTATAGCATTTTTGTTTTATCCTGCTATGGCTGTATGCTAATGCAATAAAGGTTTGATTGATTAATGGACATTGTTGTTGTTTAGTCGTTTAGTTGTGTCTGACTCTTCGTGACCCCCATGGACCAGAGCACACCAGGCACTTCTGTCCTCCACTGCCTCCCACAGTTTGGTCAAACTCATGCTGGTAGCCTCGAGAACACTATCCAACCATCTTGTCCTCTGTCGTCCCCTTCTCCTTGTGCCCTCAATCTTTCCCAACATCAGGGTCTTTTCCAGGGAGTCTTCTCTTCTCATGAGGTGGCCAAAGTATTGGCGCCTCAGCTTCAGGATCTGTCCTTCCAGTGAGCACTCAGGGCTGATTTCCTTCAGAATGGATAGGTTTGATCTTCTTGCAGTCCATGGGACTCTCAAGAGTCTCCTCCAGCACCATAATTCAAAAGCATCAATTCTTCGGCGATCAGCCTTCTTTATGGTCCAGCTCTCACTTCCATACATCACTACTGGGAAAACCATAGCTTTAACTATACGGACCTTTGTTGGTAAGGTGATGTCTCTGCTTTTTAAGATGCTGTCTAGGTTTGTCATTGCTTTTCTCCCAAGAAGCAGGCGTCTTTTAATTTCGTGGCTGCTGTCACCATCTGCAGTGATCATGGAGCCCAAGAAAGTAAAATCTCTCACTGCCTCCATTTCTTCCCCTTCTATTTGCCAGGAGGTGATGGGACCAGTGGCCATGATCTTCGTTTTTTGATGTTGAGCTTCAAACCATGACATTTCTTCTGGTAAATGAGCCGTCAGAGCCACTAGAGGGCCATGAAAATCTGTGTTTGTTAGACTGTGCTTGTTAGACTCATCTACCCATGTACTATCTGAAACCAAAGGGGTGCAGTTTTTGACAGCTCTCCTACCCGACTACAGTAGGTCAAGGATGACAGAGTTTCCTGGAGGATTAAAAATCAGCATTTGGAACTTTTGCACAGCCCTGCAATTCATGTTCAGACCCTGTGTAGGGCAGGGGAACAGATGAAATTTTTGAAGGGTGACTGAAAAAGTGCATATGCTACTTAAAACGTTACTTTCTGTGTTACCTGTGTTTAGTTTTTCACTTAGAAAATGTTTGGGTAAGAGAGAACATGACAGAGGGATACAAATTTATGCATAGAGCCAAGAAAGTGGAAAGGGGGGAAGTTTATTCTCCTCTTACAACACAACTAGGGGACATCTAATGATGAAGAACAGAGCTTTACAAACTTGCAGGTGTCGCACAAATGCTCCCCGTACTCTTCCTAGGGCTGGAAAGGGGTTAGTTTAAGCTCTGGTTTGCTAGTAAAATTGAATTCCACGTCACGAAATGATGCGTGTCTAAAAAGTTTGTCATGGACATGAAAAGTTTGTATGTAAAGCTCTGATGTAGAATGTCGGAAGATTCAGGGCACACAAAAGGAAGTGTGTCTTTAAACTCTAGAATTTGCTCCCATAAGTGGTAAATAATAATAATAATAATAATTATTATTATTATTATTATTATTATTATTATTATTATTATTATTATTTATACCCCGCCCATCTGGCTAGGCTTCCCCAGCCACTCTGGGCGGCTTCCAACAAAATATTAAAATACCGTAATGCATCAAATATTAAAAGCTGCCCTAAACATATATAGTATACATAGCCATCAATTTAAAAGAAGATTCAACAAATTCAAGGAGGATAAGGTGCTGTGGGTTAAAACACAGAGCCTAGGACTTGCCGATCAGAAGGTCGGCGGTTCAAATCCCCACAACGGGGTGAGCTCCCATGGCTCGGCCCCTGCTCCTGCCAACCTAGCAGTTCAAAAGCACATCAAAAGGCAAGTAGATAAATAGGTACTGCTCTGGCGGGAAGGTAAACGGCGTTTCTGTGCGCTGCTCTGGTTTGCCAGAAGCGGCTTAGTCATGCTGGCCCCATGATCCAGAAGCTGTACGCCGGCTCCCTTGGTCAGTAAAGCGAGATGAGCGCCGCAACTGTTATGTACTGATGTTCTCACCCTGGGCCAACAGGGGGGTACTGTAGATAGTTATGCAAATGAAGGATCAAAAGTAACATTCTGTGATTGGATAGTTTGTATGCAAATGAAGGATTGAAAAGTGACGTTCTGTGATTGGATAGTTTTAGAAAGTTGCAACAGTTACAATTGTTCTGGAGCTCTATATAAGCAGGCTGACTGAGCGCCTCAGTTAGTTCTGTTCCAGCTTACAAAAAAGAGCTGCTTTGGAAGAATCGCTGTGTCAAACCCCAGAGTTGGCCACAACTGGACCTAATGGTCAGGGGTCCCTTTACCTTTAAGGCTATGGCCACTAGCTATGATGGCTCTGTTCTACATCTGTTGCTGAAGGCAATATGCCTCTGAGAACAGTATGCTGGACTATTGCCCTGATCCAGCAGCCAGGCTCTTCTTATAAGTAGTATGAGAAGTAGTGGTAGTAGTATTGTACTGAATGTACATTTGTAGTGGGGGAAGGAAGGAGGATATGCAAAGCTCTTGGATATTTCTGTTGAAATGTAGAGGGATATACAAGTCAAACAAACAAACAGCAAAATTAAAGAGCACTTTTTAAACAAACAAAGCCAACTGTGCCAGCTTTGCGAGCTGGGAGAGAAAACAGAAGTGTCTTTTCCAAACACTTGCTGAGAATGGATGAGCCAATTCTGAACAGAGCTGATGGGGATTTGCTCATCGCTGATACCAGCAGCTCCCACATGTGTAGGCTTGTGTACAGATAGACACATGAAACAATTAACACATGAAACATCTTGCATGGGTGAGGACAGAACCCCAACACTTTCCTTAATAATTTCATTGCCAAGGCCCTAATTTGCCTGTAGGGAGACATCAATACAGATGCATTTTTTAAAAGCTTTCCAGCATTCCATTTTTTTTTTTTCTGGCAGGGAAATGCCACGATGATCTCACAAACAGTAGCACAGCAGTGTGATCATCACATAAAGATCTATTTGTCCTCCGAGAAGTGCTCTGGAAAAGGGGGCACCGGGAGGGGCAAAGAGAGAGAGGGACCAGTGTTGTCTTTAATATATCTTCAGGCTCATGAGTCGCGTAGAAACTCATTAGAGCATCTCTCCTTATCATAAGAATTCCGATTAAGCTGAAAAACACGAAGTGCTTCAGGCCAAACAAGCAAGTGTGTCATCATGTATAGATCTCTTTTATGTAATTCTTGTAAATCATCTCCAGGAAGATGATTTTAAGTGGTGAAGTGTAATTAGGATAATTGCTGCTTTGCCGAAGTAGCAATAAGTTATACCCAGTAGGGACAGACAAAGGGAGCAGGGAATGCAGAAGGTGGTGCTTAAACCAATTCTGAACTATTTCAACTTGAGCTTTGTTGGAATCAAAAAGTTAGAGGGTGCCCCCGACGGTCATCTAGTACAACCCCCTTGCAATGCAGGAATCTCAACTAAAGCATCCATGACATAGAGTTGGATGGATTTTAAAATGTACAAGGTATGCAGTACACCGCTACTTGCTATACACCACAAAGACCATCCATCATCTATTTATCTATCTGTATGTATGTATATATGTATGTATGTATGTATGTATGTATGTATGTATGTCTCCGCTCTCTTCCAAAAACCTCAAAGCAGTGTATAATGATTTCCACTCTACATTTTATCCTCACAGGATAAAATTAAAAAAGAGATAATGAGAATATTCAGAAGTGCCCTGCGAGATCAGACCAAAGGTCTATCTCAGGGGTTAGCAAACTTTTTCAGCAGGGGGCCTGTCCACTGTCCCTCAGACCTTGTGGGGGGCTGGACTATATTTTGGGGAAAAAAATAATGAATGAATTCCTATGCCCCACAAATAACCCAGAGATGCATTTTAAATAAAAGCACATATTCTACTCATGTAAAAACACCAGGCAGGCCCCACAAATAACTCAGAGATGCATTTTAAATAAAAGGACACATTCTACTCATGTAAAAACACGCTGATTCCCAGACTGTCCGTGGGCCACATTAAGAAGGTGATTGGGCCAGATCCGGCCCCTGGGTCTTAGTTTGCCTATCCATGGTCTATCTAATCCCACATCCTGTTTCCTACGGTGGACAATCAGATGCATCTGGGAAGCTCCTAATCAGGGGCTGCAACTCCTTGGGGCTGAGCTCTTTTGAGCCCCCCCAATATTTAGGGGTGGGGGCCAAGCCCCCCATGTCAAAAAAGTATGGAGCTGATTTTGACATTGCACAGGGCACCGTTGAAATTTGAGATGCTAAGGTCCACCACGGATAGGAACGATTAAAATATAAATCTCTTAATTTAATTGAATAAAAAATGATAAAATTTGAGGGTTCTTGGGGGGCCACATGTGATTTATAGGTTGGCTACCCCTGCTTTAAAACACAACGGTCCTTGATTGCCCTATGACATGTTTGGACTAAATTCCACCAACAAAGAACTGTAGGATACAGAAACCACAGAGGCCTTTTCAGCTGCAGCTCCTCTCTTCAGCAACATGGGGCCTTTTTGTGAGGTTTTGATAATGGGGGGATTTGATAATGCACAAATACAGCAGCCTAAAGATTCTGGTCTTGCCACTGAATACCAAGAAGCTGCTTATTCCACCACTGCCTTCTGCAGTTCTTTAATACTCCTCCGTTCCAATTTCCTGCTTCTCTCATACTCCCGACCATTACAACCTGAGGAGATTGGTTAGCTACCATTACTAATCACTGCTAAATACAGAACTAATGGGAAAATATCTCTGATCAGTTTCAGCGCTGATGTATCGCCCCCCTCCCAGCATATCTGCACATAATAGAAGAGCATCGGAGCCAGCACCGTGGTAGTTCATTTTGCGCATCATTGCTTATCTTAAATAATACGTCAGAAAATAATATTATTATTCAAAGGAAGGGAAATGTTTGCATGTGGTTAGAGCATCCCAGGAGAGCGGCATTTCTAATTATCCTTGATTCACTGCAGTCTCACTAAATATCACTTCACCTACTCTCGGCTACCCAGATTAACCCCTGTGTCCCTAGATGTAGCTTTAATCATTTATCCACACCAAAGCACTCCTGAAAGTACAACAGGAACAACTGTTGCTTCATTGCTGGGCTGATCAGCTTCAGTCTTAATGCCAAAGTTAAATATCCCAGAGCAATCTAAAAATTACCCAGCATGAAAATCTGGATGTGCATCATTTGCTCTTTAATTTGGGTAAATGTCCCCCCCCCCCATTTGCTTATCTGTCAGCAGTAGCCAGCAATAAGCTACTTTATGTTTTCCACTCCATCAGTATATTGTTGCATCTTCCTCAATAAGGAGATTAGCTTTCTTTCATTTCTCTCTCTCTCTACCCAATAAGAAATCTAGTTCAGAAGGTTTCTTTTAAGTTCCACAGATGGCTAGAAGATGCTTGCTCAGATGTGCACTTGTAGCTACCTGCTTTGGTGAAATAGTAGATGTTGAAGAGGGGGAACCTGTGGCTTTTGAGATGTTGGTGGGCTAGAACCCCTCATTGTCCCTGACCACTAGCCATGATGGCTGGGGCAGATGAGAGCTGATACCCAACAACATCTGGAGCACCACTGGCTAGCCACACCTGCCCTAGAGAAAAAAAATCAATTGGCCAATACTGTATAATCTGCCAAGGAAACAGAAGCCTTAGTTCTGCATGTGCAATGGCCAGAAGGATACCTGAGGCATTCCAGGAACACACCGTTTGCCTTTGGGAGCATAAATGGTGCTCCAAAGACTAGGATTGTGTCTCGTCTGACTGTCTGCTCCCCTACGCTCAGTTACAAATTCCTCAATAGTAGTGATCAGAATTTGGAAGCCAACAAACCCATTCATAAACATTTTTTAAGCCCCATCTGCCCTATAAATTTAAAGCACTATTATGGCACTTTAAGGAGATAGGGTTTGCACCAAAGCATCCAGTTTGTGCTGGGAGTTGTTAAGTGACCCTTTTTCCCCTCACAGAGCTATGGCTCTCCAGAGTTCCCTAGGAAAAGGGATTGACTGTTAAATTACCATGGGAACTGTAGCTCTGTGAGAGGGAAAAGGGTCTCTTAGCAACCCTCACTATCTTGAACAAACTACATTTCCCAGAATTCTTTAGGGAAAGCCACAACTGTTAAAGGGGGTATGATACTGCTATAAATGCATAGTGCAGATGCGGCATAAATCTTTAGTACTTGTTCTAAATAGAGTCACTATGAACATTTCCACCATTTAAGGAAGTGGGGGAGTATGACACCATATTTGTCCTTTCTTGTGGTCATACACAACATTCCTACTTCAAAGTACCGTACTTTTCCGTGTATAAGACTAGGGTTTGGTTTTTTTACTTTAAAATAAGGTTAAACATCTGGGGGCGTCTTATACACAGATAGTGCATATGCCCATTTTCTAAATTTGGGGTCCCCAAAAGTAGGGGGCATCTTATACATGGGAAAATACGGTAAATGGGAAGAATGCTCCCCCCCCCCACTGGATCAGATCCCAAGGATAGCCAGAGAATGGCTTTAACCATTTCCCTACTGCATTCCCAATACAGACAGAGCTCCACACACCAGCTCTTTGCATTTTGCATTTGGGGGGAGACAAATGGAAGCCTTTCTTTTAGAGCAATCAGCAGGGTTTACCATCCATAGCAGTGAAAACATTTCAAGAACATATTCACATAGGAAATGGTCTTATCCTGAATCAGGTTACTCTAGCTTAGTATCGTCCAACATGGACTGGAGCAGAGCAAAGTATGAAATCGCCAAACACATGAAAATGATATACAGGTGGTACATGACCCCAGTCAAGCTTGCAAAAATCTATCATCTGCCCGATAATAAATGTTGGAAATGTAAAGAGACTGAAGGTACATTCTTTTACCTCTGGTGGACGTGCCCAAGGATTAAGGCTTTCTGGGAAATGATCTATAATGAATTGAAAAAGGTATTTAAATATACCTTCTTGAAGAAACCAGAGGCCTTTCTCCTGGGTATGGTCGGCCAAGTGGTGCCAAAGAAGGATAGAACTTTTTTATGTATGCTACAGCAGCAGCAAGAATACTCATTGCAAAGCATTGGAAGACACAAGATCTACCCACCCTGGAAGAATGGCAGATGCAAGTAATGGACTATATGGAATTGGCTGAAATGACCGGCAGAATCCGAGACCAGGGAGAAGAGTTGGTGGAAGACGATTGGAAGAAATTTAAAATTTATCTACAGAAACACTGTAAAATTATTGAATGTTAATGATGTTGGAATGAAATGAAGTGGTTCTAGTAATAAGGTAGAATAAGAATATGCAAGAAGGGATGGATATCAGATGAAAATTTGAAGTTAGAATATGTGAAGACAAATAATTAAGGGAAAAATATGAGGTTATGAATTTGCTGAATAAATTTTTAAATGGGATACAAAAAAGGGAGGTGTGAGGAAGTCACGAAAATAAGTAAATGAATGTAAGATATTACAAAAGAGGGATTTTTAGTTTTTATTTTTTCCTTTTTATGTTAAATTTTTGGTTTTTGTATCTTTGTATTTTTTTTCTTGTGTGTTATTATTTTGTAACTCTTTTTTGTTAAAAATTTAATAAACATTATTTAAAAAAAAAGAAAAAAAATGAAATCGCCAAACACGCACCCAAGAATTGGGTAATGGTAAAAATAACAATAACAATAACAATATGCCACCTATCTGATGGGGTTTCCCCAGCCACTCTGGGCAGCTCCCAACAAAATACTAAAACACAATAAAACATTAACAAAAAACCTCCCCGAACAGGGCTGCTTTCAGATGTCTTCTAAAAGTCAAATAGTTATTTATCTGTTTGACAGCTGATGGGAAGGTGTTGGAAAGGGAGGGCACCACTACCAAGAAGGCCCTCTGTTTTTAGGACCAGTGTTAAATGGTCCCAGTGGCTGCTCCCAATCACCAACATAGCTGCTGCATTCTGGATTATTTGCAGTTTCCGAGTCACCTTCAAAGGTAGCCTCACGTGAAAACATATACAGTGAACTAAAGAAGATCTTCAGGTATACATTTTTGAAAAAAAAACAGTGTCATTTTTGTTGGGAATGGTGGGAGAGGATATTGATAAGAATGACCAGAAACTGTTCCTATATGCAATAACAGCGGCGAGGTTATTGCTGGCCCAGATGTGGAATCAGCAACAATTGCCAACAGTAGAAGAGTGGCAGTACAAGGTTAAGGAATATGCAGAAATAGCCAAATTAACAGGGAAAATTTGACAACAGGGCGACGAAACATTTCAAAAAGAATGGGAAAAATTTATGTCCCATATAGGAAAGATAAGGTGAAATAGTGAAACCAGTAGAATCGAAATAAACCTCATAATGGGAAAATACAAAAAAAGTTACTGGACAATAATAACGATAAGAAGTAAAAATGTATAATGTGACCAATGCAACTAACAGGATTTGTAAATGAATATAGACAGACAATAAGAATTGTATAAATAGAAAGATTTATTTGTTTACAGACACTTTATGGACAAATGTGGAAGAAGAATGACTATATTACAAAATGGATAAAGACAATGCGAAAAATTTAGAGACGATATAAAAAAGGCAGAAGAAGGAAGGGGGGAAGTCAGCTCTTAGGAGCAAGTATTAATGTAAAATGTATTGTAATATGTGTATGTATAGTATGTAACTAAAAAACTAATAAAGATTATCTTGGAAAAACAAAAACAAAGGTAGCCTCACGTGGAGCTCATTGCATTAATCCAAGCAGGAGATAACCAGAGTATGGACCACTCTGGTAAGACAGTGTGCAGGCAGGTAGGGTTTCAGCTTATGCCTGCTTTCACTTTATAAAAGCTGTTCACATCATAGCTCATTATGTGACTAGTGACTCTACTAGTTTGGCCTTTAGAGGCTAGGCCAGCCTAGCTTCCATGACTTACTAATAAAAAACCATTTCAGGCTAGAAGTAAATGAGGCTAAGTGCAATTAAAACAAGACACAGATCTGAAGTATCCAGCTCCTTGTAACTTACTTTTCCCAGCTGAGATGGAATGGGGGTATTATGAGGGGAGGTTGGTGTGGGCGAGAAAACAGGTGTTTCAAAAAGAGGAGGAAGATCTTTTGCAATACGTTTAAAAATTGCACCTGGTTCTCTGTGAGGATATTTACAGCACAATTTGCTCATTCATTAAGCAAAAGGAAGCCTCCCTTGCCACCAAAGTCCAGAGTCATGATGATGAAATTTGGCCACTGCAATATTTTATTTCTTTCTTAAAGAAACAGGCTTGTTGAAATACTGCACATCGGTCTGCAGCTTTTACGCTGTTAAAACCCATAAATCCCATTTCCAATTAACATCTCTCCATTTATTTTGTTTCAGTTACAGAAAGCATCAATATATATTTGCATAAGGGGTTGGCTGATATCAGGCTGTTAACCCTGCTGTACTCAGATTCACAAAGGTTGTGGGAATCTGTCCCAAGAGAGGTTATTAGACTGGCTCCCTCTCTGTTATCCTTCCAACAGCAGGCAAAGACCTACTTATTCAGACAGGCTTTGAAAACTAAGGTGCAGGTACCGCTGGGCACTGGGCTGCTGTCAGAGTAAACTATACTTTAAGCCTGGTTTTAAATATGTTTTAATATATTGCACCTATTGTTTTTAAAGGTCCATATAGTAAACGCTATGGCTTTCCCAGTAGTGATGTATGGAAGTGAGAGCTGGACCATAAAGAAGGCTGATCGCCGAAGAATTGATGCTTTTGAATTATGGTGATGGAGGAGACTCTTGAGAGTCCCATGGACTGCAAGAAGATCAAACCTATCCATTCTGAAGGAAATCAGCCCTGAGTGCTCACTGGAAGGACGGATCCTGAAGCTGAGGCTCCAATACTTTGACCACCTCATGAGAAGAGAAGACTCCCTGGAAAAGACCCTGATGTTGGGAAAGTTGGAGGGTACAAGGAGAAGGGGACGACAGAGGACAAGATGGTTGGATAGTGTTCTCGAAGCTACCAGCATGAGTTTGACCAAATTGCAGGAGGCAGTGGAAGACAGGAGTGCCTGGCATGTTCTGGTCCATGGGGTCACGAAGAGTCGGACACGACTGAACGACTAAACAACAACAACAACAATTGTTTTTAACTAGTCTGTTTCTATTACTGTGCATTTCATAATGGTGCTTTTAAATGCTGTAAGTGGCCTTGAATCCCCAGTTGGAAGAAAGGAGGGGATATGAATACATTAAATAAATAGCACCCTTCGTTTTGCCAAGCCAGAATCTGTCTTTGTACTTTGATAATGCCCCTTGCTTGAGCTGATGGAGGAGAAAGATGAGTAAATACTCCACCCACTTTTGATCCTGGCCCCGCCCACCACTGTCATATGGCCATAAGGAAGTGGGCTGGAAATTAATATGGCCCTCAGGCAAGTTCCTCACCTTGAGGAATTTTCGCCCTGTAAAGCAAAACTAAGCAAATGTCATGGACTCTTTGGACACAGGAATGGTGGGAGGACCAGCTGGGGAACCACCAAGGGAAGAAGGCTTAAAGCCCAGGAAGAGGTGATGGGACAACAATAAGTGTTCAGAGGGAGAAGACCGGGAGGAGTAGGTGTCAGAAACTGAAGGAGTAACAGGGCTTAGTGAGCTGGGAGAATCTGTGGCAGAAAGAAGCCCAGAATCAGAGGCGGAAGCAGAAGAGTAGGATGAGGGTGTCATGATCCAGTTCATGGATGATCAAAGTCCCGGCTGGGGACGTCGGGACCAGGGGCAGGATGGTGGGGTGGGAGCAGGAACAGGAGTCCAGAAGCAGGGAGTCAGGAAGCCAAGAGTCCGAGGGTGAGAGAGCTGGGAGTCAAGAAGCCAAGTGTCCGAGGATCATGAAGCAAGGAGTCATAAGTCAAGGGTCCAAGAATTAATAAGCAAGGAGTCAAGGAACCAAACGCAGCAAGGCAGGGAACGTGTTGCTGACCTTATATCCCTTCCCAGCTCTTGCCACCAGGTGCTGTGAGTTACCAATCGGCCTCACCTGTGCAGCTGCGCCTTGCCTCTTCAAAACAAACTTAGAAAGGCCCTAGGACTGCAAAGTTCTACTGGTCACAGGGCCTGGCTCTTGCACACACTCCTGAAAGAGGGAAGCCAAAAGGCTGAGATGAGTCAGACTGGTGAAGAGTCACTGGTGTCTCCTCTTGCTGCTGTGAAAAGCTCCCCTCCCTCCTGATCTCCCAGAAGCAGAAGAGGAATGAAAAGGACAGGTGAGAGATTGGCTGCACACAGGTGCCATCTCCAGTTGCTTGGGGAAAGCCCTGGCTAGAAGGTGAGGACTGTCACATCACAACAAAACTCTGCTCTCAAACTCCTGCTTTTTCCTTCTACCTGAGAGCTGGCACTACTCCCTTTTCCTCTCTTAATGCACCAGCACTTTTCGTTTGTTCTTCTTAATGGCCCATCACCCAGGCTGGCTTGGCTATTCCATCAATTGAATCCCGTGCTGGATCCAGGAATTAGAAAGGGGCCCATGCATTTAGCCTACCTTTCCCAATAACAAGATATTTTTTAAATAAACATAAATTCAAGTAAGGCCAGAGAACAAAACAGCATGGCACCTGCCATTAAAAATCAGGAGTGGTGGTGAGGAAACTGCATTTACCATCTTTATTTTCAATCACGCCAGCTTAAAATAGAAAACAGGAAAGCTGCCAAAGTTTCCTTAAAGAAAGAAAGAAAGAACGAAACCTTGCGTGCAACTTATTTCATTTGCTGTACCTTAACTTGGCAGCTGTAAGGCAAAGTTTAATAAGCCTGTGTTTTATGAAGAACCATGAAATGTTGGAAAGGCAATTCTTTTATATGGCCAATAGGTGTTAAACCAACATGCCGCCACTGTAATTGACATTTACGTGGTCTGCGTCTGCTCTGATGGGACAATAACTTTACACTTCACTTCGCTTCCCCTTTTTTAAAGAAAGAAAAAGAAATATAATTAGTTACTTATTATTGGAGCTAGATGTCTGTACAGCATCAGAAAAATCCCTAAAATGTTTTCATGATCGGAAGCTTTTTCAAAAAAATATTCATACCAATAGAAAAATTACAGGTGTAAATCCACATACAAAAACATAAAATCTCTAAATTGATTTAACAAATAGAGAAAGGAGAACAAAAGAGCAAGAGCTCAATAAAAACATAATTATCATCATGTTGCTTCAGTGTTCCCAATAGAATCTGGGGTTCAGCATTGTCCTGTATTTTATTACACGTCGCCGTAAAATGACTCCACTCCTTGACAAAAGCACCGTCCATCTACCTGCCTACACTTACTCTTACAACACTTGTTAATTTTACCAAATGGACATTACCTCAGGCTTTTACAATCCCTTTGTCTAATGTGGGGGCATTTACATTTCTCCAATAACTGACAAGAGAGTTGAGCCGCTGTTTAAAAACAACACGTTACCAACACAAAAATACATATGAGAACACAAAATGCATAAGAAAAACAAACCAATACCCTCCCCAAACACATTTAAAATGCCATAGACAGAACAAGCAAGTGGTAGGTCCTCTGCGTGGAGAAGATACGAGAAATACTATTGGGTGACAGAGAGGAGGCAGAACTGCTCAGCAGTTACTTTGCCTCTGTATTCACCCAAAAGGAAAGCAGTGAAAAAGGAAGCCTGGTGATAACAGAATAAACAATGTGAGGAGGGATCTGCAGCTCAAGATAGGAAAGGAAGTGGTAAGGGAATACCTTGCTACTTTAAATGAATTCAAATCTCCAGGGCCTAATGAGTTGCACTCGAGGGTACTAAAGGAGCTTGCAGGTGTAATCTCAGAGCCTCTGGCTATAATTCTTTGAGAATTCTTGCAGAACAGGTGAAGTCCCTGCAGACTGTTGTCCCCATCTTCAAGGGAGCGGGTGGAGGAAGAGACCAAGGTAACTACCAACCAGTGAGCTATCACAAACTTCTGAGAACTGTGTGTTTCAAAACTAAACTGCATTTCGGTTTGTGTTTTTTTGGGGGAAAGCACAAAGTATGCACGTCAGGATTCCTCAAACTCGGCCCTCCAGATGTTTTGAGACTACAATTCCCATCATTCCTGACCACCGGTCTTGCTAGCTAGGGATCATGGGAGTTGTAGGCCAAAAACATCTGGAGGGCCGAGGTTGAGGAAGCCTGATGTAGGTCGACATGAACATGGGAAGTGACCTGAATTTGTCTCCCACCCCTACTTAAATTGTTCATGTGGGAAGAAGGTGACCGTTCAGGTAAACTAATCTCAATGCTGAGCACAGGAGCACTTCTGGTTATAAAGTCTTTTTACACACATTTATTAGAAAAGGGGCAGCCAAGATGCAAAACGATGGATAACCTTCATCTGCAGAGATCTAGTGGCTGATATCCTTTGACATCCAGTCAGTTTAATTTCATCCCCTCCCTCCCTGAACAAACAAAGAAAACAAAGACAAAACCAGCTACAGAGGCTAAGCAAAGCAGTCTGCAAGATTAGACAGCGAGCCATCATTATAGTAATTGAAATGTCCAAGTTTTAACAATCTTCAAATGCCCAGTGTTTCATGGCCCTGTTATAAGCCTCCAGTTTCACATAAACAGACCGCATCAAGTCAATCAGATCACAGCCAGATAAACCAAATGAACTGGAAGGACTTTAAAATTAGTTGCTGCAGACTCTAAACATAGTATCAGATGGTATTTAACTGACACGGGTGTTTTTTTGAAATGATTTACTAAAGCAGCCACGGACAGTATCCTATAGCTCTCCAACCACAGCTCTTCAAAAGCCATACTTTACATTGGTCCTGACAGCTAAGAAGGGAACGATCACTATTTTAAGGCAGGCATATAAATGCCCATCTGCAGCTAGAATGAACTGCATCTATGTGAGACCAGGCAAACTTTGCTCCCAGGAGGCAAGCTCTCCCTGCTTTGATTGCTGGGAGATTGGATGGTTTGGGCTCTTTAGTGAGCTTTCATTCCGATTTGCTTGTGGGTGAGGGGAGAGGATGTTGCATCAAAGCACCTGTTATCTGTCATGGCACTGTCAGTCAAGGAACATCCAGAGAAAGGAATTAACTCATTATTATCAAAAGTACCCTTACAAGTTGTTGTTGTCGTTTAGTCGTGTCCAACTCTTCATGACCCCATGGACCAGAGCACGCCAGGCACTCCTGTCTTCCACTGCCTCCCGCAGTTTGGTCAAACTCATGCTGGTAGCTTCGAGAACAATGTCCAACATCTCGTCCTCTTTTCCAGGGAATCTTCTCTTCTCATGAGATGGCCAAAGTACTGGAGCCTCAGCTTCAGGATCCGTCCTTCCAGTGAGCACTCAGAGCTGATTTCCTTCAGAATGGACAGGTTTGATCTTCTTGCAATCCATGGGACTCTCAAGAGTCTCCCCCAGAACCATAATTCAAAAGCATCAATTCTTCAGCGACCAGCCTTCTTTATGGTCCAGCTCTCACTTCCATACATTACTACTGGGAAAACCATAGCTTGAACTATACGGACCTTTGTTGGCAAGGTGATGTCTCTGCTTTTTCCTTACAAGTTAGGAAAAGGCATGTCCACCAATCCTACATCTCTCAGTACTCCTCAGTGTGCACACATTGAGGCAATTGCAGCAACAGAGAGGCCCCACCTTGACCTTGGTTTATGTATCTCACCCACCTGAGCTGCACGCAAGCAGGTGAAGTTTCCACCTGTGTGTGACCTGCCTCTGCTCCTCCCACTTCAATCCTCTTCTGGTCCTGGGAGACAGCGGAGCAGGAAGAGGAGCTGTGGAAGCCCTTGACTAGCCTGACCTCTCTTTCTGTCCTCCTCCACGTGTTCTTCGCTCTCCAATCCTGCAGCTTCTGCTTCTCTTCTCCTGGTGTTGCAGGCTCCCCCAGATCACTGATCCCTTATTCCAAGTCGGTCGTCAGTCTCCAACCCCTCTTCCCCCGGCCCCCCATCATCAGTATTCAGCCACCACTCCTCAGTGTCCAGCCACTCCCTGACATTATCCTACACTTCCCAGTGCATTTCCTTGTCGTTTTTCTTATTGCAAAAGTCCAGTCTTTAGGGGAAGCGGATTTGCTGACCAAAGCCATCCAACCATTGATGACTGTGCAACATGAAGTTGCCAGTATGTGGCTGAATCCCACCCCAAAATAGCTGCAGTTTGAAAGCACCTTAATCTTCCTAGACTGTGCCACTTCAGCCTACAGGAGGCATGTATGTTGATTTATTCCCCAGCCCATCCTCAGGAGAACCTCCCTGGAGGCCCTGGGTGCTACAGTGCATAGAAGGGGTTGCTCCATGTCCTTTGACTGCTTCCACACCATTGCGGTGTGCTCTGGTCCATGGGGTCACAAAGAGTCGGATACGACTAAACAACAACAACATGCTAGTACTAACCCCTTGAACTGAGAACAATGCAGCACTTTCCAGGACCAGTGACAGGATGACATTTACAGTCAAGCAATGCAACCCTATGCATGTCTTCTCAGATGTTAAGTTGAGTGGTACTTACTCCCAGGTAAGTGCATACAGAACTGTAGCCTTGTAGCACAATCTGATGATGATGATGATGATGATGATGATGATGATAATAATAATAATAATAATAATAATAGTAATAATAATAATAATAATAATTTATTTATACCCCGCCCTCCCTAGCCAAGACTGGGCTCAGGGCGGCTAACAACCAATAATAAAAAAGTTGATGAAAATACAATTTAAAAGATTAAGATACAACATTAAAACAATTAGGGAGCAATCTCATCATAGGAGGAGAAAGGAAAAAGAAAAACGGGGAGGGAATCAAACTGATTCTGAGCCAAAGGCCTGGTGGAACAACTCTGTCTTACAGGATGCATGTTTACTCAGAAATAAACTCCACTGTGATTAGTAGGACTTACTCCTAGGTAACAGTGTAATCCTAGATATGCCTATGCAGCGGTAAGACCAGTTGAGTTCAATGGGTTTCACTCCTTGCTAAGTGTGTATACGACTGCAGCCTCAGTGTGCTTAAAATTTCAACTTTACTCAGAGTTTGCATAGTGCAAACCAGTTTTCAGCTGAATTATGACACGCTAGAATGAAGCAGTAATTGAAGCTTTCTCTCTGAAAATATAAAAGCTAAGGGTATTTCAGGTGTAGTTTGCAGCGATTCTGATGTTGCTGAAGGTACACAATGGGCCTAATCCTTTCCATGAGAATATTCCTGATACGTTTGAAGCAAACAGCACAACAACAAAAAGAAATCAAATCTGTGACGCATAAAAATATTATAGGCGAACCACAACAGTGGCCATCTTCCAGCTTACACAAGAAATCTCCTCTGCTGGTGAATGGATAACTCCTTTTGACAACAGCACGGAAAGGTCAATATGCTCTCCTCCTTTCAAATGATCTTTCTGATTAACTTGAAGCAATGAGACACAAGCCAAGAATCAATCGCAGAACAATGCCAACCACCTGCTGTCATTGTTTCAGCTGAAATTTTCAGGTCACACTAAACAGAGCAATCGAACATCTTGAATCTGGATATCATCAAGAGAAAGTGAAGTGATTTTTACTGACATCATCGATCAGGAAGATGCTCTTATTAAACTTCGAGCTAGACTTGGATGTTTTGCAGAAAAAGAAAAATGAAACTTGCTCAGAAGTATTTGATTATACATTGCTCATAGTGGTTCCACACACCCGAGTCCCTCAAAATGAGGTGATTCTACCGCAACAGTTTGCTTCGCTTGGAACCAACCTTCCACAACAATAATTATTTATTATTTACATGCCGCCCATCAAATTGGGTTGCCCCGGCCACTTTGGTCAGCTTCCAACAAATGATAAAACCACAGTGAAACATCAGACATTAAAAGCAGCACATATCCAACACAGAATCACCCCAACTTTTTGACATGACTAAATCTAATCACGTCGGGACGTGGGTGGCGCTGTGGGTAAAACCTCAGTGCCTAGGGCTTGCCGATCGCATGGTCGGCGGTTCGAATCCCCGCGGCGGGGTGAGCTCCCGTCTTTCGGTCCCAGCTCCTGCCCACCTAGCAGTTCGAAAGCATGTCAAAGTGCAAGTAGATAAATAGGTACCGCTTTATAGCGGGAAGGTAAACGGCGTTTCCGTGTGCTGCACTGGTGCTGGCTCGCCAGAGCAGCTTCGTCACGCTGGCCACGTGACCCGGAAGTGTCTCCGGACAGCGCTGGCCCCCGGCCTCTTAAGTGAGATGGGCGCACAACCCTAGAGTCGGGCACGACTGGCCCGTACGAACAGGGGTACCTTTACCTTTTTAAATCTAATCACAACACTGAAATGATGGTACTGCTTACAGTTCATGTATCAACACAGCTGCTATGGGTGGTCAGATCTATCGATTTCAGCTTCTCTTGTTACCAATGCTAAATTGGGTTCTCCACATTTCCATATCAGTTGCTGCTGCTGCTGTTGTTGTTGTTGTTGTTGTTGTTGTTGTTAAAGTCCTCATGAAAATTAATCAGCATTTGGGTGCAAATTTCACCTCATACAGGTAACTCTCGTCTTACACTTATTATACTTATATGATTGTAGCTTTGCACAGGTGGGGAAAAAATAAATTTCAAATTGGAGAGAGGCAGAAGCCCACTCGCCATTTACTTATTTCCCCAGCCCACCTGTGCAGAGCTGCGATCACGGGCTTATCTGGCTCTGGTTGGAGGTGTGAGGCTCTGCCAGAGCCTGAACGTCACTTTCTCAAAGCCAGGTAAGCAGCCCTCCGCCTTGTAGGGTGTGGGTGCTGGGGGTTCCTGGCTTTATGCATTTTTGTGTTTAAGCATGAACCCCTGGAACCGAACGCTTGTGTGAGATGCAAGTTACCTGTATACACACATATATATATATATTGCACATTTAATACATCACTGTATGTTATTTTTACTAACATATGCAATTATATGCACAGTTTACCCCAGCATACGCATTCCTGCACACAGAACTTGGCTGGAGAACTGCATTGCAAAAGTTAGAGGTGTGCAAAAAACGGCTGTGTTTCGGTTCGCGTACTGTTTTGGTTAAGTGTAAATTGGGTCAGCTCATCTTTAAATGCAAACAAAACCTAATTTCTCCCATAACTGCAGCACCCCCACATTCTAAGGCTTAAGCTGCAACCATTTCTTTCTTTTTTCAAAGCACCATTCCCCTTACTTTAAATTCAGTTAATGACACACAGAGTAATCATTCGTCAATCACTGCAGTGTTTCTGAGTTAATGGTAATGCTGGCTACCATCCATTTCATTCACTCAGTAGCTGTGGGTGGGGAAGGATATATATATATATATATATATATATATATATATATATATATATACCATCAAGAATACATAATTCATATTTATTTAACCTCTCCATTGCCTGCAAAGCATGCCTTGTGACTCAAAATGGCTCGCAGTCTCCATATGAGAAATGATGGTTATCATTTATTTAATACGCATTGCCACAGCCTGAGGAGGGAAAGTTTAAGAAGTAATGTCAACAGACAAAGGATCATACTCAGAGCCATCTACCTAAGCTCATGTTTCTCCCTGAGGCAAAAGCCTATGCGAATTCATTCAAGGCCCTTCTATTATTCATGCAAGAAAGTGCCGATCATAACTGCAATATGAAAACGGGGTGGTTCTGAACATGTGGTTTGAAATATCATGAAATTAAAACCACGGGTTATTAGCTGAGATTTCTGGGATTCTCATTTAAAAGCACCTGGAGCAAAAAAAAAAAAAAAGTCTAAAAGAAAGGGGAGGGGGAGGGGAACGCGATAAAGGAAGTAATTGATGCCACAAGTTTGGAAAGCAAACCTTACTTCAGCAAGAGAGAGAAATAAACTATGCCAGTCTGATAATACAGTGGAACCTCTGGATGCGAACGGGATCCATTCTGGAGCCCTGTTCGCATCCTGAAGCGAACACAACCCGTGTATGCGCGTGTGCGGGTCACAATTCACTGCTTCCGCGCATGCACGTGATGTCATTTTGAGCATCTGCGCATGCGCGAGCGGCAAAACCCGGAAGTAACGCGTTCCGTTACTTCTGGGTTGCCGTGAAGCGCAACCCGAAAACGCTCAACGCGAAGCTACTTCAGCCTGAGGTATGACTGTATGGGAGGTCAAAGCAGAACCAACAACACAATGACAAGGAAGAGCACCTCCAAGGAGACACATTCTACATGAGCTCAGAGGTGACTAGTCTTAAAGAAATAGTCCACAGTCATGCACTGCAATAGATTAAATAGCTGGGATGGGAAACCTGTGGCCACTGGAAGATGGCCACCTTGGGTGAATGGGCCACCACCAGTTCAGGAGCAGAGGAAAGAAGGAAGGGAGGGAGGGAGTCTGGTGTGATCAAGTATGTCATTTTTGTTTTGAAATTTTTGAAGACTGCCGAGTCCTCATGACTCACTGATATAGGAGAAGGTGATCTCAGTGTTGTGTTGTTGTTTTTAAACTTATGCTTTAGTGGAGATTGATGAAGAGAGTTTTCTGAAGATCCAAGTATTTATTACCTCGCAGCTCTCAGAGCCAAGCTACCTGTTATGTTATTCTCATTCCTGGCCCAGGTCTTCCAACATTACACAGGGCCAAAACTGCAGGCCAAAGCTCGTGTGCCAAAAGCAGCTGAAGAGAGACACTGTATATACCGTATTTTTCGCTCCATAAGATGCACATTTTTCTTCCAAAAAAGTAAGGGGAAATGTATGTGCATCTTATGGAGTGAATGCGTGGTCGCTGGAGCTGAATTGCCCAGGAGCAAAAAGCAGGTTGTGCTTTTTTTTTTTTTTTTTTTTTTTTAGAAAGAGGGAAGGGGGTGTTGAAACAAAGCCGTTGAGCAGCTGATTGGCAAGCGATCGGAGAGAGAGATAAGGGACGCTAGAGATAAAGAAGGCTGCCTGGGAGGGGGAGGTAAAAGCCCATGGATCCTCAGGATTTTTGCATTGGGTCACCCCAAATTCACCATGGCTACAGCCTGCACCAAAAATTCACACACCCACTGTTGCGTGGGGCTGCAATGGCGCAAAAACATGGCTACAAAGCACAGATCCACATGGATCCTCAGGATTTTTGCATTGGGCTACCCCAAACTCACTGTCAAATCACATGTCTGTGGCCACAGCATGGACCACAAAAATCATACATCCACTGTTTCGTTCAGAATATTTTTTTCCCTCATTTTCCTCCTCTAAAAACTAGGTGCATCTTATGGTTGGGTGCATCTTATGGAGCGAAAAATACATTAAGTGTTTATACGGTTATGTTAGACGCCTCTGAGAGTTAAGCTGGACAAACTGGGGAGCTTGGTCTTAGAGGACAGCACTGATATAGTAGGCATAATGGAAAACCTGGTGGGATGGAGAGAACCATGTCAGGGCAAAAAATAATAATCTTAATTTCACATTTTCACTCATGGAGGCTGACCTTGAGGTTGTAGTGGAAAGCTTGATGAAGATGTTGGTCCAGCAGTTGTAGAAAAGGCAAATTCCATGCTCATGATCATTAGGAAAGGAATCCAAAATAAAGCTGTGAATATCACAATGCCATTGTGCAAATCTATAGCTTTCTGCTTTGGAATACTGCATTTGGAATTTTTCTGGTTGCCTCACCTTGAAAATGATACTGCAGTGTTGGACAAAGCTAAGGGCAGCCAAAAATTAACAAGGGGATAGAGGAACACCCCTAAAAGGAATGGCTGTAGAAGCATTTGAGGCTTTTTAATTTAGAGAAAAGGCAAGCTCAAGGAGAAATGATAGAAGTGTATTAAATTATGCATGGTATGAAGAAAGTGTATAGAGAAAAGGTTTTCTCCCTCTCTCATAACATGGACATTCAAAGAAGCTGAATGCTGGCGATTCAGGATGGAGAAAAGAAAGTACTTCTTCAAAAAGCACATGGATGAATTATGAAAAAGCAGGAAAAGGAGCCACCAGTTTCCTGCTAAAAATGGCCCTGTCCTGTCTTCTGTGGGCAACCAGAAACTGGGGGCAAGGGTGCGATTTTCAGCAGGAAACTGGCATGGGCTGAATCATAGAGTTGGAAGGGACCCACGGGTCATCTAGTCCAACCCCCTGCAGTGCAGGAATCTCAACTAAAGCATCCATGACAGATGGCCATCCAATCTCTTACTAAAAAACCTCCAAGGAAGGAGTGTCTACCATTTCTCGCGGGAGTCTGTTCCACTGCTGAACAGCTCTTACTATCAGAAAGTTTTTTTCCGAATGTTTAGTCGGAATTCCCTTTCTTGTAACTTCAAGCCATTGGTTTGAGTCCTACCCGCCAGAGCAGGAGAAAACAAGCAGGCTCCCTCTTCCATGGGACAGCCCTTAAGATATTTGAAGATGGCTATTGTATCTCCTCTCAGTCTCCTCTTTTCCAGGCTAAACATACCCAGCTCTTTCAAGCACTCCTTGTTAGGCTTAGTTTCCAGACCTTTGATGATCTGGGTTGCCCTCCTCTCCACACGTTCCAGCTTGTCAACATCCTTCTTAAATTGTGGTGCCCAGAACTGGACACAGTATTCCAGGTGTTGTCTGACCAAGGCAGAATACAGTGGTACTATTACTTCCCCTGATCTGGACACTATACTTCTGTTGAAGATGGGGCCTGTTCTGGATCAGGCCTCCATAGCTTTTAAAAAGCATTAACAACGTAACATGAGGGGTGCTAAGTAAGATCTCCAGACATCTCCCTGTTAGAATTCCTGTTCTATGATTGCAGTCATTGGATTTTTGTCTATCCCATGATGCTGTATGTTTTGACTCCACAGAGTGGGAAGTGGCGAAGACAGGATGTTTGTGTTACTGTGTTCTGTGAAGTGGGACTATTGTCCTTTGTCCTTTTTCTCTTTGCTGTCTGATGCTAGAGAGAGGGGGAGCCATGTTGCAGTGCTCTGTGTGTGTTTATATGTAAATAAAGTAGATTAGCCAAAATGCTGAGTTGCTGAGGTCTGTCACGTGCATGATGCGCAAACTCTGTGGATATCTAAGTGTGCTGGTGTCGGTTGGCATCGGTCGCTGTGATGTTTGGGCTGAAAAAGCTTATGAAGCTCCCGAATGATCGACCAGGAGGGAGAGAACATGCCAGTCAGGCATGTGTCTCTGCCAGTGTCCTACTCGAGTGTAGGCTGAACTCCTGACCCTCCCTTCAATCCCCTGAAACCAGCATTTCAATTCACACACACACACACACACACACACACACAAAATCACCTTATGTTTATCAGTGAGTCACAGGATTCACCAATCTTCCCTCTCAAACCTGGTTCAAGATCAAATTTTCAAAAAAATAATAATACCCTATTTTTCGCCCTATAGGACGCACTTTTTCCCCTCCAAAAATGAAGGGGAAATGTGTGTGCATCCTATGGGGCGAATGCAGGCTTTCTCTGAAGCCTGGAGAGCGAGAGGCGTCGCCATCCCGCTGTTCTCCGACCTGGTTTGGATTCCCCGACCTGGTTTTGGGGGAGAAATAAAGGGGAAAAAAATTCCCTTTATTTCCCCCCCAAAAAACTAGGTGCGTCCTATGGGCCGGTGTGCCCTATGGGATGAAAAATACGGTACATTCAAACAAGCAGGACAACTCACATCAGACCCCTTCCTTCCTCCACCCAAGAAAGCTTGGGCTCTTCTCTCTCCAGCAGAGATGTAGAAGTTATGGCCTTCAAGGTTTTGGTAGGGTCCAACTCCCATCAACCCCAGCCAGCATAGTCAGGGATGATGGGAGTTGGAGTCAAACAGCATCATTTGCAACATTTCCCCCTCCCTGTTCTAAAATATGGAGTTGTAAAAAATTTAATGGCCAAGACAGAAGGCAACAGAGGCGATGATGTCAGAGGGCAGAGACCCTGCTAATTACTTTTTAAAGAAATCTGTCCCGGGATTGCAGCAGTACTTGTCTTTCCTCCAACAGATGTGTACCTCTTTAAAATCTTTACATTTAGGCCTTTCCTGCTTTATTAAAAGTAATGTGTATAATTAAGAACCCTTCTGGTCCGCTGGATAAATGTGGTACTTAATTATATGGAGTACTTAAATGACTAATTTTCTCAGCATACTACGAGTGCATCTATTATGCATGTGCCTATGTGCAAACCATTAAAAAAAAAGTTGGAGGAGCAACTGGGAGGGTGGGTAGGGAATATATAAATAGGAACATGCGGCTCTTTCTTTAGGTTATCACCAACTCCTTCTTAATTGTACTTAGATGCAATCTCTCCCCCACTCCCAATGTTCAATTGCCTGTGCCAACTCTGCAATTCCAGCAGCATGTGTGGGTCTATCAACTCACATCAGCTTCATACAAAAAAGTTCCCACTCCTCCCCAGCCTTCTTCTTTCCCACACAACGCAGGAGGAAACCGGAACACCATCTTCCGGGGCTGCACTCCCATGTGACTCACTTGACACATGTGAGATTGCAGCCTTGGGGGGGGGGAGCACATTTTTCAGGGTGAGAACATGTCCCAAAATCATGCAAGGATGTGGCTCCCAAAATGGCGGCCATGCTCTCATGGGGGACGATGATGATGGGATGTCCCATTTTTTCCAGGACACTTGCAAGATATTATATATCCAAAAGAAGCAGGGACAATGAAGGAGGTCAGAAATGATATTAGACATCTATGGCTGCCACCCTATTTAACAGGGGTGGGGAACCTGCCGCCCTCCAGATGTTGTTTGCCCACATCATTCCTAACCATTGTGCCTTGCTGGCTGGGGCTGATGGGAGTTCGATCCAACAATATCCAGAGGCCCACAAGGTTCCCATCAATGATACAGGCACACTTCCCCGGGAGTAACTCTCACTGAACTCAGTGGGGCTTACTTCAGAGTAGACTCAGTAGCAGGATCACACCAAATAAGGTGTTATGTACTGAAGTTCTCACCCTGGGCCAGCAGGGGGATACTGTAGATAGTTTTCACTCCACATATGCAAATAAGGAATTGAAAGTGACGTTCAGTGATTGGATAGTTATAGAAAGTGGTTACTGTTGCGTTCTAGTCGAGCTGTATATAAGCAGGCTGGCTGAACTCTTCAGTTCAGTTCTGTTGTGGGTCTGTGAATAAACAAGAGCTGTTTGAAGAATTGCTGTGTCGTCTGATCTGCTCACCCACAACTTAACATAAGGTATTTTTTATGATGCAACTCTATGCCTATCCAATCAGAGGCTCAACTGTACAACGGGGATGGGAAACCTGTAGCCCCCCAGATATTGTTGGCACCCAACTCCTATCATCTCTGGCCACTGGCCAAGCCCCCTGGAGGTGATGAGAGTTGGGTGCCCACAATATCCGGAGGCCCACAGGTTTCCCACTTAAGGCATTCCTAGCCATAATGACAAAGGTGTTTCATTTCATTTTGAGAGCCGTTTGCACAGAGCAAAATGCAGGAAATTAAAGTGAACGTTCAATCGAGGCTCACTAAAATAACTGTTTTCTCCCACACAATAGTGCTGTGAATTATCTGCCATTACTACTATGGCTCCTGATAGCAGCTGTGATTAGGAAAAAAGTACTTGCACTAATTTGCACTTGACTAATATGCAGAGCGCTTTGATAAATGTTTTGATAATATTATATGGCTCCATTTCCCCTCCTCCCCCCTCATAATTATTCCTGCTTCACCAGGAGAAGACCTGGGTATGGTAACAAGCAGGCAGGCAGGCGTGGTAAAAGGGGTTGCATCTTTCATGAAATCATACAAAGCCCAGACAAGCAAACCAGACTTTTAGTTTATTTGTGAAGGTGTTCAAATCCACTCCTAATAAATATATAGCTGAACTAGACCACATCAACAATCCAGAATAAAATAGCAGTCCCCTAATAGAAAGCAAGATATATATCAAGAAGAGTTATTCCTGAACATGCATGATAAATCATATTGGGTCACAAGAGACAGAGCTTCAGCTATGCTGCTGAATGGTATAATAGCCTTTTTGCTACTGGTTAGGATTTCCTTCCATTTCGAAGAAACAACCGTGATTTGTGGTTTGCGAGCAATATTTCAAGCAAATATGGCTAACTGCCTGACTCAAGCTGAATTCTTTCAAGTAGCATTAGGCAGTATAACCATCGGAAATATTATTGCAACCTCCCAACGTATAAGTTCACCGCCTGCATAAAAAAAGGTTCCGTAAGTGGGAGAATATACTGGCTTCAGTGTTAACCAACTGAAAGCAGCTGTGATTGAAGCAGTTGCATATTGAACAGAACTGAACGGCTTAGGCAGACCATAAGTGGTCTAGTAAGTTAATGAGTTGGGTTTGGAGACTGCAGAGCCAGGTTCAGTTTTCACACCATATTCCCTGTAATAGCAAATGTGGCTGGTCAACATTCAGCTTCAGTGGATGAGCCTGAGTTCTAATGTGATGAGAAAGAGAAGAAAACCTTTATCTAGGGACAGCTGAATGGGGCGGTCATCTGAATTACCGTATTTTTCGCCCTATAGGATGCACTTTTTCCCCTCCAAAAATGAAGGGAAAATGTGTGTGCGTCCTATGGGACGAATGCAGGCTTTTGCTGAAGCCTGGAGAGCGAGAGGGGTCGGTGCGCACCGACCCCTCTCGCTCTCTAGGCTTCGCGGACCTCTCCACAAGCAGCGGGAGCGCTCCCGCTGCTTGCGGAGAGTTGCCTGCATGCTGAAGGCTGCCCTCGCTGAGCTCAGTGCGTCCAGGCTTCGCGGACCTCTCCGCAAGCAGCGGGAGCCAGCGCTGGGCTCCCACAGCTTGCAGAGAGCTGCCTGTTTGGGGACTGGGGTCGGGGGAAGCTTGGGCCTCCCCCGCCCCAGCCCCGCGCCTGGGGGAAAATAATTTTTTTCCCTTTATTTTCCCCCCAAAAAACTAGGTGCGCCTTATGGGACGGTGCGTCCTATAGGGCGAAAAATACGGTACATCTGAAGTTGCATCTGTGAGTGCATCTGTGAGTGCTTAGAATGGCAAGTGGCTCTCTGTCCTCTGCTTTTGACAACAGACAAGCCTGCTGGAAATGGGTAGATGTAATTATTATTATTATTATTATTATTATTATTATTATTATTATTTATAAAATGTATAATATAATAAAATTTTATTTATATTCCGCCCTCTCCAGCCGAAGCCGGGCTCAGAGCGGCTAACAACCATAAAAGTAATACAGCATTCTAAACTCAATTCATTCTAAAATCAATTCAAAATCAAATTAATGGCAACCATTGGGCTAGACCGCTAGAGTTCTGTGAGGATTACCAAAGGAGGGGGTCAGGCTGTGCCTTGGCCAAAGGCCTGGTGGAACAGCTCTGTCTTGCAGGTCCTGTGGAATGATGTCAAGTCCGGCAGGGCCCTAGTCTCTTGTTAATAATAAAATTTTATTTTATTAATGTCAAGAGAAGTCCACTAGAGATGACTTAAGTTGCCAAATGTTTCGGAAGCCGAACACTGAAAACCCGGAAGTGAATGCTTCCGTTTTCGAACACGCCTTGGAAGTTGGGTAGCTTCTGAGGTGCATTTTTCATTTTTTCCCCCCACTGAACTTGCTGACAGCCCTTTGATCCAGAGTTTTCGAACGTTTCAGAAGTCAAACGGACTTCTGGAACAGATTACGATCAAAAACCGAGGTTCCACTGTAAATGGGTAGCAGACTGAGGGGGCACTCAGAGTATAGCCTGCCCCAGTGTGATAAGGTATGCTGTATTTCTATTTAAATTACACTGACTATTTCTAAAATTTACTTCCCTACATTACACACACACACACACACACACACACACACACACTCCCTACAAATCTATCTTCTCTTTTTGTTCTCTTGTTCGGTGATGCATTTTTTTTCTCTTTTGACAATGAATAAGTGGCTGCCCTACATGGAAGTCAAATTATATGTGGGGTGGGTGTGGGTGTGTGAGTGTGTGTGTGTGTCTGCAAACACACTATTGGTGACATTCAGGATGCTACAAGTGAGAACAAAATGAATGATGTTTCTCATACTATAATTAGCCCACAGCTGAATCTTCTCAGCTAGGTTAATTAACACCCAACACATTTCACTATTCAAATAAGTTGAATCTGAATATAAAATCTGCTTTAATTCTGTGAGACCTGAAAGAGTTGTGGCATTTACCAAACAATCTCTCTTTGTGCGTGCGCACAAAATACTTGGTGCGCCCAAATATGTGCCATCAGCAGAAATTTCTTAAGGATAGAAACTGTTTCTATTTCAGGCCTGCCTTTCAGCTGGAACCTATTGACTGTGATTTTTATCTTTGAAGGATATATTTCTAACTTGTTATGTTTAGTGGGGGGAAGGTGCTTCTATGAGCAGTGGAAGTATATTGCATTTCTGGCATATCAGTAAAATATGTCCTCCCTTGGGAAATAAGAAGGTGAAATCTGTTTTATTCCAATGGTCAAAGATACTGGGCCATAGCCCATGCTAGCCCTACTCAGTTGATTCACAGAAATTAATAAAGTTAATGAATTCCATTAATTTCACTAGGCCTACTCTGAGTAGAACTTAGCTGAAATACAGCCTACTGATTATCAGACCTTTGCAAAATCTGACCAAAAGATTTGTTCACCATTACATTTTTAGGATTTATTATGGACCCACAAGGAAGCTGGGATAGGTCCTTGCAGTCATCAATTGTTTCAAAATCTAAGGAAGCATTTTCAATAACAACAGACATTAAAACAAAGAAACAAACAAACTCAGGACCCAGATTCTGCCACATTCTCTCCAACAGGAACTGGACATGAAGCAGTGTTCTAACGGGGTTTACAAACTATTCAATAATCAAAAATCGACCAGAAGTTTACATAAAATTCACATTAAAGTTACAGATAAAATAATTTGTCAAAAACAACTTCACTGAAAAATTTCCAAAATATAAAAAAATAGCAGTTTAAAATATATGTGCCATATATTTTGGAAAGTTGTTTGTTCACAATGCATTTGAACCCCTCTTAAGATATCCAAAGTTTTTATCTAAGTTAGGATACAATTGGACACTGCATGGAATCAAGATGGCAGGCTGAAGCTTTCAAAACTGCACTGATTTTTGTCTCTGATTTCCATGGGTGCACTGCTGTGGTTGTGACTTAGAATTCCAGAGCAAGGCCAAGTATGAAGCTGCTAGTATATTATAAAACAAAATTACATATTAAAGTACATGTCTAATTTACATGCCTGGTCAGGCTTGCCTTACGCATGAAGGCTTCCAGCAAGTGCTGACAATAGTACAGCCAAGTGTGGGCGCTGCCCTATATCATTACATTATTGGATAGTGTATCCCTGGACATCGTATTATACAAGGAGCTGTGGGCTTGTGAGCTCGGAGGGACTGAGATAATTAAACACTGCCTTTTCTGCAGCATAATATACCATATGCCAAGAGTTTCCAAGCAGTGGTCAATGGTCCACCAGGGGTCCTTGAGCTTCACTGAAGCAGTCCGTAGCATGTCAGTGGGTTTGTGGTTGAAGATGGGAGGATGGCAAATTCCTTGCATTAAATATTCATATTGATTTTTAATGGTACTTTCATTGCTTCTTTTATTTCACTGTGTTGCCATTTGATTTCTATAGCATTCAAATGGCAACACAGTGGAAAGCATTGTACATTGCAATTGCTACAACAAGTAGAAAACTCATTAAGCAGTCCAGCAAGAACCTCAAGCGGTCTATGGGGGGGGGGGAGGGAAGTTGGGAAATTACTGTCATCTTGTATTACAGTGGTACCTCGGGTTAAGAACTTAATTCGTTCTGGAGGTCCATTCTTAACCTGAAACTGTTCTTAACCTGAGGTACCACTTTAGCTAATGGGGCCTCTCGCTGCTGCCGCGCCACCAGAGCATGATTTCTGTTCTCATCCTGAAGCAAAGTTCTTAACCCGAGGTACTATTTCTGGGTTAGCGGAGTCTGTAACCTGAAACATCTGTAACCCGAGGTACCACTGTAACTGTGTGTGTGTGCGCACATACACCAACACATAAATACAGTGGTACCTCGGGTAACATACGCTTCAGGTTACAGACTCCGCTAACCCAGAAATAGTACCTCAGGTTAAGAACTTTGCTTCAGGATGAGAACAGAAAACGTGCTCTGGCGGTACGGCAGCAGCAGGAGGCCCCATTAGCTAAAGTGGTACCCCAGGTTAATAACAGTTTCAAGTTAAGAACAGACCTCCGGAACGAATTAAGTTCTTAACCTGAGGTACTACTGTATAGACACATACCTATAAATTGGAATCAAATCCCACTCTTAAAACTTGCACACTGCCTCAGGTCCTGTAAAAGATTTTAGCTCTGAAGCCATACATTTGGCACGTGTCCCTAAACGCAGGTATGAGAAGGATTTCCAGGGCAGCGTAGAGCCATTAGAAAAGCTACTTCCAGATAATGCTCTTTGAGAACCTTGTCCGTGTATTCACTTCACACTTAAAGAAAACACTGCCTCCGCCACATGCTGCTGTGACAATCCTCCTTGGAGGGAAGCTTTTGCCACCACCTGTCCTAATCCCCAGGGATTACGTCCCCCTTCTTCTTTTCCCAATTCTGCTGGACCCAACAAAAAAGCCCTCTTAGTGCCTCATGCACTTAGCAGCATGCGAGTCCCTCCTAAGCTCCATGGAGGAGGGATGCCGCCATTTGTTCTGTAAATGAATTAGAAGAAGTAGCTGAGGCAAAGCAGCGAACCAGCATGATGCGCCACACCTAATTATGCTCTGTCCATTACAAGCTCTTAACCATTTCTTCACTCCCCAAGAGGCGACGTGATTCAGAAATGACGGAGCAATTCTTAAGGGCCTCTGGCAAACCACTAAGCATCAAACATTGCATATTTAAATGCACAATCCTATGCATGTTTCCTGAGAAGCAAGTCTGTGCTTAGCAGGGGTGGGGAGAGAAGGCAGGTTACAGAACATATATTTATAAATTCAAATAGGGGGAAAAATCAACCACAGGCTACCTGGCATACAGCTGGCTCCCTCTTCTAACATCAGCCAAAATAAAATAAAATGCTGGAGGTGAGCAACAGGGGTGACTCCTCTTCTCCAGCCTTCTTGAAATCCTAACTGCTAATCCAGGTTTTATAGTAAACCTTGCCTGGCCTTGCTACCCAAGCCAAAATTCTCTGCCTTACCTGCTTGGGGATATAGGAGTCATACAGAGTCAGATTACTGGTCCATGCAGCTCAGTAAGGTTGATATTGATTGGAATTGGCTCTCCAGATTTTTATCAACTGTACCTGGAGAGTCTGGGGATTAAAACTGGTAGTGGCGGGATGAACCACTTTGGGCTACTTGGAGGAAAGGTGGGATATAATTGCAGTAATAAATAAATGAACAAAATACTTGCCATGGAGCAATGTCACCCTGGCCAAGTGTGGAAACAGAAAGGAAGTCTTGCTCTTCTTTGTCATTTAACCTTGACTAAAAGATGCCTGCTTCTTGGGAGAAAAGCAATGACAAACCTAGACAGCATCTTAAAAAGCAGAGACATCACCTTGCCGACAAAGGTCTATACAGTTAAAGCTATGGTTTTCGTGATGATCGTGAAGCTGAGGCTCCAATACTTTGGCCACCTCATGAGAAGAGAAGACTCCCTGGAAAAGACCCTGATGTTGGGAAAGATGGAGGGCACAAGGAGAAGGGGACGAGATGGTTGGACAGTGTTCTCGAAGCTACAAACATGAGTCTGACCAAACTGCGGGAGACAGTGGAAGACAGAAGTGCCTGGCGTGCTCTAGTCCATGGGGTCACGAAGAGTCGGACACGACTAAATGACTAAACAACAAACAATATGGTTTTCCCAGTAGTGATGTATGGAAGTGAGAGCTGTACCATAAAGAAGGCTGATCGCCAAAGAATTGATGCTTTTGAATTATGGTGCTGGAGGAGACTCTTGAGAGTCCCATGGACTGCAAGAAGATCAAACCTCTCCATTCTTAAGGAAATCAGCCCTGAGTGCTCACTGGAAGGACAGATCGTGAAGCTGAGACTCCAGTACTTTGGCCACCTCATGAGAAGAGAAGACTCCCTGGAAAAGACCCTGATGTTGGGAAAGATGGAGGGCACAAGGAGAAGGGGACGACAGAGGACGAGATGGTTGGACAGTGTTCTCGAAGCTACAAACATGAGTTTGACCAAACTGTAGGAGGCAGTGGAAGACAGGAATGCCTGGCGTGCTCTGATACATGGGGTCACGAAGAGTCGGACACGACTAAACGACTAAACAACAACAACAACAGGAGCAGACTTTTTTTTGTCTGATCAACCCCGGGGGCAGTCATTCTTGGGTGGGTAGGTCTCTAGCCTCCTCTGTCCCCCCAAATGCTACCACTTCTGACTTGCAATCATGCAAACAACAACAACCTATTGCTTTATTTTACGAATTATGTTAGCTGGCTGTATGTGAAATTGGTCACATTTTTAATCAGAAAAATGCCAGGTGAAATATACTTATTATTTGAACTGGTCACATGAACTCATCAGATTTTAATCTGTACAGAAAGATTGACACTCGTCATACTTGCCAGCATGGTGTAGAAGTTAGCCATGAAGCTCACCAGGGTGATTTGGGTCAGTCACTGTCACTGTCTCAGTCTAAACTACCTCATAGGGTGGTTGTGATGATAATACGGGCAAGAAGAGAACTATGAATGTTACCTTGAAATAAGAATAATACCTGAATCACGAGAGTGTTCACGCTTTTCTCAAAATATCCTCAGTTTTTTTGTTTTACAAATAGCACTGAAATGTTCTCTTAAGAAAGTACCATAAGTGTTTCACCCCCTCTAATCTTCAAGGGCAAAGGAGTGAAAGAACTCGTATTATGAACCTCAATTATATACACTTTGAATTTAAAAAGGAGCACACAAGCATGACTACAATTTAAAGAAAAACCACTTTGCTCAGCAAAACTCCTACGTAGTTAATACTAATTTGCCACGGATATGATGGTTTATATCAATAAAAAAAAAAGTATGGAGGGGCTTTTCATTCTTTTCTTTTGTGCTGCAAACAAACTGCAGGGTGCCCAAATTGTTACATCTCCAGGTATAACTACTGAACACACATAATTTAAGCAATACCAAGACATTGGAGCTATGCAGAGGTAGAGAACGCTGTGGCAATCTGGCAGGTTGGCTTGCCACTGCAGATATTGGAAAGAAGTTATTCAGCGAAGGGTCACATTGTAGCAGCAGAGCATCGGCTTTGCATACAGAACATCCCAGAGTCTGTCCCTGGCATCTCAAGGTAGGGCTGGGGAAAAATCCTATCTGAAGCCCCAGAGAGCCACTGCAGTCACTGACGACAGTGCTGAGTTGGATGGATGAGTGGTCTGGTTCAATATAAAAGCAGCTTCCTGTGTCCCTGTATTGCAGTCCCATTGGTGTACGGAAGTATCCCAGATCCTCCTTTCTTTTTCTTTTTTTAAAATATTTTTTATTCAATTTTCCATCCATAACAAAAAAAACACAACAATAAAGAACATACAACACGTATAATTTCAGAGTCTTAATTTCATATTCCTTACTCTCCCGACTTCCTCATACCTCCCCTTTCTGCATTCTCGTGTCGAATTAATTAATTAACAAATCCCTCCCTTACTTTCAAATTAATTGTAAAAACATTCAGTTTCTTCCACTTAACCGTTATCGCTGTTAGCCCCTATTTTTCTCATTCAACATCAATCTAGCATTCACTGATTTTTGAATATTTCTTTAAATAGTCTTTGAACTTTTTCCAATCTTCTTCCGCCGTTGCTCTTCCCTGGTCTCGGATTCTGCTCGTCATCTCTGCCAAGCCCATGTAGTCAATCACTTTCATCTGCCACTCTTCCACGGTGGGTAGATCTTGTGTCTTCCAGTACTTTGCTATAAGTATTCTTGCTGCTGTTGTAGCATACATAAAAAAAGTTCTATCCTTCTTTGCAACCAATTGGCCGACCATGCCCAGAAGAAAGGCCTCTGGTTTCTTAAGAAAGGTGTACCTAAGTACCTTTTTCAGTTCATTATAGATCAATTCCCAGAAGTATCCCAGATCCTCCTTTCATTCAGTTCTAGTCAATTTAATTTTCAAGTTCGATCTCTGGCATGTCCAGTTTTAAAAGGATATGGTGGTAGGTGATAGGAAAATCCCTCCTCCCACCCAAGACTCCGCCATTGCCTGTTGCTAGGGTCCAGCAAAGGTTTTGGATGTACTACTAGTAAGCCAAGTGCCGTCCCCCCCCCCCACACACACATATTACATTTGTGTAGCTGGTTCTTCCTGCCTGTAATGGATGTAAGGGATTACTTGTGCGTAAGTTGCCTTCAACTTCGGTTAGATTGCCTGGCTCATCATGCCTTGGCTGACAGCTCACACTCCGTGGCCGGTCAGTCGCTTGCAGAATCCGTCAGTGGGCGTTTCTTGAACCTCTTCCAGCATAAGAGCTGTTTGACGCCAAGTCTCCTCCTACTTTCTCTGCGCGGAACTCGTCTGCGCAAGTAAGGGGAAGGCAGAGGCGTGTCAGCGCTCTCCCCACTAGTCTCTGGTGAAGGGTCTTGGAGCCCTGTCTCCAAATCCTCTGTCTCCTTCTCTTCTCTACTGGTGTTACGCTGAATTCCTTCCCCCCTGCTGGTCCCCTCTCCTGCATCGCTTTGGAGCCTTGCCTCCACCTCTCGCTCTGATGTCAGTTCCCTGACACTGCCTAACCTTAGATTTGTCCCTAGTGAAATTCATTTTGCTAGTTTGGGCTCAGTTCTCCAATCTGTTAAGGTCATTTTGGACACTTATTCTGTCTTGCACACCTCCCAGTTTGGTGTTATCTGCAAATTTGATGATCATCCCCTCAATTCCTTCATTCAAGACATTTATAAAGACATTGAACAACAACCGGCGCAGGGCAGAACCTTGCAGCACCCTACTTGTAACATTTTCCTGGGATGGCTAGGAACCATTAATGTAAATGTAAAGAAAAAGAAGGAACTTTTTATCACATGTGGTGGGAATGTAAGAAAGTGAAAAACGTCTGGGAAATGATATACAATGAGATGAAAAAAGATGTTGAAATATACATTTATTAAAAAACCAGAAGAATTTTTACTGGGCATTGTAGGGGAGGACATTGACAGACAGGATTGTAAAATGTTTTTATATGCAATAATGGCAGCAAGAATATTATTGGCACAGAAATGGAAATAAGAAGAATTACCGACAAAAGAAGAGTGGCAAATGAAATTAATGGAGTATGCAGAATTAGACAAATTAACAGGAAGGATTCGAAACCTTAAGGACCAGAGATTCCTAGAAGACTGGAGTAAATATTCAAACTATCTAAAAATCAATTATAATAAACAGATTATGCTAGTAGGACTGCAAGAAGTTCTGTAAGGAGGATTATGTGAAATATTGCAAGGAAGAGTATGAAGAGAATTACTAGTTAATGATAATTAAAAGAAATAGAGAAATTAAGAAATGCAGAATAAGTGATAAAGAACGGAAAATCTCCAGAGGTTGTTGATGGAAGTCTAAAATATTGTAAAAGATAAGAATTTATGTTAAATGATTGTTGGAAATGATATGTTAAAAATAAAATAAAAATGTGTGTGTGTGTGTGTGTGTGTACCATTAAGGTGTATTATTTGGGTTCGGTCAGTCAACCAGCTACAAATCCACCTAACAGTTACCTTGTCTAGCCCATATTTTACCAGCTTCCTCACAAGAATATCATGGTGACTTTGTCAAAAGCCTTGCTGAAATCAAGATACACTATGTCCACAGCACCCCCCTCATCCACCAAGCTTTATGTGGTTACACTCCCTCTGAAGGAGCGGGCATATAGTTTGGGGTTACTTCTGGATCCTTTGCTGTCACCTGAGGCTCAGGTAGCCCTAGTAGCATGGACTGCCTTCCATCAGCTACTTGGACAGGGATAGCCTAACTTCTGTTGTCTATTCTCTGGTAACCTCTAGGCTAGTTTACTGTAAGACATTATACATAGCGCTACCTCTGAAGACAGTTTGGAAACTTCAGCTGGTGCAAATTCAGCAGCCAGGTTATTCACCCGGGCAAGACGGTTTGAGACTCCAATATTGGCTCAACTGCAGTGGCTGCCAGTTAGTTTCCAGGCCCAGTGCAGGGCCAGGAGGACAAACAATCTAACCTGATACAAGACAATTCCCAGGTTTGGCCTGGTATAAAGGAATTTCCCAAGTTCCTATGTACCCAAACCCGTGTCCCATAAACCCAAGAGCAAATGTGTCTCTTGTCATTTTTACGAAGCTGTATTAGATGCACGGGATGTGGGTGGCGCTGCGGGTTAAACCAAAGAGCCTAGGATTGCTCATCAGAAGGTCGGCGGTTTGAATCACCGCGACGGGGTGAGCTCCCATTGCCATGTCCCTGCTCTTGCCAACCTAGCAGTTCGGAAGCACGTCCAAGTGCAAGTAGATAAATAGGTACCGCTCCAGCAGAAAGGTAAACGGCGCTTCTGTGCACTGCTCTGGTTCACCAGAAGCGGCTTAGTCATGCTGGCCACATGACCCGGAAGCTGTACGCCGGCTGCCTCGGCCAATAAAGCGAGATGAGCGCCGCAACCCCAGAGTTGGCTATGACTGGACCTAATGGTCAGGGGTCCCTTTATCTTTTACCTTTATTAGATGCACATGTTGAAGCCACAGATTCCTTTGTTTTATAAAGCTTTGGTATGAATAAGAGAGAGTTTGGCAAAAGACCATGTCTTGCAGTTTGCGTGAGACATAGAAGAGAAGGTAACAGCAAATGCTTTTAGCAGATGCTGCTTTTCTTGCCCTTTGTTTGCAATTTAAAGATTCGAAAGAGGGCCTCTGCTCTGGACTTTGTGCATTCCACTCCACTCCATCCCCCAAATGCAACTAAATAACCAAAAAAACAAAAAATGCTTTCTAGTCTGCAGCTAAAACACAGGGAGGCTATTTTTAGCACTTACTGTAATTGTCACACTTCTGTCAAAGCCTACAATAAATAGAAGAAAGGTGGTTGTTTCGTGATATGTATTTTGAAAAAAAGAGAGACCCCATTACATCTCTTAAGAGCAATAAGGCGCCCCATGTAATGCCTCTGAGGACAGATTATCCTTCTTTTCTGGTAGAGTTGTTCAACCCAACATTACCGATAATATACCTGAGGCAGATCTTAATCCACCTGAAATAGACTTCATAGTGTGTGTCGCTACTTAAAGATGTACAGCGACTGAAGATATACAAATACCCCCTCAGACATTGCATGTACAGTCAGCTATTACTTCTGAAACCACCATTATTTAACTTTTACAAACCTCTACAATTTCGCAGCAGCTAAATTTCCTTTAGAAAGGGTGGTGTATCAGTGACAGAGAGGATGTTTAAGAAGAATTAACTTCAGCAATAATCCTCTTAAACAGAGTTGTGCTACTATAAAAAAGGATAAAATAAGTGGTTACAGGGCAGGGTAGGAGAGAACAAGTGATTTATCGCCTGGGGATTTGAATACTGTAATTCCTTATAACTAATGTCGAATCCTAATATCAGACGACAATAAGCCTGCAGCGTGCCTGTTGCCAACGCACAATGGAAGAAGATGGGATAGAAAGAGTAATGGTGGAAAGGTTATCTTTATTTAAATATAACTGCAGAATAACCAAAATTATTTAAGCACAGGCAGGTGGGATTTAATTGACATATATGACAGAAGCACTCTTTGGGGGATGTAAATAGCTTCATTCCATGGCTCCTCAGAGACAGCATTTGGGGAAAATTTATCCATCCCTTCTATGGGAGCCTTGGGTATGTGAACTCAACATGCAAACACAGGCCATTATGTCCGCCAAGGTGAACACACCAGGTCTTAAGGGCCACCACGTCCAGGGCGTCATATTTCCATAGTCTGCCCCTGTTGTAGTCTTAGGCACCAGGCTGGGGTATCATTTTTTATGCTAAAGTCAAGCCTATGAAGATAGGCCAAGTGTGAAAGAGACATGAACTAAGGCCACCCAGGAAGCTTCGTAGTGAAGCAAGGTCCATCGGTTCCTAGGTCGATCAACGAAGAAGCATCTCAATTGCTCTGCCTAGGAGACTGTTTTGAATTATGGTGCTGGAGGAGACTCTTGAGAGTCCCATGGACTGCAAGAAGATCAAACCTATCCATTCTGAAGGAAATCAGCCCTGAGTGCTCACTGGAAGGACAGATCCTGAAGGTGAGGCTCCAATATTTTGGCCACCTCATGAGAAGAGAAGACTCCCTGGAAAAGACCCTGATGTTGGGAAAGACGGAATGCACAAGGAGAAGGGGACGACAGAGGACAAGATGGTTGGACAGTGTTAGAAGCTACCAACATGAGTTTGACCAAACTGCGGGAGGCAGTGGAAGACAGGAGTGCTTGGCGTGCTCTGGTCCATGGGGTCATGAAGAGTTGGACACAACTAAAGGACTAAACAACAACAACAACAACAACAACAACAACAACAACAACAACAGGAGAGTGTTTTAAGGCAGTGCCCTTGGGAAAACTGAGCAGGGGTGAAGTTGACTCCTGCAAGTGAGCCTTTGAGGAGGGATGGTATTTTTGTCTCCCATTAACACTTACGTAAGAACCAGTTCCAAGCCTGAAGTCAGTCTAGGTAGACTTTCCTGGCTCCTTTTGATCTAAAATGTGTGAATAAAACAACATTTTAATAAAAAATTATAGCAAAGGTCAGTGGTGCCAACCTGAATAAAACATGGGGGGGGGCAGGCAAGCCCTGCCCCGCATAATCAATCACATGATGTGGCGCGCACACACCATTTGAATGGCAAGGCCCAACAATGAGGGGGGCAGGGGCTCAAATATTTTATAGGGGGGTGAAGACCCCTTGGCTCCTTGGAGATGCTGTTAAACTACACATCCTATCATCCATGACCACTGACCATGATGTCTGGGGGTGATAGAACGTGGAGTCCAGTAACATCAAGAGAATGACAGGAACCCCCACCGCTCGCTTTTAGTTATTTATCCCCCACCTTTCTGTGACAAAAAATCAAATTCAAGGTGGTCTATAACTGATATATTACAAGAGGTGAAAGAGGGTCCTAAGTTTTGCCTGTGGTGTCTGTGTGTCTATGTGTGTCTATGAGACTCAGCACCGAGGGCCTTCTGGCGGTTCCCTCATTGTGAGAAGTGAGGTTACAGGGAACCAGGCAGAGGACCTTCTCGGTAGTGGCACCCGCCCTGTGGAACGCCCTCCCTTCAGATGTGAAGGAAATAAGCAGCTATCTTATCCTTAAGAGACATCTGAAAGCAGCCCTGTTTAGGGAAATTTTTAATATTTAATGCTGTATTGTTTTTAACACTCGATTGGGAGCCGCCCAGAGTGGCTGGGGAAACTCAGCCAAATGGGCAGGGTATAAATAATAAATTATTTATTATTATTATTATTATTATTATTATTATTATTATTATTATCATCATCATCATCATCATCAGTGTCTGTCTGGTCTCTCTCTCTCTCTCTCTCTCTCTCTCTCTCTCTCTGTATTTCTGTGTGTCTGTGTCTGTGTAGGGGGGGGCAAGCCTAACTGACACCCTCCTTGATGTTTATGGCCACCATTGCCCCACAACTGCCTTGGATGATAATAAGTGTATACAGTGGTACCTCGGGTTACAGATGTTCAGGTTACAGACGCTTCAGGTTACAGACTCCGCTAACCCAGAAATAGTACCTTGGGTTAAGAACTTTGCTTCAGGATGAGAACAGAAATCGCGCAGCGGTGGCACGGTGGCAGCAGGAGGCCCCATTATCTAAAGTGGTGCTTCAGGTTAAGAACAGTTTCAGGTTAAGAACAGACCTCCAGAACGAATTAAGTTCTTAACCCAAAGTACCACTGTAATTATAATAAATTTTCAGCAGAAAACCAGTGCTGGGCCCTGATCTTACATCAGGAGCATGTCCTGGATCAGGGCCAGATGGGGGCATTGCTGCCTTTTCTCCAAAATGAAAGTTAGTCTTGGATATCACACATAATTTGGCCCACCGTAATCCACGAAGTGCATTCAAAAACCAAGGTCAGTGTGAACTCTTGCAAACGCTCCCGACTGGTTTGGCCATCAGTCTGGCGGAAAGAAAAGCACTTCTCTGCCCCACCCCCACCCCAGCCCCGGCCCCAATCTCTCACACGCAAAGCCTTGCAAATGTCATCCTTTCACCTGGAAAAAATTAGTCTACAGTACAATACTAAACATATTTTGCTACAGTTTGTAAACTCCAGGCGTAGGGGAGATATTAATATTAATACATGTCTCTCACCCTCACTATTTATTCCTATGAAATTTCCTGTGTAATACATATTGCTCTTAAAAAAATAATACCTTAAGTATTGTTCCAAAGCAGACACAGATGCTTAAACGTTGTTTGGATATAAATCATAAAGCAATGGCAAATTGTATGCACTTCCTACAAAACAGATGGACCAGATAAGGGAAGATGGAGGATCTTCTCGCTGTAAAAAGGCATTGTCTTGAAGACACGCTGCGCACTAGCAGGCACCATTTCCACCCGCTAGTCACTCAGACCTGTCTCATTGCAACAATGATTTAAGCAGCTGCTTAAAATGGCTATAGTGCAAAGATATATGCTGCAATTCAAGACTTAAATGGCCCAGGTGACTCCGGTGTCAAGCATTACTTTGGAGTTGTGCTTCTTGATCAGCAGCACCCCACTCCCCTGATGCTATACATGATTGCGCAAACTGTAAAAGTGTCACACACAGAGGCATCACCACATCACACAAGAGAGCTTAAACGAATAGCTCGTACGTGTTCCCCTAAAGGTCAGTGTCTGCATGAACTGGCTTTATGCAGGTTGATTGTGGAGGTCCAGTTCTGTCTGCTATCCTTAAATATCTGTTTAGTTCAGGAGAGGAAGTGCTATTAGGACTTAGCACTCGGTCCTCAAAGACAGCAGCATCCACACAGGGTGGTTCTATGGCTCCTACAGAGCTGGCTCGATCCAGATACCCTCCAACATTTCTCTGATGAAAATAGGGACATCCTATTCCAGGGATGTCCAACCAGGAGATTGTGATCTACCGGTAGATCCCCAGCTGATCCTGGTAGATCACAAGATCTTTATAGGGTACAAAAAGTTACAGGAAGAAAGCTTTAAAAACTCTGGGTTGCCAAAACCATGCTGGCTGGCTGGCTGATTTAGTCTCATTTACATACATTCATTAAAAATAAGAGGGGTTTATGAAGCAATTCTATATCCTCCCACAACGCTGATGAAACAGTAGTCAATATCCTGGAATCACTATTCAGTGTTGGACATCATATTTTCTGAATACACAAAGCTTCACAGCTTGTCTTTCATCATACAAAGTTTGGCACCTCACTTCATTTAAAGATTTTCAGAGACTTTGAGACTAAAGATTATATTTTGAACTTGTTATGGTTTGAAGCAATGCTATAAAGATTGTCTATTATGTATGTATATGGTCATTGTGTTGACTAGACATTGTTGACGTTCTCTTTGCAACACAGGGGTTTGTTTGGATACTTATGGCTGATGAGAGCAGCAGCAGCAGCAGCAGCGCTTGGGTTGGTGAAGGATTTTGCTCCTCGCCCTCCTCCTCCTCCTGCTGCTGCTGCCCGGGGTTTGAATGGGGGAGCTGAGCATCTCGCTGCTGCCACGGTGGTAGCTGTCAAACAGTGACAGCTACTGGGAAAGTGCCTTCTTCGGGGGAGATCAGGAGCAGCAGCGGAAAGTTCTTCAGCTGGGGGGGGGGGGACAATTGCCCTCAAAATTGTTAAGCTTTTTTTGTCCGAACAGGCAAACCACAACCCCCGATTGCCCCGCCAAATGTAGGCTCCAGCCCACCCAAGCAAAAAACCTGTGTATAAGACAATCATCTGTGTATAAGACGACCCTCATTTTTTCCCCTTTTTTTATAGCAAGAAACATAATCTGATACATGGGAAAATATGGTATACCCCACCCAGCTGACTGGGTTGTCCCAGCCACTCTGAGTGGCTTCTAACATATAAAAACATAACAAAACACAAAACATTACAAGACTTCCCTATACAGGGCTGCCTTCAGATGGCTCGGTGGTCAGGTAACTCCATACCCACCAACATTTCTCTGATGAAAATAGGGACATCCTATGGAAACATGGGACATTCCTGGGTCAAATCAGAAACTGGGATGGCTTCTGTAAATCCAGAACTGTCCCTGGAAAATAGGGAAACTTGGAGAGACTGCTCTCCATAGAACTAGGAAGGGGAATCTGTGGCCCTCCAAAGATTGCTGAACTACAACTCCCATCATCCCTGGCTACTGACTATGTTGGCTTGACTGATGGGTGTTTGAGATCAACATCATCTGGAGGGCTATAAAGACAAGGACTTCCCTACCATAGAAAGACAAAAGCTTCATTTACAAAATGCATTTAAAGCACACGGTTTCCCCCACGAATCCTGGGAACTGTAGTTTGCAAGGGTGCTAGGAACTATAGCTCTCTCTGTGTGAAACCACCATTCCCATAATTCTTTGGGAGAAGCGATGTGCTATCAATGTATGGCGTGTATGCTGCCAAAAGTTGCATCAAGGAGACCGTGGATGAGGACCACCACTCACCTAAAGAAGTAGAAAACTGTTTCATTGCAGTAAGCAACTGCGTTGCCTTCAAACAAAGCAGTGCAGTGAGACCTTTTGATGGCGTGCAAAGTGTGCCACGAAGTGTCAGCTGAATCAAGTTTTAAGAGAAAAGTGGTTGCCGTGCTACTCTCACATACAGGCATATGCCCCCAGCTTGTAAGCCAGCAAAGGGTGAAGGGCCAAGAAGATCCACAGAGAGCACAGGAATGATACAGACGCACATCAAGCTTATGTACTCCTATGCTCCCAGAGACTGTCAGTTTGAATCTATTTACATTTCCCCTTCTGGTGTTTTGAGGATTAATCCAAAGCTTCAAGCACTGTTCATAGATCTTTCTTTTTCTTTTTAAGGGCATCTGGGAAACCTAAAACAAAAAAATGACCAAAGGTCAGCTGAGTGAAGGGGTCATTATTTTCCCCCCCTAAACTTCAGCCATGGGGGCGAGCGGTGTAGCTTAAGAGCTTCCAATCTGTTCTAGCTTTACTAAAAAGACTATCATAGCTCTGCTGATCTAGAGACACCATTGTAGGACTACAGCTAAGCCAGAGCTAAAACCCAAGCCAACCTAGCCAAACAAAAAGTTTCACGGGATGGAGAATGAATGAATGAACGGGTGGATGGATTTATTAAGGTCACAGACCAGAAATCAGGGGATAGAGAGGATGTGATACAGGGATGAGGAACCTGTGGCTCTCTAGATATTGCTGGACTACAACTCCCATCATCCCTGACCATTGGTCATGCTGGCTGGGGCTTGGGAGAGGGGAGTCCCCCCTTCCCTGAGGAAATGGTTCTTAGCCATAGGACACATCTGTCAGGATGCCCACCCTTCCTACAAGTGCATAGGTGGCACTTCCTACAAGTGTACAAGTGGCATTCAGGAGCAACCAAGAACATCTGATGAAGTATTTCCTTCCTGGAATTTACTACAGCTCACTGAGATAGGCTAGCCTGAGACTGTGATTAGCCCCTTCACTTGGAGCAGGAATTTGAACACAGGTTTCTTACAAGGCAGGCCGTGCTGTGTCAAACCAAAGGCCCTCATAGTTCAGCATGCTGCCACTGGGAAACTCAGATGCAGGACAGAAGGGCAGCAACCCTCATCTCAGGGCCGTCTTACCCATAGGCACTAGGGGTGTGGGGCACCCAGGTGCTGGGCTCTTAGGGGCGCCAGGCAGAGAGTCCGGGGCCCGAGAATTGAGTCCAGGGAAGAGCCCGCCCATCAGTTGGAGCCCTGCAGCGGGCTCGGGGGTGACCGAGCCAGTGAGATGCTGAGGCGGCCGGCCAGCTCCACCCTCTTGTGTGCCTGGGACTTGGCAACCTGGGGGAGGGGGCACCGCCAGGTGGATCTTTGCACCCCGGCGGCGCATATGCTTAAGATAGCCTTGCCTCATCTGTTTTGCCTCCTATGTCTGGTATTCAGAGGTATACTGCCTTCGAGTTTGGAAGTTCTATTCAACCACCATTGCTGAAAGTTGCTGACAGGGGTATCTTCCCTGGATTTTTCCAATACTTTCCTCATCTCAGAAACGGCTGGACCCATGTGCAGCTCCCCATGTGGTGAACCACTGAACTGCAGGTGACATTGTCTCAATAAAAGCACCTTCAGGCCCTGGACCGATTCTACACACCCTGGCTGCTCACTGGATCCTCCTGGGTGGGAAGAAAAATAAAAGAGCTTCCTGTTTCAGTTGACCCTTGTCTAAGCAAAAAAGAGAGAGAAAGGGAAAGGAAAGGTCTTCTTGCACTTTGGTGTGTAGCTATATCATGATTGTTCTTCATATGCTCAAACTGTCTCAGGCCAGTGGGAAACCTGGCTGCTGATTTCTGCACCAGCTGAAGTTTCCGAACCATCTTCAGAGGCAGCCCCACGTATAACGTGTTGCTGTAATCTAACCTAGAGCTTACCAGAGCATAGATGACAGAAGTCCCTATCTGGACCTCCTGGTCCAGATAGGGGTGAAGCTGGGCCCCGAGCCAAAGCTGATGGAAGGTATTCCATGCCACTGAGGCCACCTGAGCCTTAAGTGACAGCAAAGGATCCAGAACTTCATCCTAGCTATGTGTGTAGCTTGGCTGGGGAGTGTAGCCCCATCAAAAGGAGTCAACTTTCCAACCATCTAGTCAAGGGCGTCTCAGTCTTATCTGGATTGAACTTCAGCTTGTTGGTTCTCATCCAGTCCATTACTGAGGAAAGATGTAGGATGATGAACTACATGGACCACTGGCCTGACCCAACAGGGCTCTTTATACATATCTGTCTGATATGAGTGATTTATACAAGTGTTGAACAAACACGAAAGCTTAATAAGAAAGCTTTGCAAATACCACAACAAATTCGTGCTTTCCACTGGTTACACTCAGAACTGGATATGAAGCTTAAAATCCATCACATTAGATCTATAATAGTTATAACTCCTTATGATCCTACCTAGTATAATTGATTTATATATGACTATTGACTTAACTGTAATAAGATTTGCTAAAATTGCAGAAAAGCCATCCAACATTACATGCAACAGCAAGGTCTGTTGATTAAAAATAAAGGAACTAGAAACATTTACGAATAACGATGTACCAAGATAAACATTTGCAGAATATTTAGAGACCAATGGCAGAAAATCCAGTAGACACCACTATTAAAAAAAGATGCCCCATTGAATGACTTTCGGCAGGTCAAGAAGAAAAGCAGTATTAAAGCAGAGAAATATACTATGTTATAAACCAAAGAGCCAAAATAGAAAGTGAAATCATTCCAGATTTCACACTTCTTTTATTAGGTATTTTTCATTTCACAAAGAACATAAAAACTTCCATCAGATATTGTAAAGCTATATAAATAGACAGCCTTCTGAAAGACATTTTGTTGTTGTTGATGCCACTGCAAAGAGAGCAGCTTTTATATTTTATGAATCCTAACAGTGACAGAAAGGATGTTAGGCAGGCATTAGCAGTGTCGCAAACACCACCAAGGACTGAATCAGAGACACTCCCTTGCTCCAGACTCGCTATAAATCCTGGCAAGACAGTGGCCCTGTTTGCACAGAATGCAAAGTAAAAAATCCTGCCTTGTGGCAGACGATGCATGAGAGCTCTGCATTAGCACTCAAACACTCTGTTCCTCCCTATGAGCAACTGATCAAGAGTTGAATTCTAAGCAATTATTATAATATATTTATGCCCTACCTTTTTTTCCTGACACGGACTCGAGGCAGCTTACAAATAACATAAGAGCAGCTAAAAACATAAGGGGTCATTTAAAAACAATTAAAACAGAAACAGAATTTTAAATGATCTGTTAAAAACATACAGACACTCACAACACAAACAGCATGGCACTAGCCTCATCAAAAGCAGTCAGTTTCCAAAAGAATGGAAGAAGAAGATCTTCACCTGTCAGCAGAAAGACAAGGAGGGAGCAGCCACCAAGAAAGCCCTCTCCCATGTCCCTACCAAGAATGCCTGTGAGGATGGCAGGACCGAGAGAAGAGCCTCTCCCCAAAATCTCAGGACCCAGACAACTTCTTCTTCTTCTTTGGCAATCACTCGTAGCCAAGTAAGATGGTCTTCAATAAACACGGTTTTAACAATGAGTCCGTAAGTGACTGTGGAGGCCAGTTCTGGATCCATTGGTTCTTAAATTATGGTTAATGGCTTCCAAACAAGCCAGTATATGGACCATTGCTTCCTTGTTCACATGCACATGGGGAAACTTCAGTTAAATGTGCAATCTTGGCATTTTCAGCCAAGGTTTGAAGGGGCTTCCAGACCATGGTTTGCAGAAGCAGCTTTCCAGATGCAGTGGAATCGCTACACTGCTTTCTTAGAAGGTGAGTCACTGTTACATGCCAGGTGGGTAGGTCATGCACTGCGCAAACTTCCCCACCACCTCACCTCTCCCAGTAAGCAACAAGCACCCACCAGCCAGGAACTTGGTGATTGCCCCACCCTGCAAGCCACACCTGCTGGCTTGTGTTACCCATTGTTGAGCTTTTTCTGTGGGAGCTAGGCAGTCTGATCAAATCACACCATTCCTGCATCAGTTCCATTGTTGATCCACCCATGTACAGGTTCAAGTGATAATCTTTGAAGCCTGAACAGTGTGGAAACAGCTTATTTGAAGGACCATCTACACCGATATGCATATGCCCAGGTCCAAAACTCAGGCTCTGCTCTTAAGTTCACCACTAAGGTTGGTAAGGGACAAGGCGGTCCCACAACTTTGTAATCTCCTTCCCCGAGAACTTCACGTGGCCACCTCTCTTGTGGTCTTTAAGCACTCCCTAATAATGTCTTCATTTGGGGGGGGAGGGGAGGGTGAGACATCCTCACAACCACCAGGCAAGCCATCAGAGACTCTTTTGTTGCAAGGTCTGGTAAGTGGTCGCTCACTCACCTGGCCTAATGGAGTCAATACAGCCCTTTGTTCTCTATTCCCGCCGGAGCCAGCATGCTCTTATACCACTACAATGGAAGTTCCCCCTAGGATGTACTGGAATACTGAACGAACTTCAAAAGAGTTTTAGCAACACATGTCCAAATAATGACTCTCTGCAACACATCACAGTCCACTTTTCAGCATGGTGCTTTTGAAGCTTTTGCAAGTCGGATGTGTTAGCAGAGTCCCTTGAATAATGCAGAGTCCAGAGATAAAAGGAGTCCTAATAACGACTTTGTTGAGGAAATCTGAACAAAAACAGCATATAATTCGAGGAGAAAGGAATAAAGAGGTTTTGTCTGTCTAACTTAAATCCTGATACATAGCAGGAAAACACCCTCAGAACTACACAGCCAATCAGGCCACATATTACCTCAGCAAACATCATGCTACTCTACATGCTTGCTAAGCACCACCTCCACCAACCCCCTTGGTTAGCTGACTTACTGACAACCTAAATAACCCTTAAGTTAAAAACTGAATGATCCCTCCAGTAGCACTTCCAGCAGAAACTGAAGTTTGTTGTCACACTGGTTCCCCTGTTAAGCAAGGATGTTTGAGCCCATTTTCCAGACACATGAATCCAACTGACACCACTCTGTTTGCAATAGTTCATCACCTTTGGTTGTGCTAAAACTGCCACCACAAATACAGATTTCTTAGTGTGGAGCTAGAGATTACATTGGACACAAGATAGATGCCCAAAAAGGTGCAACAACATTGCATTCTCTCTAGGTATGCAAGGACGAAAGAAACAAAATTGAGGTATGCTTCAAAATAGAAAATTATAGGGAACTCCCTCCCTGCTTGACCACACCTACTGCAGGAGGGATTGTAAGTTAATTTAAGTTAATAGTACTCTACTTGTTTATTTGCTGAGTACATGTTTCTGCCAGCAGCTCCTGTTTGTTTTAAACCTGGTTTTATTTTGATTATTCTATTATTTTATTTCTTATGTTTACAACACTCAATAACATAAACTCTCCCTCCCTCTCTCTCTCAATGTGTTTCAGGGGGAAATCTTCCACAGGGTACTCAAAGAACAAATAATAAATCAATTTTTTAAATCTCATAAAATTCTCATCACGTGCTGTATATAATAGTGACTTTGTATATGACACACATTTTGCATTATGATTTTTTTAAAAAAAAAAAATATTGTCGTTTTCAATGTGCACAAGAAAGGTTTCAGCACTATTTTGAGGCTTGCCCTGGGTGTTTCTCTCCCACTCTCTCTTTCGGTGCACACACCTCATACATTTAAAGCACATTGCTTCCCCCAAAGGAATTCTGGAAACTATAGTTTGCTGAGTGTCCTAGGAACTGTACCTCTTCATGGGGTTAACTACAGTTTCCAATATTCTTGGGGAGGAAGCCATGTCCTTTAAATGTATGGTTTGTATGCACCCTCTCTTTGTATTTGATGCTTTCCTCTCTTTCTTCTTTATCTGTTCTTTCTGTGTAATGTTCAGGCATAACTAAACTTAAACGTTTCGTGCCTCACCACCTTATGGGTTTTGGTACATCCCATTCCACACGACTGCCTGCTCTTTAGGGGGGCAGAGAGAAGACAATGACAGTGGTACCTCGGTTTAAGAACAGCCTTGTTTACGAACTATTCAGTTTACGAACCATTCGGTTTACGAACTCCGCAAAACCGAAAGTAGCGTCCAGGTTTGCAAACTTTACCTGGATCTAAGAATGGAATCCGAATGGTGGAAGGGCACTGGTGGTGGGAGGCCTCATTAAGGAAAGTGCACCTTGGTTTAAGAATGGTTTTGGTTTAAGAACGGACTTCCGGAACGGATTAAGTTCGTAAACCGAGGTACCACTGTACAGCAAATGGGGGAAGATAATTGAACATAAGGCTATTTTTCTCAGTGTCAGTCACATGCTTGTGTTAGTATCTTGTTCTGCCCTCACCAAATAGCAATAGAGGGCCTACACAAAGAGGTATGTTTATTAGAAATGTATCTCATGATCACCACCATTTCAGCTGATTATGTAAGCGGGATCTCATTCTTTGAGCCCTCCCTGCTGTTAAATACTTTTTAAAAAACTACTTGTGTGTGTTTTTCAGGATGGAGCAGAGGTGACATTTGCTGAACCACCAGAAAAGCAAATGATAGAAAATACAGCTCTGATGACAGCATTAGCTATTTTGTCTCTCGAGTTCCTACTGAACTGCAGTGACACCTCCTGGTAAGAGACACGAGGCTTAAGAATGTTTTCATTACCTCCTTGTGAACTTCCTTGTCCATTTCGTGTGCGTTCCCCACCACCCACCCAAAGCAGGCAAGGGATCTTCTTCAGCCTTTTTTGGTAGAGACCAAAAAAGGGTTTTCTGCTGACTTTTTTAAAAAAACAACAACAACAACAATTCACAATTTGTGTAGGAACTTGGGAACGTTCCAAAGCAAATAATCAACAGTAATAAAAAGCACCCTAAACAAAATTAAAGCAGCAGTAGCAATAAACTTAACTTTTATGAAAGGCACAATTTATAACACAGGGCATCAGGAAATCCATGACGAACACTCCCACATTTAAAGAAAAATAATACAGATTACAGGGGAAAAAATCACAGCCATGACCCATCAAACAAATTGATCCAATGTCCTTACAAAGAGTTGCATTGACCTTTCACACACACACACACACACACAAAAGTGTGACTAGTTTGATAGAACTTCATGCCTAAAAATGTAACAGAAAGTCTTCAATAACAACTTGATAACAAGAAGAATTAGGGATATTTATATAGGTGGGGTCTGCTCCTACAACAAACTCTTTTGACCTTCTCCGTCCAGTCATACACGACAGCCCTAGGGATAGGTCAATCTGTCAATTTTGGTTTCTCTCTGTTTTTCAATTTTTAAATCTTAACTTCTGTTCTCCATATTTCTGCATCAGTTTCTGATTATTTTTTTAAAGTCCTCATGAAAATGCAAAAGCATCTTTGTACAAATTTCTCCTACCACACACGCACACACACATTTCTCTTTGTAGTTTTGGCTATGTATACAACTTTGCAAAGCAATTTTCTCTAATATAATGCATATGTGTATATGTCATTTTCACTAAATAATGCATTTATTTGCACACTTTAGTACAGTGGTTTGCAAAGTGGGCGGTAAATGATTGCCAGACTTGGAAAAGCCGGTATCACTGGATCAAGTTAATCCATTTTGCTGAATTAATTACACTAAATAGTTTTAATTGGATTTTGAATAAATGTGCAATTAATTGTCACTGTTTTGAATTGTCTTCCTTAGTAGGTCATGCAAACTGCTATTCTGAGTAATCCTCTTTACAGGGTTGGGGACACCAGGGATAAGTTTATGGAACCAAGGGGGCAGTGACCTGAAAAAGTTTGGTAACCACTGCCCTAGTCTCTGCTTCTTTGTACATATGACTTGGCCAGAGAACTGACCTTCAAAATTCAGAGGAGTGCACATTTCAAAGGATGATTGTGCTTTGGTTTGTGTATGGTTTGGGAGAGGATAGATTAGCCAAGGTAAAGGTAAAGGGACCCCTGACCATTTGGTCCAGTTGTGACTGACTCTGGGGTTGCGGCGCTCATCTGGCTTTATTGGCCGAGGGGGCCGGAGTACAGCTTCTGGGTCATGTGGCCAGCATGACTAAGCCGCTTTTGGCGAACCAGAGCAGTGCACGGAAACGCCGTTTACCTTCCCACTGGAGTGGTACCTATTTATCTACTTGCACCTTGACATGCTTTCGAACTGCTAGGTGGGCAGGAGCAGGGACTAAACAACAGGAGCTCACCCCGTTGCGGGGATTCAAACCGCCAACCTTCTGATCAGCAAGTCCTAGGCTCTGTGGTTTAACCCACAGCGCCACCCGCGCCCCATGATTAGCCAAGTTTGCCTTTAAATGCACGCTAAATTGAATCTCTCCCCTGCATCCTTATAAAGAACTGAAGCAAAGCCATAACTCAAGGACCTAAGCCAGTGCCACTTTCCTACTGCTGATGAGGAATTTCTGTAAATCATCGGAATGATTGGAAGATCTCCCAGTTATGGAAGAGGGGAAAGCACTGGTTAGAGTTTTATAGACATGACCCTGGCTCCAGGGCAAGGGTAACATGGCAAATTTATTTATTTGCTTTATACCCCACCCCTCTAGCACCAAAGCACAACTCATGGAGGCTTGCAACATTTAAAAATTACAGCTTCACAAAACACTACTGTAAAACAATAAGTGAATGAGACAGACAAGTTGTAAAAACAGTCTGCTTGATAAAGAAGCCTGCCAGAGTAAAAAGGGCTTTAGCAAACAGCAAAAAAAGAAAAGAAAAAGAGTCTGATATAGTCGGGTCAATTCCAATGCCTAAGCCAATACCGATCACATTCTGTAACCAATAAAGTTGTGGCCAAATTTTGCCCAATAACATTAACCTAATATCCACCTCCTTGTGTCTCACTCTTTGATGAGGGGGTGTTTTCAGGGTCTCTACATGCAAACGTTCACTGCTCTATGAAGTGTCTGCTGTTTCAGTTCCACCACCACCCCTGTCCCAGGTGCTGATCCTTTCTGGATTAGCGCCCTGGCTGATCCTCCCTTTTCAAGCATCTGAGTAAATGGGATTTCATAATGCTCCAGAGTCAAATCTGATTTGGCTAAATGGCAATGCAACTGAGGGACATCCGTAGCGAGTCCAGTCCGAACAAGCAAGTCAACATTTCCGCATGAATTAAAAATAAAGGAAGGTGCTTTTCAGAACTGCCAAAAAGTCTGTTGGCCATCTTATCCTGAAGTTGAAAATGACCTTTTCTTATGCATATTCATCTTCGTAAACTGCAGACTGCTGGGATTAAAACTACTGCTCAGCATTTTCTAAGTTTTGTTTGTTGCTAGGGCTGCAGTCTTTAATCAGCTAGGTCCATCAATCAAAAACAGTTTTAATAAACTAAAAAACGGAATCCCAGATTAACAGGGTGCTAACACTTTGTCTTTAAAATGTTGATTGTTTTTTAATGTTAGTACATATAAACCAGGATTTCCTAAACTTCTGCATTCATTGTCCTCTTGATGAGCGTATAATGTGGTCGTTGACCCCACACCCAAATTCTTAGCAATGTAAATGAAATTAACTCGAGAAATATCAATATCTAATCAACATATATAATTACCTTAAAAAGTAAAACTCTGCACCTTATACAATTGTTTAACAATAAAGCAGCATGGCCTGAGAAGTGTATTGTGGATTTTGTCTTATTAAATACATTGTGTCCTGGTTCTAAGGGAAAGATGGAAAATAAATGAAAATTAAAAATACATTGGTTCAACACAGGCAAAGAAGGTGCACTCTGTACATGTCCATGCTCTTGAATTCTGAGGCTCATTTCATAAACCTCTTTTCCACCACAGGGCTCTTTTTGACCCCCTCCTTTTGACCTCTAGGTCTTTATGCCCCCCCCCTTTCACGGTCCTATCAACCCCAGGGGCTCATCACTAACCACTTTGTGAAACCCTGGATTAAATAAACATGCAGATGGTTACAGCAGTCATGAAATTAAAATAAGCCTGCTTCTTGGGAGAAAAGCAATGACAAACCTAGACAGCATCTTAAAAAGTAGAGGCATCACCTTGCTAACAAAGGTCCGTATAGTTAAAGCTATGGTTTTCCCAGTAGTGATGTATGGAAGCGAGAGCTGGACCATGATCACCGAATAATTGATGCTTTTGAATTATGGTGCTGGAGGAGACTCTTGAGAGTCCCATGGACTGCAAGATCAAACCTATCCATTCTGAAGGAAATCAGCCCTGAGTGCTCACTGGAAGGACAGATCCTGAAGCTCCAATACTTAGGCACCTCGTGAGAAGAGAAGACTCCCTGGAAAAGACCCTGATGTTGGGAAAGATTGAGGGCACAAAAAGAAGGGGACAACAGAGGATGAAATGGTTGGACAGTGTTCTCGAAGTTACTAATAACATGAGTTTGACCAAACTGCGGGAGGCAGTGGAAGACAGGAGTGCCTGGCATGCTCTGGTCCATGGGGTCATGAAGTCTTGGACACGACTAAACGACTAAACAACAACAAATCAGATAAATTATAAATCTGGTTGATAGCCTTACTTATTAGAGGATTTCATTTCTGCAAACATGCCAGCTGACTTTAGATTGTTTTTCTCTTCTACCCAAATGAAAATGAGGCGGGAGATTATTGGCTTTTCTCCTCCTCTTCTTTAGAGAGGTAATTATGACATTTTTAAAACTACTTTGCACATCCAGCAAAGCAATCAAGAAAATTCATTTGACAGCCCCTGTTTTTTTCCAGTGTCGAACTGTCTGCCAGAGTGTAAAAACTGTGACAACGCGTTCAGCAGAGCTCCTGGTGCAGGCACATCTGTTGAGCGACATGCTGCAGCACATTAAACGCAATGCAAGAGGAGCGAGGGAGGCACACCATTTCACTTAAGAAGCAAGCAGAAAGCCAAACGAGCCGCGTTCCTCCTTCTGTTGCACGCAAAAATTAAAGAGTCTACTTAGAAAGCAATCTCTGCAAGTTTTAAGCACAGAGAAAGAACAACCACCACCCCAATTTGGGGATAAATGGAACTAAGTAAAGTTTCAGAGGCAGCAAATAATGAGATGAGTGAATCAAAGCTGGGGGGAAGAGAGATAGCAAACTGATTACATGCATAAAAACACAAAATGCTATTCTCTCGGATAAATAGGTTTGGGGAGATTTAGATGTTTTGGATTCTTAGTCCATCTCACTTTCAAGTATAAAATAATATGATATGTTACCAAACCATTTCCCTACCGGATGCATCCCATGACATAGGAGAGGAAATATCAATTTTAGAAAAATGAAGATTTTAAATGCAGAAAGATTGGAATTTTAAAAGTAATTGCAAAAACTTAGATTGTATTTAAAAATAAATAAATAATGTATTTTAAAATGTTGCAATCCATCCTGGGACCGTAGGGTCAAAGGGCAGGTAATAAATTTAAATAATAAATAATTTAGAAAAAACACACACATTTCAGCTAGAATACAAACTACCAAATCCTTGGCTGTTGATGTCACACACCTCAACCTCTTCCCCAAATGTACATGTATTTGGGGAGTCTTGCTCAAATCACACAGAACATTCCCAAGTGCTTAATTCAGCCTTCCCCAACCTAACGCTCTCTGGATGTTTAAGACTACAACTCCCATCAGCCTCAGCCAGTACAGCAGAGAGCAGGAAGTTAGTTGGAGGTTGGGAGCAGGGAGGGGGAAATCCCTCTTGAAACTAGAGCCGAGCCAAAATTTGCAAATTCTGGAAGTGGGTAGAGATTTCAGCTATTTGGGCATGTGGGCTGTGCAGGGTGCTAAAAAATATTTAGGGAGGTTTACTGGGATAAACAACAGCAGCAGCTCTTCTTTCCTTTTTTTAGAAGAAAGATCTCTCGCTATCTCAAAAAAGAAAAAGGGGGGATTCTGTAGAGTTGGAAAAAGTTCAGTAAAGGGCAACCAGAATGATCAAGGGAAGGGAACAGCTCCCCTGTGAGGAAATCTTACAGCATTTGGGACTTTTTAGTTTAGAGAAAAGGTGAGTAATAAGAGACGCGATAGAAGTGTATAATTTTTTTCATGGTGTAGAGGAAGTAGATAGAGTAAAGCTTGCGGGCATAACAAGGAAGCCAAGTGTCGAAAGACGCTGAAAGAAAAGAAAGTTAAAACTACGGAATTTGCTGACAGATGAGGTAGTCATGGCAACCAACTTGGATGGCTTTGAAAGAGGATTCGACAAATTCGCAGGCTATCAATGGCTACTAACCCGGCGGATACATTCTACCTCTACAGTTGGAGGTGCCATGCACCTGAATACTTGGTAGCTCAGCTAGCAAAGTTTGAGACTCTTAATCTCGGGGTCGTGGGTCTGAGCCCCATGTTGGGCAAAGATTCCTGCATTGCAAATGACCCTTGTGGTCCCTTCCAACTCTAGAATTCTATGATTCTGGAAATTGCAAGAGAGTAATGTTTTACTCAAGTCCTGTTTGAAGGCATCTCACAGGCATCTGACTGGTCAATGTAAGAACAAGATGTTGCAGTAGGTGAGCCCCTGGCCTGATCCAACAGAATCTTATTATCTTCACAACAAGTAGCAGCCTGGAAGCAGCCATACCCCATAGGACACTATGAGCCCCTCCAGATTGGTGGGGAGTTTCGCAGGTGGATTCTGCACCATGCCACAATAGTGAGGGACTGATACTGGAATGTCCACACATCACTCTGCTTTAGTTGTTCTGCAATGCTTCCCAGCGTTGGCACATTATTACCATCCGGATGGGAACTGTTGCACTAGAGTGCAACAAAAGCAGGACAAAAACCCAACAACAAATTGGTTGTATGAGAAGCCAAAGGATTTCAGCAGGAACCTACAGGACACGCGTAAGTTAGAAACCAAGCAGTATGTCCACCCGAAAACTTTTGCAAGTGCAAACAGTGTTGAAAAGAGGGATTGCCGTGATGGGCACAAATAATCATGATTGCACAATAAAAGGAACATCTGCAGGGACCTTATGTCTTCTTGCAACACTGCTCCCAGGGTGAGTTATGGGGACATGAAGACCCACAATGACTTGCAACTGGATACAATTTTTTGTTTATTTGTTTTAGGGTGGAATTACTATACCTGCTTATTTCAGAAAACCTCGCCCTCACTTGAAGAAAATTGGGAGCTTTCTCCCTCCCTCATCCATTTATTTACCCTCCCTTTCACCTGGCCCCTTCCAAAACCTTTTCCAGAGAAAACCACTGGTGAGATGAAAATTTCAGGCCACGTTTACTTGAGATACTAAACCTATTTGTTCCAGTGTTCACAATAGCTTGCCTATTGCACCATCAGTTTGATGCTCATGTGTGCCCTAGGTTTATAGTCACAAAATCCCACCCCCCACCATCTTAATGCTGGACTTTCCAAGAAACCAGTAATTAGGAACAGTCCCATCCAAAAGAAATGTGGAAGACGGCGTCCTTGCAACACCAACAGGACATTGCAAAAGCGTGTTGGGGGGAATTCAACAGCTGAAAATGCTGAGGATTAGGATGTTTATTCCTATACCTGGCAGGAACAGGATGGAACACCAGGATCCTTTCCGGCTGGTTGCCCACATCCGTTACTGCCAGATGTTCATCTTTCTATGAGTTTGGGGCTGGAAGACAGATCAATTTCCCTGGAGCTTTTCCACCACTTAAAAACTAAACATGCAGCCGGCAGGAGAAGCCACAATATGGGAAGCAGCCTCAGGATGACTGCCAATTTTTAAATGACATAAAAAACCCCCTAATGATGGAGACAACTGATAACTTTTTTAGAGAGAGATGAAAGTACAGTAACATGACAGAGGCATCATTGGTCAAGGGGTGTGTGTGTGTGTGTGTGCATGCGCGGGCATGCCCCCCCCCCAAACACACCAGTTGCTCAACCTGAAAAAGAAATAACGTACCTCAATGGCATAACACACAAACTGCATACAGAAAGTCCTAGATTCAGTTCCTGGCATCTCCTTCCAAAAGGACAATGACTGGTTGATTTAATTACATGCTTGTTCTGCCCCTTCTTCCAAGGATCTCAGTGCAGGTGGGTGTGTTTGTGTGTTTTAACCCTCACATTTTATCCCAATGACAGATGTATTAAATCAGATATAAAGGGTGTGGTCATGTACGCCAACCACACCACCAACCTTCTCATTTTAGAAATGTATGCAAGCAGCAGGCTCGCCCTTTCCCACTCACTGCCTATGTGTACATTTTAAAGGGGGAAAGGCAGTGATTTTAGGGATCCTTATGACATTCTCCCCCTCCCCAATTCCCTGAAAACTTCCGGAGGTTTTTATATATATATATATATATAAAATTACCTGATCTCGTTTCCAGAGTGACACCAGCCCTTTAGCTATCCGCCATTCTTCTGTTCTCAAGTGCTGAACTTGGTTCAGACTGTTCTGTGCACGCAGTTTTCAGTGATCACATCAAGGTGCCTTTTTTGTGCTGTTTCGTTCAATGTCTGTTAGGTGCACGTGGATGCATCAGTAGCCTGTGAGGAGAAAGGGGGAGGGAATGAAAGATGAAAACTGCAGGTAAATTGTGCATACGCACATCAGTGTTGAAATTATGTTAAGTTCTCCAAGTTAAACAAGAAGGCGAGCAAAGCAGAATGCAGGGACCATAGGTCAATGGTAGAGCATCTGTCTTGCAAGCAGAAGTCCTCCGGTTCAATCCTGGCATCTCCAGGTAGTACTGAGTCTCCTGCCCCAAACCCTGGAAAGCCACAGTCCATCAGATGACACTGAGCTAGATAAACCAATAATCTGGCTCATATTAAGACAGCTTCCTGTGTTCCTTTACTCCTATACAGTGGTACCTCGGGTTACAGACACTTCAGGCTACAGATGCTTCAGGTTACAGACTCCGCTAACCCAGAAATAGTACCTCGGGTTAAGAACTTTGCTTCAGGATGAGAACAGAAATTGTGCAGCGGTGGCACGGTGGCAGTGGGAGGCCCCATTAGCTAAAGTGGTGCCTCAGGTTAAGAACAGTTTCAGCTTAAGAACGGACCTCCGGAACGAATTAAGTTCTTAACCCGAGGTACCACTGTACTCATATAACAATAATGGGACAGAGAACGGACACTCAACCCTATATGATTTAAGCATGTGTCCTTTTTATCTGGCACAAGAATCATCTCAGCTTTCATCTTTTTCAACTCTGCTTGTATTTTTCAGGGCACTGACGTGACATTTTAGCAAAGCACGACTTGAATTATGTGACAAGATCCATAGAGGCACAAAATGGCATTGCTTTACTGCAGGGGCGGCCCAACTTCAAGCTTGCAATATCTACTTTGTATAGAATGAGACTCCATGCTCCTTATTCACTACAATGAGGAATATAAAGGGTGAGGAATTCACTACAATGAAGAAAAGAAAGGCCGTAACCTTTTCTAAACTTTTGACCAAAGCAGATGGAATTTAGAGACACAGGAGTTCCTCTAGATGGATTACGTATGCTGTGTTTCAGATAGAGGAGCTACAGGGCAGAATGCACTAGTGAGAGTGATACTAACTCAGGAATCAGCATTGTTCCCAGAGATATTATTGTGGGGACAGATTGGTGCCCAATGGCCAAGGAAGGCAACCATTTCCCTCCTCCCCCGCCAAGAATACCCCAGGGAAGCCAGAGCTGCTGAGAGCAGCCAAGTTAGGGCTTGAAGTGATAAGGTGCTTTTCTGATAAAAGAGAGGGGGAAAGAGGGGGAGAGAGAGAGAGAACCTTAGTCACCCACCTTTAAAAGTAACCCAATGTTCCTTATTCACTAGCACAAGGGCTCTTGCACTAATGGACAGGTGAGCTATAATATTGTACAATGGGTGGATGCACCAGCAAGCAGAAACTCACTGTGCAACTGAATGTGCAATTTCTTGTGCAATGAAGTTGCCAGAAACCTGCTTAACCAACATTTCACTAGCATAAAATGTTTTGCCGTCGGTATACTGCTAAGCGACTTCATCTTAGCACTACTTTGGATACATCCATTAGAACTTCTCCTAAGATCAATCCAATCTTTGGGGTATCCCGCCCCCATCCTTTGCCCTTTTTTAGTGAAAGTCACTGAGCCTAAACACTTCTGCTCAGCACTAGAAGCAACATAAACAAGACAGGCCAGTACTAATACCAACAGAAAAGACGTTTTGACACAATATGAAAGCCAGGGATTTCCCGATACACACATTATTCACTTAGCTAAATCAGCTCTTATTATTTATTACTATTACCACTATACTACCAATGGGAGGGAGGCTGAGTGCAAGCACAAAGACAAGATTCAAGGAAGGGATTTCCCAATGCATTGATCTATCTCTTAGCCATTATGCCAAATCAGCAATTATTACTGCTTATTATTAGCATCGTGCTGCAAATGGGAGGGAGTCCAAGAGAATGCACAGAGAGAAGACTCAAACCAGGGATTTTCTGACACATAATTTTAGTCTTAGCAATTGTACTAAATCAGCTAATAGCAATATCAGCCACGGGCAGTTTACTGCCATTTCATGTTTATCTCACCCTAAGTAGCATTAGGACCAGTGCTGCCTGGCTGGTGGGATATTATGATGACATTTCTGCCATCTCACCTCTACTCCTTGCCAAGCTTGGGAGCCATGCCATGCTCAGGACCCCAGCCAGCCATTGCTACAGAGAAGCTCAGATCATCTGGAATTCTGCACATCCCCTGGATCCATGTGATGTTTTTGGCTTTGTTCTGAGCAATAAGCATGGCACTAATAAGCAAAGCTCAAGCCTTGAAGGCATCATTCCTCTGGAGGAAGCACTATTGGTTTGTACCAGATATCCTTTCCATAGTAGCTGCTGCACAGGTAAATTTCCCTGCGACAACATATATGCATAGTGGATCACCTCAGTGAGGAACTAATTAGTCAGTCCCTTGAACCTCTGCCATATTGAATGCAAGAAGATGGCTTTACTTAACATTCGTTAACCCTGGGCAGTAGCAATAAGGTATCCTTCAGAAAGCACTTCTTCCAGTGATTGGACTAAGTTTCAGTTTGCATTTTGGGGGAAATGCCTCCACTATTCTCTGTGAAAGACCTTTCAGTCACCTGGCTGTGAGTTCTTATTGGCCAGATAACCTTCATGACTACTCTGCCACTATGCAGCATGAAGGATGTACTGGTATGACTATAAAAACTCAGTACTTTGGTTAAATTACCATGAAATGTCCCTGTCACCCAGCCCGGTCCTTCAGGAGATTGCCTTCTGTGTTAGAGCTAATACCCATCAGGAAGCCTCTTTCCTATAAATCAGGCATGACCAAACTTGGCCTTCCAGCTGTTTTGGGACTACAACTCCCATCATCCATAGCTAACAGGACCAGTGGTCAGGGATGAGGGGAATTGTAGTCCCAAAAGAGCTGGAGGGCCAAGTTTGGCCATGCCTGCTATAAATGGATATCTCTCAGTACCTGGGAGGAGGTTTTGCTTTTGTTTGTTACTATGTTATGTATTTTTGTGTTTTTATATGGTAAACCACCCTGTGATCATTGGATGAAGGGTGGTATGGAAATAGCTCAATCTTTTCCACTCGGGCTGTTCCACAGCCCATCCTTCTTTCCAGAAGACAGCTCTGCATGATTCTTTTCCAAGCTTGCTCCAACCTTGTGGACAGAAAACATTTCTTCCTTCTGCCTAGCTAATCCCCCTTATTTAATTTCCACATCTCCTTGCTTCTCAGACATGTTTTTTTAATAGGCAGTATCCTTGCAAGGAACCACAAGCCAGAGTCACCTGAAAGGAATCTTCCCACCTCAAGGAACCCAGGATGGAACCAAGTACAGTGGTAACTCGGGTGACAGATGCTTCAGGTTACAGACGCTTCAGGTTACAGACTCCACTAACACAGAAACAGTACCTCAGGTTAAGAACTTTGCTTCAGGGTGAGAACAGAAATCCTGCTCTGGCAGCATGCGGCAGCGGGAGGCCCCATTAGCTAAAGTGGTACCTCAGGTTAAGAACAGTTTCAAGTTAAGAACGGACCTCCAGAACGAATTAAGTTATTAACCCGAGGTACCACTGTATAGGTAGGATAACTCTGGGCCTTTCTGGCAAAGAAAGTCTGAAGGCCAGCTGAATCTGCGTAGCAGGAAACAGAAACAGATTCTTCCTAACTTTCAGAGATTCCACCACTCAAAATCATCACCAGGTCTTGGACCCAGCTTTGCCCATGTTGCCATAGATCAGAGGGACAAATCAAGGAACTGCTTCCTTTTGCTCCTCCTCTGTCAAGAGAGGTAACTATTGCATGCCAGACCCCTTGCCCACCTACAGTTCTAATGATACCTCCTCCGTTCCTGGTGTGCTGCAGTTTCCCTACTGAACTCCCAAGGGTCAACCTATATACAATATCTATCTGTATCCCTACTGGGAACTGTTTAAGCTTACGGTCAAGACAATGTGGTTTACATGGCCTATGTAATTTCTAAAAACATACCATTTTACTCCCCTACACTTCTGTAACTGGCGCTCCCAGCCACTCACACTTATTTCACACCATTTTATGTACCACAGTATTTTTCATCATAATAGTATACTGTGCTGTTCTCGCTAATCCCCCAAAGCGAGCAAGATAGTATCAGCATTAATTAGTTTTCACCCATTTCCTCAAATGAAGCAAAGTCATATTGTTGTTTATAAAGCAACTGTGCCCATTGCAATAATGTCTGCTCTGGTTTATCGTTTCTAGTAAAGATACACACAAGGCATGCCCAAGGTAACATGGTGTTATGGGATATTATCTGCTGACACAGGGGTGTGGGACCTCTGATTTTAGGACCGCCCAGCCCTCACGATTCTCCCCTGAGCATATCCCTCACAAGCCCTGCTCCACAGCCTCCTCAAGGCTTTAGCCTGTCTGGAATATGTCACAGAACTGTGATGCTGCCTCTTGCTTGACCAGATAGGGGAGATGTATTTCTGACTGCACAGCAGGCTTCATTCCAGCCATGCAAAGGGAAGTTTTGCATTAGTTTTTCACTCACTTTTGCCTCTGCCCACACTGACATGCAGACCCCACAAGGATGTCCATAAGGGAATGTGGCCAATCAATCATAAAATAAGCACCAAATGTTGAAAATAACTATGAAGTTGTCCAAAGCATCAGTGCAACTCAAGTCGCCATCACACCAAAGCACCCTTTGTTCAGTCCCATCATGCCATTAACTTGTCCTTAATTGTGCACGGTGGGAAAGTCGCAGTGAGGAATGGTTGGCTATATTGGATACGGTTCCTATGTAATTAATGTTGTTCAAGGACTGGAAGGATGACCCAAGGCATGATTGATTGAGCAACAGAAGAAAGAATTGATCAAGTTAGCTATGGGAACCTGGGAGCAAATGGAACATTGGATTTGGAATTGATTAGATTGAAAATGAAATAACGATCAGTAGGAATAATATATTCAGAACGTCCAAGAATTGGCCTGATGCACCAAGGAGGAATCATAATGTAGGGCACACTAGAAGATGGCATTAAAAGGGGGAGTAAATAAAGATGAGAAAGAAGAGGAGAGAGAATAAAATATTATGATCTCTGATATACGAAGAGAAAACGGGGAGGGGGCAGAGAGGAGGATATTAAGAGCAAAAGGGAGATACAAGCATTGCACAACCCCAATGCTTTTATAAAATGTATTTCCAAGTTGGAATTAATAGCGTTCTTTATTTATCTGATGTCCAGCTGACCTCTCAGTCCTGAAGAATCATCCAACACAGCTTAGATAAAAATAATAATGCAACACAGAGGCTCCTTTGATGTCCCCCATGGGATAACAAATTCTCCCTTCCACACCCAGGATTGCAAGTCCTTTTAAGCATCCCAAAGCTGAGAAAGCGATGCAAGCTGTAACCGCTTGATGACAGGAGGTGGGTGTTTGGGTCTTCTACTGCCACCTCTGACCCCTCTGTCTCTCCTCTTGGACACTAAAAAGACCCACATCCCTGGGGCATAGGGAGCAAGGTGCACAGAGCCAGGAAACAGAAAAGCCGGGCAATAAGATTAATCAGCAAAGCTAGGTGGTGTGGCACTGATAGAGGAAGGATCATAGCTCAATGGTAGCACCAGTCAGTGTTGACAACACTGAGCACAACTGACCAATAGTTTGACTCTGTAGAAGAAAGGTCCCCGTGTTTCTGTGTTCTCAATGGTTCAGAAAATAAGCTGGAAGTAAAGGAGCCCCTAGTTCAGATCTCACTCAGCCATTGGTAACCTTAAGCATCCTACCACCTTAGCCCGGGTAGCCACCACAATTTCATTTGTAACAATGGTATAAGCTTTGCTACTTGACTGGGGATTTGGTTTGATATTGTAACCTGCACTAAGCCTTTCTGATCAGACAGAAAAAAGACCCAATATGTAATCCTGAATAGGTGCATATCACTGGTTCTACATGGACTAAAGACAAGCATTCTATCTTTAATGGTCACTGGGAATCTGGGCGTGAACATGGTGCAAATGGACACCGGTAGGTAAAACCCGACAATATAGCAATCCTGTGTTTATTTGCTGTTCGTTTGTTTGATTGATTTTGCATTTCATCGCAAGGTCCCACAAAGTTACATCATAAGATAAAACTAAAAAAAAAACAACCAAATAAAACTGTTACAATTATAAAACAAGCAAAATGGTTGCAAGTCGAACCATTCCTGTCTTGCCTTGCTCTGTCATTGCATTGTATGACATCTGTGGCTATGGCAATAAGCAAGTAACAAATTCTATCAAGAGCATATTGCAGATGGGAGGAAAGCACTTTAGCTGCAAATGCATAAACTGAACTGTTTTTCAAAAGGCTGAATATACTTTAACTATAAGTGACAGGGATTAAGCTCAGTTGTTAAAGCATAAGACTCTTGATCTCAAGGTTGCGGGTTCAAGCCCCAGATTGGGCAAAAGATTCATACATTCCAGGGGGGTTGGACTAGATGGCCCTCACAGTCCCTTCCAACTCTACAATTCTAGGACTCTATCATATAAATCATGCAGTCTGCTACTGAGCTATGACCCAAGGTGCATGCTCTTAGAATGTTTTAAGGAAACATCTAAAAAGATGGTATAAAGGGACCCCTGACCATTAGGTCCAGTCGTGACCGACTCTGGGGTTGAAGCTCATCTCGATTTACTGGCCGAGGGATCCGGCGTACAGCTTCCGGGTCATGTGGCTAGCATGACTAAGCCGCTTCTGGCGAACCAGACCAGCGCACGGAAACACCGTTTACCTTCCCGCCAGAGAGGTACCTATTTATCTACTTGCACTTTTGACGTGCTTTCGAACAGCTAGGTTGGCAGGAGCAGAGACTGAGCAACAGGAGCTCACCCCGTCATGGGGATTCGAACTGCCGACCTTCTGATCGGCAAGCCCTAGGCTCTGTGGTTTAACCCACAGCGCCACCCGCATCCCAATAAGATGGTATATGACAGTCTTTTTTTAACCTGATATCCCCCCGATGGTGTTGGGACTCCAGTTCCTATCCTCATTGACCTCTGGACACCACCCTCAGAAGTTCAGGACATGGCAGCCCAAGAGAGGACATTATTTGTGGCAGCCCCTTCCCCACAGAAGACACCTTCACTCTGCAGTTTCTGCCCTATGATGAAGACACAGCTCTTTACCCAGTCCTTTAAAAACTATATATTAGAGCCCACCATACTCACTGGACTGTAATTGATTTTAACCACCTGTATTTTTAAATTGTTGTAATTAGCCTGGGTTAGGGTTAGGATTAGTTTTCCATCATGGTGACAGGTGGGAAAGAAATCTAAATAATTGACAATAACAACAAAATATCCCGTTTACTTACTACATGGGAATTTAAAGATTATTAGCTTGCCCACGAGAAGAGGCTGCTAACAGCAAGCTGTTGCACTTGTGGAGAAAGAAGCATTTCTACCCTAGGGATGGAAGTATCTGTCAATTTTGGTTCTACTTTTTTCAATTTTCAATTCAGTTCTCCATGTTTCGCAGCAATTTGCCTTAAAAACTCCTCGTGAAAATTCACCAGCATTTCAGTGCGAATTGCTCTTAATAGGCACGTTTTGTAGACAACTCTGACTGATGCACATGCTTTTGCAAATAATGTTCCATAATATAATGGACTTTTGTGTGTCATTTTCACCAATATATTCATTTTTATGGACAACTACCCTTAAGTTATGCACTTCTGTAAACAACGATTGGAGAACTGCATCACAAAATTCAGATAAAGTACAAATTTTGAAGGACAGCTGTGCTTCTGTTTCACATATTGTTTTGGGAAGTATGAATTTGACAGATTTTTATGTTTACTGAATCAAATCTCTCCATCAATCCCAACCTACCTATTGCCAGGCATGCATATATTGTTCACACTGTATAGTGCTACCCAGCGGGACCTTTAGATCAGAAGGATTATGTTTTACACAAATAAAAGCAGATGATGATTATTATTATTTTAAGAATACCTGAAAGTTAAAACGAAGCATTAAATAAACTGCTTTAACAATCTATTTCATAAAGAATTCTACCACCTTTACAATCCTGGCAAGCGGCTCACTTAAATTTTTCTCAGATGCCCTTGAAAATCAGCACCTCACAGGATTTTGTAAGGTCAAAAGAAACAGTCAGCATTCTCATTTAGTTAATCCCGACCTCTCTTTGTGTATGTGACATGCCCTCTGCTCTTAAGCAGATTTAATCAGCACCAGAGCTCTTCCTCCACGCCCTGGTGCAACAGTCTCGGCATGCTCAACAGAAAGCTTCCAGACCCGAACTGCCTGGAAATGAATGCAAGATTTGCTCACATTCATTTTCTTATTACTCTGACCTCTGATTCAAGGTTGCTAGTGTCTGGGGAGGAGAGGAGGAGAGATTTTGTGTTTGTTTTGCTTATATTAGCCAGTACCAGGGGTTGCGTCCTACTCAGAGTAGACCCACTGAACTTAATACGCATGAATAACACAGACCCATTAATTTCAACTTAACAACCCTGTATTTATATAAATAAGAATGGAGACCAGGTCTAGCTTTGGCTGATTGACATCCCATGACCTTTTAAATGTGTTGTGGGAGGGGGAAGGATTATTGATTTGTTTTTGTACTTATTTTTATTATGTATTTTGGGGGGGGGTTAATATTGTAATATTATATTGTGAACCACCCTGAGATCTACAGATGAAGGGTAGTATTTCAATTTAAATAAATAAATTGTTTTGCCCATAGGCTGAAAGGGAGGGTGTGTCAGAAGGAAAATGAATTTATATTGATTTATATATACTAGCAATTTTGTCTCAATGAAACATTTTTTATGCAACTGTGTGTTTTTAAAGTTTTTTAAAGTTGTCTTCACTTTTTTGTACCCCAATCAGAGATATTTTTTAATAAACTAAGCAGTAAAGAAATTAAATAATCAATGAATCATCCTCAGTCACCCAAAAGTCTTGCCCAGTGTGTTTGGAACTGCTTCCCCAAACACCCTGTGGGACATCACATCTCTTACTTCCCTCATACCTTTTCTCAAAACCCAACATTTCTATGAAAAGTTAACACCAGCCCTTAGTTCAGCCTTTCTCAACCTGTGGGTTCCCAGATGTTGTTGAACTACAACTCCCAACCCCCCCCCCAGCTAGCAAGGCCAGAGCTCAGGGATGATGGAGTTGTTGTCCAGCAACATCTGGGGACCCACAGGTTGAGAACAGCTGCCTTAGTTCCTTCAATCTACTGTAGGCTCGGGTCACCTCCACAAACAGTAGTATAACAGTCATGGTTTCTCTCCCAAGAATCCTGGTAACTAGTTTGTCAAGGGCGCTGGCAATTGTAGCTATGTGAGGGGTCTCCTAACAACTCTCAGCTCCCTTAACCAATTATAGTTCCCGGGACACTTTTGACAAAACCATAACCATTAAAAGTGATATAACAGTGCTTTAAATGTATGGTGCAGATGAGGCCAAAGTCACCGGGTGATTCCATCAGTCCAGGCAGGAACAGAAAGAAGCATATATTGCTTCCCTATCTGATCCCTCCCAATATTTCCTTCCATTGTTTTATTTGTGCTGAATTTCAGGTCAAGAACTCTGCAAAGCACTACACACAGTGACAGAGGTGGTTTGTTTGTTTTTGTTTTCTGCAAAAAATAATAATAATCACCCCGGAAATCTGCCTCCAGTGACCTGTGTAAGGTCATGAGTTTAAACAAGAGCTGGGAGCTGAGCGGTGGAAGAAATGGCAAGGTGGTATGAAGGCAGACTGCTGGAGACTATGGAGTGTGTGACGTACATGGGTGCATCACCGAGCCGCCACTGTGGCGGCAAGATCAAACACAAGAAAATATTCCTGTCCCTTTTAAACGTTTGTGACTTTTGTGCATTTTGCACAATTTGTGCATTTTTTTACCCTTTCTCCCTGCCTCACCCTCACTCTGGATGCTTCTGAGTACTTACTGTAAGGTAAAGGTAAAGGGACCCCTGACCATTAGGTCCAGTCGTGACCGACTCTGGGGTTGCGGCACTCATCTCGCTTTATTGACCGAGGGAGCCAGCGTACAGCTTCCAGGTCATGTAGCCAGCATGACTAAGCCACTTCTGGCGAACCAGAGCAGCACACGGAAACGCTGTTTACCTTCCCGCCAGAGCGGTACCTATTTATCTACTTGCACCTTGACGTGCTTTCGAACTGCTAGGTTGGCAGGAGCTGGGACCGAGCAATGAGAGATCACCCCGTCATGGGGATTCAAATCGCCGACCTTCTGATTGGCAAGTCCTAGGCTCTGTGGTTTAACCCACAGCGCCACCTGTGCTGCACCCTTGAGTACTTACTGTAGGTCATGTAAAATGTATTAGATTCCAATGTGGCTATTGTGGTAAAATGATTTGGGGGGGAGGGTTGGGCAGAGATACAGTTCATGCCAAGGTCTGCCAAGGGCACAGCAGTCTCTCCAGTTATGGCTCTGACACCATACAAGTATACAAGATGACCAGCTTATGCTGGGCCAGTCACAGTCCTTCAGACTAATCTCCCTTACAGTGTTGCTGTGAGGATAAAATGGCAATGGAGAGAAGCATCCTTGAACTTCTTGGAGCAAATGTGGGACATAAAGACTAATAAATCAACAGCCTCAATGGGGCTTACATCCAAGTAAAGTTTGACCAGGGATTCCAGCCTCTGCTATTAAGATATGAGACACAGAATCTGCTTTATTTTTTGTTCCAGGTATGAGAACCAGGCTATTCATCAAGTAAGAAGCAGCTTAGGAAATTCTCACAGACTGTAGTGGTTCAAGTGTTGGATTGGGGACAACAAACTCTACTGAGAATTGAAATGCAGCACGGCTGCCATCCTATTTACCTGGGAGTAAGCCTCAATGGCCACCTCACAAGAAGAGAAGGCTCCCTGGAAAAGACCCCAATGTTGGGAAAGATGGAGGGCACAAGGAGAAGGGGACGACAGAGGACGAGATGGTTGGACGGTGTTCTCGAAGCTACCAGCATGAGTTTGACCAAACAGCGGGAGACAGTGGAAGACAGGAGTGCCTGGCGTGCTCTGGTCCATGGAGTCATGAAGAGTCGGACACGACTAAACAACTAAACAACAACAACAAAGCCTCAATGAACCCAATGGCTGACTTCAAAATAGACATATGTAGGTCTACACTGTGAAGCATTTTGAACCCTGATACACTTTCTTAGCCTTGCCCACCTTGCAGGTTGATGCAAGGATAAAATGGTTGGGTGGGGGAACCAGGAGTGTTTTTTATTATTATTACAATAAAATGTAACAATAAAGAAATATAGTGAGGTACTTATGGAGGCATACATTGTTCTCCACTTTCCATCCTCACAAGAACCCAACAAATTAGGTTAGGCTGTGAGACTATGAATGCCTCATGATTTCCCAGTGAGCTTCATGGCTGAGCAGGGTTTGAAACACACGGCCTCCCAGATCCCAATCCAACAGACTAACTACTATATCACATTGGCCCAGGCTGAAATCAACAACTTCCTTGCTATCCACAAAAACAGGCTGTGTTTCATAATATGTCCCAGGGAAAGCAGGAAGAAGAGAATATTCACAGGCTTACCTGCTTGAATTGTGCAATGGTTTGTTTGTTTTTAAGTATCAGTTGACCATATGAATAGCAGAACTTGTGATTGCCTGGGATCTGCTAATTATCTCAGTGAGTTCAATTGGGAGCAGACAACATAATGGGCAAAAAATGAACACTTTTGCGTATATAATTTAATAAGTAATAAAACTATCTCCTGCCCAAATCCTTTATGGATTGGCAATTTGTAACCTGTCAATCTCCCCGTGGCTGCTAGATAATGAAAGTCAACAATGGTTCCTTTCTTCAAACAGAAGCACAAATCCAGTAACTGTTTCAGCAAAGGCACTTTTCCTGCTCTCAACATGAGAACACTGTCAGGGTTAAGACAGAAATCCTAAACACACGTTCTAGACACAGAACAGCTTATTTCTGAGGAAACATGCATAGGATATCATGGTAAGATCTGGGAGCAGAGTTCAAATCTCTCTTCAGCCACGAAATCACTAGGTGGCCCTCATGCCAGTCACTATTCTCTCAGGTCCAGAGACTTTTCCCCATCCTGCAATCTGAAGGGAACAACATTGGCTGAAATTGCAGGGCTGGTGCAAGAATGATAACAAAAGTGCTTCAGAACCCTGAAGTGCACAGCTATGGATGGTGTGAGAACATTCAATTCTGCAACGCTTCTAAAGCAAAGCAGGTAATATATATATATCCAAAGAGTGCCTTGATAGAACATGTGTCGAGGGGGAGCCATGGCTGTTTAAAGTGGTATATGATGGCTTGAAATGGAAAGGGCAGATGAGGTCAGAGTCACAGTGTGCTTGACTTCTGTTAGTCTGCTGCAGCAAAACAGCAAACAATATTTTCAGTGTAGGACTTGATAGTCCTACTGGATCAGACCAGGATATTGTATTCCAGAGTGGCTAGCTAGATACCTCCAGGGACCCCACAAACAGAGCCCTTAAGGCAAAATCTCTTTCAGGGGCCTCAGGCCTAGTTGTCAAGCATAGCCCTTCATCAGGGGCATAGGAGTTGGCCATGTTGACTTCTGCCAACAATGCAGACCAGGGGAGGGGGGCAAAAATTGTGCTTCTCCACCTTGGCTTGGAGTGTCTAGGAGACCACTTACTCACTCCCTTGGCTGCTCCTCCAATTCTTTGGATGGCTGGTTGAAGGGATGTGGAGAGGGGCACTGAAAATATTGTTTGCTGTTTTGCTGCAGCAGACTAACAGAAGTCGAGCACACTGTGACTCTGACCTCATCTGCCCTTTCCATTTCAAGCCGTCGTATACTACTTTAAACAGCCATGGCTCCCCCTCGACACCTGACAAAGAATTCTGGGAACTGTAGGTTGTTAACGGTGCCAAGAGTTGTTCGGAGAACCCCATTCCCCTCTCAGAGTTACAGTTCCCAAAGTATTTTAACAACCAATCCTTCTTTTTAAGGAGCAAGGAGATGTCCTTGCAAAGGTCGCAAGGGACATGGGGACACCAATGCAGCTCCTTCCCAAATGCTCTGCCCTTCATGCCTCTTTATCTGGCCTTAGAAACTCTCTCCAGGACACATTCCGCCCCAGCCAAACCCTCCTTCCAGAGGCCATGTCCCTCACCCGCCTTAATTCATGTGTTTGTTGAATGGTGGGGGGGGGGGCGGTTTGCCAAGTTAGAAAGTATCCTTGAATTCTGATCACAACTCTTGCTTGCCTGGATGGTAGATGGAGCAGGACATGTGAGGATGCTTAGAAACAATTCTACTGTACGAACACAATGTTTATATTTATCACTCCACCTCCTTCTGCCTCTGGCCCTCTACTGGCATGTGGCTCCAAAAGCTTGCCCAGCAGAGAGTGCAGCTACTGGACTCGGAAAGGTTCTCTACCCCTGGCACAGACGTTCCAGATAGCCTCTGAAGATCCTGTTGATAAAGATGTGATCCTATGCAATTAAGGGTGCTTCTGCACTATATACTTAAAAGCAGTACCATGCCACTTCAAACATTCCTGGCTTTCCCCAAAGAATCTTGGGAGCTGTCATTATTTAAGGTGCTGAGAGTTGTTGGGACACCCCTATTAGCCTCACAGAGCTGCCATTCCTGGAGCTCCTTAAAAAGAAGGATTGGTTGTTAAAACACTTTGGGAACTGTAACTCTGTGAGAGGAATGGGGGTCTCCGAATAACTCTTGGCACAGCTATTAGCCCTTTTAGTGTTGGCTAAACTCTAAAATCTTCCTGGATGTTTTAACTGTGTATTGACAAATGTATTTGTATTTTTTTCTGACTGACGGTCGAATAAAAAGATTGTTGTTGTTGTTGTTGTTGTTGTCTTGGCACAGCTAACAACCTACAGTTCCCAGAATTCTTTGTCAGGTGTCGAAGGGGAGCCATGGCTGTTTAAAGTGGTATACGACTGCTTGAAATGGAAAGGGCAGATGAGGTCAGAGTCACAGTGTGCTTGACTTCTGTTAGTCTGCTGCAGCGAAACAGCAAACTATATTTTCATTTCATTTCACTTTTAATTTGTATCCCGCCTTTCTATGTTACTATAAACAAGGTAGTTTACAAGCTGAAGAAACAACAAAATAGACAGCAGAAAGCACACACCTGATAACAATCTGATCCAATAGAGTAAATTTTAATTAAAAATTAACTTTTAAATAAACAACTTGTATCAAAGAAAGCGATATTCAGCAATCCATTAGAATAGTAAACAGTAAAATAAAATATCAACGAACAATAAACAGTATACAATTACAAAAAAGAATTACTAAACTATAATCAATAAAAATAACAACCAGTCACAATGCGTAAAATACCACAAAGCATGGAAAACCATTTAAAAGGATCAAATTGAGAAACGGGGACACAAAATTTATAAAATCATTTTTTAAAAAATGCCCCTGAACTCCACTTCTCTTTTCACAACTGTTTCTGCTGTTCTCAAAGTCATGGTCTGGGAAAGACTCCTAGGGCTGGAGGGTGGGGCAAAACAGGTGGGAAAAGCCATTGCCTGATGGCCAGCAAGGTCTCTCTCCTCTCACAGTTCTTCATCTGGAAACATCTCTCTTTTGAAGACTCCTAGGGCCAAATTTCTTCCAGTTCAGTCTAACTGATGTACAGAATTTCTTCATTTTCACGGGACTAGTCGAACGCATTCAACCTGGGTGTAAGCTTTCACAGACTATCCCAATGGAGGTTACTGCCACTGACCTGTCCAATGAATTCATTCAGTGCTGCTTACTCCCTAGCCTCTTTCATAAGTTGGACCAACCACCTTTCACAGCTGCCTAAGCTAGCTGCCATCACATCATCTATAAACCCATTACAAATGACTTTCATCTGCCCAGATCTACTGTCAATCAATTTGGACAACCACTCGGCATTCTAGTATCAAGAGAGAGGGGCAGAATGTCTCTCTATCCACTTTTCCCAACAAGACGCATGATTTTATAAAGCTCTACATGTCTTTCTGTGCAATGCAATCCTAAACTGATCTACACAGAAGTACAACTCACTATGTCCCATTGTAATGATATCCTTATCAGTATGCACTGAATTGCAGTTTTTACAGTGGAATCGACTGGGGGGGATAATATCTATTGAGTTCAATGAATACTTTCTTTAAAATGTAGTTTATAACACATGTACTAAGCGCTATTAGTTAACAAGTCTAAACATTTTGATCAGATGCAGCTACACCACATTCTCGAAAGATGTACAGAATTTGCTGACTGAATTTTCCTATTTTAAAGAGAGAGAGAGAGAGAGACAGACAGCAAACAGAAATAAAAGCTAGAAAAGTCCATTTTGCATTTAAAGCTGGAAATTCGGAAGTCAAAAGGTCATTCAGGCTGGGTAGTCATATGCATTTATGTCCCAGTTTCTTTCCTAATTAAAATCCACTTGAAAAAGAATCCATGTTATTGTTACATTCAAGCAGTACGAATGCAGGGCCCAGACAGACACCGAAAGAAGATCAATAGCAAGTCAACCAAACACAGTGATTTTAAAGTAAGAATGGCAGTGAAAATGGAAACCACCCAAATGCATACAATTTCTAACCAGTTTTAAGCGGTACTCAGCTTGGACAGTTAAGAAATCAGAGGATTTAGATAACCAGTAAAGGGTGATAGTGGGGGAGGTGTTAGAGAACAGCCACCACAAAAGAATCAAAGTGTGCATACATGCAAGCTTTGAAAAAATAAAATAAAAGAAGCTTTTACTCCTGTGAAATACTTCAAAAGGTATGGCGAACACCCAAAAGACGAAACACATTCATTATGGCATCAGCATTCATGGACTAGAATCTACTTCACCAACCCTACAGGAAGGCTTCTGCCAACATAAATCGCTTGGGTCTTTAAGGTGCTACAACAAAAAGGAACAAAATCACCCCTCTGTGAATTGTAATGTATTTATTTCCCATGTTAAGGGCAACCTCCAGCGGCGTTATCCTCCCACCGCCATTCTCCGTATAAAGTTAACAGCGCACTTGCAGCCACACACACACACCCACAAGCTAAATTTTCCCTTTGAAATCAAGCTGGGACTTTCAAGAGAGATGTTCTGATGTACTGCATCTCCCTAGGGAGAAACGCCGGCTTAGGAACTCTCCGCCTCAGTAGACCAGTGAGCTTAGCAACTCCATGCACAACTGTCAAACTCAAAAAATATATATGTCCCAGAAGGGCAGTTTGGTTGGATTGGAAGTCCTGTGGCAGTCACAGACACTGTCACTTTGTGCAGACATGCTGGGTTGCGTAATCGTTTCTGCAATATTTTGTTCCAATACCACGTTCGGCTGAATACAAAGGCAAAGTAACAGAGGCAATAGAATTGTGGGATAACAGCAAGGGAACACTGTCCAATGGGTGTTCTCAGTCACACCCTATTTGGAATGGTTGAACATGTGATGCGAAGGCAGTATTGATTATGTCTGAACTAAGAGCTTCTCTCCCTTTAAGCTTTGGGGGATGGGGGCAGTCAGGGGAGGGAAGAGACCTTTAACAGCCCATCTCCAGGGTTCTTCGAAGGGATGGGGAATGTGAGAAGTGAAAACCACCAGAGGAGGTGGGGAAGGGGGGGGGGTGGCGTGCAGGAAGAAGAGAGAATAAGAATTCTTCAGCCTATCAACCATAGAGCTGCGGAGTACCCAGCTGGGAGAGTAATTGGAAAGTGGAAACATCCTTAAAAGAATTGCAAGAAAGGAGGAAGAAAGCACAGAAGATTTATTAGAAGGAACTGCCTGGCTGAAAACAGTGCACAGACATGGGAGCCAGCAATATAGACAGCATTAAAGAGGGTGGAGGTTTTTGTAATTAGAGATGCTATAGGATGTGCAAAACAACAACAACACACAAAACAAAAAAACCCCCACCTCGCCCCCACAAGAGGAGACACTTCTTTTTCTTCCCTCCCCACTTAAACATAAGCTGGAAGTTTCCCCACTATGAGTCAATTACTAGCAGATATTATTATGGTATATACTATGCAACGTGTTCTATATGCAGCGTCCTATAGTTTCCAGATGCAGCGGGGAGGAAGGGAAGGTTGAGAAGCCACAGCGCCCCCCCCCCATCCCTCCCTCTCCACGCAAGATGCACAAATCATGGCTGGTAAAGTCTGGAAAGGAGACAAAACGTCTCTCAACAGCTTCTTGGAAGGGCAAGAATAACACGGCTGCGAAAAGAGAGAGTGAAACAATCACAAAGGAGAAAAGAAATGGGGCGGGGGCGGGGGCGGGGGGGGGTCGCGCTGAGGAAAGAACCGAGGGATTTGGGGGGGGGCGTCTTATTAAAATCGCGCGTGGGTTGTTCAGTTTTGCGGCAAAAGCTTACGCGGGAGCCAGTCCCATTGGACTTACTTCCGAGTAGACCCGGGCGAGCTCGTCTGGATATGGAGACGCCGCCCAGCCCGAGTCCGGCGTAAAAAACACTTTGGCCCTCTTCGTGAGCGCGGCTGCCTTGCATTTAGAGAAGGACCCCCCCCCCCCTGCGCGCGCGCGCCGGCCCCAGTCCAAACGCTTCTAGCGAGCATTCCCACGTTAAGAATAGACCCAGGTGCCAACCCGCCGCCGGCCACACCCACAGCGCTGCCTCACCGGCTGGCCAAGTCCGCCTGGAAGCCCCGACGGCAGCGAGGGAAGGGAAGCAGCGGCAGCCGCGACGGGGAGCCGGCCTCGCTCCCCGCGTCGTTGGGTCGTTTTCCCCGACCGCCCGGCGAGGTCTGTCTCCGCTGGCGGCGAAGAGGCTCTCCGCCCGCGCCAAACTCCCCTCGCGGTTTCACTTCAGCCGAGCCCGCCTCCTCGGCCCTCCCACAGCCATTCGCGGCTGCCTGGCGGCTCCCGGCGAGGAGGGAGGCAGGCAGGCAGGCAGGCGAGCGGGCGCGCGCGCGCGCGGGCAGGAGACCCCAACCTCTCCTGCGCTCTCCCTCGCCCGTCCGCCCGCCCGCGCGCTCCTAAGCTTGCGCGAGTTAGGCGCGCGTCAAGCTCTGGACGCCGGTGGATTCGATTCGGATCCGGCTGCGAAACGTGCGCGAGAGAGAGACACCCACACACGAACATACGCAGTGAGGGGCGATTTAAGGTCTTCTTATTGCAGCTGTGGGGGACGCGTGGCCCTCCAGACATCGGAATGCTGCAATAACCTGAGCATTGGTCATAAAACGTAACCCTAGAATTGTAAGGTTGGAAGAGACCCTGCGATCACCAATCCAGTGGACCCCAACCTTTTTTTGGCCATGCTCCACCTAGTAAAGGTAAAGGACCCCTGACCCTTAGGTCCAGTCGTGGCCGACTCTGGGGTTGTGGCACTCATCTCACTTTATTGGCTGAGGGAGCCGGCGTACAGCTTCCAGGTCATGTGGCCAGTATGACAAAGCCGCCTCTGGCGAACCAGAGCAGCGCATGGAAACGCTGTTTCCCTTCCCGCCGGAGCGGTACCTATTTATCTACTTGCACTTGGACATGCTTTCGAAATGCTAGGTTGGCAGGAGCAGAGACCGAGCAACAGGAGCTCACCCCATCACGGGGATTCAAACCGCCGATCTTCTGATCAGCAAGTCCTAGGCTCTGTGGTTTAACCCACAGCGCCACCCGCGTCCCTATTATGCTCCACCTAAGCATCTCTAAAATCCTTATTTCCCACCCCACCCCCACCCATATCATTCTTATTATTAAAAAAGTGAACTCCTATTCCTGTGGAGTAAACCTAAAAGGCTAGTACAAGCTTCCAAATTGCCCCCTTAAAAATCAAATTGCTCCCCTGTGGGGCGTGTGCCCCACATTGGGAACCACGGATCTAGTCTAACCCCTTGCAATGCGGGAATATGCAGCTGTCCCACATGGGGATCGAACCTGCAACCTTGGCATCATCAGCACCATGAGCTGTCCAGGGTTCCATCTAGGTCTGCATAGACTAGCAGTGGCTCACCAGGGTTTCAGACAGGAATCTCTCTCACCTGGGAGCTTCTGTGTGAAAAACAGAAACTCTAACCCCAACCAAGTCCTTCAAAGCGAACTGACTTAATTTGTGCCCCTCAGGCTGATGCTTGCAAGGTGGGTGCCTTGTCAGTGAGCCATGACTCGTTCCTATGTCTACCACCATCGTCGGCCATTGGCTGTGCTGGCTGGGGCTGATGGGACCCAGCCATGGGCAAAGTTGGGGGTGCCTACAGGCAGAAAAGGAGAGCAGGACCAGCCCACCTATGAAGCAAGGTGAGACAACTGCTTCAGGCAGCAGGATCCACAGGGGCTTCACTTCAGGTCCCAATGTAGATCTTTATTCCATCCTTGTTGCCAGTGTAAATCTTCACTCTTCACCCTTCACTCTTCAGATCTTCATCCTTGTGGGGAGCAGGGATGCCATTTTGTGGTTCGCCTCAGGTGCCAAAATGTCTTGGGCCAGCCCTGAAGAAGAGACAATCAAGCCTTTGGAAATCCATGGGCTTACAATGCAATGCTGCTTATGCCTACACAGAAGTAAGTTCCTTTGGTGTTTAAATGGCTCCCCCTCCAAAAAAGATTGCTGCCTTAAAACCTGTGGACTTCAGAGAACTTGACTCATACAAAACAAAAGGATTTTTGCATGAACATCACAAGTGTAAATCGAGCCTGATGAAAAATCCACGGGCTGCCATCTTCCTTCAAGATCGTACTTCTGGGTTCTAGATGGGCCTTCCAGGCTGTAAAATCATCATGTATTTTGCCACAAACAAGTATTCAGATTCTCGACAGAAATGGATGCGTCTGAGCTAAATGGAGCTCGATGCTGCCCATTATTTCATTAAGAATTTTTACTTGCAAGCATAACAAAGAGAAATGGATGGAGAGATAAAGGCATTACTAGCTGGCAATAACAACAAGAAGATGCTATCATTCCTAATTTAAATGTCTGGATTAATATATGCAGTCCGTATATCTAAAGATGATGGCTATCAGAAGTCTTCAGACCACTGGAGATGCAGGGATTGAACCTGGGACCTTCTTCATCCAAAGCAGAAGCTCTGCCACTGAGCCACAGCCCTCCCCCAGAGAAGCCCACAAGTTCCTCTTCAGGAGCCTGCAAATTCAGCCTGCCTTGGCATGCCATAGTGTGGCTTACCTTGTCTTCATATCAGAGTGGCATCTATTTCCTATTGAACTGCATTATCTTCCCCTTGGATCCAGGGGGAACCTTTATCTCCTTGTTCTCTCTTTACCTTTAATTTCTTTTCTAATCTTCTAGAAGCCTTTGTCCTCCAGATGTTCTTCTGAGAAGCACCACATGCCCTACAATCCCTTCAACCGCTCCTTCCTCCTTCCTGTGCCCCCCCAGAGTTTAATCTCACCTATTGTTTGCTTTCCTTGCCCTCCTCTCCTCATATACTAGGGTGTGTTGAGGGTTTTTTGTTTGCTTCTTCAAATCCTTGCGGTTCCCCTGAGCCCCCTCCCCTTCCTTTGTCTTTTCCAGTCCTCCTGTGTCTCTTTTGCCCTCCCTGTAATGCAATCCAATTCACTCCGGTTTTTTATTCATCTGAGGCTTAGGGACACCATCCATAATGAGGGTGCATTGACTTACTGCCTCCTCCCCATCTCTGGATATTCAACAGCCTCTTGACTCCAAGCAACTCTCGCTCCCCACCCCCTTTCCCCCAGTTCCCATCCCCAGCTGACACTGCAACTGCTCTTCAGCAATCAATAAAGAAGTGGTTTGCCTTAGCTGTGGGGGAAAGGTATCAAGCAGAGATTTTCCTCTTTAAAAATGAATTGTTTTGCTCGCTTCGCTCTGTGCTGTGCTAAGCTTCCTGTTCGGTTTAAACTTGGGAGGCTTCCCTTTTCTCCCCACCCCCTTCCTTGTTCCCATGGGCAAATGTGGGGGGGAAGAATGACAGATTCCAGCTGGATCTGTGTTTCGGTGTGTAAAATGTATTACTCTATTGCAAAGTACAAAGGCAATTGGGACTCAAGGCTGCTGGGTTACAGCTGCTTTGTAGTACGCACTGCCAGAAAATCCACATGTGGGTTCAGAAGCGGTAGATGATAAGATCTGGATTGAAAGCAGCGTTTGTGGACAGAGGAAGCAAGGAGGGGAGGGGTGTTGTATTTTCCAGGTTTGTGGAGAGCACAAAAGTCCAAGGAGAGGGGTAAGATTCATAGCACAAAGTTCCAAAGTCTGTTTCTTAGACATGTTCAAAACTAACAAGGCAAAGTAAGGTAATGGTAAAGGGACCCCTGACCATTAGGTCCAGTCGTGACCGACTCTGGGTTTGCAGTGCTCATCTCGCTTTACTGGCCGAGGGAGCCGGCGTACAGCTTCCGGGTCATGTGGCCAGCATGACTAAGCCGCTTCTGGTGAACCAGAGCAGCGCACGGAAACGCCGTTTACCTTCCCGCCGGAGCGGTACCTATTTATCTAGTTCCACTGTGGTGTGCATTTGAACTGCTAGGTTGGCAGGAGCAGGGGCTGAGCAACGGGAGCTCACCCGATCATGGGGATTCGAACCGCCGACCTTCTGATCGGTAAGCCCTAGGCTCCTCAGGACCCACAGTGCCACCCACATCACCACACAGCAAAGTAGAGATGGTATTTCAAGAGCACTTGAAATGATTCTCCCCCACCCTGTCTTAATCACCAGAGGTGCAGTGGGTCCTGAGGAATAATCACATTTTTTACTTAGGAACACAAGAAACCAGCTTATACTGAATCAGACCATTGGTCTCTCTACCTCAGCACACTAACTGGCAGAGGCTCTTCAGGGTTCCAGGCAGGAGTTTATCCAAGCCTTGCCTGGAGATGCCAAGGATTGAATTTCAGGCCTTCTGCATGCAAGGCAGATGTCCTACCACTGAACCACAGCCCTTATTTATTTAGATGTCACTTGCTGCCAAAATACCCTTCTAAGCAGTTTACAAGTATAAAAGCCAGTTACATAGTCATTCACATATAAACAACCACAATTAAAATACATAATAAAAGAATACCAGTCTGAGATGTGGGAATGAGAGCAACACCCATATCTCTAAATATTGTGTGTGTGTGTGTGTGTGTGTGTGTGTGTGAGAGAGAGAGAGAGAGAGCGCGCGCGCAATGGTGGAAAGCCACAGTTGTGGAATTTCTGAAAGGCTCGACTGGTTGTGACACTCTGGTGTGTATTGTTCTGTATCAGGCTATTACTGAGCTGGCCCCTATTCTAATCCCCCATTGGTCCTAAAGGTCATTGGGCCAGTCATGAACTCTCAGCCTAACCTTCCCCATTAGGTTGTTACAATGATAAAATATGGGTGGTTAGTTATGTATGCTGCCTCGAGCTCCTTGGAAGAAAGGCAAGCAGCTAAAAACTCAGCAATTACTGCTGATCCAGGTCATTAAAAATTCTCAACTTGGTACCTAAAGTGCTACAGTGAAACCTCGGTCCCCAAACACCATTCTGGAACGTTTCAGCTTCCGAACGCCAAAAACCCGGAAGTAAGTGTTCTGGTTTTCGAACATTTTTCAGAACTTGAACGGCTTTCCAAGTCGCATTTCTCCTTTCCCCCATTGAAATTGCAGGCAGCCCTTTGATTTTTGCTTTTCGAACGTTTCGGAAGTCAAACAGTCTTCCGGAATGGATTACGTTTAAAAACCGAGGTTCCACTGTATATGGATTGTGCTCAGTAGTTGCCTTAGAAAAAGTATTGGTTGCTACTTGATGATACATCAGGTAATGTGGTTGAGTGATACCCAGAGAAGGGCACCTGATGGGAGATCTCAAGGTGTGGGCAGCTTTGCATGGGATGCCAGTCTTAACTGGAAGGGCCAACAGCATTGGTGGGGTGTGTTGTTAAATCAAAATGCTTTAGGACCAAGGCCACTGGATGGTACATTTTCTGCCACGAGAAACTGCAAGTGCTATTGTTTCACACATTTGCTTCGGCGGAGTCAAACGCATGACAAAATGCCTCCACTGATAAAGAAGTAAAGACTGACAATTGTATTTTGGGTTGTTTAACAGCTGAGCAGTCCAGGGGCCTGATCTCCAAAACCGTTCAAGCAGAGTGCTTGGATTTAAACCACCCTCAACCCAATCTTATCAGGCTTATTAGGCAATAAGTCCCACAGTGCTCACTGGTGCTTACTCCCCAGTATGTGTGCACAGCAAGCTATATCCCATTTAAGTCTGTTGGATTATGCTGGCTTAAATCCAAAATGGATTTGGGGAGATATATAGATATATAACATAATGTTCTATTCATTCTTGCAACAGCCATGCGTGGTTGGCTGTAATCATTCTGAATCCACAGACTGGGTTGGGGGATGGGGGAGACTAAGAACTGGTATCTCACTGAAAGTAAATCGAAGGAATTCACAGCTGATCCAAATCCCCAAACCCCTAGCCTTCCAGATGCCAGCCCAAAACTCTGGTCCAATACCTGTCTCAATTGTAATTTTCATTTGTAGCAAAAAAGACTCTGTTTCACTCCCCTAGCACTGACTGCCAAACTACACGTTAAATGTGTAATTGGGTATTGCATAGGCCTGTTTTCTCTTTTAAAAGGTGCCAGGTGCAGGTGTGTGATCCGGATGAGTTCCACTGTGTGATGGGGAGAGGTTTTTTAACTCTTTCCAGCCGTGCTGCAACCCCCCCCCCCTTGAAAATGCCCTGAGTGCTCACTGGAAGGACAGATCGTGAAGCTGAGACTCCGATACTTTAGCCACCTCATGAGAAGAGAAGACTCCCTGGAAAAGACCCTGATGTTGGGAAAGATGGAGGGCACAAGGAGAAGGGGACGACAGCAGACGAGATGGTTGGATAGTGTTCTCGAAGCTACCAGCATGAGTTTGACTAAACTGCGGGAGGCAGTGGAAGACAGGAGTGCCTGGCGTGCTCTGGTCCATGGGGTCACGAAGAGTCGGACATGACTAAATGACTAAACAACAACAACAACAACAACAACAACATTGGAAACACGATGCTGGCCGAGATTGGCCCTAGGTTTGAGCCACCAGGCCTCTTCTTAAGGTTATAAGAAGAGCCCATCTGGATCAGGCAAATGTCCATCAATTTGGCCCTTCATCCTGTTCTCACAGTGGCAATATGGAAAGTCTGCAAGCAGGGCATGAGTGCAGCAGCCCTCTCTTCTCTTGTGATTCCCAGCAACTGGTGTTCAGAAGCATACTGCTTCTGTCAGTGGAGGTAGGCTATAGTTGTCTTATGGTTGTGTGTTCCCCAAAAGCCCTCTGTACACTATACATGCCATGTACCTTGGTCCTCAAAACTCTCCTCTGGGCAACTCTCACCAACTCTGTTCCACCTCCTCTTAGAGGGCTTTCGCTGGGCTGGAACACAACCTTGGATTCTGGTAAATGTCTGTCTTACAGAAGAAGCAGTTCCTACTAGGAGCTGTCTCTGGTCCTGCAGAACTCATCCCTTCTTTTTTTCTGTGTAGCTCTCATTCCCCGGACCTTGCGATCCAGTGCTTGTACAATGCCAACTGTGGATCATGCTTTGATTCAGAAAGGAGACTAATCCTCATAAATTGCCAATGAAAAAAGATTATTTTAAGTAGCAGGCTTGGATAATCACCACCAGCTGAATTTGTTGTTGCCTAGCTAATGTTTAGCATGATGCAGAGATATCTCTCTGCAGACATGCAACACGGGGCTTGTGGGTATAATGCTGCCTTGGAACCCCTTTTCAAAACCAGAGCTCATGTGAACTTAGTAACAAGAGGGATCTGAAACAAAATGTTGCAGCATGGAGTACTCCTGTGCAGGATACAGTATTCCGTTCCCCCTTCGTCCCTCCTGGTTTTCCATTTGACCCTCCTATCCAGATTGTGTATGCTCAGTCAGTTTTGGGACTGTGTGTGTGAGCACACACACTGGGGGGTGTTATCAATTTATTTTGTACTTCTACAAACCCTGGTGTTTTCCTGAGCCTGGTGATACCTTTTTGTGTGTGGACAGTGCTGTTTTGGCTGCATTACAGTGGCACTCACTTCTGAACATCGTAAAAAGAGTGAGAGGTGTTGCAAGGAATGCACATATCACAAGGAACTGGTCATTGCTTCCTCTCTGCATCACCTCCCTGCATTTCCTTAGGATACAAAGGCAGTTGAATGTTCTCCAGGCAGAAGCCTGGGGCCCAGAAGAGTCCTTTGGCACTTGAGCTGATGCCTCATGAGTAGGTGTTTGTACTAGCTTATAAAGGCCTAAACTGCTTGGGACCGCAAGTACCTAAAAGAGCCCCTTCCTCAATATCAACTATATTGGACCCTGCCATTGACAGGTGAAACCTTGGTGGTGGTGGTGGTGCCAACACTGGGGTCTATCTAAGTGGCATTGGCCCATGATGGGGTCTTCACAATGGTGGTTCTCCATTTCTGAGATGCCCTCCCTGGAGAGGTGTCTTGTCTCCCTCTCATTATTGACTTCCATGAGGAATCTAAAGCATTCCTGCTTACCCAGACATTTGATGGCTGAAAGAAACTGTTCCTAGCAACCCTGAAATTGCTGGTTGAGAGAATTTTGTAAAAATAAAAAAACTGTTTTCAGAATGTTTTTACGTTATTGGTATTAGTTATTGGTATTAGAGTGCTTGCTGCCCTGGATACCTTTGGGAGGAAAGGTGGGATATAAACTAAATACATACTACTGTTACCACCACTGCTAATAATAATAATAATAATAATAATAATAATAATAATAATAATAGTAAACAGGCTCGATATACAAGCCAATGGCATGTATAGCAGTAACAGGCTTCATAGCTGGGGCAACTATTCCAGATATCTTTCTGATATCCAGGGCCCTCTATTATTCCTTTTCAAATCTTCCTTCCTCCTTTCCTCTTCTTTCTTTTTCTGACTATCCTGTCACCCATTCTGGTATTCCTTTTTCAAGAATATCCCTCCCAACTCCCTATCTTACAATGAAATTCGGAGGCTCCTTTTGAATACATAGTGAGTCTAAAGGGAGATCGGGGAGACACTGCCTGCTTCAGACCAACAATCCACTGTTTGTTTTGTTTTCAAAGCACCTGTTCATCTGCTCAAACTCTGCTTATGGACATTATCTTGAATCATAGATTCATAGAGTAGGAAGGGACCCTGAGGATCATCTAGTCCAATTTCTTGCAATGCAGGGATACGCAGCTGTCCCTTATGGGGGTCAAACCTACAACCTTGGCATCACACATATCAGCACCACATTCTAACCAACCTACCATCTAGGCTCTTGCAGTGAACTTGAAAAGCCAAAGCTTCTGACCTGTGCCTTTGTAGGGCTTTTTGCATTAGATTTTGTGCTTGTTTGACTCCACCTCTCTGACTTCCTTGCCAGTTCTTTTGCAAATGCAAGATGCAGAGTCCTGATCAGGAAAAAAAAAAAATCTGGTCCATTTTGAGTGTCCAGAAAATCAGGTGTGTGGCTGAGCATCACTGAATGCCAGGCATCCTTCCATCCATTTGGGAAAAAAAGGTAATACTTTGTAATGCAATATCATCCTGAATATAATTTTGCACAGTACAGATAAGGAAAGTATACAGAAGAGCCTGTTTTCCTGCTCAAGATGTTAAATGCCATTGAAAGAGCAAGTAACCGCAAAATCCTGTTTTAAAATTCAGTAACCAGTAATAAATTTCAGGTTGTAAATGCTGATATATACCACCTTTGCGCCCCCCCCCTCTCTCTCAAGCAACTGGCTGGATATGAAGTTAGTTTATATGAAGGCGTTTTCTGGAGATGACATAAAATTGCAAAGGCATGACAGGAGATGCCACCTATGTTTTATGAAGGCCAAGATGGCTGAAAGCAGACTAACATGCACCCGTTAAAAGTAGACAACCCACTAGCTGGGAAACCAGATACCAAGACGAAATTCAATTTTCCCTTGCAGATAAAAAGTGAAAAACATTAGTGTGATAATATGGAAAAGCTGGGGATATGTTCATTAAGCAGAACAGCCTGTGGACTGGTTTAGCACCATGTCTGTAATTGAAAAGCCAAACCAAGTATGGATATACATTGATCCTTGTGATTTAAATAAAGCCATAGAATGTGTCTGTGTGCGTGCGTGCACACACACACACACACACACACACACACACAAGATTTCAGGTGGAAATAAATTTCTTTTAAATCTAAAATATAGGAGAATCTGAGCAAATATACCGTATTTTTCTGTGTATAAGACTAGGTTTCCACCCTAAAAATAATGTCAAAAATTAGGGGGCGCCTTATACATGGATACATCTCCCTGCATTTTCTTAAATCTGAGTCCCCCAAAATAGGGGGCGTCTTATACATGGGGGCGCCTTATAGATGGAAAAACACGGTATATAAGCAACTTAAGCTTCAGTTTCTTGATATTTGCACCTGTTGGGTGTCATACGTTATTTTTTTATCCCCAATCCAAAGAGCTGTACAGCTGCCAGGTATGTCTTCAAGTGGCAGTCAATTAAATGGCCTCCAGTGGAAGCCAACTATGAAATAAGCAGAGTGACTTGCTCAATATGCAGCAGAATACATGTGATAAGTCACCAGGACTTCAACACATGGTACCTTTCTGCCATAATTGCCATAAATGGCAGCTTAGCAAAGTCCCATTAAAAAAAATCAGTATACTAAATACATAAAAAGCAATAAAATCAGAAAGCAATACCATTAGGAACATAGGAAACTGTCTTATATTGACTCTGACCATTGCTCTGTCTAGCTCAGTATTGTCTACTCTGTTGGACCAGCAAAGGTCTTCCAGATGTCTGGCAGGGTTCTTTCCCAGCCCTACCAGGAACTGCTTGGGAACAGGCTTGGACTGTCTACATACAAAGCATTTGCTCTAGTACTGAGCCACAGACCTTCCCCTAAACAGCTGCTAGGTAGCAGATGCAAAAAGAGCAACCCAGAAAACCAGTTCAGGAAGAAATCCTCAGCTTCTGGGAAGGGTGGTTTGATGGCCACTGGAGGATGTGGACCTCCCTGTCCACAGTCACAAAGAGAGAGTTCTGCAGAAGGAAGGTACAAGGTCTTCCTGGGACACTGATGGAAAGCCTTGCCACCATTGCCAATCTGTCCTTGGTGTTCTGAGGATAGTACCGTATTTTTGCTCTATAAGACTCACTTTTTCCCTCCTAAAAAGTAAGGGGAAATGTGTGTGCATCTTATGGAGCGAATGCAGGCTGCACAGCTATCCCAGAAGCCAGAACAGCAAGAGGGATTGCTGCTTTCGCTGCGCAGCGATCCCTCTTGCTATTCTGGCTTCTGGGATTCAGAATATATTTTTTTTCTTGTTTTCCTCCTCCAAAAACTAGGTGCGTCTTGTGGTCTGGTGCGTCTTACAGAGCAAAAAATACGGTAAGTCCCCAAATTCCTCATTCAGGAACAAGGGACAAGCTATATTGGCTCTGAATCTGAGAATACAGTAGTTGGGTTTTTTTGTTTTGTTTTGTTTTTTTAAGAGCAACCAATGAGGAAAAAGAAGGAAAAACTGGTAACAAGCTCTTCTTTCACCTTCTGCCCTGGCTCATCACAGTCCAGCAGAGGTGCTTTTCTAAAGGATTATAGCAAACGTGTTCATACATCTCTGTTGGGATGGAGTTCCTAAACAGAGGCACAGAAACATTGAATATATCTAAGAGCAGACCTCTGTTAACCTTACATGCTGACATCCATTCTAATGATCTCCCTCTTCCAATTTCATATCTTATTTATTTTGTGCTGTGTCCCATGTTCTCTTTCCAATAGCAGAAGGGCTCTTGTGCTAGTGGACAGGTACGTTTTAATGTTACCCAACAGAGGACTTCAGTGCAACAGTTGCACTAGTGGGAACTTATTGTGCAACAGATTGCACAATCTCTTGCAAAGCAAAGTTATGAGCAACTGGCTTACGTATTCACTTGTGCGACAATCTTCTGCTGGTGCAAAAGATTCGCCAGCAGGACAAGTATACCACTAAGTGACTTGAATACAACTGTGTTGGATAAAGCTCTTTATTTTATTTATATTCTACTTTTCTTGCAGGGAACGCAAGGTGGTGTACATGGTTTCCCCTTCCTCATTTTATTCACAAAGCATCAACCAGTTAGTTTCATGACTGAGTGGGGATTCAAACCCCGATTTCCCATGACCTAGTCCAGCACTCTAACCATAGCTCCACATCGGAACTACAACACACAAGTTCCTAGGCACTGTTATCTGCATGAGATATCCTGCTGACTCCACAATGCTGTTGTGAAACAGTGAGTGCAGGACATAATAAATAAACCTAGAGCTGAGCTGAAGCAATCTTTTTAGTTTAGTTTGTGTCACTGTGGAAAAGTACCTCCATTTTTTTGCTGAGGTTTCAACTGCTCCTTGACATTACATCTGTTTAGACAGAGCTGTGCCTACAGACAGTTTGTTTTTATATAAGCCTGTGGTATATACTCATTACCTTGCTGCAGGAGCAGGGAAGCTTTTTCAGTCTAAAAGCTACATTCCCTTCTACGCAACCTTCTGTAGGTCACTTGCCAGAGTCATAGAATCATAGAATTGTAAGGCTGGAAGGGACCCCAAGGGTCATCTAGTCCAGGGGTCTGCAACCTTTAAGACAAAAAGAGCCACTTGGACCCGTTTCCGAAGGAAAAAAAACTGGGAGCCGCAAAACCATTGCGACATTTAAAACAAATATAACACTGCATATATTGTTTCTTACCTTAATGCTATATATACAGGATCGTAACGCACGCACCGCCCCCATGCGACGTCACAGCCAGTACAGCGTCCACCACAGTGGGGAGTGTCAGGGCACACAATGCGCCTCCTCCCCTCGCTAGTATCCACCCCAGAGCCGCGGCAAAGGTGTAAAAGGGCCACATGCAGCTCTGGAGCCGCGGGTTGCAGACCCCTGATCTAGTCCACCCCCCTGCAACGCAGGAAACTCAGCTAAAGCATCCATGACAGAGGGCCATCCAACCTCTGCTAAACAACCTTCAAGGAAGGAGAGTCCACAACCTCCCAAGGGAGACCCTTCCACTGTCGAACAGCTCTTACTATCAGAAAGTTTTTCTGTATGTTTAGTCGGAGTCAAAAGTGTGCAGCACAATTTATTCAATGTTACATTTGTACAGTAGGCTAGTTTCTTCACGTGCATACCCTCTCTGCCTTCCGTCTAAGCTAGGGTTTCCCAGACTTGGGTCTCCAGCTGTTTTGTGACTACAATTCCCATCATCCCTGACCACTGGTCCTGCTAGCTAGGGATGATGGGAGTTGTAGTCCAAAAACAGCTGGGAGAACCAAGCTTTGGAAACCCTGATCTAGGCAATTCAGAGGTGTGGGGCTTGTAGCAAAATGTGAACTCTGCTCCAGTGTTGTCCTGGAACCTTCCACCTTTAAAGGTTATTTTTTTTATCCTAGCAACTTCAAGCTTTCCAAGGATTTTAAAATTCCACATTTAAAGGGGAAGAGGTCTGGGACAACCTTTGGAAGGGAAGGATGCTATATCGATTTCCCTGCATTAATCGGAGACAAGCCGGTGTGAATCCACATTTTGCTCCATGTCAGCAAACCCATTATCAGAGTTCAAGGACAGGTAACAGTCAGCTAAAACACTCAAGATATATGAGAAGCAAAGTCAGCGCTGGGTGTAGCTGGGACAGGTGTGTGGCCTGCAGAAGGATTCTTAGGATCAGACAGAAAGGCATGGAGGGCCATGGTCTGAGGTTCCCCACCACTGTCTGGTGGGTGGTCTAGATTCTAGAAGATGAGCTGAGTAAAGGAGGTCTACACACATTTCATCCAGCCTCACAAGCAAGCTGGCTCTAGATGCATTGGTGGTTCTGGTCCTCCTAGTTTTGGTTTGTGGGATCAAGAAGGAGATTTGGGGTACTTGGAGTCTTCATGTTACTGTCAGAAAGCTTGTAATTATTCTCCCCCAATGGTGTGTGTGTGTGTAACACTTGTATACAAATAAATGGGGGGAAATGGAGCCAATTAAAAAGGCTGTATTCCTGGAGTTCTTCCATCAGCAAGAAACAATTAGGCGCTTGCAAAATGACTCGCAATGGCAGCACGATAACAGGAAGGGACTATATTTCACCAGGGCTGACAGGTCTGCAATAACTACTTGGGTAAGTGCACTATAGCATTGGACTCCAGGGAGATTAGGGTCCCTCTATGGTTTATTAGAGGCTCTGCTTAGAGGATATGATTCTTCTGGTCCCTCCACTGGGCTCTTTTAAAGCTATCTTGCATTTCCGTTAGGAACCTATTGGTTCTAATGCTTGTGAGATCTATCCATGACCTAAATACTAATAGTTAGATGGCAGCCATTATGAATCATGGGATGCATCTGAGTTGTTTACAA